>NC_081289.1:35752480-38345008 GCF_030490865.1 Poecile atricapillus | reverse complement strand
TTCCAAAAATATATGACTCATTTTTATCTTTGGTTTTCCACTGTAAAGAATGGGTGTCAGCTTCCTGTATAATTTTGATTTGTTTATCCAGCAGTTTTGTTTGTCCATGCAGTTTTCTCTTTGCCAGTTGTGGTCTATATTTGGTTTCCATAAAAGGTATGTTTTCTTTGAGGCTATCTTTTCTCTTTTTTTGACTATTGCCAAAACCACAAGTGATGCACCATTACTTGGACTTTTGTTCTTAATTTAAACTTGGCGTAGTGTCTTCCTCTGGTGTAAAACATGAAACAAAATCCTTTCTGACATAAAATCTAGGAGGTAACTCTGTCATTTGAAATTGAGTGTGGGTTCTGTTGTATCGAGTGAGCTTTTCTACTTTCCTTGTGTTGGGAAGTGGGATATAAGGGATGAGGCAAGAATATTTACATAATGGTTGTATATTTACTGGGGTCAATCTGTCCTATGGAGTATACAGGGAAGGCTGTAATAAGACATATGGAAGTTAAGAGTTGGGGAGAGATAGTTTATTTTGAAGAGGGTGTTCCATCAGAAAGTTGTACCAACCCTTTCTTACTTTTTTTCCTAGTCTGAATGACTTTGGTGTCTTTGAGCAAACTGGAAATATGTGAAAGTGGAAAAAATTGGTTCCAGTTGCTAAAACATAAACACATGTGGGTTTGCCCAGTAGCAATGGTAATAAGAAGTTCTGATGTAAAATACTTGTTAGAATAAGATGACAGCCGTTGAGAAGGTTTCTTTTCCTTTCCCTGCTTTTTCATCCTCCCTCTCCTCCACCCTTCTTTTCCCTTCCCCTCCCCTTCATCCCCTTTCTCCATTTCCTTTTATTTCTTCTTATTTTCTTTACTCTCTTTCTAAGACCAAATTTGAAATGCCAGATTGGTGTGAAGCATGACAAATATGGGAGAGTGAACCACAGGGGAAGTAACAGACATAAAAGCACAAAATTTGCCTGTATATCACCTTGTATTGTAAATGAAATTTATTTATTCACCCTGGAAAGAAATTACAATATATTTTATGTTATGCAGTCTTAACCAAGGATATCTAAAACAGTCTGTGAAGAGCATGTACAAAATTTCTGTGGATGAGATGGTGAGATTACTTATCTCCTGCAGGTTATGGCAACCTCTTATCTTGTCACAGTTGTGCCATCTATTTGCCCACTCCAAAGATGTGTCACTGCAATCTCAGGCTGCACCTACTGTAAAGGTTTTCTGAGAACAGGCTGTGAAAGTACAGCCTTTGGCTTTTCTCAGCCCTTCACCTCTACTGAAATTTGTATGAGTTCAGTCTGTTGCAGTATATAATATCACAAGCTAGTTCTTAATTACCTACCTTTCTCTTTCTGCCCTTTATTTAATCACTTTTGTTCTGGGGAAAGTACCATCAAGTTAGAGGCCTACAAAAGGCTGTTGATTTATCTTGTCTTAGCCACACAGAGGTGAGTTGCTGTGTTTGAGCTCTTTAGTGCCATCTGCATCTCAGCAGGGATGAGAGATTAGGATGTGGAGAAGGGAGAAGGCTTGAATTGTACAAGCTATGCTGCTTTGTCACAGAGTCTCTTTATTTCCTTGCCTAGTTCTGAAGTGGACTATGAAATGTTGCTATTTATGCCTTCAAACAGTGGGGAAAGGAAAAGAGAGTATACCTTTCTATTTGTTAGAGCAGCTCAGTTCAGATACTAATATAAATAGTGTCAGCTTGGAACTTAAGGAAGATGGTTCTATATTTTATAAATAAAGGTGAAAAAAAAAAAGAATAAAACAATTTGAACAACTAACCTAACTCCTCCTAAGAAGCAGATCACGTACTCTGCTATTTGGCCTAGACATGTAAACACAGATGTCTGTATCCTTCTTGTTGGGATGTTTGATGCTGCAAGTCATTCCATCTTCATTCCTACTGACATTTTTAACTGATACTTTTCTGAAATTTTCAAAGCAGAACCCACAAGAGATCCTAGTACTAGCTGTACCAGATGTAATAACTTCACATGAATATAACAGCAGGGCGGGATCTCTTGGAAAAGCAAAACTTCATTTTATAGTGTACGAATTTTTTCCTATCTTCAGCAATTTTTAATCAGCTATAGTCATTGAAAATAAAGGAAAGAACTCTCCCATTTAGGCAAGAACACTGCTAAATAGTGGTTTTGGCATGCAGGGTTTAAAAACTTGTCAGTGTTTTGAATCGGAGCGATGAAGAACACAGGTATACAGTTCAAAATCCCCATTTCTGTGCACTGCAACTGGGAGAAGCGTGCCTGAAAAGCCTGGGGAAGGCAGGACTGCTAGTTTTAATTCTGGCCCAAGTCTCATATTTGGTATAAGTAATTTCTGTTGCATTAGGGTTTTCAACTGTAAAAGTGGTAGTTTATCGCCTTCAGTAGAAAATACTGAAATGGCTAATTTTTGTGATGGTATCTAGTAGTAAAAGTGAACTAATACATAATGTTATTTTCATGTTAAAATACACTGTGATATATTTGAAATAATTTTTTTTTTTCCCCCAACAGAAAGGCCTTAAGTTTCTATGGCACTTAGGTTTCCTCAGGATTTCCATGTACAGTTAATTGGAAAAATCACATACAAGTAACATAGCCTATTAAATAATTTCTTTTTTTGACAGGTTTCTATATATCATCTAGTAGAGAATCTATGAGAGCCACATTATATCGCTAAGCATTTCTATCACCACTTATAAGAATAAAAAAATTGAATTTTGTTTAGCAAGATCAATTAGAAAAATAAAGAGATAAGATTTTAAGCACAAGTCAGATGATGCTGAAGTCAAGTGCACCCCCCAAAGTATTAGAAGTCTGCTTTGTTGCTCTTAAGTTCCTTGACTTTTTTGTCCTCTTAATCCCATCCAAGATCTTCTCCAGCCATATAAAATGAACTTTTGTTTTTATGCTGTTCTCAGGGCTTAGCTGAGAAGGAGGACCGCAGCTGTGATGGCCTTGGCCATAGACTCTGTTTCACTGAGACACATTCCTTTCTCCTTCCCTGCATCACTGGGCACTTGTCCAAAACCAACTGCTTTGTGTTTATATTGTGTCCTCCTCTGCTTTAGCCTTCCTTAGGATCCTGTCCTGCTCAGCCCTCACACTGTCACATTCATTATGATGACTTTATTCCCCTTTCCTCAGACTAAGCTGTGAGAACTGTCACATCACTTTGTGCTGAGCACATTAAAGATTTTTTTGGTTAGAAAAGATATGGACAAACTGTTACAGGGATACCATGAGAAAAAAAATGTCTTCATCAGCCAAAATTCTTCATACTCTTCATAATTTTAGCTTCAGCTTGATTTTCTAAGAATGTTTAAATTCTGTTAGTCAGAATTTCTAAAAGATATAAAGCTTCAAGTGCCAGACTGTCATCCAAGACTTTTCTTGGAGTGCTTTGTGCCTTTCTCCACACTCTTCTGCTTTTGATATTGCAACCCCTTGATCCAGTGTTCTTGAGACTGAACAATTTGCTTCTTACTCTCAGCAGAAGTACATGGCTGCTAATACAAAGGCTTTTTACTGGCTGAACAAAGTTGTGAATACAAATTGACAGACAGGCAATTCCATTCTCACGTGCCTTTGAAAACATTCTTAGCCACTTTACCCTTAGAATGAAACAATTGTGCAAAATATTCTAATCAATTTGTGTCTTACTGCAGAAAATGAAGTTAGTCTCATTTTCATTAAAAAAAAAAAATTCTTTCTTGTGTGGTTCACTTTTGGATGAATATTGAAGTTCAGTTTTTCAGTATTGTGACAATTGCATTTTCTTTATGCAAAACTGTAGAAAACAAAACTGCCAGAGGTTATTGAGAGAAATGCATGTATTTTGCACAGCCCAGCAATTTAATGTACAAGTTACTGAATTACGAGTTTGATCCTTCCCTTTCTGATCCCCTTCTTTCTTTTCCATTCCCTTTCCTTTTGATCAAATAAAAATTACATTAAAAATCTAAGTCTCCCTAGAGTACTAGGTCACATTTTACCATGAATGCCAATGATATTATGAAAATATATGAGGATCTCCCTAAGGCCCTATGTTACATTTTTGTATCTAGTGTTTATCAGTGATTTATTTGTCTGTTATGTAGTGCTCCATCTCTAGATGCTGCAAGTATCTTTTCCATAGCTGACACGTCTCTCGGCTCATAAAATTGTCTCTAAATGAAAAATACTGCAGATCTGGCCACAGTAAATAGCAGGAAAATAACTTCATGGTGGAGGTTATCCATAAACAAGTTATCCACCACATCTTCCATCAAGTATAACAAACGTAGCAGTGCATTATCCTATCTACATATGCTGTGTGTTTTGTAAGAAGCATATAAACACAGCCAAATGTAACTTAATGAACTATCACTTTTTCTTTTTTTATTTTTAGTTAGGAAAGAAAAATATTTCTTCCAGTCCCTTTTTAATGATAAATGAAAAAACACATGAGATTTCTTAATATTTTCTTTCTTTATTTAATTTTTTTTTGGATGTAAAGACGAAGAGCATCCAAAGTTGAAATTTCAGTGACACATCATGGCAAGTGTATTTACTAGAGGCTTTAATAAAATCTGTTTCTCTACAAAAAATATCTCTTTTTGGTGTTTTTAAAGAAAATTTTGAGGTACTTTTTAAATCGAGACACATGTATCGCTATAATCTTTAAAGTGTGAAACAAACTGCGTACACCTGAAGTTTTTTGAAACTAAGGGGAACATTTTTAAAAGTGTAAATAGCACATAGCTACATATAATTGTGTAAAAGCCCCTTCTGGAAGTTGCCTAGAGCGTACTCTGCCTAGATGATCCACTGGCTTTGGATGGTGGTGGTGTGTCTGTGCAAACCCAACTGCATAACTGAGATAATGTGATTAGTCCAAACCCAATCTGTGTGTCATCACCCAGGAACTTTGAATGGAGGGTTCACAAGAATTTGTAGAGTGAGAGTTAGACAAAGCAGTATATCATTTAGTGAACAGCCTGATCTGGCAGACATTAATGTTCCTGATGCTTTACTATGTCCTTTACTGTGATTCCTGTGTCACTGTGTTAGTATCACTAACAAACTGAATGGAGTCCAATGTTCTCCCGGGAAGGGTTCTGCTTCTCCTGCAAAAGACTGTCTCCTGCTTCCCATGCCAGCTCTACATGAACCACTCATCTATTTAAGGTGACTTTCAGCACTTTTAAACTGACAACTTCTTAAGAATTTGCAAAATGGAAAGTGAAGGGAAAGAAAATGAAGAGTATGAAGTTTAAATTAGATTTTTGAAAGCAGATTTTTGAGTCCTTCAAAATTTATCCTGGCCACCAACTTACACAAATGGGTATAAAATACCTGCTGGGAAGCACCTGGCCATAAGGACCTTACCTGATTAAATACAGATTTCTTTTAAATATTGTGCTTAGATATTTTATTGGTTGGATGGAAGACACAAAAAAGACACAAAGCTGGATCATCCCATTGGACTACAACTACTGGACCTCCTGACAGCCATAGCATGTGTTCACAAGGTGAAACCTCAGTTGAAGAGTCAGGGATGTTCAGACTCTGGGTTGGAACCAGCAGGAATTTCCTGTTATAGACTTAAGCTTCAGCCATGGGATTATAGCTTACCTCTTGAGGTCAGTGTGTAATAGGTGTTATTTGATTTATACTTAAGCAATACTCATGAGTTTACCTAATTTTTTTTTTATACATAAACAGTGTTCAGGGCTCTCTGCATCCATATATACCCAAATACAAATGTTCTTATCACTTCCATGTTCATGGGGTAGCACGATTTTCCAGGATATTCCCATCTGAGAAATTACTTCAGGCTGCAGATCATTCTTCTGATCTTTCTTCTTCTCATGAATTTTAAACCTGAAGGAAATGCATTCTCATACAGCTGAAGGGTGAAGTAATTATGGGTTTTCTTTGCTTTGGACACACTTATTTCTCTGGGGGTTCCTTTCCTAAATGTAGAGTACAAGAACCGCCTAAATAAACCAGGTGTCAGAAATTGATTCGCACAATTGTTTTTATAGTGAACTGAGTAGCTGAGCTTTCTAGCTCTGAACTCTGCTAAAGCTCTAAGTAATCTCTTGTGTAAAATTAAGATATGATGCATTTAACATTTCAAAACCTATTTTTCATGAAGTTAGGCCCAAGCATTGCAGGGTAAATTCATGTCTATTAGGAAAATTGTTGTTTGAATTTGCTCTGATTATGTAGATAATGAAAACATTTCCTTTTCATTTTGCCTACTCTCTTTGTTGTCAGTCATTATTAGATTTTAAGCTGCAGTCTTTTCCTTAATAGGCAGTTGCAAAAGTTCTACCCTAAATTTGTGTCAGTTTTTAGTTTAATAACTATAAAAAACAGATTTGAAAATCCCTGGCCCATGCTAGAAAGTGCTTCATCATTCTTATCTCATGATTAGCTGCTGCCTTATAAAACCCCCAGTATATTACACTCTACACTTGAATGACTATAATTTATTAAATAAGGACTAAGGTGATCCTCATCTGCATTTCAGACTATGCTGTACTTACCTACATATAAAAGCCTATCCTGCTGCCTTCAAGAACAGAGGGACCATCACTTGGACTTGAAAAAGTAATTTAGATCCTTTTAACTCTTTCAAGGATGTTATTTCCATGGTTACCCATAAAAGAAAGAAATTTGATATAAAACACTGAGGTGTTGTCTCAGGTTGAAGCAAATAGAAAATACTAAAAACCAGATAAAACAATTTTCACTTGTTTTACAGTTTGAATGAGAGTTTTAGAGAGAGGACTTCCTTGCCAAAAGCAGACTGCTGGAAATAGAACAGAACTAAGAGACTGAGTGGGTGTGCAGGACAGGAACTGGGTTTTGGGATACATTTCTTAATTTCCAGTTTGTTCCTCTGAAATAAGGCTATGCTCCTTCAATTCCATCCTGGTTTTCCTACTACATGGTTGCAGTATTCATCCTGAAACATCTTACATCAAACTGATTCCGCTTCTCAGGAGTATTTATATACTTGCACCAGCTATAGCACACTTAGAAGTATTTCCATGTCTTGGTTATTAAAATCTACATAGGAGTGTTACACTTGTCTGTCAGAATTGGCAAAATGTCCTAGTGTTGTTTCCCTTGGTTCAGTTTCTTCAGTAGAAACAGCACTGAACCCCAGTGTAGAGCTGGTGTGGCACAACATTGATGCAGCCATCACCAGCTGCATGCTTATAACATCTGTTGATAAAAATATCTCAAAACTTCAGGAAGTAGAAGAGTGTGTGTGTATATAAAAGCATTGGACGTTTTATATATATTATACATATAAAAACATTATACTGCTGCTCCAAGAATAGTGGTGCTATTGGCCATTTTGTTTTTCTGAAGTGCTTTGCTTCTAAGGTAGGACACGTCTCGTATTAAGTAGGACACTCTTTAAAATTGGCTCTTAAAATAGTTTAATGCACATATAGTAAGTAAGTAAGTACAGGTAATAGATTCTTCTCTCCCTTTTGAATGGTGCTGGTATTAAACTTTTTTAAGAGGAACTATAAGAACTATAAAGGGATGCTGATTTTCTGAACTCCTTTCTCCAATGAGTTCACAGCAATTCTCCTTATTAAAAAAGTCATTGTGTAGTACATTCAGCAAACTTTAGTCCTAGAAGTAGGACATCAAATATTACACTATTATTAGAAACTTATTTATTATTTAAGAAACAGGAGTAATGTAAATTATTCATGGGAATTAAAAAATTCCTGGGTGACTAGAGGTACAAAGCCAATTAAAGCCCCAAACTGTTGAAGTAGTTTGAATCTCATCTTAAATGGAGTACAGAAAACAATGATGATTGTGGTAATGTTCAGGAAACAAGCTGCAGGGTTTTAAAATTCCTGCTTATGCTGTGAGGTGACATGTTTGATTTTGGATAAATGGTTTTCTCTGTGCCCAAGTTCCATACCAAGGAATAGCACTGCAGAGACAGGCAATGATGATAAATCAGTTGGGTTTAAAAACAGTTCCTGTGTTGATTGCAATAAAAAAAAAAAAATAGAAGCCCTATCAAAAAATACAGTACAATGATATCTCATCATCTCTCTTTTTAAAATCAGTCTTGACATAAAGCTGCTGCATGTTGGCTTCAGTTTCTTGTTTTGTTTTTTTTTTAAAATCTCCTTGGCACATACAGAATGCTTGATTGCCAAGAACAATCAATTTATAGAGATGAGAATGGCTTCCAGAACTGTGAATATTAAATGATGTCTTAACCATTTTCTGTAAAAACATATTGGAGGTTATGTTTGAATGTGTGAATTCTGACTGCTGTGATCGCTCCTTCAAATAGTTATGTAGTAATGTAAAACTTCTTTCTTCTTTAGTTTTTTCACTCTCTAAAGACCAAATTCAATTCTCATTAGTGGGAGTGTTTGTGCAACTTTTTTCAACAACTGCAGTTGAGATCAGTGAGGGCACTAAGTTCAAAAAAAATGAAAAAAAGTTAGATTGCAGATGTGAAATCACAGATTGTACTTAACTGTTTGATAAAGATCAATGAAATGTGTGGAACTTTCAGCAATCCATAGTGTCAAGATCCTCAAAATTGTCAAAAGGGCCTTCTGTTTCCCCTTTTCTGTGGCAGTGACACAGCTTAATGTTGCTGAGAATTTGGAGTTAATTGATGTACCTAAAGCCCCAGTTTACAAATAAAGGCTAGATTTTCAAAGTGTCTTATCACGTAAATAGGAATTTGTGGAGTTTTGGAAATACCCTTAAGAACTTACCAGCATGTTAGGCAAGAAATGCCTTTAAAAACTAGATACAAGTGACTTCAAAACTAGGGTTAAACACAGATGTTTAAAATTATTGACTCCTGTTTATGTCAGTGGGAGTTAGATGCTTAAGTACCTTTGCAAGTTTGGTCATTGGGATGTGAGAGTTCTTTACGCTTCTGAATCCATGTCCCCGTATGCAGTCATCTAAATATCTATCCCTAAGGATAAATACATGCTTCATCCCATGTGTATTCAAAGGCTTCCAGTGGGTTCAATTTTAAACTGCAATAAATTGTACAGGCTTCCAGTACTTTTTATGGGAATTAGGTGATAAAATACATTTGAAACCTTTATCTAATAGTTTTTCAGTTTCAAGACGGATTGCAGCATGTTCCAGATCTAAATGAGCTCTGCAGGTTTCTGAGCCATGTAGTTAAAGTATCAGGAGTCATAACACCAAGTCCTACACAAATTACATTGCTTTGTCAAATAAATTAACTCTTAGAAAGAGCCTTGCTGCCCTGGATCACTTAAAGTGGCTGCAGTCTCTTTTAAAAAAAATATTTTAGTGCTTTCAAATGCTTTCTTTGTTAAATGTATTTGTTTAAGCACCACTGTTATGAGCACAATGTAAATCTGAAAGCATTTGACACACAATAGAATGACTCCATCTTGGCATCATTATAAATGCAAATATAGACATTTGTGACCCCTGGGGTAGCTAAACCATAAGCTGGGTCAATATTCTGTGTAAAAGGAAAAGGGGTGGGTGTAGAACATCTATAACTGCATTACTGAGGGTATATCAACAAGCTAAAATAGTCAAGATTCCTCCTGAAACATTAGAAATGTGAAGAGGACATTATTATTAGCCATTAAAGGAAAAATACTAGATGTTCTTGAAAAAGATTTCAGGAATCAGAAAGGCTCATAATACCACAGGAAGGACACAAAATCAAAATTAATACTACAAAAACAAGGAATTGATCTTGATCCAGAACTTCTACTAAGGAAAAAATTACACAAAAACAGTTGACGTAAAACCTAAAATCTTGCCTTGCTTAAGACAATATAAATATTTTAGAAGGTCCTGATTCTGTGTATACTGAATGCAAAGGAAGATTCCTTTTGTGTTTAATGGATTTGCAAATGTGTTTTAGGCTGCTAGATCATACATGCTTGCACTATGGGATAGAAAAAATTCCTGTTCTTGGAAAAGAGCTAATGAAAGCAATACCAAGAGTACTCTTGAGAATTACTGGGACTATGCATGTGAGTGTACAAAGACTTGTAGGATAAGGACATGGAAAAGTAAATTATGTGGCTCTCCAGTATCTCTGTGTAAACTCAAATTTTATATGAAGATTTTTTTGTTTTTCTTGGCCCTTCACAAATTCTTACTTTGTTTTTGATAGGTTTTTGAGTGTATTTATTTTGGTTTTAGGGGCAGTAGTTAAAGTGGGGAAAGATGTAATTGTCTTTTCTTTTTGCTTAATATTTTAAGTACACAAAATAAAACCCATAATTATTCAGTTGGCTAATTGCATATTTTTTCTGGCTCATTGTTATCAGTAGGCAGTAATTTGTTGTCATAGATGGTCTGTTGGGAAAGAGAGTTAGTCTAGTTGAGCGGTGATAGAACAGACAGGAAAATGAATTACTGAATAACTTCAGTGCACATTTCTTGACTGGTTTGAAGCTTCCATGCTTGTTTCTCCACTATGTGGAGTAGCACATAATATTCCATGGGTAAAATCAGTGAGAAGCAACCCTTCAGCAGCGCCAGGTTTTACTCCTGAGCTTTATCTCACAGTAGACTCGTAACAACAATATGCTTAAAAAGCCTTCTTTTTAAATAGAGTGATATAGGTTTTGTGTACTAATTAAAATATATGTTGGAACATTAAATGTGACAGTGTTTAATTGTCAGAGATGAGGGATTTTCACACTGTGGTCTGTGGTTTCGTGAGGTGACTTTCAATATACTACAAAGTGGTCGAAGTAGTTCCAGGAGGTCCACACAGAGGCCTTTACTGCTAGCAAAGTATCAATTCTTAAATCTTCTGGGGATCCATTTATAATTCTTTAAATTGCAAAATTATTTTGAGACACTGTATTTTAAAATATGAATATTTCTTAGCCTGCAGTTCAAGTTCTTCAGTATTAGGCTATTGCCATTGAGATAACTGTAGTCATGCTTTTTCTGAAAAGTCAGGAAAGGAAAACCACAGAAGTAGTGGGTCTGTAAATGTTCATGTGAGTGCTAAAGTAGAACCCATAACCAGGGAACAAAAAGTTAACATTAGGAATGCAAGGAAAAAAGATGGGTCATAACACTTCATAAGTGTTACCCCCATTGATATAAGCCTATTGCATCTAGCCCCCTTCACAGGATTCTAATGGTAATTTTGATACAATCAAGCATGCACATATCCAAAGGAGAAGTGCACTGGAATTGGGTGGCTCTGGGATAGGCAACTTTAGGATATTTTCTTCTTAAAAAATGGTCTGCAGTGTGACCACAATTGAAAAGCAGTGTCCAGGTTATATTTGGCCAGACATTGAGTTCAACTGAAAGAAGAAAAAAATTTTGATTTGAAATATGGGGAAAGGGGCAGAGTCTTGGCTAGGTCCCAGGCAGTTTGTGGTCACAGGTGATCCTGCTATGCAAGAGCATGAGAACTATGAGTGTACTCCATCCCTTGAAAGCCAACAAGGGATTCTCCATCTTGCTTCATGAGGTTTATTTGTGTCTCAGCACAGAATGGCTAACCCAAGGGTTTCTGTGCCTCTCATTTCATGTTTTGAGGGCTTGAGCAGGACCAAAGTAGAGCCTACATCTTCACTGACCTCCTGTGCTAAAGTGAATTTCACCCTAAAGGCCTCTTTTGGAATAAACAGCTTTTATTTCCTTAAGCAAAAACAGAGTTTCTTCTGATTTGCTGAAACCAGATAAAAGAATCCAAATCCATTCAGTTCTGTTTGGTTTGGGTTCTGAAGAAAGGCTTCATCTCAGTTGGGTTCATACTGCAATTTATTTTTTGAGGATTTTTTACATTAGGGAGAAGAAAGGGGATGTGGAAGGGAGAGATAACTATGTTAAATCAGAAGCAGCTCTTTTCTAAAAAGAGTTGAGAGTTCCTTTTTCTATAATTAGCACGGTTTTTAAACTGCTGACAAGGCTTTGCTGCTGCTTATTATGAATAAAAGCTGGACATGGATAAAGTTGGGTTGAAAACTTGCCCAGAAGGTTTTGAACACAGAACTATATTTAATGTTCAAATGTTATATTTTTATCTTAATTTTCTGTCCCTTTTGACTACTATTATGAGATTAAAGTTAGATGGATAAAGTCATTTGAGAAGCTGGGTAAAAGTTAAATTGCCTGAGTCAGTTCAAACAACCAGAAACAAAGATGCATTCTTCCTAGGTTGAAAGGATTACTTCTGATCACTAAAATGGTCTTTTGTGACATGGAGATTAAGCAACGTTATATGATAGTGCTCATACTTGATTCTCCTCATTCCACTGGAGTACTCTTTCCTAACAGCTGTTACTATCATCAATTCATTGTTTTCAGGTTGGCTCTAAGGATCTTCTCTCATTAAAGAAACATCAAATTGATCCTTCTGGGCATTTTAGGGGTATCAAGACATGGAATAATTTAATTAGTGTCATAATAGAGAATGTTTTTCTGTAGTCTGGCTAAACATGATAATAAGCAGAAAGGCTGTAATTATATGGTGCTGCTGTCAGTCAGGCTTGACATACGATGGCTTAGGGATTGTGTGTGCAAGATTTTTATCTGAATGCTAGTGGTAGCAGTAACAAAAACACCCCTGTATGGCAGTATTTAAAGCTTGGGTCTGATTTTTACTCTGCATCTTTTATCACTTACCTGCAATTTGAGGACTGAGAAGGTTTGAGGTTTGTTGTGTAAAGATATGTTTCTATTTAATAAAAAATTGTTGCTATGAGTGAACTGTGCTGAGTGTTCAGGTGTTCAGTTAATGTTATGTAATTTTTGTTCCTATTTAATTCATAAAGGGAGAATGTTTAATTGCTGTGTCATGAGAAAAATGCATGGGAGATGTGAAAGACTAGACTGAATACCTGAGAAAAAAAATGCAGTCCTTCCTTGCAGGAATTCTTGTCTTCCCATCAGTTCAGGAGAAGTGTCTCTAGTAGGTGAAGGTATAATAAAAAATTCACTTTCAGATGGAAGGGACACTTTGTTATCCCCGTGAGTCTTTGTGTTTTCTCTACAGAGAACTCTCAGGAATAGAAAACCTGGGAGTTGCAAGCTAGAGATGTCATCAGTTCAGGGATTTCTGTCCAAAAGGTGTCTTGATGGCTTGTATGGAGATAGCATAGAGGGAAAACGCTGCAGCACAGAAAAAAAAAGTGCAGAGTAATAAGTGGTTTAAGTGGATATATATATATATATATATATATATATATATATATATATATATATAAAATTTGTTTTTAAACCAATTGTTTCACTCCCTCTGTGTAGTCTCAGTTTGGGGCCTGTGTTTTCATTTTTTACCCTTTTTTTCCTCTTGATAAACTTTTGTCTAGCTCCTTCATTTTGTGTGTATGGGAGCAATAACCTTCCCTTGCAAATTGTACATTTTAGTGCAGATGATAGTCATTTTCTTCCTGCACGTTTTCTGAGATGCTGAGGACAGATGTCACAAACAGTTCTTTGCAGTGGTTAGCTTAGGCAAATCCTTAGAGCAATGTCCCCTATGTGCTATGCACAGCAGTGCCTCGGTACACACTCCTAATTGCCCTTCAGTGGGTCATCTGCCTAAAACCTGGGAGAACAGTATTCTTGTTATAAAATTCATTTCATCCATGTAACACAGAGACAATTTAAAGAGAAATTTTTTGAAATGCTTTTATTTCACAGTAAATCTTGTCATATGAAATATTGTTTTGTGCACTTGGGTAATTCATCAACAGAAACACAGTTCAAAGAATGAATTTCTTCAGCATTTTGAGGCTGCCTGTGCTGAGCAGCATTCTGGGTGAAGGGTAAACATTTAAATGGAAACAATTTATTCACCTAAATCCCGAATCTTTGCTGCAACAGCATTCCATAGAACCATCTTTTATCTTCTCCCAGGTCATAAAATAGATACTTTTTTTCTGTATTAATTGTTCAGTATTTCAGATATTTCAACAAGGATATCATGAAATGGAAAAAGACTCAGTATAACTTGTACTCCTTATGTCCAGCAGCTGTCAGTCTAGGGAAAAACACAAATATAGAATCTTCTTTACTCATTGATGGGAATGCTTTTCTCAGTGACCTTATACTCCTAATCAGGAAAACTTAACTAAATGTTTTTGGTTTTTTTTTTTTTTCCCAGTTGGTTTGTGTTGGATTGGTTTTTTTTTTTTTATTTTTAAAATTGTATAGCTTTCCAGCTGCAACTGCCAGTGCCCAGGAATCACAAGATGTATTTCTGCTTCAAAGAAACTGCTTATAGACACTCAGAAGGAAATTTTAATGCTACTGCCAGATAAAAAATTGAATTTTTGGGCTTGTCTGTATGTGTAGGTGTGAGAATGGCAATCTTTGGGTTGGAAATGTCAAAATACATTCTGATTTTTTTTTCACAGAAGCATCATATTATATTAAAGATGGCAAAATGTTCTTTGTAATGCTCTCAATTGTAATGGAGCTTATCAGAGAACAAAACACTCTTGTCTTCAAGACTACCAGCAAGAAAACAGTTTCCAGTGTGATCCAATATATAGGCAAAACCTAGCTTTCCGCATCTAGGATAAGATGCCTTTTTCTTGCTAGGAATCACAGAATCACAGAATAGTCAGGGTTGGAAGGGGCCTCTTGAGACCATCCAGTTCAACCCCTCGGCCGAGGCAGGGTCAGCTAGAGCAGGTTACACAGGAGAGCAGCCAGGTGGGTTTTGACAGGGAATGTACAAACGACCCATTGGTGGCACTGCAGTTGTTTTGCTGCTTCCCTGCAGCCTAACAGGGCTTTAAAGGGATTTGAAGCAAGACCTTGAGGTCTCATTTCAGTGCAGCACCAGAACTGAACCAGAGAAAACCAGAAATATTTTTCTTTTCGTTTTGTTGCAGCATACTTTTCTGAATTATCAAAGCTGGACCCTTCCAACTTGACATTTTGGAGAACATTCTTTCTAGAAGGTGTTTGGATAGAGCGCCTCAAACTGGAAAATTTTTTTGGCTTGTCCCGAAATTCTGGGTCTCAATATAAAAATAGTGGAAAAAGAAGTATTTTTTGTAATATGGGTAAATTCCTGTATGAATTCTAAAATAGAATCTTTAATTTTATTTGAATTTTTTCATGTTACAATTAGTTGTCCTGGAAGAATTGAAGGCTAAAGTGAGAAAAAAATTAAATATTGGAAGTTTTTCAGTAGTCCATTAATAGTCCCTGATTAGGAGAAGATTAAAGAACAATACAGTAATAATAAATTGTTCCAAGAGTGGAAGAAAATTGTGCACATACTCACAGAAAATCAGGGACATAACTATGATAATTCAGATTGAAGAAAATTCAGTATTTAATGTTTTTTAGTTGGAATTGGCATACTGCAGGAAAGACAGAAATTCACATGCATAGAGAGAGGAAAGACGTGGTTTACAGAGTCTAAGAAATATTTGTGACAGCATGAATTTATGCACTCATTCCTAAAATGGGACTGAAGTAAGACATAAGAAGTACATAAGTCTTGTGCCAGCTCTCTGCACAGGGGTGAATTTAATCTAGAATGAATAAGGGTCTTTTACTTATTTTGTTTATTTTTTGCAGTCTCTCTTCCCCACTTCCTAACACTGTGTTTTTTAGACGGTATTTTGGACAGCAATGCACCACCTGTAAGTCCAATACCTAGGGCAGTGTTTGTAGGAAAGTTAATATACTGCTTTAATCTGAATCAACATCTTGTCTTAATGGCTTACTCAAATGTTAAGAAATATACCGATAATTAAAAAATTCTATGGTTTAGTGTTGTAATGCGTTTAGAAATAGCAGTTTAGAACAAGTGCTTATCATTTATGAAGTACACCAAAAGACAAAAAGAAATATTTGCTAAAAATTGGAACAGAACTGGAATTTTTTTCCCATCAGGTGTGTAGTTTGTGGTGCTACACCTGATAATTACTGACATTATGTGTTCTATGAGAGCATTTCTTGTGGCTGCAGATTTTGCCACTGTTTCACCATTAACCTTTTTTGTGAACTGTGATTTCAGTATGCTAAATTGTAAATTCAGCTGTTTAAATGTTTTAAGTATTAGATATCTGAATGTTCATGAGAGTAATCTGGTTTCTTTTTAATATGAAAGCTGTAAGTGATGTTAATACAGTTAAATTTTCTTTTAATTGATTTTTTAAATGCATCCTTAGAAATTTAGAGCCTGTGAGAAACGTATGGGTGGTTTGAAGGTAATTTGACTTTTATCAACAATTATCTTCTGCCTGATGTTAAACAAATTAGTTTGCATTAAGGACCTAGGAAGCAAGTTTGGACTTTTGTGTTTGAAATAAAGTATTTTTATTATGAAGAGAAATATAATGGCCTTTAGTAATAGAGCTAGATCACAATATATTTCACATATTATTCTATTTGGATGTTTCTTGTGCTCAGCTGAGCAATTAGTCTTTTTAATTACTTATCTTTATGTGCATTTTGATATATGTGCATGAATGCTTGCATTTGTAATTTCTATTTCTTTCAAAATAATTTTTTTGGTAGATATACTTTTGTGAAAATAGTTGTTATATACAATTTTATTTTGTCCAAAGTTACCTAGGGTTGGAATTGTCTCCAATTCCAGTAGGCTCAAAACTCACAAAACTTTGTAATGTAGGTCTTGCTTTCCTTTAGTGTGAGACATTTTTCATATTAATTCACATAAATTCTTTGGTAGATTCTTAAAACCGAAATCAGCCTTTTTTTATTTTTTTTTTTAACACATATAATTCATACAGCTTGCAGGGGGAAAAATTTATGGCTGTTTTGAAACTCTTATTCTGTACATATGCAAGCAATCTTCCTGCTGAGTTCTGAAGATAAGGTCTAATTTTTCAAGGGAACTCTCATCCATGAGGTGGAGGTATGCATCAGGGGTTTTTTGTTTTTTTTTTTTTCCTTTTTTTGTTTTTTTTTTTCTATCAAAAAGCATCTTGAATTTATGGATGTTCTTAATGTAAACATTTATCTAAGCAATGGTAAACTTTGCCTCAAGCGTTTATTCAAAGAAAGTTATTTTCATCCTACAAGGATACCAGACATTAAAGAAAAAGTGTATACAGCTGTTTGTGGGGGGGACTGTATTCAGGAAGACATTTTGTGGCACTAAGAAACTTAGCTTTGGGGCTACTTTCAACTCAGTGCAAGAAGTAGTGTAAATATTTTGCTTTCCTGCTGTCCTTTACAAACAATTCATAAAATGTTGTTACGTGAGGATGGAATACACTTGTCCTCAGGCTTGTTCATGGAGATCAAAATGGCCATGAAGAAGGCATGAACTTTGAACATTAGGTTATCTCTGTAGTTTATAAATAAGAAGGTACAGCTGTAATCTTGTCGTGGATGCTTTCTGCAATTCTTTTTGAGGAGAGTGTACAATCCCTCTTGTGGTAACTTTGCAGCTGAGACTGTCTGTGATGGATGTGATACAACCCTTTATACTTTAAATAGGGGTTCTCTTCTTAAATGATGTTACTTGAAAGCTCTTTCTTTTCAGGCTTATGTAATAACCAATTTAATGACACAGCCAGACCAATATTTAAGAAGGTGCTATTTTGCTCAACCATAGTAATTGGTTTGCATAATTGGTTTATGGATAAGTTTTAAAGCTCTGGGTGTAGGAATTTAAAACAAAAGCACTGGAAAATCCTTAACTGTAATGGCCTCCATGTCATCAGGCAGCTGTGTCATGGTTAGAGACATGTTTTACAAATTGAGGTAATTACTTGTCAGTGACCCTTTCATATTCTGCTCTTCCTTGTGTTCACACATTGCATTATTTTCCTATAGTGATTTTACATCCAAATTACTATTGGGGATAAACCTCTCAGATAGGTACAAGCTAAAATAAAGGGGAGTAGTATATGCACTACCCCTAGAGTAGATTACTATTTTGTTTTTGAAATTCTAGGTTTTATGCTACGTCACAGTTAGACTTGGAGTCTTTTCCTATCTACCTCCAATTGGGTAATTACACAAACGCATGAACATTCATGGAGTATAATTCTCTCTCCTTCCTCCTGCCACCACTCCCTTCTCCTGTCACTTGAAAAACCTGTAAATTATCTCTCATCAGACTGCAAGTGCATGGCTGTTTTCTCCTTTCAGAAAACATAGTCAGACCTGCCATATTTGATGGGATTAGGGAGAAACAGGAGTAATCACAGAGGACATTTACTCAGGTAGTTACCTACTCAGTGCCATAACTATAATGCTTCTCAGCCCCGGTATTTCACAGGAATCCCCAAAAGGTCTGCCAGTAGCCTAAAGTAACTTCATAGGAAAAACTTCATAGGGTGAAAGGGGAATGTTTTCTTCTCCCACTTTAAGGAAAACCCACAATGAGAGCTGTGAAGTCATAATGGTGCTCCTGGTGTCTGTCTGCTCTTCCTCAAATTGCACAGGGTAACCTGCTGACTTCTCTGGAGGTAGTGGAGTGGTGCTCCACTAATAGGAATCAACCTCATACCATTAGAAAAGGGAGCAAGGCACACTCATTATTGGATGTGAACCCTGCCTCTTCTTGTACAGGTATGGGATCCCACTGATTGCATATCATATTTTTCACACCCTTTAATATGTGTGTGGCTTAGATCTGGGTAAGGCATTTGAAACAGTGTTGATAGCATGTAGTATTTCCATCTGCTCCTGGGTTAACAGGTCTTTGTGGCCTGGTGTCTCAGTCT
Source organism: Poecile atricapillus (assembly GCF_030490865.1). NCBI lineage: Eukaryota > Metazoa > Chordata > Aves > Passeriformes > Paridae > Poecile > Poecile atricapillus. The sequence continues at coordinate 38,326,288 of NC_081289.1, read as the reverse complement.
GCAATAAGAGTACTTAGCTCTTCAAATGCTATTGCATTTGGAGGTAGAGAAGATATTGTTGAGAAGCCTTGATTCCTCCAGCAATATGCACCTACCCTTGACTCACCTGAGGCCAGTTTGAAACTAGCTCAAATCACACAGAAACAGGGACCAGACAATCAGAAAATCAAAGCAGTCAAGTGTCAGCCTAGGTTCCTTTTTAACGCTTTTTCACTTGTTACAGCTTTCATTTTTTTCTTTGGCTTCCAGTATAACTGACATCTGCTTTTTAGATTTTTTGTTCTGTTGGATCTCATCAAGTTGAAAGCCCAACACTTGCTTCTTTTCAGCCTTCTGAATTCAACATTTGCCTTTGTCAGAGGGAAAATGGTGCTTTCAGCTACAGATATTTCAGCTTCCATTGATGAAAGGGGAGCTTATGGTTTATAGGGAGATGTGTTATCTTTTATTATAACAGCTGATACAGCTGAAGGAAAAGACAAATTTTTGAGCACACAGCCCTACTCAAGGACAAGCTTGTGAGAAAAAAATTTTACTCCTTGCTTGATCCACATTAAATAGAATGTGGATGAGTACAAGCTAGGAAAATCTCTGAGCAACAACAGCTGCTCAGTGTTTTGCAGTAGTTCAAAACAGAAATGTTATTTCAGCCCAAACTCCCCTTTTTTTAACAGATGACAAGAGAAGTGGTAGTCTTGCTGTGTTTACTTGCAAAGCAAGTCAATTCCCTTCTAATTTCTTCTACAAGTCTTCCAGTAAATGTCAAGGTGAAGACATGAAAATATTTTAATAATGTACACTTTGGTTTAGATTATTGGAGAGATTGTATGTATAGTATATATGTGTTGGAGAGGTTGTAGTATGTATACAGAGACATGCAAATTCCATATTTATTGCGGCCATTTTTGACATTTAGAAAAAACCAGCCCCATGAAGCAATATCTGCTGATGCTATGCATGAGCAGATTGGTCTCACCATCAGTAAATAAAACTAGTAATGGGTTCTGGGATGGAGGTCAGCCCTGTGGCAGATCTAGCCATGGTAGAAACACCTCAAAATCTCTTTTAAAGCAGAAGTAGCCCTTCCCTGAATCAATCTATCTTTCAAAGCTGGAGCTGGATATTACTCCTTTCCTATCTACTTCCAAACATTCAGGACAAGGAGTAAACAACTCCTTGTTGGGTACTTCCCACCCTATTCAAAGGACAGAGAACAGAAAACACAGAGGGGAGAAACTCCCACCTTTATTTTTATTCTCTGGTACCTTGGGATAATAATTCAATATCCGTGTTATATCAGTTGCCTTTTACTCTGAGAAAGCAGAGGCTGAATTTGAGGTCTGCACTGTCAGGGTTGCTTCTGCCTGAGAAATACACTGCATACTCATCTAGTCCTCAATCTCTCTCCTCTACATTTATAGTTTCTGATTGGCTTTATGGTTAGTTTCTTCTAAAAACTGAGGTTGCTTGACACATTAGATGATGGGAATACTGTGTGATATCTGGTCTGGATTTCTGAGTCTCCAATAATTGTGGCTGAACTATGGTCTGTCTTTTCAGCAAAAATTCAGTGTTACCTGAAAACTTGCTGGTAATGAAGAGATCATCACAACCATTAACTGTTACATGTTTATTGGTTAATTATTCTGACAATTAAGAAATATATATATATACTTTCTGGTTTTAATCTGGGGGTTTGAGCTTTCAGTCCTCCTATACCTTCTTTCTATTTTGCAGTCAACTGTCTACAGATGAGCTGGTAGTATTTGCAGCAGTCCACTTATTTCAGTCAAGTCTGGCCTTGGGAAGAGGATTTTTCCTATGTGTATTAATCTGATTACAGCATTCATATAATAGGTTGAGACTGCCTCTTCTTTTCTTATGTTAAAAAAAAAGAAAATTTACCAATCTACTCAAAGTATTTCTTATTTTAGGAGTGACAATAAGCATGACATTAAGAGAAAACGTACTTTGCTTAAGTTCATTATATGTTGGAAATAGCACTTATGGTGATCTAGAGTTTAATGTTAGGAAAAACTGGCCTGTTTTTGAGATGTGGTTTGCTTTGATCTCTTATTTCCTGGGGATTTTTTCACAGCTTCTGTGTCATGAAAGCTGCTTTGCCTCTTTGACCTTAGTAGAAGTCATTTAGCAGGCTGTTTCCTTGTGTTTGTATAGCCTGAAGTTTCTCTTTTTCCCCCTACACTTTCTGTTATGTAATCCTTGACTACTTTCTTTCTTAAATAAAATTTTTCCAAGTATCCATTCTAAATATCTCCTTCAAAGTAATAATAGCTGCCTTGTCTTCATTCTTCTTCACTAAAATGGCACTCAGTTCTATGCGCTGTCAATGGACTAAGGCTTTTGCCAGAGGACAGAAGATACTGAGTGGAATTTGGCAAAATTCTGGTCTTTTTAAACATAGCTGTAACATATGCAAGAACCAAATCCATGGCATTTGTTTTGGGTTAATTCCTCAGGTTTTAAACCATGCATTTAAAACAGCTCATTGCTTTGCTCCTCTGAATCTTGCTGAAGATAGCGTACATTCCCTTTTTATCTTTCATGATGGCATATAATGATTCTGTTTTCTTGACATGAATTTCCTGTTATTTCTTCCTCTGCATATTTTACAGCAGAAGCTTCTAGTGAGAGAGAGAGAAACAGAGATTTGAACATGCATATGCTTTTGGAAAAATACAAATATCCTGAATGAAATAGCCAAGAAGGTAATTTTGTATTCTGTTAGAAACTCTTGAAATTAAATGCAGTTTTGACCCTGATGCTGCCATGTTTATAGAGACAAAACATTCCACTGGAAAAAAAGTGCTAGTGTAGTCAAAAGTTTGTCTCCTGTCAGTGGCTTCTTTGCACACACTATATCAAAGCTTTAAGGAACCAAGTTATTCTTTTGTTCAGTTAGCATTTGAAGAGTTCTGTGTGGTACAATGGCTGTGTAAGAATGTACAGTTTAAGGAAGAGGTGAATTTTTTTATTCTTCTCCTTTTTTATGCCTTAATTTTTGCTCTCCTGAGAGGGAGTTTTTTCTTTTGCTTATGAAATGAAATAAATCCAAATCAAGCACAGTTTCTTTAATTTTTTTCCTTTTATTTCTTTTTTTCTTTTCCTTTTTTTTTTCCTTCTCTTTTCAGTCTGTCACCGAAATTGGGTTGAAATGTTCAGTCCCATTTTGTAGCAAACCCACAGTTTTTTCCAGGGTGAACTACAGATCCATTTTTCTTTCAAGGATGATAGACATGGACTTGGTTGGACTGTTGTATCTGCCTTAACTTGGTTTCATTATACTCCATTCTAGAAAAAAAGAAAAATACTTGCCAAATATTTTTATTGGCTTGTCATCTTTACTTTTATAAAAACATTAAATTGAGAACCTATTAAAACCAGATTTTAAAATGCCTGAAAATCATAAGTATGTCTTGCAGTAATGTGTATGGAGTGATTTTAGTGAATGTCTGATTTTTCATTAAGTTTTTGTAATTTTCAAAATCAGCCCGCCTAATTTAAGAGTTCTTTAGGCACTATAAATGCTGTCTTTTACTGTTTCGTGAAGGAATGGATAATTACTCTGAAAAGTAATTACTGTGAAAAGTTTCAGCTAAATTTTTGCTCTGAAATGTCAGGGGAAGACGTGGTAGGAAGAACTGCCCTTTGAGCAAGATAATCAGCAGTATCACATGGAAGGTAATGCCATATGTCTGGTAAAAAGGCTCCAGGAGAGAGACACTAGCTCAGATTTTCAGAAGAGAGCAGGAAAATCTGAGCCATTTGAACTGAAATAAAAGGAGAATGAACTGCAAAATTACAAGGCATCTTTGGATTTTGGGTGGCATATGGGCCCGGATACTTCCTAAAGTTGTGGTGGACTTGGCCCCATTTATAATAATTTGCCAAAACATTAGAGACTTATACAGTTTAGTAAAAATGAGTCTTTGTATAATACATGTGAATTCTGATTTGCAATACTCTCCTGAGGAGCACTTTGTGATGAGGGTTATGATTAAATGAATATCCTCGTATAATAGCAGAGGTATTAGCAGTGTTTTTTTCTTCCTTCCTGCCGCAGAGCTGTCTCTAGGCCACCAGTGACTTTTCTTCTTTGCTTCCTTTTTCACCCTTTTGCATTGGTGAAATCAAGATTAAATTACTTAAATTACCCAAGAATTAAATAAGAGGAAAACCAAAACTGAGTATATATTTGAGAACCCTTTTTAAAGTTAAAAAATAAAACCAATTTGCACACATGCACATATATATTTACAATCTCTTGCTGAAATATAAATGAAAGAAATAAAGCCAGATTCTTCCCTGTAAGCCAGATTCACCTAATTTGACACTGATGGGAGCCCAAGCATAACCAAAAGACCGGTACACCTGACTGCTATAACCTAACAGCTCTACTTATGCTCAGGTCTGGCAAGAACTGCAGACTACAACCAAAGGACCAGCCTTTGCTAAAGGTACCCTACATCACGATACAAAATTGTTGCAATTGAATCTCAACATAGTAGTCTCATCAAATTATTTTTTGGTCCTTGACATGATATGGTAGGAGAATTTCAAAGGGAATTTTAAGCTCCCTCAAAAATATTTAGTTGCACAACTCCTACTTATTAATTTATTTTGCTAAAATTGCTGCTTAAATTGTAAAAGAGTTAAATATACAAATAATTTTTTACAGAATCAAGGCCTTATTTTTATGTATGCATTTTAAAAAGTGTTTGTCTTTTTTTATTTGGACTATTATTTGCTGTATTTTATTAAAAATAATTTTTGTTTGCTTTCTGTCTATATAGGTAAATTTTCTGTTGAAGGAAAGACTATAGTAACATAGTATGAAAAGAAAAGTAGCTAATGAATTTTTTAGTCCCACTCTGGTCTGAAATATGGTGGAAAAGTTGCAGTGTGACGTGTGGTAAAATCAGTACCCAAGGATTTAGACTACTCAAAAACATGATCAGTGACAGAACAGAATTTGACTAAATTTACTTAGTTGTTGCCCACAAGAAAGATTTTAGAGCAACTTCCCAAGTTACAAAAGCAACAACCCTAATACTTCCTGCTGCTAAAGGCCACTCATGGGCACATGCTCCCTTGTCATCCAAATCGCTCCTGAGCCAGAATACATGCTGTTAGCAAAACACCATGTGCCAGGAAAAGCTTTCTAATTGCTTTGAAAGTAAAGTACTGGAACAGGTTGCTTAACAAAACTGCATTATCCCCTTCATGGGAGATGGTGAAGAAAGGCTCAGACAGTGAGCTGATGTGTGTGGCCCCTGTATTTAATGCCCCTCTGTGCTTGGCAGTTGTCTGGAAACCCTCAGGAGAGCCCTTCTTAGGCAAATTTCTAGGATTTTAGTGATGGCAAACAGATGTGATGGCAATAATTAGTAGGTAATTTGCATTTCCTTCTATCCCTCCTTCCTATCAGAAGGATTGAACGAGTACTTGGATAGAGTGATAAATTTCCCCAAAGCCCTCAGAGCAGACTCGGTTTGATTTGTATATCAATAAACATTTCGGTTACGGCTACACACAGCCCTGTGGTCCTTAAATGCAGAGAGTGACAGGAAGTGGAACTGTCCTTATAGTTAAAGAAAGTAATTTCAATCCTTTTTTTTGTCTAGAAAAAAATGCAGATTAGCCAGGTTTTGCCACCAGACATATCAAGCCAAACAAGGTCCCATGAGCTGCAGTCATAGCATAACAAATATTCCAGATACCTCTGTGCTACTTCTGAGCTGATATCCTTGGAGATATTTTACCCTAAGGGCAGAAAACCTATAAATGAGAGGAAATTAAGAGTGAGTTATGCCTTTGAGCCAAAATATACTGTAAGGACCATCCATAAGCAATAACACTGAAGGATAAATTTGTGGTAAGACACTTCATTATCATTATATCATATATCATTATGTGCATGCGTAAGCAACTATTTTAAATTTTGGGGTGTGAACAGAAAGAATTATATGGATAAAGCACGACCGTAAGTGGAAAAACACTTACTTGATCGACATTTTTTAATTGTTTTTTTCCTGCAAAACACATAAAAGCTGTTCCCAAAAAGGTTTCTGGTTTTTATATATAAATACTTTTTGGTGTGCTTTAATGAAGTTTGCCTATAACCTGATGTCCTTCAGACCTGTAAATTATAAAATAAATTTATGCCATTCTTCTGTAATATTCTGGAGCTGAAGTACCCTAAAGAAATCTTGAAGGTTTGACAGATTCTTTAAATGATGCAAAGAGCTCATGTTAAGTTTGCCCAAGTACAGATATTCCATTCGCTACATTATTACTTGTTGAAATTCTGAGAAAGAAACTTGGATTGTCATATATCATTAATCTGTGACTAGCAGTAGATGGTCAAAGACATTAAGTACTGGATGGGAAGCACTTTGGGAACAATTTTCCATATGAATTAGGAGAAGAACCGGAGATGATTCAATTCATATATGGTTTCTTGCATTTCATACGAAATTGTTAATCATCAGCGAAAGATAAGAGGTTGTTGCAAGGCTATGAGTTTGAGCTCACAGTTTGAGCATCAGGACCAATTATTTATATTTATATTATTTATATTTATAATTTATTGCCAAAAACTATGTTTAATTTTGCAGATATGTACAAAAGTTGTTGAGACTTGAGACTGATTTTATACTGAGACTGATTTTTCCTCCACAGGAAATTTGCAATGATGCAATTCACTTACCACACTACAGTTTTATCTAACAGTATCCACCACTTGAATAGTCTCATATGTGTGGTGAAGAATAAAATAATAGCACTGTGGGTTTGTTGCTGTTTGGGGTTAGGTTTGTGCTTAAGGAAACCAGTCTTGCTGTGCTACCTGATTCAGAACTGTAGTTCTCAGATTATCATGGGGGCTGCAGCAAAGCCATGGTTATGTTCAGTGCTGGTCTTCAATAACAAATTCTGTGTTCTGATCCTTGTTATCATAACCAGGATATATGGAACTCTGCAGAAACACCATAGGCTAAGAATTATCTAGAAATCTTAGGGACCATCACTTTAGAGATGTGCAATATCAGCTATTGGCCTAAAGAATTTGCAGTCTAAATGGATGCAAGGGATCTCCTGTATGTGACAAGTGGGACTGTTTAGTCCCATCTCAGCTGGCTTTGAATGGAACATAATCACTGTCCTTATGGTGCCCAGTCTCAGAACATATCTTTGATGACTGATGGTATAGGATGCTCCTGTCCTTAGCAAAATTTGGGTTGTCTTGGATAATTGGATTGTAACCTGAAGCTCATGTTACTGAGTATGAGATGGACTTTAGACTGACTCAGAATACACTGACTGTTTTTTGTTTTTGTTTTTTTTATTTTTGCCAATACAAGCAGATGCAAAAGATGGAGGAAAACCCCCCCCAAAAAAATATTCAGTGGCATTGGGACTTTTTTCAGAGTCAACTCGGGATATGGAGTATTTGTCCTTGTTCTGGCTAGTCCAGGTTTAATTCTGTCTTGTATCAGACATGATCTGAAGCTATATTTTTCATTCTTCACAAAAAATTGTCAGTTGTTCTGGAATTAGATTCGGCAAAATTATCCTACCCTTAGGAAATATTTAAAAAAAAAAAAAAAAAAAAAGAAGAAGAAAAGTCCTTGGGGAAAAAAAAGGAGTAAAGGTTTATTTAAAAATGGATCCATTCAAGTAATAGACATGATTGGCACTGCCAAGGAGCAGAGGCCTGTAGCATGGAATTTGGAGTAATGTTGCAGTAAGGAGGAGAAAGATGTGAATAGTCTAATTGAATAATTCAGTGGTTTTGCCTCATTTTTTGCAACTTGAAACTGTAGCCTTGTTGTACGAATGTAGTCATACCTACAGGAGACTCATGGTGTCAGTAGAAGGAAACTGGCATCTCAGGACATTGGTTAATGTCGTACTCAAAGCAGCCTCTGGTTTCTCTCTGTTCAACATAATTGCAGCTGAGGCTGGCTTGCTTGGACATAGATCTATGAAGATGCATGAGATTAATTCCTGCTTGCATGTGTCTGAGAGCAGGCAAAACCCTTTAATCCTCTTACTCTCTGTGTGATTCCTTTCTTTCAGTACAGACCAAGTCTTAACTATGACTTCTACTGGTCTTGTCAAAGGCTCCCTTTCCATAGTAAGTTGTCTCCTCAATTCTAGTGACTCCCTGCCTAGCATTAAATAGCTATTCCGTGGGATAACTTCAGTCAAACAGATGAAGTAAACGTAACAGTTGAAGAAGTAGGCTTCAAATTGCAGTTTCAATGTTTTTTCAGTGTTATTCTTCCTCTAAGATGTCAAGCATCTTTTGCAGGAAGGGCAGCTGTCTGGCAAGGAATTCAATAGGTTTGCTTTGGGCAAGACTAGACATGTGTTCTAACATAATACAAAATGTAGTTCATAATTTCATAGAGACATGTTCCTCTCTGTAACAGATACAACAGACAGATGGGGGAGCACAAGTTTCAAGAGACACAATTATGATTCATTTGCAAAACAGGCGTGTTGCACAACAGCTGCTCACCAACATCAGCTATTCTTCTTTTGCCTTACAGCTGTGCAACTCTATTTTAAAATTTTTAAATTGTTCCATAGAGAAAAGTATTTTGTTCGATCTAATATGTTTTAAATGCCTTTTATAAATAAAACATATAAATGTTTTGAAGTGAAACACTTTTAAAATTAAGAGTAATATATTTGGAAGAAATGTGGCAAAGATATGCTTTTCAGTACTTTTCTTTAGGTAATTAGTCACTGAAATTTATCACTACATGATTTAAAATATGACTTAAACAGGTCAGTTTGAAAGAATAATTTTGAAATAGAACAAAGTAATTTGCAGACAAGAAGCAGGACTGCTTTTAAAAGTAAAGAAGGAATAATTTGCTGTAATTTGTAGTTTTCAGTCTGGAATTTGGATTTTCTTAATATATTTTATATAGTCTGAGTTGAAACATTTCTTTTGTTGCCATCTGTCTACTCGCATTTTTATAAATTCTCTTTGCCAGTCCCAGTCCAGATGAAAATCTATGATGGCTGTATGTCTTCAAAGTTGGAGGAATATCTAAATCAATTTCCTAATAAAATCACTGTTGCCTGAAATATAACAGCCTGTGCTTTTACAGTTATTTATTTAGTGCTCAATAGGTATTTTATTGCTCAGGGAAAAACAACCAAACATAAACTCTGCAGTTATAAGTAGAAAGTTTATTACTCCTATTACAATTTTTCTGGCTTTCTTTGAGAACCAACTAACATCTATACATCAGGGCGGTAGCTTTTAATTGTTTCAGAACCTTCCTAGAAATGTGGGATGATTTAATATTTCATGTGGTTTTCTTTCCTGCTTTTGTGCTTCAAAGGATGGTGAACAAATTAGCAAAAACCTCAGAGCCAGCTACTGTCCTATATCTGCACAACTCCCACCAGCCTTAACTTGCAAGCTCTGCTTAATGACTTGAAATGGATATGGCTTTGTAGTCTGCATGTGATGATTGAACTCATGGTGGTGATGAGACATGAGTATGTGCTAGAGCTGCAGGATCAAACCTTTAGGAAGTTCATTACCCTAGTGTACAGATGAAGGCTTCTATTATGCCTTAGTTTTGTTCATTACAATTGAACTCGTGTATTTTAATCTATACCTCATCATATTTGATTTAATGTGAGAAAGAAAATTTAAAATTTGCTCATTAACTACAGCTATTTATGTGTACATGTAACAAACTCTACAAATGCAGATTGTTTCAAAACAGGTTCAGCTGCAAGCACAAAAAAATGTCTGGTGACTCTCAGTTCTACTCTTTAAGAGCTTTAAGAGCTAATAAAACTTGGTTTTAGTATAGAATCTTTAAAGTAAAAAAACTATGGTAAGGTAGGAATTTTGTAAAAGGGGAAAAAAGCCCAAGTATTAATTTCAAGCTGAACTCATAATAGTTATAGGGTACATTTTCAAATCTATATAATTAAGGGCTCTAGAAGGATTAGAAGGAAGCTTGAATCATGGGATTTTTTTAACTGAAATGCAGTCATGGGCTATGCATAATAATCTGGATTTTTTCCTACATTGACCAGTTGAAAGACAGTAGAATGGGTAATGATGAAATTGCTGTAGAATCCAGGTCATGACTCATAAACACCCATTACTGTAAGCATAAGGATACAGCAGTGCTGTTTGCTTTTTCAATAGATAGGTATATGAATAAAATGAATATTAGAATAATAAGTGGCCAGGCTCCCACAATTTTTTTGATGTGGATAGATACATGGGTGGATGAATGAATGATGGATGGTGATAGGATATCATCTTGCTTTTCCTGCAAGTGGATACTTTTTCTGAGTATCTACTTTGTTCCCTCTGAATTCTACTGACTGTAAGATCATAATCACTCACATTTTCCTTAGCATTATAGTTGTGATGGTTTCCTGATTTGACAGTTCAGATCTCTTCAAACAGACTGGCATATGTTGAGGTCTTACCAGCAAAATCTGGATGATGTCTCTCACCCACTATATTCCCTAAGGGAGGACAGGCTTTTTTGTTCTCCATACAGATCTTGGGGTCCTGTGGTTATGACTCTTATCTCAAAAGAAATAGAAAAAAACTACTGAGTTTTGATACTGCTTTCCATTACTATACAGTCTCATCTGTATAAAATTAATAGCTAAAAGAAGGTTTCTAATAGACTTCAAAAAGACTCTGGGAGCCCTGCCTTTGGGGTCAAAACCCCAGGACATGAGACTTGGAAACTGGAAGGCATTTAGGAATAGACATTTTACAAAAAAACTATGGCTTCTCTCAGTGACTTCTCTCCAGAAAGAAGAAATCAATATATTTATATGGATTCAAAATAATTTAAAAAGCATCTGAGGCTTTCAGATTCTGAATCCTTTTCTGACTTCTCAGACTAGCACAATCAATGTAACATTCACAGATTTACTTCTGGGCAAAAAGTCTCAGCTTTTACATAACCCACTGACATTCAAAGGATTTTTTCCAATCACAGTTGAGTTTTGACTTCAACTTGGCTGCCAGTAGAATAGGAGAATTTGAATAAATCTTCAAAACCAGCCTTGATAAGTTTTTTAATCAGTTCAGAAGAGCTTCTGCTTAAGCCAAATTTGTTTCAAAGAGTTTATAGAAGTGATGCCGAATAGTTTAGCCTGCCAATTTAAGCAAATCTCCTAATGGTCATAAAGTTTCTACCATTCCCACTAATTTCTACATTTTTCTTTGAACTCATTTACATAAGTGAATAATATAATCCCAGCCTCAGAGTCCTTGAGTGAGAACTATTTAGCACATGTGGCCACCAAAGTCTATGGAAAGATTTCTGTCTGTGGAAAGATTTTTGTGGAAATTGGGCTTGGTTCTTGGGTTGTCTGAGACCACTGTGATTAGGAATGGATTTTTCCTCTCCCTTTCATTGAAATCAGTGCGAATTGCTTACTCAGAGACCTTTAAAGTAGAGACCTTTAAAATTCTAGCCTTTCAACAGCCTAGCTTGAAGCCATGTTTGAGAAATAGTTGTTCTGTAAGATTTTAATTTCATTTGTACACTGTAAATCCAGATATTAGTGAGAATTTAAGGTGGCCTAAGCTGTAGTTTAAAGTGACTGGATATTTACACCCTGCTGAGGGCATGATCCAAAAGGTATGGTGGCAGGGTTTGGCTCACTTTAACTCTGTTTCCTGTTGGGAAATTCTCCTGTTTAATGTTTTTATTTTTTTTTTAAATTAAAACCAACTGTCCTTCCTCAAGGAGGGGGAAAATGTAGGATTCTTGAAATCAAAGATCAAAGAAAAGCAATTCTCTAGTCACAGTTGGACAACGTCAGAATTTCTGAGCTCCAGGTACTTTGGTGTTATGTGAACAAACAGGGTGGGTTGAAGCCTTGAGCACGCTCAAGAATATCTCTGAGACCCTGCTGGCTTCTGTGAAGAGCAAACAAAGGGTGTTATTATCAGCAAAATTGTTTCAAAAAAACCCCTACTGGGATAAATTTTTAAACAGAAGTTATAACATAAGAAGATTCATATTTTGTTAAATCTAGCAAATTGTTGGTATGTAATATAAACAATAAATTCTTTCCTGCTGGAGAAAACTCACTGGAATTAATTAAACTTATACCAGGGATAAAGTTTACCTAACACATAAAAAGTACACTTCATTGAAATAATTTTTATTTTGAATGAGTTCAGTTGTTACAAAATAGTTGTGTAACTATAATATAATATAATATAATATAATATAATATAATATAATATAATATAATATAATATAATATAATATAATATAATATAATATAATATAATATAATATAATATAATATAATATAATATAATATAATATAATATAACATAATATAATATAATAGTTTTAAAGATACAGATTTAGGGAAGTTTTTGAATAATATTAGCAGTCTAGAGATAAATAAATAATAACAGTTCTGCAGACTTGAAAAAGAGCTGGATAGTCATGCATGCAGCCTGTGTCAGCACAGAAAAATGCTTCTGTATTGTTCTTTCTTTTCTCTGAGGGAAAAAAAAGCTCCTCTCAATACATACATTCTCAGTAGTTACATTTTCCCTTGATTTGGAAGCAAAATATTTCCAAATATTATTTGTATTAAAAATTCCAAATATTGTGTCAACTTGTAGAATAGCTTAAAGGAAAGAAAAGGGGGCTAGGGTAAAGTTGAGTGTTCACAAGTGTGTTGGAGGATAGAAATCTTAAATAGTATTATATCTATGAGCAACTAAGAGGCTACATTCTGCTCTCAATTACTCTGGCATAAATCTAGAATTACTCATTGGAAGTTCAAAGTTTTGCTGCAGATTTACACCCATATAATGAAGAACAGAGTTCAGTTATGTAAGGGTGGGAAAATCAATTTGGCCAGAATGTAACTAGCTTGGAATGCAAACTCTAATCACAGAAGGAAACCTTTTCCAGGTCAGAAAGCAGTCTGCATATTGTGTATCCCTCTTTTATTCTTCCCCTCCTCCTCCACCATCTTTAGCTAATATATTCAAGCAAGTGTAGACTCCTGCTCCTTGCATTAGCACCACATGGCATTAGGCATTGGACTGCTTCAGCTTTATTATGTAAGGCAGAATAAAAGTGCTCAGATATGTTAGAGTCAAGGAATTCCATAAAAGGCTAAAAAGAAGTAGTGCAATACAAGCAAAAGTGCCTGGATTATAGTTTAGATAAGTAAAATGTAAAGGTAAACAAAAATAATGGGATATTTGGAAATTTACTAAATTGAAGTAGGTTTCAGAGAAGACCAGAATCTTTTGACTAGTTATTGGAGGAGATTTTTGATTAGTCTGCTAGTTACAGATCCCAGTGTTGCTCAGGTGGTTTGTACTGCAGAAACTGTAATGCTGTGCCATAATAGTTTCTGAAAAGAAAATAAAAATACTGCCTGCACATCTTGTTCTTATTCTGGAGAATATTCCCTCACTGGGTGCAGAGAGGGGAATGGAATGAAAAATAAATCTTTCAAAGAGAATATAAGAAAAAGAAATAAAGGAATAGAAAGGAATAATGTATGAAATCTAATTATATATTTTCTAAACGGAGAGACTGTACTGTATGTCTTGTACTTGGCCTAGAGAAGTAGTGGGAATCACACAGTTTTGTACCAATAGAAAATCTTCCTAGATCTATGAGGAAAGTTTTGTGTTATTGGCTGTGATGCTGCATGAACACGTAATGAAGATATTTTCTGTCTGAAGGCATATCTGTCTGAAGATAATGGTTTCTGCCTTTGTCACCACTGAAGGTGCACATGCCACCAGTGACATTTTCACTAGTGGCTGTTAACTTGGTTCTTGCTGATTTACAGCTAACAGTGTCTGTTTAGCTAGATGCTGCAGCTAGATAACCAGTTTAGTCTCTCTTCTGGTTTTGATAAAACTGTGCTTTCTCTGTAGCTCATCCTAGGGTTATTATAGGTGGAAAAAAAATATTTTGGCTTTCTGTTTTATTTTTTAATTTGTGAATGCTGATGTTGCTTTTATGGCTGCCAAATGCTTGTTGCATATGTCAGTTCTAAAAGCCCAACTGATGGATGAAAGCTAGGAGTGGAGTTGTATCATTTGTCTCCCATCTATCACTTTTCTTGTCCTTGAAGGTAAGACCAATATATAACCATATCTTCCTTTTTTTTTTTTTTTTAATAACATGCTACATCTGTAAGGTAATATTTCTCCCCAGTATGCAGAGAAGCAGGAAGGAAGCATCTAACATCTGCAGGATTTGAAGTTATTTTTGACAGCTGTGTGCTATTGAGGGTTTGATGGTTTCTATTTATTATTTTTTTTTTTTTTTTGTGAAAGATAAAACAACCCAGGTGAATTGCTCAAAGGACATTAATGTCTGTCTGACATGTTAAACATGTATACTCATGTGTACATAAAGATACACACAAAAGATAAAATCATGCATCTATAGACAGAGTAGGGGTGAGGAAATACAGTTTGCTGACTGGAAAAAGCTGCTACTGTAATTTATTCTTAGATTTCTGTTGGGATGACACAAGGTGTATGGTTTAGCATAGAAGGGAGATGTTTGGTAATGAAAAACAGCAGTCCCTTGATGCTTATTGATCAAAAAACTGGAAGGTTTAGTCTAGTGACACACAGAACCCGTTTCAGAAGTTGGCCTGGAGCGCGCTCTGATCACAGCAGAATGGAGAAAGGCACAAGCTTTCAAGGCTCACTGTAGGAAACGTTCACATGTGGCCAACAGGAGATAGAAGCAGATGGTTGAGATTTTTAGTATGTGCATTAGGCCAATTTTTATCTGAAAGAAAAGAGCACCCACAGCTCAACTATACGTGGTCAAGGTTTTTCATTCATTGACACACAAAGCCTGTCTGCTTAGTATTTTGCAAGTAGAGGTGAGTGACCATCTCTGCCAGAGCTCCAAGATAGCCAAGCACAAGACAAGAGCAGGAAAACCACAGTAAGTGTAGTGATATGCCCTGGTGAGGAAACACTGTAGAGAAATATGGATTCCATATAGTGTTATCGTAACTCCTCAATAAGAGCAGGCAAATTGCACAAAAAAACCCATGGTTAAAAGAGCATGTCCGTTTATGAAAACAAAACAAAAACCCTTGAGTGACTTCAAGGTACAATACCAAATCTTCATGTAACAACTTGAGATCCGTAATGAAAGTACTAGTCACAGAAAAGATCCAGCACTCTGGATGGTGCCTCTGACCATTAGCAAGAGATGATATGCAAGGGAAGTGTGTGTCAATGGAGCCTACAGGATCATACAATTATTTAGGTTGGAAAAGATCCTTAAGGACATACCATCAAGCTGCAAACATAGAACTGCCATGGGGACTAATGCTTCACCAGTACTTCCACCCTACATGAGAGCACAGTAAATGTCAGATTTTCTGATGGGAATTGTGGCAGGGAAGGTAATCTTGTTATGTTTCACCAAGAACTACAATGTTTGTTCATACCTTATGTTGAGGCGTTATGTTTGCCATCAGAAATCTTGCACTGAATTAGTGCAAATCACAGGAAATGTAGGATAAATATCAAATATTTATGTGGTTAAAGAAGATGAAAATAATATGGGCATAGGAGGAAAGGTCACTTGATAACAAAATTAGTTATGATGACTATCTGCAAAGGCCAACAGGAAACCAAAAACATTGCTGGGATCATTCCACTATGTTAATAAGCAGTGAGGAGTAACAAGAAATATTAGGCAATAATTACTACTTAGATCAAGGTCTGGGGTAGCACATGGGCAGAGGTGGTATAGCTGTAGTAGGTATAAACTGTGGGGGATGCAAGTTGGCATTGAGTGATTACAGTCTCAAAGCAAGAAAGAAGCAGACAGTAGATCATGAGTCAGTCAGAAGTGCTCCTCCAGCTGCAGTGCAGCTTGCACTTGTTTAATGTCAAATATCAAAGCTAATCCTTTAAAATATATCCATCTTTGTTTCCATGAAGTATTCTTTGAGTATTAATATAGTCTTTTTTTTTTCTTTTTAACACCTATTGCTAACCTTTCACTCCTAATGATTTTCATGATTGTTAAAAAAATCGTTCTTTTCTTCATTGCTGTCTATATACACTTTTGGCAGAGCAAGTTTTCTTCATATCTCCTAAACTCTCTGTGTAGTAATTTCCACTGACTGGAGGGTATCTGGTGGTGATAGCAAAGCTGATTGACTTCAAAGTCTCTTACTGTTGTTGCTGCACTTGGCCAAGAGTCTGATCATGACTGTAGCAGATGTTTCTAAGCTATTTTTCTACAGTAACTTTTATTTTTTTTTAATAGACCAGTGGGAACCTTATGTAGAAGTTTTTCACTGCAATACTGAAGTGAATGCCAATATAACTGTGATTTTGAAACCCTCTATCAGATCCTCAGTGCTTGAAAGAGGAAAGTTTCCTGCAGATGAAAGCATAGGTTTGCCACTCTGCCAGCCACCTGATGGCAGATAATCAGCAGATTCCTTCCTGCTTAGTCTCAGTTTCTTTTTATGGGTTATTTTTTACAGTTTGTTAGGAAATTTCATAGTAAGTAAAGCAAGTAAATTTCTCTGAAGAAATTTTGGATGAAAGTTCTGAACAATTGACAGTTTCAAGAGTCAAAACAGCTTTGATTAACCACAAATATTGCCAATTTCCTTCTCATCCTATTAAGACATTTGTAGGTCTCCACAGCATCATGAAATATTCCATAAAAATGTTGGGGTGTATGTGCATTGGGAAAATTCTTTTCCTGGGGACCCC
Source organism: Poecile atricapillus (assembly GCF_030490865.1). NCBI lineage: Eukaryota > Metazoa > Chordata > Aves > Passeriformes > Paridae > Poecile > Poecile atricapillus. Next base: position 38,309,490 of record NC_081289.1, on the reverse strand, counting down.
ATATTGAAAACAGTAATGGTTGCAGAGAATTTATGAGGGGAACACAAGATAATTTAAATTTTGGTCAAAATTTCAAATGGAACAAAACTTCAATCAATAACATTATTAAAAACAGGCTAGGAATTCTGTTCCTTACCACTTCCACTAAAAGTAATGTTATCACTTAAGAGCTTAATCATGCACTCTATAAATGTCTGGTTTTGGCGTGTCTACCTTAGACATTCCTCCAGCTGTACTACAAAGAGCTGAAGCTCTTAATTACCCTGATATGTGGGAGAAATGTTCTTTGACAATGCAGCACTGAAGTCATGTCTCTGTCATGTGTTCTAAGACAGGAAAATGTAGGGCAAGCAGCAGAAATCATATTCACCAGGACCCACCAAAAGTGATACAAAGCCAGAAATCCTTTCAGAGATATAAAGACAAACTGGGAGGAGAGCAGAAATGGAAAAAGGCAAAGATACCTGCCAGTGCCCAGAAGGATACTGGAGAAGCCAGGGTGCCTCCTATGACTGTGTCTTGGAGAGAGTTTGTAAATGACAAACCAATTAGATGAGGGAAAAAGGATAGAAAAGCTGTCTCTTCAATCCTTAGGATGTCTGTTAACTTTCTGACCAGTTTATGCTGACTGTGGGTATTTCCTTGTTAGCTGCAGTTAGCATCAACTTTGAGAGTCTTCAGCATTTGTTGTTTGGATCATTTTCTTAGATATGAACAAATAGATTATCCTTTTTTTTTTTTTTCCCCTTTTCCTCTTCCACCTCCCAAAGAGAAAAGCTGATCTTTTCCTTAAGCTTTACCAGCTGGCTGTGTGGTCTAGCCAGTAAATCAGTATGTAAATACTTGCATAATGTGTTCAGTTGCCATCAGTTCTTTCTTATCCTTATAAAATTTTAGTTTATGTTTTCCAATCCTATAGTATTTAATCTCAATTCTTTTAAGCCAAATACATAATGATTAAATAGAGCGGACAACAAAGAGAAATAACTGATTTTTAACCCACACAGGTTTATAATTTAAAAAAAATATAGACCTGGGAAGGTCATTTAGCCTAATGGTTCCACTTGACAGTATTTTAATATACCTTACATACTTCACAAGCTGGTATGGTACTAAATTACACGAAAAGGTTTGAAACCATCTGATGGAAGATGCTGCAAACGTACAGTATGAATGAAAATTATAGAAGAACTGGTCACTTTGTCACTGGTCACTAATGCATTCAAACCCTTAAACTCCTGTCTGAGTTTTGAAAGGCCAAATTGTTCAGACAATAAAACTATATCCTTATTTAAAAGTTGTCCTCTTTTAAAAACTTCCCCAAACATTCAGCCAAAGCAGAAGGATTTCCTTTAGGAAGCCGGATGCACCTTTTTCTGTGACTGTAACCAGGCTTTGGATTATATAACTTTTGGAATATGAAAGTGTTACGGAAAACAACAGCAGTTTACTCAGTAGCAGTACATACTTGGAGATAGGATTAAATACATGTTAAATGTCTTACCTTGAGATGAATGTATTCACCTGCTTTTTGTAATAACAGAAGTAATGCCCACAAAATTATGCTGTGAACATGAGCTGGAGCTGAAGCATTTGTCTCATCTGTATTTGACAGGTTGAACATATTTTGTTATACCAAACAGACTTATGCTGTGCACTTGCATTATTAAAGTTTAAACCTGTTTTATCTGGAGTAAACAAATAAATAAATAAATAAAATTGTTTCAGGTTACCTTCAGTATTTTAGAACCACTGGTTGCTTTTTGAAGAGTTGTCCATCCCCAGCTGGGGAAAATTTCTGCTCAACCTGAAATCAGTGAGTACAAAATCATGTGACTGTATCAGCACATTCAAGCTCATTCAGAAGTTGGCCTGGCTCATGTAATCTTTATACACAGCTGCTACACCAGTGGGATGAAGTGGGGAAACAGCTCAGAACAGAGCTCTGCAGTCTCTAGACCCCTGACATTTCCTGTTTGACCCTGTACACATGCAACAGTTTCCTTGTTGAAGATCATAGAGCAGAAGGAGCAAACAAATATCTTGGCTCCACTTTTGAGGCAGGTGTCCCATCTCTTGATATTTCCTGTGCTCTGGGAGACACTGCCAGCTGTCTGCTCAGTTCATACGAACAGTTTGTCTGAGGGCTGGGGGTGCAGAAGGGGAGCAACCTTCATGGGACTTGTACTGGTATCAGACTCAATGAAGGAAAGGAAATATATGCTGGGGTGTTGTGCTGTGAACAGTACAGTGTGTGTTCAGTCCTTAGAACAAAAATTCACCATAACATTACAAGTGACTGATACCTTTTTTATGAAGTGATGTAGGCTTCAGGAGTGTTTGCTTCTGCTATTTGAAATAAATATTACAGCTTTTTTTTAGGATGTGGGGACTATTATACTGAATACATACATGCTGTCTTACTTTGAGGTACAGATCATTAATATAATCTATAATTTCTGTAAAAATGTTGGGTGTGTGACACTTTCACAGCCATGCTTTACAGCCAGATTGCCACTATTTTATCAGCTAAAGCAATGGCTGTACCTTTGACATATCACTGGAGCTGCCCCTACCGCTGATAAAACTACTAAACGTTTTGTTTTGATCTTTGCTGTTTTCCCATTTTTTGGTTCCTCTTTACACTTTTATCTTCTTATCTACCATCCCACTTGAAATGTTACCCTCTATTTTTCCCACATCTCAGTTTTCTTCTAGCTTCCTCACAACTCTCCAACCTTTCCCGCACATCATTTCCCTTGTCTCAGGACTTCAGTCATGATCTTTGTTCATCCTCCTGAATCCTGAATCCAGATGATGTTCCCTACCTGCTTGGCTGGAGGATGTCTAAAGTCTAAGAGGACAAATTATATACCTACAACTCCTCTCTGAACAATGCTTAGCCTGACCTGTTTCTCTGAAGTCCCTTTCTAGATATATCAGTTTCATGTAACCAAGAGAATATATATGCTCCTTATTTCTGTCAGTCATATCTTTTTACTCACTGCTTTCTCTATCCTGACTGTAATACTTCTCCCCCTCGTGCTAGACAGTCTAGTGTTGTGTTTGATTTCATGTAAGTCCAGGTTATAGCCACAGTTTACACCTTCTCCACCCCTATTTTCTCATAGATAAAGCCTTTTTTTCCTGTTTGGACATTATTCACATATATCTAAATCATCTTCATTTTGACTTTGGGTTCTCCCTGTCTGCTCTGCTTGACAGTCACTTAGCTTCCCACTCCAGAGATACTGAGGAAAATCCCACCAAATTCACATGGTCAGCCTGATGGCTGACAATGTGCCCTCCTTTGCAGCTTCCAACTTTTCCTCTTCCCCACAATTCCTCCCCTTACTGAATCTTCAGACACCTTCTGCCTGCAGGATCATCTCACCAGCACCTGCATTTGGTGACAGTTTGTGTATGTTGTCCACAGATGCTTTATCCTGTACGTACCTATTGGTATGGAAAACAGTACTGAAGCTTAGTTGTTAAATATTATTTCCCCCAAGGTGGACTTCATAAAACCCACATTCATAATGAGGTACACAAGGGCCTTTCAAACAAAAACTGTAGCTAAGTGATTTCTAAGAGTAGCAGATGTTTGTTTATTTATCTTCTGCTTAGAATTAGAGAAAACAAGAAAAGGAAGACTAGGCTTGTAGCTGCATTCTTATTTACAGAGTATAATTGTTTTCCTCCATTATTTTTCATTATTTCTGCAAAGAATCTTGCATGCTCTTCTTTGCATCTTCAATAGACTGGAAGCACTTCTGTTATTTATCATTGTACAAATTCTAGGTTTATGGCGTTCTGAAGTTGATGGCCCTGACGTGGTACAAGCTTTAAAGTCAACATATAATGAAGAATTATTTTTGAAAGAGTAGCAGTAACACCAGCCTCACATCATTGTTTCCAAATCCTGTTGGTTATGTATTACAGATGACTCTCTCCTAGTAAGTTTGCTTAGTTATTACTTTCAGGGTTCCTGTGCTGGGAAAATGGGTTGCAAAAGAGACTGTGGGTATCATGACCTCATCATTCATATTCAAAAGAAGATCAGCAAGATTACTAAAGTGCATTACTTTGTAAAATTATAACCCCGGGAAGTAATAAGGTTCAATTACATTTTTTTGGCCAAGTTCTTTTTAAGAAAGTATCTGTCTCGTGGCTGTATTTTATTCTTTGTCTTGATCATTGGGTAACAGTTCTCATGAGGATTTTTCATCTTCTCAAACCTTGCAAGAGATAAATCCCTCTTTTCCTGTGGTCCACTTCAGTCTTTGCATATGTGCATTTTCTGAAGTGTTAACCATTAACAGTTGTGCCTGAGAAATCGAAATTCCTTACACAGCCTCAGTACTTTATAATGCTGGGGAACAAATACAGACTACACAAGGAGCTTTCTTCCCCTTTGCTATGCAGAAGATCTGAAATATCACAGTGAACAAGAATATTCCAATCCTTGGAGCAAATTGATGGACCCTGTGGGCTGAGCTTGTCTAAAATGCAGAGCAGCTACCTCTGTGCATTCTTGCACAAAACCCATTGCATCTATTGTTAATGGTGGCACCAAAAGGCAGAGGATGCTGGAATGTGTTTGCTGATTCTCTGTATTCTCTCTTCTAAACTCAGGAGATTACTAAAACAGGTCAAATTCACTCCTACAAATCACAAACAAGAATGGGATAGTTTGTAAGTCAATACAGAGAGTTGAATTTATCTACTGTGTCAGTGTGATCTTTGTAAATTAATGATAGAGGACAATACTGCAAGTATCACAGATTTATTCTGTAAAATAATTTTAATGCATGATTTAAGATTTTTTGTCAGCTTCTCATTTGCTTTCTTTTCAATTTTTTTTTTTTATTTTTTAACTTTTGCCATCCTTGTTTTGAGAAGATAAAAGTACAGAGGGCTCTTATTTTGTCTTGTGCTTTTATCTGTGGAGGTAATAGTACATACTGTTCAAGGAAGGTGTAGTTAATACTGTGTAGTATATTGAGGCAGAATAAGTCAAGTCATCTTATGTTTTGTTTTGGAAGATGTAACAAAAATCCCCATGTCTATAATGCTGGGTGATAGAATCCCATAGGAGTTGAATGGTGTGATGTTTCTGCACAGGTTTTTTCCTCATGTCAGTTTAAAAGGGATTCCCCTGCTACAGGATCTCAAAGGAATTTACAGTTGTTCTAGGTGTTTATGCTGCTCAACAATTTAGACTGTCCATCATGACTCATTTTGGAGCCTGCTCTGCCTGCCTGTCTTGTATTTCTATGTGCAAGGATTTGAGGTTGCCAGAAAGAATATTACTCTGAGCAACAAGCAGAAATGATGAGTTAGACATGGACTTCACGAAGCTTTCAATGTTTTTAGAAAGGGAAGTGTTAACACTGAATAGATGACGTTAACACCACCACCAAGAAAGAAAAAAAAAAAAAAGAGCTCTGAAAGCTGTATTGACTAAATCTTCTAACAATGCTCGTGATTCTCCTAAATCCTGCTCTGTGTTTTTGTATGGATTTTTCATAGCACAGACAGACGTTACCCACAGTGTGATTCAGAGTCTGTTTCTAGCCACACTCTTGCATGATTTTAGCTTGATTTCACGGGAGAACAGAGAATGAAACACCGTAGCTCATGGTTGTCAGCAGTGAAAAATAGCCAGGAATCAGACAAACAGCTTCATTGCTGAGATTATTTCCGGGATGAAAACTCGTCCAACAGCTGTTTGCTTTGGCCACTACTCAGGTCCCTTTTTTTTTTTTTTAAGCAGAAAAAAAGAGTTGTGTTTTTTTTTTTTTTAAGATGTGGGCTGGTTATTTATGTAGTCAGGAAGAGGTCTCTGCTTCCAGTGTTGTGGTCTCTGAGCTGTTTTGACAGTTGGAGTACGGGGAGGTTTCCTCTCTTCTCTCTCTCCTTTTCTCCCATCCTTCATTCACGTAATGCACAGACCTGGAATGCTGTAGGAAGAAGAGAAAGCGAATTTATGAGTTCTTTAATCCCAGACAGGCAGCTCTGTGGCAGTTACCTTCAAGAAAAGTTCACGCCCCAAAGGAGCGTTTAGTCTTACAGAGCCACTGACTCACTGAGCAGTGTGTGTGAGTGGCTGCGAGGGAGAAGGGGAGACATGAAGGAAAAATTCTGCTGCCTTGTGAAACTCATAACATTATTGTTTTAAGACTTTTTGAAAAGATGACTGCTACTTTTGTTTAAAGCATTTGTTCTGAAATTGCTGAAGCTGGAGTCTACCAGACTGAGGTCAGGAGCATTTTCTTTGGCAGAAAGAAGATACTTTTATAGAAGCCATGCCTGTGCTTGGGGTTGCCTCCAAGCTGAGACAGCCAGCCGTAGGGTCAAAGCCTGTCCACACTGCCCTCCCGATACCCAACCTTGGCCCCGCCGGCTCACAGAAGTACTCACCAAAGTCTTTGGAGCTTACTGGGGCAGAGAGCTCGATGCTTTCTTGTCAGCTTACGTTAAAGTCAACCTGTGATTTTGGAGAGAGGAAAATGCTTCAAGGAAAAACCCAGGAGATCGAAGATAGCAAGGTTAGTTGTAAACTTTACCTGTGCAACTCAATTCTTAAAAAAGATGTTGATTTGCTTTGAAAAAAAGTTTGATACAAACTTTCTGCATGCAGAACTTGGGGGTAAATGAGAAAATAGAGTTTTGCTGTCATCACTGAACTCCCATAGCAGCCTTGAAAATTTGTTTTGCTCAGTGCTGCTGTCTGAATAAATATTCTTTTTTTAAATGTTAGTGTTATTCACTTCACAGATGAATTTCGATAAGGATCAGTAGAATCATAAGGAGAGAAAAATCATTCTGGCACCCAGTAAACAGAGTATTTAAAAAAAAAATCTTGGCAGCTTTATGTTATATTATGAAATTTCAAAAGAGATCTCACGCCCACACCTATTCCCACAGGGAGGCTCTTTTAAAATAAAAACATGCAATTGATTTTCTTTTCAATTTTCAAATGATCTGGCTATTCTTGCTGCAGAACTGCTCAACCAGAAAAACAGCTTCTCAGTGAAAAGTACTTGTGCTTTTCTCTTCTGTAAAATAGCTGCTTCCTAGCCCCTATCTAGCCCCAGTTCATTATGATTTGAAAATAAAAGGATTGTCTGAAGCAGGATGTCACAATATTTTTCAGACTGCTTAGGGATTTTTTCTTTTGTAAGGGGATTATTTTTGAATCCTAATTAACTTTTAGCAAAACTTCTGCTTGATTTTCAGCTAGGCTTTCTGCTGTAGTTGAGAACATTTTTCATGCTTTGTACATGAGTATTGAGTCCCTTCTTGTCAGCAGCATATATTTCTGTAGATCTTTCAGTCACTACGTTACAGCTGCATGTGTGGTTTGCACAGTTCAGCAAGCTGTGAGGCTACTTCCTCTTGCTTTTCTAGTACTCTTGGTTTGTTGAACTGATTACCACCCTGGAACTGAACATATATTTTTAATTGTATCTTAGTTTCAGAACACTTAGATGTCATTAGAGTTGTTACGGTGGCAAGATACACATAATATATATACTTGTTTTTTCTTTGTTTTTAACTACTGGGTTAACTCTGTTTTAGTGAAGAAAGTTGGTTTTTGTGGTTAAAGCATAGAGCTAGGATTCTGAACTTTGGTTTCCTTTTTAAACCTTGCCACATATTTACACATGAGATTTTGGTCATGCCACTTAACTTTTCCCTTGGAGTTTTCACAAACTGGTCACATCTCCCTGTCTCCCAGAGATGATGCATTAGTGGTGTCAGACATCCTATACTGTAAACTGTTCATCTCTTGAGTACCACAGGTGATGATCAGCCCATTTCTATAACATGAGTATGAAGATAATATGTTTGAAGATAATAAGTTTTTAACATAATGCTATTCCTTCTTCTTTACCTATTTTTAATAGAAAATATTCTTTCTTTGTTTTTAATGGTGTTCCTTAATGGATATTCCATGAAAAGTAAATTAGATTTGCAAATACTATTTTCCATGAAAAAAAGCAAAAGGTTACATTGGCTGCTGAGAAGTGTTTCTTGTTTACTTATAAAAGTGTGGAGAATAATATAAAGCAGCTTGCCTTCAAAATTTAAATCACTTGGGAGCTATTAGTAATTAGTGTGAGACCAACTGGAAGTCATAGCCTTCCAAGGGCATCTGGTCCTGAACTCTGAACCTCTACTGAATGAGGTAACAGCCTGGATGGACACAAACTGTGATACCAATTTGCCATTTCATTGGTTTGAAAATACCTGTCATCTCAGAGACTGTTTTTTTTTAAAAAACAAAAAGCAAACCAACTTCCCAAAAAAACCTACCAGCCATGACATCCTTCTCAATATATGTTCTCCATGGAGGCTGCTGAGCAGTTTTAAAAGATGAAAAGAGTAAGACCAGGCTGTGCACATGATGGTCTGAAATCTTCCCACAGCCACCTGGATTTATAGAAGTGCTGAACATTCAAAAATTTACTGATTTCTGAAGCCTTTCTGTATTACCCCCTTATAAGTTCAACATTCCCAGTAAAGCTTAGTGGCAGCCCTTTACTTGATTTTCTTCCTGGCACATTTTTTTAAACATGCTCTTTTATTCACCATTTAAGCAAGTTTAATGAAATCTTTTTGCCAAAGGGGTTTGGACTGTAAAAGTGGATGGGTATTTATGAAGATGACATTATTTTAATGCTTTTGTTACTAGAAAGCTTCAAAGGATCAGCCTAAAAGTATTAATGCTGATTTCTCCATCAGTGATGGAGATCCCTGCCACCTGGGTAGCTCAGAAGTATGTGTAGGTTATTTAAACACACATCTGATGGAGATGTTAGAGTTAATGTCTCTTCAGGTTTGCTGAGCAGATAGAAGTTCTGTACCAGTATAGGTTACATCCTCCCAAAGCTTGACCATTTGTGAGTGCTGATCCAAATAGATCTTTTGTTAGCAAACACACTAATCCCTGTGATATCTCTGTGTGACTGTTGCAGTGATGTACCTTGGGGCTGTGTAACTATAAAAATGGTCAGATAAAAGGTTTTTCAACCAAAATGTAGTGAATAACTAGCCTGAGTTTCCAAGTCAGAGTAAAATCTGAAGAACATATTTCTTGTATGCTTATGTTACATATATCATTGCATATAAGGCAGCACTGATTTTTGAGGGAAAAAATACAGGTCTCTATCTGCAAAAGACAATGGAACATATGAATTCATCATCTAGTTAACTTTGGCTCTTGTCAGCTGAAAGCAGTGCCTTTTGCATTGCTTGATTTGGTGTTTTACATTTGCTGCACTGTGGGTCACAAGTTTTCTCATCCTGTCTGCAAGGCACTTAGATTGACATGTGTAGTCACTGTGACATATCCTGTTGCTATCTATTAAGTGCTAAGAATTCTAAAATAAATTTGGGTTATGCATGTCAATACAGTAGGTCATTGCCGCCCAGCTGTTTCCTCTATGAACTTCACTCTCACCAAACCTGATTGTTTCTGTCATTTGTGTTGGCTTTCTCACAAGGCCAAGGCTGGTTGGGAATACAGCAGCAAACATCAGTTCTCTTTTCCCTTGCTGTTTCTCTCATCTCCCACGATTTTGTTGCACTTGCAGTCTTGGTTGTTTTCTTGTTTATGGATATTATGAAGTTTGAGGTTTAAAAAAAAATGATATTGTCATAAAAACTGTGGTAGAAAAAGTTGGAAGTGATTATGTTTACCTTTTTCCTTAATTGTATAGAACTTAGTTAAGCTTATGAAACCAAATAATAAGTTGCTAATGATTTAAATTATTCTGTGTACAGTTTATTCAAATGCACTTTTTGCTCAAGATTTTCATAATTTGTGCTTTGGTACCTAGGTCTCATACAACAGGTTCATCTGCTTTCTTGCTAAAACCCACTGATGTTTAGGCTGACTGCATGAACACTTTATGATGTGAATAGTCATACAAAATATTTGAACACAAGTATACAGAGCACATTCTTTTTCCCTGAGTATCATATAGACAAAAGTTTATTCCTATATATGTACACAGGAACAGAATTCAGCTGCTGGATTCATGAGGTGAAATGCTGGCTGTCTTTGAAGCAGATGGAGTTTTGCTGTTCAGCTGGACAATAGAGTGTTTTTATACAAAACCATATACATTTTGTAGTATTTTTCTAACTGTGGGTATAGTATTGTTTGAATTTCTTTACCACCAATTTTATACTGCTTTCAAAATTAATCATCAGATCATGGTAGGTTGCTTTTTGATACTGTTCTTGTTGTAGAATGAGCCATTAAACAGTAACGAAGTGAAAAAAATCCATTGATACTGTAGAAAGGTAAATCAAACAATGACTTAAAACTATAAGAATGAAGAAAGAATTTATTTGCAAAACCAGCTTATTTGGTCACTAAATCATAACTCTGCACTTTATTATTTTAAGGATGGGTGTTGAGAGGCTAGGGCCAGACTGTTCAGTTGTGTCTAGAAACAGGGCAAGGATCAAAGGGCACAAACTGAAGCACAGGAATTTCCATTGAATTTCAGGAAAAAAATTCTTTACTTTGAGGGTGACAGAGCACTGGAACAGGCTATGCAGAGAAGTAGTGGAGTCTTCTTCTCTGGAGACATTCAAAACCAGTCTAGATGCAATCCCGTGCAACCTGTTCTTGGTGAACCTGCTTTAGTAGGAGGGCTGGAGTATAGGCTCTCCTTTCAGTGAGTCTGTAATGTTGACCTGTAGCAAAATGCCAATGGCAATACTGTTTTACTCCAGGTCACCTGAAAGCGTGATTGATTTCATCTACTCTCACACATTTGATGGTGTAGTCACAAGTGTGTTGCCATGAATCCTCTCCAGCACAAAGCTGTGCAGCTGCTGGGAGTCAGCAACCTCTGTTAGGCACATTGGTCTTCTGGTCTGGCTTCCTGGGGCCACTCCTTGAAGTGCTCTGCTTTATGTTCCCAAAGTTTTCCTCCGATCATTAGACTTCCTTCTTCCAAGAGCCCTACACCATCATTTATGCATCCAAAGTGAATTTTCTCTGAGATTAATCTGATATATTAATTGTAGGGTTTTGGTTGTATGACTTGGATGATAAGCTTTCTTCTTGGATTTTAGCCTTCTTTCCTGAGTTAATTAATTCCTTTACTGTCATATTATCTTATTTCTTTGAGGTATTTTTTGTTTTCAGTGTCTCTTTGTTCATGCTATCTCTCTGCTGCTGTCTGCTTTATCTGCTTCTTCCTTCCCGTTGGCAGACATCTTTACAGGCTACTGAATATGACTTATTTTTCTCTGTATCCCCTAATCAAGCCTTCCTGTCTTTCTTGCAGCATTTTTCATATCACTGTTCAGTATCAAAAAGTGCTAATCAGCCTCCCCAGCTGATCCAGTACACATATGTAAACCTAAAACTTTTCTTGATACCTCAGTTTTGTGGGAACGTGGTAAGATCCTAGTAGTATGGAGATACTGGTATCCAGAGGATGAATAGACAGTTGTTTGTGACCTCTCTTACAGGGGTCCAGCTCCACTAAGTTCATTAAACAATCTTTATACAGGAAGATCTTAGGGGAGCTCAGGAAATTGATCCTCTGCTAGGCCTCCTGGAAGAAATGACAAAGAATATCAGGTGTCCACCTGAGTAAAGAGAAGCAATTCACTTCTCTAGAGCACAGAAATCTGAACAATTAAGCTGGGGAAGCAATCCCCAGTAAATCAGCAGAACAGAGCAGAATAGATTGTGCTACTTGGGGAGCGTGTCCAACAGAGAATGGGGTCCAAAACACTTAGTTGTACCAAGTGAAAGTTGTTAAAGTAATCTAAAATGAATGTCAGTGTCACAAAACCAAGCTAAATGCTTTGATCTGATTAGACAAAAACATGTGCTGTAGCTGTTAAAGTGACTCTTTAGGTCTATTTCATTTGGCATCATACCATTGCATCTCAGTTTTACTCTGAGGGCTTCCAGTGTCATTCGGACAGCCCTTCTGCACTAGACCATTAAGATGCACATGGAAGCCTCTCATTTTTCCCTCATCAGTTTTAAGTAGTTTGTCAGTGATGTGGTAAATCCTGCCCATCACAAGACACCAAACTTGGAGAACAGCTAGGCTCTTTTATACAGACAGATCTCAAGACAAATATTTTTGTTTTCCATACAGGGGTGGAGCTCCTGTTCACGTCAACAGGAGTGCTGTGCACATTGGAATACCAGATGTGTGCCATAAATGACTTCCATATCTCTGTCTTTCCTCAGCTAACCCTTTCACACCACTTACTTAGGTTTCATGTGACCCTTTCCCACCATCCCCCAAATCTCTCCAAAGCAAAGCATCTGTTGCAATCCCACATCTCTTTGACATTTCAGTTTCTTGGATACGGTTTTTTCTGGCCTCTGAGGCCCAAGCTCCACTGAGTTTCTTGACACACTGATTCTAGGCAACATAAATATATGAGTCTCTTTCCCCTTTGGTCATACCCTTCCTTTTCGCAGCACTAGTCCCCTGGAGGTATCTGCCTTGTGGGTTGGCAAGAAATGAGGCTGCTCATTGTGCCGAATGTTTCATTTACAGCACTACAGCAAAGGCAACAGAAAGGGCAGCAGAAGCAGCCAGAAACTGCCTATCTTCTCCCCTTAGTGACCGCTAGTGATGGGAAGCCAGCAGTGTTTCAAAAGCATTGAGCTAGCTGCCAGAAATTTCAGTCAGCACTGTGGACACCTGGGACTATGTGTGTTTAAAATTCACACAGCCCCAGTGAAGCCAGGACAGTTGGCAGGAGTTCAGATTGTCAGCAATTTCAGCTTCTTGTCTAGTGCTCTGAATTATTTCTTTATCAAACAGATAACAGTGTCTTTAATGTGTTTTATGTATCCAGTACCATCTGTCTACGCTATATTATAACTTATTTAAGAGCTTCGTTCTGTATGAGCTTGGACTAAATTTCACTGTTACATGTTTATTGTCTAATCATCTGTATCAAACACATTTTCATAGAGTTGAGATAAATATAAAGTAAGACAATATAAACTCTTAAATCTTTTGTATTTGTGAACAAATGGTTGGAATGTAGGTTGAATGATGTTTCTCGTCTATAATTTGTAGTTGGGATCATGGATAGGATGTTACCAACCTGAGGTCAAGGCCTCTCTCTAAATTTCTACTGCTTTCATGTTATTTCTCTTACAAAATAAGAACATATAACTCAACTTATTCCATATTAATTGGTGCGTTGTGAGCTGGTATTGCACATCATCAGAAGACAATCACACTTACTCTTGTGTTGCATTTGTGCCTGAAGAAGCTGCTTGGGGACTTCCTGACCAAACAACTATTAAATAAAATATCCTTTACTCAAAAATGGGACTTTGTCTGCAGGATAATGCACTGTGAATGCAGCAGAAGTGAAGCAATCCAGCAACATTTGCTTGGTGCAACACTCTTGCAGCCCCCTGGGATAATCCATTCTTCATAACCACAAGTGGAGATAAGTGGTCTCCAACTTCAGATAAAAATAATGGGCTTATATTATACCCCAGGAGGTTTTAGTTAGGCTTCAGTAAAACTTCCCAGCAGTAACAGTAGTTAAACTTTGCCTCTGGAAAACATAGTATCTCCATCACTGGAAAACTCAATGTGTACGCTTGCCAGACAATAGTATTGTTAGCAGTGATCCTCTGTTGTGCAAAGGAATAGGTGACAACCTTGATGGTCTTCTCATTCTCTTTTGTCATTCCTTGGTTCAGCTGACTTCAGGTGCATGGTAATGAAACCATGCTTCCCTGGGAACCTGAGCTGACAGCACGGTGGCCCACAGTGATACAGATACATAAGGACTCTCTTTTGATACAGATTTACTTCCTTAGAAAAAGTGCCATTGTGCAGTATGGGTGTTTCCAGAGGCATTGCACTGAAATACTGCAGTTCCTGGTAAGTGTCCCAAAAGCACTGAAAGCTAGTGGCTTGTTTGGAAACACTCATTTCCCTGGCATATCAATATTGGAGTGTCCTCATGCCTCAAGAGCCTGGGAGACATTGGAGTGACTCTTGGGGACTCTGCTCTTTACTCTATTGCAAGGAATATAGAGTCCCTATGAACTTAAAAATGATTAATTTAAAATCCCTTCAAGAGCACTGTAGTGAATATTTCTTCTAGCTGCATTCTAGGGGTACCTGGAAGACAGGAGCATCCCGAAGTACCCATCAGAGTGAGGGGTGCCACTAAGCTTAGGGAGTTTAGTTGCACCGAAAAACATTTCTTCTCAAATGAAAATAATATTCTTTCTGTGGATTTTTCTGTTTATTTCAACCATACCTTGATCCTAGAAACTTTTACTAGATTGGTGTCCTACTATGGCAGGTAGTGTGTATGTATGCAAAAGTCATTCCAGTCCTGTAGAACACACAGCTGTATTACATGCACTGTGGGAGAAAGGGAAAAATATAATCCCCATAGTGCAGAGGGAAGAGAGAGATTAAAGGGAAAATGGATGATTTTCCCACACTCAGGCTGGGCCTTTGTGGCAGGACTAGGAATTTCAAGTCATATATATCTCAAGTCCCAATCTCCACATCATAACCACAAGCCTATCCTTTGTCTTTTCTAAAGGATCAGTTAAGAATGAAACATCCAAATAATAAGTTATTTTTCCTGTTTCCCTCATAAGGACAGTTTTGGCTTTGTCATCATTTTAATGTCAATAGCTAGCATAAGTGTGGGCCCAGCTCTTAGCTTGAGGTGGAATTTTACTCCAGGAGACATATTCTCTTGATTTTGATATATCCAACCAGCATAGACTAGCACAGTTTATTAAAGATACAGAGTATTTTGTGCCCTTTTTGAAGCAGTATAACACTCATCAATGGTCCTGCATGTAATGTTGTTGATAGGCTGTTGACTTGTTAAATAAGATGTGGAAAATCTAAGTAATTGTGAAGCAGGCCTGTTTTGAAGAAAAATGGCTTTTTTGAGTCCTAATTTCTGCCTTTGAGTACACTGCCTAGCTTGTTTGTAGCAGAAACTTGTATTTAGTAAATACTAATGGCATGAATTACAAATGAGATCTACTAATTTTTTTGGCTTAAAGTTCATTCTGGTCTAGGTCCACTGTCCCTTTTTTTCTAGTATACTGGACTATTTTTTGAGCCACACAGTTTTTCTTGCACTTACAAACAGGGCACGCAAAGAGTAGTTAATTTAAATCAGCTCTGTGTTTCACTCTGACCTGATTCACAGGATGTGGTCTTGGAGGAAGCCCATGCCTTAACAATAGCCTTTTGACAAGTGAGGGTGTTTGGGGATTAAGCTGGAAGAGGAGGAAGCATATATCTATTTTCAAACCTCGTAGTGGACTATTTTGTATGAATCTTCACTTGCCCATGATGTTTTAAAGGTCACAAACCTTCCTTTTTGTTTTTACTGGCAAGAGGATGTTGGCTGAAAGCGTAACTTCAAAATTCAGAAAAGGAATGCAGAGTGTTTTGTCTGGTAAATGTGAAGGGATCATTCCCTCGCATAAGATGTGCAGATTTCTGATGACTCTTGTGTGTGTTCTGTGCAAGCCAAGATGAGAGAACTTTGAAAATAAGCAAATCAAAGGGAAGCATAATTTTGAAGTGGTTAGAGCTGGATCATAATATTTCTGGATATATAAACTGAGAAGGTGCCAGCCACTAAATGTACTAACCCTGCATAAAACATGAGAGAATTTTACCAAGTATAATATTAGTATTGTCCTAACCTACTTTCAGCATGACATTTGGTCTGACTTATCCTTTTAGTTATATTTATTCCTTGTAAACCCTCCTTTGCTGCTCTGTCCTTCTGATCTTAATTCAGCAGAAAGCATTTCATCTTTCAATATATATCTCAGCAGCTGATCAAAATATTTTGTTCAGGTGAAACTCTCCAATTGCAGCAAGTTTGAAAACAAATTGGAACAAAAATAGTTGTTGAGCTCTCTCTTGTGTTTTCCATTTCAAATTATCTCTCTATGACAGTTTTAACACCTGGCTGTCTATCTTGTTGATGTTGTGTTAAGCTCCAAAAGATTTGGCAGTGAAAACTTCCTGTTGTGCATCAGGATTTGAATTACAGGGCATGAGTAAAACCACCACAGCTTAGTAATGAGCATTGCCATGCACACAAAGATGACTTCCTAGCAAGTGTTGTAAAATATTTGACCACTTTCATTAATCAGGAAAGGCTGCATGGCTCATACGTGATTTAGGGGTGAGTAAGACATAAGTCAGGGTGCAGGATTTTTACTCACCACAACAACAATGAGATTTCCTGGCAACACATCTATGCAGTAAACAAGTTGGGTGTTTTTTTGGGGGGAGTATTTTTGTTTTGGTTTGGTTTTTGTTTTTCAGGCTCTTTTTTTGTAAGCTGTCTCTGTAGTGGAAATAAATAGGCATTAAATAAGAATGTGAAATAACAAATAAAAGTTCAAAAGGAGTTTAGAAATTTCCTCAGCTGAGCAGTCTGCCTGCTTTCGTCATTGCTGGCCAGCTCACCAGCCATAGTGCTGGAAGGAAGAGCTGAAGGAATCTGTTTCTCATGAAGGAGCAGTACAAATCTGAAAGCTTGAGAGCTGCAGGTTCAGATTTTCTTTTGAAATGCTTCTGTGAGGGAGTAAGGCTGAGCAACTCACATGGGAATTCAAAAATCTAGTTTCATTTCTGGTTACTATTAAGTATCTCCTTGAAATCAGCTCATATGTGAAATGGTTATAAGAAATAGATTTTTTAGAGTGGAGTTGTTTCTTGGCTAACTATTAATTGATATTTTTTTTTTTTTAATACTGAAGAAATAATCTAATTAGCTACTTTTTAAAGTGTTATTGATGTTACTTGTAATTATCATAGAAAAATGTGTTGTGTTTTTTTTTATCCTAATCTGTTACTGATGTTCTCAGCTTCCTGTCAGGCTAGTAATGCATCCATTCTTTTTCCTGCTTGTAATAAGAAGAGGCAAGTAGAAGGCATTTTATATACAACATGCATTTTTTTCATTTATAACCTTGTGATCCTGACAAAAGTAAGGAGAGAATACTAACGTCTTTGCTGCTTCCTTTACCTTGTTGCAGTATCACTCAAAAAACTGGTATGGCTCTGTAGTATTAGATGAAACCTAACAGATTAGTTGCTCCACAGAGAAACTGTTGTAGTGATTGGCAATCAAATACTCTGTTCATAGGTGATGCCATCTCCAGATGTGTGTAGGGGGGTTTAACACAGTCTAATTTGCAGAACTTTCACATCTAGACTTCTCTTATGCAAGAATAAGGTTTCTCCAGCTGGGTGTTGGGAATGGGTTGGTGTTTGTGTTACTGATTAATGAGAGCAAGGCAACTCTCCCCATCTGTGACAGCTATGTCAGTCACAGCCTTAAAGAGTTTTGGTTTATAAGATAAGCTATTAGCACAAGGGAGTGTGGAATAAAAGAAAAATGAGTGGAAATGAAAACAAGGCTTTTTCCCAGGGCCCCACCAAGTCACTGCAAGATTTTTTCTGAGTTATTCAGCTTTATTTGTGGACATGATAAAGAGATGTAGAGTACTTAAGGGAGCTGATTAAGCAAAGATTCAGAAAAGGGAGCATCCAAATCTCAACATACTGAGTACCACTGTGTGGAACTGAATGGTGTCATTCAAAAAATTATTTACAGGTGATTTGGCAAAAGAAAAATAATATTATACAGGAGATTCAGATCAGCAGCATAGATACTGGATAACTCAGACCTACTAAAAGCAAGGGAAATAGGGACATATTTGCATCTATGGAAAATATTATCCCTTTTTTCCTGGACAATTAATAGTCTAATTCATTTTAGCAAAGTTGCAAGATTTCATTTTGAAATACTTATATAAGTGAAAGACAGACTGATAGTAGTTACATTTCAGTCAGGGGACTTCACTTCCCATTAAAATTTTTATTTTGTATGACAATAAAGTCAGTATTTTCAAAAATATTTTTCACTCAGATATATATTTGTCTTTAAAGGTCTCAGCAGCCTTTGCATGGAGCAACAGAAGATTCACAACACCATTTCAATATGAGTTATTTTGTCATAATTAATTAGAGAGAAATATTACATATCTTCATATCCAAGTATTGGTCTTTTGGAAGGCATAAGTGAATACCCAGAGATGGGTATTTGTGCTCATATACAGATACCTGTTCACATTTATCTATGTATTTACCAAAGTTAAAGTGTAGTTATTTTATTTTTTTTTTTTTAACTAATGTGGAAGGTGGTTTTTGCACATATATCTACAAATACATCACACATCATATATGTTATTTTTTTGGTGAAGGATAGAATTTTGAAAGAAAGGATAGAAGTACTGTTTATAGTAACTTGCAAAAAAGTGAGATGTAGAACATATCTTTTAACTTGTCGTTAATTGTAGCATTAACTGATATGTTCAATACTGCAACAGGCAAACCCAGAAGAAGCACTGACTCCCTGTGCTTCCTAGTTTATGTGTGTCTGTCAATGCACCCACAGCACTCAGCAGCAGCTCAGCAGCCCACATTCCCACTGGCAGGCCAGGATCTGGCAGGTGGTGCTCTACTCTGTCCCTCCGCTGTTCCTCTCTCAGGTTGCATTACCCCCTCCAGTTCCTCTGGGGTGTGAATCTGCCTCTGCAATGCTGAGGAGACTGATGGAGTCTCTAAATATTTTTTTTAACTTATTGGGAATTAGTTTTCAAACTGACTAGATACTTCTAGCTTATATTTGTATGCTTCAGCAGCTCTCTCCTTTCACCATCTCTGAGATGTCTTCTAGGAAGATGTCCATTGTTCGCTCCATAACTTTAAATACTTCACTCTAGACACATGACAAAATAATCCTTCTGAAATTAGAACTTGCTGTGTTCTTTAAATCAGTGTGAGTTTTTCTGTTTGCTTACTGGAGTAAGAACATCATCCTATTTCATTGTGGTTAGACAATTTACAACCTCTTACATTTTCACAAGGTATGATTTTCAAGCCATGCTTTTGTGTCTCGTTTTTGGGAAGGCTGGGTTATGTTTGTATCCTGTGATGTTTTATGTCAGCTGACTGGTATTTTCTGATAATCATTTAATCTGAGATTTTTATTGAGGGAAATTATGCACTTAAAAAGGAGAAAAAAAAAAACAAAAAACAAACTCCTACTTCTTTGTGCACTGAAAACATTCAGAATTAATTGTTTTATGAAAGCCGGGCTTGTTACAGAAAAAAATAAGACTGTCCATTTACTATTTTTTTTTTTTTTTAATTCTATCTGTTTAGATGACCTATGGAATTTGGTTAATTAAAAATTGCCAAATATTTAGGGTATTCTTGCTGCTGAGGTCTTTGTACATTTAGATTTTTCTTATAAGTGATACCCTGTTGTGTTTTTGAACAAAAATTTAAGAACTATGATAGGCATGTCACTGCTTTTGATTTCCTTGTATGGTACAGTATGCAGTTCATGTCCATTTTATGCACTGTAAAGCCAAACTGGAGTATGCACAAACAGTATAAGGAAAGAGTAATCAATCTGACTGCGTGAAAACTCTGAGGAAATACTGATAAGTAAAACAGCTCATAAATTCTGCAGAGAGAATTGTTCACATTCATGGCTCTAAAGATTAAAATTGAGGCTCCTCCTGCCCCACCCATAAATGACTTTTGGCAGTAGAAATGTGGTCAGTAAAAATCCACTCACAATCTTTACTGCCAATCCATGCCAGCTTTCTGTCTTATTCTATGTACCAAAAGAGTCCAATCTATATAGGGCCATTGCCCTAAAAGAATGTATTTCTTAAAGGAAATCTTTCTTCCTGAGTTCAGTAATATTAAGTCCTGATAGCTGAATGTTGCTGTTAAGTCAGGACTAAGTGTGTGTGATTAATGGTCAGTATGAATAGAATATGTAGAGCACAAGTGAGAGGTTCTTTAGGACTGCTTTTTCCTGACTGCAAATAGCTTGGGACCAATGGAAAATATTAGGAAAGTTGAAGAAAGTCCTAGCTCTTTTTTACTGCATTGTAGATCAGTGAAGTTCAGAATCAACAAAAAGTGGGGACCACAGAACAAAAATTGTTGAAGAAAATTTGTTAATTATGTCTTCTAATTTTTGTATTTATTGAGAATTGGAACCCTATTAACTATATTTGTCAGTTTAAGAATGGATGGTGGTCCTGCTGAAAACAGAACTCTACAACTACTTGAAAGGAGGCAGTAGCCATGTGGGAGTCAGCATCTTCTCCCAGGCAACCAGCAACTGGACAAAAGGACAGTCTCAAGCTGCACCAGGGGAAGTTCAGAATAGCCATCAGGAAGTATTTCTTCCCTGAAAGGAAGATTAAACAGTATAGATGGTGGATTTACCATCTCTGGAAGTGTTCGAGAAACAACTCGGCGTGGCACTTAATGCTGTGGTTCAGTTGATATGGTGGTGTTTGGTCAAAGGTTGGACTCAGTGATCATGGAGGGCCTTAATGATCCTGTGATTCTATGAGGCTCCAGTCAGAGTGGAATTCATATTACCTCATTAAAGCCAGTTAAAAGGTTGGCGTCTAGTCTGAGCTCCTACTCTATCCAGATGGCAGAGATAAATATTCCTTGAGGGCAATTCCTTAATTTTTTCTGTGTTGTTTATGTAAATGTAGAATGACTCACCCTCTGGCAGTATGTGCATCTATTGCTTAATTAAGGGGAGACAAACCATCTAATTTAAGTTAAACACTTAATTTTCAGTGTCTGAAATTATCTGACGTGAATCTTACCTGTAGTACAGAATTTCTGTTTGTGAGGTTCTTTTCAGGACTTATTGCTAATGTTATCATTATTACAACAGATTGTACAATAGCGTTTCAAAGTACATTATTGAAATCTCTTGAGGCTACTTTGCAAACTACTCTATACATAGCCCCCATAAGGGTGATGGATCTGGGCATGCTTTTATCAGAGGGACATCCTCTTTTTGATTCTTAAAATAGATTAGGGATATGAAGATATGGAAAGTCCTTGAGAAGTGGTGAAGTAATAGGCAAGCAAAATAGTATTCATAATGAACCATTGTGGGTTCATGGGAGATGGAGACATATCTGTGAGGAAGAAAGGTTTCATTCTAACATATTCTCACAGTTTTCTGCTTAATGCTGCAGAGATTGTAGAGATAATGATTCATCATTACCCAGAAATACTATAATGAATTAGTTTACTGAATGTATGGCAACATAACTGTGTATATAAGTGCATGGGTCTTATGTGTGCATACACAAGGATAAATATTTAATGAGTTGGTGGGCAGTCAACTTGCACATGTGGATGTACACACGGGTGTACTTGCAGCAATGTCTAAAGTTCTCTTCTATCTCTGCACAATCTCATACAGATGTACACAGCACTTGCATTCATTCATCTGCCAGCATTAGACTCCCTCCTTTTTCACTTGCTGTCACAGTCTTTCTGAAGAAAAGGATGGCATTAATCTAGAAGCTACTCAAAGAGACAGAATCTCAAGACAAGTAATTCAGCCAGTATGAAAAGGGGATGTTCATGAATGTGTTCTCAGCCTTGCAGAGTAATGCATATATCATTTAAGGAAAGTTTTTCTTGAGGATTACCACCTCCCTCATGTGAATTATTTTTCTTCTTGTTAGCAACTGAATGACATTGCTGTAACTGCTACAGCCATTGCTTATGGGAAAGGATATCATTAAGGAATTGTGGTTTCTGCTTTAACAACTTGAAATAAGCAGGAAGGCTTATAGCAAGTGACAGGGTTACATGCAGGCTTAATCAAGTTGGATGTGTGCCCTGCAAAGGGTGCTGCTTGTGGGCTGTAGTCGCTGTAATGTCTCTGGTAAATCCCTCATGAGCTGTAAGCTACTTTGCTTGGTAACTGTCATGAAGTAGAAATGTTTGGAAAGCATTGGAACTGTCACCTGTCTAACCAGTTTGCTTATTTTCATTTTGGACATTATCCCTGCTGTCTTCCCTAGAGGGAATATGCATATTGGTCTGAGTGTGCCCTGCAGGTGTGTGATGTTCCTGACAACTGGGTTGCTGCCATTTGTATTTCAAACCAGGCAGTCCCAAGAACACAGATGAAGAGCCTTATACCAGTGCAAGAAATAGAGGGCATCGTCAAATTACAATGATATCTTACAGAATAGACGTCAAAAGGTAGCTAAATGCCTGCCATTTCAATAATACAAACATTTTTTATGTGCATGGGACATTTTTATCTGTACACCTTCTATTAAAGGTGTATGGGAAAAGGTTATATTAAAGGGGTGACTGGCTTTTGCATCTGAAGGTTTAAGGTCATTACAAAGCACAGAAACTAATTTCCTTTCAAAATTTTTAAGTTAGGGACAACCTAATATTTGAGACTATGAAGTTCACTAGATACATCTAAAAATCCTTCCTCTTCATCTCAAACACTGCTGATCATGCTAAAGAAAGTGCCTAATACTGTGTTAAGTTTCTCATTTCTCTTCCATTATGTTAGCAGTGAAAGTAAAACAGATTAACTCAGAGAAAAGTAAATCATCAAGTCATTAATATTTTCATGTTCTTTGGAATCAGTTTTAAACAACAAACTTATTTTACATTGTAGCAGGCTGACCTTAGTAGATTTTTACAATTTCTCCGAAAATTTTTGGTTACTTATAGGAAACTGGTGATGTTTTTCACTTTTGTCCACTGTGGCAGCACTGCTACAACTATTGTACAGCACAGCTTATTCTTAAAGGACTACACTGCTTATTCTTAAAGGGCTCCAGTTCTTGCCTTGTGTTCTTGTGTATTGTACCTGCTTCCAGGGTATTTCTTAATAGATCTTCCAAGCTATCTTTTTAAGGCTGAGGAAGCTTTATATTTTACCTTCAAGATAATAAATTTGACAGTGTATCAGAAAAAATACAGCATACTGTAGACAAAAGTTCAATTTAAAAAAACCACTCCTTTCATCTTCTACCATTTTATTACTTAAAAACTATTGAATCCAAGCATTTAAATGACAGGATCAGTGATACTAGATGCTATCCAAGTGGAATAGTGATCTAAATTCCATTTACATAGTTTGTGATGTAAAAAGTGTCTCAAATAAGTGAGGAGAGAAGGAAGCAACCCACAGATACATAAAATTTTCTATCTATGTTTATGTTAGAACATAAATGTTTAAATGCTGAACTTCTTTTGGCCCTGCTGTAGTATGCTAACTTATTTCTTGTTAAATACCTCAGCAGAAATCACTCTTTGGAAGGGGCAGTTAAGAGCCTTAGAGACTTTCAGTGCCCTGGGAATGGGGTGAAAATAGTGTGTATCTTTGGGTGAGGACTGGATGAGTGAGGAGCAAGGCTCTGCTAATGCTCTGAAGACAGTGGAGCAGTGTTAGCAGTTGGATAGATATGTAAGGACTGTGTCTGTTTGAAAGACCCTGAAGTTAAAGACTAAAAAATTGAACTCAACTCAAGTGAGTCAAAGGAAGGATGTTCAGAGAAATGAACAAAAAGATCTTCACAGCTGTCTCTTCTGTTTGGCATGTCCTAATTGCTACGATTGTTTTTTATGCAGTGCTTTGATGATTAGGGGAATCATTTCTAAACAAAGTACACATTGAGGCTGATACTGCAAAGTTATCTGAAACTGTTTGTATGAAAATGGCTGCAACACAAATGCCACAGTCACTGCATTCACTGGCTTATTTAGGCAGCCTTTACTTTGTCATTGAAAGAGAGCTTTTATTGCCTAACTCCACAGGAGGGTAGAAGCAAAGAGAGCAGAAAACTAATATAGATTCTTCTCTCTTCTTTGTCCTGTGTCTGAACGTCACTGTGCTTACAACTAGCGTGTCCTTCCCAAATATTTTGCTTCCAAGGCTCAAACTAATAAAAGGGATTTTAAGGAGGGGTGAGCAGCGAGGGAGATGGGGACCCTGAGGAGACAGGATAGGATTACCAGCTACAGAGAATAGCATTGTGTATCTCAGTGCTCAACACAAAAGGCTGACTCACAGGGTCTGCCATGACAGGGTCCATAGACACAATTCAGCAAGTTTTCTATGTGCACTGACTCCATGTACAATTAGGTTCCCTCACTTTCTACATTACTATTTAGAGACCTTAATCCTGGAAAACGCAGAATATTGGAAATGTAGATATTTGAAAAGGAAGTTTCAACTTGACTTTTATCTGATTTTTTACAAGAACTGAAATTCAGCAAAGGCAATTGCAGAGTCCTGCACCTGGGGAAGAGTAACCTCAGGGACCAGCACAGATTGAGGGCTGACCTGCTGGAAAGCAGCTCTGCAGAAAAGGACCTGGGGGTCCTGGTGCACAACATGCTCTCCATAAGCCAGCAGTGCCCTTGTGGACAAGAAGGCCAATGGTATTCTGGAGTGCATTAGGAAGAATATTGCCAGCAGGGGAAGGGACGTGATCCTGCTCCTCTTCTCAGTCCTAGTCAGGCCACATCTGAAGTGCTGTGTCCAGTTCTGGGCTCCTCAGGACAGGAGACATGTGGAGCTCCTGGAGCAGGTCCAGTGAAAAGCAGCAAAAGATGAAGAAGGGACAGAAGCATCTCTCTTTTGAGGAAAGGCTGGGAAAGCTGGGCCTGTTCAGCCTCCAGAAGAGATGGCTGAGAGGAGAACTCGTCAATGTATACAAGTATCTCAAGTGGGAGGTGTCAGAGGATGTTTCTAGGCTCTTCTCAGTGGTGCCAAGAGGCAAGGGGCACAGACTAATGCACAGGAAATTCCACCTGAACATGAGGAAGAACTTCTTTACTGTGTGAGTGACTGAGCACTGGAACAGATTGCCCAGAGAGGTTGTGGAGTCTCCCTCACTGGAGGTATTCAAGAGCTGCGTGGATGCAGTCCTGCACCCTGTGCTCTAAGGGTGACCCTGCTTGAGCAGGGGAGTTGGACCAAATGACCCACTGTGATCCCTTCCAATCTGACCCATTCTGTGAAGAGTAAATCTACACATTTATTGGAGCGGTTTGCACTTCTATAGGTGACCTAATTAGAGTCACATTTTAACTAAACAGTGAGGTAAATACCTTTTGTTGATTCTGCTCCTTCAATTTCTTAAAAACCCTCTTATCTAAGGTTGTCTCAGAAACATACTATGTATGAATCATCTTTCAAAATTTACCCCTAAAAGAAAAAGAGACCAACATTTTCCTTTGGCTTTACTTTGGATGGTGTTCATATGAAATGGAGAAAACTTGGTAAATTGTGCCAAGTTAAGGACAGGTGCTATAAAATGCAGAGTAATGAAAATGGTCTTAAAGAGTACTGGACCCAGCTGCTCTCATCTTTGTAGGTAGATGTCCTTTCTGATTCCTCATTTGTCCATGCACAAAGGAACCAGATTGTGGCGCCATCTCTACTGCTCTGGAAGAAAATTAGATGGGGTGGTTCCTGAAGCGCCTCAGTGAGCTCTTGGTTTGACTGGATAACTTGAGAACAACACTAGTTGAGTCATCCTCCACCCCTGCCTTCATGGACTGAATATTTCTCTCATCCCACACTTTCAGTTCTTGTTAGGCTATTCCTGCTGAGTAGAGCTGCGGGAAGCATTGCCAGCATGAGCTTCTCTCTAGGTAGGAAACTTTGATTGTGGAGGACTATGGATGATGTCAGGTACAGCCGATTTCCCTTCCTGAAGCTAGTGAAAATTTCTCCAGAAGTCTAATTTTATCTGTGGGGTCCTTAACATACAGGAAAATGGCTGACTGCAGTGTTTGAAGTCTGTGCCATACCTGACTGGTATGTAAGCAATCATTGGTGCTCTGCTGGATACTGCTGTAGCAGCATCATGCTGCTTCCAAAATTTGATATGGTTTCTTGTGCATTTTTAACATACAGTTTGTATCTACCTTGGACTTACCTAGTTCTAGTTAAGATGATAATAGTTTGAGATTCTATAAAGATCACAGTGTATGATGCTTATAAAACCAGGTAGCACCTTTTCTCCATTATTCATTTTTATAATTTCAATTTGTCATAGTTTGCCTAATTGTGATACATTTTTACATACAATGTTGCCCATGAAAACAGCTGGGATGTCTGTTTTTTTAATATTTAGCCTTTATGGTAATCACTTGCTCAGAGCTAAAGTCTAACCAGGAGTGAGCTCATGCTGAAGTCTTCATTGAGAGTTTTTTTCTTTTTCTCTTAGCTTTCTGCTTCCATTTGTAAGATAAAGGGAAAAAGAAAAATTAAGAGTGGCAAACCTTAAAAATCTTTGAGAATTCTCACTTTCCTTCAGATTTTGTTCAAAGTAACCAACATGTTCAATTGTTAGGTATAGGCATGAATGGCATAAAATACAATCATCTGATTTGCATTAAGAAATATTTTTTTAATCTAGAGTCAGAGTAGATTACAAATAAGGAGAAAAACCCCACTATTTTCCCTCTGCCTCATCATAGGCTGTCTTGTCTGTATATAGTATCCACAGTATATATGGAGATGTGTATATATCTGTATATTACATACCCATATAGTCTCTCCAGCTTTTAAAGTTCAGTTTTTCTCTTCCTCACAGCTGCTTTGCAATTTATTAATAATTTCTGAACATTTGTTTCTAAGTCTTTTTTGCATTTTCTTGTTTATATGCCTGTCATAGAGCGATTTTTATTTTTGGTGTGAATCTTGAAAAACATAGACTTTGTTGAGATAAAACTCACACTTTAAATTTATCTAGAATTCATTAAAGTTAAAAAAGTGTCTGTCTTGTGGAAAATGAGATATTTTATAGAGTAACAGCAAGACAAAACTTATGCTAAGTTTATATCATTAACCTATAAGTCTCATTCTTTGTTAAATTCATCTTAATTAACAGACAATCCTTTATCAGTCTGAAACCCAACAGATAAAGTGAGACCAAAAAGAAAAAAAGGAAATGCAAAACTATATGGCTTCTCTTTACTGTTACCAGGATAAAACTGTAATACAAACTAGGCTTTTTTTGGCTTTTCAAACCCAGCAATATATTTTAGAGTATTTATTTTTCTGCCTCTACATGATAAAACTGTATGTAATAGCAATATGAACAATCCTGAGCTAAATACACGAACTTCAGCATTTAGAGGCAGCTATTCTATTTTGAACATAGAAATGCAAGCTTTAGTTGTTTAGTCGTACAGTTCCCATGTTTGAATACGGCAGCATTATGCAAAAAGACACAAAGAACCAAAACAATATTAACTATTTGGCATACTTTATAGCAATTCAGTTGGAGAGGAAGAACAGAACTTAACAGTCAAAATATTAGAAGCAGCTGTGGATACCTCAAGCAGGTTTAAAATTTTAAGAGAAGTGCATATGGCTTTAAAAGGGAGCAGGGTGTAGAGTTGGCATTGGCTCATGCAATTTTTGAATGGCGAGGAACATAATATTTCAGTAAGTCTTAGTCAAGCTGTTCTAATTAGCCCACAAAAGAAAAAAGATCTTATGAACTGAAAACGTCTTGCACTGAACGGGTAAACTTGATCAGTTTAGTCTGAATTATTTGGCTACAGTCTGCATGTCTCATTTGATGTTTGTTGGCCTTTGTACAACTGCAGAAGAGTCATGTAGGAGAGAGGGTCTGGAAGCACTGTAGACTGTTCTTTTCGGAGACATTTGTCCCTCAAAACTGTGTACTTGAGCCAGAAGGTTCAGGGTAATGCTATGAAAAATAGTGCTTCTTGAAGCATAGCCATATTTATCTGGCATTAATTCATATACAGTGGATATAACGCTGGCACAATTACAAAAAAGGAACTGATTACAAAACTGTATGGAGTGGTGGTTTTAATAGGGTCAAAGTTTATTAAAATCATAGCAAACAGAAAAGAAAAACTCTTTAGAAATTTTATCTTATTTCTCCTCTTTCCAACCTTTCTCCTATATATGTTAACCTATCACTATCTACTGTTTTTAAATTTTAATCCAAAGAGAAAAAAAAATAGAATCTAAATTTAAATTTCATCTCTGTAAGGCTCTTCAGCCACCAAAAATCAAAAGTTCACTCTAGCACATTGTTTTCATTTGTGTCAGGGTCATGAAGGCAAGGTCTGAAAGATTAAAATTAATAATATGTAAAATGCTATCAGTTGTCCTTCCTCAAAATCCATACTTTTTGCATACCAAAGCATTTGCTGCATGTGTAAAATCTGGAGATACTCTGAATATTACCTAGTAGATCCAGCTTTTCTAGCTTTTTAAAGCCTGATTTAAATTACTGGTGAACAGAGGCCAAAAGTCAAATATATATACACATATATAAATGTATTTTTGAGTTAGAAAGGACTTTAGATGTCTGCAAGTGCACAGACACTGTTTGACCTGAACTCTTCTGACATTAGCCACCTGTTGCATAAGCTATAGGACTAATAAAATAGAGTTGCAGAAGTATTCTGTTCTTTTTACTTTCAAGACAGCAAAGCATTGCAGCCAATTTTTGAAAACTGAGCGGGAAACAGAAAGGAGGCAATAAAAAAAACCCTCTAGAGATATGGAGTGTTTTTCCTTATGGTTGTTTATGGCACTGTCAAATGTATAGCTGTGCTCTACAGAGAGGAGTAAAACTACTTTACTCGAGGCCATTAGAAAAATTGCTGTTTGGACTCAGTCCAAAAATCTACTGCTAATTACAGGTAGATCAGTTTTTATCAAATACTCAAAGGGGAAATTGTGTCTGAAATGATTTTAAAGTAAATCTCCAAATCATAATATAATTCACTCTTAATTAAGAAATGTATTTATATTAATTGAAGATTTTGATTTTCTTGTTTCTTTTCTCCTTTTCCAGTCTTTCTGGTGTTTTCTCAGTAGAGATTTGGTATTCTTGCAAGGTTTTCTAAACTTGGCTTTCTATAATTCAGCTTTCTGTAACCCTTAAGGGGCTTTTCCAGATGTTGGATGCTCATTAAAATGAATTCTGTTCTAGTTCAAAAGTCTTTGGAGAAGCACTGAGTAAGGCAACAGTCCATTGATTCTGTCATATTAGACTCAGTTTTGGGTTCATTTCATGGACTTAAGTTCAGCAAGTAAAAATGTGCAGCTGTTAGTTCATTTCTCAGCTGTGTTCTTGGCCAAAAAAGACTTTTATGTACTATTGCAATGAATTATAGGGGTTTTTTTTTGTGGTAAAGGATGCTCTTTGCTTCTTTTGATCATTGTTGTATGAATCTGATGCACCAATGATGAATTGCTTTTAAATACACACTGACAAAATTGAGTTTTCATTGGTGAAAGAAGCTAGAAACGACAACATGACCAGACTTTGCTGAGTCTGCTGAGTAATTTCAGCATGTTTAGATTGGCTTGTTTTTATGTTTGGGAGAAGAGAAGAGAGAGCAAGAGTCAACTTTAAAATTCGTTTTAAGAGCAGGGTAATCCCACATAAAGTAAGAACACATTACAATGGAAGGAAGTAAATTCAAGAACACAGAGGCTATATCCTACTTCCTTTGCTTTTTATACTGGCACATAGTAACTTAATAGACTGTACTAGAGAAGTTGATAGGGGAAATATCTTTTTTATTTTCCTAGGGAAGACAATTATTTTTCAGATTTGATTGCTAACTGCAGCCTTATTTTTACCTAACACACATGAATTGCTCAGGTGTGTTATTTACGGGTTAGTAAATTGCTTATCCCGGTAAACTGCTTTATTTTTAACTTAAACACTTTTTCCATCTTTTGAAACAAATTGTTTCTTATTATCTTGGTGAGATTGTGTTAATGCCAAAGGAATTTTCCCTTTTAAAATATTCCATATTAAAAAAGTTTCTAGAGTGTAGAGAATAACATGAGTCACTTACAATTAATGCTCAGGCAGTTTTAATTCCAGTTTTAAGTATTCCCTCTGCAAGAATTACAGATTGTTGATCTGCATGTGAAGTTTGTTTCAATCTTACTGTTTCACTACCAGCAAAAGAAAAATCCAGTTGATGTTAGAGCTGTTGCCATCAAATGAAAGAAAATTTCCTTTTTGTCTAATAATTGAATTTTACCTAGGACTGCTCACCTGTCTTTACTGACTTTACTAACACATCCATTATTGTAATCATTGTAAAATGGATAGTGTAATATTCAGCATATCTGATACATTGATTCTTTTAGTATGTTAAATCTTACTGCATTAGATATTCTTTACTTTTGGCCTACTTTCACAGAATTGAGAAGATTTGGGTTTTCTTATCGGGAAAAAATATAAATTCACTTGATATAAAATATATAAAATGCTTCTGTGTAGCTGACTGCAGGCAGCATTTGAGGACACTTTTAAAGGCCTATATGGTAGAAAGATAGTTGGAATGTGTACGGAAGGAAAATATATTACTGAGCTGAAAACATTTCTATTTAAAACAATATACAAAGAAAGTATGGAAAAGGCACCTAAAATTAAGAAATTTAGCTTTCAGGTTTAAAATTTGGTTTGAAAATAGCTTTCCTGTAGTTTACCCCATTTTCATGGTTTGCTGGAAAAGTTTTTTCATTACTCTGTGATATCTATGGCAGATTCTTAAGGCATCCCTACAAATAAGGCCAGTATTCATTAGCCCTGAAAACATCTAAACATTTATCTACATGAATAATTACCACAATGGTAATTACCACTAATCCAAGGATTGGGATTTATATTTCATTTCTATCTCATGATAACATCATGTGCACTTAAATGTCACTTAAATGCAAGGAATAAAAACCAGGAGTTTATGTCACAGTTTTTGCTCTGAACCTTAATTACAAATGTTACTTTGGTTTCACCAGGGCACACGGGAGGACAGGAGCCACTGTTACTGTGTGTAACTGTCGCTAATATCAAAGGCATTTTTGCAGCAATTTCGGGGGGCCCTGATTAAAGCAGATGTGAGATGAGGCTAAATTCACACCAAACCTGACATCACTTTGGTCTGAGTATTTTATCTGTAAGTACATCTGGGATCCATGCATATCTGAGGACAGAATATAGTCCTTTAACTCTTTGCCAGAAGTTAAGGATTTGAAAGTCCCATTGGCCTCATGGTTGTTATTTAATCTAATGAAACTATCCTAGCACTTAGAGAATTTATTTATAACATGTATTAGGAGTTGTCTTTCTTCAGAAGACTACACATGTGTGCAACAGCAGTCTTATGGTGGTTGGCAGGTATCCTTGCCTCACTCAAGCATCAAACTGTTGAGTTTTTTTCCTGAAATTCCTGCACAGGAAAAGATTATACTCATGGTCACCATCTGGTTGGCCATGTTCTTTTGTTTTCAAATGGCAGGGAAATCTGTATCAACTGCATAAGGAAAGTTTTTGAAACCTGATTTGACTGTACTGATTGTTGTGTGTAGGTCTGTTTCCAGTCATCATTATTTTTTAAAAAAGTTTACTATTTGTATTTGAAAACCTGTACCACCTTACCATGATAGACTTGAGCTTGAGCATATGTATTATAGATCTACTCAGAAGATGTAATTTCCTTGCAGCCTAATTTTCTTGGAAAACTTTCTTCCCTGCTTTGGGCAAAGAATTATTTTCTGGTAAATACTAGGGTAAGGTCTTGATATTGTTCCTCTCTACTTCTTTCATTGGGTCTTTTTGTGAAACCTGTGTTTTTCTGCACTTCAGCAGGGTCTAATACTGAAATTTTGTTCCTCAGGTGTTTCTTGTCAACAAAAAGGCAAAAAGGGCAGGATCCATTAATTAACACACAATTTGCATTAGTCACATGCATTCTTTATGACATCTATTATTCTTTAGTAAATACTGTTAAATCATTCCATTTCTTTTTAAAAATTTCCTTCTGTGATTTTACCTCTAAGATTGACCTCAACTTATCAAAAAGATATTTTCACTTCCTTTGTTGTCAATGTATGGAATCCACATCTAGGACAGGATATGATTCAACTTATTGTGAGCGACAGATATCTGTACATTTCCATGATTCTCTACTTTCAGTCTTATGGAGATTCATGTGTTGCAGTCTGCAACCTCAGGATCTCGTCCAGGGAAGCAGCAGGATTCTGGGGACCAGCATGAAACACCAACGAGACGGGCTCCCGTTCATGAAACCATTTATTCAGCATGAGAACAAACTCAGGTCCAGAACAGAGAGCCCCGAACAGAGGCACAGCAGGGGTTTTTGAGGGACAGAACCGAGGGTTTACACCTTTGAGGGTGGAGTTCAGGGTCAGGGACCATTAGAAACACACCAAGGGAGAACCCCCCAGGGACTCAAACCCAATCAGAACTCCTGGGCCGCCCCTCACAAGGGGTTTGGGGTGGGACAATGTAACTCTTTGTCTCCCTGAGGCCGCTGCAACATCTGCTCCTTTTTTTTTTTTTTTTTTTTTTTTTCTTTCAAATTTTAATTAGGAGCTTAAAACGTTTCCAAACATACACCTTAAAATCTCACCTCTTCCACAGAGCACCCACTTTGCTTTGTGGGACACCAATAGCTCAATAACAAAACACATTAAGCAAACAGAAAAAACAAAATTGAAAACAAACACTTAAATCTCGGACTACGCCGGGCAAATTAAACGGTGATGGTACTTAATGCAAACATAATTTTTTTTTTTTTTTTTTGTTCAGTCTCTTCCACTTTAGGATTCTCTGTTAGGAAGGGTGCAGCTCTTAGATCTCCTCTTACGAGGGGCAGAATTCTTCGATCTCCAGCTTCGGCTCCGGCTCCCATGTGGGTGTCGCCCTTTAGATGATCTCGGTGTAGCACTGGCTTTGGGAGCTCGGTTACAGTTTCGATTTCCCCAGAGGAGGTGTTGCCCACGATGGAAAAGGCACAGCCCCCAGGGGTGGAGCAGCTGAACAAAGGGATGGGGCCAAGCAGGAGTTACTGGGAGGTTCGGGAAGGGAAGGTTTGGGACCGGAAAAGAAGGAGCAAGGCGGGAAACCAGGGATCCCAGACCGCGTGGCCGGCGCCATCTTGGGATGGGGGGGGAGGCCGGGACGGACTTTCCCGGACAGGGAACGGGAATATGGAGAGACAGGGGGTGAAGGAGGACACGGAACGGCGGGCAGACGGCAGCAACCCCGAGCCATCTTAGCTTTTTTCACCCTTTGTCCTGCCCTTAGGAACAGAGGAAAGGGGAAGGTACAGGAAGGTATACACCAAAAAAGGAACTCCACAGAAGACAAAAACAGTCCACCGGAAGATCCATACCGTCCATAATCGTCCATAATGTTGATATAATCGTCCATAATGTTGATATAATCGTCCATAATCGTCCATAGTGTTAATAGAATCGTCCATAATGTTGATATCGTCCATAATACGTCTCGTTGGGTGATGTTAGGTGCTTGTCCCAGCATCTGGTCTCGGCTCCCACACCTCCGTAATCCCTTTTCTTCCCCCATGCCCGAGGCACTCCCAACCCGGTCTCCCTGCCAGGTACTCTCGAGTCCTCCTTTCCAATGCGGGGGTCTCGCCGGCTCTCAAGCCATCAGCTGGGGACTTACGAGGTGTCCATGGAGCCGGGTCCTGCTGTTCTCCTGGTGCTTCACTGGATGCCCGCATTCTCTCACCATTTGTTGCAGTCTGCAACCTCAGGATCTCGTCCAGGGAAGCAGCAGGATTCTGGGGACCAGCATGAAACACCAACGAGACGGGCTCCCGTTCATGAAACCATTTATTCAGCATGAGAACAAACTCAGGTCCAGAACAGAGAGCCCCGAACAGAGGCACAGCAGGGGTTTTTGAGGGACAGAACCGAGGGTTTACACCTTTGAGGGTGGAGTTCAGGGTCAGGGACCATTAGAAACACACCAAGGGAGAACCCCCCAGGGACTCAAACCCAATCAGAACTCCTGGGCCGCCCTTCACAAGGGGTTTGGGGTGGGACAATGTAACTCTTTGTCTCCCTGAGGCCGCTGCAACATTCATGATTTCGAGAGAAAGAGGGAAAGCATCTCTGCATGCATGATCTCTGTGTGTAGATCAGGATGCCAGGAAATACAGATCTCTGTAAAAAGTGAGCAGCTCTATAAGGTCTTGGTGTATGTGATCAAAGCACTGCAACTCCTTTAAGTTTAATATCTCATAGTTCTGACTGAAAGACTTTGGAGCTAAGTCTTTTCCCATTCCCTAGCCAAAGAACAAAACTTTATTCCTAACAATTTCTGCATGTCTTCCCCTTGAACAGAAGGAAACTGCAAATTTTATGGAGATTGCCATTGCAGCAAATTAGAAGGGCTGATGGTCTTTGATACCCATCATACCCTTGGGATGGAGCAGTAATTCAGATTCTCATTCCTTCATGCCAAATTAAAAGATGGTGCACCTCACCTCACTGCAGATGGGAAGATGGATGATCTTAGCAGGCATCAGCCCTTTCCTGTGTGCTTATGACATGATTCCCTCCTCTCTACCACCCACTCACATCTGTTTAAAAATTTGGTATGATTTCATATATCAGCACAACTCCAGAGACAACTCAGAGCTTCCCTTCATGATGTCTTGTGAGCTAGAAGGAGTTATTTTGGCACCTCTTATACGCTCCCATTCAACAGCAAACAAAAGAGGTCTCAATAAAGGTGTTGTCTGTTTATCTGGTTTTGTCTGTCCCCTACTGAAGCCCTCTGAGGAAGCTGACATATATCTTGGAGTTAAAGCTAGTTGTCTGGGTCACTAAATCTAATTCAGACTTGGTAAAGCAGACTTTCTGAAAGGCAGCATGAGGCATCATTATGTATTGTAAATAGCATAGTGATGAGGTCTAAAACAAGAAAGATGGTGTGCTTTGGGTTGAGTCTAGGCGTCTCAATGTTAGAAATTTCCTCCTAGATAAATAGTGTTTCATTTTCATAATTTTATTTTACTTTCTTTTCCTTCACATGGGAAAGGATATTATGCTGACAGTTGCAAAAACCCACTGAAAACACTCAGTATTGTCATTCAGCCAAATTATAATCCATTCAAAGTGTGGCACAAATGAAACACAGATTAGATATTAAATGCACAAAACATCATTATTGATACTTAAATCTAAGTTCCTCTATTTCACTTTTCTTTTGTGCCATAAATGATACTGAATTATGGACAATCCTACTCTTGAACGGTCTTCATTCTCCTCACAAGTGGGCAGGTGAAAAAAGTACTGTAATAGACACCACCTGGTTCTGTTAAGTCTTCCATTAATGTCCATCATTACAGAATTTGTTCAAATGTAACATCTGAAGAATGTATGGTTTTGACCATTTTGATCAACTGGCATTTTCTGGGTAATATATACCACCTAGGTCATGCTGCTGTATACAGAGAAAGAGAATATTTATAAATTGCCTCATCTCTTTATTTGAGGATATTGTTGCTAGTTATAGGGGATTATGTAGAAACCCACTCATATATGATATTATTTTTAAAACTGAGAGGCCTGTTTGATTTTAACAGAACTCTGCTGATACCCAAGAAATTTTATCAAGCAATTTCCCAAACCCATTTTTTATCTCCTCGTGTGTTTTTATACCTTTCACATTTAAGTGAAATTAATGCCATGTTCTCATCGGCACACATGCACATCATAAAGGCAAGTACTGCAGGTGAAATAATTTTCTGAAATTTTACCCTTGAAAACATATACATATTTTTGTAGATTGGTCGGTGCCTCTTTTGAGAAAGTTACCTAATATTAAGCAAGACAGTTTTAATAAATGTGAGTTTAGGAAATTCCCTGGAAATTACTGAAACAGTGTTGCTAATTTTGCTTTTAACTACCAGATCCTACTGGATGTCTAGTGTGCAGTCAAAGCTACAAAGAAAGAGCAAAATGGTTTCATTCCTAAAATTTAAATGGTGCTGTTTTCAGTAACATTTATTTCAAATGTACATGTTGGCCAAATAGCTTCATAATCAGCCTATGAACTACACATCTCCCAAAGGCTACCTCTCATCCACACATTACTTTGAATATTTCCTGATGCATAAGGCATTAGTGCTTTTCCACCTGCATTTTCTGGACAATGATTAGAGTCTCTCCAGTCCTGCTTTTGCAAGCACTCAAGTATGGCTGTTATTCTCCTTTTGACTTCTATTTCACTCAGTGTTGAGCTAGCATGAGTATTTGAGTGGTCATGTAGATAAATAGATCAGAATTCATAGACTTTTACCAGAAGTTAAATAAAAAGCATGACTTAATCTGGATCTGTTTTCTAGTACTGTTCAGACTCTTGGAACAGGAGATGAAGGTAGGAGTAAGCAGTGGGTGTAGGAAGCGGATAGGACTTTTGAAGCAGTTGTCAGTTCATATCAATTTAAAACATTCCTTAGACTAAGACTTAATAGCCTCAGATTAAAAATAAAAGCACCTAAAATAAATAGGGGAAGCTTTTTAAAGTTTGTATTTATGTCTTTGATGGATAAGAAACTACTATTTGAAAGTACTGTGAGTAGACTTAAAATCATTCTAGTGTTATTTCCTAAATTTATCTTGAATCGTTGGAAGATCATCTGCTAATCACAAAATCTGAACCTGAATATTCTTGGTTTGGAAATTAGGCATTAGATTTATACAAAATAAAGCCACGGAACTGGGAAGTTGCATGTAAGAAATAAATAAGAAAGAAATTTTACAGATGATGCAGGATACTGAGTATTGCAAGCTTTTTATAAAATGACTGTCAGATGAAATTACAGCTCTAAAATATCTTGAATTAATTTTATCTATGCTAATTTACATATCAAGATAACTACATGACCAAAACCACCTTTATATGAGTTTTCCTGGGATAGCATATATATTTCTATATAAAAAATTTCTTTTTTTTTCTTTTCTTTGTTGTTTTGTTTTGCTGTTTATTTGTTTTTGTTTTTATTACAACAAATTTTAGTTGAACCTGTGCTAGGTCTTAGGAATTAAGAATAAATTTTCCTGTGGATCTGACATATTTAAACTAGCATTCATAAAGTTTTGTACATTTATATAGTTTTGTAGGGAAAATCTGTAAAGAAAGAAGGAATATTAAATCCTGCTTTAAATAAGAAACATAATGATGCTTCAAAGGAAAAACACACATAATTGGAAGGAAGGAAACATTTAGTTGGCTGAAAATTTCTTTTAAATTAGTGCTTAACAATGAAAAACAGGTATATATGTATATGTGTTTGGGACACATGAAGGGAGTTATTTCTGATCATTAAGAGCAAGTCAGCTATTTCCTTAGCTAATCAAATTTATCTCTCTTTTTATTATTCCTTTTATGGGAGTTATTAAGCAGATTTATGAAACAAATAATCCTTTTGAAATGTTATTGCTAAATCAAGATGAGATATTTACAAGGGAAATAAAATTATCATTATTGCTAATGTTATATCTTAGTATTGTCTGACAAGAGGTCAGATTGTTTTCTTCTGCTCTACCCCAGGTTTCCCTTTATATTGTCCCTATGAGAAATTGCTTAAGAAACTCACTTCTTTCAGTTTGTCTTTTACTCCATACCTTTTTCCCTGTTAAGATACTCCCTTGCTTCTGAAATATTCTCTGGCTACATTCTTTATCACATCCCCTCCATTGTTTACATTCCCTTGTCTTGTCCCACCTTTCTCCTTCACCTTCATGGTATGCCTGAGTGTGGAAGAAAAACAGAGGGGTGTTGGTGGGGTGGGGTGTTTGAGGAGAAAAGGATATTTCTGGTTCTTTAAGAGCTTTTTTATTTCCCTAGCATGTCAGTCATAGGAGGAGAATTATACCATATTGAAAGTAATTTTAGAAATACAAGAGAGACAGGGGAAGTACTGTGAACTTTGGCTTGTTCAGATTTTTCCTCTTTGAGCTAATTTGCAGGGTGGACTTGTACTACCTTTTTGTCCAAATAATGAAACATTCTATTCCACTTTTCATTACAGACAGTAACTTCATGATAAATACCTTATGCAACAAAACATTTTTCACTTAAGCATGTAACCCTTATGACTATAAAAGAGTTTTGAGCCACTAAATAATAACTATGGTCTATAATGTTCATAAGAATATAAAGAATATGCACTGTGAAAAGGAAATATCATAAATTATGTATCAACATAATTTTTGAATTCATATGTGTGTTTAGACTGTGGTAAAAATAATGCAAAAGCCATATGTGGAGTTTGGTCATAGAATGTAGTTACTTTATTTTGTTACAGCTGTGATTAGAAGTTATGGAAGGGAGAGAAGAAAAGGCTCAAAAAGGAGCAGAAAAAATTAGAGAGTCTGTCAAATGCAGAACTCTTTCTCCAGGAGGTGAAAGATACACTATGGAAGGGGAATTAATCCCATTCAGTGGCCAGACAAAGAGAGGCATTGGAAAAAGAAGACATCTGTTGATGAAGTAGAACATAGATTGGCAAGAGATGAAGTGGGATGGCTGAAAGAAAACTTTTTAAACATCTCAGAGGAACATATTTTAAATGATATTTTGGAATGGAACAGACTGAGGATTGCAATGCATTTTGATCTGAATATAGAAAGATGATGCCAAATTAGGAAAAAAATATAACATTCCGTGGTGGAATTAAATATTAAGGAATTTATTCTAGATGTGGAAACAGTGGAAAAGAGTCTATAGTGTTTTTCTAAGGTAGGCATGTGGTTGTGAAAGTGAAAACTGAACAAGATCCTGGTTGCAAGATGAAGATCCATGCTCTGAGCTCCAGGTAGAAGGTATTTGAAGAATCTCCATGATTAGAAGTGCTGACTAACAGTGGCAAAATTTCTAGCTGCCAGGACAATGATTCTTGATACATTAAGCCAATATGAGCTGATCCATCTTGTGACATGACAACCTCTTTGAGATTATAATCTTGTATATAAAGGACTTGATTTTAAGAGCAGTCTTGAAAATAGTTTAGAGGTAGAAACATAGAACACAGTAGTTAAAGCTAAACAGCACTATATTAACAGTGAGATCACAAATTGGATCAACCCCCAAGGATTTAGGAAAACAAGCCCAAAAATTTTGCCTTGCTTTCTAGCCAGTGGCAGGCACACTTTAGTTTTTCCTCAAACATGTACCTAAGTGAAAAAGTCTGTTAATCTGGGTGCATCAGAGAGGTTCCTTGTGGTCAAACAAAAAAGCTATGTCCCTATTTTATTCATGGAATTTTCAGGGATTTGCTAGTCCTCAGAAGTTTAGGTTCTCTGACTAAACTCTGAACACATCTCATGTTTTTCTTTCAAGCTATTGCAGAAGAAGGGTGTGTTTACTCTGTGCTTAACAGTTGAATATTGTACCTAAATTTTATACCCACAGCAAGAAACAGAAGACATGAATTTTAGGCTTTTCTCAGTCTGAATTCACAGGCCCCCATTTCCTTGAAGAGTGCCCTACTCACGTTGGTTTTACTGAGAGAATCCATCAGTCATTCTGTTGAAATGCAGTGGAGCCAGGAGCAGAGGTTACTGGGAACTTCCTTCTGACACCATTCAGAAAGAAAAAAAAAAGAAAAAAAAAGAAAAAAAAAAGGAGTTTCTATTGTGTAAGTGAATAAAAATAATCCTTTGTGATAGGATCAGCCTGTAAGATGAAGTTTGAGGTAAACTGAATGTTATTAGATTCCTTGATGAGAAGGTTAACAAAAGGAAGAGACAACTCTCCCACCAGGCTGCATCTGTGGCCTGAGCAATGAGAGTGAGATGGCTGCTGCCACTTGCAGGGCAGAGACCATGCAGCTTGTAGCTCACTCTCACCATGGGGACTACTCAAAGTACAGCTGGTGATTAATTAAAAGGTAAAGAAAACCCATTGCCTTTATATATGTTCCCTACAGTATGTAGAAGGGAAATCAGTTTATTTGAATTTCAGTGTGATATGATACTCAGCTTCCTATTACTTCACTCCTAAAGAGGATGAAACATGTTCCTATGGACTGAATATATTAAATCGGTCCCCAGTATAATGTGTCTATGGAGAAATGGAGAAATAGGTGCCTGAAAGCCATGAATGTTATTTCATACATGAAATAACAGGATAAGGGCCCTTAAATACTGCTCCTTGTGAAAGCTGGCTGTGCACAGTAAAAGTGAAGAGGCAGACCACCAATGAACAACTTGATTTATAGATTTAGAGCAAACATTACTTCTGTGGGAGTAGATGACGTGACAGTTTTTATAATACTCTAAACTTTGTAAGAAAATATAGAAAGGAACCGCTTTCTTTGTGAGAACAGAAATTTCCACAATCAATCCCTTAGTTTTTTGTTTTATTTTCCGAAAGGGCAAAATGGGTTTTATATTAGAAATATGTTCTCTCTGGATTCAATTTCAATCTCAGCCACACTCTCTAAATAATAATCTATAATCCAAGTGACCGCTCTCACAAAGTTCTCTCTAATATATCTGTAAATGAAAATACGTGTGCTAGAACAGACTGCATAAGTTTAACTAAATTGGCTTGAAACACACATATTTTAGCTAAGTGAGTGCAGGATTTTGTGCAGACAATGTCTATATCACCTGCCTATGTGCTCTGTTTTAGTCAGGAAATATAAGAATGGAATGTCTGTTGAGGGAGAAGAAAATTCAGTTATAATCAGTTATTAAAGGTTTTTTAATGCAAGCTACATTATGGAGGGAATAATAAGCAGTTTTCAATTGGTTAGTGTGAAGGTTACTGTAAATCTATAAACTTTGTTTCTGATTTTTGAAAAAAACAAAACAAATCCCTTTCTTGCTGGGAAATATTTTTCCACATTAATAGGGGGACTAAAAAGAAATATCCATTGAGATAAATAGAAAATAATCTTTGAATGTTTAACATCATAATTTAGAGCATTTCAAGGAAAAAAAAAAGCAAAATCTGCTCTTGATTATACATAATTTTCAGTGAGTCAAAAAGGGGTAGCACATGCACATCCAAAGAATAGAATTTGGCTCATGGGATGTAAGACAAAGAAGCAACTTGAGAAATAACAAGTCAATATAATCATCATCATTATTATAATAACACACATTTGAATTTTAGAAATTGTTTGAAATTACTAAAAACAAAACAGCAACTAAAAACTATTGATGTTCAATAGCAGGTACTTTACAAGGTTATCTGCAATTTTGCATCAGACATATATTTTGAATTTAATTCTTCCAAGTTATGTGTCATTTGCCTTTGAGCTATTGGTGTGGTTTTGTCAGGTTTTTTTTAATATAAATTATGCATTATAATTATACTTAATTTATAAGTTTTACAATAAATTCTTTTTGAAACATTCAAAATTTAGAATTGCTTAAAAGGGTGAATTTTTCAATCAAGAACTGTCATGGTAGAATCAAAAGAATGCAAATCCTTTAAGTGCCATATTTTTGTAATCCATGTTGCACCTGTGCAATTTCAGAGCAAGAAGGAGCTGCTGTGTGCCTGGTTGTGCTTTACAACACCATAAACAACCTAGTGTCCACAGTGTTGATAATTACCAAGTTCTAGGGAACTGGTAGCAGTGGCAGCTGTTGGCAGAACTGTTCTTCCTTCCACCACCTGCAAATGCAGAGGACAAGAGAGCTCAAATGAAATAAATAGCTGTTCTTTTCCCGGCTTGAGAAGTTGGTCCTATACCAGAAATCTCCGTAACTGTTCAAAATATTGGACAGGAAGAGAGGAAGGTGTCATGAACTCTGCTAACTTGGAAAAGTTCAAAAAAAGGGTCGTGTGAGCAGGAGGACTGTTGATGAATAAAATCTTGCAATATGTTTTTGTGGTCCTAAGGGGAAATTGTCACAGTTCATCTTCCTAGAAAAAGGCTGGATACTTCAGAGTAATGTTTCGTAATTAAGTACACTGTGTTAACTTTCGGGTGATAAAAAAGATCAAATTATAAAGAATTATATTGTACAATTCTTGTGAAACTCAATAGTCTTCTACTTTAAAAATACAGATGCATCTGTTTAAATGACCTTCCAATAGAAATGCATATCTGGATTTTTCCATGAGTCTAGGTGAAGTTTAGTAATATTTTGATTTTCCCACTGTTATACAACAGTTAGTCCTGCTGTACAATAAATCCTGGATTCCTTTAAAATGTAAATATATGTGAAAATTGCATACACAAATTTAGAATTTCAGACTTATCAAGCAATATTAAAATTATCGTATTCTGAAAACACCAGAAAGTTAAATTAATATTTAGAAGACATGATGAAGACTCACTGGTCACAAATACATATCTTCCAGCATTCCGTGTTTTATTCTAATTAGATTATGCATTTCATAAAACATAGATAAAATATTAAATATAAATATCCTATAGTCCTTTAGTGAATGTATAGTAATTGATTCTCATGGTTATACCTATATATTGGAATAAATTCTTACTGAACAAAAAGTTGTACTAGAGAGAAAGCTTCTCCAGAGGCTGATTTTCTGTCCATTTTGGTGCCCAGAAGATCTCAGCATCAATCTGCATCTTGATTGCATTCACTGAAATCCTGAATATTTTTATTTTAGAAGTCAGGCATACAGAGCTTGCAAAACCTAGCATTTCTTTCTTTTATTTCCTCCCATAAGTTATAGTGCTATAGTCCCATTCATCAGGCTAATTTTTATTTATTTTCTGAGTCTGGAGTCAATGCATCTCACTCCACATTTTCAAGTGAATTGTGGAAGGGAGTAGGTTTCTACTGATGATTCAGAATTCCAAGAAAATGGATAGGTCAGTGAATACTCCTACATGATTCATACTGTTCTTTCAAGATTTTAAGAGTGCTTGCCACACTTGAAAGGAAGATCAGAGGCTTGGAATGGAAAAGGCTTTGAATATTCATTTCAAAGATACTGGAGCAGAGATAGCAAATAACAACCACGAGTCTCTAACTGCAGTCTTCCTTTCACAGAGCTCTCTTTGCTAATAACCCCCTGGTTTTGTAAAGTGTTTGAACTTTGGATGCCTAATGGAATGTCCCTACTTGGACCACACTTGTTGTTAATATTTTGTTTGAAATAGACAACACTGGTGTGAATTCATGTCCAATCTAAGAAAATACATATTCTTCAAGAATATTTGTTATTGTTTTTTTCAAAGAATACTTTTTCTGCTCTTCATTCCTACTCTCTTTCTTTATCAGTGCCAGGGATAAAATGCTGACCAGCTCTGCTGTCATGACTGCAGGAAATGCAGACCCCCAACAGAAACAACAATGTAGATCACTGCTATTTCTCACTGTTTTGAGTCTGAGCTGCATGTGCTATTTCACATACTATCCACCAAAGCTAAGGCTGTTTGAAATGTCCATTACAGCTGGGGACAGTTTTACTCTTTAGCTGGTTTGTAAAGTGCAAATGAAATGGTTTGGCCCTGCCTCAGATCAAGTATACTTTTTTTTTTTTTTTTTGTCATTCATTGCAACAGCACAGTGTTTCAAATAAGATAGATAAAAATAATTTGTCCAATAAATTAAACATAAAAATTCTGAAGAGTGTTTGTACTGTTAAAAATACTTTGCGAAACCTCTTTCTTTGAGGAAATAAAAATGCTGTGTCCAAGCCAAAATGTCTGGTGTTATCCTGATGTGTATTGAACCACTATATTTTTTTCTTCAAATAATATTTAAATTTACTAACATTATTAACATTAACATGTTTACATGTTAAATTATTAACATGTAAGGAATTTTGAAACCTATTCACCATTTGCTGGATTCTGCAGTTAGAGCCGTACTTCATTTTCATGCACAGGAAATACATGAAAATAAAGGTAGCCCCTAGCAATGCATTGGAAGGACAATTCATAAAACTTTGGCTGGGCCACAGCACAGTGGGAAAGTTGATCCTAGGCAAAAGTTACAGATCTTATTCACTCTGAAAATAGGTTGATTATTTGTAGAATCCTGCTACATAATAATTCAAATGAGACAACATTTTTAAGTGCTAACAGCTGCCAAAAAAATTTGCAGTTCAAATTGCAGTTATGAGTGTGCAGCCAAAATCAGGAAGTAATGCTGAAATTCATCTCTATAATTGATGAGAAAAGTTCACAACATTTTACAAAAGACATTGAACTAATAGGACAAGATTTGAGGTTATAAATTTTTTATTCCATCTGAGCAAAATTAAAAGGGTACGTGACTTGGAGGAAAGAAATTCTGTTCATTAATTCTATGCCATTCTTAGTGCACCGTGGATTACAGATGAGTTCTGCTCTGAACTGGATGAAAAAGTTCCCAAGATTTTTTTCATTCATCCTATATGAAAAAGTGAACCCACAAGTTCAGTATTTCATTGATATTTTATCTTAATCCCTTTATTAAGTAGGATATTAATTCATTTCCGAAATGGAACGCATAATCAAGACTCATAAGTACATCCAGGGGCTGATTTGTCTTGAAAAATCAACTAAGAAGTAAAACTGAAAGTGTGCACAAAAAAGAAAAATAAAGACAGATTTTTAGTGAACATGAGGGAAGACCCTTCAGTTTGATCTCAGTAAAACATCTTGATGGATAGATTTTGTCAGG
The DNA here is from genome assembly GCF_030490865.1 of Poecile atricapillus. Taxonomy (NCBI): domain Eukaryota; kingdom Metazoa; phylum Chordata; class Aves; order Passeriformes; family Paridae; genus Poecile; species Poecile atricapillus. Next base: position 38,265,096 of record NC_081289.1, on the reverse strand, counting down.
TAAGGAATTTTTTCCACAGAAGATGGAAAGGCTTGTCAAGATAGAAGAAATAAAAAATGTGTCTTCAGCAGAGTGATTTAAATCTTTCAGCCTAACATCTCTTGATACCTCAGCTTTCGGTGACTTAAATTTACCAGATGTCCCTCAGTGAAACATTAGAGCCCACTATGAGATGACTTCTGGCTCTGGAGCAAGCCCAGGCTGTCCAACTCTTCTGCCTGAGATGAGTCAAAGATTAAAAGCTGAACAGAAGAGCCCATGTCCTGACCTAAGAAGGTATTCCCACCAATCAAACACACATTTTGCATTTTTAATGCAAATGGATTAACCACTTTTGGTGAGGGGTTGTTGTAAATAAAAAAAGTGTGAAATCTGGTATTCATCCTCTTATAAGACAGTAAGAGTCCAAAGTTTTGAATTCTACTCAGGGAGTCAACCCTACCTTTCCATTTCATGCAGGAGAGCTGAAATCACTAGACTATGGACAAACGTAGCATGAAGTTACTCATCTCTTGTTTATTAATTACTTCACTGCCAATAATAAAAGACTTAGGAAGAATATCTCACTGAGAATTTTTTATTTTTTTATTTTTTTTAAAAGATGGGCCCTGAATTCCAGTCTTGCTTTAAGGCCTGTTTACTTAGTGTCTGTTTAATGTACAAATTAAAAATATTCTGGGAAAATGAACATATAAATAATTTCTACATACCAAGTACAGAAGTAAACACCATCTTAGCCACCTCAGATATGACACAAATGTAAGCCTTACCTTCGTTCATGAATCCTGTGAGAAAAATCTTCAAGAAAATGGAGCCTTCTCTGAGCCCTTTACCTGAGTCTCAGTCTTTGAACACACTATGTGCCCAAGTATTTCTTTAGGGATTTGTAGTTCCAGCATGTGGATCACTTAGACTGGTTTTTGTTGATGCCTATTTCTTCCCAAGCCTAGGTGTAGGCTTCTACAGGTGCAGGTTTCTTCACAACCTATAAGTAGCATAGGTGACTCAGAAGGATTTATAGATTCTTCTTTGTAGCAAAATGTTTAAAGTTAGGCAATTAATATCTGTTTTCTTGTAGCTTTTTCATTTAACAGAACTGCTCTGCTTTGTTAGGGTTCTCCATAACTCACTTGATCACTTCAAATATGCTCTTTTATGAGATGACAAATAATTAAACTTCCTCGTATGAATCAGTAAGTACATGTTGCTGACTCTATAGAAAAAGCTTAGGAGGTCAAGAGACACGATGTTCCTGCTTAATCCAGATAACTAGATCATTGAGAAACATTAAATATTTACATTTATATATGGTATGGAAAGAGAGGAAACAGAAGATGCCTATAGTGGGACATGATGTGGAAAAATAGGTGCAGCAGATTTTCCCTTTGTAACTGTTCCTGGAAACTCTGCATCAGTTTCAGCTAGAGGCCACCCAGCCTCCCTAAAGAGTCAAAAATATTGTAAGCAAAATATCCTAGGCTGTTCTAATAGAACATTTTATTTGCTAATGAGTCTTTAGTATCATGTTCTCTTTTCTCTTTATTCCAATTCATCAGGGCTGAATTTAGTTGCTATGATCACTGAGGGGGAAAAAAAAGGATCATTTGATGCCTTGTGTACTAGGTTATATCAACTAATGCATATTAATGACTTCATGCTTCTGTAATCAAGCTAATAGTGACCTCAGACCCTGCTAAGTATGGCAAAAGCCAACTAAAACAGACCTCTAATAATTTTGTAGACAAAATGGAATTTTCACATAATGTAGGAATTCCATTTGGAGCCTATCCATTTTGATGAATTTTGCTGAAGAATGAGGAAGAACACAGTATTCCTAATAAGAATTTTTAGTTGAGGAGTTTTCTTGCAACCTCATTTTTAAAAAAAGAAGCATTAACAATTCTTACAAGGTGTAAGGACAGTGAAAAGCTCTTGAAAAATATGAAGTTCATTGATCTAAAAGCCACAAAAAAAGAAAATACAGTTTACTCAGATTCTTACTTATCACATACTTTATCCCATTGTTTCAAGTTATATCTTCTGTACCAGTGAAACCTTATTTTGTCTTTCTGGATTGAAATGTGTTTCTCCCTAAACACAGTCATGAGACCATAGCCTACTAAAAGCCATCAGTGAAACAAGATTCATAAGTTGTGGGAAGAGTCCACTAAATTCAGGAGGCCTGTGCCCCTGCAGAAGCTTCCAAATCACCCCTTCAGGAACATCTCTGCTATTCTAATCATATTTCTGAAGATAGCATTCATTCGTACGCCTACTGTACATACATCCATTCATTTCTGTCTGCAGATCAAAGCTTTAACAGCACAAAAAGCCATGCAGCAGGATTTCTACAGCCTCTTACTTCCTCGTCAAAAAACCTCTAACACAAAAGTGTCTTAAACTTTATACTAGTATTCAGATAAGGTTTAAAATCATATACCATTTATCAGGCATATGTACATTCTGACTTACCTCAGTTTAATGCTTTCTTATCTGACTGATGCTTTAAATTATCTTCCTGTGTTTGAAGAGATTCTCAGAGAACATGTTAAGAAAAATCTCTCCAAAACACATCTGAAAGAGGAAAAAAAAAGCTTAAAGAAGGAAAATTATAAACTAAAATTAGGAATTTAAATGGATTTAATGGGGAACAGTAACTAATGAAAAGTCCAACTAATGTGAACATCGTAGAGACTTTTGCTTCTAGGAGGCTGTGATTCAGTTTAAGTCCAGATTAGTAATAGCTAGCTGTGTTAGGCCTGTGTAGAATAAGTGTGTGGTCTTGCATGTGGACAGATGTTGATATTTCAGAAGTCTACACTACAACTGCAACTAATTAATACCATGCTGGAGAACACAGCGGGGAGGCCAGTGACTGAGATAACTTAGAGACTAAACTGTCCTCTGACCCAAGAGATGACTTTGCCTGTGGCAGCTGACATAGTCATCATTAAGAAATTCGCTGTCCTTTGTATTATATGCATGCTTTGGATAAACAGAGAAATTACACATTTTTAGATTCCAGAGGCCTTTAATGGTTGTTAAACTTCTATAAAATAGGATATGTAAAAATGTTAAACTCTAGTGTCCTTGTCTTGTTTTCATGCAACAGTATTGATGTTAATGATTTGCATAGTTAAAGAAGTGTTGCCAGATCTTGTAAAGCCTTATTTGTGAATTATAAATCCTTATTTATAATGACGGTAATGAAAGTCCCGTGGATACTTTACCTGAATTTATGTTACTTTTTCAAACCCCATATGTGCAGAGAGAGGTGGAAACTGCAGCACTTTAATAGAGATCCCTTTGTATCCAGAGACATTAAATGCTGAAATTATATGGCTGGAATACCTGCTCTTTTAGTGAAAAGCCTACAGTCTTGTGGAAGATTTAAATGTGAAGAAACTAAGGTGCTTGACTAAATCATTTGTGTACAGTTCCATACGGTTACTTCCAAATATTGGACCTATTTCAAAAAGCAATATTCGTATAGGGTACCACACAGATAGCAGTTCATTGTCTTGCTGGTGTATTAAATTTCAGCTTGCTCATTGAAATCTGAGGTAATTTGTGACATTTTCAAGATGGTGAGGAGGTCTACATCAATTTTGTGTTTGTGCAGTGAGATGCTGTCTGCCAGTGGAAAGCAGATGTGTGATAGACGAGGAGCTGATTTTCTGTGTTAGAAGTTACAGGCTTCTCCCCTCTTGGGCCATTGATTGCCTTAAGCAAAGGTGATTAATAATTGCCTGTCTCAGAGCTTTCAGAATAAGGTATGTAATTCTAAATGCTGTAAGACAGCAGATATATGCATGCATAAAGTAACAGTGGAAGATTTTTTAACATAGTTAGGACTATAACATGACTTTCTGAAATCTTCTTGAACACTCTCAATTTTGAGGACAGGATTTTCAAACCAGTTTGGAAAATTTTGGTCATCGCATGTAAATGATGCTAAAAAACTATAAAGTTACTATCTGTAATGTTATTTGATTTGACCTATAAATATGCAAACCCTTATTTCCTTCTACTTTGAAATGTTTCTTCAGTCATGACAGCAGTGAGACACAATAGGTTCTCAAGTCCCTCCTTTTGCGCATTGGAAGAGTTTCTTAGCATATTAATTTTTTTTTGCTTTTTTTTTTTTTTTGACAGTTTGGGGAAAAATTGCTTACCTCTGTATGAACATAGTTTGACCTTTCACATAGATATATATAAACACTGAGATGAAATAGATTTAAAGTGCAGTCTGAGTCCAGCACTTCCATTGGTGAACCACCCTGAGGTCCTTGTGTAAAGCCCTAAACAATTTGTGCAATGCTGGCTGGTCATCAGCAGTGGCTTTTGGGTTTTGTGGCAAAGTACTTCAGAAAATAGCAAAACAATGAGCTTTTTAATGCTCTGTAAGTGGGAAAGGAGAAAGTTCTGAAGTGGTGACTTTATTTGTTAAGACCTGAACCACATTGCTGTGCAGGACCATTTTAAAATACTGCTGGAAATACTTTATTGCCAAACAGGAGGAACTGGGACAGCCATGAATGGACAATCTTATCTTTAAACATTGCTTTCCCAGCACCATTCTCTTAACCCATTTAAGTTTTCAGAAAGACCAGGGAACCATAACCACAGGAATCCTCATGGAATTCCTTGATGTAAATCATGACAGTTAAAAGCATTTTAATATGCACAAAAGCATTACCTTTTCTCTGTTTTTAAAGGTTCAACCAAATTATAAAATGGATTTAGCTATCCAGTGCAGGTGGGTGCTTACAGTTGGTATTTCTGTTGTAAGCTGTCAGGAAGTCAGAAGCTTAAATCTTTCACAGATGCCTAAAGTTCCTTTTTTTAAGTGTGTGTATAAAGATTAAGTCAGTTTTAGTAGATCTGTGACCCTGGAGGCTTGTCAAATTATAAACCTTGGGTGAAATCAGTGCTATAATAAACATATAATCAGAATATTGTATCATATTTAACAGTGCAAAAATAATAGTTCATTTCAAATGGCCATGGTATGCTTTACCAAAAACTGATAATAAAGCATATAAGGGTGCTTGATATGGTGCTTGATATTAAGCACATGAATGCTGGTTTTATGGTAGGTCCATCTGTAAAGCCATCTAATGGAAAAAAAAAATCTTTTCAAAACCTTGAAAAATGGATTTGGATTTTCAGATTACCATTACTACTTCTCATATCAGATTTTATAACTTTGTTATAAAATACGTGCTGGGCTGGTTTAGTGAAGTTAGATCTGAAACTGTAAGTCTGGATCAGTGCCATACACCTGGCTTCTGTGTTATTATAATCTGAGCTTTGAGATGGAAACCAGCTGAGTATCATGTTTTAGGGTACATCACTGTTTACATGGCATATGTTTATTAACTAACTTGTGGTATTTCAGAATATCAAATCAAGCCCACGGATCAACAGAAGTCAGTGACTTAAACCAGTTGTGTCGTACCCAAAGCTGATTAAAATCCTTGAAAACATTCTCGTTGACATCAGCATGCTTGGAAATAGTGATGTTTAACTAAATATTGAGCAAAACTCTACTAAAATGTTTCTGAGACATCTAGATTGTTGCAAGCAGTTAAAAATGGGAAGTGGTTATGCCTTTCAGTGCAAATGGCTGAAAAAAAAGAGAGCAGAATTGTTTATTTTTTATTTTTAATGCTGTGGGTCACCACAGCATGATAGCTAAAGGGTCCTTAAGGTTCAGAAATAACATGGCAGTTGCTGGAGTTAAGCAACAAAGTGGGTTCAATTGTACACAAGTTAGTCATCTGTTGGGTTACATCCCATCCTTTCCAACAGAGGAGCCAGAGAGAGAACAATTGGGTGGAAAAGATATAAACAAAAGAGTTGGAGATGGCCCTGAGGCATCCCCATTTAATTGGTGAGTGCATTTTGGATACACATAGATGCTGTTCCCTCTTGCATGCATGCATTCATTGCAATGCACTTCACAGCATTTACTTAAGTGTGTTGACTACATGCTACCGTGCAAGGAACAGGACAGGAAAGGTAGAATTTTTGTCACTTCCAGGTGCTAAGCTGTCTACAGAAGTTTCATTAACTGCTACTGTTAGCTGGTTTTGATTTTTCTTTCTTTTTAAAAAATACTAATAACATGCAAGCAGAGCAAGCATTGTATATCTTTACACAGTTTAAGTGAAAATAAGGTGTGGCCTTAAAGCTTACACACAGGTAATAGTCACTGTATTGTGATAAGCCTGTATTTAAATATGTGCCAATGAAGACTGAGCATATGTATAACCTAGCTATTTAAATCTTATTCACAGGATTCTTTGCTACTTACAATGTTTTATCCTGTTTATTGTGTTCTCATTTTCCTTACTAAAACATTCTTTGCTGGTGCTTTTCTGAAAATTCTTTGAAGATATAAGCTTTTATTCACCAGCACTTAATACTCTGTTGTTGTGACTCTTGACCTTGCTTCAGAGGTAAGTCTGAAGCTAGGAAGACCAGCAGCAAATAAATAACATTGTCCAAAAATAGTGTTTAATGATAAAGCTAAGCAGAAATAATGTTTGTTAATGAAGAGGACATTTTCCTGCTCCCTCCTCATCTGCTGTCTCCCTTCCTGCTTAAGCCCACATGTTCTCTTCTCCTGCCTATGGCCAGCACTGATGCTTGCCAGACAGCTGGATGGATTCAGCTTGCCCACCTTTTCTATAATCATTTCTCTCTGGTTGTCAAGCTGGTTTCTGCTGTATTAAATTACATTTGTTCAGCAAGGTGTGGTTGATGGCTATCCGATTTTGAAGAAGACTCATGGTGGCAACAGGGTTATAGGGGCAGGTGACAGAGATGAACAGAAAAAGACCTAATTCTGTACCATATCATGCGCTGTAAGCCTTGATATTTCCTCGAACCTATGTGATTTAATAGCCACAGTTTAATTTCCTATAATGTTTCCTGTAATGTTCTTTTTTTGCTATATAAGCTAAAGAAATGTAGTGAATTCCATCCATACATCACGTATCAATTTTTGATGTTAGCCGTCTACCCATCTCTTCAGCAATTCTTATTTTTATTTTCTGTTTTTATATGCATCAGTATAGGTATTTAACGCTAATTTGTTGTAACAGTATTGAGTCCAATTATCTTTCTAAGAGAAGACAAAGAGAATTTGAAAAAATAACAGTATTTGAGTAACTTAAAGTAAGCTTTCAGCTTGATTGAAAAAGTGAAAAGATTAGTGGGGTGTGAGTATAAGACTTACCCAGCATGAGCTTATATAGGCAGCTCGGAGTACCAAGTGTGCTGCAGTATGTTTTCCCAGGTAGAGTTTGATGATGGTTGAAAAATTCACATATAGTAAAATGGTATTTCTAGGACCCAGGTGAGAAGCAACTGATGTAAGAATATCTGTGAGTAAGCCATTTTCTGCTGGCGTAGGTTTGCTAACCACTTGGAGGTGATACAAAGGGAACTTGTATCTGGAGCTACAGATACTGCTGGAAGCTTAACATCAGCAAGGAGCCCAGAAGTGCTCCTAAATCAGGTCTGAACTGACAAGTTTCACTGTGACCATAAATAATTTTAAATGTGCTTCCTTTTCCTTTTCCTCCTCCTTGCTCAGCTGATCTTCCCATGCAATGGAGTATTCTTCAAACAAGTGTGTGACTCACAGAATAAGTGTCCTTTTGCTGATACTTGAATTCAAATTATGTGATTAGTGCACCCAGATATTGCAAATGTATGGAAGCTGTTAGAATTCATCTCCTTGTGATGCCTTAATGTAAGCCCTTTAAGTTGGCAAATGGTTCAGTTTGGATTTTTATTTATGTTAAAACTTCTCACTTGCCCTGCATTTCAGAAGAGTTTAAAACATTTCAATTTTCAAATTACTCCATTTACTTCCATTTTATGAAGTAAATCGTGTTCTTTGTCTGAAGTTCCCAGCTTTGTATTCTACTTTTGTAACTTTTCCTTAGGAGCCTATTATATGTTTTTATATGATTGTATCCAAAGATAGATAATGTGTGAGAAGAGATTATCAGTTGAGATATTTGTATTTGCATATCTGTAAAGTGAATTCAATATCTTTAGATTTTTTTTTTTTTTTTTATCATTTGCTCTTGGTTTTTTAATCTGTTTTGCATGTTTTTATTTAATTTGCTTGGGATGTTCTTGAGATATTAACAGGACATGGTGATTCTGTACTTTGACATTTCTTTCTGCACTATGTATGAAAACTAGAGCAATGCACAAGTGTCTCTGAGCTCACTTGGATGTAGTGATAATTTAATGACTAAGTAATCCAACTTTGGAAATTACTAATAAGCAGTTATTTCTGTATTTTAAGATCATGCCAGAGTATTGTTCAGAGAGAATAATCAAGCACAGATTTCTTTTACTTTTTGTGCAGAATAAAAAACCATGTCCTTTTGGTCTTCAGATGCTGTATAAAAAGCTGACTATGAGCCTTTCTACTCCAAAACAGCAGTGATTTTTTCTATCACTTCCTCATACTTTCCATCAATTATAGTCCATATTTTATGTCCCTCTCCTGTTTTTACATAGTATCTACAGGTACTGTCATCAAAATACCAATTTAATGGCATACAGGTAAATTGAAACTGCATGTCAAAACTTCCGTGCTAGCTCTTCTTCCCCTCTTGTGTTTTCTCTGGGATAAACATTTGTCATCTTTTTCTCCCAGGAACTTTTTAGAGACCACATGGTATAGTTACAGTATATTGCACTTTCTAAGATACACATTCATTTGTGAGAGAACTATCTAATGAATATCTAAATATCTGTAGGTATTGGTTGATTTTCATGTTATTCTTATAATAATTAACAATGTACTTGGTGATTGCATGTGGAATTTTATTCTTTGAACCTCAAAGGACTAAAAACTTAAATGCAATTTAGAAACTCTTAATGAGCAGCAGAAAGTGTAATAGTTTAGAAAGGAAGATGGTGAAACAATAACCACAAGGTGACTCACTGCCCTTAAATCCCCTTAAAATTAAAAATGGTGGAACATTGCATGCCCAGTATTCTGTTAATAATAATTAAAGGAAAGAATGTAGGGGATTGAGAATTTTTTCAATTTTCATCACAGTATTAACTGCAATTTGAAATAATGGATCAGTTTGTACATGATATTTACTTGATAGATTTTCTTCAACAGAGCCCAATATCTAATGCTGCCCAAAATTATCCTCTTACACAGATTGTATTTGCAGATATTAAAAAAATGTGTGTGAAGTATGGTTTTACCCTTTCCCTTAAGGATTAGTTTTTAATTACTAACAGAAATTATACAGCTGTTAATATTTTTATTATACAACTGTGGAGAATTACATGGAAGCTGCATTGCTAAAATTGTAACAGCACTCAGTCTTTTTCCGGTTACATCATTGTAAACATGAAGCACAGATTTTAAGAAGTTAGCTTCAGCTGCAGAACCATGCACCTGTAGAATACAGGTAGTGTTAGTTTAAAAAAATCACAAATGAGGACTGACATTGTATATGATCTCCCTAAACTAGCTGGCCACAAAAGGACAATGCAAACAACTTTAATTCTGGAAATACACAGTCCCCTTTTTCTGCTGAACAAATAAAGCATTTCATTGACTTCCATATGGTTTTGCGGTTCCCCTTCCCCCCTTACTTTCATATAAAAGAAGACGGCTTTTATGGAATTTCCGGGTTTATTGCTGTATTTTTAAAAAATGAAAAGCAATTATTACAAAGGAAAAGCGCAACAGGAAAACATCAAAAAAGATCCAAATATCTGAGCCTGAGTGTTGGTGGCTGTATTTGAATAAAAACAAACCCCAAACCTTCCTGTAGCCACAGTCTCATTCCTGCTTTTGCTTGAGCATTGTTTAAACTCTGAGGTTACTGTATTGTAAAACAAGTGATGCCAAAAGTGAAACGACAGCATATTTTTGTCTGAAAAAAATTGCTCCCCACTGTTGTTAGGATCTCCCCACCCCTTGTCAGTCAGTTAATGGCACAGAGTAGCTAACAGTGCATTAAGATCCTAGCAGACTTCACATCAGATAACAAATGGCTTTAGTAATTTTTCCAGTAATGACCAAATTCTTCTATCATATTTACTGGGCTTTTGCAAACTGTTATTTTTGCCCTCATGCTTTCAAGAGTTTAAAGTGTATGGTAGTCCAGTTCTGCTTCCTTTTCTAGTCTTCATTCCTTCTCCTTAAGGGTGACTTTTATCCCCTCAGGCCAATATGTTCATCCCACACAGCCCTCTACAGCATTTTCGTTGCCCCTAATATGTTTTTTTTACTTCAGGCAGTGTTTGATGCTGCAGTTAATCTACATTCAGAGAAAAATCAGAAATTTAGGTGCCTTTCATATAACTGGAGAACACCTTTTATTGCAAGTGTTTTCTTTATGAAAGCAATAAATACTTTTGAGAAAGGAGCCTTTCTGAGAAGGCTACTTCACTTAGGCAATTGTTTCTTTTTAGGCCTATTATATAGTTGTTTGAGACACTTGAAGAAATACTATTTTTAGAATATGGGTTGTGGTCTGCTGGGACTGACAGAAAATTATAACTTGTACTTTGGATGAAAAAAACCAGCACACCCTACATGTTAAATGCTTAAAAAAATTATTAAAATAATTTTGCTTAACTATGGATTATACTTTGGACTGTATTACTCCATTTCTGAGTGCCATAATGTCCATGGCAGAAACCCCATAGCAAAGGGAGGTGCAGTTACCAGCTCAGAGGGCTGGGCTGGGGCCTCCTCTGAGCCTGCCCAGCGGCTGCAGGGTGCTTCTGCCACATCTGGCTTCTGACTCAAGGGCTTGTTTATTATTGTTCCCCCTTCCAGCCAGCTAATTTGCACACTGGACCATCCGTGTGTTGTGGATTTTAATTCTGATTCCGTGTCTTTTTCTGGCAGAGGTAACTGCAAACAGATGATGCACACACTGCGGTTAAAATAGTCAGGTCCTGGAGGTGAGACGTCTGATCACGTAGGCTCACTGAGGTTCTGTACACAATTGTCCTAGGGTGGGGTGAGGGGTTTCTGAGAGACTTTCTGAAAGACTAGAGTGTCACTGAGTTTAGTGATATCCACCCTTTAAAGCAGACTGCAGAAAGGAGACAAGAACCCTGTAATCTGTCTTTATTTCCAGGGAGGAAAGAGTCGACCTTCCCCATACACACCATGAAACCTCCCAAGAGAGATAAAGCTGAATATTGCATCTGAGCAAATTTGCAGAGTCATTTAGGGACCTAGCATCTAGGGCTCAATGAAATTCAGTGCCAGTCTACCAGATATAATAAAAGATGTGAGTATGATGGATCATCTCTGTTCATCAAAAGGCCTTGTTTTCAGCTGTTTATAGTTTTGACAAGTTTGAATATATGGGCTAATACTTTTAAGACAAGTGTTTGCTTTAAGCAGCAGTTTTAGAAAAATAACAATCAAATTGTATTTCATTTACTTAAAAGAATGAAGATGAAATGGAGATAGACACTATGGTGCTGGATACAATGAGAGTCTTATGATTGTTTCACTATGAAGCTATGACAACTCTGTTTTGGAGCAGTCTTCAAATTTGGCAAGGGAATGCTGGAGGGTCAGCAAAAATGCTTTTCACTCCTTCCCTGTGAAAAATCTGAAATTTGAGCAGGATGTGAGCATTGGAAAGTCTCAGTTCACACAAGCTTTCTAAACTTTGAGATTAGAAAATAAACTACCCGTAATTATACTTGTACTGAACACACTTCAGATCTTGGGCTTGCTTTTCCCAGCAACCAGAGGCCACTGTAACACTGGACATAGGCACTGAGATAATTAAGGCTCTGGCCTGAGCAACAGGATTTATCTTCCCCAGGCCTGGTTGGCATTTGGGGTAAATAGCATCAATGAAATAATAAAGAGGTTATAGTTTAGAGCTCTGTTGAGAAAAGAAACCAAGTTTATGACAAAGCTGGAGCTAAAGAAATGGGTGAGGGAAAAAAAAAAAATGGGGTCTTGAAACCTGGATGAGAAGTCAGAAGTTCCACCAGTGAGAATTAAGTTATAATGTTGATATTAGCCCTTTATAGTAGGGCCATACCAGGAGTGGAGAAGAAAACAATCAAAACTAAGTTTTGGGAACCCTAATTTGGCAAAATAAATGTCCTCAGAGTCCATGATATTTGGGTAAATTAAGAAATTGCTAAGAATCCTTGTTATTGAACTAGGTATTATTGAAATGCAAAACACAAGAAGGCTGTCTGAGGCATGAAAGGCTGGGAAGGCATCAACTATGGCTCCCCATGGCACCTGGCTACTGTCACCTGAGCAGCACAGAACTTAGAAGACTTTCAGTTTACTGAACTGGTGCTGCTGCTCTGGAAAGTGTCCCTGTGCCTGCTCCTGGGGTTGCCCCTTCTCACCTGTCAAGCACAGGACCCTCCTTTATACCATCAATGGAATTTCTCTGCTAAGGTGATAAGAACATTCTGCAATTGAAGGAGAAGGACGAGTAGTTTTTTCCAAAATTGGATTGCAGACTCAGCTAGGCTTTTTAGGATTCTTCTTAGTCAGTTGTTTTTAAAATTTGTGACGGAAAACAATGCAAAAAAAATAATAATTAAAAAAAAATCGTTGTACAGATATTTTTTCAGTGGCTTCAGGCATAGTCTTTACATTATTTCCTAAATATATATAATTCTGGTTCACCCGCTGATTTCTCTACTAACACACTAAATAATCCAGTGCTTCACAATTTGGCCACACATCCATAGAGCTCAAAATATCGTATTTTTTTTCCCCTTTGCATAGTAATTACCTTCACTTGTGAATGGTCAGTACATGGAACTATAGAAAGCAACCTCTAATGCCAAATATTGAGAGAAGAACATATGCACACTTTCTTTACTACCTGGCTGTACTGCAGAACCTGTTTATTTTCCCCTCAGAAAAGGTAGATGTTGATTTTACATAGCAGAGTATTTTGACTACTGCATTCATGTTTGCACATAAGTCATGAATAATTTCCCTTTCAGTCAACCTCATTCACTGTGTGAATATTGCAAACATTTTCTTTTGTAAACTGTGCATTTGCAAGAGGATCTTGAGGCCCCTGCTGGGATTCATTTGGATCTGCATGTAGATAGTAGTGATTCAAAAGAGTGTAAAAATAGGGTAGCTCACAGAGCTGTCTCTGCATAAAACACCACTGGGATTGTATCTTTTAAGGAAAGGAGTGGAGTTACAGAAAAATAAATGCTCCCTTATGTCTATTTAAATCACAGTTTTTGCCCAAGTCTTACTTTGTTTTCTAAATGCCCTTTTCTGGTGCCTAACACTTGCTGAAGAGTGTGTGATTCATTTTTCTTCCTGCTTTGCATTTTCTTACTCCTATGCTCTTCTGCTCTTTACACACATTTATCTCATTTCATTGCCCAGGGCCCCACCTCCACTTCCCACCTCCTACCTGCTGGAGAAAAGGAGGATCCAGTCTTCACAGTTTTCTGTCTATTGGCAGAAAGTCAGAAGTACCAGCCACAGCATGTCTCTTAATTCACAACTATGGAAGAGCTACAGGGACCAACATCTGCTTTGTAGGGAAGGGAGGTGCTTTAAAGGACAAATTTCTGAAAGAATTTAGGTCTTTCTGAAGCAGTTATGTTCAGGCAGCCATTCTCCAGGCAATTTGAACTCTTGTCTTCACAAAATAATTCATCCTACCAATTCATTTAATAAAGAAATAGTTGATGGGCTTTTTTTCTTTTTTCATGTTTTTGATAAACAGCTTCAGTGGTGGTGATTTCCTGAATGGTGTACCAGCTGGTCATTTAGATCTGGGATAACTATGACCCCACTACTACGGAAGAGGAGGATTTTCTAAGAGTGCAATTGCTTCAGAAATTTCTTTTCCACAAAGCTTACTGTTTAAGAAGGAGTGCAGTTGTTCTTTTCCTCCTTACCTTTGTGGCATTGGATTAATACAGTGTTCAGCAAAATTCCAGTATGTTACTTTTTGGTGACAGACTGTAAAGATATATTTTTAATTAGATGACATACTGATGTGAATCAAATCCTGTTCTAGGTTCAACTGTCAATATTTTCAAATAATAATTAAACTACTTTCAGTGCCAAGCCACACATAATATGAGAATTTAAAGAGTGTGATTTCAAATGATAAGTAATATGGTTGTAAAACTCTGCACAGTCTTTCTCAAAAGGGCAAAATATCATTTGAATAGAGCTGAAAATTAATCCAAAAGAAGTGAGGCAAAACATTAATTAGATTGCACGTATAATTTGAGAAGATCAATGTGCTAAATAAAGAAGATCACATGGTGATTATTCTAGTGAGAAATAGAAAAAAAAAATTAAGTGGAAGCCTCTTAACTAGAAATATGTTATACACTTAAGTTCCAACAAAATAGGTATTGAAGTAGCCTCATTCCAAGATCAACACAGACAAAGAAGAGGACTTTTTGGACTGTGCAGAAAACAAGTTGTAAACCATTTGGCGTTTTCTTATATTTATCATATTAACACTGAACACTGCCTCTTTTGCAGGCCAAGTAAACTACAGAGTCTTGTCTGAGTCTTAAAACACATTGAGTGTAATGACTAAAGTAAACCAGGGGTTTGGTGCACTGCTGATGTGCAGTGTCTGCTCTAGTCACCCATGTTAGTGCCCCATGCATGCCCAAAAGCTGCTGTCCTTGGCAAGGTAGACACCCCATCCCAGGGAGCTCACTCAGTACTTCTACATCTTGACCTGTAGATTAGTACTTGTGCACCAGCAAAGCATGAAAATATCACAGCTGGAGGCCAGGATTCACTCTCTGAGGGACAGGATGTTTACTCTTCAAGAGTATTTCCAGGGTGATGCAGTTTATTACAGTGTACATGCACTTACAGAGTGGGCGTGCCTCGTGTTCTACTAAATATGTTTTTTTCTATCAGTCTGCAATATCCTCTCTTGTAGATGGATCTTACATTATCTAAAGCAAGAAATACTTTTTATTCCTTATTTATGGAGTTGCATTGAAGATCCTGGAGTGTAGGAGGATTTCTGATGCTGTAGTACTTTAATTAGTAACATACACAGCACTTTGTTTAGCTGCTCTAGAATATTTTTGCATCTCTGCAATGGGGGAGTGTTATAGTTTAAATCATTACAGCTGCTGTTATTTCTGAAATGCATTTCAGGGGCAGTGCAGTAGTTGAAACTCTCTAGAAATTTTTCTTCATGAGTCGTGCTGCACTGGCTCTAAGAGCCATTTGAGGAGTGTAACAGGTGCCAAAAAGAAAGGACTTGCTGGTGGAATTGCAGAGATTGGGCAGTCTGCTGGGAGAGAGAGGTAATTTTTTTTTTTTTTTTGTGTACATTTCACATATTAGGAGTGGAGTTAGTTTCATTAACAATTTTCCTTCTCCTTACTAAGCTGAGATAGTTTGGGCTGTCACTTGTTGTTTCAGAGAAAAAATACTGAAATTTTCTTTTTGTCAGCATTTTGAAAATCTTGATTTGCACTACAATATGCTGAGGAAAGAATTTGAAGCTCATGCAAGACTGTATAAGCTGGCAAAAAAGAAATAATATAATCAGCATCAAATGTATTTTCTCCAATGTTAGTTATTTTTTCAGTGATTCTAGCATAGGTTCCTGAAGTTTTACTTTGAAAATAGGATGTGACTACATCCCAAATACTGTGAGCTTCCCCCAGGCTCTGTTTACTGCTTTGCTCCCTCCACAGCACCTCTCCTTATTCTGTCAGCTCAGTGCACCAGAGGGGCTGCCTAAGCTGAGCCAGCAAGCTGCTCTCACTGGAGCTCAGGCTTTCCTTTGCCTTCAACTTCCGCACAATTAAAAAGAATGATACACCTCGATGCTTAAAAGGTGCAGGCTGCTCCTGGGAAAGCATGGACAAGCTAAGTACAGTCAGATGGTTCCACAGGTTCCACATGGGTCCTGCCCTTAAATTAAAGCTGTTTTGCTGCCAGTGCAAAGTGCTCTTAGTGTTGAGAAAGGCTCAGGAGTTTTGTAGCAGCAGCAGCTGCATAAGGAGATGTGTCTTTCAGCTGTGCGAGGAAATCCAGCCAGGAGCTGATTGATGCAGTGTGGAGGCTTATGGGACAAATGGCTGATAGGATGAGAGGCAGAGTGTGCTAAAAACACATACAGAATGTTGTTAGTTTGCTCCAACCAATGTCTGGCCTGCTTTGCGAGGTGTTTGAATGCAGCCATTGTATAAAACAGGACTAATTTTTTTATCAAAAACACATTCCTGGCATAGTGGCCTAGTTTCCTCCCCCTGTTCTGATTTGTTTTCTTACTGAACTGTGAAGCTGGTGGAGTGGGTGGGACGAGATGTTGCTTTTCTTACCCATGTACACATTATATTTTTAATTTAATTTTTCAGTCCTGGTTAATGCATTTTTGGTTTTTCCTCCTTAGTTGACAGGTATTTTGATGATATTACAGTTTCATGAGTCTAAGTTAAGTGAGGGTCAAAAATATATAAATATATTTTATTTATATATATTTATATATCCCAAAAATATATATAAATAACATAATAGCATTTCTAGAGCAGGATTTTCAGATCAATCTTTGCTTCAGTTCTATGGATTTCCATCATATTTTGAGAGAATAAAAATAACAAATTCACCTGTTATTACCTGTACATCACATATTTCCTCACAACTAATTAAAATATAATTTTTCTGTATTTGAATATGCCATGGTATTTGAGACTATCAATCACTGAGAGTTGCTACACAGATTTACCAGCAGTGCAAAGTGCTGTTAGTGATGTGAAAGGCCCAGGAGTTTTGCAGCAGCACTGTATTCTGTTGCAATTAGTTGATGCATTTATTGCTCTGAGCCCCTCAGGCATGGGAACAGCAGAGGTCACAGAACTGAGCTGGGAGTGTGTGCCACTGTTGGATGCAGCCCTGCTTTTCCATAGGTCTCTTCCTGTGTAAATGCTGGCTGTTAGTGCTCTCCTGCATCCTCTGTGTCACTGAGCTGGGGGATGAGTGACTCACATGGGGTGGGATGTGATGCTCCTTCTCCACCAGGGTTAGTCACAGCACATCCTGCTTTCCCCGACTCACCCGGTGGCCTCAGTGCCACCCCCTGTCCCCAGAGCTCCCTTCTCAGGTTTTGCTGTGCTTCTGGGACTGCTGGGCTTCTCCTGCCTGCCTTGAACTGATTTTTGATGCCTGGTAAAGATGACAATGTTAGAGAAAGCAGTTCATTCCACCTAATTCCACATGAAAAAGGATTAGGGCAGAACAAAGTTTTGAACGGCATTAGTGAAGCAATTGATCCAGCACAGAAACAAGCCAGCTTTCTAAGGATCTGCAAACAAGACAGAGCATCAGATACTCATTAGTACCATAAGCTTACAATAAGCTGTGATGAACACTTCAGTTTGCACAGCAGTGCCAAGGGGGGATGTGGTTGGTTGGTTTGTTTGTTTGTTTAGCTCCAGGCCCTACTTCTTACACTAAATGCAACAATTGTTCTGTTTATATGTTATCTTTAGTGGAGATATTTCCGCTTTCTTGTGGTACAGGTAGGGAGAGGCCAAACCCCAGAAACTGTAATAAAAGATCCAGTTGAAAACAGATGAATATGTTTAAACTCCTTTGTGAGGAAAGGAGTGTTATTTATTTTTTGCATTAGTATATGCTGCAGTGGATGTTCTTGGGAGAAGTGAAGATCTTGCCTGTACTTGACGTCATGACATTGGGTGTCCTGCTAGGAAACAGATTTAGAAGCATATTCCTAGCCCTTGGTCTTGAATAGCTAGTAAGAAATTCAGATTTTAGTAGGTTATTCCTGGCAAAAGAAAAGAGAAAATTTTAAATCCCATTTGCTACCTTACATTAATTTAGGACAACTTTATATCTGGAAAGGTAAAATACTCAAATAATCCAGGCCAGTCTCCTTGCCTATATCCCAAGATTGTTTCAGCCACAATCTTAACATGAAATGTTTAGTTATTCTGCACATTGATACTATTCAGGTTATTCTGTGATTCATTTTGGTTTTTTTTCTGCAATGATTTTTCTGACCCTGAGTTTTGTCTCTGCTTCTTCTAGTCAGCTCATTTTTCTTTGTTCATAATCTCAACAAAAACAATTTTCACAAAGTCATTCTGACAAATTTATTTGAATCCCTGAGAACTTTACTTTTGCCTTTGCTTCTAGCAAAGCTCCATGCTTAGCTCTCTCTTACAGATATCTCTTAATTTAGATAACCTTCACAGAGACAACTTTAAACATATCAACCTGCTCTCTTAAGGGAAAAAGCAGTTATGAAAAATAAAATAATATTTTATGAAAGGATATCTTCTTTCCCAATTGTTTTCCTCCTTAGTTCTCAGTATTTGATGTCGTATGAATTCCCTCCTTATTTTATGATTTACAACACGTTATATAGCAGACCTACATGAATCAGTGGACAGTTTTTAAGGCATCTGTGAAAAGTAGTTGAAAAAATGCTTACTGTAAGTCAGTTTACAATATTATATGGAAGATAAAACAGTTCTGCAGGAAAATGTTTCAAGGCCATCAAAGATTTTGACAGCCACTCAAGTTCTGGATTCCAGGTAGAACCATATATAAGATCTGTCAAGAATATAACAAGAAGTGATGGTGAAAATGATCTTTCATGCAAAAAGAGAAGTAATTATATGGAAATATTTTCCTCTTTTCCCTCTGTCAGGCTGACAGCAACTTACTCTTCCCAGAGATGAGTGTAGAGAGGAAGATTAAAGGGCATCTTAAAGCTTAAAAATGATGGTGCTAGAAAGCAGAAGCATCAGTAAGAGCTTGTAGGTACAGAAAGACAAAAATAGGATAAACACTACTTTTGAAAGATTGCTCTTTTAAAGGATGGAGCACTTTCAATCAGCTTACACAGGAGAGGTGGATACAGAGGCCCTGCATCTTCTGGATCCACATAAACTGCTTCAGGGTTTAAGAGAGAATTTCTACTTCAAAGGGCCCATGGGCAGGGTCAGAATGGACCAGGCCATGTTGTGTCTGTCATGGCGCTCTAAAACCTCCATAGTAACAGTGACAGGAGAAAAGTTGCCAGCTCTTTCCAGCCAGGAACAAAGAACAGAGTAAAGTGACTTTATAAATGCTTTCAAGGAACATTGAAAACAGGCAGTGGGAAAAAAAAAGCCCCTGTTTGTTGCTTTAAGCCTTTGTTCTGCCTCCTGACTTCAAGTGAATAAATACATTAAGTTTGTTAAGAAATGTTTGGGTTTCCCTGCAAATTCTGATTCTGACAGCTTTCCACAAAAAAGGTTCACTCATGCCAAGTGATGGTCTGGTCAGTTAGAAAAACAACGTAAGAAACTGAGCATGCCACAGCGACTTTGAGGTGTTTGCACTGCCTGTTCCCATGAAGGGCACCAAGAGGGGTGTGTACATAGCTGAGGATTTGCACAGCTCTAAAGGTTGTGCTTCAGCATCATGCCTTCCCTAATTTTTGTTGCCTCTCATCACATGGCTTTGCTGGTCATGTAGTTGTTAGATTCTTCATGAACTCTGGTTATATAGTGAGTATTCAATGGCTGAAATATATATAGCTAAAACAATTCGATGATAAACATACTATCTACCTGTGGATTTAAGAAATTTTCTCAACTCTTGGCTTTCTTGCTGTGTCTTTGGTGTCAATCCATCTAAATGCACACAGTAAGTTATATGCTTTTGTGCTTTTTAAAAAAAAATTTACCTTGTAACTGCTGAAGGACATGGGTGAGCCTGTCATGTCAACTGGAATGCCCAATAAACTTGTGAGTTTTGTTTTGCAAAGAATGGACAGTATGCAAATACATGTGCATGCTATCATTTTTAAATAACCCTTGCTTCATGTCAGGAACATTCAGATGGGTTCCCTATTCTATGGGCAGGTTGTTGGTTGAGCATCATTTCAAAGCTGATTATGCTTCTGCACAATCAAAACACTTGTCTCGTGCCCTCTGTATCACTGGGGCTGTTGCGTGATTGGGATTGGGAGAGTGCTAACACAATTAATTGAAATACATTGTTCTTAAAGTAATTATTTACAGAAATGTGTCATACCACTGATTATCGCTGTGAGCATTTTAAATACCATTTTTAGGATACAGTATTTTTTAATGGCTTACAATACAAGACACTTTATCATTTGTATGCTAAAATACATCTTTTACTGCGGTATTCGCATTTGAGAGTGCTCCTTGGGGATTCAAATCCTGCAAGCTTGTTTGACATGTAACAAAGTCACTTATTTTGCACTGTGGCATGAACATTTGCTTATAAGAGAATTCTGTGGATTAGAAGTTGAAGGAATGCAGTAAATTAATCTACACAATACATTTATATATATATAAATAGTATAATATTAGTTTTATATATATATATATATATATATGAAGATAAATTATGGTGAGGCACATTTAATCTATCTAGCTGAGATGGGATTTTTTTACTGTAAAACCACAGACTAGAGAATCCATTTTCCCACTTTCATTCTTCATTAATGTATGGAACATCTTTTTTCGGTCAAAGAGACAGAGACGAAACTTAAGTAGTTCAGCAGACTCCAGGTCACAGCTTGATACTTAAAAGAGTTTTACTGCTGTTACTCAAGAATAATTATTAGGTAGATAATGCCAATACCATTTTAACCTGTAACAAGATAATGACAGTAACATAAAATAAAGCATCAGTGTAAGTACGGGATTTTATTCCTGATAGTGAAGTAATTTTAAACTGTCCAGGGAAGGTGAGAACAAAGCCATCTGGTGCAATGGTTGAGAAGTCTCTCTGTGGGACAGACCAACTTGAGAGATATACCAGTTCCATAAAATTTCAAACTTCACTTTCCACTCCAAGTTTCCAAATGTATAAATTCTTATTAAAAAAAAAAAAAAGAAAAAGCATTAGGGTCTTTATGTTTTTCCAAAGCATTTGTCCTCACATTTACATCAAAATGAGAGATATCCAGCAAGTGCTATTAAAAAAACCACAATCCTCTGTTATCAGGGACCTTCAAGAGCAACTATAAGAATTTAAAGAAAAACTTGTTTTAAGGACTATTCTATTCCACACTTATGCACTAAATAATGTAGGAAATGGTTGGACTTTTAACAAAGGATATCCTTTGTACAGTAATTCCTGAAATATGATCTCCCCTTCTCCCCCAAAGAATTTATGTTCCTATGACCTATCTCACTTGCATTTTAGGTGTCTGTATCCATCATTCTCATCCTCAGAACTCCCACTCAGCAGCTGTCAATTTTGGCAGTGCTCATGTTCCGTCCATAGCCATTCCAGGTTTTTACATTAAGGATCTGTACAGACATGAAATTGTACCTCTGAGAATGCTCAGAAGCTGTGTTGGCTTCACAAAGTCAAATACCTTGCCAGCAAGGTTTATTGAAAGGGCAGGTGAAATAAGCACCTGCCTACTTTAACAAAATTTAGAACTAGGGAAAAAATAACCCTTGCCAGTGTTTCAGAGTGAAATATTTATTATTCACCAGCAATAAGTATTTCCTTTAAAAAAACCCAAAACCAAATTAAACCAAACCAAACAAACAGAAAAACAAAACAAAACAAAACAATAAAACCAAGAAAAAGCATGCACGTGTAATTTATCTTTTTTCTTATGTTATCAGGGAGTTAGGAGGTTAATGGGAAAGGTCAGAAAAAACTCATTTTTTCTTGTTGAAAAAAGTAGACTAAATGGAGGGGTGTCAACAGGAGTCCCCAGAGTAATACTCCAGATCCCTGTGAATGGTTGAACAGCTGTGTGGGCTGTCCTGGAGTGCCAGCCTTCTCAGAGCTACCTGAGGAGAGAGCTACTGGTGCCATTAGTGCCATGCAGCACCACAGTCCAAGAAAACAACTGAGCCTGACGTGGATGGGACACAAGGTGGAAGGCAGCTGCATCAGGGACTCATATGAGAGGAGACATGAGGCTTCTTTTACAGGATTATTTCTGTTTCTTACTTACATTAGTAGGACAAAATACAAAAAGGCTCTTGGAAGGAATGGCTGGAGCACAATCGCCTCTGTCCAAAATAAATGCTATAATCTCTAGCCAGCAGCGTTATTTGTTTGTGTTTTTAGTGAGTCCCTTTCTTCCTCATCTGCTTCCTGCTCACAACTTCCCAAATCTTGAATTCTTTTCTCTATAGTGGTGTGGTCGCAATGAGAGTATCCCCTTCCTAATCCTTTACAGAAGCTTTTAGTCCCAAGGGGTGATTGTGTGGGAGGTGGATGATATGGATTTAATTAAATTTACAGGCAGTGGCCCTTTAAAGTGAGTTAGTCAATCCTTATCCTTCATTTTTAGTCTGTCATCCAGGAGACATGGTACCACTAGAATGTGTATTTTAAAAGAAACTATAGGACAGTGAATGAAGAGTTGCAGATGTGGAAAGCAGTCCCCTGAGGAAGAGGGCCTTATATGCAGGCAGGCATGAGGACCCAGAGAACAAACATCAAACACTAAAGCACCATTTTTCTCATAAAAGAAGGGAGTTTCATTGTCTTCGGAGGTAAATCATGGGTGAAAAGCTTTGAGTCATGGATCATGTATCTTTGGGGCTATTTTGGGTGGTGCTGTGGTCCTACAGAAGGATGTAGGAGAATAAAAATCTGGAAGAATGTATACATGGGAGAAGGCAGATTGAATAGTGAATGAAAACCCCGACATCCTAAGGTCATCCCTCTGTGACACTGCCTCTTCTCATGTGATGTGTAGCCAAAGCATTCACTAGAGGCATTTAGGCACCTTTTATGATAGAAAGGAGGGTGTTAAGGGCATTTTTAGTAGGAATCCAGAATCTTTTTCTTTCCTTTGTAGGATCATTCATATCTGGTTGTGTTACAGAAGATGTACATGAGACACATCTTTCATTAAGAAATGAGAAAGACTAGAACACTGATTCCCATTTGAGATGAAAAGTCTTCCATTGTCATAACTGTGATAAGATTTCTTCATTGTTTAAGAATATTGACAGATAAAATTTACTTCATACATAAAATTAATTGCACTGAATGATTGTAAATTTAAGTATTATTATAATTAGAATGGGTAGGTATTTATTGTGGGCAGTGCTTTCAATGCTGATCAAAGTTAAAAAAAGGACATGTCCTGGAGTAGTATCCCAATTGTACCAAGCTGCATTTTTTTAGTCTTTCAAGTCCTCAAAGCACTGCATTTCTTGAGCTGAAGAGGTGTAAGCATAGGCTGTAATGTGTAAGCATAATTTCATTTTCCTAAGCTTCAGACAGGTAGCAAAAGACAAAGCAGTTGCACACACGACCATTACCAGTCTTACATTCACCACCAAGGCCTCCTTTAACAGAGATAAATGACAGCCTCAGATCACAACTCTTGAAATCATTAACTTACTCAACATTATTGTGCTACCTATAGCACCTCAGTGGTGTTCTGAATATGTACAAGACCATTGTTGATATTGAAATCATAGAGTTGATGATAAACAACTTTTAAACATCAAAGCACAGAGAAAAATTACCCAGGAGTTAAAATAGCTTGTTATAAAATATGTAGCTCATAAAGCAGTGTATTTTGTTTAGATTGATTTGTAAAACTGTTCTTCCACATGAGAAGAAATTAGAAAATTTGAATTAGTTCTCTAAGCCTCAAAAAGTGCTGAAGACTCTAAAGTTAGTTATGGCCTTATTTGCTACTGTTTTCTCACAGGAAGAGAACAGATGTATGTCTTAATATTTTTGTATTTTTATATAATAGAAATTTGCCTTTCCACACTTAAAAAGAAGTGCTGGCAAAGAGGGTTATTTTGATCCCTGGGCCAAGTTCTTTAATGCCAAATTGCAGTGTGGAAAGAATCTCCCTTTCCAAGTTATAAATCTTTAAAATGAGCTTTGATGGAAAATCTGGAGTAGCTTCACAGTGGAATCTTCTCAGCTCCATGTGAGGAGTCCCATTGCTGATTTGTAGAGGCAGGTGTTCATCCAGAAATGGTGTGTTTGATAGCAAGAGTGGCTTTTTGCTTGTGAACAAAAAAAGAACCAACAAAGCTATAGTGTTTTTGTTCTCAAAATTATTTCATGCTTTCTTCTCAGATTGTAGAAGTCTTGTCCATTCATCTGTGGTGTTATACTGGTGAGCCATAAAGGAAACCTGTCCCAGTTCAGTTAATTTTTCCCTTTACAGGAAACTTAACTCTGCCTACTGTGGGTTTCTTTAATAAAGTGAATGCAAGTCATGAAACTTACCTTGGCAGTGACAAGGCATATATGAGACCTCAGATTGACTCGAATGAGGTCTCTGTTAACCTGGATGCCAAAAAAAAAAAACAAAACCAAACTAGAAGCATAGCTTTCTTGAAGCACATCTTTTCTTTTCTTTTTTTTTTTTTTTTTTTTTTTTAACATGACGGGGATTTTTGAGGGGGCCCAAGTGATAGAACACTGCTTTTAGAATCACACTGCTTATCTGAACTAAAATGTTGACACCTTAGTGGTGTCTCTAGGTGTAACACCTATGCCCACTGGGTAATCCTATCTTTCTTACTGTAATAAAAATTATCTGAGATATTAGTTTAAATCAATGTTTTATGTACAAGCTGCATTGAATAATAGACCCAGTATTTTATTGTACTTTCACCAAATGGATGCTGAAATGCACTTTAAAGACTATATATATATATATATATATATACACACACACATATCTATGTATCTATCTATATGCATATCTATATCTAAGAAATAGTTCCAAAGTTGTATGAAGAAATATTTGGCATATTTATATCAGACAGTCTCAAGGTCGACTGCTTTGGAGGATTGCTTTGTGTGGGTGGCACTTAATAATATGTGATAGGCACGTAATATCTCTTGATAATTCAGGAAGCTCGAGGCCAGTGTTAATAAGTGTGGTGCTGTTGCTCCCTTGACGAGTACCACATCCTCACAGCTCAAGCCTGTAGAGAGAAGCAGCTGCCTGTTCAGGGTTCCTGCAGCTTCAGGATGAAGATTTGGCTCCTTCCAGTGGCATTTTATTGCTATTGCACAAGACTGAAGCCAGTAAATAAAACAAAATTATTAAACTGTAAAGCAAATCAGTAGGATTCTTTTCAAGTATGAACAAGTGAATTTATTCTGTAAAGTACTGGATTTTTATCTGGGTCAATATACACATTACTGAGTGAACCTTACACTAAATACACACACACACACACATATACATTCAAAGAAGCTTATACTGTTACCTTCCATCTGGCACAGAAGCATCAAAAGTATTGCTCCTGTGCCATTGGTGAGTATTGGCCTCAAACATACGTGTTAAATTAATTCTGAGTTGGGGTTTGGGAAGAAATGAGTAGAAAGGGAGCACAGTAAGCCAGTACTAATGTTACTTCAGTGATTCGATCACAAACTGCAAGTGGAACTTGGTAACATGAAACAGCCCCCATGAAGTTGGGTAAGTCATCTAAGGCTTGCCAGTGATTGTTGAAGAGTATTGTTTCTACTAATTTTCTTAGCTGGGATTAGCGGAGTTTGGTTTAATTGTGTTTTTATCTGTAAACTGCTGAGTAGTGTTGATGGATACATGCTGCTATTTACAAAATAGAATTATACTACAGGGATTCTGACATTTTGGTTAATTGGCATGTATCCCTCTAAGTGGTTTCTATTCCTTAACTCATAATTGTTCTCATTTGCTCAGTGGGTTTCAGAAACAGGGTTTGTGGAATGCCATTTAATACTCATTTCATTTTGTCAAATAAATTGCATTGGCTTCCATCTTGCCTATAAATTAAGTCACTCTAGTTTCATTTTCCGGCTATATATTTTCAATTGCGTAAATATTTTTCTTACTCATGTAATTTGCTTAATGTTACAAAAAGTGCCACCCCCAGACCCTAGACTTACTCCATAGCAAATGAATTGCAGAATATTTTCTATAGCCAAATAAATCAAGACATAAATTGAATGGTTGAACTGTCCCTTATGGCAGTCTAAATTTGAACCATTGTTTTTAAAGTTAGTCTTTTTACTTGCAAAGTGGAGGACTGAAACTAATAAATTGTTCTTCTGCATCCAAGAGGTGTGACCTTCAATAAGAAAAGGTCAGATCCTGCCTTCCAATTGAGTTTTCCTTAATGTGTAGGCAGTGGGAAGGAGAAAGGCATCTCTGCAATCTGATTTCCTCACCCTAATCTAACACAAATCAATGTGTTGCCCATCTTCTGTTTATAAATACAGACTGCTTCAGGGACACTCCAACACGTGCTTTGCTACTCACAATTTATTAGCTAAGTCAAAATAAAGTTGTGGTCATGCCCTCTCCTCTGGCAAATCCTCTTCACAGGGACTCTGGGACTGCTATGCAGGCTCTGTTGGGTATTTAGCATCCAGGGTAGGCCACACACTGGAAAACCTCCCAGGAAATAGATATACAGCATTTACAGCCCATTTTGTAATACGCTGGAGAACAACAAAAACAACTCATCAATCTCTTCTTTTTCAAGGGCAATTTGAAAAAGTGTCCATGGGTGAAAAGCTCTAAGTGCTATCAACTATCAGTTGTTTCCAATGGTAACATTTTAAGTAGAGTGAAAACATTAGAAGTCACATAACCCTTTTATTAAGTTAACAGTGCCATATTTCCATTTTGGCTGACTGTTAAAATTCTAGTCTTGAGACTATTTAATAGTTTCATTTTCCTTTACTCTATTTTTCATAAAGGAAAAAAAAATTATGAAATATTTTGATATAATCCAAACATAGAATAAAAGATGGACTCCTTCTCTGCTGAGAAGTTGCATTGTGTACCGCTGTGAAATATTGCAACCTAGTGCTAGCAACTCTTTTTTTTTTTAATAGATTTTTTTTTTCCAGTTTCCAGTTTTTGTCCAACTGTTGTTTGCCACAAAATAAACACTAAAGAAAAATCTGTGAGAAGCTTGCTGTTACCTACAGAGTCCTTTTGGGAAATGTATTTCTTAAAAAGCCTCCCCACCCCCAAAGGTGCTTAAGATAGTGAGCATTGGAGAACTGCATTTCACGTCTGCCATGCTAATGAGTGAGGATACATTTGTCTCCTGCAGAATATTTTAAAGGACATGTAATGAGAACTGGATTCTGTCTGTTCATTCCAAATACCTTTTTCATTTAGTGAAAAAATATTTAAATATTTTTGAAAATTAACCTATGCTCCTAAATGGCATTGAAGTCTGTCAAGGTCTTAGTGTACCTCAATAGGCAGCAACTGCTGTTCTCCCTGAGCAGCAGCATTGGCACATAAGGGAGTGTCAGAGGCATATGGAAAGATGTATTCTCAATAGCAACAGGAGACCATTTTAAGAGCTGAGATTCTATATTCTGTAACAAAGAAACAAACAAAACAAAACAAAACAAACAAAAAAATTAAAAAAAAATCAGGAAGTATCCAAATTCATGGAATATTCATTTTCCCACCAAGCATTTTTCTAAGTACGTGATATAAAAGCTCACAGAAGGAATTATTTTCAACTCAGAATATGTTCTGATGTAGTCCTAGCTGTTTGCCCTTGACTGAGTCACATCAAAAAACAGCCTTTATGCCTCAGTTTCCTCACATCTACAGAAATAATAAATAGAAGGAGTGATCTCATTTATGCCTGGAAAGCATGTTGAGCTGATCTAGTGAGACACTGATGAAGTCTCATGCATTATTATTGCATTAGGCTGACTGCATTTCTGAAATTCATCTGACATTTCCCACTTGGCACTAATAGGGGCAGTAACATTTCTGTTTTAAAGAAGATGCTTTATATCACTGCCTGATGTACGTTACATGGTTTATGATTAAACATTTTCTGAAAAGGCAGTAACCTGTGAGATTCTCTCTCTCTCACTTCATTAAGCTACCGCATTACAAAGTGTTTTGCTTCATTATGGATCCTGCCAAGCAGCTCCTTGTAGCTACGTGTGAAGTATCGAGGTGAAGTTCATAACTATATTTAGGGGGTTTGTTTCCTCTGCTCTGTTGAAGGGGAGCATGACAAGCAGTTGAGGAAGCTTGGGGAGGAAATGAGTAAGGCAGCAGCCTGGCCCAGTGCGTGGCTGTGGCTCAAGGTTACTGGAGCAGTGGAGAGGGGAGGAAGTGTTGCAACAGCACTCATGTCTGGGTTTCTCTCTGAAACAGCCTCCTTACAGAAAAATCTGAGATAAGAGTATTTTGAGGAAACATTGCTGCATAATTAATGCAAGATGTCATCTATTGCTAGCTCTGAGAAGAGGGAGAGCATGCACAGCTCCTCCTTAGAGCTGCTCCACACCCAGTGGAAGGGGAGCACTCATAAACAGCAGGCTTTCATGAAGCTACTGATTTTTGGTCTTCTGAGTTTTCTCCCATGATAATTGAGTATTGTGAATGATGAAGCACACTTGAGCTTTATATTTTCCCAAGGATTTAAAGATAAAACTTATGAGGTGCATTGATGCTTGAAAACTGTGGAGGAGACAGTCTCTATTCCTCATTACATTTACATGACAGAATTTAATGTAAAAAGATTATAGTGGCATGTGTACATTCTTCTAATTTCACGCATCTATCGACATGTCTTTCATTTTTTACAAGACTCCTGACCAATTGGGTCCCAGAAGAATGAGATGAATGAGAAAGGCATCCTATGGGGAAGGGGGTGGAAACAGAAGCAAGTGGTATTTCCTACAGAAAGAGAGGAGATAAAACGTGACATTCCACTGCTAACTGGGTGTTGGTTTGCTCCATCAATAAATCTTTGTCTTCTTGATTTTTTATTTATACATCTGAAATGAAAAAACTCCTCTTTTAAAACTGGCATCTCCCAGTACTGTTTCTGTACCATTGCATGACTATCAAATGCTGACCATCAGCATAATCAGCCTTTGCTTAAAAAATACTGTTTGCATTCTCTATGCTTATCACTTTCAAATTAATGAAAAAACAAAATTATGAAGGGAATGGATGTATCAGTGAAGTCCATTCTTTGAATACTAGACACTTGCAAAGCAGCTGCTGTACTGCAATTTCCTTGTCTGCTTAGTGGGAGGATAGTTCAAATTGTAGTCAGAATTAGGACTGATACACCCAATTATGTGAGGCTGTGACAAATGAAAAAGGAAATGCCTGGTATTTTCATTTGTAATATGAAACTGACCTAAAATAATACTAGTGGTATTAAATTTTGTATGTTCCAGTGGATCAGTTTCATTGGAATACAGAATATAGTTCTGCTTATATTAATAGAGAGTATTTTTGAAACATTACTTTAAAAGTATGACTGAAGTTGAAATACTAGTAGTAGGGAATATATGATGCTATGGGTGTGGTATGTGTTTTTTATCATCATGGTTTCATATTGTTTTAAATATATGTTCATACAATCTTTATAGAGACCCCACATTCCCTCCATATGATTATACAGTTGAAGAAACACTTTCTTAGCTACAGTTTGGTTAAAAAAACCCAACATTTTAATGGAGCCTTTTGTGTCACTCAGCTCTAATAGGGAAAAAAATATCCATCAGTGAAAACACTGATTTCAGTCAGTGAAAATACAGGAGATTCAAGTGGACTTCTGGGTGTAACAGGGAGATTAAGGGCCTCATTTAGCAGCAGCAATCCCATTGACTGTGGGAGAGCTGAATCCACTTCCACAGTTTAATTCCACAGAGTTACTTAAAGTTCTAAAGCTGTCAAGAAAGTTATGACAAATCAACTGGTGAGCCACTTGCAAGAATATGGGAAGAAATAGAGTACACCAAACAAGTTCTATTTTTCTCTCTTTTAATAAAGACTGGGAAAATCTGTGGCAAAGCTACTCACCTAGCAAAGGAGTCCTTAGCAGGTTAGCATGGACTAAGTGGTGATACTTTCGTGGGGTGGAAAGCAGATGATGGTTCTCTGGGTTAGGCTCTGGACTGGGAAATGCATCTGTTTTCCCACTCTGGCTTTGCCACAGATTTCCTTGATGAAATAAGCAAGTAGTTAATGGTTTTGGCCTCTTGTTTTTCTTTTCACAAAATGGAATTCTGACCCCTTCCTCTCCCAAGGGTCTATGAGGTTAAATAAAAGAATGTTTATAAAGTAAGCTCTTTTTTTATTAAAAAGGTGCAGTTTCAACATTTTCAAACAATATTCTCAGCAGAGAAGGACTTTCAGTTATTATATTTACTCACACGGTGGTGCTGTCATACATATGTGCTTTCTCTTAGTGGAATCATCCCATGGCAGTGGGAGGTTTGGGAGGTTCTGTACAAGTCCTGTTTTCTGGAGTGAGGAAAGAGGTCACAGACACCCTGCAAAAGGGAGCCAGGGCTGGCTGCCAAAGGCCACAGATACCCTCCTGTTGCATGACAACCCCTGCCAATCTCCACTTCTGTGAGCTCTCTGCATGCTGGGACACCCCAGTAAGGTGTGAGGAGCTCTTGTGGTGCAGTCCTCCTTCAGCGTAGAGGGGAAGGTGTCCCTTCTTTCCCACCCAAAGTAAACCTGGCTCTGCTCGTGTGTGTGCTGTAGGTGTTACCAAATGCTCTGTGTACACACCTTATGAAATGGCTTCAACCTCTCTCTTCATGCCCCTTTCCTCCCTTATTTTGGAGGATGAAATTCAGCTGGTCCTTCTCAGCCTTTTGTTGATAACAGCCATTTCAGTGCTGCCTGTTGCTATGAGTTTGGTGCTTCTCAGTCTCACTGTTTCTCCCTCCTCTTCAGGCAAAGAAAGGGCACAGAATAGTTCCAGTATTTATGTACTCTAATTCCAGTGAAAAGACTACTGTGCATCTGGTGCTCAGTCTCCTCTGTGCAAGTTAGAGCACTTTGAACTGTAGGCAGGGGGACAAATCACCTGTCCCTGGGCAGTGGGACACAGTGGTTACTGCATAAAGTGTTAGAGAGGCATCACCAGGCGCAGGAACACCAGCGACATCCTGATTAATCCTTACTCAAACACAGGCACGTGTCTCCTCTATCACTGTCTCTTAGGCAGCCCCAGAGTATGAGCCTTGCTGGCGGGGCATGCGTGGAGGTAGAAATGTTGTGGGAGGTGGAATTTTGGTAGATGTGATTGATTTACGACAGGAGTTTCCTTTACAGTCATAAGGGGAATTTTGCTTGGTCACAGCAAGTTTGAACCCTCATGAAACAGCCTGAATCATTCGAAGCTAAAATAAAACAGAGGGGGAGGGGCATGACCGTTAGGGGAAAAAAAAAGTCAAAAAACACATTAAAATTGTTTCCCTTGGTGCTGACTTCTTACATGGAAATGTGTTCCAGAATAGTTCTGCTATGTAAGCCAACATTTGTTTTAAGATTTTTCATTGTCTTTTTTCCTCTCTTCCCCTTCTTCCCCTTGCCCTCCCGCTCTGCTCTGCAGATTTACACTGACTGGGCTAACCACTACCTAGCAAAATCTGGCCACAAGCGGTTGATCAAGGATTTGCAACAGGACATTGCAGATGGAGTTCTGCTAGCAGAAATCATCCAGATCATTGGTAAGACCAGGGCTGAGGGAAGCACTACGAGCTGACTCCTTGCATGGGGGAATGTATAATTCAAGCTGAATGTATTTAACAATAAGATGAACCCTGAATAATACAAATTGACTGGGTCCATATGTCTCTGATATTTGTGTGGTTCATCCTTGTCTTAATTAAAAAATATGTTTATGTGAGCATGTTTGGAAGTTGCTGTTTAACCATACTTTAAATGGCCAGAACTGTATCTTACACACTTTGAATTGTCAGAAATGAATGCTCCATTAAACCATATGTCTCCCATGTGTGCATTTTGTTAGTTGGAGTGGCTCATACTTTCTGGGATGCCTTGAAACTGTATCCTGACCCTGCAAAGACAATTGTGGAAGATTTCATGTCAGCAGTTATTTTGCAGGGGCTGA
Source organism: Poecile atricapillus (assembly GCF_030490865.1). Classification (NCBI taxonomy): domain Eukaryota; kingdom Metazoa; phylum Chordata; class Aves; order Passeriformes; family Paridae; genus Poecile; species Poecile atricapillus. Next base: position 38,233,185 of record NC_081289.1, on the reverse strand, counting down.
AGAATTAGTAGCGACCTCCTTCGCACTTCCCCCTTTGCATGATTTGGCATATGGAAGCAACTGCTGCTAACAAGAGTGTTGTTACTGTACAACTGAGCTTTACTTAGAAAGGAGCTCTCTGTCAACAAAACCCTCTGCATTTTATTGCTGTGCCTTTTCTGCTTTTCTTCAGGTTTTTTTTTTCCTGTTTTGATTTTTAGGTTTTTGGGTTTGAGTTTTCTTTTTCTTTTTTTTTTTTTTTTTTTTTGGACAAGGGGTTGGAAAGGAAAGTTTTATCTCATTGTTTACTTTTGCTTTTCCCCTCACTGTTTTTGTTTAGCAAATGAAAAGGTTGAAGATATCAATGGCTGTCCACGGAGCCAGTCTCAAATGGTAAGAATAAAATATATTTTTAGTTTGTGTTGGCACCACTCCACCTTCCTAAAATGCTTTTTATAAGGATTTTTATAAAATATTAATATTCTCTCCCATTTTTTCCATAAAGTCCTAATTCTCATACAGGTTCCTGATACTTATTTTCCACACATGTTTAATGTTTTTAATTTTGTTTCTGTGCTAACTTTGGATTTTGAGATAACCTGGCAGCAAAACTTCATCACTTCTAATTAATCCAGAATTGCCTTATCAGACCTGTTCTTCTGAGGATCCAAATAATTTCATTTAGTTTCATTTTAAGGGCAGTAAATCCAAGAATAAATTATTAAGTGGAGTCTTTGTGTCTGGAAAACTGGTTTGATGAACAACACTTGCCAAATTGTTTTTAAATATAAATAGCCTTTTGGACTGTCCACTGTGAAGTCCAGTTAGATGAACTGACTCCAAGACTTTCAGAAATAGCCCTTTAGTCATATAGCTCTCTGAGCTATAGCTGGCAGCTGTCTAAAGACTTTTTAATACTCTCAGACAAGAAGCATTTAGTGACTGTGATTCATATGGAGTCTTATTAATCTTTTACTGTGTTTATGGCTAGTCAACTACATTTAATAAGATGAAACCTCCTTAGAATACTGTGAAAGTGACAGACACAAAATCTGAGCCTCAGTAAAATCACAATGTATTTATTGAATCATTTTCAATCCAAGTCATGTTCTCCCATGCTGAGGTCTTTGCCTTACTGTTCACATTCAAATAATATATAAATAAGGTGCATAATTGTGTAGCTGGCAAGGATTTTGGAGTATAGTGATTTGGTTGAACTTGCATAATAGCAAACTGCTGAAACTAGGTTTAAAAATGGAAATGAAATAGAAAAAAAAGTGCATTTGTTCAGTGCATTTTTTAAAGGTGGAACGTGTTTGCAGCATTTTTCTGCAAAGCGTCAAAAGTTAAGGGGAAAATTTTTGAATACTAGTGAAGTGAATCATGGGGCCTTTTGGTTCTTATTGTTCAAAAAATGGGCAGGTTTAGAATAAGATTTTTCTCTGACTTTCAGACTCTTTGAAACAGACCATAGAAAGAATATACACAATTTCTTTAATAATAGTTTTTATTTTAATTACTCATATTACTGCAGCACCTAGCGGCCCTGGATGAGAACTTTGGAAACTCCAGCATGGAGCTCTAATATTACACACATAGATCAAGAGATAATCGCTCTCTACTTTAATCATGTTAAAACTTGCCATTCCAGACAGACAAGACAAGCAAGGAAACACAAAAGCACAGGGAAGTGGTGTGATTTTCCAAGGTTTTAAAAAAGTGGTTACTGGCCATCTAGGACTGCTTAGGAACCCATCACTCTGCTGTCTATCGAGTTTCATTTCCATGAGAGAAAGATGAGCTGCAGAGAGATCTATTCACCCTAGCAATGTTAGCATCTCCAAAACAACACTGGTGTACATTCCCTGTTGTACTTTTCTGTGGCAAAGGGATTCTGGATTTCATCTCTAGCTCCATGTAGATATGGAGGAAACGTGGTCAGTGCATGCCCATGCTGCAACGGTCCTTGTGACTCTCCTTGTGTCCATCTTTCTTCTCCCATCTCTCAGCTCAGCCAGGTGTCCCAGGTGCTCTGGGTGTCAAACCAGGTGCTTTGAAAACTGCTGTGCATAGTCATACATCAGTGTTTGCAGAGTGACTGAAGTGTCGCATTTAGCCACTTTAACTTCATGGTAATATATTTATTTATCTGTCCTTTGACACAATCTCTTTACTGAATTGTTTCATCTCTACAGACTGATCAAATTATTTTCCTGCCTTTTCACATACTAGTTCCATACTGCAGATTTCTAAAGTGAGTTATGAAATTTAAAATGTTCTGAAGTTAAAGTCATTCAAACTTGTCACTTTTTGTCTCAGAGACCCCAGGTTTTGAACCTGCTCTCCATTTGTTTCCTGTGGGTTCTGCACTGGTCTAACTAGCCAAAGGCACAATTTCACTATATTTTCAGATAATTTTCCTTGGCAGTGCTCAATTTTGTTTAGCCCACTCAGTAAATGGTAGGGCAATTCTCTTCTTCTTATAGCAGTGGACTCTTAAGGTACTTGTGATATACAGGTAAAAAACCCAAAGATAGTAGTCAAAGCTAGTTTGCATGCTGTATGTTTGAGATACACCAGTATATAGCAATATATCCTGTCAGAACTTGCTAGAACATCAGCCATCAAACCAGGAACAGTCATAATACTCCAATAACATTTGTAAGCCATTCATTCACTGCTTTAATTTAAAAAGTTTTAGTTAATAAACCTCAAGAATCCCGCTACCCTTTTCTTGCATATATGTTTTCATAATCCTGGATCTCACAACTTGCAATTAAGGGGAAATGTTTTCTCTATTCATCTGCCATTTGATACCCTTTCCAGGAGGTCTTTGATACCCATTTTCAGGAGGTCTAAGATATTTTATTAGCTTAAAAATGTTAGGGAGCACTGACATGGATTGTCTTCTGTTGGAAATTTTGATACTCTCTGTGGATGATATTGATGCCAGCTCATAATTAATCGCTACCAACATTCCCAAATTCTGTTCCACTTATGATCTGGTTTTCCTCTTGCCAATGGTATCATCTTTCAAGTGATTTTTGAGGAATCTCAATTCAGCTGTTACCTTAAATTGTAAACATATTTTAATGTTTATTTCAAATGTATATAAAATGCTTGGGGTTTAATTTTCTTTTAGTTGGTTCTATTGCAATGTCTTGCACCCTGTGCTCATTTTGGCATTGATATATAAAGTACTTGCATACAAGTTTAATTGGCTCCATAGGTCCAAGTCCATAAAAACTAAAAACCTGTGAAACCTAGCAGCACCCAGTTTCTGCCTAGTTAGCGTTACCAGGATTCATTATGCTCACTCATTTGATGTTGCACCCAGAAACTGAGAATCTGAGAGGTACTGGGGGATAAATTATTTCATATTCAAATCTCAGAAGCTTTAAATAAATGAAATTTGTAGGAGAATTAGGGAGGTTCATTTGTTTGCTGGGTCAGTCTACTGTAGTGAAAAGATTTTAGTATTTCTTATTAATTTTTTTCATAAATATAATAAGGATTTAAACCACTGTGTATTACAGCATATGTTGTCTGTTCAGAGTGTCATGTAGAGTCTGCCTATTTCTTCCTTACAGCTATGCTTTCAAGGAGAAAAAATAGAACCTCTAGTATTTCCTCATCTCTTTGAATCCCTTCAATGGAAAATAATGTCACATGAATTTCTATCTTTTCCTTGCACAAATTATTCCATAAATCTATCAATTAAGGACATTTCATATATTTATTTAGAAAATAATGGAAGGATACATTAATCAAGGGTTTACCTTTTGATAAAATCTAAAGCTAATTCCTTTCTGCTTCTTTATAACCCATCTGTTTCTTTCATTTCTGTTTTAAGTACTCCCATCATTAGAAAAAGTGAGATAGCCTTCTGGGTAGAAGATATGTTATAAATCTTTTATCTAATTGTTCAAAGACAAAGAGTTCAGGGTTGTTTGGGGTTTTTTTCTCCTGAAAAAATGATAAATATAAAGGAAAATCTCCAGTGTTTCAGCTTTTAACAAATCAAACACACAGTAAGCACACAAAACATACCAATTCAATCCATCCTGGGGTAGTTGGAGAAAATGCAAGAGTCAAAAGGTGTTGGACTGAAAATCCTTGAATGGTGACATTTGCAGTTTTGTTTGTAGTGACTTACAAAACTCACACAGTTCACAGTGCTGTCAGCAGCACAAATTGTAAAATAAATTCAAAGTTGACAAAAATTTTTAGTTTATTACACTGCAAGTTAATTTTTCCTTCAGAGATTAATGTGCCTTAGTAGGTGTTTTTATTTAGAATTAGCTCTTGCTGCTTCCCACAAGAACCGTCTCTGCCAATACCCATCTAGGTACAAAAGCATCCTTAATTTTTTCTGGTAGCAGGGGTTTTCTCATAGTTATGATAGTGCTGGGGAGACCTTCCTTTTTAAAGAGTCTCCTAGTGTTGTATGCACTTCATGAAGACTATTTTTTTATTTTGTCAGTCTGATCTTTGCCACACTTTTCTACACGTTTATAAAACCAAAGCTATTCATCAAAGGTATTTTTTATGATTTAGAATACAGATATTTTGCAGACCCACAGAGAAAGTTGAGTTCACTGAAAATACGGGTCTTGTTCTTCCTGGAAATCAGGGAGTGGAGAATAAGTGTAGGAGCTGTAGAACATTGCCAAATTGATAGGAATCTTTAGTAAAAAACTTTATTTATCAGAGCTAGCACCCATTTTGGGTGAGCAGCATTGTATCTGATATAGGTGGGAATTGGTGTGACTGTGTTTTGAACTAATAAGATAATTTCTACAACATAGTACTTGATTTCGTTAATAATGCCTTTAAAAAGACACTAATAAAAAAAATGTTTTGTACAAAAGGCAGAAGAATGCCAAAAATACTGCTTTACTGTAGGAGACTGAAGTTGTGTACATTAACAAGAGGAAGGTGGAATATGTGGATCAGTCTATACTTTAACCAGGGAGCTTTTTCTATGAGAGAGAAAGTTAAAGAAGTGTGTGAAGCCTAAAGACAAAGTTACCGTGTATGTACTGGTAGACATTACTTTGTAATTTATTGTGCTAGAAGTGCTCTGTAGAGTTCCTGTAGTCCCGCAGAAGCCCATGGTGGCTCCATCTCTGCTTGTATGATTGGGTTTTTCTCTGGAGGAGGACAAGGTTGCAAGAGGATGGGGTGCATGCACATCTCTTCCTAACATAGAGTCAGCCTGTGGATGGGAAAAATGAGTGGAAACTACAAATGCTAAATGTGCCCTGTGTCCTTCAGACTTTCTCTGGCACGGATATGCTGGGCAGACACATGTCCAGCAATGGATATGTATCCAGTATCTAAGGATGAGAAAATAAGCATATTTTGTGTCTAAAACTTGTTTTTGGAAAACAGGATAATTGTATATAAAGTCAGCATTGAGGGTTCTACTAAGGTTCATGAATTCCATGTGAAAATATGTGTGGTATGGTTGTGTGTAGGTCTTTGAGGAAAGGGAAGTCTGAAAATGTCATCCCTATGTTCAGTGTCAAGTGCATCCAGTTTTGAACTGTGTAAGAATCTCCTGTCTTTACTAGTGCAGTTGTTGGTGAGATTGGCTATATGGATTCAAGATATGCTTTCTGTGCTTTGGAGCAGCTCCAGGTGCTTTGGAGCAGCTTCAGGTGAGCCTTCCACACAGATGTGACACAGATGTGACAGATTGAAATATATACAGAAATTTGGCTGGGTGAAGAAATATGGTCCCTTGGGAAACTGGGAATTCAATCTGAGTTTTGAAAACTAACCCCAGCTCCTTTAATATGTGGGCCAGTTTCTTCCTGCAGTGACAGATACAGGACTCCTTCTGACATCTGTACAACCCCCATATCGTCCACACTTTTGTGCAGCCTCAAGCCAGGTTGTTGTCTGTCTGGGAATTTCATGAGGACATTTTTCCCTCAGTGTAAATGAGCTTGTCCCCGAAAGTTTGGAAGCTCCCATGAACTGCATTTCTTCCTTGGACTTTTTAAGTCGTGGCAGAAGCACCATGATCCCCATTCCCTGGGAAAATTGGGTCGTGGTAATGCACAGCTTATGTCCTTCGGTGTCCTGCCTCACAAGGATTTACTTACCTGTTAATTACACATTTCTGAATCCAGCTCTCGTGGTTTGGCAGAATTAAGTCTCGTGCAATCATTTTTTTGGGGGAGCTGTGGGTTAAATACACATTAGAGCTACACTGGTAGCAAGCACTTCTTTTCACAATCTGGTCTCTCCTACCTTGCAACACTGGCAGCTCTAAGTGGAAGAGCAGACAAGGCTGATAATAGCTCCATTATGAAAGGATATAAGCAGATGTTTTTCTGTGAGGGAAATGACACTCCTCAGCCTGATACATATTCAGGTTTCCCATTTTCTGATGGCACTTTCAAGTATATTTTTTTACTTAACTAGCTTTGCCCTGTGGGTTTCTTCACTAGGTAGGTGATTTACACTAAACTTTTAACCTTTCTGGGATTCCCAGAACCCAAGGGCCCAATACTGTCATAGACAGGAGCATGTCCTAGCTAGCCTTCTGAAAATGCTTTCTTGGACAAGTCCTCTCATTTCCTAGGTAGGTTCAGGGTGTGATCTTTTTAAGAACTAATCCCATTCCCACGTCCTTCCCTGGTGACTGTCCTCAGCTGTTTGAGGGAAGAATTTCTTGCACATTTGGCACATCTAGACATTCACAATCCACTGTTCAGTGTACAATGTACAAGATGGCTTCAGAGCATTTGTTATTTGTTTGGCATTCAGTGAATGCTAAAACCAATTATCATTGAAGTCTCCCATATTTCAAACTCTTGAATTATGAATGATGAGTGCAGGACAACATTTTAGAAGCTGAACTTCAGTATTGGAGTTTCCTTCTTAATTTTAGACATCAACAAAGACATTTCATAAACTTGCAGGAGGCTCATACCTTTTTTTATATAGTTTTCTGTGTCACAGAAATTTAAAAATTCTCTGGTAAAAAGCAATGCATGTATATATATCTACAGTGAAAATATGCAAAGAGATAATGCAAATTGAAGGATAGTTACGGGAAGTAACATCTTCATTAGTGTAGACATTTATTTCTTTTGTTCACAGATGAAATTAACTTGATATAATGACGAATAAAAATGAAAATGAGTGTATCAAGACTAGAGATTTGTGTAATCTCAAAAGAAAAAAGATAAAGGGAATAATGAGGGTCTATATAAGAATGCATTTTGGGAATAATTGTGACTATATGAATAAAGAGACCAAAGAAAGGAAAGAGAATAATTTCTATAAGGGCAAAGTTAAAGGTGTTAACGATGGTTGAATCTCAAGGATGTAGATGTTTGAATTCTTGTTTAAAGTTTTGCTGATAAGAGATTATTAATGTTATTAACACAGCCAGTTTGAGTAAGATGAGAGGCAAGCTGGTTTAGCACAGAACAGGAAGAGGCGGAATTCCAAGTGCTTTTGTAAACAAACCCTAAAATTTCCAGGAACTCAAGAGATTTAAGAGACAATGCAGATGGGATGACAGCTGGACAGACAGAGTAACAGTTGCCTTTTTGTGGTAGACCAAGCATATTTTTACTCTGAGAGAACAAGGAAGCTGAGGAAGGGATGGAAGAACTGCTGCAAGTGTGAGATTAGTAGAGAATAAAGAATAGAACACTTCATTCATCCTGCCTAAGAATGTAACTGTCTTAGAAAGGAAGGGGAGGAAATGGCAACAAAATAATCTTTTTTTGATATGGTGTGATTCTAATTTGACTTTTTGTGAGACCTCTTTATTCTGCAGTGAAACAAGCAGTTCTCCTTATATTTAGTACATTACATTTAAGAACACTAAAAGGATCACAAGATTCATAACAATCTCTCTTCACAGAATAGCTTAGAGTTACTCACTGTGGTATCAGACACTGAGATACATACTCCCCTGAGTCACTCACATTTGACTGTCTGAAGCCATAAAAGAAAATGCTGCAGGAACACATCCTGAGTGTTATTTTACTAGGCTAGAAGTACATTATTCACGAAGTATAAATCATGCACTATTAGCCTTTTTGTTTACGCTTACAAATCCCTGGTGTTATTACTGTGTAGAATCATATGAGAATAACTCATCTAGATGTTAATGAAATAATAATGTAATGAAAAGTACACATATTGTGATGAATACTTACACAGTCTCCACGAAATCTACTGAGTCATTAGGTTATGATTGGGTTTGCTTGGTTAGGACTGGAATTAGGGTTTTGTACATTTTGTTTCTGTAGACCAAGTCTTCCAAACACTAAAAAATCTTCTTCTTCTTCTTGTTTAAAGTCAACTGTTTTCCTTCAATCACTGCCTTCCTTCTCCCTGTCCCCCCTGCAGCTCCTTGAAACCCCCCTCCCCTCAATCTCTGTCTGGAATATGCCACTCATGTCCCTGAGATATGGCCGTCTCACCCATCTCTCTCTTCTACCCATCCCTCAGCTGTGTTTGTCAGTAATGTAAATCGATCAGAAACTTGACTCAAACTGTATTGAGAGGACATTCAGAGATTAAATGCTGCAGTATGCTTGAAGAGTTGCAGTTTACCGTCTCCATTTCACCCATCTGTAGTTAGCGTTCCATGTTCTTCAATTTTTAGCTGTTTTTTTTTATGGTGGGATTTTTCTTTTTTCCCTCAAAAATGTCATGTAAACATTCCCTGGATTTTTGGATTTAAACAAATATATATTAGCAATGCTTATGCTTAGACAAAGAGGTGAGGAATAAATGGCCTTGAAACCTCCATTAATAGCAATACACTGAAAAGTCTTAACATAAACATGCAGTTAAAATACATACACACAAATTGACTATGACATACATTCTAGAAAGCACCTGTTGTTATAAGACATTACAGATTTTTCCCAGATAGCAGCAGCAGATTACAGTAAACATGTCTGCTTCATGATGGTGTATTTTTATCATCTTCTATAGGGAGAGTATGTTATAAATACCAGGAATGTCTAGAATGTTTACTGGCTTTAAAAATAGAGAAGAAAGTGCGTGATATTTAGCTGAACAGCAAAAATGCATATTTAAGCTGAACAAGAAAATAAACAATGTATCTGAGCTGGTTTTATTTTACAATATAACCAAACAAGGCTTTCTGCTAATGTTGAGATTTTGTCAGCTTTTTAGATTTTTTCAAATGTCTGATTATTTTGGAACTGTGGCAAAATGCCAGTTCTCTTACAGTTATAGTTGAGGACTTCTATTTAAATATTTTCTAACCACTCCCACTTCTGCTTAGACTTTTGTAATTTTGAGTGCTGTATGTTATTTAGAGAAGGTTATTTCTCTGTGTCTGTGGAGCCTCGAGTTTCCTCAGAGAGGCAGGCTTTTCCCAAAGGAACATTTCTTAACACTGAGATGAAGTACCCAGGTCTTTCACTCATCCTTCCTCCTAAAATAATCTGCCACTGTCTCTCCTGACAATGGAGAATTCTGAAGCTTCAGTAACATCTAAGTCTTGAGAAACAATGTGACCATGTGTTTGAGTGTGTGGCTCACAAACATGGCCTCACATCTCTGTAAAGTACCTTGTGCAGCTCTGATTGAACTCTCAAAGATTTTATTCACTTCCAAAGGTATTTAAGCCACTCTAACTCTCATTTGTGAATCTAAGTTTGTGGGAGCTTTCAAAGGCTTGGAATTTTAGTATTATCTGGACAGCTGTGAGTGCACGAGAGGGCTGCTCTTCTACAGATTTGCCGGAACTAATATCTCTGTTCCTTAGGGTGAGTCCAGATTAAATTTAGAAAAGAGCTACTAGACAGATTTTTAGAATTAGGCATTAACGTCTGCAAACAATATATGAGGGCACACACCAAGTATGAGTACCATCAGCTTTTACTTGGTTGGGCTGGCAAATGCAACTTCTGGGAAGATGTTTTAATGGAGCTACAGGAACTGTGCAACTGTCCATAAAATGCTGTCTGTGGTGTAATGTGTAAAGCAGCAGAGGGTGCCAGAAAGCAACAAGTTGTGGCTTCCATTGTAATTAAAGGAACTAGCAGTGTTAGGGTGGAATGGGGTTTGTGTTGTGCGTTTAGCTGCAGAAGGGAAGGAAGAAGACACCCTTTCTGTAATTTTAACCACTTACATATGTTTAAAATTAAAATGAACACTATCCAACAAATGATCATGGTTTTGGAGGTATTGTGTGGCACATTATGCCTAGGTGACAGTATTGGTCACTCAGTCATCTTTTAACCACTGTACATACCTGGTATTTAAAAGTTTGGTCTTACAGCAAAGAGACTGCAAGACATGAGGCTAATAAAGTAACACAGAATGTCCTAGCAATCTAGTTGTTAATTACAGACTAATGTGGCAACAAAAACTATCCTGTCTTACTGCCTTTAAAATTATGACATGTATTAGAAAGTCTTGACAACCTCTCCCTGCTCTCCTGTTAGAAAGTAAAATATCAAAAATTTGCTTACTCAAAAAGTTCTAGTTTTTCGACAGTATTGCATTACTTCCAGAATATAATACAATTACAATGTTAGAAAAGGAAGAGAAAGAATGAAAGTAGGTGCATATTGAAACTACTGTGATCTGTCCAGATGTATTTTTTCACTTTGCCCTTGATCTTTGCTGGAACAGAAGCCGCCTACATCTGCTGCTGCTTAGTGTGAGTCTTTTTCATGGAAAGAATGCCAAATCTGCTTGATTTTACAGTGTCTTTTACATACTCACCATTTTGGAGTCCATTGGCTTTTATGCACACTAACCCGCTTGTGCTTTTATATGCCCTTAATTATATTCCAAGAACAAACTCCTCTTTGAACCCTGCTGCAAATCCCTTCCCCTTACAGCCTCTCCCCAATGTGCTGTTGTTGGCACATGTGACGAGCACACAGCAGTGGTCCATCAGGTCAGTATTCCCTCTCTGACAACAACGTGAGGGGTGACTTAAAAAGAACAATTGACTCTGGCATTTTTTTTTTCCTTCATTCTCCTCCTGTTACTCCAATATCTAAAGTTACTGTGTTAGGGCATTAAAATGCACTTCTTTGCTTGCTCTTTCAGTATATATTTATGCACTTCTGTTGTAATCACCCTATATTCCATGAAATGTCAAAATGAAAAATGCTGTATTTGTCAGAAAATGTCTCGTGTCCTTCACGATGTCTGTCCACAGCATGGGACCAGATTGAGAGTAGTCATGAAATAACTGCTCTGCCAGCCTTCCCCTGCAGTCAAGAGCCCATGGATCTGACCACTCTGAAGTGGCATCAGATAGCGTGAGGCACTTGAAATTCTGTGTCAGTAAAGGTTTTGACAAACTTTGAACTGGAGTTAAATACTGATGTTAATTCTAAATATAAACCTTGTTACAGCTGGTGACCCTATTATAGGCAATGCTATAAAGGTACAGATGGGTAAATTGGCTTAAATTAACTGTAGAACAAGCAAGTTATCACAAAGGCTGCTTATTTCAAAAGCATTAAATAATCCCTTTTCATGTAAAGGCTTTTGATCAAGTTAATTAAAATAATAACACAATCTTCTCATTTTATTTTTTTTATGTAACTTGTCTGTTTAAATCCACTAAGACCTGAAACTTAATACATAAATAGTTAGTACAACCATTTTTGTTTCAGCAGAAATAAATAGTATAAATACAAATATAGTAATCTCTTTGGCAGCTTTCTAATGTGCAGGAATTATTTAAAACACTCGCAGTCTGAGAAGTCTGCTGACCATATGATCAACAGATGACCACATAACATAAATCAGAGGTATACTTATTTAGAGTTGAACTTATTTTAAGTTGGCCCAGTGTCTGGGTACGTATTAGTCTGGGCAGGGTTCATTTTCAGTGTCTGTTTAAGATACTATTTTTTTTGTTGGGACTTGGTTGTATTCAGTCTCACAAGCTGATCAGAAATATTTTTTGCCTTTTTGATAGTTCATATCGGCTTAAAGCATTTGTTTACCTATGCAGTTCCTAGCAACTTTCAAGTGGCGTCCGGACCAAAACCAGAACTGCAAAGTTCTGAAAGGTGAATATGAACAGTCTTCCTGAAAGAGAAATATATTTGTATTTTAGCTTGTAACTTTTGGCAGTCTTTAATTCTATAACAATTAGTTTATATTTTGTTTAGGCTTGTATTTGCATCTAATTAGAACCTTGTTTGGATTATTCATACCTCTTGATTCTTCAGCATTTCTTTGAAATTAGAATGGGAATGTACAAATGGCTTTTTCCTCTAGGGGAAAAAGATCACCACAAGAATTTTCTTTGTCCCGTGGTTTCCACACTTAAGAACTGAGACCTATTTGCATGTAATAGTTCATATGATTTTTTTTTTTTTAAATAAATAGTAGTTCATGGAGTTAGATAGTTATAGTCTTCTGTATTCTAGCTGTACCCATAGCTAACTAACCAGCATCCAGCCCTGTGAGCTGTTTTGCCTGTCACACAAATTTTCTCAGTAATTCCTCCTAATAACAACTCTAAATTAGGTGTTTGTTGTTTTTCTTTTGGTAAGAGCTCTTACTTAGTTCACGGGCAGATCAGCAGTAACACTCCAGGGTAAACATATGTGCAAGGGTGTTTTCACAGTTCTTGTATATATAAAGCTTCTATTTGGATTTCTTGCCATAAACAGTTTTGAAAGATTTAGATTGTTGCATCGTATGAATTAATGTATTTGAAGATATGTTCCCTTCTAAAGGCCCTCTAAAGTGCTTATTTTTTTCACGTAATACTGGCAGTGTTTTGGAACTTTAAAACACTTGGATAACTATTTAAAAAAATGTTTCCTTGTACACTTTACACTTCATTGGCTGCAATTGGAAGTGACTTGTCAACAAGCCCTAAGTGCTTGTTAAGGCTTCGTTTTGTAGGCCTGAGCACTTCTGATATTTCTCTTATAGCATTTTGCCGAGAATTCAAGAAAAAAAATCTGACCCTGTTGAGCTTACAGGCAGATACCCCACTGCCTTCTGTGGTTCCAGGTGCTTTTATTGTCCCTGACCAAGAATCTAGACATGAGATCTCATGAAAATGTGGAAAATTCTTTCTCACATAGCTGTGAGAAAAGAGAAGAGACAGGCTAGCATGAAAGCTATTTAGAAGTATGGCATGAAAACATATATAGCATGGCCTCATATTCCTATGTATATCGTGCTAAACATGGTTTGAAATGCAATGCTCAGGTACACTAGCAAAAGTGAAAGCCTGAATGAGAGTCTCTTTTATTATCCCTGTGAGTTTTAAAGATGTCTGTTTTAACCTGAATAACAGTTTTAATAACCTGTGATGTCAATTCACTATTAGGTTTCTTTGTCTTTTTCTTTAGGGCTTAGATCAATCTGGGTAAGTAATAAAAAAACTAAACATAAAGGAAAACTAGTAACTTACACGTTCTCATGCATATATTCTCAAGGACTTTAAGTCTCAGCTGATGGACCAGCCACATAACCTTAGTCCTACAGAAAACTCTGGGCTGTACTTTTAGAGGTTGCTAATAACAAGCATTTTTTTATCACTTTTCTTTTGGTGAGCTCAATGTTCTATAAATACTGTATGTTCTATGAATTCTATAACTATTCCCAGGCTAATATGGAAAATATATCTAATTAAAAAAAAAACTTAGAATGTTTATAAATTCAAAAGGCCAGGTGGATAGGAGCAAAGTGTTAAGTGTCTCTCCTGCACAAGCTGTAGCATTATGACTTTTAGTGTAGTCAAGAGGGAGGGTTCAGAAGCACGCAGTGCATCTGGATGGATTCCAGGTCCAAGTTCAAGAGATGAAGTGAAATGCCTCGTAGTTTACTTGTTTACTTATTTTTTAAAGGATTCATTCCGTCACTGGTTGTACTGCCCTTATTTCTAAAAGCTGCTTTTTTGAGTGAGCTGAATGAAGTTGCTATGCACTAAGTAGTGGTGAAGGAGAGAACTGGAAGTCTTTCAAAGGTTTAATTAAATCTAATAAATGAAGACTCTGTTGTAGACTCTCTTTTGACCTAATGGAGAGAACCTCCTCTGTTTTAAAGAAGTGTGTTTTTTCACATTGCCCTCCAGTTTTCAGAAGTTGCCAAGTTCCATAAATATTTAGACACTGGTACCTTGCTGACTCAGAAGTGTTGCATAATTAAAAAAAAAAAGATTGTAAAAAGCCTCAGTAGAGTAGAGCATTGCTTTAAGAAAAGCTGTGTTTAAATAGAGTTCTTTTTATCGTTGCCTTAAAAAAAGGTCCTCCCAGGGTAGTATTTATCTTCAATTTGGTGTTCTTAGTGCATGTATAAGGTTCTTTCATGGTGGTGGTGGCCTCAGGCCTGTTGAGATGAGTGTTTTGAAGTAGCAAGTTACTTGCAGACACTCAGGAAGAGAATTTTTCTTTTTACCTTTTCTGCTGTGCAGCCATATTTGGCTTTCTAAGAAATTCGTGCAACACATTGAAACACATCCATGGTTTTCTGAGTTCAAACCCAGCGCTATATTCCAATCAAAAATCCAAACTTTCTTTCTCACAATTTCTGTTATAGTAGCTCAATAGCATTTCAGAAATTACCGTTGCTGCATTTTGTGCTTTACAATGTCTGCTGCAGAGACTACTGTATAAAAATGGGGAGAGCAAATGCAGACACAAAAAGAAACAGAAAGAGTGAGTAAAAAAGTGGAGAAGCAAGCTCATATAACATCTCTTTATACAGATGATCAGAGTAAAGTTTTACATTCTTCTCTTATGTGGTGGAAGGTCTTTGTGTTTGTGGATAGAGCGTTTTTTTGTTTTTTACGAAAATGACCAGCGGATGTTTATAATGATCTGTTTGGCCATCTAAAAATTATGAATAGAATTGTTTTTTATTTAGAATTACTAAATTTTTCCTTAATTTGATGATGTGTACAGACAGAAACAAAACATATTCTGTATTTGCCATTACAGAAATTATCTCACATTCACTCTAAGATTTCCAAGCACCAAGTGAGGGGTTAGGTGAAAAATTTGCAACACCAGTTGTCTCTTTTGTGTTCCTGACAGGACTCACAGTAATTCATGCCAGAAGGGATCCAATTCCCACTGTACCATTTTCTTAAAAACAATACACACCCCAGCTCATGCTTTGACCTCAGTAGTGACCTAATGCATTCTTTTATCAGCAGGTCAGTACATATGTCTGTTGAATTCTCCAAGTACTTGAGAAGTTAATTTGTTTTCACATTTCTGGGTTTACTGGTCATATTTCGTGTTTGGACTGCATGTTGGAAGAATTTGATGTGCGTGTTCCTTAATATCTGTTGGAAAAGGAAGTGGAAGCTATTTCAGTTTTAAATAAGATTGTCATTTTTCCCTCAAAAAATAACTAATAATTAAATAACTCCAGCATAATTTCCTAAAAATTTTTGCCTGGGAGGCCTTCTACATACCAGTAGTTATTATTCTCTAAGGTAAAATTCTCCCCAAATGCCTCCAGTAAATCAGTTTTTAATTTGCATGTATGATCTCTTATTGCAAAGTCAATGCTTTGTTTGGAACAGATTTCTGGAATGAGGCTACATGGTTCACTGATAGATATTTTTATTAAATGCTTCTTAAATTATTCTGTTGCAAATAATGAGGAGTTTGCTACAGTAGAATTAAGCGGAATGTGTCTGCATGTCAGTATATTCTGCTTAACTCCCTAAAATATGTCATAATTTTGATAGAAATATGAAATGTGCCTTGATCTAGGCCACGTGCAACAGCAAGTCAGCAGAATGCACGAAACATCTCCCAGCCGGACTGTTTAACACCTGTTTTATTTGAGTGGGTTTTCTAATTTACACCACCCGTGGAAAATTGGCATTACCTTCCAGTGTAGTCACAAAAAGATATTCCAATAAGCTGCCATGGCAGGATCTTATGGGAAAAATGTTACCAGAAAATAAATAACATGATTTTTCAGAGCTTGTTTACCTCCTAATTTTCCCTTTCAACAAATTTCCCCATTTCTACAAGGTAAACTGAGAATTCATGGCAAATTTCACTCAGTCTCAGTAGTCTGTGGCCAAGGGAAGTGTGTAACATGCAGCCTGCCATACGAGCATCTTCCACAGAAACTGAAAATGTAAAACAGCTTCCTCACAAGAGGCATTATAAGTTTTGCATTACTTTGGGCCACATTTCTTCCCTTTGCATTTGCTTTCAGATTTGGAAGAATTTGTGTGTATTCTCTGCTCTTCAAAGTGTCCTTATTTTGTAGTATGGGTAAAAAAAAATATTTTTATTACACAGTAATACTTTATACACTTTCTTCACAAGGAAACTTTATGGAAATATACAACTTTTAGACAATCTTGCTCAAATTTTAAAATCTGTAATTAATTTATTCTGAACACATTTGTAAGTTAACAAAGACATACAATTTTGAATATTCAAGAGACAAGAAAGAAGATCTCTTTCTGTCACTTGTGTTTAAAATAGTTTAAACTGCACTCTATATATATGCACTATATATCTATCTATATCTATAGATCTATATATAATAGCCAGCTTGCTTGTGATAGTTTAATTATAATGATTGCAAAATGAGCCCATATGAATCTATTTCACATTGTTCCCTTTGAAACTCTACTCTTAAATTTAGAAAATTTAATTTGTATGCCTTTTACAATACTTATATATCTGCTATTATGGATAACATACAACAATACAGTGTAGTGAAAATGGTATGACAGCTTTGTAAGTAAAATTTAATGACAACTTTTTGCAGAAAGCCGATAAATCAAGAACAGTGGTAAATGGAATGGAACACGTGACATAGAAGATGCTTCTTATATTGTTTGAGGTTATTGATTGGTACTTTTACAAATAATTTAAATGAATCTTACCATGTTATAACAAATAAATCATAGTTGCTTACTTTTTATGGATTAGATAAATTTTATCCCACAGGACATGTACAATTATGAAGGCATTAGGATTTTTTTATATCTTAATTGTTTTACCAGTTGCACATTTTTGTAAAGATATGGACAGAATTTCAGATAAGCTGAACATCTGCCTTATAGTGAAGGACAAGGAACTCTCACTACTGAATATTAAGTGATCATTTAAGAATTACCTGGACTCACAAACAGTGTTGAATGTTCAGCATTTGAAGAATAGATAGGCAGGAGGATAAGGACATTGGATTGGGTAATCCATTTTGGCATACCAATTTTAATCTAGATGGTGCTTTTGACCTCTTTGGCTGGACCTCTTTAGTGTAAGTCAGCTATTCAAAATTAATTTCTGCACCTAATACTCAGCCTTAGAAAATCATAGTGCATATAGATATGTATAAAGCAGACATGTTCATAAGCAGTGAGCAGTGTGTTGCATTATCACTGAAATGGAGCAAGGTCTTGACTTGTTTGATGTTTATTTTTTAGTGAAGGAAGTAGTTGACATATGGCCATTTGTAAATAGTGAAAAAAGCTAAATGTCCACCTGCCTGGTTTATGAAGCCTGATTTATCAAGCCTGGTTTTGTTAAATAATCTGAATGATAAAACTGAGGAGAAAAACATAGTACTATAAAACAGCAAATATTTTCTATTTCTATTTCTCTGTCTTGTAACTAAAGGTAAAGCTCTTTGTTTTAAGGACTGGCAGAACATAAATACAAACTAGGGAAACCAGCTGGGAAGAAAACCCAGAAGGAATAAAATTACAAAGCAGACCAAAAATCTGGGTGTTTCCCACGCAACAAGTGAGTTGTCAACAGGTCACAATATGTGCAATGAATGAGTCATTTAAGAACAGAAAGTGAAATAATCTTGTCCTTTTAAATTTCTGAGAACACCTATGAGTATAGCAGGTTGTGAAAGTTTATACGTTTGCCCAAAGAATAGTCTGTTTATGTAGTGTGTGTATGAGGATTAACCATGTATTTGTGAGCATGTACATGACCAATTCTCTTACTGCTATTAGAGGTGGGAAAATCAGAGTTTAGGCCATTTCCACCTTGAAATACTTTTCAGTGTCTCCCAGAGCATTCTGCATAGCTAAATCTATATGGAAAGTTCAGTTGTCTAACCAACTCCAACATGTGCATCAAAAATGATTTTATTTACTCATGAAGACATCTTGGTTGCTTGCCTGAACCTCTGATCTTTCTAGAGCCTGCAATTGATCACTGGCACTTCACCTACTAAGTAAGCAGCCAGAAAAAGCTTATGTGTCTCCGTACGTGACTGATTCCTGTTGAAATCAGACAAATAGTATCTGCTTTTACATTCTTTAAATTTTAATAATTTTAAGCAACATGTGAATTGTTAATATTTAGCGTCCAGGTTGCCACCTGTGAGACCTGCATTTTATTTGCTATTGATTGTTCTAGTGCTACAGAACTTGAAAGAGAAGGACCTGTGTAACAACAAAAATTTATTTTCTAATTCTGCATTCATTTAAATCCTCCACAAATTGCGTTAGTGATGAATATCTATGCAAGAGGAAGATTCAAATCATGCCTCTCAAATCAGGTTAATACTCCAAGGACATTTAGGAAGAAACATGCTGGTAAAGTGTGTTTGAAATACTGTTATTGTGACACACACTATCTCTTACCATAATACCTATCTCAAAGAAATACTATTTACTATTTGCAATTGAAAAGGCACCAAATACTGAAGAGTTTCGTGTAGTTCCTGTTCTCTGGAAAGTGAGTATGTATGTGATTCTCTGAATTTCTGTGGAATACTATTTCCATGGATATCCTTAATCAACCATCAACAACATTATGAAACTTCTACAGGGGACATCCTTTGCCAAATTTTTATCTGGGAACTGGGTCACAAATCACTATGTCAAAACACACACATGGAACTGTGGAAGATAGCATGAATGAAGTGCTAACACAAATTAATGTTCTACTTCCGCTATCAAACAAGAGTATTTAAGAGCATATATGTATAGAAAATCAATGTGGTTATAATAGGTTGTCATTTTTATAAAGGTGTCCCATTCTTCAGGAAGAATCCAGCTCAGAGTAGGTGAACAGTAACTAACTAGTGTGTCTACATGTTCTTGTAAACTATATTGTCATAAAATTAATAAAAGAAAGTTAGTCAAAGCATGATTTTTTTTTGGAGCTTCTTATACACACAGAGGAACATAATGCTGTGTTAGTCATAATTATATGTCTTCTGAGCATGCCACAATTAAATTTATTTTTGGAAGTGAAGAAAGTGTCATTCAGACAAAGAAGATGAAAACTAATCTTGGCAGCATCAAAAATAATGGAAATAAATAGACATATTCTATGTGTTGAGTCACTGGTGAGTACATCCCACAAATGAGCTCTTCTTGTAAGTCAGCTGGGTATTAAGTACTCCTGTTTATCATGCAAGACATGCAAGTCCCCCAGTCTGATTTAGTGATTTATTTCTGTCAATAAATTTCAAATAGCTTTCAGTCAAAAGCAGGTTACCCACAACTATGCAATATCATATGTGTCAACGTATTTCCAATGTATCTTCTTTGCATGCCACCTATTCCATTAATATCAGAGCTGTGACATTTCTGTTTATTTATTCATCGTCATAGGAACTGTATCCCCTTAAATGTCAGTGTAAAAATACATTGGAGATCACTAATATTTATGGTGATAAGTATTCCAGGTGCTTTTTTCACCATAGTTTGTGTATGAATACTATCAAAAGGATCAGATTTATGAAGAAAGGTTAATTTATTGTAAGCATAACCCATTAGGATTAAATTAAAAAGTATCAAATGATGTTATCTACCTGATGATGCCAACAAACTAATTCATAAATTATCATCATCTTAGCCAAGTGTATCTTTACCTACAATGTAGCTGGAGCTACACTTAAGAATTTGACATAATATCCTTGAGTTTTGATAAGGAAGTGATTAGGTTTCAGAATTAGGTTTTTGTTTCCTCTGAAAAGCAATTTCATGTAGTGTTAATTGACTTTTAACATGGTTAATTGAATATCTAAGTGGCAAATATCTAAATGGCAATGAAGGTTTATTATATTGTTATTTACTTACCCTATTTATAGTTGTTAAGGTTTTTAATGTTGAAGTTCTGCAATTCAATATGCTGCATTTATTCCACTCTTTTGAATCTTTAATATAAAATAAGAGCCTTGGAAAAAAATAAAAATCAGGTATTGACAGTAGTGGAGAACTTTATCAACAGCAACAGTCTGATCTTGGCAGCAAAATGTACCTGTACAAGCAAATTTGGAAATTTGAGACTCTATCGCGATATCTAAGATTTGGAGTCAATCTGTATATCCTGAATTCTGTACTGTAATGAGCAGTATCTTCTGCTACAACACCTTGTAGTTCTCATGACGCAACTCACTATAATGATAAACATAATCTCTTCTATAAACTAGTTCTTTCTGCAAGCAAAATTCACTACAGGATTGTGGTCGTATGTAAGGTACAAAATTTGTCTGGTGTCTATGATGTGTTACACCACAAAATCTTCAGCCACTGATATATGAGCAACAGAATTCTATACACACAGTGTCAGCTCTAGGAGGAGTTTACCCCAGTGAATAACTACTTATATAAACATGGACTTCAGGAATTCATACTCTTGATTGAAACAGTACAGAGGAATGGAAGCTGCTTGAAATCTCTTGGAACTTTTGTAATTGCAAAATTACTCTCATCTGTGAGTGAGTTTGAAGAAAAAGTGTTTGGGGCTGCTTGGGTTTGAGTTCAAAGAATAACTGTGGTTTTCCAGGGGAAGAAGTAGGTAATTAAAGCAATATTTAGAGACACACTGAGAGCTTCAAAATGGGACAATTTTAAGCCTAACATTTTCTAGACGGGAGTGGAAAGAAAATGAAAAAAAAACCAAAACTGTATTAATGCATGTCTCATTGAATCCCCAAAGAGTTTCTGAGAGTTGTATAGTAACTGCAGTTATTATCAGAAAACTGACTGCTAGAGTTGTTTCCTGACATTTTCAGGGTATTATGGGCCTGTGAGTTGCCACACCAAACTTGCTCAAGTCACAAGTCAAAACAAGACTTTATTATAAGGCTAACAGTGCAACCCCAGTCTATTGTCTGAAAGTTGGCCACTGCTATTGCTTCATACACCCCTACCAAAAGGGTGACTTTGGACTCAAGGCTTCTGTTACACTTCTGTTGGTGAACTCTGAAGCCAGACAGAATTTGCTTTGTAGTTCTGCAGCATACTGAGTCATTGGTGTTAGGGTAATGATTAGTTTTTTCTGAGAGTTTAAGAGACATGACTTCAAAGACACATGCTGTAAAAGTAGACATGTAAAGTAACCAATGTTATTTCTGTAGGATATTTTTCACTAAATCTATGAATGTGAAGGTTTAGGTATCAGGCTTATTATTTACTAGATATTCGGTATTGCAGGTGGATATTGAGATGTTTTCACATTAGGCCTTAAATATTCTCCAGTGAACTAGGTCTCCTGAACTACTGCAGAGGGGGCATGTTCATTATCAAAAATTACTTGATTAAACTAGAATATGTGTTAAGAAATATTGTTCCAGTTATTTGGAGATGGGTGATGTATTGTACTGATTTTTCTTTCTTTTTTTTCCCCTTTTTTTCCCCTCCCTTTGTCTTTCAGTACTAATTTATATAGCAGAATTTCCCATCTTTGAAGTAAATGATACTGCATTATGGTTGATTTGAAAGTCCAGCCCAACAAATCTTCATTTCTTTTCAATTCTTCAGAGCAAAAAAATTTCTGTTCAAAATTTTACTTAGTTGATATTGTTTAAAGGTTGAGTAGAAATATTGTCTTCATCTGCACTATTTTCTCAGCCGATGCAGGGGTTTAGTTAGAGGTCAGGGCTGAGCCAGCCCAGTGCCTTGCCACCGCCACCAGGAGTGGCACCATCCGCCTTGTCCCTCCTTCCCACCGCCCCTTTCCTCTCCCAAACCAGGCTTTACCCAGGCTGGGACACGCCCTCCCCTCTGCTGGCTCCAGTGCTTATCTGGCGGCACGGGAGACTGGGATGACTGAAATCCCTTTGCCTTTTTGCTGGGTGAGTTCTCTTGCGTGGAGCCAGCTCCTGGTATGCTCAGAGAAGTGCTGAAGCCCAGCAGCAGCAGGGTCCTCACACCTGGGAGGAAGAAGAGGTGAGGAAGAATCAGATCTTCCTATTTTAGCTGCAGCCAACTTGCGACTGATTTAGCTGTGTCACATCTCTATGGCTTAACAAAATTACCTAGTTAATTTGGGGTTTTTTTTTGCTGTAAGACTATACAAACATTTAAGAAAATGACAGTTAATGCCTGGGTTACCACGGTTACTGTGCTGGGCCAGAGCTAGAGGAATCCCATTGATTTTAGGATGGTTATTCCACATTGAAAACTGTGAAAATTGTGACACCCACCAAACTGATTTATGAAATCTTTATGGTAGACCCCATTTTTTTAGTAAATTTCACTACTTTAGCTGCAGACATTGAGTTTTGGTTTTCTTCTGTAATTGATTCAGTAAAGAGATTGTTTACCATTCACTGTAAATGTTAGCATGCTCTTGAAATCAAGGTTTGAAAAAGACTTCTAAAATATATTCAGTAGTGTATTGACCTTTATTGTCCTTGAAGAGCATATCTAAATATTTTAGAGGTGTTTATAAATTTATACATTTATATCCACAGATCAAGACAGTCTGTAGACTCATAATACGTATTTCTAGGATCAGCAGTGGAGAGAATATTTATATCCTTTTAGCTACTACCATTTCAGAGAACAGTGGCAGGACTCCAATATAGAAAGAGGTCAGCAGTCAAATACCTTCCTAGGTGAGAAAAGATACTGCCAAGGATCAAGTAGTTTTCATTCAAAGAGTGAATTTACCCCTTATGTTTTGATGGTTGAAAAGCATTGACATGAGACATTGTAAACTGTGTAAACATTCAAATAAAATAACTGCATGGACTTGAGCTAATAGAGCTTTATGTTTTTAGTGTTGAATATTCTTTGCTTTATTTTTAGTGTTCTTAATGCTAAAGGTATTTAAAATATATTGTTAAAATTTCGTTTTATTTTTGTGGTCCCAGTTGCCTTGAAATAAGTGCATCAACCTAAAAATGTACTTAAAAATCAAACCTGTTGAAGCCACTTGAAACAGAAAACCTCTCTAAACAAAATTTTTCTGTTTTTATAGGAGCATATTTATAGATTAAGATAGTAATTCTTACATTTATACCTGATTATTCCTTCAGAGGTCCTGAAAGGACTGGGGTAATCAGCTGAGGATGGTGACTCGAGAGTCTTTTGGAACATCTCCCTCATCTGTTAGGAATAGACACATGAAAGCAGTCTAATCTTACTCATTTTAGAGGCAGAAGTTTTATCCTTTTATTGCTCTATATTTTGGCTACATTTTTGTACCTAAAGCTCTCTGTGGTAACTGTAGATTTATTCTAAATCACCAAGAGTTCTTGCTTGCAGCACCATGTTCTTTACTAAGCAAGAACTCTTCTGAGGAGCATAAACAATAAATAAATTAATTTTATTTATTGTAAGATTTGAAGGAAAGAAATTAGAAGAGCAACCACTAATGAGAGTGATATTTTCACAGAATCCTACATCACCCTAAGCAAGTACCTTTGCTTACACTGTTGGAGGTTTTTGCTTATGTTTTTAGTAAACTCAGCCGCTCACATCTCCAGACATATACTCAGTGTCTAGTTCTCTATGGGTGCTTTCACTGCTGCTTGTTTGTAGCATACAAAATCCAGTTTTATGTTAACTAGGTGGGTTGCTGAGTTGCCAGCATGCCATTCTGGATTGGGCATTTGTGAATTGTTTTTAAGCACCAAAGCAGACAATGAAGGCTTTATCTCGATTCCCCAATTAGCTGTAATCATTTTTGCTAAACTTTGGTAAAGAGCTGTAGTAGTATGCAATGAATGTAAAGTATTCATTCCTGGGCAGTTGTTTTTTGGTTTTTTTTTTCTTCCCCTCTCCCAGCATTTCTCTGTTTTGTCAAATAGTCTTATCCTGCTTGTTATTTCTATTCATGTTGCAGATTGAGAATGTTGATGTCTGCCTTAGCTTTCTGGCAGCCAGAGGCGTAAACGTCCAAGGTCTTTCTGCAGAAGGTAAGAGAAACAAATAATCAGAACAAATAACAAGATTTTCTTCTGAAAGCTAAATTTCTTAACACAAGTCACACCTAAATACCAAGCTCCAGCTGTCTTGGACAGCATGCAAATATAGATTAGTGATAACAAGTGAGTTTTAATTTTCCCTTGAAACTGAACCAAGAAATGCAATGTTTGTGAAGCTTGAGACAATGTTTTAAAACAATATTTTTTCAATGGTATTAATCTTTTCATGTTACCTCCACAATATTAGATAGACACAGAAGCATACTTTTTTTTTAGCTTGTTCATATATTTGATTCAAAACAGCAACAAGCAAACAAGAACATAAGAATCTTTCTCAGTTAAATAAACCCAGGGAAGCCTATTTGTTTCAGCAAATTTATTATTAGTAGTAATGCTGTCCAGATGAGTCTGAAAATTATAGTATTCCTTTGATGTCTCCTATGAAGTGAAATAGTGAATGGTTTTGCTGCTTCAGTTATTCTGCTGTATTAGTCACCCTAAATGATTGCCTAACGTCGTTGCAACTAAATTAATAAATATAATAAACAAAAAATATTAAAAATACCAGTTCTCTTAATTATGTAATATTGCCTTGTTCATATAAGAGGCAAGTGAATTAATAAAATGTATATGTCTTTGTCCTGTAGCAAATTAAGCAGTTCTACAAGGTACTGCGCACCTTCAAAATCCTTTTGACCTCTGACGCCTGAAGGTAACAGGTCCTTCAGAGATGCAGCCCCGTATTTTTATTTTGCTTGTAGCACAACTAATACCTGGAAGAAAATTTTTTTTCCAGAGATTATAATTTCTGGAATAGTTGAAATATCAAATAGTCAGTTCAAATAGATGAATTATAGAAGATTCATGGAGAAAAATTTTGGAATGCTAACCACTGTTTCATTTTTAAACTAACTCAGAATTACTGTCTTTTACCATCTGAACTTATCTAGGATTTTAAACATGTAACACAGACATGATATCTACTAACTATTCACCTTGGTTGTCAAATTGTGAAAAGCTCCTTAATCAGTTTAAGAGAACTTCTGTGTGTACTTGTATATATCTTGTTGCAAGAGAACACTGGAAGTTTGTGTGCTGTCATTCACTTCAAAGCTATTTAGAACCAGAATTTCTAGAGCAGCCTATTTTTACTTTTATATAAAGTATGAATTAAATGTGTGAGTAGCATAAATTTATTTTATGCAGATACTCATAATTCTTTAATAACTTGATATGGTACATGACACATTTTCTGTACTTTTTAAAGTCAGAATCTGTGTCCATTCTGTAATGCCTTTATTCCTACCTTTGTTTTGCTTTGGAAAATAATTTTAATAGGATATAAGCTTCAATTGTGTAGCCTTAAATTTATATACTACTAAAAGCAATACTACTATATAGGACTAAATGCAAGACCTAGGATTTAAAATGCTCCTTATTCTTCAAAACTGAATTTTAACATTTAGTGCTGAAGTAAGATTAAAAAAAAATTCTTTTATGCAGTTGGTCATGAGTCTGGAGTGAATCCACCACTATCTTCATGATTTTCTTCAAAGTACTGCAGAGGTGTGATTTCTTTAAATATACCATTTTTACTATGTATAATTCTGAATATTACTACTTTTTAGGGGGAAAAGAAATTCAGTTGCTCGTAATAAGCTTTGGTAAACGTGTCTTGTTACTAGCGGGTCATTTATTAATGACCAGAAAGGTGGTGGAACAATAAACCGTAAGCTTAATGAGTTTTGAAGATTTCACAACCAGTTTATGACCTCATTTTGACAATTGAGCAAAGAGGTCTAGAAAAAAAGTAATTTTCAAATCTTGACTGCCAAATCTCTGCTTGACAGCCCAGTTGATAAATTGTTATCCAGTTGCTATGAAGAAAAACAATACCCTGGTTTTCCAAGTGTATGTTTAGTACACATTAGAAGTTTCTGGGTTTTTTGCTTGTGAGAAATCTTTTCATTTTAACTCTATTAAAAGTAGGAAAGAAAAAGTTACTGATAGCATCCTTCTCTAAAATGGTAAAAAAAATATTAACATGAAAAGAGAAAAATTTTAAAATTAAAAAATTTTCAGTGGGATTTAACAAAGGATTCTTCTTCTGAACATTAGGGGATCCAAAATGATAAGAATAAATAATGGTGTCATGTACTGACAGTCTTCTCAAATGAGAGCCACTTAAAATGGATAGTCATGTGGGGTTTTGGGGTGTTTTTAGGAAAATTTTAAATACAAATTTTCTGTATTCCTTGACAATGATTTTCCTTGAAACCAACATGATTGCGAAAGTCATAGTTCCCAAAAACGTTTACTCATTTTGGGAAAGCTCTGCATATCTCTCATGGTCTCATTGCTGATCAAAGATCTTGCAGCATCTTCACAGAGAAGTTGAATAAGTATGGCTGCTTAGAACAAATTTACATTTTGAAAAGTATATTCCAGTGTCCAGGATTGGGTTGACTTTGAAGGACAGGCTGTGAGCACAAAAGCTCCAGTGTTTGTTGGCCTTAGCATGTGTACTAACATTTCACCTAATCCTATTGAAAGAAAATTAATATGCTTTAAGAGACATGAAAATGACAGTAATTTTTGTATAAATTCAACTTGAAAATTTGCCTAGGAAAGCTGCGTAGCACACACACCTCAGTATTTTGATTTGCAGGGAAGGCAGAAAGGTTGTGGCATTGTATGTCAGGCTGCAAGGCTACAGGTCTAATAAAAACATTTCACAAGGTGGTCAGTGCCAAAGAAAAATAATAGTGAGGTTATGAACAGACCTACATGCTGCAGATAAGATCATTAAAGCCTTCTGAGGTTTCTTTTTTGACACTGAGATCCTTTATCAGCAAAGAATAACTGCATCCTTGTAAAATCTTCGTCTCGGGCTGGACAAAAGCTAAAAAGTAATGGGAGACATAGGCATGCTACCAGGGTTCACCAGAATTGCATTCATGGAGCTGTTTAGCCTAGTCAAAGCTTGTCTTCATTATCAGTAATAGCACTATAAAATAGAAAGCTATAAAATCATGTCATTTGAAAGTTCAAAGATGTAATCATGAGCATTACAGTCACCTTTTTAAAAAACAACCTTCCATTTATTTTCTTCTCTCATGTTTCCTGCATATCTGTATGAATGGATGTGTGCTCACTGACAAGAGCCATTATCACACAGTCTCTGATTTTTCTAGAATTCACTGTTTATTACCAATGTGCCCCAAAGTTCTCCCCAAAAACAAAAAGAGTAATTTAAAGGCATAAGGTTTGAAGTGATGTATATTTAAGAACAGAAAGAATTCAGATTTCTCTGAATGAGCTTTTCCTTAATTAGAATATTTGTACTTTGTTGGGACAGGAGCATTCATTTCAGATTATATACCTTATTTATGTATGGATATACTCTTGTTTGTGATCATGCAAATGACTCATCATGAAGGCATTGTAGAGATAGGTGTTTATTGCAATACTGACACATAAAGAACCAAAAATTACAATAAAAAATAAACTATCAGTGACACATAAAATGTCTCTGATATTACAGGTAAATGAAGAGATATAAGACATAAACATGTATAGCTATAGGTATGTACACACATATTTTGAGTTTTACATATCTGAAGTCTAAAACCAAAGTGTTTTCACTTCCTTTTCTCTTTTTCTCTTTTTTTGATAGAAATAAGGAATGGAAATTTGAAAGCCATTTTAGGACTGTTTTTCAGTTTGTCTCGGTACAAACAGCAGCAACATCATCAGCAACAATACTACCAGTCTTTGGTGGAGCTACAACAGCAAGTCCCTTCAACTCCAGCTGAAATCAGCCAGTCCAAAACACACCAAGATATGCAGTCAAGGTAGGTTAAAAAGTTATTTTTTCTTTTATTTTTCCATTCAAAAAAGACAAAATTTTGTATAAAAATTAGGCCATTAAAAAAAAAAAATTAAGCTGTTTACAGTGTTTTCAATGTGTTTTTTGGTGGTAAGCCCACATTTCTTGGGAGTAGTTAGAGCAAGGGCAGAGAACATTCCCAATTTAAATTAATTTTAAGCCTTTCTTTTACTTTATTATTGATTTTTCTGCCCCTTGCACAATAGGAGGCTACTAGCACACCATGAGGTTAGTATATTGGTTATTTTCATGTTTTCTTTGCATACCCAGTTCCACATGTAAATGAACAATTCCCAATAATTAACAAAACCTATGGAGAAAAGGCACAATCAATACTTTCATTTGCTGTAAACTCTTTTTATCTCCACACATTCTGGTTTTTGAGGGCCTAATTCTATTTGAATGTTTTTTTAAATGGCAGAAGAAATAGCCTTAATCCAGTTGTTTCTTTCAAGGAGACAGTTTTTGAACTGGCAAAAAGCAAAGCACTCATCAGAATCCAGAAATTGCTGAATTACATTGCTTTCAGACTGCATCTGAAAACATATTTTCAGAAGGTAGTTGCTTAAAGGCCACTCTAGAAGAATGAGTTTGAAACACAAATATCTGTTTAAATGGAAAGATTATTCACAATGTATATTTTACTGGGGAAGTTAAAAAAATGTCAACTGTAGATCATTAAAAATTGTGTCTATTGCTTTGTTTGGTTTAGTATTGTTCCATTTTTTATGTCCTTGTTTAAAACGTTTTTGTGAACTTACTGAACAACTGTATTTCTAGAATGTGGTAAATCAATGATCTAGATTGGATTAAATGTATCAGACTAATATATAGAGATTCTGGTTCTTAAGTCCATTGATATATAAATTACACTTTCATGTGTCTAATAAACATATTTCTTCTTCATTTGACAAAGCTTCTACACTTCAGCCTGATAGAGATCTTTATCTACTAGAAATATTTTAAAAATATATTTTGGAGGAAAGTGTTGCTAATAGCATTTTAATTACCTCATTTGATGCAAAAATTAAGATACATGTGTTTGGCTGGGGCATTATAAAGTGAAATGCTTTTATATTCTCTGCTGCTGAAAATTAATATGTTTGAAGGCATTCCCTGTGAAGTATACTATTAACATATAATCTAGGAAATTATTGTGGGGTCCTAGAAGAGTCTGACCATTCTCAACATTTTCCAAAGCAAAATTTCTGCTTTATGAAGGATATTTAATACTGCATGAGAGGCAATATTACCTTGTTATTCTTCTCAGCTTTAATCAGGGGAATTAAGAGATTAATCAGCTTGCTGTAAATACCTTTGATTACTGTTTTTTGGTTTTAATTTAGTGAAAGAACTGAAACATTTCGTGATTTTATAATTTACCCATGGTGGATTTTAAATAACAAAAAAAATATTACTGTGCTACTTTTACATCATGACTATTGCAAGGGTTTGTCCAAAAAAGCCTGGATAAAGCAGGTTTTTTACTATTTGAATGACACTGTTTGCACATGTAGGCAAAGAGGTGATGAATCTTTTTATTAAGCTTTTTGTTATAATTCCCTAAGATCTCATGGTCCTTCTGCACTTTTTTCTCCTCTTATATTTTTCTATGTTAAAACATGCTTCATTAAGAAGAAAGACAATTATTCCATGTCCCAGATCCTCCATTTATTGTGCAGTGATATCTAAGGCTGGTGTAAAAGAATTTCAACTCCATCAGTGTGCCTTAGACCTTTAATCTAGGAGTTTAAAATCATTTAATTCTGTGATGAAATTTCTGTTCATAACAAGGTTTCAGATGTAAAATATTTCTATGTAAAAAATTACCAGACCAAGACTGATGCCATCTTTCTTATTTCTTATCTGTAAACTGAAAGCAAGATTTTTTTTCTGTTTGCTTCAACATACAGAGAAGTTTGATGCTTGTTGCTATAAACTTCTGTATTGCCTGAGGAAGTATGATTTCTTCTATACATACGTTTTTTATTTAAGTCTTTAAGGATAAAGAAAGGTGCCTACTAAAAATTTTCTCCTATATGAAAAGTTTCTGTCTTCTACTACAAATGCATCTTAGTATTATGAGCATCTAGCAAAACAAGGAGCCCTGGAACTTAGAAACAAACAGAAATACAATTTTTGATCAGTACTAATTTTCTTTCTTTTTTTTTTTTTTTTTTTGCATTCGTCACTGTTTTGAATATAAAGAAATTGGCATAAAATAATATTTCCCCTCCTAAGAAAAATTTCTACATGTGAAAACAAGTTTTACACAAATAGATGGGCATTTATAAACATACACTGATGTAAATTCTCTGTGGTGGACTTACCAATACTTCTTTTCCTAGCAGTTATTGAATTAAATTATTTTTTTTTCCAATAAAAGAAATAATTTGAAAAATTATTAAAAAATATTTAACAAACACCTTTCTAGTTTAAAAGTGCTAATGAGTAAATAAAAACTTCTTTTTAGAAAGAAGCCAAAATATGAATTAAAAAGGAAAAGATGACTTTGATGAGATCCATCTTGCCTCTTGCCCACTTCTTGCTGTCTGAAATATGGACAGGTAGCTTACATTGTTCCTCAAACTGATTTCTGTGATTGCTTTCATGTCAGGTGTGTCTCAGCAATAATTACAAAAACAACTAACATAACTTAGCTGGGGGAAAGTCCTGAGGAAATCACATGACTGTTCTATGGGACACTCGAGATCTTTAGATAGTTTTGGCAAAAAGTAGTTTCATACAGATACTGAAACTTACACATTGCACTGTACAGAGAATTTTGAAAAGTGGTAGAATCTGAAGTGTATATTAGTGTACATTCTTCACACTGTATGAAATTATTAACTCAATAGATAATCTAACTGCTATCAATCAAAAATGAAGTAATCTTACTTTTTTTCCTGAAGTGCTGTGATGAAACAAGCTGTTTTATCCTTTCATAGTGAATGCTAACCTTTACAGCTATTTATTACTACATATTTATTGTGCAGGTATGTTTGGTTTTTTTTTTTTATTACCATGTTGGAGTTCTGAATATGTTTTTAAAAATTCTTGATTCTTTCTGTTTTCCAACATTTGTAGCATAACTGTGGAAAGGATTGGTATGCAGAAGCCTTCAGGCTTCCCTTATGGTGTGTTTTGGAAAAAATATTTGGCAAATGCACATAACAAAGAGTAGTTTCCATTAAATTAACCAGTGGTCTTTTATTACCTAGAAATAGGTAATAAAGTCCTTCAGGTTTTGGAAAGAACAAGAAAAATTATCTTATTACTATGGCAGAAGCCAGATGAATGTAGCTGCTAACACTTGAATGGGACATTCATCTCTTTTGGCAAAATGCTTCAGACAGAATAAATTTTCAAGGGTATTGTGAAAATCATCTTCTTACACCATGGGTATTTTATTTTACTGGAACACTCATGCATATTTATTTTGCTAGACCTGAGAAATAAAGATTTTTTTTGACAAACTGTAAATTTGAGTGTATCTGATATCCATGTGCTTGTATGTGTGCATACATGTAAGCAAAAAACAATGTATACACAGAAAAAAGTGAATGCTTTTTATAGACTTTATACATCTTTTTCAATCTTCAATAATCAATCACATTTCATCTTGTACTTTAAGTATTTGAAACTATGTCTTAGTTTCAACTAATAACTGAGGTTATTTTAGGTTAGAATTCTGTATGACAAAACTTACCTTTTTGTTTCCAGCTAACATATATTAAGCATATTGTCTATTTTCAACTCCATTTCCTAGGAGGTAAAAAGCTGTTGTATTTCCTTGATTAAACAAATATGAGAAGATGATGGCCTTCACTTTATCCAAGAGAAATATAGATTATACATGGGAGAGGGAAATACCTCTGAGAAGTCACATTGAAGATGGTTAAATTACAGAGGTTGTATCATTCAAGCCCTGCTGAAGACCAAGAAAGTTTTGTCTTTTTATGTGCAGGGCTAACATCTCACTCTCTTAATTTAAAAGGCCTGGTCCTGCTGGTGGTGGTGATGAGGATGGTGATGGTACTCATCCCCATTTCCAGGTTATGATGTCCTCAGTAATGAGCAATGTCTGTGATCATTACTGTGTCTGAACGCTCCCACGTGCCTCTAAAGACAAGATACTTTGTACAGTGTTTGAGCCCTTTGTCAACAAAAACTGAAACAGGCACCAAATTATATTAGTACTTTACAGGTTTCATACACAGGTTGTTTTGCTAAGGTAAACAGAAGCCCCAGTGGATGGTGATAATCAGATGATCACAAGACTGGATGGACTAGGTTTGTCCAGAAATGGGGAATTCAGGAGACTAATTCAGGAGGCTAGCTGTCCTCGTGTGACTAGGAGACAACACAGACCAGGAATGTAATTAAACCAGTTTCTGGAGGAACCTCTCTTTCCTAAGTGCAAAGTTTGCATGGGAGGATAATGAATCTCATTTCACTGGCTCCTTACAAAATTATCCAAAATTGGTCAGTGTGGCAATACTCTTAACATTCCTATTCCCATGTAAGCTGTCTGTGACCAGCGTCAGAATTGTGAAAACTGTGCATACAGAAGGCAAGCAAAATTCTTCTTGTGAGAGTATCATTGGCCTATCTAGGCTTACAGCCAACAGCAACATTTCAAATTAAATGTAAAAGGAAGGAAGGAAGTTGATTCATGATAAGTGAAATTGCCTTGCAAAAAGCATACTTTCTCTATGGAGGATCCTAATTTTGTACCAGTAATTATAAAACTCTGAAATTATTAGACTATTAGTGAAAAATTCAGTGGTAAACAAATAGTAACCAAAGGCAAAGAATAGTTTTAGATGTGATTTCTGATTTCTTTTTACCCTAAAATTTCCTATGTTCTTCCATGACTAACTGTGAGAATGGAATATTTTGAAATCTGAAGTTGGCACTTCACTCTTCCCTTATGGCTTTATTGCAGCTCTGAGATTTATTTTAAAAAATACCGTGCTGGTGGCCTTACTTATATCTGTCAGTACAGGTAGATGACAACAATGGCTACATTATATTTTTATGCCTCACTTTGGTAGTGGATTCGATTATCAGAGCAATACATCTGTGGTGATGATCTTTCAGCCACCCAGATACTAAGAGAAAACACATGTGGATGAAAGAAGTTCTGTCTCATTTACAGATTAGACAGTAACTGGTTTCAGTAAGCTGTCAGAACAATTCCCCTAGACGTACAAACTATTTTATCACGTACAGGAATGATGAGCACAGCTTGAGGTCCAGATGGATTTTGTTAAATTTGTTATATTAAAAGTGCACCCTGGTTTTCCTGGGCATATAAATAAAGTTAGGTAGCTGATTTCTACAGACAGTTGCATATTTAACTACTATAAGGAGCAGGGTTTCATGTTGCCTGCTGCTCAGAAGTACTAGGGAAGAAATTAAGCATATTGGACACAGCGCTTGTGCTGTGTGAAATACAGTAATCAAAATGTAGTGGTTATGATTATGAATTGAAAGAGATCCAGGTCAGAATAGTGGCAATCTGCATAGCAATCTTGATTACATCACTCTGATTAGAAAAAGGCCTTCATTTAAATATTCTGAAGGTTTAAAATATGGTTACAACAGTCTGCACCGAGTGCATTGCACTGACATAGGCTGGAAAATGGAAGGTGTACATAGTTGTGTGTGCTTGGTCAATATACAGGAAAGCGATGAAACAAGTCCTTTTGCTGTCCTTAGGTCTTGTCATTGCTAGTCACTTGGTTTTGGTGAAGGGAAAGAGCTAGGTAGTTACTGCTTTTCCCACTGTGGAATCACTATCAAATCACGGATTCTGAAGAGAAGAAAAATTAGGAAAATACTCATTTTGCTACTAAGGATCTAAGCAAACAAAGTGCTGTTAATCTAATCTGATGTATTTTTATATGTCTGGAAGATAATGCAGAATGAGTTGCTTAATGTGATTGTTCCAGGATGTGCAGGAAGCTAACCTGCACAAATGGCTCTTAGGTATTTAATTTTATTTTAATCTTTTATTTTATGTTGCAAATCAGCTGTGGCCCCATTTTGTTCTACTCCCCAAAGATGCAGTCATTACATTCCAAATCACAGAAACTTCAGAAAGGAAGTTCTTCCATCATATTTGTACTGAAGTCAAGTTAAATAAAGCATTTAGTGAGTCTCAGTGACAAATGACTAGCCTAATAACCTTCACACAGAAAAGATAGGACAAAGCACTAGTGAGAACATATTTTTCAATACTTCCGTGTAACCCATCCTCTCTAAGAAGATATCTAATAACATTTTTTAAGCTTAAAATAATGGGGAAGGGTGTTTCAAAGTGACATTCAGGTTCTAAAATAAATGGTCTTTTCTATAGTTATAATACACCACTCTAGCAGACTATAGCATGCCTAGAGAGAAAATAAAAAATATTTTCAATCTTTTAATAACATTTCAGATTTTCTTAAACTGTTCATCCCATATTTCACCATTTCAATAACAATCCTTCATAAACTCCTTGTATCTTTTACCTTATTACCATATTTCTGTGGGCTAGATTCTTCAAACTTGTCCTTTACTGATTGGTATCTCCCCTTGTTTGTTGCACACAATTTTTTCTCCTTGCAAAGTACCTGATGTATGACTGAACACTTTCTTTAGGAGCCTGTGACATGCAGTTACCCTGATTTCTTTGGTTTATAAATTATCTCAGCTCAAGAACAATATTTTTTTTCCCTGCCTCTTCTGCTGTTTGCAGTTCAAAATGAAACTGTCATCTTTTTTCATTATCTGTTCTTGCAATTTTAAAAAGGCTGTTTTAAATCAATTTAGTGGCAATTTTCATTTTGCACATTTCAAATATTCTCACAGTCTGGCCCATGTCCCCCTTGCCACTCATTACTTTTTATATGTCAGTTTTGATGCAGTTTGACCGTAATTTTCACTGTTGCTAATCCAGATCATGTAGAAATTAATGGGAAGTGTTCCATTCATCCTTGTAGCACTTGGATCCAATCTTTTATGTATTTCCTTTTGAAGGAATAGAAGCTTTATAATGAAGTTATTTTCCCTTCAGACATTCTTTATTGCTCTACCCTTTCTACTGAGATTCATTAGATCTTCTCATTCTCTGAAAATGAAATCTGATGCAACTGTCCATACATTTATTACTCTCCTGGACCTGCCACCAATTCCACCAATTTAATTCTGACATCTCATGAACATTGGAGGTTGCCTATTTTTGTATGTTATTTATATATTATTTATATAATACATAATTATTTTTATATGGCAAATGAAATTTCAACACATGTAAAATGCAAGGGTAGCCATATTAAATTGGTGCAGTCTTCCTTCTTGTTTTTCTTTTTTTGTCAGACAATTCCTTTTTTACCTATTATGAAGCAAAATATTCTTTCTTTGTTCCTATTTATTCCTTAAGAAATTCCTTAATTAATTCCTTAAGAAATTCCAACAGTGGCCCAGTCTTTTCCTTGCATTTTTACATTCATTTAAGTTATAGTTTTATATTTCTACTGTTACTTTCTTTTCTTCTGTCAGTCCTTTTTATCATCTGTTATATCTTGCTATTTTCGCAAACTGTGCAACAAATTTGATATCCTACATATTGTGGTTTTGCTGGTGTCAGTTAATGAAATAACATTATGGTTGGAAGCTATTGTGAAGGAGATGACTTTCTTTCTTCATTTACCAAAAAACTCCAAAATAAAAATCCATATAAATTCCAAAGAAGCACAGGCAGTGCTGTTTGGCAGTCATTGCCTGTGGAAAATACATTAAATAGAAGTGGAAATATTTATAATTCATGAGACTTACAAGAATTTATTTGTGTTTTGAAAATGCTTAAGGGAAAATAGCTGAACTGTCGGTAGAATCTTTTGTATTTTCTTTATATTAAAAAGCTCTTTACCATTTTAAAGTCAATGGAATTTAAAGACCAAACAAAATGCTAACAAATGTATTTTATTCCTGTAAATAGAACAGTTAACAATCTGATAATTTTTTGACTGATGCAGGTTTGTAGCAGTCTCAACCATGCATTAGGATGCACTACAGATGTGGACTTTCTGGAAATCTATGCAAAGATTCAAGAGATAATTAGCAAAGATTTGAAGAAGTAAAAGCATCATCATTTCTGTCACCTCTGTTTCCATTCCCTCTAGGAAAAAAAAAAAAATACAGTTTTATTGTATCAAACTGTGAAGCAGAATGGTGGCATATGATACTGTGTAGATACTCTGATATAATTTAGTCCTAGTATAAGATCATAAATGGTATGGAGATAAAGTCATAAAATAGTACAATTGGTCCCTGAGGGCCTAATCCTTGTTCTGGCAGCACACAGTTATCCACTTGTCCAATTGGTTCAGAGAAAAATAGTAAGGTTTAAAAGTTGGCATTTTAGGTGTGCTACAGGTTAGGTTAAGCACAGTAGTGAAGTAGCACAGTAATGAAGTAGCACAGTTAACCTAAACCTAAACCACAACACACAGTTACTTCTAGATGTCCATTTTGTTTCTTTAATGTTGTGATTCGTGTATTAATCCTCCATTAAATTACACAAAATACCTATACTACAATACTGGAACCAAAGCAGGAAAGATGTGGTCACTGTGGCAGACTATTCATTCTTATTACAGATCTCTGTATTCTGCAGGAGAATTAATATTGATGCAAAAAACTGGGTTATCTGCATTTTGTTTTATGAGTTGTGAACAATAGGAAAACATTGAAAACATAATTTTGCTTGTACCTTCAAGCATGAATCATTCGGAGACAGACTGCTTGAATAAGATGCCAGAAGTTCAAAGAGCGGAAAGGAAAAATGTCCAAATAATTTAGAACAGATGACAGGGTATGAGCTAGAACTGCCTGAGCCATAGACATTTCCTCTTGTGAATGAAAAAAAAAGTATTTATGTGTTAGATATATACAGATAATATACCTCTATCTATAAAGTACACATTCATAAATAACATTTATATAAATGTTAAATGTTTATTTATTTATAAATAAATATGTATCAGTATAAATATATGTAGATATATAGATACGTACATGTAGGTATGGCCATGTACTAATTCACCAAGGCTGGGCTAAAAAAAGAGAAAAGAAATGTCTGAAAAATATTGTTTGTACAGAAAATCAAGTTCTTTTGGTTTCTTCCTCAGTGTTCCTTGAAAGTACATGTGCAGAATCAGAGGTCTTCTACCTGCCCAAACTGTTTGATATGGTGAGGGCTTGGAAACTTTTGTTTCCTGTGGCATCTTTCTAGGCACACTTGGAATTTGGAGTCAGGTATAACTTAGAGTGTTATCTCTTGTGCTTTTCAACCAGTAGGATGAGGAACAGCCAAACAGCCAAAAAAGGTGCACAGAGCAACTGAGACCTTCTGGGCAAATTTTTTTGCCTTGAAAAAGCATTCTTTTGAAACTAGTTGATTTTCAGGGTATTGTTCTAATACAAAAGTCTTAAACAGCTCTGGAGTGCATTCACACTAGAGACTAAATGCACTTCATAAGGTCAACAGCATGTTAAAATTCAAGTATGCCAGTAAGGAAGAAAGTTTGATTATATACTACAAAAGCCTTTGGCTTTTTAAAACTTTCACATAGTGCATAGCTTGCATTTTAGAACCACCATGTGACTCTTAACTTTATAGGAAAATGACATTGTGATGTAACATGATCCTTTGAATCCTTTGAAAGATTTAATAAAAAGTATATGACATTCAGGGTGTCACTGCATGGGTTACTTTTTGAAGACAGAGGTTAAAATATTTTTAGCTTGAGTCATGCTCTCTTCAGGTTTATAAAAGCTTCATCCTTCAACTTTATGTGTTAACCCACTTTCAAGGACCTGCTTCTTTTCTGCAACAAGATAGAGTCTCTGGTAGTTTAGTCCAGTGTCAAACGATCTTCTTCATAGAATCATAGAATGATTTAGGTTGGAAAAGACCTCTTAAGTTCATCAAGTCCAACTGCTAACCCAGCACTGCCAAGTCCACCACTAAAACCTGTCCCTAAGTGCCACATAAAGTCATTTAATATCACAGCCTATATTGATTTCCTAGTCTCCTCTACACCTTTTAGGATCACTCTGTAACCGTGTCATGCCTACAAATGGATGCCCTGTACCAGTTCCCCATCCTGATGGAGCGTGGTGCGTAGGTCCGCAGTGCAGCTGTGTTGCACAGCCGCGTGGCACCGTGCCGAGCCCTGGTTCCTGCAGCCAGTCAGCGCAGTACAGATGTAGTCATCTCCATCAGCACCTCGGTGTCAGCAACATCACTGTCCTTTCTTCTTAACACTGCCTCAGCTACCTCTGTGCTGAACTGCCTTTCTGGGCAGTCTCAGGATGTTTATTCCATTTTCTCACAGCAAAAGAAATTTCCAAATTGTCACCATTGCTTATCTGCTGTGTTGACTAGTGTTTCCCTGGTTGTTTGTCTTCCTATAAAGACAAAATATTGATGACTTCCACCTGGAGACAGAGTCCAGAATATTTCTAAGGATTTGGTATCAGATGCCCATATGCCATTTTACCTGTGTTGGGCAGCATTTACTTCATTACCCGTATGTGCTAATTGGAAGAGGAGAGCTAAGCATGATGCCTGGTCCTATGTACCTGGTGTAAATGATTGCTGATATCAGTATTATGACAGTGAAAAGGGCTAGATAAGAGCTAGAGGCCTTCAAAATCCCCCTTTCCAGCCCTCTAACAAGTAAATCCTTCCTTGTCCTGAATGTTGTAGCATTAAACTTGTACTGTCTGATATGTTAAGGTCCTCTGTCTGCTTTATTGCAGATATATGCTTACTATATCATGGTGTGGATTTGTAAGCATTAAAAGTAACTGTTTTAAGTAAAACAGGTTTCTTTTCCTGACTGACAGATACTACCCACAGACAATTATCTGGTAGGATAGAGCGAAGTAGGTAAATATTAGTTTATACATTTAGAAGAGTGGCTAGGCTAAAGTCTAGTCTGAAACAGCATTGCAGTTTGCATGCATAAAAGTGAGGCCAGCAACTGGGAATTGCATCCATGCAAAGCTTTCATGGACTTAGCACATCCAGAGCTAATTGACAAGGAAAACCTGAAGTCATTAGGAACTTGATGCACCTCCTTATGATTTGTTCGATTCTCTTTTTGCTTTTCTTTAGTCACATTGC
Source organism: Poecile atricapillus (assembly GCF_030490865.1). Taxonomy (NCBI): domain Eukaryota; kingdom Metazoa; phylum Chordata; class Aves; order Passeriformes; family Paridae; genus Poecile; species Poecile atricapillus. The sequence goes on along the minus strand of NC_081289.1, from coordinate 38,194,021 downwards.
TTTGGAAAATAAATTTACTCAGTCACAGTGGAAATCATGCTTTACAAGTTATGTTTTACTGACTGACATTTTCATCAATGCCTTTCAAGCCTGTCTGGAAAGTTTGAAAGTAGTCTATAGGCTGATGTTTCATGAATTTACTAGTGGATGGAGTCCCAGGTAAAAGGCACGGAGGGGAAGCATTCTAGCAAGCATTATCAGATAGGTATTTTATATCTTTATTGCTATTAAAAGTCTCTGGGCTGGTTTATCAACACTGAGATTAAGGGTTTTGATGTTTCAATTTGCTCTGGAATGCGTTGTTTGAGGTAGAAATGCTATGATACACCAAGGAAGGCACTGCAACCTGCTCACTCTTTTTCCCATCTTACTTTCTCTGTTGTACTGTGTTGATGTGTATCATTCCACCTTTTACAGCATAAAAGCTCTAAGGTTTTATTTGACATACAATTTTTCTCACAAATCTCTTATTTTAGTCAACACAGGTAACCAGACATTCATTTCTAGGTTCCTTCATTTGAAATATGTTAGGGAAAAAAAACAAGAGAGAAAAATCTCATCAAAAGATGGGCTATTATGCCAGGAACAGATGTAGCAAATTCAGTAAAACAACCTATGTCACATTTGCATCATAAGACCAGACATTAAGAAATAGTGTAAGAAAAACTAGATAGATAAAAATACATAAAGTGCAATTATTATGAAATTATTTTTTATTATTTTAAGTAATGTATTATATTATTATAAGTTATATATTATAATGGCCACAGAAGCTATGGTCATATAAAAAAGCAATTTGTCAGCATTACTCTGAAGATGTATGTCAGAGAATTGAATACTGCTTTTACATATTTAATGATTCCTTTTTTGCCCTCTTAAGAGTGAAGTACTTTTCTTTCTTTTATATTCATCATGTGCAAATACGCCATTTTTAATTGGGAGGAGCGGAGGCAGCTCTGAAACCATTTGTTGGGGTTTAATTTAGTAAAGTAGCAATAATCTCACATCCTATTCCAAATTGTCTCAAATTGTCCTTTGGTTTGTGCCTTCTTCTTGCCCCTTTTCAGCACTGCCATAAAGGGAAGACCTTTCTTACCTGACAGCTTCTCCCACCAGGTTTACACTCAGGTCTGGCTGCTTCAGTGGGCTGGCAAATGTCAATTGCTTAACATTTTTCTGGTAGACTCAACACCACCAGGTGCTTCTTAAAAGTGTTGGCAGTCTCTAAAGCTGGGACCTAGAGCACTGTGGTTTGTGCTGCGACTCAGAAGAATTACTGGAAGATGGAGAGCTCTGAGAAGCAAAAGAAATCTGTGACTATCAGAGTTTCTGCTTACTCAGTTGTTCGTGGCTTCCGTAATAATTCAAGGAATTTGATGTTGTGATTGCACCTGCCTTAGGCACCTGTCTACAGCCTTAGACTGTGGATCCCAAAGGATGCACTTGTCTATAGAAACTGAAATTACCTGACAGAAAAATATACCTTGGCCATACATTTGACATATCCCCTATGCAAATGTGTAAAAGATTAGAGGAAATAATTTGTTGCCTAGTAATGCCAGGTTGTTGGGAGTCGAAAGGAACATACAGTTTTTAGCCCTATAACATAGCATGTTTTCTGTTGCAGAAATGCCATTTGGATGCCTTAATAGACAAAGGTGCATTTCCCTATGGAATTTCACCATGTTCTAAGCACATGTGAGGGCTTTGTTAATGCAGCCTCTGATTCACTGCCTGGGTCATCACATATGTGACCTGTGCTGTAACAGTAATAAAATTTGTGACAGGGTGCTTCTTCCATATAATTCTACTGTCAGGAGGGTCACTTGCTTTAGTGGGATTTCTGAGTTCACATTGGATTTGGTGTAGCAAATCTGTTTCTAACAGCCCTACTGTGAATCCAGTCAGGTTGCTGGAGAGACCAGTAGGAGTGTATTTGTGCTTAGTGCTTTTCATGGGGAAAAAAAAAAAAAAGGGCACAATGTTTTAAAGTTCACATTCTGTGTGAATTGATCTATACTTCAGGAATTCAGTCACTGTGGAATTTGCCCACTTTTTCTATTCATAAGATAATTTCTAGCAAATGAGACTTCTTATAACAGTACCCATTATTTCATAACCTGTTCATTGCATCTCATAAAAAACCTGCATGTTTACATTGTTTCATATTGTTGCCAATTAATTTGCATTTTCTATCCATGTTCGATTTGCATTCTTTAACTCATCGTTTGCTGGTAAGTGTGTTCTTTCTATACATATTCAAAGAAATTCTTTAATTCAATTTCTCTGTTTCTTCTCATACAGTCTCACAGCCAGATATGCAACTCAGTCTAATCACAGTGGAATTGCAACCAGTCAAAAAAAGGCTTCTAGGTCAGTTAAATATCTCTAATTTATTGCTTGTTAGTGATACTCAAGCAAGTATATGCCCATTGATATTTTATCTTTTGGACTTAAGCAGACACTAAAAAATGTGTAATTTTTGTTATGTGTGCAAGCTTTGGAATGATGAGCTTTGCCACAGAAAAGCCTTGTATTAATTGGCTTTTGGCCAATTGGCTGATTTGTACTATATATTAGCAATATTTCTGGTTGTTATGTATCCTGCATCTTTGTATTCTGCATGTAAAATATTGGATGTGAAGGATTAGTTGGTGATTTTAGTGCTCTGTTCTTTCTGGCTCAATTCCTGACTTTAGTCATGAGTGAAAAGAAGTTTGGGAGTCCACTCCAGTTCCCAATAGATGTTTTGCATGTATAGCAAACCCACCTGAAAGTTTGAGTTCACAGAGTCAAGTTTACACAGAAGCAAAATAGAGCAGAAATAAGGAATGACTTCCAAGATTTCTGCTCCATCAAGAGTAGCCTGCACACTATGCCCATGAATGAGAGGCTTTGTTTTGGCAGTGAATTTGACAGAGCTGTGTGTAGGAGCTGACTTGTTTCAGATTTTGTCAGTACTTTTAGTCTGTCATTTCCATGAGCACTAAAATCTACAAGCCAGATTGTAGAAGAAAGAAGCTGAGGTCTAATGCTTACTCTTTTTACTAGCTTTCTTTTTCTTTTTTTCTTTGGAGGGGGAGGTGGATAATTAATGTGTTCATTAATTATACCATTGCTGTACAGTTCATTGGTGAAACCAATGAACTCTAAATTGCATAATCTACAATAAAGATTGCATTTTGCAGTATAGAACACTAACACAATGTGAGTTGGTGATAGCTTGAAATGAGCTATACCATGGTCCAGTTGCTTTGCACCTGCATTTAAAGGTCTTTGTTTTCCTTATTGCTGATGCTCCTGTCTTGTCCACATTCAACATGTCAAAGTTAACAGTCTTATTGTCTAATACTTTAAATCTGTGGCAGTGTTTCCGAAGCCTGTTCAGAGGTATGTGACTTGTCCCTTATTTGTTATACTCTTTGCATTTCCTTAGCTGCTTAACATGATTCTGCAAGAGCAATTTAAAACCTGAATTCAATTAAGAAAGTCAGCAAATGAGGTAAACTGGAAAGTGTGTAGAGAAAATGACCTCATGCATAATGTGCTTACTGTGGCAAGTTCTTGAATTCTGGCATACAGAATATATGCAGAACTATTTTGTATTTTAACAGAACAGATGAGTTTCTAGTGTTGCACATGCCTTTTCATTGCTTTTGTCATTACCTTTGACAAATGGTCTCAGGGCTCTTACTGCCTGTCAAATTAGGGTAATGAGAAGGAGCAAATGGATTTTTAAGTTTGTTTTAGTGCATTCTTCAGGGAACAGAAGATCACTCGAATTTACGGGTCACGGTAAGGGTTAGCATGCATACAGCTGCAGAGCAGAGACAGTCTGCTCTGGGCTCAGCACAGAGACTAGCAGGGCAGGCTGGAGGCCAGAATGAGCCGTGAAAATAACCAGTGGATTCCTTCTCTGAGGTTTAAACTGGTAAAGAAAGGGAATATGGAGTTGTTTACATATGTTTGCAAAGGAAAATAAAATTATTTGAGCATTTCTGTTATGCCAGTGTATTAAAAAAACAGAAAAAGTTTGGAAAAAATCAAATGTTTTGTACTTCTTTGTAATGTGATCTTTTTTCCTTCCTTCTAATGCTGTTCTTTCATAATAAAGTGAAGCTAACAGAATTTGATAACTGTGGTGTAATTTGCACTGCCATTATTAAAACCATTCCAATAATCAAGAAACTGATGAGAGATGCTCTTCTGTGGCAAAAGCCTGTGACTGATTTGAGCAATTAATTTTGTCTAAGAAATAAAAACAAGAATCTACCTTTTCCTTCACATAGCCACATAGTATGGCTCAGATGGTGGCAGCAAATACTAAGCAATGAACTGTAGAGTCTGTATACTTTATATACTTCTATCTAAAAGGTATAAATGCATCTGTATCCTCTAAAATAAGATAAAATAAGTATTTTCAGTATTTTTCATTTAAAATACTAAGGTGGAAGTATTTTAGCAAATAGCCTTCTGAAAAATAACTAAAGAAGATAACTAAAAAGCCAGTTTTTATGCTAAACACAACTGTGAAAAATTTAGTAGAGATACAAAATATTTCTCAACTATGTATTGCTGTGCTTTCTAATCTATTTCTTTAATATTTCCTCTCCAGAAGTGACCTATTAATAAAGGTTGATATTGCACTTTAATGTTTTTCAGCGTGAATCTGTTTTAGCAATGTTAATGGCAAATGCAAAGCATCTTCTTACATGTCTTGTGACCCTAGAAAGCATCTTTTTCCCTTTTGTGTGCATAGGGATAAGATTTAATTTTCATTTGTGGAGTCTAACTAATTTGAATCCTCCTGTTTGTTGTTGCTTCCTGAATTCATTTGGTTTAGTTGGTTTAAAATTGTGATCTGATATTTGCACACTGTCTCCGCTGTATGTTGTATTACATAAAATGAACAGATTTCTCATTGGTTTCTCAATTATTTTCTCACCATTCCAGGCTTCCAGGACCCTCAAGGGTGCCAGCTGCAGGCAGCAGTACCAAAGTCCAGGGAGCTTCCAATTTAAATAGGAGAAGTCAGAGCTTTAACAGCATTGACAAAAACAAGCCTCCACAATATGCAAATGGAAATGAAAAAGGTAAGGGATTAAGGTTACTGAGTTTACTCCCCATAACACACAAGAAGGAAAAAACCCAAACCATCCACAAGGTCAAAGAAGCGAATGTGGTATTTAGGCTTGGTAAGGAATAAGTATGGAAACTGGGGCCTGAATTAGGACTTGTGGTTCAGTTGGGATTTAAGTTCAGATGAAGAACTTTCAAGATGTTATATTTTATCCATCTTTAATGGAAATATCACAGGCTGACTTTTACAAAGTAAAAATTAATCCATATTGGATGCCTATAATCTTTTTCCATATAAAAGTCTTCCCCAAAGGAATACTGCCATCATTTTATGGGGAACTTGGCATCTTAGCCTCCAATGGAAAAGAATCAGAATATTAACTTGCATCAGAATGTTGCATGTATCTATTCTTTCAGAACCTGACCTAGTGTGTGTATAATACAGAATAAAGGATTGCAAGTGAAATGAAATTTTGCAGGGATTTGGAGGAGCCTTGCGACAATGAACTGAGTACCCTGGGTCCTTCTGTTTCTCTCACCCTGACTCTATTTTCCTGGAAAATGTGCCTCTTCAGGCTTTATCTCAAAAAGAATAATGCAAAAATGCAGCTTTCTGAGTTGTGTAACTAATCCATCCCCTTCCTCCCCTTCTTTTTTCCCTTTTCCCTTTGTGTAATGAATAGCATTTTATTCATATCTCTGGGTTAGAACCCAGTTGAAAATGATACAATATACATAGTACCCGTTCGCATCCTTGGGGTCTGTGGGAGGAACAAGTATGCAGTGAATGTTCTTCATCCAAGCAACAGGCAGCTATCCAGATTTTTTTTACAGAATTCTGATGAACATGCTTTGCCCCTAGCTGTATCTGAAGATATAAAACCATCCTTTCAATAGTTATTTCTTTATTTTTACTATCAGGATTGAATGTTTCACATAGTTCTATAGTGGCTTTATTTTATCAAGGACTTGTTTGTGTCAAGACATCCAAGCTAAAACTAGAGAAAGATCAGAGTTAAAGCTGAGCACACACTGTATAGTTCACAAATACGATAGTGAAGTTATGAAGCAGGAGATGTGGCTACTTGAGTGAAGGTATGTACAGCAGTTTAGGCTTTAGAATTGCATCATAATGTTGACATGTTTGCTACTGAAATATGTGAGAATTAAATGATTCAAGGTGAGGCATGAATGTAGATAATAATATTCTGAGCTCATTACTTGGAAACTGTCTTTTGATTGCTAAGGCTTGCATTGTATTGTATATTTCTGTGACTTTTTGCATGATATATTTCTTTATTCCTCCATTTCTTTACAGCAGAGAATGAGAACCTTGATGAGGTTTTTTAGTGAAGTCACCACTTGCAAGAGAATATGGGGTGGCTTTTTTTTTTAAAGTCAATCAATTAATTTAACAGAAAATAGGAGATGTAATGCTGCATATCTACAGACTACTGTATTTGTTTCCATGTTGGTTTTTGTTTCCTATCAGAACGGCAGAATGGATAAAAAACAAGTAATTTTACATGACTAAGATAAATACAAGTTTGTTTTAGGGTATAAAGCAGAAATTCAGTAAAGAAAATGACTGCTCTGAATACAAGGATAGCAAAGTGATATTCTTTCATAATATCCTAAAAGAACAGAAGATCCTGTATTTGAGTACACTGTGCTCTACTTTTCCTAAAGAGAAAAATAACCGTGCCATGCTGTATTTTAAACTTAGTTATTATAGTGACTAATTTTTGAATATTACAATGAGATTTTCAGGTACTTTTTAAATATTTTTAGAAGTATTTTAGGATGTTCTGTAACCTGAGAGTTTTGAAGAATCAAGCTTCAACCTTTACAATAGTAACAATATAAAAAAATATAAAATCTGTCTTTTTTAAAAAATAGTGTCACCATACATTAACAAACTGATATTTCCCTACAGTGCAGCACCAATAACAGACCTCATGTTTCAATTTTTGCTTCTGATGCAGATGCTTGGAGCAAGACAACTTTACCAGCTTTTTTTGAATAGATGCACAGTGCATATGCCCTAATTTCTAAAACAAAGAGATGACTTGTGCTAAGTAAATAGCTGTTAGATACTGGCACCATCACACCTCTTCAAGGACAGACCATTGTTGTTACATTTTTCTCTGCTGTACACCTTCCTGTATGTGCAATAAGGAGACCTCAGAAAATATATACAGCATAAGTTTTTTTTTTAAATCCAGTTATAGGTAGCACTTGTAATCCTTTCCTGCATAACACGGTCACTCAGTCACAGTGGGGAGTGGATACGTAGTCACAGAGTTAAAGGAGACCTGAAGGTGATCCAAAAGAAGATGTGATATCAGCCTCTTATTTAGTGTTCCATTATTTAGTCTCTCATTGATATGATCTCCTGAATGTTGCTTAGGGAGTAGTTAACTCAGTAAGAAACCTGGCTCCCTGACAAAATACAGGTTTGCTCTTTACTAAGCAGAGCAGTTTTCACTGACAGACCTGATCCATTTTGTGACACAGGTAACTGTGTAGCTCTGGTTAAGTCTGAAAATTATTTATTTATTTTTTTTGCTGGACTTTGCAGCTTTCAGGATTCTTTCAGGAAATTTTCTTCTTTCAGGAAATTTCAATTTCAAGGAACATGCCTGCTTTTAGACACAACAGATTTATCTGCTTCTGATCTAATAACATAAAGATAGAAATAAAACCAGGAAAATTAAACTATTTAAATGAAGTCATTATTCAGATTGCTGATAAAGTGGAAAAACAGCACATTTTGAGTACAGCAAAGAAATAATGTTCTAATTCATGCCACATTTTTAAAACAAATCTTTACCCCTTAGATCTCAGAAACAGTGTATTTGAACACAGATGAAGGTCTCTATGTCATAGAGTTGTATTTCCAGCTTTTCAACATTATTCAGTGATAAAAGATTGTGTTTCTGTTTCCTCCAAACTCAGTTTAAACAGTACTTGTTTATCTTGCCCGTTTAAACTCTGAGAAACTCTTCCCTGGAACTCTATTTTGTGATGGTGCTGATGCAAATTTTTCATCTCTGGTCAGTATGTACATCTATAGCTAGTTTGTGTATGTTTCTCCTGGTGCCACTATTTTTCCAGTTGTCCCTGGTGATGCTCTCCTCTTGTGCTGATAAGGGGTAGCTACTTTCTCATGGACAGCTAGAAAGCGGGAGTTGAACAAGCTGAATTATTTCAGTCTCCCTAGATCGACCTCCCATTCCGTCAAACATTTTTATAGCAACCCTTTGCAACTTTTCCATTCTCTACTAACCTTTTTTATTCTGACTGACTAAAAATGGATAATCTGGACACCTGCTACAGAATATTTAGATTACTGTAAGTAACTTTGCTGCAGTGGAGGAGCTGTTGTTAAGGGGTTCTGTTCTCCACCAGCACAGAACACAATAAAGGTCACAGATGAGAAGACAAAGGAGGTTGATTATGTACTGGGCCCAAGCTCAACTCTTTATATGTCCTTTATTACAGCCTGTGAAAAGTGGATTTGAAAATGTCCATTCAATCGTTCTGGTCTTGCTGGGTTATGATAGAAATTTCTCTTTTTGCATTGAACATCAGACGGTGTTGTGTTCCTGCCGTGCTTTTACAGTGGAGGTTGTGCTCTGAAGCACGGAGTTCTCAAGCAGAATGCAAAACTGTTTTCACCAGAAGCTGACTATGCATCTCAGGAATAAGGGGTTAAACCTGACTTACAAGACTGACTTGTAAAATTTCATTTACAGAAATAAATCCTTTTTTTAGGTTGGGTTCACTCTGTCTCAAACTCACCACGAGGTGGGGACAGGTTTCATGTAATGAGCGGCTAAAGCCAAGCCCAATTGCACACACAGAAAGCAGTTAATTGTGTGCAGCTTCAAGTAATGCGTTTGTGCTGAAGGTGAGGGGGAATAGATCTTTTAATTCCACATTTTTAAACATACAGACAGGTTGTCAATATTTCCTGAGAGCGTGCAGTTCATATTCCTTGCAGAAATATGAAGGATGCCCTTTAAATTGAAGGTTAATGGCAAGCTAAAATTCTCTGTAATTTTTTGTTGCTATTTATAATTTGTGACATAGAGCTCAAACAAATACCAGTGGGTCCAGGAACCTGAATTTTTTTTTTGCTGTATATGTAGCAGAACAAAATGCTCATGAAAGAGTAAATACGCTTCTTTTTGCATTTTTCCCCTCAATAATCTCAATATTATACAGCTGGAAATATGGCAGGCAGGCATTCTTCTTTTCCATCAGAACACTTTTTTTTTTTTTCTTTTTTTCCCTTTTTTTTTTGTATTAAATCTAATAGCCTGAAGCCATAAACATGTAACATAACTAATACAACAGAATGTAGTGGCATCCCACTGTTCACAGATTGTTACATGTATTCTGCATTAGCTTTGCATAGTCTTATGGTGAATCGTTCTTCTACAAACCTATTGTTATAGCTTAATATCCCAATCCTCTTGTGTATTTAGGGTTAGTTTAGTGCAAGGCAAGATGTGTGCAAGTGCACACCCACTTTTCAGTTATCAGCCCTGTGGCTGATTGCTGGTATAAATTAAGAAAGCCTGAGGGCTACAGTAATTTCCAACAGCTGTGCTTGGCCCCAGGCTCTCTTATATCATGTGAGGCTCACTAGACAAGAACAGGGGCCCAGCCATAATTCCTGCCTTGCTCCCAAGGGATCAGCTATGCAGCTGCCCACTAAAGGTGCAACCTGGAGCCCAGGAAAATGCTGTAACTTCACCTGTCACAAAAAATACTCTGAAGTAAGCTTTACCAGTTAATGTTTTCTTGCTTGGAACAGGACTTGTCAGAGCTGCTTGAAACCTTTTGTGAAGGTGGAATGAGCTCATTTACAGAATCACAGGATGTGTCAGGTTGGAAGGACCACAGTGGGTCATCTGGTCCCACCCCCTGCTTAAGCAGGGTCATCTCACAGCCCAGTGACCATGCGTTTATCCAGATGGCTTTTTAGTATCTCCAGTGAGGGAGACTTCATGACCTCTGGGCAGTCTGTTCCAGTTCTTAGTCACCTACACAGTAACAAAGTCCTTCACATATTTGGGAGGAACTTTATGTGCATCAGGATCTTTCTGTTGTCCCTTATTTGATTGCTGGCACCAGTGAGAACAGCCCGACTTAACACCCTCCCTCTAGATACTTGTATACATTGATGAGTTCCCTTCTCAGTCTTCTGGAGGCTGAACAGGCCCAACTCTCCCAGCCCGGGGGCCCTCCATCTTGCAGGAGAGATGCTCCAACCCCTTCATCATCTTTGTCACCCATGTAGTGCTGTGGCATTTGCATACCAGGCTGAAGAGCACACAAAAAAGAGCTGGGCAGATGGAATTATATTAGCACTATTAAGGTAGAGGTGATTGGCTTAATGAAACTAGTTGCTAATAGAATTAAGCAAGTAAAAATGTTACACGTTGTCATGTTACTTTTGTTCTGATTTTTTAAAAAATATTTTTAAACTAGAACTTCTTAATGCTATTCAGAGCAGTAAATTTAGCTATGTTTGCATTCTCTTTGTTAAAGGAAAAACAGCTTCACTTTCAGTGTTCTCAAAATTCTGCCTTTTCTGAATGTATTAGCAGCCTTCAGACTTCCAGACGGGTAGTTGAATCTTTACTTGAGGTTTAGGGCTGAGTCTGCAAAAATGAAAATGGTGCATAACTTCATACTCTGTGCTGAAGGGACAACTGTCCTCAGCATTCTCATCTATGGTATTATTCAGACAGGGGCCCCCAAGGTATGACACACTATGTGTATATGCAAAGCATCAAGCACTCTTTTTGTCATTACACAAACTGTATTTGTACTTTGTGTTTCATGTGCTTTTTGTAGTAGAGAATCCAATATATTATAGACCAACTTACATCTAATTCCCCAACAGTCCCGATACTAAAAGGCACGGCAAGATACATCCACTAAAATGTATGTCAGCTGCAGAAATAGCTATGTACCACATGATTTGATTGCCATTACCACTTCATTCCTCTGGTGTTTCAGAGTGATGGTGTTTATATATACAGATATGTCTTGGGAATCTGAACTTCATACAGAAGAGCTTAACCCTTTCATGCACTGGTCTATTTCAATTAACAAGGCTAGATGATGAAAATCACAGCTATTAATTGGCATAGTTTGATTCTTGCAGAAGGAGCCTTATTCTCTTTCATTCTTGAAGATCTAATGAAGTTCCTAGATTATGCATATGTAGTGAAGTGCCAGAGCCTTCTGTACCTGCCTGAGTTCAGAGCCAAACCAACTATCATTGCTGTACCCATGCAGATGTAACTGCATGTCACTGTAACTTTCCAGTACTGACACTGGTGAAATTGTTGGTAAAATATTTTCCTACCTATGAAAGTGTACTGAGATAAGTTCCTAAAGTGAGCTGCTAAATACTGTTAATAGTACTTAAAACTAAAAAAATGTATTTTCCCCAGCCTTTTTTGCTTTTATGACTATTTATTTTATCCATTTAATTTCAGTATTACTGAGTCCTTCTCCTCTTGCCCAAAATCTTAGCTTTCTAGCATGTCATTTTCATTCACTAAACATCAAACCTCTCTTTGTCCAGTTTTGTTTTACTTCCATAATTGTAGAATTCTTGTTTTTCTTCTTCAGTGTTTTGTTATGAACAAGTGATTGGAAGAATTTCTTTATTACAGTTTAAAAAACAAAATCTTAACTTGAAAGGCTTGATTTGCATAATAAATTTGTTGTAGCAGAGGTGTTTCTGAGGCTTTCTTGGACTTGTGGAAGTGTCAAACACTGTGACAATGAAGGAAAGAAAGGCATATTCTATTAGTATCCTTCATGTTCCATGCATATATAAATTGTTTATTCCAGTTCACATGTGTGTTTTAAATGCCAGGGGAGTATGACATCACCTTCAAGCAGGAGATGGGAGAGTAACTATACCACTATGGTTTTTGTGTTTTTTTAAGCAGATTCACCAAAAGGCCCTCACCCCTCTGCAGGCATGAATGGAAATGTGCAGCATGCCACCAGCACCGGGCAGCAGCAGGTCTCTGCCATACCCTCTCCCAGTGCCAGCAAGCCTTGGCGCAGCAAATCCATGAATGTCAAACACAGCGCGACCTCTACCATGCTGTCTGTGAAGCAGCCCAGTCCCGCAACCTCCCCTACTCCAACTTCAGACAGGCTCAAGCCACCCCCTTCTGAAGGTGTGAAGCCCCCTTCATCTGGACAAAAATCTATGCTGGAAAAATTCAAGCTGGTTAATGCTAGGACAGCTCTGAGACCTCCTTTGTCACTGAGCTCGGGACCCAGTGACAGTGGGAGAGAGGATGACAACTTTTCAGAGTGTGGTGAAATGGATGTCTTAAGTGGTGGGGTGAACAGTGGCGGCTCCACAAGTAGCAGTCCCAAAGTATCACCGAAGTTAACCCCTCCGAAAGCTGGCAGCAAAAATCTCAGCAATAAAAAGTCTTTGCTACAGCCAAAGGACAAAGAGGAAAAGAACAGGGACAAAAACAAAGTTTGCACTGAGAAAGCAGTCAAAGAAGAGAAGGATCAGGTCATTGAGTCATCTACAAAGAAGAGCTCAAAAATTGCAAGCTTAATCCCAAAGGGAAGCAAGACAACAGCAGCCAAGAAAGAGAGTTTAATATCATCTTCTAGTGGGATCCCAAAACCTGGATCCAAGGTGCCAACAGCAAAGCAGAGCACTTCCTCCACATGCACAGGGAGTAAGGAGGTTGAAAAACTGAGGACTACAAAAGGAAACCAGTCCCAGTCAACATCAAAATCTCAGCTTAGTGAGAAGGCTTCTCCGTCCTCTGGTCTTGCTTCTTCTGAAGGGAAGGAACCAAGTGCTGCTCTCACCCCAGGATCCTCCATTGGTCTGTCAGCCTCGATGGCTGCAGGCAGTGGCCAAGGCACAGGAAATGGTGTAGTCCAGCTTCCTCAGCAACAGCAATACAGCCACCCCAACACTGCCACGGTAGCTCCTTTCATTTATAGGTAAGATCATGGAGGAAAATTGGGGTTTGTGCTACCATTTAGGAAAGAGAGCTAAAATGGATAAAGTAATGGTGGATCACGCTGTTATCCCTCAGGTTCTGTCACAGCATCATGCCAATGTTTTCCTAATATTATTTTTTAATTAATGTTACTGTATGAACAATTTCTTACAAGAAACTCTGAGTCTTTACCTTGTACAAAAGCAATCCACTGCAAATATTTGCCATTTAACATTCAGGGTGTTTTGATTAGAAATACAGATCACGTGGTACATTCTCTGTGCTGCTTTTGAAAGGTCACGGCTGAGTCAGGTTTCTAGTGTGAATATTCTTGTTTTCATTCTAAGAACCTCAAAATCTATTTGCTGATATTAGATAATATTTGCTTGGAATTCACCATTCTTTGAAAAGATCATAAAATAAACACCTGATGTTTTCAGAATGTGTAACAGTACTGGTGGATATTTGAAGAAAAAAGCATATACAAACTTATTCAAAAATATTTCAACAGTTTGTGTAGATAGAAAAAGTTGCTGTTTGCAGTTCTCTTCCTGTTTAGTTTTCTGCATGAAATAGGTGTAGATGAACTCCCTGCAGGCAGTTAATTTTTACAGGCAATAAAAACACTTCAGAGGGCCAAGGCTCTGGAAAAGACGAATGAACAGCTAAATGTACCAGCATTTCTCTGAATTTATTTTGCTATCTGATAGAGCAGTTGAAGAGAAGTTGGGAGATTCGTTGTACAGCTCAGAAGACTGAAAAAGATTGTAGAAAGATTGATGGGCTGATTTGAATAATGTTTTCAGATGTCAGCTGTTGGAGGGCTTTAGCTACAGTTGTGGGTAAATTTAACATCTGATAAAATGACAAATACATTATTAAGTAAAATATACTGCCAGTTTTTGTTAGTGACTAGTACTGTGAATAATCTTGGCTAAAGATTAAAGAGGTGATGAAGTAGACTCTGAGGAAGTATATATATCATTACACTCAACTAAACATAGCTTCAAAACCAATCTGGGTGACTGATAAATTCAGAAAATCATATGGAAGGAAGAAAAGGCTCAGTATGGGTTATATTTATTCTAATATGCAGTGGAGCCTCTTGAGTTTCAATTAGATGTATCACTGGACACACTTAATATGCATGTGACTATCTGGAATAACCACAGTGGTGCAGAGGATTTGTAGTGTGGTACATGGGACAGCTTACATATGTGTTGGGGTGCATATATAAGGAGAGAGGAAAAGGAGCTATGCTTTGTATTCAGATGTATGTGCTGTTTAATGGCTATTTTACTGCTTATTGATGCCATTTCATTGCATGATGGAGATGTCTTAGGTTTTTTTAAAGCTTTATCTTGAAGCAGTATGTATTTTGAATTTTAAAGGGTGATAGAAGCATGCATCTTCCAGTAATATTTCTTGTTAATAATTGTCTCTTTGCTTCAAACAAACAGCAAAGGACACTGTATTTGAAGTAAAATCTCACATGAAATTAAAATTCTCAGAGCCACTGTCTGATCTCAAAATGCCATAAAATCAGAGTAAAAGACTGACTTTGATGAGGTTACTTCAATATGTATCTCTCTAACTGAGTGCAGAATCTGACTAAAAAATACACAGTAACTAAATTTCTTAAAAATCTTGGTGGCTTTGTAATACTACACAATGACTTAATAGAAAAATATAAATACAACCAAGGATAAAATATTCAAATTTTCAGAGTTGGCATATTTATTTCTGTGGGTATATGGTAAGCGGAAATAAGCAAGAGCTGGGGTACTATGTTTACATTTTTTGTTCTTCAACTTAATTGTTTTCAAAGCAATCACCACAAATAATCACCACACAGAAGTTTCAAGTGTTCTTTTTAACAGCTTTATATGAGTTAGTAAACAATGATTATCATTTAGACTAACAGGGTTGTTTTTTTTGCCAGCTACAAGGAATATCTGTGCTCTGTGAGTTTGAACTTCAGTCCTTCTAATAAATGACAATAAAATGTAGTAAAAATACAGTGCTTTTCTCAGAATCTTGTAATATACTTGTTTCATCTATTTAGACCATTAGCACAAGCATAAGTAAGCTAGTGCTTTCTTGATTTGTTGGTTATACCTGCACATGGAATGAAATTGAAATATTGAACACATTGAAATATTTTTTGTTAACCAAGAGGATATTACTGTAGATTTGTGAGGAAAAGGAGGTATTCCAAGGAGGTTTTTTAGACTGCCATATATTTTCCTTAAGTAATGCAAACCTATAATAGCTATTAATAGTCATGTTTTCAAGTAGTCTGTATTTTTTTAATGGACAGTAAATAGAAAATACTGTTTTACTGGGAGGTTCTCAAGTGGGATATTGAACTATTCAGCTTTGCAGTCTTGGTGCTTTTCCCTATCTGATATCACG
This sequence comes from Poecile atricapillus, assembly GCF_030490865.1. NCBI lineage: Eukaryota > Metazoa > Chordata > Aves > Passeriformes > Paridae > Poecile > Poecile atricapillus. Next base: position 38,178,509 of record NC_081289.1, on the reverse strand, counting down.
TCATATTTTTATTCCTCTTAAACACCTGACATTGAAATTCGTATGAGATTATAACCTCTTCAAAGTTTAACAGCAACAGTCAGAGTTACATTTGAAATTATCTAAATGGGTATGATTTAAATTCTTCAATTCTACCAGAAAGTGATTATTTATTTTCAAATGTGGCTTTGAATATATTATTTACAGCCCCCATGTGTCCCCTCTCAAGTTGACTGCAGGGTCCAACTGATGTATGACTCTATGAAGAAGATGTCATTTGTTTCCCAGAAAGCTTGATAAGAGAAATACAGTAGGAAGGTATAAGAGACTGTATAATCGTTTAAAGTATACCAGTGACTACTTAAAATTACACATTCTTCTACTTAAACAGAATTGTAGGAGGCTGGAAATTGTGCCATTTTCCTGAGTCCCTTAAACTTGTATTGAAATTGGCCTTAGAATGTAGCTGTCTTGCTAGTAGTGCTTAAATTTCAAATGGACAAGAGTAACACAGAAGTTTAATACTTACTAGGCTACAGTGCAAACGGGAGGAAAACAGGTATATTAATGACAAAAAAAGAAATCCTACTGAATTTCAGTAGGAGAACATTGGGTTGTAACTGGATGCATATACTGCACTTCAGCTTTATTTTATTAGCTCCTCCAGTAACCACTGTAGGGGCATAGTTGGTCTCTTTCCCATGGCAGAGATACAGAATCTAAAGCTCTCAAATCCCAGGGCTTGTGTTGCTGAGGAATTGCTTACTGCCTGAAATACTGAAAGTATAGAAATTGATGCAGAGAATTAGCTGACTACTCATCATCCCGAGCTGCCCTTCTATGTGTGCATTGCTTAAATTTACATTTTTTCAGCTAAGTTTTAGTTTGATGATAGCAACATCTGGAAGAAGTTTCAGCAGTGGCTGAATTGCAGCCTTGCAGAGATATTCTTTCTGTTTTAATGCTGTGCTACAAATACCAGTTTGGCACTTCTTTAGTCCCTGCAGAGTAAGAAACTGGTAACTTCAGCTACTTCATATATTGGTGTAGAGAAGATGTTGCCAGACTCTTCTCTGAAATACAGGGTGAAAGGATAAGAGGTAACAGATGCAAGTTACAGCAGGAGAGGTGCTGATTGAAAGTTTAAAAAAAATGGTTTTAGTTTGAGGGTGGTGAAACATTTGGTGCAGGCTGGGGAGCGAAGTTGTGGAATCTCTGTCCTTGGGCATGCCCAGGATCCAACAAATCAAGGCTTTGAGAAACTTAATGTGACTAGACCCTGTTTAAGAAAGTCATTGCACCAGATGGCACCTAAAACATCTTTCTGATCTCAATTACTTTATGATTCTGTAGGGACTAAAGTATTCAATAGATAGGTCAGAAAAAGAACACATCAGTGTAATAAATGAACATGTTACTGGTCACTGAAACTTTCTTCCCAACTCCTTTACTTCATGGTGATTAACACAATTCTTTTACTAGGCCATAGCTTCAAGAGTGAGCAGGATGTTCAGAGAAGTGACAGATGGGAAGGAGGATATAATCTGGTTTTATCTCTGAAGTTCAGTGAAATTCAATTCCAGATGTCTATTCAGGATGTTTTTATACAGGCTTAAGGAAAAACCTATACGACACTTCAAGGATCCTGCAACCATAATGTGTGCAGGGTTTCTTGAAGCCCTACTGATTGATGTCCAGTCTTAATGGCCAGAAGCTATTTCTGTGTCATTGATTGTGGAGTTGAAACGAAGTTTGCAGAAAAAAAGATTAGTTCAGTAATTGTGTTTGTTAATAATAGATTACGTTGCTAAACACACTTTCTTCAATAAAGTGAGAACTCGAAGTCACACTACAGTGCTTTATTGATTCCTGTTATTTACATTGCTGCTGTAAAAATAAAGCAACAGTCACTCCCAAAGGTTTGCAGTCATAGGGAGCACTAAGGATAGCCACTCCCCAGTTTTACTTGTAACAAATACATGGTCTTTAGACAAATCCTTCCATTTTTCCATGATTGATTTCCAAGTAATTGTGCAATTAAAGTTTTCATTGTAGAGGTGTTAGTTTAAGAGATGGGAAGAAGCATAATAATTGAAGAAATGGTTATAAACACATATTTGATTAATTGTCCTTTGACTGAAAAAGGTGTTTTCCTTCTCTTTGACTGCTCTTTTTAAATACATGTGGGAATAATCCCATCCCCTTCCTTCTCTTCTGTGAGCCTAAACCAAATCAACTCTTCCTGGTTTTGTGCCTGGTTTTTTTGTTGGTTTGTTTGGGTTTTTTTCCCAGAAGGGTTTCTTCTTCCCCATGAACATCCCAGTAGCCCTTCCTTGCATCTGTTCCCAATTGAACTCACAATTCTTGAACATGGGTGATGGAACTGCTCATATTGCAGACGTGGTCCTGCCAGTCTGTACGCTGACAGTGATACACATTCAAGACAACTGCATCTCAGAGGGATGTTGGAAAAATGCCATCATATTCATCTGATATCTTTTGGAATGTCAACTAAAAAGCAAACAAATCTTTGATGTTATCTGTGTTTATCTAAGGTTGGTTATTTCGTTAGAGACAGGAAATGACTGACTGTATTAGAAACCACTTATTAAGTAGTGTTTCAAATTCTGTTCCTAATTACCCCATACAGGCTCATTTTAATCAGAATGAATAAGCTGGTGCAGGTCTGACTGAAAGAAGGATATGTCCCATTAAGTGAGTTTGATACTCTTACAAATAGGTAGCATGTAACTCAGTTGGCTGGGGATAAATATATTCTCTGATTGCCATGATTAAAATAGAAACAGATTATTCTGTTTTTCATGAAGGTTGCCTAAACTAACCTGCACTGTAGATGCACAGCACTGGAAGAAATACCACTGGGCTGGCTTTGACTAAACTGAAATTCTTTTCCCTTTTCTTGATATCAAGAGAGATGCAAGAATTTAATTATTTTTACGGCAGTGGGCTGTGAATAGGTAGAGGATGGAGGATCACTCATTAAGGCCAGTGTGCAAGGTTAATGAGAAGATCACTTAATTTGCTGTTTACTTGCTTAGAGCTTAATCTGTGCTGCAGTCCTGCAGCAATCACTTGAGTCGTTCATGGGATTAATACATCCCACAGAAAGACATTAAAGCCGAAAGTATAGAAGACAAAGCTCATAATTTCATTTCCCATTGGAAGAGGCATTTATATTCTTGGTCCAATGTATCACAACCCACAATGGGCCGACAGCAACGCAACTTAAAGTTTTAGGTACCCAGTGTGTACCTTAGGCCTCCTTGTTCCCCAGGAGCCCCAAAATCCTACATCATTTTGACTGGAAATCTTTCACCCCTAGTCTAGTCTTTCACCATTCTTAGTGCACCTGAGCTAAGCTCGATTCCAGAGAAAATCAGGGCCTTGGCCATCATGCATGAAAAGGCAGGACTGGTGTGTAGGTGCTGGCAGCCAGCAGCCCCCTGAAGACCTTGTAGAAAGAGAACTATTTGTGAGACGTGTTGACTGTTCCCTCCTTGCAGTATCTCCATGGCAGCTGCCCAAGGGTTGGTGCTTTCTAGTCCTTCTGTTCCACAACAAATAACCACTTCTCTCAAGTAAGCAGGACTTAGGTTGCTGTGAAATCCATCGTCCTCCATGAGACTTCTGTTGTTTCCTCAGACAATCAAAATTTTAACAATTTAAAGCCCTTTGGGAAAGCAAGCAGGACTGTGGAATTTCAGAGTTGTTCACTGCAGAGGGATAGAGTGAGCTCCTTTTTTACTTAGGAGCCTCTTCACTCGAGCATCAAATGTAAAACCTACATTCAAGGTTGGCAGGACATAGTTAACCTTGCAACATGTGCTAAGCTTGTGTTTCCAGTAGTGTGTGACAGACAAGAACCAGAAACAGTTTTTTGTAGAGCAGTTGTCTGTTTCCAGCATCTCAAAAGTACAGAAATTGGTAAGAAAACAATGCATCTGTTCAGGCAAAATTTACCTCTCTGTTTCTGAGTTGAATGATTCTCATCAATGGATTCCACCATGTCTGTACTTGTGCTGCTCTTTGTGCAGACACCTGTTTCCTCATCTATTGTTCTGAATTACTGAACAAATCCATTCTGTAAATTTAAAGAAAGCATTAACTGGAAATTTATTTTATAGAATAAGTTGCTATAAAATTATTTTGAGAGATAAATCGCTGTTTTTATGGGTTTTATTTATAAAATACAGATACATCACACAGTTAAATGTCTGTTTTTTAAGTTTAATTGATCATTGGAAACACTTTATGGTTTCCAATGATCCAATTCACTTTATGGTGAGTTTTGAAAATTGAACTGTAACTGTCACATTTTAAAATCAGGATATAAATATTTCACCAGTCTTTTAATAAATCAGAAGAGTGACTGCTATTAATGTCAAGAAAGCTGGAAGAACTTAAGCTCTAACAGAAGATCTTTTAAAATTTTATTTCATGGAGTGGCTATTTTATCTTCAGATGTGTTTCTTTTACTGTGTACACATGTTGTTATTTGGTGATGTCATAATTCAGCAGTTCCAGTGTAAAACAGATTCTACAGCTGTTCCTTAAGAAGAGGCAATAGGTGTGTGAGATTTTTTTTTATTATAATCAGTGTGCTCATGTATTTATTGCTATTTACCTTCATATAGCGGAAAGTAACTGTATTCAATGAGGGGTTCCCATTATAATTATTATTGATATTCACAGAAATATACCCTCAAAGAAAATATGAGCTATTTGTTAGAAAGTTAATGGAAAAACTTGTATTATCCCATTCCCCAGGGTTATATAAGGGACATTATCAAAAGAAGCTGCACATAGATTTAAATATCTGGGCCAAATTTCCATCCAGTCTTGCATAAGCTTTTTCCCTCGTGGCCTTTCTCACTTAATATTTCATCAATTACAAGTTTTTATTTCCTTTATGTATGTGCAGCGATGTGACTTAACCAATGTAAATGAATTCTGATTAGATCTGTTTGAAAAATCCTGCAAAAAAACAATAAAAAAATGAGGAAAAAAAATGGCTTCAAATTTCACAGAATGGACTATAAGTTGTTCCTCCAGAGAGAGAGGGGGAGAAAGAGAGAGAAAGCGTAGTTGCTTGTACATTTGTGTAGCTGAACTTAAACTACCATAATAAGAATGTCACAAAAATTATATTTTCACCCTATAGTGATATGATTCTAGATGGAGCTGCAAGTAGTACTTTTTTCCATGAGTACACGAACGATAGATAATAATAATCAATCTTCTTGCTTGATTTCAGAACTCTCTCAGAAAATGACAGTACCTCTTTACCACCTACTGACTCCTGTACCAGTCCTACTAAAATGGATTTGTCGTTTAGTAAGACTGCCAAACAGTGCCTAGAGGAGATATCTGGTGAGTAACAATAAGTCAGGAGAAGACTGTGAACTTCTTTATTTACATCTGTTTCTTACCAGGAGCTTTGTAATGGGTTGAAATACTTCTGACCTCTAATCATGAGTGGTGTTAAATACAGAAAAAATTTAGGTGATGTATATTTAGTGCTTCAAATCCACTGTTATCTATTTGAACTAGTTCCTTCTGCTCAAATACCCTCTTCATCATTTTGCAGAAACTGGGCTTTCACAATCTAGGGTTTCATGAAATTGTTATTTTATTTAATTATACTGAATGTTCCAAGAGGAGCAGTGGAAAGTAAACTTCGGAAAGTTTAACACTCTCATTTAATAACATCAAATTAAATCATAACATCAGAACTGAGACATAAATTGCATAATATACACATTGCTTTTATAAATGAATCTGTATTCAGAAAACAAGCAAGTCCTTACTATTGTACCTGACCTGTAAGCTGCTGCTAGAGCTAAGCTGCTACTGGTTGTGTTACAAGGAATTCCTTGTATATGTGGATTAAAGTCCTTACTGGGTTACAAAGATGAAGGGATGGGGTATTTCAGTCATATTAGAATAATTCCTTTGAAGTCAGCAGAACCATGCTGAGTTACATCAGCGTTGGATCTGACCATGACTCTGCCTATGGATGCAAAAAGCAAAGTGTGCCACAGCTCACTTTCTCATCAGGACTGAATTGCACTGCAGGGTTGTGTGCAAGTTGCTCCAAAGGGTCTCTGCAAGAGCTGTTACTTGGGGTTTCAGGGTTTATTTTTGCTATTGCTTTGTTTTGTTTTTCATTAGCATCCTTACTCTTACAATTTTACAAAAATAAAAGGTGATATCCTGTCTCACTGGTTTTACCTATGGTTTTGGCCTTTTACCACAAATTTTTAACATTCAGATGGATTTACGAGTCATGTGGTTCTTCTCAAGCAGGATATAACTCACTTGAAGTATTAATTTGACACATCAGTCTAAAATTATCTTTACACCAGAAGGGAAATCAGATGCCCATGATTTATGGGGACTGTCTTGACATTTAGCTGACTCATACTGAAAAAGGTTTTGTCCTGGTTTGTCTCAGTCCCTTTGGAAGTTTTCTAACATCCGTTATTTGCACAGCCAGCTTCTGTGATAAATATGTCACTCTGAAACATGGTGAAATGTTCTTTGGAGGTGATGCATACCTGTTAAAATATAAAATTATTTTTAATTATTCCAGAAATTGGACTCCTTGGTCTAATATATATATATATGTATATGGAGTTTAATTGAAACACCACAAATTAAGAGATGCTAGAAAAACCCAAACAATTCAATACCTTCTGAAATGATCAAACAGAATATCATGTCTGATGACCTTTTATTGAAAACTAGACACCAGAGATGTTTCTAATTTGATTGTGTAGATTTTGGCATTAGCTGTTGATTGTCATAACAGGCTGTAAAGCAGAACCACTGGGAAAATGTGGTCAGTGATTTTCTGTGTGCATAGGGAAACAGAGGTGTGTCACTCATATTTAACTGTTATCAGCACAAGGAATAAATGGATCAAATACTATATTTGCTGAATAATTGTCTGTGTGGATGAGCTATCACCAGTTATTGGTGATTCTGGTTTTAGATTTGCATGGATAAAAGCTCATGTGACAGTTGCTCAGAGGAGAATTCCGTGATGGATTAGCTATGAGGAAGGACAGTTAAATTCTTTTACTTAAGAGCATCTTTACTCTGATATGATCAAGGGATTACAGCAGTAGTAGCAAAGAGATAGGCAAGGCTAATTTCCATGGTCTGGTCACCTATTTTCAGGGTATTAAGTGATGAATCCAGTTTCTTTCATTTTGATATTACCTTTTTCCTGGAATTGTCAACTGTTGCAATGGGTGGACATCATCTTTATATTATCTTGATCTTCTTTTGAAACTTGGTAGCCACCACCCTAGCACAATATGTTTGTAAACGATAAGGATCAGTAAGGATAATGCAAAAGAGTGAACATCTGTGGAAATCACTAAACAGCTTGGAGGAGTGTGTTCGTAAAGTGCTGTCCCATCTGTATTTTGTTTCTACTTCATTAATCATTATTATTTTTAAAGTGCCAAATATTTAGAACTAAGGCTGACATCCTCAGGATTAGAATATTTTTGCCAATATTGTTGTATAAACTGTTTCTCTACTTCCTGAATATTTGTACATTCCTGTTTGTTATAGCTTTTTGGCTAAAGATTGCTGCTCCCATAACCAGCCAAGCTGTTCATATCAGAACTCCTAATCTACTCTTGAGAAATACGAGCCAATCGAACCTGAACTAGTGCTTTAAGTGTGTCTGGTTCAAGATTTCTCCATTATAAAGACAAAAGTTGGATGCAGAAAAAAATAATCTTAAAATTATTTAGGAGTGGTTGGCCAGGCACCATTCTCTTGATGTAATTCAGGAACCAAACCCAAGTTAATTTTCTTGGTGTAGTGGTGAAAAGTCATGGCTCTGCTTTCTGTGTCCAGCAAGGCAGTTTACATCCCTTTGCTACTGTCTAAATAGTGGTGATGTGAAAGTAGAAAGTAAAGCAAGAATCTGTAGAGGGAGTTTTCAGCTCTCCTCTGCTCAATCTTCCTCCTCCAAGGGAGCTGGTTACCTTTATAGCCTCTTGTGTCTTCCAGCTCAGAGCTGGTGAAACGTAAAGTAAGAGCTCAAGCAGGTTGTTTCCTGCCCACTGCTTTGCAAGTGATTACTTGGTTTTACCTGCATGGCCATGAGAAGAGAATAGTGCTGGAAGACAAGGGAGAGGGGGCGGCTGGTGTAGGCATGAACTCAGAAGTGTGGCTTGTGGTTGTCCTGATAAACTGGACAACTTCTTTATTTTCACCTTGTCACCAATAATCTGCTGCTCTTGGTAAATATATACATGGCTTATGTCTAAAGCCATTTTTGCATCTTGGTAGAGCTACTGTAAATCTGTTCCCATGTCACTGGTGGGAATTTGTTCTAGATGTGATCTGAAGTGCTTCAGACTTTGTTCCTATTTTTTTTCCTCTCTCTTTGAATATTCCACAGCTCAGCCAGAGGAGCCCCAAGGGTTTCCACAGTGCACATGCAGATCAGCACTAGAGCACACCTAGAGCAGTTTTTAGTTGTCCTGCATACCTTGAATCCCCTCTGTGTGCACAGCTTCAGTGATATTGGTACTCTCACTGAGTGAGCCCTGTTTGTAGGCATGAGACACCAGAGGAGTAGTTCTGGAGTGTTCTGTGTCTGGTGGGCTTGTTGCTCATGCGGCACACAGGTGTTCAGACCTCTGTCCAGGAAATCCCAGACAGAAGTTTGAGACACCTAAATAAGGAACAATTCTTCATTTCAAGTATGAACACAATTTCTTGCATGTACCATTTGCCTCAACAAGATTACTCAGTATCCATCCACTCAGTTTCTACAAAACTGGAATATACCTTTATAAACAGGATTATAAAATTATAATGAGAAGAAAGACCAATAAAGTAATCCAGTCTTGTTGTTGTTATTTTTGGTATGGCTGGGAACAAATTGTTCAGACTTTCTTACCAACTATTTCTTTTTAAAGTAGCTGTGACATTAATCACCTTCTGCAGCAACTTTATTGGAGAAGAATGTCAGTAAGTTAATTAGTTAATAATCCATTGTAAACTGTACATGTCAGAAACTACAAAGTATTATTTTATAAAATCAGTGATAACATTTGGCTTTCACAAGTGCTGGCATGTCCTAAGAGCTTAATGCAGTGTGTGATTAAGTAATTATTCATTAATTTATAAATATTGACTAATAATTAAAAATCTGAGGGATGAAGCAGAAATGAAGCAGTACTTTTAAAAGTTATAGGCCTATCTCAATGGCAAGATTAGCATAAAAACATTCAAATTTTAATATTTATGTTTATTGTGCTTAATTTTTTGTTCCCTTTAAGAAGTAGTTAATTAATACATGCAGGAATAGTTTACATTTTTTTCAAGTAAGCTTAGCTGAAGAGATTCATAATCTTATGCATTTCCAGATCTATTACATAATTCATTTGTAGGGTTCTAAACCATCCACTGAGACTTCAAAGAAAGTCTTATCTGACAGCAAATTTTGCCCAAAGATTACAAGTTCTTAAAATAATTTTATAATTCCTTTTATGAAAGAGACAGTAAAAATAAAGTAATATGTTACACTGACTGATGGATTGAGGAAGTTCCCTAAACTGTTCTTGACGTACACATATTCCTGCTTGGTGTTTGGAGAACACACTGAATTGCGAGGTAGTTGGGGAATAATGCTGTCATGGCATTTGCTTTCCTCTAGCCTCCTATACTTCCCTCTTAGCTTAGAAAGATGTATTTTTTGGTTGCTATATCTAAACATTTTAAAATGGAGGGCTGAGATTTAGAAAGTTATTTGTCAATAAATAAGCTGGAGAATTTTCCACATTGCAATTTTATGTTTTGGCAAATGGCACCCTGCAGAGAGATGTGGTAAAGTACAGGGATAAATTCAGTGTTTTTTCTACTGAGCACTTGGTCTAAGATAAATAAGTATCTGCTGTATCTGGAAATTATCACAATGGCCTGTCTACCAAGTGAGGCAATGGGATTAATGGGAGAAAAGTTCATATTACTTTGTAATTAAGAGATGTAGTAAAATGTTTGTACACAGGAAGGTGTGATTGAATGAAGGTTGTGTGATTAGCCTCAGTACCTCTGTATAAAAGCATTTGATTCATTGTGTTTTCAATGTATTTTGAAATGAAGCAGATGAATGCTGCAGCTGCCAGCTACCCTCACATGGCTCTTACACAGTCCAGTGTCATTCCCTTTTTGGTATGATGGTCTGTGACCTGTGTGCTGCTGAGGCTGGGCTGCAATGAGCAGCTCAGCTGGGAGAGGTGACAGGTCAGCAGGGACACTGAGGCCCACTGCACTGTGCTGCTGCCAGTGACCCATCCTGCCTGGAGGGGTGTGACACCTCCTGCCAGCACCCCATGTGAAGTTTGGTGGGGCTCATTGGGTGAACATTTTTCAGCCCCTGACATAACCTTTTCTGCTCCTAGCTAGAAAGAAGACTGACAGTGCCTGTCCAGTTCTGACAGTCTTGTGTGTGGTCCCTGGTGCTGGAGCTGAGTGGCTGTGCACTGCTTCCCTAGCACAAGGGCTATGCCATGCCCAGAAGGGCTCCTGAGGCCAGCCACGCACACTGGGAGCCTGGATGGGGGCAGAGAGGGTCCACATCTGCCTACAGCTTACCATGGAGACAAGTCACTGCCTGCAGGTGGTGGGGTATGAAAGGGCAGGTGGGGAAGTTATTAATGGATTTGAAATATCAGGGAGAGATTCAGACTTGTTCTTTATGGTAGGAAAAGAGCCTGTTCTCTTGATTCCAAGACAATCATCAAGAGAACTTTGTCATCACAGGGCCAAATCACAGAATCACAGAAGAGTCTGAGTTGGAAGGGACCCAGAAGGATCATCTAGTCCAGCTCTTAAACTCAGTCTATATAGGGATTGGATCAATGACCTTGGCATTATTATCACTGTGATCTGACCAAGTGAGCTAAAAATCATCATCCTTCCTGTTAATTCAAAACATAGCAAGGGAGAGTACAGTTTACTATAAATTCAGAATATAAAACCAATTAATGTGAAAAGAGCAAGATTGCCCTTCTTTTTTGAAGTTCTCTATTGTCAATACCTCTCTGTGAGGACTTTCTAACAACCACAGCTTAACCAGGCGTGTTGGGCAGGCTGGGACAGCCACATGGCACTGTGAGTGCACACCAACACAGGAGTCTGCAGGCAGTGCTGGAGCTCTGGGGCAGCCCCAGCAGCACACCAGCTCTGAGACCCCATCAGCATCCACACCAGACCAAGCTCTGCTGCAGGCAGACACCAGCACACTCATGAAACTCCTCCAAGCAGCCATATGTTACTGCAGCTGGCAGACCCTGTGAGTAAGCACAGAAGTCTTGTCTTTTGTTTCCATGCTGACAAGGTGATAGGTGTTTAATATTTGGGACAGTTTCGAGCTCGAACAGACAGACCATTCCTCTTGTCTCCTCTTTGAGTGGTGTTCTAGGTGGGGATGGGAGTTGTACCTCTTGATGTGGAACATGTCTTTCTAGGAATTCATCAGTGCTTTAATATGGGAAACCACCATTAATTTAGGCTACTGTTTTTTTTCTGAGTTATTCTGTGTTTCTGAGAGTCATCTAAGAAGAAATGTACCTTTCCTTTGAAATTTCCAAGAATTTTCTCCTGTGTATCTTCAAAAACTGTAAACTGAAGCAATGAAAGGCAAGAAATACACACTGAGGCTTCTGTTAACATCTGTTTATTCATACAGGAAATATGTGAACAGCTTATAATTCTTAGGGTGGCATTTTTAAAGGTTATTTGTCTGTCAGGGTTTCTCAGGTAGAGACTTGAGATGAGCATATTTTCACACTGACTAAAGCAGTTTATTTTTATACAGCAATTTTATTATTTGTATATTTCTATATAATGTTTTTTGAAATTAATTTCCCCTAGATAAAAAGTTTGTATCTAAAAAATTATAATTAAATTCAGCTATTTCTTTGTTCATCTTTCCATTATTTCTGGGACTAATGTCTTTTTCTTTGTGAGAAAAGACATACATTTAAGCATAAGTCTTCTTTCTCTCTGGATAATGAATTTAAAAATAGCATTCAAAATTGCTGAACTTAGTTCAGATAAAATATGGATTTGCTTTATAAATAAATTGCGCCTCTATTAATGGGTTTTTCTGGAGAATATTGTGAAACAATGATTTTTTACAGCTTTTTTAATTCTATACTAGCCTCTGAATCTCACAGAGGTGCAAACAGGATACCTTTCTAAGGAGAAAGAAATTAAATATTTCCTTTTATGAATCACCTTACCAGACAAATTCTGTTGTCTTATGATCTTAAATTATATTTTCTTAATTTAGAGCAGAAATTGCAAGACTGAAGGTCCTTTTGCAAGTCTGCTTTTAGCTTCCTGCATAGGGAGTAACAGTGATATGGAATAAATAGTTTTTCATCCTTACCTTTCTGGGGGAAAAGTAGGATTTGACCACGAGCTAGATCTGTTACTGTAGCATCCCATTCAGGTGAAGCTGTGTCTTGAAACCTGTGGCACTGTGAACTGGGCAGAGGCTTCTGTGTCTCCAGTTTAATTCACCAGGATGTTTGCTGCCATGGCAGCCAGCAGCATTCACTGCAGTAGCAGAGAAGAGTCATATATCTGGGAATGCAGGTTGAATACTAAAATGTAGGGAGGCTTGTGCTTCAGTGGTTAATTTTGGCTCTTTATTGAGCTCTGACGTGGAGGCTGTACTTGCAGTTCTGTGTCAGCCCATCTAAAGTGAAGAGCTGTGCACTAGGATCAGTCATGAGCTGGTGAGAGGGAGGGAAAAGCCCGAGACAGTACTTGCGCCTACTTTGGATTTCAGAAGGCAGCAGCTGTAGAAAGAGATGCAGGCCCACCGCTCCGATGAGACTGCTGATTGGATGGAGAGGGGAAAACACAGTTGGCTTTTGGGATTACTTCTGTGCTGGAGCAGAGTGTTTGATCAACTCTCTTCTGCTTGAGAGAAATCTAAGTGAAAATGACTGTAAGTACTGCAGATTAATGTGACGGACGAGAAGTGGCTTAGCAGAGACAGCAGCGTAATTTTAAAGAAGATGACTGTGCCTGTCTCGTCCCTTACAGTAGGTAGAGTGCATGTGTGAGCTGTGCTTTCACTGCGAGTACAAGTATGTGCTGCTACCTGGGGTGTGCAGCGTGCCGCGATGCAGGGAGCACCGCCCGGACCTTCCAGGGGAATTGAGCTGCTGTCCATCTCAGAAATAGGAAATCTAACCGAGGTGAAGCAGCAGCCGGAACGATGCAGCGATCTGCTGAATTGTCAGTGTTTAAAGGCACGGAGGTTAGAAGAGGGTGTGTTCGTCTTCAGAAGCAGAAGTCTCTAACCAATCTCACGCTCATCAGTGAAGGGGAGAAGAGGCGATACTCATACAGGGAGAACTGGTTTGGAAACGCCTCCAAGTCCAGCCAGAGTTACCAACAGAGGGATGCAGAAGCTGGGTGCAGAGGCTCCCTGTCCAAGGCATTCTCGCAGTCAGTGCACTCCCTATGCCACTCCAGCTTCACCACACCCCAAGCATTTCAGGGGATACCACCAGCTGGAAGCAGGACATCTAGGAGGTCAGGAGACCCGCGTACAGGTGAAGGCTTTCAGACTGACAATGAGGAGAGCAAAAAGTCCGATGATGAAAATGCATCCTGCACATCCCATTTCCGCAGCAGGACCTGGGCAGAGGAGGAGGAGGAAGGTTGCTTGCGTGAGGGGACTGCACATCTGGATGAAGATGTCATAATAACAATGCTGGGTGACCTAGAACAGGTCCTTTATACTGATATTTTAGGTAAGTTAACTTTGGCTTGACATCAGGAAGGGCAGGAGGAGACCCAAGTGTTAGCACATATCTGCACAGAGCACATTTTTGATCTTGACAATGATTTCCCAAGACAGAACTGGGTTTTTTTGCAGTAGTGTGCAAAAATAGGGTCTAGCCATTTCTTCTTTGTTTGCTTACTATTACCTCTCAAGACTGTGAAATGAAGACAAAGGTCTAAATTGCTTTTGATGGGTCCAGGGGTAGCAACAGCCTTTGAATAACTGAACATAGTTTGTTTAGCTTTTTGAAAAAATAAGGTGAAATATTGAAGTGCTATTAGCTTATTATTAAATAATTTTATTTTAATGACGTTTTTTTCTCATTAATTTGAAACTGATATCTCAAATCTAGGTTTTGAGTGGGATAAAACATATCTCAGCCTTCTTGAAAACTGTCCCTCCAGTATTTCTTCCCCCTTCTCTAGCCCTCCTGCAGATAACTGCACCCCTACATGTGGAATTGTGAGTGCGAGGGTTTCTGTTTCACTTAAATAGCCAGTTTTGCTATATCTGTGCATGCCAGTGAGTATTTGAAGTCCACAGCCATAGATGCTTCAAAGGCTTCTGTGTTACTGGCTTTACTTTTCATCTCTCAGCCCTTTATAAGAGTGCTCAAAGTGTTCATTTCCAAAGCTTTGTTCTTCATCCAGTTAAATGGTTGAAGTAGCTGCTTGCTTTTCGAAGGTTATGTGCCATGTGTCCAGCCTGGAGCCCCTTGCTGGTACATATGTTAGCCCTGATTGTGTTAAATATTAAGGACAAAATTTTTGCTGTGTATGTAGTGGAAAAAGCTGTCATCTCAAAGCAAGAAAGAAACAAGAATTCTCTTTGTATGCATAATTTTTATTATTAAACTGTACCAGTAGGTTAAAAGGGCTTCTGCTAGAGATCAAAAGCTTGCTAGCACAGGAGACTGAGCTCTAACCTGCCTCTGCTCCTCTGCAGCTGTTTGTCACTGACAAATCCATGCTCTCTTGTAAGCCTCAGTTTCCCTGCTTGCAGAGTAAAACTGGCATTTTCCTTTCTGAGTTAATATCTAATAGTGGACAATTCTCTGGGGAAACATTTATTATTTGTAAACCCTTTTGTTCAAATCAGACAATTGATGGAATTGCTTAATGGATGGAATTACTCTCCCATTTGCTTTGAGCTGTGATTACATGTGCAGAAGAACAAAAATTACTATGAACAGTATTATTGAATGTAAAATTATGCGTGAGCATCAGAAATGTGAATGTAAAAGTCTGGCCTAGGTATCTAGTGGTTCCTGTAAAATGTCTGTTTTGATTTTCTGTGAATGTATCTCACACAGTGGAAGAAATCAATGTGTTTTCCAGAAATTTACTGAGAGAATAATGATTCACTGTTCATAGGCAAAATTTTGGAGTATTCATGTTTAATATAAATGAAGAAGCTACGAATGGTTGGAGTAAATGGCCTTTCTTGTAAGAGGAACAGAATTTTGACAGAAAGTTTCAGGTTAGCCCGGTTTTAGTCTTATCCCAGTTTCCCCATGTGTGAAACAGAATGGATTTTTCTTAGTGTACAAACCAGAATCACTTGAGATAGCAAGACAGGGTGCTTTCCTGATAAGTTAGGTTCAGCAAATATGGCCAGACTCTTAGATGGCAGTGTATTGTATTATAAGAAACACAGTACCCAGAGAAGTCTGAAATCCCTTTGAACCCAATGCTGGTGCAATAAGCACCATAGTGTCTCCACTAGCAGGCATAATGTAGCTAGTTTTCAGAAAAATAAACATATTCATTATCCTTATGGTTCTCTTTACAGAAGGAGGCTTGATGTGGATGGGAAGTCAGTACTGTCGTGAAAACCTTGGATCTTGTACTTAGTACAGAAAATTTCTTCCCTGTCATGTTAAACTATTTACACTTTCTGACTTGGTCATCATGGATTCCAGTGATATAGTCTTTAGAGAATGATGGAAAGAAAAAAAAACAATTCCTTTTAAACAACTCTAACAGTTAGTGTGAGAATTTTTTAAATAGTACTATGTAATACATTAATAAAATAAAACTTCAGTTTTACCTTGTTTTTTTAGTTAAAACTGATGGAAATGTTTTGAAATTATCCTCTGTGTCACTGAGAGATCAGAAGAGACGAGGTTTCAAGCTTTTCACCTCTGCAGGATAGAATAACACCAATTTTATGGTATAATTTTTCTGAAAGTGAAGTATTCGTCACTGTGAAAATATATTTTGTCAGCTTGCCATATATGTACCTTTTTATTTAATGTATTGCAGTTATACCTCAAGGCTTTGTTATGCCATTTACTGTGCAATACATATTAAAAAAGACAGTTGCTGTCATTTTCACTGCAAGAATTTGCAATGTTAACATACAACAAAGGACAACTGACAAGGAAGGACTGATAAACAAGGAAGGAAAAGGGCAAGGTCACCGTAAAATATGAATTGTATTCAGTTCCTCAAATAAATATAAAGGCAAAGTATTGCTTTGCCTTTAATTCTGCCTGCATAGACCACTGAATTTGTCTTTGTGCGTAAATAGAAAATTTTCTTATACCAACAAGCCACTCTTTCACCTCTGGTTCAAGGCAGGGCAGGTAACATTTCCTGGGTCTTCCCTATATAGGTATTATGGCAGGAATGTAACATACTCCAGGAAGTCAATTTGAATGCATTTGGCAGAGCAGGGAAGGCAAAGAGCAGTGACAGTGAGGAACTGAGTGCACCACGGACAACTGGCTGGAGACAGGCATGAACAGTGTGCCTGGAAATTATCCGGGCTTTAAAAAGCAGTCTCAGTGTAACAGGATGTAAATGTCTTCAGCTTAGCCTGGCCATAAGCCTGTTTACCTTGCAGGAATCTCCAGGATTGTACAGAAACTTCTGCAAAGAGTTGGTGGGATCCATTGATTGCCAGTGCTTAATCGAACATGTCTAGCTTGAAACCCAGGAACAGCTGTAATTTCAGTGACTGTGAACACTCATGTCCTGCAAGGCACTTCATGTAAAAATGTACACAGGTAGTTTATTTTATGGAACTAAATACTGTGAACAGGCATGGCCTTGGGGTGTGGCTTGAGAAGAGAGTTTGGCAGCTGTGCAGGGCCTGTATCCCCACTTCTTGTTTCCATCCTGCCCAGGGGTTGATCCCACTGTCAGTTCCATGGTGCCAAACCAGACGTTTATAGACATTAGCATCATTAAAACACTGAAGAATTTTTTGTGAGTGATACAAGGGGAAAACATAATTTCTCAAAGGACTGTTTGGCTGCAGCAAAGAGGACAGAAGACACAACCAGGGCAGAGTAGATGGGAAAACCTCAAAACGGCATTGCTGTGAAAGCTGGTTTGACGTTAAGCCACAACTGCAGGTTATGGTGGTTAGTTCAATGCATCATTTGCCTATTGAGGAAGAATTAAAGCTTATATGGAATATATATGAAGTAATTTATTTCCATTTCATGTCAGGAGTTGAGATTTTTCTTAGCAGCCTGCATACTATTTGGGCAATAGGACCTGGCTGCAGAAGGTCTGTGAGATATGATGTGAAATTTGTAATTGATAGAGTCAAAAAGGAATTATTTGCACTTAAAGTTCAGCATTTTACATGTAACTCTAATCCTTATGCTTCTTGCCACCCTTCATTACAAGCAACAGATACAGGATGTGATCAGAAGTAGAACACTAGCCTTGAACAAATCAGAGATTTTTGTCACAGAATTTCTTTTGCAATTCTCTTACTGTTCAAAAGTAAAATGAATTAGACTTCCTTGATCTATGGATTTGCTAGAAAACCTGTATTTCTATTTCATTGTGTATGACCACTGGAGGCTTCTTTGAGGTTCGTTATGTCTCTCTTTTATAACATCTCTTCTTTTTAAAATTTATTTAAAATTTATTTTTAATTGTATAAAGTAAAAATTGTTCAGGATGTTCCAGCTGAAGTTCTGAAAGCTTCATAATTTGAGATATGAGACTAGCTTTTCACAATGGCTCCTGAAGGCTGTTGAAACCTGTAATTGTAGAAATGATGCATGTGCTTATATTTGCATCCCAAGAAGTTTTTTTTTATTTTAACCCAAATTAATAATATCCCTATTCAGGAAAGCATTGCAGTCCAGGAACGCTGCTTAATTAAGTGCCTTACTTAAGGAGTACTTTGAAATAGCCTGGGTGTTAAGTGAATACTGAAGAATTGTTCTAAGAGTCATCCCAGTTTTTCCAGACACAAGTTTACTTTAGTGGCTTTTTTTCCTACAGAGTTACATAAAATGTCAAGGACTAAAAAGGGACTTTATAATGTATCAAGTGGTCTGAGGCTGCCTCATGCCTTGATTACAGAGGAAAAAAATCTCAACACTGTAAATCAGAGTTTCATTAATAGATTTGGGCCTTTACAGAGATACTTCAGTGGGTTTTTCTACATACCACATTATTTATAAGTATATGAGTTTTATTAATGAATGGATGAAATTTTATTTTGTAAAATATTAAAGGGACAGCCCTATTTACAGTCATATGTGTGCGTTCTCACCTGTGGATACACATGTGCACTTTATTCAACCTCATAAGCTCACATGATAAAGTATTTGTTGGTTTTACTCTTTTCTTCCAGGGGAAGACCCTGAAACAAGAAGAATGAGAACCGTCAAGAACATTGCAGACCTGAGGCAGAATTTGGAAGAAACCATGTCCAGCCTTAGAGGGACCCAGATAAGCCACAGGTATGCTGGTTTTGTGTAGACTACTAAAAACATGCACCATGGGAGAGTTTTAATGAGACACTTGCACGGGAAAATTAGCTATGACACTAAACTGCCTTAGCAACTTGCATGTGACTTTAATATACTATACTGTACTATACTATACTATTCTATACTATACTATACTATACTGTCTTATACAGTCATTCACAAAGACAGTTATGGTTTCATATACATTTACTTAGGAGCCAATAAAATTTATTTTAGGTAATTTTAAAAGCAGATGTTGGGGATGAGATCAAATGCAAGGAAAAGTGCAAATGTAAAAATAAATATGTCAGTGGTGGGAAAAAGACACATTGGTGTAGTGTTACAGTTTTGAGCTCTCCAGGTGTTGTTTTTTTCCTCTCTTTCCCTTTTCTTCCCACATGAGCTCCCTTTTAATTTTTTTACGGATAAACCAGCACCTTCTGATTGATCCCTAGGGTTTCTGCTAATTTTGTAACACGCAAAACATGTCTCAAGCATTGCATGCATCTGATTATTTTCAATCACACTAAGTCACACACTCATATGGTGGATTTTCCACCAAAATAGTTTTCCCACAGCACCTTCAATCATATGCACAGATTAGTGTAGCCTCTAGGGTCAATATTATCTTGTTCTAATTTTGGTTAAGATATCAGGTGTTTGGCATCATTCCCAAAGTAGAGGTTATAGAATCATGGAATCATAAAATTGTTTATGTTGGAAAAGACCTATAAGATCACCAAGTCCAACCATTAGCTCAGCACTGCCAAATCCAATAAGAAATAATAAATAAATCCTGTCCCAAAGTGCCACATCTACAAGTCTTGTAGATACTTCCAGTAATGGTGACTCCACCTCTTCCCTTGACAACCTGTTCCAGTCCTTGATGACCCTATCCATGAAGAAACTTCTCCTCATATCTAATCTAAATCTGCCCTGACACAACTTAAGGCTATTTTTCTTGTCCTATCACCTGTTATCTAGGGGAAGAGGCCAACCCCCATCTGACTGCAACCTCCTTTCAGGTAGTTGTAGAGAGTGATAAGGTCTCCCTGAGCCTCCTTCTCTCCAGACCACTCCCTCAGCCACTCCTCATCAGACTTGTGCTCCAGGCTCTTCACCAGCTTTGTTGCCCTTCTCTGGGCATGTTCCAGCCCCTCAGTGTCTTTCTTGTACCCAGGAGCGCAGAGCTGGACGCAGAATTTGAGGTGTGGCCTCACCACTGCTGAGTAAAGGGGGGTAACAATTTCCCTGCTCCTGCTGGCCACACTATTGCTGACCCAGGCCAGGATGCCATTGGCCTTCTGGGCCACCTGGGCACTGCTGGCTCATGTTCAGCCACTGTCACCAGCACCCTCAGCTCCTTTATCCCTTGGGCAGTTTCCAGGCACTGTGTCCCCAGCCTGTAGCACTGCATGGGGTTGTTGTGACCCAAGTGCAGGACCCAGCACTCGGCCTTGTTGAACCTCATCCAGTTGGCCTCGGTCCATTGATCCAGCCTGTCCAGATCCCTCAGGGCCTTCCTGACCTCCAGCAGATCAACACGCCTGCCCAGCTTTCTGTCATTGGTGAAGTGACTGAGGGTACTCAAGATCCCCTCAGCCAGATCATGGATTAAAGTAGTAAACAGGACTGGTCTCAGTACTGAGGGCATATACAAGCACATGTATGCATATGGTGAAAGCACATGCACACTGAGAATTTTTAAAAACAAATACACTTTCCCCCAGCCTTCACTTTTCTTGATTTCTCAGGAACATAGAAAGCACAGTTCACTGACTTCTCCATTCCATTTGGCAGCACACTGGAGACAACTTTTGACAGCACTGTGACAACTGAGGTGAATGGCAGAAGCATACCAAGCTTATCCAGCCGATCGACCCCTGTGACTTGGAGGCTGGGGCAGGCCAGTCCTCGCCTGCAGGCAGGAGATGCTCCATCCTTGGGTGCTGGTTATCCTCGCAGCAGTGCAAGTCGCTTCATACACACAGACCCTTCTCGATTCATGTACACCACCCCGCTTCGCCGAGCAGCTGTCTCTCGCCTTGGAAATATCTCACAGATTGACATGAGTGAGAAGGGAAGTGGTGATTTGGACATATCCTCTGAAGCTGATGTTGGTGGCTACATGAGTGATGGAGACATTCTTGGGAAGAGCCTGAGGACTGATGACATCAACAGTGGGTAAGCAGCGCTTTTTCCCCATTTGAACGATGCATGATCAGTAGATGTAGAAGGATTTTTCTAAAAGATTTTGGCACACAAGTAGGAGTTGCATTATAGTTGCAGTATTTAAATATAAATACATAAAAAAACTGAAACCTGCTAGTGATACTCTCAGTTTTCTTCAAATTCTGTTCTTCTCCTTTAATATCAAAACGACCTTGCTATGAACTTTGAGTTCCAATATTACTTACTGGAAATTTTTGGTAGTCCTGTGAACCATCATTTTGTATTGCTTCCTCTGGGATGAGTCTTCTTTTGGTATTTTTATGTTTTGTTTGAGAAGGTAGGTTTGGCATTGGGTGCAGCTGATGAAAAGCAGTTGACAGCACTGACCTCTGTTTCCACTTCAGATATTGTCTAGCATAGTCATTGTAATGGGCCTTTATTACAGATTTTCACCTGTGCATATAATTTGAGCAGCAGCAATATCTTTTCATAAAATACTAGACCAGTTACTCTCCTAGGATATCCAGGAGGAAAAATTACAATTTTTATTTTTGTTTACTCAGTCAATTGGGGTACTCCAATTTGAGGTACTTTGAGGTGCTGCATTCCCTGTGTTTCAATTTCAACAATTCTTATATCAGTCTAGAAACACAAGTCACTTGAGTCCTGTGTATGTGAGACCTTTTAGAACATCATTAAAAAACGAACAGCCATGTTACAGTTTTACTCAAATTACTATTCAGTGCTGCCATTGGCATCTCAAGGCTTCTTGCTGACTGGTGTGTAATGCCATGTTGAATAGAAGTTCCATAGAGTACCTGGTCATGTCACACCACACTGCTTCACTCCATAATTTTAGAATTCTTGCTGTCAATCTAATCTCTTAGTTTGAAGTATAGCTGTGATTAGAGAATAGTGGGTGATGACAATGAGTATGATACATTTCCTAAAGGCAATTTGAAGTCTGTGATCAAAGCTCTCTCTAGAACAGTGTCTCATCTCAAGCACCATCCAAAGATAGATCTCTAGAAAAGGCATCATTTTAAAAAAAGCATATTCCTGTATCTCCATGGTCTACTTTTTCAGTGATCTGTGTATGGAGTGCTGTTGACAGCATTGTCCACAACACAGCATTAGTGACTGTCAAGTAGGATGCCATATTTATATGTGCTAGAAAAGAGAAAATACATATGGAAAATATGATACTTTAATGTCTGTGGACCTCTTATCTTAAAGGAAATATTAATGCTGCCTTTGACAGATGCCTGGTTTTATTCAAAATAGAATAAGAGAATATTTTGCAGTGCCTCATGAGTTGTATTAATTTGCTTATCACATTAAAGGGTGAATATAGTCATCTTATGTGACTGTTCTTTGCATCTGTAATAAGGATAACTCAATAGATAGTAAGTTGCTCTGCGCTCGGTTAACATTTTTAGGTGTGGTAAATGTTAAAAACAAGTTGATAAGCTCTGAAATTTCAAGATTTACTGAGGCATGTAAAGTCTTATCTCTTCCATGCTTCTTCCATTATCAGTTTAATTACTTTAAACACTTGGGGAAAAGAATGCAGCAGTAATTAGAAATTAGTGTGAGGAGGGCCTGTTGCACTTGTTAAGTCTCTCCTTAGTTATACAGGAAAAAATATGTATATAGTCTGGATTGCATTCAAGCACAGCTAAATTTAATATGCAAGTCTAGAGCTATGGAGTCTACTGGATAATTCAAGGCTAGCTAAATAATCTGTAAAAAAATCTGAATTTTGTCTTTAATAAAAAGTTGAATAGAATATATAAACGTGACTGTAAATTTACCTTTGAAAACAAATATGAAATTACCTTCTCCAAACTCCAGATGCTAAGGCTTCAGAAACATTTTCCAAACTGCCAGCCAAGTCTAACCCATGCATTAAATGCCACAGAGCTATGTTGAAAATAATCAAAGGAACCCTTTGTGTTTTAATGCACTTGGGATTGCTGTCATCCATACTGCCACCCAGGACATGATGCCTTCTCAAACTGGAACTGCCACACAGGGCTCCACTACTGCAGCTTTGCTCTCAAGGTCTGCACCTGTTCAGCCACCCCAAACCATGCGGATGGAGGCTGAGGCAGGTGATCCCAGACTGCTGCATTGGCCCTCAGGTCTCTGTCACAGGTGATTCCTGTGGGAGAGGGCCAACAGAACAGCTGAAGTAGCAGTGGTGTGGGTGTGTGCCTTGGTTTGTGCCTGGGATTCTGTGTAGTTACTGAAGTTAAATGTTTGTGTGCCTGCACACAGACCAAAAGGTGGGTCTGCGTGTCACCATTTCATGGCCCAAGGAGAGCTTGAGTTAAAGACTGAATTGTGACTAAACTGGGATATCACTTTTGCCGTCAACCTAACGCTGGGACTACGCCTATTTCAATGAGTCTGTATTTTACTTTGAGTAGGTTCAATGAGGTCCAGAAATTTTTTTCTGAATATGTATGTTTCTGTGTTCAGTGCCATGTATGTGCATGGTCCTTCACAAATAAATTTATGCTGACTTTGTACATTAAAGTTATCAGAAAATACAAAAGGGAAACAGAAAGAACAAGAGCTTAAAAGGGAAGACAGTTTAACAAAAGGTCCTTTGGGAACATAATGGAGAGGTCTTGGGGATAAGACAGGCTTGTGATGCTGCTCTATTATAAGTGCTAAGACCTCTCAGAGAGACAACCAAACTGTAGGTAGGCATTCCAGAAATTATTGCTGTTACTTTTAATTCATAAACTTTTAGTGGTTCTCTGGTGGGTAAACATCACTATAATCACTGTTTCATTCATTAGACATTCATTATAATATTATAATTTGAGGTGGTGAGAATCAAGTAAAAGGAACATGCATAAAAAATATTGTTAAATATCATTCTAAGGTCTTCAGTTGATATCTCTCTCATATCTGAATAACTGTATTCCAACAGGGACTATGAATTTGGGATCCTAATCTCTTTTTCCCATTTGGATAAATGCTACTTTTTTTTATATATGTATTTTTTTAGCTGGAGTAATGTTTCTTGCATCTGGTACTATTTTTTGGAAAAACCACAGTATTTAAAATGTGCTTTTAAACATACTTGAGGGCTTCAGTCTAAAAATATTTTAGTAAAAGAGCCTGTAAGCCATCACAGAAAAAGGCAAATGATCCCAGAAAACAGGCAGATACCCAATCTCCCTATGCTGGGCACATAGAGTGGGAATATTTAGTATAAGTCTACCATCTAATAAGACAACCTGTAAGTTAAACACTTGAATTTCACAGACCATTAACTTTAGAGTGAAATGTTGCCATATGGCTGATTTCCCACTGATTGACCACAAATTTATTTTCAGGTACATGACAGATGGAGGACTCAACCTATATACAAGAAGTCTGAACCGAATACCAGACCTTGCTGCCTCTCGAGACGTCATCCAGAGAGGGGTTCATGATGTAACTGTGGATGCTGACAGGTAACAGTGCTTTGCTAAGTAAAAACCTATCTGAGCTCTATACATATTTTGCATCCTTCATACTTGCTAAAATATCACATAAGGAATAAGAAGCAAGCTTCTGAGGCTGTGAGGTTTCTGAGCACCCAAAATAGGAGATACCACGAGTGGGGGAAAAAGGCAAAATTCTCACATGGGAAGGAGACTGAGGAAGAACTTCTTCTTGTAGACATAAGAGAAAATATTAAGAAGCCTAGACCTTATTTGCAATATGAAATGGGACATGATTTCAGTTGATGAGCAAAGGGTAAATTCACATGGTCCCTAGGCAGTAGCTTGTGTGTGCCTGGTGACATGGTTCAAAACATGCATTTGGATTTGGCTGGAACTTGAACCACCTGTTTTGCCCTTTCAAGTATCAGAAGAAGGCAGTACTGGCAAGTAGTTGGAAGTGAAAATTTGGGTTCTCTCCCATTGTTTATACAGTTTGAAAAACAAACAACTCCATCCTGCCCTTACATATGAGTGTGAGCATTAAAACATGCTCCCACTAGTATGTCTGTTTCTTTTCCCTAAGCTTAAAGTAGATTCATGTTGGTGGCTTGCATCCACATCTGAGAAATAAAAATTCATAACCCAGCTTTTGCAGAGCTTGGAGCTGTCAGCTCTGAGGTTTTGGTCAGACTATCATAGAGATAAGGAACAGCTGTGAAATTTGGCAGTCTAAAATGTTATGGGGTCGATTTGAGTGCCCTCATTTTTAAATCAAGTTTCTTTTAGGAAAAGAAAAAGTATTGAATCAGAAAGGGGGAAAAGATTCATGGGGTGGTTCTGGTTTTATAAACCTGGCAAATTAGTTGACGAAGTTTTAGGAGATTTACCTAGGTATGATTTTTAGCTTTTACATTTTCTGATGAAAATATGCCTGTGACATAAGTTGGGAATAGTCTGCATTGGTCAAACAGTGCAAGCAATGCAGCAGGATACAGGACATAACTTTCATCTAGGAAACCAGTTACTTAAAAAAGAAGCTTGATTTAGCTGACATCAGAGCATTTGTTGACCTTGCAGAAAAACCCTATTTTAGATAGAAATTCAAATGAACACAGATAGGTTTTTTGGAATGCAAGCATTGACGTGATGCAAGGACCAGAGAAAGTGTACAGTAGGCGTTTAAGAAAATAATTTGGATAGAACTCAGGCAGTAACAGAAGGAGAAAATGAGAAATGAGATGTGGGCAGGGGGGACTTTTGTGGAGCTCTGTATGTGAGAACAGGAGCCTTATGCTCAAAGTGAGAGAGAGGGTGGAAAATTTAGAGGCTGGCAGTCATGTAATTAGAGAATGTTACTAGTGCCCACGTTTTTGTATGTCTTTTTTCCCTTGGGACTGAAGTCATTAGAACTCTTCCTACCATGCAATATTCACACCCAGGCTTCAAACCACACAGATTTCCCCTAGGGAAGAAAAAGAAAAAAAGATATCCAAAATAAGCATTTTTTTTTTTTTACTTTTCCTTAGTATCCCTCAAGCTCTAGATGCCACTCAAAAACTGGATGCTTATTTGTCTTAATGTAGATATTTGTTTGTTCTGTACAGTGTGCAGGTATACGCATATTTTGCAGTCTATCATCTACAAATGTGAAGTAGAACTTACTTCAAGTAATGACTGCTTTCCCATAAAGGAAGAAAGCTGGATTCCTATGTTCTTCTAGACCCTCTAAATGAGGTTTCATGGAACATACTATGTTAATATTTACTTAAAGGATTTTCATGATGCACAGGCATGAGGTATTTAAATTATGGCTATTCAGACAATACTGGCGTTCCCTGACCTTTCAGTATTTTCTTTTTATAAACTTAATCATTCTTCGTGGGCATAGCATGGAGGTTTTTTATATATAAGTGTATGTTACTCCTTGAAAAAGCAAAAGTTGTTTAGGAAGTGTAAAATGCAAATATTTATAGGAGTTCCGATGATAATAAAGCACGTGCTTACCAATATTGGTTGCCAAAAAACCTAAGGTAGGTAGAAAAAAAATGTTTATGGTGATCTTCAAGAATATGTGCCACATTTATGAAGTGAAATCAGGAAGAAAAAGAAATAGGAATTTGCTGAGACTTTGGCTAGGTACATTTCGATCCTTAACAGTGTGGGTACGTAAGATTTTGTCTTTTCTCACATAGCCTTTTTCAACTTTTTTTGTTTACTCTGAACAAAAAATTATAGGGTTTATGCCACAGCTTCAATATAAGAAGTTTGACACTTGCCACTCCTGTGAAAGAGAATTATTCTCCTCATTGTCATCCCTGTGAAGGACATGCATTTTCTCTGCGGGATCATTACTATAAACCTTTTACATAATTGGCATGATCTGCCCTTGCCTTTCCGTTGTAAAGGGCTCTGCTGGCATCTCCTTTCAGGCAGAAAATAAATGATATGCCACAAATATCTGATTTACATTAGCAAGCAGGAGAGAAGTTTTGGTGTTCTGTCCATTACTAGAGGCAGCAACTTCTGCTGACAGCAATCCCTTGTTCATGGAAATTCAACCTGGATTTTCTCTGACAACTTAAGTTGTAGCTTCTGCTTATATTTTAAAACTTTTTCGCTTTGTGAGCTGGCAGTACAATATTCTTTAGCGATACGGACTGATATCTCTAAGGGGAATTCTGTTTCTGGTAAATTTATACTTTCAGACTGATTCTCATTTCCTGGATCATGTAAAAAAACAAGCAGGTCCCCAGTGTGATGACACTAAATTGGTTCAGATAGCACCTCTATTTCCACATCTTGCCAAAAGCAAAGGATTGAAATGCTGGAAACCTAGCCTGAGAGAGCTCATCCCCATAATTACATTAAATTAGTCTTTGAACAACAACATAAAAGTTAAATTCACACAGTAAGCCAAGGTTTAAGTGTTACTTGCATACTGCTCTATAAACCACATTGGTGTAGAAAGTAGTACAGCAAACTTGCTTGTTCTGGGAAAGGAATTATAAAGGCTGAAAGGACACTGACAGCATCAGATGTCAACAGTTGTTTCATTGGGTGTTTTTTGGGGGGGATTTCTTTGGTTTTTGTTTGGTTGGTTTTTTGTTTTGTTTTGTTTGTTTGTTTTTTAATTTGTAATATTTTTTCTTTAAATAAATGCCTATTCCTTCCAATTTACCTTGCTTCAGTTAGCACAAGAAATTAATCAGAGAGGAAGATGGTTTTTCTGCATTGGATATAACATGAGATATGGCTAAGAGAATTCTCAGTGGTATTACATTACATTTCATTTATTGTCCTGTCTACTTCCTCTATGCTCTAGCATTTTCCTCTTGGGACTTGTAGAGGGAGTATTTGAGGAACATTCTTGGAGTTCAAAGCCTTTTTCAAAGTAAGATGAGCCAAAAGAGATTAGCTATAAGCACACAAAATGAATTATGTTCTTCGGAAGAATAAGGTTTGTTGCAATGTAAGTTGTAATGTTTCCAAACCAGCCCGTGGTGTTCCTGAAAACTGTTAAGGAAGTTTAAAGTAAGCCCTATTAGAAGGGAATATAGCTCCACTGAGTTCAAACTCTGTCCTTCCACTCCCTGTACCTTCAGAATTTAGGGCAGTGTGTCATAAGCCACGATTTTCTACGCCTTCATCAGTCAGCATAGGTTGTACTACCACTTTCCCCTCATATCCATTGAATGCAGTATTCTTTCTTTTTTACCTTTTCTTTGGATGAAACCCAAAGCTTTAAAGTTTATGCTGCTTAGTGTGCTTCTATCATGACCCACTTCAGCTGCTTTGCTGTTGCATTGAATCTGAGGCCCCATAATGCAGAGTTCTTATGCATAAGGAGTCCCCCAAATGCTTCCACCATCTGCCACATGTGCAGAAGATTTGGCAGTTATCTCAGAATAGCTCAGGCTGGCCTGTTTGTTTTCAGCCAAGCCATAATCACCATAATACATTATTAATTATAATAAAATAATTCCAGATTTTGCCTGTAGTATATTAGCTAACTTCCTGCATGAACAGCTATAAGTCTTCTTCTGCTGTTTGTCTGAGTAGATGAGCCTTGAGTTGGAATATTGTTCTTTTGAAAAAGGAACTTTTCCAGAGTTCAATAGGCATTGAACTGGGAGCTCTATTTTGTAGGGTTGGTCATATCAGAAAAGGCTGAGACATCATGAGCAGTAACCTGAAATCCAGATGGAATACAATGCCTGTTCTCATACAGTTCTAGAAGAACACTGACATTTCTGCTGTCATTTGGAATTTTCCTTATTGGGATGTTGCTAAATGGAGGGACATACTTTACGTTTTGCCTTTCTAACCAGGTGATCCTGTGTGTTTCATCTCTGTACTAATACTTTATTTTCTGCTATGTATCTGCAGTTTGGTGTTGATGTGACAATTCTTCTGCTGAGCTGCAACTATTGCCTGTTCAGTTTGCTGCTTCTGGTTGCAGAGCAGGATTTACTATGGATCAAGGCAATGTTTATGCCACACTGTATGAACAGTATTCACTGCGTGCACACATTCAGTCCTCTACCCTTTCCTTTGTCTGACAACATTTCAGGTCTCTCCAACACTGGGTACCTGTGGCCATGGCAATAAATGCAAATATCCATCCCACAGATATGAAATAATAAATAATAAAACACAGAAACAAATATACCTTCTTCTTGCAGTCTAAGGTTTTCTTGGGCAAAACTGAGTTTTGCTGTAAAACTTTACTGTGTAGGGAGACTCCTGTCTTTGCATCTGCCTTCACCACTCAGTATGCCTGTGACTGTTACTCTGTCCACAATGTAAACAGTCATTGTAGACCTTAAAGTCAGCTCATTGTAGGCCTTACAGTCAGCATGGTTCATACAGTGTGATCTGCTATCATTTTCCTGATAGTGATTTTATTATATTAGTAAGTTCTTAGGGTATTGGAAAAAAATTAAATATCTATACCTCACTGTTTTTGCAGTTACTATTCAAATACCTACAGAAGCCGTAATTATAGAATCACTCTTGTGAAGCAATTTAAATTTTAAAGTGTTTTTACTATTATTGTTCTCTTCTATGCTTTTAATCTTCTCTAATTTCTTTTCACAGCTGTTGCTGTTAACATTTCCCACCATTTACTTTTTTATTATTCTCAAATGATCCTGCATTTTCACAGTCTCTGGTGTAAATCCTTCCTCATCTTGGCATCTGCTAGGCTATCAAGAAAGTTACTAGCTAGAAGTATCTATTTCAATGTGTATCTGGGCTTTTATTGCTTCTGCAAAGTATGGATGCTAAATTTAAGTACCTGAAGCATAAATATGTGTGTATCCATGCATGAAGAGCAAATAATAGTGTCAAAAGGAGCACTCCTGCAGTTTAGGCTCATTATGTTGTTAAGTATTCAGAATTCTTTCAGGATGAATTCCTTATTTTCGAAAGCATAATGAGAAATTAATTTTTCAGTAATACAATTTTGTACAGCGTTATTAATTTAGAAATAATGTTATTTGAATTAGTATGATTTATTTCTGGTCATGCTTTCAAAAGTCAGGAGTTGGACAACATAAAATAGGCAAAGCAACTTGACTTTGATCTAATTTTGTGAAGTTCACCCTTCCTTACTTGCTTTAAACATCTACAGTAATTGCCCACAGAACCAAAAACCAAAAAATGGAAACATTTACCAGCTGTGTGGTTTTAGGTTCAGATACTATATTAATATCAGTGGCAGAAATAAGTATTTAAAGTGTTGCAGGAATACAAGTACATTCTCATGTGATACTAAATGACCTGAGCATGTAGTTTGCTGTAGGTTCATTGAACCAAAGGCTGTCTCTTTACAGATGACATGTATTATGTTCTCATAAATGTACTTTTTTAAAGTGGATGGTGTGGAGCTAGGTATTAATGACAAGCACTCTGTTGGCATTTCTTCTTATTTAAAAATTTGGTTTAATACTTTAAAATTATTTGAAGTGAGGCAGGACTTTATCTTTTATTTACAGATTTCTAATACTTCAGGCAAAATGGAGATGGTCTATTTTGATTGCAATCTACTTCTGAAGAGAGTGTCAGTGTATTTAATAAAAGCTTTCCAAGACTCAGCTTACAGTTTCAGCAGCAGCTGCAACATTTTGGTCCACCTCTGTACTTCATTGTTACAGCAAAAACCACTCTACTGCCTCTTTGTGTTAAAATAAAACATGGGTAGTATGATTTAAATCATTAACCAAAATACTCCAGGCTCAAATATAAAATTCAAGAACTTGAATCTCCCATGTGCCTACTTGAGTCCTGAAGTCAAGAAACAAATTAATTTCTTTAAAATGTCTTGATTCGTTTGATGGCTGGAGGAAGCAAATATTGTCATTTTATTCTCTTGCATGGCTGTTTTTTAAAAAATCATATTGAAATTTGTAGTAAAAGAGCTGCAACTGATATTGCAGTTCTAACATTAGCAAACACATGGTCTTTTAGACAGAAGCCTCATAAAACTGGATATAGAAATACAACTTTTGATGATTTATTATTGGAGATAAAGCAGCTCATGATTGCTAAGCTGTCTTTTGTTCTAAATTGCCTGAGAGATACTTCTTCTTGGTTAATTTATTTTTTAAAGAACTGTTTTTATAATAGTTGCATTCCAGACTGAGGAAGTTACATGCTTGTCAAACTAAACATATGAATGATAAGAACATTCCAATTAACCCTTAGATGGAAAGAAATTATTTTGTAACACTATAAAAATCCTTTGCCTTGTATATATTAGGTATTAGTTTACTTAAAATAAAATATGAATTTGGTAACTTCAGCAGACCTCTAAAACAATGAGAAATAGGTGAAAATGGAGAGCCCCATCATGATGGACTTTTTACATTAATGAGGTGTTATGAGAAAGGGATTAAATGAACTGTTGTTTTGTACACCTGCACTTTCTCCTAGTTGACAGGTGGAAAAAATACTCAAGTGAAAGGAAAAATAAATTTAAGTTAAACCAAACATCTAAAGTGCGATTACACTTTGTTGCTCAGGCTGTAGGGCTACTTAGAGTGCACACGAGGAAAATGGAAAGGTTTTGACTCTTTCCTTTGCAATGTGCTGCTCTTGGAGCAAAGCAGTGCAACTCTGTCCTGGGCCTCTGGGAAAGCAGCGATGTTCAGTACATTTTGGAATTGAAACTGCATTGCAAGGTAATTTTATCATTAGTGGTTAAACATAGCTAGAATCCAGATGAAAACTGGTCATGGGTTATCTATGATTAAATAGAATTAAAAGAAGGACATCTCTAAAGCTGTGCAGGTTAAAAAACATGTGAGCCTTTTATTTTCTTTGACAGAGAAGTAGACTTTGAACACTGTAGGCTGGCTAAAGACTGTGTTCAAAGGGAGAGAGCATGAAGGGAAAGCTGGGAAGAATACCATGTAGCTGACAACCTGGCAGCCAGTGAACAGAATACCCTGTGCTGCAGGCTGCCTGCTGCGGAGCACGACATGTGTTAACATTTCCTTTTGGGAAAAAAAAAAAATCTCTCCATTTGCTTATATCAACATTTTGCTTATAAATCTTAATGATGTCACCTCTGAGTCTTCTTTTGATGGAGAGAGAAAAAGGCAAGCCTTCCTCATCAATCTGTTTTCCAAGTACTGTTGTGGAGGCCTCCTGCCCCTCCTGAGCCCCTTGTGACAACCTCAGCTCCGTGCAGGGAAATGTTTGGTGCAGCAATATGCTAGGAGTTTGTTTTCTTTTGAAGTTACAGCACTAATCTCATCTGTATCTAATTGTTAAAATATTAAGTCTTCAAAGATTTCCTTTGTAAACAAAAGATTGTCATAACAATTTAAGCAGGATCAGATGTGTAAATTTAAAGAGTGGAACCCTCAATGAATTCTACGGAACTTTTTTTTGCAAAAGGATACAATATACTTATAATTCAAACATGCTTAGTGGACTGAATAATCTAAAATACATTATAATAATCTAAAATACATTAATTTACCTAATTAAATTTACCTTCATAAATAAGCTTTTCATCTCTTACCTATGTGCATTAGCTTTAATTTCTGATGTGCTAAATTTTCCCTTTTGTTCCTTTTGAATGCATTACGCTGTAGTATGTTTCATACTGCAGAATAGAATGTAAAATGGCTGCTAACCCTATCAACTGCTGTGAATGTAAACTTATAAAAACAAAAATTGCTTTAGTGCCATTTAAATACATGTGGAGTGTTGGAAATAATTGCATTGCCCTGGGAAGAGCAATAGCTGTTAGAACAGGTGTTTGTCATTCTTCAAAGTGTTTTATCTAGAAATAAATCTTATTGATATAAGCTAGTGTCTTTTATGTTTAAATACCCAACAGTTTTTGATCAGACACTAGGTATACTGATTTAAAAGTGAAATTAGGATAGTTCAAAAGTATGGGATTTCAACCAGTTTCTGGAAAAGAAACTAGAGTCAGAAAACACTAAGTTGTGTATTGCATATCTTCTGAGAGCTTATCAGTGAACAGATTCATACTGATAGCCAGGACATAAAAGCTGAAATTTTTGTGATTCAAACTAGAAATGCACACACAATTTTAATAGCATTGTGAACTTCAGGAACAAGATATGAAGAAGAAAGGTACTTCATTTTTTAAAATCAATCCTAGATCTTTCTCTAAGATATTTATTTGCTGATTTAAATACTAAAGTAGACAAAATAAGTGGTCTGCATCTGAGGTGACTGGAAGACATATAATGCTTTCTTAGAAACCAGAGATCAGTAAAGGTGTGTGATCTTCATGATTCATGAACCACCAGCTGGAACCCCTTATCTCTGTTGACTGTACTAGGAACATCGCTAGACATCTAGCTTTCATTATTTTATTTATTTATTTATTATATTAAGATGAAGCATAATTGTTTTAAAGAATTTGACAAAAAATAAACCTAATGTGTTGGGTTGTTTGGGGATTTTCTGTTTTGTTTTAATATTTTTTTTTTTATTTATTTTAAATAAAATAAATTCTAGTAGAGCCTTGCAGTGAAGTGACAGCCTGTCACCCAGGCATAGTTTCTTAGCAGAAGAAGTTATCTTTCCAGGGTTTTTTGAGTTATTTTCCTAAAATGGAGTCTTTCTCTGTACGTCAAAATTATTGAAGGAGAAATCAGCATGGTTTTTTAAGGCTGAAGAATTATTCTTTTCCCTCTTTGAGTTAAAATCATTCCCCTTCATGAAAAGAGTTGACTCAGAGTGCCACTTATGACCCAAACCTTCTGATGCATAGTAAATAACTGAATTTGCTCTATTTTACAAGTTTTTTTCCTTTGTTCAGGACAGAAAGAAATTTGTGATCCCTTCTTTTGTACATCTTTCTTTCTAATCATTTAAATTAATGATACCAGCCATACTCCTGAGAAATGGATTAATATTCAGTGGATAAAGGCAATGCAGAATTACTTAGGAAAAATAATTTTGTGTATGAAAAATAATAGATCTTGACATTGACAATTGCCTTCGAGATAAATTTTGAAACTTAATATCCTAGATTTTCAACAGCTTTCTCTAAACAGCTTAATTTCAATTAAATTATGCACTTATTTTCTTTTGAAATGCATCTATTGGATTGGAAATGTTGGAAACTTTAAGTTGACTTGGCTTGTTTGTATGTGTCTGCTGTCTATTCAGTAAGCCACTGAATTGTTGAGTAGTGGTAAGTGAGCCCCAATAACACTGGATCAATTTCTGCAGCTTTCCAGTGTGGGCAGTAAGAACAGCCTACATCACAGAAAATTTATGATAGATAGTTTAATAATTTTGGATTGCTGCCTTGGTGGTGTTCTGTCAGATTCTTGGACTTACTGCAGCTGTTCGGTCCAAGTCAGAACAAAGGCAATAAATACTGAAGGTAGCTGGTCAGCAATCCCACATGTAATTCTGGTCCTCAGTCTGTAGTGGGTTTGAGTAATGCTTATTGAGGTAACATAACTATTTCTTTGAAAAGACCTCCTTTCCTTTAGCTAGCCATGACTCTGCTACAAGGGAGAACTGAGTAATGTGGTATTTGCTGTCTTAAAGGTGCAAGGAAATTCTCCTATTCCTACTATCAGTTTCTGAAAAACCTTCTTGTATTAGAGTAGCAGTGTTGTCGGTTTTGTTCCTGGTATTTGTAAGGAGAAGCTGGGATAAAAGCCTGAGATAAATTCTAAGAAGACTAATCCAACTTAAGTATCTCACACCTGTTTTTATAGTATTTTTATTTGAGAACCTGAGCCAGGTTGTCAAGAAGTAAGTCCCATCTAAAAAAGAAAAATAGGAAAATTCAAGCAAAATAAATAAGAATCTTTTGATTAAAAAAAATTGAGCACTTTAAATAACCTGATATTTCAGGATGGCTTGCACTAGGTAGCTTGAAAAGCTATAAATGAAAATAGATTTTCAGAGGACAGTGTTAAATCTTTACATGTTTAATGTTCATCTTTTAGGCAAACAGAAATGCTCCTGAGTGAACTTTAAACAATTGAATCTTTCCTAGTTAACTGTCTTCTATTTCACCTTTGAATGTTTTTCCAAAATACTGTTTGTAGAAGCATGCCATAATGTGGAAATTATGCCAAACATGTTGTCAGGTCTTTCCAAATGGCACACGATTAAATTCAAGAGCTGGATGCTTAAGCTGTAGATTTAGCAAATTACATTCTCTTTTCATTTGACCCTGGAGAATTTCCTGAAGTGAAATTTGTGGATTAATGTACATGTCATAGAAAGCCATAGCTATTTAAGGAAACTCAGTTTGACATGAATGTTACTCTTCTTCCCTGTCTTTTTCTATTTCTGATAGGAAAATAAACCCCATTATGTTGAACAGTTGTGATTTTAGAAGATATGGAACAGTATGATGAGCGTATTTTGGGTCTCTAATGTATTTAAACAGCCTGACTTTTGCTATATGTATTTTATTACTCAGTCCCAGTAAAAAAGATGAAACAGCTCCTACACTTCCTCTCCAGTGCATACCCTACATGCAAGCCTGTATTTGCCATTCAGAGCTTCCCAAAAAGGATTTTATTAGCACACTCTAAATACCCTTTACAGATCACCAAAATGATTTAGTCCTTTCCTGAACAGTTCTTTAAGATGAGTGTATGATAAAAGGGCAGTCTATAAGTGACCTGCTGGCTGGGCTAAACCCAGAAGCTTCCAGAGAGACAGCAGGGAAGGGCCTTCATCATGAAGATGCAAACTGTGTTACTAATTATGTATCAAAGCAGAATTATCATACATCTCCTAACACCTCAAGGTCTTCTAAAGAGACTGCTGAAGCTGTGCATAAAGATATCAAAAGGGTACTGAGGAGACTGCTGTTCTCAACAGTGCTCGTAGCATGACAAGCACTGCGTGCGTGCCTGTGTGGCTGCCCTTCTGCTCTGGTGAGTATGCCAGCAACATTAGACCCTGCAATATCGTCATTCAAATCAACTGAAATATTCTCAAATTATTTTATAGGCTGTTGACTGAAAAAAATGCATGTATTTATTTTTCATTTGGCTTTAGCATGGATGCTTTGAATTCTTTTAGAGAAACATGATTGCCTTTTGTTGCAGAAGATGTTGGGCCAGGTGCAGAGAGAGCCCTAAGCATCCCTGAGATGCTGCTGGAGGTTCAGAGGGGCCTAAGAGCTCAGCAGAGGTGGTGTGGTTCCCTGAGCTTCATACCTCAATTCTTGCCAGTTGCTACATGTAGCCAAATGGTTGCTGAATAACCCTTTGTGATGCTCTCAATTACGAATAACATTTCATTAATTGTCAGTTATCCCCAGATTTTAGAAATCCATATGTGGCCTGGAGGCATCAATATATTCCGTGTGCAGTTGGGATGGAACAGGGAATTTAACCTGCAGTACTTGAGTATGCAAAACTCAAAAAAAGTACATGAGGAGAACTGTATTAAGTCTAGATAAATCACTGCTTATTGTGTCGGGAATGGAAAGACATTTGTCACAATAGTATTTCAGAGTAATATCCTGTAGTGGCAAAAAAACTACTGATAGTGAAACCCTTTGTGCCACAGTTTCAAAGTTCTTTGATGTATATTTACCTGCCGGCTTGTAATAAAGGCTGTGTGTCGGTTCCATCAGGACTTTGTGCAAGCCCTAGGAATCAGCTGGCTTCATATTCTAATCCGTAAGATTTCATGAAGCTAATATCAGAGGATCTATAAAAATGTATGGCAGCAACAGTTTTAAGAAAAAAATACATAATTGAAGGTATAGTGTGTAACAAGTGCAGTCTTTATACATCAATTCACTTTAGTGCTCAGGTTGCTTTAATTTTCCATTAGTTAAACAAGGGAAAGACTTTTTTTGTTTCCCAGTATATTTTCATTTTTGTGTTGTTAAAGGACTTATTTTTGGCAGAGACAAAAATAATTTGTTGGACAAGAACATATAAAAGCATTCACGCATTTCCTGAAAGCTAGTATTATGCTGATGTTTCTCTGTGAAGCTCTTCCATCTGCTATTTTTCTGTAAATTCCAAGAGAAATCTTAGAAATGCTTTTTTAAAAATTGTCACTGGTAAAGCAAGGATTTCTTAAGAAGAAACTTTGGCAAAGCTTTTTCTTCTTGGAGATGGATTTTTTAAAATAAGCAGCTACCTCAGTTATTTCTGAGTCACCGCCAATTTAAAGTGAAACCCCCTTCTTCATGGGTTTCACTTTCTGGTGCTAGTTTTTTCTTCTGATATTTTTATAAAAGGCTTCTGTATTTTCATTACTTCACGATGCTTCTTCTCTGGTGTTATCTCTTGCCTGCAAGACTTGTCTGAAGCCATATTACTTATTGGTTTCTCCCCATTTTCCTTTTTCAAGAAAGGACTTTTTTAACCTTTGAACTTTTAACTCACTTTGGTCATTTCTTTTTCCTTGCATTTTTCCTTTTGAAGCAGTATTGAATTCCATTACACCTCCTGGGGTGTCTTTTAAGTTTGACCAACTTTCCTGTATTCAGTATTGTGTTCCTAGGGTTTGGGGGTTTTTTTCACATTTCCAGCTAGTTTTGTTCTTATACTCAACATCTGTTGGTTTGGTTTGCTTGTTTGTTTGACCAAAGAAAAATATACCAAGCTCTTTCCTCTAGTCACACCTTTCTAGTATAGACTATAATTCAAAATAGACTCTGATTCTCCATTTTAATAGGTGTTTGATTCTATTAGTTTCTCAGCAGTTAGCCTTTCCATAGTGATCCACTCTTAAATTTATTGCCACAGTGTTTTTGATGGTGAGACTGTAGCTCACTGATGGTTCCATTTTGAAATTTCACTATTTTCTGTCCCTTTCTGTCTCTGCAGCAAATATAAGAATCTACTTTTGCTGTTCAGTTACATTTATGAAGATGATTGCCATTTGTTTTCCCAATTCGCTTTGTGGTCTCATATTTTTTCCCCGTGTACCAGTTTTCAGCAGCTCTGTCCTCTTCCAGTTTATCTTTCAATCTCTTCTAATATCGGAGGAAACTTAAGTGATAAACGCTGACTAGACTTTGGGGGAGAGAGGAACAGTAGTAAGGAATGAGAAAGAACTGCAAAAGGCTGAAGTCAGTATTCATTTTGGAAAAAAGTCTTTCACATACTGCTGCTTCTGTGGGACATTCAGAGAATTATTTCATCTTTGCAAAGTGGGTGGTAACAAACACGACAACCAAGAAGTATGGAGTGTGAGAGGAGGACAAAGTTTCCCAAGATAGCAGAGACTTCATTCATTGCAACAGACTTTAATTTTTTTTTTACTGTCTGCATGTATATTTTTATTTTATTTGTCACCTACTAGCCTGCTTTCCAACTTGAATATTACATCAATTAATTTAGGAAGTAGGCAAAGTATTTCATTGTAATGGGGAGCTTTTAAATTGGGATTTTTTTTTTCTTTTTTTTTGCTTTATAGTGAAGCAATTTATGGCCACCTTCCATCTTTGTTAGTGACACCTCTGAAGCTTAGTAGTCTAACTGAAGTAATTAATAGGCTAAAAGAGCTGTGCTATATTGTTGCTATGTCTTCCTCAGGATTTCTATCTGATAAAGGGGTTTTTTAATTTGTTTTGGTTTGGGCTTGGGGTGGTTATTTTTGTGTATGTGCACAGCCAAGCAGTAGCCCAGCTTTTTGGCTTTTCTGGTTTTAACTCAAGATGACATTTATGGAAGATGAAAGAGCTTCAGGATGCTGGGGTGAGATCCTGAATGACTGGCTGCCGTTTGGCAGTGATTTACTAAAGCATCTTGCCTTATCTCCCTGACTGTGATCCTGGTACATTTACTGCTATAAACACAGATAGCCAGAGGTCCCATTACCTTCTCAGCTGGGTTGTGTCATAGACTTAGCCATTCAAGTTCTAAGCCTAAGAGTTATTTAATTTTTAATATGAAACATTGGTAAGTTCCAACTAAGCTGTGGAAGCAATCAGCCATTTTGGATGCGTATTACCATTCGTATAATTTAAATGCAAAGTCTGCTTTGCTTTCTGAGACAAAATAGCGTATGTTTTATATCATTTTTGGAAAAGGATGAATATGCTCTGGGTTTCAGCCAGACTCTTTGTATTTTGTGCAGGTGCTTTGGGACTTTAATAATAAGAGGATCTAACAAAAGAATCAGAGGATAAGCCAGGACAATTACTACAACATGGGCTCTCTTTGCCAGTACAAAAACCAATCTTTCCTATTTTATCTAGTACAAAATTGGAAACTTACTGGTGTATTCCAGTCCAAACTTACAGCAAACATATAACATAATTGATGAAATTATTAAATCATTATTAGATAACCTCTATTTTAAGGTGCCTGGATTTATTTGCTTTACCTTGAAAAATAAACACCAAAATCCCAAACAAAATAGTAAGCTATAATTGAACAGGCAAGCAGGGCAAAGGTCTGAAGTTCCTGGGTTAATACTATGTCACTTATTATTTTTAAATTGTTGTAGTACAGTAAATCTACATGGACTGCTTCTTTTTTCCCTAGACTGACTGAAGAAATGAGTATGCTCTTTGTTGTAGGCAATTTTTCAGGAGGCAAAATCGTGACTTTTTTCTTTACTATGTCCACCCCTAAGTCACACAAGATTTGAACAAACTCAAACTGTTGCTTTTCTGTTCTGCAGAAAACCCATCACTGCAAATCACCAACCAGCACATTATATTTATATCAGCACATCTATGCCTACATGTGTCCTGCCTGCAGGTGCTCACCCATGTGGTGTGAGCGTGTATTCATGGTACCCGCCCATGAGTCAGTGTCTGCGTGTGTGTGTGCAGTGAGGGATCAGCTTCTTAGTGGAGGAAGAAGTCATGTTCACAAGCTGTGCTGCCTCTTCATGCTGTCACCATCTGTGCTGGCTCTTTGCCTAAAGCTGGTTGACTTTGAATATCACCCTGAAAACAGATGGGTGTTAAACTAAGAGGTTGTGACCTTAAGTGGTTAGCAATGACACAGCATGATAAGTTTTTAGCTCTTGAAGGATAAAGTATAAGACTTAGGAAGGTAACAGATAAATAATGACACTATGAGCCAAGGAGAAAAAAAGGCAATGGAAATGTTCTCCTAGTGATTATAGATATGTTCTCCAAGTGATTACAGATAGAGTAAAATTATTCACCAAAGAATTTTGAAAAGATGAATTAGGTTCCAGAAGTCTTTCTGGCTGTTCCAGTCTGATGAACTAGATAATTAAAAATTTACTCTGACAGTGTCATTTGGATCTGCTAATTATTTACTAATTTCTGCTTGACAGCATAGAGCTGTATATTAGACCTAATTTACATTATCTCTCACTGTATATTTCAGAAGTAGAAATGAGCAAGCAGCATATGCTGATATTTTCCATCTGTTAGAATTACAAACCAAAGAAATATTCTATTATCACTCTGCCATCACCAATCTTAGGAAGTATCCGGTTTTTAATATTTTTATCTACATGTACAAACATTCTCTGATACTCCAACAACCCAATGCTGAGTATTTTCCTTATTTTGAAATCAGAGAAACAGAAGAAAAAGAGCTATTTTTGTTTTACAGATTGAAGTGCTAAGTCTGCTGGTTTTGTAGACTGGCTGTCAACCTTTTCAATCCTCCAGAATTAAGTTTTCAAAAGCCATTTTTCCTCAAAAGCATCCATACATTTACCTGTGCTTTGTTTCTGCATGTAAGAACATAGTCTTTTTATTAACTGTGATAGATCTGCTTTTTACACCCTTACTTCTCATGTTATTGATTAGGCAAACAACTTCTGTCTGGCTTCTTCATCTTCTTTTTGCCCAGTTTTTTGCATGTGGTCACCACCGATGCTTTTGTTGGCTATTTTCTCATACTCTTGTGTCCTAAACACAATGGAAAATTTAAATATTCTGGGGCAAAGATTTTAGCTGCATGTTGCTCCAGTGTGCAGGGAACATATTCAACTAAAATATTTGATTATTATTTCTAGAGGATTAGTAAAGAGCATCTGAAACAACTCCTACAAAGTTAGCTTTACAGCCATTTTTCAAATTCAGTCAAAAACATCACCTAATGTTATTCCTTAATGATTCAGTCATGCTGAGCATTGTTTTTTTTCAGCAGAATTCTTTCTTGAAATGGCATGCCTTAAATAGATGGAATATAACTGAAAAAGATGAAAAGATTAATTGAGGGTATTTTACACTGAGGTAGTGGGGCTGTGAAATTAGAGATTTGGATTGGAAAGCCCCTTTGTTTCAACATGTAGACTAATTCAGCACTGTTGCTAAATAATTATATTTGGCTGTTCTCGCTTGAATATTCTATTTCCCAAAGTAAAGATTTTATGTTATGCCCAGAGCATCTCGTTAAATTGACTCCTCTCATTGGGCTGGGTTTTGAATAGGTTTTCTCAAATGCAGTAACAAAAAATACTAAAATAAAAACTAGCAGCAAATACTAGAAGGCAAGAAATTGCAAGGAATATCTGTGAGAGAGCTATCAGAAAAGAAGTCAGAGCATGAAAGGCAAAAATGCAAAGCAAAATAATATTAGAGCCAGGAGTCAATAATATAAAAATCACAATGGAATTAAAAAAGTAATAGATTTCATAATCCTACAAATAATGCATTAGAAAAGAAGATTTTATCAAATAGTAATGTTTGTGTCCATTTTGATAAAGCATTTATTGATTTTCTGCAAGGCAGTGGTTGATTATAAAGGTACAATTAGCACTTGGTAACAATGACAGAGAGAAATGTTCCTTGTTAACTATAATCTGATGTATCTGGACAAAAAGAATCCTAGCTTTCTGAAAGGAAAGTCATGGAAACACTTTAAAATGATGCTCAGTGAGTTCTCAAAGGCAGGAAGTTGTTATTAGTTAATTTGAGAAAATAAATTCAGAACCACACAATAGGAATACGACCCACAGGGAATCAAGAAGTCATTGTTTAATAATCCTGATGCTCTATGCAATAAATTCAAGTGTATATTATTTACATAATCCTCACATGTGAAGGAGGCCTGCTATATTTGACAAAGAGCCACAGTGTGATGAAAGAGAAAATGCCAAGCATATTTCTGCTTTTTGTAGTGCTACTCCATTGCATTTGCTTTAGATTTCTGGAAAAAGCTGTTTTATAAAGCTTTCAATACCAGCTCTTGCTAACAGTTGATTTCTGCTATAAAATAGCTGAGGCCTCCCAGACCTGATACGTGAGAACTCAGAGAAAGCTCATTATCTAATCAAGCAGAGCAATCTCCTGACTCACTTTGTGCTGTTATATAACTGTGTGCACACTGTAGGTGGTCTACCTATTAAATGCTAACCCCCAGATCAGGTTGTAATAAACAGTTTTCTAGACAAAAAGTCAAAATGGGAATTAGCAATTTCAAAACTCCTTTTGGCACCTAAACGACCAAGAAAAAGGAGAATTATGGTATTTCACAGTGATTCTTGTCACTGGAGACATTTTTAATATTCATTGTGCTGTTAATATATCACTAAGTTAATGGAAATATTAATAGAATAATGAAAAAAATATTCTCTATAGTAGCAGAAAAATGGTTAAGGAAGTTCTCATCCATCAAATACCTGAATATAAGGTTAAATTAGAGCAATTCACAGTAAACTGATTAGAAAACAGTAAGATTGAAGTTAGGTAAAATAATTCAACCTAGATCAAAATAAGTTTTCCAGAATGATGTTTCCAGATTCCATTTTTCTGCAGGCAATTTCTTGAAAATAAATGCAGCTACTTTAAAATCTTTTCTTTTAATCAATATTTTTTTACAGCAGTTGAGATTAGGTTGTTCATTGTAGTGACAACAATGTCAATAAACTCATTTGGCTTTAATGATTTGATTCTGGCAGCAGCTACTAATTCTCCTTGCCACGATACCTAAGGTTTTTGTACAAAGGTTAAAGATAGAAGAGGCTCCTGGGATGGCTGACAGGGTGGATTAGTGCTGCTGAGCCCTGCAGGAAAAGGTCACCACTGCAGTACACAAAGGAGAGTTGTCACTGGGGGAGGTGAAGTCACAACTAGCCTACAAAGAGAGCTTTGGCCTTGGGTAAATTAGGCATTGGCAGGAATAAGTAGGATTTGGTTGTTCTCTCCTGCTTATCTTTGCTTTTGCCTATCAACACTGCTTCTAATCTTTACTGCCAGGCAGCCATCATGTCAATGGGTCTGTCAGCTGTTCTTCCTTTCTTTCCTCCCAATATTATTTGTTTGTGTCATTTCCAAATAGAACATATTGGGTCAGCACAACTCTGCTGGGTGAGCAAGGGGAAATAATAGACTTTTTTCTACTGGCAGAGGTTTTTAACCTATGGAAAGTTCCTCTTGGGTTATAATTTATTTTTGAAGTTGCATACAGTATTCTGCTCTCATCTATGTCTCACTGAGAATTCATGTTCAATCCTAATAATGTGTGTGTCCCACTTTCAGTAAGGGAGCAACTGAAGATCTCATTACTTAGGACTTTACATGATTAGTTGTTGGGGTGTAGGTTCTGGACAGATTCATAGGAGTGTGTAGTATGTCATGGCCTTAGGAGACAATTTCTCAGTTGCACGAGGTAATCTTGCCCATGAAATATGGCTTGCTAAGAAAATGATGGCTCAGCTGTTCACCCTGAAATGTCACACCATTTCAAAGGCTTATCTCTCACAGTGCTGCATGTTGTGAACTTACTAGGCTGTACATTGAAGCCTACATACTCAATAAGAGCATTATATATAAATGGCAGTGCATGAGAAAGTGACAGTGTGCAAAATGATGCCTGAAATATAAGAAATAAGAACTGATTGCCAGTTTTTGATTTGCATTTAATGGTACCAAGCTGCAGTGAGATGAAGGCTGCTATCTGAATATGGTGAACTGATGGTCTGGTCTCACTTAAGAGGACTAATTTTTTTCAGTGCTGGATTTCTCCATCTGGGAGGTGGAGATTTTTTCCTTACACCAGCTCCGTGGTATGCTCTCTCATCAGTCATTCAAAATGTTCAGATTTTAGGGTTTTTTACTGACCTGTATACTCCAGTTATACTGCAGGATGTTGCAATGTAAAAATTAGTTTTCTTATTTTTAGGGGAGCAATTGCAAATCACAATAGATTTTCCTTCCCGGTCCCAAAAAGCAAACTTAATTGTGGAGAGTAACCTTTTAAAAGATGTGTTGCAAACTTCCACTGATTTTAATGACGTGGCAGAAAGAAGACATGGTCTTGAAA
This sequence comes from Poecile atricapillus, assembly GCF_030490865.1. NCBI lineage: Eukaryota > Metazoa > Chordata > Aves > Passeriformes > Paridae > Poecile > Poecile atricapillus. Next base: position 38,134,631 of record NC_081289.1, on the reverse strand, counting down.
ATGCAGTTTTGTGTTTCTACTTGTTTGTTGTCACCCAGCAAGAAGCACCTAGGATGCATTAAAAAAGGCAGAGGAAACCAAATGGCTAGTTTGAAGAGCTGTAAGCCAGTGAATTTGGTTTTGGAACATGAATAGTCATCAGATTGTATTCCCTAAAATAATCATCAAACACAACTTTTCTTTGGGAAAGCTGCCAAGTTTGACATACTATGTGTTCAGAACCTGACTCAGAAATTATTAATTTTCAAATGGAAGGATCTTTTCAAGCAGCATTAAACAGGGCATTTCAGCAGTTTCTCACTACATTTTCTTCAGTATTTGTTAAGTTCATTGACTGCAGAGAAATAAAAAGCACCAGTGTATAAAAGATGAAGACTTAGTACTCTGGGGTAAATCAACTCATCCCCCTTCAAACTTTAAAATAAAAAGAGGCTAAGAAATTAATTCAGATAATTTAAATGGCAAATTAATCCGTCTCATATTTGGGAGCAATAGATAGAAACAAAGAGGTAATAGGAGATCTTTCTGCTTTCTCTGCTCAGATGCATTATTTGCCATAATTTTAGGCAGATTGTCTATCTACTGTCCAGCAGTAGCTGGGGAAATCTAGCCATTTGATGGTGTCCATGACTGCTTAAGTGTCACAGTTTTAGACATCTATGGTTGAGAATTTTGATCTCTACCTAAATCCTACATGTCATAAAGAAAAATGATGCTGCATAATATCAAGAAACTTGTATTTTGAATCACTCAGAAGTAAGTGCTGAAAATCCTCTACGTTACAGTTTAATAACAAAGGCAATCTCCATTCTCTAAGGAAAGCCTTAGGAAAATGCTAATCCTAGGGGAAGGATATTTAGGGATCTTTTATAACTTACAACATAAAGGGCTTTTATTTTTACTCTAATATTAAAAACATAACTTTGCATTATCCTTATGAATTTCTAATTCCTTTGAAAAGGCCAGCTAGGATCAGGTATTTAGTTGTGCACTGCTTTATGAAATATATTTCATTGTTTTCAGTAGGTGTTTTTAAAAATTTGTCAAGGTGATTTATATCTAAGTTTGTTTCATTTCTTCCCCAAGAGAATTACGCTTTTGTGAGTGTTTCAAGTAAGGGATTTTAAAAGAAATTACTTTCAGCAATTGTACTATAAATAAAATAGTGAAAATTTCCTTCAGACAAAGTTTGGGAAAAGGTTTTATACCATAAAAAAGAATCATAGAAAAAGCCAAAAAATTGTTAAAAACATCAAAAGAATTTTATAAGGTAAAAGGCAAATAAACAGAGAATGAAGTATCAGTAGATGTCAACATTTTTTTTGCTAACAAATAAATATCTTGACTTCTACTGTCAGACTATTTTGATAATAGAAAAGAATAAGGATATAATGAGATGGACTCATGCTATACAATCTACAGGAGAGCCCTTAATAGCTTGTTTATTTTCCAAGGATGCACACTCCAGCATTCCCAAATGTAAGCTATGACATTTGACAGATTTGAGAATGACCAGGGGCCTGAACCAGCAGCTTGCTGTGTTCAACTCAGCCAAATGCTTTTAATAGCAGAGTAACAGCAACAAAAGTGGGGGCTGAGTGCCTTTTCAATCTTGGGAGCCTCTTAGGCTTTCCTTTGTTGCAGACAGACCATGCCTGATTCATACCCATATTTTAATAAGAGTAGGAAGGAGTAAATTTACAATTTTTCAGAGGAAAAACTTGAATAAGTGAATGAAAATCCGATGGAGTCATCTTGTTTGTCACAAGAAGTAATCCTGTGATGTTTTCTGTAATTATCTGTAACAACCAGATTCTCTTTGCTTTATGTGGGAGCACCTGCCAAGAGCTGGACAAGTGTGTTTGGAGATGACTGGAACTGGCTTCCAACTTGAACTTTGATTTGGCACTCTCATTTTCACTCTTCACCAGTATTAATTACAGTGACATTTTGGCTTGATGCCCAGATTTCTGTAGAATGAATCTGAGGCCAAAAGCAAGTGTGTGCCAGTACATGTATCAGGTGCCTCAGCAGAGAAAGAGAAGTAATGCCGAGGGAGGGGAAGGCCACACACAGAGCTGCACTGCTGGGCACAGAGCTCCCTATGGCCACTTGGCTTTGGAACAGTGTGTATATATCATCTCCAACATCCCATTTTCATACTGTTATTAAAAATGAATCTTTAACCCATTTAACCATCACACTTAAAACAATCATCTGTATTTAAGCATCTTGCAGTCAGAACGTTAGAATGGTATTACTTGTATAAGACATGAATTTCACATAGATTTCTCTTAGAAAAATCTAAGAATTGCAATGGCAATGTTACAGGAAATCATTGAAAATCAGAGATTTGAATGAAGGATAAGAGAGCAACCATCTTTATTAAGTTAGCAAAAGTGAAGTAAGGTCAGAGGTGCTTTGACTGATCCCTCTGGTGTCCTCCTCCTTTGGAAAAAGCACAAAAAATAGAAAGGCAATTGAAGAATTGCTTCTGTGATACTGTTGCTCTGTTGCCTTTTCAGCAACTGAAGCAACATAGTCAGAAAAGGGAGTGGTGCTTTTTCAGGATTTTCTTCTGCACTACTGCAAAAGAAAATGGTAATCATCATTCATTTCTCTAGCAATTTAATACTGAAATAAATGTTGCTTTTCTCATAATTGGTCCTCTCTGTTACATTTTAGCACAATAATCCTGTTACCTCGTGTGATGATACTCAAATTTTAGTTCTTCAAAACCATTTTAGGACATTTTGTGTTTTGTATTTATGACAATAATTGTGTGTCTTTCCTGGAAAATGAAATTTTGGGGGGATTACATATGGAAATGGGGACTTCTTATAAGGAAGAAAGCTAGATGTTATGAGCATTCGTTACTTGTAGAAGAGCTATCATATCAGTAGTAGTGCATATTGTATGTGCTGGGGATTTTAAGAGGTAAGTTTACAGCAGAGTTTTCAGCCTGGCATAACCTGTTCTCACTACTGCAATACCCTCTGCCCTTTAATTTCCGCTGCTTCTGATCATTTTATGTGGTCTGTCAGAGAGCAAAAATTACCTGAATTTTAGGTTAAATGGGAGAGAACAGGGCAATTTCAGGTGAAAAGTAAGTAAACAAAGTACTTGAGTAATGTGAAGACAACTTACTTTCTCTGCTGGAATTGTATGGGAGGGTTTTTGCTGCAGGCCCTGTGCTGCTGTCTGTAGTGCCCTTTGTCTGGCTCTATGTGTCTAGGGTAGAGACGATGCAGCAATTCAATTCTCCAAACTCCACTCGCTGCTAATGTCTAGAGCTCTGACCTTTGTAGGTGACATTCACCTTTTTTCATGCAGGATTTGAGCTTGGTGTTCCTCTCTGCTGCAATCCATCATATTTCCACAATCTCTTGCTGTCAGGATTTCTGTTGCCTTTCTTGCATCCTAATTCTTTCTGCAACATTCCAGATGAGAATTCTAATTCTCAGTTCTCCTAGCAGGTGGAAAAGAGGATTCTAGCTCTTTCTGTTCTCTTTCCATCAGGACTACAGGCTTCATGCCTATCCTTTATGGTTTTTTTTTTTTTTTTTAATGTATGAAAACTAAACTGAAAGAACAATGAGCATACATTCTTTCTTTTTTCTTTTCTCAATGATTTTAGATCCACTTCCCCACTTTCACAGCTTGCCTGGGGTTGGGGGTCTTTTGAGTGGTAATAATAAATACTGAACTTTTCATATTTCTAAAGTTAATTAAAAATTCACACAGCTGCAGGGATAACTTGCACTTTAAATGTGTCTTACTTGCAAGCACAATAGAGTCATCATCATATTGGAGGGACATTTAGACTGGCTCTGAGATGAGGTGACTGAGGCAGAAAAATGAGCTTCCTGGAGAGATCCTGCCCCTGGTGTCCAGCAGGATGCAGTGGGACTGACAGAGTATATGTGCCTTGACAGACAGTAAAGGCCCATCAAGTGCCAAAATCTCTTCCCCTGTGTTCTCTGTCTGCTGCTGCCTTCCTCAAGCACGTCCATGACCGTGGCAGGCTGGGGAGGAACAAGCAGAGGACTTTTGTCTCTGTCATTCGTGACTTCTATGGTCCTATCACAAAATTATTTTTCTGCCCCCAACACTGAGGTGTTGACCTTAGTGCACTTCCCAATCTTCCAGATTCCATTAAAAACAGACAGAACTGAATTCCTTAAATTTTTGATAGATTTTGATATGTTAGGGTAGTAAAACCACTCAGACAATTATTTATGTGTCTACAGGGAGATCAGGCATTATTTTTCTGCTGCTGAAAATGTCTACAGGCAGAAATGTGTCCCCTTTTTAAAACCTCCCATTCACACCACACCAATAAGCTGTGTCAAAAGTGTCTTGAATCCATGAGCACCATTATTCTCTTTCAGTCAATCTGACAATAATAGTAATTCCAGTACTTTCATCCCTGGGAAAGGGAGAACTCATGGTGAGATACATTAGTGCAGCCACCTTTTCAGCTGATAGGGGTTCTTTTAATGTGCTGTTTCTCTGAAATTTGAGCTAAAAATAGCCAAGGGAATTATTCTGTTATCCAGAAAAAGGACTGCAACTTTCTAAAGGGTTTGGGTTCTTCATTCTTTGAAGAAAATTGCTTACAAAACAGAAGGCAGCAATACCTCCAAGAAATAAATATCTGTCTCTGTATTAGGAAGAATGCAAAAATGTTTAGTATGCATAAAAATTGGTTATTGTTTTTTGGTTGTGTATCTTTAGAGATTTGATCAAAATATGTAATTTCTTTTTAAAGGAATTTTTCATATTTTGACATTCAATTTTGAGGGTTTTTCTTTTTTAGTTTGTTACAAGAGAAATTCAGATATATTTCATTTAGGAAAAAAGAAACGATCTTTTAAAATTTTGGTTTCCATTTTGTGCTATCCTTTATTATTTTATTATATATACGTTTCTTCATATGACTAGTATATGTTATAATATTTCATTGAAGATGCTTCAATTTACTAAAATATAGTTTTGTTCAATGTTAGATCATTTCCACAGTGATTTGAAATATCAAATGAAGTAAATTGAACCATCTTAAAGCTAAGATATAAAAAAACATATGTAGTGCCCTATTACACCTGTTTCCTCAGTACAAGAAAATTACTTCTGATTTTAGTACAACTAAGTAAGTATAGATTGACTGAAATTTAAAAATTTGTTCCTAAGCTATTTCATTTTTAAAGAAAATATTTTTTTAAAATTTGGCAGGATGTTTCATTTTCTATTTAAAGAATACTGTATTGTCAACTATATTTTATTTGAAAATTTCTACCTCTCTTTATATCCCCACAGCACCATGATAGTTTACTCTTTCATAGTCCAGAAACCTAAGCAGTTTATCTGGCCTATAACTTACTCCTAAATCCCTGCCTTTTCCAGACTTAAAAATTGAACAAGGATTAGGCTGAAACCTCAAGTAACAGTTTCATAAATGAACTCCTACCCTCACTGGCAAGATGATAAACACATGGCACAGGGAGTTTTTAGGAGGAGACCAACAAGGATTGGGTACCACTGGCATGTGGAATAAGAAATATGTTTGAAAGTGTCTGGTGGTAGAATCAATAACAGCTGTGATCTCTGAGCACAATTAAATTACTGTTGCTGTCAGTGACTGCTCATAACAGCCATGTGAAAAACAGTCATGTAACATAAGGGGCAAATGAATAGCATTTAGATTTGCTGCAAAAGCCTGGCACAAGTCAGGATTAAAGATAACATTAAAGCCTTCAAACAGAATTTATCTTAAACTAAGCAATAATATAAATTCCAATAGAGCCCTTTAATGCATAGCAAGAAAATCTTGAACATTTGAGATATTGAAAAACAATACCAAATATCAAACAAATGCTTGGATGGCTAAACATCTGTAAATAAGTCAGGTTCTGAAATATGTGTTTTCTAAACTCAGCACCCTGGCCTTTGTGGGCAAAATGCTTGAGGGTCTTGAAAATCTCCAAATCTCAAACCTGAATAAAAATGTTCCATGAACCTATGTATTAAAAAGAGACTACAGATACACCTGAATTACATTAAGCTTTTGGTTTTGCTAATTTATAACCAGTCTGATTTTATATATAGAATCATGATTGTCTGATTTAATTCATATTGCACATTTCCTCTTAGAAATACTTCTGCTTTGCTTCTGGCTTCATGTGGGTGTGTATTTGCTTGAGAGTTAAAAATTATTATAACTTTTTGACCTTTACGTTTTCTGCAAAGTTTTATTAAAATCAGACAGCAGTTTTGTCCAGGCAACAGTGATGAGCAAGACCCTGAAGGCCAGATGCACAGGGAGTGTGACCACTGAAGTCTTTATTCCTAACTGATGCTGAAAACCAGGTCATGCAAATGCAGGAGAAAAGTCCCTTCCCACTTTCTGCTAAAGCTTTAACCTGGGTCATTAGTCAGCAAAATTCAGGAAAGAAGCAAGAGGTATGAGATGGAATTCTGGCAAACAAAACCAAGAAAAGGACCCTTGTGTTCTGCTCGACTTTTCCTTTGCCAGACAGGTCGTTTTTCCGATGCTGACTGCAAGCAAGTAATCCTATTAGGCTTCAGGAAATAGGCTTACCTTGTTATCTGAAAATATTTGGGTGGATCAAGCTCTCAAAAGAGGTTCAAGGGGGAAGGTTTTTATTAAGAACCTCTTCAGGCCTTGAACTAACACCTTTTCCCATAGTCACAACTTATTGCTATTCTCAACAAACCAGCACCTCCTCTTGATACCTGCAGGGAAAAAGTACTTTGCACAAGGCTGTGTGTGAGGAAGCCCATTGCCCCCCACTCCAGACTGAACTCACTTTACAGTCTCAGAGGCACTGTTTTTCCAACAGTTCCTGTGTGTTCAGGGATGCATCCTGCAGCCAGAATGGTCTTCCTGGAATGCTCTACTTGGATGGCAGTGCAAAGCTGCCAACTCTGAGACCATGTTATGGTAAAAAGGTTATTAGGGAGTGCTTCAGTGATGTGACAGGGATAGACAGGGTCCAACTCTGTCAGCCTACACTTGTAAAGGATGATTAAAAAAAACCCCAGTGAAATTACAAACTAAATATAAAAAATTTGGTTTAATCTCTGTCTGCCACATTTTCCAGTTCTAAGCAAATGACAGTGTGGAGTAACAAATATTCATCACAAGCCAAAACCACTCCAAATTTTGCTTTACTGCAGCAGGAAAGCTGTATAGAACTGCTGGATTTAAGACTTACTACATCATGAAAATTTACAGGATGACTATCATGACCAGAATGAAGGCAGATTTATTTATCATTCTGCTAACATAGTTATGTACACTGTTTTTTTCAGATCAAGTCTAATCAGGTGCAGGAAAAATAAATTCCTGATTCTGCTCATAAGCAAAAAGAAGACAGGTAATTCTAACAACAAAGATGCTTAAGCATGAGAGACTGTACACAGCAGAGAAGGTTACCAGTTACTCAGGATTTTGACATTGGATAAATAATTACTGGGAATAGTTCTCTGGACAGTTATCAGGAAGATCTGTTTGGTTTCTTAATATGCTATAGAGACAAGGTTGAATAAAGAGGTTTGGTATTTCAGTACCTGTCTCCCATCTGAAGCAGTTTGCAAAGCTGAATGGCAAATTCTGCTTCTCTCAGGGTGTTTAAGGGGCTGGTTTTGGTATGATTTTTCTTTGACTATCAATGCTGATACCATGAGATGCTTCTTTATGTTTGGGGCATCTCATTTATCTTTTCAATTTTGGGAATGGGAATAGGCCATATATAAAGTGAAGAATGAGATCTTTACTTCATAAAGTGATGAGGTAACACAAATAGGGCTTTATATTGCTTTTTAACTTCTGAAGAACTGCATGGGAAGTTTGTACTTTGTTTATTTATGCTCATTCAACTAATGTTAATTAACTTGTCTGAATCTGCATTTGGAAAATGTAAACATCTCTTGCAACCAGTGTGTAGAAAACAAACAGCAGTGGGAAGATAATTTCATCAAAATATTTTCTCCCTTGGTTTGTTATGATATTTTCAACAGCTCTTGATGGAATTAGAATTACGTTCTTATCTCTTGATTCAGCCCATATATTACTATTTTCCAAAGATTGTTCAAAATATGATTAAATGCTGTTTATGTGCTTCATGTGAAAAAAACCCAAAACAATCCTGTACATTCCAGAAATACAATATCTTCCTAGTTGGATAGTTATTGTTTAATTCACTTGCCTAAATTTCATTTTACAAAGTTCCATCTTCTGATTGTTTATATGTTCTGTTAGGAATTTGGAGCTAGGTAATGACTTTCTGCTGTCCCTTTCATGTTAGATTAAGTGTTGTATTCATAAATAAGTGGAAACCATAAGGGGTTCTGTCAAAGACTTATTCAGATCCTGTGGTGTGGATATGCAGGTTTTGCAAGGTATGTATCATTATCACAAGGAATGTAAATCCTCCATTAGTTCATTTTTTTTTCCCTGCTGGATCTAAAACCAAATTATTTCCTAAGGCACTTACTAAATGCTTGGAAGAATATGGAAATTAACTGACCTTGCAAAAATGCATTTTGCTTTAATTGTGCTCTTGGGCTAGCTGTATTTTCTTTAGCAGGATATACTTTTCTAATTAGAACTTCTTATAAAATAAATTTCTAACATGAAATAAAAGATCCTTGAAAAGTGATACTGCATTAAAGCAGGTGCATAAATGCATTTCTATTCTTTTTAACTCTAAACAATTTCCTTCGAATATGCTGAGTGCATCCATTTTGAAAAGTATGTGGCATGATTTTCTACCATAAAGACCTCAATTCAGGGTTAAGGCTTCAGCAGTCACCTTGTTTTGGTGTGACAAGTAATGCATTACATTTGCTGAGGAAAAAGTGGTGAAGTATGAGTCCAACTGGCCATGTTTTCATTTAGCTATGAGCATAGAATATATGAGCTATAGGGAAATTTATGGCTCCTGCAAGTTTCTGGGTTGATTCAGGGTCTGGGCTTTGGCTTTCACAGTCTGTGGAATGAAGGAAAGCATTGATTTTACAAACTCTGTGCCCTCTTGAATATCTCTGTGAAGGGTCAGTGTAGCTGTTTCATGAATAATGAGCAGCTGAGATCACAGTAGAAGATTTAAAAAGGATTAATTCATGTTGAATTGAACTTTGAAGGAGAAATTTTGCCAGCTGATATATTGGCATGTTAGTGAGGAGTTGCTTTAAGTAAAACTGTCCAATTATTTTCTTATCTTTTCCTCTTAATGAGCTAAGAGATCTTTTCTCAAAAGTCAATTATGGAAGTAGCTATAAAATCTTTATATTCAGCTGAATCCTTCCTTACTCTCCTGAAACACAACCTGAAATATGGGTGTCAGAGAAGAGAGCTCATGGCAGCAACCCAGATTGCTGCCATGTTAATATTCACTTCCCTGGTGTGCTGTAAAGAAGCAGTCACCACCTACCTGCTTGGAGTGTGTTGTAGAGGGTGATTTTTGTATTTTGTTCCCTGTTTTATGGATTGTGTGTAGAAGTCACTTTAACGCTATCTTCCACTTGTAAGGCCTAACTTGTGGGAGTAAAGTAAAGGTGTACTAAGTTCAAACTTTCTACCATGGGCATATAGTTTAAGTCCTCTCCAGTCTTTCCTGCTTACCCTTCAGATGTACCCGCCTTTGTTTGTTGACTACCTAGGGGACTAAACACCGACCTTTTATTTCCTAACTCACATTTAATTTAGATGCCTTGCACATCACTGACACAAATTGTCTTGCACCCCAGGTAGCTGTGCACCTCACAGGCACCTAAATTTAGGGGTTTTGTATTTCTAGAACTCCATAATTTAAATAAGTATCCAGTGTAACTGAGGATGTCCAAGTCCTATCCAGTGCAGTAGACTACTGTACTAGTGTCCTGTTTGGCAAACATGGAAGTGTATTATACTAATCAAAGAAATTTCTGGTGTTTCTCATACAACTACTGTTTCTATGAAAAATTGTGTAGTGACATCCAGAAGCTCTAAGAAAGGGACAGGGAGACCTGCATCATCTGTGGATTCATTGACATAAACAATGAGCAGGCAAAGAAAGGGGTAACACCTTACTGCTCACCACTGATCTGCTCTTAGTATGGATTTGTAGGTCCTCAAACACTCAGAAGTCAAATTTCTGTTTCTCTTCTGTTGCTCTTGTGTCGTGATCTGCACTGTCTTATTTGTCTTCTAAGACCATTCCCCCCAGCAGGAGAAATACACTTGGGCACCACCCTGCAGGCACCCACCATGGCAATGAAGGATTTAGGAGTGTTTAAAAGGGCTTCACAGTTTGAAAGCTCAAAATTACTATAAAAAGCAAATAAAGGTTGTTTTGCTAAATGTGCTCAGATTCCTTGAATCACAAATCCATACAAAAGTCCCTGGGGCTATGTGAGTTCCGTTGGCATTAGCAAGAATGTGACTAAGGATTTCTCATTCCTAATCAAGTGCATGTGTCTACTGCTGTGGTCTAAAGCTCTTCAAGTGCAGTAGAAAACATGTGACAAATGCAGTGCTACTTTCCATTCAGCTACAAACCTCCCCAGAGAGAACAGTTATTCTGATTAAATGAATACTTCAAGAGGAAAGATTTTTGTTTTGTTTTCTAGAGCTGTATTTTTGAAAGCTGTAGCTCCTGTTACTGCTCGCAAAAACGAGTAATGAACCAAAGAAGACAATGCAAGCAAGTTATCAAATTGTGCAGGGACTTGAATACATAGAAGGAACCATAATTTTCTGGCATTCATGATAGCACATTGATTGGAGTTTTGCAGTGTCTGATTATCTTCTTGTGAAAAGCTTCTTTATTTGCATACTTAGGCACTTTGGCTGGACGTGGTCTCAAAAATTAATGAAGTATGCCAATGTTGAAACAAATTCCAGGCATTGACCCAGCTTAACATTATGGTGAACTTCAATAAGCTGTCAAGCTTAAGGGCTTGTAGGAAAATGCTGAAAGTAGATACAGGAAGGGTGGATGGAAGAATGATCAATGATCAAAGTACTCTGTCATTTCTTGTCTGCAGCTAGACTGCTCTTATTTTCTGAAACAAGTACTTTGAAAGGTAAATATTTTAGGTATCCATGGTGCTAATACAGATTGTTAATACCACTTCCTCTTGTCACATACCTTCGGAACTCATTGCTCTCTTAATCCAGTGCATTTTTACTTTCAGACATGCAAAAATCTAGGAAAATGTGTTGCATATTATCTGTTGGTCCTCATTATGTAGGCTACATTCAAATTTCATCTTTGCCCTAAATCTGTATCACTTGCCTGCCTGATGTATGAAATAATGTCTTTTTTTTTATAAAATAGTCCTCATTTTGTTCATATACTTCAGTGTGTGAACTCAAAAAAACCCGCAGATACTTGAAGAAATCCAATGAAAAGTTTCATGAGTGCAGCTGAGTGCAATTTATCTTTCCATTTGAGGATACTTGTTGTAATGTGTTTGTAACCTTTGTTCAGCTCTACATACTGATGTTAAGCACCATGTTGTGCCTTCAGACACCTTGCTATTTCCAGAACATTATGTGGTAGGGAGGTCAATGAGAGGATTATTACGTGGAGATCTTTGCAGTACTAGCACACACTAATGAAAGTGAGACAAAGAGTGATAGTGGAGACTAACCAACTTTGTAGATAGCAAGTTGTGGATTTCTCAGCCTTATGGAGTATTTGATATGGTCAAGGAGTTGAAACATTGCTTGAAGCATTTGGAGCAATTTGTGAAGCACTGGGATGTGTGCAGTATTCATAGCCACCTTCACTAATTAGTGACAATGTCTTGCATCAAAATGGGCAAAAATTGTTTAGATTTTAAAGATGCAGGCTAGAATTAGGAGCTTTAGCTAGTGCAAATGATCTCATTGGCATAACTAGTACATCAGAAGAAAGCACAGATCTAAGCAGAAAGAATATTGGTGAAGTTACTGCAAAGAGTCTGGGCAAAGTGAGAGGGCATGAGGTATGTTTTTGGATGAAAGCTGTAACACAGTGGCCATCATTTTAACCATTTGTGCCTATATATTTGTCTCCATTTTATAGATGTGAAGCTGAGGTACAGCAATAGTCAGGACAAAAAAGAGGTGCTGGGTTTTGATATGCAATTTGAGTTGATAGTAAATTTTAAGGTATCCCTGCAGCAAAATGTAGGCTCAAAGAACATATTTCTATGCATTACATCTTTGCAAGTTGAATGCAAACCACTGAAGTAAATTAGAAGCTCTTTATTGGTGTCGGATTTATTTAAAAATGTTGGTTAAAGCAGTCACCTTGCAGATTGCACCAGAGGCTTCAATCTTGCTTCATATAGCCGCTTTTGTTACAGAATTTTCGGCTTCTGTGAATGAAGAGAGAAGGCATCTTTCCTTAATGCAAAATTCAGATTCATCCCTAAAGGAGATCTCTTACAAGTACTAAATGAATTAAACATTTCCAGAGAAAAAAATACATGGTTGTGTTATCAAATACTGTGGTGTTTGATCTGTGAAGATGCATTCACAATGAGGGCAGTGACTACTGGGCTGTTTGCTTGTTCTCTGTTTGCTGATTAGAACTTAGACAAAACAGAATGAACTGAGCTGCTAAAAATAAAAATCTGTCAGGTACTTGCAAGCAGTGATTTTGAAGAGAATTATGAATTATCCAGATTTAGAAAGGTTTCTCTTAGAAATAGAAATACATATCCTTAATGAGAAGATTATGTCTTGCTGAATATCAAGGTTCTTCTCCAGATCCTCTTGGGATCCAGGGGTTTCTTTTCCCTGGAAAAAGTTGCCAGAACTTGTCAAAACAATGCATTTTTCTCTTAGCCTCAGTCTCCCAGATAGCTGAACACCATTTGCTGACATTTTCTTTTAAAGAAATCAGCCTGAGTCTGACACACAGAAAAACAAGTCAAATTCTATCAGCATTATAGGAGTTAAAACATGTGTTTTAACAACAAAGTGGTTTTATGCATTGATGAGCAGCAGTACTAGCCTGACCTGTCATAGACTCTGTAGGAAGTGTGAAAAAGAGAAAAGTAAATGAAAAATAAAATAAAAAATGAAAGATGAATCTGAGCCAGTACATTAAAATATAAATTAATATTGTTGTGATGAAGGGTAGAAGGAATATTAAAATTAGAGTTGGCTGCAGACTCCCACAAATGGGTTTTCAATCTCAAAGTGATGTACAATAATTTTATCAGATATTTTTGTCATGAGTTTACTAGTTTAAAGGATACATTAATATGAATAATGAAGAATTTTTTTTTCAAATTATAAACAAGCCATTTTCATTATCAATTCATTATCGTTATACTTTTCTGATAGCTGCTCTACTATCTTGATTTGGGGAAAGAGGTCTGTAGAAGTAGAAAGAGTAAGTACTGAAATACAAAAAATTAACTTCATGAGAAAGTTAAAACAACTCTGGATAATACATTAAAATACATCAAAACAATAACCTTCATTGACAAAGGGGTAGCTGATATGGTCTTTTCTGTTGGAGTTTTTGGTTTTTACAATGTCTTTTCAAAAGACAAATACAAAACATTGTATCAAGTAGGCATCAGTTTCTGTAACAGTCCTCAGAAAGTGCCAGAAAGAAAGCGGGTTCCAGTATTCCTAGTTTTTATAGGCATACTGAATATTGTCAGAAATTTTGGTGTATGAAAGCCCCCAAATTTATAAAACATCTCAAGCACCTATCATAAGAGAAAAAGAAATCCAAGCAAATACAGTGATGTCTCTGAAAGGTCAGTAGTGGAGGTAAAAGAATGATCTCTACAATTTACAAGATGGCCATGAGAGTTCCCAGAACCCACTAATCATCCACTGCTGAGTGAGGTGTGATGAGTGTGAAAAACCACGGGAAGCCATAAAAGTAAACACTATCGTAGTAATATTTGCCTGAAAACTTTGGCTGTAGAGAACATAGTTATATTTTGTCCATCAGTTGAACTATTCCAGAATTTAGGAAATGTAAATTCTCTTACAGAGGAAAGGGAGCACAAAATGAAGTAAATTAGAAAACAGAGTATTATAACAAAGGGGCATAAGGAAAGAAGATAAAATTTGATCCCCATGATCTTAGGTAGACTCAGGAAACTGATGGTCAAATATTATTTGACATGAATGTCATACATTAAAAGCTCATGTTCCTTCTGAAAGTATATAATATATATCATCTTGAATCTAGTTTATGATTTTTTTTCTTTTTTAAAGAGCAGCTTTTAATGAGGTAATATATTTTCTAGAGCTTAATCACATCTATATTATTTATGTTTTTATCTATCATTAAGGTTCTCAGTCTTAACACTGCTCTAAAGGTATGTTCCCATGTGGTACACAGTGTTTTATTAATGGCTTTTTAGCATCAGTGAAATTGTACATCACATTGGACAGTGAAAAGCACAGCCTAAATGACTAGTTCTTCAGAAATGGTTCTTAGATGAATGTGGACAGCCTATTATGTATGACATTATAGTTTCATTATTAAATCATCCATGTGTTCATCACCTGGAAATGTAGCAGAAGACATATTTATTTGTAGTCGTTGTACTCAGCGGTAGAAAGTGCAGCACTGTAATAAACTCCTGCCCTCTGAAATACGTTTATCTTGTCACTGAGCTGGCTTACTAATGTGATTTTCTACCTATCACAAAAGAAAGGTAATGCTTGCTGCAGTTGCTATGATACAAGACCAGTGCACTGAACTTTCTGGTGCATCAGCACACATTTTGTTCCATGCAGTTCCCTGTCACTGCTGTGTCTCCCAAAACTCTAAATGTAAAATAAGGATTCACAGATAGTTTTTCTTGTTTTCTCTGAATGACTAGTGGCAATAGTACTGAACTTCAATTTAACTGGGGGATGGAATTACATTTGTTTTTCTAAAAATGGTCGCATAAGGCTACATCAAAACAAGGATAAAATTCACTCTCTTGTGTTTGGGACTTTATCAGCAGGTGTAAACACCTAGCTTTGTCTTTCTAGAAGTTATATATCTAGAAGAGACTTTATCAACCCTTTCATCTTTAAGAGAGGAAAAGACAAAAAGAGGCTCCTTCAGTGGACAGTTTATCCCACAAGCCTGAAACATTTTAAGCCAGGATGAATTACCTCCTGGAGGAGGCTGCTTTTAGTACTGGTTAGAGAGGTCACCTAGATAAATGAGATACCTAACTTTTATGTACCTTAAATTATACGAGATTAATCCCATTGAAAGTGATAAAGTAATTTTTTTTTCAAACTTTTTGTCTGTGAATAATCCAAACCAAGATTAACAGGTGGAGATGTAGCAAAATACTGCAAGTAGAATGCTGTATATAGCAATAAAATAAAAGTCAAAGTGTAATGCCACAGAGAAGCAATTCTGTAGAGAAAAGTCTGAGAGATTCAGATCAACCTCCCTCCCGTGCAAAAGCAAGGCTTTTATGAGAATTGGTGATGACATTTTTGTAGGAGCAGCCTCTCTCTCATTTGCATCCTTTGCCTCAATCTCCCAAAGAAAAACAGTTGACAGACTGTTTCTTCAGAGACGTATAAGATATTCTCTGTCAGCTCCAGTGACTGTTTTCTCAGGGATTCCTATTTTGATGACATTGCACCAGCTAGATGACAGAGGCTGAAGACAAGAAAATAAAACTTCTGAAAATACTGGCTTCTTGCTGACAGTGAAGTAGTCTGAAGAAAAGATACTCCTTTTCTCTTTATGTGGCCTGGCAATTCATCAGGTCTTCTCCAAGATATTAATAATGTTTAGATTAGCAGTATCAGGTAAGCTTAATGGATTTTCCTGCCAATGTACTGAATGTGATTGCAATGAAGCATGAAACAAACTGTTAATGACTTATACTTAGACCTGATGTTAATTTTTTAAGGACACCTGCATCTTTCATTAACTGAACAAGCAACCACTTGACTGCAAGTGAATAATTAGTCTGAAGACTAATTGTTCACTGTACCTCAGGAAATATTACTGAAAATTTTCTGGTAAATCACTTGAAAAATAAGTAATCACAACTATTGATCTTGAGATGTTTTCTGCCTATTGAGACACAGTATGTAAAGTAGATGTGCTCCTTTCTCTGCAGCTGGGATGACAGCAGCTCGGTTAGCAGTGGCCTCAGTGACACTCTTGACAACCTCAGCACAGATGATTTGAATACCACCTCATCTGTCAGCTCTTATTCCAACATAACAGCCTCTTCAAGGAAGAACACTCATGCCCAGGTGAGTAGCTCTGTTGCCATTTGTTGTAACGCCCCCCAAGCACGCAGGATAACAAAAAGAAAAAGTTTGGTATCAATGCCTTTAAACAAATGAAGCATTCATATCTTTCGAAGTCCTCTATTACACCTGAATGTGAGAAGCCACAGATTCCATCGACCCAACTTTGGGTTGTGGGCTGACATTCCAAATTCAGCATCACTGCTGAAGGTGCTGGCTGGTGAGACTCAGCTCTGCCCACCCTGTGGAGCCCCCACTGATCCCAGAACCCTTCTGCGCCCTAACACAAAACTAACGGAATATGATTGGATCTGTGATCGTGGATTTCTACTCACTTAAGCCCATTTGGAGTATCTCTTTCAACAGATAACACAATAAAAATAATGTATTTTTTGCTTTTTATGAGCTGAAACACATTAGGGAAGAAATATACAGACTGGACTTTCCTTTCAAATGGCAGAGATTGCCATGTCCCTGCTTAGGTCCAGGGATGAAAGTGTCAATGCAAGCTGACAATGCATAGTGTCAAAATAGAGTTCTTAATAGCATATAGCCACAAACCATATACATAATAGGTATGTGTGTGTCTTGCTGTGTATGTGAAGCTCTTGTGGCAGGTATCCAAGCACTTCTTCCCAGCTCCCCTCAAAGTTGCATGTGATAGAGAAATCAATACAGAATCCTTGCAGGACTTTGTTCCCTCCAAAAAAGAAATAAAACCAGAAAAGTTTGTCTCAATAGGAAAGCGTTCTCTGCCATGTCATCTCCTATTTGCAAGCAAGGAACCTTGAGACTGACCACTCAGCATAGAGGAAGAGTGGCTGCCTCCAGTGATTTGATGTTAAGTATTCAGGACACAAGACTGACACTTCTGATTCCATTTAGACTCCTCCAGGCAGCTAGTGTCTGCAATTCAGAGGTCTGTTTTTTAGATGTACATTGTAGCAGACTCAGTGAGCAGGAGAAAAACATATTTGTCATTTCCCCCAGACAATAGGAAAATATAGTTACTTTTGGAATGAAAATTACTTTAATCTCCAACAGGACACATATCAGACCAGAGCTGTATTCATGTAATGATAGTCACTCAAATGCCAGCATTCTTCAGTCCTTACCATTGCCTTTCCCATTCCATCAGGGACTTCCATGGTTGCTAACTGGAGATCAGCCTCTTCCCTTTCACATCAACAGTGATGGCCAGCTAATTCTGGCTTACTTCTTCCACTGCATAATCATCAGGACTGGGAAATCTCAGGCTGACTATTTAACTCTTTGTAGTTTTGTTTTCATTTGGATTATCTCACGTTCTAGCTGCCTGTGTTTTATTTTCAAATTGTTCAGCAATACACAGAGATGCTGTACTTTTTCACATTTTACTTTCATGCTAGAGTTTCTTTATATTATAAAGACTAGGAAAAGACCTTTATCAGGTGTGCTTTTACCAGGCACATTAAGTAGAACTCGCTGTATTCCACGCTAGCTGGCAATCTCAGTCAGAAGCTGAGATAAACAGAATACTCATTTTGCCAGCTTTTTTCCAGGTCTTAGATATTCTGCAACACAGATATCCCTTTCTCAATCTTTTTAAGTGATTGGAGTAGTAACGGCTGACTATAGATTGAGGCAGAAATTGCATATTTTGTTGCTCTTCTCTTAGTAAAAGAATTACAATGGTAAAGAGAGGCTTTTAGAAAGTATTGAGCTACCCTTTTTTTTTTTTTTTAAATTGTGCAGTTTGCTTTAAAAATGTATGACTGTATGTTTACAGTCATTCATTTATGGTAAAATGTCTGAGACCATGTTGTTACATGCTACATATGTTGTATCAATACCTTTAATGAAAACTCTCTTTTGAAGGACCCTGCAATATTTTTGTAGATATTTGCTTGGGCTTTTTCCCATTAATCCTTACCCATAATCTGTGCTAGCATATCCAAAGCACATACGTAATTATGGAAATGCAGAGAGCTTTTGTATTTTGTACACCTCAGCTGGCAAATATGTAAACAGGAACTGATTATTCTGCCGGTCATCTAATTGGTATAAATCCTTCTTATGACAGCAGTGCTTAGGAAACAGCCACAGAGGGGTCTCTAGTGAAGGAGCTGTGACAGCACAGAATAACAAATAGCCCCTCCCTTAATGTGATCCATTTTGCAGCCCCTCTTAGGTTGGTGATACCTGGGAGCAGTGCTGTATTTTTGCTGTTAAAGTGGGGCAGAGGCAAGCAGGAGTGGTGAGAGGGTGATGTGCAAATTAGGATCCAGACTGAGGTCAGGAGGCTGCAGAAAAATACAGAAAGAAGAGTTCCACCAAAAAGCCTGTCAGCACAAAGAACACCAGTCTTGTCAAACACAGAGGGTAGGGGTCAGTCTCTGTTTCTATTTAAGCCACTTTCACAGCTTCTGCATTGTCTTGTTGGGCTGCTCCTTCAGCATTCCCTTATCAGCATGCCTCAGGGAAGGCAGATGCCACTGGGGGATTAGGTCCTCACTGGTGCATCCTCCACGTGGGTCAGAGTTTCAGAAGGAGCATGAGCCCAGCTGGTTGCCTTCACACTCCAGATGAGTAGTGCTGGCCTAAGCCTCTGTTCTGCTCTTGTTAGCTGATCTAGCTAGAGAGAGTTTCTTGTTGGAAACAAATCATTTCTGTGGAGACAGACCAGTAGAAAAGCCATCAGCTGGTGCACAAGTAATTTTGAGGAAGATGCTATCCTTGCTCACTGGTGGCACAACATACTCTGTTCTGCTGGAAAAATATTCCTAATCCAGTCTCTGTAAATCTTGGGTCAGAAAAGGCAAGAAGCGAGACTGAGGTGATTTTAGTAGTATATTCAGGAATTCGCTTCCCCAAGCTTTTAGTAAAACCTCTCAGCACAGTGATTCACTTCTGAAATTCAGACTAAATTGAGGAGCAATAGGGCATCACCATTTATGATTGGAATTTATTATATTATATATATATAGTTTATCTATAAAGGAAAGGAATTCAATCTTTTGAAAATAACATAAAGAGAAATGTCATCCCCAAATGGCTATATTTTGTGTGTTTTTCAACTTTTGGAATCAGGATACTAATGTTTTAGAAGGCAAGTGTCTGTGTCCTTTGCTGCAAATAGACCAAATTCTCCTCCCCTACTATGATTTAAGAAATCAGCAAATAATGGAGATGCTGGGACTGACCATTTCTCATGCGAATCTCTTGTAGTTGAAGACAGACTCAGAGAAGCGCTCGGTTACGGACCGTGAAACTTGGGGCAGCACTGAAGAGCTGAAGAAACCAGAGGAAGACTTTGACAGCAGCGTAGACAGCAGTGGCAAGTGGAAAGGCCTTCCCACGGGGCTGTCTGAAGAGTCAGAGAAGGGGCAGAAAACATCTCTTTCTGTATCACAGACCGGATCTTGGAGGAGAGGCATGACTGCACAAGTAGGAGCAGCTCAGTCCAGGCACAAAGCAGGAACAAGTGCACTCAAGACCCCAGGTAGGAAACTTCTGTAGTTCAGATTACAGTGGTCTTTAAAATGATGGATATACATATTATATATATGTATATACATATTATATATGTATATGTACTATATGCATATTGCTCTCTCTTCCCATAAATCACTGCAAGCTCAAATTGTAGTATTATAACAACTTTTTCATTTCTATAACTTAGTTTGCAACATGCATAGTAATAATTATTAAGTGCACATGGGTGCATCCATAACAAAAGCTGTGATTGCATTTTGTTGTGCTATCATCTCTGCATGTCAACGTCTATTAATTCCTTGAAGTATTTTTGGACTTATCTGTGCCTTATCCATATTCTCTAGAAAACCTTACCTTTGATAATTCAACATATGCATAGAAATGGCCAAATATTAGAATCTGAGTCATAAAAGATTAAATATTCAAGGCAGGGGACTCCAGATGATATTTTTAGTTATTTCTAAACTAAAGCTGAATTATTGCATTCCCTTTTAATAGGGATGCTCTACAGACCACTGTTAAGTGATAAAAATTATTTTTAAAAAGTCTTTTTACACACCTTCCATGCTAAATGCCCTCTTACTTAATTTCAGAAGGCCTCTCAGAAGTATTAACTACTTCTGCAATCTAGTTTTGAAGCAAAAAATCCAGAGCTGGGGAAAAAGATAATTATTAAGACCATCTAATCCTATTCCATCATTTTACTAAGGAAATGTGCATTCTTAATAGAACATTTTCTGGAGCTTTGTCATGTCCTGACAAAACAGTGCATGCTTCAACCCCTGGTTGTAAAAGCAACTAACAAAGATCTCCTCAGAAGAAATTCCTACCTTTTGTGAACCCCTTTTGATTCTTTGCAATTTGGAACTGATAAACATTGATCAGTCTCTGGTCTGTGAGATCCCTGAGGAGCACTGCCATGGTGATCATATGGATACAGAAACTATATCCCTCTAATAGCAATTTAAAATGGAGATACTAAAAGGTTTGCTGCACACAAGGCTAAGATTTCCAGATCCACTTTGCTCAAGGTGATCAGGGAGCCATGTGCAACATAAAATTGAGGCCTTTAACTACTGATAATCTGCATATTTGCTGGGTCAGAGTCTGATCTGTATCATGGCATATGCACCCGTTTGTGTAGCACAAAATTAAAACTGGATAAAAACAGTTCTGCTTTGCAGGTGTTAGTCTCTTACTGCATTTTAATTCCTTAAGAGAAATTAGATCATCCATCTCCAAAACTTTCATAATTACTTGAAAAGTAAATTTAAAACTTTGGTATGTTTTAGGAATTCTTAGTGGTATACAATAGGTGCTTAGAGATAAATTAAAATTGAAATGGCAGTTTTTATCTATTTGTAAAATAGAAAGAGGCTACTTTCTGGTATAACATCTTACTTCAACGTTTATGGATATATATGGAAGAAATGTATAAGTATATGTTATATAGTCACAAGTCTACACAGGACTAAAGAAAAACTCTCAAAAAATCAAAAATCTTGAGAAGACATCAAGGGTACAAAAAAGACTAATTAACTGGTGTAATTGATATTGTTACAGATGAAGACGATTCATTCCATAACATAATCTCTCCCTGATAATTTTATGTAACTAAAACCAGAACAAACTTAGTCATAAGCTAAAAAGATGTAGTCAGTGAAAAATGAAGAACTCTCTAAGTACCACTGATTTCTACATGCATTATTGATGTCGTACTTCAGGAGATGTTTACTACATGTAATGTTTTATTTTCAAGTATTATTTCTTTCATACAGAAATACTGTCAACAGAAAAAGAATTAATCAAAATTCCTTGTAGTTCTTTCAAGACAATTTTCTACAACTACATTTTCCACCTATATATATGAATATGAAGTCCTATTCACATAGGAATATAAATATGAAACTGGAATTCCTCACAGGAATTTAAAGCTTTTAATACTTTTAGCTGACCTGTAATGTGTCATACCTGCTACAGATAGCTGATGGGAGAGCTATCTAAATAAGCTGGTTTGTTTCCTTAGGGGAATTCTATTTGTGGTTTTTTTTCATTCTGAAATTGTAATCATGCAGTGTTGAAATTAGATATTAAGACATTGCAGCTTAAACACAAGTGACCTTTTCAAATATGCTTCTACTTAGGAAAAACCGATGATGCAAAAGCTTCGGAAAAAGTGAAAACTCCCCTGAAAGGAGCCTCCATACAGCGATCTCCATCAGATGCAGGAAAAAGCAGCGGTGATGAAGGGAAAAAGCCTCCGTCTGGCATTGGGAGATCAACTGCTACAGGGTCGTTTGGATTCAAGAAGTCTGGGTTGGGATCTTCTACCATAATCACCACAAGTGGAGCAACCATCACAAGCGGGTCAGCAACGCTAGGAAAAATGCCAAAATCTTCAGCCATCAGTGGGAAGTCCAGTGCAGGGAGGAAGACAAGCTTAGACGGTTCCCAAAATCAAGATGACGGTGTCCTGCATGTGAGCTCAAAGACAACTCTGCAGTATCGAAGTTTGCCTCGGCCATCGAAGTCCAGCGGCAGCGGGATCCCTGGGAGGGGCGGCCACCGCTCCAGCACCAGCAGCATCGACTCCAATGTGAGCAGCAAGTCTGCAGGTGCTGCTGCCACCAAACTGCGAGAGCCTAGCAAGATCGGCTCCGGGAGGTCCAGCCCTGTCACCATCAACCAGACAGACAAGGAAAAAGAGAAGGTGGCAGTGTCAGACTCAGAAAGTGTCTCACTGTCCAGTTCCCCTAAATCCAGCCCAACTTCGGCAAGCGCCTCTGGCACACCAGGACTTAGACAGCCAGGATCCAAATACCCAGATATTGCTTCCCCCACATTTCGAAGGTGAGTGCATTTCTATGATTCCTTGAAGCTGCAATATATAAAGAAGGGATTTTCAATATGTTGAAATACTTTGCAAAAAAACCTTTTCAGGGAATATTTTGCCACAAACAAATCAAGTACAGAAAAAGAAAAGGGTAGTATTTTCTTCATACAACACAATTCTTTCTTTGAGATTTAAAGACCTTCCCAGACCTGAAATGGCTGCTCTTTGAGCTTTAGGCATTTTAGGTGCATTCCCATAATCATAGTTTGAAGCTCTAGAAGGTGGACCCACTGATCCTTATGGGTCCCCTCCTGCCCATATTCTATGATTCCAAGTTCAGACACATGTGAAGTTTCTTCTCAATGTTGTGGTAAACCCCCAAAAGGAAGAAGGATACTGTGTTTAGCACATTCTGATAGTGAAACAGGCAACTGCCATACTCTGGATGGGGAACTGAAGAGCTCTTTAAATTATAGAGTTAGACTTGCTTTCACATTGTTGGCAGCTCCAGCTAAAAATGCTTCATTATCTTAGCAGCTTCGTTACATTTTTCAACAAAAACATTGGCAAGGCTAAATTTCAATTGTAAATGCTCTATGGTAGCACTTCTGGAAGTGTAAATGCGGATGAATGCTCCATGAATTGGAATGGAGCAATAGCGCTGCTGGAGAAAAAGCCAATAGTGCCCTCTTGTGCTTATTTAACAAAACAGCATCTCCAGGCAGATGGGGAGCTGCAGATTACTTTTGTGGGCTTGGTATTATGTAAAACAGATTCTTATGTTATTAGACATGCTTACTTTACATCATGATAAGTTTCGCATTTATTTATCTTTAATTTATAAGCTGTACATTAACTGCAGCTTAAAATATTTCCAGAAATACATTAAAACATCACATGACCTCTTTTAGTTCAAATTTTAGAGGACTTGCAGTTTGTTTTTTCATCATCACCATAGAATTTTCATATCTAGAATTGCTGAAAGACGTTAAGTGAAATATACTTTTGTCATTCCTGCCCTTGGAGACAAAGCCCATTTAGCCATGGTGCAGTTTATTCTGTCTGAGTGGTTACTACATGATTGATGACCACATGACCATCTGTGCAAAAAAACAATGGGAGGGGAATTTTGCACAAATACTTAGACGTTCATTAAACATCTAATGATTTTGCAAGTGTTTGTTGCAATCATTTAAGCAGATTTGAGAAGTGAGGAGTTTAAAAGCTAATGACTTGGGAATGCTTAATTACTGAATTTGGGTGAAAGTGTAATCTGTTTATGAACTAATAAGACAAAAATGTGATTATTTTACCTCTCTCTGGGAGGATCTCTGTGCAAGGAGCACATCTGAATAGGAGTGAATCAGAGCTGTTACTAAAGAAACAAACCGTGATTATTGTGATATGGTTAAGTGAATTTAAATTTGCGCTGCGATTGATCAACTAGGTAGGCGTGATTTTTGTAGCGGTAATTAAAAATGTGTAGTTTGGCTCTTAGGATGTTGCGCCATGAATGTTTAATGTGGCTATCAGTTTCTCTAAAGCTATTTGTTTTACATTTAGGTTGTTTGGTGCCAAGGCAAGTGGTAAAGCTGCCTCTGCACCCAGTACAGAAGGTGTGAAACCCACATCGGCAATGCCCAGCCCTAGTACCACATTGGCACGGCAAGGCAGCCTGGAATCGCCATCCTCGGGCACAGGCAGCATGGGCAGTGCAGGTGGGCAAAGTGGTAGCAGCAGCCCCCTCTTCAGTAAACCTTCGGACTTAAATGCAGATGTTGTAAGCTTAAGTCACTCCCTGGCTTCCAGTCCTGCCTCAGTGCACTCTTTCACATCAGGTGGTCTTGTGTGGGCTGCAAACCTGAGCAGCTCTTCAGCGGGCAGTAAGGACACACCAAGTTACCAGTCCATGACTAGCCTTCACACCAGTTCCGAGTCTATTGACCTTCCTCTTAGCCATCATGGCTCTCTCTCTGGACTGACAACAAGCACTCAGGAGGTTCAGAGCCTGCTCATGAGGACTGGAAGCGTCAGATCTACTCTTTCGGAAAGGTGAGCTTGCCTATAGATACAGTGACCACGAAATAAGCGAGAGGCAAAAGGACAGGAGCCAAAAAAATAAACCCTCCACCTGTTTTGCTAAAGGGACACTGTTTAATTAGCAGCTTAGTCCTTTATGTAAAAAAAGGAAGGAAGAAAAGAGAGCTGAAAGGCATTGTAATGTGGAATCAACTGCCTTTTAAGATTTTACAAGCACTTTTTCTGTCTTGAGAATATTTTTTTTTGTTGTTGTTCCCTTTTTCTGGAGACAACGAGAGAAAAGGGGGGAAATTGACTGATTAAAAGCAAGTGTTAAACAGCCAACAGGCACATAATGATTCTTGCATGCTGGATCCACCTGCTGTCCCAGCATTTGGCAGTTCCAAAGCAAGCAAACATCCAGCTGTGGGACCCCAGCTTTTCTCCTCCCATTAGCTCAAAGCACAGGCAGAGCTGGTGGCTGCTGTGTCCTGGTCTTCAGCTGACCAGTCTTACCTTAAAATACTCAGTCCTGACAAGTCGCATCTTACATGGTAATCTTTACACATATCCTCACTGAAGTGCAGTTTCATTGGCAGGGAGACAGTTTACAAGATGAGATCCTTGCTATACAGTCAATCCTGGCAAGTGCCCAGAACAAAGAAGTGCTAGAAGAGGTTTTTCTGTTTGCTCTATTAAATTTTATTTTTTTTTATATGCAGATGTTTTACCATTTAAGTTGCATTATAAAAGGTGCAACCAGCATGGCACAGGTGAACCAAGATTTTTTTCTTCTCTTTTGTTTTTTATGAAACATTTGTTTGACTTTTGCAGGAGAGAAAAAAATAATCTCTGCTAGGCACTAAGTGACTTCTGCTTCCCATGAAAATTTTCAGGATTTGACAGCGAAACTCTTATTTCACATGGGGACTGTAAGATCAATATTAAACATTTCATTAGCCTTTGATTCAAAAAAGAAAATTTTACTGAATCAGTCAAAAGTATTTTAAACTTAATTAGTTGTTTAACAATACAAACATTTTAAGGAAAAAAGACCTTTAACATACAATGTCAAGATTTTTTTACCCTTTATATAAACTCAGAGATTTTTCAATACCCATCCTTTGCGTAGAAGGAATTCACTTTCAGTGGACAAGCATTTAAAAAAAACGCATAATGAAAGCTTTGAGAAATCTAGATGAAAACTTTTCATAGATTTCATTTTCTTATGTTACACTCACAACTATTACTGTAACAGCTAAAAATCACATCTCTTACTAATACAAACACAATACAAATTATATTACTATTATATATGAATATATTAAATTATATTACTTTCATAATTATAAAACATGTATCTGTACCAATATAACTTAGGCTAACAATACCTAGTATTGTTAAAAATATGGTACTTATAAATACACTGATACATGAGCAATTTGTAGTTTGCACTCTGCCTAAAAGACATTTGAATTTGTGTACTATGAACTGAATGTGACAATATTTCTTAAAAGGTCAATTATTAATACTAAGCTTACAAAATCCTTCACTACCACATATATGGATGGTGAGGTCAGTAGAACGATATGGAGGAGTATGAATTTATGCCAAAAATTATATTTATACTCAGGATCTTAAACATCACATTTCAAATATTAATGGCTTGGCCTAAGTTCCTGAGCAACCACCACTGCTAATACTTTATGTATTTGTTCAGTGACTTACTTTCAGTGGTTCCAAATACTTTGCTGTTGGCAATATTTTCAAGTTTCAGATTTGTCCATATGGGGATATTATGATTGAGTCCAAAGAGAGCCATTGTTCATGTTGATCTCGCCTCAAAACAAATATATGCACCTAGAGTAAATGGTGTCATTTCTTGAATTATAGCCCCAACAGGGTTTTTGCAGTTTTATTTTTCTGAAAGGTCTGATACGAGTGCTGAGTTTCTAAACTCTTTTATACATTAAAACTCACATGTAGCAAAGTATTTTTTCACAACAAAAGCATTGATTTGCAACATTGGAGACAGATATATTTGGCAGTAGATTATGTCTTTTTTTCTTTGTAAACTCAGATTAGATCTGAAATGCCTTTGGCTATACAAATTATAGGATGGCATAGCATAAAAAAATATCTCCAGTGAGTTTTTTTTCTTTTTCTTCAGTCACCCTAGAGCTTGAAAAAGACTGAATCAGCAGTCCTTATAATCAGATATACTAATATAACATAGAGACCAAGTCTCTATATAGAAAGACCAAAGAGCACAGTGAGGTACAACTAGTAAGCAACATAAAGTCCATGCAGAGAAACTGCATGAAAAACTGAAAGCAAGGAGAGAGCTAATGATAGATGATATAAAAAAAATATGTACTTCTTTCATTGAAATGTTAGCTGTAGTTTGATGGATAAATATCAGTAATGGCAAGCATAGTAAGAGGAGATGAAATGGTTAAAGGTATCTTTGGTTTTCTGGTCCTGATGAATTTTTCATTTCCCTGCTTAAGACACAGCCTGAAAATCCTGCAGTCATTAGAACTGGAGAAGAGTTTTCAAAGGGTCTGTGCTGAGGAAGGAGTGAAGAGGAGAGCTGGGATGGAGAGCAAGGGAATTACAGGAAGGCCAATTTGCCTGGAAAAATACAGAAGATATTAAACAAAATAGGTTAAGTAACAGATAACATGGGATTAATCATGAACAGCCTTTTAAATAATAAAGACTAATTTAATTCATATGCAGGAAAACATGCTCTCTGAATAGAGGAAAAACAGTAAATGCAATAAAAATCCTGAATTTACCAAAGCTTTAAGTACTATTCCTAATAACACCCTCATAAGCAAATGGAGAAAATAAAGGCGCTTGAATAGTTGGTAAGGAGTTACTGAAGATGAGTGATCAAGAGCTTATTAGTCTGAAGGGATATAATAGGGCAGGATATATTTGCATAGATAGAAAATGGAAGACAGTGAGGCTATTTTGCAAAATGTGTGTACAGAGTTGTAGTGCTATTGCTGGGAAAAAGCATTTTGAAAATGAAAATATTGCATAAAAGTCTTAGAAAGTAGCTATCCCATTATACTTTTTCACATTAAGGCTTTAAGATGAGACTTTGGGACATCAAGTTTTAGTAAAGACCAGCTGGAAAGCACACAGAAAACAAGAACAAGATCTCAGGGCACATCTACATTTTCTGTGAAGAAAAGTAGCCCTTGACTGCCTCCAAAAAAAGAGTCGCCTTTCGTTGAGACAGCAAAGTTGCAAAGTCTCTGTTATATTTGTCCAGCTATCCCTCCAGGGATGATCTGATGTTGCCCACAGTTTTCAGGTTACCCAGTGAGTGATGGTACAGCACCAGCACAGAGGTGCCTGACAACTCCTGAAGTGTCGAAGTCTACTCCAGCCAAATTCTGCATCATTCAATGAGATTCTATTGCATTGTAACCAGAAAATAGACTCTGTAGCAGCAAGCAAAATATTTTCTTTTTCAGAAGGAAGGCAGATTTTGTATCACTCTCAGGCCTTTTGCTGGTTTTGTACTAGCAATATTTAGAGAAGTCTAATTCTACTGTCATAGAAGTGTAGCTCCCTATATAGACTTGTATTTTACCTTACAACAATTTAGAGGGATTAAAATAATCATGCAGATACTTTTGATCTAAAATAAAAACATCTTCTGGGGTTAATAGAAAATATTACTGCTTTAGTTGTAAAATTTTCCAGGTGGACACATAACCAGTAGTTCTTTCAAACCCTTAGTTGCTGTTGGGTATCGCAAATTTATTTTCTTCTGCTTGATCTGAAGGACACAGCAAGGAAAGCATAAAAACACAGAAATACAGAAATAAACAGTGGTCTGATCAGCAGTAATAGCTGCATTTTAAGATTAGCAGAGTGGAACATGACTGGCTTTCTCTGGTTTGTTTTAAAAGAATGTTTAGGTTTGAGTGCTATGAAAGTGCATTGAAATTCACTTAAGCCCTTCAAGACTTTCAATTATCTTTAATAATCGTAATTGATAGTTATGGTTTTAAGGTGTGAAACAGTGCATCATGTATCAGTTTTTCTTATATGCCTAGCCATTTGCAGAAACTAATTTTAAGACCCATATCAGCTTGGTCCAGCCTGTCATAGAGCTCTCTAGTTGTTTCTTAGCTTGCAATAATTTGTTTTATTACCTAACAACTCTGGAAGAGTTAGATATAGCTCAAGGATATGCTATTATGGCCCTTTCCCAAGATAACCTCATCACCAATGGCAGGTAGGAAAATGAGGAATGTAAGGCTTCCTGTAATTTCCCTCATAGAATTTGCAGTCAGTTTCAGCAGTGTAAAATAAACGGAAGAGAATGAGATACAGTGGGCTTGATAACTTCAGCCTACGTCTTCATTCATCTTTCTGCAAGATTGCTTTTTCCCAATTTACATGGTGAAGGAAAGTATCAGGAATACTATGATATTCTCATCCTCACTTTATATTGGTTTTTGTCCATGTATGCATTGCTTCTTTCAGGAAAGGACTGCCTTTATTATCATTATCAACTTTAGAGATGGGAGGTAAATTCAATTCTATTTACCAAAAACCCAGTTTCTGTGGAAGCAATGAACCCAGCTTTTGGTGGATGAATAATTTCAGATATTGAAAAGATAAGGACAGTTATTGGTCTGAAGTAACAGTTAAATGAGACCATGCTTAATGGTTTCATACAATTATCTGAAATCTAGGAGCATCTTTGTAAGCTTTATTATGTTAGAAACACACAATGAGCATTTGCTACACTCACTTTAATGCAGCTGCAATAACTCCATGTTTATGTTGAGGCTATTCATCCCTATTTCATCTGATCAACTGAATTCAAAAGATTCTTGGAAAATCCTATGGTCACTCTTATATACGACTGGCATACCTTTTGCCTTGTGGATTGGTTTAAAGGAGCAGTGAGTCCTTTATTTTTAGATAATGTGCTATGGATTACTTTGAAATATTTAGATCTTCAAATTAAAGTAATATTAGAAATTACGTTGTTCTCTTGTACTTTTAAGTGTTTGCATAAGAAACTGGTGGTACGATCATCTGTATTCTTCTTGAAATTTAGAGGTACATAATGATAAATAAAGGAATATCAAGGCCCCATTTTTCTCCATGAAGAAAAATAAAAGGGAGTCACTCATTCAGATTTATGTTGTCTTTTTGCCAGCTGTTCTTGGTCCTGTTAATTATGGTGGGAGCAAAATGCTGAAAATACAGTCCTCTGTCTGACATGGGACTACTCTTACATGGACCATGATAACTGGGCCTGTGCTGAAATACTGCTGATTTTCTCCTGCCATTTGCTTTCTCCAAATGCAGAACAAGGCCCTTTATTAAACTAGTAAAATTGTCTGTAAAATTTCCTGATGGTAAGAGTAGTTTGCGGCCATTTGCCTAAGCCCTGGTAGTAGATTGCTCATGATAGTAGACAGTCTTGTTGATAGTAGATTGTCCATGCCAACAGTGTTTTCACTGCCTTTATCTACTTGGATCAGGGATACATGACAGTAGGACTCCCATCACCTCCAGCACAATAGGAAACACCTTTAATAAGGGTATTTCTTGGGTAGGAAGGGTCCTAAGGGTCCTGCTGTTCTCAGAGGTGTGATTATGATATGTAATACAGAAGCTTTCAAAAGCCACTTTGCTATTTAATCCATATGGTGACACTAAGCTATGTTCCAAAGGGAGAAAACTTTGCAATACTTACTTGATGATAACTAGTTCAACCCACACCAACCAGAGACCAATTTACCAAGACTATGATGAAATGATCAAATGACACTTGGAAGGGGGGCTAGTAGGTGCCCTTCTAGTGATGTGGTTTAAATGAGGAAAACTCCATCCATATATTTTGGGTAATCAGCCACTCTGACGCTGTGCGTGCAGGAAAATGGAACAACATCACTCTGGTGCCGCTTTTCATTGTCCCCACCATTGCCTTACTGTGGGAGCCCCTCAACAACAGAAAGCCAAGAGTCTGAATCTTCAGAACATATTTCTACATGCAGAGCTGTCATTTGGCTTCTGGCAAGGCCGTGCTGCCTCTTAGCAGGTGCCACAACCTTCATTTCTTTTGGAAATCTATTGCCTTATCATAGACAACTGTGAAAAATAAAGATTCGTACTGTGACCATATGATTCTCATACAGATTTCAGAGCCAAGCTGTAGAAAGGTTAGAAATGGCAAAGAAGCACTTCTTTCTGACTTGGACAGACTCCAAATTACTATTGACCCAGCCCAGAGCATGTCTAGATGAAAAATGAATGTGCAGCAGTCCATGTCCTATTGTTCCTTCCAATGAGTAAAGGATTTATCGTGAAAAGTTATATTAAAAAGCATTAAATGACCTTCTGTTATGCACACAAACCTAGAGCTTTAAAATTTGTAATTCTGAACAGTCCTGTTTACTGTATGTCCTTAGGGATTTTTTTTGTTTTAACAGCATGCAGCTTGACAGAAATACACTACCCAAAAAGGGATTAAGGTATATATATTTTTTTGAGCATGACTGCTGCTTCTCTATTTTCCTGTAACCTTTTCTACACTGCCTTTATTTTTCTTTCTCCTTCTGTTGATCCTGTTTACAATAGTTCTTGGAATTTAAATTCAAACCAGAAAATGTAAACTTTAACAATAGACTTTTTCTTTCCACGTCTGCCTAAAGAATAAATCTTCTTTCAAGATATACCATGGAAATAAATTCTATTAGGGGTCATTTCCTTATGCAATGAATCTTAAAAGGCATTGAATCCTGGAGAGCTTAAAGAGGCAGAACAAGATATTTATGCAATTCAATAGGACTATTTATTGAAAATATTATGGAGAAAAACAAGATTTTAGAGGTGGATCTGACTTGAACTCATGCAAACAATCATGCAATTTGAACTGGAGAGCTATTAAAGGGTAGGGCTAGAAAATACTAATTTTACTATCCAAGGATTGTAAATATAAAATGTGTGCTGCTCCCTGCAGTTTTCTTGGTCCTTATCCAGCAGTACACAGAGTCCAACTTCACTACTAACTCTTCACTAAATTCTGTCTTCATCACAGAAATCAGAACTTTTCCACTCTCTTCTCTCCTCCATGGTTATAAGACCAGATCATTAGGTAACTTGACTGGTCTTACCAGGCATAGAAGCCCATCTTGCCAATCCAGTAAAAATATTTGGCAAAAAAAGATATATGTGCATGTACACAGAACTCTGCAGCTTTCCATAACTGAAATTACACCATTAAATCTCATGAGTTATGAATAAATATTTCTGAAATTTTAAGCTAGTGCTAAGCTATTGTCACTACAATGCACTTTCTGGCCTAC
Source organism: Poecile atricapillus (assembly GCF_030490865.1). Classification (NCBI taxonomy): domain Eukaryota; kingdom Metazoa; phylum Chordata; class Aves; order Passeriformes; family Paridae; genus Poecile; species Poecile atricapillus. Next base: position 38,102,707 of record NC_081289.1, on the reverse strand, counting down.
ACTAGTTGTTCCTTAATAAGAATTCAGTCAAATTTCCTATCATCACAAAACAATCACTTTGGATTTGGAGAGAATGGAAAAGGTGGAAGACATTAAAAGTATAATGGGGACCCATACAATGGGATGGTTGAGGTTTGTGGATGTACATACATCTGTTATGGTGGCTGAAAGCTGAAAGTGAATTACTGTGGGAAAACTGCTTGCAGGCATATAAGATTGATCAGTTAGCCCAGAAAAAAAAAAAATCAGTTTGATTTAATGTACAGATATCCCAGTCCAAAACTCAGATCCTGAATTCTCATTTTTCCATTTTCCCAATCTGATAACCACTCAGTAATTCTGTGCTCTACCACATTTATAGGCAAGGATCATAGCTGTCTTTTTGAAAGGAGAAAAGAAGTAAATATTTAATAAGGACAAGATGACTTACTGCTGTAAAATATTGTACAAAACCCCAAGCCCAACACAAGAACTTACATGTTCATTTAATCTTCTCTCTAAGCAGAAACACTTGTGCCTTGCAAGCCTGAAGCCAGAATATCAAAAGCCCTTTCTGCTCTGCTGTTTTGGGGAACACTGATGGCTCATGACAGTAGTGAAGAAGGTGTTCATTTCTCAGCAGGATATTGTCTGAATGAAGCAAACTATTTCAGACATTGCTGAAAACAATCTCTTGATTAAGACCCACACTGTCTGCACATTTTAATGTTAAATCACTGCCAGAATTTCCCTTCTTCCAGCTCAGCCAAGGCTGGACCAGTGTGTTACCAGTTCTCCATCTTAGCCCACATCACAGTGCACTTGTTTTATTGGTTACCATAGAAATCAGTTGATGAATTGATTGCCAAACTTCTTCCTTCCAGAAAACTTGTTTCTGCTAATTGTTTATTTTTCCTGTCCCTTTCCCTCCCCTCAGTTTGGGGCAGCACACAATGTCAGGTAGCATTCAGAGCGGAAGACCACATGCATATGACCATGAGTAGCTGTCATTGTCAATGCTAACTCCTTTTTCAGAGTTGTTGATCTGTTTCACTCCTGTCATCTAATCAATTGCCCACATGATATGTGACAGATGTCATTTTTCAAGTGGCTACTAACATTCCTTGGCTTCTATTCTGTGCATTCCCCATCCTAACCATACAGCTTCAACCTGTACACTTCCTATAGCTTTGAAGTCCTTTTCTGTCAGCTCAGTTGTCTGTCTGCTATGGTTGATCATCCTGTCTCTTCAAAAGAAGGGAATGCTGTTTTGGGGGAGGGGATGAAGAGTAAGGGGGGCTCAAGTCCTGTATGTTTTCTATTGTAACCCAATGGTAAATTGTACCTAGTTAAAATCTCTGGTGATAATCACTTGACTAGAATTGATGCTTTCCTAGGGATTTGTTCTAACTGGTGATGGGTATTTATGTGACAGCTGTTTCTTTCCAAGACATCACCTTGTCATTGTCTTGAGCATGTGAGCTGTGATTTTTCAGATATACACCATCATCCCGGCAGACAAGTCAGGAGGAAGGCAAGGAATGGCTACGCTCCCATTCAACTGGAGGCCTGCAAGACACTGGCAGTCAGTCCCCGCTTGTTTCTCCTTCAGCTATGTCTTCATCTGCAACTGGAAAATATCACTTTTCCAACCTGGGTAAATGCTTGTTTCTCCCCCTCTGTAAGAGAACCATAAAATTCAACTGTAAATATTTCTTAGTGTGCTGGACTAGGTGGTTTATTTTTAACGTCTTCATCCCCATACTGTTCTACCTCATTAGTAAGGGGAAACTCATGGTATTGTTAATGAAGTGAACCAGGATACCACCTATTTTGCACAAAGGAAAAAAAACACAGATTCTTCATGACTTGACCAAGGAGATAAATTTTAAGGGAGAACTGGAAATTAGTTTCTAGTTCAAAGCTATTCATCTTTTAGGTTTCATAGTCAGTAGGATTCTTTCCAGCGATTTTAGTGAATGTCAGAAACTAAACATTCGATTTTTCCTACATATAGGTTTGCTTTGAGGTAGACCTTTTAAATGTGTTTCAGTAGCTGGACCTGGCTATGACTGCACTGGGCCCAATCCAGATTCTAACCTGGAATGCAATATAGTATTTTGGGATGTGAGTCACATAGCAACTTTATTTGATTATGAACCAAGGTTTAGATTTGGTTCTTCTGAATCTTGTTTCAAATTAATCCAACACAAGTTTATTTTTTTTTCTTATTATTTTATTTCTCTCTTTAATTCGGAATAAAATCCACTTATCTTCACTGCACTTGACACATAACTAGGTTCAAGATTAGCTTTTTATGGTTTAGGCCCTTACTGAGGAATTAGTAGCATGCTTTGAAGCATTAATACTTCTATCACTCTGTCAGAGCTTATGGCATCTATAGGTTACAATCACTCAAAAGAAATTTGATCAAACATACACAGCTCTTTGTAACAGTGTTTTTTTTCACTGTATAATTTTCTGTTTACAATGATCTTTTTGTTCATAGTTCTTGTGAACTCAAAATAGACAGCAATAAGATAATGGGGTTTAAAATTTCTTTTTTCGTTGTTCTTTGCTTTTTTTTCAGTTTTCATAGCCCTGTGGAATAAGTTGCTCTCACAACACAGCTGTTCTGGTAGTTTATAACTTAGGAACATCTTGGATGATGTAAAATAAAAGTCCAAACACTGAGGCTGAATTTGGCTAGACAGCTTTTCCTTCTAGGCATTGAGATTGTGTGGTCCAGAGGAACCATTGCCAGGCCTTCCTTCCTACTGGCAAAAGAACTTTGCAAAAGCTTAAAGTAGGTTCATCAACACTGTTCTTTACTTCAACCATATCTGACTACACCTGTTTATTAGGATGAGGTTCAGCTGAGACCTCTGCACGAATTTTTAACCTAATATAGTGGTAGGTGCTCCTGAAAATCAAAGGATAAATGTCTTGCATATGCAGATAAACTTTGGTCTTAACAGCAGGCAGTAATACAGGTATATAACATTAAAATACAGATAGTGATTAATTAGAAGAGCTGTTAGGGCTGTTTTACAGGGTTAATGTCATCCAGCTCCAGCTCCAGCTCCTTTGAGGCCATCTACTCCACCTTTTTGTTGCAGCTTTAAACGTAGGAATAAAAGCCCTCCATTTTCTCAACAGCATGAAGTCCACCTAACCGTGCTAGTTCTACATTACAATTTTGTGCAGAACCAAAATTTACTTAATGGAAATGTGCTTCATTAATAAAGCTTTTTATTCCAGTGAGTCCAACCAACCTGTCACAGTTTAACCTTCCTGGACCCAGCATGATGCGTTCAAACAGCATCCCTGCTCAAGACACTTCTTTTGATCTCTATGATGACTCCCAACTGTGTGGCAGTGCTACGTCCTTAGAAGAGAGACCACGAGCAATCAGTCATTCAGGTTCATTCAGGGACAGCATGGAAGAAGGTAAGACTACTTACATTGGCAAACAGATGTCCAAAGCATAAAAATTTTAAAATACTTCACTGCACCCTGCACCATAGAAACTTAAATGATTTTGTGAAGGTTTTATTAATCCTGTTGAGTTGGACTCAAAAGCCTTCCTTGTCCTAAAACATGGAATGTATTCCTTTCAGCCAGTAATATGCAATGCTGTATGTATCTCATGTATGTACAAATCTTTTATCAGAAATTTTGAAGAAAAGGAAGCCATTCTTGGAAAATTATTCTTTTTTCCTCTAAATCCAAAATGTCTGAACATAGCTTGACTACTGTGTTTCTCTGCTTTCCTAGTCCTACTTTTGTGCTTATTTTTTTCCCCAAACACCAGTGCTACTTAGCATCTCCTTTCTTTTGTAGTCATTGAGTCTCCCCACTTTCCTATAGCCTCCTACAGCAAATACCATGTGAATTTCTGTATATAAGTTCTGTAATTTAAACTGACTTCCCTACTTTATGCAGATTATTACTGTCTGCTTTTTTTAATGCTATCTGCAACATCTGGAACTTGGTGAATATTTTTTGGTTTGGTTTTGGGTTTTACTCTCTTTCATCCACAGAGAACCTGACTGCTCCTAATTAAATGCACTGTAGCATTTTCTTCTGACTAGCATTTCTGGTAAATCTGATTATTTGCAGAATTGCAGAAATCTGATTTATTTGCAGAGTGCAAAGTCCTTACACCCTTTAATTAAACAAAAAAAGACAACTTCATGGGATTAATTCTGTAACATTCATCTTGTTTACTGCTCAGTGATGAAAATGTAAATTATCTTTGTAATAGGCAAATAAAAAAAGTCTTGCCTTAACCCCAAAGGTCATAGTTATGAGATAAACTGAGAGAAAAAAGACCTAGATAAAACAACAGACAAATAATACTTCTATTTTTTGATTCCTTTTACTGTATTTTAGATGTTATATGAGGCAGACATCTGGGTATGTAATACTAGCAGTAGGGTGCAGGACAACTCAAGCTGTGAGTTGTCAGCACAGAGAGGATGGCTGACTGCACAGAAGAATATCACATAATTCACGGACAGAGCTGACTACAGACCCTTTGCTGAGTAACAGAATTATCAAAAGAAACACTGGAAGAGTAATAGAGAAAACAAAGCAATTTATGCATAGAAAAAGAGGTGTTAAATGTAGAATTTCAGTAATGGGTCACCAGTGGGTTTGATGAAAGCTTTTTCATTGGTTATGTTTCATATCCAGCTGGAGTAGATAACCGTGATCAACCTGAGTAAATGAAAGTCAATGCAGCAGTAATAAACAGTTTTCAGCAGTTTACAGTCATTAGAGATTACCACGAAATGATGCTGTTAGAAGGTCAAATGTATTTTAAGATAAGAGCTCTGAGGAAGGTTAAAGTGAAACAAGTGAGGTAATGCATAGAGCCACTGGGTATGAATGCAGATGGCAGTTTAGCTGAAACATTTAAACCAGAGACTGAAAACCAAACATACTTTGGAAGCCACTCCATTTCAATGGTGAGTGTACCACATTTCTATAAATACAAAGCCAAATTCAAAGTCCATTTGGCTAATCCAAGTATTCTTGTAGTGTCTTTTTTTTGCATACTGGTAGCTATTAAAGCAAAATATTTTTTTTATCAAACCCTGGCAAATTATGAATATCAAAAAACTTTCTTGTGAAACAAAAATAAAAAGAGGAAATTAAATAAGTTGTCTTCTTTGAAATTATCTTTGGGTATAGCCTTCCACAGGAGAGTCATCAGAAAGGGGCAATTTTTTTTACAGTTTTAGTCTTCATTTGCCATTTCCAGGTAGACCAGGAGCCCCATTTCTTAAAGTGCAGCCAATGAAAGACATTCAGCCAATGCTCTTGAGGCTGACTCCACTGAGGATCAGGGGAAATATGGCACTACCTCTCACAGTTACCACTTCCCATGGACAATAACTATGCAGGTCAGCATTGCTGAGGGAAGCTTGGGAGCTCGCCCCATGGACTATGAACTGGTTTCCAAAGCATAGTCTCTTACTAAAATCATTTCCTCAGCTTAGGACAGCTACAGGACAGGTAGGTTATAGCTGTATAAACAGCTCAATTTCTGGTTTCTCTGAAGAGTGTATTTATCAAGTGATTTCTTGTCAAAGCAACAAAAGTGATGCTTGGTTTTCTGGTAATAATAAAAAATTTTGTTGGTTCACTCACCTGCCCCATATACAGGAAAATGATTTTTCTGCACAGGACTGTCTTTCTAAATGCAGGGAAATCTATTAATAGCTATTCTATGCTGATAGCTCATAATAGCTCTTTGTGGAAAATTGGTTTTCATTTTAAAAATTTCTTTACTTATTGAGCTACATGGGGGAAGTTTTATGTTTTTATCAATATTACATGTTATTTTTCTTTTCTTAAAGTACATGGGTCCTCATTATCACTTGTCTCCAGCACATCCTCTCTCTACTCTACGGTGAGTATTGATATTTTAGAAAAAAGTTTTGCCTGCGTCTGTTCTTGTTCATTGTTCATGAAAATTTCAATACTTTGAGACCTAGAAGAATTAAAATTTTACTGCAGTAAAGTAGGAATACTTATTTTCAGCTTTGTACTACTGCATACTATTTTAGAAAACATTCTTTTCATCTCTTTATGTGAATTGCTTATAAATGTTTAAAATCATCCAGTATGCATTTTGAAAGCTAAAAAATAGGTGGAAATCTAAGAGTGTCTCTTTTATGGGGGTCGTTATGCTATTGCAGTTGACCATTTTGAGTCATTTTGCTTACTTTCAGCTAGTGTACAACTTAGAAAATTATTTATATCCTGGCACTGTTTGAGTTGAACTTCTTAAAAACTACAAGATTGCCTTAGGGTAAGGGAGATGTAATTTGGAGTTTAACTGTCTACTGATATTTCTTGTAAGTGACAGCATTTAGATGTTATTTACAAAGAGAAGAATAACTTTCTAAAATTATAATCTTTGTTAGATTAATTAGGTTGAGTAATATCTGTTTCTATCTCCAGAAGTTGTTCTGGGTTTGATTTTTTTCCCTCTATTTTATTGTTGGTTTAGTTGGGTTTTTTTTATTTTACAGGTGTTTTTTTATATATTTTGCATCATTTATTGTTTTGGTTGTTCTATGACAAGAAATCATCCTTAGGGGAGCAGTTGAACATGTTTGGGCATTCTCTTGCTGATACAGAGCTGTTGCTTTGCAGCCTCCTCACAACTACAATTACGTGTTGCAGTAGCCCTGTTTCACAGGAGGACAACCCACTTACCTGCTTTTATCCCATGCATACATGAATAGTGCGTGTCCCCTCCATGTGTCCAGGTGTTGAATAGTGTCAGCTGGCATTCCAGAGATGGACTCCTCTACCCAGAGCCAGCTCCAGCTGTTGCCTAGGAATACCAAGCTCATGCAGTTTGATGCCTTTGTAGCACATGGTAGCTCTGTCTTAGTGCTAAACTCATGTTAGCTTCAAAAGTATGTTGCATCTGTGCACGATGGTGCCTCTCCTAGTTCTGTTTAATCATAAAAAGGTTCATACAAGATCATATCTCAAACATCAAGTACACTTGCCTTAAACTGCAAGTTGCGAGTCATTCCAGTCCAGACCAGTCCTGAAATATCTGGAAGCGGGAGAGGGGAGGTGAAGTTGGGAGGAGTAGAATATTTATACAGGCTGGCTTCATGTGAGGCACAACTAACATTCAGAGCTAAGCTTCTCATTCATGTTTTGGTGGTTGAGAAAATATTTGGAGCTATTCCTTGTCTGTGAGACACTGCAATCAGTTTGCTTGGGAAGGTGTGTCAGAAGTTATAATTCAGGCTTTGATGTCAAATTTTAGAAGAATGTTATGAAACTGATAGATGCAAAAAATCAAGTTATAAAGTGACACAGGATGCTTTCAGCACCCAGTAAGTGAATAAATCTGTAATATCTGTGCTCTGGTGTTGTGTAATGTAGAAGGAATTTACTAATACTTACTATTTATGTAACCTGTTATCTTTGAACAGAGTATCTTGGAAATATTAACTAAACCCCATGATAGTAAAGAATGGTATTTTTGCTACAAAATAAACTTCAAACTGTTTACAGTTTCATACTATAAATATCTTCAAACTGTGGATTTACACTGCAGCTGAGCCCTACTTCTTGAGTAATGGATTATGTAGGCAAGACGTTAGAAGCTGCAGAAAAATCTGAAAGCAGCCAGAAAGAAACTGGTATGCAAAAAATTACAAGGATTGACTTTTAGCAAAGATTTTTGATCTGAATTTCTGCTGCTTGAGCCTTCTGGGAAAATAGTTTAAACTTCTCAGCAATTAATCAAAAGATGATGCACAAGTGGAGTATAGAAACATGAAAGGTTTCACATTGTGTCACATCAGCTGAGTGAAGAGAGCGATGGGATAGCTTCACAGGGTTATCTCAATTAAATTTATCAGATTTCTCAAGCATTGTCTTAAGCCTAAGTGCTAGTGTTTTCTGTGACCTAATCACTGGAGAAACTCGAAGTACTAAATGAAGATCAAGACCTTCATGTATAATTACCAGAGGATAGTTGAAAATCTTCAAGTTGCTCTCTGAAGATTGTTTCTTTGAGAATCAGAATATGAGATTCAGAGGAGACATTTCATTATTTTCTGCCATTGAATAAGTCCAATGACACAGAAGTTCTGCATTCACTACTATTTTCTGTATATATTGGCTTTCTTCTTTACTTGCATTTGGGTTTTTCAGGACTTAATTTGCACAGAGTGGAAATCTAGCTTGTGGAGATATGCATGTACAGAGATACCCATTTTGTTTCACAGAAAAGCTGTGAATGTAAAGGATGTAGTAAACTGATTCAGTTTTGGCAGTGAATACATTTAGCCCTGTGAGTAATTGAAAAAATTATGATAGGTTGTCTCCTGTTTCAATCTCCTCCTGCTCAGTAGGTGAAACACTTAAATATTCACATATTTAGTTAATTGCCAATTTCTCGCACTGGCTCTCAGCATTAGCTACACTTTGAGTCCCTAGGCTTCACTGATTGTGCCAAGCCATGCTCAGAGGAGTTGTGTAAGGACATGTCATTTGTACCTTAATATTCTAAGACCTCGAAAAAAAAAAAAATAATCCTTTCAAGGATGGGATGCATGCATATGATGGAGAAGTAGATTGAGAAAAATAATTTTTATTTTTTCCTTTTAGAGCGTATTGGAACAATGCTGAATCATGGGTTACAATGGTGTGAGCATGAACTTAAGTAAAAACTGCTCAGATATATTTGGTTGTCAGATTCTATTTTTAAAGCTGATAGTGTGTCCAAAATCTTGGCCTTTCTCATTCATTAACTTCCTTCACTGCCCACAAAATGTGACTTGCGGAAGCCACCTCTCTGAACTCAGGAAGAGGTAACACTTGTGCATTGAGGGTGTTGTCCGGTAACAACATGTAGCAGTCCCTGCATCAGCAGGTTTGGTGGTCCAAGGACAAGAGCCATGTCCCCACATGGCGGTTTTAGGAAAAGATCAGCAAACCTAATTTTTTGCTTTTGTTGCCACAGAAGAAATCATAAGGGGACACTGTCACCTCAGTCCCTTTGTGACTCTCCATGCACTATATATTTGATGTAACAATAATGGAAATAGAATATCATCTTTTTTTCTGTGGGCAGATCTCCTGTTCACAAACATAGATTAGAAAGTTAGGGTGTTACAGCATGTGTGTCACATCAGTGCTCAAAAAAATACCTCATTGTACTAAATCATCCATCACATAGTGTTGTGTCAGATATTACAGTAGTTTCAGCAAATAGCATTTCTAAGTATTGCCAAGGTAAATATTGTAGCATCAGTCTGTTTAATGACTGCTAACAGAAAAGCATATATGGAAAGAGTCGTTTTCCAGGAGTTTTCTCCCCTTATGAAAGGTAAAGCAAAAGAAACATTTCTATTATAAATCATTAAAATCCTAAGAGCCCGAAATGAATGCCTAATACAGGCTCAAAGTCAGCTACACTAATTTGTAATAACACAGAATAAGACAGTCCAATGCCAGAGAATATCCTGAAGAACCCTTACTGTGGGTTTTCTCAGTGTTTCTAGTGTTATTTATAGATCATTCCTCTACCTACATTTTCCTTTTACTGCTTACTTTTCCTCTACATAATGTAGACTGCTTTTCTGAATGTGGGCCACTTCAGACCATGGGGTAGATTGATTTCCAGTACATTAACTGATTCCTATTTTATGTTATGAAAGGTTTCCTTTCTCATGGCATGCCATTCTTTTCCATTAGAATCCCACTGAAGCAAGATTTATCTGTCCACCAAATGTCTCCTGAATAGGGCTAATCCAATGCTTAGAAACTGAATGACTTTCAAGGGTTTGCCTTACAGTAGTTTCGTTTCTTAGCTTGTTGAAAAAGGTTGTAAAAAGCTCCAATATATAACACCATACATTGTAATATGGAAAATGCTTAACTTTAAAATAATATTAGCGAGTTTAATTGAAAACTTTAACATGCCTTGATAGCCTTTAATATTTTGGTCACTATTCTGTATGGAAGAAATTACATTAAAATTCAAGTTCCCCTCACCTTCCTCAATATATGTTTTACAGGTATGCTGTCAACTTCTCTTATCAGGGTTTACTTATTATCATATTAGGAACATTTCTTGGTATGCAGTAAGACAAATATAAATCCAGGAGCCCTAATAGTCATTGCAGCATAAAAGTTTGTTGTGTCAGACTAAGGTCCATGCAGTGAGATCATAGTAAATTTTTGTTTGTATCTTAGAAATGTAGCTGCAATTTCTGAAGTTCTGGTCTTGCTGCCCTTTTCTCCACCATTTAATTTTGTCAGTGCGTTGGCAATCTCTTTGGGGTTTCAGGTGGAGCCCTGCCAAGCAAGTTGAAAAGAGTTCCATTTATTTTTTTTACTGGATACCTTCCTTAAATGTAATGGATACATGAAGCTATTCATTTCACTTCACTGTAGCTGGCTTTTTTGCTCTATTACCACAGTTATGTTGCACGCTGATTCTAAGCCATTTCCTCTTTGTTTTCTTCCAGGCAGAAGAAAAGGCACATTCAGAGGTAAGAACTTTCCTTCAATTTTATACTTCTGTATTGCCTTGCATTACAGTAAGACAATTATGCCTTTTACATTATACATTTTATAGTTTATTGTTTACCTGCTTTGGCTAAACTGCATAGTTGGCCGGGAAAATGCACCCTGTGTCTTTGCATCACATTATAAGAAGTATTGGTGAAAACCTGGTGCAGCTTTTAGTGCACTAGAAGGTGTTTTCTTAGCATTGTGCTGAAAAAAAGCCTCCTGTCTGTCATTCTAAAAAGATGAAAAGAATCAGTGAGAGCTGGGCGTTGAGTGGAGGAGTTGCGATAGGTCTGATTTCAGACTTAATACCACTCAGTGCAGGATCTAAAGGATTGTGCAATTCAAGGTAAGGTGCTGCCTTTCAGGAGGAAAAATACTTCAGATGATCGCTTTGAACTTCTCTCCCTTACATTTTGCATTATATTAAATTTCTGAAACTGACCACTTCGATGGATTTCAGAGCAATGCAGATTGATTTTAGATATAAATCAAATTTGACATGGAAAAAAGCTTTGTTCTCCTTACAGTGTGTAAGAGTGGGTGACAAACCTGGGTCAGCAGCTGGATACAATTACAGCCTTTTTCAAAATGAAGTCCTGGTTGTATTAAAAGGGCACCAAAGAGTAGCAGCAATAAAATACAGCACCAAGGGGTGCATTTCCACTTCACAGAGCTACGTGCCTTCCAACTCCTGCATTTATGCTGCTCCTATTTTTACTATTCTAATCAAAGTCAACAAAAAGATATTTTGAGGAAATTGAACAAATAAACGTAGCCTTCCTTCCTTGCTGCAATCTATTTCAATATAATTTTGTCTAAGCTTACATCTCTTAAAGTTAAAACAAAGGAGCTGAGGAGGCATGCCATAGCTCAGTAGTGCAAATTACAATTCCTCGTTTTATTGCCTTTTATCTAGGGCTGTATATAGAGATGAAAATGTGTGTTTCTACATTATGTTTTCTCAGTATCTGGATCTGCTTGAGATGGTCTTACAGCTGAACAGCACTTCATGAGACCTACCTTTGTGAATTTGCAAAAGCATGATGAAAGCTTAAGCTGGAATGTCAAGTAATTGCATTTAAAAACCAAAGAGAAAAATTGGAACAATAAAAGGGCCAGTCCAGGATGGAGAGCAGCTTAACAATCTGCCCCTGTTGCAGTGAGCTAGTGTAAATGACTGAGCTATTTTTGTATTATAGAAGTACAGGAAAATGTTCATGTTGCTTGTGCCATATTCCTTGTTGGTTTTTATGGGAGTCATAAAACTAAAGTACTGCAGTGGTCTTTACTAGTAACTGTAAATGTTCCCCTTCCTAGGGTGGTTTTACCCATTTCGCTTCTCTAGTCTGGAATAATTTATGTCTGAATATGAAAGGCTCTTCAAAGTGGCACTCCATGCTGTGCTTGATTTCAATACAATGCCCAGAAGTCCCTGTAAGATCTCAAATAGGGTTAAATGAGCTTAAAATGATGTGCAAGCTTCATGCTTAGTATCTACCCCAGCTGAAAGGGAAACAGATATTTTTCTTAAGAATTCTGCTTTTCATTAAAGGATAAAGGAGTCTTGAGTTTATTTTCATGTCAACAAGCACATTTAAAGCTACATTTATTTTTTTTAAATTGGCAAGCACGTTTCTGAATACTATTTAAGGTTTAAAGAGGTTGCATGTTTTAATTTCAGGGACAGTAGGAAGCATATGTTATAGAAAAAACAAATAAATACTATTTTATCTCACCTAATTTTAAACATCCTTAAAGAAAAAAAATCTGTATCTGAGGTAGCCATCAAAGCCTTCTTCATGCCAGGCAGTGTGGGAGTACATATCTCACGTTATCTTAGCCTTATGCAGACGTTCAACATGTGTTGTTGCATCATGTCTACAGTCGGGCACAGTGAACCTCACCCAAATGCTCTCATGTTTCAAAACCCCAGGCCACATCCAGGGCGGCTCTCCTTGATTGCACTAAGCCTATGTTTGGAACTTTCGGGATTTGGTAAAAAACCCATGACATTTCCCTTACAAACAGAGGGTATCACATACAAAGTGATTAAGCATTTTCCCATATGTGCTCCCTTAACTGGAATCCTGGCTCATACACCAGTTAAGTGTGTAAAACAATTGGAGCAACACTAAGAGACAACTTCTAATAATTTGTATTTCTGGATAGTTCTAAGATTAAAATCTGAAGCTAAGACATTGTAAACCTATTGGTGGTCTCTCAAGAAAACATAAAAAATAACCACAACAAAAAAAATTGATTAAATGCTGACAGCAGTCTGTTTTTTCTCTAGCAAATTCAGAAACTACGGAGGGAGTTGGTTGCATCACAAGAGAAAGTTGCTACCCTTACTTCTCAACTTTCAGCAAATGTAAGTATTTTTGCATGTGATGATAAGTAGTATCAGCGAATATGTTATCAATAGCTCTTACTCAACACATAATCTTGGAGACTTTGCTGTTTATTTATTTGGGGTTTTTTCAGGTTAATGACTTCATTACCTTTCTGTATTGCCCCAGCCTCAAGTAGAAGTAATCTTGTGGCTATGGAAAGTAGGCAGTAGAAATGGAGAGTTTCCACACTTTGAATGTGACAGTCCTATCCTGTTCAGTTTCATCCTTTTCTTAGAATCATTTTTAAGAAAAGCCTAAAGTAAGGAGACACAACCAAAAAAAGGCATAATTTGCATATTCTAATAGAATTCATTAGAGTTTCATTTCACAAACCCTGCAAAATGCAGTCAGGTGTGAAGGGAAACACAGTGTACAAGTTATACAGAATCTATATGCTACAAAAACAATGCTGATTTATAACTAATTAAAACCGGGCTCTTTCACAGAGAGCTTCCTGGTGTTCCTTCCAATTGACATATATTGGTAATATGAGTTATGAAACATGTTATCTGAAAATAACTCCAGATACATAATGCAAGCTACGATCCTGTCTGGTTGCTGTGGTTTCAGGTGAAGTTACTGAACAATCTAGCATTGTGATTTTTAAATGCAGTTCAGACTATAATTATCAATACTATTGTGAGTGAAATCTGAGATGCAGTTAGAAGAATATAATTTCACAGTTCAAGAAAGCAGTTTCCTGATATGTCAGGCAGCCAGTACCGTGCCTTTCTTTGACGTGTAGGTGTCCTGAATATTTAGATTTATAAATACTGCTGATTTTAAAGAAATTATTTCATGTTGTGAGAAAATAATCTCTAGCTCTGTGAAAACTGCATGTTCACGTGTGACTTCCACACAGGAAAATGTGGAAGAGCTATGCTTAGCACTTTATTCTCTGTTCAGGTGGCTGCAGAGCACCTGTGAGTATTTGTTCATCTGTAGCAGTGTAGGTTGCCAGACCTTCTGAGTACTGAAAATGAGCTAGTGAATCAGATGATTTGGGACATTGTGATGTTTGTAAATTCAAAATCTGGATTCCAGGTTGGGTTATTCATTTGAGAATGTATAGCTAGAATAGCCAGCATATCTACATTGGGTGTGGGGTTCCTTCACTCATATGTTGTAGACACTGACCTTCATCTTTACCAATTTGGGCAGTTCTTCATTCAGCTATCCTGAGAGCAACAAGTTAAAACCCACACTGAGAGGTCAGAAGAGCTAAATATGCATGCTTTGGGTAGGTGTGTTTGCTAGTGAGTCTATTGTTCTCTGCAGGGCACTTTCCACCACAAATGCAGAGGTGCAGCAGCTCTGCATGGGAGTGGGGAGCACAGGGAGGTGATCCCTGGCTGGGCTTGTGACACAGCACAATCACAGACATGCCCATACCCACTCTGAGTGCCCTGGCTTTTTCCAGTGGAGTTACCTTGATTCCAGCAAGCCCCTGATTTAGTGAAAGATGTATCTGCCCACAGTCAGAAGTTGGACTAGGTGATCATTAAAGGTCCCTCCCAACTCAAACCTTTTCATGATTCTAAATAGAGGTGTCATATCAGTAAAATTAAATTGTTTGCCTATGGTGGGCTTGTGCTCAGTGCCTGTTCCAGGTGATCTCTCAGGCCCCTGGTACTACTCCTCTCTTTACTCTGCAGGCAGAAAAACTGTTTTCCCTTCTCTCCTTCCACTGGCTCAAAACAGAAAATACAAGTGTATTTTTTCTAATTGCTATGTTGAAAGGGAAAGTTGAAAGATTACTCAGACTCCATCACTTTTCAGTCAACCCAGAAATGCTCTAGTCTATAATACAGCAACAAGTGCAATAAGGTGAGGATGTCAGAGCATTCTCTGCAGCTGAGCAAATAAAGACATTGTTTTGTTTGTTTGGACAAACTGTGTCCGATCTCTCCTCAGTCTTATTTGGAAGTCCTTCACTGTACCTCTGGCCAATATGTCTTTCTATTAAATAAACACCATACAGGATGGTTTCAAATAACATTACTTTCTCTAGACAAATTATCAATGCCAGCTCCAAGTTATAATCAGATTTGATCCATAATGTGAAGAAACTGAGTCACATTCAAAATGGGTATTTTGGCTTGCTTTTCACTCAAACTAAATCAGCTGCAGGGGTAAGAAATAAATTTGGGTTGATCTGTATAAATCAGATTGGATTGTTGAGAATCTGTTCCTATATACTGCCTCTAGGCTTCTGAACAACTAGCAAGAATGCTTTTCTACTGATCTAACTGTAAGGGCAGTGTTTTCAATAGGATATCTGAAAATACATGCATAGACATCTGATTTTACCTATCCAGAAGTACGCCATTTGGCTAATTCAGTAATGTTCTTTTGACTGTTACACACATTCTAATCCATCTCCATGGAGATATTCTTTAAACTCTAGACCTATAGGCAACCCTAGGGCTGATCCATTTTGCACATACATTTTTTAAATGATACAAGAGAAATCCTTCCTCTTGCCAAATCCCTAACATGTAGAAATTCCTTCAAAATTAAATATTTCAGGAGCATGAAACTTAAACACTTCAAAATCTCCAGGCATGAACAAAATTATATTCTAAATGAAAACCATCTTAAAAGGAAAGTAGGTATTTCTGGATATTAGGAGTAAATATTTTTGGCAGGATGTTCTCATGAGATACATACTTTACAAAACCAAAAAATTGAAAAGTATTTCACAATAAACCTCGTCCTGAGTTCATTCTCTGCTGTTTCTGGTACAGAAGTCGTAAAGCATTAAAACAACACTTCCACATGAATCCAAACAATCAAAAGAGACTGCTTAAATGTTTTAACACTCCTTCTGCCAGTCCTTCAAGCACTTCATATGAAGAAATTCTAGTGTAAAAGTATCTTTAAAACATCAGAAATAAAATCCATCTTGCAAGCAAAGTGTATAGTCAACTATTTAATTGTGATAGAACCACTGAAATTTAGTCTACTTACAGAATTTATGTTTAAATGCCAGTTATTAAGTACTTTTCATAAAAATTGTGAGTTATTAACAAACAATTCATTTAACTTGGCAAACTTATGGAAAACCTAGATGAGTTTCTAAATTTCATGAACTTGTGCTGCCCTAGCAATGCATTTCTTGCATTTATCCGTTTACCATTTATTTTGTATTCTAAGAGACCTATTTCACCAGTCACTGCCTTTTAAAGGAGAAATATTCCTAATCACAAAATCTGGAATTTATTCTCAGAGAAGAAATCAAATCTCTACATGGATAATACTACTCATTTTGAGTCACGTTTGCACATCAATAAGGCTAAAACTTGAATGAACATTAATACAGAAAAGTTTGATCACTGCCTGTTTTCTCTGACAATACATCCGTCTCCGGCAGACTGAGAACTGTATGAACAGAGTAGCTTTTGTGGTGCCTTTGCTAACCAGAAAAACACTCTGTCCTTTCTGATGCTTTTGCTACAAATGCATTCATCTTAGTGTTAGTCCACAGTTAGTCCTAAACCCCTTCTAATTTCCATACTTTCACTGTCTGAAAATAGCACTTTTTGCCTTGCTGTGGTCTGGAGAAGGAAACTCTTAATAGGCATAAATCTTGTTCACTCATAGTTCATCCTGATGTGAATTTGTTGTTAGCATTTCCCTTTGTAGAACTCAGCAAATGTATTGTACATGAGTGAAAAAAAGAGCATCTTATTCAGCTTATTTCAACACTATTTGTAGCTTTCTTTGCTTCTCCGCAGGAGACCACTGGTGACATTAGTACATAAGTCATTAAAAGACTGGCAGGTTGAATGAAATTTGAACTATTTAATCAAGCCTTTGCTTGATACATTATTTCATACCAAAATGTGTCAATTGGAAGTTACAGCATTTCTCAGGCATTACTGAAAACTCTGCTGAAAATTTTCTTAATTGGTTTCATTTGTTGTTCGGGCTTTGTTGGCTGGACTCAAGTACTATGCTTGACTTCAGCAGTTCATTTCAATGATTAACCCCAAAGTGCCAAAGTGTTTTGCCTGCATATGATTAAATTCAAGCTGTGTCCAGTTGTCATTTGGATGCTTAATTTACAGATTTTCTCCGAGATTCTTGCTTTATCCCTGGCATCTGTCTCAGTGTGGCTGAAGGGTAAATCTCAACACTAATTCAGAAAGGGCTTGTTTTCAGTGCAGAAAATGTCCAACCAGCAGACTCTGTATGTGACTGACAAGGGCTCAAATTCCAGTGAGCAGCCTGACCCAGCCTGTTCAGAGGGACTTTGATCAGTGCTTTGTACTGTATAAAGCTGAAGGGTGCATGCTTGCAAACGGTAGTAGAGCCAAGATGCCAGTAGAAAGCAGAGGGGGTTTGCTGGCTAATGCTCTTGTTTGGCCAGCTCTGAACCGCTATCCTACAGCCAAGCAACAAGATGCTAGCAGGCAGCAAACAGAAAAGGTCACCAGATGTACCCTTGCTGCTTGCAATCAGCCCGATCTCTTCTGGCCTTTCACACCTCCTTTCATTCAGCCTTGTCAGGTGGGAGGAACTTTATTTATTTACCTTTGTTTTATAAATCTGAACGCCACAGGTCAAATCCCAGAGTGTGTTTGAAGACAGATGTTTCGTATGTGAATGCCATGCTCGGGATAGGCTGTAAACCTGAGACCTGAGGTATTTGGGGTTTTCCTGGCTGCGATAGTTTACTAAGGAAATATTTAAAATCAAAACTGTCATCTTAGCACTGAAGTCCTTCCCTAAGCATACATCTCTTTGACTATTTCCAATGGGCATTTCACATTTCATAAAATTAATTAATGTGTGAAGGACATCTACAGGTTAAGAGCTGTACATCTATGTATCTAATATGTACGTCATGTTAATGATGGATATATTTTGCTGCAGGCATACTTCAGGTAATGCCCAGTTACTTAACTCTAATTCCAGGATATCTTTTCTCAAGTACAAATACTGCATTTAATTGTAAAGATATATTTTTACTTTAGAATGAGCATTGTGTAAAGCACATGTAATACTCAGGCTACTCTTTGAAGTACTGCAATGATGTGTGTACACCATGAATGAAACTACTGAGTCTAACACAGATATTTCTAAGGTGTGAGAGACTGGCTGTATCTTAAAAGCACCCAAAGAAACATTTCCTATTTTTATATTTAGGAATTCTTATATTTATATTATAAGAATGAAAGAATGGAAACTTTTAGCTAAATTAAATCATCCTCAGAAATTGAGGATTAACAACCCAATCAAAATAAATTACCAAAATTTTAAGTGTAAAAAAAGTTTCTAATTAGAATTTTTTAATTTCTGATGAACATTATTAAAGACTCAGATACTTCTTTCTCTTTGCTTTAATTGTTTTATGAATTATTCTGCATTTAAATTTTTAAATGCAAAGCATGAGCTCAAATGGTTAAATGTGTTTTATGTATACTTCAACACACATACAAGTATACTGATAATTTAGCCTTTTTCAAACTAAATTTCCATCTTTTGTTTTTTGTTGTAGGGAAAATCTGCTTAAGTTTTCAATCAGGAGTTCCCTAGACAGCTGAATAAATGAATATTAGCTGCCATGGAGAAAGACAGAACAGTTTATTACTCTGAATGTAAAATTAATACTTCAGTAGAAGAGTGCCATCTTGTAAAAAACATTTAAAGTAATGAACAATGCAATTAAAAGGTTTTCTTCTTGAATAGTTTTTGGTCAATGAGACTTTGAATTACATTTCTTTCTTATTAGCAAATCAAGACCTAATAGTCTTTATGTGAAATGAGTTAGGAAAAATGCATCATCCTGATCCTGTTACATTTATGATGTAAAAAGTTTGGTATAATATTCCAAGAAGGTAATGTACTCTGTCACTGGCTGAGTTTTAGCAAGAATCCTTGTGACACGGCTGTCTTTCTCTAAAGGCTGTCAGAAAAAAAACAATTTTAATGACCTTTGATGACATTTTTAATTCCACTTTTTAGTGCGTAATTTTTCCTATAAGTTCTTTGTTGTCTATTTGTGTACAATGCAGGATGAAGTTGTAGCTATGGAATAGGAAAATACTTTGGAGAGGTATGCATAGTTTGGTACCAAAGTACTGTGGTTATTACAGTCTAATTGCTAGAAAAAGACAAAAGCAATGCATAATTAAACAAATTATTCCTCTTTCAAGCCCTCAGTCTCCAGTGTAATTCTCAGAGTGAAGCAGAACCATGGGCTATCAGCCAAGCCAATAGATTTTTTATGAGGCAGGGAAAAGTGAGCTCCATTAGATTCCCGTTAAACAAAAGTAATGAAGAAACATTTGGGTAAAATTCTGTAGTAGCGCATCTATTTTGTCTCTGATAGTGTTCTGGGTTTGTGGTCTTTGTCTTTGTAAATAAAACAGCACAGATTACTATGGATATTTTTAACATGTAGCTAATTAAAAAAGTCAATCGTAAGTTTAAAAACCAGTTACTTTTCTTTTCTCAGAGAAATATAGTACAAACAACCAAAGGCTGTAGCATTGATTGACAGTTCTCCAGGTTCATTTTATCAAAGATTATAACTTCAAGAATGTAGCCTAAGTTACAAATGTTAAAATAAGAATATATGCAATTACTAATTAATCTTTAAGAGATTGCATATTTATCTAGTCTCATGTTTATCTAGAGTTAGTCCTTGTGTATGTCTCCTTTACCAAATCCCTAAAATATTCCTGCAGATGGAGAAAGCAGGTAGACTGACCTCTATACCTATAAGTAATTAAGTATATATAAGTATACTAATAGTGTAGCTTACAAGGAGTAAACTTTTAGTAAGTTTAATAAGAATAAAAGAAGTGGTTTTCAAGACACCTCGATAAATAAATATTTATAGCAATCCAAAATTATTTACAAAACTCAAAAGTCACTCATCACTATGACAGCTCTGAAGTGGAGATGCAGAAGTAGCCCACTACTATATATATGGTAATCTTCTTCTATTTGAGGGGTAATATACAGAGCAAGGTGGCAAGAAGCTCTTTTCCATCTCTTAAAATGCAGAACAAAATCCTCTTTGGACTATGTCTTTTCTTTATTATACCTCGGATCTAGTACAAGCACATTCATTCAAACAATTTCCACTATGCTTGTAAAAGCATGCAAATCTGCAACTGCAAGATTTTCCAGTGTGTGCCTGCACTGCTATAATAAAAATTACATTTCCTCAGTGAGGAAGCTCAGCTAATCCATTTGTGCATATAAATGTGGTGGGTTTGAGTTATATTTCCAAGTGCCAATGTTTGGAGACTTTGTCTATTACCACTTTTGAGAAGGGAATGAGAAAATAAACATTTCCTTATGCTTTTACTATTTGATGTTGGGAGAGAAATGGATGGAATTATATGGACTTTCTTAAAAATTAAACCGTTACTTTCCCTTGGCTGTACAAGCTGGCTTAGCATGTTGGAATTTCTGTGACCACTTGCTCTTCTTTGCCAACAAAGCCCAATGCCAGTTAGATCTGATGAAGTATAATTTGTATAAATTTAGATTGCATACAGTGTAAGACACTGATTGTTTAAAAAAAAACAAGGAAATGTTTATTTTTTTTTAAATCTTTTGATCTGTTTCCACTTTATTGTTTTTCATACTGAGGAGTAAGACTTCCAGTTTTCAAAATTTTATTTTAAATATATATTTGCACCCATTTAAAATGTTATATTTATACTTTACATAATATATTTTACACACAGACAGACATATACGATCAATATAATATTAGTACACTAAGCAATGACATTTTATAAGACTAACTGTGATATTTTTTGTTTGAGGCTCAGGATTTTTCTGAAGTGTTTTGTGATGTTAAAATTTGCTTTTCAAGATAAAGTACTTGAATTCCTGCTTTGAAGTGTCCAGTAATTAAAAACAATTGCTTCTGGACTTCTCTTTGGTACCAGACTACTTTTGGCCAATATATCAGTAAACTTAAAGCCAATAGCATTAAATCCATAATTCATTTTCAGGCAGAGATACCTGAGCTAATCTCATTGTGGGCTAAAGAAGCCTGAGGAACACTGGGTTCATTTGGCTGATTCATCTATCCAACTTAGCTCAGTCTGAGTTTAACTAATATTAAAGAGCTAGAGAAAATGTGTTTGCAGGAGAAACATACTTTTGAAAATCAAATAGATCTGGGAAAATTCCCCTGTTATAATGACAAATGTTGTCTTTTTTTCACAGGCTCATCTAGTAGCAGCTTTTGAAAAAAGCTTGGGAAATATGACAGGCCGATTGCAAAGTCTAACAATGACAGCTGAACAAAAGGTAGGTTTATCAAAGCAGACGCTTTCGTGTGGAAAACAGCCAGAAAATTGTATTAGAGTTTTGTTAAAAAAAAACTGAAAGGAAGCAGGGACATCTGTGACAATAAGACAGATCTTTCTTTAATGGTTGCTGCAATCAAATTTTCATGAATGTCTGGAAGCATCTGGAAAAAACTGTGCAGCATCAGGTTTACAGAGATAGTGTCATAAAGTAGTTTGAAGGTAAAATATTTAATTTCCAGAATTTTATTAAAATATGTGTGACTTTAAGTTTGCTCCATACCGAAAGGTCCAGTAACAAAAACTTATCATAAGCTGCTGCAGTGCTTCATTACAGACTGCCAGCACCACCAGAATATTAAAATTACAGGAAACAAAGAAATTTAAGTAGAGAAAAATAGCTCCATTGAGAAAGTTAACCAAGGTTAGGCATCCTATTCAGAAGTAAAGAGTTTGGGTTTTCACTGTGCTTTTTTGTCTAATGGGGGAAAAAAATCGTCTAAACCTGATCGAAAGAAATTTAATGTGAGTCCTTTTACCAAGCTCAGGATTAAGAGGCTGCTTAGCACCTTCCAGGATTGTAGTTCTGCTACTTTCTACCCTTACGAATTTTTTCGTATTAACAGAAAGGCCTCCTTGAGCTAAACTGTGAAAGGAACTGTTTATCTGTGAGCTGCTGGTCACCACTGGAGTCTGTAATTGTCCACAAAAATAACATTTCAGAGTCTGGTTGAGCACCAACAGATGAAATGTGGCAAGATTCATTGTGAACTGGATAGAAAATAGTTGTATTTTTGCTTTTGTTTCATCTTATGGGGGGAAAGAAAAAGAATACAATCACAATGGAATTTTCTTAAAACAAAAACTTTTAACTATTTTACAAAGTATAATTCAGCCAGAAGGTTTTCTTTCCAGGAGGGGTTAAGCTGTGACATTGAAATATATCATCAAGTTTCTTTCCCAAAAGATTTAGAACCTATTCTTTTCCTTCTCTTCTCTGTTGTTGAGGTTAAATTCCTTTAACCCTAATTATATAAGTAATAATATATATAATATAATATATATATGATTATATAAGTACAGACAGCAAGGATAGTCTTGTTGCTTATAAAAGCAATATAGAATAAATACAAAAAAAAGAAAAAAGTCTTTTTTTAAAAAAATATTTTTAAATAAAAATCAGCTGTGCATTCTAACACAGAGCTTCCTGCACTCAAGTGGAGTAATTTTACTTCAACTTGCAGGACAATTTCTATTAAACAGGGGTTTAATAATTAAATTAATATTTAACAAATTAAACCTTTCTAATTCATCCATTAAACAGTAGCCTCATATATTAAAGGATGTACTTCAAATAGTTTCATTGTTTTTTGCAATAAAGTCATTGAACTTTTCTTAATTATATATTGAATAGTTGATTGAGACCTTTTTTAGATTACTCGTAATTAAAAATGTTTTCTTCTTAAAAATAGTATGATTGCTTTATATAGAATAAATGAAATAGAATATGTTAGTTGACTTAAATATCTTTGGAGAGAATGTATGCATTTTTTTTTTATTGTTGTCCATATGTTCTTTCAAGCAGTCCCACGATCTTTAATTTGAATGCTCTTTTCTTGTAATTTGTTCTGTTAGCTTAGACAAGCATTGTTCTTTTGCCATTATTTTAATCTCCCTTTGCTCTTCCCACAGGAATCTGAGCTTATAGAGCTAAGGGAAACCATTGAAATGCTGAAAGCCCAGAATTCTGCTGCACAAGCTGCTATTCAAGGAGCCTTGAACGGCCCTGATCATACCCACAAAGGTATGGGTTTGTCATTATTAAAATAAATGCGGAATTTCTCCCCAGGGAAGAAAAAGCTAAGTCTGCTTTTCTGTTGTTTGGGAACTCTCTCACAAGGCAAAGCACATTCTGAAGAGAATGGTAAGAATACTTGTGGGATTTCGAGAGCTGGAAACCTTGCACAAGTTTCCTGTCTGCCAAAGTTCCTGGAGCTTTATCTTCTTAGAGCTGGGTGGCCAGGAATTGATCAAGAGTTAACCATGTCCCTGCCATTGTCTAACAAAGCACACCCAAGACTCATCTGAAGTCTTAGAGTATAACATGGTTATAGCTTGGGAATCCAGTCAAAGTTGTAGCTTTGTAAATTGCTGCTTTCGTTGGTAAGAGATGGACTGAAAACAGCTCAGCTCCTTCATGAGGTGCTAAATCAGCACAGGAAAGCAGGTTTTAAATTCCAGATGTTGAATTAATTTGTCATTGCAGTTAGGTTGATATTGCATGACAAACATGTACTTCAGAAGAGCCTGCTGATAAGCAACAGCAAAGGAATTACATGAAAAAAAATAATTGTGGTATTCGTTTTTGAGAGTGTTATTGATCTTCCATTAGAGAGGTCATTATTTAGGTGTTTGCCTTAAGGTCATTTCACTGCATGACTTGAGTGTAGTAGAGCAAATTTCTAGGAAGTAGAAAATAATCTAAAAAGTAATTTCCCTTGGTATTAGAGGGCATGTTCTGCAAGAATAATTTCCAGTGATTAAGATATAGTTATCAGAGACCTTTAAGAAATTGAAACTTGGAAGCCTCACCAACCATTTTTAATATTCTCCACTTCCTGGTTATTTTGTTATATTCATTTTTAATGAACTGCTGCCTATTTCTTTCCATTAAAGTATCTTAGAAGTTCGCATCTGAACACTGATTAGGACCGCTACAAGTCGAGTGTACC
Source organism: Poecile atricapillus (assembly GCF_030490865.1). NCBI lineage: Eukaryota > Metazoa > Chordata > Aves > Passeriformes > Paridae > Poecile > Poecile atricapillus. The sequence goes on along the minus strand of NC_081289.1, from coordinate 38,078,755 downwards.
CACAACTCACAGAACATGTGGCACTGATATGTCAGGTTATCCATGTGCTCAGCTATGAGGATACACGTGCATAGATTGCTGTGAAAGGTCATTGCCTTCAGGGCAAGAACAGCCTAGTTTGGAGGAGCCCCTAAGTGTTGGACTAATTCTATGCATCCCCCTCGGTCCCTATGTGGTTTCTCATAGGCTTCAATAGCTTGAATCTGAGCCACTGCAAGCGTCAATGCCATTTATGTTCATTTAGATTGCCTTTGAGGAGGCAGATGCTACATAAATATAAGAATTACCATTATATTGAACAGATTTCACAGTGACTTCTTTTCTTTAGATTTACGTATAAGGCGGCAACATTCTTCAGAAAGTGTTTCCAGTATTAATAGTGCTACAAGTCATTCAAGTATTGGCAGTGGTAATGATGCTGATTCCAAAAAAAAGAAAAAGAAAAACTGGGTAAGTACTCAGCACGTTTAAACCTATCTTTTAGCTATGTCATTTCATATTTTCTGAGTAACATAATGATCCATTTCATCTACAATGTTCCTGGGGGGCCAGATGGATATCAAGAAGTTCATGTGTATCCATACTGTGACACTACCAGCAAACTAAAAATTATTGAATACCAGTGGGGTTTTATTTGCATAAGTCAGAGTAATTAAAACAAACAAAAATGCAAGAAATAATTACAACTACACAACAACAACAACAACAATAACAACATCAATTTAAAGTAGCTGTTGTGACCAAAACCGCCTCTGGGCCACATTGAAACCCTGTTTGATTTTTCTTCAGTTGGAGTTTGGTTCAAAAGCTTGACTCAATGTATTACCCAGTTATGGAGTGAGTAGAAGTCAGTTCAGAATTCTTACTTAAAAATAATATGATGTTTAAAGGAATTAAGATGTTTCTCAACTGGAACATACAAATACCACATACTGCTAAAGATTTATTTAAATTCTTTTAGTAAAGAATCAGAAAGTATGTTTTTATTGTTTTAAAGATATTATCTGCATAAACATTTGTTTTAAAATACTGATGAGCCTTCATTCCCTTGATTTGTAATTCCACACTCTTTCATGTTTCTGCAAGGTGAACTCTAGAGGAAGTGAGGTGAATATAAACCATGGAAAAGTTGGCATGCATCTATAAAAAATCCTATCTTGGCATGATTGCTATTTATTTTGGCAGTAGGCTTTTATACCTTCTAAAACCAGATTATCCTGTATGTCTTCTCAGTTTGTCTTTATTCATTTTAATCTCAAAGTTTAGCCCATAGAAAGGGGGAGTGTAGCCAAAATCCATTTCTTTCTCATCAGACATCATGAGCTGGAAAGAACTTAAATATGGTTTCTCATTAAGATCCGTGGTCACACTCCCCACTCTCCAATTATACCATGAGAATAATGTGTTTGAGGTCCTCATTTTCTCATAGAGGAACCAGCTGGTCATTGTGTTCTGTATAGTTTTGATCAGAACAACTTTCTGAAAATACAAATAAACCCTGTATTTTTCTTAAGATGAGCAAGTTCTGTATTTAGATAAAGGTATGAACAAATGAGCTAGTTAATTTTAACTGCAGACAAAACTGTTGTCATCTTGGCTTCTGAAATAAATGGCTCTTTGGCTATTCTGTCCCTTTTCAATACTGAATACAAGCTTCTAGAGGGAAGAGGCAATGCTTGTACATTCAGAGACCTTACCCCTCTAAAGGAAACTGCAACAAGCAGGATATACCTTTCAGCTAACATTCTTCTCAGTAGTATGGCAAGGCAAACCTCATATCCCAGCTTAGATCCTCTTGATTGTGATCCAAATCATAGCATTTGCATAGTTTGACCATTCAAAGTTTTAATGGGGCAAATAAAATTGGCAAAATCTGTAAATTGGACTTGTCTTTTGATTTCAGCACTTAGTTCCGCCTGTACCTAGATGCAAAGTGGTTATTTAAAGCCACCCCTTGAAGGGAATGCCATGGGAATGGGATTCCACTGGGGCTTAATGGCTTTAAATGAGCACCCCTCCCCAACAGCTGTACCTCTAGGTCCTGCACTTTTTCCATAGCACTACTTCTGCACTGCGCTGGATTAATGAAGTCAAAACAAAGCACTGTATCATGTTTTTAGAGATACTGTGTTGCATATGTTAATACCTTGCTTCTGCATACTGACCTCAGGCAGTGGCTAGGATGGCATCTGCAAACTAACTCTTCAAAACATGAACTGCACATAAAGTTCAGTGATGACAAAAATAATCTTGCTCTGTATTTGTTTTCCAGCTAAGAAGCTCTTTCAAACAGGCTTTTGGAAAGAAAAAGTCCACCAAACCTCCTTCCTCACATTCAGACATAGAAGAGTTGACAGATTCGTCTCTTCCTTCCTCACCTAAATTGCCCCACAGCTCTGGAGAGTGTGCGGCAACATCGATGAAACCGTCACAGTCAGCATCTGCGTAAGTGTCTCTTTTGGCAAACGGGAAGGGCTAGGGAACAGACCTCCTCCAGCGTGGCCATTTGCAGTTCAGAAGCCATTGTCAACAGCTGGGATCTTTTAATCTTGAGCTCCATCCATTTGCAAGATTTCTCCTGAGCTTCACCATTTACACACTGGTTCTGCAGCAGCTCTTTATTCAGTCATAATCTTTCCTCCTTTCACAAAATCACCTAACTATACAAACTTCCAAAAGCTTACATTGTGCTCTCCCTGCACCATTAGCAGCTCTATCATATCCACTTAGTAAAGGCCAAATGCTAAAGTTTCCTTGTTTCCTTCTTTCATGACATTCTAAAAATGTAATTTTTTTTCCAGGTGGCTGTGATTTTTTTACAGTATACTCATTCCTCCTGCTATTACTTTATCTACTTTGTAGCTACTGATGTATATATATTCCCTCTTTTATCAGCTTGGATTTTTTGTGGGATTTTACTTTTATATCTTATTCAAATCAACACGCTTAAGGTTTCAGGTCTGAGAACAAATCATCAATCAACAGCTGTCCCACGTTTTCAGTATTTTTTGAATATCTGATATGTTCTTATTGAGTTCCCAGCACTTACTCATATTCCTCTGGGGTTTTTTTTGGTTTTTTTTTTTAATTCTGCTAAACTCATAACTCTTTCTAATATAAGGAAATCAACCTCTTTGAACAAAAAAATGCCTATTACTGATGCTAACCTTATTTTCCTTCTCCTAATTGAGTATAATCACATCACAATTACTCTTTCATAAGGCACTCAAGAAATTCTAGTCTCATGACTGTTTTATTAGAAAATAAATGGAATATGCATGGAAATAAAATTTCATTTCTTAGTTGCTTAGAATAGGTAGGTATGGACATATGGACATATTTTATCACAGAAAGCTGTACCATAATATTTGGGAAAAAAATCCTAGTGTATGTCTTCAATAATTTTTAATCACACTGAAAATATTTGTGCATGTTTTGAATGATATTCATTATTTTTCTTCCTCTATTTGACATATATTTTATTTTCCATGAACTTCTGCATCTTCCCTTTGCTTACGATTTCTTCATGTATTTTCTTGACCAAGTCTCATGTTCTCAATCATTACCTTTACTTTCTTCCAATTGCATCTGTCTAATACATGTATGTGCAGGTCCTCTCTAGTCTGGGCATCAAAGAAAAGGCAAAACGGTCGTGTGGTCTACAGGCATAGATCCCGGTAAAACTCAGTGTGGGGCATGGACTTGTATACCCAACTGCTGACCTGAAGAGTGCTGCATCTTCTTTCCCAAAATGCATTTGCATGCATTCTGGCAATTAAATGCTGACCTTTGTTTCTATATATTTTTTTAATATAATATTAGCAGTAATAATCACAATAATAATACTTATTTTTGTAAAATACTTTTAATATTGAAATTTCTCTGCAAATATTAACTATTTATAGTCACAGTAATAAAGAACAAATAACATTTACTGAATTGACTGGAAATATTATTTTGAGTAACTATGTAGCCAAAATTCAGTGTTTTATTTTCTACTGGTGATTCTGATGATAATGTAAAGAGGCAAAACAGTCTGACATGAGAGCTGGACAGCTGTGGGTCCCTGAGCCAGTCATTTTTCAATCTTTTCTTACAATATAATGGTTTCTTTGATTAAAATAAATTCTCATGAAAAATAACCACGTGGTAATCCAGTCTTGAAGTGAAAAAGAAACCAAACCAACCCACATGATTTCATATATCATACATTACAAAATGACAGGCTGTAAGCAAGATATCAGCCATCACAAATCAAAATCAGATTACAGATCAAAATCTTCTAGACCATAAATTCAAGGACTGTCCTCTTGTGTAATATTCCAATTAGAGAAAAATATTGATGCCTAAAAAATGATAAATATCAGCAGTACAGTTCAATCAGCACCCTTCAGTTCTGACTATTGTTACGTAAAGAAATCAAAAACTTTGCACCAAAGAAACTATGTGAGTATAAAATGCAGTTGAAACCAATGTATAATAGACACTCAAAAAAAGATACCTGAAAAGTAGTTAAGAATTTGTTTTTCACCATAGTGAACTAAACTAAAAAGCTATAAAGCAATCTGATCACTTCTTCTGGAGACAGCTTTTTTTTTTCTTTTTTAATTTGCAGCTTGACTGTTTTCATGTTTCTTTGATAAGTTTCTTTCTTCACTCATAGGTTTCACCAGCAGCAAGCATTTTTCTGTTCTTTGATATTTAATAATGACACTGCTTTGGGGAGAGAACCTACCTTTAATCTCCTGCCTGTTTCCTGCTCCTCTTTAGGATCTGTGAGTGTACAGAGGCAGAGGCTGAAATTATTCTTCAGCTAAAGAGCGAGCTGAGGGAGAAGGAGCTAAAATTAACAGATATTCGTCTGGAAGCCCTCAGCTCTGCACACCATCTGGATCAGATCCGGGAAGCCATGAACCGCATGCAGGTCAGTGCTGTAGCTTCTGTGATGGCAGAGATGCACACCAAAGGTATGACTGGTGTATTTCCTTTCCCAGTACTTGGTTTCAGGCAGCAAAAACCTGTCAGTGCAAAGCAAATTGCTGGATTGACAGCACTTCTGAAGGATTCATATGATAAGTGTTCACCTTACAATAAAGACATTCTTAGCATATATATTAATAGCTAAAATATGTTTAAGAGATATGATAGAAAACATAATCCCTGTCCACAGGATATTTATTATCTCAAGCCTATGACTGGAATAAGCAACATGACAGAGAAGCAGATCAAAAAGTGATTACTACATCATTTTAAATCCTTGAGCCATGGAGGGGGCCAGGGTGTTATGTGCTTACTCTTTCATCATTTCTGATTCCTGACTGGGTCATGGCTTTCCAAGGAAAAGAATATAAAATTGAACTAATTACTGTATCCAGCATCATATAATTTTGCTACATTATTTTGTTACACTGCTCCAATTCTTCTGTGAACACATTTTTCATTAGAAGATTTTCCCTTTCATGAGGCTGAAAGGATGCAAAAAAGAATGGCACAGAGCTTTATGGGACTCGACTCTGTTGCTTACATGCAAATGCCCAGTACCATGGGGAGTGCCCAAAAGTATCTAAAATACCCACACAGTACGACATAGGTCCTTCAGTGGAACTGGGCCCTTCTGAAATGGCAGCTAAGATACCTACATCATCCCTGAAGGCACTAGAAACCTGTATTTGGGGAACTGAATCAAGGCCATGGGTTGGAGATTCAGGTTGAGTCAGGACTAGACTTTCATTTGAAAGTCTAGGAATGAGCTGCATGATAAACTTCCGTTGTAGTCAATTGAGTTTTAGTCCTCTAGCAGTAAGGGCTAAAGAGCTATCCTAAATTTGCCCCAGGTACAGAAGGTGACATGAAGTTCTTTGAGCATAGGCGCTTCTTACCATTTGAACCAGCCTCAGGTATTTGCATCTGCACAGAACATGTAGGTTTAGCATCCTTCCATGGAAGACCATGTTTGTCATGCCACTGGAAAGCCACATCTGCACAGCTGAATCCAGCCCAGTGCCTTCCCAGCTGAATTGCTCTGTGTTGGGTGCTTAGGTCAGATGCACCTTTAGACACATTTTTGTAGATGCACCTGATTTCATAACTACAGAAATGCTGTGCTTGATGTCTTCTCTAGACCTCTTTGTTTACACAGTGTCTGTATCAGTCTCAGCCAGATCTTTAAACATCTGTGGTACCTGCCATCCTCCCAGGCGCTCACACCACTAGGTGCCAACATTACTGTTACTGGGATATTTGGCTGAACTTCAGTGAGAGGGAAAATTTACCAAGAACTGGTCCATAAATGTGGTTTCATTTGTCCAGGCATTTATCTCAAGACACTGAAAGGTTTTAAGGAACTATGAGGAATAGAATACAGTTAATTGCAGTGGTGGAGAAAAGCATGTGAAGGCTTGTCATCTGATTACAGTCTCATACTGGGAGATGAGTGTCTGAGCCAGGTGAACTCCCCAGAGGGAGGAGTCTGCCATAGGCACAGTTCTCCAAGGTCTGAACTTCCTCAAATCTGGGCAGAGGCAGCTAGTTGAGGTGCTGTTACTGATAATCACTGTCTCTGAAGTTCGCCCACAAGAACAGGCAGCCACCTTGCAGTTGCCAACCTGTGATATTTTAGATGATTGATGAGGGTTGGTAAGGGGAAAAAATAGGACCAGTGGAAGTGATACATGAATACTTTTAGATTCAAAGCACCATGAAAACCTAAAGCTCAGGTGAATTGAAGACTGCTAAGAGCTGTGTAATTAATCAGCATAAATTGCAGAGTGGCTCCTGATTTGAACCCCAGACTAACTACATCTGTTACCTTCTTTTATTATTATTATTCTGGTTTGTCCCTTCCCTTTCACTATCTCTTCACCTGTGTGTATGTGATCTAATCTTTTTGTAGCTGTAGCAGGGTTTTTTATGATGCTGTCTAACCCTTAAATTTATACTTGTATAATATAGCTGTGCAGCCTCCATAAAAAACTGGGACATTTAGCAGGGTGATAGTGAATGTAGAGTTAAATTTGATGTGCAGAACCATCTGCAAGAATAAGCAGTTGCTTTGTAATGCACTTTGTGAAGCGACTGGAAGCTAGATTTAGCTGGTACCAGGCTGTTCCCAGTCTAAGCTTTCATTTTATAATTTTACATTCAGTAATCACTTGGCACCACAAAGGATTTAGCTAAAAAAATTCCAGTTGTTCTGATTCATCTGTCACTGTCTGTTTTCATCAGAGAGACTTTGCTCACCACTATGTGAACAACCCTGTATTTGAATGATCAAAAAGTCTTATTGGAAGCAAGAAGGGTTATGACACTGTTAAACTATCAATTTCTAATTTTTCATTTTTTATTAATTTCTCTGTGAAGTTACTACTTAAATTTTATATTCAATGGCAGTAATAATTTTCTGTTACTTTAGAAACATTGACATAGCTAATAACTGACTGTTATTGACATATCTTTACTGACTGTTACCTGAGGTAGTTAACAATACAAAGTAGCTGAAAAAAATGGGGAAAGCTGGGAAAATTCTAATCACACACACATTATGGTCAACTGTACAATAAGCACAAAAGCTTGAAGCTTATATTGTTTAGAATCTGTCTTGAGGCAAAAGGTAAAACAAGGTTTTGGGGGGTTTTCCCTCCACCTAAGAAGTAAAGGCAATCCAGTTTTCACTGTGTTACATCTTTGCTGTGAAAGTGGTAAACCAGTTAACCAGGTCAGGGGAACAGCATCACCAGACTAGCCACCAACACTGGTTTCCCAAAAGAATAATCTCCTGTGCTTTTGTGTTGATTTCTTCTGTATATAGAATGAAATTGAGATACTGAAAGCTGAGAATGATCGCTTAAAGGCAGAGACTGGAAATACTGGAAAGCCTGCCCGGCCATCATCAGAGTCGTCAAGCAGCACATCATCTTCCTCATCACGGCAGTCACTAGGACTTTCTCTGAACAATTTAAACATCACAGAATCTGTTACATCAGGTAAACATACTTTGGGCACATGCGTGCCTGAGCAGTTAATAAGACTTTTTCAGCCCCTTAATGGGCCACTCAGGAGAAGCATGACTGGAAATTAAAACACCTCCTGTCATTCAGGTTAATATCAGAAATACATTCAGTAACGGTGATAAGGAAGAATGCTGGTGGTCATGTCTGAAATGTGGCTCTTAGAAGCCCCTGAACAGCAGTAAGAGACTGTTCATTTTGTTTGTTTTGTTCCTAGCTATGACACTCCCTGCCTATGTGTAGTTCACAATACTCTTTGGTCACCCAATTTACAATTTCTTTGAAAAGAAATATCTGTTAAGTATCTATAACAACTGTATTGAAATATTCTCTTGCCCATATGGGATAAATATGAGTATAGTATGTGGAACTTTCTTCTTTTGGTTTGCAGATCTTTGATCATTTGGTTAGCTCCCTTAACTTGACTTCATATTTGCAGCTAAGACAGAAGGTGGTCTCAGTTAGATTTATCCCTTACATTTTTTTAATTTGGTACAGCTAGCTAGCCTATGTCAGACCAAATCACCATTTATCACAGGAGCCAAACCCCTCCTGGCCTATTAGGCACTCTCATTGTCTTCTGTGAATGAAGGAAAGCAAGCAGAACTTTGGTCCACATCATGAACATTAATATCTGATCATTTTCCATGCCACGGTGCTCATGATAAAAAGCCTTCTACATTTGTTTTTATAATGTAGCCAAGAAACAGAAGTGCTGTCTCTAACATTAGAACCGGGAGTAAAGCAGGAGCAAAGCGGCACTCATTAGCATAGACGCCACAGAAATTATAATGCAGTCTCTGGAAACAATAAAAATATGGCTAATAATTGTGGAAGGAGTCTAGGCAAGATTACAGCTGGGAATATGCCAAAGTGACTGTAATTTGGATTGGCAGTTAGTCATATTATCTTGCCAGTCATTGATTACATGGATATTTGAAGATTTTTTCTGGTTAATGACAGATTTTGTATGAACATTGGTATATTTTTTATTTACATTCCAACTCTTTGAAAGGTTTAACTTTTAGCATGGAGGACCCTGAACTAGGCCTCAACATGTAATGACATGTTGCAAAAGCAGGGAGAAAAAAAAACTTAACTGCTTACAGACCCTCACATATTAAAAACAAACAAATCACCAAAAAAAGTAACAGAATTTTTTGCAATATGGTGGTTATAGAATATCTCTCATGAATAGCAGCCATTAGCACTTTGTTGCTTGGCACTAACTGTCTAGATACAGGAATAAACATGTAGGAAGAAAGCTCTGAGGAAAAGGCAGGGGAGCTAGATGAGAATACAATGGGTAAAGAGGAATGGAGAAAAGAGAAGGTAAAAGATAAGATAAAATAATTGAAATGAAGAAAATTAAGAGAAAGTGTTCAGCAAAAGAATAGAAAAAAATAAAAGCTGAAAGAAAGAAAGAGGAAGAGGAAAACAGGGGAAAGGAAGGAGAACAGGATGACTGGGAGGAGTGGTTGGATTTGATGATCCTAAGGGTATTTTCCAGCTTAAATGATTCCATTATTTCATAAACTTTATATAATTTTCTGTGTTACTGTTCTAAATGTTTTTCTCACATGCAAAGTAATTACTTTTTATTATAAGGAATTAAAGATATAAGGGTGCCTAATGAGGAGTGGAGAATTTCATTTGATTATGTATCTAGAATTTTTGATCATTGTGATGATCATTTTGTTACCGTGCCAGAGAACTTGGAAGGGTGACAGCTTTCTACCAAGTCTTGTGGGATTTCTGAGACAGCTGGAGTACTGCTGAACAAAAGTCTCTGAGATATGGGAGGGTTAATCATGATGAGGTTTAAGCTCAGAGAATTGAGTGTTTTGGCTTTTCATATTATAAAAACGCCGTTTTCCGGGAGCAGTGTCTTCAGCTGACCGTGGTCATCTGGGAATGACGAAAGCTGTCACTTCCTGAGGGTACGATGATAGCCTCCAGGTCAGTGTGAGTGGCAGCCTGGGAGGGGCTTGGTGGTTCCAGACACCCCTATTTCAGTCAGTCACCTGAGCAAAGGGAGCAAACAAGGACCAGCACAAGACTGGCCCAGAGTGCCAGAGCTCTGACAAGAATTGAACTGAAGTAATCATAGCATGCCTAAAAAGCAGACCTGGTAGGGAGTAATTAAAGCAATTAGTACCACCATGAAATTAGAGGCCCTTGGGCATCTCAGCCCCTTGTATCAGTGATGGAGAGAGCTCTTAGAAAGTAGAGTTTGTTCTTTTGCTAGGGAGTGGTTCCTCATTCCTAAAGACTTATAGAAGAATGAATTTAAAGGGCTACATAAGGGTCATTTAGAGATTGAAAAATTTCACAGGGGGATCATAACATAATTTGCCCTCAAACAAATGATGACATTATCAAAGCTCTTAGTTTTGCTCAAAGGTTTGTCAAATATGCCAAAGCGCAAGACAAGTGAAGTGAAACATTCAGTGGTGACACAGAAAATCTTCCTGCCTGGAAAAAGCAAACATAGATTTATTAAAACTCAAAAAAAACAAAAAAAATGCTTTTTTGTTTAATGAATTAAAAGAACAACAAACAAAAAGACAAAACAACAAAAAAACCACCCCAACAGCAGAATCTGCATTCTAGATCTGGATGTAGGTTAGCAAACTTTCAACATGAAAACTTATTTTTAATACTTTAATTGAAATTATACTCATAAGCCTTCTTTGGTTTTCCTTTGAGCAAGTGACTGAATCTTACTGGGACCTCATTTAATTTGGATGAAATCTGACCTTGTGCAGACTTCATGACATATCATGAAGTTAATGTTTTTCACACTAAGAACGAACAGGACTTAGGTTAGTGGATTACTGTGCTAGCCTTTGAAGAAAATGCAAATCCATAATCTCATCTAATTTTATAGTTAGTTTAAATGTCTAACAGTGAAATCTCTGAGAGAGCTTCTAGAAGAAAGCAGCATTTTTATCATTTGCAATAAAGCTGTAGGCCCAGCCTTTAACAGAAGTGTTTCTGCTTTCTCATTTTTGGAGTTAATGAAGTGGTATAAACAGAGGTGCAGAGCAGATCAAAATCACTCTTTACTTCCAAGAAAAATGAAGCCTTTTCTTAGAGGAATGGCTGAAAATAAGAGTCCCATATTCTGGAGGAGTCCAAAGTGGTTTTCTAGAGGGGGTGAAAAGGACTCTTTACATGCCATATGTACAGAAGGTAAAGGAATCATCTGGAAAGTGAAATTAAATTCTACTTTACTTAACAGCAAAAATATCAATGCAAGGATTTCTTGTTTTCTCTTCTTAAAACATTCTAAAGGGCATAAATGAGTGCTTAAAGACATACATTTAATTTAGTTTTTAAACAACATTACTTTGTGAACATACTGTAATTTTGAAAAAATTCCAAGAGGGAAAGCAAAGATAACACTATAATGCAAGATTTTATTTATTTGTGGTTTCTCTATTCATTTCTACATTACTGAAACTCCTAATAGTCCTGAAAAAAATTGACAACTTGTAACTTTTTTTTCACCTCCAACAGAAATGGTGAATTCAAAATAAGTACAGATTATAACAATTACAAGTTGCTGTTATGGCAGCCTTTCTTTTTAACAAAAAAAAATAATTTGAACAAATATTGAACTGATGATGTAAGCATAATTGATGTAATTTTTCAGACTGATCACTTCTTTTCTTTTAATGTAGATATTTTGTTGGATGATGTCACTGATGGAGCACTCCACAAAGAAGGCCATAGTGTCAAAATTTTAGTCACTATAAACAAAGGCTATAGTCGAGCCAAGGTAAGCGTATTACCCAGAGCAGAATTATAGCTCAAGCAAATGCTGGAATATAGTAGCTTAATTTTTGTTTTCAGTATTTTAAGCCAGGACCTGAAAGGAAATATCCCATAGAGAGCAAATCTCTTCTCTGTCATCCATGCTCAATACTGTTAGGCACACTCCATAGACTAATGTCATATAACCTTTTCTGCCTTTGTGGTGGCTTAGATACTACCAATTCTTAGTTTAATTAGTAGTAGGATGTCCTGGGGCTTTCCATCTCTGTTTAAAAGTCATTATAAATTAGATTTAGGCCTTGGTCTCCTTAGGGTGCAATTATGAATTTGCTGCTGAGAAATTGTATTGTCATGTGTTCATGTTCTGTTTTATAAAAAATTATAAATACAGTGCAACCTTTAGTTTTAGTCGTCTCTTTAAAAATTGCTGCAAAGAACAGAACAAGATTATGTATTCCCTTCTTTATAAAGGTGTATCAAAGTAATAAAATCTATACCTATTTCTGGCACAGAGATTACTACCAAAGTTGTAACCTCTCATTCTAAATAATATACTTATTCTTCATTAGGAAAACTATGAATCTTCATAGAAAACTAACTAGCACCATTTTTAGTCCAGTTTCCAAAAATGTCTTTGCAGGATCAAAAGCCACATGCATACCTGATAGGATCAATTGGAGTCAGTGGAAAAACAAAATGGGATGTTTTAGATGGTGTAGTCAGACGTCTCTTTAAGGTAAGACACTGAAAAATTTGCTTCAGTATAATTACAATTTTCTTTTTTATTTTAGAAAATTTCTGTATTCTTTGAGTTGTCTTGCCAAATTTTTGGTTTGGTTTGAGGCTTTTTTGATATATAGCTAGAACCACTATTAAGCTTTATTCCTGATGGCACAGTTCTTTTTTTTTTTTTTTATGACTGTATGCAGTTTTCCAAATAGATTTCATTCAGTAAATATTTTTATGGCTTATGTTTTCGTATAATTTCAGGAGTATATTTTTCGAGTGGATCCAACTACTAGCCTGGGTTTAAGCTCTGACTGCATTGCTAGCTATTGTATAGGGGATGTAACTAGAGCCCATAGCCTAGAAGTGCCTGAACTGCTGCCTTGTGGATATCTGGTTGGAGATAATAACGTCATCACTGTGAACCTGAAAGGTAAAATCTGAAGAATACTTCTGCAGATACTGGAGAGTTCTACACTGCAGTTCCCTATCCTTTTGTGTTTATTATTCTTACACCTGACCTTTCTGTATTGTCTCTAGTTTGAGGACACATCACATAAACTGTCTTTAAGACATTGCATAATATCTCTCACAGCCTTTTGAGGGAAATCTAAGAATATCTGTCCTCACCTGCCTGACTGTGAAATCACAACAAAGTACAGATTTATAAACAGTGGCCAAAAAACCCAACCTCAAAACAGAGATTACAATGAGAAAATTTTATGCTTTATTCAGTTCCAGTTCCACAGGAAAAATTCTATACATTTCAAAATGTAGGAGTTTGCTATTGGAGGGGAGAGGGTCCTTCAGGAGGACCTTACATACATTGATGTGACAGCCAGCAACCCTTGTGGCTGTCACTTTGACCTTTTTTTGTCATTGTTGCCAGTAATATTTGAAACGTATCTTTGCCTCACTGAGCCTTTTTTTCTCATTTACTTTGATTGCATCTCTCCCACTCATCTCAACTCACTACTGCTGTTTAATTTTTTGTGGAAGGATACCAGTATTTCTGCAGTAAAGGAGTTTTTAAAGGGAATTTGATGTAGAGGATTTGATTTAAGAGGTATCTTATCTTGCTTCGGTCATAGCACTGTTGCCATCAGGTGCTGGGCCAAATAACTACCTTAGCAAGGATAAGACAGGCCATTTTTCTTTTCTTTTATCTCCAGGAGTAGAAGAAAACAGTTTGGACAGTTTTGTGTTTGACACATTAATTCCTAAGCCAATTACCCAACGGTACTTTAATTTACTGATGGAGCATCGCAGAATTATTCTGTCGGGACCCAGTGGCACGGGAAAGACCTATTTAGCTAACAGGCTGGCTGAATATATTATAAGTAAATCTGGCAGAAAAAAAACTGAGGATGCAATTGCAACTTTTAACATAGATCACAAGTCAAGTAAGGTAAGTTACAGCTGAAAACATAAACTGTTGCCCAATTTGTAGTGATGATGCAGAACAGATTCCATTAATTGGTGTACTCTTTTGCTGCTCAGTTAGCATTTCTTCCCACAAGAATGCAGGCTCCAATCCCAGTGATGTACAGGGACCAGATATTTCTGTTCTAAACAAACCACTGAAGCACTGTCAAGGAAGTCTCAATTTTCCCCGTCCTGAGGAAACCCATTTTAATCATACATGCAGTCCAACCCCTATGTAAATTAAATTTTTGGAGTTTCTGTAATTCCTTTGTCAGAAGATTGGCTATATAGTAATACTAGTGTAACTTGCTTTTTTTATGATGATAACATCAGTCTTTTTTAGCAAAGATTTCAAAGGGGTGATTTGAAATTACTGTCTTGGGCTCAGTTTCTTAGTCAGCACTGGAGAGATACAACTGTCATGATTTCTGGTGTGCATTGGTCAGCAAGCTGACCATACTGAAATTGCCTCACACATCATGTCACATCCCCAGTGATTTACATAGCTCAGATTATCAGGATTCTAGCAGGACTACTGTGCTAGCCACAGATAATATTCATTTGGCTGTCCTGAATTGGGTGTACTCCTTTCTTGGTACCTAGGGGAAAGAAATGAAAGGGTTTGCCCAGAGCTTTCTAATTTTCAGAGAACATAATGAATGCTAACATAAGAAGGGAGAATATACAGATCCCAAAGGGGAAAAAGGCCCATTCTGGCAAAAATAAACTGCTTTTCACTGTCTTTATACAGAGGATTTGTGATGCCATTTTCTTTGGCAGAGAATGTGTTTATGTTCTATTGTTATACCATACACATCTGTAAAGAAAATTGTCCCACAAAAGAGACAGCTTTTGGATTTCTGGTAAATTGCTTAGTCTGTGTGTTTTGGTGTTTGTCTGTTGTTTTTGGGATTGGATTGGTTGGGGGTTTTTTCCCCTTTTTCTTCTATCAAAATTTGTGTAGAATTTTTGAGTTTGTAATAAAAAAAGAAAGAGCAACTTTGTCAAATACCAAGGGTGTTTGAATAATACAAATGGTACTATTCCATGGAGGAAACCTATCATGTTCCCTGAAAGACACCTGATCATAAAAAGGCAAAGAAAAATATTTCTTGAAATAAAAAAAGGGCATGTTCCCATGAAAGAAGAAAAGATTCTGCTATCCCTGATCCAGAAAATAAAATGGCAATAGGAACTTTGCCCGTAATACTGAGCATTTCCAACCCTGACGAAATTAGATACCTCTAGACATACAGCTGTAAAACCTGACTTGCCCAAATTCTCAAGAGCAACTCTTGACCAAATTGTGAAATTTTTTGATCATAGAAAGCTCTCTTTTACTTCTGCACTAAACAGTAGCCAGACAGCTGACAGGAAAGAAGAATTTACACAACAAATTTTGTTATGAGTTGTGATAAAGCATCCCCAAGAAGGGAGGCAAATCTTCAGTGAGAGTGCTGAAAGGAGATATGTAAAGGAGAAGTTTAATACACCAAAGGTGTGTGACAGTCTGGTGGGGTTTTGGTATATAAATGTGGCATTCATAAGGATGAAGCTCCAAAAATTAATATGGGTATCTCAGTCCATAAGAAATGGCATGTTTTATTACGGTGTATTTTCCTCTGGATATAAGATATTTCATCAGAAGATTTCTAATGAATATATCCTCCAAATCAGAATGTTTCAGTCCTTTATCTTGTGTTTAGCACCTTTGTTTTTTCCTAGGATGTGACTTTAATGTTGCCCTTGGTAAACAGCATGTTTTCCTGCATGTGCAGATCCATCTGAGTGATTCACCAAAGGAAAACTCTTTAGCAGTCATTTTGTCCTTCTGATTTTTTTTTTTTTCTAGTCAGATTACATCTATGGTCTAATCAGATTAATCTTCTCTGGGTTTGGGGCATTTTTTGTGATTTTGGTTTTTCTTTTTTTAATTAATTCTGCTGAAGGATCTACGACAGTATCTGGCAAACTTAGCTGAGCAATGCAGTGCTGACAACAATGGTGCTGACCTCCCTGTTGTCATAATTCTTGATAACCTCCACCACATCAGTTCACTAAGTGACATCTTCAATGGTTTCCTCAACTGTAAATATAATAAATGGTAGGTAGTACCTCTTCTCTCTCCTTGCACACAGGTTTTACAATTAAAACAGTAAAAGCTCCTTGTTGCTTTGCTAAACAAAATGTCCCAGTGAAAACTTAGGCTCCCAGAGGCCATCTGCAAGGCTGTTATGTGCTTCAATAATTTTAACCCTTTTCAGCCAAGAACATAGTTGTCTCCTTCACTTCATTTGCATGACTCCTGTGCTTCTCAGTGAGATGTAAATGTACCACAAAATTTAAGCATGTACTTAAACTCTTGGCACAATGATAGTCTTATCCTTTGCACCCTGTCAGATTACACAAGCTCATTAGTACCGTGAGAACAGCTTACAGTTTGTAATAGTGGAATTTGGGATAAACCATGCCATACAGAAGGAGCTGTGTGTCTGGCAGATTTTCCCTTCCCACAGTTTTCCAGCCGCAGTGCAGAAGTACAAGGTTGGCTGACTGTCCTTAATTCTCAAGCAAGAGTAAAAATAATGTTTTCTAGAACTTTTACTGGCCTATAACATTGGTTATTTCTGCTGTAAAAGTGACATCATGGGGACTTGCCTTCATAAAATCATTGCATGCAGTGTCCTACTCATGAGATTCACTGGCTTTTGAAACTAAAAAGCTAGGCCTGCTATGATGAGTTACATTAAGACAATGTTTCTTTATTTATTTCTTCATTACAGATGAGCACTGGTAAACTAAATATGTGCAAGAGGGAAATAATACAAGAATAAACATTTTAAAAAGGGTACCTCAGAAATATTTTAAATCTATGTCTATAGTACACCCAGAGACTTGAAATTGGCCTAGTACAGATAATAAGAAGGAATATATTCTGAATAATCAAATTAATTCTCCCTCAAAAAATCTTACTGCTTTTATATTTCCAGTCCCTATATTATTGGAACCATGAACCAGGGAGTTTCTTCTTCACCAAATCTGGAGATGCATCACAATTTCAGGTACATTCATTCTGTATTTGCTGTGGCCATGTTTGCACAGCTCCCTGCTTCTGAGCCCAGTTGTTTGACAAATATTGATCTTGTGTTTCATCACAGTAAAGTATTTCAGTTCAGTTCAGCTTCAGCGTCTCTCCTCTATTGATGAGTCTCTGAATGGTGCTGGGGAATAGTAAAAGAAATACTGTCTGTCAGCTCTAGAAAGTTGCTGACGATTATTGCATTCCTGCTTTTCATTTTGTCTTCAGCATTGTCTTGACTTCCTGCTGGAACCTGAAATGGCTGTGTTAAAACAGTGAGCAGTAGTGAGGTTTACTGGAGCAGGGTTATACTTGCTGACTAATGAGATTCTATGACATTACTTTCATCTATATGTTCAAGAGGAAATAATGTATTTGCTATTCATTGCTGCTTGACATTCATCTCTTCTACCCAGGTGGGTGCTGTGTGCTAATCACACAGAGCCTGTTAAAGGTTTCTTAGGCAGATATCTGAGAAGGAAACTGATTGAAACTGAAATAGAAAAGAGCATACGCAATAATGAGCTTATGAAAATCATTGACTGGATCCCCAAAACATGGCATCATCTCAACAGCTTCCTAGAAACACACAGCTCTTCAGATGTAACCATTGGTGAGTCCATTGGTGGAATGTTTTGAAATAAGGATGCAGGCTGAGCATTTTAGGGATTTGTGAAGAATATATTATTTTTTTTAAGTTGCGATGTTTCAATGGGAAGTATAACATAGGTGTGGGGAATTTGTCTAGTTATCAGAAAGATTTAAAAGAAAACAGGAGGTTTAATGAGAGAAGATATATATTTTCTGGTAGTTCTTCCTTTGTTGCTAAATACTTTCAAGTAAAAGATCAAAATTTTTAAATCTAAACTTTAAAAAAAAATTACCCCCAATAGTAACTTCCCTAGTCTTAATTTTTTTCTCCTGTTTTCACACTGTAGTATAATTACAGTGATAAAAACTTTTGGACCTGAGGTCTTTTAATGGAATAGCTATGTTAGCAAAGATGTCAGCTTTTACATGGCTTTGCCATAAAACTTGTAAGTGTTCATCAGGCCCTAAAATTGGTCTAAATGGCACCAGTTCATTTTTAAAAACAGGAGACTGCTAGCTCCTTTAATGCAGTCCTGTTTTAGTATTTTCTTAACTTGAGCTTGTTCCGCTACTGCTCTTTTAATTTTGAGATTATTTCAAGTGTATTTCCTAGTTCTACCTTTTTTAATACACAACTTGACTTCTCAGGTCCCCGTCTCTTCCTCCCTTGCCCTATGGACGTTGATGGCTCCAGAGTGTGGTTCACAGACCTTTGGAACTATTCCCTGGTTCCATATCTTCTGGAAGCTGTGAGAGAAGGACTCCAGGTATGTCATTTGCTCCTAGAAATTTTTTAAATTTCTTTCAAAGGCTTTATCCAAGCTGTTTTTAAATGGTGCATCCTGTTATGAATGCTGTTGCATTTGCAAGAGGAAAATCTTTGGATGGGTTATAGAAGGCAGACTCCAATTCCTTTTGACATGCTCTTACTCGGTATAATTTGGCTTTTTCTGCTCCAGCACTAACATATCTTGTATTTTATGAAGAGGGTTTCTTCTCTGTGACTGGAGGAAGGTGGTTTTTTTCCATTGGTTAAAGAGTTCCCAGCATGGCTAAATACAGCTCAGATTGTCTCCCTGAGTCAACGCAGTCTCAGCCTATCCCTGAATGGAAGAGTTAATAAGCTTTACACTGGTGCCAGAAAATAGCTTTGATCTCTGTAATCCTCCTACCACCTACATACACATGTAGGTACACAGGTTTGTGGGAAAAAGCTTGTGAACAAGGATGTTTTCTTAGAATCATAGAAAGGCTTGGATTGGAAGGGACCTAAAGGATCATCCAGTTGCTGCCCTTAAACATTTCCAGGGATGGGGCATCCACAACTTTTCTGGGAAACTTGTTCCAGTGTCTCAGCACCCTCACTGTAAAGAATTTCTTCCTAACATCCAATCTAAATCTCTCCTGTCTTAGTTTAAATTCATTCTGCCTTGTCCTATCACTATCTGCCTACATTAAAATGTTGTTCCCCCTCTTTTTTATAAGCGCCCTGGAAGGTTGCAATGAAGTCTTCCCCAGGAGGATAACTCTCAGGGTTATACCAGAGGAGGTTAGGATTTTGGATAATTCCACATTTTTGGAGGAAACCTAAATCTTTACATTAATCCATTCTCTTTTTTTTTTTTTTTTTTTTTTTCCCCCTATCTTTAATTGGCTTTCTCCCTTTTCCTTTTTGTTTATGCACTGCAGTTCTGTGTCCTCTAAAAAGATGCTTTGTGGAGAGGCATTTTTTTCCACACATGACACCAAAAGTAATTACTGTATAGTGCAGGGAAGAATGTTATAGACAAGGCAAAGAACTGTATAAGCAGCTGTAGTTTCTTTATCACCTGTATTGACACAGTGACATACTGATGCAATGAAGGTTTAGAATCTTGCCTGTTGAGTATCTCATGCTTTCCTAAAACTACTTATCTCTCTGGGAATTACAGTGTTTATGCCTTGTGCAGAATACTGACAAACATTTGATAGAACAGCCACAGTGAGATTAACAGCACTTGTTTAGACCAGTTATAAAAATGCAGTGATATTCTTCATGCTCATATTTTCCCAAGCATACAGGATAACTGCTTAAATGAAAATTTCTGTTGTGGAGCAGAAGATGGCAGCATATAGAAGAAAATATGTTTGTTTCATGAGCTGTAACAATTTTTATATACTTTGGATGGCTTCCATAGAATGAAATTATTAATAATAAACAGAATTCTTTTATAATATATAATTCAGTGTTCCTGGAACCAAAGATAGATAGAAACTGCCTTTCTGGTCAGGTACTTTGCAAACTCACTTGTCAAACATAGGATTTACAAGCCTAGCTCTAAATTCCAGGAAAGATTTAGTCACTGTTAATCTCAGATGAAGGGAAGTGCTACAGCCTGGAGTTAGCTTGCTACCTCTGAGAAACATTTCTCTTGGCTTATTTAGGCAGATCCCTCTTGTAGCAGCCTAGCCTCAGTGCAGGGCAGAAGTCTGAGTATCTCTGTGCCTAATACAGGGAACTTGGCTACCTAACCTGAAGCTCTGCAGTCAGCAAGTGCCTGGCAGCAGGTGTTGCAGTGATAAGCACAACCCATCATTCTGCCTTTATCACTGAAGTCCTCCCCTGTTATAGTCCCTTTAGGAGTGCAGCCCACATGTATCCTCTGTGAGTGCGTGCCCTGCCAATAGCATGGTGTTCTTTGGATTCTGTGAAACTGTTTGAGGCGGGAGAAATTACAAAAAGCCCTGGTGGATAACTCCCCATCCCAGTGTGTCACTGTCACAGCTAAAGGAAATCTTTAAGGCAGCAACCAAGGGGCTCTCAGTTAACATGTTGCTTGTGAACAGCAATACAGAGAGGGGTGAATTTTAGTGAGGAAACTACCAGATCTCCTAAAATTAAAATATTCTCATTCCTACTTCCTCTGTCCTCCTCCCAGGTTCATAAGCATTTTATGCTTCATAGTAAAGAAAAATAGATCCCTTGTGAAGTTGTTCTCTTAACCTTCTGAAAGTTATCACATTTAGGATGTGGACAGATGTCTGCTTCAGCATCTCATTTTGCTAGGAGACGTGAACAATCTGTACTGCCGTCTTCTAATTCACTTCAAAAAAAATCCAATTAACTTGAATGCTTTTGATAGGTCTGTGTTAATTTCTCTGATATGCTTTAAGCAAATTACCTCGAGGTCTCATTTCACATTGTACCAAGCACTTTCTGTTGTCTACAAGTGTCACTAGTTATGGAGCATTTTCCAACTTACAGCCACTCTGTGTATTGAAGGAGCATTAGTGGAGATGTTCGGATCTCCTTAAGGTCTTATTTTACCTGAGTACTGGGAACATCTGAAAGCAAATATCCTTCTAAAATGGTTTAGATGTTTGTGATGACTTTTTTTTCTGCTGTTATGACTGGTACTGAAAACTCTGTGGAATACTGACCTGTGTTATATCCACCATATAGATGTATGGTAAGAGGGCACCCTGGGAGGATCCCTCCAAGTGGGTAGCTGATACCTATCCATGGAGCTCTGCAACTCTACAGCATGAGTGGCCATCACTACTTCAGCTAAGGCCCGAAGATGTTGGTTATGAAGGTTATGCATCAGCAAAGGAAGGAACAACCTCTAAGCACGTTCCACAGACTGATACAGAAGGGGATCCCTTGGTAAGATTCAAACTTTTGGGGAAAGGCTTTTCAGCATGCACTTTACTCTTACATGTTAAACTGCAGTAAAAAAAGTACTGTGCACCTGTTCCAGAATAGGCTTTTAAAATGAATCCTCTGATAATTTATGGAAATGTTGAAAATGAAAGGAAGCCAGGAGGGTGTGCATCGCCAACACAATGATATATGTCCTTACATTGTTTATATTTCCCATCTACCCAGAAGTATCAGGTCTTCATCATTATATTATTTGCATACCATTTTTCAGCAGCTTATTAATCAGTTTTATCATGAAAACATCTTTCTTCTTCATTGGGTACTCTTTCACCTACATTATACAAATGAAGCATTGCAATATTCACATTATCTAACCTACCTATTGTAGAGAATTTAGTGGAAATAGTAATTAGCCATTCTTCCATTTCTCATAATATTTCAAGATAACTGATGACTGTATAATAGTCTTATTGTAGAAGGAATGCAAATGTGCTGACATTAAATGATAAGAAGTTGATTTCCCTCAATGCCACGTATCGTTTTATTTAAATACAATCCCAGACATTTGGGTTTACCATTGCCTCCTCTGATTATGGACTATTAAAATGCATATGTTGAACTGCTATTCTTGTGTAGTGCTTTCTCTGTGGACTGCCTTCATCGCAATTCAAAATACCATTTTAGAGAACTGTATTTTTAGAGTACAGTCAGCCCTTGAAAAAGGGAATTTCTCAGAGAAAAATGCATTTAACTCTTAATGGTGTTAAGAAAATGGTTCCTCAGCCCCATTGTTTCATATTCAGAAATAGACCTTGTGTCCTGAAAAAGTGTAGAAAATCATCTTATTTGAGCTCCTCTTCCATTCCATAAGCTTTCAGGTGATACTTCGACGTTGTGGTTTGGGCTTCCAGTGTATTGGACAGGCTTCCATCACAGCATAATCTCCACTGTGGTGAAAGCTCAGGCTGTGGGCAGCCTGAGTTCAGTGTCCACTCACCCCTGCTCCCTGCACACTGTGGTCAGCATCTGTACCTGAGTAAATACCAGAATCTTGAAAGCTGTGACTGGAGAGTTTGCCCGGCTCCACTAGAGCTCATGAGTGGGCAGACACTGCACTTGTGGAAGCAGGGTACCATGCAGGATGTATTGAACACCCACTGCAGGTATCCTGTGTTCACAAGCATGGATACCTATTAAAGCTTCAGCAAATCTACACAAGTGTTCAACACTGTTCAGTGCCTAGAGAAAACTTCACCAAGCTGAAAGCATAGAGATGTAAGGATTTCTGAACTAACTGGAAGTAGGGGCTTAAAACACAAACCAATAGGAATACATCTTTGGCTTTGGTTTTTCATTGTCTGCTTTCTGTAAAGACTGTGTATTTGTTGCTTGAAAAGCGCTGAAGTACTGTCAACATTGCTCACAGTCCTTAGCATGCTGGCAGAAGTAGATGTTTTATAAATAAAATCCTGCCCGTTATACAGTTAGGCATCAAGCATCCAAGTAATTTTCTGGATCTTAATGCTGCTATTTGATGATTTTCAAGGTTTTGATGGATTTCAAGTACCAGTAATCCCTAAATTATGGGGGGCTCTACTCTCCTGGATAGGAGGATCTGTTGCTGTTCAACTCTTGAGGTCAGACCCTCAACAGCAGATGGGACTCATTTATGAAGCAGCTGGCATTAGTCTACCCTCTCTCATTCCCTCCCCATCTTTCTGTTGTAGAGGGGGTATGTTACTGTGATTATGTTTTCAGTTGCTTTTCCAGTGTAATGCATCTACACTATCCAAAAATTATCTGGAAGCTTAACTGTCTCCAAATACGGGCCCAGATGTCCAGCTGAGATACAGCTTCCTTCCTCTGCCAGTGTTGCAGCTGCAGCTGGCCTCACCCCTGAATTAAAGAGAGTTATCAGGCAGCTCCATTGTATCCCTCTTTGGACCTTTAAACTTCTATTTAAAAACCAGAAGGCAATGAAAAGAGTGCCAGTAGGAGCCGCTAGCACCCTGCCCTTTCCGAAATCCTTTTGCATGGTCTCTCATCTAGGTACCAGCACACCTCATACAGCAAGGGAGCTTAATTAAATTTTAACACGGTCAGTTCAGTATTAAATGAGACAAGATTATGTAAACATTGCTTTCTTCTTTCAGATGAATATGCTAATGAGGCTTCAAGAGGCAGCCAACTATTCGAGCGCACAGAGCTGTGACAGTGATAGCACCAGCCACCATGACGACATTTTGGATTCATCCCTTGAATCAACTCTCTGAAAGGGACAAATCTTGCTGTAGGATGATGGTAAAATCTGTTTCCACTAGACCACTGCCAGTATTAAAGCAGCACACCGAGGTCTCTGAGTAAGAATGGTGTGTTGTAGGGAGGCAGGAGACCTAACTCTGCAAAGTCAGGAAGAAAAATTGAAGTGGAAAGCTTGAATTAGTTTAATTTCAAGGCGTTTCAATACCTGTGGAGCCATGTGAGACTCCATTTGTCAACTGGAAAGTGCCCTAGACCAAGGGCATCTGAGCAGATTGCACATGTGTTAGCCAAACTGGAATATTTTTTTTCCCTTATCCTCTTTCTCTCTCTTTGTCTCTCTGTGTTTCCCTGTACAAGTTTACAGTGAAACTTCTTCGGGTTTTTTTTTTTCCTTTAGTTTACCCCAAGGTTCTGCATGAACAATGCAGTCTTCTAATTATCTTTTAACCTCTGTTGTGCCACATGGTGCTGGTCACAGGACGGCAGTGGTGTTTGTGTTATACACTGCTGCCCATTCCAGAATGAGTAAAAGATGATAGTAACTCAGAAAGCACAAACAGTATTGTGCAATCACCAGAAAACATGACTGTGATATGCTGGATAAGTGCCAATTTAATTCTAACTGCCATGGTCACGGTGATGCGCTCCATCAAGTTTTTAGTACACAAGTCACAGATTTTATAAAGTTATTTTTACCACAAGGGTCTTTTTTAACCGCCTGCCCACTCCTTAACAACAGTTTTCTACCAATTATTAACCAACACTGATTAAAGGCTTTTTAGGGCTTCATTTGTTTGAGCCTTTTCAGTGAAAGAAGGAACATTTCTTATGGTGCTGTCTCACTGCCTTAAAACAGATTTCTAGAACAGTTTTACAGTTGGTTTAATTCCTAAACCATTGGTAATTTACACTGTTTTTTTCTTCATTTACTAATGAGAAAACATCAGTTAACATAGTAGCCTCATATCTGTATATCATGATTTTTTAAAGTAATGGATACGAGAAAGAACAGTTGCTATATAATATTTTTATCTTGTGAATAGATTTCTCTGCCTACCCTCAGAAGTACACAAGGACCCTAAACCCACTTTCACTGCCACCTAAATGCTGACAAAATCGGCTCAAATCCATTTGGTCCCATAGAATGGAATTTTTGGGAGGATAGATGTTTTGAATAATTATCCAGCAGAGCTGGATGCACTTGATGCAGCATGAGCACAAATATATGGGTTTGGTTTTTTTTCCTTTCTCTAGTTTCAGCATGTTGTTTTGATTGTTATAGTTGTACATGAAGAATTCAGCATAAAAGAACACTGAAGCAGTGATGTCCACTGTGGAAGAGGAAGAGTTTATACTGTAAAAGTGGGTTGGTTTTGCACAGTCTACTGGGTGGGTATTGTAAATATAAAGAAAAAGAAAAAAAAAAAAGAAAAAAAAAGCCTTGCACAAATCAAATCAAAAACAAACAAACAAAAAAAATTGTATTTTATTCTGTTGGTGTTAAGAGATGTTTCACTTGCTGAGATTTCCTGTATGTTGCAAACAAATACAGAATGCAAAACCTAAAGCTGTTATTACCTGGTGTGTTTGTCCTGTACTTACAGTTGTTACAACTATGCAGGAGCTATTAATGCTACAGTTAGCACATCTCAATATCTGTGTGAAACCAATACATTTTGGGGGGAAAAGTCTGAAAATGTTTAAGGTTCATATGTCACAGCAGGCCACAGCCAGACTGCATCTAGACTGCTCACAGTAACCGGAAACACTCTTACCATGAGAGCCGTGAGGTTAAAATAGGCGTGCATGAACCTATGAAGGTACCCAAGGGCTCTGGCATTGTGTAGTCATGTACTGTACACCTCCATGGATGTTACCTTCGGGATGTGTATCTGGTGCTATTCACTCCTCGTGGCCACCCCGTGGCCACCTGCTGTAACCTAAAGAAATCAATGCAGTTTCCAAATGGCACTGAGCTGCATCGCTGAACCTAGAGGTTTCTACACGGTGCTATTGCCCTGAATAAAACTCTGAATTTATGCACGTAGGATTCAGTCTGACCAACATCGTGCCCCCCAAATCTGGATCCATTTCTGATGCAAAATGTCAGTTCATACACCTTGACTGACTCAAAGAACTAAAGCAAAGCTGCTCTTTCTTGTACTTTGTGCTCTGAGCAAACCTGCAAATCTTTTCCTGCCATATTTAGCTCACAAACACACAATATTACATTCACAAAACTTCCTGCAATACATCTCAGTGAGTCCACCTAGTTTACAACTCAGAAATTGTTTGTGAAACATTTGTCTGTACACATTTTATATTTTGTACATTTTTGATGTAACATATCTTGTAAATAGACAGAAACAGTGAAATAAATCATCTGAAAATTTTTGTAGTCTTTGTAAAACCCTAATAATAAGTATTTGGTGTCATCGGACTTAACTGGATGATGTATTTTCTATTGGTTTATTGTTCCTCTAGCTTGTAAACCAGCTTGCGTATATTTTTTTTGCAGGTGTGCACACTGTATCTGTCTAAATTATTACTTTGCCATTAAAGTGGAATTATTTATTGAAAACACAGTCTGGTGTTTTTGCAGTCAGGAGTATTTAACAGATATTATTTCAAATATATGAATATGAAAACAAAATGATATGCTGAAGGATATGATTTTTCTGTATTCAGCAGAACTAATCTCTGTAGAAACAAAATTAAGTACTGCTTCCAGTTCCAATGATTCAGCAGGATTTTTGAATGGCGGTTTCCTTGGTGGGAACAGGTTATGCCATTCAGAAACAACTTCACAATCTCCTCATTCTCAGGATTATTTTAAAATACAAGCCTATTGATTTTAGTGATAAAAAATATGTCCAAACCCAGTGAAGTATAATGCCTTATTTTGAAACTCAAAGAACTTAGAGCTACTTCCTCAGCAGGTAGACATCAATATTATTTGATAGAATTCAAAGAAAGAAAGTATAATTCTTAGTCACCTAATGACAGACTTTGATGTTGGAAGAGATCATTATGCTCCTCCAAGTTGCAGCATCTCAGCTGTAAGTCTCAGCAGCGGGTCTGCAATTTCTCCTAGAAGTGCAATATCCCAGGAAAGACCTTTAGACGTATCAATACAGAGTAGAAGATTGATCACCTCATTAAGGATGTGGATAATTATTGACTGGGTGGTTTGGGTTTTTTAAGGGCTTTATTTGCAGTTAAATGTTACTTAAATTTCACTTTTTCAAGAGAATAATATCCCATACTGTACTTTGTTATGTCCTTTCTTCTTATACTAAAAAGCCAGGCACAATTGGAAACATCTTTTACAATAGTCTTTGCTTGTTTTTTTGATAAGACAGGCAGCTTGCTCATTCCTAGCTTTCCACAATAAGCCATACCTTTCATGCCTCACCATGTTTATTGCAGGACTTTCTGACTATGTGGTTTATCCGATAGTCCATTCTTAAATGTGGGTATGAGAGTTGCAGACAGCATTCCTGTTGTGCTTTTACATTTGCTATAAACAGAGCTAATATCACCTTCCTACTCCCACTTCATATTTTCCCTGCTTAGGCTTCAGGGCTGACATTCACTCTCTAATTGCATCATCCCACTGCAAACTCATGTTCAGTTAATTATCTACCAAGACCCTGACTTCTTTTCATGTTCTATCATTTTGAAATACTTAGTCCAATCCTGTCTATATAAACTATGCTCTTTCTTCCTTAGATACGTGAGTGAAAATTTATCTGTATTAAAAGAGGATATTCAAATCAGCCCACCCTACTAAATGATTAATTCTCTACAATTATTATCTGCGTAATGTGTAACTTCAGCAGCTTCCATCATTTCCAAAACCTGCACTGTCATTTTACTTTGTCTTTCAGTTTGTACATAAAGTAATAAGTTATGTTTTGTCAAGAGCAGAGTCCTGTTGAATCCTGGTGGGACCTTCCATGAAGATTTCCTGTTTACAGCTGCATTGTTTACAGCTACTTGTGCCATGGGTATATTTGTATTTCAGTTAATATGGATATAAGCATACAAAGCTACATGTATATAATATTACAGGAAATACATTATGAGTTACTTGGCTTCTCCATCACTGTAGGTCCCCAAAGATGGATTAGATTGGTTTCTGTTGAAAATTACATATGTAGAGATGGTCTTCCACAGAAAAAGGACTAGACTAGGGCAATCTCAGGATGCTTTTCCTATAATTCAGTGCTGCAGTCTTTGCCATTACTTAAGGGAAAAGGTATGAAATTTAATTGTTAAACTCATTTTGTATCTCCTGTCTCAGCATATCTACCTGTTAACCTTCATCTGGAGACCTGCTCGGTGAATGCCCAGGTTCCCATGACAGAATGGGATAGTGCAGCCTCAGAAAGAAGTGTTTTTAGCAAAGTACTTGAGACATTGCTCTTGCTTACGAGAACTCATTTTTTATGCTATCATTAACTAACTACAGTGTTTCTCAGCAGGCGCTTTTTCTTGATAACTGAATAATGTCACACAAATTAAACGCTGCCATGAAGTTTGGCAGTGTAAGAGCTCCAGATGCGCTGTCATGGGAGAAATGTAATGCTGGTAATAATACTAGTAGGAGAAAGTAGAATCTGTCATGAAAGATAAATTAACTGAAGCCAAGGCCATGTGACCTTGCCTTTCTACACTAAACTGCATTTATTCTTCTTTGTTCAGTTGCAGCCTTAAACAAATGCTGCTAAATAGCAATGAGAAAGCACACTGAATAATCATGTCTTTAGTAAAAAAATTCATAAAAGAAATTATGTTTCACCTTTGTTAGTGCATTTACTTGTTTTTCCAGCAGTTTTTGTTAAATTAGATTGTACAGTTTAAGAAACTTAATTGCATCTTGACAATTAAATGCCAAACCTGGAAGAGAAGTCACCTGGTAACAAAATAAAGCATTTATGTGGTGACACATAACTAGCACTAATGATTTTATCATGGATGGCTCAGACAGAACAAAGAAGCAGACAAAATGTGCATTATCTGTAGGATAAAAGCCCAAGGACTGAGTGAATGAAAAAGTAATTTAAATTGATGAACTGTATTTTAGCATTAATAATTCAACGCACCTTAAATATGTCCTGCTGCACTCTGAAAGTGCAGTGAAAAGACATACACAGACTGAAAACAGACTCTTCAGTGCAGGTAAGCTGCTCCACTCATGTAGGCCACATGCCAGAAAGAGATATGGCTTCTGCAAAGCAGTTCTTGAGCCACCAGACATAATTTGGTGACAGAATGGATAATTTAGCCCCATCATTACCATACTCTTCATATAACTGCCATGATCTTTACCCTAACCCTAACTCTGTCCCTGCTTTTCCAGGTCAAGCTAGTGGCACTGTTTTGAACTAATGGTACTGGCTCTTTGTTGTTGCTGTGCAAAGCCACACTGGAGGCAGAATTTGCATCTTGACTGGACTAAGATTACAATGCAAATGTATTTTTCATCTGGAGGAAATAAGAAACCTAAAAGCTATATAGGAAAACTTTGTTGTTCCATTAGTAATTACTGTGATTAATCTCATTACTACTTAATGTCTTTGTATTACTGCTTTTGTAGGGTCTGTGTCTCAAATACTTTAGTTTCCCTGTAAAAACAAGTTATGTTTCTGAGTATAAAATTATACTGCTTGTTTGAGAGCTGGTTATTACCTTGTATCAATCTACCAGCCTGTTTAACAAACTATGTCCACACACAGTAAATTTCATCTCTAGCTTAAGGGTCTCTGAGGTTAAATAACATGTTTAGTCTTGCTATGTATTCTGTGTAAGTCATGTTCTTTAATTTCTGTCCTGAATATAGGGTTAAGCATATTAGCAATATTAATAAGCATTATTAGGAATAATGCTTCCCTAATTTCAACTTCAGTGCCTGCAATTTATTCCTCTACAAACCATCATCTTCAGAGAATAAGGTGGTCAACTAACTGCTGCAAGATTCAGCTGAACATTGTAGCAGCTGTGCAGAGTATTACTCAAGAATTATAATGTAATTGCATGCTTAGGCACAGCATTCAGTGGTTTGCCATTTTTCCAGTTGTAGTGTTGAGTAAAACCTTCAGTCCATGTTGCTAATCAGAATGAAGGGAAGCCTCCTCTTCTTCTGGAGTGGAGCAGCTTCTGTTCATAAAGCCTAACTGCCTATTTTTAGCTACAAAACAATAGAGATGTTGCTCCACCTAGAGAAGGACAGACAAGCTATAGCATAATGTTACAGACCATGCTGGAGGCAATGGTTCATACTGAAAGAAATAGCACTATCATTCAGCTGTTATTATTCCTTGATAAGTCAGGTAACTTTTTTTAACTAATCACAATATTTTCTTACCAGGTGTCAAAGATATGGAGGGAGATCTGAACTAAGCAATAATCAAAATGTAAAATATAAGACTGAAATTCAGTGTGAACTTTAAAACAAATATCCAGGCTTTAAAGGCTGTTGTATTGAAACTCTCTGCCTGATTCTTGGGGACATAGTATGATACACAGAAATTTCACCTATACCCACATAATCCTCCATATTTTCTCAGTTATGCTGAGTCCTTCCTCTGAGGGAGCAGGATAAAGCGAAAAAAAGAGGTCTGGTTCATATGCCTATTTGTGTCTATGAATTCTTTCCCCTCAGTTTTATTAGCAGACCTGCTGAACACCAAACCACAGCTGCTCAGGAAGTTTCCACCTAACAAGGCTGTTCTTTGAAGCCAAAATGGTGCACCAAAGAATGTCAGAGTAAATGGGCTCTGGATGTACCACAAGCAGAGAATGTTTTTGTCCTCATTTCCTGCCAGCTCCCCAGGCAGATGCTTCAGAACCAGAATTTCAGAGATCTGCAGCTCTGGTAAAGTTTTGTTCAGGATCAAGTGAATGAAGCTTCTTGCTACAGAGAAGTGGATGCCTGTTGCAGGAATTCAGGTTCTCAGCCCCCTGGAAGCTCCAGCAGCCCCAGTGGGTAGGGTATCCTGGCATCCCTCACTATGAATACCCACACTACCCTCACCTCCCATGGAGGAACATGTCCTAAAGTGGATGATGGGGTAAAAATTGCTAAGATGTGTGGGAGGAGGTGGGGACAAAGCAGACATTGCTCTGATCTGTTTCAGAAAATATGAGCAAAACCACCCATTCCTTCTAGAATGGAGGCATGGAGGATTTCTTCCCAGTGGTATTTTTTAGATAAGCTTTTTGCTGAAATTGTTTGCAACACATACACATAGAGAATGTTACTGTTAAGGTAATTTCTATATGGATCAACTTTTTGTTAACATGGGGTCTTTAACAGTCTGTTTAGACCGCAGTGGCCATGGTAGCTTTGTTGAGGCAGACTTTGCAAGCTGCCCTGAGGACTGCCATTTCCAAAGGAAGGAAGGTATTTTGTCAGAGAATTCCAAGCATTGAGGCTTTAGCCTTTTTTTTTCTGCTTGGATCCTTTCATAGATAAGAAAATATCTCCTGTCACTGTCACAGGTCCTTTCCCTTCCTCAGAATTTTGTTCACTCCCCTCTCTACCCTTACGCCACTTAGCACATCCCTTCTTCTTCTTTTGCCTTTCTCGTGCATGTTCCTCTTCTCTCTGCTGTTCCTGCTGACACTCAGTTTGGCTCCCTTTCTCTGCCTGACACATTTCACTTGTCCATCTCCTCACTCCCCAGAAGGCTGCTGGCTGCTCAGGGTGTGCAAGGACAGCATCATGTCCTTTTCTGGCTCTGAATGCTGAGCATATGCTGTCACAGCTGAGCAGAGTGTGGCAATCACAATCCAGCCAGCAACATCCCCTCCCAGAGTCTGCCCGAGTGCTGACTGCTCTGCCAGCGCCCTGGCAAGACCCACCGCAGCAGCAGCAGAGGTCAGCAGCCTCTGGGGAGCCCTGTACCTTACCCATGGTAATAAGTTTGCACTGAAAAAGCTGAATGACTTGCAAGGTCATGGCCCCTCAGTACTTGCATCCATTTCTCTCTACCCCCATCTCTGCTGACTGAGGAATATTAAGTTAAAAAGCAACATTCTACTGCTTTTAGTACTTTGCCAAAACTAAATAGCTCGTATTTTGTAGCCTAGAGGAAGACTGTGGGATATAAGATGGGACACACATTTATCTAGGATAGAGGACAGTGGGAGCAGAGGCTCCAAAGCTATTCTGCTCTCAGACTGAGTTTTTTCAAAGGAGTTTTATTCTCTTTCTTAAGGATTGGCTAAAGGAAAAGAAGGATATCAGCACTGCCACTTCTGTGATCAAGAAAGGTGAATTTTTATTGTAAAAAATGGTAGGATTTCTTAATTTCAGAAATTACAAGAAAAAAAATCTCATCTTGAAAGTGAAGCAAAGTGTCATTAGTAATTTGAAAGAAAATCAGAAATTGTCTTGTTACTATAGTGATATTTGTTAAGTAGTCATTAGCTCTGGGAAAACACAGAAAATATTTTTCCATGGTTATCACAGGACTATAATGATCAGGTAATATTATTTAATACTTTCTTAGTGATTTGGAAGCATCACGTTGAACTACCTTACAAAGGTCAGGATGAGCATTATTGTTAAGGAGTGAATGGCAAAAAAATCTCATTAGGAGCAGCAGGGTGCAAAAGACAACATACCACAGCTTCACGTGAGGACTGAGAAATGCTAATGAAGAAAGCTCTCGATCTGATTGGCACTCCTACTATCTATCACCCTTTATTTCAGAGGGTATTGTACATAATATGTAGCTTTAGAACATTTTTTTGATTTTATAGTGTGAGATACTGCTTTCAATGTCTGAAAAAAGATTCTGGGAAAGCCTTTTAGACCCACATAGTCGCTCCTAGAAAGTATGAAGCGTTTTGTTGTCTGTGAGAACATGTTCAATCACATGTCCACAAGTGGAGAAAGAGAAGGGAAAAATTTATCATTGAATTTGGGGATTTTATAAATGGGAATTTCACAGGGCTGTTGATATTAGTTGGTGAAGGAGACTGAATTCTATTTTCATTGGTGGCTCAGGATTACCTGAGAAGACTTCATATTTTCCTTTGACAGTTTTTTAATTTATGTTAGTTTGTGACCGTTTTCCTCAAAATTTCTATGCTCAGGGTTAAATGAGAGAAGGTAAGAATTTCTGCTTAGAATCCCAGCAGCACTTATGTCTCTGAATTCAAAATTTCAGGTCTCCCAGTTAGCTGGACTTGCAGGCCTCCATGGCTCAGTAGAGCAGGGATTTCCTGTGTGCCTTTGGGAAGCAGAGAAGATTAATCACATCATACACTGTGATCTAATGTTATGTCTGCAAATAAGATTTCCAGGCAACTGCTAGACGTGTGGGTTTGGATCCCATATTTCTAGCTTGATAACTGTAATCTTAGATATAACTCATTTACAGACTAGTCTAGTCCAGCCAAAAAAACCCATCTCATTAGGACATGGCTAGGCAAACATTCTGGCAGCAGCAGCAGCTTCTGTAACTCCATTAAACATGCTCAACCTAGCTTTTCTCAGGAGATGGCAGCAGTAGCATTCCAGAATTGGCTGCAATAATTTTCATTTACTTTGAGTGGCACGAGATGTAAAGCAACAGTTAGGTGGGAAACAACCTCTTCCCTCTGAAAAATCCTCCCTGCAGCCATGTGGAGCATTATGCTTAGAAATATAGACCCGTGGGTGGTTTGTGATGGTTGAAGGGGTACAGATAAAGAAATATGAGAGTTAGCTGGGCCTTACCTAATATTTCATGTGTAACCCAAAACAAGTCTTTCATGTTTTGAGCCATGCAAACAGGGCACTTTAAGCAATGCTGTGGCAGGGCAGCACCATTGCATGTCACTGCTCCCAACTCTCCTACAAAGGCCCCCTCTGTCAGCACAACAGAGGGCTGAAGGAGGACGGTGAGGGTCAACTGACCGCCTGTGCTTGCTGGTGAGCAGGATTTCACTTTGCCATGAGAGATGAAGATGAGGCAGGGGAAGAAAGAGAAGATAGGCATCAACATGACAGAAGCAGGCAGGAAGCAGAGAAGGCTATTTTATATTTTAATCCATATAGTTTTTTTCTGATGTCGTATTGAGAGCACCTGGCCACTTACATACCATGACAAACAACTTTCATGTCTTGTTTGCACTATAATCCTTCACCCAGGGGGAGAAGCAGGGGCAGAACATTTTGTCTTCTGAAGACATTTTCATTTGCCTTTCTTTAAATTCACGTGCTGCTGTGAGACTGGAGTGGTCAGAGGTGGGTCTCTGGCAGCAGTAGGTGAGGAGCTTGCTTTCAGTACAATGCTCCCGGTGGAGCCTGCATGGGCAGGACCCACCCTGCTCACAGAGATTCTTTGCACCAGATGAGCAGAGAGGTGGAGGACACTCTTCCACTCAGATATACAGACTGAGATTTAATAATATACCTTGGGCACAACCTCACCAGTGTTTTTAAAATATCAATGTGTTCAGTTTTCTTTTAAATGCTATGAAAGGCTTGTATGCAGCTCAGAGAGAGGTTGGCTACATATGCAGCATCCTGACTTGCAGACAAAGGTAGCTATTTTACTCCATGTTACCTGGAATATTCTAGGGCTTCACACTCAGGTATATCAGAGAGCCTCAGTCCAGCTGACAGCTGACAAAAGCAAGAATAGCCATTACCCTGCCCTTCACTGTTTGCCAGTTGTAATCTGTGTTCCATTTCAGCCTGCCGCTTTTCATCAGTGTTTTGGTCACATCCAAGTATGAGATGATATTGATGGCAATGATATATTTATCTGTGACAAAAGATGAGTTATATGTATTTTTCATGTATGGTTGCACACGAGTCCAGACTTATTGTTCTTGGTTACGAAAAAAACCTAAAATGTTCTTTAATTATTAATTTAATGGCTGCTTAAAAAAAGAAAAAGAGAAGAAACAAAAAAAAGACCCCACAAACAAAGGGAAAAAAAAAAAAAGAGAGACAAGACCATAATGCTGTGGTTTTTTCCTATTTAGTTCATTTAGGAATCCCATGTAGGGAAACAACAGATGATAACTTGATAAACAACAAAAGATGGTAACTTGTCAGATCCCTCGTCAGACTCTCCATCCATGTTCTCCATCTTGAATAGGCTGTAGGTTGCTCTGAACCTCTGCAGTGCCTGAGTGTCTGATCAGTGCCCAAATACTGAGTGACCCTTGAAGCTGCTTGAGTGCATCATCTGTGGTTAGACACTTAACAGGAGTTGTTGTCAGTATCTTTACTAACCCTTCCAATAAATCCAGCACATCCCAAGCCTTCTGACACATCCACAGCCTTCTTCTGCCTGGTGCTTACACGGTGGAAAGGGTAGGTTTTATGAAGGCTCCAACAAGAAATCTGTAGGTTTTAGGTATATCTGTGATCTTAAAAGAAAAAAAAAAATGTATAAGAAGGCAAGGGAAGAAGAAAGGAGTTGCAGATAAGCCACATTTGCTTTAAGGTGGAGAAATGAAGCATCAATATTTATTCATGTCGTCGTGGTGCCAAATAGCTGAATAAGAAAGATAAGATGAGTTTCTTCAGGGCACTCTCTTTCTTCTCAATGCTCCTAAAAGAGACAGTGCCTGAGAAGGACAAGGGAGGTGACTTTTGAGGCAATAAAGTTAAGGTGTTTTTCTAAAATTATATATCTTAACCCTGTCCAGAGCACGCATGTCAAGAGCTAGAGTTGATACATGAAGTTTATGACAGCTGTAGAATTATCATTTAAGAAGGCCACAGCCAAGACTGTGATAGCAATTATCTGTGGGTCAGAAGAAACAGAAGAAGAGGTATTTTGTGGGAGCAGCAGTCTTTATGTGAAAACTCAGAAGTGTTTCTGTACTTCCTTTTATATCACACCCTTCTGATTTCAAATGGTTAATGGTGTGTTGAGGTGAGTGGTTTCCACTTTGATGTTTCTTGGTGGCACGGCTGAATCCTGTCTGGATCTAGTCCCCTGAAGCTGAGAAACAGGGGTTATTAGTGGTAGAGATAGGGTTTTGAGAGAATAGTTTACAGAAACACAAAATACTTGCTATTAAAGAACTGCTCTCAATTGTCAGAATATTTTACATTCTCTTTTGTCCTTGAAAATTAAAACTGAGCAAGAGGACAAAATTTGTCGTCTTCCCAACTAAAATGGTAGATTGTAGGACAAAAACGCTGAGTAGAGGTCAAAAGGTAGATGGTGAAACACTGGAAGGATTTGCGCAGGTGTTCTAAACCTGAAAGGACACGAGCACAAGCTGCCTGCTCCGGCTGCTAAGTTAAACATGATTTGAGCAAGGAGTCAGGCAATGTAACCTTCAGAAGTCGATTCCAACTTTAGTTATTCTGTGATTCTAGTAAAGAAGGCTCAGAAAAGAAATGTCCATAAGAAGTGACTTTATTTACTAAAATGAAACACTGCATCTAGCTGCAGCCAACTGCAATTCTGCTATAAAGTGAACAAGCAGGAGAAGCAACAATTCCTTTGTGCATTTCTTTTCAATATCTCTTCACTGCATTCCAGCAGGAGGAACTCAGATAATATTCCAATCTTCTGAACAGAAGCTTTGCATCCTCTTTAATCAATCATCTATGCCTCAGGCACCCTCTTCTTCTTTACCAAATTTTCAGCTTTGTTGCAAGATGTGCTGATTGCTTCCCATGGTGAGATCCATAGATATTCCTTGATTATTTTAAGGTGTTTGAGGTGGAAAAGTGAATTCTAATGCAAATGTTCAGCACTGAGTTCACTGTTAAATTTAGTAAGTGTGATAGAGAAGAGCCTGACAGCCTTACAGAATTGTGCTCTGGTAACACTACATCTAAGAGGGCCAGCCTCTAGGAAAATATCACTCTTTATTGTGATTATTCATGATATGGAAATTATGAAAACAGTCATAGGTAATAGTAGAACTTGGTTTGTAATGTCTGGAGGTGGTCACCTCCAGAATGTAGAGGTGATAAGATTTTCTGAGGATTTGGGAATAAAAGAAGGCAGATAATGGAAAATGAAAAATGCCTTAGAAAACAGAAGTATTTCAATCTTTAATAAGCACATAGAATTGTTCATATACTTGCTAGGTTCTCAATTAATGGTAAATCTTCATTATCTGTGAAAACCCTCTGCATGTTTCACAGTGGTGATTCAAAAGGCATATGGATTTCTGGGAATTCTGAAAAATGGAATTTAAAATAACACTGGGGTTATTATATGAATAAATACTTTACATTCAGCTGGTATGCTGATGTTCCCCATTCAAAAAGAACAGTAGAAGAAGAAAATTATTAACAGTATGTAAGTGGAGATGAATAGACAGGGAATCCTTGGAAAAGATCAGTAAAAGTATTATAAACCATGAATAATAATACAGAATAAAAAATTAATGCTTTTAATTTCCTGTTTCTGTGCTACAAGTGAGGAAGGAGGAGGACAACCAGTGAACCAAATTATGAGTTAACAACCTGGCACTGTTGGTAGGCAGGATGCATTGTACAAACACAGCTGGGCAAAGGATATCAGCCACCAGAGTCCAAGGGTCAGGATAAAGAAACATCTATGTTCTTTAAAAAAAGAGGTTTCCATTAGGCCCACAAACATTTATTATGAAGTATTGAAACAAAATGATCAGACTCCCTACCAACAATACATATTTAGCTGAGAACTGGGCTCTGTGTCCTTTTACTGCTTGTACTGTTTCTCTGGAAAGCTCTGTGAGTACAGCAAAGCCCATCTCTTACACAGCCCTGCAATGCTGTCTGGCACAAGGAAGGCAAATCCTGCATGCTTCCAGTCTCCTCTTGCTGTGATGTTATTCTTCTGCTTTTGTGGTATGGTTTATTTAAAGGGGGAAGAAAAAGAGTACAACATTGAAAACACAAAGGCAGCCAGGACTCACACCACCTGTTTTCCCCTGGTGTTTTCATGTAGTGTTCAACTGGGTAGACTTTGGCAGCAGAAATGCACATTCATTGACACAACAGGTGGTTTTAGCCACAGCCTTCAACTTTGTTTAGCTGTTATCATAGAAAATCAGATTTGCTATGACTTTGTGCCTGTAACATTACAGGAGTTAACCTTAATTAGACACAGAATCTAACTCTGAAATCCCTGTTGTCCTTCTGGATAGAAAGATCAGCCAAAAGTCTTGTGCCTATGCTAAGTATTTGAGATTTTGGTCTACCAGTTTGTCTACTGAAAACATGAAGATGTGCTGAAAGCAAAAATGACAGAGTGCTGATGAGCTCGTTAAATCACAAAAAAGGAACAACAAAATTGTGGTGAGCCTTTACTTTCACTTGACACAAATTAATGATTTTAATGAACGTTTTTAATTTATTTGACCTATTTAAGCATTCTTCCCCCTCTGCAGAAGAGTTTCACTTCTCAGAAATCTCTTTCTCAAGCATGTACTCATAAGCTGTGGCTATGCCATCTTTTAACCTTACTTATCAAATAAATTCCCAGAATCTTGTTCAAAAACTGTTTTTTTACTCTGTTACACATGGTTCCTTCTTGACCCAATTCTGATTCACAGACCTCCATTCTGAAGTCTTAGCTGAGAAACTGGACAGTCTGTTCCAGGCTATGTCATTCATATTACCTTCTAAATCCTTAATTCATATCACCTTATAAATCCTGGTCATTATTACCTTGTGGGTGCTACTCCTGTTCAACTGTTTTTAATCATATCTAGTATCATTCTTCTGGAAGGGTCTGGAGTTAATCAGTTTTCCCTATTTACTCCTTTTTAAGTTAACAGAATTTCTCAAGTAGTCTAAGGTTGTTATAAAATTTCTGTGATCAGTTTTCACTTCTGAAAAGTTCTTGCATTATAAGTATTCTGCATTCTGTAAATTGCTTCTATTGAATCCTTGCTGTTTAACAAAATCCTAAAGCACTACTGGGAGAGAAGTTATTTTATCACTGTATGACATAATTTCACTATTTGCTGTCTTTCCTTACTGTGGATAAACGTTGTTTTTTTGTTTCACCTTGTAGCTATGATTATTGGCAATACTATCTTATCTGTTAATTCTTGAAATTTTTTTTGTTCAGGTTCTTCTTTATGAACTTATAACCAATTCATATTTTCCTGCAACAGGTTACTTGTCCTTTTGCCTTACTTCTCAGGGTTTCTATACTCCTTGTTTCTGATTCATATAATTCAAAGTATCAGAAAGTCTTATCTTGTGACTATGTCTATAATATACATACCAGAAGACAAATATTTCTAATTTAAATAAATTAGTTGTTTATTTAAATAAATGTAGACATAAGTGTACACACACCTAGACACATAAATAAGAGTATTTATATATATTATTTTATATTCATCGTTGTTTTCATCTGAGTAGAGGGATTACAGTTTTTGATGTTCTCAAATTTCCAGTCATGTTCAGATAGTTCTGTCAAATTACTTCTACAAATGGTTCATTCCCCCAATTTTTTTTTCAGTTTCAAGAACACCTCATTATCAAGAAAATTTTTATTCCTCATTCTGTTTGCAAAAAGCCAACATAAAAAGTCATGATGTCATCTCTGCCATATGATCACGTCTGCACAAGCACAAAGATCACAGCAAGGGTCTTCCTGTGATGCCAATGTATCACATGTTATTCCTGGTTTCTGGCCCTGTGATCCAAACCCTACTTTTCTGTCAAGATGAGGCCCAGCACAAAGATCCTTTGTGTTGAATGAGCGCCTCTGACTTAAGATGTAAACATGCAAATATAAGTTAGTATTGGCAGTGTCATGCAGAACAAAAGCTCTCGTGACAATGTAGGACTGCCTCATTTCTCTCAGCTAGTAATAGATATGTAAGATGCTGTGATATTCTCTTATCTACTCTGGGGTTTTTTATGACCAGAATTTATACCACTTCCTGTTTGAAGTCTTGGAATAGGTGATACTGCACAATCCAAGACATTCTTACCCAGATATGAGACCAGAAGTTTCTGAGCCTGACAAATTCTTGCCCTTCAGCCCACTTAATTGACCTGAAATTGAACTACCCAATAGCTGATCATGTCAAAGTTCCCACAACATCTCAGTAGTAGTTCTAAGGTGAAGTGTATGCCCTTTAATGAGCAATTCTGATTAACTGTGTTCATTAATCAGTTCCCTTATATTGTTTTATATGCAATTAGAGTATTTCGCTCCCCACATGTTCTCATGTCTAGATTAATTTTGATTGCAAACTTTATTCTGACACTCCATTCTTCTTTTCATCTTTTCTCTTTCTTCTCAATGCCTTCTGATTTGTTTCTCTGGGGTGTCCCCTCAAAGCTTTCATTACATTGGCATAGATTCCACCCAAACCATATAACCCTTTTACCTTGTGAAAGCTATTGAAACACTCTAGCAGAAGAGAGAGCATCAGTCTTAAAACAACTAATTTGCAAAAATAAAGCAGTCAAAAAATTTAGTCTCGTTCTTCAGGTGAAAGATGAAAAAACCAGGAAAACCCCCAGTGTTCTACCTTCAGCTCACTTCTGAGCTTCTCTAAAGCAGTCTATGGGCCAAGAAGATGCTATTGAGCAGCATTCTTGGGCTACCACCTTCAGTGTATCCTCTTTTTGGATTTCATGAGTCTGTTGAATCTCCAAGTACACTAGAGGCTACAGTAATGTGAAGGTACCCAGCCAACCTTAAATGAACTACTTGGAATTACAGTTTGCAATGGCCATAGCCCTAAAATTGTAATTTACTGAATAAGCAGAGGCAATTAACTCACTTTGACTTCTTTACTACCTGCTCCCCTGCTAGCAAAACTCAAGCAAGCCTGACCTTTTCATTCTTCTTCTTTTTTTTTTTTTTTTTGTATCAGTTCTGAAAACCATTTCTGATACAGAAATACCTCACTGCAGACCTGCCAGTAGCTGTACTTAGAGAGTGACACCTTGTGTCTCTGCCTCGGGGAGATAGCACACCATCTGCTGTCTCGTCCTTTGCAGGATGTTCCCTCAATTCCATTTGGGGGAGAAGGCATCATACCAAACTCCATCTTGATCAGGAAACTTGTTTTAAACATTATACACTTGAACAAATTAACCTAAACTTTTATTTGAAATCTTTATTTTAACCCAATGCTGACAAACTGATTACTGTTCCCTGAACTTTGGTTGATTTTTTTCTTTTTACCTAAAATTTATGAAAAAAAGGTAAACAACAAAAAAAAATCCAAACCCAAACCATAAACCTTCTATCACAGTTAAATTCAAAACAGGCTGGACTGTTTTGGACATGTCTGTGTGACTTTTTTGGATAGATGGCATCTTTTTTATAGATTTACTTAGTTTTCCTACAGCTGGGAATTGTGTGCCTTTTCTCTTTCTTCACAGCAGCTTTTCTTCCTTCTTGGCCAACAGCCACCTACAATATCAGCTGCAGTTGTCATATCTATGACCAAATGATCTAACACCAAATTCTCCTATTTTCCTCTATGTTGCTGAGAATGCAGCCATTTTTCCCCGCCTCCCTGTCCTGGTCTTCAGCTTCTAATTTCCACTGGCTATGAGTCCTAAATCTCTCTCTCCTATTCCTCAGTGGCTAGCTCTTTCTCCTTTGAAATTTTATCCTGTCTGGAATTACTCATCTCTACTTCTTGGTCTAATTTATCACTTTTCTGGAACAGCCATCATTTTGCATTTTATACACAGGATGTTTCTTCTGGATTGTGGTAGGGAAAATCCCAACTCTTCCATTATCAGAAATAACCACAGTGGCTTATCATTTCGGAACTCCCTGGAGAATCTAGCTGCTAAACATATTTTCAAAGTAAATATTTTAAAAGATACAATATATCAGCATGGGTTTACATATAAAATGAAGACCTACTGTGTGTTATGATGAATCTACTCTTTTGGTTGTTCTGTTTTTATAATTCATCAGATGCAATATTTAAAATTAGCCAGTGACCGTTTGTAGAGGAAAAAAATACTGGATTAGGTAATATCACTGAATTGTAATGTAAGGAAATTTTCAAGCTCTGTGTGAAATACCATAACCTTGACAAATCATTATAGGCCAAAATATTTTGAAGGGGTTTCCAAACGAGATGAAGAGCAAACGTAACTGCTACCTTTTCAGTCTCCCTGTCTACAGCAGTAATATGTAATGGTATATATGGAAAACATTTTCTTGATATAAAAAACTAGATAGAAATCACCAGTGATTTCTGTGTTCTCACAAATGCATTTACATTATTTCCAATTTCCATAATTTTATTATTATACTACAACTTGAAATTAATTATCAGATGAAAAAGACTTCCTAATAAATATATTGTTAATAGGACAATAGTAAATCCTTGAAGACAAGAAAAAAACACTGTAAAAATACTCACAAAAGAATGCAATATATTCAAATCAGTAGAACTACAGGAAGAGTAAAGTGAGGTAGGTAAATAGCAGGCAGGATTTAAGCTCTCTATTGTACTTCTTCATATTGCAAAAGCAGGATAGCACTGATGTGGAACAGGACTGCCCAGGCTTACTAGCTCGGAAGATCCACCACTCATAAAATTTTAATAACCTTTATTACATGCAGCTTTTCAGAGATAAAGAGCCTGGCTGTAAAATTACAAACAGTTTTTGTTGAGTAAAGGCTAAAATTGCAGAACAGCATCTGGACTAAGATGAGCTTGAAGAAAATACACATGCTTGCTCCAGAATTAATCAGTCAACACTGTAAA
The DNA here is from genome assembly GCF_030490865.1 of Poecile atricapillus. Taxonomy (NCBI): domain Eukaryota; kingdom Metazoa; phylum Chordata; class Aves; order Passeriformes; family Paridae; genus Poecile; species Poecile atricapillus. The sequence goes on along the minus strand of NC_081289.1, from coordinate 38,036,565 downwards.
AATTTTGACTTTCCATATAAATTAGTTGAGAGAGGGAAGGTTGTTGGGTTTTGGTTCATAGCACTCCACAAAACCTGATTCCTGCAATGACTCCCTTTGAAGTACAGAGGTGTTGCTATTAAAGCCAATGTCCTATGTTAGTACTCTAAACCAGCTTCTACTTCAATTATTCATATGTATTTCATATAAATTGTATTTGAAGGACTTCTGCTTTTGAAAACAGACCCTCTTTAGGATAATTTCTTAGCCTTTTCCTTCATTTTATATATATTCGTAGCTCTTCAGGGTAATATTTTAGCCCAATTCTTTGTGGTACATGCATCTTCATATCTTCAGAAACAAGAATTCAGAAAAAAAAGTTACAGCAGTGAGGAGAAGAATCAGGAAAACCTGATTTTGAGGTGAGAGAGAAGCCCCTTGGCCATATAGAGGTCATACAGGAGGCAAAATTGAAAGAGAAAACAGAAGAACCAGAAGAATGGAAGTCAGAAAGAAGCTGGGACACTGATGAGGAAATTGGGGTGGATAAAGAAGATGGTAAAAGAACAGACCATCACTGAAGATGTAACCAAATTCCAGGGGAGAGCTTAGTCCCACCAAGAACATGCCTGACAGCAGAGAGACTGTAAGGAAAAGTAGAAATGAAGCTGGTGCCTGAGAGGACAGTGTTTGCTGGAGGCTTGTGACAGAAGGAGAGGTCTGCTGGCAGACAGCGAGTCTGCACCAGCACTAGAAAAGATTAGCCAAATGGTATTTGATACCAATTCACTGCCTCTCTAAGAGGGCCTGCCCATCTCTTTCTGTCCTGCAGCTTTCAACATCCTGAAAACATGTATGCTGCTCTCCATTATGTAAAAAGCATTTTTTTTCCTGTTCAGACTCCTACAGCTTGCCAGGTGGCATGGAAGGCAGAACAGTTGCACAAAATACCCTTTTTACATCAGGCAGCATTTAAATAGTGCTGCTCACAGAGCGTGGCCCTGTTCCCACTGAAGTCAGTGGGTGCTGTTGAGCAAAGCTACCGCAACGAGTTTAGACCTTATGCTTTTGAGGCACTGTCCCGTTATAGTCCACACCTCAAATAGCATCTTCCCTCTAACAAACAAGCAGGGATGGATGGGAGCAAGCTGCTTCCCTGGCTGTTTCCTGCAGCACTATTTTATACTCACCGTCTGCCCGCCCATCTGTTCAATATCTCTTACAAAAACTGAAAACATTCCTGCTTTTTAAATGGGTGAAAAATGCCTCAAAAGAAGAATGAGCACTGTGAGATCCCCATGAAATAACTTCTGGGCTTTTCCCAATTAAAGGAGATAAAATGACAATAAGAACATTTTTATTTGTTGAAGGATATGGTCTTTTTTGAGAAATTTGTGAAAGCAGCATATTTTTTCAATGATTTAGCAAAAAGCCAGCTCTCAACTGATGCCACTCAGTCCCTATTTATGGATTCATGGCTGATATTGAAGTGTTTGATGGAACCAAACCATTGGCTGATGTTTCTGGGAGCCTTTGCCTGTAGAGTGAGCCACAAAGCTCCAACCTGAGTTCATAGGTTGTCAGGAATATTCCCACAAATACTGGGAAGCCAGCAGCCTTGAGGAGCACTTCACAACCAAGGTTGAGATGATGGTACCATCACTCACTGGTTAGTTCTTGTCCTCTGCAGACCTGCTTTTAGTCACAGACAAAATTTTGGAACTTGTGACCAGGCATTGGCTCACAGCCCCTTTGAGGATGGCAAGCTGGTCTTCTGATTCGTGAATCAAGAACAAGGTGAAGCTCAAAGTGGGCAATGAGAGCTGCAGACACTGGGGACCCTTCCCAGAATCCCAGGTCCCTGTAGAGGCATTCCTCAGTTGGGAGTGGTAGGGCTTGGTGCTGACCCAGGCTGATGTTCTGGTCAGAGGCTGCCTCTCTTAACAGGGCTTAACAGACTCCTTGCCAGTGTCTTAGAAAAGCATCCTTAGAAAAGTCAGGTGGTGGCAAGGATCCTCTCTTAACGAGGCCGGGATCCTCCTGTAAACTGAGCAAGAAGAAAGGCTTTTGAGTCAGAAAGGAGGAAAGAGGTTTTCTAAAGCAACCAAACGAGAAGGCCCATTAGGAAGCTTCTTGGAACAGCGAGGTAAAGCTACTTGATGTTTGGCCATGGCTCAGAGCTGGCATACTGAGCTGCCAAAGACTCAGTAATACTTCTTGAACGAGAAGGAATTTACTTGCTTTTAGACACAGTTATAAGGATCACAGTTAAATCATCTGGATTCCAAACCTCAAGCCTTGCTGCTGGCTTTGCAAGTGCCTGGGGAGTAATTTTTTCAACACCCCCAAATAGAAAACTCTAGTAGGTATTAGGTCTGGCTGTGCACGGGGAATGGCTTATTATGTTTTATAGCCCTTAAGTTTTCCTCTTCTGGTAATTAAATCATTTTATTCATGAGCTTTTTAGGAAGGGGAAAGGAAAGACTGACTGAAGATTCTCTCTGTGACAGGAGGGAATGCTGCTGTTGAGGCTACCTTGGCTTTTGCACAGATGAAGGCGGGTGGGCATGAAAAATTGCGTGCATGATAACAGACAGAGCTGAAAAAGAGCCTCTAGAAATCAGATTTCAGATTTATTGATTTCTAGAAATCAATATTTCAGATCTGTATTTATCTTCTTATAAAAGCAACCAAGTTCCAGCAATGTTTGTCTCATATGGAACTTTATAATGTTCTAGTCTTAAATGGGGAACAGGTACTAGTGACAGCTGTTCATCATTTAACAAACAGACAAAAAGATACTTCTTTTTTGCCAGAGTAGGCTGGTGCTGAAGTTCATCTCTCCTTGACTTCTTATAAACCTAAGATAGCTCTTCACCCTGGCTGTTTTTCATGTAGTGAGTTATGCCTTGTTTCATTGAAATCAAGGTTTATGAAGGAGTCTCTTCAACCTTTCCCATTTGAAGCTTATGACTTCAGTTCCTATCTGAAGAAAAGGAATTGTACACAACACACAAATGAATTTTAGCTTGAATTACAGAATGCAGAGTCACATTCCAATAAAAACTAAGTAACTAAGATTTGGGAAATTTTTAAACATTAGTTTCAAATCAAACTGCTGACAATCTTTTCTGTGCAGAGGGCATCTTGTTGTATTAAAGAACAGGCTTATGAGCAGACAATGTGCACTTCAAAGACTTAGTCTTTTCCACTAGGCTTGTCTCCAATTAGAAAAATAAATATTAGAAACTGCTGTGCAGCTGCACTGAGCAGGAAAAGGTTCAGAGAAGTTTCTAGCTGAGGGAATATAATTTACTGTAAAATTTGGAATGCAAGAAGTTTGAGTACTGCCTCTGGAAGAAATGGTGCCAATATTCATCTTGAAAGATCAATTCAATAACAATTACTCTCATTTTGTGTCATTTGTAGACTAAAAGTCCCACTCTGAAATGCTTCACAGTGCTGCAGGTCAGAAGACAGCTTGCAGGATGTTGGGTATTGGCAACTGTAGTCAGTGCATGATGAAGCTCTATATTAAAAGTTTTTACAAAATACCTCTTTTCTGCTGGCAATATTTCTGACAGATTATAACCCACAGTTTGCCTAAAATAGCAGTCTTCTCATGCTTAGTTAAAGGAGAATGTACTTCTGCAATTTGTAATAATAGTGTTTCTCAGGTGACGGGAGAACTTATTTTTATAAAATTCTTTTCTTGTTAGGGAAGCAAGAAGAGATTGACTAAGGCAGAATGCCTAAAACGAACTTAAACTTCATGTGAGAAGCTAGTGGAATACATGGTGCAGTCAGATGTATTTTTTATTTCTTAAGTCCAAATATCTCTGCATTTCAGCCTTAGCCCAAAGAAAGTGCAGCTGATCAAAAGAAGCTCCATATACTAGAATAAAGGGGAAAACAGTGGGGATTTGTAGAACCAGAGCTTGCTTTGCTGTTTCTTATGGGTATTTACACACTGAAGTGAGGGTGTTCCCAATACCTCTGTGGTAGGAGGCAAGGCTGGTGTGTGCCAGCCAGACCACAACGCTGAGGCCACTATTTGTGCCACCCCTGCTCTTTCCAGACGCATCTAAACCTACTGCTCCCAAGTCCCACATGGTCTGTGTAATCCTTAGATGCTGGAGCTCAGCAGTCATACAGACCTGGAGATTTGGAGCCTCAGTCCCAGACTCTGGAGTGCATTGTGGGCTAAATGAGATCTTGTGCTGTGTGGCTAAGACTGTAATTGCCATTGTCAGCACTGCAAGGCTTCAGCCACCATCGATCTCCAATGGATATAAATGCATGTACAGAAGGTAGTAAAGAAAGTCTTAATGTGCATAAAGGTAAAAAAAAAAAAAAAATTAGCTGGAAGTCTTTAAAGAAAGAAGATAGATAACGTTAAGATAGAAACTCCGTACTCCCAGAGCAAATAACAAGTTTTCAAGAAGGTTTTCTTTTCTCCTGTGTTGGCAGCCACTTTGTTTAATAATTGCTGTGTTCCAGCCAAATGATACTGCTAAACAGCTTCTGGAGATTGTCTGTCGCTTATTAGGGCAGAGAGATTGTCCTTTTTATAAGAGTTGCAAGCAAAATAATGGGAAACTTCCACTATTCTGTCTTTTCTGTTGTACATACTTTTGGGACTTAGAAATCAGTTTTGTGGATGAGAATCGTATCTAGCACAAGCAATTGCACTAGAGATGTATTTATTTTCTTCTGGAAGTGAAGAGCTCATTAATTTAGCTTTGCTATTAAGATTGAATTTCTCTATTAAGAATGCAGAAAATGGAAGATGCAGTGAAGTAGTTTTCCTCTAGACTAGAGGACTGTGCAAGTAAGGAACTAAAGCATTTCTTCTCCTTCTCACTGGTCTGCTGCTACTTATAATTGTGATGGAGGAGTACAGTCTGCCTTTTTCCCCAGACTCTCTGAGTGGTTTTATAGGAAGCATGTACTATGGAGGAGGACAATCCATACGGTGTGCTTGCCAAGCTAAAATTAAAGTACAAAACAAGTTGCAGTTTTTTTAAACAGCCTCCTAATAACTCCACAGCACAGTGGAAAGAGGCAGACCAGTATCTCTTGTAAGACTATTTTAATCAGCTGGCCAAAATACCAAAGTAAATCTCTACCAATTTCCCAACAAGCTTGTTTAAATGCAAGCAGCGCTTAGTTTGCTCAGCAGAACAATTTAGAAGACCATAGGGTGAGGCAGATTTGTCACTTTCTTGCAGTTATGACAAAGTTTGGTAGAGTAGCTTGGCACCCTGACAAGAAGCTGAGAGTGCCAGATGTTATTAGGCTCCAGATCCATCCCTGAAAATGCATTAAGGCATCATTTCCTTCACTCCAGCGAAGCACTGGGACCACAGGATGGATTGAGCTGGTAAGGGTATACCTGAGATTTTTGTCCTCTTGATTCAAGGTCTAATCCTGAGTCCTCAAATAATGCATGTCAGTGTAATCTTCCCTTATCTGGTCACGTAAGGTCGTCTGGGAATATTTTTTATAAAATGTGTGTGGTAGAACAGAGTCAGCGGCTTCTCAACATGGTTTCTAAACCAAAGAGCTCGAGATTTGCTAGGGCAAAAGATCTCACCTTCATCTTTGAGTATATTTTTCTGAAAATGAAAGGCATTTTCTTCATCCTACTGTAGAAAACCAACCAAAGAAACTTTCTTCCAAGGAGAGGTCATTAAAGTTCTGATATCTAACATTAATCTAGCTACCACTGCCTCCTTTTATAGAAATAATTTTTCTAGAGCGATTCATCTCATCCAAAGACATCTAATGTAGGTCAAATGAACTGCTCTTTTGAGGCATCTATTTTTCTTTCTTGACTACAAAGAGATCTTGAGATGAGTAACACTAATGCCTGAAAGTGAAACATCTAAGCCAGGGTAGGTAAATCCCACTTGGAACAGGGAGACAGAGAAACCCCGTGAGAGAAAGTGGGCTGGACCTCAGCAGGAGACAGGCCTCACCAGTGTAAGTGCTCAGTGTATATACTATTAACATTTATTTTATGCTATTTTTTGACATGCTAGTGACTCCTTAATATTAAGTTCTTTTGTCTCTGGCTTTATGTGCCTGTATCTTTTTTCTCTGCATTCTCTGATGATCACTTCCTTTTCTGCCTGTACTTGATTTTCCCCTCTCCCTCGTTATTTCTTCATTAGGTTTCTCTTGACAATCTTTTTCTCTCAACCTCTTGCAGACAAGGACCCTCTAGGTGTCTAATTCATAACTGCATGGGCTCACAGCTCATCCCATGCTGAAGAGCTTTAAGGAGCTGTAATTGCACAGAGGAGAATCTGTGGGTTGAGGACTGTCCTTGGCAGTGTCCTTTGCATTACTGGCAGTGCTCCTCTATGAAACACTGTCTTTTTTTATTCCTTTCTGACTCTGGTTTTTGTATCCTATTTTTCTGTCAAAGGGAACTATACTAGCTTCCTGCTTCTGCAGATGGAAGCAGCTGCCTGGGAATTTGGCAGAGCCCACACCGAACCACGGAGAAGCCAAGTCTGTTCAGCAGGGAGGCAAAAGACACTGCTGCAGGCAGGGGGTTTTCAGTCCAGAGACTATTTAAGCAAGTCACTCAGAGATACATATTTCTCTTTTACTATAACAGCTCGCTGGAAGATCTTTAGGTAGTGAAACATGTTTGGAATTTCGCTTGCAAGGTCACAGTACTTACTGGAATGCCCATTCCACATGAATCATGGGTTTTGTGCACTCATGGCACAAATTCTAAGAACATCTTTCACAAGGTTATCCCTCTTTTTAAAGCAATCTCTTCTAATGCCCTGAGCAACTAATAGTATTATAATTTATATTCTTTGCCTTAAGGTTTTTCCACCCTTACCAGAGTGCCATACTTAGAACAAACTGGAATGCATACTTTTCCCCTTAGAAAAGCAGAAAAAGAAATGAATGAGAAAGAAAAGGTCTTATGTTCCCTGTTACACATTTGTAGAAGAATTCTGTATAAGTCCTTGGAGAGGTTAAATGGATGATGGTTGTATTAAGGTTTAACAGTTCTATTAAGGTTTAATTTGGTCTGCCTCCTAACAGATAATAGTCATGAGAGAGATCCTGCTGGTGTCATTCCATTGACCACCACTGAGCTTCACAAACTCACAATCTGAGAATTAGGTCTATGAGGTCTCCCTGAATCTTCAGAGTTCACTGTAAATGGATCCCATTGTACCTAAAACCAGTATTAAGGAACTATAAATCATTTGTTGCAGTAAGAACAACCTCTTTATTGTTTTCAGCTTCTGCTATTCTGTTATTCCCCAGTCTGTTAGTTTGTGGTTTATTTTTTATTTTCTCTTTGTTCAATGGCATTAATTTTGTTTATTAGTGAAAGTTATGCTGGAAGATGTTTAAATAAGGGGGATTTTCTTATTCATAACATAGTTTTATTATTTGATACTGATGAAAAACAATTTCTTATTGCTTATTTCCACTGCATTAGCTCTTACAACCTTAATTAGGTCAGGGCCCCACTGTACTAGATGGGGATGCCATAAAAGAGAGTCCCTGAAGTAGGAGACCTAAACTGTAGAGATAAGAAACAGCAACTGGGAGAAACAAAAGAACGGAGAGGACATGAAAAGGTCTAGATAGGCATGAAAAACAGACTCTAATTTCTGTCTGCACAATTCCTGTGTGTATTAAGCCAATCAGTAGCAATGATAGCACCTCTGTTATTTGCTTTTCCAGTACAGCTAGGCTGAATAGAATTTAAATTTCAGAGCACTGCATACTAATTGTGTTTGTATTACCCACTTGCCTTTTTTTCCTTTTTTTTTTTTTTTTTTAATGCTTTATCACAGACCTTGTATTAATTAAAGCTTTGCAATAGATAGGATTGTTTGGCCTGCAGAAGCGTGACTTAAAATACCAGCCTCTTTCACAGCATCAAGGAAGCCATGGTCAATTGCTTGGATAATGACCTGCAGAGCAAGTTCCTCCCACCATTATGGTGCACAAGTTGATCCTTTTCCCTTCTGACAGGCACCAAAGGACTGAAAGCAGCCAGTCCAAGGCCATCATACCTCAAAGGCACCTTCCAGGACTGCTATGTCACTGCAATGTAGTTGCTCCTTCTGCCCTGAGATACACACTGCTCCATGGTTTTAGTAAATGCAAAAAGCACACCTTTAAAAACAGCATAACAATAAACAGATGGGTAGGACTCTACATTTGCTGGATTGTTTAATTCCTTAAATATTACTTGAAGGCACAGCAGAATTAGACTGTATGTAATTAATCTCTGTTTAGCAATCAGGAAGATTTATCCAGAATCTTGTTTCATTTTCACTGATGCTGCCTGCTATTTCCATTATTTATTTCAATAACCAACATAATTCACAAATAGTCAACTTTCCTGCTACCCATTTTCCTCATCATTAACCTCACAGACTTATATTCTGCATGTTTCTGAGAGCAAAATTACTGAGGTCTAGAGCTTAAGAGGTTAGCATCTAGTCCAGCAACGTTCTGAAAGAAATAACAAGCAAGTATAAGAATTAGCATTGCAAAACGTATTTGCTATTACCTGTTCGATGAACCAGAAGGTCACTAAGGAAATGTGGTACCTCATATACAAGAATAATAAGGTCAAAATAGTTTTAGGGTGGCAAAGAAGCACAAGTGAACTAACTGAACTGCAGCTCCATGGTTTTGTATCTCAGCTAGCGTCATAATCAACATGATCTGTCCAACCTTGTGCTGTAGTCCGTGACATTTTCAAACTGACTTTCCTTATAAAGTTACCCCACCCCAGTTTGCATATTGATTACCTTCTCATACTAACACATTCAAAACTGAGCTGTGTTTCAGAGGACAACATACTGGGAAAAAATCTTAGTTCTTGGATATGTAAAATATGGTTCTGGAGAATCTTTTTGTCCTTTCTATCATTAGAGGTTTTTAGTAGGATTGTGTATAAATTCCTGTGCCTCTCAACAGAAATTTTGGTAGCAGGCAGTTCTTTAAGAAATTTGTATTTACTGGGGTATAACATCTACTGATATTGGTGCTCCAAAGGACAGGCAGATTTCTTGGCTGAAGAGCAAGCATCTTAATTTTAGGTTTTGACACAGCAGGCAATGTATGGCAGCAAGAAAGTGAAGGAAGGATGCTCTTTGTACATAATTAACTGAATCACCCAGACAGATATCTTTATAACTGGAGCTGCTGAAAACCCTATTTTTATTGGGTTTTCACTTTGTCCGTAGATCAATATTTATTTTATCTGATGCTGCAGAATCCAGAAGTCATGTATTTCCAGCTTGAAAAAGCTTCAGAAACTAAACTGGATTTCTTTCCTGATCTCTGCAAAAGGTTTTTTTTTTCCTTAGGTATTTTTAGTGATTTAAGGTCATGCAGACTTTTGAACTGAAATTTTTTGTCCTGCTTTAGGTTAGGTAAATTTTTCACTTCTAGAAATACGGGTATATGTTTAAGCATTTTAAAACTTGACGTTTTTTCTTCCTAGCAATAGGCCAATAGTACATTTATATTTCCATTCAGCAGCTTTTTTCTCTGGTATCTTCATTCTTCAATCTCTGAGAATATTTCTAGAAATATCAGCAAATTCTCTCAAAATGAATGTGTATTGCAATATCATACCATAGGAAAGAGATAAGTATAAGATAAAAACCCCTACAGTCCTCAAATCAAATTACCAAATCTTGAGTTTCCTTAGATTGGATATATTTTTCATTTTAAAGGAAGGAAAAAAAAAAACTTTGCTTCACTTCTGGGAATTGTGATACACCTTAACCTCACACTTAATCTAGCTCTAGTGCCTTACAGCAGCAGGTTCTAATCCATGTGCAAAACAGGAAGTGGAGAGAAGTCTAGTTGAATATAGATTTTGTGAAGTATGCTAAGAAAAGTCTTGCAGTTCCCCTGGATTCAGAATTGCTCTGAATACTCCCAGATTTCTAAAGTCATTCTAATTTCACTCCCAGTTTCAATATACAATGAGGCTGGACTGCATTTGTATTTCTTGTATTCTTGCAGATAGTCTAAAATGCCCCTAGGAGAATCAATTCTCTATCTCAGAATACACGCAGATAGATACAATCCCATTTATTTATTTTCCAGATCATTCAAATGTGTAGCATCAGTATTATCAACTCTGTGTGGACATAAACGCTTTGAATTCATGCTTGAATGGTAACCATGATCATTAACATGCCTATTATTTGGCTGGAACACTGGGATTATAACAGAAAATCACTGATAAGTGATGTTAGGGCAGAATTCATTATCAGAAGATCCAGGAATAGAATAGTTAGTGGATGATTTTAATAACAATAATAACAATAACAATAAAAAATGATCCCTTCAAAAGGTCTGGTTGTAATGATAATAAAAAAATCATCCCTTCATAAGTGCTGAGCTACTTCAGTGTCATTGTTCTTCTCAGGTATCAACCCCTGGATGACTGCTTCAAAGTTCACTTTCTGTGTGGAAAGGTACACCCATCTGTCTGCTAAACTGCATGTGCAGCACTCCCACTTAGGTTTTGTAAATTCTGGAGAAACTCACGGGACTTTTCACAGTACCAATTCATCACATGTTTATGAGATAGGCCATACAAATACTCAGAAATATCCTGGGATTGGATGTTAAAATCTAGTGACTGGTTCTGCGACCAAAATACTCTTTGGGCTCATGGGGGTTTGACCAACAAGTAAATTAGGATCATGTACACTGATCAGAAGACAAACATTATTTTGTGTAGTCAGAAAAAATTCCACCTTGATTAGATTTGCTCTTTTCTTCCTCATTTTAGCCTTTTGTCAGCCCATTACACTATAAAAGTAATGCTCTTGGTCTTTCAAGCTTTCTTATTTAGCAAAGGCTTAAGAGGAAATTAGAATCTGGCCTCTTGTTTGGAGAATGACCAAGACAGGACTTACTTCACTCTCACCTAGTTACAGTCATTTTAAGAGCATTTTGTCTCAGTGTTCAGGAGATTTAGTCAATATACAGACAAATGAAAAAGCAGGGTATTTTAATAACTTTTCCCTGACCTTCAAGAAGGATTTAGAACATCCAGTTGTTCCCGAAAAGTCAAATGACAGCTCAGGGACAAATTCCAGCACAAAAGCATGAATATGTGTTGATATTAAACCACTTTTGTCTCAGTGATACAAACATTAAAGCCTATATGAAAGAAAACCCCATATAAAAAGAATATATAAAAATTAAAAAACAGAAGTCGAGAAAAAGTTCTGGGCTGATAAAATTACACAATTCTTCTGCAAAAAACTGAATCCTTAACTATTGATTTTTCCAGAGCAAAAAACATCTAGAAAATATGTTTTCATTAGCTAGTTACAAGCACATACCTACCTTTCAGCCCTTTGTGAGAGGAAGCTGGTGAGCTTTAAGACAATCTCCTTCGTGGGAGACTGGCTTCTCTCACTCTCCAGGACCTCAGCCTAATGAGGAATTTGTCTTCCTCTGGGGAGAGAATGCGATCACTCCATTAGAAGTGAAGTCAAACAATTGATATAGGCTTGGCATTTTGGAGTGTGAGTAATCTTAATGGGTCAAGTTGCCACATGCAGGCTTTTACTGGCTTTTCCTGAGGCAGTAACCCTACTGGATATGGGAAATTCTCTAGAAATATGTTCTCCCCCTTTAATTGTAAAACAAACAGTGAATTAAATAGTTTCATGCTGTGTAGCGAAATTGTAGGAACTGTACTGTTAAATCATAAAAATCTTACTTTCAGCAGGGAGCAGGGTACAGTCATGGGCTGCTAGGAACTGAGCTGCTGGCAGATGAAGCTGCTGATGGGGTTGAGGAGCTGGACTCATATGAGCTCTGCCTTGAGATTTTGTTGCCAGTATCAGCTTTGCTGGACCCTGTTCCGTAATGACAATTTTAAAGTGACATCAGGGATGAATAAATAGGTAGTATGAATTCTTGCTATTTTGTGCTTAATGAGAGAGTATGCATGTGAATATCTGAGTGTGTTTAACCAGTAAATGTTTTCTCCTCCTCTGAGGGGAGCTCTGTTCTGGAGCAGGTGAAGCAATGCAAGCAATGGAATGTGAGCAATGCACCCAGCCCCTATTTGCTTCCTCTTCCCTTTATTTTTTTTTTCTTTTCTTTAGGTCAAGGAATGGTTAAATGGCATGTACCTTAAACACAGAACATTTATAGAACAGTGACCTTAAGAGCTTTAAACGACTACACTGTTTAATGTGAAGGAAAAGAATACCACAGATCAGTGGAAATGTCAGCAGTACTTTTAATGAATCAAGTTTGTTTTAATCGATAGCCAAGTCTTCTTTCCGTTGCCCTGAGATTGTCATGCTTTGCAAAGAGATAATAGTAAATGTCATGCTTCTGAAAAAAGCAGTGACTTGGTTGCTATAAATCAACAGAAGCACTTCTGGAAGTTCTTCTGGATGTGACATATGAGAGACAGTAGTGCTGTCTTTCCAAGAACTCACTCTTTCCATACCCCGTGTAGAAATGGGGTCTGAGGAGTATTGGTCAGAGCCTCACCACTCTGTATCCAGATGGACTCTTCAGTAGCCTAGTAAAAAGTGTGAAAATGCTCACAGGACATCACCCAATCTGAGTGGAGAGCTACTTGAATTACTCAAACATAGAATTCTTTTATTTATGGTCTGTACCATGAGTTTGGAGGTCCAGCTGAGTTTAGCTCACATAAGAGCTGAGAAATAAGCTTTCTCCTTTTTTACGTTCAGGTGAAACCAGAAATTGCAGAACCACACCACAGGGTTTTCCTGTACAGGCAGCTGAGAGTTATCTCCATGGGAAAACATCTTAGCCTTTTCAGGGTTTTTTTGTTGTTAAGGTACTTTGTTTTTTGGTTCTTTTTTTCTCCCTAGCCTTTAAAAGAATGTCTGTAACTTGTTCTATATCTTGTTTGCTTGTTCATTTGCTTGTTTGTTTTATAGGTCATTCTGTCATACTTTTCTGGGGTACAGTTAGGAGTAAGAGCCTGTAAATTTTATAGCCAAGCAAAGAGAAATCTGTCTTCATAAACTCCATCCATCTCTGGCCCTGCCAGTGATGCAAATGTGAGAAGGGGCCTGTCACCTAGTTCAACACAAGCAGTGACAAGAATTTATTACTTTAATGCCCAAAGCAGGCAAAAGTATACCAAAATATAAAATATATTATATTTATTCTGGACCTCGAGACTAGGACTGTTTGGATTTTCCATTTACTTTCTCAACCTTGACTTTATACCTCTGCAATTTATGCAGTAGTGTGTAATTTGAACAGACAGCACCTGTCTAGGCTTGTGCTCCAGAAGCTTTGTCAACTTTATAAACCCTTGGAGTGTGTTCCTCTCAATGCCATCATTTCATGCTCTTTCTTTAACACCTTACAGGTGCGTTGCTCAACCAGTCAGGAAGTAGGAAACTGCTTGTTGTTGGCTTTCTGTCTCTGCTCCCACTAGAGACAACATTTCTTCCATCTTCTACTTAGGACGCTGCTCCAGCAGTTACCCCTTATCAACCTTTCATGCCTGAAACCTTTTTAAGAACACTTTACCTCATGTCTTACTGTAATATATTTCTGAAATTAGCAACTTTTCTGCCTGACAGCTCACTCCTGAATTTACACCAGTTCTTTTCAAGCCAAAAAAAAAAAAAAAATATATGTATATATATAATCCTATCAGAACTCAAAACTTACAGATGGATGGGTGGAAAAGCCCAGAGCACAGTAATGCAAAATAGTATCAGTATGCACCAGACTGCTGTTATTCCCTAGGAAGCAGGCCAATTGTTTGAACTTCTTGTCAACTTCTTCAAATTTTTCTGCATATGTCTTTGATTTTCCAGGTTAGTCTGTACTTACAGCAACCCCAAAATTCCCAGAGTAAGGGGAAACCTGGGACTGAGAGAGGTTGGCTGAGAATCAGCTTCTTGTCTGTGCTGTACCAAGGTCTGAAATGTTCACTTTTAAATATAGATCTATTTGACGGCAATTTTCTTCCTTCTTTGTTGTCTTTCAAAGATAGCTTCTGTTTCACTGCAGCAGAAGGATAAGAAGTACCATAGGCAATGCAGTTCTTGCTGACCTATTTCCTTAGGTGTAAAACTGACATCAGTTCTGGGTTGGGAAAACATTCCTTTAAAATTCTGCATACAACACCCAGACTCCACCACAGACTGCAAGTTTTGCATCCTTTTTTGTGAGCAGGCAGACATTAATGACATGGTTGGTACCTAGGAAAATAAATTGTTGTAATGGTGGTTTTCTGATTCATGTATATATTGTACTAAATAGGAATAATTTTGGGAGGTTCATTACACGGATAAATTTATAAGATGCTAGACAGGAAAAAAAGCAGAATCATATTGCTAAACTGAAAGATTGAAAAACCTTAATTCCTACATTGTATAGAGAAGTTGATGAATTTGAAGAGACAAAACTTCAGTAGTCTGAATTTCATTGGAAAATGTACAGAACCTCCTGATTGAATGAATGGGGCTTTTTTATTTGGCTTTGTGTTAGAAAGGCTGTTAAATTTAGAGGCATCTTTGAATTATAAGTACCAAACTGTAGGCCAAATAGTAACCTTTCTTTCTGCCTTGGTTCAGATGTTCTGATTGACAAACACTCTGGGATGCTACCTAAGGCTTGGTTCTTTCGGAGGTGGGGATGAAGCATTCCTGTTCATAGACCTTGGTCTTCATAATCCCAGAGTGGTTTATAGACACATTTTCCTGACAGTTCCATCACTTGGGTGAGACAGGCTTGTGCTGTCATACTTATTTTTCTTTTTTTTTCCCATTTCTTATGAATTACATATTCCACCTAATATAAATTTGGTTTCTCCCTGCACACTTGCAAAGAGCTGGTAGAATAATGAAGAAAGAAAAAATTGCTAGTACTCCATGAAAGGATAAGCATGCTGAGGTGCCCTCTCTGACAGAATTCCTTCTGGATGAACTAGATGTTGTGTTGCATGCATTTGCTCTGAGCGTGCCCTCTAAATAGCTTTTGCTGTCAGCAAGTCCCATCATGTTTATTGTAAACTCTATTAAGAGTTCTGGGAAAGCTAAGAAATGTATTTGCTTTAAGGATAACACAGAGAGACTTGTTAAAGCAAAGAAAATTTAATGCTAGTACAGCATGCAAAACTGTACCAAAAGATTGCAGTTGAATTATCATCCTGAAATGAAATAGGGGACTGAGGGGGAGGAAATGTCACTTCCAGTAAACATTAGCCAGTTGGCACATTTAATGAAAGGTAGGTGGCACAGGTAGTGTTTAGAGTCAGCTTTTAGGAAGCGAGTTATATTCCTCAGGCAGTTAGGTGCTCATCTATGTCAGTACCTTGCTGTCCAACCTTAGATGTTCTGTTCAGGCTCAGATCAGGCAAAACAGTGATTTGCTGGTTTGAAAATTAAGCGCCACATAAGAATATTTAGCACTATATAAGAAGTTATATAAGAAGTTTTCTGGGATGCCTTTTGATGGACCACCAGGAAATAAATGACTTTTCTGGAGGAGATTAGCTTCAGATGGCAGTTCACAGGGAAGTCTGGCAAATCATCATCAGTAGCTTTGATTAATTTTCCCTCAGTCTAAATGACCAGTCTAAATAACCATTCTATGGTTAACAGCATTTATAATTTGTTCTAACCATTTGTGACCAAACCTTGTGTCCTTCACATACCTGCAGAGACTTTTCACCTCCTTCCATAACTTCTTGCAACTCTGCCTCAGCAAACTTCACTGAATTATTCACAAAGCATCTCTGTGTTAAGAAAAGGAAAAAACATGCTGAAATAAAGTAGAGTTTAGTTAAAGAAGGCATCAAAATCACCGATACCCATTCTCCCCAAAAGAGCCTTCTCACTTTTAAGCATATTTGCATGCTTGCAAGCTTGCAGACACACACCAGTTCTCAAGAGTGTGAGCAGGAAGGTCAGAATACCCAGAGACATGAGGCTGGCATTATATCTGGCTTTGAGATGTGGCTTCTACTGGCTGACAGGACAGTTGCTGACATTTGAATTGTGATGGCTGAACATACCAGGTCTGCAGAAGTGTTTCTGCCTGCATGCCAGTGTGGATACAGCTCCTGGCAGCAGTTTGAAGGTAAAACTGAGCCAGTGGAGCAGTCTAGTATTGCTAATACTGCTTAAAATCATTGAAAGAATAGGCTTTTACTACTGCTTGGTTGCTTTTATATCACTCGATTGTGATTGCGTCACTGAGTGTGCTCACAGAAATGCAGGATGCAATCATACAGCAGGCAGAATAAAGAACCCTGTAAATGGAGCAGATATAATTAACTGTAAAATGTACATATAATAAAATATAAAGAGATATGCAGAGATATTTAGGAAAATAATAATCTTTAAATCACTCAAATTATATCAGTTATTAGTAGGATCTAATACTTGATGCAAGCCAGAACTTGCTTTTGAGGCTAGCTTCTAGTTTGCTCTCACAACAACATCATTATTTATCATCCCTGTCTTACCCTGCATGTCTCAGATGCTGTAGACTGCATCTACAGGTCAATTAAATGTGCCCAGGAACATTTGTGGGCTGGGAGGCACAGATCTGGGAAGATTTCTGTCAGTCTGCTGCCTGTGTGAGTGTTCCATGGAGCAAACAGCATCCAAGACAGGCTTGGTAATTGCTGGGAATAGTGATCATTTTTAGAGGCCAAAATAATAATGTAACACTTTTATTAATGTCAACAACAGATCTTCTGAATTTTCTTGAATACTTTGATTTACTGGCATACCTTTAGCTGCTTTTGCTGGGAGGCTTAAATTCGCTTTTCATACATCATAAATATATTTTATAATATTTTACAGAGACAGTTGGGTGCTATATAGTATATGAATATACTGCTTACTTCTTCATGATAATTCAGCAATTCACCTTGAATTTAGAGATAATTTCTTGGTTTTTCCAAATCCATTTTTGGGTTTAGTATCTTTTTAATTATATGCCATGTTTAATGACAGAAAAAAATTGTAAAACAAATGTTTCTTGTGTTTTCCCCTCCACTACCCCTCTTCAGTAACAAAACATCTTTGTTGTTTGAAAAAAAGCTTGTGCTTCCCTTGTATGACAGAGAGCTTGTGTCTTATGTGTATACACAGATATATCCTTTTCTCTCAACTTAAAACACCACTGAGATATTTACAATCATCATATGTAGAAATTTGATGTATGACCAAAGGGGACAAAATCAGCCAGTTAATCCTGTTAGCTGATGCTGTGTCACTAGATCATGATGTATTTGCCCAAGTTAATTATCCCACCGATGGTACCCTAATGGACAATTTCATATTCATTTTTCTCTTTGGCAAATCACAAAAATTTGTTTTATAAGATATGGATTACATTGTTGTGGTACCTCTAAAAATGGTGGTCATTTGATATGCTGTATGGGATGGAGGAAAAACAAAGAGGTATTATTTTTTTTTGTAGGAGGCCAAAGGAGAGCCCATATCAGAGCTAAGTGGCTTCTTTGCTCCCAGCAATGCTCCAGTGGCTTCCTGATCTTGGAAACCTTGCAGAGACCTTTCCTGTACTTCAGTCCCTGTGCAGGTACTGCTAATGGTAATCCTCAACAAAGCAGAGGATGTATTCACTAGTATGATCCAAGAATAAAGCCCCTATGCTTTTATTATGCATAAATATATTTTAAGACATTAATCAGAAGTGTAAAGGTGCTCCAATAATGTGAGCAGAAGAAGTTAGGTCTGTCTATCCACTTGCCAGAGTTGTCACTTCTGATTTACTGTACCTGGGGCTTAGAGGACTGAATCTTTGCAGCCATCAAGGAATTCAATAAGGCTCACAACTCCCTGCCCTTTGCTGTACATGAAAGTTAAGAAGAACAAAAATCTCCACCAAAATAAACTAAACCAAAAGCTTTCACAGCTGGGAAAATCCTGATACAACTATCAGCACATCCTTTTCCAAGCATAGCTGCCACCTTAAATAAGTGTGGTGTAATAAACATGTGCATTTAGTAGTCAGTCCTATAGAATGTAGGACTAGAAAGGGTTATTTGAACTGAAAATGTTCATTTCCATTATTCACAGAACTATCCTTCCAGATTAAGAGAGTTGTATCTCTGGTGTAGATTTACAGAATTTCATAGCACTATGGTTTATGTTACTTAAATATCCAGTAAAATATTTGTGCTCATAGAAAGACTTATTTTGTTTGAAGCAGAACACACTATATTTCTGATATGTCACCCTTTATAAGAGTGCCTTTTGAAAGAATTAATAAGCCCCATCTTCCTAAAAATGAAATACATTGAAAAGCAGCAGGGTGTTTTCCAAGCAACCTAAATAGTACAGCAAAATAATCAAATTTCTAAAACACATGATCCATAATGATAGGCAACAAGTTTCATGCTGTCATGGCAACAGAAAATCTTAGGGTTGCAAATCCATAATTTGAAAAGATTATTTTGAGAGAGCAAAGGGGTTTTATACTGCAGCTGCAGCCATAGTATACAAAATATACTGTTGCTGGCTACTTCACAAGCTGTATATATCTATTTTTTTAATTTGTCCTGCTTTTCATGGTCTTTAAACCTCATTTGTGTGTGTGACATTCTCTTCTTAAAGGATCTGTTTGTCTTTCATTTCACTGTGAAGTTTTTATTAGTGTGATTTCATGATAGTTTATAATCTGCTTTTATGAGAAGTCTGGGGGTTTGTCTACATATTTATTTTGTAATAACAAATTCAGTTCTTCATTTAAGAGGCATGTTATTTTGTGTCAGAAGTATTATTTTTTTATTTAATGCATATTATCTCAGAATTATAGGTACCTAGGCAATGCTCCCTTTAGTGAAATATCTTTTTCTCTAAGCACTGCTGATTGCTACATAACTATTTGTGTTGATTTGGGGTTTTTTATCCTCCAAAGATTGGTAAGAAGTAAACAAGGAATAACAAGGAGTAACACGGGGCAATGAGGGGTTTGGGGTCTTTTTCTGTAACAGTTACCCTGTGATTTCAGCAGATTGACTTTCCCACTGTTCGCTTTTTGTTAGCGTTGAGTAGCCACAGCATTAGTCATATAATACAGGACTGCAATATATTGTCTTTTACTGTGATCAGTTACAAAATTCCTATAATCTTCTGGGGAGACGGGGGTTTAAAATAAAAGGATATACTGTTCTGAGGAAAGGAGGCATGAACAAATTATGTAATGTCTCCCCTGGTCTAAGATGCAAGATTGCTCTTAGGCACATGGAAGAGAATGTCTCCCCATCCTAAATTTATCCTTAGATAGCAATCGTGGAGGAGGAACCTTATTTGAGTAGATGTACCTTGTTAGCACATATCATAAGACTGGAGGGAATTCCTGGATACATGCCATCATAAGAAATTTTGTCATACAGTAAATGAAGCTTTATCCTAATGCTACGCAAGTTGTTTGCCTCTTGATTACTCATACTGAAAGGCCATTCCTGTAAATATTCCTAACTTCCAGCCTAAACTGAGTCATACCACGTTCCCATTTGTTCTTGTGTTAGCGTTGTTCCTTAGATTTAAAAGGCCTTCTTTGCTCCTGCTGTCAGCCTGTAATGCATTTAGAGAGAAAAATCATGTCTTCTCTCAACCTTCATGTGGAGAGCTGAGCACCTTGTTTGCCCTGGTGGTTCTTTTCTGCATTTCTTCCCTTTAGACTTCAGCTGTCCTGAACAACAGGAAATGGCAGACCACTGCATTTCACAGGATAACCAGTGCCACGCTGGGTCTACATGGCAGAACGTACATAAAATAACCAGATCCACTCTGTTCCCAAATGTGTTTTTATTCTGTACATCACAAAGTGGGATTAACATTTTATGCGGTTATATCTTTATATATCTTACATCTTTATATATCTTTAGCTCTTAGGATTTGGCTTCTTACACTGAAGTGTTACTATATGTAGAAATAAAAACAAATAAATCTTACCAATAACAAAATTCCTAATAAATGTGAACAGAAGTTGTGGCACCATTTTAGTCAAAAGTTCCTAATGAGAAAATCCTTACACAGACTGTGCAGTGCATCACATGAGATGATAATAATATGAAATGCTTGGTTGCCTTGAAATCCCAATATGGCATAGTATAGACCTTAGGATGAAAGTTAGCTTCACTGGAGGACTATTCTGACATGGTTTTCTGAAGATAAACCTCTAAATATTTAGGCATCACATGTTATTCTAAATATGAATAAAATTCATTTGTGGCTCTGTCCAAACTGTATCACATATGCACAGAATCATAGCACCTCAAAGATCTGTACATGTTAGGAAATAATGATTTTGTATTTCACCTAGGTAAGACTGAGAGGGAAGACTATGTTTGCAAATCTTAAAGTCTTAGCAAGGACTCACAGTAAAGCTGAAATAATAAATATTTCTATAAGGTGGTTACTGACTAGAGGATAGATAGGGCTTTATCTTTTCAAGTTCTTATCTAGAATAGCACATAGAGAATACAGAACAGACACAGCTTGAGTGTATCTTACTCATTTCACAGTGCTGTGAAAAGTTATAAATTCACTCTTGAGACTCCAGGGCTTTTTCAGAGCTAGACTGAGGTTTGCATTAGTGCACACATCCTGAGGCTTTGCTCCCTTGGTGTCGCTCTAGTCATAAGATCCACACAAAGCCACAAACCCATTTGGGCTGAAAATTTTGCTGGAGGTCTCCTAGACAAACTTCCTGGGTGAAGTGGGGCTGGCACTTAATTCAGAGCTGGCTTTTTCCACCACCCTGGGCCACTTATTCCCATACTTAGTTTTGCTCATTGAAATTTTTATTTTTCTGTATTCAAGTCAGAAGCTGCTATTTCATGACCAGTGTTGTCACTCTTTCATCATGCACCACAGTAAAGGATTTTTTTCCATCTTGCCGATAACCACCTCATAGGTACCAGGGGAAGCTATCAGGTCCACCTGAAGCTGTCTCTTCTCCAGGCTGAACATGCCCCTTTCCTCACAGGGCAAGTGCTCCAGTCCCCAGCCATCCCCATAGCCCTGATAATCACATGAAAAGATTGATTAAAATTGCTTTACTTCTGCACAAGGAGTTATTATAAGAACTACGGAGTTCCTGTGTGATCATGATTGCCGAGGAACTTGTTATTGAATAGTATTTAAAAATTCTGAAATGTATGAATGCCAAATTGATGCTGGAATGAAGGGGACTGGGGTGATTTCACTTTGTAGACTGATTTCAGTGAATTAAGCAATGCTGTCACATTGGTTAAGAGACAAGTGGTCTATCAGTGACTCACTTCTGAAACCTGTTGAAAAAAATCTCACATGGGTACATTGCAGCAAAGCTTAAGATGCATGTTTCTGGCTAAGTCTACTGTTCACAGGGGATGCCTGGTCATTCCTCTCTCTCTGAAGAGAAGCTTCATGCAAACTTTAAGTGCAACTGGACCAAGCACTGGACCAAGACCCCAGATTCTGTGTCTTACTCCCTGAAGAAAAGTAGGAGTGTCATATAATATATCACGAGTGTCAGTAGCACTGGTTCTGATGTCAGACTCAAGTTTCCCCTTTGCTTGTCCTTTTGTGCAGCTCAGTGTTTCAAGCTGTGTGAACTCAGCTGCTTGTCTCTTCTGCTCCTTCAAAGCCCTGCTCCTGTGGCTGCTCAGTTCTGTGCGTGGAAGCAAAGCTTTGAAATCGATTCTGTGTGACCACAGCATCCAAGTAATGAGTATTTAAAAAGAAGATATGACACCACTGGGGAAAAGAACAAAAGGATGGGCTGAGGAGGGAAACATTCTTCTGTTTGAAATGTCAAGGCTTAAAATACTTCTCCCAAGGAATTTCAGGGAGCTTTGAGCCCAGTCAGGAGCTGCCTGCTTGTCCTGCTTCAGGCATTTTGTCATCAGAGAGCTATGGCCTGCTTAGAATGGGGACGTTTTTTCCTTTTTTGAATGTTCCTTAACACTGCTTGTTTGGAAATCCTGATTTATTTCTTTTAAATCTTTAAAATATACAATTGTATACAATCCTGAGTGTATATTCGTCAAGTCAAACCTAAACTTATTTAGTCTGTTGAAGAGATGAGATGTTCACATATCTGATGGGTACACATAGACTTTAACATATTGAATAAATGTCTTTTTCACTGGCCTTAACAAAGTTTTTATGCCCCCTGCCCACTCCCTCCCAAATTTTCTGATGAATGCATTGTGTGTTATTCCTTATGGCTTGTAACATTGAAATTACTGCAATTTAATTAAAACAATTAATATTCATGTAGTAATAAATAGTAGGAGCGATTTTGTGAACAGAATTGGTTTGCAAGTACCCTTTGTGCATACAAATGGTTTAATTTAAATAAATACTATAATTAATGCCTTATAGCATAAATCAGGAAATGTTTACAGAGCTCTGTGTTGTGTAGCACTTTTGAACGACAGAGCTCCAGGCACCTGCAAACATGCAAAGAAACAGGGATGAGGGAGACAAATAATATAGCCACTGAACTCTTTTCTCCCATTTAAACTTACAAAATAGAAATAATTATAATTAAAAGCAGGATACAAGAATGAAAGCAAGGTAAAGATGGAAAACTGAAAGACATAAATCACACAGCTGTGACAAAAGAGATTCGACTGAAATTTTTGCGAGGAGGTGCTGAGTTTGAATCCTCACACTTGTCACCATTTCATTACATTATTTTTAGTGAGAAGCTCAATATGAAGCCTTCACTGGATGACAAAAGTCGCTGTCTCCCTGCAGATCTATAATTCTAAGCTCTCAGGTGTCAAAAAACAACTGTCATGCACAAGGACATCATGTCACTGCATCAAGATGGGAGAGCACTTTGAATATTTGTGCTGTGCTGTGGCTTCTCCATAAAGATCATGTTGTCAACATCAAAATTATTCCCAGTTAAAGCTCCATCTACAATATTTTTTTGTTTGAAATCATTCCTGTTCAT
Source organism: Poecile atricapillus (assembly GCF_030490865.1). Taxonomy (NCBI): domain Eukaryota; kingdom Metazoa; phylum Chordata; class Aves; order Passeriformes; family Paridae; genus Poecile; species Poecile atricapillus. Next base: position 38,013,606 of record NC_081289.1, on the reverse strand, counting down.
TAAAATTATTAGTAAGTAGCATTTGGGCTTGGGGGAGGAGCAGGTGAACCTGTTTTCAGGAGCACTCCATCCTCCTTCCTTTCATTACCAAGGCTTTCTGCTGGTCCAATTTCTCATTGAAGCAGAGATGCTCTGCAGAGATGTTTCTCTTTGCTCTGTGCTAGTTTCCTCTATAGTAATATGACTCTTTCTTTGCAAGTGGGAGATATTTTTCTTAATATCTCTCAAGATGGTCATTCCAGTCGTAGCCTATTCTCTTTCTTTCCTCCTTCTTCCCTTCCCTATCCATTTGCTTATTTCTCCGTTTCTCATGCATCATGCCTAGACTTCCAGAGCAGACTGGATTGGACCCACTCAATATGTCCACAGTGTTTCTCTAGGAGCTCTTAGTCACCATTCAAAATATAGAAGCAATATTGCAGGTTTTTTCAAGCAGATATTTCCACTGCATCAGAATAAGTCCTAAAATGTCAAAGCTAGAGTAAAGGATAAACACTGTTATACTGCATGGATCTAGAAGGTATCCCTTTTTCCCTAGGAATCTGAAACACCTGTACCCTGTCCAAATCCTGATTATACCCAGCAGCTTGTCCTAAATTGCAAGCAGCACAGATGTAGAGAATTTGCTCCTACTGCTGTGTGAGCTCTCCTGTGGGCAGAGGCTGCAGAATACTGAGGTAGGGGAATTATCTTCCTGCATGTTGAAACCCATGTTGAGATTGTGTTGGTCTTCAACCAAGACTGAAAATTTTAAGAATCAAGATATGAACAATTAAAAGCCAGTCTAATCTGAAGTCTAGCAGTTAGAATATTTATATTTGGAATAGGCTAGACTTCTGCTCCTTCCTCTTTGGTCTTCATCTAATCCTAAAAGGCTATGTTTGTTAGACAGAGGACAGAAATCCTGACTAGCTCATGTTGTCTGCCTCTTTTGATAAGAGGTATAAATAAGCCTTGCATCAGGGTAGACTGAGAGTGTTGTGCCCAAAATTTTACAGGCAGTTAGCCACTCATCAGTCTCAGAGATGGAATTTCAATTGGATGCTTTGTTCAAAGAGTCACTGAAAATGTGGCTTAATCTTTACTCTTTATTCCTATGTCCTCCAAAAGCCATATCTTTATTCTGGTTTATTATTATTTTTTATTATTTAGATTGAAAATCTGTATTCCTATGTAGAAAGACAGTATTTTCTAAATATGCACCAAGTATTGTAGATTTTTTTCCTGCAGATGCAAAAGGGACTGTGGAAGAGATACTCCCATGAAAGTGCATAGATTAAGCATAAAGACAACTAAATAATTATTGACTTACAACAAAATATATTTCAAAGCCTATTCATTCATCTTTCCAGGAGGTTTATTGATTTTGGGTTTGGTTTGACTTATTATTGGTATTTTTGGCTTAATTGTAGTCTGCTGATTTTAACCCTTGTTAAAAAAACAATTCTTGCCTTGTGAAACTTTTTCTGTTTTTCAAGGTACTTCTCTTGTGTGATGATAAATGTGCCATGAAGATGGGCCATTTGAGGGCAATACTTTAGAGAACTGGAGTACAGACACAGAAGCAAAGTATAGAAGAATGCACTGATAGCAGAAGAAAACTGGAGTTGGCACAGAAATGGGATTCATTTCCTAAGAAGCTGCTCATTAGAAAGCTTGTGTGGTTTTAATGCTTGAAGAGATTTGAAGCAATTTTTAGGTTGTGGCTCTTCCCTCAAGGCAAGGCTTATTTTTAAAACATCAATGTGATATTGCTAATAGATTTCAGGCCAAATGAAAATATGTTTATTTCTTTCTGAAAATTCTGATGCATCTCTTCATTTGTATTTTGTCTCATTAAGAAATTTACTGGCCCAAGGAGAACTGCCAAGGTTTTATTTGTGTGAATTGGGTTTTTTTCCTCTTCAGTAAAGTAGCTTAGCAAAACCCAGTAAATTGCTATCTAATTTTGTTTCTTTATCCCTTTGCAGTTTGCAGTTTTCAGCTGTATTTCTGGAAAGTGTTGCTTCGGGACAATAGGATTCTGCCATGGTTTTGGTTCAAGTTTAACTGAAATGACATTGTCTCTTCAGTACAAAAGGAACCTCTGTTATTGGTCTTGCACAGTATAAAAAGTAGCAAGAGAAAGAAAGTAATTTCAACTATCGTCATACAAAAGTGTTTATGTGGATGTCCTGGAAAACTCTTTTGGCTGTTTACTCAATCAGTTTCAAAGTAGTTGCTTGATTTTTACCCACTCTGTCAGAGAAATACAAAAAATCTATTGCATATAAATCAAAGCAGAGACCCTGCACTGGCAGAAGCTGAAGCACAAGAAGTTCCTCCTGAATATGATGAGGAACTCTCTTCCCGTGCAGGCGACTGAGCGCAGGCACAGATTGCCGAGGGAGGTTGTAGAGAATCATCTGGACACAATCCTGTGCCAGGTTCTCTAGAATGACTCTGCTTGAGCAGGAAGGGTGGGCCAGATAACCCACTTCTGTGTGTGACCCTTTGTATGGTACAGGACCAGATAGCTAGTGGGCAGCTCGTTCAAAACATTTCTCTGAAGCAGTGGATTAAGTCAAATACACTGACTTCATTTTTAAGAATCTGGAGCAAGAGGGTAAAACCAGAGCAAAAATATCTGAGAGGAGATAAGAGCTGAGTATTTCAAGCAGTGAGTCAATGGTACTATTTGAGAAGACATTAACCAAAGAGGAGGAAACAGGCACCAAAGCTGTAACACACAGACAAAATCGATTGGGTGCTCCCCACAGATCAGATAAGCTCATCCCATTAACCCCATTTCTCTGTAGTAGCAGCAGTGAAGGCCCTGGCAGTGAGAATAAAGGTTAATATTTCCATAAAACTGTAACACTGAACTTCCTGCTCTCCAGAAGAGGTAACTTGGCCTGATGCAGTCGTGTTAAGCTCTGAGTCCCAGTATAACCTATTCTTGGTCCTTGTCTCAGCTATAGCAACCATATCTGTGGGACCTATGCCCCAAAGCACTACCCAGGGTGGTTGCAGCAGCACTTACTCTTTGTTCTAACCATTTGCCTGCAGTGGCCCCTGACTTCCCTGCTCCCCACTACCCTCAAGAGAAAATTTACTAGTGATTTGGAGTCTGAGGAACTTCTCCAGACCCCATTAGAGTCAACAGTTTCTTAAACCCCTTCTTCATTCATCAGCTATGTAATGTCTACTCTGCTAGGTTCAAGGACACTTTTCTCCAACATGTATTTATTGATCTCTCAGGAATTCTTGCTTTCAGGCTTCCTTCAGTTGCTTTCTGCTGCAGGAAGGAAGCACTGAATAGGAGAAGGCTAGCCATTGATTTGTTTAAATCAATTGTTCTGGGTCTTGCAATGTTTCTCTTTTGAAGTCTTTGTCTTTTCTTCATACTTTTCACATTTGATAACACCAGGTTTTGAATTTCTCTGTTCTTATATAATATTTTGTGTAGGAGTCCTTTAGTTTCCTGGCAATCATGAGTTATACTTCTTTCTGAAGGGTTAAATTCTCAATTAATTTTTCCAAATTTTCTTTATTCCAGAATTTTCTATTTGCTTGAGACTCAGTTTTGTTTATTAATGATAGATACAACTGTTGTATTAGTGCTTCCACCAAAATGTTACAAGAATGGTCTAGTGAACATTGAGATTATATTACTGAGAAGGTAATAACAAAAGTTGTTGAAGCACTTAAACTAAGCACTATGAAAATAATGTAGACATTATGGATGAAGTGATTGTTTTTCTTGTTATGTTATTTTTTTAAGCTCTACCCTTAACACTTGAATTTGCCTCCTAGGATTTCGAAGAGATTATTCAAAACCTCATTTTACACAGTTACCACCTTTTTGCATAAAGCAGCATAAATATATTCTCAATAAAATTTAAAATAGATTAACTATTGAAATTATAACCATATAATTGTGTAATGTGCTATATAACAAACAATTACTTAACTGTGCAGAACAAGATGAGACAATTGGGTTTCTAAAGACAGAGGCATTGACTTGATTTCAGTGTTATTTAAGTATTTTATTTCTCTCTGAAAACAACAATGTTCCAATAGTTCTTAGTGGACTCCACTATTGTAGAAGAGTTAAAAAAACCACATTTATTTTAGAGGGCAGAGGATTTGCAGTTGCTCTCAGAGGTCTGCATGTTATGCCCAGGTGTGAATGTTTCCTGTCTAAGGGAAGCCTCTTTTGAGGCTTCTATTGCCCTATGATCCTTCTTGTGTGAAAAGAAGATTGCATGAAAACAGCCTGGGACTATCAGGAGGAGATTCCACCTTTAAGTGCTTTCCTACTGCAGGTGTTTCATACTTGGAATCCAGTGATGGAGCAGGAGATGAGGAGGGACACCTAGAAATGGGTTAATATGGTTTTTTGTGTGTGTGTAGATGCTGAATCTGATAGCTGTGTTAATGGAGTTATGCATAAAGAACCTAAGGCAAATCCCTGTCTGGTTTTATCCCCATAACACAGGACATCAGTCCACCAGAGCAACTTTGTTACAATAAGGGTCATTGTGGTATCCCATACTGTGATTCATTAAGGGAAAGATGGGGAGGAGGAAAAAAAAGGAGCACATTAATTCTTATTTATCACTCATCCAGGGACTGTGATGTCTATAATGAGGCACATGTCTTGAAATTAAGTTCTATCCCTTCTTCATCAAGCAATATAATTTATTTCCTTCTGGAACCCATGTTACTATCCAGCAAATACCAAGCAACTAAAACAGTTGGCTTTTTTGTAGACTCCCATTATATCAGATTGGTTTCAGATATTCCAATTGTGAGATGATTCAGGCAAATGAAAGGTGACTATTAGCATTACATTTGCATTTTAATTAATGGATAATTAGTGCTCTTTAGTGTTCATATTAATGCAATTTAGAAAATAACTTACAGACGATAATTAAAGAAAATGTGTTTATTCAGTTTTTATCTAGCACTCTATAAAAAATCAAAGGGATTTTTATAGCAAAAAGTGAACTAGAAGGAATCATTCATATTTTTATTCTCTTCTTATCATTGTCATGTTCAATTCCATTCATTAAACAATAGCTGTTAAGCTCTATCTTTAACACTACTTTTTCCCATTGTAAAGCTGCTTCATTCCTGTGATGGTTTGAAATCTTTTCTCATTTCAAGTCTAAATGTATTCATGACTGCTTTATAATCATTTATTCTTGTGCCAGTACTGCCTCTGAGTTAAAGAAGTTCCAGTGTCTCTGCATTTATTCTTTCTTCCCCCACCCTACATATTATTAGATAGGAGTCTTATCCACCCTCATCATTCTTATAGTGTAGCATAGCAGGCCAAATCTCTGCTAGTCCCTTCCAACAGCCCAAGTCTTTAATCCTCTGCCAGTCCAGGAAAAGTATACTGCATCTGCCTGATCTGCAGCATTTCCATTGTGAGTCAGGTATTTTTTTAACATATGGAAATGAAAACATCTGTCTTGTAGATGAGGCCTGGTAGAAAAATGTATATGAAGCATAGAGAAAAACTGAAGACTATAGTATATTTCTTTCCTGCTGACTTTTTTATCAAGATAGTTTGCTTTCTATATCTCTGTAAATTATAGGTTAAAATTTTCTTGCATCATTTGTCTTATATCTCTATAGTTCTAAGGATACTGGAAGACTCTTTGAGGACCACCATACCATTTTGTTGATATGTTGTGTCATGTTTGTCCTTTTTTACCTTGTTTGCAAATTGTCATTACAGAATGATTAATTCAGGTTCCTTGCTTCTACCTCAGATCTGATGCTTTTATTTCCACTCCCTCAAGTAGTCTATAACATTTTCTCCTAGGAAAAAAAAAAAAAACAAAACAAAAAAAAAAGCTTTGACAGAGGCTTCTTAATGAAATGGTTGTGACTCAAACAAAAAATCTGCTTTGGCTGTGTTACTCTTTATTTTACCTCATGTCTCATTATGTCATTAATGCTGGTTATATAATGCACTTTTACCTACATTTCTTTGTTTCCACAAGAGATTGTGTCCTTTGGCTCACCTCCTTCTCTCTTCCACTAGGTTTTATTTACCTCTGCAACACCACTTTTTATGTTCTAAATCAATGGCTAGAGTTGCTCCTTGCAATAGTATCCTGGGAGCCCTCCCAGACCCAGTTTGCTTGAAGGACTAGCTACAGCCATTTAATTTACACCACTGTCTCTCTGGGCACTGATCTCACCCATATGGGTACCTTCTGCTCTTTTCAGCTCTTTTCTGTTCTTTTCTCATTAGAAGTCTGAATCAAAACCCAGGGCTCCTCCTTCCCTAGCTGAAGGGAGTGATAATAACAGTGACATAAAATGAGAACTAGGCACAAGCACAGATGGAAATTTGCTGTAAGAATAACCATTGTGATTAATCTGCATTTCAAAATCTGTTTCTGCCCCCCCATCCCCTGTCATTTCACTGCTTCCTCCCCCCACTCCTGTGGCAAAGTCACCAAAGGGCTGCAGGTTACACACGGATGTTTTACATTTCTACACCTTTAAACTATTGTAATAAAAAAGGTGATCAATAGTTCACCTACAAATAGTTTGGAGGAGAGAAGAAGGTTTGACTGCTTGTGAGCCAGACAGCTCATCTCATGCAATGAGGCTGAACAACTTCTGTTTGATGATCGTCACGGTTGGGTGAAGTGGAGCAGGGAGGGAATAAATGTCTTTGAAATTAGATTGCAAAACTACAGGGCGAAAATGCTGCCTTGAATTTTTAACCAGCCAAAGATCTGGTTAACCAGAATTATGGCTTTATTTAATTTGATAGCTACTTCTTTAATTTGCACTTAAAGTGCTATGGTCCAGCCCTTTTTGAGAGGGGTCTGTTCTGAGGCTGCACAAACCTCCACAGGTACCACTAAGGGCAATTTTGCCTGCCTCCTCTACCTCTCCCAGCTTACAGTGAGTGCAGTTATCTCTGCACAAGACAGGAGAGAGGGGTCTCTGGAAACATCTGAATTCACTCACAGCATCCTAAGACACCTAATTCTGAGACACTCTCAAGCACTTGTGCTGTCAGTTTCTTCAAATGGGGCAAATTCACAGTCAGAATAGACTGTGCCTAAACTTTAGAGGCAAGCAGGAAGGCCCTCAGAGGTCAGGGTAGATATAACCACTGAATTTTAATGGAAAGGCTTCCTTACTGGGTTATGGATTGACAGCCCAAAGGCTTTACAAGGGCTCTGTTTGCTTTAGCAAAGTCTAAAAATGCACTCGAATTCATTGTTGAAGTAGGACTTTTAGATTCAGACAATAAAACTAAAAAGCAGGATATAAGGAAAATTTAATGAACTTTGCTTCCAACTAAAATGCTTCTATCCTATTTCTCAGATGGAAGCAGTCAATTTGCTTCTGCTGCTGTTTTAACAGATGAATTACAAATGTGTTTGATTTTCACGGTAACTTTGGGTTATGCTGGATACATCACACTTGCTTTCGATTGAGCAAAGTCAATGCCAAGTTGTCCATCACTCTGTTTACATGAATCTTTTCATCATCAAAATTAATACTGTGATCTCAATTGTCAATGGTTTACTAGTGTGATATGTGGAAACATTCTCATGGTAGACATCAGGAGTCTCTTCAGAGTGGCAATGAAACCTTTTGTTTAGAATCTTAAGTGATATTGTGACTGTGCTGATTTACACCATTACAACATGCTGGCCCTCCAGTATTAGCCCAAGGGGACAATAAAATTTCTTCAGAATAGCTTTAATTCAGAAGCAATATTCCTGTCTTCCTGCTGCTACCCTCCAAAGGAAAGTGATTGATTTGTTTTTGTTGTGATTTCTGTCAGGAAAAAAAACAACAGGTAAATGGTGCTGCCTCTGCCATCAGCAAGAGGTGTGCGGAGCAGCGTAATGGAAAGACAGACAGCCCCTTATAACACTCCTGGGTACCTGGAGGAAATCAGTTCAGCTCCTACCACCAGAGAAAGACTTAGGGTAAAAGAATCAATTTACCCCACACAACTTAGGCTTCAAAAGAATAAAGCTGTCCTTTCCAAGTCCTTAGCTGATTGTAGCAGACAGGAGAAATGAGGTGTCACTAATCCTCTTGCTGCTTTCCCTGGCTGTTTGAGGAGTACAGATCTCTTTTAAAAAGGCCTCCTGCAGGCAGCTCTCTAGCAGGTGAGTCTGCCTGCAGTGTCAGTGGGGCTCTGTATTGTAGCCATGTAACAAGGCAGTGGTCAACTTCAAGGTCTTTGAAAGGTTAGGTTTTCAAAAGGGAGTGTCATTTCAGTCTCAGGAGAAAAGTCTCTAAATGCTTGTTTAGTTGGGTTACAGCTTAAATAATAATTAACGCTAGATTTGGTATAGGGACCAGGAATTCTATTCTTTTCCTCCACAGCTTTCATAAACTTCACAGTCTAAGGAAGGCTTAATCCTTAGCTTGATTTGCTGCTTTATTGCTGTTGTTTGGGCAAAATGCCACCACACAACTGAAAATTGCTAGGATAGCATAAGCTCAGACAGCCACTTACAAATAGCAGATGTAGCATGAGCACCTGCAGATTCCTGCACTGTTCAGAGAGGCTGAACCCAGTGGACTGGGGTGCACACTGAGGGTAAGGTGCTACCCTGCATGCAGGTTCGTGCCCTTCCTCATGCCTCGTTTCACCATCATCACAAAGCTGTCTTTAAGAGGATTTTGGCTGAACTTATTTCTGCTGGGACAGTCACAAAACAACTGAGCCACTGGGAGCAGGAGGTGGAGGGGTGATGTGCATATGAGCAGGACTGGACACTGCAGAGACAGCATCCAGCTCGTGGAGAAAGATGTTTTAACAAAGCTAGGCCAGCTTTGCCTAGCAGCAAACTCTCTCCCATTGCTCCCACTGTGAAGCAAGATCATGACCCTTGTTCTTTATCAAGCAGACATATTTTCAATTAAAGTTGCCTTCTTAACAAAAAGGGTACGTATTAGAAAGGGCAGGCTGGGACATGTGATGGCTCCTCCAGGTTTTTCCCCTGCGGTGTAGCTGGAACAATGGCCTCAGGCAAGGCTGCTTACTGGAGAGGGGGAAAACTTTCCTTGCTGCCTTTCAAGAAAAAGCAAGGGTGGGAGGGCATTTTTCCTCTGAGAGTTTGAGTATTTTATCCTCTATATAGATATCCCCTGTTACAGTTCAGCCAGCATTAGTGTGTCCATTACAAACCTGTTTGTGTGAAACATCCCTCCTATTTTATATGGTTTTTTGAAAGAAAATCACATATAATTCATAAATGGGGGCGTTTATAAGTGGGAGAATCTTTTGTGTTGAAAAAAATATTATCCTACACAAAAAATAATCAAACAAAGAAGCTGTAACATATCCTTCCATTTGGTGTCCCAGTGATAACAGTTGCATATCCAGTGCAGTTGTAACATCCAGTTACTGGGTCACCACTGCTCTGGCCCCATCAGCTCTTGAGTCTTGCTGGGTCTGAGCAGCCTGCAGAGTTGGCTCCTTTCATGACAAAATTGTCATACTTATGGGGACACGCCTGAAGGTAACCCTCAATAAATTTTTCCTAAGAAAGCCCTTGAGTTTCCTTGTTTCTTAGGAACTAACCCTTCATTTAATATTTTTTAATCAGTTCCATATTATTAAGAGCACTGACTTCTCTGATTTCTTTAAAGACCCACCAAGATGCTAGTAGAGAGATGCACAGAGTCATCCTCTTTGCTCTCACTAATATAAATATGCAGATCCTGACACAGCAGCAAATGACAAAAGAGCAGATGTAGAGGATGTAGAGTGTCTGGTCAAAGGCTTGTCCAACCCCATATGCTGACCCTGACATTTGTGATGTGTTGATACTTGTCTTTATGCTCTTCTGTTGTCCACTTTCCACCTATTTCCTCATCACTCCTGGGACAGGGACAAAAGTCCAGTTTTCATCTTCCTACCTCCCCTTCAGATGGCTGCTTCTCTGGAGTCTCTTTTGCTTCACTGTGATACTTTCTGCTTCCATTTCCCAAAGTCCTTTACAGCTCCTTTGCTGCAGCTGTGTAAAACTGAGAGTGCTTTAAGCCTAGGTCCTATGGGTGTGCTTTATAGGTGCAGCTGTTTATAGCTGTCACTTGGTTTCACTATTCCACAGGGTTTTGAACCTCTTCCACAACCAGTCAGCTTCCTCAGAAAAGGTACACCATGAGCTGGATACTTCATTTAGCTCTGAAGGAGTACCCTGCACATACTCCTTTCATATTTTCCCAAGAGTTCAATGTTCATGTAATGCAGACAAAACATCGCACCCCACCTGTGATTTGCCACCTTCGCTGGTCCCTCATTTTCAGAATAAATGTGACTCCCAGCAAGAAACTGTCACTTCAATGACCCTGGAAGTCATTATGTCTTACAAGATGCTATCTTGCCAAGACTGGGACTCTCATGCAAAAGCATAGGGGTGTGGAAGATGAACAGAACTAATAAACTATGAATGCTCTGTCCACAATCCAAAATGGAAATTTTCTAAAATGTAATACCTTTTTTTTAAAAAAAGGTATCTTCTTCTTGCTGTGATTTTTGAGAATCCAGCAATATCCTGTAACATGGAGCAAAGTAGATAACAGAACAAGTTCTCTGCTATAAAACTGTAAGGAAGTAGACATGTTACAAATCCTTGAGATAAAATCCCTGAGACATAACTTAGCTTACTCTTTTATAGTGGTCATAGAGGAGCAACACTTGTAGGGATTATGATTAACACAATCCCTGATGCTCCCAGAGTTTGCTTCTGGTCTCCAGCAGGAAATGCCCTTCCACTCTGCAAGAAAGAAGCAGCAGCCCAAGAGCTGTGCTACCATTGACTGTTAGAAAGCTTTCATTACAGTTAAAGGGTCAAAATATTGTCAAATGAAAATGAGTGCTGTGATTCTGCCAGACTGAGGTACTTAACATCTTCTTTGCCTCGGTTTTCAAAAACGAGACAGGTTGACCTCAGGACAACTGGCCTCCTGAGCTGGTAGATGGGGATAGGCAGCAGAATAACCCCACTGCAATCCAGGAGGAAGCAGTTCATGACCTTTTGTGCCACTTAGATGATCACAAGTCTATGGGAGCAGATCTGATCCATCCTATGGTGATGAGACAGCTGGTGGAAGAGCTCAACAAGATGCTGTCCATCATTTCTCATCAGTCCTGGCTCACCAGGAAGCCCCAGATGACTGGGAGCTGGCCAGTGTGATGCCCATCCATAAGAAGGGCTGGAAGGAGGATTCAGGAAATTACAGGTCTGTCAGCCTAACCTTAATGCCTGGCAAGCTTATGGAACAGATCTTGAGTTGTCAAGGTGGTGTAAGGCCATAGTTTGGATTTGATGATCTCAGAGGTCTTTCCCAGCTTAGCTGATTCTGTAATTCTGTGATAAACAAATTCAGTATCTGTGTTTAAATCAAGTGGTTCTTCCAGTCCTCATTAGATCTGTGTTTGGCTGGTCACTCCACCATATTTTGTGGAAGGCCTGTGTAATTTAAAGGAAAATACAGATTTTAAAACATGTTCTAATTTCCTCCTTCTCCAGATTTTTCTTTTTCAATATCCATTTTTTTTCCCCCTTTTGATTCCTTGATTCCCATCAAACAGAGGACACAAGCTTGTTTTATGTTACCAAGTAGGTTGGTGGCTGAGTATTGTTATGATGTTCTGTTGTTTTTTTCTTATTTCTTCTCAGGTGTTAAAAGCCTTCATGGCCTGTAGTCCACACATTGGTTTGTAGTCCATCCTAAAGCAATTCTAGCATGGAGCTTTCTTAATAAGTTGCATTTGCTGAGTTGAAACAATACCTTTAAAGTACCAGTGGGGGGAAAAAAAGTATGATTTCTTTCCATGTGGATTGCCCTCAGTAAATAATGATGGTTAGAATTGTTTCAAATCACAAATATAAAACTCAGCCATTTATCAACCACTTCCATAGGTGCTACTGCAGAAGCAAAATAAGCTCAACAGACAGGAAGGAATTATCTTAGAGGGATTTCACAGGCCACAAAAAAAACTGAGAGCTCTAAGGAGTTGTATGCCCACACTTTTAAGTTTTGCCAGTGTAGAACAGACTATATTGAATTATGTACCCATACACCTGTTTTGTTTGGGGTTTTTTTGTAAATCCAGTAATGCTAATTGTTCTAATGCACATCACTGTTTTCCTTGTGAAGCGCTTCACAGCAGCTTTTAACTCCCAGCTCTGTGTTTTAATAACAATACCATCTGGCTGAGTTTTTCAGACTTGCCTCTAGGGGTTGAAATACCATTTTTTCCATTATAATTAATGAGATTTGGGTGTCCAAAACCCCCGGGCAGTTTTGAATACATCACCTGCATCTTTTGGGGTTCTGAAGTGCTCTGAGACTTTCAGACAGAAAAGCCATTAAGCTGACCAGAGATGATAGGATGCTGTCCAGTATTAATGCTCAATACTATTTTTTGTGTAAAGTGGCCAAAGCTTGCTCTGTTGTACCTGAGAGGCAGTATAGTTGGCTTGGTAAAGAATGAACAAACCTCTTGAGGACCTTATCATGTGCATTTAATTCTTATTCTGGAAATACTGACCTGAAGCCCAGAACAATATTTTTTTTGTTGTCCATATAAAAGCAACATTTTTCATGTCTTACATTAGAGCAAAATTAGGTACTTATAAAAGTACATAAAATTCTGGCAAGCCTCAGTAGCAGCCACTACCTTTGGTATGATAAATGTGCAAAAATTTGCTTCAAAATGTTATGCACAAAGGGTGGCCAGCCTTAATGTCAGGTTCCAAAATCTTCATATGATCCCAGTCAACAAAACCCATTCCATATTTACAGAAGAGATGAGAAAAGAGGGCAGGCAGTTGCTCCTTGTCATCTTGCAGACTGGATTTTAGCTGTGCAGGCAGACTTTAACTGTCCCTTTGTCATCATTTCTGGCAGCTGAGGGCTTGGAGGCTCCCACAGCTGGAACATCTGGACCCAGTTTTGCTGGGGAGCCACATTTGAATTTAGCATCACTCTGGTCACTTAATTCTTAAGCAAATTCCTAACTAGATTGACAGCATAAATTCTACACCAAATTATTTCTATCCTGTGAGTAAGTAAAGCCTGTGTGATGGCAAATGTATTTAATAAACTTAAATGGGTCTTTGGCATTTATTTTGAAACACTTCTCCATGAAAATTGTGTAAAAATAAAGATTTCTAAGACAGAATTAAAAATGTTTTCTATCTACTGCAGGAGAATCCTTTCAGCAGAGGTAAGATAGATGGGCTCACTAAAATAGCAAATGATATAAAAAGAAAGTGGCTTCAAGCAGAGGGCAGTTCTTTGCTGTTAAATGGCAAATAAAAAGTAAGTAGTGAGTCAGTTCAAATAGTATTGTTTGGGGTAATCTATTTGGGTGTGCTTATATAATCTATTTATAGGATTAGAATCTACATAAAAATCTCTGTAGTCAACCTTAAGAGTCTTGTTCCATTTTATGTTGTTTTGGGCTTATAACAAAGGCTCCTTATGTATGTTTTACAGGAAAAAAATATAGATTTTTGAGAAAACTCGTGAACTGACAGAATTTTCATGCAATAGCTTTCTGGACTTAAACATGATACCTCAGATATGACTCAGTTATTAGATTTGTAAACTGCATGTGGGAGGATGTGGTTCTATGCTCAGTGTAAGCAGATACATTATCTTGTACCACCTCTCAAAATGGCAATTTTAACTGCAGGATCTCAATTTTCCCTTGTGCCGGTGTTTGCAGAGATCAGATCTGGCTGAAGATTAACATTTATCACAGAAAAATAAAAATAAAAAACAAGCACAATTTTTTCATCAAGGTCAGTTTGCTTGGCTGAGGCAGCTCAGGATGGGAAGGATGGAAGCACAAGGTTAAGGGCAGAGAGGGTACAGGAATCACCCTTCTGGCCCCTGTGTGGTCTCTGGTCAGCTTATGCTCCTAATGTCATCAGACTCGATATGAACACACATATACAGAAAACATACAGGCGATTCAAGGTATCAGCAGCAGCTGGCTACATGCCAGCATATTATTCCTGATAAATCCCATTGCTGACTGTCGGATCTAGAGGGGGTTGTGTGTTTTTCAGCTTGTGGGTTTTCTTTAAGACTGCCAGCTCTATATTCTACATGGATTTTAGGCAAGATCAGAGAAATAATTAGCTATGTAAGTATGTGCAGAAATTTCTCTCTTAGTGAAACAGAATGAAATCCTGACAGACCTGGATGAGACGGAAGAAAGGACAGAAATTTTCCCAGGAATAAGACACGTGTTTCAGAATAAATACTGTGTGTAAAGAAAATGACAGTAGACTCAGTAGGATGTCAAAAGATTCGGGTACGGTAATGTCTGCATTATTATTTGTGGTGAATTTCAAAGACTGCAGACTGACCTCCAGAACAGTTTATTAGCAGGGCTCAGCAAATCACTTCTTCCCTTGTTTACTGGTATAAGTGAGCAAAAAGGGAATAATTCTGTAATTTAAGGAAATACAGGGAATTCATTGCAGAGCGTTTGCACCATGTAGCCAGTTGTTAAATGATACAAACATTAAAAAGGCAAGACTCCACTTATGCTTGTGGAAGGGTAGGACCTTTGTATTAGAGGGAAAAATAATGTAAACCAATCTGAGAGCAATAATCCAAGAGGGGATTGTTGATTCATGTATACTGTAAGAAAAGCATTGTGAGCTTCTGCAAGCTTCTATTTATTTTTCCATGTTTCCACCACCACCCCCCTCCTGAGACAGTAACTGTGACTGAAATATTGTTTTTCCATCCCCAGATGGCAGTGCTGCCTTCCAAGATAATAACACTCGGTAGCTCTGGGAGAGAAATGCTGCCGTTCTCTGACTGTCTTATGTGCCATGTTTCTTTGTTTCAAGGGAAATATGCTACAAATTCTCACCTAACAAGACTGGGGTAATCAGGATGGGCTTTCTCATCCAAGTCTGACACAGCAGCCATCTTCTGTTAGAGGCACCCACCAGATCGCAGCCTATTCATGAGAAATTATGTCTGTGACTGCCAGTCAGAAATTCTGCTGAACTTAACTGTGCAGTTTCAAATATCTTCTAGGTGGGCTAGAGAAGAAATAAGCATGATGGCCGTTTTGGCTCTCAAAGGTGCTGTAGAAGAAGACTGCACGAACTAATCCTGGTCCACAATCCTTTGGCATCTGGCCTAATCCTGCTTCCACTTTCCTCACCAGCCCAGTCCTTGCAGTCCTCAACAGGGCAGGCACTGAGCAGCATTGTAGGTACCACATTAGGCTGTTAAATCTCACACTGTTTTGCAGGCTGAGATAGTGACTTGGCCCCACTGTGCCTTACTCTGCACAATTGCATGGTCCCTTCAGCTACTTGCTTCCCTTCTGGAAGCAAGAGCAGAGCTGTTATTCCACCCTGGGTTACCCTCACTGAGGTGTAAAAACACACCTTTGCCGGGCTATCTGTAAAGCTCATTACTTTATCCTAAACATAAAATAAATGTGTATCAGAATAAAAGAAACCCAGTGCATAGGAATGGCTGCCAGCTCCAGTAGTGTATTGAGAAGATGATAAGGAGCTCTCAGACTCTCCAGAGAACCCAGGAGAGCCAGACCTGATCTCTTGGAAAGCAAAGCTTTTCAGCAATTGAAAATCCAACTGAATGCTCTAGCATGTTGCTCTATTTTGAAATGATGAGCAAGGTCCTTCCAGGTTGGGAGGGTATGATCTTTTTCAAATATCTTCACTTCCACTGCAGCTGTTTTGTGGGTAGCAGGCAGGAAGCTGAAAAAGGACTTGTTCTTTTCCTTCACTGGAGATATTTGCATGTGTCAAGCCCTCTCTAAAAATTTCTGTTGCTTCTTGAATATCCTAAATCCCAGGTGACACTAAAATACACTTCAAGGTAATTCTCTGACCCCCTCCCCCTGCCACCCTGGTTGCAGTTCACAATTGAACAAGGAGAGGCTTTTTTCCACCTTTCCTGACAATGTGCTCACAGAGCCAGTAAGGAAAGATTAAATGCAATCAGAGCTGGGAGGTGCACTGCTCTTCCCCTGACAGGCCCAGGGCAGAGGAGGACAAGGGGGCTCCCTGGGTCATAACTGAGCAGGGAGGAAGAAGGGGAGGACAGCAGCAACCACACGAACAATCTGCCACAGAGGCTTCATCTGGAGGTGGTGCTGCTCTGTGCCACTCTTTAATTGGAGCAAGCAGTAAATATAACCTGGCCTTCCCAGTTAATAGGATAAGAGAAATGCAGATTTAATTCAGAGCAGCTACTGTGCTGTTAATGGTACTTGGGTCACAGCTTCCATCCTCAAGCCCTTCTTTATCCTCTTTTATTTCCTTTGATTTTCTACACAGGAAAAAAAAATAAGCCTTCCTTTTCAGGAAGGAGATATTTGCTGTCCTTTCCCAGGTTTCTCTAATTCATCTCCTCTCACCTCAAATTCCTGTTATGTCCAGAGCCATGTTTTGCAACCCATCACCTCCATGCCCACCTCTTTCACTGACCTCAGAAATTAATAAATCTAAACCACTACACCACCCTATTTAAAATGAAGAGATATCAAACACAAATTGTGCAGTCTCAGCTCTAGCACATCTGGAATTTCTCTATTCTTCTCTGCTAGCTATAGGGAGCTTAGAGAAAAATTTAAAAAGTTAAGATAAAAAAATACCCTTAAAATCAAACCCATAAGCAACTTTTTTCTGGTGGAAACACTCAGCTTTCTAGCTTATTGGGAAGACCAGGACTTCCTTATCACTACACCACACACATAGGCCAACAAATAAACACATCTGTAAATAAAATGCAATAAACATAGCATTTGAAACAGGAGAGAAGAAGTCATATTTCAAAATGGAGGCTGGATTTTGTACTATTTTCTCAGTCAAAAGCCCTCTGTTTCTCAAAACATGAGCAAAGAGGAAAAAGACAGTTTGTCTTAAAAACTGTATTATCAAACCCCTAAAATATTTTTTTCCTCCTTAAGTCTGTGTACGCAGAAAAGAGGGAAAAGGAACTCAGTAATCTCAGCCATTTAAAGACACATCTGCTCATCCCCAGAATTTGATCTCAGCTGTCACCAATTCACCTGAAATGATTATATGGGAAGCCAAGCTTATCAACTCCAGTTTCTTATTTCCAGTGATTACAGCACTTTGCAAGTCTGATGTTTTTTGCCTGCAGAATATGGCAGACTGAAATATAATATTGGGGTTTTTTTTTAAATAACCAGATTTCTCAGTTCAAAAGAAAACCAACACAAAACATAAACAATGTTACTGGTGCCTCAGAATAAAGATAGTTCCATTTTCTAGAATAAGTTTTCTGCCAAATTGATGATTTTTCCATGGCTACAACATGTTTTTCATTTGAATGTTAAATATGTAAAGTTTACTGAAAACAGAGATACTTTATCTGAAATTAAAAAATCCATAACAGTCTTCTTCCCTCTAAATAGAAGAGAAAATTTGTAATTGCTTTTTAAAATGTCTTTTATATATGTACTGAAAAATTACATTTGACACAACTTGGAAATACAATCTTTTTTTTTTTTTTCAATGTATTAAAATTAATTGGAAGACAGTAGCAATATTTGTTGCTATGGTTGGATTAAATCACCCTGACATTAATATTATATATCTTTCACTATTAATAAACAATGTAAAAAGTATTAAGAACATTTGGTGTCTTCTCCTTAAGACCAAGATGGTACAACAGTTTCTGGGATGCAGCCATCCCTGGCATACTTGCAGGGCACATGTGGATAAAGGGATATGGTTTCTCCTTCTTTTTCAGGGAAATATGGGGGGAAAAAAGACATTGAAGAGTCTATGAAAAAAAAATGATTAGAAGAAAACTAAACATTATGGGATTTAGGAGAAAGGGCTAAATAAAAAGAGGCTATGAATTTGCTTGTACGCAAATTGTTTTTTATTTCTTAGTTAGAAATACATAGGTTGCATAGGAGAATTATCAGTCTAATTTTATATTTTCCTTTGAACCAAAATCCTCTGTCTAACTGCACAGGTCACAAAGGTTAGCTGTGTTATAGAGCTTTGCTGGCAGAACTTGGTTAAATGTCTTTCTTCTGACAAATCAGTGTTTTTAAAAAAGGAAGTGACACAGAGACATTTGGGACAGGAAGGCTGTGCACCTCAACTGGCAGTGGCTTAAGTCTCCAGATCCTCCCAAGGAAGGTGAATTTATAAGGAACATTTATTTTGCTTCTGTGACATATCTTGTAAATATTTATACTATTAGGCCAAAAGTCCATAGATGATGTCTCTTACCCAATTCTCCTGGTTTGAGTAGGACGGGAGTGGTTGCAGGTCCTCTTTCATAACTTGGCATAACTGGGAATCCTCTCACTCCTGGTTTTGTCTTTCTGCCATCACCTACTATTCAGCTGGAGCACGTGTTGCATCCCAGACATTTTAATTGCAGTATTCATTACGACTACCAATAAATATGATCCACTGCAGTGGCCCTGGGTGTTTCAAAGAGCTCTTTATCTGTCTTGCAAACTGGCAGATTCTGTTTTCTTTACTCATGTGAAAGTACCTGGTGAGAAGCCCCACTGATTTGGCTGAGTGAGCCAGAGGCAGCCATCCACCAGAATTTCCAAGACTGAGCCAGCCTGGCCCCCCATACCAGGAAGCAGGATCACACTGCAATCCGGATGGCTTTTCAGCCAGATATTGGCAATTTCTATTATCTTTTATATTTTTATTTATTTATTCACATTAGCAGAATATTCAACCAGGACCAGATTCTGACATTTCTAAGGCCTAATTACTGGTCTAACAGGGAAGCCTACGTTAATTGTCAGTAAGACAGTGAGACTATTATTGAAGTAACTGTTGGCAATAAACCTAAATGCCTCTTATCAGCAAGGGAGAAAGCCTGCCAACTTCGTGTTAAAGAGAGTTTTTACGCAGAGTGGGTTTTTGATTTGGGAAATTAAACCAAAATGCAGAGGGTATTTCTGAAAAGAATTATTATGAAGGGATACCAAAACGGAAGATGAAGCCAGGAGAATGAGAAAGAAAAAGATGCTTGGGAAATTTTTCTCTGGATGCATAATTTGGTTCAAGGGGAACAGAAGAACTGAAAAGAGGAGTTGTCTTTTTATGCACTAGGAACTGGAGACAGGCTTCTGGGAGTATCACAGGAGCACTCCTACTGCTTCAAAAATTTCTCAGGGGCTTGATTACTCTGGCTTGATCAGGTTTAAAGAGACTGACGCCTTTGTGGGAACGAAGGAATATTTCCATGGCGTGGACATTCAATGCTTGTTTTATTTCTTTTCCTTTTTTTATTTCTGCCTAATTTCATGGGGCATTACCACAGATGGTCCAGGAATTTAACTACACTAATTTCTTCCTGTTGCAGAGACCCTTGATCTCCTTTGCCCTGCACTTGTTACACAATGTAATAATGTGCTTTTACTGTTTAACTGTACAGTTAGGGTATTCGGGGTTTATGTAGTCGCATAGACCTTTCTGAAATAATTTTTATTGTGTTTGCCCATGTCAGTGAGGGAGATTAACCTGTTGGAGGAACAAACCACCTACTGGCAACCAGTACCATCACACAGAGAAAAATTTGCTGTGAAATCACATGCCAGCTTGTAGTGTGCTCCCTGTGAAGTGCTGGACATGCCTTAGGGCAAAACTCTTATCCCCAGGTCTTTGTATCATGCAATCTTGTCAGGTTTTTGTATCCACTCTTAATTTTTATGAAAGTAAATACGCCAAATCAGTAATCCAAGATAACTTGAAAGGTGATCCCAATTTGTTATTGACTACCAAATATTGTGGTGGGCTATGACCTACATGACAGGTGGTTCTCAGAAATTATCTAATAAATCACCACAAAACAACATGGAAAAGTAAAATATATAGATTGCTGTGGAAACAAATCAGTCAGCTGATTTCTGTTATCTTTGAAATGCTTCTTTCTGGTGTAGCTGTGTGAGAGATCTCTGTGTGGCAATGGATATTTCCAGTCAGTAACACCAGCTCAGTTGTTTGAAAATGTTTATTCTATTGGGAAATTTATGTTGATGTGCACTCTGTGATGCTTTAGCCCATTCTGGTAAGAAGATCTTAGGATAGAATTGATAGGAGATAGTAAAAATACTTCCCAGAGAAAGTGGCAAAACTTCTTTTTAGAAACTTGTGAGTTTTGCCCCTCTTAACAAAAGTTTTAAAAATACAGACAGTCTTTAGAAAATTCACTTGAAAAATAAAATTTCTCTGTCAGATTCATGGCAGCAGCTGCCATGGGATATAAGTGCTGAGTTTGGTGTACAGGTATTGACTATGCAAAATGACAATATTGATGTAGAACTGAAGTGCTTTTTCCTGGTATAGTCTATGTGAGGATCTATATGAGCTTTGGAGCTCTAGTCATACCACCAAGAATTCTTCAGTAAACCACCTCTTTCTCACAGAAACAAGATCATCTGATCCTCTTATTATTTTTCCATAATGAAGGATCTAATTTTCTCTTTCCTGGTTATTCGGGGTCTTGCCTGATACAATCTCAAAAGCTAGCACAACTCTATTTTTATCTTGTTACTGCTTGAGTTTTCTAAAGGTAGCTTTAACGTTCTTGATTGCCTTACCTGCTACATAATCTAACACTGAATAATGATAGCAGCTATCAACTGATCTATTTCTGTGCTCCTAATCTGAAAAATAATCCTAATTTAATTTATGAAAGAATGTGTACTATTTTTTTGTCGGTTTGCATGATTTGGATTGTGAAGTCAGGTTTTTCTGGTGTTGAAATTCCCAGTATGTTTTTCAGCCATGCTTTGTAATACGTTTCTTCCTTTTTCCATAATGACTCGGTTAAATACTGTTTATCACGGCAAAGTTTGCAGAACATTTTCTCTTTCTGTGTCTGCTGGGGCATCTTTGTTAATGCTCATTATGGGCCTGTACCAAATCCTCACAAAGTAAAAGGAAACATTCCCCTTGGAGGAATCTGACTTTGGATCAAGCTCTCAAACTACATTTTGGTTTTAAATGGCTTCTCCTTCCCCAACCCTCCCACATCTTTGCAATGCATTGAGGTAAGGAAAAAAGCTAACACTGTTGCAATATCCTTTTCTCATTTAAAAGCAATGCTTTTAGAGGAAAATAAATGTGATATTGTGTACTCTCTTATAATAGCCATGGGTAAAATTATGCTGCATTGGTTATTGTTCTTTACATATATTATCAATTGAAAAGGAAATGAAGTTAGAATTAATGGACCCATTTGTACAAACATGATTGTTAATATTAATATGCAGGGTAAATCAGTTGGCAAGAGCAGAAATAAATTAGTGAGTATTACTCAAACGCAGTATTTCACTAGAGACTAACTGCACAGAGGCTGAGAATACAATCCTGTAGTTCAACTGGTATGTGGGGAGGCTTCTCTTAGAGTTCAGGAGAAATATCAAAGTGCAGATTCCCCATAGTACACTCCTATTGTCCACAAGTCTGCAGGTGTTGCCAGGAGATCACTAGTGTTTTCTGAGAAAAAGCACTCTGCAAAGGAAGGAGTTGGTGGAAGTAACAGCCTTCCCCATTTCCTTCTATGGCTGCTGGGCTCACATTGCAGCTGCAGGACAGTCTAGATTGATTTTTCATTTGAAAAAATAACCACAGGGAGTCGGCTGGCTTTTTTTTTTTTTTTTTTTTAACTCTGCCTGCCTGGGGAGTGCACAGGTTGACTTCCTCGTACCTCCACTGTAGGGGCAGACAACACAAGCAAAAAGACTCCTCAGATGTGCAATTGCTTAGGACAAAACCCTGTCCCTAGTTAAGAGGTAAATCTTTGGAGCGCTCAGGAGGAATCTTAGTAGTAGAGCAGAGATTTTAGTACTCAGTTAACCTTGTTTATAAATTATTCTTCTAAAAACATTCTATTTGTGATCTTTCATTATGATGTTGAAAGTAGTATTTATGTGCCTCAAGCCTAAATTTCTTTTAATTATTACTTACCTACCAGGCAACTTGTTTTTTGGGAAAAGGAAAGACACCCATCATAACCATATGTCCTTGTTTTGTGAACTCCTTCATTACATCTGATTCTTTCAGAAAAAACGGTGTGATAGTTTTGCTGGCCTATTTCAGAACTGATTTTAAATTACCTTACTGACACAAAGCTATCAATCCCTTAATCTGAAGAAACTGCAGATCAATCCAAAGCTTTTTTCTTTTTTTTTTTTTTTACATAACAAGAAAGGGCAATTTTCCTAAAATCAACAAATCCTCTTGGACATGGTCTTTCTTTGTTTATGTGAAACACTAATATTTTTTTTCCTTTTATCCATTCATCAAGCTTTTCAAATGTAATAATGGAATAACATTAGGGCAAAAAAACCCCACAATCCTACAATGTTATATTCTGCATCTGAATGATAAGAATCCCATTAAAACTCAACATTAAAGCATTGTTTGCTGGAAGAAAAAATGTCATGGCTTTGATGGAGAAAAACAAAAATAACCTTGGCTTTTCTAGCTTTAATCAAGTAATTTGTGACCCAGTAAGAGCTCTCTACTGCTGAGTTATTTTCGGAGCATTTATCACAGGTGTTTCACTTGTGTTCAGCACATCCTGATTCTAATCTTAATACTCTTAACAATAGTAGGGCAGCTTTTGAGAACAAACAGACTGGCTCTCCTGCCAGTAAGTATTGCATTCTTACACAATCATTTTTATTTGGGATTTGAATACCTTTTCCAACATTCATTTCACCTAAAAACTAGCTCCATCCACATAGGGGGGTGTCTTCTTGCATCACTAAGTTGTTCAAAGAGAGATGTTCATGGAAAAATTTAAAATTTGTGCTGGTTCCTTCTAATTTGAGCAATGATCAGTGTGCTGGACAGCAACCATTTGAAGGAACATTCCTATTCTGTGTGCTCACCACTTAGGGTCTTCTCATCCAGTTGACTGGCAACTGGGCTGTATCGTGGGCTTAAATCATGATGCCATATAAACAGAAGCAGAAATAACCCACGGTTCTCTAATTAGCCTCATTAATTCATTACTTGTGAGAGCTCCTGGCTTCACTGGTCCTATGATGGATTGCGGCAAACGCAGTGTGCATCCCAAGCCAAAGGCGAGGGCATGTAAGAGCAATGTCCATGAGATGATCTTCACATCCAGCAGTGAATATTTCTGTTTAAGTACTTAATATTTTTTTAAGTACTCCAGATCATTTTTCTTGGAATGATTATGCTTTTCCTCTGTGATAAATAAGACTCTGCCTGAGGATACCAGAGGGCATGCAGCACCAGAATAATATCTTTGAAACATATTTTGAGTGGTGATCACACCATTTCTAGCTCACCATATGGCTTAGTGCAGCTGTCCTAGCATTAAAATGACCTTCTTCATTACATAAAGGTCACAGATGCAGAATTCAACATTTTGTAACCCTTGGCAGGGGTACAGGCTATGCAGGGAGTACACCTGTTGTCCTGCCTGCAGTTCAGAACACCAGCACCCATTAATTGATCGAAATAAGGGATTTAAATTTAGCTTGCATTGCTGTAGATACCACCAGTTAATAAACCTAGATGTCATTAAACAGTTTCATGTGCTGAATTTAATAAATAACGATGCTAACATACTAGTATCACGTTCTTTGTAGCTTTTTCTTTGTTATCCCTAGTAAGCAGAACTGCTACGTCCTTCTTTACTCAACCTGATAATATTCTCATCTTTAAGAAAAGAGAAAATAGAAAGGAAGTTAAGACAATGACCAGATGTCTCTATACATAAAACAGTTGAACTTTTCTTCACTCAGAAAATTCTGCATATTAATAGTGGAGTTGAGAGAATGCCCAGTTTTAAGCCTTTTTCCCTGCCTTGTCCTGCAGAAGCTGCTCTGCTAATGAAGAACTGAACTGGATTTCCCTGCTGTTTTCCCCAAACCAGCAGAAAAACTTTGGGGTGTTCCTCTGTGTGTTTCTCCTACTGCTTCACTCTGCTTCAGTGAGTCAGCACTTCAAACAAGATAGAGTACTTGGCCTCTTGACTTAATCAGGATTGTGAAGGTCAATAAAGGGCATGAATAACCACTGAAACACACTTCTCCCATAGGAGTGTTCAACAGCATTGCCTTTTGATGGGTATATTAGAAAAAAAAAAAAAGCTGTAGTTTGCTTGCACTTCTGAAAAATTGCTAGATAGAATGTCTTAAACAGCGTATTTTAAGAAATAGAATTCAATTGAATCTAATTTAATTGAATCAAACAGAACTACTACTTCAGCTGGAAAGGACCTATGACTAGTTCAGCTGCCTGACCACCTCAGGCTTACCAACAGTTAAAACATGGTTTTAAGGACATTGTCCAAATACCTCATAAATGTTGACAGGTTTGGGGCATCAACCACATCTCTAGGAAGTCTGTTTCAGTGTGTGACTACCCTTTCAGTAAAGAAATGTATCCTAAGTTGGGCTTGACATTGTTCTTTCCAGCTGACCATCCAAAAGTACTTTGAGACAGCCACTGCAAATTTAGTAGTCCTTCTGGAGGGATTTCATCAGTACGATGCTAATACATTTAGGAATGTCTCAAAATCACTTTCCCTCAGTCTCAGAGCAGCACATCACTCATACTATTTCTGCCTGCTCTGTGTGTCTTCCTCAGCATTGGGCTTTCATAAAAGCTACTGATTTAGTTTGTTTAGGACATAACAAAAACATCCTCACTGCCTAACTGAACTTGGAATACCTAATGTGGGAGCATCTCGTTACAAAGGGACTCCAATCATTGATCTGGGGTGCGACATTTTTTCTAATAATTAATAAAAAATTCCTAAAGCATTTTAAAAATTGGCACAAATAACACCCCAAACCAAACCAACACCCTAAGACTGTATTTTATTCCCACAGGTAATGGACAAAAACAAGTGAAAAGGCACTGAAAGTAAAGTACATGATGCTCAGGGAGATTGGCACAGCATTATGAAGCATCTCATTTCAGCTACCAGAGGGGCTCATATTGATTCATTTTTTTTTTCATTCTCTGTGTGTTCTTTTGTAGAGACTTCAAATAGAGTCTCCATTTTGTTCTTATGAAAACCACGTTTCTTAGAGGGCAATGTGGGGGAGGGAAAAGAATAGCTCTGCTTGAAAAATAGCAGCCTACTTAGCACTTACAAGAAGATTAGACACCCTAATGTTCTGAGAAGCGCCTTTTCAGGTACGTAGAGGGAAGATGGATGCCTTGGGAGTATTTAGAAATTATTTAAATCCATGCAGGTTGCTGAGTGTTTTCTCATTTGTGCATTGTGAGAGACAGATACAGATTTTAGCCATTGCTTTTGGAGCTATAAAATTTAAATTAGGAGCAAAGAACAAGGACCAATTCAGAAATACCTCTATCTGTAGGTTATAATTGAAGTTATTGGAAAGGTTGTTAGACAGAAAATCAGGGCTGCCCCAGCAGCTAGAATCTGACTCCTTGATGATCAGACAGGGAATACGGAAAACTCCAGTCATGATCCAAGTCTGAATGAGTGAAAGATCAACTCTTCATTCAGTCAATTATTTCTGTCAGTTTAGAAAATTCTAAATCTTTTCAGGATCAAAGAAAGTTATATTTGCAGCACCAGTGCCTGATTTTACTCCTTCTCTTCAGAAAGGTTATTATTCTTAAGTAAGACATGCAAAAGTTCTAAGAGGCACATAACACTTACTAAGTTACAAATTTTGCTTCAGCATGAGGAAGGGAGAACTCACCTTTCTTCATTTTTCCCTGGTTGGTTTTTGGAGAGGCTTTAACCAGAGTTTCTCCAAACTTTTGTCTCCTATGCCTTCCTAATATTTGGAGAAGTGTCTGCGCTTTGTGCAGTCACAAACTTGTTTACAGTTGTTCCATGCAACAACTTCTCTGGCTCCTCTGGTTCAGAGATTTAAAGTGACCAGAGAGCAGGAGCGTATGGCTTGCACTGGATCCCTGACAAATTACTTGTTCTATTGCTTTTTAGGAGAATGTTGAAAAAAAAAAAGAGAAAAAAAAAAAATTATGTTGGAATTTTGGTAGAGAAAAAGAAAAATACTGAAAAAATACTATTGCTGCTTCTCAGTGTCTGGCACTGTAACTGACCAAAATATGAACCATACAAATGACAGTTTAGAGAAGGGGGAGGGAAGGAAGGACAGCAAAAAATTCTCATGGCTCAAATAACTTTCCTTTTCCTCCCCCACTTTATCTGACAGAATTAATAATCTGGCAGGAAATTAAACCTATGCACCTGACAAAGAACTGCTTAGATATGATGTGTGATTATAGATGACTCATTCCCATTCAGGAAGAGGGAAGAGATTTCTAGAATCTTTAAAGATTCTAGAAAGCTCTGCTTTCTTTATTTATTTTTTTTCCCCAAAAGACATTTTACATCTCCATTTTCTAAATATGATCTATAGATAGTGTTCATTTCATACAAAATAGGAAATATAACAAACTTCTTTTAATTCTGTTTCCTAGATAAGTCAAATGATAATGAATTTCTATGCCAGGTTTTTAAATAAAATATTTTAATACCCTGTTTTCCAAGTGGAAAGAATTGCTTCCTAGCTTCCTGTGAACTGTATTTTTAAACATGTGTGGAAATAGCTGGACACTACTGAAAAACAAAATCAGTGTAATGATAACATTGCAAGGAACACAATAATACAGAACTCTTACATAGCAGCTCTTGCATAAAAGTCTGCAGTGCCTTCACAACGACTGAAATGATTATTTTTCGTAACAGTTCTAAGATACAGAACACAGCTGCACAATGAGTACTCAGTTAAGGATGGAATCAACAGAGGTGATTACCTTCGGTGCAGAGAACCACCACTTAGTTCAAGTCTTCATCAATAATAAACAGTTCAAGCAGTGACTTGGTTTCTATCACTGAAACTGTCAAGGGATTTGAGTTTTCAGCATTCCTGATCTGGAATTTATCCAGGTTAAGAGGCAAACAGTGACTTTCAGAAAAATTACTGTAGGTGTTACATGATCAAAAAAGGGCACAACCCAGCAGCAGGCCCCATCAAAGGATTAGACCTGCAACATCAGGGTGCTCTTTAATAAACCCCTATCAGAATATTGACTCAGAACAGACTTAAAAGGAAGACTGCAGTCAAGTGAATCACCAGCACTGTTTAGTGCAGACTGAGTGTAATGTCACTTCACTTGAGGGATTTGACATGATGAGAACACAGAGTGGTGAGATGTACAGCCTACAACCACCAAGGACTTGTGCTTTCAGGAAACACATTTAAAATATTGTACTAAATTTGCAAGGACTATATTCAAATGCCGCTATACTGGGCAATTATTACCATGGTAAGTGGTGCACCTATAAGACTAAGACCCTGCACTCATTACTGTGAGATCCTCTTATTAAATGTTTTTAACATTAAACAACTTGGATGGTTAAAAAGAGTGGGTTTTTTCTGTTCAAATGCATAATTTATTTGTTTTTGAAAGTTTAAGGTGTTTCCAGAATTGATATTACTAACAAAAGGATATTTTTTCCACATTAAAAGGTAAGGTGTTAGACTGAAAAACACTCTGTTGTATCCTATTCTGTACTTGTTATTGATTTCTCATGTCCAATAATAATTAGTCTATATTTTATTCTTTTATAGATATTTAGTATCTTTTTCCTCTAGTGCGGCCTTTACTACATGTATAAACTTGTGCTGCCTAGAGCTGTTTAAATCTCCTGTGGATCTCCTGTTGTCTGAGGCTTTCCAGGTCCCAGGTCCTGACAAGGCTGGGGAGTGATGCTGGGGTGTCCCTGAGCTCGGGAGCTCCCTGCGCAGCTGGATCTAACACTCACTCTGGGATTATCTCAGTCACTGCCACCACCACCTCATGGACTGCAGCTTTGAAAGAGAGAGTATCTTGCTATTTTTGTAACAATCAATTACAGAGAGCCAAAACTACACGTTTATGTTCCTGTAAATAGTAACTTATAAATCTAATCGCAAAATTCTGATGTGTTCCAGCAAATGGCCTGGACTAGACAGCCTTGTCCAAGGAACAACCTTCATCTGCTGGCCCTTCTAAGTTTTGTTAGAAAACAGCTTTTTCTCTCTTCAGTGGGAAGAGGTTGGACCAAAACACAAAGTGAGGGAATGGAGATAGGAGATGTACAGAAGGAAAGACAGAGCAGAGGACAATAGTGAGAGCTAGAACTGGGAACAATTAATTTGAAACAGAAAATAAAAAAATGGAGAGTTACTTTGAAAAGGAGGGATTAAGGCATGATAAATAAACTAGCTTGTGTTCAGTAGCAATGAAGAATGGGAAGCATCTTAGACATGATGACAGATAGGCAGTGGTGAGAAAGGATGAAAAGAGGTAGGCAAGATCCAAGATTCAAAATTAGTATAGCAAAATGTCCTGAAATGGCAGCTCTTGATACAGCTCAGTAGAAATTCATCCCTTAGATTTTAAGGGTTTTTTCTCCCCCTCAAACTTGCATAAGTAAGGCTTTGCTCAAAGCTTGGTAAGACAGCTAAGATATGAACTCAGATTCTAGGAAATGACAGAACCAACAATGAGTGTTTCTGTCAGATTTTATCTGGTTTGGGCATTTTTTTCTTATGTTGCAATGAATGGCTTATATTAAATCTGGGCAGTTATCAAGGGGCAGAGAAGTAAATCTGTATCTATTAAAAAGAAACGGAGAAGCTGAAATAGAAAGATCAAGGGAGGGGGAGATCAGTGGGAATGGGTGCAAGATTTTGCACCCTTTACTGAACTGTGTTGTTGGTCACAATTGAGCCCAGTCCAAGAAAGGTTGAAAGTGATAGTCATCTGCTGGCATATGAAATGCTTCAAGTTTTATAGAAAGCAAAATTATCATTTTCTTGTTTTGACAGAAAAAAAAAAGAGCACTGAAAACAAATTCTGTGGGTATGGAATATGAGTTTTGTTGTTGACAACTGGGACATTGTGAATGCCATATAGCGAGAGCAGAAGCATACATATGCCACAGAATGGTTTGGCATACTGGGAACACCTTCCAGGGGAAAAATTATATTGCTTTCCAATCACCCCTTATTGGAAGGCCACTCCCCAGACTCTTGATACCAGTGATGGACCTGGCATTACTGCAGGATAACTGCAAACCCCTTGCATTCACTACTCAGAGTTGCTGAAGCAGGATCCTCAATTTATTTCTTTGACCAAATATTAGGTGTAAACCAGTCTGCTCTGCTAAAGCTCATCTGAAATTTGCAGTAGCTCTGCTTGCAGACAACTGGGGAGATTTACAGATGTGTACAAAAACCAGTATCTGACAGCAAATTCTTCCCTTTTGTATCATCACCATTACTGGGGTACCTTTCAGCATCCTTAGGGAGAGCATGTCTTTCCAGTCCTTCTCGTGCTCAGCTCAGCCCTCTGATGTGGTTGGTGATTCGTCTCTTTTTGTTCTTCTTGAAGAGCCTGTCTCTTTGATGACAGTCTTTGATGTTCCTGTTTAAGATTCAAACATACTGCCTTTTTCTATCATAAAAAAGAGTTTTAAAGCAAAGCAGAGGTCATAGGAATAAATAGAGTTCATAAAATCAAACAAAATTAATTAAGATTGTATCATCAGATTCTTCATAGTTTCTAGTGCAGTAAAAATCACTGATAGTTTATGAACTTTTCTGTATATATTTTTGAATTTAGGATTTGAGGTTTGTTTGGTTTGGCTTTTTCGTTGTTTGTTTTTTGTTGTTTTTTTTTTTGTACTGCCATGTGTTTACACAATTTAGATAAAACATAAATTATTGCAGTTTCTATGAATCATTTCAAATGGTATTCATGGATTTATTATCATCATTATGACCATGGTTTCAACTCTTTCAGATGTAGCTTACCTTACTGAAAGACATTATCACTGCTGTTGAGAGCATTTATTTAGAGAGAGGAGACGTCTCATAATAATGACATCCATTCATTTTCTCCTTAGGAATTCCTCCAAATCATTTATTTCTGGTTCCTGGAGGATTTGCCCAAACTCTGCAGTGGCACAACAGCGACAAAATAATCATAAGTAGCAGCCCCAGAATGTGCAATTTCTTTTATTGGGCAGATACTGACAGTTATGGACAAGAAAAAGCATTTTCCTTCTAATGCAATAAATTTTCCATTGTGGCAGTACTTTCAGACATAGGAAGGTGCAGTGCTCAAGGATTGAAACACGCTCTGCACAGAGCTTGTTATTCACTGCCTTGGCTGTTGGGCTTATTCCCTCTCCGTTATTCCTAACTGGTGTCATAGATTGTCACTTTCAAATTTTAAAGCAATAAAATATGCCATTAATATAATAGACTCCCTGACTTGCATGAGTTTGGATGATCAGAAAATTCATTCCCCGGTAGGGATTTTTAAACTGTAGTGAAGAATTAAAAAAACCTCACTGCATGTCAAGGAACCTGCCAGGTTTTCCTAAGCTCTTTCACTTATAAGGTAGGAAAGGGCAGAGAGTCCAGCTGTTAATGGAAATTACAGAGGAGAGCTAGAACTTTGCCCAGCAGAACTGTTTGGGCTCTACACAGGCTGTAAATTAGTTCCTTCGGAAGGAGTATACATGCATTGTGTCACTGTATATATTTTCCTCAGAAAGCACCAAATTAGGATTTCAACCATTCTGACTGGTATTATGACAATTTGGACGATGAGCTAGGATAGGATACTCTTGCAATTTCCAGAACAATATGGTTGTATATAGAAATTTTGTGATTAGAGTGACTAATAGTGAAAGTAGGCTTGTAATTTTTTACAGCAAAAGAAAACTCAGCTCTTCCAAAAAGCATCAGAAAGTGGAAATTTCATCTCTGAGGAGTCTGACACAATTGTGTGGGGTGTTGAGAACATATTAGCTATAAACCATAGTTCTATTCAGAGCCTCACTATAAATGACATTGCAACTGCTTTGTTCAGAAGAAAAGAAAGTGAAGATTTGTAATTCGTGCTGTAGGATTCACTGAAGAGAGTGGGATATAACAAGCAAGCCTCAGCTTGCCCATTACTTGGGGAAATGAAATATCTATTTAAGGTAAATGCTTTGAGGCATGTAAATTTTAAAGTTCAGACTGGCTCTCAAACAGTATAGATTGAATATGTATAAACAGCTGGCGACTGTTACAACATGATATTAACCCTCATCAGGCTGTTATCACAGAGATGCCTCTGCTTGTCGTCTTTTAGGATGTATCTTTGAGGATTTGGGTTTGGAATTACAGTGATGGAGAGTATGAGACAAGTTCTGTACCTTCCCTAGCCCAACAAGACTCTAAGGATGGTCTGAGGCATTCAAGATCAGCAGGGTAGGTAAAGGGAACCACTGAGATTCAGCTGAGTGCTGGGAATTCCCCTCTTAACCTGTTCATCAGGTAAATGAGGAACTAGGGGAAATGGGAAATGGGGTAAGCTGAAATCTGATGAAGTGTCAGATGGTAGAACAGACAGAGGAAGTGATGGACAGATGTCTGTTCCTCTACCCATGCCTTGGCTAATGATTTGGAGTGCAGCTACCTCCATCCACCACCCTGCACCCACAGGGCAAACCCAGCCCAGGGGCACTGGAAAAGTGCCTTTAGATGAGCCATAACCCAAAACTCACAGCTGGTAACAGCCAGTTGCAAATCATCTACAGGTACCAATAATTTAGACAAATATTTTCTGCTACATGACACAGGTAAAGAGATTAACAAAGAAGGTAGTCTGGGAAAAAGAACAGGAAATATGAACAGCAGTCTAGAGATGGACATAGGAAGAAGGGGTCTGGGAGAAGAAAGAGTGAAAGAGATATGCACTGGGCTAATACCTGTGGCCTTTCAAACCCCTCACCTCCCCCTGTTGCCTTCCTTTAGTGCTTGCACACATAGCTTGACAGCTATGTCAGCTTATTCAGCTATTCAGCTTATTTTGCAGGCTGAATATGTACTTTTAAGATGGTACTAAGATGCACTTTTAAGATGGTCTCTGCAACACTGAGAAGCACTACATGAAACAAGTTGCATGAGCACCCATCAACATGGAGGCAATTAATTTCCTGCTTCTTAAACGTGGGTCTAAGGAGCAAGAATAATAAAGCACAGTGGGTGAGAGTAAATGAAAGAAAAGTAAACAAATCTGTAAGTAGAGCTTCTTGGGGTGGCTTAGAAATACAGTTTTTAAGGTAGAACAATAATTAAAGCATATTTTTATTTTGGCTGTGTTTCTGTTAGTTT
Source organism: Poecile atricapillus (assembly GCF_030490865.1). Lineage (NCBI taxonomy): Eukaryota > Metazoa > Chordata > Aves > Passeriformes > Paridae > Poecile > Poecile atricapillus. The sequence continues at coordinate 37,981,373 of NC_081289.1, read as the reverse complement.
TGTGCCAAATTCTGCAATTTTTCTGGCATTGACATAAAAAGGGAGCACCTGCATCTACTTCAAAAATCTGAAAATTCTTGTCTTCAAAATAAATCCTTCAGACAGTAAGGCATTCCTCTATCACACATGTTGTTTTCCTTTATCAGCTTCAAACCTCAGTCAGGAAAGGAATTCTGAGGTTTGTCTGAGGATATTTTCCTTCCGTGGGGGCTTTTGGAATTTAAAGGTAGAAAATCCTTAGGTAGGGATAGATTTTATTCTTGAACAGTGAAATTACATTCAGTTTTGACTGATGTGAGAGTTATTTATAATAATTAATTGCCTTCAGTAGTGTGTGTTGTTTAGAAAGATCCTCCAGTGTGTTAAAACTAACATCTAAAAATGTTCTATTGAAGCTTGCTCACTAGCCTAATCAGCATCTCTAGCACCAATTGCATCACCTACTGCATCCTAAAATACCTCTGGGCTCAAAATACATCACCAGTGCCACTGTTTCATATTTGTATGGGTTACCCCTCCCACTCCCTCATATCTGCTGGGTGGAGAAAAATACACACAGGTCTCTGGGATTACAGCTGGTTCCAGCCCCACTCCCGTGGTGAGATGATGAGGAAAGTCATCATGGGGAGTTTCCAGATTCCTCACTTCTTCTCTGTGTATGGGTGTTAAGTGCAGGAAAAGTCCCAAATGATTATTTGTTGGACTAGATTCTTCTGCACTGTCCCATGGAGCAACAGACTTCCTCACCAGCTGCTTGTGAGCAGATATGCCATAAGACATCTGTTCTGCAGTCCAAACAGTCCTCAGGCTAAATGCTGGGTTTGCTATGAAAAGGTGCACCATACTTAAACTGAAAGGCCAAGCTTCTGAAATATAGGATGTTTCTGTAATTAGCAATTTACATATAAATTTCTATGAATAGCTACAGTTCATAAAGCTTTCACCACAGGAGCCAGGTCTTGGTAAAAATACATTCTGCATGCAGAAGGGCAGAGCTAAGGGTTTCCAGGCAACTATGGAAAAGGTATTGTCCAACCTATTAATTTTCCAGGCAACTATGGAAAAGGTATTGTCCAACCTATTAATCTTCAAATCCTGTGGACCTGCCAGGATTCCGGGTGTAGATGCAGAAATCCCTAGGCAGTATAGAATGATGAAGGGTAAACATAAAGCTGCTCATCACAGAAGGATTTCAAAAAGACTTTTGGGGCTGCTCACCCAAAAAGGCAAATACTTGGTCAGATCAGCCATGACTTTGTGTAGCTGCATCTTGAAAACCAAATTCAAAAAATGGATGGAAATTTCTGGGTTTACCTGCACAGGTTGACAGGGCAGCACTGCAAATTTTTTCCTCCTAGTGAAAAGTTTTCCTTAAGTCCTTTTATTTTAACTCCTCTTCAAGTAGTTGTTGCCTGCTTTTAGACCAAGCCTAAGACTCTTCAGCAGTCTAAGGATATCTCAGTTTTTCATTGTGATTGTTGTGTAGGTTGTCCAAAACTTGATTCACTTTTTCACATGAAGCCTCCCAAGCTCCAGGCAGATGGGAAAAGCAACTTTCTCGTTTTTCTCATCTCTTTTAGGGAACTCCTTTCAACATAGGGTAAACTTCATTTTACCTTATTCACAGCAAGGGAGAGTATTCAAGCTAGAGTCCAACAATAATCTTCTTTTTCAGCAGGATTACTACAAATTATTTAATCAGATATGAGTTTATACTATTCCAAGAGCAGAAATTTGCTTGTCTCCATGTTGGACATCATAAAGTTTCTGTTTTCCCAGCTCTCTAGTTTATCAAAATCCCTGTGGATTCAACTTATGACATTCATTTTGCAAGTAACTCCTTCTAATTCAGCATAATTCATAAATTTGAAGGTGGTAATCCTAGGTCATCACCTAGGTCATTAATTAAGACATCCAACAGTGAGAAAGAGCAGCCATTGGACTGCTCCGCTCACTGCTGGCCACCAAGCAGATGCTGAGCTACTCATTGATAAATTTGAAGCCCAGAGGTACTGTTAATTTTTACTCCATCTAAACATCATTTTTTCCAGTCCACAATCCCTCAACTGCCAGCTGGCAGAATATGGAGTGAAAAGCTCTCCTAATGCTGAGATACATGACATCCACAAACCTCACTTTGTTGTAGGAGGCACCCAGGTTTGCTGAACGTCATTTGTCCCTGGTAAATCTGGTGATTGCTGATTAAAATGGTAAAGTTTTTGTTCCTCACAAGCTTATTAATTAATGCATCCGAAAAAGACAGGCTGTGTGATTTTTCCAAGGTCTGAGGTGAGCCTGGCTGATCTGTAAGTCCCCAGATCCTTCCTCTTGTCCCTTTTAGGAATGTCACCCAGTGCCACTGAGCAAAGCATCCAGGGAAATGTGTGTTTTCTCTGTGAAGGGCAGGGGATCCTGGAATTGTTTTGCCGCGACAGAGGGGTCTGAACCTGGGAAAGCACCATGATCATGGCAGCATACAGTGAGCTCTTGCTGCTCCTTGAAAATTTGGAGACTGTGTAAATCTCCTGCCAGGCCATGCCCATATGTACAAAGGTTTTTGTCCCAGCTGACTGTGTAATTTGTGTGTGGTCATACCAGTTTTTGGCTTCTTATTTAGACACCTGAATTAGGAGGGAAAATCACCATATACACAATAATTCCCTTACTAAATAATCCAGAACTCTCATTTTAATCAACATTTTAGCTCAATTTCATTCTGTGTTTTTCTGTCTTGGGGGTATAATGATAATAAAGGAATCTGACTCAGTCCCCTGAGTTAAGAAATTGCTCCCTTAGGCGGTGTGACTCGTCCTACTGAGTTCAACTGGAAATTTATTTTGTTGCATAAAATAGAAAAATATGATTCATATACAGTTAATACTCAGCTGCATGTTTGCAATTTGAGCATTTAATGAATTTCAGTTCAACAAATTAATTGCCAGTTTAGCCTGAAATGTTTTAGAGGTCCTTGGGAATACGAAATAACACAATTGCATTTCCTCATCTGCATGGATCAGCACATGACCTCTGCAGCTAAGACTGTCTTAAGAAAAATGTTTTTTCTATTTAGAATAGCAATCACCAAGCAAGCCAAACCATTCTGTAAGTGAGGTCACATGCTAAGGGTGCTTTTGCTAATTGTTTCTGGGCATGAATGCAAAGAAAATAATTCAAATTTCATCCAAAGTAATCAACTCTACTTGAAAACAGCCACAGGACCATAAAGTTTTGAAACTAATATAGCATTTTAAAAGGCTTCTTTAGGAAAATATTTGAAGATTTGTTGTTTTAGAGGTAGCTGCACTTGGAAGTGCCTTAGTAGTTGTGGTCTTTAATTTTGCATCTAGTGCATTGTGAAAAACTTTTGGCCCACTAGAGGCTTCCTGCAATGCAGGCAGGCACTGAACTGCTCATCCTTGATCCTCTGGCTTAAGTGGCAGGACTGGGAATATCTCCACAGAGAGCACAAGTAGCAGCAGCAGCAGCAGTCCTTGTTTTGGAGAAGCTACATTTCAAGACTGAGAACATTGAGAGAACAAACTCAGGAATCCTCTCCCCCTGGATTTAGTTGTTTTTAAACCTCAGCCTTAAGAACTTCCTTCTGCCCCATAGATGATACTGCTGCAAGTGATAACAAACATGAAATGCTAATAGAGATTTTTGGAGAGGATTACCGAAAGGCCAAATGAAGGCTTTAGGAGAATCATTGTGTGGCTTTGTACTTCTCAGGTTTGTGACTCTGGACCCTGTTAATAGAAACACAGGAAAAAATCCATCCCAGCATGGATGCCACTGGAATGGAGTTAATTGAGGGCATGGATCATGAAAATATTGCCAGCTCTTGTCACTTGTAACAAGTTGTTGTTTTATATGGGAAATGAGAGCTACAAAGGTGTGTTTGTGGATAAGTATTCATGTTTCTCTCTTGGTATAAAGGGCTGAGAATAGAGGTGAAGAAGCCAAGAAATGAGAAGAATACATAAGATGCCCACACATCTAGTGAATATTGTCTTGCTCAGTGACATGCTAATTTCCTCTTTGAGCATACGTACTGTGGCCCTGCTGAAGTTTGTTATCAAGTAAATTAAACTGGAACCTTTGGTATCTCAGTCAGTCCAGAGAATAAATGCATTCATTATTATTTTTTTTAAAAAACATAGAAAAGAAAATTGATTTTATTTTCAAAAAATAGTTAGGTGGAGTGATGCAGACTGTCTGTGCTGTCTTTTAGGTGCTTTATATGCAATTTCCCATCTCTACATGAAGTTTCTTAGAAGCTAAAGCAAAATAGCAAAAAAAATAATTTGAAAATCCAATTCCTTAAAAGCTTGTCACTTTGACTGTACATTAACTAGCTCTTTAAAAGAAGTGAAATGATGGGTGAAGGACAAAATATGCTTACTTTGTCCCATGTCTCTAAGCTACTCCTGAAGATAATGTTCTGCTTTACGCAGTGTGCTTATTTCAAAAGCATACAGCAATGTGTTCACAAAACTGTGATCTAAACTTAGCTTCCATGTATGAGACTTCAGAAAAGATCAAAAGAAAAAATGTGCCTCCAATTCCTAAAGACAATAGTTTGATCACTGAGACTTCATGGTCCTTATACAGTAGAGTTGCATTTTTAAACACATCCTAAACTCAGAAAACCAAAAGACCTAGGCATGAGTATTCAAACCAGCAATCATGGTTATTCTCTTTTTTGAAGCTGGACTGTAAGACATGTGCTGTTGTCTTGGTAATTTATATCTATATTTCTCAGAGTTCCTTAGTTATATTTTTATTAATTTATTTGGATTCCATTTGAAGTAGTTAGAGTAATGTATGATAGGAAAGACAGTAAAAGGTTTGGCATAGAGTAGATGTCAGTTATTTAGCTGTTGTGACATTCAATCTTCTTTATTCTTTCTAAATCTGCCATTAGCAGATCACAATTAACTTGACTCCCTAAAATCTATAGCAATTCCTTAAAATCAAATTGTTTTGCAGACTCCTCAATAGGCTATGCAAGAGAATTTCTCTGAGAAATTAATTTAAATAGTCCTTGAAAACAGAACATTGAATGATTAAGCCTTTGTCAGGGAGTGGTTTGGATTTTTGTGTTGTTTTGGTTTCCTTTTTTTCCAAAAATTGTAGTATTTCCTAAGAAATAAAGGAATTTTTTTTTTCTGCTGCCATTGCTGAACTGACTGATGGCTCTGTGTGGGTGTTGCTCATTGTAGTTATGCAAAAGAAATCATGAGTCACAAGCAAGTGGAAGAGAGCAGTTGCTGTAGGCACTGCCACCAACCCTGGGAGTGGCAGAGTGCTGCAGGCATGGGGAGAGCTGCAGTTCTCTCCCATTTCGGCTACTCATTTTTCCTGCAGTGCTGCATTTGACATGTCATTTAGATGGTGAAGAGAATGGCTGCAAAACAGAAAGAGGAGCTGGGATTGAACTAGGTGAAAACACAAAAAGAAGATGGATTAGGCAAAATGAAGAAACAGAAACTGAGAAGTATACTAGTAATGATAAAAGAATTAGAGTGAAATTTCATTAGGGACCAGTTTCTTACAACCCCCAAACTTAGAGTTTTCCGTCTGTAGCAGCTGTGATGAAAGATAATGTTTTCCCACCTCCTTTTCATTCAAGTGAGACAAACAGGATCAGTAGCAAAGATGCCTTTGGAACAAGTTTCTCATTCCACTAATCCATCAGTGTTATCTCCTGAGCTGCCTCCTTCTCCTGTGAGCCTGCAGCAGATGTAGTTACATTGCAAAAAAAAAAACATGGAAATCACTTTCCAAGTCATTTCAGTCAGTAGCATAGGATTACTTAAGAAATGCTACACTGACCACTTGCACTGAGTCTGAGACCCTCCATCTGAGAGGGTTCTCTTCTGAGCCTCCTCTGAGCTTCTCCTGCCATTCTGACTCATGAATGTGAGGTGTCAGCAACAAGAGCTGTCGACATGAGACAGAGAAGAATTGCCAAAACCCCAGGAAAAATTAAAAAATGAGCAGCCATATGTGTACTGTCAAAATAAAAGGCAATAGGGTTAGAAGAAGAAATATCAACACATGAATCTTGTGGTCATAGATATATGTAAGTAAAAAATAAGTGACAAAAAAAAAATCACTCTCCCAGTGAAGATGTAAAATGAATAAACAAAAAAGGAGATTTGATAGTGCTATGACTTTGATGCGGAACTCAAATGTTACAAATGTGGCTGTCCTAGGACATGTGGAGATCCTTGGCTTTATGAAAGGATGTAGCTGTCCTCTGTTTCTGTTTATACAACAAGAAATCATCCTTCAACACAAGATTCCGTCAACACTTCTGATCTTGCTGTGGAACATAAAGTAATGATTACAGCATAGCTCTGTTTCTCAGTTCTAGGCCTGGGTACCAGGGATCCAGAAACCTAACAGAAGCAATGACATTGATTCATTACAGTACCTTAAAGAAATCACTCACCTTCTGGATGCTGGTTTCTATCTCTGTTTGTTGTGAGGATTCAGCAACAGTTATGTTTGTCTCTCTGCACATCTGATAACATTGATTGGGAATGGGGATGCTACCTGATATTACTAAAAAATATTTAGGTGGCGTTTTTTTGTCATTGCAAGAAATACAAATTTCCTTGGATAGAATTAGCTCATATTTTGTATTCAAATCTGTCAAGAGTTCTTTACTTATTAAAAAAGTAGCATTGGCATATATATACAGCAAAAATTTAGTTAACAAATGGAGGGGAAAAAATATTTTTGGTGCAAAAATCAATTGAATTCAGTGTTGTTGCAAAATAATCCCAAGACCAAGTTTTTAGTCCTATACAGCCTGTGGCTAGCTCCTACTCCAGGCAGTAACTAATGGCTTGCAGTTTGGCCTTGTTTTTCTGGGACAGCAGAATAGTGCTTAAAGCAAATTTGAACCAGAAGGAAGAGACATTAAGACACTGAAGCACAACCCTGAACCTCAGGTAACAAATGCCAGCTTGTGTCTGTGAAACACATTAAAGTAGCTTCAGGGCTGCTGTCACTCATGCTGTCTGCCTGCTCCAGAAGTGCCATTAGGGCCGCTGGAGAGAAGATGAATGGAGTGACTCTTTAGCAATTTCTGGAGGCTTAGCTTTGGAGAGGTGGCATGGCATAGAAGTAACCATGGCTCTTTTATTACATGGTGACAAGTTGGTTGCATATAAAGCAAATAAAAACTGGAAACTGAGGCTTGTCATCTGGCTGAGAGAGTTTGAATGTACTCACTGGATTTTGATTTAACAAAAGTGCCATGTCCACAGACTTTCCAATTTGAATATTCCTGAAACACAAAGCACATGTTTTGCCTTTACTCTTCATAGAAATGACAGACTAGCTGCCAAATCTAACTCTCTTTTGTGATGAAGTATGTGCCATCAACTCCTTTCTGTCAGTATAATCTTTAGATTTACTAAGTAGTGCCCTTTGGGACTGTTAGGTGGGGAGCTGATAGTCAGAGTATGAATTCTTCCCACAACATTTTGTTCAGACAGGTAGTCAAGAAGATCAAACTGTGTCCTGTGTAACAGCCTCAAAGAGCAACACCTGTTCAAACAACATTGGTCTTACCATTTTTGGCAGAACTTTTCTCTATGAAATTATCTTCATAATTGATGCCAAAAGAGGTCTCTGGGGCAGGGCTCAGAAGGCAGGGTACTCTGCATGCTTTGGGCATCCTCACTTTCTATTCTTAAATGTTTCCTTTAATCCTCCAAACCTCTGCAAAACCAGGTTTTTTCTTTTTCTGCAAATGGACCATTTTGAGATAAATATATGCAAAAAATTGAAACACTTTAATGCCTACGTCCACCAGACTAATTTTTATGGCACAGCAATGTTTGACAGATAGAAATGTTGTTTGGTTTTCCTAAGAACTTAAGAAATGAAATAAAATAAGCTTATAACAAACCTTGTCTCTGAAACTGCAGATTGCTTGTGACACTGCCAACACCAAGAGTGCTCTGTGCTGAAAGACACCAAATTCTGGGAAAACAGGTATGTGAAACTCCGTAGGGAATAAAGACAAAACTAATGCAGCATTTCAATCTTTTTTTTTCAATCCATAAATGTTACCATTTATATACTTATTTATGTAGGTGGTGATCTCCTATAGTCTTCACAAATTGACACACGGAACATTGCTATGCAGATGGGACAAATAATCATGGTACGTAGCAACAGAAGTGAATAAAAGCCTTAAATATTACAGGAAAAAGAATATTTTTCCCACCCTTGCAGGTATCTGGGCACTACATATTATATATATATGTTCTGTAAACAAAGATAATCATGTGGTAATCCGCAGTCTTATATAACAGTCTTTATAGTTTTGTCATTTCTGCATGCAGATTTTTCCACACAGCTTGCACTATGGTGTGTTTCTTCATCTCTTTAGGCTGTGTTTCCATCATTCCAAATGTGCAGAAGCAGATAGAGTTCTGCCAGGTTCTTCTTTTTCTTTTCTCTATCTTCTGTGAATTAACATTCCAGGCAAGTATCTTTGTCACAAACAGAAAATGTAAGAAAAGGCAACCTGTGTGTGGTGAAATTAAATTCTTGTCACTTGGTCAAAAAGACAAAAAAATTTACTTTTTCTTATTGTTTTTCAATCATATTTAAAAGGCAGTGATAATCCATCCACAATGGGTTGCAATGTGCCTCTGTTCCCAGATTTATAAATAGGAATTTATAATGCAAAAATTGTTATAAGGTATAGTTATCTCAGACACGTGGTTCTAATCAACAACACATTAATTAGCAATACTGAAAAATGCATCAGAAGAGAGTTTTTTGGGTTTTTTTTTTTTTCAAAATTTTGTTCTTAATGTCCCTGAAGTGGCTCAGTATCTTCATCGGTAAAGCAGACATTGACCAAAATTTCATGGATGTGTGATCTATGGTGGTCATATTTCTGAAGATGAGTAATTAAATATTATAAAAGCCATTAATCGTGAGGGATGTTTGGGGGGTGTTTTCTCTGTTAAATAGCCTTAGAAATCTCAGATTTCCTTCTTGAGAGTTGATATTAGTTGCTAGAAAGACTGTTGCATGGAGACCTAATACATCTGGTGAGCAGCTATATCCAAACCACATCCAAAACACTTATCTTGTGTGGGGAACTGATGTCTGAACAGTACCCTTCTGCTTCAGAGGTTGGGTGCTGACATTATAAATGGTGCTTAGTTTTTGTAGCCGTCATCTTTCAGTCTCCAGAGTTAGCAACAAACCCTTCCAGGCATATTTGTAGGGGAGCAGAGCATTCAGAGTCATTCTTTGTTCATTTGAAAATGAATGAATTAGGCAATGTGCTCTCCACGTTTGTCACAAAGGCTAGTATTATTGCTATTTAACCAATGGCTGTCATTTACTGAAATACCAAAACACATATTTAATTTTAATGTTGCTGTCACATCTGAATTGATAAGTCAGGTATGCAAATTTGATTTCAAATGAGAAATTGAGTGTCTAATCAGCTGATCGCTGCACTCATAGTATGTCATTAGCATTTTTGGTTTTATGTTATTATTTATCGTTGACTACTGGGTAGTTTTACTCTCACAGCACATTATTTAATCCAACTGCCATTTTTCTTGTTATATTTAATTAAAACTTATGAAAAAAACAGTTACAAGGGAAATGAAATTGCTGTTTTAAAATAGCCTGGTATATACCTTAGAGAGGTAGGAACAATGCTAGATAAACATGTCTGTGGGAGTGAGATACCACACATACACCTTCAGCACACAGGCCATTCTGTTGAACTAGAAATTTTGTATTTTCCATTGAGTGCTCAATTGATATGAATGGGGTAGAAAAAACCAGAGACAGCAACTACTTGATTTTTTTACTTTTCCAGCATTTGTGCTTTGGATTGGTTTCCATTGTTTTGAGCACTCATCATATTGCCAACTGGTCCATTGAACTGATAACAGGTTCACTGATAAGCATGTTAGGAGAGATTTTTCTTATATCTGGTTCTCTAGTTTGATCTTCAGGTTCCAGTTCTCAGATGATTATTCTCTGTGGAAAGCATTTGCAGATTGTTGGAATTTTTCCACTTATTTTTTTTGTTCAGTAGATGAATTTGGAAGAATACTAAGAATGTTTAAGGCTTTTATAAGCCACTATCTTCCCTTTTTTAAAGAGGGAGATTGGAGTAGAGAAAGTTTGGAGGGAAAATACATTGTCAGAGCTATCTTTTTGCCTAGAAACTCCAGTAGTTCTTGGCTTGGAGGCAAATTTTACGTTTAGTGAGGAGCAACTTCTTTATACATGAAAACCCACACATGCTTGATAAGTCAATGTAGACAGATCACACATTTTGAAATTCCAGAATATAAATGCCCTGAAAATGTCATTTTCTCTGAATGTGGTGTGGAAGGAGGTATCTTTCTGCCATTGCAGCTCTGTGCTGCTGTGACTGTGCATGGTCTACACCCCCACACTGGATGAGTTGTGTGCTTTTCCAGTTCTCTTTCTGTCCCTTAATCCAGCAGTTTGCAAAAAGCTAACTAGATATTATGCACAGGGAAGAAGGCAGAGCTGAGGCAAAGACTCTGGAAAGGTGCATGACAAACAAAGTGAGAACTTAGACTGTGAGCTGGACTGGGGGACAAAATTGGGAGTTTGGCATAGAGCTTCTGTCAGAGACTTTTAAATGTTTTTGGGCAAGACCAGGTACCTCTGAGAGTAGCCAATGCTCTTGATCTCTTAAGCAGCTTGCACAGTGATGTAGGAACTGGTGAAATTTGAAAAAAAAAAGGAGAAACGGGTCTGAAAAGAAGCTTCAGTGCCAGGAGGACAGCAGCAACTTCTTAGGCAGTGCTAGTGGGGAGCAAAGCTGAAGGAGGTAACAGGAACGGACAGAGAGTTTAGAAGACAACTGAATACCTAGTGAGACAAGAGAAATATAATAGAGCTACCAGAAAGGGAGAAATGAGACTAGTTAACAAGACTACTGGGTGAGAGAGAAGGCAATGCGGCAGTGAGTGGGCAGCAGTGCAGAGAAGTAGAGGAGGGTTGGTTATGCAAAAGAACCAGGAGTAGGATGAGAAATTAGAATACTTCTCTGGGACTAATGAAGTGAGAGGATGTGTCTTAGGAGCAACCAGGAGTGGAGCAGAGGCATTTGAGGAGCATGGGCATACTGAATCAAGTTTGGAGAAGGTGGGGAATGTTGGTTCCCAGTAAAGCACACTTTTCTATAGAGCCTGGCACTGGACCTGAGATCCAAGGTCTCTGACAATAGCATACAATAGTATGGTATTGTTTCCAATAAAGGCCAGTTGTGCATGAATCAAAAGATGTCACCCATGCCAGTTTTCTCAATTTAGACAATAATAAGGATGTGGCAGTTTGATCTCCTTTAGATGTGATTGCACCTGCTCAGAGACCCAGGAGGGGCTCGATTCATACAAAGACCACTGGCACCAGATAAACATTAGGGTTAAATTACAGCTCCTGTGTTACAACATATTACAGTATATAAATACATCATGGCGTGTTCCACACCGGTGTCTGTTTGATACACACTGCTTTTGTGGTCTGTGATAGACAGTACCAATTCTCAGGCCAAAAAATCACCATATCTACAAAAGTCAAAAGTTTGGTCCAGTTCTGACCTGTCTGAGAGCTCTCATATATGTAGCTGAGATTGTTGAGAGAGTTTAATTTCAATAAAAGAGGGGACATACACAAAAATATATTGATTGCAATAAAGCATTAGGAGAATGCTGTCCAATAGGTCTAGATGTGGTGGGATGGGTGAGTGTCAACCTGAGCACCATGTCCAAGTGTGCCTCTTTTCCACACCCTGGCGGTGAACCTCACCCTTAGCCCCCAGACACCCCTGCCTGTTATAATAACTTTCTTAATCTAGCTAAATTTTGAAAATCTTGAAAATGCTAAATAGCAACCTATCTTTCAATTAAATGTTGTCAAGATTCACAAATTACCATCCTTTTGCCTATCTTTTTTTTATTAGCTAGCTGTTTCAGAGACTATTAGATTAAGCTTTGCACAGCACAGGATGTCACTGACAAAGGGACTGCCACCAGTACTTTTCCAGAATTTCAGTCTCTAGAATATCCGCTTAGATGTGGGAAACTCAGCTGAAATTATTAAATCAGAAGCTGTACTCTAATAACTGTACTGAATGTCACTCTTTGGCATAAAAAACTCAGTGATTTTTGCTGACTCTCCTCAATTCTGACTAAGACAGTTAAAACATTCAGTTGAAGTATTATCAGAACTTGCTCCCTAGATTTTGCACCTAATACCCATAAGTGCATGTCCATGAATGGACTGTCTTCTGTTAAGACTGAAGCTTTTTCTGCTTCTCTAGTTCAACAAATGCATGTTTATTTCACACGATGGGAAATAGTTTCCATTGAGTTTAAGCAAGTCTGTGAATTCTACTCTTGGATACCATGCAGGGAACATGAGGCTATAGAAACCTACAAATGGACTGGGTCCAGTATATGGAGTCTGGGGTGTTGGTCTATCCAGCTTTAAACCAGTGCTTTGCTTTGTACTGGTGCTTTCATCCCTTGGTTTCCAGAGCCTGACCTGGGACACGTGCTTTGATTTCCAGGAGTACCCTATGAACTTCTATAACTGATGCAGTAGCAGCTACACTTGGGGTGGATATGGCAGTGCATAAGTCTGACTATTTTGAACATTTAGGCTCTGGGGTTCAGACTGAGCACCCAAACATTGTGAGGGCTCCATGTCTGGACTCTTTGGCTGTCAGACAGAATTAACACCACTCCTGACAATGCCCAAGGCTGTCCTGCTCATAGTGTGTGTGAAACATCCAATTTGTATTTTGAAGAGCACCAGAGAAAAACCTTTAAGGAGATTAAACTTCAGAAGGGTTTGTTTTATGTGTAGTGCCTGAATCTGAAACCTTAAAATGAGGAGAAGGAAAACAGTCACATCAGCTCATTAAGTGAGGGGGGGGGGGGGGGGTGAGGGGGGGGGGGGGGGCAGGAAGAGTATATAACTGTTAAATTGGATAATATATAATCTTCTAGATGTGCATGATATTGATTACTCTAGCGTTAATTTCTTCATTTCTAAATTTCTGAGTGCTGGACATCACAATCTGTTAATGTAGTTCTGCATTTATTTTTTTATATATGACTTATAACCTGACAGATGGGAAGCTTTTGCAATTATTATCCCTTTATTTCCTCAGAATGTGACCTAGTAGTTTTTGGAATATATGCCTAAGGGAAATGTTGGTTGTTTCAATGGATGTGTAAGTTAAAACTGTAACATACAGTATAATGCAAAGGACAATTCTACAGTGATGGGTCAGAGGATTGTATGACTTCATAAGGCTTTTTCTATTTGTGCCTTGTGTGGTTCTGGAAAAGGGACTTAGCTCTTCTCTGTGTTATCCTGCTGTTCTGCCTCAGGGAAAGACTGGACTTGGACAGGATAAATTAATTTTCGTTTGGACTGTGTCTCTCTCCCTTTCTCCCAGCATAACATTTGAAGTCGCTGTGTTGTGTGATCAAAAGGCATGTGATGCAGAAAGTCAGTCAGCTCTGCTACCATCAGCACAACTGTGTACAATATAGATGGTACTAGGGATTATGGAGATACTATCTGACCAGTAAAGAGAAGAAAAGCATCCAGTCTTTAATAAAATGGTTGTATCAGTGGGAGTGGAAAGACATTTGATCAGTGTAGACAAGGTAGCACTTCGTAAAAAGCTTAAGGATTAACTTCTAAAGTCTAGGTGATGTGAAGGAAGGAAAAAGGAAAATGTTTACCTTCTGAAATCAAATGCATTTTCTTTCCAGGGTACCAAACATCCCACACAGAAAATCTTCCTTTGGCCAACATACATTGCCTAACTCCAGAAATAGTGCCCTAAATAAGGTTAGTCAGAGAGAATCACACTTCCCAAAACTTGACCCTGCCTACTTATTGTCTTTGGAGTTAAGCAATGAACTTGAGACCTTCTCGGTTTGTATGACTGGGACTTTTTTCCTTCCCTTTCCCTTTCCCTTTCCCTTTCCCTTTCCCTTTCCCTTTCCCTTTCCCTTTCCCTTTCCCTTTCCCTTTCCCTTTCCCTTTCCCTTTCCCTTTCCCTTTCCCTTTCCCTTTCCCTTTCCCTTTCCCTTTCCCTTTCCCTTTCCCTTTCCCTTTCCCTTTCCACTTCCCACTTCCCACTTTCCACTTTCCACTTTCCTTTCTCTTTCCCTCCCTTCCCTCTCTCTCCAGCTGCAACACCCTTTCTCTCTGTATCATGTGTCTGGACCCTTTTTTCCTCTGTAAATTTAGCAGATGCAGGTTTTGGTCCAGTTGGAAGGACTGCTGATACATGAACTGTTTTCAGTCCTCCTGATGTGCCTGGAGCTGCCTGAAGGAAAAAAACATTGCTGTATGAACAGGATAACTAGCAAGGGATAATCTTGGCAAAAATAATTTCTATTAGCATTGTGAAATTTGATGATTTCTTTGATTACCTGCTCTAGAAAAAATGTATTTCATAACTGCAACAATGTGTGTAATGCCTATTCCAGTTAAGGTTTGGAAAACATTTATTGTTCTGATACTGTTTTCAGGTGCTCATAGCTTTATGGAAGCATTCAAATTCAACCCTGCTTATTTAATGACAACTAAAGACATTCACAGTACCTTCTGCTGGTAATTGTGTAGAGAGATGTGGCATTGTGGAGAAAACAGTATTCTACAACTTGAGAAGAAAAGTAAGAGCTGGATATTTGATTACTTTAATACACACAGGCTAGTTATTATTGTCCTTTATTAAAGAAGAAATACCCTGAATATTAGGACTAGGTATCTACTCCTTGGATAATGACAGATCGTCATTGTCCTAACCACATCTCCATTGTTGTGTTCTCTCTTCTTACAACAGCATTAAAACTTATCTATACAAAAGCAGTGTTACAAAAATGAACCTAATAAAGCAATAATATCACTTTCCATTCTAGAAAGTCTCCACAGTCTTCAACAAAAGCTGCCTTGTGGGTTTCATTATTCCTTCATCCCAAGGCACACAGTTGTCCAGGCTTCGTCTTCAAATTTCCCCCTGCCATGTAGATGAATACATATATCTGCTCTGTCTTTTCTTCAGCTTCCTGAAGCTGGAAGGGAGGACAGGAAACAGTTTCCCCTGAATGGACCAGCCAAAAATGTGTTTACCGTGGATGATAGCACTGCAGGACTCAAAAAACCATTTAGCATTGTTCTTTCAAAATCATGTTTATCAAGGAATTCCACTGACAGGCTGAGAACTCCTTTTGAAATTGTCTATTGTGTAGCTTTGAACAGCTCACTTGTTCTTTTCAATCTGGATGAAAAATGTCTATAAACCCTCTGCAAACTTACCTTAATATTGCAGCTGATAACAAAGGAATTTATGCAAGAGACAAACACGCTTCTGCAATTGTTCCAAAACCGTATTCTTTTTGGCAGCCTAGTTCAGACTGCTCTATATCAGCTTATTTTGGAGGCTACCTGATCTAACAAAACCTGAAGCAGTCGCTCCTTAAATGCTGCCTTTTTGTTTAACAAGTGCCACTCTTGGTCAAGGGAACAAGAAGTTTCTCCTGTACAAGGTAACATGAAACAAATTTGAAAAATGATCTGCCACCTGTGTTTGTGGGAAAAATTTATGAGAGCTTCATCATGGTCATCAGGGAAGATTAATGGAAGCTGGGACTTGAATCAATCGGTGCTGAAACACACCAAGCCAATTAAATAAATGGAAACATTTAACAGAGCCTGTATCAATAAATACAGATGAATATTAATGCAGACTTGTAAGGTTTGGAGTGGGGGGAAGTAAAACAGTGTAAACAATAGAAAATGCTTGGAGGAGAAGAGTTTTGCTGCATTTCTGCTGCTGATCACCCAGAGGGATTTGGCATTGAAAGAATAACTGTGCTAGGACTTTTACAGATAAGATGGGTCTGTATTATTTTTCCATAATATATCTGCTTTAACTTTTTCTCCTGTTTTTCCTGTTTTTCAGCTGTAATCTTCACATAGCTTTCACTTTTTTTGGGTTTGAATTTTCCCAGAGACCCTGTTCATGACGAGAAGACAAGGTTGTTGATGATGACAGGAGTTTTAGGACTGCAATTATGCAGCTCTTAGGAGACATTTAGGTTTAACTAATGCTCTTAAAATCTTTTAAGAGCATGAGAAAGTACTGGGCAGTGCTTGAAGGGGGTCTGACTGTGACAATAAGGATTACTGTGGTGAAATACAAATACTGAGGATTAGTAAGTGGATACAAATATATTAAAATTCTTACATCAAAGAAAGTGGTGCTCAGAAACAATTTATAGTCTGGTGTGCTGGAGGAAAGAGTATGTTATTCAGATCGGAAATCTTGCAGAACTTTGGAAAAAAATAATTATTATAAAAATCATGGGTCATTTTTTGTCTTTCAAATGACTGAAAAGGGGAATAGATATTCAGAATAAGAAATGGAATAATGTGTGTCTTTTTCCTCCACTTCCTGGCCACAGCATTAGTAACTGACACACACATGATTTTGAAAAAATACAAAATTTTCTTAAGAACTCGATTTCTGCATGGCAACCTGTTATCTTTGGGGAGCAGCTTTCTTTCATAAGGGAACACTGCTCAAAGGGCTCTAAACAAGATTCCTTCTATAGAATCCTAATTGTATTCAAGTGTCCCTCTGAGCTGGGATGTGTCCCTGAAAGACAGAGGAAACAAAACAGACCATCATGCAGTTAAATTCACCTTGCTGTATCTCAGCTTCAGTAAGTTGGTGGATGGTGTGACCTCAGAGAGGTTCCTCTCACTGCAAAGGGAAATTGTTCAGCTGAGTGAGAGCTGACAGCAAAACAAGTAAACAATCCACCCCCAGCAACAACAACAACAATGAAAACTGCTTCTTCTAATTACAGACTGAACCAAAGAGGATCAAAATTTGCTCTCTGCACCTGATGTAGTTGCATATAAAATTGTATATTCTGCTCTAACAAAATTTGGAGCAGCTTGAAATTTCATTTATATTTTTTAGTTTTAAGAGGCACCTTTTTATTGCTTTATAATGACATGAACATCAAAATGTTCAATATTTTTAGAAGTTAAGTAGGAAAATAAGTTTGCTTGCTGCCTTCTTCTCTTTCCCAGGAGAGCAATGGAACACCTGCATATGAATAAGAACACTGCTTTGACCAGTCAGAAAAGAGGGGGAATACCCATTACTTAGCAAAGAAATAGGTTTTAAAATTTAAATCTAGTGTAGAGGCAATAAGAAAACTGACTATGCCAAAAAGATTTGTACAAACACAACCACATTGTCAATTGAATTTTGATCCTTAAGACTGTTGAACTCGCCTACTGTAGCTCAACAAAATGACAAAAATGAACATAATAATTCTTTTGGTTTTAGACACCCTTTAGTTTTCAGGCCAGGTACATTTTATCAAAGTAACCATTCTAATAGGATATAAATATGTTCTTAGTCATGTTGTGAAAATCGCTGCGGAAATGTGCTGCTTCTTTGTCCCATATTAAGCTATGCTTCACAAAGATTATATATTATATTGACATGAACACTTGTATAACATCACTTTCACTAGGGGAATTCTGAAAATTCAATTTTTCTGGCATATTCTAAACATGCAAAATATTCTTTAAAAGGACAAGACAGCAAAAAGTTTCTCTTTACTATCTCTCCTTTGGCACATTAGATTTTTATTTTTTTGTAACTTGTGTGGGTAGTCATCTAAGTAATGACTCTTGAAATGAGAAAAAGAATTAAAAGGACACCAGTGTTGATGCCAAGACCAGGAGAAGTCCCTTCACAACCAGTCCTCAGGTCTGTGCCTTCCCTGACTACTCATAACATCAAAGAAAACCCAATTTAAATTAAGAGGCTCTAATAATCTCTTGATTATTCAATTAGTCTCAAGTCAAGTTCTTTTGAGTCAAGAATCTCAAGATTAGTTTTGAAACTTTTCCTAATAATTACATCCATATGTAGGAATAGGAGGAATTTATAGGTAGCACTCTATGCTTCATAACAGATAAAAATGGAAGAGAATGTCAACGGTTTTTTGTGAAAATAATCCCCCTAAATGTCCATCAGTCAATTAAGACAATTCCTCAGAAAGTGAAAGGGAACAACTGAGAGTTTAATTGTAACATGTTATAGAATTATGGAATGACTTGCTTTAGAAGGGACCTTAAAGATCATCTAATTCCAAATGCCCTGCCATGGGGGTATAGTTTCACTATAATTGTCTAGTTTTACAGTTTTTATACTATTAATTAGTAATTTTCATTACTAATTCCCAACTGTAGATGAACTTGAACTGCACAATTCTTAGTACATTATTAGAGTGTGTAGATGGTGAAGGGTGGCTTATACCAAGTGAGACTTGCAGGTGCTATCAATTTCTTTGCACTATTGAATTGTTTGCTCAACAGAAGAAGATAAAACCCCCTGCTCACCCTACATGATAGCACAGAATAAGTGAGGATGTTTTTCTGTTATGGCTGAAAAGAACCCCTGCTCCGGGTGCTGTCAGGAATAAAGGAGCTCTGCCGGCTCAGCATGGTGTGCCTCCATTTGAGATGCTGGGATGGGAATTTCACTGAGACTATTATTAGAGCTCCTGTCTTCCCTACATCTCAAACAAAAACTGAGCTGAAACAGTTGGAAAATGCATAACTCACAGTCACATTGATAGGCAAGAATTTTTAATTTTAGAGCAGTGACAAGCACCCAAGCCACATTTTTAAATGTTTTGTGTTTGCTCAGAGGCAACTGGGTTATCAAAATAAGGTTCTTATTAGTTAAGCTTTGTAAAAGCTCAAGCAGACAGTTTTATCCGATCAGGATATGAGACAAGTTCCTTCAAAGAACTCAAAAAATAAGCCCAGTGTCCTGATCCCCAATGTCATGTCCTGCAGAGTAGAGGTATTCCAGTGGCTTCCTGCAGCAAGTGACAGTAAATGATTTTTCTGTTCATTTCCATATTAAATGGGATAGTGCTTTACTCTCCTATTCAGAGGTACTTTGCTGGATCGTTCAACATAATTACTTAAAAACATACTACTTTAGCAGAATACAGCTGACTAATTTCCTAGCTTAGAAGACACAGGTGTGTGAGGATAAAAGCTTTCTTTGTTTGAATAAACAGAAAATGTCTCATAGCTTTTCAAAGAACTTCCTTTAAAGGAATCTAGGTAAATGAAGACAAGTACCTGTTCAATATTTATTCATTGAAGAGAGATTTCTGTTCTGTCTTGTTTTTGAAACAATGTTAGAAGCTGTCCTAGTGTAATTGTATGGAGCCTAATGAATTGTCACTGGAGATGAATTTGGTCCTGGTATCTCTGTTTTCACCTGCCAGAAAAAAAATGTTTTTAATCTGACTTTACATATTAATCACTCACAGACAAGGAGACAAGTCCTGGAAAAATTCTTTCTTCTTTATATGGACTTTCTAATTCAGCTTGTTATATAATGAGACGAAAGGAAAGTCAAGATCACCCAATACTTGTAATGACTTTGAATCAGTTCCACAGATTTTATCAGGTTTACCCCCAAACTCAAGAATTTCTAGCTGAAGTAATCATTGTCTGAGAAAATGCATAACTTTAGGAGTATATTTGGATCATAGAAAAATAACAAACACCTTGGAAATTTATTTTATATATCTATTATCTATTTATTATCTATTATCTATTTATTATCTATTATCTATTATCTATTATCTATTATCTATTATCTATTATCTATTATCTATTGTCTTTTATCTATTATCTATTATATATATATATATATATATATATGACTTGTGTACAAATGGTTGCTTTAAAAGAAATTTGGATTACTTTTAAATATCTTAAATACTCTGACTTTCAGATTGGTGGGAAAAGTGCTGTGTTCATGCTCTGCCTCGACGGGCAAGATAGTCCTGCCAGCGCTGGGAGCGGCCCTGCAGTGTCTGGGCAAAGGGCCTGGGATCTCTGGGCTGGGGAGGTGCTCTGGAGGCAAAGCTGTTCTCTCCTCCTGCCTTCCCTCAGCCCATCCCTCCCTGCACCAAACCTTCTGACAGGTTCCAGCTCCCTGCAGTCCCCCCAGATTAGAGGGGAAATAGGGTGAATTTAAAAAGCAGTCTCTTCTCTCTACGTTAACCATGGCCTAAGATTTTTCTTGGAAAATATGTAACTTTCATAGTCTCATGGCTTCCAAATTCAGTGTTGATAGCAGGCATCTCCTGGAGAGCTTTAATTTAAGACTAATTCTGCCAGGTAGCCTAATTTGGAAATTAGATTAAAAAGATCTTTCTTTAATCAGTAGCATTTCTCTCATTACTGAAAACTTGTCTCTATCAGATGCATTTACTTGCAGACCTAGTCAAAATCATTTGTTGTTTTGGCTTGTTCTAAAAACATCACATTATATAATACAGATTTCAAGATACTGCCATTATGAAAGTGTATTTTTGTGATTTCTCTTTTAAAAGAGAGGTTGGTTTCTCTTCCCTCGCCACAATGGAATAATTGGTGGGCTGGCATGAATGAATCGTGAGCTGCATACATCAGGGCTACTTAAGTCAACTTCAAGTCCTTCAAACCTCAGTTGATAATTAGAAATGAGAGTATAGGCAGGGTCCTCAAATCCTGATTAGAAGTCACTTAAAATAATTATAGAAGGAATGAATGCAATTTGAAATATTCTAACCCTGGTAGGCTAATCCTAGCTGGTGAGCAGAATTCTCCGTAAAATATGCTTGAATTTGATAATGTAAAATTTCAGATTTTGCATTTTAAAAAATAAATCATTACTCAGATATATAAAAGTAGCCCAAAGCAGACAGAAACAGATGTCAGCAGTAAGTTAACAGTCCTATAGTGTTTAACATTAGGTGTTAAGTTCTCTATTACACTATATAGAATTGCTATTATATTGTCTTTAATAGTGAAAATATTACTTTGATAAGCCATCTATATTTAGGCATAACTGCCCTAACTTTTTATCATTCATGACATTCAGTTGCAAAACACTCATGTGATTTCATTATGTGAGTCTATTTGCACCCTCATCTCCTTACATTTTAACCTGAATTTCCCCCCATGTATGCAATTATTTTCTCCTTTTACTTTTCCTGTTTTGATTTCTGCATTTGTGAGACACTGATTGAGAATCACAGCTGTTTGGGAATGAGGTTAAAAATATCTGCTTGGGCCCGCTCTAGAGCTTGAGGACTCTTCTTATTTTTTGGAGACCCCTTGTATCTCCCTGAAATCTTCTGAACAGTAATATATCCATTATGGAGTACTGCTGTCATCCCAAGGCAGCTTTCCATAAAGTATTGACCATTAGTGCACTATCTGTCCTGCTGCATCATCCACATGATTCATCAAGAACCAAGAAGGAACAGTTTGATTTTTCTGGCTAGTACACTATCATCCTTAATGTATTTGCTGAGATTTAAATTCAAATCCAGCTATTGCAAGGATTTCAGATAATACAATGTCATTAAAAGCTTTTGTGTCTTCATCAAGAGCTGCAGTTTAAGCCATATGTATCCTACACCTTTCTATTATGACAGGTTTTTAGGGTTTTTTGTTGATTCCCACATGCTCTTGCTTAGAATTCACATTGCCTTGGGAATAGATTTTCAGCTTTGTCCTGATTTTGTCATTGTGTAGATGGTAGAGAAGTACTGCAACGATATTTTACTTTCATAGTAAACCAGTTTTCACTTCTTCTCCAAGTCTGTGAACTATCAGGATTTCTAAAGGGGAAAAAAAAATGGAGTAACTCTTTCTCTTCCTGCCAATAGAAATGAGAGCAGCAACATACATTAATGCTCCTACTGATTTTTTTTTTTCTTTTTAAATTATATTTATGTAGGAAAGAATGAGAAGATAACTTCTTCTGGAAAGATATCCATCCTAGTAGATGTTCATGCTCCTTTCCAGGAGGATTGTGTCTGATGGATCCACGTGCACAGCTCTTGTCACAGCTGTTTCCTGTTATGCTTTGTGCTGACCCGTTATGTTTTTGTGTAACAGGAGACCAGGAAAGCATTGTCAGGATTGCATGCATATGTCCAAAAGTTCCTTAAACATGTGGAAGGATTTTATAGTATGTGCATTTTGCTGACCCAAACTGATTCCCAGAAACCTGCAGCATAAGGATGTCAGAGCACAGTTTTGGATGTTTCATTCTGGAGAGTAGGCCTGTCCACAGAGTGTGACTGTGCAAACTTGTGACATTGAGCTGGTGGCAGTGCTTGTGTCTTTATGTTGTTCAGGAAAGCGGAGTCACCATCCCTGGATGTGTTTGAGAAACAACTGGGCATGGCACTTAGTGCTATGGTTTAGTTGACACAGTGGTTTTTCATCAAAGTTGGCAGTGGATCATCTTGGAGGTCTTATCCCATCTAAATGATTTTACGGTTCTGTGATGTGAGAAGCAAACATTTCTGATCAATTAACTCACTTATGCAGAACTCTTCTGAAGAGTCAATCCAGTGAAGGAGTACACAAGAAGAAAATGTTAATTATTTAGGGCTTTAGGGTCTAAGCTTAGATAGGTTTATAACAATTTTTATAACAAAATCCAAATGACAGGAATGGAAAAACATGTCTATTTCAAGATATTTCACCCATAACTTCTAGCCACGCATAAACTAGTTTTCATATATCTTATTGATCTCAATAGAGGAAAAAGAGGTGCTGCAAGCTTCCTTGGCTGGATGAGGAAAGACTACTTTTTAGGGGAGCAAAGTAGAAATGTGTGCGTTTAGTGGCAGACTATGCTGGCAATATATTTATGGATCTTTACATCACTTAAGTGTTTTTCCTGTCCTTGAAAATATAGATGTTCAAAAGTTCTTTGTAGAGTGTGTCATAAAAGACAGTGGTCAAACAGGAGTGATATGTAGGTGCTGAAGCCCTTAGCAATATTACTTTTATCTTTTACAAAAGAGATTTAGTTTGCAGCTAATCTCTACCTTCTTTTTTTCTTTTGAGATTACTTTGAAAAAATAGGGAAAGATAAACTATGTATCAAATTACATCTCTTTTTTAAAAAATTAGGTAGAATTTTGTGAATTTGTCAGAATATTCTGACCACTTATTCTGCACGCTATCTTAGTTTGAAAATCTCAGGATGAAATATCTCTTTTTCCTTTATTATCTAAGGCTACTTCTAGGAAGGACAGAAGAAGATATAACAAAGTATTTTAATTCTTGATTTGTTACAGAGACAAGTTTGAATTCCTTTTTAAAGACCGATAATAAACATACATAAAAATGTGCTCTATTCCAATGAAATATTCAGATCAAATTGTGAGATTTATTTTATTTTTTTCTTCCCTCAGCTTAATGGGTATAGTAAGTACTAAAGTGATCCTCCATGGAGCACAGCACCTCAATTTAATGGGTATATGGCATAAGATCAGCCATAGAAAATTGTCATTCTTACATTGCATCTTTGCTAAAACATTGCTATCAAATTTTAGAAACACTAATTTAGAGTTTTAATACAAATTTCCAGGAATATATCAGAGGAAGGCTTGTTGATGAAGCTTTTATATAGGATCTATTATAGCTGAGAATCTTCAAATACCACTTTTCTTGCGGAGTCAGCTTTTAAACGAAACCCCACAATGCTGGCTAAACTATGAAATTCCTAGTGGAGCAATAATGAGACAGAGAGGGGGAAAAGTCGCTATTCCACTCTGTGCCCAGCTTCTGCCTCTGACCCTCCATTCAGTGCCTCACAAAGAGTATACCTGGCTTACTTTCAAGCCCTTAGACAAACATGTCGTTTTCTGCAAAAGGCTCCAGTCTTGCTGGCTCCACTGTAGATTCCTAACACCAATTCACACCTATAACACCCAACAAACTGGACATGATGTTTATTGGGTGGCTTCAGTTGTTCCTGCCAGCTAGGAGGACACCATTAGATCGTGGCCAGTATAACCACACAAAATGCACCTCATGTCTGTACAAGCCTTCATCTCCAGTCTGGGAACATGTTTGGTGGTAAAGTGAGAAGCAGTACAGGGAGACACCTAATCCTTTCTAATATCTACTCTTGTAAGGGAATTTACTCTTTCTAAGAGAAACTGTTTCCACTTAACAAGGCACTTCTGGAGCTTTTCACATGGCCAAGGGAAGGTACATGTCCTAAACCGAGCTGCTCAGGTGTCACCTGAGCCACAGCTGGGGCCACCTCAGCAACCACAGCTGGTAACCTCTGCAGACCCTTCTTTTGGACAAGGTGTGACACCATCTTGTGTGTGCCAGGCCAGAGCAGCTCTCCATGCACAAGAAGAGAGCTCCAGCACAGGGGTTTCAGACCTGCTGTCTCCAGGGGCTGTTTGGCCTCTGCCCTGGTGCTGCTTACTGCATCTCCCTCTGTCTACACATTGTTTGTCCACCCTGATGCCCGCAAAGGACTTTGTAAAAATGTTGCGGCTCATTTTCTTGAGGTCTGGGTCTTGAGGACATTTGCAGGAGTCTTTCTTCCTCCACTTTTGAGTCCCAAGACCCTAATCTACACCCATGTCATTTCGTTCCTGACCTATTTAAATATATGACCTTTACATGTTGGCAGAAATGAAAGCTTTGATCTAGACAAGGGATGAACATGTTTTGTGTACTGCCAGCAGAGATCACCACATATGAATAGCGCTTCACGGTTAAAGACATTGCAGCCCCCCATGGCACTACATGCCCTAATAGAAAAGCTCCATTAAAAAAAAAAATCTGAGAAACTGAAAAATCTTATTCTCTATGCAAAAAGTTGGATTTTAATAAATGCTCAGTGTCTATGAAAATTAATGAAATGTTAGTTTGAGAGCTGGAAATATATTTTTAGATAATATTTTAATATGAGCAGGTGAAGAGAAAGTACATACCACGTAGTTAGATAAATAGAAAAGTCTGCTGCACTTACTTGCCAAGCATACATGCAAATAATTACATTGAAGTGGAGCAGTATTTAGACCAGCCGAGAATTCTTTAGCAGGATGCATGGGAAAATGGATACACTGCTACACCTGTGAGATGTATTCTTATTTGCATAAGGGCCAAAATTATGATGAATTACTGAAAGATATTTCAGCACCTTCTGTTAGGTACAGTGTGATTATAGTGTACTAATGGAAATCAAACAGTATGAGTTGAAAGTAGCTGTAATCTTCATGCCTGTTAACAGTTGTGAAATCACTGACATTAACCATAATATCATTCTGGATGGAGTTTAAGACATTGGTGGGCAGATGGAGGAAAAGGGAATTAAATCACATTTTCTTTGGAAAACTGTATACAGTCCTTTGCTTTGTCTTTCATACCTGGTCTCAAAAAAGAAATCTCAACCTTTTTATTATGATTATTAGTCATAGGAGAAGTAGTAGTAATAGTAGTAGTAGTAGTGGTGGTTGTAGTAGTAGTAGTTGTAGTAGTTGCTGTAGTAGTAGTTGTTGTAGTTGTATAGCAGCTATCAGTTTTAACTAAATTGGCAGAAAACAGAAGCTCTCACAATTAATTAACTTTGTCAGGTCTTAAGGAGCTGTGACACTTGCAGTAGACCCAGTAAAGAAAGTATAATGTTAGCTCATCAAGCAATGCTTGGTCTAATAAACAGCCTCCATATGCTTTGGTATTTCTTGTATCTTCTCAAACTACAGTCATCTACAGGGCACTGAGCTGTAGGAAGACAGACCATTTGGTCTGGTGGCTGCTGAACTGGTTTTTGAGTTCACAGGGGACGTTGCTCAAAAATTTAATCCTAAACTATCAGTAGAAATATTACATTTTTGCAATGTCTTTTGAAATGGTTTGGTGTTGATTTGATTTGATTTGATTTGATTTTAAATCAATGGTGTATTCATAAGTGGCTGGTTGAACAAAGCGCATGATGCTTCCATTCTTCCCTAACAGAGGAAAGTGAGTTTCCACCTATTTCTTTTCTCTCCGAAGCTGTAATGCTGATTCTGTGGTTATAATTCTATTTCAAATACTGATATACAGAACTATTCCATCAAATTCAGCATTAGGAGTGTCAGGGAAAGAAATGGCGAAGAATGTGAGATGTTAAGCAAAACTCTTGCTAAGCAGGAACTGTCCTTAACAGTCTCCAAAAGCTGGTAGTTGAACTTTAAAGG
The DNA here is from genome assembly GCF_030490865.1 of Poecile atricapillus. Classification (NCBI taxonomy): domain Eukaryota; kingdom Metazoa; phylum Chordata; class Aves; order Passeriformes; family Paridae; genus Poecile; species Poecile atricapillus. Next base: position 37,955,193 of record NC_081289.1, on the reverse strand, counting down.
TTGTATACGCTTCAGCAGGCAAAAGCTGTGCTTCAGCAAACCTTAGACTAAGTGGCACTAATGCTAAATGCACATTGCCCACTTCCGTAAAAAGAGCAGTGAAGAAAACCCTCAAAATCACACTTGCTTAAGGATTTAGGAAAAAAGGTGACTTGTGGGTGGATGAGATTTAAGCATCATATAAATAACCTAAGTATTCTGAGGAAACTTGAATCTCTTTAAGAAATGGAATTGACACAGAGGAATCAATAAGCCTTAAACCAACAAAGGACCCCATTGCAATATCTCATTGATAAGGCATTGTGGCTTTATGATACCTTTATTTTTAGGGAATTCCTTTGATGACTCAGGTACATTAATGCCAATTACTTGAGTATCATTTTCTCTTTTATGTCTCACAGTAATTGACTCACAATGATAATTAAATACATTTACTCAAGGCAAAAAATGTAGGTAAAACCAGGATGATGTTCCAGATACATTAAATATTACTCAGTTTTAATAGGAATGCATTTAGCAGCATATGAACCTTATTTACTATGAAATGTAAGAAGATCTGCAGGTACAGCATCCAGGATTCTTAAAAATATCAAACAATCATACTTGTAAAGGCAGTTACTTTTCAGTATTCTTTACAAGAAGCACTTTTTCAAGAGATGATATTTGATATTTATTTAAGCAGTTTTAAAACAGAGTCTCAGGTTGTGAAATCATACGCACATCACCGGCTTTTTCTTCAGATTGACAGCCAGTGCGACTTTTCAACAAGTGTCAGAGAGTTTATAGTTAGCTGGCCATGTTAAAGATTTAATCTCTCAGTTGATGTTTGCCCTTTTCAAGGCAAGATAGTTTGCTACATCCTTCTCTCCTGCAGAGTCTCACTGCATCCTTTCTCCTGAAAAACAGAGCTAGTGTTGTACTAAGGTTTCAGCCCTGCTGCCCATTACTTTATTTTCAGATAAACAGAAACAATTTACCTGGTGGCCAGAAAACATACACTGTTCATCTTTGTCAGAAGGAAGATATAACAGTCAAAAGAATTGCACTGGCTATAGAGGCATATGCTGTCCTTGGCCATGTGAATTCACAGAACACCTTTCCTGGCTTGGTTTTTGATGAGTTTAGCACAATTCAGACCCTGTATCTGATGTGGGGCCATAAGACTATTCCTGCAGTGTTTAGCTGCTAGCGATTTGTTAGAAATTCACTTACAGTTTCTATTAGTTAGCATCTTTCTTTCATGTCTATACTGCTGGAAACCCTGAGGCATAGGCCTAAGGCAAAATAATCATACTATCCTTGCTGGAATCAGGAAAGTGAGAATCTCACAAGTGAAGATAGTTCCATTTTCCTTCCTTTTTTATCTTTAAGTTTTGTTCCTTCTTTCTACGTAGTACCAAATAGGTAAACTGTGGCGCATAACTATTATTCAGGTGAAATGCCTCCCCCCTTTCTGCATTGTTTTTTTTCCTATTCTTTTTGTTTTGTTTCTTCTATTCATTTTGTTTCTTACTCTAAATCTTCCTTAAGAGGCTTTCAGAAATCCATTTAGTTTGACTCAGTTTGAAATATAAATAGCAGGCAGATCACTGTCCCAAATATCATCTGTGTGACTCTCTTTAGCACTTAAACAGCATCCGGCCTGGCACCGGCACAGAGAGAGGAGTCTCTGCAGACTAAGCTGATTTAGAATCACGTCATGAGACCAGCATGTCAGTAATTGCCACCTTACACACTGAAGAGCTCCTATCTAGTAGTGAAGGAGAAAATTTCATGATAAATTACCATGGAGTAGGTCTTAATATAGGTCATGTATATTTTTGCCATGTTACAAGTTAACTCCTTAATGACTCCTGCAGTAACACATTTGTCTGGCTGTACCCAAAGACCAGAATTTCTCAGGAGAGTGTGTATCACTGTTAAAGTACCTGTGGTATCTACCAGACCTTTCATGTAAAGATTTTTAAGAGGAAGAAAAAGGAACAATTTAATTATTGTGGGTTTAGCACATCTCACCCCTGTTTCTGTTCTATGGCATGTCTTAATTTACTAAAAATACTACCTGGGAGATAACCTGTGGAATCTTATCTCGCTTATGCTTCTACATGGTTCAAGATGAGGTCACCACCTGTCTTGGAGTTGTAAATCCTGGCCTAAAAACATGCAAGCTCAACCTGTTTTTGTCAGTATTTAGTTTATCTATGCAGATATGGAAAGATATGTAGTACTGATAGCATTCAGTATTTTTATCAAAAATAAATGGTTGGAAATATCATGGACAAATTTTACAACCAGGTAAAATTTCCATCAAATTTCTACTTTAGCAAGAGATTTACATTTTTAAAATCCTCTAGCAATGTTTTCCAACAATGTAATAATATCTTAGACTTCTTTATTTAATTTAATTATATTGCGTGATCTATATAACAAAATCACGTGTGGAAAAAGGTCTACTTTTTTATATCTTTGAGTAGGAGTGTCTATTTTGGTATCATGCTTCTGAGGAAAACCACCTGTCTTTAAGTCCAATTTTTGAACTGGTGAAGATATCCCCATTAATATGGTTTGATCTGATTAAACTTCAGATTAAAGAAGAAAAATAACTTGTTTCAAGAGAGGCTTAAAAAACATCATTTTTCTGTTCCCCTGTGATATCAGCAAGCCATGCTCAACTGCCTGAAGCACTTTGTAGGAGTCAAGTTTGAGTTTTGTCCTCAGCTGTCTGGAATAAACAGACTGAAGATCCGTGAGTGCAGGAAGGGTGAGATAGGACATGTAGGCACAGTGCTCCAAAACTGGCAGTTGTTCACTTTCACGATAGTTTGGTCCAGTTAGCTCTTCATTTTTCAGTGTAGCAGATACATTTGCTCTCAATTTTATGATGGTCACACTAAAGTACTTGCATGAAGATTCATTATGTTGGTGAAAAAAAAGGTGACTTTCTTTCCAAAATAGATCCACAGGTAAAATTTATGCTGATTTTTAAATTTTCTTTCTTTGTGTCAAGCTTTATCCTCAGAATTCTGAAGCTGTTTTTTATGTGCATTTTTACCACTCTCGGGGGATGTTATCCTTAAATGAGCCTTATCATTCCAGTGACTATATCTTTTAAAAGTGTAAGGAAGAGTTATTGCAGCACCTTTGAATTTTAGAAGTGTAGTATTTGCTACAGGTCAGTCACACTGGAAAAAATGTAACTGTACTATCTTTTAGAAGCCATTTCAATGACAGAACTTTATTAACAGTGTTCTTTTCTCTGATCATGATGCACTGCATCATAAATACAGTTTTTTATAAGTATTAGTGTTTGCTACAAGCAGGTTAAGCAAGAAAATATATAAATAAAGTGGCATAAAGTAGGATTAAGTGGAATCACTCCTCAAGGATTATCAGAGCACCTTATATCTCACAGAGCCTTATATCATCATATCATGTGGAAACAGCTTCTATTTTATGAGGTTCTTTTAATTCCTAACCTTTGCCCTCCTTCATTACAGCAGACATTTGTTGCATGATATTAGTATTTTAACCACTTAGTAGCTTAAATTTAGCCATTTAGACTTACAAGACATTCAACTTTATACATTTTTTAAAATATAATTTAACTATTAACCACTACACCGCTGTTTCATTTTTACATTTAAATAATATTTTCCCTTTTCTTGCTAAATCATGTAAATTAGTAACAGTCTTTAAACAAGACACAGTTATTTATTTCTGTTTGCATTGATGCCCATTAAAGAGCTATTTAACAGCAAGATGTTGAAGTATGTCCTGCATATTCAAGACATAAATGCAAGAACATAGAAGATCATCTGAAAGAAGTATAAGTATCAAATATCTCTCAAAACATATATCATTTTTTATGACATAATTTTTGGCAAGACAAGTGGTTTTTCATTGTTGTCTTGGTGTCTAAGCAGGAGAATATCAAACCCATTAATTTGCCTGAGCCTGTGACATTAAAAACCAGTTGTGACTATTAAAAAATTGTTGAGTTGTAGTTGATAACCTGAGCTGTTTGAACAGAAGCTAGCAAGGCAACCATATGCCCAGCATGGTAGAGAACTCTCAAACTGCATAGTCAAGGTAAATCTTAGTTTATCCAAGACTTATAACAGCTTAATTCTAGATACAAGTAAGTGTTCTGTGTAACCCATCATAATGGTTTATCTGTATACTCAATTGTCTAATATGCATTTGGCTGATAGTTGAAAAATAAATCAAGGCTATACGTCTCTACACCAGGTCACTATCCTGAGTTCAAAGTGCTCTTTTCTGATGGAAGATTCTGACCCTTAAAGAGTCACCCATCTGTCCAAAATTAAGATCAGTTGCCAATAACATGTGATTTCCAAAAATGTCCAATGCTAACACTTCAATCACCCCTCCTAAGAAATCTCTTGCATTTCCTATCACTTCTTATAGGTAATTTCCACCACCCTCACTCCAAATACCCAGCCTAAGGCCTTGCTTTACATTTATGAGATCTTTCTTTCCTACTATGCCCTCTGCAAGCAGTAGAGACAGGTTATGAGGAATTTCTAGATTGAAATGTTCAACAATTCTCATCATAGTTATTTGCATTAGGAAGCTTCCACCTGGTCAAGCTCTGTCCAGCCAGGATAAACAAAGACAATTATAGTATCAGTGTTTTCTAAATAGCCACTTTTGCAGAAAATGGCTTTCCTTTTATCTAATAAAAGTACAATTGAATGTAATTTTGTTCTTTTAAGTAAGCGGTTATTTAAAAGAGATACAATTACAAGATCACAGCTCAATCTGTAAAAAGACAATGTTCAACAGGTTCCAAAAAGTAGATCCTGGATTATCTTTTGAGTTTTTTAAAGCAGTCTTTCGAGTGCCACTGCTCAATAACAACTGATAGTTGCACTCTTTGTACATAAACTTAGTCCTTTAGGACTCTTTGCAGCATAAGATAGCCATCTTGTCTTATTATTGTTGTTAGTGGAAAATAGAGGGGCTGAATTGCCTTATGGCTGCTCCTGACTATAGATAAAACCTAGACAACAATCTATGACTGGCCAGTACATTTTTTATCTTTCACTAAAGTAAGCTTAATAAAATCAATCCTATTTGTAAAGTTACCAGCCTCTGGTGTATCTTGAGAGGATTCCAGCTGTTCCTCCAATCCCTACAAAACTCCAGAGTCTCTCCAGCTGATTTCTTTCTTTGTTGAAAGAAGACTCTTGTCCAGTCCTGTATAGTTCATAGCCATTTCACTCTCCTTGTTAGTTCCTACTCAGATCATACGAACCTTTACTAAAGGTCTATACAATTGACTATGAAATAATTTGAAAGTTTCTCTCTGATTTCACAAGGCTATAAACTAAGCCTTTTTTCTTACATTGTGGCCCTATAGGATTTTTCTAGTCTCCTCCCTTTTCTAGTCTACCCTCTTTTCTAGTCTACCCTCTAAACTTGATGATCAGCTTCTGATTCAAACAGCTGCCAAATATCCTGCTGGGCACTAAGTAACTGCTGCTAATTTCCCATTGCATAGATAATGAAGCCTGACATACATACAACTCAGCACGTGAGATTCAATCTCATCTTTCTAAACTATACTAAATGGAGACATTAGCTGTAAATTCACAGTTTATTTTCTTAGATTTCTGAGTAGATAGAGCTTAAAGCTACTACAAATCCTTCATCTGTATCTTTTTTGATGCACGCTTGATTTCTCCCATATTCCATTAATAATAAAAGCACCCAAGAGTCTTACTGTTGCTCACAAACGTGTGCTCTGTGCCAAAATACATTTTTACCCACATATTGTCATCTTTATTAATGTCAGGGTATAAGAGTCTGGGGAGAAAAAGCACTTCGAGGCATAAACTCTGCTCTTGCTAGTAAAAACAGATTAGGGGTCTCATACAAGTGTGGAGAATTACCTGCTGCAACTTCATTCTTGTTGTGCTGCTGTTTCACCTGCTTGAGAGCCCGCATCTGTTTTGTGCAATGGCTCTGTCTGTCATTTCTCAGGAGGTTACAATAGGAAGCTGTTGCCTGCCTTGTGAAGCTCCCAGTTGCTCTGTCACGTAGCCAATGCCAGTGTTTCCCATATGAGTCGGGCTGCTATTCCAGTGCTCCTCTCTGCCGCCTTCATGACAGATGGTGCACAGTTCTGCAGCGGCCACAGCCAAAAGTAACTCGTGGAGGTGTGATTCCCCCGTAAAGATTTTCCAGCACTGCTGTTCAGAAAAACTCCAGTGACAGGAAGTGGCAGTTAAAAATTCTATTATGAACCTAGAAGCATCTATTCAACCCTCATTGAACACAGAGCTGGAGGGAACCACTGTGCCTATTAGTGCCAATCTGCATTGCCTGAGCATGATGAATTTCTGCTGCATCAAAGCTAGTTGCATTCTGACTTGCCAAGCTGGTATGGGGAGCAGCTATAACGTTGTGGAGGTCTTTAACAGTCGTTGAACCCACACACATCTGAGAAACTTCACGGTGAGGTAAGGGACTAACAGTGAGGGAGGGTTTGTCATCTGGGGCCAGTGCACACTGCCAACCTCGCACACGAAGCAGCTGCGCTGAAGAAAAGTGCAAGAGCAGCACAGCTGGATGGGCTGTGTGAGTCTGCTGGCAGCACCTCAGTAGCACAGTGGCCTCTGCCTGCTCATGGCTGGCTCACAGTTGACTTAGGGACATATACGAGCATCACATGGGAAATGCAGAGGAGCCTTGTCCGATAGTCAACCTGAAGAAAGCCCGAATTTAAGGCAATCTTAAGAAAAAAGACAAGATGGTGCAATCCAGTGACTAAAAGTATTATGTGAGCTTTTAGAAGGCATAAAGAAAACTCTGTAGCATAGGGGAAATTCATTGAAGAAAGAGAGATTTCTTTTTAAATAGGCTATCTATTCCCCAGAAAAGCTAAGACTACAGGTAGTTCTACTGGGACCCTATAAAGGGGAATAACAATTTTTAATACACCCTTCTTTAAAAATAACAAAAAATAGAACTTCGGGGGGAAAAATTAACATGCATCTCACCTCAATGACCTAATAGTGATAATGACCATTGTGAATTTAGTTCTACAGAGGCATATTTGTACGTCTTTGGATGCTATAAACATTTAGGCTCCTCAGTAACAGGCTCCATACTGATAGTCACATCCTGAAAGAATGTAGGCTAGCAACCTATGGCATTTGCATTAAAACATCTTAGAGATGAAGGCAGATGTTGAATTTTTCAGTTAAGAGGGTTATAAATTGACTTTAACTCTCTTTCTCATCCTCTCTCTAGCTGGCTTCACTCTCCACTGATGTTCCTCACTTCTTTAATTTCTCAACTTGAGGCAGTATGATTGCTTGTTGACAGCGAGTGTACTGTATAATGTGTGTACCTTTAAATTGCTTTCAAGCTGATAACTCTTTCTAATAAGCCTTGAGACAGTGCTCAGCATGTTTAATGTTTCTATTCTTTTTCTACGGAATTAAAAATCTTTGCCAATATTTAATTTTTTTCCCCTGTTTAAATCTTCTTACCTCCAATCAGCTGGAAGAGGGAGAGGACTTATGCTACAGGTGCACAATTCTGAGCACAGCTGTCTCTCCTGACTGTTTATGAAGGCTTGTCACAGAAAACAAGACCACTGCCAACTTAGCTTGTAACAGGAAAATATGTATTTGCTGATTATTATTTTTGTTTGGGTTTTATTCCTCTATAAAATAAAAATGCAGACATAGAGCTCTGTGTGTTGCTGGCACTGGTGCCCCATAGGTCTTATCACAGTAAATTAAAAGAAAATAGATATTTGCTAATTTGTGGTTAGAAAAAAATTATAATTAAAAAAAGGCATTAAAGTGATAGTCCATAAGTCTGGCAACAACAGGGAAAAACAACTTCACAGCCTGATGTTGTTGCAGCTTGGCAGTCAAATGGGTTTGTGTGGGCTGCTGTTGGCAGCAGTTTTCATTAGCTTAGGGCCTCCTTTCTGGAAAGACAGAGCTGAGCTGCCAGACACAGATCACAGATGTCCAGTCTGTGCAAGCAGGATTCACTTGTACACTGTCCTGCTGAGCAGCCCCCTTGAGCATCTCCCATCTGCCTGCCTCTAAGTGCAATTCTCTTGTCATTATGACATCTTCCTTCAATATCCGGGCTTTAATTTATATGTTTGCTTTAAGCTAAAGTTCCTGTTATGTTACAGGAACCATTAATAACCATGGCAGAACTTCTCAGCAAGGAGAACTGAGTCACATTTCTGTATATTTTGAATAAATGTCACCATCACTACAAACTGCTGATTGGAATAGGGCATAATTTTAATTATTATTAGGATTTATGCTTCACCTAGTAAGAAAATATACAAAACAGATCTAGGATCACTGAAATGTTTACTGATTACCTTTGGTATATCCCACAAACTAGAGAGCACTTGCTGAAAAAGAAATCAGCACCACTATGGATGAGATTATTGTTATCCTCCTGGTGCATGTGGTCCCATGACTGCAATAAGATCGGAAGGATTTAGCTCTTTTTTCTTTCTGACTCCCAGGAAAGAAATATGAAATTATGAATTCTTCCCTGAGAGACAAAATAGAAGGAATTAATCACATCCTCATGATGAGACAATTCTTTTCAAGTAATGGCTGTTACTAGAAAATATTTTAAAACATTTTTTTTTAAAAAGTATTCTTATTGATGTTGTACTGATTATACTGCAGCAAATACTATATGATGAAGCTTTGAAAATTAGACCTTTCCAGAACTCTGGAGATGTTTCAGAACTCTGGTGAAGTTTCTGAATTTTTCAGGATCCAGAAAGTCTCCTAGATAAATCCTGTATAAGGAATAATGTGTAGCTTTAGTATATTCGTCTTGGAAAACCTTTATCAACATCTCTGTACTAAGACAAATTTTTCAGTGCAGCTAGCATTTGAATTGGAAGGAATAAAGTTTTTGGATATGAAAGGATAAACTTTCAGGATGCAGTCATATTTGCTCTGTTATTATGTATGTCCCAAAAATGCAGTTTTTTCACTCTGTAAATGAGAGTTTGAGGGCTGTCCAGAAAATAAAAACTTATTTGCTTTTTTTATTGTCAGTCCCTCCTGAGAAGGGAGCTTTATCCAATCAACAGAAGATCACTACCATACCTTACCATGCTGGCAGCAATGTTTTAAGAAAACAACTACAACAAAATCTTAGGTGATAGAAATTGATTTGTATGAGCAAGAAATTTCCCTCATTGTGCAGCTAAGTAGGTGTGCTCTGCAGTTCCTTATTTTGCTTCTGAATTGTGGTGGTTTTTTTGAAGGCAGGAGGGTTGGTTATATTGGAGTCCATTTCATTATAGCTCTGCACCTTGATGTGGTATACCCACTTCAGTACAGCCCAGTATTTTGAGTGACACAGCTGAGGACTTTTCCTGGCATTGTCCTAAATATTTCCTTTGTGGCTCTAAATTCAATGTGATTATGTCAAGGTTAAGACCAGGCAAAAAAATATGTCATATGCCCATCTCCTACCTCTGCATTATTCAAATAGCAGAGGAATTCTATCTCTATTTACTTCCTCTTTGGCTTAACTGGTATGTATTTAGCCCTGCTAACATTTCCATAAGTCTGTTTTGCAAATGAATTATCACTTCTGTTTTGCTACCCTGGATTTCTTTCAGTCTGCCACTGTTTCTTGTGTAATGAGATGTCCAGAACCACTGCAGGTATAGTTGTATTTATTGCCCTACATAAATGAAATACCTTCTGTAGATTGAATGCTATTAAAAAAGCTGTGTACTTTCTGCTGTCAGACTGCTTTGCAAAAGAATTTCTTGATTGCTTCAACATCATGACTAGGTCTCTTTCAGTGTGTTCAAAAGGGAGATATAATTTTTTTATTTTTTTATTTTTTAATTAATGGAAACAACTGAAGAAGCAAAATTTTCATTCCCATAGAAGTCTGAGGCAGCTAAACTGATTAGGTAGCTCCCCATTACTTGGGTGAGGTTAAGTAAGATGTGCCCAGTATGAAATTTGCAAAAATTAAGTTACAGTCTAAGAGACATGGAAAGGGACTGAAGAAAAGGTGAACATGATTCTGGGAAAGAATCAGAGAGTTCAGTCCATGCTCACACCTTCTGGTACATATATAATGACAAATACAACTCCTTATTGATTGACTCATTATGTAGAAGGCAGAACTAATGCATAGCTAACTTGTATATTAGGCATGCCTCACCTAAGGCAAGCAGAGGTATCTCTATGACATTAAAAAGGGCACATTAAAAGATCTGAAGGAATAGTGGTCAAAAAATTGCAGTCAAGGATGTTATTTTTTACTCAAAGAATATGACATCTTTAAAATTCAGCAGTTCCCTTGATGTCTGTCAATGTGTCTGTTTGTTTTGAGGAAGAAAAAGATGAAATGTTGCTTTTTGGTAAGGTCAGAACCTTTCCTTTTCAAGCACACCTGGAATGCTTTGATTGTTTCATGACTTACATTCTTATTTTGCAAAAAAATGAATGTGTAGATCAGTATACTCTCAAATTGATAGCACATTTACATTTATGTACTTTAATAGAATAATCAAAATAAATCTATTTAGGGTTGTCTAAAACATATACTTTAGTTGATGCTGCTGGCTCTATTATTAAAAAATCAGTAATTAAGAAGTTTTTGTTCTTCTTTACTATTAGAACACCATTTTGAGGGATAGAAATAGATTAGGTATTGAGCTACCTTTGAAACAGTGAACATAGTGTGCAAGGTCAACATAGCAAGAAGCTAGGTTAGGTCACACACAGATGCAAGAACACAATCCCAGATACCAATATTAGTACACAAGCTGGGCTCAGCTGTTCTATTTCAAACACCAGTTCAAGTAATTCAGCTTAATAGGGACATGTTTTATAGTAACTTTTATTGCAATTTTCCTTCAGAGCTAGTAACATAGGTAAAATCAAAGCTCTGTGAAGAGTGAAGCTCTGCCTGGGACTTTAACCTATGTCTTCGTCAGAACCTTGTACAGCACCAAATGAGTCAGCAACCTCCTGTTCTTTGCAGAAAGATTCTAAGAGACAATTTTTGAAGAATTTTCCTCTACGGAGGTTCATTTTCATCTAATGAGAACATATGGTTTTGGCAGCACCAATCTCTAAGGAATGCAGTCAACCTTCTTTTATTTTTGTTCTTTACAAAGTATCAGTGTAAGTACTGAGCTCACTACCGGTAAATCACCAAGTAGCATGAAGTATTCCAAATGTAATCATAACTATCCTCACTTGAAGAAGGCTTGGAATGATGTGAATCATAACTGCACTTCATAACAAAGGTAATATTGTGAAAATGTTCCTATTCAGAAGCAATGAGTCATGCTACAATGACCATCACTTAATCATTCTGGCTAAACAGAGATCAACATTTACAACTGAATGTGTTGCATTTTGAAATATTTTGGAGACAGAAATATAGCAAAGTTTAAAAAACTTGTAAAAGCTACCACGGTGTATTAATTCATGTGACCTAAAAGCTACTAGTTTTACTTGCAAAAACTGTGATCAGTGAGGTATGAAAAACATTTATGATTTCAAAAATGTCTTGAAAATATTTTCTGTATCAGGAATAATCCACTTCACCTTTTAACACATTGTCTATGTTCCTTTCATACGAGATTAATGCAACAATAAATACTTGGTATAGTTGAGAATAAAAACAGCATGGATAACAACAAAACCAGAATTTTCCTTTTTCTCTTAATGTAACTTAGTATTCAAAAGAATATTAAGTTTGTCAATGATACTATATTGGGAGGGCTATCAATTCCCTTGAGAGCAGAGGCCCTACAGAGAGACCTAGACAAATCAGAGACAGGAAATCACCAACCATATGAAGTCTGACAAGGAAAAGTGATGGATTCTGCATCTGGGGTGAGGCAGCCCTGGATGTGTGCAGACTGGGGAATGAGAGGCCAGAGAGCAGCATTATGGGAAGGGACCTGGGGGTCCTGGTGGATGGAAAGTTGAACCTGAGCCAGCAGTGCCCTGGCAGCCAGGAGGGCCAACCCTGTCCTGGGGGCATCAGGCACAGCATGGCCAGATGGGCAAGGGAGGGGATTGTCCTGCTCTGCTCTGCAGTGGGGCAGCCTCACCTTGAATATTGTGTGAAGTTTTGGTCACCAAAATGCAAGAAAGATGTTAAATTTTTAGAGAGTGCCCAAAGGAGGCCAACAAGGATGGTGAAGGGCTTTGAGGTGAAGCCCTGTGAGGAGTGGCTGAGCACACTTGACTCATTCAGCAAAAGGTTGAGGGGACACCTCGCTTAACTTTTCAACATCCTCACAAGGGAAGTGGGAGTGCAGGTACTGATCTCTTCGCTCTCATGACCAGTGACAGGTCTCAATGAAATGGCCTGAAGTTGTTTCAGGGGAGATTTAGGTTGGATAAAAGGAAAAGGCTTTTCACCAAGAGGGTGTTTGAGCACTTGCAATTGTGCAAAGTGGTCACAGCACCAAGCCTGTCTGAGTTCAAGAAGCATTTGGATAATGCTTTCAAGGCACATGGTGTGACTCCTGGGATATCCTGTGCGGGGCTAGGATTTGGACTTCATTATTTTTGTGGGTGCCTTCCAATTCACCATAGTCTATGATTCTATGACTTTTCTATACTTTAACTGTCGATAAAAATGTATTATGGAGTGGCAGCTTGCTATCAAATGGCCCCTTAAAGGACTGGTTTATAATCCAGTATCTAAGGACCTCCTCTTGGTCTGGTATAAGTTTAATATCTTCCCCTCACAAACTCATTAATTTATTTTTTTTTTCTAAAAAAAATCAAGTTTGAAAGTAAAAATCTCAAGCACATTATTCTTTTCTTCATACTGTCAAACATTGAACATGAGACAGCAATGTGCCCTCTCTTTAAAAGCAACTTGTGGTGTCCTGGGCTGTATTGGAAGTGTTAGCAGTGGGTCAAGGGAGATTATCTTTTCCTTCTACTCAGCACTGGAGAAGCTGCACTTGGAGTTCTGTGCTCATTGCTGGGCTCCCCAAAACAAGTGAGACTTGGACATAGTGCAAAGAGTCAAGTGCATCACCACAAGGAAGATTAATGCTCAAACTGGAGCATCTCTCATATCAGGAAAGGCTGAGACACTACGAACCATTCAGGCTGGAGAAAACTCAAAAGGATTTTCTCAATGTGTGTAAATACCTGAAGGTAAGGCATACAGAAGAAGGAGCCCAGCTCTTTTCCATGGTGGCGAGTGACAGAAGCAGAGTCAATGGGCACAAAGTGAAATACAGGAGTTCCCTTATGAACATCAGGAAATACTTTTTATTGTGAAAGTGGCCGAGTACTGGCACAGGTTTCCCAGAGATGTGGAGTATACATCATTGGAGGTATTCAAGAATTATCTGGATATGTTCTTGGGCAAAGCGTTGTTTGAGTCCCTGTTGAGCAAGGGTGCTGGACCAGATGGCCTCCACAGATCCTTTAAAACCTCAATCATTCTGTGATTCTGTGATCCTGTGATCTCTTCTACCAGTATCTGAGTACCGATGATGATCAGAATTGATAGTGTTTGAGTAAAACAAAAAGCACTGATCTCCATTCTAAATTTATAATGGATCACTACGAAGCTTCATAAACTTTGGAGAGTACCTTTGTTCTGATTTTTTCTGGACTCTGCTCTTCCCATACATCTGACACAACCTCTGCACACAATGCTTTCAAACTTCTGGCTTAGTCCATGTACTCCCCCTTTGACTATTGTGAATCTTCTGCAGTGCTATTTCTAATTTACTGGCCTCCTCCAAGTGCTTTTATTGCTATTATATCCATTGGGTGGTGCTATGCTGATACCGTCATGTTTCCTGCTGAACACTATTCTCTTGCTTCTTTGTAGCATCCTGTCTGTAGCCATCCTTTGAGCCAGGGAACATCTGGTTTTTATACACTGATTAACCTTGAATGGAGACTCCAGGGCTCTCAGGTAATACAAATAGATGATGACGATAGCAATATGATGTGAGGCTCCAGCCTAGCATATTGATTTCACCTACATATAAATATTAAGTTTTGGAATAAAACCTGGTGCTTCAAAATCAGTTTTTAAGCTATTAAATATTTCCCTGGAACCATTATTTCATCTTTGCTTTTCTAGCTAATCCAGAATTGAAATTTTGAATAAATTCCTGTTCAGATAGCACTGTCATTTATACCTACTGGGTGGAATTAAAGAATACTTTCTATAGGGAAGTGAAGCACTTAAATATTTTCATAGATTGTGAGAGGAAAGTTTTGCAAACATATGAATTATAAGCCAATTGGAGCACAGAAAGCCTGTAAGTTTTTTTTTTTCTTTTTCCTTCAGAAAAAATAAGAAAAATTACTGATTTTTTACACAAATATATCATCAAAACCATTCTACACAATTATGCAGGCCTTCTATCCTTAAGCAAAATACAGTGGAATGAAGTCAATAAAAGAATCAAAGTTTAAAGCATCAAGAAATTAATAAGGGTTTTAACGACCAAAAGGGGTCGTGTTTTTGGAGAATCACAACTCTAGATGTCAGGAATAAAACACATTTTTAATCATTATTTTTCTCACTGATTTTGTTGGGCCTTTCTTACTCTGGATATAAAAATTTCAGATCCCTAGCGAAAGCAAATGGAAGAATTAATTTCTTTGGCATCTTCATTGGAAGATGCCAAATTAAAAACTAAAACTGACCACAGCTGGATAAATCCTCTTCCATAGTGTTAATTCAGAAAAACAGTAGGCATTATATTTTGAAAGACAGTTTAAGCACCACACGGTGCTTAAAAAAAGAGGATTAAAAATTGTCTGAGGACTAGGTCATTGTATGTAGGACTGTAATAGGGTGGTAAGAAACTTGGTTTCCTAACTTCAGTCTTCTTGAGACAATCTATTCAAACTTTACATTTGTACAGTTTCCTGCTATCAGGGAAAAATGAAGTGTTAATAATGTGGAAGAAGGATAGCTAGCACCACTGCTGGTTGCTATTTTTGCACTGTACAAGAAAGCAGGTACAATTTTTGTCCTCTCATTAAATCCCTTCTGCTTGGGGTCATAGCCAGGCTCTGCAGCCAGTAACCTCTCTTGCATTGTACCAGCACATTTGGCTGTGCCACCACCTGCTCCCACCCATCCATAGTTCCTATTAGAGCAGCTCTGTGTTTTCAGCGGGGCAATATGCCCTGGGACAAGTAGGCTTCCCAGTACACTGAATAGCCAAGATGCTTCTCTGAAAACAGCTAGCTGGAAACCTGCCCCTTTCAATAGGAGGTGTTTAGGCAGCTCAGCTGGATGGAATGAGCACACTGGGTCTCTGTGAGAGGTTTATGCAGCCAGTTGTTTATCAAGAAGTGGAAGGTCTGCCTTTGTTTAGTAGCTTCTAACAGTGGAGGAAGTCTGCCTTGAAAGCGGTGTCTTTGTCAGCGGTGTATATTGGGTTGGCTCCAGCTGGATGCCAGGTGCCCACCAAAGCTGCTCTATCCCTTTCCTCCTCCACTGGACAGGGGAGAGAAAATATAACAAAAGGCTCCTGGACTGAGAAAAGGACTGGGAGAGATCTTTCACCGTTACCATCATAGGCAAAATAGACTAAGCTTGGGGAAATTAGTTTCATCTATTACCAGTCAAATCAGAGTAGAGTAATGGGAAATAAAAACAAAATCTTAAACTATCCACCCCTCCCTTCTTCCGAGGTTTAACTTCAGTCCAGATTTTGTCTAGCTCCTTCTCCCCAGCGGAGCAGGGGAATGAGGAATTGGGGCAATGGTCAATCCATCACACATAGCTTCTGCTGTTTTTTCCTTTTCAGGAGGAAGACTCCTCACGTTCTTCCTCTGCTCTAGTGTGGGAATCCCTCCAACAGGTGACATGTCATCCACAAACTTTCCAAACTTTCTCCCCAGGGGTTGCAGCTCTTCTGCTCCAGTGTGTGTCCCTCCCTCAGGGTGCAGCGTGGCTCCTCCACTGGGTCACCAGTCCTGCCAGCAAACCTGCTCTGTGGGGGCTCCTCTCTCCATGGGGCACAGCTGCAGCCAGGACCCTGCTCCAGCACAGGTTTCCCACAGGGTCACAGCCCCCCTCAGCCTCCACCTGCTCCAGTGTGGAGTCCTCCACAGGCTGCAGTTGGATCTCTGTTCCTCCACGGACCTCCACGGACTGGAGGGTCACATCCTGCCTTACCATGGGCTGCACCATGGGCTGCAGGGAAATCTCTGCTCCAGTGCCTGGAACACCTCCTGCTCCTCCTTCTGCACTGACCTTGGTGTCTGCAGAGCTGCTCCTTTCACATGTTCTTACTCCTCTTTCTGGCTTCTCTTCCAGCAGTTCCCCCCTTTCTCAAATCTGTTTTCCCAGAGGCACTACCACCATTACTGATGGGGCTTGGCCTTGGCCAGCAGCAGGTCCACCCTGGAGCTGGCTGGAATTGGCTTTTTTGCCCATGGGAGAATCTTCTGGTTTCTCAGTTTCTCACAGAAGCCACTGCTGTAGCTCACCCATTACCAAAACCTTGTAAGGAGAGCTCTTGCAGCAAACAGAGGGGCCAGCACTGGAGGCCCGCCTGCCTCATCGGGGTCCTGCAGTGCCGTGGGGTGGGCACCTGCCACAGCTGAGGAGGCCTGAATGTCTCCCACCCCTCCCTGCAGACTCAGTCCTGGCTGAGACCAACAGAGGCAGCCTAGGAGGAGACTGGGAACACCATCTGATAGCAAGGTTAGACAGTGGTGACTGGCACTCAAAGCAAACCAAAAATAGATGCAAACCCACCCAGTCAAATTAGCAGGTGTTTGACTCCATGCTCCCTGTGCTCTCTGAAGTGGTGGCTGTGGCTCCAACGTTAGCTGGTCACTTGGAAAGTGTTTGTGTAGAAGATAAGAGTACCACATATCTATAGGAAACAAAAATTGAGAGTTATAAGTCATCAGGACAGGTGTTATTTTCTGACAGTAATACAGTGATCTAGTTTATTTACAGCCAGTCATAACAGAAAAAGAGCAGAACATAAATCTTGAAAAGGGTGTCAAAGGTGGAAAGACAACTGTGGAAGAACATATATGCCAGGAGAAAGGAGAGCATTGGACACTGTGATTACTTTTGCCTTATTTATCCCTACATATTTGAGATACATTATTAATTAAAATTATAAGAGTGTGATGGCATGTCCTTTCTTCTGCAGGTAGTTTGTGAGGAAATGAAAAGTCTGAACCTTCTTGGTGTAGATGTGGTGTAGAAAAATATAGCACATAGAAAAAAAGGAATAATTCTGGAGAAAAGATCCAGTAAGGATCACATAGTTCAGTAGAACATGGTCCAAATTAAAACTCCTCTTAAGTGTTTTCATAACTGCTTTTTGTTTTGTATCTCTGCTGGCTATCATCTAGGTTGTACACGATCTGAATTCATAGAGGTGAAAATCCCCTTTAAAAGTAAATCAGACTTTTCATTATATGAGTTACACATCAAAAATAGATTGAATAAAATAGAATGTCCATGAACACATCCTGTCTTCCCTTCATCTAATCACAGAATAACTCATTTTTATCACACAGATGATACTGATATATCAATAAACTATTACTTCTGGTTCTTAATTTTTATTTTTAATCCAATTAATTACAATTTTTTTTAATAGTTATACATTCTATTCATGGTTACCATGGAGAGTGAAAGTACCCCGTGTAACATCAGTTCAGAATCTATTAATATGAAATTATCAATTTGGTTATGTTTCAGCTATTTTACCAGTAATAACTATGTAAATGAAGAGAACCACAATGTTTATATGACCATTTTGTGCTGTTAACCACTAAATGATAGTGCAGCCATGTGATTTCTTGACATTTATTAGGAGATTCTGTTCACTATCATAAAGAATTTGTAACCCAAAAATGAAAAAACCTATGCACATTGAGAACACTCTCATCCACTGTGTTAAGAATGTTTTTTATCTCTTTGTACCACAACTTTGCTCTGCAGAAACCACATTGCTGCAATTTTTCACAGACAGGTGGATCCAAACTTTTCAGCCTTCACAGCGCTCAAAAGCTATTATTTGAAAGGATGTGATCCCTGCCATTTGTATGATATCATGGTAGTTTGTCAAGCTGCATCAGATGACTTTGAATTTCCCCTGTCCTGTGAAGACCAAACAGCTGCTGATGGGCTCTTGTAAATCTGAGCTACAGCTCTAAATGAACTCTTAACATTTAGATACCAAACAGAATACCTATTGGCAAAAGAATTTTTTGTTTTGTCTTGAAAAATGTGCATTTGCATTCCATCATCAGGTTAGTGTAAAATTTGCTGAAATTATTTTCTTTGTTTTTGAAAATCTATTTTTAAGATGAGTCTCTCTTTAAGAGAATCTATGATGTTGAAAGTTTTGAAATACAGATAAGTGAGTAAAGGAAATTAAACTCTTGCAAAAAGGAAATGGAAAAGCATATCAAGTATCTGTCCAATTTTGAATGCTAGACTTCGTTATCAATAGTCATGAAGAAGTTACAAACATCTAAGAGAGCCACTGATAGCTATTGATATTTATATACAGATCTCTGGGAAATATAATAATGCTGGGTATACTATGAACTGATCCTTTTCAATCTGCAACTTAATGCACATTCCAGAACTTTCTACTCCAAGAAGCAATTCATCCATAGAGAAAACAGAATATGTTTTATAAGGTAAAGTTGCAGTTATGGTGCATATGTGGTTTTCTCCCTTTCCCCTTTAGACAGGAACATGCTACAGAAAGCAGCTAGATAGGGCCAATGTGATTTCATGCAGAAAAGTATTTCTCATGGAGGTCAACAGTTGGTACCACCAGCAGTCATGAAGGGAGATCAGAAAACTCTCAGGATATACTTGCAATCTGTTTTGAATGCATGTATTTTTGCATAAAGTTCTGTCTTTTTTTCTTTTTTTAATGTAATATTAGATATATATATATATAATATTATAATATATATATATAATATTTTAATATTTTAAAATAAGAGTTTGGGTCAAGTAATATTTCTCTTTATCTTTCTCTTATAAGGAAAATAAGTAGCTACATTAACATTATTTTTACATCTTTGGTTTTATTTTTGACATAATACTATTTTTAAATTTTTAACATCATATTCTTCTTATATTGACTTGAATACAGACACATGACTTTCACAGATTTTAGATGACAAAATCCCTTTACATTGTCTGCCTCTCATAGAATCAAACCTCATTCTCCTAAGCAGCAGGAATGAAAGTCTTCAGAGCAAAGAGTTGAATATTGCTAAACTAGTAGCCATGAAAATTGATTCCATAATGCATTGCAAAATTATATCATCTTCTAAGTTATTGTGGGCCACCTTAAAATTTTATACAGACAGACAGGATAGAAAGTCACGAGTGAAAGATTCCATAAAATATGACAAGGAAATTGCTTAGATTTAAATATGAGTGTTCACAAGAAGAGAGGAGATGTCTTACATCAGTGTGTGCTTTATTTCTCAATAGATTTTAGAGTGATATCTTCTTTTCTGAATAAGCACTAAATCCATAAAAAAAACCCCAGATTTCTTAAATGGCTTAGCAGTAATTTACAAGGAGAAATATTGCACACAACTTCACTGGTTTGGTGGATAAAATATGGGGCTCAAATGATATCAGTGAGCATCCATAGGTATTATGATAACTTGACTGGACATTAGGTGAAATTCAGAAACAGTGTTCATAAATACTCAAATAACAGCCTGACTATCTTGCAGCTCTGGAAAAAAAGAAAAAAAATAAAAGAAAAAAAAAATTAAGTGGGAAACAGCCCCCATATTCAATTAATTTTCACATATAAAAAAAAAAAGTCCATTTGAGGGCACTTGAAAACTCGTCTTGAAATTCTTTTTTTTCCATTCCTGTACTCCCATGGTGGTAGGAGTAGGACAGTCTGACTTGCTTCTGTCAGGTTAAAAAAACAAAACATTAAATTCCAGGTAATGGAGAAAAAAAATCTCCATTACTATGAAAGTAAAGCAGGAAAAATGTAGTTGTTCTTTCTTGATCCAGCTTGACCTTGCAGTACCAGTAGTTTCAACATTTTTCTGCAGTATTTTGTGAGCAATTTTCACATGACATAAGTGATAGAAAGCATTTGTGAAAGGTGCTGCATAAATGATTGCACACATGATTTTCTGCTACTTCATGGGTACAAAATCAAATATCCACAACTTTCTGTCATACTGAGGTGAAATAAGCATAAGAAGCACCCCAATTGTCTCAGTTCTTGACCTAAATAAAAATAGAAACATACTGTCTGCACGTACATATAAACAAGCACAACCACATAACAATGCAAAAAGATACTTTGGTGTTTCTCAGCTTTGGGATTTTGACTTGAATATTACTAGGGCTTTAATTGCTGACAATTACATATTTTCTATTTAAAATAAAAATCCCAGTTCTACATAATTGATCTTAGTTTATGGATTGACCTTATGGATAGGCCTTTGAGCCTAAATCAGTATGTGTTACCAATCTCTTTGCTGTAGTACTTGCAGGAGTTAAAATTGGAGGCTAGCTAAAAACACATTGGTTTACACCACTTTATTTATGTTTCTTTATGCTTCATATGCTTCCATAGAGCTTCACAGCATTCATCCATTTCCCATCTGCTTATCTGAAAAGCAGAAGGTTCAAAAATACCAATACATACCAGACATACAAATCATTATTACTGGCTTTGTCTGGCAGTCTTAAAAATGGTAACGTTCAGGTGCATACAAATCATCTGTTGTTTTTACAGAGAAGTAAACTCTTGATAAGCAAGATTTTTAAAACTTTTTTCAAATCCAGGACTTCAAGAAGTCATTGGGACATTGGGAATTACCAGTTCTCCATCTGATACAATAGAGAAAATTACTTTCTATACACACACAAACACACACACATTAAAATAGCTACTTAAAACATAAGTTGTGTTAGTTACAAGGAAACACCCTAAATTACTTCAAATGTATGACACTCAGTAGAAATTCAGTAAAATTTAAAAATACAGAGAATTGGGAGAGTGTGAATATAACTCCATCATTAATCTTCAGTGCTGTGGGGTTTACTTCATTCTCTAATGCACCAAAGAAATCTCAAAGCCAAAACAACAAGAACAAAACCCCTATATTAACTCTTGAGTCAGGAGAAACTTTGCCAAATTTAAGAAAAGATTATTGGAAAATATCATATAACTTACATGATGGGTAGACAAAAAAAAATTTATGAGAATTATCTCATGGCTAATGTTAACTCCATCTGATAGTGCTTGGAATTGACAGAAGGAAGAGATATTGAAACTAATCAAAACATGTTTATGCTTATATTAAGTATGGGCTGCTTCCTCTCCTTTTTTTTTTCTTGAAACCAGGAGTAACTCAGAAAACTGATCCCAAATAAGGCTATTTCCCAAAATGACACTGACTTGACATTGGAAAAAAAAATTAGTCTGATTTCTTACCTTACTGAGATGCTGGCTGTCAGATTCATTCATTCTTCAATCATGGGATTATATGAAAAACTGCTATCTATAAATTGACTAGGTGGTTGAAAGCACCTGAATCTTCTAAATCTATCCAGCTTCCTTAGGAGTCCAATAATTTCACCCTGAGGCAAGAAAAAACTGTAATAATTTTTCCTCTCTCTGAATTTAAATTTACATAAGGCCAAAGAATCCTTTAAAAATCGGCCTTCTTCAAGGCTGATCCTTCTGGTTTTCCCTCTGCTTTGGGACAAGGCATTCTGTCCTGCCTTCTCTAAACTGAAACTAAGTGTCACATATTGACTGAATTAAAGGCTCTGTAAAGATACAGGGAAAAATCTACTGAGATTCAGCATGTTTGTTGGAAATATTGTTTCCACAACTGCAGCTTAACCTAGGCTGGGGAAAAAAAATCATATTTGGGAGTGTATTGAAAGCAAAGCAAAGAAAAACAAAGAAGAGCTTATTGCTCTTCTACCCTTCTACCTGCAAACACAAGGAAAGTTTGACAAGGGAAAATCAGCACAGGGAATAGAAGGAAGACTTCTTTATATAGGTAGACTGACAGGTCTGTCACTCTATTCCTCCTCTTTGCATCTTCTTATCAAATAGGACACCCATGGAAAGCATTTCAGGTAGCTTTGTGATGCAGGGAGTTTCCAAATGTTTCAGCTTCAGGTTTATTTGAGAAGAATGTGGTGGAATTAGACCCACTCTCTCTTTCTCTGTTCTTTAGTCAAGCAGACTGTTTTCCCACCTTCACAAATTAAAAAGTTCCAAGGACTCGGGGTGTTTAGTGGTTTCATTTTATATTTCAACACCATTCTGAAATCTGCACAGGTTGGAGCACACATCTCTTGAATGATATACTAAGAGCAGTGTCATTCTTTCAATATTTAGAAAACAAAAACAAAAACCTCAAGAAAACAGGCGACATCAGATTTATGAAAACTGTACAAACATATATAAGCAGTATGTCAAACTTTATCCAAAAATTTTATGGAGAGCTCTCAGATTGTAAGAAAAGCAAAGTCTGAAATTAGCACGGGTGTATTTAGCTTAGCTTTATCTCCAGACCAGCAGCTAGCTGCCTGTCAAAAGGTTTTAAGTAAAGTTCTTGATTGTAGGTCAGTCCTCAGTGGATAAATCACAGAAGCAGGCAGAGATAAGGCACATGATTGGCTGTTCTCCTGCTGAGGAGAGACTGCATTAAGTTAGACTAATGAATACTGAATCATTTTCTCATCCTCAGGGTGGACACCCCTGTCAGGGCTGAGTCACTGTGCAAGCAGTATGCTAAAGTGATTTAAAATGCTGCAGCCTCTAGTGCTGGTGACAGATGGATATAAACTTTGGGCATGATACACACTCATTTCTAGGCCTTCACAAGCCGTGAGTACAAATATACGAAGAACAAAAGATAAACTGTGGTAAAAGTCCCCTATTTGTGCATACTTGAGGAAAGTGTAAAGTAGACACTTTTTCACAGCCTTTTAAAATGACCAAAGAGGACTCTCTTCTAGGGTAGACAAGGATAGATACCTTATTCCAAGGTTACTTTGTTGCTTTTTTTTACTTTCCAGAGGACTGCAGAACCCCCTGAAATAAGCAATGTGTTACATTTGCATAATGAAACCACATCTTTTATATTTTCTGCTGAAAACTTCTTCTGATTTACTCACCACTTTACCTAGTCAGTTGGAGGTATTACAGAATCAAAATGCAGATATGAAAAGCTAGAGGTACATTTTGATTTTGTCACATTTTAAACAGAAATACGTGGTCATGTTTGAGAGAGAGAAGATAAAAGGGTAACTTCAGAAGTACCCAGCACTCTGAAGTAAAGGATTGATTGAATGAATATGATTAGACTCTGGGTGAGAAATTACACAATATTTTCCAACTCGGCTGAGAGATAATGTTTTATGGTCTTGACTTTGCTCTGGATTATGTTTGTACAATCCTGGTGTTTGGCACGGGCAGCTACTCACAAGCATTGCAAATAGGGAATTGTGGCAAGCTCCCAGGGGCCTTCCACGGCAATCAGTGACCAGCTTGAGACCAATCCAGGAAACATGCTAGCTCCTACTGCTTGCCAGGGGGACTTGCATGAAGGTCCAACTGCTTGCTTTCAAAAGTTGCTTTCTGTCGAGCCTTTGAAAAAAACTTTGCACAACCCTGTGATTTATTTCTCTGTGGTGAACCCTCATTAGTCAAGAAGAGCAAATAATGCTGTCTTGGCACAGAGTATCCACAGAACACATCCTCTAAGGAATGCTGTTCATGAGAGATAAAAGGATAATGAAACTTTGTAGTATACATGCATGAATTCTAGATACTCTCTCAAACTGTAGCCTATGGAAACCTAAATTGGAAAGCTGCTTAGGAAAGGAATTGTGGCAAAGGGTGGCTATGAATAGTCACCAGCAGAATAGCTTTATGAAAATTGTAGCTCTAATATTTGCATGCTCTTCTATGTCATTTAAAGAATTGTTGTTCATTGTAGAAAATAGGGCTTTTAAGCTGACCTTCTGTTTTACCATTGGGGAAGTTAATGCTTGCATTGCAAGGGGAAAGCTGGTTGGTTGTTTTTCATTATGGTATGTGTCACAAATGAGAATGTCAGGGAGGTCTGAAATTTCATCTCATCCAAATCGATTAGTGTTAATGTTTTTCTCATTATGATTTCATCAGGATTAATTAACAGAATCTGTGAATAATATGCTGCACATATTTGATATGCAAAACCAAACCAACTGTACAATTTATGTTTCCTTACAGCTGGTGCTTTCCATATTCTGTTAGCAATATGGACTACATGTCCATGGTGTAGACTAATGTGGCTCATCTTCCTGAACCATGAAGTGCCCTGCATGTCAGTGAAGCCTGTGCTAGCAGCTGACCCTGCTGGAGTCACAGTTTCTGCCCTGCACAGCCAGCCCAGAAAGCAATAGACTCATTTCCTTACCAGCTCAGGAGATTCAATGCATGTTTAGATTACGTTGGTATAAATACGCCTTGGCTATTGCATTTCAAAATAGTTCAGGGTAAACTTAAGGAATGTCCAATATTTTATTCAGACTCGTCCAGTGTTCACTAAGAGCTCTCTGTAAGTTGTCTGACTGGCATGATTCATCAGTAAGTATACACAACAGACACAGGAGAGGGCTGCTTATCATTTTCAGGAAAGTGCTCATGATCAGCAGAGAGAAATTGCTGTTGATGGCAATGGTAGTGTCCAATTAACCCCTCTCTACATAAATACCTGAATTTTTAGAGAAGCCATTTCTGGGTGCATTGTTTAAAAATTTGTTTTATTGACAGATCAGAGGATAACGATTTTATGTCCTTTGTACCTTTATTAAAACATGACAAATCATCTTTACAGGCAATAAGATCTTGATGTATTGTTATATTTTGAGGCACAGAAGCAAAATAGTGCAAATCTGTTTTCTGATTTCACTGGTCTTGGCACTGGCTCCTGGATATTTATATCTTAATTTCTTTCCCTTAGATGTGGTATTTGATTTAAGTATTTGTGAAAACTACCAATCTGACAGTCCTGCAGACCGAAGCCTTCCATTTATTCATCCATTAACTACAAAGTTCAAGTCTCCCTTTCAAATTAAAGTGCCTCTATCCGTGTTGGCCAGACCACCTTGAGGGAGGAATCATTTAGATTCCAACCACATTCTTACCCCATCCTCAGTCTTGCAAATGCCAGCAAGAAGCCGATTTGTGCCAGCTGTTGCATATTTCTAATGGACACATTTGCCTATAGGGAATAATGGGATCAGGTGTCGTGGTTTTAAAGCAGCAACTAAAAAAAAATCACTAGAAAACTTACTTATTTCTTGCTGTGAGATATGGATTAGAACAAGAGCAAAACAGGTTTAAAACTTAAAAGGAACAAAGAAAGTTTATTAACAAAAACTACAAGAATAATAAAGCTGAATAAAACCTCCAGAATAACCCTTTTCTCCCCCACTACCCAACTATTTCTTTGTGCACATGACAACATAGAGACAAAAAAACTTTGGTGTTTAAAACAGTCTCAATTCTTGCTGTAGTTTTTTCATCAGTCTTTGTAGAGAAACAGAAGTCTTCCTCTGCTAATCCATGGAGTTTCTCACAAGAAAACTATTTCTGTTATAGTTCTCTATTTCTCTGATGCCAGCTGCCCGGAAAAATCTGCCATCAGTTGTCTCCTCCCATTTCACATCACTCTGAGGTGTGTATGGGTCAATGAGTCTAGGGATGGCATTTTAAGGATGAGTTATTCAAAGGCAAAAGTTCTCATCATCTGTCTCTGTGAGCTTCTCTGGAAACAGAAGTTTTCTCTTTGCCTCTACAAGGCTACAAATCTTTAACTATTACTTCTCCCCCTCTGTTTCAGCACCTCACTGTATCAGAACTACTTCAGTTTTTGCTCAAAATCCACACTTTGAAGACTCTATTCCTCCCAATATACTCCGTCATGAGTTAAAGGAGTTTTTTCAGAACACTGCTGTTCATTTCCATAGCTTTAACAGAAAAAATTTCAGCTTATTAAAGCATCTCCTTATTTTCTCTTCCCCATTTAAAACTTAATTCCTTTCTTCACTGTTTTGATAGTTTCTGGTGTCTCTTTACATGTTGATTGCTGCCTCTCTCTTTTTCTCTCTCTGGAAAAAAAAGGATTAATCTGCAAGTCTCATCTGGTTATTGAAAGGGTTAAAATCTTGCCCAGGTTTTGTGGATGGTTCTGTGATCTCTGCCAGAGCAGCAGCTGGGGCTGTCTGTGATGGAAGATTCTTCATGGCTGCTCTGGAGAGTGTGGTCACTGTCTCAGCACGCCCCAGGTCAAGAGCTTTCTCTCTCTTTACTCGGCAGTCTCTGGTGAATTCAGTCACAGCAAAAACTGCAGCCGAGCCAGGGACCGGCCTGGCCCGGCCAGAGCCCGGGGCAAGCCCCACAGGCCCCATTTCCCAGCCGGGAGCCGCTGGGCCCAGCCCAGCCCCCGCCCGGGCTGCATGGCCTGGGCAGGGAACGGGAGGCCAGCCCGAGCTCTGTTACCTTTCACAGCCAGGAAACAGAGACAAAGAAATTCCCAGGCTTAGGTCTTAAGGTGGAATTCACAGGTTGATCTCACTTTTCAATGGTTAAAACTGCTGTCAATTCTTAGAAATGGCCAGTTGTTGGCTGGGAGAAAAACTCCCACCAGCCTCCAGCAGTTTTAACTTCTTTAGGTGTTTCTCTTTGTTTTTTTAAATGCCAATCTATCACATCAGGTAACTTGAAGAAGATAAAAATTTCAGCTTACTACCACTCTGGGCTGTACTTGAACTGATACTCCAGGAGGAAATTATTGTCTCCCATTACCAGTCCAGTAACACTGGATTTTCTTTGAGCCTTAAAGAAGCATCTTACTGAAAGTAGACCTATTTTAAAAATAATTTTACTAAGAATTCAGTGGACTATTCAAATTTCTGTGGTTTATACTTTATAGATAAGAAAAATAGAGCATAATATTAATGCAACTTGTTATACCTGGTACACACCTTTACCAAAACAGTGTCAAGTTTTGAAACATCGTGCATTAAATCTGCACCTATATGGTGCAGAAAGAATCTAGAAAGAACTTGAAGTTTGCTCAGCTAAATCCTTTTTCAGGCAGCTGAAATGGAGTTTTTCACTGATTATTTTCCCCATTTTTTCATATTTCCAAGAAGGACATAAATAAAAATAGAATGATTCTAAAGTAACAGAAGGATCAACATACAGATGATGAGTATATTCCAGTCATATGAATTGCGGGAGAAACATAAATTTGCAGGTTCTTATTTTTCCATAAGACAGCCAATTCTGACACTTTAATTTATAGGTGTACACATAGGCCAGAGGGGGAGCAAAGAGGAGATTCTTTTCCATCTGTTTTTACAGCTTGATGGCTTTGGTGCCATACATGCTACTGGCACTGCACTGTAGCAGCTCTGAAGAGCCTCACTGTTATGGGGAGAAAGTAGAGAGAGAGATGTGGTAGATCCTCCAGATACTGTATTAAGCCTCCCATTTGTGCTGTTGCCACCAGCTTGGGATGGAAAGGAGCTTGGTTAGGACTTCAGCATGCTGTATGTGGCACATCTGGTTCTTGGGGTGTGACCACAGAGGGTGCTGAGGTCACCATTCATGTTATAAAGTCATGTTGCTGGATTATTGATTTCTCCAGTGTTTTCCCCTACTTCAAATGCCCAAAAAAACCCATGACACTTTTTTCAGCTGGTGGAGAACATATGAATGCTGCTAGTGTGGGCCCTAGTAAGGGGTCAAGAAGGCAAGTGGGACAAATGCTCTCAGGGGCAGTGAGGATGCATGTCCTGTATAGCTGAAGCCTTGACAACAGCTGTCAATAGCTGCCAATGCTGTCATATATATTGACCAGTCTTCAAGATCAATCCAGACCACCATGTCAAACAAGAGACCTTATCCTATTGAATTTGACTTGTGAACTTGGAAAAGAACTCACAGTAGATGAGACAGAAAAGTAAAATGCCTACATGCTTTTCCCTGTTTCAGCCTCTTACTTTTCTCTGCTGCCCAGCATGGTTTTACTTGATTCTTATGGTGTTTTGTTAAGGAACCAATCCAAATCCTCCAAGTTTTACTCAGGCAGAATTTTTCTTCCACATCTTATTCCTTTTCTGTCTTTTCTCCTGCCTAGAACAACAATCCTTAAGCCCTTGAAAAAAATCTTGACAAACAACCCCTTGTTCTTCTTTGCCAGCTGACTGATGGATTAGTTACAGGTACCCTTGCTAGTCTGCCTGTTCTGCAGAGCTGCCAACAGCGCTTCCATACAAATGAGTGATCACCAGCACTCACAGTCTTCTGTTAGACCTGCATCACTTTCCACCTCAACACAGATGAAGATACCCGGGGAGACAAAATCTTCAATCAATTTATGGTTTGGACCCTGTCACATACAATGTGAGTCTGCAGTATTAAAGAGAACTCACAGGAGCTGAAACAGATGTAAGAAAAACCCAGCACTTGCTAACCAAGTGCAAATAGCTAGTCCTGTAATGATCTGAGAAATCTAAGTCTCTCAGCTGGAATCCATCTATTTTTCCCTTGTGTTAAGGCCTTTGGGTTTATTACAGTGGTATTTTAGTCTACTAGTAGACTGAAAGCAATATGAGACATAGTCATTACATTCAGGAGGGAAATTTTCTACATTGTAAGGATGCTGCAAGCTTTTTTCTTCCTAGCAGGCAGGAAAAATAAGATCAGCCAATTCCCCAGTATGCAGTGCTTTTCTGAGAATTTTGAATTTTAAACTTCAACCTTTAGACTAACAGCTCAGGTCAAAAAACTGACTAATTCCTAGCTGTATCATAAGACTTGTCTTCAATCTCTAGGAGCAAAATTTTCACTGTGGAAATCTCTTTTCTCTGAGGTAGAGGTTGCACTGCAGGCTAAACAGAGAAACACGGTGCCTTTGTCCCCTTGCCCTTTCCTAGCAGGTGCATTGGGGAGGTAAGGGGTTCAGGCAACTATTTGAGTCAGCTTTGCTTGAAAGCCTTATGCCAGATGAGTGTCTCCCACACAAGAAGAGAAAAGAAACAAGAAATAAAGAGAAGCTGGATGTGGAGAATTTCTAGTCCCTACGCCAATTTTGTCACCAGAGTTTTCCAGGGGAGCAAAGATGCAGCCTAGAGAACTCAGCCATAGCCTGCACCAGTGACTCTGAGTGCTGCTTTGACACTGTTTCCCTTTAGCTTTCTCTTTTTAATCTGGGAGAGCCCTACAAACTAAGGCAAATATCTTAAATGGAGAAACAGATATTGCAGATAAAGTATGCATGCAAATAGCATGCAGAACCATAGGAAATATCCCAGAAAACATGATGAGGTTATGTTTAGGATAGTTGCAGCTAGACTAGACAGCCTGTTAATAGACATTCGGAGAGTGTGGCTTGGAGCAGGCATTTCCAGACATTCATAAAAGATTGAGAAGCCTTGGGTGTTCATCCCAAATCACTTTGTGGATTATCAGATCCCATTGACCAGTTTAGCATTTCTGGCTTCTATTGTAGTGCATATGCCCCTTATATCCACCTACATCCACCATGATCCTCAAAGCCAGTGGCAAATCACTAAAAGGTCAGCATGTAGATCCTTTGGTTTATGATTTATATATTTCCAGCTCAGCTTCTAATTTTGCAAAAGAAGGCTTCTCAGCATGCATCAATAAGAGATTAATCTTACATCACTCTCAAAAGTAACTGCTCATAGTTTTTCTTGTTTGTCAACAACTGTCCTTTTATTCTCAGCAAGTATTAAGCAAATATTTTATTCTCAGCAACAATTTAGTAAGCAGTGGTTCTTTCAACCTGCAAGGCTTGAAATATGCCATTTAATTTCTTAAAAGAAGCTAATAGCACAGTGGATACATTTCCTTAGATTCTTTGTTTTACTGTGCCCAGCCATCTCCGTGTTACAACACAAAAACTTAATGGACAGTTAAGGTTGTGCAGAAACATTAGAAAAGCCAGCTTAAATCTTGATTTCTGCCAGACATAGGTGACCGGAGGTCACTGCAATTTTTAATTTTACAACTATTAACACTGAGTTTGGAAAAGGATAGGTAATTTATTTATCTTTTGTTAAAGCATGGGTAAATACATTCATGTCACTAAAACATTTGCATTATTAAAGTACTTGAATGAACATGAATAAATTACTAATCTGAAAAGACTGTAATTATTTTTGCTCAGACAAAAAGACTGTAATTATTTTTGCTCAGACAAGAATAAATAACTTTGTAGCATCTTTAGGCTTGGATGATCCTTTTACCCTTGTGTATTTGTAAACTCAAATACCAGTTGAGTCACCTGGATCAAAAACACTTTTTAATAAGACATAGAAAACGTGAAGTATATTTTCTGTCAACCTCCTCTAATGGAACTACAAAAATAATTGTACTTAATTTTACTTCTTTGGGAAAAAAAAAGAACAAAAAAATTAAAAATAACAAAACACCCCACTAACCCTTAATTTACTTGGAAAAAATAAAATGGTGTTAACCATCTTCACTGACCTTTCTTTTAGCTGACAATGACAGACAAAGCTGAGTAATCAGCCAGCTGTAGTAAGAAACAAAGCCATGTACCTGATGCAGTCTGATTCTGAATTCATTTGTGATACCTGTAGATTCCTTAGGAAAGTTTCAACATTTTGGATATTTTATCTTTCTGTCAAGACACTGAAAAAAAAATCAAGACTGTTTATTCACAGAACATATATATTTAATTTCTGAATATACAGAGCTGGATTTAAAACCATTCTTGTTTCTGTTTTTTCCTAGAAACTTCTATTTTCCTTTCTAGCTTTGGGAATTCCAAGTATCTCCAGTGTTCAACATTTTCTCTAGAATAAGAGGTAGCAGACTAACATTTGAAGGAACTGACATGAAAAAAGACTGACTCATTTTAGATGTCTTTCTTGCCAAAACAAAAAATGAGAAGAAATACTAGTTGAAACATGAGAAATTATGATTAGGTGCTAAGAGCAAAACTTCACAGTGAGGCTGATCATCCCCTGGAAGCAGCTTGTCAAGATATGTTGCATTATGTCCACCCTTGGAAATACTCAAAATTCAACAGGACATGACCCTGAGCAAGTTGATAAAAGTTGTCCTTGCTTTTGAAGAAGCAGCAGGAGCTGAATAAGGGGACCTCTGGAAGTCCCTTCCGACTTGAATGATTCTGTCTCCCACATTACAGCAAAGTATTGTCTACACTCATTCTCATTTCTCAGATTTTAAATTCAAGATATAATTATCTTTCCTGGTGCATAGATTGCCTTGAATTGAGAGCAAGAAAGATTACATATTCAAGATTCATATTCATGCCACCGTCTTTATGAAACAGACCTGCAATCATTTGCTCCCTGGAAAATTTTTCTTGATGTACCAAGTTCTTGTTCAAGCAGGATCAATCCCATAAATGTTTGTAAATAATGTCTTGGTGAAATATTAGGACTAGATTGTGCTGGCAAACAGAACATACAAATTAAATACTCTTGTTTAAGTTTACCGAATGCTTAATGGTAAGTATATTTCATATATTTCATATATATGAAATTACATATGAAATTAATTTACTGATAACTATTTTGAAAATTAAAAGGTCTTTGGAAATCAAAGCAATGATAACTGTTCATGACTTCCTGTGACATGCAGTGAAAGAATCAAAATTGATCTGGAGGAGTTCAGGTGTGCTTACCATATTATGCATATTGAACAAACAAACACAGATAAAAATCTCATTTGAAGCATACTTTTTTCCCTTTTTTTCACTTTCTCTGCTGTTTTTTAAAGTTGTTCAGTTTAGCATGTTGGAAATATCCAATCTGGTTTTACCTTCATTTGATAAGGAAATCATCAATGATGGCATGGCATAAGATGGTGAAATGAGAAATATACTCCTAAATATTTAGTTTATCTCCCAGTTTTACTTGGTTAACCAAGTTTCCTGTAGAAAAGGCAGAATGAAGAAAAGCATGAAGTCTGAATTTATTGTCAAATAGTTGTTTTTGTCATACTCTATCTTCCTAACTTATATTTTAGTATACAAAAGGTTAAGCAAAAGATATAAAAAATGTATTAGCTGGAAGCATCCTCATCCATGATTTGATGGTACAAAAGATGAAACTTCCCACCTTTCCATGCATTTTTATAAAGAAGACATGGAGAAGAAAAGGAGGGGAGGGGAGGGGAGGGGAGGGGAGGGGAGGGAAGGGAAGGGAAGGGAAGGGAAGGGAAGGGAAGGGAAGGGAAGGGAAGGGAAGGGAAGGGAAGGGAAGGGAAGGGAAGGGAAGGGAAGGGAAGGGAAGGGAAGGGAAGGGAAGGGAAGGGAAGGGAAGGGAAGGGAAGGGAAGGGAAGGGAAGGGAAGGGAAGGGAAGGGAAGGGAAGGGAAGGGAAGGGAAGGGAAGGGAAGGGAAGGGAAGGGAAGGGAAGGGAAGGGAAGGGAAGGGAAGGGAAGGGAAGGGAAGGGAAGGGAAGGGAAGGGAAGGGAAGGGAAGGAAGGGAAGGGAAAGAGAAAAGAGAAAAGAGAAAAGAGAAAAGAGAAAAGAGAAAAGAGAAAAGAGAAAAGAGAAAGAAGAGAAAAGAGAAAAGAGAAAAGAGAAAAGAGAAAAGAGAAAAGAGAAAAGAGAAAAGAGAAAAGAGAAAAGAGAAAAGAGAAAAGAGAAAAGAGAAAAGAAAGTGAATTTCAGATTTTGAGCATCATCATACCTATTCCTAGTTTAACCAATTTTAGGAATGCCTTGAGACTATGGATTAGTAGAGCTAGTATACATAATCACTAATGATTGCTCACACTCTTTTGTGAGAATCAGCACTACCAAAGCCTGTGAGAACCAGATCTACTGCACATAAATCCTTCACAGCAGAAAGAAATACCTATTGCTAAGATTCTCATATTTCCAACAGGCAAAAGTGGTGAAGTGGAAGTGATGGGACATGGTGGTCCTGTGTGGTGGCAGCCTATGATCCTTGTTTCCCATTTATGCTTTAGGAGATGTTTCCCGTTTGGGAATGAGATGCAGGAGACTGCTATAGGAAAAACACTTGTCCTGACCTTATCCTTACACTTTTACTTCCACTTAACATGGAATTAAAAGGGAATTTCAAGCAGTGTGTATCATCAGAAAATCACGCCTCTCATGGGGGCAAGCCAGTAGCTTAGGAATTATCCCTGCTTCCAGATTTGTTCATGAGAAAGAGAAGACATGGAAGAATAGTATTTTCTAAATTACTGATAATTTAAATCACATTCTGTCCAATGCTTGTCTAAACCAGTGACTAAATTACATTGACCATTACAGCTCTTGGCTGATTGGAGAAGATCTTACTCTCTCTAGCTTCTTGCTTTCTTCTTTTCTTTACTAACTCAAGGCTACTACTTATCAGCTCATTTTCATGGTGAAAACACAGATTAGGATGTCCTTTTTTTTCACCTGATTTATCAGTGCCCTACCAGTGAGATAGTGAGGTCTCTCAGTGGTTGGGAAACACCAAACTAGTAAAAACCTAAGGATATATGTATTACAGTTTTTCTCAGATAGCTATATTTAAGATCTTCAACCAGATGACTGTGCTGCAATCTACATAAGGATGATTTCTGAAGTTTTTTAATCCATCTGGAAGGTGTTGGATAGGTTGGGAGATGCTGAAGATGAGTGTCTAGCCATTTCCACTCCTAATTCTTCTTACAAATGGAAATTCTCTGCAAAGGTGCTGCTGTGATATGATGATGCAAAAGGAGGCTGAGAGCAAGTATCACATATATCACAAAAATGGCACTAGATAACCCATTACTAGACTATTTTGAAAACATGTTTTTTTCTTATTGTAGACTTAGCACTTCTTATTTTAAGAAATTTGACTTAATTTTTCCTGGTAATAGAAGTTATTTTGTTTAGGAACAAAATCAAAAGTCTCCTATAGCTCCTGGGCTGACAGCTCTGTTTCTGGCTGAAGTTTTGACAGCAGGCTAAAATAGTGCAGTGGATCTGTAAACTTACTTATTCAAAAATTATGATGAATACATTTTCCAGTTTTTCTACTTCTTAGTTTCTTAGAATTTTGTACATGTTCAAGGTTAAGATCGCAGAATTATACAGCAATAGTTTATTGCTTCTAATTCATAAAAGATGCAATTTCTTGTTTATTTTTTCTGACTCTGACCTATCTTTTGGCTGAACTCATATGTCTCTTGCTTTTCACCATTCAGTCTTTCAAAGGAGGCTGCTGCATTAGGAAGGTGAAAAGGCAACTGAAATAATACAATGTGTGATCAAAATAAAATGTGATGCAATTTAAGTTTAGTGCTACTCAGGGAATTCTATTTCAGTATCTTACTCTCGTTGTCCAAAAGTGAGATAAACTAGCAAGCATTGATGCTTCTGGTCAGAAATTTTCAGTTATTATATAACTGGAATATAAGTGTTGTTAATACAAGACAGAAGTAAAATATATTCCCTCGTGAAAAGAGACCATTAGCCTTAAAACTTTCATTGCCTCTAGATTCATGATATCCTGAAGATAAAAACTTGTATTCTTTTCCAAGGAAAAAAAAAAACCTTGAGCCTCTAGCAAAAGCCTCCTCACAGTATTGAAGTTTTAAAAACTGCCTCAGTTGAGGCTTTAACCTGCTTTTGGTGCCCCTATGTAGCATTAAGCATATTTCCAAAGGTCAATTAAGACGGTAAACTTGGAAAATACTGACTTTCTGTGGCAGTGGCACTCAGTAGCAGCTGCTCCCATTACTACAGATCCACTCTACGCACCCGCCAGACTGTACACCCCACAGTCAGGGTTTGAGTTGGGTCTGCTGCTTTTGACTATGAAGTTACAGGGCAGATTAATGGTCTCCCTGCAAAGAGTACCTGAGCTGAACTAAGTTCAATTATAGGAAATGGAAGGAATCTGAAGCAAGCTAAGGTGCTTTCTTCTATCTTCAACACTTCACTCAGACTTTCCACAAAATGTCTACAAAGCCAAAAGATAAAAACAAATTAATTTGACTCAAATCCAGAAAAGAATACTGTGGTTTCTGCAATAAGGAATGTTTTTTCAAGACTCAGTAACGGCTCTACAGTTCCCCAGTTTGCTGCTGCATAGCATGCATAACTCCTTGCTATTTCTTTTTTAACCGAATATTATTTAAACTAGATGTTTTATAGGACAAAAACTGATGGAAAAACATAATTTCATAAAATGCCACACATTGGACAGAGGTGGATCCCAAAAGATGGAACATATATCACATTAGAACAGTGGGCAGAAAAAGAACTGTCACATAAGCAAAATAATCAAAAGGTAATGTAAAAAATAAGCAGCTATCAAGGAATAAATTCTTTATTGTTCCTTATTTTTACAGAGGCAATTCCTTGTTTTCCTTTCACAGAAGCAAAGCTTTTTTCGCACTATTTAGCTCTGTTGGCAGCTCAAAGCACTGCAAATCTTGAATAAATCCCAGGACCCGCTTCCATGTTTTGCTGCACTAAACCATAATGACAGATATAACAGCCCAGATGATTCCTCCCTGATCATGCCCCAGCTCAGATCAGCATAAATTTGGAATAGTTCAGTTGAAGGTAAAGAAGTTATTTAAAATTGGTATTATAGTAAGACAGAACTAGCCCTGATTCACAATGAGAAGATCAGATAATGTCATATACGGAATACAGACATAAATGCAAGGCTTCATTTACTGAGAAGTGAATAAAAATATTTAATATATTGTTTAACTACCAATTAATTTGTTTAATGTTCCATTATCCATTGATAAATAATATTTGCATTGACAGCAACTGTACTCCTTGCTGTCTCACTCTGTACTGCTGTGATAATTATTATTTCAAAACAAAAGTCAGTCTTTTTCTCTCATTTGAGAGATACCATCCATCATATGAATTATGTTTTTTATTTAGAACATACTGAAGTCCATTGGAAAAACTACCATGGCCTTCAGTGAGGTTCAGATCAGTCTCTTGAACAGGTCAGGATTCTTGTGGAAAATAATAGCATGAGACATTGTAATTTACTCAAAATATATAAAGCTTGTGCACATGGGATATATTTGAAGGAATCACGAAATCTCAGAATAGATGAAGCTGGAAGAGACCTCTGGGGTCATCTAGTCCACTCCCCCTTGCTCAGGGAATGGACAATTACAGTTTGTTTCTCCAGTTATGAAGGAACATAACTCCGTTTCTTTTCTTTTAAATGACCAACTTTCCCAACTTACTTTTCTCTTATATAAAGCTGTGCACTACATGTTACTCTATAATTATTGGATCATTTTGGAAAATCTTTTGCAGTCTCTTGTCAAGAGAGTGGAATCCTGTTGTGCATTTTACATTTAGTATTACAATTCATTTTTTCACTGAATAGGCCATCAGGATTTGAAGTTTTAATGTAATTTCACAAATTATTGTAATTATTTGTAATTTTGACCTTTTTATGGCTCTATATTTTGATTGCAAAGCACTACACTTCTTTACTGTGAGCTGGTGAGACTGCAATCAATGGAGAAAAGACTTAAATAGAACTAATATAAAATGGATACCTTTGAAGGATAGGAGGATAAACACCTTTAAAATAGTCGAGACCTACCAGACATGTAACACTCTGAGCCTCTTTGCTGTCAGGAATCACTGTTGAGCCTCAATGAAGATGGAACACTAAATAGCCACCTATGTTCCTATACAGATATTGTTCAATTCTTGTCCCACTGCTTTTAACTTTTTCCAGAGATTATTGTGATATAGTGATTATTGTATAACCACTTCTAGAACTGCTCCACTGAATATTTTCACCATTTCCCCAGAAGTTTATTAGCTGGCATCCTACAACATCCATGTTCTCATGAATGTGCTTATTTTTTTAATTGAGAACTATAAAGCAATTAGCTGAGAATAGGACAAATTACAAGTGATTGATTGATGCTGTCTATGAGCACACGATACTGGTTGTTGATGAGAGTTATATATTAATTAAAATCACAGCTTCTTCTACTACTTATTACTAGCTGAATATCAGTTAGAGTAACCTTCATGCTGTTATGTCTTCTGATCACAGAAAGGCCAGAAATACTTGGAGCAAGGGGCTGGAAAGAGCAAATCTCCAGGGTTACTGCCTGTTTGATGTGGGCATTTTCCTGTGATAAGGAAAACAGGGGGTACAAATCAAGATACGATTTTAATGTTAGCCATAATCTGAATACTCATCTTACACTTTCACATAGAAAGAGACAGAGGCATATTTGTTTCACAGGTTGAGTTTGATTTCTTCTGTTCCTTTATTCTGGTAAGGTTCCTAATTCAAGCACATTGCCAATTTTCACAAATTTACTAGTGATTGCGATGTTTTCAATGAATAAAGTATATTCTCATATCCTAGAAGTGAAAAAATTAATTTATAATATATTTTAGCATCCATTTAGTGTATTCTATTGAATGAAAATTGCATGTATGTTTTCAAAAAGATCTTATATAGATTCCAAAAATCAGAACCTATCAGTCTGAACAGTATTAAATGAAAAAGCATTGTTTTAGAGAGAGAGCTCATGAAACTGTTTTCAGGAGGGCCAACCCTGTCCTGGGGGCATCAGGCACACCATGGCCAGCTGGGCAAGGGAGGGGATTGTCCTGCTCTGCTCTGAGCTGGGGCAGCCTCACCTCGAGTGCTGGGGGCAGTTCTGGGTGCCACAATATAAGAAAGATATAAAGCTCTTAACGGAGCATTCAAAGAGCGCAGTGAAGGTGGTGAGGGGTCTGGAGGGGAATCTGTATGAGGAATGGCTGAGGTCACTTTGTCTGTTCAGCCTGGAGGAGACTGAGGTGAGGCATCATCCCAGTACAACTTCCTCATGAGGGGAAGAGGAGGGGCTGACACTGATCTCTTCTCTGTGGTGGCCAGTGACAGAACTTGAGGGAACGGCCTGAAGTTGTGTCAGGAGAGGTTCACCTTGGGTATTAGGAAAAGGTTCTTCACTGAGAGTGGCTGGGCATTGGAACAGGCTCCCCAGGGAAATGGTCAGAGCACCAAACCTGACAGAGTTCACGTCACATGGTGTGACTTTTGGGGATGGTCCCAGGCAGGTTCAGGAGCTGCACTCTATGATCCTTATGGGTCCCTTCCAATTCAGCAAATTCTGTGATTCTGTGATCTGTGTCTTGTATATTACTGAAACATTTCTGAATCTCTTTAATTACTGAAATTTTTGTGGTGTGAAGAATAAATGCACTGACAATGAATAGTGATTGACAATGACCTGAAGGCAGTGAGGGGTATAGTCCATCTGATTTTACCTAAAATGATGTTTCAGATTTCACAGCTTATGCTGAGAAAGCTCTGTTATCAATCAGTGACCTCATTAGCAGTTGCAGTGGACAGGCTAATTAATGATGCTGCTTTACATAGATTTGGGGGATGAGTAGGAAATGGATATAACATAATTAAACTATTGTAAAGTCTCAGATTTGAACTGTTACTTCTAAAAATGTTGGTGGCTATGTCAGTTTAATCAAAACTAATAAATATGCATGGTTTACTTTGCATCAGTTAATTTTGGAGCACAATCCCAAATAAAGCTCTGTTAAATGCTGCTTTTGGAAGTATGTGCTGTGAATTCAAAGGTGAGCAGCATTTCCTACAGACTTTAATTCCCCGGGCAGAAAGGAAACTCTGCTACTTAGGAAGAGCTTCCCAGTCCGTATTTCACTGGGTGCCAACACAGTGGCTCAAGCCCTCAGTGTCTTGCTAGTGTGAAATACTACACTACAGGGATGACAGGACAGGGGACTGGGGATACATATTGCTGTTGTGAGGGGTATCATAATGCATCAGGATGTTGCTGCTTAGAACTGATTTGCCATCAGGTCAGTCTTCTTACCTTAGTAGACACAGTGCTACATTCAGTTGACTTGCTCTGACTGTTTTCAGCTTTTAACCTGTTTTATGTTGGACTGCAAGGTTAAACACATTATATTGAGTTGATATAAAACCTCCTTGCATATCTTAAAAGCATACAGACTTCGCAGCTTGCACATCCACTAAATGGAAGCTATGTGATTTTCTTGGAAAAATAAACACAGCATTACAGAATATTCTGAGTTGGAAAGGATCCACAAGATTCATCAAAGTCCAGCTCTTGGCCCTGCACAGGACAACCCCAATAATCACATGTGCCTGAGAGTGTTATTCAAATGTGCATTTAAAAGTCATTATCTCCAAACATACATATTAGAAGAGCACATACCCAAGGTTCAGCAAGAAGTACTGCATGGAACATGTCAATATTCCTGTTCCAGATCACCACCTCCAGGGGCTTCATTGTATTATGCCAAAGACTGTGTTTATCAGTGTGGTGGCATTTTGCCAGATGGCACAGGGATAATTAAATGAGGGATTTCTTAGAGAGAAGAACAAGGAAAAAATTAAAAACAAAATAAATATATAAACGATTAAGCTCTTCAGCCAGTGAGGCACTGATAACAGGCCAATATTTCTACCTGGCTCCTTCTAAGCTAGAGAGGTTTAATCTTTGCAGTCCTAAGGCTAGGATCAAGGATTCTGAACAACTGACTTAGAGAGCAGCAAGGAAGTTGAACCAGTTGTTTGCAATTGCTTGAGGGGAAGCTCAGACATGCAAGCTGCCAGCAAATGCTTCAAGAAGGCCTCTCTCTTTCCCTCTGAGTCCCTGGAATTAATGAAATTCATCAAAGGTTTCAAAGAGGGATGAAAATTCAGGGAAAAGATGATAAAATGGGCCTGTGGCTCCTGCTTGAGCAAATAACATGTGCTAGTATCTAAACTGATGGAAAAGTCACAAATTGTGTCCACCAAACACAACAGAGATAACAGTAAATGTCACTTTGGTTAGTTACCAGAGTGCCTTTTGTTTTTTCACAGACACTTGATTGTTCTAGCTTCTTGGCAATCTAGTCCCTTTAAGCTTCTCCATTATGTTGTCTCAACTGTATTTTGTGCAGTAGAGCTCTTAGACAAAAATTCTGACTTCAGAGCAACTTATGGCTGAGGAAAATTATACACTCAGCTGAAATGGACTTAGAAAATCAGCCATGTTTCATCACACGTCTGTGACATATTGTATGCAATGTTTTCCAACATATAGTCAAACTTCAAAAGGATTATGATACAACTCAAAAAAATTTCCTGTGTGTCCAGTGTTTTATAATGATTTTTATCAGGTAATTTGGAATAGTAGGCAGTCCACCAGCAAAATGACTGATTCAAGCTTAAAGGTGACTCCAGATTGGCCAGAGGAATATGCCAAGGAGCCAGATGTCACTAGGAATATTTCTGTCACTAGCTGATGAGTCCTGTGCCTGCCACCAAACAAGAAAAGGAATGGGATAATGTATTGTCTTATTTTTCTGAGGCTAGCAGTCTCTGCACCTATCTACTGCGATTCTTTTGCCATTTGAAGTAAATATTTTAATGTATTTGCATTTTCTTCCAAGCTAAAATGTTTATGTGTGTCAGGAAGTGAAATTGGTTTCTAGGGCTTAAAAAATGAAATTGTTGTTTATATTTGATCATTACTGCTGTGTATTCTCAGCCTTTAGTGTCATACTTGGAGAGTGGCAGGGTTCAAGGCAAGGTTGGAGCAATCTGGTCTAGTGAAAGGTGTCCCTACCCAGGGCAAGGGGGTTGGATCTATACATTCTTTAAAGTCCCCTTCAAAGCAAACCATTTAGATTCTATGAAATGAAGCTCTGTTCTGGATATGTTCTGATCTCATGGCTTTGCAACTCTGATTTTCCATGACAATGAAATAATTAGACCTTGGAGCCTTTACGGAATTAAGGCTCTACTATAACTTTCTGGCATTCAGAAACATCCAAAGTCACAATGCCAGTGTCCAAAGAAGGTCTGCTTTACTCACTGTCTGGGTTTTAGTCAGTCACAAGGCAACACAAAGTACATTCTGGAAGGCATTGAACTTTTTTTGATCTGTGTTACCCCATTCTGATACAGTAATATTAATTCCATGGCCAGATATATTCTTTTTATCCTTATAAAGGCTACCCTTCACTGTAACACTATAGGTAAGTTTAACTCTAATTTCATTCACCTGGAAAGCAGGCCAGTCCTACACATTAGTTCAGAGTAAAGCCCAGGCTGATATCCTCACATGCTGCATAATAGCTCTGGCTTGTCTTGGAACCTTAGAAAGCTCCTGCACTTCTGATGCACTCATGGCTTAGATCCAGTGAACAAATCAAAATAAAATTTCTACACTGTCAGCTAAACTGAGGTCAGTAAACACAGGTCTGAGCCTGTCTGAATCCAGGTATTTTTCTACCTCCCAACATGGTTTCCTTCAGAGATCCTGCTTGGGATTGGGCTGAGGGCTGCCATACTCTGTAAGATGTGAGAAGTCAGATGTGATGGGAGAGCTTCTGAGCAGGACTCAATTGCTTTCTAGGTGAAAAAGTCATCCAGGACATAGCTACTGTTTTTGTCTCCGTCTCCCTGACACACTGCTCTGTTGCTCCAAATGTAGTTTAACGCTCTGTGACAAATAGCTTAAAAAGTGGGCACTCAAATTTCACTCTTCTGACACTTGAAATATTATTATAATGTGTTTTTCCTCCTCTGCCACATGCAGGCTTGCCTAGTCACAGTCCAGTATTTACCATGCAAGATGAACTTTGGACTTCTTCAACTATGGACTTAACTAAAGCTAAGTAAGAAACTGCAAATATTAAGTTAACCATATTTCCCTAAACTGCCAAAGCAACATTTTCACTACTTTCACTATTATGTAGTAAGCAAGAAGAGGGTTTGGACATCTTGTTTTGGTTTTGTATCCACAGCACATAAGAAAAAGGGTAAGATTACACAGCAATTGGATCAAATAGGATATTTGTAAGCCTGAGTTTTTATTTCTAATGTATTGACAGATTCTGCCCATTTGAGTTGAATGTCTTATAACTCACCTTGCGGAAGACAGCCTGCTATTGGAATCATCAGATCAGCAGTCTCTGGTTTGTCAAGTCTTTAAGTAGAAAGAGAAAGCAAAATATTTCTAAAAGGCAACTGTTCCGTCAGATTGGGCCCTAGATTCCAAGGCCATGAAGACCAAGTGGATTAGGTACAGGTCTTTGACCTTAAGTTGACTACAGGAAATGATCAAGACCTGAGGATGCCACAGGAATTCTATCTTTACATCCAGAGAGAGATCATTTCCTCCCCAGTATGGATCTGGAAATTTGTCTTCTTTTTTTCTTTGAGACAGTTCTACTTTCAGTATTTTCAACAAGAAGGAAAGGATGGAGTGACCAGCAAAGGTGTTGGCCAGTGTCGTGAATGATCAAAGAAAATGACACAGTAATTGGCATTTCATATATTGGCATTTCATTTCATACGAGAAGAGTTCTCATATCATGTGAGAGCCCATCCAGCATCCCTGAGTACATAACTGGTCAGCCGAACAATTGCTCTCCTCTCTTTCAGGCCTGAAGGGTGATTTTTAAGAAGCTGGTACCTTGGTAACTTTTATTGTGAAAAAATTATAATTCGTCATGTGTGAAGGCAAGTTGCTGGAGAAACAAACCCAGGATATCAGTCTATTTTCCTTCCTGAAAATTTCCTCTGAACCCCCTTTTACCCACCCAGGATGTCACCTGTCTTTATCATAGATGGAGTCTGTGAAAATGTACTCCACTGTGTTCCTGAGGCTTTCTCATGTTTGTCTGACTAATGCAATCTATCAAACCTGTAGGGTTTTTTCTCTAATTAAAATACAAAGTGACTAAATCTGAAGCATTAGAACACTTAAAAGGTAGGAAAAGACATTGTAATGCCCATAGAGCTGGGGTTTTTTGACCCACACATCATCTGTTGTCTGCCTTGAAGATTTTTAGTCCTGTGGTTATCAGGGACTGAGGCATAAGCATCTGTAGCTCCCTTCCTCCCTCTGTTAGCTCTCTGATGAAGAAAACAAGGAGAGTTATTTATGCTGTCTTAAGAATATCCTTTCAAATTTAAAAGGAAAATCCAAGACCTGCATGAGCTTTAGCTGAGAGCTAACAGGGAAGAGAATATGGCCTTAAAATATTTCTTTTAGTGTAAACACAGATATTTTTCAATAAAGGAAAAAAGCCAGTAATTCT
The DNA here is from genome assembly GCF_030490865.1 of Poecile atricapillus. Taxonomy (NCBI): domain Eukaryota; kingdom Metazoa; phylum Chordata; class Aves; order Passeriformes; family Paridae; genus Poecile; species Poecile atricapillus. The sequence continues at coordinate 37,911,986 of NC_081289.1, read as the reverse complement.
AACTCATCTTTTTTTCTTAAATTGATGCCATTTCAGTTGGCCTTCTGTGGAGAGAAGGAATAAGATATAATAATAAGTGGGATATACCTAAGATGCAGCAACAGAAATTCATAAATTCATTTACCATAAGTATTCTCTGTTAAGTTTCTAGCGTTCTTTGTTTTAGGGTTTATATTGCCATATTTCATATTTCACTGATTTTGGAGTCTTTTTTTTTTCCTGAGAGATGCTATGACTTTTCTATATACAATTAAACATATGTTGTTTAAAACTCACTAGAACATATTTTTGACCAGTAAAGCTTTACTCAAACCCTTTTATCATAAAAGTCTATTCTCAAAAGATCACCTTATTCTAAGGTTCCTAAAATGAAAGCAAAAGCCCTTGCACATTAAGAGCCTTTTTTTCCAAAAGATTTCCATTTTCTTCTCCAGACCTGCCACTTTACTTGCCAGTTGTATCATGAAAAGCTGTGCTTATAGCAGACCTATTGTAGAGTGAAAAGAGAAAATGCTTTGCTACAAGGCAATAGCTAATTCACTATTCTTCAGGGACTGATATTCATCTATCCTTCAATAAAAGCTAATGGTTAAATAGACCCAATGCACTCAGCTAATCTAGGAAGAAGCTGATGGCTGGGGGTTGGGATTCAAAGTTCATGCTGAAGTGCTGTTCCTGAAGACAAAGATATTCTTACATTTGCCTTAGAAAAAAATGACAATGCTAAAAATAACATATGGCTTTCATTCTCAAATACATAGTTTTATGAAACAGAACCTATGGCATGCAAAAAAGTTAAATTTTATTAATTTTTAACCATGCATTGCTTTGATGAATTTTTCTTTTTAAGGGACGTGAATATTTAAACAAAGGGATTACATTTTAAATAACCTTCTGTCTAGTCTTTTGCTACTTGAATTCCAACACCCTTAAGAAGACTCAATGATTATTTTTTTTCATGAAAAGCAATTTTTGCAAAGCCTTCCCAGAAGGAAGGGAGATGACAACACCACGTTTCTCTCTGTACAACTACCATCCCAGGTAAAGGTACTGCTGTGCTGTGCATATCAAACAGCCAAGTGCAAGAAGGAAAGCTCACTTGAGAAATCAACCATGAAAACAAAGGCCCACAACCAACACAAAAGACTACACAAGGGCAGAGGAATTTTTATAAGCAAGGCTGTAACTTAAAATACAGCATATATACTCTGAACACCTGCTGTAGCAGTTGTGTACAAATACAGATATGTCATTGTTTTCAATAGATAACATAAAAGTATTTTATCTGTGCTGCCGGACATTTAAATTAGCCATTACTGTGACTAATCCTGAAAACAAAATTACCTGAATATATAGATGTATTGTTTAACTGCAGGACTTTGGTCACAAAAGGCCTTATCTTGGTATCTCTGAAAACAGTGGCAATGCTCTCCCTGAATTCACTAGAAACAGGACAGAATAGTAATTAGGAGCACAGCTGAAACCGGTGGCTGAAGTCCTTATTTCAGGACTTTCTCATAGCACAGATGATGAAACACCATGCACTGCAGCAAAATGTCACACCTCTGTACTTTAGTGGATTGCTGGCAGAACATCCGTGTTTTCTCAGGAACACAGAGCCACAATTGGACACACGCCTGGTGAGAGGGTTTCAAGACTTGTGTCTTTCCACTAACTCAATAATGCCAATATTTTTTCTCTTCCTGCATCTTTCTCCTCATTTATCAGTTAAAAAAAAATAAATATCAACCTGTATGTATATCTTTCATTCCATAGAGTTTTTGGCACTTTCTCAGTGCTGGTATTCTAATCCCTCTTTTAAAGACTATTTGTCGGTAGAGCATCATCTTTCTCTCTGAGGTCAGACTGTATCCATCTTGGTGCAAAGAGAACTACTACTATGACAACAGCTCTTCTTTCCCTACAGCATGCATCAGTGAGGAACTCTGGGGAGAAATACAGTCTTGCAATAAGCTGAAAATCATTCATTTGTCTCGCAAAGCTGAGGAAAGGGGAACCCCTGTGATCTGCATATTGGCACCCAGTGGATTGAGGTACACAAGGGTTTAGGGATGCAATAGAGATGCTCACATAGCAGATCTCACACGTTATTTTTGTGCCGGTCTCTCAGTCCTTGTTACTGTAGAATTGGTATCATAGTAGTTCAGAAGTGCAAAGTAGTCCAAGTAGTCAGTGTTAGAGATATATCTGAGATATGAATCAAATAGATGGAGGCCACAGAGCTGGTTAAAGGACAAAATTTTAATGAGCTGTTCAAAGTCTCTCAGATTATTAAGTAAACTCATGGTAGTTTCAGCATATATGAAGTGTGCGATTTGATATCTGAGATAAATTTGCTATATATTACTGCCTTCACCTGAAAGCTCTCTCAGTCTCTTTATTATAAGGGTCAAGGATCTGTTAAGACTTCTTGCTAGGACAATCTGAGAGATACTTGTTTTAGACTTTCATATCTTGCAATTAAATAGGAAAGACACATTTTTGACATTAATAAATAAATCAAACACAGTTTTAGACATTATAAAATTGACCCAGAAGTCAAAAATTTTCAGTCAATTTTTGTAATATGGCAAGCTACTTTTTTTGTTTGTAGTTACTGAATTTTGATAAAAGTCGGTTTGGTAGAGCAGCTCACAGGTACCCTGGCAGTAAGAGCTGCTGTGACAGGTAGTCACTAGGCAGTGTAATCCAGCTATGTTACCACTAAGGGTATGGATGGGACCTGCCTGTTTCTGCTGCCATCTCTCCAAAAATAAGTCAGAAGAGGTATAGCACCTGGATCCTGTCAATGCAGGATGAGATGGTATCTTACTGTGTGACTGCATTTACATTCTTAATGCTCTTGGCTCTGGCAGGATGATAAAACAGGAAATGAAGATTGTGAATTCATTACAGTCCCTGTCTCTCGTTCTGTCATTGCAACACACTGACACGTTTCTAACCCTGTCATTGAGAAGTTTGGTCACTTAATCTTTTCTCATTGCACATTACTTTTCAATTAGCTATTTATTCCACGACAATCTTCAATTCTGCTCCAGCTTACTTGTTGAGTGTTGTTCTGACAAAGACTGTAGTAGGAGGTACTGTCACACCCAGCTTTCTGCTTCAGCCTGCTGAAAAACCCTTTCCAACAAGAAAGTTTTCAAACTTGTCACAAGCAAATGATCTTCCCCTTCAGTTTGTTAACATTCAGCAAGTCAATTCCTCTGAACATGCTTGTGAGACAGACTTGTTTAAAGAGTAATCACTCAGGGCTGTGACTGATCTGTATCACACAGTTAGCAATTTACGAGTACATGCCATTTCATTTTCTCAGGGTGTCATTTTTTTGCTAAATTTAAGCGACGCTGAAAAATTAAAATATTTGGAGGGTTCTCTGTCTCTGTATTTTCAATCAATTATACTGAGTGATTACAAGTGGAAAGGACTGGGTCATTCAAATGCACAGTTTTCCACTGAAGAAACACTGCAAAATGCAGATGAGGCATTTGATATAAGACAAAGGGATCACAGCCATCATGAAAAACAGAACTAGGAGTACAAAATAGTCAATATATGAGGAGAGCACATGGTAAAAAAATTATTTCTCAACATAAATACGTATTACATTTCTTTTTGCCTCTTCTGCTTTTCTAGAAACAACCTCCTCTGCTTTTTAAATGTCATCCATATTTATCAGACTGCATGGTTCTTGACATTTAGGAATTTTTTTTCATCAAACTGTAACTGAAGCTTTGACGAAGGGTACTAATTATCAAGGGACTTGATTTTTTTCCTTTTTTGCCCCTTTTTGAAGGAGCAGCCGGCTGTAGAGAAAATGTGAATTGTCAGCTACTTTTAATACTCCTATAGCAGTCTCTGTCCTTACTGTGAAACATAACTAGAAATAAGAATTTAAGTGTTTGCTGAAGCATGTAGAAAATGCAGTTGGAATTGAGTAACTTGATTTTAAATGACAGAGGTCATTAAATAATTTACTTCAGTAAAAAGAGTTTCCACCTGTTAGAACTACATATAATCCCTACTGAAGGAAATTTTACTAACATTTTTAAATTTAGTTACTGATTATTCACTAATGATGATTTAATAGACTATGGGATGCATGGCTTGTACAATGTCACGATATGGTGACTAAAAAATTGAAGCATGAAAATTTGAGAAAATGCTCGGTTACTAAACAAAAGACTGCATAAAAAAAGAAAAAAAGAAAAAAGTACACTGTGATGTTTATCAAAAAAAGTTGTTCCTGTTAGAAATAATCTATTTTCTTGTCCTTATTGGCAGTAAAGACATATTGGACTCTGATCAGAAAGATGATAGTTTTTCACAAATCCCTTTCATGAGCCTGCAGATGAAGCCTAATGTAAGTGTATAGATATACATCTGAAATCTATTATTCATCCATTTTCAGTTGCCTAGCAATGGCACAACTGCAAAGGAAAGAACAGTATGTGGTGAGTACTACATAGCTTTTTATTGTTATTGATAACTTTGCATCCATATATATCTTCATTATGATCCTGCCTGCCATCACATATAAATTATTTGTTTTCCTTGACTTGTCAAACACAAACTACTTAGTTTGAAGTGAGATTTTTAAGTAAGAAAAAATACCAGATATTCACATTACAAAATCAATTTTAATTTAGTTACAAGATCAAAGCCTGCTTTGAATACGCGGTCCATGAATTCAGTTGTGTTAATAGCAACACTTAGGTCAGATTATCTGAACAAGTTTTATAAAAATTCAAGGCTAAACACAACTTTCATGTCTGGCTCAGCCTTGTTTTAATGTCATTAACTGCAAATTGGCATGCTGTCTTTGTCTATTTTTTATCTAACCACAGTGTAAGAAAATAATAAGGCCAGTCGTAGTAAATCCTCAGGGATGACCACTGCCAAGGTTGTTACCTGTAACATCAGAAAAGAAATATAGATCTTGGTATTCTTAAAACTCAGCACCTTCCATACAGTCAACTTTACTTCTTGACACTCCTTTTTATCCTGCACATAATCCCTACCAGTGTTTTCATGTTCCAGTTTTTAAATAATCAGACATTTAGGAAACAGAAAGGAAAATAAATAATTATACTTCTACCCCTGAAAAAAAAATGCACAACAGACCACCTCTGCCTAGCTCTGCATAATTTGCAGCTCACAGTTTTCTCCCTGAGACACAATGCATCATACTGACCTAAAGCAAACAAACAAAAAAGCAGAAAAAACTCTCTGACTTTACTTTTTTCATAGGTTAATGAAAACTAAGGCATTCTTGGCAATACTGTGCCTCTTATTGATTAGTGTCTCCAAAAGCATAGAATATTGATTGACACTGATTTATGTCTTACAGCTCCACATCACTTTGGTACTCCTTTCCTCTTTTTGGTTTATCCACCTCATCAACTCATAGAAACTCTGGACTTCAGTGGATCAAGATGAACCAGAAAGGTTTAACGATGCAAGGAGATGCAGTACTATGAAGGACATGCTTCTGTTGGACTTTCCAGGTTATGGGTTTCAAGCATTACAGAATGTATGGCAAAAAAAAAAATAAATTTCTGTACAAAATTAATTGCTCACTGGCCATTTTCCATGCGGAGTGGTGAAAAAGATTATCTGATCCTCCTTTCCTCATGGAAAATGTCATCTTCTCTCTTGAAGTTTTCTAATAACTAGAAAAGCAAGAAATTTCCCTTCCTAGTCTCAGCAGTTCTAATATTCCAGTATATAGCTGTTAGATATATTTTAATGTCAGTCATCTGAATTAAGGAACCTCTGAAGTTTTGTACTGTTGTATCAAGTTCTGAAGGCACTTTTTTTTTGTATCAAGTGCTGAAGGCATGCAAATTTCAACAGGATTTCACTCACTTGTGTTCCACATACATGTATATGTAGATAATTCAGTAGCAGACCGAAATGAAAGCAAGACTGCAGAAGTTAGAGAGATGAACGGGTGTACCTTTCCTGCATGGAGAAGAGTCCTTGAGGCCATCAAGATGAAAGCTCTCAATGTATCATGTTCTGCAGCTCTCCCCACCTGTGTTTGGCTCTCAGCCTCTTTCATTGCTGGACACAGAGCCCTTTCTTCTTCACGATATAAGTGGCGGTAATAAATTCACTACTTCTCTATTTCATTCAGAGCAGTTGTAAAACGTTACCTGTGATCTGAGAAATAATCAACTACTTATCCTGATCACAAAATATCTCTATTGTAATTATTCTGTGGGAGGACTTTCACATATGGTCAATTTACCTAACCTCATATAAATTCTGTAGCCAGGTGTGCCAGCCAAGACAGGCATCCCTTAGTTTCTGCAATCACCTACTTTTGATTATTTGTGCTGGCAGACAGAGCGCAGAAATTTCATGGTGGAGTATAAACAGCCTTAAGGAAATAGAACATTTGCAGGATGGTGTACATAGGAGAAAAGAGAGAAGTAAGTAGAATTAAAATGTAGCAGACCCCCTGAGAGAAATTATTGCCTGGCAATTTAGAGTAATTTCCATTTTTAAGTAGTCCTTGTGAAGAAGAGCAAGAGTCATTTTCAGTCTAGCATTTGAATATTGAACTAATGGAGAAATGGCAGCTCTGCAGTGGCTTCGGCAGAGATCCAAGTGTTTTTTCCAGAGAGACCTTTTTCTGCTCCATATTTAAACTACATTTGTCTTAGAACTGCTGGAGTCTATTTTAAGGTAAACTAAGATCTCATTTAGCCTTGTGATATTTTCAAGCTTCACCAAGAAGCAATGACAGTATGAAGGGATCAAAACTATTACACTCTAGTGAACAACTTTGGGGAAAAGGACTTGGTAAACAGATGCAGGACATTAAAGCCAGGAATGCATGCACACACCACTGACGCTTTGGCCTATGTGTCACTTTAAACTATCACTGAATCTCCTACGTAAAGCACCCAAGTATGCCCAGGGAGGGTATGGGGGCTGCTGAGAGAATCACCTGCTGTAAACTGGCTGGCAGAAGTGAGAAGTGACCTGTGTCCCTGTGCCTCTGAGGAACTTCCCACACTGCAGACTTCTGGCAACTCTCTGATTGCAACTCCACGGTCCATGTCTGTGGCTGTACACCTATTCATGTCTTTTGCTTTCAAGTGCCTGAAAAGTGGCCTGCAGAGCGCTGTATTTACAGACTGACAGCAGGAGGATATGTTGGAGGCACTGAGGGCTGCCAGGAGCTTACAGGAGGACAGTACATTCGGCAGGGCAAGATTTGCAAATCTATGGAGAGCGAACATGCCACAAGTGATCAGAGCCACACTCAGACTGTGTCTTGCATTCACCCTAAAGACAGCCCAGGAGGCCACAGGATCCCTTCTTCAGCAACATGGTTCATCAGGACCCAGCAACAAACCAGGTCACAGGAAGCTGGGCTACAGGACAGCACAAATAGAAAATAGGTCACACATCTCACTGGCTGACGGCACCCTAATATTCTGTTTGAACAGAAAAATGTTTGCATCACTCAGATGTCTGCATTTTTTACCTATGAGGCAGAGTGACACAAAACTACGCTGGGCTGTCTATGCTTTGGGCTGATATTTCTGTTATAGGCACAGATTTGAGACCTAAGGAAAATAAGAATAAATTTTTAAAAATTGATTTAAGGTCTTTATTCCAATGGAATTTTGCTAGGAAAATCCATATCTTGAGTAGCATGCATGTATTCACACAGCATTTGGTGGCATAAGACAGGAGGAATTTGTGACTTTTGAATGCCAAGATAATATCTCTACCATAATATCTCTACCACCTGTAAAATACCTGCAATATCCCTACCAGCTGCAAAAGCTGTGTACCAGAATGAGATTACTAATCTATTGCCCTAGGATGGACTTGAAGCACCTATTTAGTCAAACAAGTCAATAATCAGCTCATTTCTTTCCTTCTTCTGAAACACTTAAGTTAATTATTTTGTTTAATAAAACTGCTAAGTATCTTCCTACTTTTAAGACACAGAAATTCCTTATGTTTTTAGAAGCATCGCTTTTTTAAGAACACCAAAAAATTGAAAGGACTTTGTTACTTCTATAAATAGCTTGAGAATTTGGATTTTGTTTGGAAGGTATATTTTAAAACTAGATTTAATCCAGGCAATCACAAAGCAAATCTGCATTGTGCAGTCAGTGCATAGCCGAACAGTAATTTTGTGAGGTTTGGAACAAAATGCGGTAAAAAGAAGTTTTTCTAGAGATTGCCAGCATCTCCAAATCCCTTTTAAAAGCATAATGAAATAGCTTCTTTTCTATTCCTATTCTTTCAATTAAAAGGAAAAAAAGAAAACGTTTCCACATGCAATGTGAGCTCCTGTTCCTATTTTAATCGCAGGGATGGGAATGTAGGGCAGCCTTAGTGCTGCAGTCAGTGGATATAAAATCACACTCCTGTGGCAGGACTATAACAGACATTAAAACAGGGCAGGGATGCCCAATCCAGCACAGCTGAGCTGCTCAGCCTGGCAATGCACGGTTACTGAGCTGGTAAGAAGCTACGGATCTAGAGAAGGGCAACTGAAATGATTAAAGATAGACCAGCTCCCTACATAAAGGACAACCACAACTTCTCAGTTTGGAGAAGGAGAAACTGGAGAGGGTGCTGTGGTTTAAGGCCAGCTGGAAATTAAGCACTATGCAGCCATTTACCCAGCCCCCTTCTTCCTCACAATGTGGTGGAATGGGGAGGAGAGTCAAAGTAAAACTGGTAGGCTGAGAGAACTGTTTAATAGGGAAAGCAGAAGGTGCACACTCAACAAAAAAAAAAAACAAAAAAACAAACCAACAAACAAAAAATAATTTAACACTTTCCATGGCCAAGTGGGTGTTCAGCCATCTCCAGGAGAGTGCATCAGTGACAGTGACCTGATAAGAGAAACACCATCACTCCAAATGTCCCTCCCTTCCTCGTCTTTTCCCCAACTTTGTATACTGAGTATGATGTCAGATGGTCTGGAGTATCCCCTTGGTCAGTTGGGGTCACACATCCAGGGTGTGTCCCTTCAACCTCCAGGCACCCCCATTCTCCTGGCCAGTGCAGCAGTACAAAGAACAGAAGTGGCTTTGGCTCTGTGTAAGCCTTCCTCAGCAGTAACAAACATGTCTCTATATTATCCGCTCTGTAATCAGCACAAATCCAAAATATGGCCCCAGTACCAGCCTCTGTGAAGACAATTAATTCTACACCAGCCAAAACCACCACAGGGGGCTGTGATGAAAACATAAAGGTGCTGGTGAAATGAATACCATCTATCATTCAACAAATTCTGTGGGACAAGAACTAGATACCAGCCACTGAAAATCAGAAAATCAGTACAAGAATATTGGCATCATTGTGTTCATGAAGGGGTCAGACAAATTCATGGTCAAAATATCCATAAATAGATATTAACAGGAGATGGCCATAGATGTATCCTCTAGCAAAGTGCATCCAGTGATTGTGGATGCTGGGAAACAACCAAGAGAAATTTCCAGGGCCGCTCTTGCCAGTGCCAGACAGAAGAGCGCTAGACAGACACTGTTCTGATGCACAGGGTGGTTCTTACACTCACACGGATGGACACAAAAGCTCTGGTGTAACTGAAGTGTACCTACACCATGCTCTGTCACATGGTACAGACGTATGGGATTTTTCTAGAAACAGAAAATAGAACTATGAACTGGATTTAAAAGATATATGCAAGGGAGTCCTGTGTACCAGGTACTGAGCAGAATTAAGGCACTGCCATTTTTCAGAGTGCAAGTCAATACATGAATTGACTGGGCTTCAAAGAGGCTGACCACACGTAATATGCCGTGTTAAGTCTCATTTTTGCCCTAAAGAAACTAAACCCAAACTGCAATTTGATCTTGTCTTTTTTATACAGAAGACACATTACCAGTTTCACTGGTTTCTATCTGATGAATCTATGACCTGTATTAACCCTGAGGCAAAAATTCAAATAGAGTTTTCTAGTGCCATTCCTGCTGCCTGTTTGTGGCTGTGAGAAAGACAGTTAATTTTTAAGTTAACTGCCTTTCTGCAGGTTCAGGAGTTCTGGATCTGGCCACATTGTACTGAACTATTATTCTTTTCTGTAAATTTACTGGGAATTTTGCTTATTCTGTAATACCATAAATTAAGCAAGATTTTTTAAGATTGACCTAAGTGGTACTGCTGAGAGTTTAGACCTTAACTTTTCTCATTCCTTATTTTCTCCTGTCTGTAAAATGGAGACTCCACAGGTTGCAGAACTTTTGCTGTTATTAATGTTTATACAGTGCTCAGAAAAGAAAAAAAAAAAACCCAACACCATACAAAGGCAAGATATTATTGCTTTTATAAAAGTTTGGGGACTTGTCTTTTTTTTCATTCCTGTTTGACCTTTCAAAGGGGTAAAAGCTGAACTTTCTGCTGTTCCTAAATACCATTTCAGGTCTTATGATTTAAAACCTTTAGCATCTTTGCTTTAGCATTAGTCATCATTAATGGCTAAAGCACATACATCCCATCTGATATTTTGAAATCGAGGACTAGACATTTTTAAAACAGTGATTGGTAGGAAACAGACATACTTTAGCCATACTTTATTGGACCACAGAACTTATAGTAACTGGATTTTAAAACAGTAATTTCAATAAACTCCTGTGGTATGTAGTAATTCAAGAGCAATACTTCCCTACCTTATCATTTTTTGTGCTCACCCTCTCTTTTCTCAGGGAAACATCTGACTCATGCTACAAAAGCCATGTAGTTAGATAGAAAGCCCTGGATGTAGCTGTCGGTGTATGCAGTACCTGCACACTCTCATACCTTCAACAATGATGCAGCAGTTCCCTCCGTCCAAAAAGCACCTTTCCAGAAGACACCATCTTCTAAGAAAATACTGTATATTTTTTAGGCTACAGCTTCAGCAGATGCAAATATGAATAACTGCAAGCTGTTAAATTTTTTGAATACTATGTTGCTTGAAGATAAGTGGTTATCTCACAGTGCAGAAGTTCAGTTGTCAATCATGAGTTGTTAGATAAGCAAAATGTTTAAGCCTATCACATCTCTTTTTTAAAGTAATGATATGATGACAGTAAAGGAACTAGCACAAACAGTTCTGACATCATAAGACAACTACAATAAAGTCAGATACATCAGCATGACCATTTTTAAGAGACTGTTTAACATGACAACTTTTTATATAAGTAAAATTGAATTTCAGGAATGCATTTCTGGCTGTGCAAATTTTTAATGATCTGTAAAATCACATTCAGCCACATAAATTATTCATATATTTGTATACAAAGACCAAATCTGGAAAATGTCTTTGTAATATATTTAAAGAACCACTTTGTTGATAGCAAAATATGGATATTATTTTTAGAAGAACCGATGGTCTGATTTTATTGCCCATTGTAAGAAAAATGCAAGGTGACATTGTCTTCTGAAAGAAATTTTAACATAAAGGTTATTATTCAAACTTATAGTCAATATATAGAAGAAGTTGCTTCTTCAGAAGGCTTCACCTGCATAAAAGTCACTCTATCTTGCCATTAGAACTCATTGAAAAATGTGTTTAATTTATGTTCAGTGTAATGGAACATCTCTGTCATTTCTTCCTGTTTGGACAGTTATTGCCACTTAGGAGTTTTAAGTCACATTCAACCTTGGACAATACTGATCTTTCCTTTTGATGGTTCCTGGACCAAGAAATTATAGCTCAGTTGCACTCAGCAGTTTTGTCTTTAGTGCCCATCTTCTTTGCTCATTTATGTATTTCCCAAGATATGTTTTCTCAATATAAGCTGTTTAAATAAAGGAAATGGACAATTTACATGCTCTTAGTTATTTGTTGCCTTAATGTTTTAAATATATTTAAATTTCTCTGTATTTTTTTCTGTGCCGTGATGTTTGTCAGTGCTAACATAATGTATTTGGCTATATAGTCTCATATTTGGCCCCTAAACTTTTATTTCCATCAAGAATGTAAATGCATTATAAAGATTCTATCTGTTATAGCATATCACCCCTTTTATTAGTAAGCTGTTGGGCTTTTCCAGCTGTTGGCATCTTAGGGTATTCATTTTCCTACAGACAGGAAACATCTTTTTGAGAGGGAAAAAAGTTTGTCTAAGGAATACAGTCCTGAAGAACAACCTCAGGCATCACCCTAATGAGGCTCAGGGAGTAATTAGGAAGGCTGAGCATTCAGCAAGTTTTAACAGTAGTGTGCTAAAAACAATAACAATCCAGACTAGACCTTACAGAAGTGAGGAAACTTCAGTGGTTTCAGACATATACGTATACCTGCAGATATTCAGAATATTATGTACTCCTCCGGCGAGACATATTGAAATTTTGAGAATTCTCTGCAATACAGATGTAATAGTTACATCTGGGAGCAATCTTGACACACATTTTGCAGTTTAGAAGAAGAAACAAAGAAATCAGTTAACCAAGGATGAAGTACTTCTTATCAAAGTGAAGTTATTTCCCCATTTATATGCCCTTGTTCCATACTAGAGAAACTACAGAATGTTTCTGAATTTTTGCTGTTGTTTCTTTTTCTTAAAAAAAATAATAATAAATAAATTAAGAGATATTTTAATAAAAGGACTGACCATTAACAAAAATTTTTTATTATAGGGGTTTTGGGTTTTTTTTTAATTTTAAGCTAGCAGAAAATGAGGAAGAAAAAAATTAAAATAACAAAATAGAAGAGAAAGAAAAGAGAAGAAATAAGAAAAAAAGAAAGAAGGAATATCATATAGAGAAGGAGGTTCTGTAATAAAAATACAATTGGTAGCTATTGTTTGGCAGACATGTCTTGGAGAAGATGACTACTCAACAGCATTGCAACACTGCTGTTCAGTCATATGTCCAAGACTACTCATTAGCATTCCCAAGCACGCACCAATTTGAAAGTGTCTTTCTTTCAACTCGTCAATATGGAAACCCCAAAGTGCACTTTATTTGTGTAATAGGTTCTTTCAAGGTGTTCAAAATCAGTTTGGGCTCTTCTGGCTATGTTCAAGTGACATCCACTCAGAGGGGGAAAAAAAAGTTTCTTCTTACTAAATCAGAAAAGCCTAGACTGCAAAGAAATAATGTGTTGTGGACAGATTGCTTTAGCAATGACAAGAAATACATGGTATTCTCAGGCACTGAATCTGATTCCCAGGTTCAGCAGACATCCCCAGAAGAACACTTGTATATAATATTATTTCACTTGCCAGGAATATATTTTTATATTATTAGTTTATTTATCAGCTAAACATGCAATAAGTCTAGAGACTGATGAGTCCTGTTTCATTCACAATACAAGACTTTATTTTTCATTTTCTGTTTTAACAAGAGCTGTACAAGCCTCCTTCCTTTTCCCACTCACCCAGTAAGTATTAGTAGTGTAAAGGAATTGGGCTCTGGGAGGAGAAAATACAATGTATGTTTTGATAACCTATATTTGTACCCCGCTTCTGTCATGCTGTGTTCAGATGCTATGTGTTGTCATTCATTTTACATCACATGTTTCTTAGGAGCTAGGAGAGAGTGGATACCTATTTACAAGCCAGAGTCTCTCTCATAAGAAGCTACATCATGGAATCAGAGCACTTACCTGATCTGGAAAGGACCAGATTAAAGACCATCTAATTCCAACCCTCCTACCACACAGGCAGGGAAACCTTCTCCTAGACCAAGTTTGTTCAAATACCCATCAAACTCAGACTACAACCCTTGAACACAAATCTTCTCCCTTTGGTATGAGTAACCCAACATTAGCAGCTTTTCAGCATGTATCTCATCATGTGTTCCAAGAAAAAGGTTTGTGGATATGAAATTTAATAAAATCATAAAGCATTGAAGGAACAGTAAATAAAAGGGTTCTGTAGCATGTAAACTGCAACTGTAACCAGTAGAGGCATTAAGTTGTACTTTATAAGGCCCATTCATAACTATTCCTGCCTAATTTGCCTTCACTCAACTGGTTAGAGGTATTTTTAAAACACAGCAGAATTTGCTCCTTTCCATCCCAGACTACTGTAAAACTGAGCAGCAATACTTACATACGTTCCAGGGCTGTGACAAGGATTCATTAATTAGATATAGATTGGTTTGCAAACAGGGTGACTCAACCACTTCTAAATCTCTCTACACCTGCACTGCAGCACCTTCTTCCCTGATTCTCTCTTCAAGCCTTTAGTGAATCAGCAAAGTAGACTTTTAGAGATCTTGCTTTGCTTTACTCTGCAAACTATTTCAGATCAATTATTAGATCACTTAGCACTGGTATAGCCATAAGCAGGGAGCATGCTTAGAGTTGGCATCAAACGACGTATGTTGCATGAGGCCAAAGATCTGAAAAAGCCTACAGACAAGATCTGAAAAAGCCTACAGACAACAGGAGCCTCCATATAGCTTCTTTTCTTCTCCATATAGTGTCTTCTTGGAGAGTTTGGGATGGGCTTTCCATCCAACCCTGTTTTTCCATGCTGTCCTCTAGCCTCCTGGATCGTTCTCTTACTCCTGATGCATATTGCAACAGCTTTTCAAGAGGAATGTGAAGCTACATAGAAGACCTCCTCTCCTGTAGAGTGTAAGAAGAATTTTTTTTTTAAAAGGCCTATGAAACCTCCATTACTTGGAAGAGAGAAGAAGAAATCTCAGTGAGGAAACCCTTTGTAAGCAAGTTTAAAATGCATGGATCTACTTCCAGCAAATTTATTCTTACGTATCTCAGTTATTTATTCATGGCAAAATAAGTTTAATTGCACATAGGGTAACACTTTCCTGTCTTAGAGAAGGAAAAAAACCTAGTTATTTCCATACTTAATCCATATGCAAAGGTGTTTTTTCTCAAAGGTTGATACAAGAGGAAATAATTCCTACAGTTTCAGAATTGCACCATTTGTGCAGTTGTGAATCATTCCTGCCTTTAACTCTTGACAGCATGTAAAGTAGATGGACTGGTTTTTAGCTCATATTCGCTACATATCTGCTTCCCTCTGACAATACAATTTTGGCTTCATAATAAATCCCTGCTGCAAATCATCTTAAGAATTCTTGTCCCATAATTCACCCAATGCTTTTTGACCTTGTTAACTACAGATTTTAGAGTAGGAGATTGAAATAAATGTCAGTCTTGCTGATGTGGCCTTATTGTTTTTTTTCCCAAGAAGACAGCTTAATATGCTTAGACCACTGGAAGTGGCAATGCTTCATGAATTTCAAGAGCCATAATTAATTTATTTTAGTAATGAAAAGCAAAACAGAGTGTGACAATAACTTTTTTCCTGTATGCTAATGAAGCGCTAAGATCTGTAATGAAACACTGTTAAATAAGAATAAATACATGTTACTGTAATTTGGTGTCCATTAGATTGTCATTGCTGAGCTTGATCTTAAAAAAGCCCAGTGTGCTGACCTGGCAGCAATGAAGGGACGTATGCTTTTTACTTCATTGCTGCTAAATTTAAAAAATGCATTTTGTACCTAGGTAAGCAACTTCATCAAAGTCCTGCCTTTTTCCTGCTGAAGTCAATACGCAAATCACTATTATCAAAAAGAGCCAGGAGGTGCTGTAGTAAAAGCTTTTTAGCAATTGGACTTGAACGACAATAGGTAAGGAGCCAAATATGAACTCAGATTTGATTCTTTTCTGTTTGCATTAACAGAAGAGAATACTATAGGGGGAAAGATTTTTCTTATTTATACATCCTTTTTTCTTAATGGAAATAGAGGATATGAGGAGAAAAGTTGAGATCTTGGAAGGCTTGTAGGTACCTGGTGCCTTCAGTACTGAAATGTCCTATAAGAATCATCAACTACACTGAAGACCACACTTGAAAAACATTCATAGCCATAAAAGAGTGCTGCATAGGATTTTGCTGATGAGAAATGGGATAGGGTTGAAAACACTTAGGACACCTGTAGAAGGATAGTACTTTGAAAAAAAAAAAAAAATTTGAAAATCCAACTATATAATCACAGTACAAACCTGATGATGCTGATGTTGACTGCGTCAGAAACCTCTATGAAAAAACCCTAAGGCTGTCGCTGAATTTTATGGAGTGTAAGAGTATGGATAAATATTCCTATTTGTAGGAGTTTGTAGGTGTTTTTGATACACTGTGAATGCTGGAGACAGAACGTGTGAAGCAAAGAAAGGAAGAAGTCCTCCCCTTCGTGCTGTATGAGATCAGAGCTACCAAGGACACTATTTGGTCTTCTCACATTCATACCAATTTCTGGACATGATGCCGAGCTGAGCATCTGAGATTTCAGTGGTTCTTTTGAGGGATTTAAGAGATTCTAATTTAGTTAATACCTGCCTAGGTATCTTGCTCCTTTTTGGAAGCAATTTCATGTGATTCTAAGCTGTCATTTCTTAAGTGAAAGTGATTCATGATGCACTGAAATGGAATTTTAAAATATTTTTTTTCTGAATTTAATGCTCATGAGTGCAAATGACGTGAGGCATGATGCAAACAGAAGTAAAACAGAGCAAACTGTCCCAGTAAGTTCTGGTTATCCTCCTTGTCCTGAAAAACAAAATTCTATAGCATTAGCTCTAAGTTTCTCATGAATAAATCCACACAATCTGCATTTGCTTGGGCTACAGGAAAAAAGGGGTTGTATTCAGTCTTTATGTTCAGTCTCTTTAATCAGCTTAAACCTGTTTTTTCCTGTTCAATTTGCGTCAGTGAATTCAGAGGCACTGAGTTAACAGAATTGATTTTAAAATAGACTTCAATTAAACCATGTGATTTATGACTTTAGAAAAGGCATATTTGGCTCAACATGTAAAGGCAGACACAGTAAGTGAATTGACACACAGCTTTTTTTAAAGACATATGATGGGCATGTTAAACATCTAACCTTAAGGTGCAAACATTCCCTCTACTTTTCTGGTAGTAACTTTCCAGAGATAGAGATGTAGCAGCACTATTTGATCCTGTGTAATTCCTGAAGTTCATTTTACCCTCCCTAGTTTTTTTTGGGTAGGCCTGTGATGCTTAAATGAACTTGTCTCTCATGCCATAGAGAATTATTATTCTGTATTCTAGGTATAAGAGCAGGCACATTCTGTGTCTGATTCAGGCAGTATTGCTTTGGTAGTCACAAGGAAATAAAGGATCATGATGGTGGTTCATAATTTTGAATTTTTATCTTGAGGCTTAGAATGCAGCTTTATTTATTTGGAATTACACAGTTCATACGAGGCTCTTTGAATTTCCAGATACACTTAGCATGGAAAAAACACAACTTTTCTCCCGTGTGAAATAAATGGTGACAACATGTAATTTTCTTCTTTGCAATCCTCACTATAATTTTCTTCCTTTCAAGCAACAGTTATTCTGATAAAACTTTCTCCATTAGTCTGGTAACTGTCTTGCTACTTGCATGTAACTGTTGTATGGCAAAACCCCCTGGTTGTTTGGAGAGGTACAGTTCGCAAGTTGTTTTTCACATCAAGTAAATATTTCCCAAGAAAACATTATTGGGATAATTCACTGAACCACTTCAGTTTCAGTAATCAAAAAGAATATTTCCACTGCAAATGTACTCAGTGTTAATTCAAACATTACTACACACACTCCTTTTGGCAGAAGAATCTTCTTTTCTAATTGAAGTGCTAGTAAGAATATATATAGTTTTATATATATGTCCACATATAACTAACTATATTATTTCTATTATACTGCCAAAATATGACCTACTTCTCAGGGATAACAACGGTTTCAAGTCAGGCTATTTCAGTTCCAAAGCTGAAAGATGTGAAGAATGAGCATCTCCACACAGGCAGCTGTATAGCCAGCAGCTCTGGCCAAGGATGTCAGTCATGGATTTGGCACAGGAGAATAACGCAGGGAGCTGGGGAGAGGGGAGAATGTGTTATGGCTAACCATGGGAGCTTTTTGGGAGATCACATGGTGCTAGGAAAGGTGTTCTGACTTTAGCTTGGGACCCAGCTGAACTCTTGGTCCTTTCTTCCCTACTTCATGCAACCACACTTTGCCTTTAAAAACAAACACAAGCTTTCAGCTCACTTTAAGTCTCAAGAGACATTGACTGCCTCACCATCTTTGTATGTACCCCTGCCCACACCCTCTGCATGTCTGTGATGCTTTCAGCTGTTGGTTTTCAGAAGTCTCCTACCGGTATTGTTTCTCCTGATCCCAGCAGCCAAACTGGGAGGCAGCAGGTTCAAATTTTAGCAGGGTTCACAGAGGAGAATTATGCTCTTTTGCACATTATGTTGAATTAGGCAGGGGGGATTTGTTGCTATGGTGTTTTTTCATCATACTTTCTTATCTTTGGTCCCTTCTCTTCTCTTCTCATCTTCCTTTTTTTTCTTAGCAGCTTATATTTCCTTGTTTTATCAAACCACTTGTTATTATTTGATGACTCTCGTCACTCCTAATGGGCTTCTATACAGGATCATATCTTCATGATGTAAAAGTGGAACACAGCAGTAGCCAATAAAAATAGAGTAGATGATTCATTTTGAGATAACATTTTTTTGTTGTCAAAAGAAGCAGGCAAGCATTATTGCTTCTTTCAAGCAAAAGGATAGGATCTTCAGCCTAAAGAAAATGAATTGATGGAAGGACACTGGGCTGATTTATTCCTGCTTAGTCATAGTCTTGCTTTCAGTATGCCTGCAATTACAAAACAGACGTACAATTTGGAAGGGTGCACAACAAATGATTCTCTAAACAGAAAAGCAGCCATTTGGTTTAAAAACATATAGCAATACTTTAGATATTTAGGAAAAATTTCAAAGCAAATTCTTCAACTTTACTAATTTTAAAAATTATTATTTATTTGTATAGTTACTAATTATGAGCTCTGAAAAAAGAAAGCTTTTTTTGTATTCTTGAAATTTCAATGGCACCTAAAACAAGCAATTTTACCCTACTCTTTGTTTACCAGAGCCTGTATGATTCAAGTGCATTACAGATAAATTTTCTCCCTGGACTTCTGCTCTAGCCTTGGTATGAAAGGTTACAAAAATATTTAATTTCATGCTTCTGCTATGTCAATATTAGCTAACTTTGGCAACTGCATAATTATCAGTGGGAGACATTAATTTAGAGCCCTGCAGGCATTTCCCAGAGCATTAAAGGTTCTTTTAAAAATATGGCTAGGGCTTCAGAATATGGAGATCATATCTTCAAAACTGCACACCACCAAAGGTTTTCTCTTAAAAGTCTGCATCTAATTAAAAAGTACTGGCTGTAAGAGAAATATATATGTAGGAGAAATATACATATATATATGTGTTGTGTTTTTTCATTGAAAACAGCAGTTTTTATATATATATATATAAACTGTTGTTTTCAATGAAAAAACACAACACATCATAAGGGTAATATTTGGGAGCAGGGAGGGGGAGACATTTCTAGTCTTCAGAGGAGTAAGAAAAAAAATTATTCTACATGGCATTTACTTACATGAACTGTAAAAAGGAAAAGAAATGAAACTGGAATTTGTTAAATGCAAAACCAGTCAACAGCAAGATAATGGCACAACATTAAGAAGAAAGATTGATTGTTGTCCCTCCATCACACTGAGGCTTAAGTTTATTTGCTAAAATAGCGATTAGACAACAGGTGGAATCTAATAAGTATGATTCACAAGAAAGCAGTATTTAGATAGAAAAACGCTGTATAATTTAGATTATGGTGTAAACATCCAGTCTTTATGCATGAATCCACCCGTGGATTAAGCCACAATAGAAATTATGGTTGCAAATAAAGAACTCTGTTCCACCCATAATCAGACCCTCAGAAAACACAGAAAACCTTCTTCCTTCTAATATCCCAGTCTGAAAATATTATGAACTACAGCAAATTGAGAACAGAGGTGGTAGTCCTCCAAGACCAATTATAGTTCCCACTTCAGCAGTTTTGCTGGAACAGTAAAGTAGTTTGGATGTAAGATTCTTCATGTAACTCAAGTCTGCCTCACATCATGAGTTATCTTTGCTAATAGTTCTCACGCTGAAAAACGTGCCAGGGCACTTCTGGTTAGAGATTACCAAGAGGAAAGTTTATGATCAGTAGCCAGACATTTTGAGACTAATAATCTGTTGTTTTCAATGAGGTTGCATTTGCTAGATAGATTATGAGATGAAACTACTGCTGTGCATGTCTCTTCCATAGCAACCAACAGAGAGCTCCCCACCTTTCCCAAAAGATTCCACTTCTCTCAGGCTGATCACGCTCACCAGAGGCAAAATTCAGCACTATACCAGCAAGCTTGATTTGGTAGCCAGGGTTTAGATGCAATATCACTGTGGAGATGGCAACCTCTTACTTTGGTTCATTTGCCGCTGTAATAAAAGCAAAATGAAATTTGCCAAATAATCAAACAAACCTTTTGAAGGGTTTATTTGCAACATTAAGGAACATAGTTGTTGATTAAACTTTCTTCTTGGTGTAAAATTAATCCTGAGGAAACGTAGGCATTTAGCAAAAGCCAGCCACAAAGTGGCTGTGATTGTTCTTTTCTGTTGTTGTAAGACTGAATTAAAATAAGACCTGGAACACAAAGCGTTCCTGAAGCTTCATTTTGAAGAATTTGCTGTTTATTCATGATTCACAGGAGAGTTAGTATTTCTTTTTTAGGCTGTGTAATACATGAAGTGAGAGCTTTGAAAAAAACAGTAATAAGGCATTTTCTTCTGACAAACTCTGGAAGTTTATAAGTAGGGATCAGATCAGGACTCTGCAAATTTTAATCCAGTTTACATACTATAAAAATAGCAGTACTTCAACTCTTATGAAGCTTTACTGCTTTATATTTCTGGTAGAGACTGATTTGTTGAGGAGAGTGTTTAAGGAGAATAATTTAGTGTAACTGTAAAGAGAAATGTATTTTCTGTGAACTGAGAACAATTTGAAGACAGAATAATACAGCCAGAAAAGGCAAAAACCTGAGAGTGATTAAGACAATTATGAATATTCCCTCCCCAAAGAGACTGTAAAAATCAGCAGCATCTTTACATATAATTACTCTTACATTATTGTGGCATTTACTATCAAAGGACCTATATTCTCTTAAAAAAACTGTGAAATTATTTTGTCTGCCACTGAAAAGACATTACATCTGAATATTCTGTTGAAAGTGTCTTCTACCTGATAATTGTTAAGATAGGAGAAAATTGTGTAACTAAACACTAAAACTGTGAGAAAATTTAACTTTGACAGTGCAGGTGCTGATGGATGAATATTAAAAGACATTATGTTTACAAATCAATGAAAAATAAATGTTAACAGCTGATGCCCAGTTCATATACCAAATATACAGAAAAGAATGCTTTAGAGACTATGCTTTATGATATCTTTGTTACATGATATTGAAAATAAGGCCTCTTCAACATTTTTTTTCTTTATCAGGTCAGATAGATTTCAGGAGGCAGATACCTCCTTGAATGTATGTAGATCTTCAGGGGAGTTTTCTGTCCATCTGGCACCTGGACAGGTGTTTCTGCAGTAAGACTTTTAGAACCAGCATGTGCATGTTCATGTGCAACTGCGTGCTCTCCAAGGATGACACAAACCAGAAAAGAGAAGAACACTTCAAGTGTTAACTAAATGCTTTCACAATCTGCTTCTCATGACGTCAGTCATTACTATTTATGATATCATGAATCTGTGAGACAACAAATTAATGACAAAGTAATGAGCTAATGAGAACTTCTAGCCAAAGCAGCACTATGATAAAGCAGTCCAGGGGAGGGCCACCAAGATGGTCAGGGACTGGAGCACATGGTGTACAAGGAGAGGCTTAAAGAGCTGTGTCTGTTCAGCCCAGAGAAGGTGGCCATGGAAGGACATTAGGAGTGCATACAATAGGAGGGTGTAGATAAGACAGACTTTTTTGGATGAAAGGGAAAGAAGGGATGAATGAAAATTCCAGCAAGTAAAAAGCTTTTCACAGTAATAGCAAACACTGAGAGATACTCCCCAGAGGGACTATAGAATCTGTGTCCTTGGAGATGTTCAAAATCAGCTGGGGCAAGGGCCAGATTAACCCAATGAGTGGAACAAGACAGCCTATAGAAGTCCTTTTCACCCTAAACTATTTCATAGTTGTATTACTGCATAATTTACTCAGGGGCTGAAACTGTGACATGAGATGCAAACTTTTTTTTTGAAAGAATGTTGTATGCATATGTTGTAACTGTATAATGTTCAAACTTAAAACCCTAACTTAGAATTCTAAAGCTTGTTGACAGTGACATATTCATGGCTCTCTCAAATTTGCTTGAAAAATCTTCTTTCCTTGTCGAAACAGACTTGAACATACCATGAAAATTTGTTAAAATCTCAATAATTTCTGAACAGGTAACAAACTGCAATTAATTTGAGTGATACAAGCAGAAAAAAATTATGAACTGAGGTAGAAAGCCAAAGATATATTGAATTGCATTGAAGCTGATAATTAGTTTCCAACAAAAAAAAAACAAAAACCCTGAAGCTTTTCACAATTGAATTACTGTAGAAACACACAGATGAGAGAAAGCAGCATAATATGCTAATTGAAATAATATTTTATCTAAAATTTCTCTTAAACAAAAACACTTCTTCATTCTTCTCATGCAACTTATCTCTGACCACTAAAAACAATCACTCAGGTTTGACATGATTGTGGTCACTCTTCTACCAAAGATGTTTAGTACATGACAATGACTCTTAACTCTGTGTAATACACATTCCTGCCAGGAAATCTGGTTTAAAAGCAAAATAGCACTACCAAATGCCAATTGGTTAGTGGTGGTATCCTCCCCTTGGTAATGCAATTCAGAACTGTAGCAACTCAAAATTAATCCCTTCTGCCTGCACAAGGACCAGAAATGAAACAATTTAGTTTAGGAACATCCAAATACTTTATTTCATTTTTAAGTATATTTTAGTCTTTTTCAAGTGCTTGGGTATTCAGTCTCGGTTTAAGATATATCCAAAAATTACACACAGTAAAATTCAGGATTTTAGGTGTTAATAGAGGCAGTTCCCACCCATACAATCAGCAGTCAGTTAAACAAACACTTGTCCTGGACAAGAAAAATGACAAATTAGCATCCCATTTCTGTACAAGGGATCTCTTACACTTAAATAATGTTAGCATAGTGCAGGAGGACTGTGCCTCCCAGCCTCAAACCTCTTTCCCAAAATAAGGGTATCATTAAGGGTTTCTTTTCTGTAACTCTCATCTAAAAAGAAAAAAAAAAAAGTAACATAAAAATGAGTCCATTGCTATTGAAATGGTCTTGTTATTGTTTAATCAGGCCAGCATCTGAGTGATTCATGAACAGCAGGTTGTAATTCAATAAGCAGTTCACACATCTCCGAGTTGAGAAAATTTGAAGGGAAGAAAAAGGAGAAGAAAAAATAAATCCCTTCCCCACAGGTCTTAAAAACCACTCTGTCCATGATAAATACTACCTAATTTACTTTAAAGCAGTTGACATCTACTCAGTTCCTTAGCTTATTTGGTGTTCACTTATAGGAATAGTTGGGCACCAGTGATGTATTATGCTAGGCGCTGTATAAATCCATAGCAAAAGGACAGATAACCAGTAGCTTAGAGAAATTTACTGCACAAAGCAGTTGTGAAAGGAGTTAATTGACATCTGGGAGTATTTTAAACAAGCCAAAATTTTTCTTCCACAAAGTAAAATGCAATGGAAAAAAAGCTGCCTCATGCAGGAGCTTTTATATTCATCCCAAAGATGTTTATTTTTGTCAGACTTAAGTTCCTGACCCCCAGGTCAGGAAAAGTGTCCTTTATTTCTTTCCTCTTTCCACAAGGTGTCTGTCAGCTTGTGTAGGTAGGTATGCACTACACATATACACAGAGAGAAGCATATGCTTCTGTGCATTATGGGCATTTCCAGGTTCACCTTAAAAACACCTTGTAGTTACAATGCTAAGAAAAGGACTATTACTCTAACATTCCCACAGGGTGATTTTAGTAAGTCTGTGAAACAGTTGTAATTTGCTGAAGCTTAAAATAAGCAAATGCAGGAAGAAAATTTGCACTGCAGTTTGATGTGCAGGATGAGTCCAGACAGCTACAGCATCCTGATTTCTAGAAGAGTGATACTGATTTTTCAGGGAACAAAAATACTCTGTCCAACTTTGTTCATTGCCCTTTAGTTCCTTATCTCCCACCAGTCAAGCTAAATTGAAAAGGACGACATTTGAAGAGGGTAGGTGGAGAGAACACTGCTGGAGCAAATGGTGCAGCACAAATTCTCATTCTATCCCCATCTTTTGACTGGAGATATCTATGGCTTTTCAAAATAAAAAGTCATCTTTCTAGAGCAACTGATTGCTTTTAAGTCAAATAACTTGTTGGGGGGTTTTTTTCTGCCTGATTTCATCTACCTTTCTTGTATCAAATACAAATGTGATCCCATCTCTTTATCTGGCACAGAGAGCTCCTACTAATACTTCATCATGACAAAAAATACTATAAAAGCCAAAACACATTTTCCATATTATTGTTGTAACCTCAGTAACATCTAAAGTACGGCGTTGTTAGACAGAATATCAAGAAAAATGAGATTTTTTTTTTTCCTCAGATCATTCTATAACTATTCTTGCTGCAGGGGCATTGGAAACTTTGGAACATATGTGTTTTGCTGAATAAGGACAGTAATGGTGCTGCTAGTACTGATGTGATTCTAAAAGGTGGTGACAGAGTGTGGCTAGTGAATAAAAATTGATAGGATAAAAGAGGCTGTGCAACAGAGACTTTATGTAAAATGAAAAATAAATACCATGTGGAAAATCACTGGGTTTCTGCCCATTTCAGTTTCTGCCTTCTGTAAGACAAAATCACATCGACAAATGACAAAAGTTGGCAAAAGTTCACTGTATATTTGCAGTTTACTAGAAAACAGAGGTGATGCAATATTATCTTCCCCCACTTAGTAAAATCATTGTGTTGCCTTACTGACCATGGCTATATGTAAGTGCATTAGCAAGTAATCATTACAAGAACCCCCCAGGGTATCTGATAATTTGTCTGGAAAGGGGTCACTTTACACACCAGTGAGACCTCTTTTTAATGTTTTCCAGCTATCTGCACAGTGAGAGTTTCAGCTGACTGTTCCAGGTGAGGTACAAATTCAGCTGCTCTTCAAAAAAAAGTAAAAAAGGCTCTTTCTTATGTCTCCAAGGCCCTGTAGCTGTCCATCAACTGGGTGGCTGACAAAAGGCCAGTAGAAGATACTGCAGCTATAATTGTGGGGAATAGAAGAATTACCCTAAGTGAAGGTGGGTATTATAGGTAACTTCTACTCTGGGTCAGAAAGACCCATAAACCCCCAAAAACCTCTGTTTTTCTGGGAAACAGAGACAGAAGAATTCTGAGAGGCCATGAGAATGCTCATCTAGGAAGGTCCCAGGACTGGAACTGTGAATGATATCCTCAAAGGAAGTTCTGAAGGTACATGTAGTTGGAAATTAGCCTACACCGATTGTGAAAAACTTGAGATTTTTTTTTTTTTCTGTCAAAATTTTCTGTACTGCTTAAAGCAAAGATCAGGCATCTTCATGCCTGATTTGAAAACTGCACTTAGAGGCTCTGACAAAGCCCTTTTAGAGAAGAAGATACAGGTGCCTGTGCAGTATAGTTGTGTCACATCCTCATCCCCAGATCAGTGCAGGTGACTTTCCCTGAAAGAAACATCTATCAGAAAACAGTTTCATAGAGACATGCTTTTGCAGAGTTGGCAAAGTTTTGTATATACACATTTTCTGTTTTTAATGCCCAACTCCTAATATTTTAGTTGTAAGAGATAGAATGAGTTAGGCTATTTATACTCAGCCATGACTTTTGTTATGTTATACTGACAATAAAATGGAATTTGTAAAGATATTAACTTACCCAAAATACAAGCTGTAGTTGCTAAATATTTGACTGCAATGGGCAGTTTTGAAACAAGAACAAACTTGTTTAAGACCAAAAGAAAGAATATTGTAATGAGATTTGTGATATACCGCTGTGGTAGTCTGACAAACCTAAATTTGAAAGATTTTTGCTCGAGAGCTGATCAGGTAAGTATTTTGATTTTTGTGGGAGCACTGGCGTCCCTGTTTTATTATCTGTTATTACAGATCCACTGAATTAATTTGCCTGTTTGAAGGATCAGGATCTTAATCTGACAAAATCCATGGGAAAAAAAAAAGAAAATATGTATAACAGGAAAAAAGTAGAAAATTCAACAAATAATTTCAGTGAAATTCATCTTCTTAGTCTGAGGTTATCAGAAACATGATCACTATGGTAGAGCAGCAAATTATAAAGACAGACTGACTGTGTTCGAGAAATGGGAAGCTCTGGCTGAGCACTGTTGGCTGAGAGATCAGGCAACAGCAGGGAACACAAGATGTGTCCACAAGCAGTGTCATTCAGAATCTTAAAAGTGATGATGGAATGAATGTCAATCACTTACATAAAAAGCTATAGCCCATTTTCCTTATCATATTCACCAAAACACACGTGGAAACTTCGTATTTTGCAATCTCCAAGTCCAACCTTATTATACAGGGACTGTCACACTGAATAAATCAGAACTGTTTAAAACCCCGTAGGCTGTTCACACAACTCAAGGCCACCTGTTCTTGGTTCTGGTGCCTTTCTGTGACTTGCTGTAAACACAGAATTCCGAAGGTCAGCAAGTATAAGATTTGGTGGCATGGCTGCCCTCAGTTACATGCAGTCATAGTCAGATCACATTACTGCTCACACAGCGGCCTTGCAGGCCCTCCGTGAATAAATGTTCTCTGCAGACAGCAGTTCTGCATTCTGAGAGAGCACATTTATAAAGCAGTCACTTATTCCACACTTATTTCTATGTATGAATATATAATCAAGGAGAGAAAGACCAACGGTGGTGCAGTTTAAAAGCTACAGCAAGAATCTATGCCACAGGCAATGGCAAGGCAGCCTTTCCACTTAGGTTTCTGAATGCTTTGTTGTAAACATATAACGTAGGACAGGGATGGAGTATGTCTTTTAAATTCTTGCACTGCCCACAAGCAGGGCAAGAATCCACTTAGTTCTTAACAAATCAACTCCTGTCACTGGAACTAACTCTGCAGCAAAGACAGATATTTAGGCTATGTTTTCAACTGAAGAACAGACAAAAGAGAGCGGCCATACTCACAGACTATGCCTCCAGCAGAACAGAATGATTGTGCAACCGACTCAACTTAAAAACACGCTTAAAGAAAATGTTTTTATGTGTAATTCTACTCAGACCTGAGTTCAGTTACAACATAATTCTCAGCCTGGAGTGACAAAGAAGCAGTGCCTACCTACACTAACCTTTTTGTTTGCAGAACATCAGATTTCACTTGTTTGTGCTAGTTCATATATTGTGACATGCATATGGACTCCATGAGCTTTTTGTGCTGCTCCCAAGATAGGAGCATCAGCTAGAAGATCCTGGTGAAATAAGACATTATGTTCTTCATGAGCAACCAAGTTGATCTCTGTCACCTGAAACAGACAGCTGAAACTCTCTGTGAAGTTATCAAAAAGAGATCTCACAGGTTTGCTAATTAAAGTGGTCTTCTCCAGCTGAAACAGTTGGCATCTAGGGGACCTAAAGAGGAGGGTTTGATCAGTAAAATAGCTACAGCAGGTAAAGTTTGGTAATGTGGAAGTAAAAACAGGGAGTACATTTATATCTAATCTAAGAACTCCATAGTAAATGGTAAATATTTAAGTACTGTTGGCATAGGCTCCATCAGTGAATGCTCTTACTGCCTTGCCAAAATACCTTACCAAGCTTTTTCATGTTCATACTGATCTGATATGAATGTTGGGTTCCCGTGCATATGTTATGGGCTTTACTGGCACTGTAGAGCTGGCAAATGGATCCAGTCAGACTCATAAGCACTATCTTTCTGACTCCAGAGCATCTGGATACTGTGGGCAGACTGTTCAAAGAACATGTAAACTACTTATGCATCAAACAGAAGTAATATCCGTGCCAGTTTAGCATGTGGTTTTTGAAATGCAAACTAAAAGGTTGAAGATGGGCTTCTGAAGCATCCTGGTGAAAACAAAGATATCTGAAAGAGACCAAGAGGTCAATGTCAAGTGATTCACTGTCATTCTAGCAACCAGTCCTGAAGGGTGGAGAGAGCATGGGAAGGCTGTTCTAGATCCTTCCCATTGTTGTGGTTTTAAACTAGTAACAAAAATTACTTATTTTTTTGTTGTGAGATATGGATTAAAATAAGAGCAAAACAGGCTTAAAACTTAAAAGGAATAAAGACAGTTTATTAACAAACAATTAGAATAAGAATACCAAAATAAACTTTCAGAAAACCCTTTTACTTCTTGCTACTTGATTATTTCTTTGTACACATAACAACATAGAGACAAAAAAAAATAATTTTACAATCTTGGTGGTCAAAAATAGTCTCAATTTTTTAGAGTATTTTCATCAGTCCTTGTAGAGAAACAGAAGTCTCTTCCTGCCAATCCATGGAGTTTCCAGAGTCCACTCCTCCCATCTCACACTATTTTGAGGTGTACATGGGTCAAATAGAATCTAGGGATGTTATTTTTAAGGATAAATTATTCAAAGGTAGAAATCTTCTTCAGTTGTTTCTGTGAGCCTTCCTGGAAAACAGCCATCTCTTTGGCTCCTTTAAGGCTTTAAAATCTTCACTTCACTCGCAAGTTCCAGCAACTCACAGTATCACAACCACCTTTCTTTTCTTTAAAGTCCACACTTTGAATACTCTATTCCTCCCATACTCTAGTCATGAATTAAAGGAGTCTTTAAACTACTGTCCATTTCCATAGCTGTAACAGAAAGACCTTTCAGCAACAAGCATCTTCTTTTTTCTCTCTTTCTTATTTAAACTTAACTCTTTTCTTCACTGTTTTTGGTAGTTTTATGATGTCTTACATGTTAATTGTCTCTCTTTCTCTGTCTTTTCTAAGAAAAAGGAGTAATCTGTTGTTTATCTAGGTAGTAAAAGAATTAAAAGTTTTAAGAAAGCTACAAAAGTTCATAGTGTCAAGTTTCAGTCTAGCAGCAGACCTTGAAAACTAAAACTAAGCTGCCAAGCTCTGCTTTTCTCTCCTTCCCCCCTCCCTCCCTGCGGCCTTGTCCCGGGCCTGGGAGGGAGGGGGGAAAGCAAAAACAGAGCTTGTTACCTCTCAAAAGCCGGGAACCAAAGAGAACAAGACAGCTCTGAGTGTACTTCTAAAGGGGGTGTTTACAAGTTGAATTCACTTTTTAATGGTCAGATCTGCTGTCAATTCTTGGAAATGACTGATAATTGGTCAGGAAGAAAAACTCTCACCAGTCACCAGTAGCTTCAGCTTCCCCTTTTTTTTACTCGGTCTTAAAGGTGAAGCTACCCCATGACACCCATCTATTCCACAACTGTTTGGTTTTTTTACCAGCAGAAGGTTTTAACTTATTGCTGGTGCCATTCTTTATTGAAGTCTTCAGAGAAATACAGATCCATGGACATATTGGTAAGAAACTTCTGCACCCTACTGCTGTTCTGCATTACTACCCATGTCTTTCTGCCTTGGACAAGTCTTTTTATTCACTTGTAGTTTAGCTTTTGATGGCTGAACTACTCAGCCTCACCCACAATTTTACATTTGACTCAGTCATTCAGTGCTTCACCTCTTAAGGTAGGTAAGACCCTCTGCGTTGATTTGTTGAGAAAATACACTACCAGGCTACTTCTGGTAATTTCCTGTGATAGTTAACCAATATTCTCTAACCCCTAATGTCTCTAATGAGCTCTGCTTCGTCATTTCTTGTCTTATATACAGACAAAAGAGCAAGTCTGCACTTGTCTGTATCACATTTATTCTCCATTGAAAATATAATTGCTACTTTTCCTATTTTCCAACCATATAGTAACAATTCTTACTGAAAAAAATTGTTAAGCTCATAATGGCATTTCTATCAAATTTGGTGGAAAGTATCTACATCCATTTTCTTTGCATTACCCTCTAGCTTTGCCCTGCCAGCTCATATCACAGTTCAGTTTTTAAAAGCAAAAAATTCTTTGTGCTAATAAAGGCATGATGCCAAAGCTCATATTTTCCTCCTACTGTATGGAACCCTGGGTATTTCTGTTCTCTTTTTACTTGTATTGCTGGAGAATGTTTTATTATTTAGATATATTTCTCAAATCTTTTCTTGTCCCTGCCCTTTTTGACCTCTTAAGTGTTTCTTTGCTAATCAGGCCTTATTCCTTTCTGAACAGGCTTTCTCTTGCTCCAAAGTGTCCTTCACAAAGTGGTCAGCCAGCCAGCAGAACTGTAGCCTGCAGGTGTTTTAACCCCTGTGTTGTTTGTAATAAAAATCCTAGACAGTTTTACATCCATTGACTGGAGGGAATTTAAATCTTCCTCCACATGAGTCCTGGTGTCCTCAACGTGACTCAATACTGAGAAATATCTTCAGTTTATCAAAGTTTATCCAAGTTTCTCCTCTTGAGAGGCATTGCATTCTGTAATAAACTTTTCTTTATCTTGCGATGCTTTTTTTTTTTCATCTGTGAGTACAAGATGAATCATATCTTTATCATACAAGGTTTTCAAGGTCAGCTTTTCTGTAACAGCTGTGCTGCTCTCCAGTGCCAACCCTCAAAGCTCCACCTCTTGATTCACAAACAGCTTGACCACCAAAATGAAGGAATCTTTAATAAGCAATCAACTTCATCCTAAAAGATTTGGCATTGCAAATGCCTGTCTTGTAGGTTGATCAGCAGTGTGCTTTAATGCTGAAGGGAACCATGAAATAAGAGGAATGATTCAAGCCATCAGATTTAGGAATTCTTCTGTTCTCTAGGCCATTTGCTGGAGCTTTTTAGTTCTAATAATGTACCACAGATAAGGCATTGTGTTGTCAGAAAGAGAATGCATAAGGTGTTGCTTTTTTTACAACCTGTACTGTCTTCAAAGCTGAAAATGACTGTTTTTAGAGCTTTATAACTATTTCAGCTTTTCAATACCCAAACTGGAATTTTTCCTCTCTTTGTAAGAGACAGAGTGTTAAATAAAATCAATTAATTCTTGTTATTATTTGTGACACAGCTGGATAAAATATTTCCAAATATTGTATTGAAATCCTTTATTGATTTCATGCTGTTAGATTAGATTTCGATTATTAAAAAAAACCTTATACTTTGTGTTTGCAAATTTTCATGAGAATATCACAAATCTACAAAATTTCAATTAACTGTAGTTCATATACTTTCAGCACCTATTGCTTTGTTTCTAAAGTCATGAATACATGTGGTAAAAAAGGAGTAAGGAAACACTCAGCTTTAATTAACTTAAAATATATATTATATTTTTATATATTTTTTTGCTTTTAAATTTTCAATATCAGAAAATCTTGGTGAGAGAAATTTAAAATATCTTTTAACTTTGCAGTGATATTCAACTTTACTCACCGGTTCTCAATACAGCAGCATCTACCTACTATTCCATGTATAATGTAGGCAGCACAGGTAAGTTATGAATTAAAAGTTGCGTTAATTTTTTTCTCTACTGAAAAAAGGTCTCTATAAACTGCATGTAAATCTGATTCTTCACTACTTTCATTCGTGTAGCTGTTGAAAACAGATGCAAAGCCTGCAACCAATGCAATTAACATTTAATGTTCCCTTTGTGCTCTCTGAGCAGTTGATTCCACAAGACACAAGGATTTGGATAATTTGGGTTGTATGAGATAGGGATAAGTTAAAAAGGTATCTTCTTCTGTGCTGAGAGTGAAGAGAGGGAGAGCCCATAAGTTAAAAAACAAGGAGTTGCTAGAAAGATTTGTGCTTAATTGCTGACAAATAGTACCCTATATATTATTCCACATGCAGTTTTTGCAACTGCGTTGTAACTAATTCTAAAAGCAAAAGCAAAATGAAAATTGAAATTTAAAAAAAAAATATTTTTCAAACATCAGATAATCCTTTTCTTGAATGAAAGGTCTATTACTGTGAGTGTCAGCCCTGATTTCTCCCTGTTTTTCTATCAGGCAAAAATCCCAGTCAGTGTCAGCCTAACTGTATGCAGTTCTCCTCCCGTTCCCTCATGACCAGGCCTGCTGTGCAGTACTCGAGCTGAAGGTAATCAGTTTAGCACATGAATATGATTTGATTATTTTTGTTTTACATAGGCTATAAACCTGTCCAATCTGTTTTAAAAATCTTTTCAGTGTTCAATTCACTTAGCTTTTGTGGATTGAATTCCCTGCCTGAAATATATTAAGCAACTGGGGTTAAAAGAGCGTAGTCTTTTTTTTTTTTTTTTTTTTTTTTACTTTTAAATGCAAAGCTCTCTTACTTTCTTGAAATAATTCTTTATTAGAAATACAAGGATTTGGTACAGGGGTTCCCACTAGCACTGTATCTGAGATTTTTTCATCATGTCGCAAGCTAACGTTACTTTAGTGGGTTTTATATGTGATATTACCCTTCTTTGCAGTTCAGTCATGGTCTCCTGCTGGCTGGCACTGGTGAACAGGCTACAGGCAGCAGCTGCTGGTTTGACAGCCAGTTCTGTTCAAGGAGACGGTAACTGCAGGGCAATGCATGCCCAATAAAACAAGCTAAAATTGTCAGGGGATCCCTAAACAAGACCCTGCTCCGTAGAAAATAGTCAGCCTCTAAATAAACTCTAAAAGGTTTCTAGCAGCCAGGATGCAAGTGGAAGAAGTCCTCCTCTCGAAGTTTACATAATCATTTAATTTAATCCTTCCTGTGGTGTTTCCCAGCCACTGCTTTATTTCTTTGATCATAATCTGCTAGGACAAATGTCAGGAAATATGAGTCTACAAAGTGATGTGAATCTTGTTCCCTATCGGAGATGTGACTATGAGCATTATCTTCATGATATTTTCTTCCTTACGTGTTCATTACTGCTCAGTGTTTTCCCAGTCTTTGATGACAGAGAAAAGCAATGACTTTCAAGCTTAAAAACAAAGTTATATTATTCAGACCCTGGTGATGAGTGTACTTTAGCTTGCATTTCAAGGTGGAGAAAAGCCATAATAGCATGGGTATAACATGTAAGTTTTATTATAATGTGGTATTTGCAAGAAACCATGGCTTTTGGCTTCCATATTGTTTTTTACTTGCTGCAGCTCCATCATGGCCTGTGTGATGAGACCTGCTTGTATGTTTCTGTCTCAAACAGTCAAACATGGCCATTTCTTGCCTTTCAGTAGCTTTATGGCCTTATGAGCTTTATGAATTAGACTGAATTTAAAAAAAAAAAGGTCTTCAAAACAATAAATTTATGCCATCAATTACACAGAAATATATACACATATATAAAACAATATGCATCCATAATGTAATACAGGCTATAAATACAGAAATTGCCATCAAATAATATTTGGACATCAGTACTTTTCTGGTTCATTTAAACTTTGCATTTATTGATTTTAAAATAGAAAGAAAGAAACTAAGAAGCATTCCATCACTGTGGAAGCATATATTTTATATCCATTTGATATCTCATGTGATTACAATGTGCAGTTGAGGTCATTACACTCAAGGGAAAATAATGGTAGAATCTAGAAGACGGTGAACCAAACAAGAAAATATTTTGCTATTGCTAATATTTTGGTGTCTATTAGGTAAGGAGTTTTTCTTTTGACAGTGAAGTCCTAGCTTGCTTTTAATTAATGTTGCATTACTCTTTTTAATAATAGCATCTATTTAAGATATCATTAATAACAACATCTATTGAAGACAGAGTCTTAGCATTAATTTAATGGGAGCATTAAACAGCATCTATTATATATTCCCAGATAAATTAGCATGATGTTTTTTTAATGGATGTTTTAATAGACATTATTAACCAGAATATTATAAAATTAAAACAGAACTCAATGAGTTCTTTGAGTTCCTGTTTTAATACTCTGTGAAGCCACAGATTCTGAAAAATAACAGTATATGTATTTTTAATTTAATTTAATGGCATTTGGCAAGAGTTACAACAAGCACATGCTTTTATTTGGCACGAGACAAGTATTAATTGAATTAAGACATGGCTGATTTAAAACCTATCTTACATTTTGATTCTGTGGGTCAAATTCTTTAACAAAGGGTTCTTTATAAACATTTGTATACAAAGAGGCATAGTTACACTTTGTTTTTACTACTTGAAATGTGTTGAATTTCCTGCAGAAATCATCTCTGAAAATAATTGGAAGTCAACATTTCTTCAGAGAAAGGAACATTCTTTTGATAAATTATTATTTCCCATATTTTTCAAAAAAACTCTTCTTCCCTTGTATGTTTGTGAAACTACATAGTGGGTGTGAAGAGTAAGTCTCAATTCCAGCTTTTTCACCGAAGTGCAAAGCTGTAAAACTCAACAGCTCACAGATCTGCCTATTAAGCTCTCATTTCGGTCAGCAAACATTTAGTACACAGGCAGCAGAATCTGAACCTTCTTCTTATTGATTTTCTGTTTGTGAGCCACATTCCTGAAAGTATATATTTTATCCACAGTAAACATTATTGCTCACATCAATGAAGAAGGTCATTGGTCATTATCTTTCCATTTCAGCAGCAATTATGATCAATTCCTATTTTCTATTCTGCTGTGGGAATGTGGTAGACACCTGTCATACATTAAAAAAACTTAAGAGAAAAGTGGCTTGTATAATCATTTAGCTGATATTTTGAATATGTCATTAACTCTTACATTTGGGTCAAGCTTTGTCTGGAAATCTCTGAGTCCCATACAACCAACCCTCCGAATTATTGTATAACACCTCAGAGTTAGCCAAGAATTTTTAGCTAAATTTCTTGAATCACCAGTATTTTCTTGAAATCCTAATGGTCTTACCTGAATACAAATATGTCATTTCATGCAACAGACAAAGCTGGCAGACCTAATAGGAATTTCCCATTGGCCTTGCTTGAGAATATGAATCCAACTTTCACTGAAGGACTAAGCAAATCCCTTCCCATCTCTCAGAAAGACTTGTCAGGAAGTGTAAATGAAAATCTTTACTTTTTACATAGCTCTCTTGCTACCTGTCTATATCCACCTGGCACTTTGAGATATGGTCCTGCTCAAATGGTGTTTTCAGGTTGATCTGTGTGCATTTAGAAAACACATGCAATCAGTAAACAAGGGACAAAACTATGACGGTATAGCCTGAAAGTGGCAAAGCACACATACAGATTGAGGAAACAAAGGATTCTGTTGTGCTTTCTGAACACTCAACCTTTTAAAGGTATGTCTTAAACTAATGTGTCTAAAATAATCTTTTGATAAATGGGAGAAATATTTTTCCTGTAACAGTGAACTTTACACTGCATTCTGTAATGTCGTGAAGAGAAGCTACTGTTGAAAGAACTTGCCTGGAGCTTCTTTCAAGAAAAGAAGATGCTTTTATTTATAATCTCCAGAATTCCCAAAATGCAATTGTGAATGAAGACACTTGAAAACAGACGTTATAATAATATGGGGAAAAAAAATATGTGAATTCCTGCTGTGCTGAGCTGGTTTGAATATACTGTAAAGCCCTTAAAAACTGAGTTTAACATCTTTTGTGAGAAAAAGGAACTTAAAATAGGCCTTCATAATGGGCTTATATGAATTAGGAAAAACTGGTTACTACATGTGCCAGTTTGCCTTGCTTTTTCTTTTAGTTGGGAGGAAAACAGCTCATACTTGTAAATCCAGGGAGAGAATGAAGTAAACACAAGAGTTCAATAATTCAAATAGATGTCGAACTCCTAAATTTCCATTTACCAGCCTTTTCTCTTAAGAAAAGAAAAACTGCTTCAGGCAACTTCTGCTGCTCCTATTATCTGGGCACAAGTCTCTCCTCTTATTTTCTAGCCTTGGACCAGGGAATGAAGGGTTGGGCTGTTATTAGGCTGGGCATCAAGGAAGAATAGGGAACCTCAGTTACCTCTCCGTGTTTCCTGCCTTAATCTCTGGACAAGACAGAACATCTCTGTAGTGCCAGAGAGAGTGGCAGCCCAGGACTTCACAGGAGTGCCAGCTGGAGTGTAAAAATTCCATTTAGCAAGGCTTTTGATATTCTCTTACTAGAAAGGAATGGGTCTATTGAAACTGAGTCTGCTCCTGGAACTACCACATGGCTCAGGACAGGAAGGGGGAGCATGGGGGGCTGGGTACCAGTGTCTCCACTGCATGGCATGGAAGAAGCTAAATCCCTCCTATTCAAGACTTCATTAAATTAAAATATTTGTTGGATAGGGGATGCTGACTTCTTGGCTTGCTGAGCAGGATACTTGCCTGAAATGCAGATGACCCAGATACAATTTTCTGTTCCAATTCCAGTTCCAAATTGGATGGAACAGGGACTTGAACTTGCAGCCTCAATTCCTATGAGAGTGCCACTAACTTAAAACCTAGTAGTTAGAAAAACTCCTAGGATTTTTTTAATTTTAATTTTTTTTACAGGGATTTAGAATTGGAGCCCATAATTGCTTTCAGCTGTAGTTTCACTGAAACAAATACATTCCTATAGAATTTGATTAAAACAGATCAGCATTTTCTGCCAACATCAATGAATCAAGAATATTTTGGGGAGCTACACTGAAGAAAAATTATTTCAAAGAAGGAAACTGGGAAGGGTAAAAGAGGAGAATGACATAAGATCAGAGATAAAGGTAGATAAGCCAAAACAAAGTCCAATTTGAAAAGGAAACAAAAACTTACCTTTTAAGAATATCTCTGGAGCATTCCTGGTTGAATACCTGTCCTGCTGACAAGGCAAACAGACTTTCTGCTCATCAGTGAATACCTGATCAGAGAAGGAGCTGTTATTAATTCACTGAGTTATGAAAGTCAGATTCAATCTGGAAAACTGCATTTATAGCCAGAAATCTATCCGAGCCCAGTTTAGGCTCAAGACCCTTGATGCCAGCAAAGCTTTCTCTTCTAGCTTTTTCCTCATCTTCTTATTCTTATGCTTCCTGATAGATATTTCTATAATTATCCTTTTCTTTTCTATATTGCCTGCATTCCTTTTAATGGCACTGAGATTTTTTTTTGTCCAGAAGTTTCAAAATCATTCATTAAGAAGACATACCTCCTGCTTTGAACCTTTGAGAATAGATGTGCTGATGCATTTGTTTTCCTCAGAAAGACCAATTTAATCTTTTGAGCAAATCATCTACATAGAAAAAAGAATTTTGCATTCTAGTAGTTTGAAAGTGAAAGAGTTTAAATATATTAATGATGTAGTATCATTGGTTACAGTGAAGAAGGACAATACTTGGAAGACAGTAGGAGCTTTTTTCACCTCTCCCACATTATTCAGATACAAAAGTCTAAATATCTAGTCTCAACTGTTTTCCAGCTCAACTCCTAGGTAGCTTGTGGCAAAGTGAAATGATGGAAATTGTAAAGATGCAAATGGTGAAGAACCATTACAGATATATGCAAGGATATGAAAACACTTACAGTCCTGTCAACTGTATTTTACAGATTCTGTGCAGACTCCTTAGAAGTGCATGAATTCTAGACCAAACAAATGTGATGAGAATCCAGTTAGGGACACAAGAACAGGTTCCTGGTGAAGAAACTGGTGAAGAAAACCTCAAACCAGGAAAAGCACTGGAGTTCTAAACCACCAGAAACAGTCACATTTACTGAGATATGACAGGAAAGGTACAGAATAAAATCTTACAGATTTTGTTCTTGAGAGAAACATAGAAATTGGTCTTCTGGTCATTTTAACTGAGTTTAAAAATTAATCTTTGTAATACAGCAATACTTCCACTTCAGCATATGCCAAAATACATGGCCCACTCATGCCAAATGACTTTTTGTTCCTCCTTCCTTTCTGATAATGATTTGTTATAAGTTCAACTAACATCAGTTCTTGCATATAGGTACTGTGACTAGAGTGAAGAGCATTTGAGTATCTTTAGTATTGCAGCTATTAAAAAAAAAGAAATCAAAATCCTAAAAGACTGGCTTGAAAATTAAATTTAGAAAAATACATGAATTTGGGGATTGCACTTTCTCTGTGTTATTTGACACTTGGGTGCTGGTTTCTTCAAGCTTTACTGCATAATGTTTTTAAACTAGCTGTAAATGTAAAACAAGTGAAAAAATAAATCTGAAATATTCACAGAATCCCAAAGCTCAGAGTAGAGCTGGGAAGAGTGCTCAATGCCAAGAGAAAACGAGTTCTCTGAAGCAGAATTTCAGAATTTCTTTTTCCATTTGTTGTTTTACTATGGGCAAATTACAATACCAGTTTCTACTGGTTCTGTAAAACTGTGCATTTGAAATATTACCAATTAACGAAATGTAGTATATTAATTTGGAATCAAGTTTAAGCTTCGTGACTCATGTAATGTTGCATCATTCCACATAATTTGTTTACAAAACAACTTGTTTCCTACAATGATAACATGTATCTTTGGGGGAGCAGTCATTATTAAACTGGTTTACAAATTTTGACTGTGAAAAGGAACACATCTGCATTCTGTAAATATATATACAATTACCTGAATTCCAGCTACTTTATGTTGATTCTGCTGGGTTTTTCCTGATTGGAAAGTGAAAGATCTGCTCTTAAAATAAGCAGATGGACTTTCAAACTACGAGCTTGAATGAATCATTGAAAAAACAAAATGGTAGAAGAGAAGACTGAAATCGTGGTGGAATCAGAAACAAGGATATGCAGAACAGACATCAGAAATTATGGATGCCAATGCAAAACAATTATGCTAAATGTGTTCTAGTGCTATAACATCACTGGCATTTTAATAACAGGAAACATCTGAGAGTTTGTTTTAAAAGCAGGATGCTATGTGGTTCTAGTCCATGTTGGAGCTACTGAGAAGTGCTGGGACAGGTTTCACACACAAAAAAAAAGTTTTTAAAACTTTTAAAAATCTTTCCTGATTGGTATTCCTGTTACATCTGCCATGGCAGACACAGTCTGAAGAGGTCACAGCCCTGATGTGAATGTGATTTCTTAGTCAAGACCCTGGGTAATCGATGGGTTTAGGCTGACTTTCTCAAGCCCAGAAGCTTGAGCAGTTTATGACCTGGAGCCCTACCTACACCCTAGAAACAGAACCAAATAAAAACTGTGTCAGGGGATCCTAGCACAGACATAGCTATAATATGGTAATCTGAATTTACAGAGTCTTCACTGTCCTCCTCCATCTTGTATTTCAAGCAGAGTTCCATTGGGAATCTGTCATTTACAGACTGGCTATTTTTCTGCAGCTAAGTAGAGACTGAGCATCAATAAAAGCACCTTGTATCCCTGTTCTTTGGAAAATTCGACACTGTAAAACTGTGGCTCTGTTTCCCACTGCACAATGACCTTTCTCTGAACGCACATCTCTGGTTTTGGGATGCAGGTTTCAAACCTGCCTTAGTTTTAACAGCAAACTGGTTCTGCCAAAGTAAGGGCCAACCTGAAACCCTGAGGTGTGAAAACAAGTGAAACCACTTTTAGAAATATATAGCTTTTTGCTGCTACAAGCAGTGGTTTTGTGCCCATCTACATCTGAGTTTCTTTGAATTTTTCACAAAAGCAGTAAGTTTTATTTAAAGCAAATTATAATAATAAAGACTTAAAAATTCCGTTATATTTTTACTATAAGCATTGGGTTAAAGCTGAATAATGCATTAACAGGTATCTGTCAAGGGATACCAAAAATATAGAGGTAATTTGTAGAGAGAAACCTGAGATTCAGCAGCTTCTGAGTAGCCATATACTCAATATATTCAGCAGCTTCTCAGTAGCCAGGCTGACATTAAATTAGGCTGCTAGAACAGGATGTTCAAGTGAAGGGCAAGTATTCTTGGGGTCAATGCCATCAAGTGAATATATAAAGAATCAGAAGAAAATTAGGGCATTTAACTAAAAGGTTTGAATTTGAGAAGATAGGATTGTCAAAGATCAAACTAGCTTTACACTCCTAAATTAGTTCTAATTGGAGAAATGTGGGTTCTATTAAATCTGCCTCGAGACCAGCAAAATGTCCAAATGGAAAACAATAAGAACATGTCCCAAAACTGGCAGTCATCTTATGAGCAATGGATTTTTGAGGAGTTTCATAAGGGAAAATTTAGGCTAAATAACGCAATCTGTATACAGAAATCAGATATAGAAAGTCTAGTTCAAATGCAATTTAAATATTACACACAGGGTTAGTGAAGGAAAAACAGGGGAAGAACTGTAGAGAACTTGGAGTAAAATGATAAAGCTAAATACAAACAAGACATGGAAAGGAAAATAATATAAAAAAGGCAAACAAAAACCCCTGTACTCTCATAGCCATACATATCTCTCACACCAGGAAGAATAAAGGCCAGAAAATATCAGAA
The DNA here is from genome assembly GCF_030490865.1 of Poecile atricapillus. Taxonomy (NCBI): domain Eukaryota; kingdom Metazoa; phylum Chordata; class Aves; order Passeriformes; family Paridae; genus Poecile; species Poecile atricapillus. The sequence goes on along the minus strand of NC_081289.1, from coordinate 37,871,621 downwards.
TGACCTTCATTTAAGTCATTAAACCTACATTTAGATACCAATAGAAAATAGATGTGTTCAGTTTTGGTCGTAGGCATCCTCAGACTTCAAATTACCTGTGTTCTTCCACCAAGAGCTCCATTTTAGAAATTATAAGTCACAAAAGTCCCATATTTCTGTTATATCTGTGGAGAGATCTTAGTACACCATTACAAACTTAACTGTATGTCAGTGCAATTTATTACATGATTCAAATCAGAATGTACTTTTGGAAACCTTCCCAAAAGTTTACATTAGTGGATTCTTACTCTTCTACCTTAGGACTATAACATTATACAATGCATTAGAGCCTAAAGGCATAGAGCAAAGAAAAGGTTTAATTACAGCTCCTGTGTGGAAGCTATAAATAAATGGCAAGGATAAAGAAGACAAGACAAGAAACCAAAAACGAAAGAAAAAAAAAATAGCGATGAGAAAAATCACCTTAGAAATGACATCCCGAGGCAGAGGATATTGATGATGAATAGTAATAATATTCAATCTCAGATAGTGCTGATGGTTCCAGCAAGAGCTGCAGAGGTTATCATTGTATTAGTCACTTTTCTATGGTTTATTAGGAGAATTTTTGTTCAGTCAACTCTCTAGCTCTGGCTCAAGTATTATGACCTGAAGGCAAATATTACTCTGCTATACTTCCTATCATGAAAAAATGCATTAGACATATTTTTTAATTAGAAGAATAAACATACATGATTTTCTGCAGCAAAAGTATTACGGGAGGAACTGTTACTGGAACAGTATTCAAAATGTTGTTCTTACTGTGAAAGGGAAAGACTTTTGCATATTTTAAGGTTGCTTCAGGATATTCCAGCAACCCCTTGAAGTTAAAAAGAATAATATCAGAAAGAGCCTTTTTCATCTTTTTCCAGACAGTACAAACCCCAAATCCAAAACAAACTTTAAACTCACTCTCCCTGCCAAGAGAAAAGTCTCTTAATTGCTATACTAGCTTTACTACTACTACTATAGTAGCCCCACTGTTAAATTTACTATATCCTTTACTGCTATAGTATATATACCTCTAATACTATACTATTACAGCTATACTAGCTTTGCTAATTTATTTATTGTTTTACTTTATACATTATTTCTGGTTTATTTTAGAAAATACACTGATTTATTTTACTTTTATATGAATTAATTTAATTTCCAATACTGCTATACTAGCTTTACTACTTTATACTAGCTTTATTACTACTATATAGGCTTCCCTACTGCTGTAATAGAGGTAAGTACATAAGTTTTCATACAGCTCATAACATTTAATTGTAGAAAATGTAAGTACCATTCTCCCAGCTCGGTATGAATTTGTGCATGACTTCTTGGAAAGGAAGTCTCCAATGTATAAGAAGCCTCAAAAAGCAAGCAAGGAAGAGGTCCTGAGATATATACTCCAAGGCTGGATTATATGAATGAACATGAAAAGCTTAAGTAGAAATCTAGAGCTACATGCAGTGTTGTATACCTTATATACTTTACAAAGGTGACTCAGACTAAGTCTGTATTTGGTGCATGCTTGAGCTGTATCCACATTACTGCAGACTGCAGATTGTGTCCCAGATTGGCTTCCCCTCACTATAAAATCTTAGTGGTTATAGATAATTAGAGATCATTATTTTGCATTTATTGACCCTCAATTTCTGTTTCAAACACATGCTGTAACTGTCCCAAATACAGAGGTAGCTCTCTGCTTCCCAAAGCCCATAGAGCATTACGACAATCTAAATCTGCTCTGCAGACATCCTGCAAGTGAGTGGTCATTCATTTCCACCCTTTGACCTGAAGAAGCAGGACCAAACCTCTTAAGGAAATCCTAACCTCCTACCAGGATAGACTGGGCCATAGCTGCATCAGAGTGCAATCTGTTCTTTGCTGTCTGGAAACTTTGGGCAAATTAAATTAATTTCAGATAGTGGAAAAACATTCATCTCCAGGCCTGGAACAGCTTAAAGCAGATTTTCAGGATGACAATGAATTTCAGGACAAGAATAATTGCATTTGCCAAGTGTTTGGTATACCTCCTTGAAGCTCCAGATCTTAGAAGGACGTCATTATCCTTTCAAGCTTAGTCACTCCTGATCATTAGTTTGAGCTAGAAGAATCTACTGTCCAGATCATAAAATTGCTCACAGACCTCATGCATCTCATCCATAATGGAATGGTTTCAGATTCTCCAGGTATTATACAGCTTCCCCAACTTTTTAGAGTGATAAATGGTGTTCATGTGACCAGAAGACCACCACCCTAGTGGACACAGCTCTCTAACAGAGGGATGGTTGTGGCCCCTCACAGGTTGGTTCATGGACTCTCTGACACCAAATTTATGAAGGAGGTGAATGAATCACGAACATGAATCAGCAGTATCTTGTTGCAGAAAAAGTGGCCAACTACATTCTTGGCAGCGTCAGCAAGACCCAGGAGGTCAAGGCAAGAAATTTATCCCTTAATATTCAATACTTGTAAAACCACATCTGGTGCATTATGAGGAGGTCTTGAAGGCCACCTAAATGACTTACAACACTTATCCTTCATGGTGCTCAGAACATGACTGAACAAAGCCCTGAGGAACCTGTTCTATCAGGAACTGCTTTGAGCATGTGGTTAGAACAGATGACCCCTAAATGTCTCTCATAACCTCAGTTACTTTATAGATACATGATACATGTTATTAGCAGCAAACCTTCATAGCTATGAAATTCAGCATGCAGAGGCATCAAAACAGAAATGGAAACAGACCCTCAAATGGATCCTCTGTCTACTAGAAATACAGTTCTTTGTAGCATGGCATTACATCCTCCTTTCTGGAGGTCCTTCCAGAAAAGTACATAGATTTCTGAGATCCTTGTGGAGGACTGTAAGCTGACATTAGACATATGATAGCATGCGTAGTGAAGAGAGACAAGACATGCCAAAAGCATCAGCTAATCTCTGTAATCATGCTCTGAGATGTCTTTTCTAGGACAGCCACTAAATGTGCTCAGCAACACATAGGCAATAAGGAAAGTCAGTGGACTATGCATCAGTGGCAAAAACTGGGAGTGTAAAAACACCACAATACTGAAATACTCCAAATAGGCTTGGTCAGAGAATTTTTCATGTCCTGATCATCATTAGAGGATTGGTGCAGTTTTTCAGGGCAGGTCTGCTGACAACAGTGTGAGGCTGCCCAGCTTCAGACACAGGTGAACCTGTTGCCACTGTGACTCCTACCATCTATCACAGGTCAGCCTTCAGAGTACAGAGTGTCACAGTAAATGAGACATTAGATTGTAATTAAGCTGGCAATTAAACTGTAAATAACTTTGGCAAATAACCTTTTTTCCTCAAAAGAAAACCATCAAGGATTTTTTAGAAGTGACTGCAGGGAAAAAAATCAAGCAAGTTCTATTTAAATAAGAGTAGAAGGGAAAGAAAACTAATACAAATCTTCTGGAAAAAGTCAAATGTAAGCATTTTTATGGATGGAAATGGCATGATCAGTTTCCTTAAAAAAAACACCAAACTGTTAGGTCAGAGCTAATGCTTAATAATTTTCAGAGGAAAAGCCAAACTGAAGAGGAAGCTAATAAAAAACCCTTTAGCATTGAATAGGTCTTTTTAAACTTAGGATGAATGATTGATGCTCTAAAATATCCCTGAGGTTATTCTGCAGATACCTTTGTATTAATGAGGGAATAATGATGATAATACCTTTCTGTGATTATGGTGGGAAAGTGTAGGCCATAGATTCCAGCAGAAGGAAGAAAGGAAGGAATGAAGGAGTCCACTCTAAGTCCCAGAATAACTTAATCTAGGCTCTCATCTTCAGAAAGAACATTTTAATTTAGAGTTCCAACATCAAAGACCATATGAAATCACCATTTCTTTGAAAATCCACACTAAAGGACAAGGAGATATTAGCCAAAATCCTTAAAATAATTAGTACCAAACACTCCTTTGGGTTTAACTTCTCCCTAGGATCAAATTACTGATCTTAAGTTAGCAAGCTCTTAGTCCAATCTCAGTGTGGGCAAAGACTAGTTTCCAGCTATGAGAACCTTTATTATCCCCATCCTAAATTGCTTTTTTAGTCTGTTTTTATTCTTTTCTTTTTCTGTATTTATTTATTTAATCCAGGAAGCAACATTCCTTAGTAGCTACTTCTGTTCACACACAAAACAAGAATGAAAAACCAAACAAATGACTTAATGACCTTTCCATTCCTCAGCAGGAACCTCTTTATTACTGTACCTCATCATCTGTCACAATTCTGACTGCAGACTTCACCTCCATCCCTAACAGAAAAGAACCAATCCTGGTTCTTGCAGAAATGCATCTAACATCAGGCTGAAGAGGATGACTGTGACTGCTCAGACCATTTCACTGAGGACTGACAATGTTATCCCAAAATATGTTCTCAGATGAATATAGGACTCTCAGGACTGAGAAAGAAGGTAAAAGGACTGGCAAGCAAAGGGGCCAAAAGCAAAAAGCCCAGGAAGGTGATAGGGGATTCTCAATACAGATTTATGAGCAGCTAGGGAAGATAACCTTGCCCCAGACAAAGTAGGAACTACTGAGTAAAGAAGGAACTATGTCCCCAGAGTACAACTGGAGTCTCTGTTACCTTAAAACTTTGTATTTAAATTCAGCACTTGAATTAAAATTATGCATTGGTACATTAACTTCTTTAGGACTCTGAGGCAGTTTGATTTATAGAAGATAAGAGTTGTGAAAGCTGTGCTTTTAAGACATCAGGTCTAACTACAGATTTATACCTAACTGTGAGGAGAATTAGATTCAGTGGGTAGGATTTATTTTTCTTTGCCTAAAATTTTTAAAAAGCAAGAAAGGCCTTCTTTTCACTAACATATTGTAATGAATAAAAATTCAGCTTTGACCTGGATAAATATCTATCAAGGCTTGCAGAAGAGACATTACTATTGACCTTATCATCTTAACAACACAGTTGGAGAGCTCTATTTCCTTCTAATTTATACTCGCGCAATTTGAAGGCTATGGCATATGCTATAGAAAAAGCAGTAAGGCAAACAAAACAATTCTTTTAGTTTGTAAACAAAAGGGTGTTGCTGACAGACAGAATTGCCAGAGTGAATGCTAGTTTACCATATTGTATACTGGCTAAAACATTGCTATGAAGAAAGCAAAATTCAAAAATCTTTTCTACTAATTATATTAATGACACATAATTTTCAGTTCATTTATCTATGTGGTTTGGAAGCTTTTAAACTCAACAGAAGTCTAGACATCAGAATGTACAGTGATTGCATTTTTGTAAGAGAAGTAAATACATTTTTTAAACAGACAGAAATTATGAAATAATGATTACTGTAAAAAATAACACTGACACTTTCTTGATTTGACATTTTAAATACTAGGGTAATTTTACTTTGAATGAAATGACAATGTGAGCTAAATGAAAACAAACTCCCTTGAGAATTATTTATCATGCTACTAATATTCAGAAGTATTTTCTGAAATTTAAAATACATTAACTAGTTCTTTAGTAACTCTATCCCCTTTTTAATTTGCCTGGAATTGTTGGCCTACTCTGCATAGATAGATGGTAGAACTTACTATGTTTTATGGCTGGGCTGGCTTCCTGGGACATTTTTGCTGTATGTCTGCAGCAGGGTGAAGGTCTCATGGGAATCTCAAATTAGAGACATGAAATCTAGGAAGCCTGAAGTCTCAAGGTATTACTTCTATTTCAGTGCTATTGTCTGATACTTATTCACCCTCACTCCACTCTCAGGTTGATGTAAATATATGCATATTTTACACTTAAAAGGCAATTCATTTGAGTCTCCATACAGAGCTATGCTTAATTTGTATTGGAGACATGGAATGTGCTCTCTTATGAGCCTTGTGATAATCATTCATACTGATTTGAAAAGACATTGTTTAAGTCTCAACCCTCTCTTGGAGGTAACACTGACTGCCATTACACAGATCTTCCACCTGCTTTGCAAGGTCACTCCTCAAAATTAAATTAGAAATCCCATTTTACATTCTTTTTATTACACAGCCATCCATGTGATGCATATACTAACTGTGCATTAGAAATTTTACATGGAGGAAGCCGTAAGGTAATGAGATTGATAATATCTGGGTGTTCTGGAAGCTAAGAGTTCAGTAGTTTGTAATTCTTTGTAGTAGATTGTGACTGAAAAGAGAACTGGAACTTCAGTCCAGCTCATCTTATCTGAACTGAAAACATCTTTTTTCTGGAGTGCTGAGCACCTCTGTGGGGAAAACTGACTTTCTGAGTGGGGAGGGGGATTAGGGATGCAGATCTGACAACCTGAAAGAGAATCCCTGAACTAGGGGCACCATCTACAGGGGAACAGACTGACACTGGCTCAGATCAATTCTTGCATTACATAGCTGACATCTGTGGAAAGCATATGCAAGTTGGTTTGGCTACACTTGAACACCCCCTCAGAGTACTTCTGTTTTCATTTTCATTTCTGCTGCCACAGTGTCCAGGAGCCCTGGGCACAAAGCAGGAGCTCTCAGTGTCAGCTGCTGTACAAATGCAGACTAAAAGAGACCATCTCTGGCTAAACAACTTAAAAGCAGCAGCAGATGTGTACAGATCAAACAGAAGAAAACAATGAAATCAGATGACAAACTGAGACAAACATCAGTGAGTGGACTAATGAGTTCTTTGATTTTACCCTTTCATTTTTAGCTATAATTAAAACCACAAAACCCCAACATTTATTCTCCACTGTCTCTACCCAAATGGTAATCACATACATTGAAAATCATCTTCCAAGATAATTTACTTCATATAACACTTCCATTAGTTGTGTATAGCTAAATAGTTACTCCAGTATTTATTAATTTTTCTGAAGGTTTATTCTCACTTTGGGGACATAGCTCTCTGCTTTCATGTCTTTCATTCTAATTGCATCATCACCACTCAGTACGTATTATGTAAACTTTACTGAAACCAAGAGTGTGACAACAGAACATCAAAATGGGATTCCAAGTGTTTAATTTTCAGCTATACAGACCAGCCCTTGGATTCCTAGTCAAGTGGAAAAACCACCAAAACAATCAAGAACAGACATTTAATACGCTAAAAGAAATTTCAGAAACACATTTTTAAACTCCTGCAATCAGAGCCTAATTTGAAAAGCTGTTCCATTTCCCTAAGTAAAACCCAATTCCTTTATCTTCCCACAAAGGAACATCTCTAAAAATGAAAAACTTGACGATGGAAAAGAACAAATCAAAGCACAAATAGGAGTAAATTACATGATAATGAAGAACAAAATAAAAGCACTTTTTCTCTGTAACCTTGTGCAACACAAAGGCAGTGAATCACAACAGTCACAGTTCAGTTAGTTTACAGATCTTCTTGTTAAGTAAATTAACATGCCACCAGTTCTATTTACTTATTTACCTGCCAGTGATTTGCTCTCATTATTTACCTGACTTCCCATCTTGTACATATATTTCTGACAGTTGTGATACTTGGTCACACAAAGGGTGACCTACAAAAAGAAAAAAAAGTCTGAGCTCTGATTGCTGTTTTTATGTTAAGTGCTGTTGCTACTGAATTAGCCTCAGTTCAGTGACTGACATTCTATTATCTGCTCTTTATATGTCATAAAACTTGCCAGGATAGGCCCAAGAATATTGGTTTCATTGGCTTTGGCCCAGGCTTCCTCCTTCTTTATGGATCAAGCAGGAGTCTTTAATTTTCAAAATCTAGATTTTATGGCTCATATTGCTTTCTAATCTTGAGGTTGTATCTTGAGGTCACAATGTACAGAAAGTAAAAAATAAAAATGACAAACACAGAATCATATCTGGTCTTGCTTTTTATTTAAAACTTTTCCTGATGCTCCTGTACATTTGGCTTAGTCAAAATCTGAAATAAAAACACAACATATGAAGAATATAATGGAGTCTAGTTCTTCATTTGTATGTAGTAGGATTCCTGATGGAACTTCTGAATGGCTGACTCTATTTAATATTCTCCTCTTATGCACTAGAAGATATTAAAAAAAATTAAAATGCTAAATAAAACAACAAAATAGGGTTTAGAATATAATTTCCTCTGGATTTGCACATTTCTTCTTTTTTCTCAGAATACCTTCTTCTTCCCTAAACACAACTGTGAAAGAGTTAACAATAATAAATACAGTAATCTATGTTTCATGATTTTAGAGGCTAGCATTTGGCTAGCACTCCAAGCATTCATCAAATGGCTCCTGAGGTCTTCTAGAGCATCGTTGTCCATTCAGGATCTGTATGTCATTCCTGAAGCTTCACAGCTTCCTTTGGTATACTTATCATAATGACTGGATAGTAACTATCCATTTCCTTGAAAATGGAGTAGTGAAATAAAAATTGCAGGACTGAAAACCTCTTTCTGTATGAATGAACCTTTGAATTTTAAAGAAACTGAAGGAAGAAACTTTTGCAGCAATTCTTTCATTGCAAACAACCAAGCTCAGAAAATAATAGGCAAAAACTCTCCCAGCCCCAACAACAGCTGGTTTGAGGTTGTTTTTTTGTTTGTTGGTTTGGTTTTTTAACATAGCAGAACAATTATGTATGGACTACCACAGTCGGAGAGTGCAAAAGTGATGGTATACTCTTCAGGGCTACTGCTAGATAGCATTTCTGATCCTTACTGTCTGTACACTAAGGAAGGGCCATTGGGCTTCAGTGATGTTTCTTGCCTTTGCTCAAATACTAAGACAGCATATGATGTGTCATGCCTTGTGAATGTCAGACTCCCACAGACTTCTGGCTGTTTGGCTGTTAGGAACTCAGCATCAAGTCCTCATAATTACTAGCACTGAAATGTGTGGGTTTTTTAACTGACCAGATAAATGATCCTAGAGAAAATAATCCTTGATATCTATTGTATTGGGAGAGAGAAAACAGCAACCCTTTGAAATCAAACAGGGCAGTCTGAGCAGAGGTGACACTTCTGCATATGCAGTTTAAATTATGGTTGTTCTTCCTTTACATAGCTCAGTAAAAGCTTTACAACATAATTTCTTTTGCATTTGCTTTCCTTCTCTCCTCTCATGATCTAATGTGCCCATACAAGAAAAACTGATATTCTGACTAACAGACCTAAGAACAAATGTGATCAGAAAAACTGGAAAAGGGCTGTGAATTTCAGAGTCAAATCCCAGCATGGAAGTATGGATGGGGAATGGCAGAATACAGTTCTGTCGAAGGCACAATAAGTCACCTACGCGAAGTGCCTGGGGGCTGCGTGACTTTCTCAGTTACCTGCTGAGGATGGCATACGGGCTCGCCCCTTTGCCAGCATCTGCTATATTAAGATGTACTTCAGATAAATTTCATTCTCGTGTACTAACTGAAACCAGCTAAATGGTTGGGAAATACATTACTTCTTTCTCAAGTTTTCTTAAAACAAGTGTAATCCAGAAGGATATGTACAGTAGTACATCAAACCTGGGCTACAACCTGTGTGTTCAGTACCCTGTAACCAATTAAAGGTTATGGGAAAGACTCACATAAATACCACCCTGTTATGCTTACAATATTACAGGTAAAATGTTTTTCTCCTCTTTGAGGAATATTGCTTTTATCCTCTTTGAGGGTATAAATGCAGCAGTAATATATGCTGAGGAACAAAGAACTTTAGTCTGTTGTGCTTTTAAAAGCTAAGCTTACATCTAAATCTATTTCCATTTCCCTCTGGAGCCCGAGCAACTTTTTATGTTATATTAAACATTAGACAAATAGGGTAGATCTAATTAAAAGTTGAAGAAATGTGCTTCCCTTAATTGAATTTGTTACAGTTACATTTTGCAGACCAATGTTAATCAAAGCTCCAGTTCAGAGTGGATGGATCAAGGGAATTAGCTTAACCCTTGCACGTCCTTACCTGCACACGCGATACGCTCTGCTCTCGCCTAAGCCACAGACGCCAATTGCGACTCGCCGCTCGGTCGCGACTGCCCGGCGCGGGCTGCCCGGGGCGGCGGCAGCGGGAGGGCTGCGCACCGCAGGCTCGCTAACAGTACCGCCTACGCCTGCCGGGGCTCGCCGGGGCGCCGCGACCTCCGGCCGAGGGCCACCGCCGCGCCTCGCCCGGGGCACCCGGCTCGCCCGACGCCCGTCGGGCTTGTGGCACAGCGCCTCGTGCCGCCCAGCGGCAGCCCCGCGGCGGCCCGGGGATACCAGCCTTGCCCGCCTCGCGCGGGGATACCCCCCCTTATCCTCCGCATCCTCCCCATCCTCATCCTCGCCCCCCGCGCGCCTCCGCCCGGCCCCGCCCGACGGGGCGGCCGGGGACCCGCGGCCGCGGGATGGGCGCGGCCGGCGCGGCGGCTCCACCCTCGGTGGGCGCCGAGCGATTGGCCGCGGGAGCGCGCCTCCCCGCCCCGCAGCCAATGAGGGCGGCGGGCCGGGGGTGATGGGCTGCCTCTCGCGTGAGGGATTCCTGGAGACGCTGCAGTGTGGCGGCGCTCCCGGCGCCGCGCAGCCCCCGTGCCGCCTCCGCCGCCCCGCCTGCCTCCCCTCGCCTCGCCTCGCCCTGCCCGCCGGCGGCCGCCACCGCCGCTGAAACTTAACGCCCGGCGCGCCGCCTGCCCGCCGAGCGCAGGGGGCTGGGGCAGCCTGCCTGCCGTGCCGGGGGCGGTCCGCCCGCGCCCCGCCGCGCACCGCAGCCTCGCCCCGGGAGCTGCCGCCGTGGGGAGAGGCTGAAGGACGGAGCCGGCTGCGCCCGCCCCGGTTGCCAGGTAAGGCAGCGCTCCGGGGCTGTCCGCAGCCGCGCCCGGGCGGTGTCGCCGCGGGCGGGGGGAATGCCCGCTGCGCGGGCGGGGGCAGCGCACACGCTCCGGGGGCGGCTGTAACGCCGCCCGCCCGCCGGCTCTGCCCGCGCTGCCGGGGGCGGGGGCCTGCCCCAGGGGCGCTCCCGGCGGGGGTGGGGGCGTTACGGGAGGGGCGACACAGACAAAGGGGACGCCCGCGCCCCCCCTACCCCCCGCCCTCCTTGTTCCCCGCCCCCGCGGAGCTCCGCCGTCGCCCCCCGCCCCGGCTGCAGAAGAGAGGAGCCGTCCGCTCTCCATCCCTCCATCTCTCCCCGCCGCTGCCCGGAGCCGGCGCCGAGGCGGCCGCCGGGCCAACTTGTTCCTCCGGGTGTCACCTGGCCGCTGCCACCGCCGTGCCCCCGCCCTCGGCAGCGTGGTCTGTCCCGACGGTCGCCCCGGCGGAGGGCGGCGGGGCGCGGCGCTGTGCCTCCCCCCGGCTCTGGTCTTCTGGACCGCAGGACAACAGCTAATCATTTATGTATCAATTCACAAAAGCCTTTCCCACATTACTTAGAAAGGCTGTCAGGTTAATGTGTTTTCTTTCCATGCAATTTCATCTCTGACATTGTTTCCTTCATACCGAGTACCACTTGCCCTGCTTTGGTTTGGGTACCTTCTCTTCTGGTTCCTAGGCGCACACGGTACGGGTAGGGGATCAGCGCTCTGTTTAAAAGTTAATTTTGCTTATCAAACTCTACTAGGTACAGTAGTAAGAAAGTAACAAAGAATGTTAATATTTCTTTTGTTTCCAGCCTTCTGAAATAAAGATATCAAACGACTACTAGCTTCTGGTAGGCAGTATAGTAAATAAATTAAATGTAGTCATTGGAATGAGCCTTTATGGCACTTTCAACAATCTGTAATTCAGTCATCTCTGATAAAAGCTGCCTTTCGCTATTATTCATCAGACCCAGCTGAGTGATTTCTGTCAGATGGGAAGCGGTAGAGAGAAATCTCTAGGTAGATGTAACTGGAAAGCTTTCCAAGTACAGTCCTAAATGAGCACAGAAAAGCACTTGGCCGCAATATCAAGACAGATGTTGGCATCCAAATAAATCATTTCTTTTGATTGTCTGGGGGATGTCAAGTTTTATTTTCCTTATTTAATAGCCATTTGCGTGTGAAGAAGTAGCTCTGTCTTTATTACCTTGTAAACTCAATGCAAAATGCTGTAGTGCAATAATACTTCACTGTCTCTGAAACAATATTTTCTGTACAAAGGTCAGTAGAGTAGTTTTAGATATGCAGACATGTTGTAGACGACAAGTAGATTACTAATCTGCAGAGGTGATATTGATCCTCAGAGCTGCTGTGCAGTGTTGCCATCCATGTTGCATGTTAATCTGTTACGCGCTGTTTAAATTGCCTTATTGTCCGAGAGAGTTACTTCATCCTAAGAAAGGGAAGATGGTACTTGTAGACCCAAGGGGAGTTTCCATTCTCTGGTGAGTTGACATCTAGAGTTACAGATGGGCAGTTCTTTCAGGAGTGTCCCTGAAAAAGGGAGGGGGGAGCTTTTGGGTAGAAGGACAAGTAGGCAGTGAACTAATTTGCTTTGTGAGGATGTGAAATGACATCTCCTGCCATGCTTAAATAAACCTGCTCAGGGAAAGTGTAAGGAGATTGCGCATGTATCTAGAATAGTATTTTCTTATCTGTCTTGGAAACAAATGACCTGATTTTATGTCTTGAGTCAGATATTTATCTTTTTTCGTTCCAAGCTCTTTGGTTTTTCGTTCTATTAGTAGTGTCTGAGGGAAATATACTTTAATGTGTTCTATTACTTGGCTTGTGGTATAGTTGCTCAAAATTTGCATGCACACAATTCATAAATTGAAACTGTATAGCTTAAAAATGTGGTGTAGGCAGCTTGAGTGAGAAGAGATAATTTCAAGAAGAACCACAGGGCATAAGATAATGACATACTGTAGGAAATAATCATACTCCTGCACTTGCAAAAGCATGAAATGTTCCAGTGTAGCCATTTCATACAAGCCAAATTTTCCTTCACATTAAGAGTGCCTAAGTGAGCCTTATTAATGTTTGATGCGAAAGATGCTAAATCCATTTTAAGGATTGATGCTGGAATTTAAAGAGGTAGCTCACAGACTAACAGAGCAGTTCTAATACTTCCTTAAAACAAATGTGAAAAATAGTCAGTTACCACATATGCCTTAGCAGAACAAGTGGGATATAGCCTCCTGTGTAACACCGATGGGCAAGAAACCCTTTAAAACCATAGATGTAGAAGAGTGTTTGATTTAACAATCTGAAATGTTCTCCTACCTTAATCATAACTTAAATCAGATGTAAGAGTTGACCAAGAAGATGCTCAGTGTTGGTTACAGTAGCAAAGGTGTGAGATAAGGGAAGGTTCTGTTTGTCAGAAACCTAGGGGGAAAAAAAAAAAAAAAATCTATATTCTCCCAGCTAGCATAGAGACACCGGAAACATAAAATCAATTTTTATGGTCTTTTGGCAGGCTTGGCTGTAATAAGTAAAAAGAAGGAGCAGCTTAGTGTCTTGGCAGAAGTTTTTAAGCCACTCAGCTGTACAGAACTCAGTTAATTGATGTTTCCTTGTATGAAAATGAAGCTCTTATTTAGCATATCATTGTCTTTTCCTGTCCATTCAGCAGTCTGCTTACAATTTAAAAAATACTTGTATGTAGTATGTAGTTTAAGCACAAAGATAAACTCTTTACTGGGAACTGCTTTTTGAATAAAGGGTACACACAACCTCCTATTACATGCTTTGGAAGAGACATTAAAGTTTGTGATACAAATGAAACGGACAGGAATATATTTCTTCATATCTGGAAGAAAAGCATGGAGAAATTATTACGCACGGATACAATGATCTCCTTCCCTCTGCTGGTGATGCCATATATAAATATGCAGTTTCACAAAGAAATACTTCATCTTTTGGTTTTACTTTGATTCTCTATAGAATGTTTGTTTTAGACGTAACTCTGTAGCTAGGAAAAAACTTAATTAGAAATACAGATAAGGGAGAAAACTATCAATTTGTGTTTACAGCTGACATTTACTAAAGATACTCAAGGTTAAAATAAAAGCATTTGCCAGACTAAGTAAACAAAGCATTAGGTTAACAAATATTTTCAGGATCGTTACATAGAAATGATACCTTTGCTAGAGTAGGCTTTACTCCTCCCTCATACACCCCAGTAAAAGGGGGATTAGGAAATGGTTATACTGTTACATCTTTTACAAAAATAGCAGATGCCAAAGTAGAATGCATTAGGAGGAGGACAACTGACAAGTGTTGTTCATGATTCCTTCTGGTGATACACTAAGAGCAGGCTACAGGCAGTCTCTTTCTGGGACTAGATGATTAGCTGAACAATTTCTGCAGCAGCATGTGGAAAATTTTTTCTTGTTTAAATAAAAAAAGAAGTAAAAATAATTGCTAATACATTTTTTTGTTTTGAGTTCTGTAATAACTGAAAGCTGGATAGGAACTGTAAGAAAATCATCTCCTTACGTACTGCTTTTGACAAATGTCTAATCAGTATGTTTTAGAGGCTGGCTTTTCCCTTCTGTTGTTTTCCCCAAGTAGCTAAAGGAGGAGCACATGAATGGCTTATGAGAGAGCTGACCATTTTTCTTAACCAGTTTACTTATCATTGTCAGTCTGGAGGTATTTCCCTGGAAGAGCAGGCACTGAACACTTCTCCCTCTCCATACTAGAGGGAGTGGTGTTGCCATCTTTTAAATTCTCAGAGAATTGCAATCTCGGGATGACACTTCTCTTTTCTAGACATCCCTAAATAGGTACAGGGAAATCTATCAGAACATTAAATAAATCTGGAATGTCTCCTGTGCAGTGTAGTTATCTGATAAGCTTCTAGTATTTATAATATCTTTTTAAATGAAGAAGATTATCAAATTTTAAAGCAGTCATGAGAAATTATCTAAATAATTAATCATCTCTAAATTATTATAGTTCTATAAAAATTTCAGGAAAATAAAATTTTATTTAGAAGTGGCTAAATCCAATTTGCTTCTTTTAAGGATACTGTCTGTAAGTTTCCTGGACACTATTCAGGATTTATGGCCAAATGTATTGTAGTAGCTTTAATTATGTAGCCATGGCTATAGTGACTAGGTAGTACAGTGCCTCAAAGCTGCTCAGTGATGTTTTAATTAATTGATTAAAAATCCACTTACAAGTTCTGTTTTGTGCCTTTATCTTAAGGGTATTGTTTTTCTGTAATCATGTGATTGAAAAACCACTGTAGCAGTTGCAAAATGGGAAAGCTGGTAACCATTCCTCAGCTTGGCTCAGAGACACGAGTTTACCCATGAACTCTCATGTCCATGTGTTTAAATAACTATGTAGATAGTGCAGTTAAAAATAATTGAAGTGCTTTTGTGCAAAGCACTGTGGAAATAAAGATTCCTTGACAAATGGCTTATCTGGTTCAGAGTAACAGTCATTCTTTTCCTAGAAAATATGTCTGTGTATAGATAAACACTAGATCTCTTATTTGGAAAACTCAATGACTACTAGTAGCGTGTAGGGTTTTTTTGGTTTTGGTGTTGGTTTTTTTTGTCTGTTTGGTTGGTTTGGGTTTTCTTGTGGTTGGTTGGTTGTTTTTTGTTTCTACTTTTGCAAAGCTATGGACAGTGTTTCTTTATAAACATTTGTTTCCAGGATAAAGTATTAGAGTTGGGAGGAATTCTTAAAATATGTGATGATACAGATAGAGGGTGGGAGGGTTGTATTTTTAAATTTTTTAAAGGATCAAGTGATGAGGAAATCTTAGTATTAATATGTTTCATATTAATATTATTATGATTATTAATTTTATTATTATTAATATGGTTATTATTAGTATATTTAGTATGATGTGTTGATAGAGGACACAGTATGCTGGCAAATAGTTAAGGGTTGAAGAATGATAGTGTAATACATCCCAATCAAGAGTTTTGAAACTTTTTTTTTTTGAGTCAGGAGAGGACTGTGTTTCTTTTTGAAATTGTAAGCTTTGTGGTCTGAATTCAGTAAGGCATTTTATTTAGTTCAGGGTGATGTTCTAGTTGTAAAAATAATACTGTAGAGCAGAACTATTGTCCATGTGAACAGATATTTTTTTTCCCATGTAATAAATTGCAGAACAGATAGTGTATGGGGAATTGCCATCTCCATTATTCCAACTCTTTTCATTACCTTTGACAATGATTTGGAATAAAATACAAAATCCATATTCATGAGAATACTTCTGGTTTTTTTGCCAATTTTAATAAAGTTGGATAAAGTGCTATTATAGACTGATTTCATTTGGTTTCTCATTCTACATCTGAATGTGCTTTAACAAAGTGCACTGTAATACTTCTGGCTACTTCCATAAAAAAATGTGAGTCCCCCCTAAATACTGATTCTGAGAAGGATTTGGGATTACAGCCAGGTAACATGATCTGCTCTTATTTTAAAGAGAAAAGAAGTTGTATGCAGCTGTAAAACTGACTGGCGTGTTGAGAGTAGGAAAGGTTCCTAACTCAGGAAGGATGCTGGATGACTAGAATTAGTTTAGAGAAGGGACTTGAGTTGTTTAAATTGAGAATATGTCTGTCTAGTCTGTTTCCTCATGGGACTCCTAAAAGCTTACCATTCTCTCTGGGTATGTTGAAAGGCTCCTTGATCCCCACACAGTGAAAATACCAGTATTAAGTTGTTCCCTGATACGCAGAAGTTCACACAGCAATATGGCTGAGCATACAAGCTCTAGGGGAGCCCAGACTAGAAATGAGGTATCAGTATTTTGTCCATCAGAGTAGCAAGTGTATGAACCAGCTTACTGAGCAGATGATGCCTTTCTACTTGAAGTCTGTAGATTAGTATTTTCTTCTCTTTTAACTGGACCAGGTACAAGTTCTAGATTTGGTGTTGAAATTGCTGGATTTGTGATTTGTGTTAATCCTTGAGAATGGGGAGGTAATCGCCTGTCCTTTTGACCTAAAAATCACCAACCCCTTGAACTTGCTGCTATTAACTCCTATTGTGTCTCTTGGATTAAATAGCATTTGTTGTAAAAGATGTGGCATGTTGTGTAGTGTGAAGAGGTTCTGTCTGAACTTCCCTTAAGCTGCCCTTGTATGTTATAATCCTATTTCATCCATTGTAACTGACAAGAAATTTTTGTTTATTTATCTAACTAGTGTTCATCTTTGAGACCTGATTTAAAGTCCCTTGAAGCTGCTAACTCTTCTTTCCATTTATTTTGTTCCTCTGATGTATCCTAAAACTATAAATCATCGTTATTAGTAGCTACTTCACTAAAAAAGAGAATTCCTGTTACTCTTTAAGGTGTGGGAGTGCCAGTGCCCTGTGTCTCATTGTTATGCCCTGGAGTTGTGTAAACAGGCTTTAGTTTGCAGTTGCCCATCAGTGAGATGATACCAGCAGGATGATCTTCTGTCAAACCCATTCTGGGTTTGTAACTGGCTGTGAAGGTGGCAAACCTTGTGGCTGGCATCTGAACCAGGGAAACCTGTCGTGATTCTGCTTTGAACCAGGATAAGCATGTCTTGATTAGCATCTTCCATGTCCTCTTTCCATGTGTCAGGCTATGGATAGCTAATTGGTGGCATTGGTAAGAAAACACGTGTCTCTGCTGAGAGGGCTGCCTTTGAGAGTGCATGCCCACTGAATTGCCAGAGATGTCCTCAAGTAGTCCAGCTGAGGGTAGAAGGCAAATGTGTTTTTTGACTGGAAGTGGAATATTGGTTGAATTGCAGGATTTCTAGATCCTGAAATTAAAGTTTATGTATTTTCTAACAACCCAAAGATTTAATTAAAGGTATGTCTGTTATACTATTGCATTTGATAATTGTATCTGGGACATACCAGTATTTCCTTTTGAAAAGCATGACAGTGGATGCCTTTCTTTTTGAGATTTTTAATTTCTTCATAGTTGTTTTTCATATGCTAATAACAAGCAGTTACCTTGCACTTGCTCATCATCTTTGACTTTTTTACTTCATGCTTTCTTAGTTTATTCAGCTGCTAGTTAAGAGCAGAGAAACACCAGGCAATATTCATGTGACCTTGATAGAGGTCACTTACTTCTTCATGATGTGCTATAGCTGTGTAAGGCCTCTGCTGCTCTTGTCTTGTATATTTTGCTTTATTTTTGTAAATCTTGCTTAATACAATTGATCTCTTTGGGGTTTTTATTAATGTGTGTTTACTGGCTTTTTTTTTTTAGCTTACTGAGAAAATGCTGGTAGTGAAAAATTGAAATAAAATTGTCTGGGACAAAACCACCTGAAGTCACATGCTATAGTTTTTTCTTGCATTTGTCATTTTCAAAACATAAGTCTGTTTTTAATAATGATTTGGGCTTACTTTAATATTTGATATGTAAATATTTGCTTTATAAATTGTATGCTGGCTAATAATTGTGAGCTGTTTACTCAGAATCAATTATTCTTTATAGATATTGATGAAAGTTGTGTTATAGGTGACCAAGGCATAAAACTCACTATGGAAATCAGCATTTAAAAAAAAATAATAGTAATGAATATTTTATCTTTATATGAGGCAGCTAGAGCTCAGATTTTTGAATTGAGCACTGCTTATTCATATAGTGTCAATTAGATTCTAAAGCAAGAACCAGCTAAATGTTTAAAGGTGATGAACCAGTCTTTTGCAGGCATAGTAGGGACTGTCTGCACTGTTACTTAAGGATTCAAATGATTACCAAAAGCCAAATCTTTTTTCTGCCTTTCTGTACCCATCAGTGGAATTCCAAAATGTATGTATTGCATGTATGTGAAAGGAATAACAGTTGGCATAATTTTAATGGAACATGTCAGTATTACTCTGGTTAATAGATTTTTTTGAATTTCCTTTCAGTATTAAAATTACACTTGGAGCAGTTAGTTTGCTTTGTGTTGAAATTTGGCTCTTAGAATGTCTATGTTACTTTTAAAACAATGTGTGAATTCAGTGGTGTTTACTGGTTTCACAGAACAAAGCTAAATTATTTGCTGGAAGGAATTAACACCTGGTATTCCCTAGTCTGGTGTCACGTTCTGTGACTCGTTCTGTGATGAAGAAAAGTAATCTTTACTGAGAAGGTAAAAATCCAACCTCTTAGCATAGTTTGCAGTGTTTGCTTTAGGGGTTTCGAGTAGGTGAATGTGTAAGTCTGGAAGAATGAACTCAAGGGTAGACAAAAGATCATAGGTAGATGCAATCAGTATTGAGCCTAGTTGATATTGCTATAGTTAACAAATTGTTTGAGGTTTTGTCTTCCAGGAGGTCAAATATTGGCTTTTTCCTGGATCCTTTTGGGGTAAGTGTATTGATCATTCTGAATACTTTCAGGATTACGCTGATGAAGTAATACAAGAATTTATCCTCAAACTGTGAAAAATATTAGCTCAGCCTGTCCTGCTTGTAGCTGTAGTTCTTTTAAGATACTTACAGGTAGTTGCTTCAATCAGACTTGGAGGTAATTGTATTGAATGAATTCTAGGTAAAAAGTTTAAGAGGTTGCATAGTAAAGAGTGTAGAACTGTGCTAAGTGTTTATCTTAAGCTGTAGTACTTACAAAAAAATGAGTAGAGGAATGTAACTTTTCCGCACCTAAAGACCATCAGCAAGTTTATTGATTGTGGTTAGTCAAGTCAAGTTGTTGTCCCGTTATTATTGGCTATATGAATTTTCTTTACTAATGTGTGGTAAGATTAAGAAGAGCTAGAAGTAATGGGCTTAGCAGTGAGGTATATGAGCAGAGACGCTCCATGTTGTTCCACGACAGTCAAACATTCCAGACCTGTTGGTGTAGAGATAAAGCTGATGACCTGCACAAACTCTGCCTAGCAGTTAGAACTAAACCTTAGCTGGCTGGTTTCAGCAAGTTAGTGCCTAGCACTAACATGTAGTAAGCATATTCACCGCATGGGACAGCACCCTTGTACATGTGGATACGGTCACAGCCTGGACAATTGCTCTGAGTTTTAATAGTAGTAAATGCATGTGAGTTTTTCCCTAGATAAGACACAGAAAGAGAGCCTGAAATGAATGTGTGCTAAATTTTTTCCTGTTACAAAACAACTGCTTCAGGCCACGTTGCTTTTTCCATTGGACTTGGTCTAATATTGTTCTTCCAATTCTGGCTCACATAGACCAGAATTCTTGTATTTCTAGTGAATCATATTTTTTTCAGATGAGTAGAATTATGTCCCAGAATTACAGTTCTGGTTTTTTTTCCCTTCAAAGCACTTCTATAGTTGAGTTGGAAAACTGCGTAAAAAGTCATTTATTGTCACCATTACATCAAATAGCTAGTTAGGCTTTTTTAAACCCGTTTACCTGTTTTGTTTTTGTAGGCTGCTTGCTTGCCTGGACACGTGGGAAAAATCAAAAGCAAACATCATAATGTGTGGTGGCCATGGTTTTTTTTTATTTAATTTATATTATTTTTATGTATGGATGCTTTGTTAACACATAAATTCCAGATGTGAGTTGTAACTGGCGACAGCTGTTTCATCAAGAGCTGCTTTATGTTTGCGAGGAGCAGTGTTTGCTCTGCAGTCTCTTTAGAACAGGGCCTGACATGTCTTGTAATGTGTTTATACTGTGCCTAACATAATAGGATCCAGATCTTTGACTGGGAACATGGACTGTTGTGCAAAAAAGCAAAAAAAAAAAAAGCCCAAGTGTTGGAAAAAGTGCCATCATTTAGGGCCCCCAGAGATCAATAAACAACTCCCTGCTGTAACCATATCAACAGTCTCCTTCAAAGGGTTTTTAATTGTATCGTGGGAACTTCAGACCTGTGAGCACTTGTCTGTTAGGTGTTCTCCCAGATATAAATATATTTTGCTGGTTATTGAGTACTGTTTGTACTAGAGGATTTGGACAAAGTTTGGAGCTCAATATAGAAACTATGCTGAGTTACTCTTTAAAACCTTTTTACCTTCACCCTGGCATAAATGATAAATTTTTCAGTTTTAAATAGAAGACAGTTTCCTGTTTCCCAGTAGTCATGATTTGCCATCTTCTAGTTGAAAACTAGGTAAGCTGTTTGACTTGCTACTGAAGAAAGCTATTTTGTGTATAATGCCATGCTCACAACTGGGATTTGAATTATTTACAGGTGGGATGGTACAAAGGACCTAGATTTTAGCCTTCTGCGGCCAGGAGGGGATTTATCTGACATAAAGGAGATAAACTAGTTCCAGCTCCAGTAATACTTAAAAGACTAGCTACTTCATACCAGAAAGCAGTTTCTATGATAAAGGAATTAGCAAAATTCTGCTACAGCAGCTTCTTCAGTACAGGAGCCAGTTTATCTGTCCAGAGTTTTATGTAATTATTTGAGATTTCTGCTCCCCCTCTCAAAGAGAGGCTGATACAGGAGAACGCCTAGTACTGCTTTGATATGTGATAGCATAAATGGGCAAAACAAATACAAAGTCAAAACCATAGCTACCAAGGTAGCCTGTCTTGAATATAGACATGAAGATTTCAGGTGAAGATCTTAGGAATAGCTTTTTGTGAAGTGTGCAAGTCCGTACACATCAGACAGTCATTTATATTATGTAGGCGCCAATCAAAGTAGTGTCCTATTGATGTGTTGAACCATAAATCCCGTATGACAGATGGGGATCAATGGCAGAGGGAGATTAAGGATAGGATTCATCTCATTTAAGTTTAAATACCTTCAGAAGGTGATTCATTTGACCTACCTTAGGCGTCTGTCTTGGTGTGAGATGGACTGCTCTCTGGAGCTATGTTCCCTTCTAGTGACTATAAGAAGTCTTGGATTACTAGATGAGATTTAGCCAGCCAATTTATAGACACCTGACATGGAGCACTGGAATCCTAAGTGATGTGTCTGAGGCCTTTTGAATAGCCTGTGGCAGTGTTGGGAATTGAACCCAAGTTTTCTGGTTGCAAGTTAATGCAACTAATCACAATGTGTCTTTCTGCAGAATCTTACAGTGCAAAAGAAGCACTAAGAATAAACTTTGTATCTTAAAGATCAGCATCTTAATAGTGGTGAAAAGTTTACTATCAGCTCCACAGAAAGACGGATATCTTGTCAGTAAAATTGTAAATAAAGGTCCTTTATATTTGGAGTGACAATATTTTACTTGCAGTTATGGGCAGTTTGAAGTCAGCCTTGTCCAGTCAGTGCTGATGAAAGTGGGCACTCCCTGAGAGGAAATGCCCTCTCTTACTGTGAATTGCAACCGTTAAGAGACTCGATGTTTCCTGAAACCTGAATATGAAAGCTAATATGGGGAGTGATAGTGGCTCCAGCAGGCTTTGGATCTTGCCTGAAGCATGCAGGGAGCCAGTGAGGTCTGCACAAGTGGTGGCACACTGGGCAAAGTGTGAGACTTGCCTGTCATCTGGTCAGTAAAGCTCTCAGTGGAGAGAGGAAAAGCAGCAGCTCAGGTGTTGCTAGTGTGTATTTTCCCTCTCTGAACCTGAAATAAGTTTTGCACCTGAATGAGCACAGTGCTTTTAGGGGTTAGCTTGGTTCTTCCTTGCTCGCCTCCCTGCCCATACCCATCCCATCCCTTCCTCCTTAACCTAATTCAAGGCTGTAGTTTTAGTGTGGCTTGTAAGTGAGATGAAATCATATTTTCTGGGCTGTAGTGCAAGATCTGTTTAAACAGCTTTGGGTAGTTTATATGTAGAAGTCTTCTCAGATGATCCTGTCCCAGCTGTGAACCAGAACATCCTAGTAATGTGTGACCCTCTTTAATTCATGGTATCACATTTCTTTACGTGGGAATATACTGAGATTTTAAAGCTTCAGAATGTAAATGTCAAGGGTTTTTTTTTTTTCCAATTGATTACTGTGGTAAAAAGAAGGGAATAAAATGTGCTATATTAAGCTAAAAGAAAAGCTGGCAATGTCAGGAGTAAAATAGGATGTATATTTTAAGCCTATGTAATTTCTGCCTCTAAAAGTTGGAAATTGGCCACTGGTTTCATAGTACTGTGTACAGTAAAAATTGTATCTTCATGTTAGATCTAAAGTAAAGTTAAATCAGAATGGTCTAGAAAGAAAAATGTAGCATTCTGAAAAACTATATTACAGCAAAATGGTTGTCTTGTTCACACACATCATGAGAATTTCTCATTCTGTTCCAGCTTCCTTTCAGCAGCTAAACATGATGATTTTCTAGCTAAATGAACCTTTATAAGCTAGACATCAACTATGTATAAATGCAGAACAGTACATCTAAAGCCTGTCACGCTGTCAGAGTACAACTGTTTTCTCTACAAATATGGAAATTGTCACTTATCTGCATTCTCTCCTTGCCCTATTTCTCCCCCATATGTTGATATTCACCCATGTGAAAGAGGCCAATTATAGTTTGGCCGTTGTATAAATAATGCAGAAGTTGTCAGTGGCAGAGAAAAATTTATGTTAGAAGACTGAGGGATTGAATAAGGAAATAAAAGCACCTTTTAAAGGTAGTGATCTGTTTCTGTATTATTTCATGTCAAAAAAGGTAGTTAAACACCCCCCCCCCGCCCCAACCTTTTAGGAATTATAATCCTTAATCTGAGGACTGCTTTTAATAATAAAATCCTCGTTCAATTTTCAGCCAGAGTATTTTCTCTGCAATATTTTACCTTTTGGGTTTTTTTCCCCCAGGCTCTCCTGGAAGCAGGCAATGGGTCTTTCCCCTTGGCAGGGTCTGGTGCTAAACAGCCCCTGAATTTGAGGGATACCCCAGGACCATGTCGAGGTGCATAGGGAGCGGGCATCTCTTCCTCCAGCGTTGCAGAAAACATTTGGAAAACACAGTGCAATCTGGAGTCAGGCTACCTTGAAAGTAAATTAATTAGGCTCATTACAGGTGAAGTCACAAACTTCAGAGCAGCTGGGGTTGATTCTCAGTAGCTGCTGCTGGTAGAGCTGTAGCTTGGGCATGTGCTGGGGCACAGGCTGGCTTGGAGTTGCTGTGAAGTTGGCCAAGCTAAAATAGCAGATTGTTAGTGCAGCTTTCCTTGGCCTGTGCTTCTGGATGGTGCTCAAAGTGTGATCCCAGATGATGTACAGAACTTGCTTAACTTCTTGTCTCCTCCTTCCAGCTGCTGTTTCTCTTGAGTATTATAGAGGCTGCTGTGGCCTTAAATTTAGTTGTATTTAAGCATCCGCTTGCAGGGTCTCAGTGACCTGACAGCAGCCTTCAGCAAAACTTGCTGGGCTGAACGGCTGCTGGGTCTGCCATGCTTTGGACCGAGGCAGCAGCACCTGATGAATGATGTGATAGCCCTTGCCTCTCAATGACTCCTCATTTCCCATGATGATGATTTTAATGTAGCTAAAAAGAGTAACTACAGAATGAGATAAAGTGAATCCCTCATCTTTTGTGAGTCTTAAAACAGAAGTAGTAAGGAGGTAAGCAAGTACTTGTTTTTTTGTTGTTGTTTGTTTAAATTTGTATTTTTTGGGGGTTGTTTTTTTTTTTTTTATCAGGAGGCTGCAATTTTCCTTGTTAGCTTTACTCTTTCATGATTGAGCTGTTTGTTTCCAGATGGCTCCTGTGTACGCAGGGACAGGGACACACACGGCCCAATCTGTTCAGCTGCCGGCCTTGCATCAAACAGCCCAAGGTGCTGGGCACGCTGACTCATTTGGAGCAGTTGGGCAGCCCCTCCTGTGGCAGCTACTCTGGTGTTTTAATTTCCAGATAGGAAGGGTTTGAAGCAGTATCCTTCTGTGGAAAGGAGAGATTTCAAGGTTCAGAAACTGATACGTAAAACTGCAGCCTCCTATCACCTTTCTAATGAAATTGAATTTATCAGTGTTTCTAAATGTGTCTGCTCTACTTTATTCTGGGTGTTGGCTTTGGTAAGCTATTTCTCTTATCCAGTCTGCTATAGCTGAGTTCTTAGTGTAATATCAGGTATGTCAGGTGAAGTATGTTAACAGTTACGGGTTTTTTCACATTTGACAAAAGTATTCACCAGAGAACAGAGATGGTGTGTAAAAATACAAAGTTAGCACCATGCGTTTACAGGTACAATGTCAATCTTGCAGCAACCTTAAGCAACACTTGTTTGTTTCTTTTGGGTTTTTTTTGGAACACCTAAATACAATTCTTTGATTGATTTTACCTGTGGCTATTAAAATTTGAATTGACGAAACAGTTTCTACACATTTTTCTTCCCTCACATGTGCCTTTCTCTTCTGTATTTTTTTAAAACTGTGAGGAGAGAAGGATGTGAAATGTAGTTAAAAGCAAATATTGCAATAAGCTCTGGTTAGGAGGCAAACAACACTTAATGTACTGTAAAGGCTAAAGAGGTGACCTGTATATAATCAAAAAGTAACTGTCATTAATGCAGTAGACAAGGTAATTAGGTACCACCCTATTGAAACTATGTTTATGACTGATTTAATGAATAAATAAACTGTTCTTTAGTTGTTAGAGTCTGGATTTCTGAATGTTTCTTGTATGTTCCCAGAAACCACAGTTGTGGTTGGGTAAGCCCTGAAGTTCCCATGGTAAGTTGCTCGTTCTGTGCAGTGCTATGTGCATGTGAATTGCTGAGCATCTGGAAATCCCTCTGACATTAAAGTGATCTGAACAAGTGAAAAAGTGTAGTCCTAGCTAGAATACAAACTTCTGAAATGGAAGCATGAGGTATCACTAAAAGATGACTAATGTGTATAATTTAGTTTTTCTGGAAGGTTTTGTTGAAACCCTTCATTGTACCAGGTTATTTATATAAGAGAAACATAGCATATCTGAGCAGAGAATCTCTTCATACAACACATTATTGATATGTTGCCTAAGAATAGAATCACAGAATCATTTAGGTTGAAAAAGGTCTTTGAGATCATTGTGTCCAACCATTAAAGGTTATGAAGGTGTACCAGGGAGATAAGGTGAATTTTATGGGATATTTCAAAAAGCTTGTGAAAAGTGCATAATTTTCTGGTAAGGTTTGTGTTGTTAGGTTTGTTTGTATTGGGTTGTTTGTTTGTGTGGCGGGGATTTTTTGGTTTTTTTGTGTGTGTATGTGGTTTCTTCAGTTGGTTGGTTGGTACCTTGCTCTCCTCCCAACTTTTGCAAACATTTAAACAACTACAGTTGCGGTGACTGCTTTAGTCAAAGCAATGCTATTGAACCCTAAGACTTCCTATTATGATTAATCAGCAAATGTGAGGTCTTCTGAAACCTTAGTCACCTGGTTGTTATTGCAGCAAGATTTTGTCTTGAGACTTTTATATGGTTTAAATTTTCCAAAGTGTCTTTTCAAATTATCACTTGGAAATCAAAGTTGTTCTTACCTCTGCTGTATTACAGCAGTGTTTAAAAATAGCTTTGAGTGTGTAAGTTCAGCTGGCTATCACATCAGTGTCTGCAAAAGGAAGTATAAATCCCACAGGGAAAACATGAGTGCATGAGCTAAGCACTCCAGAGAAAGCCTTATTTTTCAGACCCCTTAATGCTGAATGCTAATAAAATAAAGCTTTTAGACATAAATTTCTAAGTAGCTTTAATTTTTGTTCAACAGCAGAATATTTTTTGACACTGAATACTTTAGACATATCAGTCTTTGTCAAAATGAATAGTCATTTTTAATTCTGCATATTATAAAAGAAGAGTATAACCCTGTGAATTGTTCTTGTCCATACTTGTGATGAACAGCATTGTACAAACTAGAGTTCATTAAAACTTCCAAATTCCAATTATGGAAGTAATAGGGCTTAAGATTATCCTTATTGTGGAGTAGAATGTCTTAATGCTTTCTGTTGACATCTTAACAAAAACTGGGTGTACTAAAAGTATCAGTAGTTCATTTTAAGAATGTCAATATAGGGGATTTTCTTTCCTTTTTTTAAAATACTTGACAACATTTTTTTAATATTTAGCTTTTATGACCTGATTTCATTGAAGCATTCAAAGAAATGGACAATTGTAAGGCTTGAGGTGAGGGAAGGCTTCAAGCTGCAAGAGAATTTTGGGGTGATACAGAAACCTGACACAAAATATTTTTACATGGATAGTTTTCAGTACTGTTTTAGTTGTCAGTAGATT
Source organism: Poecile atricapillus (assembly GCF_030490865.1). Taxonomy (NCBI): domain Eukaryota; kingdom Metazoa; phylum Chordata; class Aves; order Passeriformes; family Paridae; genus Poecile; species Poecile atricapillus. Next base: position 37,844,710 of record NC_081289.1, on the reverse strand, counting down.
ATATTTTTTGGAAGGGAAAAAGTCAATTATGCTGACAGTAGCAGTGGTCACACAATATATAAGGAGTTCAAAGGTTACTTTTTGCACCAAGAAGTAAAGCTGCCCAGGAGTTCCCTTCCATGGCAAAAGATAGTGACATATAATTCTGTTCAATTTTAGGTTGTGCTTCATTGCTTTTGAAATAGATCTACTTGGGATATATGCCCAAACTCATGATGTGGTCAATGTGCTACCACAATTACTTTATTGTTGAAGAGCTTTCTTTGCCAGAAAAAGACATCTAAGACAGATGCTACTGTGACAAACAGCTTGAAACTCACTACAATAGATACTGAAAAAATTAATACAGTAAGAAAGTGATAGTGTCGGTATTATACATACTTAACAATTGTCCTGGTTTAAGCTGACAGGTCACAAAACACCACTCAGATGCTTGCTCACTCCCTTTCTCAGTAGAATGGGGAGAGAACTGGAGGGAAGGGCACAAGAAGTAAAATTCAGGGGTTAAGAAATGGCATTTTGGTAGTACAGAAATAGAAGGAAAAACAGTAATAATGATATAAGAATTTGAATGCACAAAGCAAATTATGCACAATGCAATTGCTGTAGGTGGCACCTACTGACTGATACCCATTCCAGGTATCCAAGCAATTTGGGCCAGCTTTCCCCTCATTTTATATGCTGGGCTTGCCATCATGTGGAATATCTCAGTGGTCAGCTGGGGTCATCTGTCCTTGCTGTGTCTTCTCCCAGCTTCTAGTGACCCCCAGCCTCCTTGCTTTGGGGTGGTGTGAGAAGCAGAAACTGTGTAGTAACCTTAGTGTAAACCCTGCTCAGCCACAGCTAAAACATCAATCAATGTGTTCACAACGTTCTTTTCCTAAATTCCAAACACAGCACTATACTAGCTACTATAAAGAAAATCACAGCCAAAGCAAGGACACAATCCTGTCTATCTTAAGCATATATGAGAGACAATACTTGACAAATCTCTCCTAGTTTTTGGGATGAAGGGCAAGATTATTACTGTTTAAGCAGGTCAGGATTTGTAAATGACCAAGTTGTCCACCAGCAGTGCCCAGCTTGAAGCTCATTTGGAAGTGTCTTGTTTTCAGCAGGTGCTGGGCATGCATGCTGCTAAAATCAGGCTTAATTCATGCTTGGCCCAAAGGCAAATTTTATTCATCTGTTAGAGAAACTATGAAATAGAGGCACTTTGACCACGACTGATACGACTGTAGAGAACACTGCCTGGTCAAAAGCTTTATCCTGTGTTGTAGGCCTGTCTTCCCAGTCCAGGATATTCTGGCTACTGGTCAAATGCATTCCCCATACTAGACCAGTCCGGTGACTTTTAGCATTTTTTGAGAGTAATGGGTTTCTACTTATTCCCTATCACAGAACACTATTGAACAAAGGTGAGTAACGTGTTCATAATACATGTTTTGCGATCAGGATGCCTATGTCTTCTATTGTTGTAATTTTGTCTTTTTTCATACTTGTACTCCACTTAGAACAGAGTCACATATGTGATACTTTGATTTTGCAAACCTGAATGAATTTCCAAGTTTCTCAGGAACAAATAAAACACAAACTGTGTGGTGGCATAAAATGTTACTAAGAGATTTCTGTTGAGTACCTTTCAGTGCCCTGCTGTTTACATGATCACTTAATGGGATCCAGAGAGACCAGCCATTAAGCATTTTTTCTTAAGGTCTTGGAAGCAGGATACCTGCTGGTACATCCAAACAGATTTCTGAAAACTGTATAAAATCTCAGCAGAAGTCTCTTGCTGATGCTTCATTTCTCATTCTAACTGCATATACAGTACTGTGAGTCCCATATATATAAGTAATGATGCTGCTTCTTCAGCTGAGTTGAATGTGCACACGTGACTGTGTAGGTCTGTGTGCAGTATGCATTGGTACTGTGCAGCTTGCATACCTCTGCCAATTAGGATGTTTCTAGCCTGGAATGGTTGTGTTTTTCCTGGCCTTGGGCATGTCTTTGGTATTCTTAGGGGCTCGGATGTTGCCTCATATTCTGTCATAATGTATTTGTAGGAAAAAGTTTGAGGATGCTAAATAAATGTAATTTAGCTAGGATACTTAAGGAGTGACCTTGAAGTATTGTCTTGGGTAGCTACGATGAGGATTTAAGCATTATGCATGCAAACAGGCTCTCCATTTCTTCAGAGTGAAGCCTTTGATTGTAAACTTCCTGTGGATGTACATTCTTGAGGGTGAGTATGAAAATATGTGCATGCAAATACTGGGTATTTTATATCCTTAGAGATAGCGTGAACATGTGCAGTTGCTTTGTTCAAGCTACCTGTATGAGCTGTCCATCAGTTAAATTAGAATCAAAAGGCTGGAATGCGGAATAAAAATGCTTTAGAGGTGCTAAATTAATTATTTTGTGCAAACAAGATGTTTTTTTAATAAAGTACAGTAAAGTGACATGTAAGGAAGCAACCACAAAACCTACAAATTGATGATTGTAATGCCCGTGTCTAGCACCAATAAAAACAAATAAGTCTATAAAGAGTTATCCTATCACCTGTTAGTTGTTTTTTCTCCAAACATAAATTTCCAAGCTTTTCACATTGGCGTGTGATAAATGACAGCATTTTTGGACAGTTCTGTGGGTGAGGCTTTGAGGGTAGAGGGTTAGATTTCAATGGAAAGGATACTAGAAAATTGTAGGGAATAATTTTCTTTGGTTATTAATTAAAATGGAAAAGAAGTTTTTGCTTCCTCATCTGACCATGCTGATAGAGTAAATATATTGCCAACAGTTGACCACTGCAGACACTCAAAACCTACCCCTGGTATACCCTCAGGAGACAGGTAAATGAATCTTAATGTACATGTCTCAAAAGTGCAAATTGAAGCAGTTTTAACAAAGAAATCAAAAGACATTAGTCTAGAAGACTAAGCAAGCAAAAAAAAAAATAAATTGTTTTGCATGTTTTTTTCCTGTAATGAATATATCTTAGTAGAAGCATCTCTAAGACTTGGCAGTTTCAGCATGTAGACCAAAGGAGAGCACTGTCAAAATTACTGAAGAATGCCAAAGTAAATTGAAGTAGGATTTAAGACGAACTTTTGGAATTGCAATGTGAATGAGAAATGGTTAATTTTCTGTTTTCAGGAAAAAAAATTGCATTATAAGTCTACATTATTTTAATAAAGCTTGGACACTTCAGCCAATGTAAGTCTATCAAGTAGTATAAAAAAAGGTGGTAGAACTGTGGAGTATCATAATTCAGCAGTCAGTAATTTTGGTGACATGTTGTTTCTTGTCGTGTTGCTCGTAATTTGAGATGTTTGATATTTAGCTTTGCTGTCTAGTTTTTATGAGCTACTCAAATGCTACAGATTTAATGAATCTCTCTAGACCATGTATTAGAAAGAAATCTTTCTAATGTGTCCATGAACTTGCATGACATGAAAAAAGTAAAAGAAGTGTTCAGAACACTTAAAATAATGCAAGTTCCCAAGTTTCTAAAAGCAGAATATAGCACTGCTATATAACTATCAGTTTTGAAAAGGGTCAGTTTAATAAATACATGATTTCAACTTCCCACCTCAGTTTCTTGCTGTAAAAAATTTGTTCAGTGCAGTTTCTTTCCAAGAAAAGTTCACTAAAACAGGTCAATATAGGGAATAGAGTTAGTGTGAATATTTCAGGAATTTAGAAATTAATGTCAGTGATATGTATTTGATCTAAATAATAGCATTTTCATTCGGTTTTGTGAACTGCTTAAGCGAGTCATCCAAGTCAACCTCTCTAGGAACTAGCTGAGGAGATTTAAAGTAATACATATAACATAATGATCCTTCTATAACAACCTCTAACAAGGCAAATGTAGTTTCCCACCTTGTATTCTGTGTGTTGCTTCATGGTAACAAAAAATTTTATTCACATGCTATAGTAGAAAGGAAAACTGAAAATGGTCATTGGAGACAAAACTCACACTGCAAGAGGGAGGAATGAAGTTGTTAAATAAGTATACTGGTAGTTTCTGGTATGGCTTAAAAGGATGTTGTCGTTTCTGAGCTGAGCAAAAAGCAGTATTATATTTAAACAGATAAAGGACCCACAAAGCTGAGGAGCACAAGTTTAGAATGTAGATATTCTGGAGTGGCACCTGAACCAGCACTGGTGATTCTCACAACTATGGGAACATGCAGGTCTGGAGTGTCATGTGCGTGGCGAGTGAGGAAGTCTGCACATGATGTGGCAACCAGGATCACATCTTTGCCTGAGGGTACCACTCAGCAGGGGTGTAAAAGCTGTAATGCTGTAAGACTTACTATGCAGAAATGTAGGCGAAGTGATGAACTTAGTACTGAAATGTTTTTTTGCGACATGAATACCTAATATCGATTTAAAAAATCCTCATATAGCCTTAAATGTTGGGTTTCATTGACAGATTTGTAAGGTGATTTGATGTTTTATATTTGCTGGTTTTGTCTCTGGGAAGAACAGCTTCAACTGACTTATACAAAAAATATTTATAGCTTTCTGGGACTTAGATGGATAGTTTATATATATATACAATTTTAAAAAATATATTCTTGCATAACAAATGTAGAAACATGCCTACATTCATGACATTTTTATTTTTAATTTAATTCTGCATTTATTGGTCATTATTGATATAGTCCTCATTGTTTCTAGAAGTTGGTGTGTAGGATCATATGTTGGGCATCATGGAGAAAGTCCAATTGATTTTTCATTAATTCCTTAGCTGCTTTAAGAATATTTATCATAGTATTCAAGAAATGTAAATTAGACCTAATACGAAACCAGCAGAAAATTTTATTTTACTGATTACTTTAAATGTTTAGCTTATTTTTTTTTATTTGAGAACTAGAAACTCAGTTACATAGTAAAAAGTCATGTACGTAGTCACAATTCCTGGAGTTTTAAGTCTTTCAGGGAAAAAGACCCCAACTAAGTATTGCAATTGCTATGCTGTAGTTTAAATGTGAAACATATGCAGAATAGTATCATTTATAAGTGCAAGAATAGAGTTATAAATCATGCTTTTGCCAACCCAAAATATAAGTGCAAGGAATAAAACTGAACTGATTTTTCAGACTAGCCAGCTGCTCTTTCTGCCCATTACTCCAGTGGCACACAACTCCAGGCTGTATGACTGAAATACATCACATGAGAATTTCAGCTGAAGTGAGTTCAATTAATAGGTGTCACTGGGTATGGTGTTTGCTCCCACAACTGCATATAAATCTGTTTGTGATTCTAATGCTCAGTAATGACTCCATGTTCTTGTCACTGCCGCCTACACTCTGACAAACTCTGTAAAGTTGCATCTGGGCACATAAAAAAGGGTGCTACTTGATTTGTTTTTCTTGATGTGATAGGTTCTAATTGAATAGCAACTCCTAGAAATTTTATACTGACTTATATAGTAATTGCTTTTTCAGTGACAGCAATATCCAGTTGTTCTGGTGGGGCTGTGTATAAAACTGAGATGGGCCCTAGCTACTCCGCATTTTGGATTTGGAAGTCTTTGCTGTGAATTGTCAATGAATGAAAGTCAAAATACTTTTATTTTTGTAGGAAAGTTATTTTAATATGAATAAGCTCATTAATTAGTATAGTGTTAATTTGGAAGTATTTCCAAAAAAATGTGTCTAGCAAGACTGAATTGGTTTGCTGTGTTCCATGAACTCAATGGCAGGACAGCAAACCATCCCCAGAGTGCGGGAGCTATCTAAGTAGGTAACAGCTGCCAAAATAAGTTACAGCCACTCTGTCTTACTTTTCATGTATCGATTATCTCAGGATCTGATGGCAACTTGGCACAGCAGGGAGCCCTGTGTATGGAAGCTGCACATCCCATATCTTCTCTCCGCAGCTGCCCAGACATTGCTTAGAGGGAGTCTGTTCTTGTTCTTAAGGTGATGGTACCAACCTGGAGGTAGATTATTGGAGATGAGAAGTTGTAGGGAATAGGTGAAATGCCTGGTCAAAGGTATTTACAACTTGGAGAGAGCAAATGTGAGTCAGGAAAACAGGAAAAAAGAGTGATCTGGGAGCAGGCAGTGGAAAGGAAGGGATTGAGGCACTCCTCTGCTTCATTTACTACACACTTTCCTATTACTGCAGTAAATGAAGCTGGAATTCTTCTGACAGTCTTCTTCACTACATAACCTTAATTAATCCCCAGAGCATTCTGTGCACTAAATGATGCAGGATCCTGCGGAGAAAAATAGTGGAGCTTTAAAGACTATGTTGCACTAGGGGGTCAAATTAACTTTGTACCAGCAGTCTTACTTCTGGCTTCTCTTAACATCAGAGTGCTTATCTCAGCAACCATAGCATTATTTTAGTCTTAAGTTTGGGGGTGAGGGGGAAGAGGGAGTAGGGGCCAAGAGGGTTGTGATAGATAGAGACAAATTGCTTGCACAACTGTAGAGCATGCAGGAAACATTCAACTGGATGTATTCCCATGGAAGTACAACACTCTTGCTGACCTCATTGTGTCATTGATTTGAGGAGACAATTTTCCCACTACTTAATAATTTTTATTTTCAAAATAGTTTCAAAAGACTTACTGACAGAAACCTAAGAATGGTTTCCATAAAGAAGGAGTCATAGAAGGTGTTTACCTGCAAAATAGCTGTTAGAGTTGCCAGGAAAATTATTTATAAGTCCTAGCACATCTCTTCAACAGTCTCATCTTTCTTATGTAAACAGCCATTGCTTCCATGTGTGTTGACCCACCTAGCAGACTGAAAGTGAGGGCTCTTTGTGAATTATTTAATAGCTGGATTACAAATATTAATCATAATGAGGATGGAAGCATTTTTTTAGAACACTTTTTGAATCTGAAGCTTTGTTTGCAGGTCTCTTAATGCAGCCTGGGACTGTAACTAATAGATGTGCGTGAAGAAAAACATTTCACTCTGCAGCCTTTTCCACCCACATCTTTAGGGTTGCCAGAAATCCTATCTGTCAGCTAAAATGATGTTAAAGTTCTGCACAGCTCTAATCCAAATTTGACAGAGAATAGGATTAGCAGAAGCTGTTCAAATGTGATAAAATAAATGAATAAAAATGAGTTGAAGAGGAAAGCATGATATTAGTGGAACATGACCCAATTATATATGTAAAAAATACACTCAACAAAATAGGTCAGAAGTATTGACTAGACACATTTACATACTGTTTTGAATTTGGAGTCTCTGCATAGCCATAATAGTATTATATAAGAATTTGATATCTATGTATATTTATTATTAACTCCTAAAACTGTGTGTAATTGAAGTGAGATATTGCAATATGACTCTTTTCTAGAACATGAAACGACATAAGCCAGGATCTCGGGCTCCTGCATTGATGCAGATTTCATATTGTTTCTTTTTTTCTCTTTTACAGTTATGACAATAAAAAATAAATAGGCAATTTTATAAATTGAGAAAATAAATTTATTAATATGAAAATACCTAAAGTGCAACCAAAAGAAGAATTAAGTTAATTCTTTCATTAATAAATTTCCCCAGAAACAAGCTTCAGTAGTACTCCCAGACTAATAACACAAAGTAGGTAAAGCTTCCTGAACAGTAATGTAACTGTTAACTCTCAGATTTTATTGTGCATATTTTTTATATATACTGAGAAAATGTTAACTTAATTTGCGAATTTAAAGAGGCAACATGCACAGTTTACAATTTGAAGTTGTTATCCAGTTCTGGAAATATTAAGAAATTCTGCAGTTGGCTCTTCTCTTTCTCTAATTATAAAAGAAATACTGGTCTAAAAAAGAAATTATGTTCAGATCAAATGTAGCTGTTTATTTTTGATTCCCTTTTTTGGGAACCTTATTATTTGTATATTTGGTTCCCTTATCATATGACTGACGTACCTCTATATGTTGATTAGAAGAGTCTAATTTTTGTAAAATTAAAATGTCTTATATTTTTAGGTAACCAGAGCTACTACCATTAATTGAAGAACATAGTAAATTATATATAATTTTTATATATATATAATTTATATATATATATGACATATAATTCCTGGGATTTTTTTTTAAATCTGTGCTTATTTTCTTTGTACTATAAATAAAAGTATAGTCTGAAGATCAGTGTCTTTAAAATAGCCATCAAACTTAAAGTCAGAATTAGTTGAACAAGCAAGTGACGTTTTAGTGTATAGTGAAGCTAGTTGAAAATGGTCTTTAAATCCTGCTTTATCTTTTTTTAGCTAAAGAAAGCTTACAATTAGAGGCTGGGTTAACCCTTTCCTCAAGAAGAGTGAGAACAAACAAGACAGCAGTGAAGGTGAGAACAGCAGTAAGAAGGAAATTTATTCTGTCAGTCTGCTGAAAACTGAGCAACATGGATTGCTGTTATATAGATAACTCTTACTTTATTGTACAGAATTTTACAATATTTGTACTAGAACTCCTGTTTTCTAAACAAATCAAAAAACTTGCAATACAGAAGAAGAATGTGCTTTAGTTTTATGGGTGACTGTTCAGAATAACTAGCTATACCTAAAAAATCAGACCTATATTTTAAAATAGTTTTTTGTAGCTTAATTCTGACTTGGTGTTACTGAAAGTACTTTACCCAATAGTATAAATCTATAGGAATTCATTTTCCTATTCACTGGAAATCCAGAGACTAATAATGAGTGGTCTTTTCCTGGTGGAATTTAGTCAGCTGTAGATAATTCTGTCAGGTAGGTGTCATATGGTTTGATTGTTAATAGACATCATACCAAATATATGAAATGTACAATTTAGAGTTGAGTTCCCCCAGCCATACCAGGATTGGTATTTGGTAGAATTTGTCTCCTTGAAGGTAATGAACTATATAGCATACTGTGGTTTTTCTGTTAATGTCTCTAGAAGGACATGTCCTCCACCAGAGTAGAGGGAGTGCCAACCTACAATAGTTCAGCTTGGGCTGCTGTCGAACCTTCTTTCCCTGCTTTCTCCCCTGACTCAGTGGTTCTGTCCCCACTTATGCCATTGCCTGCTCTTGTATGAGCAGATGGTAAGTCAGTTCAAGGAACTGAGCCAACAGAAAGTGGATCTGGGAGAAGAACAATAGTAATTACTTTGGCTGGCTCAGTTCATTGGAGTTGCTCATAACCTACTCATTTATGAGATGCAAAAGAAGCAGCATGACCGCCTGGACAAGGGCAGGGAGAGGAGCAAGAGGCTGGGAGCCTTCCTTTAGATGCTTCTAGGGAGCTGTATAGTAAGTAGTAACTTTCTAGATGACTTGAGGAGCCAATAGCAGTCAGGACTGTGGGGAGGCAAGGGAGAAGATTGGTTCTTGTTGCCAGTCTACATTTAAGTATCTAGTTTCTCCTAGAACGGAGTGTGCTTGTTCTTTCATTGCTACATCCTGTCTGTCAAATAGGTTGATTTGGTACTTGTGTTGAGGGAAGTACTTTGCATTACATTTGAGATAGCATGCTTTCCCAGTTTGGCATTCCCAAATATCTTCCCCTGAATTACTGCATCTGTAAAGAATCTTGGCTGTTCTTTTGGTGGTGGTGTTTTCCTGGTTGGTTTTTTTTGTTGTTTTTTTTTGGGGGGGGGGGGAGGGGGGGGTGACAGGACAGCATGTTTAGTCGTTCTTCCCAGTGCAGTACATAATTAATTATTACATCACTACATTCATGTGTAGAAGTACAGATAATCTAGTATTCCCTTCTGTAATGTATCTTGACCATTACAGATCCAGGCGTTAGTGTAGGAAATAAGGCAACTGAGACCCTGATGGGGCAAAATGCTGATTTCTAAGGAAGCTCCAGAGGTTATGTCTTGATACAGTTCCTTGTAAACTGCATAATCAGTAAGAGGGAGGAAAAGAAGAAGATCTTGCCTGTACACTCAAATGTCACTTCATAAAGTTTCTGTTTTCAGGTGATTAATAATGAGTGTGCTCACAGAGCATAATGGGCCAAAATCACTTCTGTCTGCTGGTCACTCATTTACTTCAGTAGTTAGCTGAGAACTGGGACTCTTGGCTTTGGTCCAATGCACAGCAAAAGAAACAGGATGGATGAATAGCTTTCTATCAACAAATTTTCAGTGTCCAGTCTTTGTTTTCAGAAAAAAAAAAAGCCTTGTGTAGGACATTCATGTCTTTTTACCTTTTTCTGCAAATATTAAATGTTTGTTCTGCTAGGCATATTGACAACATATAGAGACCTTCTTAGCAGAAGCTCTACTGTGTCTATGTTTTATCTAGACTTGAAATACAGCTCACAATAATCGTTAGTGGACACACCTAAAATCAATGGAAGTTGGGTTTCTAGAGGACTTTTCCATCATAGCCTTAAAGTTTAACAGTTAACGCTTTCTCATCATTGCATTTATGTTGTGTGTGCCCCTTGCCAGTGGGAACAGACCTCCTTCGCACTTGGCCCTCTGTGTTTAGATCTTTTTTTATTACTCAGGATCTTGGAAAAGTTGCATTTCCAAATTGTTTTAGTGGTTGACTGCATCCTTTTGGGACTGGCCATTATAGAGAAGGAACAAGGTAACTGAGAAGCAGAGGGGACAGAAGATGGACCCTCAGTACGGTTACAGAAAAATGAGTAATTATAAATTACTCAGTAAGATTGCTTTTTTTTCTTTCCTTTAGAGAGGAGAAATACAGAAAATTTCTTTATAGTGGTGACACTAGAAGTCATTGATTTGAAATTACTGAACTGCATCACCATACCTGCTTTTGCTTCACCTGGGATAAACTGTAATTTATAGATCTTATCACAAATATCTCAAAATAACTGGGCATTCTTTTTAATAATGCGTTGTGCTTACAGTTTTATTTGCAAGTTTTATATGATATCTGAGAACCTGATAAACACTGTAGTCTTCACACCCCAACTCAAATGTATGATCTCTCTATCCATGTCATGAGATGCCAACTCCTGTGAGGGTCACATCTACTGGTAAATGTGGTTTTGTGCTTGAGTGAGACACTCAGGATCTATTGCTGCTTATTGAATTCTTGTTTAACTGGGTTTTTGAAAGTCATCTTCTAAATTCCTTGCAGGGTTGTGAACAGAGTTCATATTACAAAAATTCTTCCACTTAGACTTACCTGAGTGTTAAAAGGATTTAACAAATACAGTGACATAAACCTTGCAAATACTGATCAGAGCAAGCAGGTGCTATTATCCATGGTTTAACAGATGGCTAATCTTAGAATATGTGCTTGTTTCATCTTTACTAGCATTACAGACAGCTTTGCTAGTGTTGAGTAACTCCTGTCTGCTGAAACTGGGAATGGGGTTCCTGTCTTCAGCAGCTGTTGATCTGAAGCTGAGGTTTAACTGCTGAACTTCTCTCTTCACTATCATTCATACTAAAATTAAAGTGAGATGCTTCACTATTCAATAAACTTTTTTTAAAAATCCTGAATTACTGGGAAAAAAAAATACAGTTTTTTGTGCAGTGATTTATTTATGATTATTATTTTTAGATCTTCTTAAAACTTTTAAAACCTGACAGATCCAAGGAAGATCTCTCTGACTTAAAAAAATGTCTCCCAGTAATTTATTAACTAAACTGCTATTTCCATTTAGGCAAACACCTTGTGATCCCTAGAATAAACTTTGATAATGTTGCCTATCAAAAGCTGTGACAGAACTACTGGATACCTGGCTGTGAAAAAACTATGTTAAATAAAATTTAAATCATGTTTCTAAATCATGTAACAGGAGAATACGAGTAGGAGCACCTTTTGAAGAAAAGCCATTTGAGGTATTCCACAGTCTTGCTTATTTTTTTTACACAGCTTGTTTTCCTGTTCTACTAAAGCTTGGTGTTGGTACTACTTGATGTTTAGGGTTTGAAAGAAGGGAGAGCAGGAATGCACCTTGAGTATTTGTGGTGTTATTTTTCAGGGTTTGTTTTAGTTCTGTGTGTTCAGCCCCCACCCATAAGCGTTTTGATGCTGAATATTTGTTCCCCATCATGGAGGAAATGTAAAAACCTAGAGGGGTAAAAAGAAGGTAGTTGTTCTTTGCAAAGCTAAAAAACTGCTGTGTGATGTCATGTAGGCTGAGGCATGGGAAAGAATTGAAAACTGATCATGGCTTTGCTTTGTCTGTATAGCTTGTGGTGTTTTGCTGCTATTATAGTGCCTTTTATCTTATAGAACATTTGACTGAATGCCTGCATTGAGCATGATTCTTAATAGAAAGCACTGAATGTTTATCTTGCACTGTTTGGACAGTGAATCTCAGAAAACTGGTGAGAGCTGGTGGCAGTGATTGATTTAAGACTAGGATCCTTCTTTATTTCATATTTTTGTAAACAAAAAGTGTTGACATTATTGAAGTTTCCCCCCTTTAGACATGGGAGGGAACAGGTGCTGTAAATCAAGCTGAAGCTGGGTTGTACTTGTGCAAAAACTCAGTTTTCCACCCAGTGATGAAATGATGGTGACTTGTGGGCAGGGACAGACACTTCCTCATCGTCCCAGGTGTTGGTGAATGCCTCCACTAAAGACCAATTCATCTTCACCTAGAGAGGGAAATATGCAGAGCCAGCAGAAGTCTTGGTGTCCAAGTACTGCATAGATGCTATTCCAGGAATTTACACCTTGTGCTTAGTGATTTTTTAAAAAAATGTATTTCATTAATGTTTCAAAATGTATGATATGTTTTTAAGAATTCTTTAGTATGCAGAAAGTATTAAAATTAGGCCCTCCTTCCTTGTCTGTAGCCTATTTTTTCCTTTTATTCACATTTGTAGCAGTACTGGGCTGAGAGACTACACTTCAAAATTTGGAAGTGTGCATGGGATTTTCAAATAGCCTTATTCTTTTGTATCCTCTAATTCATTTTTTTTGCTTTTCATTATGTCATTTCTATCTTGTTCATTGGTAAAATAGGTTTGTTAAAGCATTGTTAATAACGATGTTATTAATGCTGCTTGTTTAAACATTTTGTTCTGTTGAAACTTGGCCAAAACCAGATTGTAGGAAGAAATACTAATTAGAAGCATCTAATCACCGTCCATACTTCTGCCTTCTGTCATAGGGAAGATGGAGATCAAGCAAAACTAGAATTACGTGTTTGCTGCTCTTGAAGTCCTAGGAGGTTTGGTTACAGTGTTCCACTGGAGAAATGGGTAGTGCTAGACCTGGTGCCAGTTATTAGCTCCTACTACACATTAAACTCGACTGAAAGCTAATTTATGCACACTGATAGTTGGGCTGAGAGAGTGGATTTTAACTCAAATAGTAATGGCTAAAATTTTAATAGACCAGCGATTCTGCTCATTTGGCCTGTTGGTGACATTTACCCATGGTGACTATAACATCTGGTGCTAAGTGTGTGTGTATTTGATTTGAATTACAAAGAATCAGCAGTGTAGCTGCTGAGGTCTGTAGCTCCACTGGAAACTTTTGGGGCTTTTTATAAATTCAAAATTGGTCACCTTTGGATCAAATTAAAGTGGGGTCTGTATTGTTCAAGGCTGAAAGAGAGGCAGCTTTCCTCAAAAGTCAGCTTTTCTGAATGAAGACAATCATACAGAACTTCATAGTCATTTCCATACAAAGAGTGAATGCCTGAGCAGCCCTAGAGTAGGTACCAAAAACTGTGCCACCAGTGCTGTAACTGAAGGAAAGTGGTAGGATGACCCTATTTCACACAGCAGTTACCAAGCTCAGTGTGGCTGCCATTCTCTCCAACAGTGCTACCCCCTTCAGGGTCAAAATCCTTGGAGTAGGATGGCTGTTGTTTGGAATATAACGTGGTTTGCAAGTAGGTTACCAGTACTGTGTATACTTGTAAGACTGCAGCTTCATTCTCTCAGGTTTTCAGTGCAGCCTTGAAGAACAAAAGGATGATTATGGTCTATTAGTTCATAAATCCTCAAACAGAGCTAGAGTTTAACTCTGTCTTGAACTCATATGAGTCAGAGCCAGTTCTGGGCTGTGCTTGGAGTCCCTTGAACATTCTCCTTATGAAAGGAAAGAGGAAGATAGGTTGTGACACAGTCTCCTCTCAGATAATCTCTGATATTGTAATGTGAATGGTAAGGAGAGACCTGGTGAAACTGTTTAATGAAAATTCTTTACAAAAAGGTAATTTGTGGTCACTCAAACTTTCATTTAACAAAAAACAAATTATAAATAAAAGCCTTTGAAAATCCTTTTTTTAAAAAGCAAAACTGTTATTTGAGGTAAAGGAATGTTTTTGTGGCAACTTAAATTAGCTTTTTTTCTTAAGCTTGAGTTCTCTTACAATGTCAGTTAAAATAATTTTGTAAGTTACAGTTTAAATATTATAACAACATTTAAGAAGCACAAGTGAGTTTTGGTGTAAAACTTTTATGCTGCTACTGCCATGTTTTGCTGAAGTAATTAAAATCATCAGAACAGGAATTACTTTATGCCATGTGTAAAATGATCAAATATATATACTTGATTCTTTATGAAAAGTAATACGTGATGTGTTACTTTATTTGTCAGCATCTTCACAGAGTTTTCACTTTACCTAGGATGGTTGACATGTTTTAGAATTAATCTTATTTTATAACTTCTATTTTCTATTTAAAATCTTACATTTTTAAGAAAGTTAGTGATGAAAATAATCTCTTGACAATATTGATTCATCTGGCTTTTACTTCTAGGTGAATGTTTGAAAATGACATGTTTAAACAGAAAGAAAACCAAAAACTAAGCAAACAAATAAAGCAAACAACAAGAAAAAACAAAGCAAACAAACAAAGCCAAACAACAATATAAAAAACAAACCCCAAAGAAAACACTCCAAAAGCACAGAGATCAGCAGGATATTAATATCTCTGGATGGTTAGCAATCAACTTGGAGAAGTAACAAATGCACCAGAGAGCTTCTTCGTGGCAGGGAAGGAAACCCTGCAACAAAAACACTTGATATGCACACCCCACAACGCTACCCAAAATGTGTTATAAGATCTAAACATCTTTTCTAATCTTTCTGCCCAAGGCTAATTTTCATTTCGAAGGCATAATAAAGTAGCAGAATAATTAAAACTTACAGTACAAAAGATGAAGCAGTGCAGAATTCTAGATTAGTTCCAGTTGTTCCAATTTCAACATCAATAACCCGAAATAACTGTTATAAAAATTAAGTATATCCTCTGAAAATCATATTGGAATTATCCAATGAGGGAAACATTGAACTGAATATAATTCTGGTTACAATTTTTCGGTAGGGTTCAGAATGCTAATGCTTTGGTTCTTAATAGGATGGCAGAGCAGTTTTAATGATGCTGGCGTGGCTCTTCAGCCACTTGCATATGTGGTCACATTTGATTTTTTCCCTTATTAGACAAAAAGTTTTTATTCATTAATTTATTCTAATCAAGAAATAGGTTTTAAAGCAATTATGCCATCTACAGAATTGGTTATAATTATGAAGAACATTAATCAACAGTTCTGATCTGTCTGATTAGAAATTTTTAGTCATAAGCAAAGAAGAATTGTATTGTAAATAAAAGTAATTGAATTCTATACTCTGGCTTGTGTTCAAATGTATGCCAAGAGGCAGTCAGTATGGCCTAGGCTAGTTGATCAGACATGTAAGAGATGGGTTTGTCCAGGTTTTAAATGAATAAGACATATAAGGATGTCTCTCAATCAGCCACCTGTAGTCTGTGCTATGTCATTATTGTCCAGTCTTCCATGTTGTATGGTCAGCACCAAAATAATCTCCTGCATGTGTATGAGCAGGTTCATGTTTTTGTGCATTTATTGTTTTTTATAGTAAAAGCTAAAACCACTGGAGAAAAAAACAGAAATCAAACCAAGTCCCACCCCTTGTCTCCTCTGGTTCACACACTTTGGTCTTCTGAAAGTGGTTTCTCCCCCTTTGTAGTAAGTTTGTCCTCCCTGACCTGGGGCAAGGGGAAACAAGTCTTTTTGATATGTTGGTAGACTTGCCAAAGAGTATATAGAGGGAATAATTTTACTTAACCTCTAGTTCAAATAACCACTCTCCTTTGTTTTTCCACTTGGAAATGTTGTCCCATTAAAATACAGTTGTAACATAACATAACATAACAAGGCCCTTGTGAAGACAGTGAGATTCATCAAAGAACAAGTAGGTAAATGACATCCACATTTCGACCAAAACAAGTGTTGGAGTGCTTGGGGTAAACAAATGTCAGTTTGCCTAACAAATTTGATCACAGTCTATGTGCATGGCATATTTTGGAATAATATAGGGCAAGTTTGGCAACTACCTTGGGTGGTCCCTTTCACTAAGTTTAGACAGAAGTGGAATACGAATGGTCAGTGCTATGAAAAAGCCTTGATATTCAGTTGTACTGCTTTATAACTAAACCTACTTTGTAGTAGGAAAATTACCTCAGATATATAGTTTGATTTGGCATAAAAACCAAGTTGTTTCTTTCTTAAAATGATGTGTTACTGTGTAAGTTCAATCTTCTCTTCCCCTCAGTCTTTTATATAAACACTATTTCCTTAGCACTTTAGGTTAGTGCTCTTCAGGTTCAAAACCCTTTACACAAATTATTGTAATTAGTTCTCACATCTCCTCTGAGAGAGGTAAGTAAATATCATTATCCTCGTTTTTACAGATGGGGACTCTCGTCTGGAGAGGTTAAGTAACTTGCCCAAGGCCACACGGGGGAATATTGTCATAGCTAGTTCTGAAAATGCAAGAGCTGTTACCTTAGTCCTTTACTTCATTTGCTAGATGACAACTGAAGTTGCTAATGGTTACTTCTGTGTTATAGAAACTTGTTCTGCGATTTTACTCCCTCTGTCTTTCCTATTTAAGGAAAGAAGAAATTGGGTTTTCTGTAGCTAGATTCATAGTATAGTGTTACAGCCTCCTTCAACAGAAATACCAGGTGAATTTCCTGAAATGCCATGAAGTAGAAAAGGTGCTACACAATGCCCATTACAGTTTTCCACACGATTCTGCCAAGTCCACATTGACTTTGTCAGTGCAGCTCATGTTATGTTGCAGCTCTGCTCTATTGGAGATGCAGAATGTGCAGCCTATGGAGTTTTTTCCAAGCTGTGTATGTTGGACCTCAGAAAAATACAGATACTGATTGTGCTTCTGTAGAGAACTCTTTTTTTCTTACATAAAGAACATACAGAAGCAGGGATCTGTGGGTTGTTATTTAAGTAATTCAAAATAATACATGCCTTTTGTTGTTGTGTTTTGCAGGCTGTTGTATTGAATGTCTGAAAAAAAAATAAATTCTTGTCTCTTGGTCTCATCCCCAACTAGAGGAAGTTTAAGGATTTGAGTTTGCTGTTTTACTTTTCTGTTTCTTAAACTGTGATGAAAGGTTAGCCAAAATGCAAAGAATTCAAGGAATTTAGAGGACTATTCAACACTGTATTTTAAAAGGATAATGAATGGAAAAGAATGGGAAGGAATAGTGATATTTTAGAAATATATTGCTTGTCTCTTAACCATAGCTATGCCATGAAAAATTGAATTGTAGCCAAGAGATATGTAATATGTATATAATGTTAATACAACTGGTATCTTTTAGATCCACTCATTGTTGGACTGTGCTAACATTAGCATAGTGGTACAGTGCAAGAAGCTGTGAGGCTCAAGTTACCAATAAATGGGTGAATACTTGCAGGCTTCCAGTCACACAAGATGTGATGGAGGACAAATGGGAGAGGGGAAGTTTTTTAAGGAAGGTTGTCCAAGCAGTAGTTGTAATGACTAAGATAAGAGCTCAAACTCAGGATGGAGGTCACACTCTCTTGTCCAGTCAGACCTTTTGTTTACTAGCTTGAACTTGAATTGCTGTGAGTTTTTTCTATCATCTTCTCCTAGTTTCATAGGGACAGGTGTGGAACTTGATTAGTTTACCCAGAAAAACAGAGGCACCTGTACTTCTTTGGTAGCTCTTAGTGTGAGATTTCTCTGTAGGGCTGCTGGGTGCTATACAAGAGCCATGAGAGGTCCACATCCCACCTCTGGATGATGCTTGGTATACTCAAGGGTATGTTTGATAGCACCACATGCCTCGTTGGGGCTTCTGTGATCTTGTATTCTGAGTCCTGTGAAACACTTAACAGGTTATAAAGCTCTTTCTCAGTTGCCTTGCACAGGCATTTATTACAGAGTGGAAAGATGAAAAGGTGGAAGGGGCCCAAGCAAGAGAGTGACATAACACACTTTATGAATCCAAGTGAAGGAAAAAATACTGAGTATTTTGCCAGACATTCTGGGAGCTATGTGCTCAGCATATGTGCAGCAAGAGAGATTTGATCAGCTACCACTGGGATGGCAAAAATAGTCATCAGTGGAAGTGTTAGGTAATTTTTCATGCTAATGATTAAACTATCTGGAGTCTTCTCACAAAGTAAGGATGTAGAGCTTGAAAAATTAAATTGCCATTTGCAAGCATGCTATTGCACCTTCCTTCCAGACGTACGTATTCCCTCTTATATTGAGTTAAGGATTATTTTGTCTGTAATCTCTCCAGGAAGAATCAAATCACATATAACTGTTTGTAATATGTGTTATCAAAATCATCTTCTTTTGAGTGTCCTACTCTTTAGTTTTAAAACCTCTGCATTTATTTAAATATGATTTACAAGGGTTTTATTCTGTTAGCTAGGTTGAAAACATTGGTCCTTTTTTTTATTCACAATATGAATACTAGGTTATCTTTAAGTATTTGAGTCACCCCAAAGTAAATACTCTGTCACTGGATTTTACCAATTAAAGGAATTAACTATACAAAATAACTATTTAAAGTTCTCCATTCATACACTAAAGTCACCAAGGTTTTCTTGCTTTTGAAACATCATTTAGAAATCTTGTTAGGAAAACTTTATCAGTATATCATTATTCTCTGTTATTATGAATTAAGGGTATCCTTCACTTTTGCTTTGCCATGGTGGCTGTCAACACTTGCTAAATGAGATCACTGCAAGCAGTTCAGGATTTCAATTTACTTCTTTTTTTTTCTTTTGCAAACTCTTTGGCATTATTTAGATGATGAATATACCTCACAAAAAAGCACAAAGATTTGTGTGTTGGTGATGAAGAGGTAGGTGTGATTTCATGTTCTCTGACTTGACCCACTCTTTTGTTGCTCCAGCAACAGCAGAATCATCAGTATAAGCCTCATGCCTCCTGCAGTCATCATATCTCAACCACTCAAAATCTATGAAACTGATTTTGTTTGAATTTTTTAATTTTTAATCTGTTCACCTGTGTGTCTATAATAGTATGCAGCAGAAGGACAGGGCTACTGGAAAGATAAAGGAGAAGGTAAAATACAGATGTGATAAAGGCAAAGATTGTTTAGATACATGTTGAAAGGAATATTTTGGAAACTTCTAATGAAATATAGGTTATGTTCTTTTTTAAACAGGAAAGAGAATTTAGAAAAGAAGATATGCATTCCTGTTGTCTGCCTGCTTTGGGCTTCTTGCAGGGAGCCAGGAAGGCCTGTTGATTAGGAAAGCAAACAATGCTCTGCCAAATTCAGTATCAGGAGCAGAAAGAGGAGCCAGAGGAAAAAATCCCCAGTACTGATGATATGAAGTTCAGGAGTCCTTGATAATGGATGCATAGTTTAAATCAGAGCAAAGAATAAGCTAAGATCAGAAGTCAGGAGCGAACACTGGAATGAAAGGAATGAATAAGCCAGTAAACTCATCCTGCCTCTCAGAGGTTTTCTGTGTAGCTGCCTGCTGACTCCTTGGGGTAGGTTCTCTTCTTGCAGAAGAAGTCACAACTATGACAGCTGATTTGCCCCCAGACAGACAATGATTCATTGCTGTCCATGTGTGATAGGGTCTCTAAAATTCATGTTGTCAGAAGAAATTACTGCAGGATTGCAGAAGACAATTTCCATGCAAAACCCCCCTTTTTATAGGTTGCTGTGCAAAATTCTGAACAATGGAAATAAACATTTTCAAATGTTGTTTTTTTCTAAAGAAGATAATATCTCAGGACAAATACAAAGAGTAACAGGACAAAGTGGTGAACAATCATGTTGCCATTTTCAGTACTATATTTACTTCTCACCAAAGAATTAATGTTCCCGTCATGTTCAATGCTGAAGTTTAAACAGTTCTCAAGGAGTCCTTTCTATGCCTGAAATCTGTGGCGCTACTTTGTTATGCTAACGAGCAATAGCAACAATCTGGCATTGAACTTTAATAGAACGTAAGTTACATAAAGAGGAATTTTAATCAGTCTATAGTGTCTGGATACTCTTGACAGGGTGATGATTGCATCCTTCCAGGTAATGTTTACTGGAATTGTAATACTTGAATAAAGGGCAAGGCAACCTAACTACAGTTACTGGAATCATCTTCCTTTTTGTCAAAGTTGCTCCATTTTAGTGTGATTATTAAATGTTGAACTCTAATTAGGTGCAGAAGTACACACTTCTTCTTCTATCACCTTACTTCAGAACAAAAGATATCCCAAACCGCTTATTTATTTGCATATACAGGAATTCTGGACCAGGCAGGCACTTCCTGGATGTTAAGGACCAATACAGTTACTCGTATAGATGGTCTGAGTCCCTGGCTTTTAATGAGAGATTGATCAAACTTTCAGGTAATCATTGTGAAAGGAAAACAATACAACTGAAAAATAGTGAGGTATTATGTAATATATACTAAACTTACAAAAATGAATCATGTAGCAACAAAAGTGGATGCTGTGATTACTAGCTTTGACAAGGAAATTGCTGTTGCCAGGAAGAGCCCAATTACATGAACAGCTCTAAGCATGAATCTTCCTTCCCCCTTTTTCTTATAGGATGGGGAAGTGAGGTTTCAATTTAGAGCTAGAAAATAAGTAATCTTATAAGTAGTACTCTTCAATTTTCTTTTATAAAAACTTAATTTGGTGTGAATTATAGATGAAGTTATACCTGCTGCAGGAATGATAATCTGTGATACTGTGGAATGATAATTACACTACTGATGACTTTGAAGAGTTTATCATTTGATACAGCCCTGCCTGGTAAAAGTACAACTTGTAACATGTGCTAAATTAAGGTGTTAGTTGCATAGGGAAAGGGAGAGACAGCTTTTGCAGTGCCTTGTTCTATAGCCTTTTGCTTCAACATAACAATTTTTAGAAGACAATGATTTTTTTTTTTCAAGTGAAATACAGAAATTTGAATTAAGCTTAATTCAAATAGCTGAATGGTGACAAGCTGTTTTGAAAATCTAGTTATATCTGGGAGCTAAACTTAATCGCTTATTAAAATGAGAAAATACTACTTTTTCTTTGCAAGGAAAATGTGTGGGTTTTTAACAGAAAGAGAGAACATGGAGCAGCATACCACTATATTTGGATGTAAGTGCAAATACATTCTTCCAGTCTTAAAGTACAGTTCAGCTTTTACTCTGGTAGGTAAGCTAGAGACCATTTTGCAGAACTGGGGTACAAGCCTATTTTGATCTCAGCTGTTCTTCTCAGAATTTAGCACACATATGCAGGATAAAATTACAGAGAAGATTAATGTAAAACCTGTGAAGTCAAGCACTAAAACCTAGGCGGTGGTGACTATTATGTTACCCAGGCAACTTTATTTCCATTGTCTTCATATATTCTGATGGGTTTCTTTCCCTATGATCATACAGGAATAGAAGCATGTGTTTCTTGATCAGTGCCTCTAGTCTCCAGAGATTATTCTTAGTCTTCTTGCAGTCCTCAGTCTTATCTGCTGCCCATTATGTTGTTCAGCTGAGATGGAGGACTGAAAGCTTGATATAAAATTGAAGACCCACAAGAAAGCTAAATTAAGGTCATATCTTGCTCTACATGGTACCAGTAAAATGCAAAACATTATTGATATGCATGTTGGAGGAAGTGAATGTGGAGTTTCATGGTGTTATTAGTTTTGTGTCGGCTTTCTCTAGCAAGAATAACAGGTCAGATTTAGGATCAGCCACAGCTAGCAACTTTTAATATCTTCAGCTGGACCAAATTTGCATGTATTTTCATGGGTCAGTGCTTTTGACTCCTTTCCTATATCCTCTCATATTTTAAACAAAACAAGTGGACTGGAAAGAGTGTGGAGAAGGTGGAGGAGGGAAGTGAGAGAATACCAGCACATAGAAAATTACATATTTATGCCTCAGCATAGTTTTTGAAAATCAGTATTTTAATCTACAAGCTAGTCGTGTCTCTCCCACCCCCTCCTCTGAAGATTGATAGAGTAGGAGATGAAGCATGGGTTATTTTAGCCCCATTGTTCAGTCTGCCAGAGCTGTAAGCAACTAAACAATGACTGTGTACTTAAAAAAAATTAGTTAAGTGTAATGTGGATGGTATGAACTCTGTGATAAAATAAGACGAGACATATTTTAATATGATTAATCAGCTAGATACCAGCAAACCTGGATTTTGAAGAACCTGTTACTCATAAGAATGAATGTTAAGAGGAGAAGAACACCATAGGTCCATCTGAGCCTATCATAAAATAATATGGCTTAAGGAGAAAACAGGAATTAAATGCCAGGTATGGTTATTTTGGAAGTCATGGAAAATTGTTTATGTGACCTTACAAGCTATTTAATAATCAGTGAGACTAGAGAACAGTAAATGGTTTTATTGATCCAGCAGTAGTAATTTAGGTTCAACACACAATGTTTAGGGTCTGATTCATGGTGCACTAAAGTGGAAACTTTTCAGTAACTCATATGTAACCATCTGTAATACTTGAGGAATATTTAATTTGGGTGTAGCCTTTCCAGTTTTATTTCTTAACGGAATAGATTAGTTTAACTCTAGTATTTACATTTTTTGTTTTTCAGATGCAAGGGGGAGAAGGGTTTTGGATGGTTGGTTCTTAATCAGATGCAAAATGTAGTTGAACTGTATTGCACCAGATAAGCAAAACAGCAAATATCGAAGATTTGTGAAGAGACAGTACCAGGAACATTAATACTGACAAGTCTTGTCTTGTTTCTGGCCAATCTGCAAATCTAACCTGACAAAGGAGCGCATAAACCACAAAGCTCCAAGGTCCAGAGCAGTCCTGCCAGGCATAAAAAGCACAGAGAAAAAGAAACCAAGAAGAGAGAAAACACCAGGCCTTGTTTAGGCATCTTAATGGGATGGAGATTACACAGTTTTATGAAAATACAGAAATACAATGTTCTAAAAGAAAAAACTCCTCTACAGGTTTGCTTTTGTTCATAATTTTTTTTTTTTTCTCAAGAGGGATGCTGTTGGCAATGATTTGAAAGCCATGCTCTTGAAAAAAGATTAGCTGAATCTTTGGCTCACTCTTACAATGGTGGGAGCACATAGGTCCCTTTGCTTAGAATATTTCTAGATTTTGAAAGCTGTGAAATTTCCTACTAAAACTTGGATCCAAAACTGTTAATTTTACTTTAAAAAGACAAACCCAAAACAACAAACTGAAATCACTCAAAAAACACTGGTTTGGAAAGCAACACACAGTTCTACTGTTGTGGCAAGCCCTTACAGTCCAAGGATCTTGGTCTAGCCTTTAAATTATTTTGGCCAGCTAGGCAAAGTTAAGCTAAATTAATTATCTTAGTCCATAAGCTCTGAACTTTGAAAAAGTAGGTCTCCAGGTAAGAGATTCAGACGTTAGTACATTCCAGTTGTGCATAGAGCAGATTAAATTGGTTACGGTATGTAGCTGGAGCTTCAAAGAGCTGTTCTCAAAATATATTTCTAGACAACATAATCCACCTGGACTATGAAATGCAACAGCATCCATGATTTCTAATAGTAATGCCTTTTTCTGTAGACCATAACACATTGGTGTTGGTGTTTAAGTATTGCTCAGCAAAGATGTTTCACAGCTTGAAGGAGAGGAACATTTTTCTCTTCCTCA
Source organism: Poecile atricapillus (assembly GCF_030490865.1). Taxonomy (NCBI): domain Eukaryota; kingdom Metazoa; phylum Chordata; class Aves; order Passeriformes; family Paridae; genus Poecile; species Poecile atricapillus. The sequence continues at coordinate 37,820,856 of NC_081289.1, read as the reverse complement.
GCACATCATGATTCTTTTTTTCTGAGTGGTTAACTTCAGCAGTAGGAAAGGGGAAAGGCCTGAGCAGCAGCAGCAGGGTCACTGAAGGATGACCATTTCAGTATAGCCTTCCCCCCTGTGTTTCATTTTCAGTTTGAGTTTTGCAGCTGCTCTGTTCTTACTTTTTTACTAATTGGCCCCTGTTGCCCCTTCAAGTTCCCTCTCAGTGATGACTCTTCCCATCATCCCTCATTGTCATTTGAAAGGCTGGCGCTAGCAGTTGGAGCACTTTATCCAAATACTGGCTGCCATTCCTACGAGATGCTGTAACTACAGGCAAGGAGAGAAAAGAGCTTAAGACCCCACCGCAGCACTGCTGGCCATCTCCATGTGGCACAGCACTCCAGTGTATTTCTGCGCTCCATAGGGTGTTTTGGAAGGCCCAGAGAGTGGCTCATGACCTTGCTGCACTCATGTGACCTCAGTACTTCATTGTATGTGAGTATTCAGAAAACTCACTAAGAAAATACATTAGTTCTTTTTGGTCCCAAAAGCATTGTCCAAATACTTCTTCAGAAGCTTTTTCCTGATATCCAGCCTAAACCTTCCCTGACTTGGCTTCATGCCATTCCCCTGAGTCCTATCACAGGTCATGGGAGATGAGATCAGTACCTTCCCCTCTCCCTTCTATTGTAGGGATGTTGAAGACCATGAAAAGGTCTTCCCTCAGTCTCTTCTCCAGGCTGAAAAAACAAAGTGACCTCAGCTGCTCCTCATATGGCTTCCCCTCCAGACCCTTCACCATATTTGTGGCCCTCCTTTGTATGCTCTATAATAGCTTTGTGTCTTTCTTACATTGTGACACACTGCACACAAGACTTGAGGTGAGGCCACCCCAGCTCAGAGCGGGGCAGGACAATCCTCTCCCTTTTCCAGCTGGCCGTGCTGTGCCTGATGCCCCCCAGGACAGGGTTGGCCCTCCTGGCTGCCAGGGCACTGCTGGCTCCTGTTCAACTTTCCATCCACCAGGAAGGACCCCCAGGTCCCTTTCTGCAGTGCTTCTCCCCAGCCTCTTGTTCCCCAGTCTGTTCATACAACCAGGGTTGCCCCATCCCCAGAGCAGAATCCGGTACTTGCTCTTGTTAAATTTCATACGATTGGTAATAAGAGAAACTGATATGGCTAAGGCCTCATTTAACTGAAAAAAGGGTAATCTGAGGTCTGATTAACTTGCACAGAGTTGTCAGTGATCCTGACATAATTTACACTAAGGATTCACTAGTGGAGACCTGTCAGCAACTGTGTATTCAAATATGCAGAGAAAATAACTATTAGGGGTTCTTTTTATTCTGCGTTCACTTTTTTGTGCTTGTGTCCCTTGGATTCATCTCTCATGGAATATAAAGTACTGGAGCACAAATATCAATCTGTCAGGAAGGGATTTGGTTAATCCAGACCTACCTCCCCTCACTGCAGCAGAGCTACAGTTTTGTGTGTTCCCAGCTGACTGGCAGAGCTTTTTCTAAGCCCAGAAGAGCACTTTACAGCATGAGCATCTGTAAACCATGGCTTCTGGCATGTGTCAGTAGCAGACACGTCACACGATGCAGACATTCTACGTACGCTCACATCGCTTCCTCCCCTGAACAGGTGAGCCTTTTGGTGGAGTCTCACATCATCATGTAGGGAGGGTGAAGTTTCATGAAAGGATGTACATGTTTCTCCAGGAGCAATTTCTGGAGAGAGTGGCTGGGTAGAGTTAGAGCAATAAAAGCTATATTGTCTTTTTTGGTTTAAATATGCCACTTCTGCCTCAAGTATTTTCATTGTCTTGTGACTCTTAACTCCTAGCAGGCAGTCACAGTAACAAATAGGAGTTGTCAACCTATTCATTTCCAAATACGGTCAAGTAAAATTTATAGGTCTGAATTAAGATTTCTTGTAAAGCTTTAAGCTTTTGACAGTTTAATGCTGAGAGGAGTAAGTAGAAAGTCTCTGGAATCTTGAGGGATTTTCAGAAGATAGCAGCTCTGCTATTCTTATTGATGGATTCACTAAAGCTATTTAGTAAAATGATGCTAAATTTTGAGTAACAGCATGGGAAGCATGGCAGCATGGGTGAGATCTGTATTTCTGATCTTCTACCATGTTCTTTCATTTGAAAGAAACCATGAACGTTTGGGGTTTTTTTACTGTTTAAACGTGTGGAATAAACAGGTGAGCCCTAACAGTATGGTATCTGTCTATATTAGAATCCTAGGGGTTTTTTTGCTAATCTCCCTGATTTTATTATACATGATCTGTCTGCTTTGATTTAGAGTCCTACATGAATAGGGTTGGATTTTTTTTATTATTATTATTATTATTTAAAAGCACTTAAAGGTCTTAAATTAAGTATGCACTAGAGGGAGGCCACTTTATAAATGCTAAATTTTTAAATGTCCTTTTTTTTCAGTTGGCAAAATAAAACCTGGAATGGTAAGAGCTTTGTGTGAAAAGCCCCAAACAAAACAAACCACTACTTTTTTACTATGAGCTGGAAAGATAACCATAATAATTTCCTAGAAGAAACATGTGGTTTGTTTAATAGGGTAAAATTGAGTCTCTGGCACTTTCGCATGACAAACCTCCTTATTGCTAATACATTGTCTTACCTTTGGTTGTGAGCATCATCTGTATCATTATCTTAAAACTTTGCCAAAGCTGACACGCACAACTCTTGTTCAGATGTTACATTCATTATTTTGTTCATGGGAAAACTGTATGAGATGGAGTCCAGGCTTAATGAGATAAACTCTACTGTGATCCTTACTTCCAGGCTGGAACAGGCAAAGGCCTCGTGATTCACAAATGAGAGATCTTCATGATTTACAGCAAGCTACTTCATGAATGCATTTCAGGGTAAAAAACCCTATGAACCTTGCTTGAAAATCTGGAATTCTCCAGGCTGAGTCAGGGAACGGATGTGAATTCCTCCTTCTGGTTCATATTGCTCTATGAAAAGAACCAGAAGTAACAGGGACAATAAGGGATTGTCTCCAAGTAGTTGGCATGATCTCTGTAAGAGTTAAAGGGCGAGGTAAGGCTACCGCGTGTTCCTAACGCGCCCTGTTGTGTCTAGGTACTGCAGCCCATATGGCCTTCTCTCAGGAGCAGTGGGAACAGTGGGAGAGCGTGGGTGCCATATGTTCTGCTCTACCTAGTCACTCACAGGAAGTTAAGGACAATGTGGCAGCTCTAACTTATAATTTCCTTTTATTGGTGTGTGTCTCAGCTTTAATGTCCTCATTTGCATAAGTTTAAATAACTATGTAAATTATAGCTTTGAAACTGACATATGGTATTTTATGTGCACATCTATCCTCTGATGTATACTTAAGGAATACAACACTTTGACTAATAGAGCCCAAATGCTGCACTAGAGACATGTTGCCTGCTTCTAGTGTTCCTGTATTTTATGCCTGAAAGAAAGAAAAAAACTCATTTTATTCCAGGACAGTTACATTATGTAGGAGGCTGTTGAGTCTATCTGGAATTCAGACTGAGCACAGTATAACATAAACAGTTTGTCTCTTTAGAGACTAATGTTTTTCAGAAGTCAAATTATTTAGATTTTTCGAAGTCCAGATGAAACTAGAATTTCCAATGCCTGAGCTTTTGAGGGGGCTATTGATGTAAAATAAATGTTGTGGTGCTTTTGGCAAATACATTTTTAGTATTTCTCTTTTTCACACTTGTGACATTACAGTAGAAATGAGTATTAATTTGTGCTGTAATACTGCTTACAGTTTCCTGTGCAAAGACAAACTGTAGTAAGGTGAGTTCCACAATGTTTAGTTGTTGTGACTGCCTTACCACCTTTATTGTTTTTTAAATGTCAGTTTACTCTATTTAAGATCTAGAGGACAGTTTATGCTGCATAACATCATCCAGTTACCTTTTTACTTGGGTGTGTTATACTCAACCAGTATCAAGCATTGCTTATAAATGGGAAGCAAGTACACACAACAGTTATATTCTCATGCTATAGCATTTAATTCTTCTGTGTATATTATGCTATTCACTTTGCTGTTTCATCTCCTAGCAATGCGGGTGCTGTGTAACTCCTTATGACGTCAGAGAAATGATGTAGGAAGCTTTTACAGCTGACATTGCAGATGTCAGAGTTTGCCAGCTCTTGGTCTGTGCTTCTACCACTGATCCTGTGTAGGCTCTGAGACAACACAAGCTGCTTCCCTTTACTGTACTATCCAATCAGTTTCAAAGCCACAAAAGATATTTTGTAGAACCCTGTAGAAGAACATAATGAAGCTAGACAGTGTGTGGAAATGTCCCTGGGCATCTTTGCAGGTTTGGCATTCTGCATGCCAGGAATCCTTGCAGTCTATCACTGTTACTGCACAGCAGTTCGTCTGGACCAATTGAATACCAGTGCTTCACATGTCCTTTGCAGCATGTACATGGACATGCTCCTTTATTCTTTGGCTACTTGGAGAACATGAGCTTGATATCTGGGTGTGAAATACATGTAAGGTGTTTATAAAGTATTTATAAAACATATGAAAGAAGAAGTGAAAGGTAGATTATGCTAGATCTCTCAGCTACTACAATTTCATTGGAAGGCTTCTTCTCCTTCTCTGCCCACTTTCTCCCTGTTCTCCCTTCATCCAGCAGTATTGCTGTGTGTTTCTCAGCTGTCCAGGAATTCTGCATTTCTGTAACTCTTGATTACACCCTTCTTCCTGATTAATTTCCTTCTTCAAATCCTTCAGGAGATCAATGCAGGTTGATATTTTTCTCCTAAAACTTGTCCTTTTCCTTAATCAGTGTATTTCTTAACTACAATAAAGATCCTTCTCTTCCTTCACAGACATAAACGACCATTTGTTAGATGTGTTTTCTTCTGTATTGATTAAACAGTTAACAATTCATCAGCTCGATGAGAGATAATAGTCTCCCCATATCTCCTCTTGGAGACTTAGAGGAGGATGCCAGACAATTCATTGCAAGCAATAGGAAATGTTTCTGTTGACTTCTCTTCTTGGTCTTTCTTCCCTATTCCCAGTGCTTAAATTGAGATGGGAATGGAACTGACCACAAACTGATTCAGTCTGCTTGATTAGTAAGTTTACTTAGTGCAGTAATAAATGTATATAGTTTCTCATTGAGAGACAGAGTGATAATAATTCACTGCTTTGGGCTAGCACTGCATTTACAATGACTGGCACCCTGGATCTTAATTCACAGGATACCACGGCACTGGGATAAAGGGAAAGAAAGGAGCAAGTAAAATATCTTGTATTCTTCCTTATATTAGCTGTAATGTTCTTCGCTAAGCAGGTCCAAGACTTGCTCAGAAGTCTAAGTGGAACAAATATGTACTTGTCTAGCAATGAGAAGTGGCTCTTTGTCCATGGCTGATACCCTCTTAAGTTCATAACACTTCTAGATAAGCAACAACCAGTAAATGACAGAAAGACTGTAATAAATATTGCAGTTAGTCTGTTTGTAAGATAAGAATTTTGTTTTGGGTAACTATGGTTATTCAGTAAACATTTCTTTATTTTCATTCACTTTCATAAAATGGTTTAAATTTACTTTAAGTCTCCCTGAATATGTGTGGCAGTATGGCATTTATGTGCAATATTGAGTCTGACCTGTATTTGTTATAGGAAGCAGCCCACTTTCTGTACTATACTGAAATTGTGTCGTAAGAAGGGGCCTATAAAAAAAGGATGGTTGAGAAATTTTACAGTAACAGTACTGACATGTTTCATGACAGCAAATCAATTTGTGAGCATAAATATTGAGTATTAAAATACTAACATTTTCTTCATACTGTTGTAGCTGGCAATAGAGATTGATCCAGCTGCAGTTTATTTTCCAAAGTCAGTTGGAGGAGGTTTTTCTGAAGGGTGGTGGCACTCCAGTACTTTAAGTTTATGAGGTTTTATTTGGGTGCCATAGCTGATCTGAGAACTTATACCCAGAAATTGCAATAAACTAGAATTCTTCTTTATGGGAACCCCTCTGTGAATTGTGTTTTAAGCAAGCATACATATTTAATAATTTAAAATCCAGATTATAACAACAGTATCAAGTCAATAATAAATGACCATTGTTCTATCTTTAGGTATTGTAACATGATTCATCATATATATTCAACATGTATATAACTTTCTGTTGTTATATGATGAAAGAAAACACTTCATGATTTTTTTTTGATCAAGTTTTATGATCTGTTAGTTTACCAGGCTGATACTGAATTGAGTTACAGTCTCAGCTCTACCAGTGTCAGGTGCTGACCCTGGGCAAGTTATTTACCATCTCCATCTGAGCTGTTTAGAAAGTGGTGCTGTTCTCCCTGATAAAATGCTTTGGGATTGACTGATCAGTGGCACTGGAGGGTGAATTGCTGCTGGTTATGAGTCAATATGTGTGTTCCTACCTCTTAAGATTAGTTGGTAGTGTTGCAAATGGCATACCTCAAAAATGTACCTGTTTGATTTTTTTCTTCTGTTTTGACTCTAACTTCATGAAGGAAAACGTTGCAGAGTCAGTGATATAGCACTGGCATTAAGATAGACAAAGACTGGTAGGTTAAGCCTGTGCTCATCTAAATTGTGATCAAATGATGTATCATTCCGTTATACATCGTCTGAATGGCTTCTTTTCTTGCCCACCATCATTAAACGAGTTTTTATTTTGTGTTAGGGGAGAGCAAAAATACTCAGATTAGCTTTCTTCATTCATGTTAATAAAAATATTTTATTCCATGAAAACTAAAGTGATCACTGGCCAGTTAGGTAAGGAAACACAGAGCAGTTTCCTCACCCTACCTTGATGGGCAAAGTCTGTTATATTGCCTGTGGGCAGGAATGCCAGCTGCCAGAGGTAGATGTATGAGTAGTTCAAAAATCTGGATTCATGCATTCCTCCATATCCCTGACCTATTTAAAGCAACCTCACTGGAATGTAAGTAACTGGGTTGTTGACAAGCAGATGCTTTTTCATCCTTCTGATGCAGTGAATATCCACATTGGCTCCTTGCATGGTAGATGATGTATCTGGGTAGATTTTACCTCGGTTGTAGCTACTACATTGCAGTGTAACCTGTTCTTTATTAATTTCACTGTTTTTTACTGTTTCCTTTAAAATGAGCAGAACACTTTGATTAGGAACAAGCTTGATTAGCTCTTCCCATTATGAAGCAATCAAATGCTTTTAATTACTTCCATGACTATGTTTGTTTGATAATATTCTTTCTGTTTGAGGCTTTAATTGCTTCTAATTTTTCTAGAATTATCAATTGAATGAATCTCTCCATTTACGAGTCTCTTTGTGCTTTTATATAAATTTCTGAAGTGTGACTGTGCTGTGACTTGTATGTATGTCCTTTTTTTAAGTATTTTTATAACATTTTTTAATATCTTTAAAATATTTTTAATAGCACCAGGCTCTCCTATTATCTTTCCTTAGCAAGAATTATAGGAGTACGCACTCTAACACCACCTGTGAGACTGCAGTGACCCTCTTTGTATCAGCTGTTTATTGAAGCTCCCTCATCTAGCATATGCTGTTGGAAAAGCTCTAGCTCATGTTTTTCTTTCTGTCCTCCAGGGGAATACTCCCTTATGAAGCAACCCTCCTTTTTACTTTGGAAGCTAATGACTTGCTTGTAAACATTATAGTCCGTACCAGTAACACTAGGAAGGAAAAGCCCTGTAATTTATCCAGGTGTAAGACTCTGACCTTAGCTTGCTATTACTGCAGCCTTGGAGTCAACACAAAGGGTGCCACAAGGAAATGAAAACCCGAAGAAACTAACTGGTCTATTTTCACTGTTTTTTCACATGTCATATCTCCATTTTGAAGGGACTGAGAAAAATTTACCCGACTGAGAGCTGAGAAAACAGATACAGCTTCTCTGGTTTTTTGAGTAGATGTGTAATGATGCAAAATTGCTTCAAGTCTTGAATTTAGATACCTTAGAAAGGGAAATTGGAATAACTTCTTGTTGGAGCTAGTTGCATCTTGAATGCTCAGCCACTTACATGTACTAAGAAGTATTGAATATAAAAGCCTCCCTGTCTTTTTAGGAGAAATGTACCCAAAGTATTGTCTTGGTTTAAGACAATTTAAAGAGGTGGACACTCTAAAATTACTGTCAGTCCCTTAAGTTTCAACCCGTCTCTTTCCAGCAATAAGGAATAGATACAAGCAGATACAAGTGAAAAAAAAAACCAGTTTACTAAGAAGTGAAACAGCAACAGGAAAAGAAAAAATAACAGTAATTCCTAGATACAAAATTGCTGGATTTGACATTTGACACCCTCCATGGGAACAAAGAGTCACCCAAATTGTGGGGGTAGGGCCCCTGCCACAGGCAGCTATGTGTTGGGAGACAGAGGGAAGATGGCGGCTGCCCCTACCCACAAAATGGCGCCTGCCAGGTGACTGCATCGCTTGAAAGACAAAGGGAAAATGGTGTCAGCTCTCTTCCATAAAATGCTACTCCCTGGCTGGCCACATGGTTGGGGAAACAAACAGAAAATAGATGGCAGACAGAAAGAGCCCTTGTAGGAAGGCAAAAGCTTATGGAGCAGTTCTAGGTGCAGATGAAGACTTGCCCTGGTGTGTGTGGCATCAGCACTGCTGGCTACTTTCTGCTGCTGCCTGCAGGATGCTGTTGGTGCTGTCATTCTTGCTGCAGGTGGGAGTGGGGGAGACGGGCTTGTTGGCACCCATGTGGGGTGGCCCAGCCTCAGGGACCGCCTCAAGCTTTGCTGCTGAGTGTTTGAATGGCAAAATTGATTCTGAAAACAGTTTCTAATTGTGAAATGCAGATTTTCCAAGTGGCTGCAGTTGCAGGCTCAGAAACCCACCCAAAGCAGAGCCTGTGCCTTTGGCAAGCGCTGCCAGGCTGAAGAGCAGCTTGGCTTGGGTGCTCCAATCTTTTCAAGTGACCAGCACCTCCCAACTGCCACACAATTCTAGTTCTGGCTGTGCTGAACTGGGAAGAAACTGACCATTTTTGGACACGAATATGGAATGCAGTAATGTTTTGGGTTACCGAAGACAAGTATATGTTACTTTTTTTCAGGCTGTATTGTTTTTTTTACACAACAGACTAGTTTGCTAGGGCTAGACTCATTTTGTAACACAGGTACGCTCTACTCTCTACGTATGCAGACATTCATATGCTTCCCCTTTGCCTTGCATCTTAAATAGCACGGCATGAGCTAGATTGAACTGTTGATGTTCGCCTTTCTGAGGCCAGGTTTGAGGTCTGCTATACACGTTAGGTATTTGAGTATGGTCAATAAGATGCAGCCATATTCTCTTCCTCACAGTAACGGTAGAGAAGTGTTCCCATTCCCTTTGGTTTCCTGCAGTGCATCTGTACAAAAATGATAGCATCTTTTACTGTTGTATTTTTGTACACAATAAAATATGAGGTTTTTATTTTTCTGTAGAGATTTGATTAGGAACATAAGTGAAAGATGGAAATACCTATTTATAAGATCTCAAGTATTAGTATTAGTGTAAAGTCTTTCAGACTTCACTGTGCTCCCCTTTGAGATTTGAATTATCAAGATCTAATAAAATGTGCACTGTTCAGAATTACTCTGCCACATTTGGAGTTTCTGCTATTCTCTGCAGATGCGGAAGATTTCTAGTAGAACTTCTTTTCATGCTTGTTTTATTCTAGTAATGGAGTGACAAGTAATACTTAATTTCTTTGAGTGAGTGTTATAACTACCAGTGTTAGCTTCAAATGGACCCGGATTGGTTGTTAGGGTTTATTTTAAGTCACTCATTTTCATCTGGGACTAATTCTGAGCGTGATGCAGGAAAATTTCTGTTGTCAGTGGTTGCACACTGATCCCATTTTGGATGTTACAGCACAAATGCCAGTGGAAGGACCATTAAGTGTTCTTTCCACCACCATAAGGGACACAGAAAACCAACCACAGCTAATGTTAAGGGGGCAGGGGGAAATGAATGATGCATTCCTGTAGTCATACACACCATATAAAAATGCTGAATAGAAAGATGCAGTCAAGGCACACAACAGCTACAAAATTCCATTAACAGAAGTGTTAAAAGGAATTCTGAGATACTTAATACATTAATTTCCTACTTTTGTTGCAAGGGCACCTAATCTCTTGTAGGAAGTGAAGAGTTTGAGGAAGCAGATTGAATTGCAGAATTCTAAAGTGCAAAAAACCAAGGATTGTCTTGGCATTATCCCTCTCCATTGCAAGACACAATACTGCTATAGGATAGTAATTCAGTAAAAAACATGTGGTTTAGGTGCTGAGTCTCAGGCACAAAAAGCATGTGATTTTTGTATAATCTATAGGGTTGTCGTGGTTTTAAAGCAGTAACTAAAAACTTACTTATTTCTTGCTGTGAGATATGGATTAGAACAAGAGCAAAACAGGTTTAAAACTTAAAAGGAATAAATAAAGTTTATTAACAAAACCACAAGAATTAAAAAAAACAAAACACCAGAATAAACTTCCAGGATACTCTTTTATCCCCCACTACTTGACCATTTCTTTGTACATGTGACAACATAGAGACAGAAAAACTTTAGAACTTTGGTGTTTAAAACAGTCTCAATTCTTGCTGTAGTTTTTTCATCAGTCTTTGTAGAGAAACAGAAGTCTCCTTCTGTTAATCTATGGAGTTTCTCACAATAAAACTGTTTCTGTTATAGTTTTCTATTTTCCTGATGCCAGCTGCCCAGAAATCCCACTCCTCCCATTTCACATCACTCTGAGGTGTGTATGGGCAATGAGTCTAGGGATGACATTTTAAGGATGAGTTATTCAAAGGCAAAAGTCTTCTTCATCTGTCTCCATGAGCTTCTCTGGAAAACAGTTTTCTCATTGCCTCAAGTGGCCTCAAATCTTCGCTTCACTCTGTTCCAGCACCTCACTGTATCACAATTACTCCACTTTTTGCTCAAAATCCAAACTTTGAACACTCCATTCCTCCCTATATACTGTGTCATGAATTAAAGGAGTTTTTTCAGGACCTTATTGTCCATCTCCATAGCTTTAACAGAAAAATATTTCAGCTTATAAAGCATCTCCTTATTCTCTACCTTTTCTGAAGCTTAATTTTTTTCTTTACTGTCTCTGATAGTTTATAAAGTCTCTTTACATGTTGATTACTCTCTTTTTCTCTCTCTGGATAAAAGGATTAATCTGCAAGTCTCATCTGGGTAATGAAAAGGTTAAAATCTTGCCCAGGCTTTTGTGGATGGTTCTGTGATATCTGCTGGAGCAGGATCTGGAGCTGTCTGTGATGGAAGATTCTTCATGGCTGCTCTGGAGAGTGTGGTCGCTGTCTCAGCCTGCCGTAGGTCAAGAGCTTTTTTTCCTTTCTTTACTCGGCAGTCTCTGGTGAATTCAGTCACAGCAAAAACTGCAGCTGAGCCAGGGACCAGCCTGGCCCGGCCAGAGCCCGGGGCAAGCCCCGCAGGCCCCATCTCCCGGCCGGGAGCCGCTGGGCCCAGCCCAGCCCCTGCCTGGGCTGCATGGCCTGGGCAGGGAACGGGAAGCCAGCTGGGGCTCTGTTACCTTTCACAGCCAGGAAATAAAGAAGAACAAGAGTGTTCTGACTTTACATCTTAAGGGGTGTTCACAGGTTGACTTAACTTTTTAATGTTCAAAACTGCTGTCAATTCTTAGAAATGACTGATAGTTGGTCAGGAGGAAAGACTTCCATCAGCCACCAGCAGCTTCAACTTTCTTAGCTCCCAAAGCTATCTTAAAGGTAAAGCCACCCCATGACAAGGGTATCATCAAACTGTTGTGCTTAATTAAAGTCCCAGAAAAGTGTGATTAGTTCCAAAATACTTCAGATTTTTTTACTGCAATTTTTTGCCAAGAGCTAAAGCCAGTTCTAACAGTGGAAGTGGTGGAAAATGTGTGAAGATTATGTCAAACATCAGTAGTGGAACAAGAAGGGTGTAAAAGTAAGGCAAAAAAAATATCCCTGTGTGGCAAAAAGATGTAAAGAGAAAAGAGGGAGAAAACAGGGATGGTTAAGGACAAGTAGTGGATACTGTTGATGATCAACACACTTCTAAAACCAAAGAGAGCAGTCAGTTTATTGTTTTGGGATTGGACAGACATGGAATGCAAAGTTGCCCTCAAAGCACTATTAAGCAGACATCAAAGCTTGTTTTTTGTTTGTTTTTTTTTTCCCTTTTATGAGAGAATAATGCTTTTTACAAATTTCTCAGATAAAACAGAAACATTTTTTAGCTTATGTAACTTTTCTACTGGGATTTTTCCAGTTAGACATGACATTTTGGTAGAGGGTAGGAAAAGTTAATGTGTTTGGTTCATGAAAATTTATTGGCATGGAGGAAATAAAGATAAAATAGTGCCTCTTGTGGCCGTAAGTAAGGACTTTCAGTGCTCTTGGAATTAATTGAGTGTAAGCTCACTGACTCAAGGAGACTTGATGTCTTCCTTGAGACTTGGAGACACGAAGCAAGTGTTAATGGTGGATAAGCACTCTCCTAACTGTGCCTTGCCAAGACTGTGTTGATGATGGGATTAGGAGAGGGGGAAAAAGGCAGGTAAAACACTGGCAGCAGCAAAACTGGCAATGAACACAAGGTATTAAATCATTACTGGGACTTGGAATATGATTAGGGAAAGTTAATGGAAAATGAAGCCTCTGTGCCAAATGACTGTTGCTGGGTTAAAGGAGGCTAATTTGCAACACTGTAATGAAATTAGGCATGCTGCCTTTGTTTCTGACACTGAACAGGGTTTAAAAAAAAAAAAAGGAAGTATTTGTGGGCCTTCAAGTTCTCTACTGGATTTGAAAACTGGAATGGTGCTGCCATGGTGGAGTAGCAGTGCATTCTGAGGGGCTTTGGAAAGTGACTGGCAATAGACAGGTTTGTAAGATGGAAACTGAACCCATCAGCCAAGAACCGCTTTTACAACAGAGGACATTTCTTGTCTGTATCCTACCTTTTAAACAGAAATAATTTCTAAGAGGTATCAACTCTTAGTAAAATTCAGAGGGGTGGACATTTCACAGCCTTCTTAGGAAGTCTGCTTAGGCTTAGACATCAATTAGCTGGTCATTAGAAAGTTGGTCCTAACTGGAGGTCTAAATCTGCATGGCTGCAGTTTATATCCCTTGCTGGATCTGCTGTCTGGGTGAAGGGAGAAGACGTTTTGTCTCTCTCCTTTTTGCAGGTAATGATGTAATCTTATTACACTGAAGTCTTGCTCTTTAAACTGAGTAAATGCTCCATATCAATAATATTTTTTTGCAATTTCTTCAGGAGAGGAGTATTGTGTTTTGGGGTGGGATTTTTGCTATTGTCTGGAAACAGTGGGTAGAATTCAACTTCTATTTTGAATATCTACATTTGCAGCCAATTACTGTGATCTGGCATCTGTTTTTAGAGAAGAGAAACATTCTTTTCTAAAGCCAGTTAACCTAGAGCAGATACATGAGCTAAGCTAAATGAACCATTTTCTATATTTATTCCTTTCTGACTATAAAAACAACCTGAAGTCTACATGTCAATACTGTTCACTTTTTAATTCCCACTCTTTAACACTCTTCTATCCTATTTACAAAACTCCCAAGGAGTATTTTAGCTTTTTGTTTGTTGGCTTATTTAATAGTTTCATTAAAAGAGTTATACTTCATATTGCTTTTTCAGTTTATGTAAATAGCAGAAGCAGCAAAAGCCAGCCTTTTCAACATGAATCACTGGACTGTCAGGAATTTACTATTCATATATAGTACTCTTTGCTGAAATACAGTGCAAATACAAATTAGTATTTTAATTCATCATATCTCTGTTAAGACTCGTAACTAAAATTTAGTAACAGTGTGTACAATTTCATCTATTATTGAGCTTGACCTAGTATATAATGTTCTTTAGACTTAAAGATGTTCCCTTAACCATAATTTTTCATCTTCTAAAATACTGAAATGGTGTAAATGTTATAAATATGTAAATATTTTATTAAACTTTTATTAAATAGAGGGAAGTATTGAAGTAGAGTAACTCGTTTGCAGCTTCTTTAATAGGTGAATCACTTAACCCAATGTGCATTGTTTAAGACAGTTCAAGTGTGGGTGCTCCTGGCTCATCCCATGGCAGATGGGCTGTTTGGCTGCTACATTATTCAGCAGATGGGTGTGAGTCTCCTCGTGGATTCAAGGTCATCAGATTTTGGGATGGGAGTAGAGGATGCAGGCTGAGGAGACTATTTCAGCTGATGTTTAGAAACTGTTGCATTTCTTGTTAATAGACTTCAGACAGCAGGTGTGAGTTTTGCTTTGCAAAGATCAGTGTGTTTCGTGGATATCTGGGTGAGATTTATGCATACATGTTACGTGAGAGAACATGCTGCTCTTTTCTTTCTGTTTCTGTATAAAAATGGGTGTTAGAACAAGAATGGCAGCAGGAGTTGATTATTACTCTGCTGGAACAATGCCAGAAACTCACTAAACTTCATGTAACTCTATAATTTATCATACTTCTTTGCCTTTTAAAGAGAGGCTTTTTAGTTCTGTGACCTTACCCTATAGGCTATTGCCTAGGCAACATTCCCCCTCAGAAATTACTGCCAAAAAATTATTTCATGTCACAAGCACATTCTTTACATAATTTTATTTATAGTCTCACTCAAATAGCATACATTTTAGATTTTATGTATATCACTCACACTGAAGGTGGCATAGTATCATTTGCATTAGGGGGCTGATTCTCTCCTTCATTATACCAGCTAGCGTAAATGGCAAAAATTGTGATTTTAGTCTCATACAGAGCCACTCAAGGCTTTCCAGTACTTAGATAGAAATGGTATTTCCTGCCTAAAGATGGAGGCCCTGTGCCCTTGTGCTGTTTGGGAGGGTGTGGAGGAAAGAGTAGAGTTCAAACACCTGATGGGAGTCCCCTTTGTCAGGGAGGTGGGAGAAGAGGGTGTCCTGCCAGCTGCTCCAGCAGCTCCACAGTCCTTCCCAGTTCATCACCTGAGGCCTCCCAGGGGAAGCAGGATAGCTTTCCAGGCACAGGAGGCATTTTCTGACTCAGGTCAGCTCTGGTTGTGTTGCTCAGGGTGTCTCGGAGCACTGCTGGGTTCTTGTAAAGGGGGCCCTACCAGTTCAGGGCACTGGGTTGTACACCTCTCTCTGCCATTCTGGCACCTCCTAAAGATGCCAGAGAGGATTGTCATCTGAGACATTGGCCACTGCTAGACATGTGCACTTATCACCTTCTCACATGTAAATGCTCTAGAAATAGGTATTTAAGTACAGGTTTGCTGTACATAATGTAATGCTAAACACTGGCAATTAACTGCTTCCTATTGTGATGTGCAGGGATACAGAATTGTATAGGTGACTGATGTTTTTCTAGATACAAAATATTCCTCTTACAAAATGAGTTATTTTAATTTATTTTTCCCTGCAATTATCAGTAGCAGCAATTAGGTAGGTAGGTACATTTTTTGGAAGGTTACATAGATTATGAAGCAAGTGCATGCATTTTTATGTAAGTTTGCTTCATTAAATTCAAGAATGTGTGTGGATTCATATCCTACAGCAAATTTTTATTGTGGTTTAATTTAGCATTTCAGGCATTTCACTATTCAATATCTTGCTTTCTACATATGTACATTTAATATGTATAATTTTGATCTACTGCTATCAAATAAGCTGAATTAGTAAAAGGCAACACAGTGTTCAAATAATTTTGCTTGATGAATACTTTAAAGCCTATAGAAAATACAGTGGAAATGCTTAAATTCTCATTAAAATCTGTTTTACTCAGTGTTTTGCACAGTAATACATAGTAAAGCTCATTATTAGGTAATTTCTTGGGCAGTTTTCACAGTGGTAACATGGTTATCTATCTTTTATCTAGAGATACTTCACTGTAAAACATACTCTGTAAAAAGGAGGGGTTTTAATTAACAAATCCAGTAGTATTAATTTTAAGCCCAATTGAAGTACTAAGCCAAAAACCAAGAGGGTATGCATTTAAGTAGTATATGTCCAGTAAAAAATGCTGTTCACATGAACACTGATCTCATCTGCCACATGTAGTTTGTTTTTTTTAAATGGAGGAACAGTTCTTCCTTGGAAGCTGAATAGCTGTATCAGCGTTTCATTTCCTGAGTAATAGATGTCTGGACCAGGTTACCGCAAATTAATCTATATCGTCATAGGTCTTGGTCTGTTGGAGGGCTCTGCTGACTCTAGGGGTCTTCACAGGAGCAAAGCACAAAAATGCGGGTTTCTTCCTTGGAAATGAACAAATTGTTTTATTTGAATACCCCTAGTAATGTTACTTAAAGTATTCAAAGTTCTGTTGAAGTCTTACAGGATCTTTTAGTTTAGCATGTTCAACGGGTGCTTCCCTAAAGGGGCATCACACCAACAACTTCCATTTCGAACCTTTATTTGTATCTATGTATATTTGAGCACTTTCATCTAAACTTGATTTTCCCCCTCCCTCTTTTAAATTGAATGTCAAATAACAGGAAAATCAGATTTAATAGGTATTATTTAAAAACTGTTGAAGTGTTGCAAAATGTAATGAGATGGAATATCAGCCTTGAAGTTTCATTTTAGTTTTGCATCATCTTGGGATTTTTGTCCATTAATATGTTTCTGTAGACTTGAGGCGTAGAATGCTCTCTGTTTGTCTCTATCCTTGGTGGATATATTTAAATTAGGCATTACATCTAATTTTGTTAATTATATTTGATTTGTGCTTGTAATAGTATGAAAACTACCAAATAGTAAAACCACCTCTTCTGCAAAACAGAGTATTTTAAAAAAGAAATTTATTACTTTTTTCAAAGTACTCTCTGTGTCTGTAGATTATACTCTTTAAAAAGTAACACATATGGAAAATGCTTTGTGTTTTCATGAGGTTAATGCCTATATTAAAAAAAATGCTGATAGCAGTTTAATTGTTCATGCCATAGGGTGAGAATTATTCCAGAGGAGAAGCATTCTCCTTGGGAGGCCTCGGTGAGCATCACCACCCACCTCTGGGCAGTGCCTCGAACAGCAGTTGCTCACGGAGCTGCACGCTCGCAGCAGCGAGGGAACAGCTGCTGCCTTTGTGTGCTTTTGCAGCTCCCTTAACAAATGGCTGATTAGAAATTGAGCAAAAAATGATACTCAGCACAAAACAGGAAGGTGTCTTGTGCTTCTGAAGTGTGCATGTGACATGGTGAGAGGAAAAGGAGATGCAGTAGGAGGAAGTATTGTCTCCCTAGAGAGATTTGGCTTTTCAGTGCCATGGAAAATGAGTCTTGTTTTGTATCATGGAAAGTCAGGTGCTGCAACCCATCAGCAGCTTCTTTTTTTTTTTTCGGGGGGGGGTAGGGAGAAGAAAAATTCAAATCAAGATGTATAACTGTGTGTCTGAGGCAGTATTTTAAAGCTGTCTGTTGTGAACTGCTATAAGTAGTAAAAATGTTCCTTAAAAATGTCTAATTCCTTCTGTCATGTGAAGATACTCTGAGGTGAACACCAGTAGCTCAACTTGGAGGTTTGCTGCAAGTTCTGGTGTAGACAATGCACATAAAATTAATTGCTGGAGAGCTGACGGTGATTGTATGGATTTTTCCTGAAGTGTTGCTCTAAGTACTCATCAGTTCCAGCTAAATTTCAAGAAAAACATGGTGGCAGAAGCCTCCATTTGGTGCTGAATGGCAGCCTATGTGAATTTACAGGCAATAGGAGAGGATGTGGTCAATGAAACAGCTGCTTTTGGTCTAGGGCTCCTCCCTGTTAAGCCACCTGGGTAGCTGATCTGCCTTTAGGCGAGGGAAAGAACAGAAGATACATCCTGGTTGAACAGAGAGGTGTCTACTACCTATAACCCTTGCTTATAAAAAGTAGGGATTGCTGTCATACATTATTGGGTCACCTCATGCCATCATCTTTTCCTTTCCATTTCTCCTGGAAATGACAGCAATACTTACTTTATCCTGGAGAGGCTGTGATGACTGCATCACCCTCTACAACTCCCTGAAAGGTATCTGTAGTCAGGTGGGGGTTGGTCTCTTTCTCCAGACAGCAGCTGCCAGAACGAGAGGACACAGTCTCACTCAAGCTGTGCCAAGGGAAATATAGGTTGGATGTTAGGAAAAAGTTTATTACAGGAAAGGTGATGAAGTATTGGAGTGGTCTGTCTGGGGAGGTGGTGGAGTCACCATCCCTGGATGTGTTTAAAAAAAGACTGGATGTGGCACTCAGTGCTATGATTTAGTTGAGGTGTTAGGGCTGGGTTGGACTCGATGATCTTGAAGGTCCCTTCCAACCTAATGATTCTGTGATCCTTTGAAAAGGATGATTTAGATTTGTTTGGATATCTTTGGTGACCTACAGGCCACAGGCCTGTAATTAGTTGAAGAGATTTTTTTCTTTGAATTATTGGCCCTTGTACTGTCATACACAGTCAGTGGGAGCCCATTTGAGTTTCAGCTACAGCTGCCTCCTGATGCTGAGTTAATAGCACTTTTTAAATACAAAATAAATTCATGGCGCCTGATGCTAGTTCAGAATTAACATTATTTTTAAAGTCCTGGTGCTGTGATTCTGACTGCTCAGGCTTATTTTCTGGCACACCAGGTATTGTAGAAAGCAGGGCAAGTGTGGAGAATGGGTTTGCGCCCCCACTCTCCGGCCACCCTCTTGTGCATGTGCGAGACCTTCCTCAAAAGCCAGACCTCGGTACAAACACAGTCCAGACTGTTTACAGTGAGAGAACACCTCAATTCAAACTGCTGTCAGAGAGCAGGTATTAATCATGCCAATATTCAGCAAGCCATGTGTGAGAGCTTTCTTGTTCCTTTGAGCTTAATATGGATAAAGCCAGTAAAGAAAGAGAAAATGGAAAAGGTGGCTTCACTGATAAGAAAACCTACCATAAACTTTGAATTAGTGACAGTGTGTACCAGATTTGCCTCTGGAGTGTTTCATTAGTATTGTGTACTGCCTCTGCTGCATGTTAGCTTTCTGCTGACATGTCACCTGAGATAACAACATCATCTATTTAAAAGACTCAGGAAAGAGACAAATTAGTTTCCTAGTGTCCTAGGGAAAATGTGAGTACTAAATGCATTCACAGTGTTTCCACACTCAGTGGAAATTGTTCTGTTTGTGATTTTCACATTTTTCTTAGTAAAATAGAAAAAGCCCCGAATTTCTTTTCTTTTCCTCAGATCATGTGACAGACTGGATGAATCTCATTCAGGAGATGAAGTAATGTTCAATAACATTATGGGACCAGCTGCTCTCTTTGTATAATTTGCTGCATGGACTGCATTTGCAGAGCCCAACAAGGTCGAAACCAATTAGCTGATTAGAAAGTGCCAGAAATAAGATAGAACACTTGAGTGACAGCAGAAGTAAATACAGTTCTCCACTCATTTTGTTTAGTAATACTGGCCTAAAGATTTATATGGAAAACACTGAGCAGTATATCGTGCCTAAAATGATATTTATTCAACACCTTTTTTTAACTTACTTAAGAGATCCTTACTTACTTACTTAACTTACTTAAGAGATGAAGTTGCAATACTAACAAGTACAAATCTTGCAGATGAAATGGCAGATTTTAATAAATGGAACAGCTGAGTATCGATCTAAGTCAATACTCAAGAGCTACATAAAAGCAGCTACATAAAAACTGAACATTTTAATAGGTTTATGGTAACAAGATAGTTGGGGTTTTTTTAAAGTATTATCTCATTTAAATGTAAATTTCGTGTTCCATTATCAAAGTGCTTTTTAATCATTCTGCATTTCTAGGGATATAGGATCAGAATCATATATTGCAAGCAAGATGGCTGGTGATGAGATGTGAACTACCTGGAAGGTAGCATTCAGAGCAAATGCTAAAAAAATAAACAGAAATTGGATTCTGGAGGGCTCCATGCTTTAAATATATGAGCTGTACTTTTCAGCTCGCAGATAAGCTCATGAAAGCTATAATTTATCAAATTCTCTCTAGGCTGGTGCAGAAAAGCCCAAGGGCAGCAAAGAAATTGGGAATGATGGTAGGCTTTGTGCGTAGGGTCTACAGAAGCGCAGCAGCACATCCCATGACACCACTTATATCTGTGGGTGCGGGACAAATTGTGTCTTGGGTAGGAGAAATGAAGCCAGCCGAGTGTAAACAGAAGCATTTATAGCTCTCCCGTCACAGGCATGGCGGTGACCTCAGCATGGCTGCCGATACGTATCCTTGAGCCCTGCTAGAGCAGAACATCTTTCATTAAACTCAAAGCACCTATCTTGGCTTGCACAGGGCTCCCTCTAGGATGGATGTCCCTGGAAGCCTGGTCCAGGTAGTTCCTACAAGTTCTGTGGTAAAGGAGAGCAAGCTATATCTTATTTAGAGCAAGTTGAGTTGAAGGCACTGAGCTATATTCTTTCATCCCTTAACATGTATAAATGCTGTGTAACATTGCTGTCAGGAAGTATTGGGAAATAACTGTAATAAGTGGCATACTAAAAGAGGTGGCACAAGTGTGAATACCTATTTGTTGTAGGGCAGTGTTGGAGACAGTATGCTTGTGTACACTGTCACAGATAATTGTTTTCTGAATGAAGTTGTTTGTACATAGTTGTTTACTCTTTCTTTTGTGTTTGTGTAGCAACAGTTGCTATTAATGTTGCCTTTCCTTATTTACATTTTGCTAGGGTTGAAACAAGCTCTAACTATCACTACTGGTAATGGTACCATTTTTTCATCATCTATTTGTTTTTTTTTATGTAAGTGGGTTTTTATTCATTTCTTTAAAATAAACTCTAAGTAACTTACAAATAAAACAAGCAACTATTGCAATAGCAACTGAATGTAAGACATGGGCTTTTTCTGGGAACTACACAATTGACTTAAAAGAAGGATGTTTAGTAATAGTAAATTAATTTGTTTACTAGTTTTTGGACCAATTTACAGCCCTTTCAGTCAGGTGCCTGGAGCTGTGAGTGGTGCAGGCTGGTAATTGGTCCATCAATATGGCAATACCAAATGTATACAAAATGGGAAAATATACTGTAGTCATGGCACAGAGCCTGAGATGGGGACAGTTAGCCAGGATTCAGTCAACACCTGGATTATTAATTTAGCTTTGAAAATGCCTTCTCAAGATTCTCCTACAATGGCTTTCCCAGTCAGTTCTTGGCTCTTCTTTTGGTCCAATAAAAAGTCTTGAGCATGTTGTAAAAGAACTGCCATGGTCGCACTGACACTTACTCTTTGCTCCTCAGTCATTTCTGTTCAGAAAAATGAAAAGGTTAGTGGTTTTTAAATATCTCTTCACAGGGGTCTGTGAGAACTGAACCATCTAAATTCATATATCTGGTTAGATATTTTATTTATATATTTTTCTTTATGAAAAATATATACTTGACTGTCTTGTCAGTTCTTACCTCCTCAGGAAGAAATCACTGGTGTGAACCTGTTTTTGAAAGTGGCTGTTAGTGGAAGAGTGGTGGAGTGGCATTACAAAGTTTTTTTGTCCCCTCCATTCAAATTTCATATGCTAAGAGCATCTCTTGTATATCTGAATAGTTATGTAAAAAAGACAAAACAAAATTACCATGCCTGCAAAATTATTCTGTCTTAAATCTATTAGAAATGTAGATGCATTGAGATGAGGATAAGTTATAGATTTGCGATCTCATAAATTGAGTTCTTCGTGACTGGTGCTGGATAGTCTTTCTCCTTTGTATTTTGACTTCTGTAAGATAGAGTTGATAGTCAAGTATATGAAAATGTCACTTAACAGTGCAGTAGAAAAATGTACTTAGTAGAAATGTACTTAGTAGAAAAATGAAGTAGAAAGATCACAAATATCTCAGGGGCATGAAATAGCGAGTTCCACAAAAAAGTTAGGTAGATTGTTTTAATTAACACTTGTTTTAATTTAGTCTGTGGAAAAAGTGAATAATTCTGTAAACTGAAGATTTCTATTTTGTTATCTTCTGATTATCATGCATAGCTTCTCCTGAAACATGGTAGTTGCTGTTTAAGGAAATTCAAAAACATAAGATAGGTAGGGGTCTCCTTGGCTGCTAACTCCAGCTCCTTACTGTTTCAAGTAGCCCTTCATATTGATCCACCTTCTGTGCTTATAAAGCACACTGCAGGTACATGTACTTCTGGGGAAGGGACGGGAGCTGCATCCATTTTTTCTATTCCAGGGCTGTTAGAGGTTCTCATCAGTTTTTGTTTTGTGTATTTTTTGATTTGCAGCCTAACTTTATTCATGACCACCTTATATTTATTTATTTGTTCTTGTGCCAGCTGTGGCTCCTGCACCGAATAATTTCTCCTTCTTTTCACTATTCAGTTCACTGGTATATTTTCTCTTGACTTTCATTTCACCAGACCAGATATGCTTAAGCATTTTCAGTCTCTTTCTGTCAAAGAGATTTTCCATTTCTCTGATCGTGTTGGCACCTCTTTTCTGCACCTCTTCCAATTTAAGCTTATCATTCTTTAACATGAGTGAACAGGGTTCTATGGCAATTTAGAGATAGCAATGATTAGATTTTTCCCATATCGGTATTTCCTTCTCTCCTGAAAAATCTTGTTTGATGCAGCTTAGAGTTGCATTGTCCATAACACTAACAGCTAATACTTAAATCCTATGACTTATCCTTTTCCACCTCAGTCATTTTCAACTGATGAAATTCTACCTTATGGAAGAAATGATATTATTAGTCCTTAGGGGGATGGTCTTGCCATTTATATGCTAAATTTTTAGTTCACTGGTGTTATTCGTGTTCTCAAGGTCACACAGTTCTTTGCATACAAATATCCCAGTGCTCCTTGGTATTGATTATCTCCCCAAAAATGAATTACCAGGATAGGTCACTAATATAGTACTGACACTTTGGGTAAAGTAGTTACAAAAATAACAAGATTTCTCCCAAGACTGGTCATTCAGGAGCTCTCTAAATAGCTTCCCTCTAGCCTGAAACTTTCTAACAGTAACCACTTTCATTTCCCCTTTAGTTACTTACTGACCTAATATTTCTGATATTAATCCTAATTTTGTGTCAACTGAGTAATGATTTCCCATGTGGCATGATATGAAAAATGCTTATCTGAACTTCTGATATGTGAGGTCTCTCACATTTCCAGCGTCTGATAATCCCCAGAACCTTGAAGATAGCTACTGAATTGATACAGTGTGATTTGCCTACTCATCCTCCTTTTCCTGCATGTCTTTAAATTAAATACATTTACTCTGAAAACTTTCTTTGAAAAAATACACATTTTTGAAAAGCTTTCCAACTATCTGATGCTCTAATTGCTTCCTCCTCTCTCCTACTTTGCTGCCCTATGTTATTCCACTCTCTTCTATACCTATAGGAAAAGATAATGATCCTGCTACCTGAAATATCCTCTTCCTGTTCTTTCAGACTTTGGGCTGGAAATTGTTCTTGAGCCTTTGTTCTAGTTTTATAATTAACTGATCATTTATATTTTTTATTCCTATTATACATCTTCATCCCTGCACTCAATATTTTCATCCTAATCCTAAATTCTGTGCCATCTTCACTATATTTTGATATGTTTCTCATTTTTCTTCTTTGTATTTCATTCGTATAGGTGAAAAATATTTCACTATGTACAGATTTATTTATTCCTAATCCCAGCCCATCTGCATGCATATAGTTGTTTGCGAAGAGCAAATATTTTTGAGTAATAAAATTTCTTTGAATTAAACAGCAGAACCCTGTAGATCTCAATCCTTAATTCCATACACAAAACTTTGAAGTAACTTTTTGCTTACAAATGCGCTCCTTATACATAGCGTTAAGCAGATATTCGAAGGAACAGCATAATTTATTTGCTTGGGTTTTAGTCTAGCCTATCCTGTGCAAATAAAATTAAATACTACAGTCTGTGTTAGAAAGCACATTAAGTTCTCCTTCATGTGTTAAGTCAATCTAGTGTTTAGATTAAGTACAGTTTTGGAAGACTGAAAGGAGGACATGGAAAATGTCAGTCCAAAGATAGTTGGGAGACTGTTCCCCAGACAAGTTGAATGTGTGAGAAAAATAAGGCTGAAATGAAGCACCCTAGAATGAAAACTTTGAAGTTGGATACAAAGGAGCAGAAGTTAATGCAAAAGGAGAAAAGAGGGAAAGAAAAAAAGCCGTAAGGATGGCCATCACTAGCAGGCACAGACTGTACAGGGGAAGCAAGATCCAGGAGGGTCATGGGGTTAGATATTTTACTGGGGTAGAACTGAGTTTCCTGCTATGTGAAGAAAGGTGACTGCCATTTCCCGCCAAAGCAATGTGAAAGATCAGGGGGTAAACGGAAGAGGAAAAATATTTTGAGCCTTGCGGAGAAAGATATTCACTGGAGGCAACCACAGCTTCAGTGACACAGTGGAATTGAAGTCTAATATAAAGAAAGCAGTGTATACTAATGTACTATGATTTTTTCACCTGAGACCATACAGTGACAATGAATGGTTCTAGACGTGTTTGGGTTAAGTGAAAGGGAAAAAGAAGTGAGAGATCAAAGTTTAATTCTTATTTACTTTTTATTTGTTTACCCAACACAAACATTAGAGTAACTTCTGCTAACTTTGTTGACCTTTGTCTGTAGGATGTCATTAATATGGGGATGTTTTTTGCCTTTTGGGAGGAATATAGTGTCTTTCAAGCTTATAAATAATTCAGATACTCCATAATGTGTTGCATAGCTTGCCAGATACTGTGCCACTAATCTGATTCAGGTTGGTGTTTCAAAAGAAACTATTTTAATTCTCATAATTCAGTATTATGAAAAGTTCCGGGTCCTTTTGTATGGATTTTGATAATAGGTGCTGTAATCATAGTGTAAAAGCCTTCAGTATATTAATTTAACAGTACAGAGCAAAATTCAGAACTTCTTGCCTTAAGAGATCATGGGGTTTCTTCAGAGGTTTCCTGCCTTTTTTTTTTTTTTTTTTTTTTTTTTAATTATTTTCTCTTATTTTGGTGAACAGTTTGCATGGCCAGGAAAAGGATCATGAAGGGTCATGAGTCATTTGGGTGGCTGAGAGCTGTGGTGTGTGTGACTGCATTTGCCAGATTTCTGTTGGATCGCACCTACTGCAGGAGAGCGGGATGTGTTTTACAGCAGAGGTGGCCAAGCTTTCACAAAGCTTCCCTGGCTCCTTCTTGGGGTACCTTGCTGTGTAACTTAGAATAATCCTTAGCTTGTTCAGGACTGCATGCTGTAAGGAATCCATCATGGTGATTCTTCATCCTCGTTGAAGTACCAGCTCATTCTTCCCAGAAAAAGTGTTGGAGCTGTTCTGGACATATAGCTACTAGGCAATTAACTGGGGCAAGACACTTCGATGCCTTCCTGAGAGGTAGAAAAGAGTTCAGTAAGTTTTAATGAAATTAAATTGATTGTGTGATCTTTTAGACAGTGCCAAACATCCAAAGTGAGTGAAAACTTCAAAACAGAAGCTTAACTCTTGTGCCTGTTGGAGAATCTCATGGAGCTCCCAGCAGTTCCTGCTATGGGACTGCTCTGACCCCTAATCAAGAAATGTAGAGCCATCATTTGTGGTGTTTAGGATATTATAACGGCCACAGATGCCAGTGGCATAGGAGTTCAGTTTAAGACAAGTTGCAGAAGATGTATATAATGGTGAAAGGGGGTACAAGTCCCAGGAAACAGGTTTGAAAGAATACATAAAAGGTCAGTTTTGATCATAGCCAGAATTACACAGGTCATTTCTGCAGCTTTTGTGCTGAATACAGTTTGGCCAGGCTAGCAGTCAGTACTACTGACTGCTTTAATACATCCTGTTCTTTGCAGACACTATGTTTTGAAGCTCTAAATAGAGTCAGGAACCACTATTTGATGGGGTTTTTTTTTTAATTTTAGTGGACTCTGCATCATTGAGAAGACTTAGGAAATGTAAACTTTGGGGTTTTATTTTTTCCTCTAAGTTTTATTTGTAACAATAATAACTAATGAAGGCTGTGTCACAGAACCTGTTACTATAAAAGCTTATTTTCACCAGGAGAATATATTTTCCGTGAGTGATTTGTTGTTCTCATAATTTTAAGTATTTATAAATGATTCCTTTTAAGGATTAGTTAAGTTATATGGGGGGAAAACATTTCACTAGCAAATAAGTTCCCAGAGGAACAATAGCAGCAGCTGAGAAACCCTGTTATGGTAATAGAAAGGTTTATGGCTGTATGGGTCTATATGGGAGTCTTACACAAGCCTTTACTCTCATAAATCACTGAGATGTTAGATTATGCTGAAGGGATGAAGATGCTCAGCTGACTACATTTCAGCTACATTAGTAGTTGAGTCAGTGCTAAGGAATTATACAGATGTTTCTGTGTTTTAAAGGAATAGAATAAAAATGCACTTTTATCTAAATGGCATGCCAGTTTAATGAGTAATATTGAGAATGGTTGTAAAGAAACAGTATGTAACAAAATAAATTCTCTTCACTCAGGTTTAACACTGTAATTAAAACACAAATGCTATTTATGGAAAAACCTGTTGTTAGAAAACAATTACAATAGCTTGTTTTATTCTGTTCTTTCATTGAAAGACGAAGAATGTTACTCAATTTTTCTGTTTTCAAGTAAAATGCTATTGAATTTTCATACATGATCATTTTGCTCTTTTTCTCCTCCTGTCTGTCTATTTCACTTTCAAGTTTTAAAGAGCTATTTTTTCCAGAAATAATTGGGTCATTTTTAATTGCTGTCAGCAATTTGTTAGTCAGAGTAAAGCTTACTGTAGTTCCAGTCATGGATTTGTGAAAGCTTCCAGTATTAACTGCTGTAAATAGCTCTTGTGGCAGCACACTGCCCTCCTCTCCAGCCCAGCTCGCTGGACATCCATGTCCTCTGCTGTTTAAATGAAGGTGGAACGTCCTGCCCTGAGATGTTACATTCTCGCTATACCAGTTTTTTTCTGAGCGTGGTATTCAAAGAATACACAAAACCATGCCAAAATAGTTGGTTATTAATGGTTATTAATATATCCAAAACTACAGATGTATCTTACGTTATAAATCCTTATTTTCATGAGTTTTATATTAGAATATCCATATCAGAAGGGTTTTGTATTTTCAAATGGATACATTTCAAAGTAAGCTCTACGCAAACACAACGTTGTAATTAGATAACATGTCACTGCCGTGCATTTTGTTCATTTGTTTTTCTACTGCCTCGATAATTATTGTGGTGAGATGTTCTCCTTATTTACTGACGTTCTGTAGGATCACAGCAGTAATTCACCTGAAATGACTGTCTGCAGTCTTACAGGGTCTTACGGCTGAAGCTTTTTGAATGCTAATGTAGGTCATAATTAATCAATAGTGATTGTGCAAAACATAAAACATTTATATGATCTTCATAACTGGCACCTAAATTCTCCACAAGAGACAGCCTGAAATAGTAGCAGAGCTTGTCCTTGCATGTCTCTGTTGCAGGCTTTTCCTGTTTGATGTGCTGGCATGCTTGCCCTAAATAGTCTCTGAGGTGAGTTGTTTGGATGTGTCATTTCAACTGAATACTGCTTTGCATACTCCTATAGCACATGAAAGAATAGAATACCAAAAGAAACTCTAAATAGCATACAGCAAAATATGAAGTATTATTCTTTTCTGCTAGTCTTACAGAAGCAGCACTTTAATCTGTGAATTAATATTACGTCTTAAAATACCATTTTGAGGAGTTAATAAAGAAGAAGCATTATGTGCTTATTGAAAGACTGGTGGTTTGCTTCCTGTGTAAAACAGTCTTAAGCTTCTTCTAATGTTAAGAACAAGCACATTCTTTTCTCAACTGTTTATGTTTTATCCTTATACCTTCATTAGGATGGATGTTTATAGCTTACATTCTTTGTTCTAAGATTTTTACTACTATGTTTCTGCATAGGCATTACAGTAGATTTTTTCAACAGAAACAGGACTTAAAATTGGCAATTTACGTAAAGTGACTGGGTACTGCATCCTGATTCTCCAATAC
Organism: Poecile atricapillus; assembly: GCF_030490865.1. NCBI lineage: Eukaryota > Metazoa > Chordata > Aves > Passeriformes > Paridae > Poecile > Poecile atricapillus. Next base: position 37,792,821 of record NC_081289.1, on the reverse strand, counting down.
CAATGTCAGTATATGTTTAAACTCTTTGGTTTATTGCTGTAATGTTTTTCTTTGTTTTGACTGCATATTTACACAATACCCAGCACACTAGGACTCTGATCTTAATTAAATCTCAGGACTGAGCTGAAAAAAGAGTGAATATTTATTGTCTGGGAAAAAATGTGGAAGGGAAGGATCTGGGATCCAATAGATACATGTAAAATGAAGCAAACAATTCTCTTCTCGCTCTTGTCCACCCAAAAATCAACTGACCAGCAACTAGAGGAACAGTTAAAAAATTAATTTAGGTCCTTAATTCTTCAAATACACGTGGGAGACCAAGTGGTTAGCAAATTCATTAATGTTTTTTAAGTCAGCACTGACACAATACTATGTCTACAAAAAATGATCTATGCAATTAATTTGTAACTCTTCCTTAGGAATGTGTGAAAATGAAATCACATGAAGGTGAGGGAAAGCTTTGGTGTACCATAAACATTATATTGCATTATATTGTATAAAGGTAATAACCTAAAACTGTATGGATGCCAGGAGGAGCTCTGCAATTGCAAAACCCGTAGATGAAGCTGATTATGTTTCCTAAGATGCTGGCATTTTTTCCAAAAGATGGAGCTAATAAACTTTTCATACCCTCGTTTAAATTTTGCTTTATTGCTTTGAGTGATAAATTTTGATGTTTACCTTTTTTTTGGAAAATAGATTTCTGATTGGCATTATTAAGGATATTGTTAAGAAGTACTGGAGGTATAGGAGGTGACCAAAGTCAAACATGGTAAGTTTTACTGAAATGACTAATTATAATAGATGCCTGACTCCCGTGAAAGTTACTGGAAATAAGGTGCTTACTCATTTGGATGCTTTTGTAATCTCCATTAAATGCTTTTGTGCATCTTTAGACATGTAAATACCTCATCTGCTGGTCTAAATAAAGAAGTGTGTGCCCTGGCAACATTTACAATGACAGAAGTCAGGTATGCTTTGCCTCAAATCAGTGGGCTTTGTTTGTTTTTGCCTCCATCTGAAGATACTGTAGATGTAATCAGTTTGGTTGCCAGCTGACAAAAAAAAAAAAAAATTAAGCAAGAGATTATACTTTAGGAGAACAAATAAATGTATTTTGAAGATGAGGAGACAAAAACTAAAATTACTTCCATATGATACAAAGCTGTAAGTGTGTGAAATATCTGGGTTAGTTTCATATATAACAATACCTGATTGTAAATACTTGGTCTAAAAATAGAAAATTGGAATCACACAATACACAGCTCTTCTGTTTGGCATCAGTTCCATAATACAATAGAACTTGTCATTTGTAAGCTTGTCTGGTTTTCAGTAAAATACTGAGAACAGTTTGATCTGTCCTGATACATCAAACAATACGGTGCAGGTGGTTTAAAAACAAAACAGTTAATCAAGCAAAATTTTACTTAAACTACCTTATGATTCATCAACCAGTCTGTGCACACTGTCAGTTGTGCCTTTCTGAGCAATTTTTTATAGACTATTTAAATAGCCTGGACAGCATGTGGAACTGCTGAGAATAATATTGTATTATGAATTACTTCTTCAATTTGTTTTAGTTCAGTATGGACTGACAACATGACAGTAAGTCAAGAAAACTGGTGCTTTCTTGAATGAAATGCAGTATAACATTTATTCTGGAAATTAAGTTTTGCCTCAAGTATTGTTTTTTCCATGTTAAAATATTCCAAAAGTAAACTATGAAATGGTGTGAGAAACAGAATTACTCAATCTTATTTAATCATATTTCTACTTCTTTTTACATATGTATTATCACAAACTTTAGAAGTTGCATTTCTATCAGTAAGGATCGCTACTAAGTTCTTACCTGCATGATTCCCATTCAAGCACAAACACCAACAGGCAATACCATGGAGAAGTTCCTTAGTGGACTGAATGCTAGTTGAATTTTTTAGGGAAATCAAAGAAATATTTGGCATACAAGGAAGCTGAGAGATGTCAAGTATATCAAGAATGTCAAGAACTGAACAAACTTTGACAGGCTGTAAATTAAGGGAATGGAATTAGAGAAATAAGAAAGGCCAAAAAAAGAGGGAACGGGGGATAATGCAGTTATGGACATGGGGTGTTTATAAAGTTTATTATATACTTCCTGGAGCAAAGACAGTTAAGTAATTTTTCTTGTGCTGCACTTTGGAAAGTGGAACAAGACGGAAATGAGGCTGGTAGCATCAGAGGTGACATCTGGTTTGAGGACTATGACCTCGGTAGTTGCATTTAGACTGCATGAGTAGTGCAGGGTGTCCTGGTTGCTTGTTCATCAGCGTGCCTGGAAACCAGGGTGGAAATGGTAGGAGAAAGAAAATGAGGGAAGATCACTGTGTGCAGTTAGATATCATTCTGGCTAACTTGAGACATGAACTGTGACTGAGTGTCTGTAGAGTCTGGGTCAGATGGAGCTAAATTCCTTCATCCCAGCTCATACGCCGCTGATTTAGGTTAGTGACTAAAGCAGTGGTGGTAACACACCAGGGTTTGAACTGTTGCAGAGCAGCACCTGCACAACAAAAAGGCCTTTTCTAACTTTGCCCATAGCAAGTAGGCTGGGAGCAGCTTTGCAAGAGCTTGGGAGGGAACACAGCCAGGCCAAGTGACCCAAATCGACCGAAGGGGTGCTGTGTGCCTTAGAATGTCCTGCTCAGGGATAAAAAGTGCAGGCTGGTCTTTCCAAAGGAGTTGTTGCTTGGAGGCTGTTTGAGTGCCGGGATGCTGGTGGGAGGGCCTTTGCTTCACTTGTGTATTTTTGCCCTATTTTTTTCCTTTACTTTTTAAATTGGCTTTTTCTCAACCTGTGAGTTTTTTCTTGCTTTTGTGATTCAAATTCTCTGCTCCATGCTTGGAGGTAGGGTGAATGGGCGGCTGGTGGGCACTTATGTTTTGGCCAGGGTAAACCCACCACATTATCTGAAACTTCAGTGTCCTTCTGAATCCTACTGCTCGGTAGCAGTAGGATTCAGTTGGCAGAAAGCTGCCAACTAGATATGAAGCAGTAGTGTCAGTTTATCTATAGATTAAAAAAATTTGATTGAAAAATTGAAACAAAAGAAAAAAGTAATATTAATGTATGTGTTTTACAGGAACTGATTATTCCAGTGGCCATTTGGGGGTTTTGGACATTTTTATGGCATTATGTTGCTACTTTTCTGATAAGTAAAATTATCTGTATCACTTAATATTCTGTTGGAGGTTCTCAGTAACTACTTGTTTTTATGATACATTATTTCACACCTTTTAAGCCTGATCATCTAATATTGACAAACCTCAGGAAATCTGTAGAAAACTAAGTAGACTTTTCATCTGCCTGTAACAGTGTTTTGGGAATTTTCAGTAGTATTTTTGAAGTAATTGCTTAAGACTGATTGAGCCATTGGTCATGACATTTTGCTTATCACCTGGAGACTATCTCAATGAGTAGAAACTTACTTTTGGTGCTGAAATAATCAACCAATACTAAATTTGTATCTGTTTATTTTCTTTCTATTTTGAGTCTTGAGACAAATGGTAGTATCTGTCATACTTAATGTTTTTCAGAATGTCTTGTTAAGGTGCAGACTAAAAGACTATAAAACTGTGATTCACCTACACCTTTGAAGAGGCACTACAGACTAGTTTCCTCTCCTGTTAAGTGACAGGCACTTCCTTATAGTTAAGAAAGCAGTACCTAAAAGACAAGTGAAAATTATTTAAAATGCTGTCTTTACTACAGCCAGGTTTTTCTGGAATTATGGATTGGTTATTAATACATTTATGTTCATAAATCTATATGCATATAATATGTGTGAAAGTTAACAGTAGATGAAGACTGAAAGATATGTGGGCCTGACACTCTTTTCTCTACCAAGGCAGAATTAACTGTGCTATGCATTTGTTTGTCTGAACCAATTAAAAAATCTCTTGTGTGTTGTAGTTTATGTCATTCTTGATGAAAACCTGGTTTCACTGTTGTGAGTTGGATGCAATATTCCCATGTTTTCCTGTTTCCAAAGAAGTGCAACTCTAAAATCTTGCTATCTAAGCTGTGTTGCCCAATTGGGCAGTAGGAACTCCAGGTTTAAAATACAAAGTGTTCCCACTCTTAAACGACACTTTGTTGCAATTTACCATAATTTGACTGCTTTATGTGTTCACCTATTCATGGTTTGGGTGTAGATTCTGACAAAGAAGCTTCCTGGAAAGTGGATGCTAAAGAGGTAATGATGAACTTGTCTTTCGTTCTAAATGCAAACACCAATTTTCAAGGGAGCTAATTAAAATCTTTATCTGATCCCTAGTTGCAAGAGAGCTCTGCCTGGGTGTATGTGATAAGTTCATGCTGTTAGAGATTTCTAATTTGATTGGGTTTTTTTCCCCCTGATTTTATGAGTACAACATTTTTTATTTATTTTTTTTTTTAATGTTGATAAGTCTTTGCTGGGGAAATGGCAATCTTCTCTTTAAATGTTGCAGTTGGGAAACAGTGCTTGGCAAATGGATTTTGGTTTTTTTGTGTGTGTGTATGTGAGAAAAATGGCAACTCAGCTCATCAAAGCTGTTTGTAGAGGAAAATACTTCTTTCCAGCCTAATTGGCTAATGAACTATTGTCTTGAAAAGATTTGAACCTGAGGTAATGTACCAGATTTTGATAAACTGTGAGCTTCTATTACCAGAGCTTTGTGAAGATTGTTTTGTCATCTTAAAAAGGATATGCTGAGTTTTCTAGATACAGAAGGGCATACTGTACATCAGCTTGATGCTGGCAAAGAACATTCAACTCTTAATCTGGCATTGCAAGTTGTCAGCTGGTCATGTTAGTTGACTTTAATAATTGCTAGTTGAGCAAGTCCACAGATCTGGAAGACAGAACATCAAAAACTTGCCCTTTCTTTGTCAACTTGTTAATTGCATGTGTTTAAGTTAATTTCACTCCTGACATGAAAAAACCCAGCTGTTTCTTCATCAGAGCGTTCTGTATGAGATACTTTGTTTAATATCTTTCATAAATTAAAGGTTATGCTCCTAGTTTAAGCTGGAAATGGTTCTTTAGTAGCAAGTAAACCAATTGATCAGTGTGGAACTGGAGATCATGGAATTAGTGTGGTATGAGAGGTCAGAATGAGAGTTTGAGGGTAGGAGTTGGCACATATAAGGAAATGTAATATTTTTGCTCTGTAGTGAACTATTGATTCTTACTTCTAATTGCATGCTTCAGCATTCAGCATTCATGTGGAAGAAAAATGTTTACAGTAAAGCAAGATGTCTGTCGCAGTCTGCTTTTGCTATAGTAAAAAAATTAATGATCAATGAAGTAAAAGCAGAGTGTTAGCAGTAACATCTGTACATAAATGAAGTGGAAGCAGGAGTGTCATATTTACACAGAATTTCAAATGGGATCCAATGGAGTAGGGTGCTAGTAGAAATAATCATTTTGTCTTCTTGTCACTTAAGTGCAGACCAAAGTGTGTATTTGCCTATATGTATTGTGTGCTAGTTTTGATTAGGAAGTAGAGAAATGGACCAGAATTTCCTTCACTAATTTTGTATAATTTTAATAGATAAGCAAGAATTTCAGTCCAAATTATTCTGGAAAAAAAAAATCCCCAAAAGGAAGGTCAAAAATTATCCTACTGAGGCAAGAGAGACCAGAAAACACATATAAGCTTGAATACTGACATGTGAGACAGGCACATTTTCTTTGAAAGGTGACAACTCAAAGATGTTGGCCACATGTCGCCAAGGTAATTTTTTTATAAATGTCTAGCTGTGTGCTACCATATGGACACCAAAAACAACACACAGGGAAGGAAAGAATTTGCAAGTTGCAGTTACCAGATCAGACAGTTCTGTGTATTCACATGACTCTGTACTGTAGTCACTTTGTGCTCTTGCTTTACTGGATAAAATGTATTTCCTCCCAGGTTTTAGACCATCCTGTTGGATTCTGTGTTAACACTTGTCTGCCTTGCACTTATCTATGCCATGTAAGGAAGTAAAATTGATCCAACGTTTTTATTGTTGTTATTATTGTTGTTGTTATTATTATTATTTTCTCCTTCACCATTCTGAATAACAAGAATCACTACTAATGGGATTATGGACATACCCAGTTTAAGCCATATTGTCCAAATTTTTCCAGTACAAGTAGTCTCATTTACAGTACTAAGGACTAGTGGGTGATGCAGATGTGTGATGCAGTGGTTTTGACTAATTCCTGGAATATGAAGACGCACATTTCCTTGCCTTTGCTTAGGCAGAAGTACAAACAACTTCAGAGCATCTCATTGAAATGGAAGAATGGTTCCAAAAATTCAGACCAGGGATTCTCTTAGCCTTGGATCTACAGTGTTAAGCATCTTATCACCAATAAGCCATAGCAGATTTCCAGAGAACAGGAGAGTGAGAATACATAACACATCTCTAGAAAATTCCCAGCTTCCACCTGTTTTCAGCTCAAGGGATTTCCTAAACATGGTGTGATATCACCAGCTCTCAATGAATCTCTTTTCTAAACTCATGTTAAGTTTCCCCATACAGCTTTTTTAAGTCTTCTAGTTCCCCCTAATACGTTTCTGGCAGTGTCATAGATCTTTCACCTGTTGGGCAGAGAACCACTTTTTTCTGTTTGTTCTGCACTTTGTTCCTACCAGCTTCCTTTAAAGTTGCTAGTTTTTCTATGTACAATGTTATGCCAAACCTAAAATGGTACCAAGGTAGAGTTTGAGTCCTCTGTCTTGATAAAAATTATTGCAGAAGATCACAGAAACCCAGCTTTGCAATTGGACTTACTTACAAACAGCTTTACAGAAGGAGAATATCATTTTTAAAGCACTGAGAGGATAGAAATTGCCCGCTGATACTTTTCCTCACAAAACTCTATTGCATATTGCAAACCTGGTCTGTATGGACAATAAAAGGCACTGAGATCAATCAATCTTTGTTTTCAGTTCTGTAGTAGGTACTCATACTTAACACAAGTTACACTAGAAAGCTACAAGGATACTGATATAAGTTGGATTTGTTGGATAGTTTGAATAATAGCCAATGTTTAGAAGATGAGGGAGATCTGATAAAAGTGATATAGGCTGTAATGATGTGGAATGGCTTCTTATTTAAATCATTTATCACACAGAAAATACTTCATATTGTTGCTTAGATTGAAGCTTAAAATTTGTGCTTTGGTGTAATTAACAATCATTTGCAGTAAAATAAAGAGATTGTCCGAATCTCTACATATGTCACCTGATAAATTTAGGTCAAGGCTGACTGAAAGATCTTGCTGGTCTAGATTGTTAAAGACGTTCATGGTTGTTTCAGAGTGGAGATAACTTCAATATGCTTCAGAATAAAGAAAATGGTTTTTGTTTAGTACAGGAGAAAAAATACCATCAGAAGTCCCTGGGGAAAAAAAAAAAAAAGTAAATATTACTACTGTCTTCCAAAACTAAAAGAAGTTTGCAGTTCTGTGAGTTTTTGTTCTTTTTTATTTTCTTGCCTGAATAATGGTGCTCCATGGAATTATTCAGTCTCTTTCTATGTTTCTAAATTTTCTGAACTTTTAAAAGAGACCAGTGTTCACAGTGGAGAGATAAATTTTTAAAAGTAACTGAAGGGATTAAAGAATGTGTGAACTTTGTACCTCAACAATTTGTGTTGGTAGTAAAAGTATTTTGCACTGCTAAATTGTGTTATGAGCACTGAATATTAGGAGCATGTAATAGTCCAATATGTGGTAGGTGGGCTACAGCTGTAGCATGATCATCTGCAGTGGAACATACTACTATACTTATTGACAGGAGCAGGAAAATCAATTAAATAGTTTTCTTCTGAACATTGGTTAAAATTACTTTGTTGACAAGATAGCTTTATATTGCAAACTGAGGTGATGTCTGTGTGTCCTTTCAAAATATCACATGAAGTTTTCTAGTAAAAGAAATATCTCAGTCAGAAAATACACATCCAAAGGCATTTTATCCCAGTCATTTGTGGCAGAGATGGCAGCAGGATGACACTGTAAATTTGCTTAGTTCTTTACTTTTTCTCTCTGAAGCTGCTTGTTCTTTATAATATAACTGCAGGCAAGCCCTTAAGTTTGCAGATGTAAATAGCTAGTGTCAGAATGTGTTTCATGTAGAGCAGAGCTATAGCTTCACCTGAATACCTCTCAAGGTGAGGCTGTCTGCTGACCCTCTTTGTAGCTCATGTTACAGAAATGAACAGTTAATCTTTCCTGTGGACAGATTTGTTTTTTTCCCAGAAAGCAATGAGCGCAAACTGAATGTATCTTCATCTTCATTTCTGGTAGCATCCTTTATAAGTTGCTCATTGACCTTTCTTGATAAGAAAGCCTTTTCCCATCATTTTTTAATACCTGCTGCCTCCTTTCTCTCTCTTACTGCATTTCCCCCCAGATGTTCATATTACTGAGGAGGTGTCTGAGAACCAGGCTTTTGATGGAGAAGAACTAATTCATTAAAAGTATACCACAAGCTTAAATATCTTTTTATGCAATTAAAAAAGCAGGACACAGCAAAACAAACACCTCCTGCCCCAAACCTCCATTTTGTTTGCATTTTGTATCTCCATAGATGACACATAAAGGTTTTCCACAGACAGAATTAGTATTCTGGCAAGCTCTCACTTGTGGTCCATAGACCACCAAAGTGCTGACAGATGCACTGTTATACAGAAATGCAAAAATTATATTTGTGTTTCTGTATGTATCCTGCAAAACCCCAAAACATTCAGATCTCTCCTTGCTACTCTGTTCCAGCTCGCTCAAGCCATCTGCTTGGTTTTCCTGCTGCATTTGGTCTCATTAGTCATGTTCACATGTACTTCAGGCTGCTTAATTTCATTATGCAAAGTATTATGCACTGTTCATCCAATAAGTGAGAGAGGTTCGTTCTGCTCCCTAAGGGACTTGTAAAAAGAAGTTCTAAATCTCTAAGAAAATCTAAAAATTCTTGTTGGAACATGGTTCATGCTTCATTGTTACCTATATTAAAATGTACTAAAACTTACTTATAGATTTATCTATCTTTTCCTGACTCCCAAATGTTAAATCCTGTCTCCTTAGAAATATTTGTATCTAACTAGGATTTTTCAACACAGTTAAGATCTTGACACAAAACCATATTTCATATTTTAAAGTTTCCTTTTTGGCAGATTTAGGGGTTTTTTTGCCTAGCAGTGAGATTGCCAGTTCTTACAGAGTGTATTTGTGGCCGTGCCTGTGAATATTCACTAGAATTAACAAAATCATAAGCCTTTTGAAAAGGAAGAGAACTCACAGAGGGAAGAGGAATCTGTTAATGAAACAAAGATGGAAAATCTCCATTTGCAGTCATTACTAAGTGTGCTCTGGCTTCTCAAAACTCCAGAGGCTGACTGTGATAAACTCTAGTGTCCCTATTACCAATAGACTTTGTTGCAAGATGAAGAAGATTTTAAAAGAGTTACCTGTGATGGCTTTTGGCAGTCCCTCTGTGTGTTACACCAGATAGAACTCTGCCAGGACCCCAGTGGACAGAAGAGGACCAGAAAACTGATCAGCCTTTAGCTGAGGAAGGAATGGCTGGGGCTTGATGGGCAAGGGCAGTGGATTAATAGTCAACCTGGATAACGAGAAAGGGCATAAAAATTGGACATGGAATGGGAAACTGGAACTGACCAGACAAAAAGAGTCACAATTGGCAGGGAGCTCCAGAGAAGACAGATTTAATGAGGAATTGGATATCTGGACAGCAGATACAGAGCTGCCAGCATAACTGCCAGGAGTATCAGCCAGTAATCCTAGCTCGAGAGAACTGGGAATGGTTGAGAAATGAGCCAGGAAGGCAGGAAAATGAAATTCAGTGGGAGTTGTCTTAGATATATAGGAACATACAATATATGCTACGTGCTCTGAAGAAAAAAAAAAAAGAGGTGGAGAGGATCCATTATTTGGTGTATAAAATTAGTGGATTTTTTTATCCTAAAAATTTTTCATCATGAAAATAATTATTTTATTTTAAGAATATGCTCTATAAGGTATATGAATTCTAGAGCATTCACATAATAGGAGGGGTAAGCCTCTTCAATTCCTTAAAAAAACAACCTAGGCACTGAATAAGCATAGCTCCCCACAAAAAAATTGTGACTCAGAGACTGTCATAAAGCCACAGAAATAGACTGAATTAAACTCTGAGTGCTTGACATTGCAGTGATGTTCTTTTATTAATGTTGTGGTTTGCATCTAATGAGTTTAATTTCACTTTGTTGTTTTGATAAATAAAGATATTCTATCCAGACAGCCACAAGCTAGAAAATAATTGTTGACTGTGAAAGTCAGAACATTTTTAACCAGCTTTTCCTGATAGTTATTTCATTAAAACCCTCGGTCCTGGAGTAATTTAAAGGCTTCAGTCTTTCTTTCCTTTTCTAGTGGAAAAGACACATTGTGTGGAGCTCTAAATTCATGTATCCCCAGACTTTGGTGACCCTAAATTCAATGCAATGCACCTTGATGATACGGACTTTATTACCTAAAAATTAGAAGGCAAGTAATAAGTCTATACATTTACAGAAAATTCCATCATTTTTACAGCATTGATTTCTTAGTACTTAACCAGTGAAAAATGAAAGCTTCCAAAGTATTTAAAATAATTTTAATGAATTTTTTATTTAACTCAATGCTTCTGTTGTTTAAAAAAAATCTTTATTTGTAATTTTGCAGTTTTAAATGTTGTCAAGTGCAAGAAAATTAAATACTGATAGTACTTCCTCCTAAGAAAAATAATCAAAATAAGATAATAATCATAAAAGATATGGGGGCTGAGGACAGGCTTTATGGGGTGAGGTTGGGCAAGGATTCAAGGCATTTAAGACTGAGAAGGATCCTTGAACCAGACTCATGTGACTTCCAGCATATTGTTTAATATTTGTGTACCCTAGCTTTCATCTCTAGAACAAATATATTGATACAGCTTTTACTCGTTTATCCTTTGCTGTCTAAGGGATTTGATTTATAAAAATCTTAAAGATGTCTAACAGCCTTGTTCAAACAACTTCCAGCTCAGTGAGCATTCAGTCTTAACTGGAGCTTCTAGTTACAGCTGTGAGGAAAAAGTCATGTGAATTCCTTTAATTTACCAGAATAGGAGACTCTATAGAAGGCAAATAGAAGAGCAGAGAAGGAAAAGAAAATCTAGTATAATCTGAACAGTTTTAGGAAATTGTTTTGAGTCTAAGACTGAATTTACTGATGTCACTTTTGCCCTTAATCCAAACTGTTCTGAAATTGTCTGTTTGTGTGTAGAAGGTAAAAAATGTTCAAGTATACATCCATGTCTTTCCAATATCATGTGAATTCACTGAGCATGCTAAGTTAAGGAATTTGGTGGGTTACAGCAGTAGAAAAACATGATGTGAGATCATTGCAGTTCACTTTACTTGGCTCACTGATGAAATCTACAGAAATATATAATATTGCAGCACACTAAGAAAATAGTCTAAATCAGTCCATGATGAAGAAATCTTGTTCACATATTTTTCTTCTGTGTCTCTTAACAGTCTGATTAAATCTCATGATAATCAGCTACAGGCAATCAGCTGAAAGGCAGTGAACAAACCAAGTATATTTAAAGGAGTTTTTAAGCAGCAGTTGTTCGTAGGCAAAGATGGAAAATACAGCACTATAGGTACTGGCAAGTGTTTACATGGAATGTCTTTCTTTTAAAGGGAGAAAAGGGATATTTTTCTCAACTGTGAAGAAGAACCTTCATTCAAGATTCCCCTGTGAACACTGCATTGATGCCAATCATATAAGGTATTTTAAACAAACAAGATTCTGTTACCTTCTATAACCTACTAGATGCTTTAATCCATGTCGTTGCAATAATTAAAGTGGAGATAGTAAAGAAATTAAAGAAATCACTTTTTCTGATGCAAAGTTTGTTAGATTTATGAACATGTAATGTTGTTTTATTACATGATATTTCATTCTGACATTAAAGATTAAAAGAATCCAGTTGATTTGCATTTTTTGTTCAGTAGTAGTTGTATTCTTTGCCTTCTCTCACCATCAATTTGTGTTTTATCAAATCCCAAGCTGTCATGGTTCATTATCCATAGATGATCTTGAGCAGCCTTGCATCACAAAAAAATATGCTGTGGCATCTGCCATTGTGCACCACTAAACAGATCACTTCTGAGTAAGGTTTTGATTAGTACATTCAGTAGTGTGTGTCCTCATTCTTCAGCCTGTGAGTATCTTATGCAATGTAGCTGCATATAGTAAGGTACTGTGAATTTCAGGTTGCAGACAGAATATCTGTTGTGCCATATTAGCTGATGAGTTCCATTTGAGTTAATGCTTGTACACCTTAGTCTCCACCAGGCAGTCCCATTGCTTCTGTAGTCATTTCATAAAATTCAGTGCCAATGATGTAGACAGCACAGTGAAATTAAGAGATGTGATTATAGTATCAGGCTTGCATTCTAGACCCTTTTCTGATTTTAGGAGAAAAAATGAAATTCATGTCACAATTGTATTAACATTCAGATATAAATAGATTTACTAAGGAGGTCTATATTTCCTGCATGGTACTTACATTGATAAAGAGACTGTTCATTTTTGAATGACAGGAGTTAGACTCAGTGATCCTGATGGGTCCCTTCCAATTCAGCATATTCTATGATTCTATAAAAAAATATTTAATCTTCTAATTCCCCTGAATCTGTTCCTGTTCCACCAAAACTTGCAAATAAATTTTGATTTAAGTAGTTGTGTGTTCATCACAGTGATAAAATTAATTTCCATCTTTGTTCACTATCATGCATATCTCAGTTACAGGCAGTTTCTTCTTTGAATATGAAATACTGTCTTATGAATGTGTCTGGGAGTAAGTCACCAATGTCATAACTCAAACTAATTCAAATGAAAGCAAATGTTTTGGGATTTGAAAGTTGAATTTCCATTTGAACAATAGCTTCAAGGACTTGCATGCACATTTGACTGTCTTGTGCCCTGAAGAGTATTGCTAGTAAAGAGATTATCCACATAGACCCATGAGATACAATAAGATTCTCAGGAATGTGAAATAGAATAAAGTTGTCTGTAAGGTAAATATGAAGTAGAAAAGCAAATTAAAGCAAAGATGGAATATGAATGAATCTGGGAGAATTTTTTTTAAAATCTATACCGGTAGCCTAAGGTTGCAGCAAAACCTGAGGATCCCATGCACAAATCTGAACTAGAAATGCTTCTTAATTTGTCACCTGAGTCACAGAATTTGTTTGGTAGGTCCCCTAGTGGGCTGATGTCTATATAATATGCTACAAATTGGGTTAGAGGGGTTACTGTAATAAGCAGAGTCAGTAGGAAATGCCTTTTTAGACTTTTTGGGTATTAGGAAATGTTTAGTGAAATATGAAATAATTGGAAATTTTTAAGTGTTACAAGGAGTCTTCCTTCTAAAAAACACCATTATACTGGCAAAAATATTCCTTCAAGTGTTTTAGATGCAATTTCTCTTTAATACTACTTTTCATTTAGAAGTATTTATGGTGTGTTGATTTTGGTGGCATTTTTCGCTTTGGAGGTATTTTTTACTTGATAGTAACAGGGATGAAAGCAGTTCTCCTCTCACAGGAGCTATTACTTCCAGTGTAGTTGCTTTGAACATTCTAAAAAGGCAGAATGGTGCTCAGGCCAGCTAAGGGAATCTCCACAGAGCACAGAGAATGACTGTATTCAGAATTGGGAAGCCCCAGACCAACCAGTCTCAATGGTCTGACCCATTTAAATTCAAGATACCATGCTAGTTGATAGCAAATCTCTCATGAGTTCTTTCCTGTTTTCCTGCCCTTGAAGTGTTTTGTTTCTAGCCCATTTGTGAAAAACAAGGTGCCCTGGAATCCTGGGACTATGCAAGAAATAAGGACTAAGGTATTGTTGCAATGAACATCAAAATTATACACAAACAAAGGTTGATAGACTGTAAACCTGCTTCTAAAAATAGAAATATTTTAAAAATTACCTCTTACTATGATTTTACATTGGTTTTTTTCTGAACTAACTCTTCACTTAATTTCTCTTTTGAGACGCAGTTTTCCACTGATAAATTCAAGTCCCTAGGCTGTAGATGGATACATGTCAGCCTTTGTATCTCCTATATATCTCCTTTAATTATTACCATCTTAAAGGTAAACCATTAAGAAACAGTGAGCATGGAATGTTACATAGATCTATGGTGTGTACATCCATTAAAAATAGGGAGAACAATAAATGCAAAAATATATTTAATCAATGTGTTGAAACTTATTAAGCTCTTTATATAACCTCCTCAACTGAAAGTAAATTCAACTATTTATATTGGTAACATATGCTGCAATGAGATTTGTGGGCTTGGATGATTCAGATTGAATCAGATATACTGAACACTTCTTTGGGGAAAATAAAATTTCACAAAGTAATACAGTCAAGCTCAGATCTTACTCTTCCTGAAAGAAAGAGAATAAAACTGCTTGTGCAAAACAGGCCTCTGTTCCCACAGTGCTGCACTTACTGTGTTACAGTCTAAACCAGCAGCAATTACACATAAGCTGTTAACGTGAGAACAATCAAGCAGTTGGCTCACTGAGCCAGAGGTGGTACTTGGAGCCCTTGCTGTTTATCCCAGTCAATCTCAGCATCCGTAATGGTCAGAAACCAGACGCTCATTCTTCTGCATGTGTTTATGTGGCAGGGGGAACATGCCTTCGTTTTCCTTTTTGGCAGGCAAAAAAGAAACTAAAACTTCAAGGGAAAATAATAGTTTCATGAGGAAAGTATGCACCTACAAGTTCACATCATATCTGGGAAGAGAATTGTGGTTTTTAGATGTCTGGATAAAAGCCCCATTAGATTGCTATAGAATGAAGCCAAGAAGCTGAGAAAATTCAGAACAGTTTTGAATTGACAGGGTAATGAGAGTTGTAACAGTGGGGTTCTGAAGGGCTCCATCCTGGGCCCAGTTTTTTTCAATATCTTCATTAATGACTTGAACACAAAGGAATACTAAATAAATGTGCTTAGAACGCTAAACTGGGAGGAGCTGTCAACTTCCTTGAGAGCATGTGAGAAAGAGGAGCAGCAAGTACCAATCTCTTCACTTTCATGACCAGTGACAGGACCCAAGCAAATGCCTGAAGTTGTGTCAGGGGAGGTTTAGGTTGGATATCTGGAAAAAGCTTTTCATCCAGAGGGTGGCTGGGCACTGGATTAGATTCCCCGGGGAAGTGGTCACAGCACCAAGCCTGACAGAGTTCATAAAGTGTTTGGACAATGATTTTTAGGCACATGGCGGGATTCTTGGGGTCAGGAGTTGTACCCTTCCAAGTCGAGTTGGGTCCCTTCCAACTCAGCACATTCTATGTTTCTGAGTGAATTATTGCAAGCTTTTAGGAGGAAGAAAAAGACCCCAGGTGTAGGGAAAAATAAATGGGTAAGTGGGTAGGGTATTCTTTCATGGAATGAATTATGTTAGAGATAACTACTGCAGGAGGTCACACACATTTGTTAAATGACTGACCTTGTCATTTGTCACAAAGAGGATACCAGATTAGTAGACCATAAATTTAGATTGGTTCAGAAAGTCCTCTGGTCCTGTCACAGGTTTGGTCAAGCAGTGTTGAAAAAATTTTGTGACAAATTGGCTCAAAAAAACCCAGCAGGACATTTCTCACTATCTTTACATGTGAATAAATCAGGATGGACATTTTAAGAAACCCCAGTGTGAAGCTAGAATAGCGGCTATGATCCAAGTCTCATAAGCCTAGTTATTTTCTGAGGAACATTGGGATCATGAGCCTGAAGCACTCCAAGGGTATCGTTTCATGATAGCATGTTTTCTGGAAGTGATGATCTTATGCTCCCTTTTTGTTCCAGCACTAAAAATGAACAGTAGTTTTCAGCCAGATAAGCCTTATTGCTGCCTCACAAGAAAATAGTGCAGTGATGTGCATGTGAAAAGTAGGGCAGGATCTCTTCTCTTTTGGCAGTAGCAAAGCCTTAAATCAGTTTAAGCACCTTCTGAAACCACTCCAGAACTTTGAGCCTTCACAGAAGGTGTCTGGGGGCATCAGGTGGTGGAACCAGCATACACTTTCTGTAAAGCAAACGTTGCTCACCTCACTATTAGCAAGTGTGCTTAGCATTGTAATGAATAATGAACTTTGGTCACTTTTATATAATTGGACTACCTAAATGTGTAAAATTCAGTTCCCAAATTTGATTCCCAAGAGTGGTGGGCTGTCCTCAGCTGACTGCCAGTCTCTCACCCAGCCCCTCTCTCATTTGATGTATCTCAAGATGAGGGCAGGGACATCACTTGCCTTAATGGACAGAATGGGCTTGTCTTGAGGAAGATTAACTTAATTTATTGCTTATTAAAATAGACTGGTATGGTGAGAAACAAGGACAAAACCTGCAACACCTTCTCTCCTTGTTCCTTTCAAATGCGCTCCTTCATTCAACCCTTTTGATTGCTTCCACTGAGCAGCGCAGGGAAGTCGGATGTGAGGTTTGTGGTCAGTTTGTAACAGCTGATCCCTGTCACTCCTTACTCCTCCTCCCCCTTTTCCCGTTGTCCATGGGGGCCTCCAGAGGCTGCAGGGGAATCTGCATGATCATGATCACCACTATCGGCTGCAGGGGAATCTCTGCTCCAACCCTTGGGGCTCTTCCTCCCCTTCTTCCTTCTCTCACCTTGGTGTGCACAGGGCTGTTTCTCATGCTTTCCTCTCTCACTTCTCACTGCTGGGCAGTGGTTTTGCACTATCTTAAGTACATTTCCCAGAGGTATTCTCAGGGGGTTTTGTCCCCGCATCAGCTGTGGGACTCATCTGTGCCCTGTGGTGGATGCAGTGAGGGCATCTGGAACCTGCTGTGACCAGCCCTGGGCAGACCTGCCTCTCCTCCCAGTGCCCTTCTGCTCTGCCCCAGACACCACAGTCTCTCAAACAGTTTGAGCAGCCAGCAAAAGATCATTTTCTCAGGAGTCTGGAAGACTTGAGGGCCTTTTTTCTAACCTCATCTTACAGCAAGCAATCAGGTTTTATGTGTAACCCTTTGTACGTAGCATTGAAAAGAAAAAATATTAAAATTACGTTCCTTCCTACAAAATGTTAAAAAGTATTTGCTTTCTCGATCACTGTGAATCCAAATTTTTTATGTCCTGCATGTGCAAAAGGTGCCGGAGAACAGACCCTGCCCATGCTGGGGCAGGGTCCCAGTAGGCATCCAGGTCTTCAACTGGAGCCAGTCCGACTTGCTGTATCCCTTCTAGCGCCTGCCTCTGCTTTTGGGGCTTCCTGTTCTCTGCACCCTTGGTTAGGGCACTGTCCTGAGATAAATGCATCCTTTGCTGTCCTTCCACTGTTTCTTTGGTAAACTGGGTGAATACAGATTCCTGCTTTATTATCTATGAATGTTGTCTGTTGATGTCAGAATGGTGGTGGCCCAGCCAGATGAATACTTTGTGCTTTGCAGTGTGACAAACTACTTGGAGCTGTTGGCATAAACAACTGGTTTGTTTTGTTCTCACATTAAAAGAAGGTGTGATATGAAACCTTGTATATTTTAAAAATACAAATTCTTATCTGTGTCTGACAGATCTCATCACTGTGAGAGGTCCAAAATTTGTGATTCTCTGTAAAATTTAATTATCTGGCACTTTCCAACAGCAGCTTGTCTACTACTGACATGTAGAATTTCATTTTGTTCAAACATCTTTTGTGTGTGTCTTCTTGATATTGATAACAGTGACTTGTAGTAATGCTTATCGCTTTTTGATTCTGAAAATGTAATAAAGAAGAAAAATACAAATTAATAGCTACATACATTAGTTAGGCAGACATCCATCAAATCTTTGTATCAGGCTTAGCTCTTCAGATATCTCAAGAAACAGAGATATAAAAGCAGCTGTAGCCTACAAAAAAGTGCCCACAAAACCAAATAAATCATTGCCTGAAGAGAGAATGAACTAAGACAGACCTTTCTTGTTCATTGATGAGTTTCTTTGTTTCCTTTTCCAGTTAGTTTTCTGAACAAATTGTTACTTACTAATTAGCGTTAGTGATAGCAATTTTGACCATAATTGGTCTATTCATAGCTACCATAATTGAACACTTCAACATATGTGAATCTTGGGTCCATTCCCCAAATTCTGAGAGATGTAAGGTAGGAAGTCACAGAAAAGTGGGAAAATAGTTTGATAACATGTTGTATAGAGATGAGTAGATGAGTAGTCATTTAATCACAAACTCATATAACATCATCTCACCAGTAAAAGAAATACATCATTAAGAAACTAGGAATATAAATACATGCAACTGTACGCATAACTCTTGCTTTGTAGTTTCCAGTTTAAATGACTGAAAATAGTGGATATTTATATGTAAACGTATTTATAGACATGACTTTGATCTGTGCTTGTGGATAATAAAATGGAGAGATGTACATATTGAGAATATGTGATATATTATAGAAAAACAGGAATATATCATGGTATTGTTCAGTTTATGCAGAGGTCTACTTGTACAATGTTTGTCTGCAAGACACTATTTTTTCTGACTTACATTTCTTGATTGTATATTGCTGTATTTGCACAATGATTCTGTAATGAGGCTTTGACTTTGTAACCCTTGGTCTGAGCAGCCAAATTCAGTGCTGACTGAATGCAGAAGCCTGTGTGTTTCCTTGGCAGGGTATCTGATTTGATGAGAAGTGCAGTGGCAGTCTGCTTTATATTGTGGGAAAATTAAAGGTATTTTTAGCTTTCTGATAGGCTGTAAATAAGCTTTGATAGCAGTAAACAAGTTTCAGCTATGCTGTGTGACACAGAAGTGTGTGCACAGTGTAGCCTGCTTCTCAGAAGCACAGGTAGAAGCCAAGATTTCCTGAGCTCATCATACAGTTCTTTAAAGGCTTGTATTAAAGAAAAAGGAAGCTAGGAACAGCTGTGTAAAAACCATACCACACAAGTGGGGAAGATATGTACCGACTGAGGAGGGATTTTGTATTATCCCTAGGCAGAGAAACTCAAATTGAGTAGCCAAGGCTGTTGTATTTCAGTTCCCAGGCCAGATCCTGCAGTGTGATGGCTTCCAAGTCAGCTATTACAGATTGTCAACATGGAACCTCCTGCACAAAGCACGTGAGGCTGTGCAGCTAGAGCTAAAATAAGAAGCTCTAGAACAAACAGCTATCACTCTTCACATACTCTGTACCAGGTCCAAGAGAGAACACGTCATGCACTCTGCCCAGTGCTTCTGTCATGTATGCACACATGAAGATGGATGGGTGGATCAGTTATGGAGAGCGTAAACATGGCCAGCAGGTGGGACAGTCAAGGACATCTGGTGTATTGGCTTTTGTAAGTAAGATTTAAAGTCTACTGGAATAGTACTAAAAAAGTTATAGAGGGAGCAGGTGGAGATAGGAGAGAGAGCTTCTATGCTGTCACACTGTTACCTCTCTGTGTTAGGAACAAATGGTTGCAGTGAAATGGGATCTCTTTCCATTTTGTAACCCTGAATGGCATTTAAAAAAATGTTATTGTGGAGAAATGACCTACATAAAAGTAGAGAATGCAGTTACTTTTCAGGGACAAAGGGTGAAACAGATGACAGTACTTGGACATCCTTAGAATATGTTATTAATTTTGGCAAGGAAGAGGGAAGCTAGCTTTAGTGAATTTTGTGAAAGACAGCTGTTGCTATTTTTTTGTGACATCAGAAGTCTAACCTTTTTCAGTTAGAATTTCCTTGCACTGCAGCAAATAGGAACAGTTAAATAAGATTGACAAATTGTTTCAGCACAAACTAGTTACATGTGAAGGGCATTGGCTGCAAAATTTCATTCCACTGCTGCAGAACTCTGTGTAATGCATATACAGGGGTAGGCTGGACAAACTTGTAAGCTCAAACTAATTTTGTAGATAAATGGTTTACAACATAGTGATTACAGATTTTAAAAATCTTTTCTGTCTCTCCCTCTACTGCTGTGTGTTCTGATGCTTCTTTTTTCATTAGCAGCCGCATAGTTATTTTGAGATTAAAACATACCCTGTATGTATGTGCTTCTGAAAGATGGATAAATTCAGACCACACTATGGCAAACAGTGTTTTAACATGCCCATTTTATTGTTGTTTGTAAATGTCATGAAGGCAACCAACCTTGCAAGTCTCTGTCCTACGTTTTTATGTGGAGAATGTTACATAATAAATGTAAGAAACACACATTTGTGCTGTAGGTCTCTAATGCAGCCTCGTGGTTATGACTGCTCAGGTGTGTTTGTTCCTGAGCAGCACATAGATAGTGCCAACCCATCAAGTACTCAGTCAGTTTGGTGTCTGGGAGTCAGCTGCTTCCAATACATTGTAAGAAGGATGGACTTGAAAAACATCATTTTGAGTTGGGTAATTTTTACATTAACTTTCTCATCCTGTTCTATTGCATGCTTGTATAAGGCTTCACTCACTGTAGTGTATTAGTAATGTGCAATTTGACACCATTTGAAAACCTCTTTCCATGCTGTTTTGTCAGCAATGATGTAAGGTATGCTATTAATCCAGTTTTTGTAAAAAAAAATATTTTTTGGAGATCAAAAGTTAGCAGTGGCACAGTAGCAGTGGTACCATGAATAAACTGGTTCCAGTAAAATGTAAGCCAATTCTAACGCTTTGTCCATGGAAAGTTTGAAGAAGTAAAATGTTCGAGCCTAGAGGTGTGTATGTGTTAAGGCCACATTATGCTACTTAGACAATCACCTCCTCCCACCTGGGTTGTGGTAGCAGAACTCAGCAGCCCTTCCTGTCCTTTCATACCACATTTTGAGAGGTGCAGGTGCCTGATGGGGGATCTTATACATAACCTGCGTCTAAGGATATTCTTCTGAATTATAAATTATCTGATGGTGTATTTTTTGGATTGCAAACTCTTTATGGTGGGAGGATGTTTTATTTGTATGTGAGCAATTTCCGGGGAAATACAGGAGTTCCTTTCTCTTTCCGAATACAGATTAGCAGTGATTGGTTGTGTTTCACACAAGCATCACAGTCCGCCCTTCTGATCTATCCTGAGGTTTACAGAGAAGGATATGTGTCTACAATGTTGTAGCATAATAGCATCCAAAAGAAGTTTCCTTAATCAGATCCAGGTGTTGTATACAGATGTTGTAAAAGGATGACACCTTGAAATAAAGATTGTATCCCACCTGAGAATTGCTGAGATAACTTTGCACATTTGGTTATGTTGATTTTAGTGGAACAATTTGTGAGTTAATATGCTAGCCAAACACACTAGTCACTGTCAGCAACTAATGGACTCAATGCTTGGCTAGGACTGGAGATAAATCTGAATCTAGTTAAAATTACAACATGATGTTCATTAACTTCAGCAAGGGTAATTTCTGAGACAAAATGTTGCTTTCACCCAACATATTAAATAAGCAGTTGGGCTAAGCAGATGGCGGGCAGAGATCAACGACTTTCT
This sequence comes from Poecile atricapillus, assembly GCF_030490865.1. Lineage (NCBI taxonomy): Eukaryota > Metazoa > Chordata > Aves > Passeriformes > Paridae > Poecile > Poecile atricapillus. The sequence continues at coordinate 37,771,288 of NC_081289.1, read as the reverse complement.
ATTAAACAATAGGTAATTTCTCAGTAGGAAATTACTTACATTCCCAAAAAGGGTCATGTACCAAATTTCTTATACTGGTTTATAGTTGTAAGAAATTTCCTGGTCAAGTGTTTGTGCTCTAGAAAGATGAAGATGCACAAAGCCTTACAGACATTTTGAAGAGTGATCTTATATATTCTGGACTACTTCAACTCTTCACTGTGCTGAGTGTTGTGTATGGATGGGTCTCAGCTTTACACTGACATTTGCCACTAACTTGTGTGATGAATTTTTCTCATGATTACAGCAAAACTCTAATGTTGCAAAATAGCACTCTTACATATAGTATTAAGTCTATAGAAGATTGACTGCTTCATGTATTTATGTCTACTTACATAGGATTTTGTGGGAATAAAGTGTAATGGATAAGGATGTAGATACGGAGACATTACTGGGCCCTTTTAATAAACTTGAATGGAATCTTTTATATAACTTGAGAAAAAAATCTATAATCTTTACTTACTAATAGTTTAGCCATATCATGTCTTATTTTCAGATTTAAAGCCGACACATCATATTTAAGAGTTATTTTCTCAACATTTTCAGTTTAGTTGTTTCAGATTTTCCATGCTGGCTTGGGTTTTTTGTGTGTGTTTGCTTGTGGTTTTTCGGTTGTTTTGGTTTTGGGGGTTTTTTTGTTATGTATATTAAGCACAATTTAGCAGTTCCTGGTAGTATTTCTGCTAATCTGTGATGTAACAGGGAATTGCAGTGAAAGGACTTAAGGAGGGATGGGTTTCTGTCTCGAACCTCCTGATAGATTGTATCTTCCCCGAGTACCTTGCATCCAGCCTGTTCATTTGACTTAGCCTGTTTTTGATTTACCACAGCACATTGGCGTTAAAAACTCTTCGACATTTCAGGAGCTGGTTGATTGGCACATCAGATTTCCTTGCCCTGAGGGTAGGAAAAACTATCTGAAGAGCAGGATGGAGGGCTGGAGGTGATTATACTTTCTGCCCCTCAGTTTTTCTATCTAGCCATCACTGGAGAAGACTTCTTGAATTTTTAAACAAAAATGTTTGTTTATGTCTGTGAACATTCCTGTCTTGATTTGATAGTATCTTTTCCTACTCACAGTAATTTAGAGAAAAACAGGCAAAAGCGTTTGACATAATGAGCTATGAATGAGGGGTAAGAAAAAGTAGATTATTATAATAGATAAATAATAGATCATTATTCTTACCTGAGGCTTTTCATATCTTTATATATGATAGATATAGATGGATCTAGACAGTGCCTCTGCATGTTGGCACTGCTTTCTGATAACCAATTTCTAGTCTGCTTCACTTGTAGATACAAATGAAAAATACGTAATTGTGAATTGCTGTTGGAGTGTATTTTGATATTAAAAAGGAATAAAAACAAACCAGAAGATGACAATTTAATTTTTTTCTCTCATTAAGTGAAACTTACCTTATCAAAATTTTTCTTTTTTTTCTTTTTTTTGGTTTTTTTAACCAAAGTATGGTTGGCTTGGGTTGGATTGGTTGGTTGTGTTGGGTTTTTTTGTTTGGTTGGTGGGGTTTTTGGGGTTTGGTTTTTTTGTTTTATTTTGTTTTGCTGGTGGGATTGGTTTTTTTTGTTTGTTTCTTTTGGTTTGGTATTTTTGTTTATTATTTTTAAGGGGGAAACTTTTATTCCTTTTTCTCCGTAGAGACAAAACCATTGTCTTTTTTTGGTAAAGCCTTACTCAGCCTTCCTTATCTCATATTTGTGCAGTAGCACCCGTGAATAAGCAGATGCAAAAACATCCACAAATTACTTCAGGCTAGTGTTAGACGGTTGCTTATGTTGGAGTATCATCAACTCACAAATGAAATTTCATATTCAGATTGCCTGTAAACAGGGCTCCAATTGCATCAGCCTTCCAGATACCGTGTTCTTAGATACACAGGGGATACACTTTAAACCAGTCTCTGGATTAGGGATTTGCAGCCAAGCATCTTAGAAGTCTATGTGTAATAATTTTATTGCAAAATTACCTGATTTGTTTAATTACTGTATGATGTTGAGGTGGAAAAATTAATTTGGTTAATGTGAATTAGTGTCTTTGATTTCATGAAATGTGGTTCTTTCTAAAATTTGTATTAGTATGGTTATGTTGAGACTAATAAAGATGTTTGGGAGCAGCTTGAAAAAAGTTAAAAATGAGCACAGAAACAGGAATTATGATTTTGATACGACTGTTCAATGTATAATGAAGAAAAATGATCTGAGAAGTAAATCAGGAGAGACAAGAAGTGAGCAAGAGTTGAGAAGGAGGCGAGATTATGATTACCTAGAAAGAAGTTAGGACTGGGTAGTATTTTTCACTTTTAAGGGATAAAGTTCTCTTTGTTTCATTTTTGTGAAGAAGAGAGAATTTAAGTGAAGGGCAGGAGTTTAAACTTATCCTGAGCTACTGCAGAATTTTTTTTATTAATAAGGCTAAGCACTGAAGAATAGATATGGGTAGGGATTTAGAGAAGTCAAAGTTTTTTCTAGCCATACTAAGTTTGAGCTGCTATCAGGCCACTTAGAGTAATGAAATTGGAAAGGAATTTAAACATGGATAAAAGGGAGCTGGCTGGTTGTGTAAAAGAGATGAGCCATTGACTCACAAATTACAGATGAATCCACATAATAGTCACCAGAGATATTATTGAAAGTTAGGAGAGTCTGGTAAAATAGGGAAAAGAAACTATAAGATAAAAACTGGATGAGTGAAAACTAAACGACAGGCCCACAGAGTCTGAAATGGATGTTAAAAGGAGTAACGTGGAAGGCTGTGGAGGTGTTAGGATGGCATGATTTTAAGACCTGTATAAGAATTGATCAGTGTAGTAAAAAGCACTGTTAAGGAAAGAAGAGGATGTGTTTTATAAGGAGTCTGTAAAGCTTGTAAGAAGCTTCAAAATGCTTCTGAAAGATAAGGGATGAAGATAGTACTGTGCTATGAGCAGTAAGATGGCAAGTGGAGTTGAAGATCCTTTAGTTTAGAATGTGTTTGGACCACTAATCTCAGTGTGGCAGAATCACAGGTTGTTGATGAACTGAATCAGCAGTCAGACAGTGTTTAAGTATGGTAGTGTGATTATCAAGAAGTAGGAGAGCAAGAGGAAGATGCTTAAGTAAATAGAAAAAGAAATGGAGGAAAAGGCAAAGGAGAGGAGAAGTAAGCCTATTGATTTTCTTTCAGTTAAAAGCCTGACATACCAAGCATGTTGCAAGTAGACATGGTGTGGTAAAACCAACTCCATCGAGGTGCCTTTGGACAGATGCAGCCACTTAACAGCTGTCAAATAGTGACACTGAGTATTTAAGCAGCTGTGAATCCCCTTAACAGTCTTTTCACTGCCTTCATGTGTTCCATTGCTTCTTATGCAACACAAAGAAGTACCATTTTTTCCTCTGGTATATTACTTCCTTGTCCATCTTCCTGTTTTAATTCTGCTGCATTTATAATCTGTACAGTACTATTTCAAGTTCACTGGTACTTCCTATGATCATTTTATTCTTCTTTCAAATACTGAACAGATTCAGAAGTCTTGAAGCCTTTCATCATAAAATAACCTTTTAATCTCCAGATAAGCTTTCCAGGTCTGTCTGCTAAAGAATTTAAATATCCTTGACTCTAGTGTCCTGAACTGCTAGTGACATTTTAAGACTGGTATCTAAGATGTGTCTATAGCTTGCATTTCAGAGTTGTTTAGTCTTTATTTTAGAAACACAAAGTCAACCATCTTATTTTTAATTTTGGCAACCAGATTTCTATTTTTTTTTTGCACCAGCAGCAGTGTTATCTGACTATCTCAAGTACCAAAACACACTGCATGTCAAAGTCATCCATTTGTACAAATGGGTACAACATTCTGATTGCTGACTGAACAAAAACTAGATAAAATAAACTAAAACTACCTAACTAGATTGTGTTTACAGCATGAGATTAAACATCAATTACTGAAAATTTTAACACATGAAGTCATTATAACTGCTAAATTAATATGCCTTTTGGAAAAGTTTGTCTTCAGAAAAAGAAAAATTTTGAGCATGAAGAAAAGTGGTCTGTATGTCGAATGTTGAACAATTCAATATGTTAAAAGACATTTTCTTGCAAGAGGTATATTTAATTTTTGAAAATATACTGGCTCAAATTACAGAAATTTTGATTGTAAATTCATCAGATTTCTGTTTAATGAATGCTGCTATGCATATCTCTTTTTCCATTATTGCAACTTGCAGAATAAGCAAGTTTTGTCTATTAAATTTGGTCTTCTCTTGATTCTTATGTATTAGAAGCTGGCCTTTGTCACATTTTTACCCACTGGGAAGATAAATAGCTAGGTCATTTTTATCTGCTTTGCATTAAGGAAAGCTGAAGCTCAGAGAATAAGCCTTTAAAATCATCTATACAGGTATTAAAAAGATTAAAACCTGGAGAAGTTACATGTAGCCTCTGACACAGGGATTTTGTTTAATGGAACCATTATTTTTCTTGATTTATAAATAATCCCCTTGTTTATGCCCCTTAGACCATAGTATCCTTTCCAAATAGCTGTTGCACATCAAGTTGTACAGATCACCACTACTGATGTTTGCTGTGTCACTTGAAATGTAAAACATAAGTCTATGTAACCTTGGTTTGCTTTCACAAAATGTGAACACTTCCCGTCTTAAATTTCATGCTGCTATCATCTCAACATTTTCCTATTCTGCTTAGTCTTCTTCATTCTGGCAGTAGTTTCTTTAAATTATTTTGATTTAAAGACTGTATTCACAAATTTTATTTAATCTATTTTAGCCAATTTTTAATTATTTTTAGCCAATTAAAATGAATGATAAATAAAAAATTTCCATTGCATTAGAGTGTTCTAAGCCCAAGGCTATGCTAAGGAAGGGGTTTTATCAGCTAGTAATAATGTGGTTCATGGAAAAATAATTTGAACAAGAGTAATAGCAGCATTTTTAATATCTCATTTTTCCATTTTTTTAATACTTAGGATATTTTATTTAAGACACATAAATAAAATCAGGAAATGTGAACTTCTTTCTTCAACATACTCACTACTCTTCAAGTATTCTTGTTACTGCACAAGTTTGACAGCAGTGTCAAAGACACAGAGCATATCAAGCACCTCTGTACAAGCTCGGTGCTGATACCTGTGCTGGTAACCTGGACTTTACTGATACTAAAGTAGACTTTTACCTGGGATTGAAAATGTGGTGTTAGGCTTTGGGATTTAGATTTGTTTGTCTTGTTGTGTTTTTACACAAAACATCCATTTGACCTTTAAACAGCATTGTCCATATTTAAACACATGTAATTTTCGGCTATTTCTTGTGGTGTCTATAATCATAATGCTGTAGAAAATGGCAATTCTATTTACTGTAATTTGTGATGTATTAGGCTTACTTTTAAAGTAAAGTACGTTTTTCAAATTAAAAATTAATTCAAATGTCAGCCAACAAAAGCAGTGACAGAAACATGTGCCTGTGACTACTTATCATTATTAGTAAAAAAAATAAACTTTGAAAATGAATGAGTATTTGAGAAGATGCTGAACTTTTTGGCTAAGACCTTTCTTTTATTTTTTTACTAATTCCATTAAGGAAAAGTAAAATCACTGAATGGCTCTCCTTTCTCAGAAATATAAAATATGAAAAAGTTCCTATTCAGCCTTTCCCTTATAGTTTTCAGAAAATTTCCTTTTCCTTTGTAATGCATGTCTACATTTTTACTTTACTCTTGTCTCCTCTACAATTTATTGTCAAGTTTCCAATAACTACTAAATTCTTGAGCTAAGTTGTTTCTTCCTGCTCCCCAAATAGCTTTCACTTGTTCTCTTGCATTTTAAATTTTAGTACTTTTTTCATAAGCTAATGTCAAGGCCCGAGAGAAAAACTTTTTTATTTGTCTTTTGAAATGTTCTATTCTGGCCTAGAGCAGAAAAAAGAAAAAAACCCAAAAAACTGGCACAGGCAGAATGCTGTGATTGAAGTGAATGCCCAACTATTTTAAATTAGTAGTTTTCATTGTAGTTGTCATTGAACTTCGTTCAGTTTCATTCAAGTATTTTGATATTCATCCCATTTTTGGAATTTATTAGAATAATACCTTCAAGTTCAGTCTAAAAATAAGATTTGATATAGAACTTGTAGTTATCTTGGAAGCAAAATCTTGAGTTTTCTGTTTTCTTAGAGTTACATTATTTATATTCAAAATTTTTATGAAAATATTTGTGGTATCCATATTAAAAATGGGGTCTTCCGTAGCTCAAACTTAATGGAATTTCCATTCCTCCAATTTTTATATTTTTTTTAATTTTTTTTTCCTTTCAGTTTTTCCAGAAATTTCCATGGTGTTAGACTTATTTCTAAGAGCTTTTGTGTTAGGCTTTTGTGATATGGAACATCCAACAGAAGACCTGCATAGGGATGCACTGAGACTGCCCAGGAGCTGCTGAAGCAGTTTAGTCCAGTGAATTCTCCATGGTTTCTTTCTGCTTAGTGTCCACTATATGACTTCAGTAAAATTGTGCTTTTCTTTTCCTCACCTCTTACATGTGGACACAGAATTCTGCCCAAATTCATCACAGGTGGAATACCAGTTTTTATCTCTCAGCTGTGTTAACTACAGCTCACAGTAGCAGTTCAGATGTAAATGAAAAAATCCACTGCAGCTTTTGAGCAGCCCGAACTTTAAACTCTGCTAGTGATGCATATTTATCTTTCAGCTTTAAAAAAAGAGAATGACTTTTTATGGACTGCTTTTACCATGCTAACTCATTCTCCAAAACATTCATGTTCTTGATGGTGGGTGTGAAATTCTGATGCCATATTGATAATTTTGTGTGACAAATAGATTAACTAGAGGCCAAAATTTTTCTAGGGGGTTAACTAGGAGTACAATGTTTCTAAACTTTCAGCTGCTTGACTTTGCAGCTTTGACAAAGCCTTTGCTGCATATTTGTTTAACCTGTCCATGTGAGTCTGTAAACAATTCTGTGTGTTGATTGAGTAGCCTACATATTTGACTAAGAGCTTCCTATTATTCTTACTGATCTACAAAATCTAGTCTCCTTAAGGTAACTGATAAATTACTTAAGTTGAATGAGTAGCTAATTTAAGTCCAGTTGTTCATTAGATGGATAGGTAAAAGACTTACTGGAGCCTGCAGTAACAGTTTATCAGCATAAACATTGTAAATTAAAGCATGTTACCACTGTCTGCATAAACAACCTGATAAATACTTACAGAACGCTGTAGCACAAAATATCTTAAGTTAAGCAACTTTCTCCTTGCATTGCAGCAGACACAGGATGTAGTAAAGAATACAGAAAGATTGACTATTTGTATAAATATTTTTATTTTTCTATGGCTCATTTTACTAGCAACTTTTCTACATTGGCATAAATAAAATAGTATTTTCTACCAATAACTTTAAAATTGTTTTAGAATTCCACACTTCACTTTGTAGTGACACTTGCAGTCTGAGCTGCTGCAAAGCATCATTTTGTGAAACAAATCCCATGTCAGTTTACATGGCAAGAGAGTGAATACTACATTCATAACTCATATAGAATCTGACAGTTGAAAACTAAAACAAATTACTTCGAAGGTCAACTCTCTTCTTCATTGACCTTGATATTATTAATTTTTGTGCCCTGCAAGGTAAATGAAACACATTTCCAAGGTCCTTCTCCATCAAAAAAAATTAACAGCTTTTTAATTTACCTATTTATGAAGTCGGGTTATTTTCAAACATGTAATTTTAATCTACCTAAATCAATTTAACCAGGGATAAGGCTAGGATGTGACTCATTTGCTTTATGTCAGTGGGTAGCATTGCGCTACTAAAGGAAGACATTCTGACAGATTTGTGTGCCGGAGAGCCTTCTTGGTGTTTCCAGTTGACAGAATTTCCAGAGCAGCTAATGTCCAAGCGTGGGATCCAGTGTGTGAAAAAAGATCTCATTTTAGAGATATAGAAATTTTTCATACTTGAAACTGCTGGGACAATTCCTTCCAATAATTCTTCCTTTAATGGCAAGAGATTCTTTATTTCTGCTGTAGTGCTACTTGGTAACAGTAAAAGTAACCCAAATTATGAAAAGTTGATAATTGTAGAAATAAAAAAGTGGCAAGGTAAAGACCTGTTCCTTGATTGCCAGCACAATAAGAAACAGTTACATGAAGTTAGTACAGAATCCAGCTATATCTGTTCTCACTGCTTGTCTCTACAGAGAGCAAGTTGAAAGGGAGGAAGTAATACTGAGATGGAATGCAGTCAGCACTTCTAGAAAAGTGCTTTAGATTTCCAATTAGGAAAATTATTCTTGTCTTTACCTTGTTCTGTTCCATCTTTCATGCTAGTGAGCTGAAATCTTGGCCTGAGAAAACCATTAAAATTTCTGTGTTTGACATCACAAGTCAAGCTTTTCTTTTGTACACTAAATAAGTATATTGATAACAGCACTGCAAGTCAGGCTTTGGTTTTGTACACTAAGTATATTGATAACAGCATAACATTATCCAGGGCTGGACTGTAACTTCACTAAAAGGTGCAAAAATACATAGCAAAAGTTTGCTTTTATTTTTTTGGAACCCAGTATTAATAAAATTGGAGAGTATGTACTACAAGGTCTGCATTCTTACCTGTATGCTCAAGTAAACAGTTTCTTCTTAAGTTCAATAATTTTTCAATAAAAACCCTGCATCATTTTTTACAGCCTTGGAAATGTAAATCAGTATTTTCCTGTCTGAAAGGATAGACTAAACTATTAGGAAAAGCTACTGTACTTATATGTTTTGAATACATTTTTTGATCCATGTCATAGAATCACAGAATATGCTGAGTTGGAAGGGATCCATCAGTAGCATTGAGTCCAACTCCTGGCCCTGCACAGGATACCCCAAGAATCACACCATGTCTTCTATTAAGCAAATTCTTGAGAAAGAGTACTGTAAGTCTCCTATATGGGAAGCAAGAACAAATATAAGAGTGAGTGCTCTTGAACTCAAGCAAAGAAAATTGAGTGATACTTCAGGATGGCTTTAGACTAATGAATATGAACCGTGCTTGATCTTAAGACATGATATTATGATCCCACCATGGTGCTTAGTGAAAGACTGCTTAATGTGAAGCCTGCTTTGGGTTGTTCATTTCTCATTTTGAAGGTCCAGCAAAACACAAGTATATATCTTGGTGGGTTTGGCTTGGTTTCTTACCACATACTGTGCATTACGGAAAAGATAGAAATGTTTGTGTTGTCGCTGTTACACAGGATCAGAATAATGAGAATGTGACATCTAACTAGGGAACTATCTTCTCAGACTGAAAAATGCACCATACTGTTAGTTCTGCCTCTCATATCCCCTTGTAGTATCCTCTACAGCCTGTTGGCCTGCGCTGGTCATGCAAAATTGCTGGCTGTTTATAATCTTTCTTTCCAAGATAGTAGCTCCAAGGAGCTACCAACTTCAGTTTCAAAGTGTCATGTCTGCTAAAAGAATTTCATGCTTTCAGGTAGTTGTATCATGAGGGTGATAAAAACTTGTTATCCATACTAAAATCTATTGTTAGATTTTAAAAAAAAACCCAACCAACCAAAAACACTCCAAAAAACAACCATGTATTAATATATACTCCCTGTGACTTTCAAAAGGTCTAAGTGCTTCAGAATTCCTTTCTTTTCCATGTCCAAATTATTATAAATCAGCATTTCATTTTCTGTTGCAGAAGCGTGCTTAATATTCTGAAATCAGTCATTTTAAAACTATTTCTATCAAACTCTGAGAAATTCAAAGTCACTTGTCATCACTTGTGCTTACTGCATGAAGAGCTGAAGCACTTGCAGGGATAACAAGTATGAATTGCAAACACTTCTGGCTTTGTAGCTTGATGCCACTGACAAGAAGTCTCTCATGTATGAGCTGAGAATCATCCACACTTCACAGTGCAGTAACCAAGATGTATATTGAGTAGTACAGTCATAGCAAAAAGGTACTGGGAGTATGGAAATTGCAACATTTGTGCTCAGTATTTGAAATTGGTCAGAAAACCAGAAGAGAAGAGGAGGTCAAAGAGTGAGGAGAATTAAGCTGAAGGAAATTGGGGGAGGAGTTGGAAACTGGACAGAAGAGTCAAAAAAGAACTGCATTTTTTAGCATTTCTTTGGCGATGAAACTTAGACACAAAGTGTTATGGAACAGAAAAAGGAATAGTTTAAGAACTGACTTAGGACCAGGAGGAGAAAGGAAAATAGAAGTGAAGATAGAAGGAGATAGAGAAGACCCAAAGGGAAGCATAAAACCTGTTGACCTGTTTGAAAAAGTTGCTATATCACATTACAGGAGAAGAGGTGGAGATGAAGTGAATACCATATACAGGTAGAAGGTGTGATATTCATTAGGCCCAGAAAATAATTGCTTCTTAGCCAGGACAGGAACTGAGGTGAAAGAGGAGAGAACAGATTCATAGTGGAAGAAAGTGATTTGGTCCCAGCTTTTCACCCAAGGGCATTCAGACTGAACAGAAATAGGAAATGGAATTTGGAGGTTATAGGTCAGAAGAAGAATGGAGGAGGAGGAGGAATTGCAAAATATATTTTCATTGAGCTGAAAATAGCTCTGTATTGTTTTAAAAGGAATCTCATATTTCATGAAATTCATCAGCTTCATCCTGACCTCAAAACATAAATCTGTTAAAACTTACCTAGCAGAGAACTAGCAGGCAATTTACTTTTTGCAAAGTACAAGATGTCTTTTCAGTCTCTGAGCAGTGTTGTTAGTGCTATAAACACCTCTATTTAAAAAGTGTTTATTTTGAAATAATAAAATCAAAATAGAAATAACTTTCAAAAAATCTGCCAAATTAACTAAATAAAAACAAAATAATCATCCTTTCTATGTCAATGTGTACAAAGTTCTATTTCTAGAAAATCAAGGAAATTGATAGCTAAAACAGAACATAAGTATTTCCGGTTTTTTTGTCATGAGACTGTGTAATGTTTTAGGCTAAGGAGCCAAAGTAAATGGAAGTTTGGGCAATTAATAGCAGTGAGGAGGATGGTTATTATCTGATAGAATGTGTTCTTGCCATAGCAGTGACTAAGACTTGGCATTATTTACCAGCCTTGCTTGTATAAGGGGAACATACAAACCCAAACCTAAAAGACAATTCTTACTTTCAATAACTCTTCAGGAAGAAGATTAAATGCAAGGCACTCTTCAGGCTTTTAAGAGTTATGGTGCTACTAATGCAGTAGGTAGCTATGGACAATGAAAACATGCTAGATTGTCTAAAATTATGCCTGCTTTCAAGCCCCACAGTAAGTTTTGTAAAATTTCCATTTAAAAACATTCTCATGGTATCCCTGTCAGTATTGCAAATGTAATTCCGTGGTATAGGAAATGGCATGCTGCATGAATGGCATGAAGAAGCCATTTTATATTAAGTACATAATTTTCTTAATAAATGTTCTTGTCGTCAATGCAGTATTTTTTAAATCATTAAAAATTGCTTTTTTTCCCCAATATCATTTTGCGCAACTCATCAAAAGACCCCACTGAATATCAAAATTAGTTACTTTGAGTGTTTTCAGGTGTTTGAATATTTACAATTTTCATTACAGAATGTCTTTTTTAGTTAAAAAGGAATGAGAAATTGCTGGATAGCAGAACCAGCCTAACCTTTTTCCCTAAAATAACTGATTTTCCAAATCTGATCCTGCTAAGGTTGAAATGAGTTTTAATGAATTCTGATACTCCTGGTTTTTTTCCTTTGCATAGGGTGAGTTTCTTTCACATTTGGAGTCTCTGCTTCTATCTTTAATTCTACAGTAAAGCTGAAAATTCTTTTAATCTCTTTCACAAATCACCAGGAAAAACATAAAGTGTTAGCATTTGAGAGTTTTATAGAGTTCTTTAAATTTGGGTACTGGAGTTCATCTATACATAAAGGATTGACAGGTCCTTTCATTTTCTTGACAATTCAAATATAAGTGTAAGAAGGTATAAGATGCATCTTGTATTAGAATATTTAGCATAGATAAGACTCAAATGTGTTTTACCAGTATTATTTATTTTTCTTTTATAACTCGTGTATTTTCCTATTAATACATCTTATACTTATTTTTGTACTGGTGTGAATTTCAATGACAATGAACTATCAATATTTCTCAAATGAAGTTATACCTCATGGATAGAGATAATTTAGAGGTAAAGGACCTCACAGGGAAATTAAGGGTATTGGAATATTCTCTGTAACTTTCTTTTATTTTTAAAATTACACCTGAACTTAATTATAATTGGCTTGAGAAAGTAAAAGACAAAGACTTTTCAAGAAAAGCCCAATTTATTTTCTATTTTAAAAGATAATATTTTTTCTTTGAAATAGCAAGATTAATTGCTCCAGGACACTTTAAAATTGAAATTTTGGCAACATAGGATCATTTTTACTTTTGGAGTAAGAAGCTAGTGGAGATGAGTGTCTTCTTACAATTTTAACATTTTGAAGAGAGAGAAAAAAACTTTCTAAAATAATCTAAAAGCACTTCTTTATATAATCATTAGCAACAAATGGATGAGGCATGTTGTTCAATTAGAGATTATCAAAGAGTGTAGCCAAAAGTTAAGAAGAAAACTACGTGGTAAGCATAAGAGGTACCACCAGCAGTACTGACCAGATGAACAAGGGGTTGTTTAGGTCTGTATGGAAGATGAAGGAGGTGATCCAGCCTCTCTTACATGCTAGAATTGTAAGGATTTTAGCATTTGTTTGTTTACCTTTTACTACCGTATTGAAAGTGGAATTAATTTTGAGATGATGAGACAAAAACATGCCAAAATTAATGTGTTTTTCTTGTGTTATATCTAGGTCAGATAGTGTAAGAAAATAATACTTGAGATAGATTACCTGTCTCAGGGCATGATTTGTCCACAAACAGACTTAAATTAAAATGCAGTCGTCAAAACTCAAAACTGTGAGCATCCCTGAGTAGAACAACGAAGCTTAATTAAAATCCTGTATTTTTATGGTTGATTTATTGTCAGAAACCATCTGGGCCTTTTCCACCAAATTTTACCATTACGTCTCTCTTCTGGCCTGACTGTGAGTACTGTTCAGTGGTTCAGTTACACAAGCATATGTTTAAGTACAGAAGTAGTCTCAAAGGTTTCCTGACTACTAAAAGTAGTTGTCTGTGTGCTTAAGCATCTTGCTGAGTATCTTTACCTCTTCACAAGCTATAGCTATTATTTAGGAAATTCAGCATCTCACAGGAAAATCCTGATCATGTTAAACAGGCTAAATATTAAGTGAATCGATATTTGTTGATCTGGGGGGAAGCATAAATGTTTACATCTGAGTAGTGATTGAAATTAACTTGACAAACATAAATTTAATAAACCAAATATTTCATGTACTAGCTCCTTATAAATGAGGAGGAGTATTATGTAGGGAAAGGAACAAAGTGAGCCAGTATGAGGCACGAAGGAAGCTTTGGGATGCAGTATGATGACACATGAAAACTGCACAGACTGGCTTTACTGATCCAAAGTAAAAAATGGTAAAGCAACCTGGTTGCTCTGTTTTCCAGGTATAAAAACTCACAAAAGCTACATGATTACTGTAGAAGGGCAATGCTAATACCAACAGCTCTGCTTTCCCCTCCATCCCACATATAGTAGGAAAAGTAGAGAAGTTCTGCCCCTGCATGCTATGCTCTCTGTATTTTCAACTAAGAAATTATTTTGGTTTTGCAAAGCCTAATGACATTTGGATGTTCTTGAGCTCTCCTACAGCCTTCCAATGACTTAGAGATTTAGGTCCCTTTTGTCTCCTTGCATGAAAAACGTCAGGATGTATCAGGGTAGTAGGGTGTGTTCTGCAACTTGTCCTGGCAGAATATTCAAGGCCATTCCAGCCGAGGGGTTTTTCCAGGGTTGTCTGTGTTTGCAGAGGACTGAAGTTGGTGCCTAGGGTGATATCTTCCATGTTATGGGGAAATTCATTTCCTTGTGATACAGTTCCTTGGTAAGTATTGGAAGTCCTGGGACTTTCTCATTTCATTCTTTGTCATTTCAAAGCAGTATTGATGTCTTAGGCTTGGTTATAAAGGAAACTGTGAAACTACACAGAATCTTGGCTTTGCTTTGAAGAAGGTAGGCTGAACTAAGCAGGAAGATGAACTAGATTGTCCCATTAAAAAAACAATAAAAATATCAAATTCTCTACTTTCTGTAGCAATCCTTCTACTGTAGTTCTCAGGGAGAAGTTTTTTTTCCGTGCTCTACCAAAAATTTCAGGCCAGGTCAGTCTTCAGTAAGTATTGAGGGCCAGCTAAAGCCAGCAATCTGGAGAGCTCAGCTTTATCCCTGGTTCTCACAGACGTTGAAAACCTTCCTTCAAGGTTCTTGGCTCAGCCGAACCTGACTTTGTTTTGTCTTGCCTTTTTTATCTTCAGGTAGTATTGGCCTTGGCCACCCTGCTTCAAGGGGAAATCCCAACCTCTGAGATAGGTTTAGTGGGACTATCATCTCCAGTGCAGGGCTTTTGGCTGTCTTCATGCAGAAAACTGTGCTATGTGGTATCCAAGGTTGAGTAGCTCTAACTCATGTTTCTCTGGATAGTATTGCCTCCAAATACATTTTCGATGCCTAGTCAATAACTGACAGCTCATAATTTATTTGGCTTCTGGCTCCTATGAAATGAGTTAGTCAGTTCATTCTGAGTGGAAAATAACAGGAAGATATTATCTGTACTATGTAAATTCAGAATACTCAGACACCAAGATTTCTATTGATGTTTGGAAGTATAATGTAAGTAAAATGCTGTATTTAATAAACAGGCCTGTGGTACAGACCATGCCAAATCAATATACTGAGCAGACTTGCAAAAGAGATATTTGTGTACTGCTGCAGCATAGCCTTTTGCCTCCTACCAAGGTAATTATCACTATCAATTACAATATCTTTCAATATCTATTTTAGTTACTTTTTTAAGACTTCAGAAGACATCTGGGCATAATAAAGGCATCGAATGCTGTTAAAGGATATCTCTAACTCTGTCTCTGTGTGCTGTATTCAGGCTGGAGCACACCATCTTCCTTTGTTATTCTTGTGCTGTAAATTCTGTAGTGTTTGTTGTTATTTCAGAATGGTACACTGATCTAACCAAAGGTTTTTGAATAGTCTGGGTGTCAAAGGCTCTCTGCTTTTCCACAGTGTTATAAATCTCTTTACTGCTACCAGGAGGCACCTAAATTGGGATCATTTCACATCTCCCTTGTGTAATTTAAGACTCTCTAGTCCCATTATCTTAGATATGGGTGATCCATTATAGGTGATCCTTTGATATTTTTTTTTATGTAATGTCACATGACATATTTTAAATGTTATACATTTGTATTTATTCAGGAACTAAAATAATTACTTTTATAATGCGTTGTTTATTCACATATTCAGTTTTATGCCCATGCTGGTATAACTGAACCTTATCCAAATATTTCTTTGTCAACCTTTTAATCATATAAATATCATAATTCATGTCTGACATAAGCATGGGTATGAACTTAATCCAGTTAGTTATTGTTTGGTGTGCTGTAGTTTGAAGCCAAAAATTCTCAAAGAAATGCAGAAGATCTATATGTAATAGAGTTGGACCTTGATTTTTGCAGAAGCTGGGTAAATAAAGAGGGAATATACGTGAGAGTGGATACAGCTTGACAAAGGCATACATACCTACAAATACGGATAAGTGCTTATACATAAGGTAGTGTGATTTCATTTAGGGCTACAAAAAACTCCTTATCTTAGTATTTTAATTATGTAACACAGTGAGTGCAACAAGAGAAAAAAAACAGCAGGAAAAAATTCATTGTGAGAGGGAAACATGAAACAGTGAAGAATTTAGAATTGTTGCTGAATTTATTATGTTTAAACAATCCAGAAAATACTCTTGCAGTCCTTTGGCCCTTCATCTTTGTTTAAACTGCTCCATTTAAGAGTGTATTTCAGTTTTGGCTGAGTAATTCCTATGCTGGTGAAAGGATAATACTTTGGGATTTAGTAGGATAAATGTAGTGTTATTAGCAGCGGCAACTGAACCACATTAAAAGTGCTATGAGACATGTTGTTTCTTTGTAGTACCACCTTGCCCACAGAGTCAAATGTCATGAACCCTCTACAGATGAATAGTAAGAGGCACTTGCAGCTTCAAAGACTTTTTAAAACAAAATGGTGAAGGATACTTAGAGAGTGGTGCTTTTTTCTGTTTATAATGCCTTAGAAAAACAGTCTTAAGGTGTTAGGGCCAAAGGAAAACTGTCCTGCAGCATAAATCTGGAAATCCAGCAAAGTCCCAGAAGTGCAACTGTTCAGTCCCCATGGCAAATGGTTTAGTTATGCAAAGGTAAAAATTTTAAAAAGCACTTGTCTTGATTCTCTTCTACTGCAGTTAACATTTTTATAGACATAAGTTAAGGCCCAGTCCCTATAGGCTGATCCATTTAAGTGCTGCAGGAAACTTAAATTTGGAAGTTTTCCTGCAAAATACTGCACACTTTAATCCTGCAAGGTCCTTCATGAGTTATAAATTATTGTATCTGCTTTGTTAGTAGAGAAACTGAACAGTGATGTAAACATGGTACCAGAGCAAGTCAGAGACCAATCCAGGATTATATCTCTAGAGTTCTTGACTTCTAACCCTGTATTAGCTACACTAATTCCACTCACCTCCACAATAATAGCATGGTGTTCACTAAGGGGGAAAGAAGAAAATAAATACTTAGTTCAAGTAGTCCTCAGCTCATCTGATGTAAGATGATTTCAGCTACCTACTTTATTGTGCTTTTCCTGGTCCAGGTTTGAGTTTCACACATAGCTGAACTTTGCTATTTCCCTTAAAATATTTTAGAGCAAAACGAGGGGGTTTTGGTATCCAGCCACTGCTTTCTTTCCCTGTTCTGTCCTGTTATGCTTGTTTACAGTGCTGGTCATGTGCCAAATACTGTAGAGTCTTCAATCTTTCAGATACTTCCCACTCTCTTCAGCTGTTGTTTTTTTTTTAACAGTATCAGTCTGCCTGCCACAATTCTTCAAAATCTTCCTTCTAAGAGTTCTCTTTGCTTTTCTTAACATGTTCAATGATCTCTTCCAATGATTTACGATTCATATTTGCAAAGCTAAAAACTAAATCAGTTGTATATTTTTAACAAGCTGAGATAAGGGTATTATCTTTAATGGGCATGGAAGATGGCAGCTGAGACACCGAAAATCTCATTGGTATGTTTCTATTGTTGCATCTCTTTGCAAACTCAAATTTTTGAGAGAGCAGTGGACAAATTACAAGACAAGTAGATCTGTATTTTTTGTGAAGCAAGAAGTGCTTTGCACTTAGGGTAATTTAATCTCTCAGTTTCTTTTTTTACTTATTCTTACGAGTGTAAGATTCACAATAAAAGTACTTCAAGACATTTTCTCACTGTGTGCTCAAAGGAACTATTTAGCTGCAAAGAATGGCAACTATCAGCTCTGTTAGATACCCATTTTAGTTTAAGGAGAAGGTAGAGAAGAAGAAGAGAAAGGAGAATATCAGGAGTGAACAAATGAAACTAGGGCCAGAGGAAGAGATACTTGATTTCTTTGTTATTTTCTCCTTTCTCCTACTCTTACTGTTTCCTAATCTCCTGAATTTTCTGAAATATGAACATAGAGCTTTCAGAAAGAAAATAATTGACATAGACATTGTATTATTGATGTATTTGAATGAATCCATGATGTTCCTGGTTTAAGCTGTCAGGTTGTTCTGTTCATAAAGCAGCATTTCACATTGCATCCTGAAATCTCTATGTATCACAGAACTTTGCTGAAGACTGACACTGCTGTGGATTGTCTTACTGTTTTTTAGGAGAATCAATTTACTTAAGAGCCCTTGCTTCAGTTATTCTTGAAACAGGACTATAACCATATAGACAAAATGCTGGTTTTTGTCAAAAGGAATATATATTGACAGTCAGCTTTGCCTGAGTATGCTGAACTTGTATATTTTATGTCACTGCAAAGCGTAGATTAGAAAATTGTCTGGATGCTTCATAAGTGATAGTAGAAATTGATTAAAGCAATTGATTCTACCCTGTGCAATGAAGTATTTATGGTCATTACAATAATGCCAAAAAGCACCTGTCAGCTTCAGAAAGGGCATCTGCTGATTTGTTGACAGGCAATTTCAAGTTCCCTTTTTACAGAAACTCATATTAAGGTTTTCCGTGGACGAAATGATCTTTAACAGATATTTCCTTTTTGCCAGGTGCTGAAATGAAGTTTTAGATACATCATGTGGTATTTTCTTGATTTGTTTAAAATCCACGCTGAGAGATGCTGTACCAATCATTCTGTGTGACTGTCTATTATGCTGTCCCTTGCTATCTGTGAATGCAGTTATGCTCTCATCTGGCTGTGTATCAAAGCTGCACTTACATTCCCCTTCCTGCCCACAGTGCATATTCCCTTACATCTGCTTTGTTTTAACGGTACTGAAACTGTTCAGTGGCACCTATTAGATTCTGTATTGGATTATTCAACAGAGAGCTTCAGCGTGTCAGGGCTAAGTAGCTTTCCTCCTTTGGGAAGAGTGGCTGCAGAGTGGCTATAGAATTGAGGGTGGAGCTGCAGGAGCTGGACGAAGGGAATGGAAGTCTCAAAACCTAACTGCAGTGTTGCTTCCCTGAGTTAGCTAGGGTAAGTTTGCCTTCTCTAGGCCCCTTCTTAAAAGTCTAATACAGCCTGTTTTAAGATTGTATTCAGTATTAGGTGTTCAGTGGCCAGGCTTTCTTTGTCAGAAAAATAGATGAGGCACATTTTGGATAATTATGTTTTGCGTTGAAGGTAGGGTATGTCCCTGCTTCAAGATGATTCAGACATTTGTTATGTTTTCTAACTTTCTGCTTCTGCTTCTTCTGGGCCATGGGTAGTACAGATTGCTTTTGTTTCATAGACTTAGCTAATGTGTTTGCAAATTGCAATGAAAGAATCTCAGAAAATTACTCTATACATCAGTTGAGACAGAACAAATGGTTTTTCCCTTCAGACTGCTCCAGTGTGCTATTTGAGTGCAAATCAGTAGTTTTTATGAAGTGGCTGAAGTTTGGTCTGAATAAGCTGTATTTCAGAGAATCTAATAATCAAAAATTAAACAGGTTTCCTCAAGATGGACAGGAAGATTAAATTAAAGGGTGGTTTATGTTAACATTTGGCTCTACAAAGAGGGAGAAATAACTGCTATGTGGAATACTTAGCTTCATTAGCAAAAGTAGCCCAATTAAAATATTTGCCCATATGGGGTTTTTTTTAAGGATTTCAAATAGACTTTTTTTTGAATTTTCCTTGATTCAGAGATGCTAACATAAAGTGTAACACATGAGATGGTAATTACAAGGTAATTATTTGATTTTCACTAAATAGACATTTCCATTAGATTCCTTCTGGCAATGTCTAACTGAGGAAGTTGATTTTATAGGCAGATACAATATCATGATATCGTTTCTTTACTCAAATATGTAAGGAACAATAATGATAACTGCCTCTTTTAAGATTCCTAGCCATCTGCACTTCAAAACTGCACTGTCTGATGTGCTACTTTTTGATTAGGCTATCAGATTTTTTCAATGTTGACTTGATGCTTCCTTTTTTTACTGTTATGTAGACTGGCAAAGCCACCACTTGTCTTTTATCCTGCTTTTTTTAATAATATCTTTGCATGTTATCTTCAAGGAGTGGCAGTTAAACTCTTCTGTTGCAGCCCAAAGTGACACCTGCGGTTAAAAGTTCTGCCTCAATTCCCCAGTCTCTAGGTTTCTGCTTGTAGTTTCAAGACAAAAAAAGTCATGATACTTCAGTTCATCTTTAGTATTGCAAAATCATTTGTCAGGCGTGTGCACATAATGTGTAAAGAAATGCTTCAAGATATGGAAATTGTATCTCTAGATGATGTTACATAATAATGAATTTAGACCCAAATTAAATCATGTTCAGTGGCACCTACTAGATTCTGCATTGGATTATTGAGCAGAGAGCTTCAGCATGTCAGTCTTAAGTAGCTTTCCTCTTTTGGGAAGAGTGACTGCCAAGTGGCTAGGGTGACTATGGAATTGAGGGTGGAAATTGAGGGTTAAAACTTTCACTGTGCTTCTATAAATGTGGATATGGACTTCACTGCAGATACCAGCCCAACCCTATTAGTTGACCAGGGAAGGAAGCCAAGGGGGCCAGGTAGGATGTTACTATGTGCCACGAACTATGGAAAGTAGCATGCTTTAGACACGCTGTGCTGAGACACCTGTGCTTGGTTAACAGCTCTGATGACCAAATTCTCTCCCTTGCCAGCCAGCCAGGCTGACAGCCATTTATCTCAGGGTTATGAGACATTCCCACTGAGCTGTGCAGTTGCTGCTAAGTTGACTTTGCAGCTTCTGAGAGTCAAGGTAGCACTTGCAGCTGGGGCCGCTTACATGCCCACCTTGTACTTTCCACAGGCTGTTGTTAGGTGTCACTCAGTGTTCCCTCTTGTCATATAGGTTACACGTTTCTTCAGCAAGTTGTATTGTAACATGACAAGAAACTCCAGTTTGCATTGCTCTTGGCATTCACCTATTTTATACCCCTGCAGTGCATCTTTCTGCTATTCTGTGGTTTGGTTTAGTTTATTTGTTGGCCTCTGTGTCTAGGCAGAAGTTAAAGTGCTGAAGAACCAGAAAGATCTACTGAGTGGTCAACCTATGACTTGTGTTTGAAGAGCAGCAATACTGGTCAGTGCATCTCTTAGTGGTGCTAGGTACAGCTCCTTCCAGGAGACAGCCCTATTTGCCACAGTGACAGTCACTGAGAAAGTAATGTTCTGGACAGTACTAAATAGGAAAGATACAATTTTTAATGATTGCTCAAATTTGGGTTTTTTTACCGACTGTAAGGAGGTCTAATATTCTTACCTGCTGAGGAAGATAGAGAACACGGTATGAGATGAATTTGTTTTTTCTAACAGATTTTGTGATATTCATAAAACAATCTCATAATAGGAATCCATTCTTGTCATAAATGTTTCAAAGACAGAAATACCACAGGGGTTTTTTTTAACATAAATAATTTGTAAGCTGAAAACATTTTTTAATTTTTAACTAATTGCTCATGATTTTCTCATCCTAATAATTTATCCATAAGGTTGTAAAGTATTTCCACCAGTGTTGCTATAACTGTTTGCTGTTACGGTGTTACAATGAAGTTATTTTAATGCTAAACTTAGTAGTGATTAGAAACATTTTTTGGTAATGAAATATTATGTGTTGTAACTGGAAAGAAACATATAAAATCTTCATGTATCTTTATTTAATGATCCTATTATTAAAATGTCTAGTACCAGTGCAAGGGATCAGTGCTGTCCAGTTTCAATGTTAATTTTGACTGTTTCATTCTTTGCTCCTATTGGCCACAGAAAGGTACAAAATATCATCTCTTCTTGTAAACAAAAATCAAAAAAATCTTCATTTAAGTTGGTATTTTTCATTCTCTTAGTAATTCGAAGTGTAGTTCAATAAAAAGGAGAAGCCAACTGTGATTGTGAGAGTAGTGAAATTGCACAGGAAGGTTAAAAATAGTAGTCTTGGGATATGAAGCACTCAGTTATAAAAAGGTGAAAGGGAGCAGAGAGCAGTTGCTGTGGAGCGAAAGGGCTTGTTGCATGGTGGGTGCAGAGCAAACAACATTAAAATTCATGTGAGAAATCAAGGGTACCAGCTTTGGAAAGTGATGTGTCTGTCTTTATGGGATTTGTTTTCAGAAATCTGAGCAGCATGTAGTCCATTACTTCTTGGATTAGTACAGGAGGGGGTAGGCAGTAAGTTGATTTTGTCTGTATTTAGACTTGGTAGACTTTCAAATTCATTTTTTTTAATAATTTCCATTAGGAGAAAACAGCAGTATGAATAAAACTTACTGTATGGTATAGAAAATATGGGTTGACATTATACCAGTGGTGAATTATCATCTCTATACATTTTGTGTACCTATCCAGATGAACCACAGAATACAGTCCGCTCAGAATTTTCCCTCTATCTAAAAAGTTATCTTTGAAGGGATGCATTTAAATAGCCAAGAAATACTGAAGTTGTTGCCACTGTAGGTCTCTCTGTGGTAATATAGGAAGGGTATTGTCACAGCTCACCCATAGATTATGTTGCTTCATTTGTGGAGATGTTGACAGTCACTGTCAGATTTTATGGGTGAATTGCTTATCCATATTAGTACATTTTTGTAAACCAGAATTGATAAATAAATAAAGAAAGAAAGTAAGTCAACCTCTCCTCTCATACCAGAACAAAAAGATCAGCTGCGTTATGTAACATATAATCACTTCCTGCAGTGGATATTGCAGCAGGTTCTTTCGTCCTGTGATAAAACCAATTAGATTTTGAATCTCCAAACACTGGAATGCAACTGAGTGTGTATCTACTAATGTAAAGATATGTTATCTTTCTACAAAGGATTTAGGAGACTGATCAAAAACCTCCATTGTGCTTCTAAATAAGTCCTAGTCTATAGCTGTAACAAGCAACCTAAATATGACATCTGAAACCAATTTTGCTAGGAACTATTTTCTTATCATTTCATATGATCCAAGATGCCTAGTCTAAATAATGTTATGAAGCAACTTATGGAGAACTGTGTTTCTTTTTTACTAAGATGTCACAGAAAGTAATTGTAGCTCTGTATCTTACTGTCTAAAAAAACCTGAAAATATTTGGAATTAAATTTGATGGAACGCCATATTACAAATGCTGGTTGTTTCAGCTGAAGTCTTGAAAACTTTCAAACTTTCACTTAGAAAAATGACGTTTCACTGTGATGTATGAAATTTTTATGACTTTTTATTGTTAATAAATGTTAGTATTCCCACGTGTTCATATTTGCAATTGGAAAAATACAAGTTTCATGTAAAGTTTGAAAATTCTGTTATTGTCTAAGGGAATGGCTGAGACATACCCAAGAGTCAAAAAGCGGGAATGGCAAGCTACGCACTGGGAAGAGCAGCTCCACAGTTACTACATGGCAGATATAGCATAGTGGTTGAAGTGGCCTTACCCAGTGAGTGAACACATCCAGCTTATCTACTTTAATGGTCTGTTATATGCAAAGATTTCCTCTGAGTCTGTGCCAGTCTGTGTTTGGTACGCATCCGTATTGCTGGCACTTGTGCCATCCCATTTCTACAGCAGGACTACAGTAGCTTCACAGTGAAATGAGGATTAGTAGAAGAAGAGCTACGTATTGTCCTGGATAGCTACTGGAAGGAGGAAATGCTATTGCTGCCCCAAATTCTGATACTTCTTTGGCCACAAAAGATTCTTCTAACATCTCAAGATGATTCAGATACCCATTTGTGACTGTATTATCACTGACCATACCATCACCATTAATGGGTTTTCTTTGTTGAAAGAGAATCTTTTAGTGCCTACTGATCCATATGATTGCTTATTGATCATGAAGTTATGATGCTGACCTAGGTGTGGTTGATGGAAGTATCAGAGTGGATGGCTCTTCTAACATCAAGCCAAGTGTAAGGATAAAACAGAAGGTGGAAAAGGCTTTTGACAGGCAACGAGAGATCTGAATCCACCAGGACTGGGAACCAAAGGAAACAAGGCATGTTTCAGGCAGTACTGGTAGGAGAAAGAATCTGAGAATGTGAGTAGCATCATGTAGTGCAGTGGCATTTGAGGAGCAGCTGGCACTTACTGAGGTTAAGAGCTGCTCTTGCCTCTGTGTGTTCTGTGTAACAGAAACACAGCATGTCTGATGGAGGTGTATGGTAATAACAAGAAAAAGCTAGTCAAGAGTTGAAACATCTGGTTCTGCTATGAACTGAAATTCTGAGGAAGTTACAGGGAAGGCTCTTTGAACTTTAGGTGGCAGGTAGCTCAATACAAGTGAACAGAGGCTGAAAAAGCAGCTCCGTTGCTAGTATTGTAAAAGGGACTCCCAGAGACAAATTCCACAAGGAGCAGAGTCCTTTGCTAAGTAAAGAAACCTGTAGAGCTGAAAACTGTTCACCTTTAAAATATATGGGTGACAGGGTGGGAATGGCCAAGCCATAGACTGAATGGACAGAGAAAAGCGAGGTCTACATACTGGTTTTGTCTCTAGTGTCCACAGTGATGCTGAATGTGTAGCTTGTAAACTGTATTCTGAAGTATTTGAAACATTGTATGTTGAGACCTAAAAAAGGCTTGCAATCTAGTTAATATCTATTAATCTAAATGGCTGTTCAAATGACAGCTCTCCAAAATAGGCCCTCTGTCTTTATGTACTGTATTGAATAAACGCTCATCTGTAAGAATGACAATGGGAGAATTTATCCTGGCCCACCAGGGAGTGTGTGGTACAACCACTATCTTCTTTTCATTCTGTTGCTCTAAATTTCTCCCTCATCTTAGGATATGACTCTATGCCCCAGTTTTATTAATTTCATTTTCTGTTTCAATGATTGTTTCATTTCTATTAGCAAAAGCATTCCTCCATATTTACCCATCTCCACAAATCTACCCCTGTCCTGGTTTTTCCTTCTAGTTTTGGGTAGACATTGGATCTGGTAACAAACTCTTAAAGAGTCAGAAGTTTGCCATTTCTCTTCTATGTACAGTGACACCTAATGGCAGGCACACCTGAGAATTGTTTGGGTATTTTAAAGCCATAGTTCCTTTTAAAAGAAAACTGGACTGTCACAGTCCAGAATTTGAGAACTGATGGGTCTATTTTTGTCTGACATTCACTGTATTAATCACTGTGTATAAAGTCTGAGAGGCTTTCCAGTAGTGTTTGGCTTTCCTACAACTATTTGTTCCCTTATCAGACTGTTCATGAAATTTGCAGTAAAAATGCCAATAAGTACTTTTTCTCCTCTGGTTTGCTCATTTGCTAGAGAAGTTTTTATTCTTGGTTTTGGTTTACCGAATATCAGAGGCTGCAAAGCCTCCTTGCATTCATCGTCCTGCAACTCAGTTGTTTATGCACAGTCACCTCTACCATGAGATGTGCACCTCTTTATCAAATAATGTGTGTTTTTGTTTTTCACTCTCTAGTACTGTTCTCAATCATTGCCTGTAGGCAAGGAGGAATGGTGGTGATGTGAGTGGAAAAAGTGCTGTCATCAAATATATAATAACTTCGAGCAGTGTTATTTTGTCCAGGGTGGGGCAGGGGGGGAGTTGTGTGTGGAGGTATATTTAAAATTAGTTCCTGCTTTGTTATATTACAGACCTGAATTCAGTCAGTAATGACCTCAATAGTGCCTGTTTTAATGTAATCCCTGCTTGCTGACTGCTGTTCCAAGAATAAAAATTTAAGCCAAAAGATTTAATGAAATCCTTTGGGATTAGTGCTCACTGGGCTGGGGAAATTGCATATCAACCATTTCTCTGTATTCTAACCATACGGCTTGGTATTTGAATAGGAGGGTGTCCAAGAGAGACAACTCTGGGTTCATCAATAATTTACATTTTTTTTAGTTACAAACCTGGTATTTGGGATTCTGTTGCCATAGCGATCCATCTGGGCCTGAACGGGTAGTGTTTTAAGTGGTGGTTGTATAGAGATTCACAGGGCGTGCTTTAAATCCCTTCTGAAGTAATCCTCAGATCTGTTCTGTGACTTATTTGAGGTTTCGACAAAATCACTGTTACTCACAGTAAAAGTTGATGCTGAGCAAATTAAGCCCATAAAACAGTGGAATATACATATGATTAAGGACTGTAAGGTTCATAATGTATGACAATTTCTGTTTCAATATTTGAAACGATTAATAAATGCCCACAACTGCATTTTTTTTTCAAAATGCATTTAATTTGTTGCACATTATGCAACTGGAAATTATCCAGACTCTGTACTGGTTATTAGCTAATTTAAACTTCATAATCGAATGCTAGCCTCATTTTTCCAGATGTCAGTTCTATGTTTTACAGGATGTCAGTCTATTCATAATGGACTCCTCCACTTTCAATTAATCTGATTTTCTCTCATAAATAATTCTAAAGCAGAGAATAAAATTTGAAATACCCATTTTCACTTCTAAGACTACTGGGCTTGTGTTTTGAGGATGTGCTGCTAAATTCAGTAGGTTAAACAGCAGCTACTTTTTGTTTGAAGTTTTGTTTATATCTTTTCATTTTGCCACACAAAATTTCAAAACGGTTTATTCCAGACCTCCCAGATATGCCACATAAGTAGATGTCCTCAGGTCTGAAAGACAATCAAAAAAGCCAGCTCTATCAAAACCAAAACTCTCCTGAAACTCATTTCTAGAGCTTTTATTCCTTCATGACAAAAATGTCCAGTTGTGCTCTGGAACTGTCACTGAGTCATAATGATGATATATTAGCAGCTTTTTATTACTCCAGAGTACAGAGATTCAGTTTGCAAAATTGTTCCTCAGTGTTTGAAAGGAGAGAAGAATAATACTCAAATAACAGCCATATGCTCTACTAATGAGTGTTTAGCCCATAATCCTAAACAGATAGAAATTTTTTCTTCATGGAGTTTGTAAAAGATAACGTAGTTGTTCCTGGCTTCAAAGATAGTAATGGCATAAAGAAACTGTAGACGGCCTAAGATATCTTGAGAAATCTTTTAATTACCGTGAAACTTCCCTTTCATCTTTTGTACCACAGTTCACAACGAAAAGTGAAGCATCTAATAAAAGGGGCTTATTTTTGCCATGATTCTGGGATGCTAAAAATGTTCTTTGTCACCTGTAATAAATGTAAATCCTCTGTTTCTGTATGAGTTAAACACGAGCTGCCTGAGAAAATTGCAAGGAATCCCTTCCTTGCAGTGAAGTAGGGTTTCATTTCATAAGCATATGTGTATGTATAATCTTAAATTCAGTGTTGTTGACTGAACTGGTTTGATTTTAGAGCTCCAGTCCTGCCCCAGTTTAATGGGACTATTTCCATAATTGGTTACCATAAAGGTGACTGGGATCAGAGAGTTTAGAATTAATGAGAAAAGGCTTCATTTTGCTTACTTTTGCATATCTGTATGCTAACTGAAGTAAAAGTTGTAGATCATTTAAATGAGTACTTACCCTGAAATTAAATGCCTTAAAGTATCTTCTATCTATATTTAACATTTGTAAATATAGATTACACTTCAAAGGGATATTACAAGATGTATTCACATGTATCAAAATGTGTTTCTGTTGATATTTCCAATGGTTTCATTAGGAAACGTCTTCCCTTGCAAATATTATTGAAGTAAAAACGGAGCCTTGGAAGATACTAGTGCTATGACAGATGCTATTTGCAGCTCTGAAAATATAGTTGTCACTGCAGGGGATCTCCTGAACTGAAGACCCACAGGAATCTATAACCAAGGGTTATGAATTAATCTTCCAACACATCTGAGAAAAAAAATAGCCTGTGTTTATTAGTAAGTTATAGAAACACAGTTGAATTTCTTTTGTAATGTTTTAACCTTCCTCTAAAAATGCAAATCTTTCCAGTTTATTTATCTCCTGATATTTTAGCTCTTCAAATCCTTGCAAAGAGTGGTGGTATTTAGTTTCTCGGACAACTGTTACATTTTATTGGTTGGTTTTTACTTATTTACTCCAGATGTGCATTTTTCATATGTTTTGAAAACTCAGACTGTGAGCTTCAAAGGAGCATGCAGGCTGTCTCTCTTTGCACTTAATGCAGCACTGCACTTATTCATAGTTTCACCTAAATTTGCTTCTCTAGTGCAAACCTTTATTTTTATTTAGTTATTTACAATTAATACTATAGTAAACATTTATCTTTCCATTTTCTGTCGTTGCAGCAGAAGGAAGTAGTGAACCTCCTGAAAGGCTCAGTAATAAATATGACACAGCTTGACACAGACAGCTTAGAGAAACAGGGGAAGATTGAGATAGTGTACCACAGAGCAGGTGTGACTCTGGGTGTTAATTTCTCTAAGGCACTTGCAGCTACCTCTGCTCAAATGCAAGATATACACAGGGCCCTGCACCAAAGCCCTGGCTCTGAACCCCAGGAGACGATAGAGATTAGAGGTTCTTTTATTGAATCCTCTTTTTGAGTGTTTCTGAATTTCAAATGCCTCAGTTTGGGAAGACTTGACTTGACAGCAAGAGGCAGAGTTTTGGTTGAAGCCATTCAAGAGATATTGGAGTACAGTAGTTGAGATTAGGTCTGTCGTGGTCTGTTCCAGAACATTTTATACAGTTAATACAGAGCACCAAGCAAGGTAAGGCCTGCTAAGGCTATTGACTTGACTTGACATTTGATATGGGTTACATACTGTGGGAATGAAATTAGCTGTGTTTTACACCAGCATCTGAATTATTCTAAACCCTTTAGAGTAAGATTTCAAATCATTGTCCAGTTAACCTTGCATCGTTTTAAGTGTTCAGCTCCGCACTGACATCTGGGACAACAAAATGGGCTGCTTAGATAGAAGAGCTGATTCCTATGGTTCAAAAAAGTTTAAAACTTAATATCATCATAATATTAGATGCTACTGACTAATGTATTACATAGCCCTTGGCTCCAAACAGTTATCAATTGTTGCTTAACAGGTTCCTTCAGTAGACTTATATGCAGATATGAGTGATTTCTGGTATGTCATAAATACTGACAGAACAATACAGAAAGAAATATAATTTCTTACTAAAATAGAAGGGGAAATTAGATTTTATAATTAGTTATAGTTTGAGTCCTATATTATCTGAGTCATGAAAGATGGTTTGTTGATTAGAGTGAGATGGTGGATGGAATCATGATTTGCCTTTTTCAAAGACCAGTGTAAGTGTTGGTGTGCTATAGTGTGACAGTTTCAGATTAGCAAGTTTTCATTTTCTAGTTGATGTAAAAAATGCATTTGTCTATCTTAGCAACTATGTATTTGTCTCCATTTTTTAGCTGCATCCAAATTGGTCATCTTCACAATTAATGACTTCACAGGTTGATTGTGCTTGCCCTTTCACACCAATGTTGCCCTTATTGTAGCCCCTATTGCCCAGCAGTCCCAATTTTCTCCATTCTGTCAAGCAGTCTTTATTAATGAAAGTTGTTAATAGTAAAATCTGCAAAAGCAGTATGCTGTGTTCCATCAAATCCTGCCTTAAAACTCACCTCTGTTGTGATGCTTGTAAACTGGTCAAGAAAGGCTAAGCAGCTGGTGTGCTGTGTTCAGTTCTCACCGTACAAGTTTCCTGTATGAAACAGAAGGAGTTAGGCATCAAACACCCCTCTGCAGCATGTTCCACTCTCCTCCAAAAGTGGTGAGTGAGGCTGTGGCTGTCTTAGGAGACATATGTTCTTTCTTCCTTGACTCCTCAGTCTAATGGGTAATTCAGCCAGGATCTAATACACCACATTTTAGACAAGAGGATTGCCAGTCTCAGAAATGTGAAAGCCTGTCACCTTCCTGGAACTGGGGAGATCTGCAGGTGTCCAGATGAAATTAGGATGCCCAGAATTTAGTCTGAAGTTTCAAGGGAGATTTGTTCCCTGAACCTGTTGATTTCTCATCTCTGCTGCTATTTGAAAATGGCAAACTTCTCTAGCACAAATGAAACTAGATAGTTTCATTTAGATAGAAACATGATAAATGCATGTATTTGTTTTTCTTACAGAGGCGTGGAGTCCTGAATAAACAAAGAGAAGAGAGTTAAGCACACATTCTCTATTCTGAACAGTAAGTGACCAACTTACATACTTTAAACATGACTTGTACTTCCTTTTTAATTTTTTTTTTATTCTTTTGTATTTGCAGTTCTTCTAACAAATGTAAGAAATTAGTGCAGTGAACATTTCTGCCTTATATCCAACTTAGTTTTCATTTCACAGGGGTAGACTTTTATAAATCCTGCAATCTCAGATAGGACCAGGTAGTCCACACAAAGTGTCTTCATTGCTGCCCATACTGAGAATACTACATTGTTTATTTCAGTAAAAATACATTCCAGTAGAAACTGACACTACCAAGCTAAAAACAATATTATGCCAACATTTGCTCACACATGAAATTTTGCAGAAAAGCAGATTCATCACTGTAGTCAGATGGTGCTGTGTCAGTGTAGGAGCAAAAGACTTCTATGGGTTTGTGTTAACCACATAACCAGTGACTATTTGTTCCAAACTGCCCTGGTCATAGCTGTGCTGTTCACAGTCCAACCAATTGCAGAGCATGGCTGTGCTGGCCCTTGACAACTGCAGCATTATAAAACACCAAGAAATTAAGACCACTTGCTGAGACAAGAAAATGAGCCATGTTTGTGTTGTGGGTGATATTATTAACATTGTCCCTAGAAAAAAATCTTGGGCTGTTGATGAGGTACCAGTCATGACAAAGTAGGACACAGACACTGCCTTCACTGCCAATCCAAAGTAATGTGCCCTGGGAAGTGCAGCTGATTCTACGGGTGTACCACGTTACTGGGTATTTAACAGGTGACAATATCTTCTGAGAAGCAGAGCAGGTGGTCTTGTGTTAGCACATTTCTATTAACAGTTCCAACAAAACAGTTCCTCTGTGCTAGGTGCCAGTAGAACCTGCCTTTTTTGTGGTGGATAATTGTGGACGGTAAGTAATGCGCAGAGAATATGTGTTCTTTAGCACCATTCTGCTTTTAAAATATACATTTGGCAGTACAAGTTAAGGAGTTTTACTGTTGTATATGAAATCCCTATTCATTTAGCCAAACAGGCATATGGAACAGGCTAGTTTTGAATGCAAATAAATCTTGAATATATCTTGAGAAGTAATAAAATAATACTCCTTGTTGGGAAAGAATGTGTGTAAATCTTAATAGCAAAAAAAATTACCCATTATATCTCTGGGCAGACAAGCTTGATGATGGACTTTAACAAGAAAAGAAATGTGTGACATTTCCCAAATCCAAGGACAACACAATGCATGTTTGTGAACCTGCGTGGTTATTTGTACACTGTACTAAACTGTTACCTGTGGGCATCTTCTAGATACATAGTAAATGGCACATATGTACCAGAGAATTCTAGAAAACTTCTCAAAACTCCTATTTATCTATTCCTTTGATTTCTTTAATTTCTTCTATCAGTAATACTTTCCTTTAATTTTCTTTCCTCTGTGATTCCTGTGGTTTATATTCCCTACATCACACCATCCTATATATGATATATTTCCCTATATCACACCTCTTTTTACCCTTTATCTTTCCATTTTTTGCCACATAGTCAATCTGCTCGAACTTCATGTTTTCTGCTCGCATCTCCCACACAGGGCCATCTCCTCTTACTCTTGGCAGAGCTGCATTGCAGAATGTTTCTGATCTTGGGCAAGTTTTGAGCTTGCTATTTCTAGTATCAGATAGATACTCTGCAGACCAAGAGCCTTATTGCTGTTGTCAGCTCATAACACACAGAATAATGCCATATGCTTGTGTCTCAGGAATTCACAAAGGGTTGCAACATAGTGTAATATGGGTCAGGTATTGCAATTTTATTTGATGTGTGGAAAGATGCAGTGGAACTTTAGAAGTTGTTATTTAATGCATAGGATACCTTCAACCTAATCAATCATGCTTTACGTCCTCTGGATCTGAAGTTTTGGCAGCAGGTCACTGATAGTTACATGAATAAATGCTAGCAATTCCAAGCAATTTTTATAGTTCAACTGATATAGGTATACAAAAAGTCCACAAGTCATTACAGACATACTTGTAGAAAATAAATTTCACTACTGCAGACTTTAGAAGATCCCCCCAGTTGTGTTTCTGTGTCAAGTGGCCAGAACTCTCAGGCAGCTGTTTTCAGAATAACATGTATTTATTTGTGTATAGTGAGAAAAAATTAGTCAACTATTACTGGTACTCCTTCACATACGTATTCTCTCTCTTCTGCGGGCAGAGTATGTTGACAGGACCTTTTCATATTATTCATCAGTTAATTTTATCAGTCATGGTGTTATGATTATAAACTACAAATGATCTAACATATAATGAATATATAGTAACAAAAATGAAACTCTGCAGTGGTTATTTAACATTCATGATGTGAAATTTATTTAACACTCTCTTTGGAATATACATGGGAAATTAGAATAATAAAACAGAAATAAAATTACCCTTACCTCTCATCCATCATCAGTGAGAAGCAGTGTTACCAGCTTGATCAGGCTGTACATTCTCCCATGGAGGGAAGTTTGTGTATGGTATGTTTGGGCCTTCTAACAACACCCTTGAGAACTGTGTTACTCATATACTAAGTAACCAGTCATTCTTCTGACACTGTGATTGATAAATTGGAATTATGGAGTTGTTTCAGAATACCTTTTTCCCTTCAACTTCAATTAAAATCTAAAATTTAAAATATCTGTGAAAAAAAGATTGGATTCCCACATATAGAGAAAATAAAATTAAAATTTATATTGTTCTTATTTTAAAAGGATAAAATAAAAGTCACAATATATAGTATGTTTTGTGGGTTTTACATGTTCCCAACTTTATTTTAAGTGTAAGGGCCTTTGTCATTT
This sequence comes from Poecile atricapillus, assembly GCF_030490865.1. NCBI lineage: Eukaryota > Metazoa > Chordata > Aves > Passeriformes > Paridae > Poecile > Poecile atricapillus. Next base: position 37,738,711 of record NC_081289.1, on the reverse strand, counting down.
GTCCTTGATACTGTGAAAGATTACAGGTATCCTTTATGGAGCAGGAAAAAAATCTTGCAACATGTGTTCAAAAAAAGATGTCCATTGTCCTCACATAGTCAGCAGCAATCAGATTTCATCTGCCACAAACTTTGGTTTATCAAAGAAGTGGCAAATAATTGGTGAATGGTTGATAACAGGTTGTTTATTACTCTTGTCTGACAAAGGCAAGTTCAGGTAATGTGATGTAAATTAGGAGATTGCACAAGCATAGTGCTAGTACAGGAGAGGGATGGCCAGAATCCAGACTCTGCTGTGAGCAGATCAGAGGAGGCTTGGCCTGCTGAAAATTATTGTACGGGAAGTTTGACTCCATTATGTGTTATTCATGTTAGACTTACTATTAGCTCATGAGTGTGCAACATTACCCTTGTTTGCCCTAATATCTATTTCAAAAGCTACTGTGTTTTATGTTTTACCATTTACCATATTATATCCAGAGGTATGTAATGTACCAGAGCTGAAGTAGCTAAATGAAAGGTTTTTTGGTTTTGGAAGGGTCATTTTGTAAAAGTTGAATTTATGAGTATTCAAAAAGAAATGAGCCTGTAGTTCCTGAATATTCTGTACTAACCACAATAACCTTCCCTTACATTATTATTTCAGTTTTTCATGCATTATAGTAAGCTAGAGGCAGCATAGAAGTGCCTGCCCTCATTCCTTGTTTTTTTTGCCATTTTGTCACAGGTTTTGTCATTGCAAATTAAAATTAATGTGCATATACTTCAGGCTTGGACAAAATTGTTCATTGTAGTGTTTGTACTACCTTAAGTCTTTAATGAGGTCTTCCCTTAAATTAGTTTCACTCTTTTTTTTCCCCTCACATAGTGAAAGTATGAACTTCTGGTAAATTATATAGTAGTGTTTGCATAATGTAAAGGTTGTTTATGTTGCCTGTCTTTTGGTTATCATGTCAAGACTATTCAGAGGAGTCTATTGTCTATGGCTTACATGCTTACAAAATCCTGTGCCTCAAAACTTCATTTTTCTTTTTATCATTCCTATATTACAGACACCGCTTTGTGCTTTTTAATGTGACATCTCTGACATGGATTTAGATTCTGTACTGCTTTGAGGTATGCTAGTTATGCAGCCTGATTTTGCAAAATGGCTCTGTATTTGTAGCTCCCTGGGGCTTCAGTTTAGTTGTCATCTATCATTTTAGCACCGTGATTGATTAGTCTCTACTATTTAATTTATCTGCTGCAGCTTCTAAGCTTTTTCTTTAATTGGTAAACACATGCTTTTCTAGACACATTTTCAAATTATGTGTTTTCCAAGTGCCCAGAAGTCATGTAATCATATTTTTCTCAGCTAGGAATTTAACCATTTGAGCCATTTAATGGTTTCAATAAATATTGGCTGGTATTTTTGTCTATTACTTGGAAATTTTGAACTGGAAATCTGTTACATGTTCCATTTTTCAAAGTTATTGTATATTGAATATATATTTATTCTGAAATACTACTGTATTTACCAGCTTTTTTTTCATCCACTGAAAAACATTACAAGAAATCAGCATCTTTCTTAAGTGTAGGAGCCAAATGCCTGGGCTGCTGCTGTGGTAGTAGATTTTAACCACCTTTTCACATTAGGCTTCAAAAGCAAAATATTAATTAGCGTAATTTGCTTGTTGGAATTCCATAAGCCAGCTTCAGTCAGGAAGGTTGACATGCTTATTCTCCTCTGTTGTATACTGTGTTCCTGTTCTTTGCTATTTTTAAACATCACATTGAATATCAACTTGGCTATGTTTTTAAATCAGAATCTTTCATAGAAATGTCATTTCCATTTAAAAGAAGGGTTGGTTTTTGGTGTTAAGTTGCACAATGTGTAAACATTTCAGCAGTTCTATACAATTACTGAGGCAACTTTCAAGAAGCTACTATAATGAATTACATCTATGATCCACATATCAAAGAAATTATAATGTTATATTTTGTTTGCTACTGCAGTTTTTATTATGGCTGTGTATTTTTGAATGGAGATGTTGATAATTGGTTTAGGGTTTTGTTTTTTCTTTACTTTTAGTTACTGTCTAATACTTGTGATTAAAATCTCTCAATAAGAAGAATTATATTGTGTCATCATAATGCAGCTTTGCTGACGTTGGTAACTGCTATTGTAGTCTCTAAATACAATCAAAGTCATATCTCTAAATACAATCAAACAAAATTAGTAGACATCTGCAGCAGTGCATGCTTTTTGGGGGTAAATTGATGTTCTTTTTTTTTTTTTTTTTTTTTTTTTTTTTGTTGTGCTAGCAAGCTTTAATCAGTATTTCCATTTTGTTTCTAATTCTAATCTCATTGCACTTTCAAAGACTACCAGGTTAGCTTCAGGTATGTACCTTAGGCATTTGTGGTAGGTCACTTCCAGCCCAAATTTTCTTCGAGTCTTGGAGATAGCCTGTTGTGTCAGTGCACTTGTCGTGACTTACACTTTGATTAGGAAATAAGAGGATAGATTTTTTTGTCAACTTTGCCATTTTGCATTTATGGTACATGAAGCTTAACTGAAGAAATAACTAATATGGTACAAGTGATTATGAAACATACAGGTTAAGATGACTCCCCTGTATGGAGTTGGTGATCACTAAGGGACATTATTTGGCAGTTTTGGATCCTCTCAAAGTATGACTTTTCTATTCAATGATGATTTTTTTTTTCTTCTTTAAAGTTTCATACTATAAATCTTACTTTGAAGACATATAAGTCATAAGCATCTCATTTTGACACCTTTCCTTATGTATATGAAACTCATTCAAGGGTTTATTCAGAAATGAGAAAAGACACGTCTTAGACCTATTTACAATAAGTTACTGTTTACAATAAGTTAAAATATTGACAGCATTTATCTGTGAAAATGGGAAGGAAATAGGAAATTCGGTTACTTTTCCATGTAAACGGAAACATTTTGCAAAAGCATTAGCATATAAAAATATTTTTTCTGATGTCAGTCTTCCATGTTTATATTAATATCTGAAGTACATGAAATGGGCACAGTAGAACTTTCCTTGCAGTAAACAACTTTGAAAACACAAAATTAAAAAATTAATATTTTATTTAATATTTGGAAAGCACAATTCCTTGGAATAGGATTTTTGGGTGGGAGGATATCCATTGGAACTGCTAAAAATTAGGAACTATTAGGAATGCTCTGGAACATGTCAAATATATCAGCAATGTGTCTGCAGTGTGCTGCTGCTATACTTCCAGTTTTGCTCTGCAAGCTGAAGAGGCAAAGACATGGTTTTGTTGTGAGAGGAGCCTCTGCACGTTGGCTCTGAGAGCAATATTGATTGAAGTCTTTCATTCTAGTGACCCTTGTAGCTGTGCTAATAAATGGAACAGTATTTTGAGCTGAGGGCACAAGTTTTTGAACATGCTGTTGATAAAGTACATAACATTAGGCCATCTTACCAGTTTCACCAATTACAAAGCTGTAACTTTTCAGTTATTAAAAATGCTGAGATTCTGTTTTTCCATGAGCCATGTACTTGGGAGTTTTTCTTGTTACTGTTCAATTTCTATGACTACTTTAGTACCTCCAAAATCTTTAGGTTTAGAAGTGTATTTTTTATTGAAAGGTGATATTTTCACTCAGTTGCATGGATCCAGGGGCTGAAGCTTCAAAAGATAACTCCCAAACATTTATTGCAAAGTCTGGGGATGCTGTGTAAAATGCATGATAGCCTGGAGGTCTCTGCTAGTACTAAGCAGAGGTACACTTTGATCTTTCACGTAATAGGTCTCCCAATACCTTTTCATTTCTAACAGAAATAGTGCCTAGGCTGCTTTTATACCATAAGCCTGTTTCACTCATCCTTAAAAGTTGTGATGCCAAGTAAGAACATTGGTTTTAGGGAGAAGGATGAGAAAAATGGAATAAGATGTCATTTAGACTGTGCAACTTTAACTATTTTTGATGGTATTTGCTCTTAGAATCATGTCTCAGTGGTTGAATCTTTAGTTTAAATGAAATTATTAAAATGGACAGGGTTTATTTAAAATCTCATTTTAGTTTAGGGATAAGAATGTTTAAGACTTCAAACTGCATTAAACAATTGGTTAAAAAACCACTAGCTATCAAACTTTTAGTAGTTTTTCCTGAAGGTAACAGGGATTCAATTTGGAGAGTTACAGTCTATTGGACAAATATACCAAATATATAGATAGGTTTTAAAATGGGTGTCACATTAAACTTTATAATTTTGTTCTTAGACATTTCCTAAAGAGAATAGAATCAGTATCATTGATACTGAAATTTTCAAAAGATCTGTTAGTAGATGTAAATGATTTGCTTAAACCCTCTCGAGTAGCTTTCCTTTTCAAGATTGATATGGTGGAACACAGTAACTTTCCAAGGGGGATGGAATTCACTTTAGTGGTGAAATTCATAGTATTGTTACTGGTGTGAAAAGAATAAGCTCATACCATCTCAGTATTGCAAAGACCTTGAAGAACTACAAAACTATGTACTGCTGTTGCTTATCTTTCTCTTTCAGACTCTGAGATTGTTCTGAATATTGATTTGTCCATCAGTTCAAGCTTCTTAGAAGGTGCCACTGTGTTTGAGAAGTCTGTTCATTAGTACTTACTAATGCATGTTTGATGCACGTTAAAAGAAATTGAGATTATATCTGCTGTTAAGTAACTGCCTTAAAAAAAACATTGTCTTACTTGGCAGTTCCTAATCTTGAAAATACCTGTGTAAGACTATGAATAAGTCCTACAGACATCAAGTAGTTTTTCTTGCTGCCATTTTTTACCAATAAAAGCTCTCCCTGTCTCCCTTATTCATTCTCCTGGAAAAAAAACCAGCAGCCTTTACAAGCCTGAATAATGAGATGGGGCTTAGGAAAACTCTGGTGTAATTATACTAATCTGCTACTTACTGCTATAGCATATAGCCCTATACTGGTTCTGTTTCTGAGTCTTCTTTCTCCATCCTTTATACATATTTCCATTTTTCTCCCTTTACTGTTTTCTTATTGGCAGCTCTACCTAAGTCATATTGTCACAGAATGGTTTGGATTGGAAGTGACTTTGAAACCATCTAGTTTCGACCTTCCTGTCATGGACAGAGACACCTTCCCCTGGATCAGGTTTCTCTAAAGCCCCATCCAACCTGACCATGAACACTTGGAGGGATGGGGCCCCCACAGTCTCTCTGGGCAATTTGTTCCAGTGCCTCACCATCCTCACAATGAAGAATCTTTCTAGCTGTACTCCGGATTTGCTTACTAAATCTTAGTTTCTCTTCTAGAGCTACTTCGATGATACTCTTCTGAGAAAGATCCCTTATTACTCAGTGTCATCTAATTTGTTTTCAAGTAGTTCCCATAGTTCTTGATCTTCTTCTTGATAATAGGGATTTTAAAAAAATAACAATAGGGATAAAATACAACTTACATCTGCTGAAGTATTGTAACTAGGTTGTGATTGAGTTTGCAAAGAGGGGCTCAAGCTGGGATGGTGCCCATTTATGTGATCAGAAATATGTCTAGACATAAAGCAATGTTTTTTATGTGTACACTCCTTCCTCACCATGCCCAGATATTTTAATGTTTAACAGTGAATGAACATGAGGTTCATATTTTTTCCCTCTGTAAACATTTGTTTCTTTAACATAAGCTGCGAGCAATTTGAGCATCCCTTTATCCCAGTCAGCAAATTGTCTTTATTGCTTTGCTCCTACTTCTTCTTTCTTCTCTACCTGGTGTGAGTATGGGACTATAATGTTACATTGCTTCAGACAGAAGACAGTAAATTTGCTTATAATTGATATATCAATACATTATCTTTATGCCCTTTTTTGGTTGTTAAACCCTTAGCTTTAGCATATTCTACTTTCTCCAAATTATCTGCCTTTAGCACACAATGTCTGATTTGTTTGAAGAGCTTCTGATTTCTGCTGATTAGATATTTTACTCAAAGCACCAAAGAAACCCATGTTTGTGTGACTTTTCTTCTTGGATGCACATGTGCGTGTTCTCTTGCTTTTTCTCTATCTCTCGCTTTTTTCCTGTGCTTTGCTGGAACATTATGTCCTCAGTTGTCAAATTGCTTTCTCTCAGATAAAATTCCAAAGCTAAATTGAAAGAAATCAACCCAGAAACTCTGGCAGATGATTAATGTCTAGAGTGAAACTGAATTTTGTGTCTTAAATGAAAAAATGTGTATTATTAAAAAAGTATGGTATTAGGCTAGTGAAAAGGAATCTCTAATACTTGGTATATAAAAAAGGAGATATGATAAGATTATGAAACCTTGAGGGGTTATTTGAATCATCAACTTGTTTCTGGAGAGAAAATAAAGCTCTGTTTTATTAATCCTAATTGTCCTTTTATTTGTTGCAATATATTATATCAGGTTTACAGCATCTCTTCAGCATTAGCTTCCCAGGAACAGCATTACTAAAGTGCAACTATCAGCCAACTGAATGCTACAGATACAACCTGAAAATAAATATGGATAATTAAGCAAGGTGTTGTTTTTCAGAAACAGCACATCCACTTCTGTGTAGCATCAAGAGGAGAGTTTAAAATTGTGTACAGGGTTCAGTAAACTGCCGAACAATATATTTACTAATAAACTGTTTGGTTTTGTGAGTTAATTGATAGGTAAGCAAAAGAGCTTTAAAGAGGCAGATCATGCATTATAGACTGTTATGAATTACGTGGTAGGAGGGAAGGAGTTAACATTAGAACTGTATGACACCTGTGAGTCATTGCTACTTAAAAACATCATGGTTATCAAAATGCATTGAATTCTTCTCTCAGGAAGAAGAAGTTGATTGAAACATGGGTAAAGGCATTTCCATGACACTTGACACCACTGTGTTGCCACCCTTAATTTGTGGCTTTCAGGAGGTCAATCATGACCAGCCATACATGACTGTTTAGCTTTGCCTGTAACTAGATGTATATTCTGCTTGCCATAACATTGCTTCATTAGGTTTTTAGCTTAGGAGTACAATATATAGGGTGTCTCAACTTCTTTAGCAGAAGTTATGACAGGGTAGGTAGGTTACAATTCAGGTAACATCTTGGAACTCATAGATTTAGAAGACTGGAGCTGTATCAGTTGATTATATACTATGGTGCAACCTGTCTTATGAAAGGTATCTCAATCTGGGGATTTGGAAATTCTCTTAGGGAGATAATGTTTATATGTAAGTATTCTTGAAGTAATTGAAGTATAGTTAGTACTTCTCTTGGGAAAAAGCAGAAGGAGAACCCTCGGTTTCGGGCACAATTTTTGGTGTCACAAACAATCAAACACTCAACTGATCCAACAGAAAAATACCAAAATTAGAAAACAGGGACAGTCAGAATGTTTCTAAATAGAAGCATTCATCAGCTCTCACACTGCTGACTTTTTAAGTTCAGTTATCATGTTTGGACTTGGTGTGGTGCCAGTAAAAAGGATTTGCTCATTTATTTTCAAGCAATCAGAATATTTTTTAGGCCACATGTAGAAATAGTTAGAAAATACAGCAGGCTGACTGGATAAGAAAGGATGAATTAGGTACTTGCAGTGGTAATACAAAAGAGGAAAGATGAAAGTTCACAGTTATTTAGATTTAAAAGTAATCTCCATATGAACTGCATTTGCTTAAGATACTTAATATATGTATTATTACTTCTTACTTCTCTGATTAAGTGAAGCTTACTCAGTCACCTAGAAGTTGATGTGACTTGTACCATTGATTTATCTCAGAAAAGGCAAGAGACTCAATTTAAGAAATAAGGATGAGCATGGTGGTGTTCTTTGGCAAGTTAAGAGGTCATAGTATATGTAGGAAAAGAATATGGCCAAGAATGACATTAAGGCTGAATATTTAATTATATGTTTGTTTGTTTACATCCGAAAGATGTAAAAAAGGTGTAGTGAAAAAGTTATTTGCTGGTGTGTTAGCTATATTGGTAAAGCAGAGAAATGCCAACTCAGAGCTAGAAGAATGAAGCTACAAGTTTTGTCAAAATACTGGTGAGCTGTCTAGATACCCCGCTGAAAAATTGCCACTAGTTACCTTTCTTGTTGTTGCCTTGACCTTAGTATATTTTCTGTTGAGCTTCTGTCATTTTCATCCAAAATATGACTACCCATTCAGAAAGCTTTACATTTTTCTTCTAGACTGTGCCTGGTTAAAAAAATTGGAAATATTTGGCAGTGACAAATGTCTGATCTGTAGGCAACAGTAACTGTAGTCTGAAATGGTGTTGAATGCTGCCCCATGTGTTTTCACAGTTAGGTGTCTGTGGTTTATACTGATGCTAGCTCACAGACTAAATGATGTCAAGTGTGTTTTGGATGTATAGATTTTGTACACGGCTAACAAACAGCTCAAATTCAGTTGGGTTTTAGCAAAACTTATAGTGGTACATGCACATCTCCCAGTTTAAGTACTTGTCTGGTAGAAGAAGCAGCTTGACTATGTAAGAAAGTGTATGTATTTCTGTGGGTTAAGGCTTGACTTTCTATTTATTTTAGAGAATAAATAAAAGTACCTTTTCCTTGGTGAGAACAATCTTTTGTCCCTCTTAAGGCTTTTTGATAAGAGCTTATCCATGACTTGGTTCCCTTGTCATTTTCTGATGCTGTTGGGGGAGTGTTGCTTCTCTGCTGTGTGACATTTATGGACGCTTGCTTTTTTCTTTTTTTTGCACTGGAACAGTAGGTTGCAGTACAAGACTTTGCTCAAGAAATCTGCAGTTGCTTTGGTAATGGTTGAAGTTTAATATATCAATACTGCTAATTGTTTTATCACCTTATAAGAGGATCACAAATAAAATACTGTTCAGTCTTTATACAATTCACAAGAGTTTACATATTTACTGTAAAGTTAACATGTCCTCTGCTCTGATTCACTCACTTTCCATGACCATGTATCCCTAGTGCCCTACTAAGTCATATAAATAAGGTAGTCTTCACATTAGCAGTTCTAAAAGTTAATAATTTACAAAAACATACAGAAGTGGCAAATGCTTTGAGTGGTGCTCTAGCTATACGTCTCTTGTGTGGAGAAGTATCTGGTAGATGCTGTGCTGTTAAAACAGTGGGATTTGTGACAAGGAAGTAATCCTATGCAGGATATACTTGCTGGCACAGTTTACAGTGCACTGGAAAAAATTCTGTTTGATGGAGAAAAAAATTTGTGAGAAACATTAAAACTCTATTCACTTCTCACAAAACTAATTTTCAAAGAGAAGTCTTTTCTCTCCTTCAGTAGAAAATCTAGCACATTTCTACTGTAGTTAATTGTTGGTGCATGGTAGGATGTGATTTCTACTTGGTAAACCTTGCTAATAAAATGAGTCAGTTCTAAAGGATCTTTCTTCTATTATGGTGTGTGTGGCTTTTCCTCTGTGGTTGCTTTGGTGCTTTTTTCCCCCTGCTTTTTTGCTCTTCCTTCATGTTGTGCATCTTACTATTTATGTCTTCACATTTAGTGTTTGTTTATTGTGTTTGGATGTGCAGGTATACCAAGTATTTGTTGGTAAGTAACACTTTGTCTAAGCTTATGTCTTGAAACTTGTCATCTTGAAAGTAGGTACCGAAACAGAAGACCCAGTACTTCAAGAGAGTTGTCTTTCCCTTTGTCAGTCACCACTGTAAGATGGGCAGCTGCCAAAGCTGTCACACACAGAGCAGGAAGTCAGATAACCTGGTATAGTCTATTTGTGTTCAGCTGTGCACTCTTATTCCACTTTGGCGATTTGTCTTCATGCCTGGATGTGGAAACTCAGCCTTTTCTCCAGTGCATGCAGTGAGCAGCCCTTGCTGTCAGGACAAGCAACCACTTCACCCCCAGGTTACAGAATGCTACTTTTCAAACTAACAGCTGGGTGTTACTTAAGGTATATCTACAATAGGTGGCCCTTCCCCAGGGACTGAGCCTATCCAGTTCAAACCACTGTGTGATGCCTTTGAAATATAATTGCTAAAATGGCACCCATTTATTCCAGTAGACCTGTAAGTACACAGGTAGATTTTTTTAGCTGTTTAATTAAAGATGCATATCTGAGGTAACCTAGCAAAAGGTTAAATTTTAGTTTGCCAAATCAACTCCCTGTAGTTCACCATTCTGTCAGTTGCTGACAATTATTAAATATTTGATTCCTTTAAGCCTTATTTCTCTGTGTGAATGATTTAGATATTTATAATTAAGGAAGAAAAGATTAATTAATTTCCATTACTTCAGTGATATCTGTTTGGACTTTCCAGGTCATAGTGCAGCTTAATCAACAACATGGATATGTGAAACTTTGAATTTTCTCCCAGTGTGATGTTTTAGCTGCTGACTATGAGAATCAAAAAAGGTATCATTTTTTCCCATACAAAGGAGCTAAATTCTGTAATTCTGTGGTATTCTACAAGTGACTAAGTTGTGGGTTTATTTTTTAAATTTATAAGTATTTTTTTTAAAGTCTGTTTTTTGTAGGACATGGTCAGAGTCTCTTGAAATTGCGATACATAAAAGGGACTGAATTATGGTCTTTAATAGGAGTGAGAATAACATGTAATAGCCCTTATATCAAAAGTCACTATGTAAATCAGTTGTATTCTGGACTGTATATAATTATCCCAGTTACAGTGAGGGTAACAGGCAGCTGTGAAAACAATCAATTCTTATTGTCTGTGCTGTTATTTTCCATTCCACAGTACAAGTTAAATTCACTCTTTAGACCTAAATTAATATTTTATGTCAAAGCTTGAGGAACAAAAAAGGGCTTCTGGGGGGGAAGCAGTGAAGTTTATATGTATAATGGAGAGCTGCACTAAAAAAGACATTTTGGTTAATGCTGGTTCCCATGGTTACTTGCAAATAATTATGCAGTTTTTAAAACACAAAACTCTTTTTGTGATCTTACTTCCAGGCAGATAAGTGCCCAGCAGTTAGTTATAATTAGCTATATAAGAAGTAAATTGTTAAGCTTTGATCTTTGAAATTAATCTTAGCTTACATATGTTACACCTCTACACACTGCATTTTTATTGGCTTCGCTAAGGTTAGATTTCCAGGTTAGGTAGTTCTGTCTGGTTTGAATAATACCGGGTCGATATCTTACTTTGTTATTACCTCCACAACTTTTACAGTTGGCGATGAATGTCTTTAAAGAAAATTTATTCTTTTCTAAAACAGTATTTATTCTACATTTAAGAGTTCTGGTCTTTTAGGGCTTTTTTTTTTTTTTTTAATTATGTACCTAATTTTATTAAAACCATTCCAGTCTGGGAAACAACAATGATGAAAATGCATCTTTCTGTGAAACTTGGTCATAAGAGACCACAGTTCTATTGCACTTCATTAATAACAAATAGAAGTTTGTCTTATTAATAATAGTAGTAATATGATTATGATATTTGTAATACCACATTAGCATGATGTGAAAAATAAACAGATTAGGCTGACATGCCCAAATTTTTCTGAATTAACAAACATGCTGCCAGTTTTGCCTTCCTAAGTCCCCTACAGTTCATGTCATTGCAGAATGAGGAAAGCACAGAGATAGTTAGAGCTCACACTGATCACAATTCTGGACTTCTGTAGTGAAAAGATTTTGACACTTACGTATGAAGAATTTTCAGATGATTCTTGCTGTTTAATATGTGTGAAATCTTTCCATGTTTGCAGCATTATTGTTATGATATGTAAGAAACAGTCACAAGAGAAGTCATCTCACGTCAGCTGCACTGGTTTCCTGTTTGGTCTTGTCATTTTTCTACAAAGTGTTTTGGTACTGGAACAATAAATCAAAGATTTTGTAATTAATACATGATAATATATTCTATTTGATCATTTTAATGTAATTCCATTTCTAAAGTATAAGCTCTTGATTTCTAATTAGATTAACTACTTTTTTCTCTTTCAGCTTAACACAGAGATGTAATTTATTGCATATCACTTCCATTATTTCATTTTCTAATTTGAAGTCTTAGCATCTTAGTTTCTCATACCCTGAGTTGTGATGATCTTTTTAGGATGATGATAAATCATAAAACAATGAGGATGAGAAAATACTACTTGGTCACCATACTTGTTCCTCATTTTGCACACTGAGAGGGAGGCTGGTATCATATCAGCAGGTGTCTGGCAGAGGAAGAGAAACATTTTGATTGACACCAAAGCCTTAGAATCACAAAATCGTCCATTTTGGAAGGAACTTTGAGAGTTCTTCCAGCCAGGCTTCCTGCTCAAAGCAGGATCAGCATTTGAGTTTAGACCAGATTACTTGGCACTATCTCCAGGCAAGTCTTGAAAGTCTCCAAAGATGAAATTTCTGCAACTCTCTTGGGCAAGCTGCTTAATTATCCTGCTGTGGAAGTGTTTTGTTTTCACATTCCATTTTCACCTCCGAGTTTCAATTTATCATTTTCTCTTGTTCTCCCACAGAACACTTTACATATAAATAAAAATCATTGTGATCCATAAATACAGGTTACTTAAATTAGTATTACACGCAATTGGAATAGCAAAACAGTTTGTCATGTCATGTTTTCACCTGAATACGTATACAAAAAGTATAAATAGAAGTATATATTGTATAAAATTAAAACCAGCTTTTAAGGCAAAATCCAGGAATTTTCTCATGATAAAACTTTCAAGGATGGTGTTTTAATGTTAAATTTTCCATATTTAATTTTAAAATCTCTTGTTTTAGGCCAGTTTTATCAAGGTCAGTGTAATTTCACAAAAACATGCTTTTTCCATCTCCAGTGGAAGAGTTCTCTGGCCAAATGTGCACAAACAGATTCTCAAAATGATGCTTCTCTTATGGCTTTTCAGAGCTGCTGTTTTATGAGATCACAACATCTGGGCTGTATTAAGAAAAATATATTTGGATTTGCTATACAAGCAAAAGGAAACTTCTTTATCACCAATAGATCTTTTATCCTTTATCAGTCTGGAAAGCTTCCAGTTTGAAACTCTGGATAAACAGATGTAAAGCTTATCTGGATTTTAGTCTTATTAATGAACTTGAAAGGGGATTAAAGGCATTGCTATCCTGTCAGTTCTTCAAGTAGGGAATAATAGGAGTGACCACACAGCTAAGTAGCATGAGTTTGAGGGGGGTTTGCCATACTTTCTTCACCAAAAGTCATAATTTGTTGTGCATTTCTGTTACTAGAAGTAGCTAGTTCTTGACTAAGTCTTAAATTAAAAAAGCCAAATAAGATTCCTTCCTAAAAAAAAATCACTCTCCTCTCCCTATTCTTTATTTTTCTATTTTTTCTGTGTGCTCTTCACACCAAGTTTTCACTGAGGAATCTATTCCCTTTTAAGTTTTCACTTAATGGGCTTACCCATTTGCACTTCTATCTTATTTCTATGCTCAGTGTTTTCTTCTCCCATTCGTTCTTGGTTCCAGTTTCTTATTGCCATTTCCCCTCTCTAGTCACATTTCAGCTACAACTTGAGATAGCAGCTTACCCATTTTGCCCCTGAAGATCTTATGAGCTTAATTTTTCATGAGCCTAAAAACTAGCTTGCAGAATTCCACAGAACTTGCTCAGAAAAATATTGGGGTGTGGAAGGCTGAAACTGCCAAACCAGTGTGGGTATACGAAATTACACTACAGTAGACAAAAGAACCATACTCTAGAATCCTTGTTGATTGACAACTTCTTGTCAAACTGAAGCTGAAATGAAATTGAATTTGTCACCTCAATTCCCTTGTAAAAGCTACTGCATTTTTAAAGCACAGACTTTGTTCAGCTAACTAGTTGCTCCCTTGTAAGTGCTTGATGTTCATTCTGTATGTAATTTCTTGCTGTTTTTTCCTTGGAAACAAGAGTATTTCACTGTGGTTGGTTTCCTCTAGGTTTTTCAATGGAACATAATTCCTCTCTTGCATGTATCAGGAAGGCCCAAGCAAGGTGGCAACTCGCTTATTCAAGTTTGCAGACTAAAACCAATTCAGTTTCAAAAGATTCATGAAGAAACACAATTTTCTTTGAGTGCTTGTTATTTGTTATGAAGCTGTTTGGATTGAAATTATGCATAGACAAATTAAATGTTTACAGTGAGCTAATGGGTTACAAATAAATACATTTTTAATGGCTTGAAAAACCTAGTCTTCAGCTTATTATCCATGTGTCAGAATAAATGAAATAGAAATTTGATGCAATGACTACTTCAGGTGAGAAAACGCATATAGCAGCCTCCAGAATAATCTGAAAGCCTGAGTTCAGTATTGTCTAAAAACAGTGCAAGTGAAATCTGTGCTGTCATAACTTATTTCATTGTGAATTAGTGTTGCTCTTCATATATGAGTAGCAGAGAAGTAGAATGGAAGGTTAGTGAATATATAATGAGTATGAAAAGGTCACCTGTACAGACAAGAAATTATTTTATTTACAAAACACGCTTTGTGTTGCTGGATTTTTAAATATCTATCAAGAATTTTGCAACAAATTAGAAACAGGAGATGATGGGTCTGGGTCAAACATATCATAGCAGACTGCATTATCAAGTAATGTTCTACAGATGATTCCTAGTTTTACAATGTCATCATATTATGTTTCATTATTCGTGTTGTATCCAACAAGTAATGCAGGGACAGCTGTGCTTTTGACATAGGAAACAAAACACATATTCAGTCCTGTGCAAAAAATAAGAAAAAGTCTTCATATACCTACACTTGGAAAAAGACTAAATTTGGATTGTTGGTCATGGTTGTCAACCAGATATAGTCATTCTCCCATTGAGATATGTTTGTATAAAATTACGGCTAAAGTGTTGGGACAGGGAGGAGAGACAGAGAGAGGAGTTATTGCACTTTTTTAAAATGAAAATATGTATGTTTTTATTAAATTATGCATCTGTATCTTTACATCTGTGTATATTGATACATGTAAATTCCTGTCCATGAGAATGAACACTTCCTCCAGTTCATTGTAAAACTCCCAAATTAATAAGTTACAGTTAGGCAATGGTGACAATACTGAAAGAAGTAGCTCTTCCTGTTTAATCACCACAAATCAGTCTGGAATGGAAACAATTTAAACAAAGTTTATATGTACTTTTCATACAGTTTATTAAATCTCATCATAATGTAATTGTCTTTGTTTTGACCAGGACAGAGTTAATGTTTTGCTAGTAGCTGGGAGGGAGTGTGGCTGGAGAGGTTTTTCTATACCACCTCACCTCATTGCTGGGGTGGGAGTAAGGGATTTTTGTTTCTGAGAAGAAAGGTGTTCTTTCTAGTGGGAGGAAATGTGATGGAGAAGAGCTGGTCATCTTGTGAAGGGATTTCTCTGTAGTTTCCTTGTGTTATACCTGTCGTTATTTTTGCGGTTACTAGCTTTCTTATCTGATTGCTATTTCCAGTAAATTGTTCTTATCACAACCCATCATCAATGCCTTTTGTGCTTCCAGTTAGTGTAGCAAGTGGGAGTGAGTGGCAATGTGTTTTTTTGGGGGCTACTAATATGGACGATATCATTCCTAAACCACAGCAGTAGTACAATTTTAAATGCATTGTAGATAGCCACATGCATTGGTAAACTGAAAACTACAGGTTTTTAATCAAACATTGGAAAATACAAATTGCTAGCAATAGGTAAGCCTTTCCATTGGCCTCAGCATATACAATTTTAATTGTGTGATCATATCATAAAATAACTAAGGGAGAAGGTTCCAGAATAAACGTAAAATGCAGAATGCTCAGGAAAGCAGGAGATGCTCATACTTTGGTTTCATCCTTGTTGTTTAATAGGATATTCACATGTTCTAGTCACATCTTTCTCTGAAGGTGGGATTATTACTGCTTTTCTCTGGGCTTTTCTGTGACACTTATCATTATTATCTAGTAAGGGTACTTGGATACTAATAAACTTGCAGCACCCATGTGAAAAGAGAAAAGGGTTTAGTTCCATTTTACAAAAGGGTCAGTAAGGCACAAAATGTACAAGTGACCATTCATTTTGTGTGTCCAATTAGCACAAGACCTTTAACATCTTGATTATTTCAGAATTATACATTTTTGTAGCATAGAATGCTTTAAAAGCCTCCCTTGGAGGGACTTAAAATTGAAAGGAGGAGGACACACCATTATCAGATTCCACAGTTACGTGTGGAGAGCAGAAGAGCGCTGAGAAACAATTCAAAGCCACATACTGGTGGGGAAGCACTTCTCTGTAGCATTGCTCATTGCTTCTGTTTCCACTGCTGCTGTTCTCTGGATTTCTTCCACCTGTAATGGTTCATGTCTTGACAAACAAGAGTCTTCTATGAACTCTTCATGCTAGCTTGCCACATACTTGCATGCTCTTTACTGTATCTGTATGCTCCTTCATGCTTCTGTCCCGAGTCACTTTCTGCCTGTCTCTTCATTCTCTTTTCTGGCTCTAGTTTCCATCCCTTCTCCCTATCCAGTCTCCTTGCCCATTGAAGGTCCCATGGCATACAGACCTATACATGTTGACCAGTCATCCCCATAGAAGATGATTCATATCTCCATCTATTCCTTCCTGTTTGATTGAAAGCCGGTCAAGTCTGTGCCATTCTTTTTCATATTGTCTGGTCACCTGTAATGCTTCATAGAAAAAGGTGCTTCTTTTAATCCAAAATTCTGTAAGTAGCACTATTCCTATGTTTTCTCCTGCTCTACAGTATGAATACTTGGTTCTTCCAGCTCTGAGCTGGAACATGTTCATTGCAGATGGAAATTTGGTTGATAGGGATGTAGCTGCTGATACTTAGTCTCTACTGCAAATAGAGAAACCAAGGACTTTTTTTTCTACAGGCATGGTGATTAGACAGATTTAGACACTTCCCAGAAATCAACACATTTCTGGTGCCAGGCTGAACCTTCTGCCAGACTGGAAACAGGGGGGAAAGTAAAACTTCTTGAAAGATGAATGAGATTTTTTTTTCTCAGAATGTCTTCTTCTCCTAGTATTATATTTTTAATCAATTTGAAGAAGATACCCAGTGTGTGAATTTCAACAGTTTTGGCACAGTAAACAGACTCAGAAAATAATCAGAACTATTGACAGTTCATAAGAATAGGTCCGACGTTTTTGCCTATCATGTGCTTAAAATCGTTTCGTTAATATTGCTCCATATGACAAAACTCATAAACTGTAGATTGAAGATAGATATCTTCTACTGTAAACTGCTGAATTTTCTTCCTAAAATTGGTATATGAATCATACTTATTCAGCTGGAGGACAAAGCAAGAAAAAAAATCGATTATAGAGTATAATAGAGAATTGTGTTGAGGTTTAAGTGACTGCCATGAAAGGATAATGAAGTATTTTTGTACTGTCAATAAGTCACTGTTTACTTCTATTGAAGAACTTAACCTTTTTTTAATAAACTCACTTAATATTGTGCCTTCCTCGTTTCTCAAGAAATTTAGTTAGTATGTGTTTACAGCAAGCTGTTTTGCTTTTTTGATTGTCAGAACCTTGGAAAATATCAAGGTCAAACATAGAATTGCAAATTAATGCAAAAATGTATTTAATATACTGATAGATCATCTACTCAAATGTTCCTATTTTTACACTTATAATTTTTTAATTGTAAGAAGAGAATTTAATGAGCTGAAAATGATAGCTTAGTGTTACTAGTTGGATTTGGAACACTTTACTTGGGTGATATGCAGGGTTGTTCACAGAAATCTGTCAATATGGTTTGGTCCAGAACTGGGAAAAAAACACCAACCAAGCTAATATTTAACATTTCTAGTCTAACTGGACTTCACATCCAGCTCAATAAACAGTTTCATTCACTGAACATCATACTGAAGGAACTGAAAGAAATAAAGAGAAGCAGTGAAGACTGATTTAATATACTGACTAATGTAAATAAGGCTGAAGTCTGAAAAGAATTTTTCTTTTTAAAGTCAGATGCCAGGTCTAACAACGTTTTGTAGAAAAAAACTTTTCTTCTTCTTTTTTCTTCTTCTCTAAATCTCCTCTTCAAAAGTCACCATTCTGTAGAATAATTTTGTAGAAGACTTTCCCTCTTTTTCCCCTGCCCAAGCCCACCCTACTCCCCACCTCCCCCCCATGTTTTGATTAGGAATATGTGTTTTATTGAAGTATAAGTGTTTGGGTCCACGTCTATGACTTCTTTCTCCTTTCCATATTTGAAGATACAAGTTATTTCAAATGTATAATTAATTATTTGGTGTCTCAAGAAAATCCTATTATGGTGTCTGTTTGTATATAAATTGTAAATTATGAATCTGTGGCAGAACCGAGACATTTTCCTTCGTTAAATTTTAAACATAAACCCACAATATTGGTTAGAAGGTTACATGCAATATATTGTCCTACTGTGGTAATTGCATTGAAGACTTGGACAGTACAATGTCAAAGGAGTTACACGAGTAAATGTAAACAGAAATGAGCTTGGGACTAATTTAGCAAAAATTATTTTTGCAATGTAATGACTTAAATCCTCCTAGCAGTGCAAAGACTGGATGTAGGATGGTGGGGAGTGAGAAAACTGCTGATCCGTGTATTACAGAACGCTGCGAGGTTAGAAGTTAAGAGATTCAATATCAGAATTTGAACAAAGCTGACAACATTTTGCTCTGTGTATTGGCTACTCCTGCTCTCTTCTGTACTGAAATTCCTGGGGAAAAAAAAATAAAAAAATTAAGTGTTGTGAGCTATTTGACTTGTCAAAAGAATCGTAACAAATGGAAACCTACAAGTCTGATTTAGCAATTTGCTGTAGTGATCTTAGGTTATCATTGATTATGGGCTCTGAAACCAAGGAAAATGAGCAGCTCCAAAAAAATCCAAGCAGTTAATTAGTGCAGCGCTTTCATTTTCACCTCATATTTTCCTCCAAAGCTGGCATCCGGTGTGTGCTGTATATGAAAGTGAAGGGAGAGGGAGAACGGTGTGAGAGCATCCTCCTAATGAGTGTCTCAAAATATGGACGGTCCCCAGCCAGCAGACAGAATGAGGCTGGGCTGTCAGTCACGATACAGTTTTAAGGTAGAAACAGGATAATTTCAGAGAAGATGGAGAATAAAATCACTCAGGCACAGGTCAGATGTCTTTTCCTTCTTCCCCAAGAAATAGTTCACGATTTCAGTTTCTGGGCACGTTTTGTGGTCTCATCCTTCTCCTTCTCTCACTCTTGCGACTGACTTCTTCTATACAGCCTTCTGTGCCATTTCAGTAGGGGAAGCTGCACAAAAGAGATAATCTTATCCTACCATGAATTTATGAATTTAAAGAAATATCTAGTCAGTCTGTGCATCACTATAGATGGGTGAATTTTAGCAAGGGTCTGTCTAAACATGTACTGTGAGCCTTTGGTCTCTGTCATCAACCAGTGTAGTCAGCAAAAATGTAAAGATAATTTGTTTGGACTGCATCTGGTCATGGTTAAGTTGGATAGAGCTGTTACCTGGGTAGATTTGTGGCTATTGAAGTTGTGGAATTAGCCTGGCCCTTCTTGACTTCCACATACATCATTCTCATAGTGTATATTCATTCCTACCAATAGTTAGGACAGTAACTATTGGTAACTGCTACCAGACTCAGTGCTTTGAGATGTATCTAGTTTTGACTGTCCAGTGTAAGACATTTTAATTCAACCCAGATGCAGGAACTGTCCTCAGTATTTTCTGGGGCAACAAAAAAAATGCCTTGGAAGCACCATCAAGGAAAAGTAAGAGCTTACTGGACATTACAGTTGAATTTCAAGCTGACTGCTGGTAATTTTGTTTTCAGTGACATCTTTTTGGTGACCTATGGCTAATACATTTCTCTCCCTTGTTATTTCATCATTTCAAACCTGAAATGTGAAGTATGTTTATTGGCAAGCCAGTGTGGTCATTGCTTTGAAAGGATGATGCTGACAGTGTAGCTGCTTATAAACTAAATGTGTGTTGCTTTGCCCAGAATTTGAGCAAGCTAGCCACTGAAGCAGAAAAAGCACAGCCAGTGTTGTCAAATATTATTGGTGCAATGTGCTTTTATATGTGCCTGGCTGAGCATCATCAAATGGCATTTGACGTGGTTCTTTCCCAAGGCCATAACGTGCTGCATACAGCAGATTCTCAGTTAAATAATTTTTATATCTTGTATTTATAGACATACATGCATGTGTTTATAATCCTTCATGGTGATTTGCATGAATGTGTAAAATATTACTCCACCTACCCTACTTAATTTTTTCATTTTATATTAATAAGCCACTTTGAAAAAATCATTCACAAAATAGTATTCTTGAGTCAAATAAGTCTCAATGCATCTAACTATGATACACAGCAGTCACAAATATGTTTACTGAAGTAGTAAAAACGGCCTAAAACTAGTGATTTAGCAGCTGTTAAATTATGCAAGTGTGGAATTTTTTTTTTCTCAGTTACTTCTTGGATGAAGGCTTTCAGACCTGTAAGTTTTTTATTTGGTTTGGGTTTTGTGCGGGTTTTTGGGTTTTTTTTTGATGAAGCGCTGAACTCTTTCTGTTAGCCATATATGAGGAAATACAAACAGCATTTGCTGTTCCTGCCCTCAATGCAAATCCAGCTCTGTTATGTAACATTGTACACAGAAATCATGGGGAAATGCCACAGTGTAGCTAAGCAGCATTATTTTTTGAACAAGTTGATGCTTTAATAGAATTTTTTACCATTTTTTATATCATTCCTTCCTTGTTAGGATCCTTCTTTTGAATATTCCTTTTGGAATTCAAAGAAACAGTATTTCAGGGGCTTAGTAACTTAGATACCTTAGATGTGCAAATTTGAAATAAAATAGATGTTTTCTAATCATATTTTGCTTATTGCACAAGTCTCCTATTCCAATGAATGATGTAAAGAGTAAATGTCAGCACTGAGAGCAGACATTGGTTAGGTAAGACAGAATCACCATGTATTTCTATTGCAGCTGAATTTCACCTAGCCTGGACTAAATAACAGTGGCATCTTTTCTGCATGCAGGTTTTATTTTTGTGTTTGCTTTAGATTTGCCAATCCGTATGGAAACGTTTGTCTTTCATTGATTTCTGCCTGCAGGGACTATCCCAGTAATGACTGTGTAACAACTTGGGGGTGAAAATGATCTCTCTGTCTAGTCTTGTGGGGGATAATTCCCTACAGAGAAGGACAAAATGGTCAAAGCCTCGTTGCTACTTTGCCCTAGACTTGTCTTTTCAGTAAAATCTTGTTCACCATACCTCCTGCTTGCTGTTAGCAACTAACATGGGGTTTTTTTAGCCCTGGCTCACGAAATGATGGTTTTATTAAATCCTCTGCATTATGTTGTTAACCTGGTAAGAAAAAGCTCTGCATTAACTTTTAATATACGTAGACTATTTTGTGTTAATTCTTCCCAAATCAAATTCTAAGGAAGGATATATTGTAATTTTTTTTTACAAGCTTAAAATTAAGTTTAGTGAGGACATCTTGTCATACTATTTAGGATTAACCACTTTGTCACCTGTTAGCTCAACTGAATTACAAGCTGGTAATCATAAATGCACCATTACTATGTAATATGTTGCCAATGTAATGATTTCTATTTTCAAGTAGCTTCAAGAACACCACTGCTACTTGAGTTTTCTTTTTAATTTAGTCAAAATAATTGTTTCAGTGTTCCTTATCTTCCATTGAATCATTAAAGAGTGGGAGAGGGGGAGAGAATAGGAGAGAGAGGGAAAAGTACATGGCAGACAATTCATGAGCCCTTGTCAAATGTACCAAATAAAACAACTGGATCAGAAGAAAAAAAACCAAAAAAACAAATTTCAATCTTTTCCAGTTATAACAGTATTGGAACATTAGTTTTAGCATTACTTAAAAATATTTCATATTCTCATCTGAGAACTTAGTGTTCTCTTGAAAACATTTTTTAAATCCTGATAAGTATTGAAATAGAAATAATTATTCTCTAGCTTGATCTCACTGTGGTTCAATATTGTTCCAAGAGAGCACATACAAAACCTGCCACTGCTCAAGTTTTATGTACAGGGTTTATCTAAAGGAGAGGCAATGCATTATCCTTTACAGAATGTATCAGGACTTCCAGGTGATCTTTTTTCTAAGGAATGTGGCTGTTTTTAACTTACTTTAACAGAAAATCCTGATTTCTAAATACATCCTCTTAAACAAAGTTACTCTTCCTTTCCAGAGGATATATGTTTTATTTTCATAATTCAACCCTTTTAACTTCTAAAATTGAGTTGCTCACATTAGTCATGCTTCAAAATTGTACTTATTTTGTTTAGGCTTTAAAAATAGTCAATATGTTTCCACTGGACATACTCTGTTACTGTTTTTGGAAGTATTCAGTTACACATGAGAACTGACATCGTTTTTTTAAGCTACCTATGTGACTATAATTCCTGTGAAGCTGTATTTTCGCAAAAGTATGGCATTATTTTATTCATTTTAAATTTTTCTCCCCACTCCATCCCTCCTTTCATCTACCTGCCTTCAAACCGTTGTGGCTGTGTCTCTACCAAGAGATTATTTAATTTCCTTTCTTTTCTAATCACTTGAGGGTCATGCATTCTTAGTGAGATGTTCAGAAAATGTAGTGCTGTATCATACATTACTTCTGAGGGTTCAAAGGAGCTTGACTGTCAGTGCACACTGAACATTGTTCTATGATAAATAGCAATTCTTTTACATCAGCTAAGTGGTGGTAACAGTCCTCAGTTGAGAAAGTTCTGGATGTAGCACATTTGTTACCATCCAGGTGGAGAGCTGCAGCTTGTCAGTGTGGAAAACTGCAGCTTGTCAGCATAGTTCTGATCTTCTTAAAGATTCTGTAATTCTATTAAGTTCTTCTGTTGCTTCCTAAGCTAATGCGCATTTTCCTTAGATGGATACGATTTAAGAAAAACAAGAGTTTTCATGATCTCAAAACTGATGACTTTCCTCATATGATTTCAGAGTGTGTGAGCAGCACGCTAAACAAGATATTCTGGAGAACAGATTTGAATTGGTCCACTACATTAGTATTGATTTTTTTTGTCCTTTCAAGCTTCCCTGAATAAATGTGGAAGTAACTGCATGAGGCACAAACCAGAAGCCACTGTCAGCGCAAGTGCACTGCTTAGCTGTGGTCTGCTTATGTTTAGCACTTGTTTGATATCCAGACAACAATAAAATTAAATCAGGGTGAGTATTCAGTCCAGCACAAAGCACGGTCTTCAGCAAAAGCCGTTTATTTCCAGCTGTCAGATATGACCAGAGTATTGTAAATTGCTTGTTTTAACAGTATAAACATTTTTTTCTTTAATTTCATAAAAACAGTTCACCTTAGATGACATGTAATGGAAAATTTTCTACAACCTCTTTCAAATATTGCCTCTCATCCAAATCCTTGTGCATTAACTGAAAATTGAAAATTTGCCAAAACCCTAAGTATCATTGCAAATGTGCTATTTTGAGACTTAACATTATATATGGAGGTAATGATTTTTTTCCTTCTCTAGGAAGAAAAGCTTAAGTCTGCGATTTTCAAATCTAGTTGTAGTCTTGCCCTTGTAAGTCCATGTAAATCTTAAACAATCACTCACCAAATGCTTCATTTTCTTGGAATACAGATGTTATAGTTCATATAGTAAATAATTTCTTGTATCTGAACAAAAAGGTTTGAATTATTAATTTTTTTCAAATTTAATTTCACTCATCAAATTTTCTGTTTTCTGAAATACACCATAAATGTGAAAACATATTAAAGAGTAATTAAGTTTACATTCTCTAGTGATTAACAGATGATTCTATCACCCATATTATTGAATTCCTAATCCTTTTCATGGGTTTTGGAATTGTGTTGGGTGTCTGCAAGTACCAAAGAAATACCTCTGTTGCAGGAGGTTGTTCTGGGCTAACTGGATTCAGAAAGTTATGTTGTGGAAGTAAATCTTGTTTGTTACCTGTCTCATAATCAATGGTGCATCCAATAGCGGACTTAAAATAGGGAACCAGGATTAACAGCCGTGAGAAGAGATGGCAAGAGAAAGGGTTAAAGGTAGTCAGAGTTTATAGAGCTAAATCTTTTTAATTTGGGAATACTTCTCACTGCACCTTGTACTTCTTGTGTGAGGATTACACTTGGAAATTTATTGGAGAAAAAAATTAACAGCCTTAAGAGAAAATAGCCGCACAGAATATTGAAATTTTGCTGTATGGACAGTAGGTGGATTTGTAAAGAGACTAAGAGCAAGTTGACTCATAAAATCCTCTATCAATTAATCATTTAAAGATATTTAAATCCTGCAGCATGTATAAGCATTAAATTGCAGCATCTTATCCAAATCATTAATTTAGCAACTTTGCTTAGGTTAAGCCTGGTTTTGATGAACTGATTTAATATTTCAGTACATATATTTATAGCCATATTGCTCAGGCATCCCATTCGAATTTAAAATTATTTTCCAGACTTAAGAATAAAATACTAATGAAACTGTCCATGAAGTTACTATAGAAATACTAGATAGTTACTAATAAAGAATTTGGGGGATTCATATCAAGAGTGAGACACTCTTCAGTTCAACTGAACTATAGAAAATTGCTTTGATGGAATTTTTTTATGTTTTTATTTCTCATTATTAAAATAAACTGTAATTAAACAGTAAGATAGCTACTAAAGGAGTTTGAAACACTTCTGATGTAAGAAAAGAATCTAACATCTAATATTAAGCAAATGCTAAGTTAGCAAAAAAATTCTGTAAAAGAATCCGTGGCCACTTTAAGCATGTGATGACATTCACCTTTATTACTTCTGTAAATTATATTCCATTTCACTGCAAGAGGTAGGGTAAGGTCTAAGGCTGCAGCTTTTGGTAGTTAGAAGAAAATTATGTTAGTTCAGGTCCAAAAGTTGGTCTGCCCTGTATTTTTTCAGGAAGTTCAGATGAAATTGGGCTGTACCAAAATTACAGTTCTGAAGAGAACTGAGTTTGTCAGAGCCACATAAAGCTGTTTCTCTGTTGCTCATTATTCAAGAGCTAAAGTTGAACTGTTCATGAGTTTCTGCTGCTGGGTTTGAACAAGATACTACATATGGTGGAAAAGGTACTTTCTAATAAATGTCTGTAACCCACAGAACTTTGGCAGTCCTCATGTAACTGCTATTGAAAGTGCTCTGTGTGTTTCTTTTACACTGCAAAATGCATTTGGAGCAGAGATCTTTCTGTGTTTGTCCTTGTGCTTTCCTTTTGAAGTGAGCAACAGGTGAGTGTGATACTCAGCTCTCATTAGACATGATGCTTCTTTATTTACTTCGAACCCCCACCACTAAAAGGTTGAAGTCACACGCATCAAGCTAGTTTTTGAAGTCTGTACTTCGGTGTGTTGTTAACTATATAACAGATCACCTGGTGGGAGACTTTGATTGCCTGTCAAGGCCAATCAGGAGTCACTGGCGGAGAAAACACTTATTCCAGCAAAGTATTCCTAGTGTAGATATGGTCAAGTAATCACAAAGACCCTCTGAGATGGAAAGAGCCTCCATGCAGGGTACTGTATTTCTTAGCAGGCATGGAGAGAGTGCTTTTGTTATGATTCATCTACCATTCTGGGACTACCTTACTCAAAGGACAAAGGTAGACTTATTCTTCATCTTACTCAGTTGATGGCAGGGTAAAAAATGCATTTTTAAATCATGTCTTCTCATATGATAGTGGTGATACTTTAGGGAATGGTAAGGAGGTAAACATCTTGCCTTCATTCTTAAAGCAAAGCAAAAAGGTCATAGGCAGTGTGTAGAAGGAAGTCACTGCTGGCAGTTTTCTTCCATAACCATTAAAAAACAGGTAGGTCACCTTTGAGTGGAGAATATTTGCATTTTGGAGCTCCAACCAAGGCTGCCGATTGGAGGCCTCACATGTATTGTTCCAAGGTCACAGTAATACAGATTTCTTTCTAACCTATGAACAGGTACGTTTTCTCCTGAATGAAAACTATTTCTCTGTGGTCTTTGTTCTTTACTAAAATTTAAAGTAAAAGTTAATTCGGTTTCTTATGATGATGCTGTGCTTTCTTTTTGTTTTGAGCCTGCTGTAAAACCAGCATTCTGCTTTCACCAGAAATTCAGTAGTTGGGCTGAATTTTAGCTCAGCTACTGCTTAATGAAATTTGATTACTATTGTATAGGAAGCAAAGCACTCATGAAGGATCAAGTGTCAACTTGTTTAAATGCTGTAGAAACTTGAAACAAAAAGTGCTGTCCCTGTCTGAAATAATTTTATGATGAAGCACAGGTTCCAGACAAGCACTGTTTTAAGTTTTTCAGGAATGTGTAGGGAGACAGTGAACAGACCCACTCCATGATGGTACCAGATTACAGGTAGAATCATGAAAGGGAGGATGACTTCACTTCTGCCACACTTTGTATCACGGGCAGAAAAATTAGACATCATTATGGATCAAGCCTGGCTTGCTGGCAATTTTAGCAGCCCACACTCTACTGCTAGTGTGGATTTGTAATGTCATGATCTAGACAAAGAAATAACAGGTAGCAGAATTTGGGTGCTTTTTTTTCCAATCTGCCTTCATTATTATATTGTTACTTTAGGCCACAGGTAAGCAATCAAAGCTTAGTTACAGTATTTTCTACAGGACTGCTGCAGTGCGGGAAAGTTACATATGATTGATGAAAACTACCTTTTTGTATTAAAAAAGGAACAAGGACAAGAAAACCGCCATTGCATTTAGCAATTATTTGTTTGAACTGTCCAGGCGAAAAATTGCCTAGAAACTTCATCGACATATTTGAAGATTATGGCAGCCAAAAGGTGAAGGTGTGAGGTGGAATATCTTAGACATTGTCACTGTTCCAATGCCTCTTTGCTGCTGAAGACAGTTTCTTTCCTTGGTGAGAAGATAGATGAAGTGGAAAAATCTATAAAGTATTCTCTATGACAGTGTGACTTCTCATTAAAGGGGGGGTGGTGGTAGCAAACCATTTTTGAGTGCATAAACTCTGCACTGCTGTCTACTCTGTTAGAATGTGTAAAAGGAAGAGTACGTGTGGATTTCAGTGGATTCCAAAAAATTTTTTCCACTTAGCCATTTTTCTCTGGCTTCTTTATTAGTTTCAGAATTATTTGCATAATGTCATTTTCTCTGCTTGGTTTAATAAAATTAAATATAAGCACAAACTTTAAATTACTTTTGTGGTAATAGTAAAATCTGCTTTGTTCAGAGACTAAATTACCATATAAAGAAGGGAAATAGAATTGGGAAAAATGTAAATGGGGAGACAAAAAGCTTGGACTACAACAAAGATACTGTGAAAAGCGAATGCTTTGCATTTAGGTCAGCCTGTTTTGATTTAAACCTTGTGTCAAAATTCAACCAGCTTTCAGCCACTGTAATGAAATTTTGAAGATGACTGTTCTGAACTAGAGAAACATTTTTGGTTACATGGATTGACAAAACATTTGTGAAAAACAGTACACAGACACTTAAAATAACAGGCTGTCCCTTATTCCAGTTCTGTTATGTAATTTAGTACATAACACAACTGATGACAACTGAAATTATCTATTATCTCTAGAGCAATTTTACTATAAAACAGCATTAATACTTCTGGTTGTCGTAGCAATATACTTAATTTTTGCACTTTAGGTTCATCTCTTGATGTGAAAATAGTTAATTTTTTTGTTCTCTGCTATCTATCAGCATGTATGTCAATCAAGCAGGTGATGAACATGTGCCTGTTAGGGGTTATATATAAGATCATAAACTCATTTCATGTAGGCTTCTAAACAGATGGTTTCTTTTTGGTCCCCAGAAAGATAATGTGGATTTGAACTGCTGATATGAGTGTGAAACAATCTGTTTATATCCACCAATCTCCTCGTTCTAGCTTCCATCTATTAAAATTTTAAAGGCACAGATTTTATTCTGTATGAACGAAGCATATGAAAAATCACTGCACTGGATTAATAAGTAATTAGTGAAATTTCCTTCAATTAAAACTGAACACACAAGCCTGCAGCCTTGCATATTGAGTACATTCTTTAAAGCAAAGTAGGCACCAGGGTAACTTGAGACAGAGCTGTGACAGAAAATTCTACAGCATATATTACTCTGATAATTTTTGAAAGTGTTTTCCTTTTTACACCTTTCTTCTTCTGATGGCTCTTTTAAAGGTTTTCTGGGTTGTGTTTTTCACTAGATTTTGTTCCGTTTCTCAGCCATTTAGTACATAAGGAAATAGCTTTACATTCAGAACAGAAATATACTGCCTAAATTATTTCTGGTAACGAAAATGAGAGTCATCTCGTGGATTTTGGTGAGAATGAGATGCCTCTTCTTTCCATTGTGCATATCCTTGCTATCCAATTGCAGATTTAAGGTACGCACTGTAGACCACATTTTTTTGCCTTTCTCTTCACAAGCGATGTAATACACTTGAATCTTACTTCTACTGTTTGACTTGCTGTACCCCTGGTCAGGAAAAGCCATGGTCAGGATCTACACACTTAGTATATGTTGATGGATGCAGTATAGCATAAATACATCAGAGATAGATTTAAATCAAATCTTCTGGTAGAAAGTATTTAGTACTAACTACAAAATCATGAGAAAGTGCATATACCATGAAACTTTGCTAAAGACAAATCCATTCAATTCAGTTAAAGTGCATGCTTCTAACATTAGCACTTACTTAGACAGCCTTGTGTGATGAAAAGTGTTGGTACTATGTCCAAGTCAAAATGGCAAGGCTGAGTGTACAAGGAAGGGATTGATCCACAGCTATATACAGAATTAAGTCTGCAGTGTGTTCAAGGTTGATTCTGGCAAGGAAAGAAGATGATACTTCTCTGTTGACAGGCTAATGTTTGGGAAGCTTACCAAACAAAAGTATTTTCATGTAGATGATGTAAAAATTACAAATTTAAACTATAATTTGTTTCATTTGAATGATGAAAATGAATGAAGTTTATTTCTTTACTGAAATATGTGGTTTGGAGCTCAAAAAAAAAAAACCTTACCTCTGCCTGTAGCATTTGGAGGCTATTCAATTTACTTAACTAATTGTACTAAAAGAAACCAATCTCATATCTCCAGATATTGTATTTAATTAGTGTTACTTAAGCAGTTAGGACTTTAGTGAACACAGAAAAGCAAAATAAAGCTGTTTTTTAATCACAGGTAAATACACAGGATACTATTTCATACCAAATGCAGAGCAACTTAAAATAGTCACCATAAATTTTCAGAAATAAGCATCCCTTGTTATAAACCTCTCAATATTTGGGATGAGAATGTTTTTAAGCCTCACCTTACGGAATTAAATTGCTTACATGGTAGTAATTTCTGTCTTGGATATAATTCTCTATTTTTTTTTCAGGGGAAAAATGAAACAAAAATTGTAGTCTGTGTTTTTACAGATTATAATCCTAATATTGAGAAAATGATCACATAGTTATCCTGGAAAAGAAAACAAAACAGTATGACATGTTCAGTCTCACGATTAGGGATTTGTAGCTTCAGAATACATGGTGATAACAGTACAGGGTACTTTTTCTTAATGAGTATTTCATCATTCTCAATTTAAGCAGAAATAAGGAGAGCACTCAAATTACTTCTGTTAAAGCATATCCTCGCATAAGAGGCTTCTGCAGTAAAAGCGTTTCTATTGTGTGTTGTGTATTTTAATAGTCAAATCAGCTGCTCAAAGCAAATATGACCATGATCTGTATTCATCATAATAGTACTTCTGTCCGTGGAATAGCAATCAGATGCAATACTTCTATCACAGTGAGTTAGCCATTTCCACTTGTGGAGGATTATGCATATCTATGCTGAAGGATTCAGCACCTGAACCTTTTTCTTCTGTTTACTTGACTGTTAACTCAAGAAATTATTATTAATGCTGGGATGAAAATATCCAGATTTGGTTAAGATCTTTAATTTTCCTGTCAGAAACTATAACTATAATTTTTTTCCCTTAGGTAGAGTCTCAATTTTTAACCAGAAAAAAAAAAAAAAAAAAAAAAGATTTTATTTGAAATCCTGTTAGAATCTCTTATTACTTTTCCCTTTTGTTCCTTTGGTCAGAATGCAGGAACATACAAAAATGAAAACTTACGGGATCAAAAGTTTTCTAAAAGTTCATGTCTTTCTTTGTTCTGTTTGGGTTTAGTAGAAAACTGCAGTTTACTCCATACTGAAATTCAGTGTACAGAAGCAACAGGGTAGGACTTCATGAGAGTTTAAAGCTGAGGACTTTAACAAAGGCAAACATTGTTCAGCACATGGTATATGTGCTTAGTCAGCCAGAGTTTCTTTCATGATTTCAAAATCAAGAAAGATGAATTGTTGACTTATCTGTTGTGTATTTAAGTCCTTTTGACTTCTTTGAAAATAATAATTTATTCGCTGTAAGGCTTTGTAAGGATAGGATTTAGCTTATCTTCATCCATTACAAAATTCTGTGGCTATTGCAGCCACTGACAGCTCAGAATGTGAGGTATTTTTTGTGTTCATGTATTTTGCTGTATACCCAAAGTCCTAAGGAACTTCTAGCCAAGCTTACTTGTCTTGGTGCTACCTCAGTGGCATAAGCTGTCATAATACGTCCACCATTTATTTGCTTTTAAAGTCTTGCTTCTATCCAGAAGTGAACATGCTTTAGAAATGGGCAAATACCAGGAAGAGTATAATGAAATAATAATCTATTTCCTTAGTATATTCAGATTGTATTTTAACTTTTCATCTTCAGTAAAGATGAGAAAAGGTTATTTTCTTTCTTGCTCTTTCTTTTTCTTTCTTTCTTTCTTTCTTTCTTTCTTTCTTTCTTTCTTTCTTTCTTTCTTTCTTTCTTTCTTTCTTTCTTTCTTTCTTTCTTTCTTTCTTTCTTTCTTTCTTTCTTTCTTTCTTTCTTTCTTTCTTTCTTTCTTTCTTTCTTTCTTTCTTTCTTTCTTTCTTTCTTTCTTTCTTTCTTTCTTTCTTTCTTTCTTTCTTTCTTTCTTTCTTTCTTTCTTTCTTTCTTTCTTTCTTTCTTTCTTTCTTTCTCTTTGTGTCTGTTTTGCTGTCTTTCTCTCTCTCTTCCTGTCTTTCTCATAAAGCATTAATTCTCCTTAGTCATCCTCAGAAAACACGTTTCTAATGGTGATCACCTCCTTTCCTCCACATCTGGCTATATTCTTCTCATTTTTTTTCATTTTCCTTTCCCAGAAGAATACCACAACTGAAGAGCTAAAGGGCTTCAGATATTCAATTGTTATTTTTGACATACACATGTAAATTTGACCTTGCAGACTAGACATAGTTATCCAGCTATTCCTGTTAGTTATCCCATGGTTCACATTAGTGAACCACTATTTTTGTCCCAGGATGGAGCTGCTGCTTCCTTAGTTAAATTTAAATGATGGCATGTTATTGTTCTTGCTTTCTAAATGTCAGTCTAGCTAGTATCACTTGTCAGAATGGTAAGTAAAAGAATATGCTGCAATATCCTGAGCAATTTGAGTATCTGAGGTGACCTCCAAGCTTAACATTACAGCTTGTCTTTGGTTTAAATTTCTCTGTGTCATTGTTAAGCACACTTGATTCTTCAGGATACTACAAGAAGCAGCACAAAGGTACTGCTTATGTCAGTAATTGTAGAGTACTGACAATTGTAGTTGAGGATGTCTTTAAGCTATATGTCTTTTTACAAAATGTGTTCTCTTTGGTAAGTTAGTTCATTCCCATAAAGACATGAGCTAGACTTGAGTGTCTTTCCATTAATGAGTTTTCTGGGCTGTGCAGAATGGCTATTAAGATGAAAAAATTGTGACTTGGTACAGTTAAATTAGATTTGTTACTACTCACAAGTGAACTCCCTTGCGGTAGCTGGAGCAAGCTTCTAAAGCAGATGAAGAAAACAGAGCATGAGGCACACAGCAATTTTTCATTGTTATTACAGGTGACGCATCTAAGCTGGCAGTATGCAGGCATAGGAAGGGCATATAAATTAGAAATAAGAATTTATTCAGACTTTTTCAAAAGCATCAACAGAAGTAAGAAGAAGAATGAAGTGCAGTGGGATGTGTGAATGAACATCTTCATCATCTTTATCTGGCTATCTTTCAATGCCAAAAATGAAAAAAAAATCCCATACTGGAGAGAAAAGTAGTTTTGCACCTTTGCTCTGCAGCGATTCAAAAACCAAATACAACATTCATGGAAAATCTGTACAAACTTGTTGTAGTTCCTAATATCTTGTGCATATTACAGTAATTTTTCATTTTGAAAAGAATGAAATTACTAGCAACCATTTCAAGGAAAACATTTTTCACAGTGGACTGGATCTTTCTGTTCCAGGGGTATTCGAAAAACCTGTGGATTTCCTGCCACGTGAAGTTTCAGTAATATTAGATTAGAATTAGCTGGGTGCTAAGAACTACTACATTTGGCCATTGCATGGTAGAGTCGCTTCAAATCTTTTACAATGTTTGACTGCTGGAAAAACTGGGCAATGTTGAATACCTGTACCTTTGTTTTCTTTAAACTACCTAATTGTAACTGAAATGAGGCTTCTGTAGCACAGGCACCTTGTGATATAAATGTGTTATTAGAGCACAAACAGGTTTGGACAAAGTTAGTCAACAGCTTTTTCATTAATTTTCTCATTGTAAATGAAGAAAAGGATTTTTCCTCACCTTGTTGTTAACTTTGTACTAGACCAGGCACACAGTTATCGTGTAGTGAACTGGTACAGTGGCCGCATCATCAAAGACCCATCTGTTTTTATTAACCCTTCTATGTCCTGCAAAATATTAAAACCCTCTTGTCTAAAGAGTTGGGTTTTTTTCCCTGTTCTTAGTATATATGGAGGCAATTTCTCTCAGCTTGCCAGCTAGCCCACTGCTTGTTCCGGAAAAGGTCTTACTTTTCAGTGTATCAGACCTAGACAACAAAGAAATTGTGGCAAAGAAAGTAGGAAAGTTTCCCCAGTGCAGGTGTGAAAAAGGAGATATTTTATCACATCGAAGCCATTTTCTGCCTTTCTGAAGTGTTGTCCTGTCCTCCTTTCCTCAAATGCAAATATTTTTCCAAACAAAAGGGGAAATTGTTTGCTGTCACAGTAGAACTTAAAAATTGTAGTTTGGATTGTAACTGCTTCTGATAATGGATGGGATATAAATTTGTCCAAGTGAACTTGAAAGTTTCACAGCAATAGCAGCAGGGAGAGAAGCACAAGGCCTGGCCTCAAGTGGCCTGTCCTCCACAGTGCCCCAGAGCAGCCAGTGCTGGCCACCACTGTCCCTGCCCAGGGGCACTTCTGGGCCTGGCACACAGGTTATGGGGGCTTCTGCAGGTAGGGCACTGAGAGGAAAGTAAGGAATGTATTTATGGAACATGCAGATTACTGCCTTTGCCAGAAAGATGGGAAGTCGAAATGGGGATGAAATGGTTCAAAGGTGGGTTTTTTGCCACTTCACAGTCTAATAACAGTGGAAGAGGTCTCAGCAACTAAATTTATTGGACAAATTCCTTAAACTTATATTTCAGGAGCTCAAAAGACAGTACAGCCTCAATGAATAATTAGGCAAAGTTTCTCTGAAGATCTGCAGCTTGAAATCAACATGATGGTTAAGTCTTGTTCTGACTTTTCCTAGTAATAGAACTCGTCTTAAAAAATATTCAATCAATCCATTTTGATTCCATATTTGTATCATCAAATTATACCCTTTTGTATTCTTATCTGTTGTTTCTTCAATGCAAATGTAAAACAGCCTGATAATATTAAATAAAAATATCACACTGCTAAGCAACTACTGCTTCCTCAAAAACTGAAATAAGACTTGGCAATTTCATTAGTTTTCCTGAAGAACTTTTAAACTTGCATTGATACAAGCAGGTTTTTTTTTCCTGCCAGATACTTGCAGTGTAGTGTCAGATTGCCTGTTTACATATACAAAGTGGTTTTGCCCATTTTCTTTATTGAAAAAGAACCGTGATTCCTTTGGCACTGAAACAATATTGCACAATGAAAGCAATTAAAAATAATTGCAAAGGCCTGAAAGCTACAGTCTAGCATGTAAAGGTCAAATTCTAAAGTTTTTGCTTCACTTTCCTTAGACAAAATTCCTACATCTTTTACTATGGTTTTCACTTTGCACTTCCTGACTTAAAGCACACACAGGACAAAATGAATGGAACAGATAACTGCCAAATCTGTATCTTTGGTTGCACGTGGTTGTCAGTGATGTCATATGTAAATAGTGTGAGCATACTGTGTTGATGTGGACTCTGTTCTGTGTTCTTGATTTACCTTGCCTGGATGCACCTCGAAAATTCTAACCCAATATGAATAAGTTCTCTTACAGGTGGTATTGATTACTGCTGTGCATTTCTGAGAGATCTGAAACTTATCTCGTCACTGCAATGTTACGAGAATGTTCTGCCCCTTCACCAACAGCTTCACTTTCTAAAATGTTTATGCACCTTTGCAGTGCTGTGAAATGTGTTTTTAGCCAGTTTGTTTCCATAGATTAGATTTTGTTGCACCACACCACAGTCCTGAAGCATGGAGGAGATCAGACAGCAGGGCTGGCTTGACATATTTTAATATGTGAAGCGTGAAGGTGAAAACTGCAGTCAGCAGTGCCAGTCAAATGGATTAATGCTGTTGCTGAAATTGGAAAAAAAATTACTAGGGCAGGGTAAACTGATCGTTTGCAGTATATTCTTTTAAATGATTGAACTCTCTCCTCTTAATTTTAATGATTGGAGAAATAAGGACTGGGATTCATTTTGTCCAGTTGTAGATACCTATTAGTCGGGTGTGTAAGTTTGCAGTACAGATCTGAGCTGGTTTTACAGCCAGCAGATAGGCAATTAATCTTCTTTTAATTCAACCTCTATTATAGGATAGGATGACTCATCTTCTGAGGGAGCTGTTTCTTGCTGTTGACTGTGAAGGAACAGAGTGTCTGTCAATTAAATTAGGGCAGATGAACCTACCATGCAGCTTGCTATGTACATCTCTTGAAAATATAAGCCATATCTGAAACTCAAAGTACTTCAGGGAAAGGCAGAAGTAGTTCACAGAAGTGGAAACAGGAAATCATTTCATGGAGCTGTATGTGTATTGATAATGAATCAAAACTGCTTAATGTTTATAGTTGCAGTTTTGATTTTTTTTTTGTAGTTATCTGGTTTTCCCCAATAAACAGTGTATGTTGGGTTGTTTGTCAGGAGGAAAGGAAGATACTTTTCGTCCTGTTAAGCAGATGGTTTGGTGAAAGGGTCAGACATGCTTTTGCTGCATGGATGTATATTATTTTGTAAAAGAACATGGTAAAGTATCTGAAAAATATAAAATTATTTTGCTTGATTCTGACATATGAAACCCCCATCAAGTGTAAACATTAACTCATTGGGTCTTTTGCCAAACCAAACAGAGGTGTTAGTTTAGGAAAATTAATCTTAGAAGGAAAAATTACTAAAAATTTGATTGCATGTTTAATGAAGATTAATACTTAGATCACAGTGATCAATTTTGTAAAAACATGCCCAAGAATTTCTTTAGATAATATCTATTTAATGTGTTTAGCAGTGGAAATTTTAAATAAAGACCATTAAAATTACCTTTAAAACATTACAGATTTCAGTATAAGAAGTCTGGCTGCACGGTATGCAATATGACCTCATTCTTGTTTTTCATGGGAAGCGATTGCACTGCAAAGCTGTGAGCCTGAGGGGATGGCTTTGTCTATATCAGATCAATATCATAATTAGAGAATAAACCTTCTACAGTATGACATATTTTAAATTAACCTTTCAAATAATTTTTTGGATGGTCAGGGTTCCCAAGTCATTTGGTTTCTCACCCTTCTCTTCTCTGTGGAATTTTGATAAAGGAAGTTTGTTAAATAATTAAAAAACTATTAGGAATTGTGTATGATGTGTGATAGTAGGAATAAAGACAAAGGCGGTATTGCTAGCACTCTGTGAAATCAGTCATACTCATAATTTGATTTTTTGTCTTATGCCTTTTCAGAGTCATTTTACAATCTCTTCAATTTTAGTTGCTCTTCTCCCATTGTTTAGTTATCATTGGATTTTTTTTGGGACATTTTTCTCCTGCCCATTTTCTTCCTTCTCTTTTAAATTTCCTAAACAGATTATGTATCAAGGTGAACTTTTGAACTTAATGTTCCTCAGCTGATTAGAAAACGGGTATAATAGGGAATGTCATTTTTAACAATGATTTCATGAGACTAATTGAATAGCATCTTTCAGCTGGAGATCCCAAAGTTCTTTGTAAATGTGAATCAGTATTATTATGTTGTAATAAAAATTAGCTGGGACTCAGTTTCTTTGTACAGAAAAAGCTAATTCTTTATTTACATAACTAATTTTATACAGTTTTTACAGACTTCATGTTCAGCTCTAACTGGTTAGTAGTTTTCTTACTACTCAACTCTATTGGCTAGTAAAAGGCATTTTACTTGGCTATCAGATCTCTTGGTTCTTGGATTGTTTACATACTTTCTTCACTGATTCTCATGGGTTAGATTCACTGTTTATGCAGGTGCCACTTAATTTTCTCCCCAAGAACAGATTGTTGTGCAAATGATTTCTCATTCTCAAGGTTGTGACTTGGTAAGTCAGCAGAGCAAGGCCTGGTTTTATGAGGCCTTTCTTCTATAACATTTTTTACTTGTCTGCAACATTAATATTGTTCAACAAATAATAGAAAAAGTGGAGCAGATAAATTTAGGCTCATTGAAAAGTGCTCACTTTTGAAGTAGTGTTCTGAGCCCTTCAGTCACTCAAATTCTGGGTTGAGCTTTACCAAGGTAACTGCCTTGTAGTTCACTCTGAACTTGCTGAGAGCTGTGGGAACCCAAGATGCCTAAAAAACAGGAAAGAAGGATGAGTAGAGAACAGTCACGCGTTTAGGGAATGAGCAGATGGACTCAATACATGGGAAGTCTTCATCTCCCTGATTTGTCTTACCAGCCAACTTGTGCATGGTACTGCCACCCTCGGATGCTTATGACATTAGAATGATGTTGTAGACACTTCTCTTTAGAGTCTTCACCAAAGTAGTTTTCCCCAAGTCCCAATGAACTCAGGCACACATCGCTACTTTTCTTTAAAGGCATAATGTAGAAAGGATCTTTTAGAGTTTGATGGATGAAAGAAAGAATATGGCTTATAACTGAGCCTTAAACATTTCACTTTTCAAGAAAGAGATCTAGATTATTTGATTAGGAAATCAGATAATGCTGTTACCTCTATTGCAGCTGTGATGATGCAATGGATTTTGGGTCCTATAAAAACTGGAAGCGATGCCTGTGCCTATTCAGTTCAGTTTCTGTTGGGATCATTCAGAGGTTATTACATTTTAAGTTGAACCAGAAACAGAGACAATTTTTGTATTATTTGTTCTGTATTGTCACATAAAGTACAGTATGGTTTTACAGTGCAAAGTATTTATAGCAGCAATAATGATATCTCTCACTTTATGTTCAGAGCACTCAGCCAGTTTGCAATGCGCCAGTTCCTATAAATCTACCATTTATCACATTGTAACTTATGAAATACATTTATGTTCTTCCCTGGGTAGATGTGTGTGTATATAAATAACTAGGGCATGCACATCCAGAATCTGTGCAGAAAACTTTACCTTCTGTGTTAGAGTGGAAATTTTGCAGTGATGGATAAGCAAGTCTTTTTTGTGTAAAAAGTTATTTAAATATTTTTGATTCTAAGAATTCTTGTCACTTGAAAAAAGAGAGAATTTACAAAGATAGTAGACAAGCTGAGGTATTCAGTAATTAACTCTTCTCTTTTCATCTATGTACTACTGTTGTTTTATACATTTATTCATCATTTTTAGGTGACTTGTGCAGTGTGAAAAACTTTCCATTAACTGCTGTTGCTTCCCTTGTTTCTAGCTAATATCTAATAGCAAGCAATTACTTTTCTTTCCAGATCATTACGGGAAATACACCCCTCTTTTAAGCAGTATTTGGATTTAAAGGTATTAAGGATTAGAGAACACTTTTTGAAATATGAGATGGTAAACAGAGGGTCTGACCTTTGTTCAGTCCTCTGTCATGAGGCTGTCACAGGAGGCACTTTCTTCTAAAGAACAGTATTGCAGATACTACTAAATATTCTTTTCTAATTCATACATAATGCATATTATGCCCTTGAATTCAGCAGGATATCTGGTGTGCAGAATATACACAGATTTCCTCTGTGTGCTATATGCAGCAAAATTTAAGAAACAGATTTGATTTTCCTATCCATATCCGGTTCTCCTTCGCTTACTATTTTATTTTTATATGTTTACTTATGTTTGCAGTGCCTAGCAATGAAACAGCTCAAATACTACAAATGATATGTTTTAAGATTTAATCTACATACAAAAATAACCCTATCAAAAAGCCATTGTGACTAGAAAATATCTAGCCTGCTGGTCTAATGCAGAATGAAAACTAATTTAATCTGATTAAGAAACAGATTCAGGGTGCATGTGTTCTGTGTTGATTGTTAGTAAATTTCCTGTCGCAAACTTAAGTCTTAGTGTAACCTATGAGTAGCTAGGGTAATCATTCAAAGGAGATATATCCATAAATACTGATAAAACCTTTTTGTTGGTGTTAGTGATATATAAAACCAGTGGAAAAATGGAAATATACTTTTTATTTTTCAGGATGATAGAAAAAAACATTGTATATATTCACGACTTTCAATTAACTGAAGAGCAAGATCCCACATCCATGTTTCTACCACAGCTTGTACTCACTTGAAGCTGTGTGTTTCCACAGGTTATTACTGAGGTAGACACTCCTGCTACCTCTGAAATTGTGCCTTACCCTGTGATTTCTCTTCTCCAGAGAACTTCTTACCATAGTTTCACTGTAGTCATTGTGGCCCAGCTCTGTCCTAGTTTCTTACTGCAGAGCTCAGACTTGCTCATTCTCATTCTATGGCTGTATTAGCTAAATGGCTTTCAATTTGATAAACATTCACATTAAAGTATTTGGGTTTAAGAAAATTTGATGGAATATGTTCCAAGGTTTAAACTCTTTCATTTAAAAATATTTGGAATGTCTGTTTTTTTCTTCAAACAATATGTTGCAAAAGAATAAGTAAGGACATAACTGCTTTGAAGACTTTGTAAGACACAGTTAACTTTTCATAAATTCCTGGTTTTTCCTATGTGAAAAGAAAAACAAGTTTTGACTATTTTAAGATAATTTATTAATATAAGATTAAATCTAGCCAAAATATGAAAGGAGCAAGTGTTAATGTCCTGGTAATAATACTTCTTTTTTTTTTACTTTTTTTTTTTCACATAATATTAGTAGTCTGTGTAAAATACTTCCCCTCCTCTATCTGTCTTGGTATGGTTTCAACTGCTGCTGGCTATGGCAGTTTCTGAGAGTGTTTGGGGACACCTTTCTGTG
The DNA here is from genome assembly GCF_030490865.1 of Poecile atricapillus. Lineage (NCBI taxonomy): Eukaryota > Metazoa > Chordata > Aves > Passeriformes > Paridae > Poecile > Poecile atricapillus. Next base: position 37,699,300 of record NC_081289.1, on the reverse strand, counting down.
GAACATCCCTCCAAAGGGATGATGTGTCAGTCAAAGCCAGGTGCATGCAGGTGCACCTAGAAAAAGGCGTTTACCCATGTGTTTGCCTCATCATTCACCATTGACAATCTCATTGTGAGATTAAAAGGTTAGCAGCTTAAAGTTCAAAAAGAGCACATCATCAGATGAATAGACTGGGAACTGGAATAGCTCTCGCAGTCTTTATTTTCGTATTGTTGATGATGATTATATTTGCAAATTTGCTGTTGTTAGTGGTCTGTCACTACATAATAACTGAGGGAGAAAAAAGTAAAGGCAGGCAGGCAGTACCATGTCTTGATGTTGTCTGAACTCTTAAGTAGTAAAGAAATAGTTAATTCAAGCAATTAAAATATTTTTACATTTGGATGGAATTGTGTCAATCAAAAGGTTGGAATATACAACTGTGTTGATATGTAAAGTTCGAACATGCTCAAATCAAATATTTGTTTGATTTCCAGGGAACACTGAGCTGATGTGCTTAAAAATGCCTGTAGCAGAATAATGCTCTGTTCTTAAATATGCAGCTTTGCACTTGCTTGCATGGGTCTAATATTGCAACCAGGATAGGAGTCCCTTTTGCTGAAAATTTCAGATAAAATTGAGAGATCTCAGGCTTCATTAAAAATATTTTTGAACACCACATAATCCACCTATTAAAACTTCTTTTTCTGTGGAATGACTTTTTCTTTTTCCACTATTTCTAATAAATTATTTACCATTTGTATAAAAAAGTACTAAATACATGGATGATAACCTTACCATTTTTTCTGTGCATCCTACGCCTGATATTAGTCTAAAGTTCTGCCAGTCAAATATCCCTACCACTTTTGAATGTCACCAATTCCATACAAAGGTAGTTAATTCCATGGTACTACATCTATCTCTAATATAAAAATATCCTAACTGTTTTCCTAACTGTTCATGCATTTTGAATTTACAGACAGGAAAGATTGATGGATTTTTATGTAAAGAATTTTTTTTTGAAGAAATATTTTCCAGCTGTGTATTACCAGGAGTTTGAGTTTAGAACTTTCTGTGCTTCTGCAACCCTTGACTTTGCATTCATCAGTGTTAAAGGGCCAGAATGAAATATTTTGAACATTCTATGAAATTCACTGACTTGGCTGTAACTTTGCAATAGATTTACTACTATTCTGCTAGGTAGAATTTCAAAATATTTGCACTTTTTGCTTTTATAGATAATTAGGCGGGAGTTTAGCTCTTGGAAAAGAGTGTAATGTTTTGCAAACATAAAGAGCTAACACAGAACCTCGTGAACTTCAGAGTTTTTGAAGAAATCTTCTTGGATGCTGTTTTTTGTCATGATGAATCTTCTTACAATCTTTTCTCTCTCTAAAAAGCACCTTTAATTATGGTTTTCTGTGGCTAACTCCTGCCTAACTTTCCTGTTATCACTTAGAGACACACGTTCACATATATGTTCGGAGTTTTTCTAAGTGGTCTACTTTGGCCCCTTTGTGAAGGATACTAAACAGTAATGGTTCAGCAGGCATTTTAGAATTCTGTGCTTTGACTGATTGATTGATTGATTGATTGAGTCTGTGGCAGTTAAATTGGAGCTGGAGCCAGGAGTGTTCATGAATACTTCTGTTCCGTATGTGAGAATAAGCAGGTTGCCGTACTCATAGTGTATTGTGATTACGAAATTATTTCTACTTCAGCAGTGACTAAGCTACTGATGCTGGAAATCTTGAGTCAGTACATTGGGGTAAGAGGTAGCTAAATATTTTCAAAGGATTGGCAGAAGAACTCACTGGATTTTTATTATCGATTTTCATTCTAACTTGGAGCACTGGGGATGTTCCAGAAGCTTGTTTGGAGTAAAGGTCATGCTAACATTTTTTTTAAATGGCTGAGATAACCTAGGTAATTATAAGCCTGTCAGTCTGACATCAGTCTCAAGCAAAATAATGGAAATGCAGGTGTGGGACTCGAATAATAGAGTACTGAACTCTACCGAGGCAAACAATATGTTTTATAAGCTGAGCCATTAAAATATAAGACAGCTCACTTTGCAGAATGAAGGGTTCAACAAAGGAAAAATATTTAGGTGCCCTAAATGGAACTGAAGTTTTTCATCCAGAACAGTAGCCAGCAAGAGCTAATGTAATCACAGAAGGTACGAACAGGACAATATAGAATAAAACTAAGGAGATCATTTTGTCTCTTAGCTCTGTGTAGCTAGAGAATTTGAAGCCTAATCTTATTTCCCACTATTCACCAAGGATGTTGGGAACCTGATGTCCTTAAGAGCTACAATACGTGTTAGAAAATATTCTGTATGGTGATGGATTATCTCAATGAGTTTTACTCAATTCACTTAGAAAACAAATTAATTACAGGAAGACTTGAGATTAGTCTATAATTGTATATGTGGAGAACAGAAAACTGAAAACCAAAGGCATAAAACCTAGCAGACAAACATGTTAACAGATTAGCAATTGGAAATAGGTGACTCATGCCATAAATAAAGAACCATGGTGGCACCTGAATACAGCAGAGGTGAATTCTTTAAGGAAGGTAGTTTATAAATCAAAGTTGTGATTTTCTAAGACAGAATCTCTGCTACAAATTCCCAAGCCTTTTGTAATACTGCAGGTCAGACTGCATGGTAACATTAGTCCCTTCTGGCTCTCTAATCTGCCTTGGGGTGTCAGCAAAGCAGGTACAGCTTTGAGTTGTGCTGACAGCAGGGTCCCAGAGCACGTAGTTGAGCTAGAACAGGCCTCTCTAGACACCCACTGGCTTACGGGCTAGTTCAAATTTGACTCCTGATCACAAGAGTAATACTGAAAAGTCATGCTGTTCTAGCACTGACAGTGAACACAGCATTTTCATTTCAGCACTTTGCTGTCAGAGCCAAGAATAAGACAAAATAAGAAATTTTAGTCTAAGAAGGTCTGACCTCTCACGAAGAAGGTTTTGCAAGTATCAGCACCATGTTGTATAACACCTGTTCCATTTACTTTAGTTTAGTTTACTATGGGTAAGTATCTCTACAGCTTTGCAGATGACCCCCCCATCAAACCTTTCCACATACTATCTAGGGGACACCTGGTCATTTTCCAATGCATCTGCATTTAGCTTCTATGTGCAGTTACTAGCTCGTGGCTTTAGAACAGGATATTTTTAGTCATTACTACTTACGATACTTTCACGAATGTTACTTTTAAAAGTTACTAAGAGTTCTTATTGATCAGAATATAAAAATAATATTGAAGGAGTTATGAAGAGCAAAACTGAACACGTTTTATTTCTCTCACAGATATATTTTGATTATCAGAATAAGCATATTTTAGTTGAAATTAAATACTTCAATATTTTTCCTTTTTAGCCTACAAATATGCTTTTTCTTTAAAGAATTAATTTTAAATAGTATGTTTGCAAGTATCTGCATAAATCTCTAAAAATACATGCACAATCACAGAAAAACAAAGAACTCATAGGAGCCATAAGAACAAATTACATTTTATTGTTCATGGTACAGAGATTTGCAAGCATTTTCTTTAAACGAGGGGCTTCAACTACAGAGTGTATATATCTCCTCTATTTAAAAAATACCCTTTCACTGTAGTGTTTATTTTGTTTCATTTATCCTGTGAGAAAAATAGATATGTGCAGTGTATTTTTTGATTGTGCCTATGTGTTTATATTGCAGTACTTTCTAAATGCAGTACTTTCTAAATCAGAATATATTGCAAGGTATAAGTTAGCAATTTTTAGGAATTTACTTTTGCCCAGTCCTACTTTGTAGGAATTTTTCAAGTGGTTAAGTGAACATGATGTCAAAAAGGCTGTGGTGAGTAAATGTGGTAGAGTAATAAAATATTCAAGACTGTTTCAAATTTCTATGGACTTTACTTTTCCACTCACTTTCTGTCTCTAAAGTGAGAAAGTGTAAATGACTGATAGTATTAATCTGTCATACTAATTAAAAGGTATTTGAGCAGTCTGCAGATTACTGTTGGCCTTGAGGCAAGAAAATCCATCAGGTGAGCACACTTAATTATCATTGATAGAATTTTACTTTTTATTATCTGAGTTAATTTTTTTGGTGTAAAAACCTGCTACAATTAGGACTTTGCTCAACTGATGTCACTAGTGTAATGAGGGCATTCTGGCTCTGGTGGCTGATCGAGGCTCTGCTGAAGCTAAGAGTGGGTTGGAATGTCAGGGGCACCATATGGCTTCATGCCACCTGGCCATAATGCCATCACAATATGTGCAAGCTGGTGTGAGGTTTGCTCTGGCTGTTCTGCTGATACCAACAGGTGGGAGTTATGGGAATGAGGAATGTGAAGAGAATTCAAACTTGCCCACATCTGGTTGCTTTTCAGCTTCTTGTACTTCTGCAGCAGGTGGACCTTATGCTTGGGCAGTTTCTGCAGCAATTATAAAAATTGCTTATGTAGATGTGTGAGAACACTGGCATCTTTATGTATTTTGTGTGCTCTGTTTATGGCACATGAACGTAGTGAAGAGGAAGCACTGAAAGAAAGAAAATCCTTAAGAAAGGAAAACCTTAGAAAGAATGGAAAACAAAAAGATAATGCTTAAGAAGAAACAGTTCTGCAAACTGAGGTTTTTTTACTGTCATTATTATTACTGAATATTCTCTCCTTGATTTCAGTTCTGCAGAAGACATATGTATAATTGCACATTGCAAGCAATGATCTCTGGTTAAAAAAAAAAAAAAAAAAAAAGAAGTAGAGTATAAATCACTATAAAAATAACTGTAGCATAATAAAAAAGTTCACTCGTTACCCTGATCTAGTCTCTGAGTAGCTAAGAGATTCTTTGTGGCCCAAAATAGAATGGTATCAAAATTGGATATTTATTGCCTGTGGATACAAGACTTTCTCCAGGTTCTTTAGCTCTTACTGGTTGTTCTTTTGTGAAGGAGACAGATAAAAAGTACAAAGTAACAGTATTTCTTATGTTTTTCTCTTGATTCCATTTCCTGGTGGTGGTAGCTGAGAGAAGAAAGCTTAGTGCTTTGTTGTTAGGATCACCAGTCACAGCTGCAGGTCTGACATAGAAACTGCAAAACCCATGATGTCTTGCCTTAGTTGAATTGTTATAGAAGACATGGGACTGCAGGATATGCTGTGGGGACCTTAATTTTCTCTTCAGGTTCTTGGCATTTTTCATTGGTGCTCACAGAAGCTCTGTCCATGTTCTCTACTTAACACCAAGCATTTAAGGGGATATAAATGATGTATAAAACCTATGGAAGAAAACAGTATATTTTCAACGTATTATGATAGCTCCTGATAGAATACTGAAATCTTTGCCATTTGAAGCTACTGGAATGATTGTGACACCTAATATAGAGCAAATACAAAATCAGAACCGTGTTTTGGGTAACAGCTGACTTAACCTGTATCAGCACCGTACAAAAAACCCTCCTCTGAGGCTGTCTGAGTCACAAAGCTGTGGAGGGCCAGGTTCAATTGTGTCTATAACTTTTGTGGGGAAAATATGGTCAAGTGACCTCATCTCCAGTCTTCTCTACTTTTTCTGTCTGTAGGAGTTACTGAATGACTTCCTGACTCTGCATGATATATATCTATAAATACATGCTACAGAGACTGCTTTGTTCATTTGAACTACAGTATACTTCACAAAAGAGGCCCCAGTTCTTACGGTATCTGTTCTGTGCCAATAATTAAGATGTTCTTAATCATATGGCTTCTTTGTATTATTTAATTTTAAAAAGTAATTACTATTGTAAGTAGGTGCTTACTTTAAGTATTATTGAAAATGATAACATTTGTGAGAAAAGGCTGACTGAAAATAATAAAATGGAGCAATAGAGGCAAAAAAGAAAACAGAAAAGTTTGAACATTGGAAACTGATCTGAATTTCATTTTTGATTCACAGTGGTAGATATTTTGCTTGAGTGATAAGGAAAGTAATGGACCTGTGTAGACTGAAACAAAATTTCAGCTGTGGTGTGAAAGGAAGTGCCCATCCCAGGGATCAGAAAGAACACACAGCTTTCCTTGAGTGGCAGACAGCAACCAGCAGCCTGCTTTCTCACACCAAGAGGTCATGTTTGCCTTCTGCACTTTATCACCCCATGCCAGCTCCCAGTGCAGTGTCACTACACCTTAGCTCACTGTAACCCAAGTGTCAGCACAGCCCTGGGAGTCCATAGCTCTGTTCCACTTTGTATCTGGCTTCTCAGCATTTTGCTCTCCTTCCTGTCTGAATTTAAAAGGCAAAAAAGTGACTGAACATGTATCTCATGTTAGTAGGCTGACAGGGTGGTCCAAACCATTCATCAGTAAAAAGTGAGATGGAATTACTAAGAATTACATATATCTAGAGGGACCAGGTTAACTGCACAGGTGTCCATGGTGTAATGGGTTTGGGTGTTTATGGGGCAGGAATCAAAAGTACACAAAATCCTAAAACCATTTTTACAGCATTATGTAATGTTTCCAGAACAAAAAAAAGGAGTATCTCCCCATCCTTGCCTCTGTCAAATGTTTACCAATAGATACAGAAATTTTTAGTGTTAGTTGATACTTAATGTTATTTGCCTGTTTATTTGTCCTTTGTAGTTTCTGTCTGTAGCCTAACAGTTCCCTGACCCTGAGGTCAGGAGAATATGGTTTCCTTATCTGTGTGTGCATCAGTTCTCAAAACTCTGGGACTTCCTGTGAGCCAATACATTTTACTAATATAGGAAATAGATAAGGTAACAGAAGAAGATGGGTAGTTTAGAGTATACTAAATTATATATTATATATTATAATATATAAAATATATATTATATATTATAAAATATATATAATATATAATAATATATTATTATATATTATATATATTATATTAGAGTACTAATAAGTAGAATTATTTCATAGCAGAAGCCCCTGAGGAGACTGGAGAAGATTTGTGAAATGCCATAGCTAGGAATAGAGAAAGGAATAAGGAGGAACGAGGGAAAAACTCTTTCAGTACCAATAAGCCCTTAAACCAGCTCAGTTCCTTACAGCCCTCCCCCCTGCTCCTTTTGATCTTGTTTATCCAAAACCATGCCCATTTCTCTGTTTTCTCAGCTTGCCTTATGGAATACATATTGTCTCAATGCAGTGTTTGCCTGTCCATCCATTTTCTTAAACCACAGAGCCATAGCTTTGGGACTACCCCCTTAAACACTGGTGGTCAAGACAGGTGTCCCAGTAGTCAACATGTTATTTCCTTCTAACAGTAATTAATTTCTTTTTATACTCATAACTGGATGCCTGAAAATGATAAAATCATTAAAATCAGACACAGCTGCAGTTTTACTAGAGATAAATTATTGTTTTGGTGTCAACTGTGGGATTGCAAGTTAGTACATTTTTTAGGTTTTACCACAGGGTGCATACTTTGCATGAAAATGACCTGGAGGAACACGCTCAGTTTCCAGAAGTTCTCTGCTGAGTCCTTACATTGCACTGTACTTTTCTACCCTTGCCTTGCATGCTTTGCTAGTCCTACTGCTTATATTATTTTTATCCCTACACATATCCCTATGTGTTGTGTCCTGAAGAAAATAACTGACTTTTTTCTGTTGTAAAGTACCTTGTGTTTACCATTTGTGCATATTCATACCTATGCAAGAGTTTTGAATAAGCATTCACATAAAATATAGGTGAGCTTAAATATGACACACAGAGACAAGCTTCAGAAGAGACTAAAACCAGCCAAAAGTAGGCTGATGCTTTACCCCAGTGTGAATAATGTGGAATTATGAATTTGCTGCAAATCTATAATAAAATTGGTGACATGGAGATTTTGTGTCTTTTTGATATTAAAATGGTAACATCTCCAAGTTTTATTACTTAAACAAAGTTGAGCATAAGAAACGTGTGGACTGAAATCAGATCTGGACTGATATTGTTGTAAATCTCTAGTATAGCTTCCTACTCCCAACACAATTTTGCTTGTTCATCAATGAATGTAATTTTCCTTATGTGTGTCTAATACATGTTATATTATTATATGGTAATAATATATTACCTTGCCAGTATAGTTTATTATACTATACAGTCTGTATCATCAATTTGAAATTGTGTTTGGATGTGCACCAGGAGCCAGCTTTGCTGGAGATTGGGAATTAGCATACTGTTTCTTGAGGAATGCCCTTGAATGTGCTTGAGTAGCTTGTCTTGTGTGAGACGTGAGCAGCATTGTTTGCAGAAAGGGTGAAAATCTGTTTCAAACAGTGTGCAGTAATCCTGAGTTGCTGTGCTTATTTTAAAACCCCAGGAAAGCTCTTCAGGATCATTTTTCAGTGAACAGCAAGCAGCAGTGATGGGCAGGGTTGTCACCTGGGAAGTCGGTGCTAAGTCACTTACAAAGCATTTTGGTAGAACTTCAAACAGGGTCCATATGGGAGGCCAGGTCAGAATCTAAGCTCAGGTTGTGGCTGAAGGAATTTCCACCAAGGAATAAAAAGTGAACCAAAGGTCTTTCTATTACTTCTGTGCAGATGTTGAGGGCAGAGTGCGATGTGCTGAGGGAAGACATGAAATGTAAACGATCGCAATGTAAATTATCTAAATTTGGCTTTTTCCCCTGTAGCTGTACTTGTTTTTATAAGATTATTTCAAATTTAAATACAGATGTGGCTGCCAACATAATTAAATATTAAATGCTACCAAAAATCAGCCTTGGTGTGACTAACCAAGAGAGACAGGCAGCATGACTTTTTATTAATATCTTATGCCAAGGAACATTGTGCCACTTGCTAAGATGACTGGAACAAAATGTTGCTTTCTGGAACAAAGCTTAGAAATTGGGAAAATTGCAATCAATCAAATACAGCAACATTCATGAAACTTGGGTGAGAAATTCCACAGAAACCTAGGAACATAACTGTGTAACAGTCTCCCATTACTGATCATTCAGCTCGTGTGTAATCCCATTGTGAGGTTAGTTTCATTCTCATCACACTTTTAATCAAGACTATTGTGAGAATTAGTATTCCATTGAAATGTCTATGGACTGTTACTTGAGCGCTTTTTTCTTCAGTATTTTTTCTATCAATTAAATTTCAGAATGTCTGCATATAGTGTAGCATATTTTTAAATATTTACTTGTAGTAGTCACATCAGACATAGAAGGAAGTATAAAATGCTGCATTTTCAGTATTTTTTCCTGTTTAGGAGTCAGCATCACACCTGTCAGGAAAAGAAGATCTGTTATTAGGTAAAACTTGCAAGCAAATAATAATACTTTATTTTACTCTAATATTTCCTTCTTACTGTAATACACTATTTACTGATTATGATTTTTCTTAATGAGGAAAACATCTCTACCATTATAATCTTCTTGTGATGAATAGGCTCAGACAGAAATCAAAACAATTATCATTGTTGAAACTGTAGCCATCATTTTGGTCTTTTTGTCTTGAAAGTCAAGAGGGCAAAACATCACTTAGCTTTATCTTTGTCCACAAAAAGGTGAACAAGAATCATAAGAGCTGGGAAAACTGAAATTAATCTGATGAGAGAAAGCACATTAAGGTTCAGGCTCACAAGGCATTTTAAAATCTAGATTCAGTAGATATTAGTAATTCCTAAATTCTTATATCAATATGGATCATAGTAATCTAAGAGGAAAAATCACATTTCTAGTAAAAGATATTTTAACAATTACTGTGGAATAATTGCAATATGGACAATTGCTATGCTGGTTAACCCAACACCGGAAGAATCCAAAATTACCATCTTGAATTACTTGTTGTTTACTAGGGTTTTTTTCCTTAAGGTGAATAGAGACAGCTCCTCATGTCACTCTAGTAAGTTTTATTGCACTGATTGCTTATTTTAATTACTCTTTTAAATGAATGCAATGTTACAGAAAGTCATTCATGTATGGATGAATTTCTTGTTCTCCACCAAATAATACTGTGCTAAATTTTTCTCTGAGTTATGTAGGTGTAAATCTGGATTTGCTCTATTGAAATCAATGTCGTATTTCACTTTATGTGTTTTAGTGGTATTTCTGATGGTAGAATGTGGCTTGAATGCTTTAGATAAAAAATATAAAAGGAGACTCAAGAAACAACATCCAGTATTTATACCCTCATAATCTCCCTTGGTTAAATTAAGTAAAGAAACAGTGAAGTTTCATGTATCTACTTTGATGGCTGTTAAGCAGATTTTGCAAGTACTGAGAACCAGTAAAAGTGCTTGTTTACTTCTTTCTGTATTGCACAGAATTCTACAGATCTTTCTTTTTTGTCCTGCAGAATGTTTGTCTCATTTGAAACTTTATTTTTTCTCTTAAAATTTTGTTTACCTGTTCATTGTTGCTGAATTATGAATTTGTTAAGGTTGGAAAAGACAGTCCCACCATTAACCTGGCATCACCATGTTCACCAATAAATTGTGTCCTCAACTGGCACAGCCACATTTTTTTGAACGCTTCCAGGAATGGTGAGCAGCCTGTTCCAAGGCCTGACCATCCTTTCAGTGAAGAAACTTTTTCCTACTCTCCAATCCAAACTTCTGCTGGCACACCTTGGGGCAGTTTTGTCTCGTCCTGTCACTGGTTATCACTTGTTACATGGGGATTGACGCTCACCTAGCTGCTTTCAGGTAGTTGTAGAAAGCAATGAGCTCCCCTCCATGAGCCTCCTTTTCACCAGGATGAATATCTCAGTGAAGTCTTTCAGATAATTTCCTCTGTGTTGCACATCTCCGACTTATATCTCCAAATCAGATTAGCTCAAATAATTTCCATCACTTTGTTCATTCTGTTATGAAGCAACAAGAATCTTTGCTTATAGGAAAAGTCTATATTAAAATAACAGTAAATTTTATTTTGTCTGATATCTGTTTTTTGCCCATTCACTTTCATATGAATTGCAGCTTACTTTAGTCACATGCTGTTGTTTGCTTGTAGCTTTGCTCATAAGCTGTGTGTGAAGTGGGTGCATCTGTGTAAAAGTTCAGTAAGGCATCCAGTGATTTCCATCATCTCACCAAACAGGACATCAAGTTTTCTGCTGTGTCAGTCTGGCCAGATGTAAAACAGATCCATCCATGAAAGTTCAGGGGGAACTTTTACTCCTTGTTTACAATTTTAGTAATAAACATAGATTTTTTTAAGATGTGTTCCGAGTTTTTATTAGGTATATTCTGTGTAAAATAAGCAAGCATAAATTTATGCACATAATTATATATACATATGTGTGTTTTGATTTGGTTTTTATATGTAGTTACTTAGTTATTCTTTTGCCTTCAAATATGAGAATTTGTCATGGGGTGACTTTACCTTTAAGATAGCTTCGGGAGCTGGGAGGAAGTTGAAGCTGCTGGTGGCTGATGGGAGTCTTTTCTTTTGATCAATTATTGGTCATTTCTAAGAATTGACAGCAGTTTTGACCATTGAAAAGTGAGATCAACTTGTGAACACCACCTTAAGACGTAAAGCCAGAGTTCTCTTGCTCTCGTTGGTTTCTGGCTTCTGACAAGGTAACAAAGCTCTGTCTTGGCCTCCTCCCCCCCCCCCCCCCAGGCCGGACAAGGCCGCAGAGGGCGGGGGGGAAGAGAAATGGAGCCGGCCGGCTTGGCTGCAGCTTTTCCAAGACTTTAACTCTTTTACTACCTGGATAAAACGTACAGATTACTCCTTTTTTCCAGAGAGAGACAATCAACATGAAAAAGACATCATAAAACCATCAAAGACTGTGAAGAAAAGAGTTAAGTTTTAGATGGGGAAGAGAGAATAAGGAGAGGCTTTATAAGCTGAAATATTTTTCTGTTAAAGCTATGGAGATGGACAATAGTGTTCTGAAAAAAAACTCCTTTAATTCATGACAGAGTATATTGGGAGGAATGGAGTGTTCAAAGTGTGAATTTTGAGCAAGAGGTGGAGTAATTGTGATACAGTGAGGTGCTGGAACAGAGAGGGGAGAAGTAATAGTTGAAGATTTGGGGCTATTGTAGAGGCACAGAGAAAACTTCTGTTTCCAGAGAAGCTCACAGAGACAGATGAAGAGAACTTTTGCCTTTGAATAACTCATCCTTAAAAATGACATCCCTAGACTCATGGCCCATACACACCTCAGAGTGATGTGAAATGGGAGGAGTGAACTCTGATGACAGGATTTCCGGGCAGCTGGCATCAGAGAAATAGAAAACTATAACATAAATAGTTTTCTTGCCAGAAACTCCATAGATTAGCAGAGGAAGACTTCTGTTTCTCTACAAAGACTGATGAAAATATTCTAGCAGAAATTGGGGACTGTTTAAACACCAAAGTTCCAAAGTTTTTTGTCTCTATGTTGTCATGTAAACAAAAGAATGGTTGGGTAGTGGGAGAAAAAAGGGTTCTCTGGAAGTTTTATTTTAGTTTTCTTGTTCTTGTAGTGTTGTTAATAAACTTTCTTTATTCCTTTTAAGTTTTAAGCCTGTTTTGCTCTTGTTCTAATCCACATCTCACAGCAAGAAATAAGTAAGTTTTCTAGTAATTTTTTACTTACTGCTTTAAAACCACAACATTTATTTGGTGTGTTGGCCGGGAAATGAAATTAGCAAAATCTAAACCACTACAGAATTGCAGCCACAATTTCATTTAGCCTTCTCAGGCATCTCTATGTAGCTTAAATATTGTGAGGTTCTAGGGTTGGTGATGTGAGCACTGTGGCACCAAAAAATTCAGGTACTCCAGCCATGTATGACTAGTCTGCAGCAACTTCTTACTATTACTATATTTATTACTTTATTTTCTGTCTCATTTAATAATCTAATCATCTCCCTAATGATTGTATATAGTATATTTTTCTCACTTCAAGACCAATAAATCTGAAACAAATTTATTTTTCATTTTGTAATACACTATATTGTTTTATATTAAAAGATAAATTTGAAGAAAAGTATAGCAATAAAATCTGCCCCTGAAATGTTATTTAATCTTTTTGTATGGCTAAGCTGTAATAAATAACATTGTTATTAAAGGTTAATTTTTGAAAGAGAGAGGAGAAATTGGAGGAAAACAGTAAATGCTAAAGTAAAATATATCTGTCTTTGGCTTTTTTTATAAATGGCTAAATGACTATGAATTTTGAAATTTCTTTCCTAACTTAGAAAAATCAAAAAATATAAGAAGGTTTTAAAATCTCTTTTGAAAGATCATTTGTTGGTTAAACTGAGTCATAAGAGCTTATATTTAGCCTTTTTTTTTTAATATTTTGTAAATGAGAGGCTAGTCAAGTGCATTTAGATAAATGATGGAGAACCTGCATTTGACCGGTACTATTTTATGTTAAAGAAGAGCAACACAATTGTTATTCAAAATATGGCATGCTGTCTAGTGAGATAATGAGAATCAATTGAATATATGCTAAACTTCATCATCTCAAATGTATTTTTTTTAAATAAAGGAATTCCTTTTTCAAAGAAAAAGGTGTGAGGTTCAGATACAAGGCAGTAGCATTCTGCAGAAGTAATACCAATATAAACTTCCAGATATCAACAGATATCTTCAAAATATCAACATTCTCTGTGTGCTGTGGAAATGGAAAAAGGAAAAGTTCTTCCAGTGGAAGGATACATATGAAATTCTTTTTGGTGATGGAGGGGGGGGGGGGGAGGAGGAGTTAAAATTAACATAAATAATAAAGTGCAGTTGGGTTGGATCAGAAGTCTCCATGCATCTGGATGCAGGAAAACATAAATCACTGCAGGTATAATTATGAAGGTAATTGCAACACAGCATAAGTAGAACCAAAAAAATGAAATAAAAAAATTGCAAAGGAAATAAAATCATAAGCAGCCAAAAGACAAAAAGTTTGTGATAAATGGTTCATTTAGACCTGCAGTGCTGTGTGGGCAGAAGTGGACTGCAATCATAGCCATTTCAAAAATGAAAACATAAGAGAAAAGGAAATTGGACAGAAATGGCATGGAAATTACAGCCTTTGATCCGTTTTTGAAGAACCTTTTATGAGACATCATCGTGAGTGGGCAGCAAATTCTTTCCAATCTCCTCTTAAAGTACTTGTGAAAGCTTGGAGACCATGAGACTGAAATAAACGTTTTAGCATGGATTGTGGGAATGTAGCCCTCTCTGTTGACCTTTTTTAGCTTTTATAGGCAGCACAGAATTGCACTGAATGTTTAGTGTGATAATATAGAATATATAATATAGGCAATTACACAGAACATCATTTAGCACAGTGATGTAGAAAGAAAAGTGTTTTCTGTAGTAGCACTAGGCTTTTATTAATTCCCTATAAAAGTGAAGAGCTGTAAGTGGGAATAGACTACATGTTTTTAAAGATTTCTTAGGCAGAAGCACAGATGGGGTTTGCAGCTCTTGTAACTCTGTGGGCTCAGTTGATCTGGGCTGAGTAAATCCCTGTTTAAACTTGCCCCAAGTTGTGTTGCTGGAGAAAGCTCTGTCTGTTTTTTCTTAATGACACATAATTTTGAACCTTATGGGTTATCCTGCTGTCTTGAGAGAATTAGTGTCTCAATGTGAAAATTCAGTGTACATACAGAGAAAAGAGGTAAATTGTTAACATGAATAATACACTGTAATTGCCATAGTCCATCTCTGCACTAGCTAAAATTAGATTGATCTCTGAGGCTATAAAACAAAGATGATCGTAGACTGGTTCAATCGCTAACAAAATATCTGTAATGCTGTTGTAAAACATTAATGTTATGGATGTATTTGGCAGTACTCCTTATTAAATACCAGTAATTAAAATCAAAATACATTCAGTTAGCTATCTCATTCTGTAAAGCCTGAGTAATTAGCTTTCAGGTAATTGGTCAGATTAGTAACTGTACATAAAATGATTATTGTTGATGAGAAGAAGTATGTTACTTCATGATTTGAAGGATCATGAATGCTGTCACATAAAAGAATAAGTACACTATTTTACATTTCAGTAAACAACAGCTGGATTCTTCCAAGAGTGCTGCTTAAATCAGATTCAAGCTGCCTGAAGCAAAATCCCTATTTATTTTCTTATTTTATTTGACTTGACTGGGTTCTGTTTTCATTAACATTTTCTATCTGAACTTTTGGATTAGAAAACCTTTTTATTCAGCAGAACAAGTCAAGTTGGTTTTGAATTTGTGAAATTTAGGATGTCTTCTCATTTTTTTTAATCTTTGTGTATCATTGTTAAGGGGGAAATACTCTCCATTATATCCAGATAAAGATAATAGGGAACAGTAAAAAAATTAATAAAAATGTTTACTCCTTCATAGCCTATTGGATTTTCTGTTTCAGATTATTTGATTATTAAATGGGAGGTGGAGACAGAGCTGTATTTTGCTGTTGGGGTGCTGCCGTTATCATTATTAATCGTTTATATATAGTTAATGTGTAGCTGTTGTTCATGTCTTAGGCAAATAAAAAATGTCATCCATGCCCTGAAGTGTTTGCAATCTAAAATTAGACAAAAGAGGTAACAGATGATAGCAGCCAGCTCTAGGAGTGGGAGTTTCAGAAGAATATGCTATTGTTTACCTGCTGTCCTTTTACCACTCTCTGTTTGAAATGCTTTCTCTCAGCAGACTGCAGATGTGCTGCAGGTACCCTGTGCCCCATCATCCAGACCATTAATGGACGTATTAAACAGGACCAGACCCAGTCTGAGCCAGGGGTACAACCACGAGTTAGCAGACTGTACCACTGGTCACTGCCTTCTGTGTCTGGCTCTTTGGGCAGTCTTCAGCCCACCTCACTGCCTGCTTGTCTGGCTTATCCTTCATCAGCTTCTCTAAGAGCATTTTACAGGAGACAGAGTTAAAAGCCTTACTGAAGTCAAAGTTGACAATTGCTATTGATGTCCTCTCATCTACAAAGCCAGGCATTTCATCACAGGAGCCTGTCAGGTTGGTTAAGCAAGGTTTCCCCATGCTGACTACTCCCAGTTGCCTTCTTGTCCTTTATGTGCCTGAAAATCATTTCCAGGATTACGTCTCCGTCACCTTTGCAGGCAGAGAGGTGAGGCTGACAGGTCTGTAGTTCCTTGGGTCCTCCTTCCTGCCGTTGTAAAAGTTTTGAGTGACATTTCCTATCCTCCAGTCTTTGTATGCTTCTCCCAGTTGCCACAGTGCTTCAAGATTATCAAGAGTAGCCTAGAAATGGCAGCAGGCATCTCCCTCAGCATTTGTGGGCATGTACCATGGGACAACAGTATTTCCTGGCCCGATAATCTCCCACCAAGAGTACATTTTCTTGTTTCAGATTTTCCCATTGGTGCCGAGGGCCTGGAACTGCTGAAGGCCAGTCTTGCTGGTAGAGACTCTGGTGAAGACAGTATGAAGTACCTCAGCCTTTACTATGCCCTGTGTCACTAGGTCCCTTGGCACACATAGCAGTGGGCTCACATTTTCCCTAGTCTTCCTTCTGTCACTTGCATACCTGTGGAAGTTTTTCTTGTTGTTCTTTGACGGGTTCAGTT
The DNA here is from genome assembly GCF_030490865.1 of Poecile atricapillus. Lineage (NCBI taxonomy): Eukaryota > Metazoa > Chordata > Aves > Passeriformes > Paridae > Poecile > Poecile atricapillus. The sequence goes on along the minus strand of NC_081289.1, from coordinate 37,682,829 downwards.
CCGGGTAGGCTTTCATTTTCTTCATTGCATCTCTGCATGTTCAGCCAGTATCTCTTCATTTCTCCCAGGTCTCCCCTCCCTGTGTTTGACCTCTGCATGCTTCATTTTTTTGTGTTTGAGTTTTGCTGGAAGCTCCTTTTTCATCCATGCAAGCCTCCTGGCATTTTTTTCTGGCTTCCTGCTCACTGGGATGGAGCAGCTGTAGCTCCTGCAGAGCACAGTCCCAGCTCTCACAGGCTCTTGTCAGATGACAGATGTTCCAGTCCTTTTATGATCTTTGTGTCTGTTCTCTGGGAACATTGCAGTATGTCCATGTCTCTCCTAGACTGAGAAGCACAGAACTCTGGACACAGTGCTTCAGATATGGTCTCAGCAATGCTTCATTTTTCAGGTGGTCATAACAAGGTGTTTAGGTAATGGATGTGGTAAGGAGATTGTGATTAACACATGACTCAACAGGGTAAAAGAAGTAAAGTTTGCAAGGACGAAAAGAGAATGAAATATCAGTCTGAAGAGTCAACAGAGGAGATTCAGTGGGGTAGAAAGCACAACTAATTGGAAGCAGCAAAACAGAGCAGAAGGATGAGATACATATATTGGGAAGGTGAGTAGGAGGGTGAGGATAAGAGGAAGTAGCTAAAGCTTGATAAAAAGTTAATTGAAGGCAATAGGAATCTTTTATGTTTATTTCAGCAAATTCTTGTTAGGGAACAGGTTGTAGAAGTGGCAGGTTGTTAAAAATAAGATATACCCTGTCTAGACTTCAGATTTCCTAAAGTTCATCTGTAACAAGTGCCTCTGTGACTTTGAACCTGATTTCTTGCATTGGTGGCTGATGATTGCTTTGGTACCTCAGTGGGATGTGCTTGGAAGAGTGACTGAGTCAAATGATTTCAGAAAGATGTTCTAATTTGCAAGGGTGGTTCTTTTAGTGGAATAATGTTCTACCTGGTTGTGGCTGAAGTAGATTACACAAATGTTCCAAAGAATGAGAATATTACTGTGTCTCTTTAGAACATAGAAGATCTCTAAAAAATTAAGACAAGATACTTAAAATTTCCATGTCCTCATAGGAAAAATTAAAGCCAAACTTTGATTAACTGCTTAAATTCTACACATATTTATCCTAAGCCACTGAACTGTTTAGAAACTTAAATGGTTCTAATAAGGGTAGCATAAGGTCTGAGCCGATTTACTTTCTGAGAAAAGAATCACAAATTTTGTGAGCCCTAAATTCTGGTAGGGCCACCTTTTATCCTTCCTTTCTGGGGAATTTGTTTGTTTTTATTTTTCAAGCATTTCCCTACATCTTTTCTGTTACTTTTTATAACCAGCTTGAGATTCAGTATTAATGTGTAAAACACATGCCAGTGATTTAGCTGCTGCTGTAAGATTCTTCAACCCTAAATCTCCAAAATGTGTTTGGATTCTTATTGACATCTCCTTTTCAAGAAGTATTACTGCTGTGGCCATTTCCAGGTAGCAAAAGAATAATTTAAACAAAATACAGCATGTCTGTTTGGTCTTTTTAGAAATGCTGTGATAAATACCTTTTTTTTTTTAATTCACCAACCTCTGCATAATCATTGGTTTCCAAATTGGAAAAGCATATTCAATAAATATTAAAAAAAAAATCCAAAATTCTAAGTTTTGAAATGCTACATGCTCTAATATACTTACGAGTTTGTGGCAGGTAAGGTCCCCTGTAAACTAGAGAGAGGATAAGAATGAATTCCAAAGGCTAGGAACAAGTGAAATGCTTGGCAATATTCCCTTGGCTTCCTTTCCTTCAAATCATGACTGTTGTTATACTATTTCTACTGAAACGTAATTGCAATCCTGCAAGTACAGATATCCACAGTATCTCCAGTGTAAAAGACTTTCTTCCAGAACAGAACTGTATTAGCTGTAATAGGTATTAACATAACTATCTTATGATAGCAAGTAATAGGTTAGCAGGAGAGGATTCACAGATGACAGATTGATAACTAAGGCAATAGCGTTCAACCACGGATTTCATATACTTCCATAGGATTATGTGGCAATAGGGAATGAGGTAGATTTCTTGGCCATTTCTCAGTTTCTCATATCTGGGGCTATATGAAAGCATTACAGCTCTTGAATACAAAGTAGGGAATTGCTTTAGTGGTAGCCAAAAACTGATTGTATTTTATTTGTTTTGTTTTGAGGAGGTGGATGGGATACTGGGGTCAAATCATTCTTTCCTGTTCTTACTGGAGTATTGTTCTATGTTAAGGGCTCTTATCTTCTTTTCAAACTTCAAGAAGAAAACATGAAAAATAGCTTTTATTACCATTCTGTGGTATTTGTAAGGGTGGTGAAGGAATAGCTCATAAAAAGATATTTCTCAAGTTTTAACATACTGACTTTTTCATTACCATAGCAGGTGGTCATTTTCATATAAATGAAACTGGTAAATAGCAACCCAGTTTTTCACATGGATTCAATTACAGTGAATGCTTCCAAACACCAAATGCATGGGAAAAACCTTCCTTTTCATTCTCTTTCTAACCAAATAAAATGAATCTTTAAAACTTTTATGTGTGTATATATATACACACATATATATATGCGCTGTGGTCTAAATGCAACAATATATAAAATAAAAAATACTAAACTTTATGTTTTTCCATTTTTCTCCCTGGAGGTTGATACTAAAGCTATACATAAGATAATTTAAGCCAAAGGAAATTTACCTTTTCTGTTTATATTTGTGAAATTGCTTCAAGTTTCTTACAGAAGTTTCTTCCTCACTTAATATTTTCATAAAACTCATCCACCTCCATCTTTTTGGGCAATCATTACTTCAGTCCATGGCATCTCATAAACTTGCCATTACTGAATTCATCTTACCTAATTTTAGATCTATGGAAGTCAGACATCACATAAATACATTTTAAAAACAGATAAAATTTTGTAAATTTTCCTGTGAATGTGTCTTTTATTTCAATATGTTTTTTTCTTCCTAGTCTGCTGTTAGATCAGGCTTAGTATCTAAAATTGGGTGAGATAAATACCACTCTTTAAGTCCTCAGTGCTCTAAGAGGTCTGGTTAAAATATTAATCTAAGGGCTATTGAAGCTACATGAAAAAAAGGCAATACAATGCAATAAATACTAATGATGTTAGTATCATGTGTATGAAATGTATTGCGAAAGTTCATAGTATTTTATAGGGTCCATGAAAGTTTAAAGGAAATATTTCTGAGTAAAATGAAATTAATTTTGGAATAGTATTGTAAGGTGCTTGAGCAACTTTTTAAATAATAATTCTTGAGCACAGGTTAAGGGACAAGGAAGTACATCTTATCTAAGAAGTACAGCTTTTTACCTGCATGCCACTAAGACCAAAGATGACAATAAATACTGCTTGTGGTGGGATTCCGTAGCTGAATAGCATTCAAAGAAATTATTCCTTCCTGATTAGCTTTAAAAGACTTGATTTGTATAGGCAAATGGGAGCTGTGTCTTGGTTCAGTGCTGTAGCTGCTATCTGCAACTCACTAGGTTCTGCTGTAGAGAAACAGATAAAATAACATGAAGAGTCTGCACAAAATTGGTCCATTTAACTGGGGGTCCTTACAACTCTTGACATCTGTCTTTTGTGTCCAGCAACCTGCTGACAAAGGCAGTAATTTAAATTCTTGGCATTACAGATCCTGTTAATCACAGCTGATGCAGGCTTCCTCTGTTTATTATGGCAAAGGATTCTATATAAGTATGTATCTGTTGAGCTTTGGCAGAGGTGATTCCAGAGGTGACCAAGATATGTAGTAATTAGATTTCTGTTTCCCTCTCAAAAGCCTGGCAATTTAAATTACTGTGCTAAGAAGTCTTGAATTCTATCCTAAGCACACTTGCCAGGGTGCAAATGTTGGCATGCATAAAAAAAGAGTTCATGATGACTTAGTGATTACTTCGAAATAAAGTTTGTATTTCTTTAATTACTGTTTCTGAGCTCAACTGTTGATGGAAAATATGTGTGCATTAATCAGTACAAGAACTGATAAGCATATTAAATCAGGCACATTTTTTTTTTGCATATAAACTATTTCAGAAGAAAAGTTGTTGAGCTGGACATAAAAGTGGTAATAGTGATTTGTAAAAAATTTTTTGTATTGAAAAGATACGGAAGTTTATGATAAAAGTCAGCCTCAGAAGAAGCTTTAAAGAACTGAAGAACTTTTCACCCTGTACCATCCTCATCCTATAGGTCCCTTTTTTGCAGACATTCTATTTGTACTGTTACAAACACAAGAGATTGCATATGAGTCCTTCTAGCTCTAAATAAAAATTCTGCAGTTCCATGCCAGCTATCTTTGGGGTAGAGATTTCTTCTCTTCAGAGGCATGGGTGGGCTTGTTTCAGTGTCTGTGATAGGGAGGGTCAATAATACTCTATTTTGCCATTTGCCAGTAAAAACAGAACATGGATATCTATCATGCTTTCCATTTAAGTAACCCATAGACTGGTACTTGATCAACAGAGGTAACTGCAGCGTTCTTCTACTATCATAAAGATTTACTGAAAGCCATGGGCAGGTTTTAATAGGATATTAACACCTTTTCGAATAATTCTTAACGTCTTTCAAACCTTCCTACAGAAGTGTAAAACAGCACTGATTGTCACTAAACTATCAGTGACTCATGTAAACTGTTTTATGAGTGGACATATCTATATTAAAACTAATAGTAAAAGTGTCTAATTGTATTATTTATATGTATATACAATTTTCACTTCAAACCACATCTAGACCACTTTACAAATAGCATGTTGCTGTTTACTTTGTGGTAATTATGTCTGTGTTAAGAATTGCTTATTCATACTCTCTGTGCTTATCTTATGCTATATGCTTATGCTTTTGCTACTAAAAGACACTTTCCTGTGTTATTAAAGCTGAGGACACAGAAGTTACCCAAGTGGGAGCCCTTTGTTGAAACAATGGTGAGAACCTAAAGCCGCTCTTTCTCTCAAAGAGAGTTCTGTGTGTGCAGCAACTCTGAATATTACATTGTTCAATTAAGTCCTCGTCCTTTGGAAGTCATTTTGAAAATCAAATTATTCTTAGGATACCAGTTTATCAGTTTTAAGGTACTAGTTTAAGGTATCAGTCTACCAGATTACCAGTTTAATATAGCAGTTACCCTTGTGTTTCATAACCAAGTCTACTTAGTGAACATCATGAAATGACAAAGTGATGCCTAAGTTCAGGTGAGATGTGAAACACTGTAGTCTAGAAATTCCATATCTGAGAATCATCACTATTTTTGCTTAAGACAGGGGTTATATTAAAAGAGATACTAATTTACCAGAAAATCAAGATTGAAGTTAAGCTATTTTGCACTTCCTAATTTATTTTTTTTTTAAAAAATATATTGATAAACAAAATAAATTAATTAAAATACATATTTTTAATATCTCACTAATCAGCATTGATAATTACCATAAGTTTTAAGAAATTTTACCATACATGTTTACTTTTTGGTTTCTTTTTGATTTATCATGCCTATTCTCATTTCCTATTGCATGTGGTTTTTCAAAAACTGTAAATAATTTAGAGATGTCCTAGATTCAGAAAATCATGTTTTTCAAATCTATTATATTAAGTCTGCCTGGAAAAGGCACTTTGTTATGCGCAAGAATTTTCTTGTTTTCAAGTTAAAATATGATTCGGACAATGGCACACCACTGGCCTCAGTAATATTTAGAAGATATTTTAACAAAACACTGAGTAGGGGCATGGAAGTAATTGAAGCCCACATGGAATTGACAGGTATTGAGCATGCCAAACTAAATTTCCCATGTTTTTTCATAAGAAAGGAACCTCAGTAAAATTTATCTATATGGACTTCATAGCATTTGTTGCGGAAGCATACTTAAAAATAGGTCTTAGTTTTGTTCCAAATGTGTAAAAAACTGTGAGGTAATTAGAAAACTATCAAAAGTAGAAAACACGATGATCTGTATTAAAGTTACTAGATAGAAAGGAAGTTATTAGTGAGACTGCTGAAGGAACACTGGTCTTGAATTAATATTATTCATGTAACAACTGCCCCTCAAAGTCAGAAAACTTAAAAGATTTGTTTCTGATACATATTGGAGGGTTTTGGCAGCTTGTAGAAGGAATGATGTATCTAGAGACTGAGGAGAGGATCATTAGAAATAGATCAAGTGTCTAAGTACAAAATGAAAGGTAACCAGTCATAAAACATTTCTACCCCATCTGGCTTCTCATCCCTTGAAAACAACAGAGAAGGAAAACAAAAATCTGCTTGTGGATGAGTAGAGATAGCATCATGGAAAACTGAAAGAGGAGTTACTCGACAAGACATTCAAGAAATGTGGAGATCTGTTAATTTAGAAAGGCAAAGGTGAAATTAAAGTTGGAATGCTAAATAAAGTTCTTGCCATCATTTTTTTCATGGGCGTAGTTCCATATTAAAGCAGACAAAGAGAACGGTTATTAAAATGACTGAGGAGGAGTCACAGTTGTCCTGATAGCCAAGAGTCAATACAGGCTGGAAAAGTAATTCCAGTAATTCTCAAATGGAAAACATAACTTTCAAGTAGTATTTGAATCCTTGTGCTATGTTTCCTATGTGTTCCTTAGTGTTCCATATAAGAAATTGTATGATTCCAGCTTGGACAGTATTTTAATCTTAATTTTGTATCAAATTTCATAAACTCTACATTAAACTTCGCTCAGGTATCTGTCATTAAGCAGTATATGGCATTTGAGTAGCTGCCAACAAAGAACAGGTATGTTTACACCGTGATGCACCAAGATATACGGCTTCTACTGAAACAGGTTTAGGAAGTAGTGACCTATCGAGTTCATAGGCATTCTCTGTGACAGCCCCGAATCAGAAATGCAAGACTGGCATTTTTATTGCTGGATAAATTGTTTCCTTCTTGCATCTGTGCAACTTCACAAGTAAAAGATAGCAAGAGAAAATCCCTGTGAGTTCAGTCATATCTTTTCTAGGTGCTGTTTTGCCTAACAGTACTTCAGTATTTTTGTAAGGGACTGATCAGTACAGAAGTCAGCTAAGTGATAAAAGGGAAAAGCTGCATTACAACTTGTTGGAAAAATACCCTCTATACTAAATAATTACATTTCAGAGTAATATTCAGCTTCTCCTACATTTGGGGCCATGTTTTGAAGATGTAGTTGAGTTATTTATTTATTTCAGTATTTACATTTAGCTGGGCCTCCTACATATTATTTGTTGTGTAAGATTACTCCAGGACTACAAACCCTGTGTGAATCACAATGTGAAGCTCTGGAAATGCCTGATATGAGTCAATATTTGTGGTGTTTATCTGTACAACTCAAGCCAAGTTTTCCAGAATGGCAAATACAGCTGAAAAAAGATTGAAATTCAGCTGGTATAAAAAGGTTCTATCAGTCTGAATCACTTAGGCCTGACTTTGCTGGGGAGATTGAGCTGGATGGGTGAATAATAAATAATTTCACACTGATAATTTGCCTTATTGCCCTCCTTTTCTATAGGAAAGGGCCTGCACTTTATGAAATGCTTAACTGTGTTAAAATAGGTCTACAAATTCATATGTAATAGCCTAGTAATGTTAACGTGGACTTTGTGTGAAATAGGCTGTTCAGATATGGCTCTAAATTTTCAGCAGATGTTTAAGTCATTATAAATTGCAAATTTGGAAATGACTGCCAATTAAAAAAATAAATTAATCTTTTATATGGACTGTCATTTCATGTCTGAAGAATTGTTAGAGGACTTTTTTCTGTTTTGAAAAAACATACCTATTTTATCTAATAATTCTTGTCCTAATGTGTGCAGAGGTTTTATTGTCATTGCATTGTTCAGGGAGTTAAGTATATATGGAGTATTATCTGTCTTTATCTAGACATGCATTCATATCTGATATTTTCCTGCTTGTCTGAAAGTTCCTTTTCTTCCAGTTTTCAACCTAAAATAGCAAATACCAATTTCAACCCTGAAAAATATTTTTAGAACAATCACTTTTGTGAATCTTTGTAAATTCTTCTTTTCCCTTTAGATCTGGGTCTTTTTGTTTATTCCTTCTGTCATGTGAGTTCCAAGGCAAAGTTACTTTATTGAGCTTTCAGTGTCACAGAATTTGCAGACAGCAACTCAGGTCTTCTGCCAAGTCAGTGTTTTGGGACTGAAATTGTCATTGTTTTTCTTTGTTGTTGAAAAAAAATGTTATGTTCAAAATTTGAAGCCAAAGTCCTTTTTTTTTTGTAGAGTAAATAATTATCCTGACGTAGTTGGCTTTTTTCACGTGTCATAAATTTTTTGAGAACAAAGATGGGTTAGTCCTCCAGAATCCTGATTCTACTTTCTTGGTTTATTTCAGCAGTAATTTTTCCTGGTCTTTAACTGAGAATTCCTTATGGGAAGCTTTGTGTGTTATGAGCTGTCTAGTCTGATGCCATATTTAGACTGGCAAAAAGAGTTCATGCTTCCAGTGTTGGCTCTTTTAATGGTGGGAAGCAAAGTCTTTTATCCTTGATGAAATGGTGTCTTGCATTTCTGTATCTATAAGAACTTCTTATGCTCATTTTTCTCCATTTCACATTACTGTCTGAAGCACTGTCAATGGAAAAAAGCAGCATCACGGCCTTGAGTTCCAGCTAGCTGGCTGTATATTAATGTCTCATTTAAACACTGAACCCGTGTTTACCTCCAAGTTATGAAGAAGCTGTGCTGTGTTGCTGGGCATTACAGAGAACTGAACTATCAAAGATGGGAAAATGTGAGGGAGAGGAAATATGCTTGTGAAGAAAATGCATCAGGCAGCATTTTACGATTTGTCTGTTTGACAGTGCTGCTGATTTTGCTTATTTGTTTTTATCTTCTGACTTTATTATCAGTATAACAATTTTGTTTTATACTGGCATTTAGAGAGCTACAGATGGCAGCATATTTACTTCCCCCCCCCTTCCCACCCCCAGAGATACTGGAATGGGAAATTTGGGAATAAGCTTTTCCATAATACTGTGTACAAGCCTGAAGAAGTCCTTTAATTTTTATGTCTTTCAGTTTCCCACATACAAACCTGAGTTAATATTTCCCTGCTGCCATTTCCATGCTATTCTTCTACTCCCCCTGCAGCAAGAGAATATTTTGAAGAGTTAGGTAAAGGAACTCCAAACATTTGTATTTAGAGGGTTGGAATAGGATAATCCTGTTAATGTGGAGTTTTAAGAAAAGGGAACATTTGTTATTTGTTTAAAACTTATTCATTGCACTTAGATGCAATGCCAGTTGGAGAAAAAGTCTAGCTTGGTTTGGCTCAGCATTTGGGTTGATATATCAGAATATGGAGTAACAAGGCAAAATTTAGCTGACTCTCTGCTTGAGTGTAGTTGGACTAAAGGTACTGATGCAGTCACTTCTTGATTTTCTGGAGCATATAAATATTTGACTATATGAGTTCACCTACCATAAATATCAATAATCAGAGTTGGCAATAAGATGAAGGAACAGAGCTGTTCTTGTGAGATTAAACTATTCTTGTCATAAAATGCAAAACATAATATGCAAATTCATTGTGAATTAAAAATCTCAGAAAAATCTAAGGATTTTTTAACATTTCTTGTTGAAAGTTTGCCTTAGTTTTAGTACACAACCAAAATCATCACTTGAAATTTCAAGAGAAATCACTAACTGCAGATGAGAAATTTTGGAAGTTGTTGCCTTTAAAATACACATGTGAAAACCCATTAAATCCACGGAAGAAAATCAAATGTCAAAAAGAAAAAAAAAAAAAGGCAAGAAATGTGCTTGGAAATATTTTGAGAGTGTCCTACAACACAGTGAAAGTCAGTTATGTCATATACCCTTTTACCCTTCCTCATGCCCTCTGAAAACCCAGCCCCTTCGCACAAAATGCATGTTTTTTCAGTTCTGCAGCTAATATCTGCTAATTGAAAAGAGTCAGTGGGGATGTGTGCGCTGGTTTGCGAAGGCTGAGGAAGCAGTGAGGGATTTCCAGGCTGCAGAGTCCCCCAGCCCCAGCAGTGACACGGGCATTGTACAGGGCTGTGGCAAATGCACTGACAGGTCTTTTGCATTCTCTCACATTCCCGGTGCGTATTCTAATCACTGGTGTGGAAGCAGGGAGTGGAAATATTTCAAATTTTGCATAAAGGGACTTTGAAGTTTGTCAAATTCATCCTGTTATGGAAGGGAAAGAAAATCATCTTGAATTATTTTTACGTAAGGGGAGAATTGCTTGCTGCTCAGCACTAGGCACTTTCAGATTGTGGTCTCAAACACGTACAAACACACTTTCATGGTGTTTAACTGCAGGGTTTGGGTTGGAATCACTTCAGAGGAATATTTGAACGTTCCCGTTGGATATTTGAATAATACGGGATTAAGATTTTGTCTGTAGTGTATATACATGTGTATATTTTTACAGCATAAGTTTTATCATAAGAATTACTGAAATACATCCTTTTTAAAAACTGCTAGATGTAAAAATATCTCGAAAATAGAATCATGCTGATGAATTTATATGACACCTAGTGTGTTCCTCTCTTCATTAGTAGAAGGAGCTGGGAGGAGTCTAATAGAGCAGAGGGATTGAAAAAGCATTAGAGCTGTGTCAGCTGTCTTTCCCCTGATGGCTTTGAACAGTTTTCTATCCTCAGAGCCAACCCCCTGTAATCCTGAGCAATACCTACAGCAAAAGGATTTGCTGTCTGAACAGAAACACCGGTGCTACCCTACCTATTTCTAATACTGTTGTCTGAAAATGTGTACCTGCTGTTGAATCTGCTCCTTATTGTCTAATTATATTGTCCAGTGAAACAACTAAAATATGGCAAGAGTAATTAACAAAAGAAAGCAAAATTTTTATTTTTTTTTTTCTCAGCCTGCTGGGAACATACACACAGCCACAGGCTGTAGCTGACCCACTTCTTGATAAATCACACAGCGTAACTAACACTGAGGCAGCTAATGCCATCTACTGACTAAAATAACACAGTCACTGAGATAGTCAGCCTCAAAAGGAGCTTGCAGAGCTGGTAGCATTAAAAAATGATCAGAACATTATGTACACCTCTTTGATTAAATATAAGCTTGAGAAGTTAATACCAGATTCTTCAGAAATCAGGATTCATTTGTCTTAAGTTTGTTCTGCAGCAAAAAAGCTAAAATAATCTGATGTTAGGAAAGCCTTTCAACCTGATTTTCAAAATTGCTGAGTACCTTCTCTTCCATTGTCTTCAGAGAGGTTTCTATCTTCTCAGAATCTCTGAAAATCCATGGTGATGCTGGTTTGCTGAAGATGCTTTATATGCTGAATGTCATTTTAAACAGTAAAAGAATTGCCATTTCTCATCCTCATTCATTGTTGCAGTGGGTTATACCCAAATGAGTTATATAAAGCTGATTGTTTTCAGCTGAGGTGAGACTCAACGTTTTATTTTTGTTTTCAATATGAAGACATGATCAATGTTGGGTAAGTCACTGCTTTATGATACCTGCAAATAACCACTTAACTTAAAATCTCTTTTCCTGTGTTTATATTAGCAGGTACATTGCTTCAGTGCAATATGCAGAGAAATTTGCATTTGGAGTAAGTGCCACATTTCTTGCTAAAAATTATTCACTGAGCAAAGTGGATTACATATAAGATATCAGCATTCTCCAGGTTAATAACAGAGAACATTCCCTCTAATAATGAATAGCCACTCTGCACAGTAAAGCAAATCAGTGTGCTCTTTTGAGACAATTAAATTATAAATCAAAGTCTCATTAAAGCAGACAATGTACTTCCATTTGTTCTTAAGTGGGGTGGTGTCACTTTAACTGGTGTCACTTCTGTGTATGCTAAAATATTACCATTTCTGAGGCAAAATCCCGCTGATCGTGTGGAACTTGATAGCTTCATAGGAAGAGATGGTGCCTTTCACCCAAATAAAAATCCTGACTGGATTAAAGCACTGAATCACTATTTACTGTCCTTATTCTCTGTCCTTTTTGTGTACATCAAAATATCCAAAGTTCATTTCTGGAATAGTAACAACTTTGCAGCAAATCTGTCCTCAAATTCCAAAATGGAATTCTTTATTTGTAGCATCTGAAGCACTGCTTCACTCGGTAGCTTTAATACAGAGGCAGGATAAAATTCTAAGGAACTTGCCACAGTTTATCCACTTTTATCACCTTTTTGGAAGAAAAGTTCCTTCAGTCATTTTGAGGAAAATGGAATACTGTGAAGGAGGTGTCATAATGTAGTAGGATATGGACTATTACATGGAATAAAATATTTATGGTTGATGTTGTTCAGGTCATCTTCTACAGCATCTTTAATTAAAAGAATAAACTCAATTTTTACAAGTTCCACTTCCACATAATTTTACCTTTCTGGGCCAGATTAATTTTCTTTCTACCATATGAAATCTGCATGACATTCTACCAAGTAGTCTTCATTCCTGACTTGAAATAGCATTTCCCAGACCACCTGCTGCATCAGACCAGAATAATTCTTAGTTTGACCAAAGTCCCTCCATGGTCTAATTACTTACTCCTTAAAATTTATTGTAATATCTGTCATAAAAAATCCAGGTATGAAGTCCTTACATAATATTTAACATTTTAGAAGATACCTTCCACTATGTCTGTGTGAGGTTTTGTCCCTTAAGTATGTTATGTAGTACGTATTTAAAGACTTATATAATCTCCTTACAATTCTCAATTTTACCACAGATTTTTTGGTCTGGTTTTAATTTATTGCACAGTCACTATATATGAGAATAAGTCCAAAAGACATGTACATTTTTATTAAAATATTTTGTATTCATTGTTAAGATTTTTACACCCCTTGAGATCTACTTTTAAAATTTAATTTACATGTTCTGGACAGTACACCTCAGCGTAAGCATATCGATTAGTGGAACAACAGCAATTGCAAAACTTTTTTTCATATCTTTCAATTGGCTTCATTTTGTTTTGTTTTCAAAATGTCATGGATTGTAGTGTTTCAGGGGTGTTTACAAAATAGCAACTCAGTCTTTTGTTGGGTTTCCCTTTCTATAAGCAATCAACCTCTTTGTTGATCTTGGATTAAGGTCTCCAAGACCTGTGAATAAGTAAGGATAAGTAAGGTTTGCAGAAGACTGGCTCCAATTACAGTGTGATTTCAATTTCTCTAGAATTCACTAGTAAGTGAGAAATACATTTTTTCTGCATAATCATTAAATTATTTAAATGCTCATATAATTTATTACTATATTATATTTATGGCTGTTCCAAAATTCTGTATTTGTAGTGTTTAGGATGAGATTTCTTGTTTTCAGTTACATTCTATGCACCCAAAGAAAATCTCTGTAGATTTTTCTGCTCATTTCCTTCCATTTCTGTTTGGACCTTTTCTTTTAGAGATTGAGGATGCATTTATTTTGAGGTTTGACAAAGAAATATATTTCTCTACATATATAAATCATAATTTTATATATTTTTACCAAGATACTCTACTATATTGAAGTTTTCTTAAGCAAAAGCATTTTTTGCTACAAATGTACAATATTTTTATTGCTCTTGTGTGAAGGTAAAGTGTTGTCTAATTTTTTCTATGGTTAACATGAAGTTTTGACTTTGGCACAGATGAGATTTTTTCCACATTTGTTTACTTAAAAACAATAGAATGGAGATAGGAGTAGGGTTTTATTTGTTGAACTGCTTATATTGTTGTTTTCTTTGTTTTGGAAAATGGATTTCCTAGTGGAATTATTTCTATTCAGAACATTTTCTGGTCCTCACAGAGGACATATAAGAGAAAATACAGAAGGTCATTGCAGCATTGTATGTGGTGGACAGCGTGCTGTTTTTTGCTGTATCTAGGAATTTTCAGACAGCTCCATTACAAACTGTGCAGAATGTACAAACATGGGTGCTTCATTTGCTGCTATAAACTGGGGTGCTGGTTTCAGAAAAAGTGCTTAACATTGTGTTATAACGGCTAACTGTGAAGGATGAATGAAGATTATGTAAAGAGAATTCATAACAAAGTTGTATTTATAAATACAACATGAAAGCCCATTTAAAATTGCCTCATAAAATTTGATGGCTTTAAATGAACCTTTGTGCCAAACAAGCCAATCTTCTTGGTTTCTAGAGGCACGGATTAGAGCAGGATTACTTAGTGGCTAGGAGGCACAGAGCAGAAGTGGGTCACCAGGGATCATAGCAGCTAATGGGCAGAATCCAGCAAAAATTCCCCAGTCCTGTGACAGAGCAGAAGCCTTGAATGGGGCTGGGAAAGTGACCCATCCCTCTGAGCTGTCCTGCTTGCTCTGCTTCTCCTGCTGGCGAGATGGTGCCTGGGTGGTGCTTTCTGGCAAAAAGTAAAAATAATTATTTCTCTTTCTCCTTCTTTCACGATTTAAATATGTAACATTTAATATTTAATAATTAATATTTAATATGTAATATTTAAATAGTGAAAGCCAGCATATTCAATAATACTGTGCAATAGTGTGTGAAGCAGAGCGTTCCCAGGTGCAGAGGAGAGCTGCTTTATTGCAAAAGCCAAGCTTTGTTAAGCAGTTAGCCCCTTATCAGCTACAGTTTTAAATCGTAACAAACATCATTCAACCAACCACCATACACCACAATGTGAACACACCATGGTTACATCACTTGTTTTCTACCTCTAATTGAGCTGACTCTCTGTCCCATAGTCCTTTTCTACTTAGCCAAAGTAGCAGGGCCTGAGCCATGGTTTTACAAGGCCTTCCTTTTGTAAGGTTTTACCTATGTGCAACACAGCAGGAGGGATCAAAATAAGACTTCTCACTGGTTAAACTGAGGGGCGTATAGAATGTGTTCTAAGCGTGGTGATTAAAATACCTAGACCACATGGAAGAACCTCAGTACTGTGAATTTTTTATTTATTCATTCCTTGCAATTTTTACTTTATTTCTTGTGACTTTTCATAGGACTTGTAAAAATGCAAAATTATTTTGTTGCATTTTCCCATCTTCCATATTTTAACTTTTCTCTTAGAGTGTTCTCCCATTTTGTTCTCCTTCTGCTTTCCTGTTCTCTCTCCTGAATTGCGCTCAGCAATCACACCTCTCTGTCACCTTCTTCCATGACTATTTTACTACCTTTAGCACTTTTTAAGTTCTTTATCCTATGGTTTTATCCCTTGATGTTTACCCCTTTCAGGATTTCTTTCTCTTTCCCATCAGGCAGTTCTAGATTAGCATTTTCCCTGCAGATTGTTCTGCTTCCCATCACCAGTAGTACTGAATTCCCTCTGTACTAGGAGGAATGGAAGTGGACAGATGCTAGTTCTAACCTGAGATTGCATCACCTGTAAAGGGGAGAAGGCAACTGCATCTGAAATCAGCCTAGACTTTTTATCTATAAATTTAATATAAATTTGCTCATCCATAGGACCTTGCCCATCTGACACAGACTAAGTTCTTTTACCATGGAAAACGTTAAGTAAACTTGCACTACTCTATGGATCAGTCATTCTCAAGAGCAGCAGTTTTCAGAAGCTTTGTTCTTTCCTCTATGCTTGTTTTCCAGTGTAATTTGGATAGCATGTTTAAGGTCATCCACACATTCCCATCAGATGTTGTGCTCCAGAAAATGAGTATTTCACTTTTAGACTATACCTGTAGCAGTCTCCAGTCTGTAACACCAGGGCATGACCCTGTTTTTTCTGCCATTGTCACTAGGCTGCCCATAATTATTTTGATATACTTGAAGATTCCCCATATGTAAAAGACTAAAATGCTGCATCATAATTTGATACTATGTTTTCCCTTCCATTTACATTTCTTAAAATGCCTTGGAATTTTGTCACAGTGCCTTCATACATATGCATGACATGCCTCTGCAAAAGACAGAACTCCTTATTTTTAGAACTTATGAAAAATGCATCCAAACTTCAAAGATGAATTAGAAATCAAGATTTCTGATAAGATATTTTGGGAATCAAATCATATGAGACCTCTAGAATGTAGACAATAAAAACGCTACTATAAATGTGTCTTTAGAGAGAGAAACTATCTTGCATAAATCCTGAGAAGTCTTCTTAATGTTTGGGAGATGGGAAATACAAAACATAAGCTAAAGTGACAATTTTGATGCCTACAGTTTGTAGCTAGTGATAGTTTTAATATGATTGCATATTGTTTTTATCATGCCACATCACTAAAGATGTGAAGTACCCGAAAATAATCTGTGTTCTATATATCAGAATTCACTGAAACACAAACCAAAAGAAAATCTGATGTGCTGTCATGATTTCAAATTTCTGTCAGCAGTATGTGTTGACATAAATAAATTTTAGCACTGAAGTGCTTTATTAATACATGTGTAATAAATGTGACAGTATTCTACCCTCTGCTGGAAATACTTGTTCTGTTAGCAGGTGAAAATCCACTAGGAGTTTTTATAAAGTTGTAAATTTTTTATTAACTCTCAACTCTCACAGATGTACAAATCTAAAGTCTTTACAAATTAATGACTTTAATTAGGAATTTAAAATGTAAATTAAATACCACAGGCCATTACTAATCTATTATTACTAAATTTTGCAGTATTTTATATTACAAATATTTTGTCTGACTTCTCAAAATACCCAAAACAAACTGCAGTTTCTGTTGTGAAACCTGTTTTATGTTTGTATGTTTAAGACTGAAATAATGGCCGACTTAGACCTATTAGTATAAAGCCAAAAAATTACTGAGTAAAAATTATTTTTAATTTCAAAACATAAGCATCTTGATATGAACAAATAGAAAAATCAGAATTTCATACTCAAAGGTAGAATTTGCAAGCAGTTTTAGTCTTACTCTCCTGGCACCTTTAAGTCTAACATGTTTTTTTCCTCTTTTCAAGAGAAAAATTTGAGGTTGTTAAATTTGTGAGTGTTGTAAAATCTTTGAACTATGTCCAATGCTTACAGCTTGTGGAATTAATTTTCACCAGTTTGCTCTTTCAATGATTATGTAGCATGTCACAGAAAGTGTCTCCTCTGTGCTAGGAAACTGAACACACTAAAAAAACACTGCTGTGCAGTTTACAAGCTGTACAGCATTACAGAAATGTCAGAATAGATTTTGCTTCGTTTTTTTTCACCACAGATGGGTTCTCTTGGTTAAAAACTGTGCTTCTCTGTATTGGACAGATACTGTTTGACTGCCCAGAACTCAGCTCAGTTACAAAATCTGAATTTTAATGAAAGTATGTATTTGATTCTTACGGTTCTCATAGCTGCTCCCAAAACAAGGAAGGTGATTCTTCCATACAATAAGAATCCCATTTTTAACTACTTACATTCTCTTTAAACAGCAGAGCATTTCAATCAGGTCTACCAAAAGCATAACAGATTTGCCACAACCTGCAGTTTAAGATGTACTCAAAAAGTACTGTCTTCAGGCATTGAGAACAAGGACTTGTGACTGAGTGGCTAATGTGTGAAGAGATTATTTTCAAACATTAACTCTTCCTTCTTCCTCTGATTTATATCCCTGTCTTTCTCAATAAAAACAAACCAAACCAAACAAGCAAAAAATTCCACACCAGACAATAAAAATTGAAAATTTTATTTGAAGGAAGGGATAACGTGCAGAAACAGACAAGAAACTGTAGCTGGCCTTGAATATACCAGGCACTAGATGGTGACACTTAAAATTACTTCAAAGCAGCATGCAATGCATTACTGTAGGGTGGAACAAGCAGTTATTGTGACATCAGAAGTGAATTGGGTTGTTTAACTTCTCGGCTTCTTGAACATTATAGCCATTTTAGTGTAATTAGATGAAGATGAGTTGGATGACTATTACTTTCCCATGTTTACAGGGCCTAACCATGATTCATGTTTTGTGTATAAAGAACGCAGTAGAAATGTAGACTTGGAATGTGGCCAAGTGCTGTTCATACTGAATTATAAAGATTTACTATGCTAGATTAAATCTATATTCCATCTAGTATAATATAGGTTACTACCCATCCAGTGTAGTATATATTGGCTGGCAGTATTTAGAATCAAATGCTTCAAACAGGCATGCAAGAAATCCTTAACTGGCTTGTTGTGTAGAAATCTGTCATGGGAAGTTACTTCCAATCCTTTACTGCTGGCAGTTTTATAAGTGGACAAAGGAATGAAACTTTGAGAATGAGAATGAGGGTTGTGAAAGTGGCTTCAAAGAGAGTGGGAGAAGACTGTTTAGGTCACATTACAATTCTCTTCCCAGAGGACACATCCAGTATATTCTTTCACTCTCTCTCATGTCCCAGGATAGAGAGGTTCTTGTGTATGCCTAGAACATAATCTAAGAACCTTTTTGGAATATAAACCTGAAAGAGTTTACAGAGATCTGTATTAACAAAAGTTAAAAATCATCCCTGATCCCCTTTATCAAGATCCAGTTTCCTTTTACCTTTTCAGTACTAGTTTCCATTAGAAGTGGTGGGCTCAAAGTATAGTCAATTAAGTTTTGTACAGCATCATTAGGCTGGAAAACACAATTAGATGAGCATGCTTGCTAAAAATAGTCCGTTGTTTTCTATGCTATTGTAATGTCTTTTCTTACACAGATCTTTTTACAGTCCTGTGTTCTAACGAGAGCCATTTAAAATTAAAATTTCCATCACTCCTAAGTAGTTGTGACTTATGAAAAGAGACCTGAGAATAACTGGTTTTTATTCACTCCAACTATTCTAAATTAATGTATTTATTTCCTTCTGCTGAAGTGCTGAGCAGCTTACTCTGCAAACTGAGCCCCTTCCTTAACCCATTTAGATAGACACAGAGTATATCAGGATCTATGCATGCATTCAAGCAGATTTTCTTCCCGCACCATAAATACCATTTTTTGTTGCTTTTTCATTGTTGTTGTTCTAAAAGTAAAGTCTCTGCACCAAGGGCTGTCTGACAAGTGTGGCTGAACAGCCTGACTGTTCTGTAACTGCTGACCCATCAGCACCACGAGTGTAGGAAGAACAAGTGCTGAAGAGGAGGCGCGTTTGCTGGTGCAGTTACACCATCTTCTGAAATTGGGTAATATATGCTGACAAAAACTGTTTCTATCAGAATAATGACATAGCTTAGAAGTTCTGCTGACATGTCTGCTCTGCAGAGATCTGCTGACATAACTATGGCCTCAGTTAGATAAGCGAAACTGAATAAATAGAACAGAGGCAGGAAGGGAGAGGTGATGAGAGGAAGGGGAGTTAAAAGTAAGAAAAGAGTTTTGCTGCATAGCAGGAGAATTATGAAGGTGTAGGAGGAGATTTTGCAAAGGCATGAATAGCTAAATCTATTAAGATTGCATGGTGACTGCAGGGATAGAGATACAGATAGATGGGAAGAATATAGAGAACAGAAAAATTTCTAGAGAAGGTATCTAAAGAGATAGAATAAAGTTGGTTAATGAAGCAGGGAAATGCAATTCTTAGGATAGTGTGAGTCACACACCAGGATGAAGAAGAGGAGAGTGAAAAAAGTGCCATGAGCAAAGGGAAGAGGCTAAAACCACCAAATAAGCAAAAGAAAAACCAAATGTTAATGCAGGTTGTGATGGGATATCAGGTGATAAAAAGTGAGTGTACATGTCTAACCTCTCCTGCATGCAGATGTTCCTTCAATGCACCACAATGTGCTAGTAATGATACCCAGACTAAAGGCCTGTTACATGTCACTGAGCCTGCGCGTGTATAAAAGTATAAAGGCACCCTAAAAAACCTTTCAGGCTAGTCAGTATATTTCAACATAATTCACAACCTTTATGATTGATCAGATTCTGATTTCACAGCAGGTGTCATTTGCCCATTTTGTTCCAGGATGGTTTGTCACAGAGTGTGAGTAGGCTGTGACAAAAAGAAGCAAAGTTAAAATTTGCCTGCTAGAAATAATTGCATAGAGAAGAAATAAATGTACCTAACTATCATGTTTTTAATCCCTGCTGTAAATGCTAGGCACTACTTGCCTTTTGTAAGCAGAATGTAGGTACTTAAGACTCCAATATCCATTTATTTCCCTGCTGTCTTACAAGTGATTTTGTAACAAGGCAAAGACTAGATTCAGAATCTACTACTGGTAATACTAAAATGAGCTGGAAGGTGGCTGTACTGTAAATCTAAAAGTTCTTGATTTGAGCATTGCAAAGGACCCAGTAAAATATATAATGAGAATATAACTATAGGTTCTTGTTATGCTAGATAAAAGGTAGAAATATAAAGGCTTCAGGAGTGTCTTTTGAGAGCTTCAGATGATAACTTGAGTGTTCTCTTGGCACAGCTGTAGGTAAGTTCCCTCTGAAGTGAGCTCTGTGACCAGAGGACTTTGTATTGTAGGGCAGTTCTCAGCTGCACTGTCTCACCTTGTAGATACCCACTTTTAATTGAGTCCACTCTATCAGAGACAAAGCTCCTGTGTTGAGCTGTTCCTGTGTCACAGAGAACATGTATTTCCTGAGGTGTTGTGCTATCACAGTTTGCTTGGTGGAGCTGCACTAAGGGGCTACAACATCTCCCTGAGCTTGATTCCTTAAACTGTGCCCTGCTGATGATAAACTCATGGGACTGGGATGTGGGATAGGCAAACACCTAGTGAAGCAGTCACTGGGCTTTAGTCAGGAATCTGCAAACAGAAAGAGTACACAACTTCAGCTCTGACTCCTGCTCAGGCTTTGCTTTCTGCTTGGATTACTTTTTGCACCCCTTTTTCTGGAGTCCCATCTCTCAGACATGTATGAGTGAGGGAAGTAAAAAATACTGCTGAGTTCCAACCTAACTAAAAAAATGTCCTTACAAAATTTTGACTACTTTCACCTTGTGTGCAGGCAAAGGCTTCCCAGTGCTTCAGCCCTCCTTAGCCTTTCCATCTTTTTCTACTAAAGGTACAGCCTTCAGTTTGTTCCCGTTAATAGCATCCACTGACAGACAATGCCTGGCTACTATTGCAGTTCTTTGCTCTTTAGCATTTCTTCTATAAGAGCCAACAGTGTTTCAGGGAGATGGCATTCTCCACTTGGGAGAGAGCCACCTGCCACTGTATTTTCTTCTCTCCCAGTGGTGTATTTTGGCAGTAGATTTCCTTTGCAGCTGTGACTACAGTTTGCATTTGGAGAGTGTTGGTTTAGAAAGAGAAGGCATTTAACAGAGATAACAATTATTGTTTTCAAATGGTTGGGAAGGTGATGAAAATTCCAGATACGGCTTATGTCTGTGGATTAAAAACAAATATCAGTCCTTGCCATAAATGGTGCTTCTGTCTTCTGTGACAGTTGATAGTGACTGAAACACAGTTGCTGCATTAGCAGGGGTCTCAGTAGGAAGGGGCTTTTGGTGGGAACTTCTCAACTTGCCTCTAGGCTTGCTAATTTCTTCAATGAATAGTGGACTGCATGTGTGTACAGCATGGAAGCTGTACTTGTTCCTAAGTTCCAGGGAGATGCTTTGGCTTTTGTTTATTTAGGTGTTCTGTGAAGTTAAAGCTGTTAGCTTTTTGCACAAGACAAGAAAAATATGCTATTTAATGTGTGGTAAAAGAATTAGATAATACACTTTCCTGTTTACAAACTTGTCTTTGTTTTCTAGGTTTAAATAATTTTAAATTACTCTATTTGCTTTTTGGCAGCAAAAATATGAACAGAATGAACTTGAAAACTATGTTGACTAAGCTTTTATCTCCTTTTTTGCTGGCAATTGCTAATAAATAAACAAGAATTGCAGGCTTGTAATTAGAGGTTTAGTAGTTGCTGCTTAGTTTAAAATGACCTTGAAGTGGTATTCTCCTTTTCATCTTTCTTTTCTCTTTGCTAATGTACATTCCAGCAGGGTAATTCCCTTTTTTTTTCTCCAAGGGCTTTGTTGAAGTGAAGGCAAAACTTTGACTTCTGTCTCTTCATATTTATGATAATCTTCTTCTTGTCACATTCTTAACACTTTAGCACATTCACTTTCATTCTATTGTGAATGTCCCTTGTGCTCTAAGTCCAATTTTCTGCTTTTACCTCACAGTGCTTAAACTATCCATTCTATTCTGCTCTGTTTTCATTGAGAACCAGCCCTTGGCAACTAGATAACGTCCTGTTATTGAAGATTTCTTCTTTTCACACACCATAATACATCTTTTCTCTTCCGAAGAGATTTTTGGAGCTCATCAAATGCCCCTGCTACAGAACAATGCATCCGTGTGCTTTCTCTCAAATAGCTTTTCTCTTCATAGAACTTTGAAAATCCTGACTTATTTATTACTTTCTTCTAAAGATAAAGCAAACAATTTCATCAATCATGTTGAATTATTTTGTTCTCATTTTTTATAATGTAGGTGTAATCTCTGGACAGCTCTTAGATACAGGTTTTTTAGAAGAAGCCAAGGTTTTCTTTAATAATTAGTTCTGCATTCATTATAGAGGACCAGGCTTTTGCAAGTAGTGCTGGCTTTATAATTTGGGTTCAGTGCTGTGTTTACATGTTTTCATGAAGACAAAATGCCCATGTCATAAAGCAGAAACCCACCTACTGAAAGCAGTTTAAGTTCATGCTAGCCTCCCTATATCCTGCTTCTGTTTAGCCCAGTACCCTCATCCTTTTCCAGAGCAATTCACTTCAATTTAAAGATTACAGAGGGGAAAAAAAACCCAAACAGGTACCAGAAGATCTAAATTAAGTTAAAATTATCACTTGTTTATCCTGGCCACTCCTCTTGAGTAGTAGAAGGCATGAACCTCTTGCTGTGTATCATCCTCCTTGTAGGCCAAGTTCACCATCCAAACAGTGGGTAGCACATGACCTCAGAAGATGTATTCCCTTACTGCTGAAACTCTCCCTAGCTTCAAGTCTGCTCTGTCACACCCAGAAGGCCACAGATCACATAACAGCAAAAGTTAAATTTTTCAGCTGAAAATTGGATAAAGGTGAATAGTTTTGCACTAGCTATGGTGACCTAAAAAAAAGTGGGAACTGAACACATAACTAATTGTCTTCATTCTGTGACAACAGATAATCCTACCTTCCTATGCAAATATGATCAGTAAGTTTTTTGTTTTCTTGTTTAAATGGATCATGGTTATGGATTATGGGTGTTGACCAATAAATTATTATAATTCTTTATCTGAATATAGATAGATATATAGATTATATATAGATTAGATAGATAGATAGATAGATAGATAGATAGATAGATAGATAGATAGATAGATAATATAGATTTTCTACAGTAAACAAAATAGGGGAGAAAAAAAGGAAACAACAAAAAAACAAAGTGTTGTCACAAAAATTGAAGCATTCAATTAAACAACATGACCATCAAGAAACTAAGAACTGAAATACAACAGATGGTTTTTTAAATTATATCAATAAGATGTCTATACAAAGAGCTCTTAGGTTCGCTCATGTTCATTTGCTTATTGAAAACTTGTTTCTTTCTGCATGAATGTTAATTGTATAGCACTTAGTGTACACTCAGATCTTCTTCCGATGTCTCAGTTGGACAATTAACTCAATCAGCTAAGTCTACACGAAAACTTAGGATGTGTTACAACATGCTCCAAGGTGTTTAGCTATTAGAGATTTAACTGCAATAGCAGTATCTACTGGGCTGCATTAAAAATAACATTCCTGTACCATCCTGTAAGCAGTGAGCTGTTCAGAGTGTTCTAAGTTTAATTACCCGTAAGTTAAGTAAAAGTTGCTCAAGTTTCCATCTACAAACTTGAAAAACTGAATTATCCTCCTTAAACACTTTTGATGAACAACACTTTGCCCTGAACATGTACTGAATCAGTGGTTTAAAACAAAGAGCACTCTGCTGGGTCAGAAGAAAGAGGTGTCCAGAACAAAATTGGGAAAGCCAGCAATAGCAATAAATCAGCCTTGCCTATTAAGTAGGATTTCTAGCTCCCTCAGGTTGTTTTGGCAATAGCACTAACCTTAGTTGCCCTCCTGCAGCAGTAAGTGGCTAATGAGGCAGAATGATCTATCAATCACTGCCTCAGTCAGAATGCTGCTGTGGACTGTTTTCCAGATCTAGCTTAGATCCATCCTTCAGTCTGAAAGGGCAGGATGCTCTGGGATCTGCCATCCTGGAAGAGGCACACAGAAGGGCTGCTTTCAGAATTCAGCCCAGGCATCTTAGTTGGTCTCAGTCCACCAAGTTTCTTTCAAACCAGTGCAAAACCTCCAGATGGAGGTGAGGACTATTCATGACACAGAAGGGCCATACCGTCAGGCAGCAACTCAAATTGCTTTTGTCATTCTGTTTATGAAAGCAGAGCAGACTGAGGTTGTGGGTTGGATTAGAAAATTCCTGATGCTGTGCTTATAAATACCCATGCTTCTTCCATCCTTGGACTATGTCACAGCTTCAGAGTAAGCTTCCTGTACAATATCCGGAAGATGTGAGTACCTCTAAATGGGTTGCTCAGCAGTCAGCATGCTGAGTGAGAAGCTGTCTAGTCAGCAGGGTGTGCTAAAAACAGAAATGACTCATAAATCTTGCTTCTTCTCTGAACTGTCTCCAGCACCTTCTTAGAGGTGATGCCTGAAGACAGGCATGCAAGTCCTTTTTTGCAAAAGCTGAACAGTGATGACTCTTCCCTTGGAGGTAGCAACACTGGGTATGAGAAACCCTGTGATAAGGACTCACTCATTGAATATAACCTGTCTTAGTCTGTCATCTGTCCAAGGGAATTCATAGCTTTATCATACAAGCTTTCTTGTATTTCAATATGCTTTCAGTATATATAATATATATAATAAAATATATTTCAGTATGATCACACCAAGCATTTCCATGTGCAAAAACCCTGAAAGTTTTAAACCTATGAAAATCCCTAAATTTCATTTAATAATGAAAAATTTAAAAAATGAAATAACTTTATTTCAATGGCAACAACAAAACCAAGTAGTTTTTTATTTAATTTTGTTACTTCCTCATCCTTATTCTGGAGTTCTGTTCTCTAGTATTGCTCATGCATAAACTGGATACAACATTCTTGTGGTGGGAATCCTTGCTAAACTGATCACCTGAAGAAATAATTGCATAACAAGCAATGGTTGTACTAATAGCAGAAATCAGTGCTTATACTAATACTTCATAAACTGCCTCATTTTAGGGTTATCAGTTATTAAAAAAAATTCAGATATGCATAAGAGCATCTTTTTAGAAAACGTCTTTTGAAAACACTGTAGGGAATGCATGGTTATTAATCTCAAATTAGGATTTCTTGCCTTCTTTCTTTCAATAGAAAAATGTTTCAAGTTGGAAATTAAATGTCATGTAATTGATTGGTAATTTTCCCTCCTGCTGTGTGCAGAAGGCTATTGGATGATGGCATATCATTCTCAACAGGAGGAAAAAGTATCAGTCATTATGGGACAATTAGTTTCAATTTTCACCATTTTACTTCTATGTACTGATAAGATTGTCTTAGAAATCTACATATAGTAATTAACCATAAATATCAAATAACTTTTTTTAGAGAATATTTTAATTTAAAACCAAATCTAAGTGCAGATGCTTTCTGTGTCCCCACGTTCTTCTTTCCTGCACTGGTAACGTTGAAGAAACAGTAATTTTCATGTAACTGCAATTAACAGAACCTGTCACAATCAGTCAGCTTCTGTTCCTGGTTTCAGTACTGCTGCATGATTTCAGTACTGCTATGATGTGGCTGAACAAAACCCTAAAGAATCTTTTTTACATCATCACAATTTCCGAAAATTATGTATTTCCCTACAGCCGCCCCCATCTGTTCACAAGAGGAGTCAAACTCAAACTGGCGTTGTTTGATTTCATGCAATAGCAGTAGCGCATAATTAATGCACATAATTAATTCCTGGGAGGAATATACCTATGATATATATATTTAGAGAAAGATGTATTTGTGCACACATGGGTACTTTACATGTCTGACTGAGATCTGTGTGATGACCTACTGAGTTTTTTTTAAAACTAGAGTAAGTGTACCTGAAAAGTCTGAATCTTTATTCTACAGAATTTGCAAAGTTTGATCTACAAAATTCGATCATGTGGTATTTTTCCCATTAGTACACTTGGGTGATGCATATAAAGCTTTAATGCCAAATACCAACTATTTACATTTTCCTAAATGCCATAAACATAATTTTATCGTAGGATCTGAAAAACTAGCTGAGCTGTTGCCCTTTCCCACCTACCACCAAGTGATGTAGCCCATATTCCATGAGCTTACTGTGTGATCTAAAGTTCTCAGAGGTCTTTGAAGTTCAGTTTGTAATGGCAGTCATGATGCAGATGAGGAATAAAATCTTACTGCATTCTTCTTGCTTTCTTAGCTTTTTAATACTGCGGATGTAATGGGGAAAAAACACTCGATGATGAAGTTAAATGTGGTACTCATTAAATTCAGCATATATGACTGTATATATGTAGAGAGCAGATCCTTTTCAGAAGGAAGGTGTCATTTTTATATAGTCATTTGTCAGAATCACATTCTGAGGTGCCAATTACTTCACAGCCTAAGTCCAAGACTGAACTAATGTGAGAGGTGGCCCTGAACTGCACATCTCAGTTCCTCATGTTTGGTTCCTTAGTGCATGTACCTAATTAATTTTTCTAGCCCCATGGTTACTGACTAAAGAAATGGGGATATATAAGAAATACTAATAAGAAGAAAATTCAAAGGGGAAATATTAAATTTAAAGCTGTGCCAAAGCAAGAATATTATTAATATTTCTCTGTATTATTTTACCATTTCTGTTATGTTGTTCCTTATGAATTTTACTATGTCATAGTTAAACTCTATGGCACTTCACTAGTTTATAGGCTTTATTAGAGCCATTGAATGGACAAGAGCCACATATGGGAATCTAAATTGATTTTATGCAATGTAAACAACAAAAAATTTATTGATATAAAGGGCTTCATTATTTGTAAGATTACTCTAAAATTATTTTGGAACAGTAAGAGCACTCTGTGGACTGCATTAGAATTTCATGCTTAAATTCAGTTGAACGCCAATTTTTGTATAAATTCTTTTGTCTTACACTGCTGTATAAAGGAAGTCTGAAAGTAAATACCAGAGGAGTAGAAACACAGATTGCAGCTTCAGGAAATGAGATGCAAGTGTGAAAGATGACAGAGTGATCATGTGGGAGTAAATTACTGTAGTTTCTTTCTTTCCCTTATTTCTATTAATAACTAGCTATTATCAAGGAGCTCAGACATTTTAAAGCAGCAATTTCTGTAGTAGACGAAGCCAGAAGGTTTAAATTATACATATTGTGAAGCTTTGACAGGTAACCTCACTGCTGCTGAAACATGACAAGAACATCAACATCCAGAGACACAGGTCTGTCTCTATCCCCATTACCTCTAAATATCAAAGGAAACACATGACTAAGAGATATCATACTTAGGGGATAATAAAAATTTCAGAACATGGTCAGGCATTTATGTAGTGCATAAGGGACCCACCCCTCTTGACTTATTTTGCAGTGTGACGTAGACAGAGACGTTTCTCTGTAACTGTAATTCTCTGGCTCCCATGAGCTCTTCTGCATTGCAGGAGCAGAAGTTTGAAGTGCAGTCAAAAAATTATGGCTTTTAGCTCGAAAGAAAATAGTGTCAACTTCACTGTTCTCAATTAATTGTGGTTTTATCAACAGTTTAGGGATTGAGTCTGAAAATACCATCTTGCATAGCTTGGTAGTGCAAAATATAGGGATTAGCTGTTCACAGATACCATATCAGACTCTGATGCCTCCTGAAAATTCGAGACAAAGTTTCTCTTCCACAGACTTTAGTGTAAGGTATTCCAGAGCCTTGTGCTTCAAGTATAAGTTCTGCCATATTTAATAGATGTGTGAGCAGGAAGCTGAAAGAGAAGCATGCAGTTTGTGCTGTGGACTGAAGAATTTGTCTTTCCCCAGTGTTCACAGTGTCCATATCCCTCCCAAAAATTTGCAGGTGATTTTCTGTCCCTGGACAAATTGTTTTCTGTGACATATGGTTAGCTTTGAAACATGCTTAGACATGAAATGCTCCATTATAATGAATTAAATTAAATAAAATGTTTTTATCAGAACAGATAACTGCGAAATATTCTATGCTTATTCTTCATATTTTCTAGATTTATCAGATATACTAAAAAGGTGAATTAGGCTGAGAAGAGACAGGGACAGAGACTTGGCTAATATTTTGATATAACTCATACTCAAGTAACAGATTTTCAGTGTGAATGCTAGACTGGAAATCTTAGACTATTTCACTTTCTCATGAGAATTCGTTTATATTTGGCCGTCAATTCATTGTCTTTCAGATGTTTTTCTAAAAATATTTGTTTCTATTTTAAGTAAATTCTGGAGACTGGTATGGAGCTCATGTCTAATAATGGGAAGATTTTTTGCCTGCTCCAGGAATGTGATGCAGATACCTGTCAGACTTGCTGTTGGCCCTCAAAACTAAAAAGTTTTTACTAAGTGTCAAAAAATATTTCTGCCAAGCTCTCCTTCTCTTTGCTGTTTTGGGGTTGCAGTATTTCTGCCTGACTTGGTATGTGACTGCTGTTCTTCCCCCACACTTGCTTAAACTTGGGCTCAGATGTTTTGCCATCCAGGTATTGGGGTCCTCATCACTCCTGGCTCACCAGCTCATGGTTCTGTTTCTGTCTGCAACACTGCTCCTCCAGCCTGCTCCAGGACAAGTGATACTCCTTTGGCAGGACATGCAGGCATGGACTTCGCTAAAACTGAGCAATAAAGTAGCCATAGGCTTTGGGGAGAAGATTGAGGTACTTTATCTTGTTTATTCAGTTCATTCAGCCAGTGAAAGTATTGGTGTGGTGTTAGTAGCAAGCATTGGAAAGCAGTGTTGAAGAGCTGATGTATGGATGGTGTCTGGAAAGTTTCAGTTCATGTTTCACAAACAGCAGCAGGAGAAGTATCTCTTTTCCACGGATAGAGGTGTAGGGATCACTCTGGGGCAGGTGGGGATGTTGCTGGGACGTTTCTTGTGCCTTGGTAGAAGCACAGAGAGGACACCTGAATTCCCACACCAAGGTTCTACATCAGAACGTTTTTTTTCCTCATGAACTGTTGGACTTTCATGTGCCTTATCTAAAGCAGTACTAAATCTGGATTGCATTGTAAACCTTTGTGGTAGTCATGAAAAGGCTGTTTTGATAGGTCTTTACCTTCCATTCTTCTGAAAATGTACTTACAGTCCCATCTTTATAAAAGGCCAAGAAAGTCTCTTTTCTGAGCTTGTCTTTTAAAATAACTGTCCTTTACTGAAGCTACAAAGAAAACCTATTTCATTAGTAGGAAGATGAATGAGTAAAAAAATGTATTATTAACATCCCAGAATCCTTAAATCTAAGAAGAGATCCTTTATTGTAAATACCTTTAAGCATTCTGCTAATGATCCCATCTTCTAATGAATTAATTTCATCAAAAACACTCTAATGGAATGAGCTATATTTTCAATGTGGTGCATACCTTTTTCTGGCAATACTGCCTGCTTACCCTGGGTATACCAGCACTGAAAACTAATAGTTGCTTTCTCTTTCAGTGCTCAGGTGCTGTAAACAAAAATGATCAAGGGACACAACTGTGTGATTTTTCTGCTTTCTTGGATAAGTTTTGTTATTCCATTACATTGGATGTAACTGCTGAGCTGAACATGTTTTGTATGTTGAAAAGATAAGCTTTCCAGGAAATACCATTTAACAGTATAGATCCCAATTTACATCTTGAGTATAGTCAATAGGTGTACTACAGCTGCAGCATTAAACATTGCAAGAATGATGACAATTATTTTTGAAAACTTAAGCAACTGCTCATATCAACACTATAGTTGTATGGTTTAATAATTTCATTAATTTTTATGTTAGTATGGCAAAAAAAAAAAAAAAAAAGAGAGGCAGTAAAGCAAAAGGACACTTTCCAGAAAATTTCTCATTGGGAGGAAATTATTTGGTCAGAGTGTTATGTCTCACCTGTTTACTATCTTCCTGCATGCAGTTTGGATGCAGCAGATAAGAGGAGAAATGAGAAAATATAAATTGTCTGAAATCCACCATATAGAAGAAATGTTTCCAATTTTACACCGATAAGATTATGTATTTAGCAGCTGCTGTGTTACACCTACTGTAATTTAACCACATAGAAACACACCAATTAACTTTGCTGCCCTTTGGCATTATTATTTTCATTTTTTTTGTAAGGCCACCATAATTCTCCCCATGATTTTCCAGAAGGTGATACACTGTTCTTGAGTTTTGCTCATTCCAGAAAATTCCCCTTTTGTGTGAATCACTGTGGACATCCCACAGAGTTCTCATTGATTTTCTGACTATTCAGTTTATTTTTTAAAGAAGTTTAAAGTTTCCCATGAGATTAGTCTTCCCAAGTTGTCCACATCTTACTTTTGCATATGCCAGAATGTTTGCAGGCAGTTGCCCTTTGAACACATTCTTTCAATTCTGATTTCCAGAATCTATTCAATGCTATTTATTCATCCATGTCTGAAGTTTTATGGCTCTTTACTCCTCTCCTAAGAGACATTGCCGCTTTACAGTTTTCTTAAGAGATGCTTTCCAATAGGACTCTCCCCATCAGGATCCACAACAACCCATACTAAGGCAGTCAGCCAATCCTTTGTACCTCCATAAAAAAATCCCTTGCTTCTTACAAATCTCCAGCGTGTACATGTGTATTTCTCAAATGCTTCATTTTCGGAGGAAATGGTGTTGAAATTATGAAGAAGTTTGAGCCGATAATTCATGTTTGTCAGAGTTATTCTGGCACAGGAAGCATTAAAGTTCTAAATGCCTGGTCTCCTCAATGGTTCAACTGGATTTTCAGTCAACACAGACCTACTTCTAAATAGAGACAAGCATTACTTTGAAGTATTCCATGTGTTTGTCCATTGTTTAATTTTACATGTCTTATAATAACTATATGGCCCTACTGGTCATTGAATAGGCAATGGTATGCCAAAGAGTTGACATGGTCAGGAAGCATAGTCTATGCTACGTTTTATAGAAGCATGGAAATTAAATTGTACTTTTACCTACAATTACAAATGTGCTCTTATTTATGACTGGATGTTGCACATGAGACATTAATGTTTAATACACAGCACTATAAACAATGTAGTGAACATTGAACTGAAAATCATAGTTGAGTGGAATGACATTTAATTTTTTAACTTATAAGAAATTTTTGCTTGCAAGTACCTTTCCATAAGTGTCAGACAATCTGCTAGTGATTTGTAGATCTTTACCTTCAGCGATGCACTGCATCATTCAAGTAACATCCTTCTTTTTAAGAAGGCCAGTTTAAATCTAATTATTCCATATTCTGCAGTCTCTAACACTAGCAGGGTGCTTACACCATTATTGTGGAAAGCTGTAGCACTACAGTTACAGAAGCCATCAGATGTTATAAGCAAGTGTGCATGTGCTCTTTGCAGAAAGCTTTTTCTGAGTCAAGATTCTTTTTCAGCCCCTTCACACATTTTTGAAATATCAGGACTGTGTCATTGGCATGTAAAGGTCAAAGGTTCTGTGGCAAGTCTCAAACCATTTGTGCATGCCTCATTAGACATAGTGACCTCTAACAGCACCAGCAATCTACTGAGGATTGTTCCTGGAGATCACAGGAATAGTCTGTTTTGTTGGTTTTTCCTCCTTTTAAGTAAATCAAAGTGTAATGCCTCAAATTTGTTCTTTAAAAGTATTTTCAAAATATAGTTACAAAACTAGAAGCAAATAAATTACATTTGCCTTAATTTTTAATTAGCTGAAAGTCGTCACTGCAAATTGTGTCTTCCATTGCTAAATAAAATAGTCAACTGCCAGGCCTGAAAAAATTCAGCAATATATTATAATTAAGCAATTTAATTTTGATTTAATTATGATACACAACTTTCTTTCTGATTTAACTGACATTCACTGACAAAATGCTATAACATAAAACAGCAGTAGGGTTTACAGCTTATGACTCTGCGTGTTTTGCTTCATAGTACTTGGCATTCATCAGAGCATATGGAAAAAGTCTCGTAGTCTGGAATAGCTGGCATCTTATTTCATACTACCCAAATTATGTATTACTTGGGGGGTTTTCTGTTGTTGTTTTGTGAGGCAGTTGGGGAAATACAGATAACTTGGGCTTAAGCCAAATTTATGGATACTATCTGGAATCTTTCCATCAACATTGGTCTGCTTTTGATAATGAACTGCTCCCATGTTGTTGCAGGGAAATAGTTAAGACCACATGCTTATGAAATATTTATAAAGCTTTATTGCATACATATTCTGTGTCAACATCAACATGATTTTTTATTAGGCTAGGGACTTGAGGGCAAGGATAGAAATGATGGGCACGCAGAGAATACCACTTCATTCACTGCTGCATCAATAAAATTGCTACAAAATATTCACCAAATTGAGCAAGACCAACCCCCTATTTTGCTAAAATGTTTTTCATCATACAGCAATATTGGAGGATGGCTTTTGTATTCCAGACTACACAAACCCCTGTTTAATGATAAGAATGCTGATGATGATTTCAAAAAGTTCATTCTCCCTGCAGTCAGGTCTGCACCTGCAGGTCTTCATGACTGCAGACTCCTAGAACTGAAGTTGAATGACAAAAAGCTAATTCTCCTCTTGATTTAGTGATTTGAGCACTCTTAGCAACATCCGTGAAAAAATCATGTAAGACAAGAAAGGTCATGATTCATCATATTACATGCAGTCAGGTGGTCTTATGGCCCTACAATTTTGATGTTATCTATTTTATTCCTATATTGATATTTATATTTCTCAGGAAAAACTCAACGGCCAAATGTCTTTTGAGGCTGAGAGCAATTGTATACTCAGAGCAATAATGAATGTTCGTTACTTTTCATGCCCTTTCTGCCTCTGTTTTCTGAAATTTTTCAGATCAGTGATATTTATGATGCAGCAGAAAATCAGAACAATGTTTTCAAAAGCTGAATAAACATTTCAGCTAGCCTTCTTGTGTTGCTAAAATTTCTTTCATACCTTTTAATCTTCATCCCACTAGCCAAAAATTCTTTGCTGTGTGACTGTGGTAGGCTGGCCATGGCTGATTGCCAGGTTCCCACCAAAGCTGCTCTGTCCCTCCTCTCTTCAGCTGGACAGTGGAGGGAAAATACAACCAAAGGTGCCTAGATCAAGATAAGGACAGGGAGACATCAGTCACCTATTGCTGTCACAGTCAAAACAAATTTTTGGTGAACAGACTTTAAGGTAAAACTTCACAGTAGAAAGGCCTTGTAAAACATGGTTCAGGCCTTGCTACTGTGGCTAAGCTAGCCTGATAAATTCCCATGAGAAAAGAATTATAAGAATAAGAATCAGTTTGCATAACAATCTATTCTTGTGGAAGACAGTTTGCACCTGTAAAAATAAGAAGTCTATCCCGTGAGAATCTGTGAAGAAAAAATGTAAACATATGTAGAAAAAGTTTGATAGACACGTACCATTACCAACCAATGAACTGAGTTTCAATGATTTGCTGACCAATTATATTCAAACACTGTACCTTCTAATATATCTATAAATATGAACTATGTGAATAAAGATTCGGCTGTTCTGTGTCAAGAACAAGAGTCTTGTCTGTCTCTATTGCTACAGACTTGAATTAGGGAAATTGGCTTAATTTTATTACCAATCAAAGCAGAGTAGGATATTGAGAAATGAAGCCAGATCTTGAAACAGTTTCCCTCCTCCCTCTCTTCTTCCAAGGCTTAATTTCACTCTGTGTTTCCTCAGCAGTGCAGGGGAACGGAGAATGGTGGTTGCAGTCAGTCTATCTCACATTGTCTCTGCCCTCCCTCCTCCTCAGGGGAGGACTCCTCACACACTTTCTCTGCTCCAGTGTGGGGTCCTTCCCACGGGAGACAGAACTCCATAAACTTCTCTAATTTGATTCTTTCTCACGGGGTATAGCTCCTCACAAACTGCTCCAGCATGGTCCTTTCACAGGGTGCAGTCCTTCAGGAACTCACTGCTCCAGAGTGGCTCCTCCACTGGGTCACCAGTCCTGCCAGCAAACCTGCTCAGTGGGGGCTCCTCTCTCCATGGGGCACAGCTGCAGCCAGGACCCTGCTCCAGCACAGGTTTCCTTTAGAATCACAGCCCTTCAGGCTCTCCATGCTCCAGTGTGGGCTCCTTCACAGGCTGCTGGGGAATCTCTTCTTGGGCACCTGGAGCACCTCCTGCCCCTCCTTCTGCCCTGAACTCAGTGTCAGCCCGGCTGTTCCTCTCACATATTCTCACTCCTCTTCCCTACTAGCTGTTGTCCAGCAGTATTTTCCCTTCTTATCCCTTGTTATCCCAGAGGTGCTGCCACCATTGCTGATGGCTCAGCCTCGGTCAGCAGCGAGTCTGTCACTGTCGGACATGAAATGATTCACACAGACACAGCTCGAAGTGTGATGAAAGCAGAAGAAGGTTTATTCTGTCTTTTCAGCATTTATAGATTTTCAACAATGGCCAGGGATTGGATAGTCAGGTCACCACCTTCCCAACCACACTGGCCATGAGAGACGTCCATCAAAAGGCGTATCTTTAATGGAATGTATAAACATCTATGTTTCTAGTTACTTTCCTGGGAAAGTGGTTAGAAATTATGAAAACAATATACAAAGGCCTGATACTCAGGGCGACACGAGTCCATCCAGGAGCCATCTGGAATTGGTTCTGTGGGGCGTGGGGGAGGCTTCTGGCAGCTTCTCACAGACTCCAGTAACCACCCCATTCCTAACACCTGGCCATTACACCCACTACAGTAATATGCACTCAAATAAAGGTTTTTCAAAAGGCCCATTAAACAACATGAAATTAGAAATATGCTGATGTGGGGTTACGCTTGTGACAGCCTCATATATATTTCAAAATGGCTGCATTTAGACTCCCTACAGACGTTGTATTTTCATGAATACAGTAAGACATCTGAATAATTTAAGAGAATGTTGTCAGTAGCAAGTGTCACACAAAATAACTGGAAGGAAAATTGTCTTCACTTAGTGAAGATAAAAATGCATGCAAATCAATTTCTGTTTAATACACAGCTTTAAATAGGTAACAATAGGTTATTACTTTGACAGGAAATCACTAAATGTTTTTATTGTGTTCTTATCACCTCATTTACTTCATATCTAGAAACTCTGTCCATGATCCACACCTCTGTAATTCTCACAGAAAGATAATTATATAAATACATTGAAATTTGCACATAGGGAGCATTTATTACCTAATTTGCTTATACTTTCAAACTGAAGAGCAAATGTAAATCTATTTGAGATTTTACAGGAATTTTGAGGTTTCAAATTTAGCACTTCCAAAATGCAGACCATTGGAAAAATGCTCTAAGCAATAAAATTATTCTGGCTGAAATTAACCCTGCAAAATACTTTTCTCTCTTGTCTAATAAATATTTTATGAAGAACCTGAAACTATATGCAAATGCAGTCATATTTACCCACTAATCATGAGAACCAAGTGATATTCTGCCTGCTGATACATTTATTGTTGAGAGATACATTTCAATTATATTACCCTTTGGTTTTTTGTTGTGTTTATTTTTTTTTATTATTCCAACAGCTTACCCAGGAGTTAAAATGGTGAGTGAAAGTCATCATGAGGCCCTGGCAGCGCCGCCAGCGACCACTGTAGCAGCAGCCCCTCCAAGTAATGTCACCGAGCCAGCCAGTCCGGGAGGAGGGGGAGGAAAAGAAGATGCATTCTCCAAGCTAAAAGAGAAGTTCATGAATGAACTGAACAAAATTCCACGTAAGTAAAACTTGAGTGATGAAAAAGCTTCTGTTGGCAGACTAGATTTAATTTGACATTTTCCTCTTTGACATTTATTTAGACAGCATACTAAATGTTTTCTAGTCAAAGCTGGAAAAATCACAGGATTAAACTGGTTTTGTAAGTTCCTCAAAGTTAACTGAAGTAGAAAAAAATAGAATCCAACTCAAATTTAATTTATGTCTATTCTTGGTATGTCAGATTAGTTTGAAAATTTTTACTGATGAATTACTGCTAAATTATTAAAACTGAAACTAGAGAACTTTACTATGGCTGTGGGACCAATAAGTAAAATGTTTCCTGTCAGTAACACTTAAGGTTTCATGTTTATGACAAATGTGTGTGGCCATATTGCCTTAAAGCAGTATTTGGTCAGAACTCACACATATTGAGAAAACAAGGAAACTTTGGATCTTTAGAGATTAGCAAATGTAGAAAGAAATATGACAATTGAGTTTTAACAAGAAAACAGCTACCACATGTGTAATGGATGAAGATAGCTGTGCTTTTTTTCACTAGTTATTCTAGTAGATCAGCCAGTGAATGCTGTTTGCACAAGTTCATGTATCTGTGACAAAAACTTCGAAGTATAAATGTATATCTCTGTGAAGTTAATAAAAATAAAGTCAGCAGGGTTCTTTTGGTCTTTGGTGCTAGAAGGTATTGACTCGAAGTTGAGGCCTCAGTTTGTTCACATTTAAAAAAACAATACAAGCATTAACTTTGTGCTGTTGTTTATAATACTGAAGTTCTTTAATTTGTCTGATATGTTCTACTGTACATACACTGGTATCAAATATACAACTACTTCAATATTGTCAATGGCATTTTGTATAATACAAAAAAAATTTTTTTGTTACTGACAGAAAAATGACCTAATGCTACAGCAGATCATTTTGGCACTTGTATAGACAAGAAGGTAAAGGCTCTGTGTGTGTATTTTAGTAGCAAGCATTAAAGAGTCATTCAATCTTTAATGACTTCTTCTTTAAAAGAAGAAGTAAATGTAAAATATTTCCAGGGAAGTATTCTAACATATGTAAGAATTTGCATTTTTAGAAGGATTTCCTTTGTGTAAGGAAGTGTTCTGTGACTGATAAAGTCAGATAACAAATTAGAATATTAATCGATTTCTTTTATCTCTAAATGGATCTTGATAATATGGCAGATGCAGTTTTTACAAAATTGATAGCAAACAGTTCTGCTCTATCCCTTGAAATTCTCACTTGCAAGATTTAAGGAGCTATAGAGGTAAGAAATTCATGTGCCATTATTTTGGTGATCTGTGCAGTCCAGTTCAGACCATACTGAAATGAAATTGTCTCATGATGTCATGGGAAAACAAAACTAAAGAATAAAAATACAAAAATAAAAGCATAAAAAGAAAGAAGAGGATAAATAAAAAGACAAGACATTGAGGGAAAAACAGTCAGAATTTGAAATATTTGTCTTGTAATTTTTGTTTCACCATGCTATATAAATAACATAGATGAAACTTCTATGTAAATATCCTCTTACTTTTAAATTTTGTTTTTAACTTTGCAAGGGCATGAATGGCTTCCAGTATGAGGAACTCTCTAACTGGTGGGTGTAGCAAAAGGTTTGTAGATAAACTTGGAATGTCCTGCTGCACACTTTTTTAAAACCAAAACAAAAACAAGTGGAAAGTCCAATCTGGAGAATATTTTCAAGTTGAGCTGACTAAAACTTCTATCATGTCTTCGTGAAAGAAAAAAGCCTTTAGTGTTACATAATGAAAGTGCTTACTTAGAACAATATATTAGGTCATAAGACAAACCTTATTTCTTGCAAAATACATCATATCATTTATAAAATACCATACCTTTTGCTGATAGTGACACCAGAACATATTGCCTCCATCTTAGAAATCCGGTCTCTTATCCAAGATCATGCAGCAATGTTGTCCTGGAGAAATGAACCTAAGGTTGTCACAAATCACCTGCCAGTTGTGCGCTCTTATTACAGAGGCTGCAGATGTGATGGGATCTTCCCAGGATCTCTGTCAGATGCTGGGGCTGTTCAGTACTGCATCCTGCTATACTGGGGGAGTTGCCATTTCAAGAAAGCTGAATGTTCGCTGTACTACAGAGGGGCAAGGGACTTTCTTGGGGGCATTTTTGATATACTAAATATGAATTAGTGCCATTGACATGTTTGAGCATTTTATATTCCAAATAACTTTCTTTTGCCCATTTTCCTCAATAATAAATCCTACAAGAATGGACCGCATTACACACAGGTCTGTATGTATTTTTAATTTATAAACTAACATAAATACAAAACAACTAAGTTTAATTAGGATGTCTACAAAATAATGGGGACAGGAGGGCAGAGGAGACCTCATTTCCCTGTTGGAAGATTATAGCATTTTCTCACGAGTTATTCAGTTTATGCCAGTGGGGAGTTGTCAGTGTGGTGTTTTC
Source organism: Poecile atricapillus (assembly GCF_030490865.1). NCBI lineage: Eukaryota > Metazoa > Chordata > Aves > Passeriformes > Paridae > Poecile > Poecile atricapillus. The sequence continues at coordinate 37,644,550 of NC_081289.1, read as the reverse complement.
AGCCTATTACAAAAAAAAAATTGTGGTTGAAAAGTTCTCAGGACTTACCTCTTACAGCTGGCTGCAATTTTTTTCTAGAATCTCTCTTAAAACAGAGCATAATGTAAATTAGTACAAACCAAATTGTTGATATAGTGCCTTTTTGGGAATTTCTTGCTGTGAGAGAGAGAAGAAATATGGTGCATAGGCCCCATTGGGACAGCAAGGATGACTGGGAGTCTAAGAACACTCCCAAGACCATGGACCATGTTTTTCCATCAGTAGATTCAAACTGAAGACCTGATTTGAATCTTACAGATGGCAGTGGAATGTCACAGACAGCAAGTTCTCTCATCTTTTCAGATGAGGGACAAGCCTCTTTTTTAGTTTTTGTGCTGTATGATTTTTACTTCCAAAGGTCTGTTCATCCCCACATGCCAGGAAAGACTTTGGAATCTCAGTGTTTATTACGAGAAGACCTTTTTTCCAGTTCTCTGTGGTTTATGTGTGAGATAAATAATTAAATGTTTTAGTTGCCTCTGCCTAAGATGTCTGCAGATGGAAAATAAGCCGTCATTTGTTGTGAAAAACATACTATATTATATATATAGTATTTAATACTACACATAAAAACATAGTATATTATATATAATACTCACCTGCAATCAACTTGGTTTGAGTGCTAAAAAGGCCAAGCCGTAGTAGAGCCTAATTTATGTAGTATTCTCTTTCTATTTTATCTTAGAAATTATATAGTATCAAGTCTTGCTTATATTAAAAAAAAAAAAAAATTACAACATTCTAATCAGGGAATACATGATAACAAAAATAAAGGTACATCAGAGTACATCCAGCTGAATAAATACTGCTCCTTCCATGTAGCTTTTAATAGAAGATTCATTTTTTTAAATGCTATGTGTTCTACAACACAGATGTCAGAAGTTAAATAGTCTAGACATACCAGCTAACTAAAGGTATCAGGATACCCATTAAAAGTTCACTTTGCAAAACTAAAAGATACAATTCATTTTAAATTAATGCAATTTAAATTATACTGGTGTTTTCTTGAGTATGCACAAGTCTTATTTAAAAAAAAAATGAATGTAATAGAAGGAGGAAATAAAAGTTCCAAGAAAAAGAAAGGATCTAATATATCAGTATACATTTATTTCAAGAACAGTAATGCAGTGCATAAACCTGGTTAAAATTTTCATCGATACAAGCAGAAAATCTGGAGGTTTTTTCCTTGATTTCTGTCTCTTTAAAATAGAACATACACCACATTTTGTGACATGAGAACGTAGGCTTCCAAAAGCACACAAATCATTCAGAATGGCAATGTCCTAACATACATTTCATTCTGGATAAAGCAAGTGGGATAATTTTATTACAATGAGTCATACAATTAAAGTGCAAGAACCCAGTAAGTTACTGAGGCATAACTGTAAGGAATTTTTTTCTCCGTTATGTAAATCCCTGCATTTTGGTTGTGAGTCGCTGATTTGCATAATCACAGTACAGTTGTTTTTCCATAACTGAACTGTGTATAAATGTCACTCTAACTTAATTGATTCTTATACTTTCAATCCCTATTTATCTTTAATTTGCAGAACTTTTAATCTGTTTACCAAAAGGTGAAAAAAAGGCACCATCTCTGCTTTTACATTTTGCATTTTAAATATAGTAAATCCAACAGCTGAAAAAAGAGGGAAAACAAAGCAGCTAAAACAGCACTTGCTCTTCTGAAAACAAAATGCATTAAAAGATTTTGGAAGATATGTCAGTTCTTTCCTTCTTCCTTCTTAGTGCTCTTACATCTGGATCTTTGTGTACAGGCTAGGAAAATATCTGCCGTACATTTAGTGTGCTGTAACAAGAATGTGGTAGTGGCAGCAAGAGCTTTTGGGTGGAGACTTTAAATGTCAAGATACTGATACTAACAATACACAAATAAAAATTGACATAAATTACCATTAGTTTACTGAATAATTTTGAAATCAAAACTATGTTGATGTGTTTTCTAAGGGCACATTCCTCTATGAACAGGAGACCTCATTCTGCCAGTAAACTAGACAGCAAAATCCAATAAAATTCCATCATACATCTGATTGAATAGTGATGTGCTGTTAACGCTCGTGGTAATATCTGAAACAGCTATAATAGCTGATTGCATTGAATCCAAGATAGTGTCATTACCTCTATAGGAGGAAGATACTGCATATTTCCAATGCTCTTTGCTGTCTTACATTGTAATTATACAAAAAGTTACATTTCTATACAAACCATATTCTGAAATGTTTGGGTGGCTTGCCACTACATTTGGCTTCAGTTGCTGGTGCTCAAAAGCCCTGAATTTGATTCATCTTGTACAACTGACTGATAATCCCCCAAAACCTGAAGTTCAAATCTCTGTGATAATTCAGGCTAAAACCTGATGTTCTGTGCAGACTTGTCTCACATTCTGTTTGCAGAGAAAGTTTTATTTCCCACTCCTTGGACTAGAGAATAACTAGTCAAAAACAAATAAACAGGGAAAACAAAATGGGACTGGAGGCTGGAGAAAGAAGTGTAACAAAAAATGTAAAAATAACTGTAAGACTCAGGTTTGGTTGAATTCTAAATAATATCATAGTTAGCTGACTACCAAGTTGTAGATATATTTGGGTAATTTAGCAAATAAAGTAATTCTGGATTTATATATTAAGCCATTTAGGTCAAAATTTCAGCATTCAGCAGTCATCGTAGTCACATCTCATAATTTCTTTCTCCCTGCTAGTCTCTGCTGTTTTGCTCTTCTGCCTTTCTTGATTGACCAGCTGAGGTGTATTAAAAGCACTTATTGTCCTCTATAAATGACAGTAAAGTTAATTTCTTACTTTTTCATTTGTATGTGCATCAAGATTATCAAGGAGTTAGTACCAGATTATGTCTGTTGTTAGAAAATCGAGGATTTTGTTCATGGGATCTTTCTGAAACTTAATTTTTATAAATTGACAGTTTGATCATTTGCAGAAAATGAATTCATTAGGCTTCTCCTAATGCTTCCCGGAGCACAGGTGTCACTGGTAAAGGGAGGAAATGGCACATTATTTTGTAAGTTCATAAAGAAGATACAAAATGCTGATAATAGAATGTTTTCAGATTTAGAAACTGGATTAATGCTGTAGGCGTGCCAGTGTTAGTCATTGCCTAATATCTTAGGTTAGGCAGAAAAAAATGAGTTTCTGCTTCAGAGATCATCTTGAGTAGTAGCTGACACCTGAAATAGAAGGACTGTTAGTAGAATAGTAGAAATGAGGACTATGTATACATATGTTTATATGTGCATGCACATAGATTTATCAAAACTATAAGCAAAGTGCTCAGCTTAAGAACAGTCAGACATTGGCAAATCCATTTGTTTATATGTGCATGCACATAGATTTATTAAAACTATAAGCATAAAAAAAACCTATAAACTATAAAAAATATAAAACTATAAACTGTAAAACTAAAACTATATTTATCAAAACTATAAGCAAAGTGCTCAGCTTAAGAACAGTCAGACATTGGCAAATCCATTTTGGTATCTTGGCAAAGAATGTTTGTATGGAGAGATTCAGAGAAGATAAAGAAGTTTCTTGGTGTTCAGGGAAGTCTGAAGAGCAGTGCTGGAGGAAGCAGGACGGCATGAGTTCAAGTCTTCTCCCTTCCTGTCATAAAATCATTTGCAGCTACTCATGCCAAGAAAATACATACAGCTTTACCCTGCAAAAGGAACAGGGAAAAACAAAAATAAGGATTTGTTTTGGAATGCAGAAGTACAAGACAGAGCTATTGCAGCAGAATATTAGATGGGGAAAAAATTATTATTTCTAAATATAGAAATTTAAATGCAAATATCAGATTTCTTTGATTTCTCCCTGAACCAACAGTCCCAGAGTGTAGATGAGAACTTCATCCTTTTTTTTTAATGTTAAATAAAACTTCTAGACCTCCTGCTGATAGGGAAAAGCTTGAAAATACTGCCCATATACATCCAGAAGACACAAATATCATGAGACAAAAACAATTCAACTCTGTTATTTTTTAAATTCACAATATAAAAATGCTGTGATTATTTCTAGGGGTCCAGCATATTTTGATTGCTTTAAATGAGGAATCCTGAAAATACAGCTTTTAAATACCAAATGTCTATAGATACTGAGGGATGGAAGAATGGAAGTAAAAACTCATGAAGCAGATGAAAATCCCTGTCTGGAAGGAGTAGCACATGGTCTGAGATCCCACTGAGTTATACTACATCAATATTTTAACGATTGATTCTGTCATGCAGAAATTTGTTGTTTTGGTTTTTTTTTTTTACATGATTACAGTTTACAATCCATGAGTTATTCTCATATGCCTTCTGATAGGCTCCCCTTAACATGTACTCTCCTTAAACTTTTGGGTTCATGACAGCTGCCAGTTTGATCCTCATACAGGACTGAGCGAGGAACCTCAGGCTGTTAGAAGTACAAGTTGCTCTAGCATGACCTAGAAGTGCTGCTGCTGCAGATTGTAGCTGGATCAAGCACTGGCAAGCACACATGCTTGCCAGGAGGTTACATAAAATCATTGCATGGTTTTAGTTGGAAGGGACCTTAAAGATCATGTAGTTGCAATGCCCCAGCCATGGGCAGGGAAATAATATCCTCCAATCAATGCAAACTCAACCTATGCATCTGACACACGTCTGAAGGAGGTCCCTATTCCTACACTGGCCGTTATCTTGGCTCCTTGGACAAGCCAAGGAGAGGAGAAATCAGAAGAGCAGGCTCCTACAGCTTGAACCAGAGCAGCAGCTGCAGCACTCTCCATCCCCAGCACAGGGAGAGCCTGTCACAGGCTAAACCCATGTCCTCCTCTGCATCACCTTGAGAATGCACTGTCCTGTCAGAAAGGAAATGCTGTTTCTAAGCCAGTAGCACACTGGGAAGGTAACCTCAGTGTCAAACAGAATTATACATTATTGATTGTATGTGTCTGGAACACCCTCTTCAGAAACAGCAGTTGGTTTTGAGTTGTATAATATGAAAGGAAGGGAAGGAGAAGCAAGTTCTCCTATAAAACATGTGATGCTGAAAACATTTCAGCAAAATATAAGAAAACAAAAAAACACATTCAGATTAACTTTAAAAACCAGTGGGATGAAATTCATCTATAGCAGAAACAGGGGTGAGCACCTACCTTTGGTTTGGTGATGGCATTTTAACAACAGGTGTCAGACTACCCCCAGGGGTCTCCTCTAGCACATCACTGTGATTATTATTTTATATGTTACAATTACTCTGGTAGGTATTTTATTGCACTATAGATATGTCAAGTTGTGCCAGTACCTTATAAATTGAGTACAGAATTCAATTTACAAGCAGAAAACTGAACATGGTTGCTGGCTTACTTTCCGTTCTGGGAATGTATCTTAAAATTTCATTACTTTGTGTGAGAGAAAGTGCACTAAAATTGTGTTTACATGCATAAAAGAAACACAGTCTTTGTTAGCCTTTTTCAGAGTTACCTGCATATAAAGTGCCTACAGAATTACACATTCTCTGTTGTAATTGTTTGTAATCTTGCTTTACAAATACATGGAACAATTTCTCTGAATTTTAAACTGAGAATACATTTAATTCTCAGCAATGTACGACATAAAATATAAAAGGCACCTGTGACTGTGGTTAGTGGATTTTCTTTTAAAAAGTATAGTTTAAATATTTTAAGTGAAAATATAGGAATTACTGTTAAGATTTATATTCCATCCTTAAATCAGCTACTTGTGCCTGGGCACTGTGGCAAGCTAGAAGATATTCTCTCGTATTTTTATGAGATCCAAGAGTTGATAATGCCACTGTTACTCTGATAAATTGTTGTAAGTTGGAACAGCTGAAGAACAGAATGCTGTTCTTCATTGTTCTTCTTAACTATTGTGCTTAGAACTGGGTGAGTTTGCTGCTGAGAATTGTACAAACTAAAGCCTTTTCTGAGAGATTATGAATATATAATACCCTCCTTACTTTGGTTAATGTGATTTCTAAGTGTTTAACATCTTTTAAATGACACAAGAATGCCTTTACTATATGTTATTAGTGTATAGTATAGATATGTTAATTAAAATACCTGGTCATCAGTGCCATATGCCAAGGTGGGTGAAAAACTAAGACACGGACTACCAAGAGGAACTGTCAGGAGTACTGTAGGTACACAGCATCCTTTCATACATTCATTTTGTCTTTCTTAGTCTTGCCTTTTGTGTCAAGCAAGTTCTTGAATGGTTCTAGATCTGAAATCACTACTGCTTCCAGAACATGCAGCCACTTTGCAAGAGCTGTAGAAGTAGCCTCAAATATTCAGAAGAATCTTGATATGATTTTGCTCTGACTTCATAGAAAGAAGCTGTGGTGCTGAACATGAATGACTGCCTCATGAAGGCTGACTTCCAGCTGGCAGCTGAACAAGCCATCTGCCTACTCCTTTGCAGATTTCAGAATCTGAATCTACTCTTAATTACTAACTTCACCAAGAGCTCCCTAATTTGCTCACAGCCCCTATATAATCTGGGGGCATGTTTCAGTACTGTACCTGGCACTGTTTGCCTGTTGCAGTGAGAAGCCACCTAAATGAATGAGGAAGTTAATAATTTCAGATGGGAAAGGCATTTCAACCCACATCTTAAAAAGGAGCTCCAGAAATTATTCGGCTTTCTACACTTAGCTTTTAAGAATCAGACTCTAGAAGTTGAATTTACAGATCTGAGTTAAATGCGTTGGTCCTCTTCAGAATGATGTAGAAGTAGGAGGCCCAGGTTTATCCAGAAGGAAAAACCGGTGTATGCAATTGTATTGATGGCACATACTTTGATATCTAGGAAGGCCTCTAGGTTAAGCCCTTTTAACAGGGAGACTCACAGCTTTAAAACACTTTCTCAGAGCTTAGAGACGTGATTGCTCTCACTTGGAGAGCAATTGTTTCAATCTCTTCTATCAATATACAATCTGATGAAGAGAACTCACTGGACTAGAGGCCTGGCTGAAGGACAGTATATGCATTTTGCTGTGAAATGCCATTGGACAAAATGAGCAAATAATACCAGGTATTTAAGGCTCCTTGTGCTTAAACAAATATCTCACAAGACTATAGAATATGAACGTGAATCCCACATTTCTTTTTTAACTGTTCCTATAGGAAAGAGAGATCCAAATTTTCCAGCATCATCCCTTGATTTCCTTTAGTCTCAGGAAGACCTGAAACTCAGGTATTTTAGGCTGCAGCCTGAACAATACTCCTGAGTCTTGGCTGGTAGCTCCTTTATTGTCAGTTTGAGGCAGCCACACAAACTATCTATTTGACACAGGGGAGTACGGGTGCCAGCTCCTTGAAGGGGAAGGGAGAAGGGAGAAAGAGTATGTGAAAGCTGATGAGCTGCCAGTTGGTTTGGAAGTCCTTTCCACGTAAGAATCTTGGTTTTTCCTAGGCGTCTGTCAGGACCATAATGCATATGTACCCCAAGGGGGAGGAAACCATAGATCAGCCATAGGGAGGAAATACGTTCTTCACATAGTTAACAATGTTCGATAATTTTTACACCTTTCTTATAGATACTTTTATGGTCCTTTCTTCCTTACCAGATTTCTATGGATTTTCCATTCTCTTTCTGTTTTTTCATTTATGTATTTCTTAACACTTTTCTCCTAGCCAGAACTCACATGAAAAATCGTCACAAGCAAAACAGTTGTTAACCCAGCATTCAGTCTTGTTTATTCTTTAGATATCAAACTCACGTTTCCTCCCAAAGCAGCTATTGTATCATGTTTCCTAAGACCTCAGGACTCATTTTCATCAAGCATGTGCTTTAAGCTGGAATATGGCATTTCAGGTCTCCACCCTAGAGCCAGTTGTTTTGTTTGTTTGTCTGTTTGTTCGTTATATGCCTTGGGTACAAATTTCCTTGCAGCATGAGCAAGGGAAGGAGAACAGACAAAGATAAAGCAAGCTTACTATTCATAAATTTCAGCCTAGCATAGCATTTTAGATTCCAAGTCAGTGATAGAAATCACTTTATAGGAAACTATTCCAGAATACCAGTTTCTAAATTTGCTTGCCTCATGAAATATTTATTGATGAGGTTTAAGTCTGAGGACAGTGAGGTGGCCAAGACAGTGGGAAATAGTATGATGTGTGGAGAGGACCAATGGATAAAAAATACTCCCTTGAACTCGGGTCACAGCGATAACATAGCACGAAGAAATGTCAGCATTGACTTGACCATTCTGAAACAGCTATGCATTTATTTAACAGTGACTGTATAGTACAAAAATGTTCCTGCACAATGCTTTTCTTAATATAAATACAGGCATGCAAGAGGAATATAGGAAGAGACAAAATGGAAAAGAGAAACTAATTACAACAATCTCTTTTCTATTCAGTTAATGCATGAACTGAAGTGTTTAAACTGTGCAACATCCTTGATTTTTCAATGGCTTATTTTTGTTGGGAACCTACTGACAACTGGGCTTTGATTCTGCAGAATGCACAGATCTGTCCAACATCACTACTACTTCTCAGAAAACTATTGATGATTTTGTAATGATAATGACAAAAAGCATTTTATTCTGTTGAACCAAGTATTTATCCTGGTAATTCCTGTTAGAAAAAGAACAGAAAAACAACCAACCAAACTTCTAAATTGTTTCACCATTACATAAAATAATTTGTGATACCAAATCCCTAAAGGCATAGCAAAGCTATGACCCTATAAGGGTTATATAAGCAAGAACCCTGCAGTGCAGCACAACTGCAAACTGGTAAAGAATTTTTTTCTTGTTTCCAAGTCTTTTTTTCTTGAGTGACCTGCACCTCTCCTGTAAATAACTGGAAAGACAGTAGGATTGCATTCTTACTTGATAGAGCCAGCCAGTAAGTGTAGCATGGGTATGCAGGCTGAGTCCAGGTATTGAAATGCTACACAGCAGGTTTCAGAATCTCAAAAGGTTTAGTCTGGTAAAGTATTTAAATGTGTACTAACCTTTAAGCTCCTGCATGGTGCATCGAATTAAATTTTTCACACACAAGTGGTTTGGAGGATCAAAATTGTAAATAACATTTCTAATGCATCCTGTAATTTACCTGATGAACTGCTACATTGATTCTTATTTTAATGTAAATTAAATTTACTTTTGCTATGGTTATTTTAGTAAAAACTATTAATTTTATTAAAAGTTTGTAACTCTACAAGTAGTGTAATTTCAGAGACGCATCACACACACATATAGTGGTAAGAGCAAATTTCTTTTCAGACCTTCATAAATACTGGTGTGATTCTTTTACCTTCCATTTTATTTTAGTGGGCTGCTTGCTGGGAGTTGTACCCACTTTTCACATGGCCTATTATCACAGCACACATTTTCATGATGGTTGTCAAAAAAAGAGCATTTAGGGCAGTTGTTTAGTTTAAATGATCAGTAGAGTGCTACTTTGAGATCATTTGGGAAGGGGACACACACACTGAAATTTTCCAATGGAAGCTGTTGGAAGAATGTAATTACCTCACTTGGGACTTGAGCCAACCCAGCAAACATCCAATTTCCACAGATGTGATTGAGGTTGTTTCCATTTAGTTTAATGAGAGTTGGATGGGGCTGTAAGGCATTACAGTCCTTTAGGGAAAATCCCGGGAGATCTCTCATCACCAAAAAAGCTGAGGATGTTTGTTTTATGTTTCCCCCAAAGTACAGCAGCCCTTCCATCAGCATGTCACCGCTGCTGTTCCCCAGCATTAGTGCTCAGGGGGAAGCAGGCCGCCATGGTACCACTTTCTGTGCCTGAGATGGATCCAGAATACTGGCAGATGATGTTGTTTAGCTTCCTTCTGTGTTTAGGTCATCCATGAGTGTTCAGTTGCTCAGTTCAGTTCTTTGGTGGATGTACTGTAGTGTTGTAGCAATGAGCTGGATGAGCTTCACTAATTCTTCCCTTCTTTCAGCATTGAGTGGCACTAAGAAGCATTTTAAAGTCAGCATCAGATTGTTACAGGGTTCAAGATTTTTTCACTGACTGGACCCCAGCAGTGCTTTGGTCCTTGCAGACAAAATTACAGGATTGCCTCCAACAGCACTGATAGTGCCTCTGTTTGGGCAGACTTCTGTAATCTTCCCCCTGGTATCAGGGGAATCAAAGTGCTAGGAGCATACTTTGTATCAGTCCTGTATGCTAAGATGGATCACTTTTCATAGATTGGCAGAAGCTTCAATGCCTTTCTGTTTCAAAGTTTTGCTTTGGTTTGTTTTTTGTAAGAGGTGAAGACAAGCTGTAATACACGTACATCAACATAGAACTAAAATAAATATTGTTGGGGTGTGGCCTTACCATCCAGTTCCCAGACATAACTTAATAGACCTAAATTATCAGGATGTTTTATTACAGAACTCTGTTACTCATACAGCATTGTCATCCCGCGAGTTGGGAGCCAGTAGCAGACTCAAGTGTCAGTGAGAACTCCTGATACAGCAAAGCAATGCTGTTTGCCACAATATTTTATGTAGCAAAAGGGTTTGTACCCACATTTTGTCCTGATTTGTACCTACCCTGTCCTGATGCTAGGTGAATGTAAAATTGCCCTTTCTAAAAAAAGTAATAATCAGTGATGTCTCCAAGAAGGTGCTGCATTTGCTTCCACCAAACAGGTAAGCAGTAATGACAGTCAGTGTGTGTCTTCACAATCTCCTCATCACTATGTCTGATACTCTGAAAATTACTATTGCAAAGCATGTTGATGGGATGTATGACTTGTAAGTATTAGAGGTCACGTCTGTGGTCTGCAAGTAAATGATAACCAATTTGTGACTTACATCTCCAGTTCTTCTCAGTCTCTTTCATCTACTGCCTCTTTTCCTTTCCTTCCTTTTTCCTGGTTCCCTCATCATAGAGTCTTCTCATCTCATTTACACCTCCTGCCTCTCCAGAAAAAAAGCAGTTTTGTCATGCTGACTTCTGTGGAGAATACCATTACAGGAGGAAGAAGGAGAGTTAAAGCCTCTGAAATGTTTTTTGACATATGACTGAGAGGCTTAAGGCTTCCTGACAATACTAGTCTCTGCTCTGTTTTCTAGGCTGCCTGCCATAGGATACTTTCAATGAAAAAGAATAAATGTAAACCAATATTTGTCTACTTTTCCCCTTACTTCACACAAAGCTTGCTAAGAAGGACTGGAAAGCTTTTAGCTAACATTGTAGCAAAGCAAGCTGAACTGATGTGTATTTTTTTAGTAGCTTCAGGATTAATGTACAGAAGTTATAAATTTTAAAAAATGTACAGAAGTTATAAGGAAAGGACTAGCTATTATTTTTTTGTTTGAGACTAAGAACATTCCTGTAAAGAATATTTCTTTATTCCTTGAATATGCTGAATGTTCCTGCACTGAACCATGATCTAGAAATCTCAAATCCCTGCTCAAGCATTTTCTAACTGCTGCTAGTTGCACTACTGGCTGGACAAGAAACATTTTCAGAAGGAGAGACAGAAAGTGTGTTGTGTATGACCCTGCAATGTTAGTGGCAGTCAGCAAAATGGTGTGTGACCTCAGATAAGGATCAACAATCAAGACAAGCCAGGATAAATCACAGCATTGCCAAGTTTAGAGAGAAGCCAAAGGAAAATTGGTTGCAGTGCTGGCTTACAGGAGGTTGTTCCCAAACAGGAGCTGGCTCAACTTGAAGGCGTGTGAGGCCAATTAAACAACTCCTAGCCACTTGTGAGAGCTATCCCTGTCAGAGCCTGCTTTCATGAAGGGATAAAAGGACTATTGATCAAAAAATACAGTCTTCATGTTTGCCATGGTTAAAATACTATGACTAGAGAGTTATTTAATAACGTTTATTTTGGGGTGGTATTTTGATCTCTTCAGTGGTTGAGTTTTTGGAAACCACTGCAGAGATGCTAGATCTCTGAGCCATTGGCAGTGAGGTAAATGGCATTTAGTTTTGCTCCAGGGAAGGATTTATTCTTTCATCAAGTGTCACCTCTACCACGATGTGCCTGAATAAATAGAACTAGCTTTGCTTACATTAGTGGTCTCTCCTGGGACAACACTGCCAACATAAATTATTTATGATTTGAGATGGGTTTAATATTAGTCACAGCACAAAAAAATACTACCTTCCAAGAGCACTGCCTATTTCAGGTGACAGAGACAAAAACTTTATCTTTATTAAAGGACTATTTTTCACCCTAACAATAAAATATATCAGCCTCTTTTTAGCTCTGCCAACTGCCCTTCCCATATAGTATAGTGTTCCTGTATGTAGGCACACCTTTGGCTCTGAAGCTCCACTGAAAAGGAATATTAATGAGGACTTCATTTCCCTCAGCTCAAGGACATGCACCTCATCACCTAGCTCATCTGGGAGTTTGTGACAAGTCAGATTAGAAGCAGTCATCTCAAAATAAGCAGAGGTTATCTTCTGGTTTCTGGAAGCCCTTTTTGAGATTTCACCCAACAAATCCTAATTTTGCTGTATTATAGAGTAATATGCTATGTCAGCAATCAGAAAGTAAGGCAAATTTTGGCAGATTTCTTTCTGAGATAATTTTGGCAAGACAATATTATTTTGCCTGATTCCTCAGTTATTAAAATTATTGAAAAGGCAGCACAAGGTTTAGATTCAAATTTTATTAAGTGTTGGCGCTCACCGGTATAGTTGACTTGAACTCTAGAAGTTAAAAACTTTCCATCAGATGTGCTATGTTGTTTTTAAAAATAATCTCTATCTTGCTGTACCTTGTGTCTTTACTGGTTTTTACCACATATAAATTACCTTTCTATATTTGTGGTAACTTAAAACTCTGTGCTGATTTAAAGACAATTTACAGGTGGCTGAGCTCATGATAAAGCCTTCATATGTTATAAAAGCAGGTTGTCTTATGAATACTGTACACTGAGTGAACACAAGAGAAATGTGAGATCAAAGTAATACGAGTAAAAGTAAAGATAATAAATAAAAATAATAAATAATGACTAATTAGTAAACTAAATAATGCATTAAAAGAGTAAAAAAGTAAATGCAATGTCCTTAATGTGATATAATTGCAGCCACATGTATGCATCACACTCTAAAAGCTCCAAATTGCACTGAAATGAAAATATATAAAAGTATATTAAAACATATAAAAACATATATTAAAATTGTAGTGTATTTTAAAATAATAATGCATTTCACAGTTCACTTTCCATTCCTTAGGCAATGTATGATACCATGATAATATCATCAAAATTAGGTTGGAAAAGACCTTCAAGATCATCGAGTCCAGCCTTTGACCATCTTGTCAACTAAACCATAGCACTAAGTGCCAAGTGTTTCTTAAAGAAGACTGTTTCTTAAAGACTTCCGGGGTGGTGACTCCACCACCTCCCTGGGCAGCCCCTTTTAATGCTTGACAAGCCTTTCAGTGAAGAAATTCTTCCTGATGTCCTGAACCTCCCCTGGCTCAGCTTGCGGCCATTTCTTCTTGCCATGTTCTGGTGACCTGGGAGAAGAGACCAACCCCCACCTGACTACAGCCTCCTTTCAGGTGGTTGTAGAGAGTGATAGCGTCTGCCCTGAGCCTTCTTACCCCCTAAAGCCCAGCTCCCTCAGCCATTCACAGGACTTGAGTTCCAGACCCTTCACCAGCCTCATTGCCTTTTGCTCCAGCATCTCAATGTCTTACTTGACTTGAAGTGAGGGACTCAAAAAAGAACACAGTTCTTGAGATGTGGTGCAATTCATCAAGATACATTATGAAATACATCAAGAAAATTTAGATCTGAATAAAATTTTCCTTGTATGAACACTTCTTATTTTCAACTTTTCTTCGTGTTATATATTTAAGAGAAAAAAAACTTTTTATTTTAGAGGTCTCTGTTACCCTGAGGATTTTTAGTGTAGTGCATGGTGCTGCTAACTTTCAGTGCACATATTCATGGAGGGGAATATTCATTCTGTTGCATGGGCCTCTGTGACAGCCTGTGCAACACAAACCTCACCTTAATACAGGTTTTGTATTGTGAAGAATGCCTTTTGCAAGCTTCTAAAATGGAGTCAATTTCACACTGGGATATAGAAAAATACCATGAAAATTACTATTTGATTAGCAATATCAGTCTGAAAATTAGTTATGACTTAGGAAAGCATCCCTTTTATATAAATCACCGTACTTATCTTTCCTAGGTTAAAGGAATGCTCTCATAAACATGCAGTGCTTTTTTCCTGTGTATTACTAAGTTGTCCTCAAGACATAATCCTACAAACATTGTTCAGCACAGTTTTGCTGAAATTAATGTAACTATTTATAACTGAAAGGACTCAAATTGGAGCTCTACTTATCAGGCAGCAAAGAAAATTACTTTAATGGGCCATTTTGGAGACTTTTCATCATTTATGATTTCTTTTTCCTACCAGAGCCCTCTATGTAGGTTTTTCCAAACAGCAAACTCAATTTTCACTATGGGACTTACTTGTCATATCTATTGTTCTTTTACTTGCAGGTTGTATTTTCATCCTTGGAGCTAGTGGGACTACAGTGGGGCTGAAGAAGGAAAAGGAAATGCCGAGTGTTGTCACCAGTTTTGTTTTGTAGTAAGAGTAGTTGCTAAGGCACTGCCAGGAGATGAGAAAGAACATGGCTTGCATCTTAGCCTGAACAAGTTTAAACCCATGTATCTCACCCCACAGAGAGGAAAGCCGATAGCCTGAAGGTTAGACTGCATGGAGAATGCATTACTCATCTGTCTCACTGAGGGTGGCACAGAAATCCTCCGTGGGAGAGCCAGGGACTCAAAAACACTGTTCTGTGGGAGAAGTGGCTTAGCCCCTGGCTTATATGGGGTAAATGGCTCACTGCTTAGGGCTCCAGCTGAGCAAAGAGAAGGCTTCAGAGCTCTACTCCCAAGCCTAATTTCATTTTTCACACAGTGAATATTTAATCTAAAATAATTGGAAGGCTCAATTTGCTGACCTCTAGGAGAGTGTCATATCCACAGTAGTTTTTGCATGCCCTCATTCCATTAATCTGTTCTAACACAAAGTGTGGCCTGATATGGAGAATTGGCCAGGAGTATAGAGCAATGCCCCACAGAGTCAAGGATATATAGCAGTTCAACATTTTATGGATATTAATATGGATATTTAACATTTTAGTAATCTGGTGAGCTTTGAAAAAGGATTAAAGAGGAAAAACTATGAGATCTGGAGTGCCTCGACTCTGCACGGATTCAGATTCCTGCCAAGCACCATACACTTCTCTCTTTAGCTTTCAACAAACATAGTTGCTTTAGGTTGTAGTAGGTCAAGACAGTTCTCTCTTATCTATAATATTATCTAGTTCTCTAAGGTGGGAATGCAGAGTATTTTTTTCTTCTAAAATACCATATAGAAGTCTGTTGTGATGACAATTTCTTGTCATTAGTATTTCTCCTCCTTTGACCTTCTTTCCTGTGGCTATAGCTGGTCTACACATTTTAAGACAGTTTTCCAACATGAAATTTCTTACCTATTTTTTTTGAGAGGGGAAGACATTATTTTATTACCTTGTTGCCATTTTAGATCTGTGCTAGAACAGCTTATGGCGGAATTTCAGTTGAGAGCAGTAAGTTTTCTACTGGATACAATGTCTGTGGAATGTTTATTTGCCAGGGGAAAAAAAATATTTTTAAAGGAATTGCTAGACAGGAGAAAGTTTTGATGATGCCTGATTTTGCTGTGTACAACTCACATCAGTAATATAACACATTTGAAAGTGGTTTTTTGTAGAATTCTTCCTTAATAAGTGAGGCTAAAGGATGACTTATGGCTTCAAGCTTTTTTCTTTTTTCCAGCTGTATCGTTTTGCATAATGAAAGGACATTGCCTCTGTGTGGCCTCCATTGCTGTTGTGTTGTATCTATGGATACATTATCACTGCCTCTCTGAGTGAACAATTCCAAAGCAGCCATGGAGAATTTATTTGCTGATTACTCACCTGCTATTAAAGTGGTTCCAAATGAAGTGAAATGGCAGACACACTGGCTCTTGGAGGCTCTGTCCAACTATAAAAGGAATTCTGTGTGTTCTCTGCAGTGCTCAAGCAGCTTTGCAGATGCACCATATTTAATTAGATTAGTTTTAATTAGACTGCAGATGCAAAGTTGCATCTGTGTATCACTATTAGTCTTTTTTGAAGCACTTTCAGCCAATAACAAACCCCTATCTCATTTGCATTAATTTAAATGTGTTAACGTTTTGCTTGCTGGAATAATCACTATGGAAGAACATATATAACTTAGAGATAAATCTGTTATTGTCCTGTGGCACCATATGCAGAAAACAAAGTAGCCTAAGAGACAGTCATGCAAGGAAAGAAAAAAAAAGGAAAATATGCTGAAGAATTAATTCACTCTTAAATAAATCTTTCTGAGATTCCATTTATACTTATTTAAATTCCTTTAGAGCACTTAGTTTCCAAGGCAATCTTTGCAAGCTTTGGACTTTATTGATTGCTCATCTACCATTAATGTTTATTTTCTTTATCATCTTTTTATTTTAATTTCTTCATGCTTCACAGAGCCCATTTTCTTCTGCTGCTTTTCCCTTTCTGTTCGAAGCTTAACTCAGTTCTGAGGAGGCGGAGGATTAATTGTTCATTACTGGTGGTGTATAGGTTTGAAAGTGTGGTTGATCAGCTATTGCAAAGTTCTTATTAAGAGAGAGCTTCTTTAGTTAATGGCAGAGTACTTGCCGAAGGAATTGGAAACCTGGGACAGAAAACTCACTGGACAGAAGTCATCAGAAACATGACCCTTGATTTCAGCAGACTGACTTTTAATTCCACGAGTGATTATTTTTCCTAGGTATTCCCTGGCATTCCTTTCTAATTTTTATTTCTCTTTCTGGCCAAACCAGAGGTTAATCACTTCAAATCCATTAAAAATGTACTTATATAGAGACAGTAGCAAGAACTGTGCTGTGTGCCTCTAATGTTAAGATCTGATGATTTTTTTTTCAGTCTCTTTGATTAGCAGCAATGAAATTAATCCAGTAAGAAGAAAAGGGTTTAATTAAATGATTTTAGTAAGTGGGATGAACTCTTGAAAATGAGGGGATGCAGTGGCTTTTAAATAGCAGTAAGAAAATGTGTTCATCAAGAGCAGCTGCTAAGGTTGGCTGTAAATACTGGAGCAAAGTATTACTAGACTGAAAAATTTATTTTGTGATTAAATGTATGCCAGTCTCAGGAGAGAAGTGTACACAGTTACAGGGTGTGGTGTTAAATTCATTGCTCTCAAGGTTTAGTGGCATTCTTTGTGACCTTTAAGCCTGCTGGCTTCCCATTTTTAAAAGGAACATAACATGATTCTCTGATTATGCAACTAACAAATCATTCAGAAAGCAATTCAAGGATAAGCAGTGAACATGGAGTGATGTCAACCAAAGGACTGTAGATTCAAGTCTAGTATAGAACTTTAGAGTCAGACCCTGATGACCGTTTTCTGCAGCAAAATCAAACAAGAATGTCTACTAATTGACTTTCAGACCTGGCATATGGTTCCATTTCCTATTCTCTTCCCAATTAGAAGAAGAAGCTGTGACATTTCAGCATTGAGTTTTCAATGTGCCCTTACAGGAATGCTTCACTTTGTGCAAAAAGTCTGGTCTAGATGTACTCGTAGGATCAATCTGTGCTGAGCAGTCAGGGTCGATAGGACGGAGGAAAGGATGCTCTTTTTGTGAACTGAGCTCATACAACCAGATCCCACAAGGCATGTAAGTACCCAGAATGTGTCTGCTTTTCATTTGGGCAGCATGAGGCAAAACTGACACCTAATGCAGTAATGAACTGGTACCGAGAGAGGGAATTTATTTATTTCTGTCATATCCAGGAAGAATGACTGTCGTGATTTGAGAAAACCTTGCAGCCTACATGGCTGGCCTTCAGACTCAGCACAGGTGAGAGTCATGGGGTCTTAGAACAATGAAAAGCCTCCCAGGCTGGCTGTCCAGCAGCAAGCCAGGTACAGGGATTTGTAATTGAGGTTTTTTATCTGAAATCCCTAATGCGTATCTCAGAGCAGCAGACTGGTTCACCTGTCCACTTAACAGTGGGGAATTAAAATATCCCTTTGAAGGGTAGTCCTTGTTTTGGGTGAATGAGGGTAGGAGTAAAACAAGGCTGGGTCTTCTGATATTAAACTGTTATCACAGCTCACTACTCTTAATATATATAAACTTAATATATTAATTTTATAGTTGGAGTGTTCCTCAAGGAAATGGAGAGACTTAGATTAAATTCCGTCAGTTAGCCAGAAGCTTTAATTTATGACAGCATTTCTAATTCATGCTATAAGTCATGGTATTGTGTAGGAAATAATTCAAACTATAGGCCAAAAATCAGAGGGGAGAACAGATTTCTGGTTCCCATTATCAACATTGCTGAATTTTAGAATCAGCAGCAATCACCAAATAAAATGCAAAAGTTGATGAAAAGTCTTCTTTTTCATGGTTCCTCTGCTGTCCTTTGCATAGTGATACTTCACCCTCTACTACATCATTTTTTTTAAAAGGGTGATCAAAATAGTAGGTGAGATTTTTAGGGAGAGCTGCTCTCTTAAGAGACACACTGACAGTGGTTGTTTTCACTTAACAAGTCCACCAAAAAAATATTGGTACAAACTGTCTCTGTTAATCCACACTGTACAAGAGCATGCGCTGTCCTTCAGGATGATACGTGAGCTATAAAACAGTCTTCCCCAGGCTTCTTTCAGGTCCACATCATCTGAATGTGAAACTAAAACCATCACTTTGGGTTACAGCTGTAACAGTTATAATATACTCTCATGGCCCAGCTGAATATGAGGCCTGACTAGAGCTCATGTAAACTAATTATTTAGGCTAATTAGAAGAAGGCTAAAGCACAGTATGAAAAAAAACATATTCCAGGCATGCTGAATTATGAACTTCTAACATTTCTAGGTAGGCAAAGTGAGAAGTACAGCAGCAGTGAGGAATGTGTTATACGTTTACCTTACAGAAGTAAAGATGAACAAAGAAATAAACTGTAACATGTAGGAAATATGGATTAAAGCATCAAATGCAGTCTGCAGCTTTATCTTTTCACAGATCTAAAATGCTCTGTCTATACATCAACCATATAATATTGAGGCAATTTCATTATGCTAACATGAAATTTACAGACCTCTATGCCTAAATGTGTCCTTGGTTCCTTCAGCAAACTGACCACTTTTCCAAGAAATGCAGATTCACTGGTCTTGTACAGGTATCTTTTAATACCCCCCAGGAGCACTTTAAATTTCTTCCAGACTGAACAAGTAAGACAAGCTTGAATGCCCAGCATTTGCTCTGGGTGTTTTGGAGAGAATTGTGACCTTAGAGTGGTAAAAAATTGCAGCTCTTATAATTGTGGAGATCAGAAAAAAAGCCATGGAGTTCTTGTTCTAAAAAGGACCATCTTCCTTCTTGCGGAGCATGACTCCAGATTTTATTAGATCGATTAATGAGGTCAAATGATGCTTTTAGACTGGTAGCTAATGTAAACCAAATCTATTTATCACTTTGGCAGTGGTTCCTGCAACAGTGTTAATGATCATTATAGCATTTATGGTTATCCACTCAGGAATGGTGTTTTTTGTGCAAAAAGACGCAAGTTAGTAATCAATCATCATCATCTTCATCATAATTGTGCTGCTAAATGAGCTTCTGAGAAAGAAAAGCAACATGGCTATTAACCTTAACCATACCTTGAAAACAGATTTTTTCTGACACTGCTGATAGCTTCTTGCAAAATAAAGGAGGTCAAAATACAAGGCAAGGACCCAACCCATGTTTAGATTCTTTGCTTCAGTCTTTTAAAATGAAACTGAGCACATAAAAAGAGAAAGAAAGGTCAAAGCCTGCTATTTTATTAAATAGCAGGTGAAAACATTTTGTCTGAGGGGTTTGAGTTGTATACAGTCTGTGAATAACCAGATTAAATTTCATTTTTCTGTATTAGCACTATAAGTATCTAATAACATCCAGATTCCATAAAACTGTATTTTTATAATATGTATTCTTATACACATCATGGTGATAGCTGGTGGAACAGAGCAGACAGCTGCAAAAGCTGTTGTGTGCATTCATACCAGTGGTGCTTTCTTAGCAAGTTTATCTTGGCAAGGAATGAGCAAAGGGATTTGTCTTTTGAGGCGCTTTTTTGAGGCAGAGATGAGGTGTGACACGAGAATGGGTTTGTCTTTGCATCCTGGCACTAGGATGAGGCTCAGGATAGCTGGTCTGTTCTCTCAAAATTTGTAAAATTGGTATAAATATCCCAAGCAGCACCTCTGCTTAATAGATAGAGGTCATGAAAAGATTTTAATTGGAATGCCTGGGGCACCAGCCTGGGACCATTGAGTCCTTCAGCACACACCCCCAGGCAGTCTGGCAGACCACACTGCAGGGCAGATGGCCCAGCTGCCCTGACCAGCCAGGCACACACCATAAACCACTGCAGCAGAACCCACAGCATTATGCCCCAGTCTCATGAACCAGTGTCATGTCCATGAGCTGAGCAGAGTGCCTGCCAGGAGTTCACTCCTGCATACCCCTGCATGATTGATACTGTTGATATACAGTCCAGTGTCCCTTGGAAAAATGCGCACATACAATCATGACCAGCCTTGCTTAGTTCTGCTGTGGTGAGCCAAGCCATCCTGAGGTGGAATAGCTCAGTAGCAGCTCCAGCACCCTGCTCTCCCTCTTTCTATGATTGATACATGGTCTGAGCTCTTGCCTGTGTATGGGGCACCTCAGGCACTGCTGGCCATGCACCAAGACCATGATCACCTGGCAGTCTTAGTAGATTTAAAAGGACACCGAACCAAAAAAGTGCATCTTATTAAGGATCCCCAGGAATATATGTGTTGCCAATTGTACTGGCAACAGTGGCACCTAAGTATTATAGGACCAATGACGGTATTACATACAGCCTACAAACAAAAATGATGAACTGTGTTGATGTTTCAGTCATGGTGACTGGGGACAGGAAATTTAATCTCACACTGAAAGTTCAGTGTGAAAGTGCTTGCCATACAACCATTTATGCAAAAAAGCAGACAAGACTATATAGTCTTGTCTGGGGCAAACTACAAGTGCTTCAATAGTACAATCAGCTTAGGCACTTATTTTGGAGGGTCCTGGCAAAGAGAGACACTTCGTTTCCTGTGTCCTTTGTTTCAGGGCCCATCCATAGCCATAAGCTTGGCCATTGGTGAGATGTGAAGCTGCCAAGCTCTCTGGGTGGATTCCCTTCAGAAAGAGGGCATTCATGCCCTAGGTGGACAGGATCCTAGGAGGAGCTTGTTGAGAAGATAGAAGGGCCATTTAGCAAGGGTCACGCACAGGGGAGCTCCGTGATGTGCTTGGATACGCTGGATCCGGCAGTGGGCATGTCTGGTGCATTCTTGTAGGCTGATGGTTGGGAAGGGCACAGCTCTTGTGGGCAGTCAGACCAAGATGGGCATATGCCCACACACAGGCTTGGGCCCTTTCACTGAAAAGCCTCTTAGGCAGGATTGTTCTTTTTTTTGATCTGTGTGCAGTGACTGATCTGGTGAGGCATTTTTTCTGAGTCAGTGCCTGTAGGCACTACCCACATACAAAGGAATGTCTGTTAATAATGATAATATTTAATGAAAGAATCTTGTTCAAAGTTTTACCTGTATATTTAAAATAACAGATCAAAAAATGCAGATATTTGGTTGATTTTACTGGGCGTACACTACTGCCCAGCAAAAGAAATAAGCTTTTTGAGAGATATTCCTGTCACAGAAAGAAATATGGCTTCTTATATGGTCAATTGCTGCCTACATACTGCAATTGTATTAACATAATTCTCTCTGGAAGAAGGAGATTGGTTTTGCTTTTCTCCTTGATTGTTTTTATAATTGATTTATCAGTACTACAGCCATGCAATTAATTTTTGGTAAATCATTCTGGACTCTGAAGATATGAAAAAGGCCCTCAGCCTATTAAAAATTGGTCTTTCTCACTGTTTATTATACTTAAGTATGTGAATGCTTCCTGTTGAACCAATTTGAAAAAAAGAAAAACACCAACAAAGGCTTTTATGTCTGAAAGTATTAATAAATTTTTGAAATTATTTGTTCCCTAAATCCTTAACTGCAGAATACATCTGTTTCTTTAATGAGCAGAGGGCATGTGCAATGCAATGCATATCTATATCTATATATATATATTACATTCTAGGCTGCAGAAGAGTCTTTTTAATCTTTATCTTACCTTTCAGATGTAGAAAAAAGCAAGTTCATCACAGGCCTTTTCAAGGGCTGGATAAAAACAGACGTAAGAACCTGCTTAGTATCTGTTCAAAGTCAATACTATAGCTCTCCTGGTCTGTGTAATGGATAGAAGCAAAAGATAAGATTCCCTTTTCCTAAAGGAAAGGCTGTCATACCTTTATGGGAGAGAGTGTGATTGTTTACAAAATAGAAGTACTTTACATTTTAAGTATTTTTACATTTGACCTGATTTCACATGGAGAGGCTGTAAATTTCAGTGAGACTTTCACCAGTTTTTTTAATGAGGTGGGAAATTGAAATCTGAACTGGCAACAAAGCTAAGGAACAGCAGACCTGTTTCACTGGGTAGCTTCATCAGTTTGGTGTGTAAGAGGAGGGAATTCTGTTTACTTTGTGGTATTCTATAATCCAGTGCTACATCAGAGTGTATGGATTCTAGTTACAGTATTGCTTGCTGGATAATAAAATGGCAATCAGGAAAGAAAAAAAGATTGTTTCTAAAGCTTCAGGTAAGAAGTAGATCCTCAAGTCAGGGCAGAGGGATGGAGGTGTTCCAGGCACTGAAACAGACATTTCCCTACAGCCCATGGTGCAGCTCATGGTGAGGTAGGATATCACCCTGCAGCCCGTGGAGATCCACAGGAATGCAGAGATCCACCTGCAGCCCATGGAGGACCCCACACTGGAGCAGGTGAAGACCTAAAGGAGTTTGGGACCCTATGGGAAGCCTGGACTTCAAGAGGCTCCTCGCAGGAGCTGTGCCCAGTGGGGAATGAAGCCCCCAGTGAGCAGGTTTGCTGGCAGGACTGGTGACCCCGTGGAGGAGCCACACCAGAGCAGTGTGTTCCTGAAGGACTGCACCCTGAGGGAAGGCGCTACACTGGAGCCGGTTGTGAACTGCGGTCCATGGGAAGCACACTTGTTGGAGAAGGTTGTGGAGGACTGTCTCCCATGGCAGGGACCCCACCCTGAAGCAAGGGAAAAATGTGCAAACCCCCTTCTCTGTCCCCCTGCATTGTTGAGGAGGAGGTAGAGAATGTTAGGAGAAAAGTTGATCCCAGGAAGAAGGGAGGGGTGAAGGGAAGGTGTTTTAATATTTGGTTTTATTCCCATACCTTACTAAATTAAGCTAATTTCCCCAAGCTGAGTCTGTTTTGCAACAGTAATGAGTGAGTGGTCTTTCCATGTCCTTATCTCGACGCAGGACTTTTGGTGGTATTTACTTTCCTCTGCCCAGCTAAGGAGGGATAGAGCAGCTTTGGCAGACACCTAGAATCTATCCAGGATTAATGCACCACAGTAGCAGAGCATGACAAATGAAATTAAAGTCTGTTTGTGCTACAGATCTTTAATGATAAAATTAAGTTTTAAGATCCCAAAGGCTTCTGCAAGGCTGGAACATTTTCAGAGCAAGACATGTCATTATCTTCTCTGTGGCACAGTAACTACCCTACAGGTAGTAACTGTTTCACACCAAGGTAGGAAGTGCCTCCTTCCTGTCCTTCAAGCATCACTCTTTTGTATGAAGCATCCATGCAGAAAATCTGAAAGTGGTCCTCTGACTTGCTGCTTGGGAAGAAGCAGAGAGCAGCAGGTGCCCTAAGGGCTGAGCAAGGCTCCTGGCACTGCAGTAATTGAGGTGCCAGTGAGATGTGTTGGAAAGATTACAACCTTAAGGGGCCTGATGCTAGGATGCAGGGCACCTCTGATGTGTGTGGTTCTGCTGTCTTAATGGCACACAGTGCTGATGATTTGGTGTGCTGAAGGGGTTTGTTCTGGCAGTGAGTTTGTGCTGCCTCTGTGCTACCAGGGCCCTAAGCAGTGTTTATGCACCCCAGGGTGGTACTGGGGGTGCCACCTCTGGTGGTATCCAAGGTTGCCATTGCAGCCCAGGCCTTTGCTTGCACCATGTGCACGACATCCTCCAGGCCTTAGCTCCCTATACTTGTGGGTGGGTGCCTAGGACCCGCAGGTGACATGAACTTTGCTGCTCCGATGCTCCCACACTGTTTTCTGTGTTCTAACCAAAGTACTTTTATTTTGTGTGTATGAGTGTCTCCACCTGGGAAGTTCAGATACCTACCTCCTTTATTAGACACTTTGTGATCTACTGGTGAAAATTGCTATATATGAACTGTTTCTATTTGAGAGCTTTGAAGTTAATATTAAATATCAGAAAGAAATGAAACTGGTTCTTACTTTCACTGAAAAATTGATGTACTACTCCAATGTTTGTTATCTTTTAATAGTAGCTATTGTCCTTTAAATCCTAAGTCATTGTGTAATAGCATCCTGTGTTAAGACTGTATGTGTTAAAAGAACATTGGCAAACACAGTTTCTGTAAGCTCATCTTGTCAGAATTCACAAAACTGTTCCTCTTTTGAAGGACTTTACCCCTGCATAGTATTTTATTAAAAGGTATGCAAATTAGCTCTTTATTCCTAGGCAATGGAGTTCATACTTCATGTGGGAATTTATAATATTCATATGTAGTATGCATGATTAATTCTAGAATGCAAGAAATGTGATTCCACTTTCAAATATTGAAATACATTACTGACTCTCATGTTCACAGGGCAGACCAGGAAAATCTCATACAATCTATCCAAATGTTCAAAAATTGAAAAAGAGTATGTAATACCAGTGTTCTTTGCATACAGTGAAATCAAAGATGTATAGGCAAGAAAGAATAAACAAGAAAATCAAACATACATAAGCATAATTCATTTTTCCTATCAGTTGCATTATTTTTGAGGCTTATTCTCTTGATTTTTGAGTCCTGGGATTGATATGACTGGAATATTTTGTCCCTTTGAAACTTCCAGTTCCAAGTCAGATTTTTTTTACTGTTCTTTTTTCCTGCAGTCTATCCATTGAGGTTAGAGGTGCAATCAATATATTGTGGATATCACAAGAAAAGTGAAAGATATTTTTGATGCCTTGAGAGGGTACCTAGAACAGAGGCTAGACAGCATTAAAGGAATAAAATAGGTATTTGTTAAAAAGGCCTTCAAAGGATACGTAAGCAGTACAAGGGCCTGGCCGAGGCCCTACCCAAGATGGACGACGGGTCATGAGTTTTCACACTTTTATAAGTTCTGGTTCATTTACATGTTTGGGTTAATTGTCCAGTTACAGCTTCAGGTTATGAAGTCCCATCCTCCCAAACTGCTCTCCTCAATTCACTGTTCATACTTTTTTGGCCTAAAGCTGCAATGGTTCTCAGGCTGAAAAGGATTGTCTTGTCTAACTACACTGTGAGAGGAACTTGCTAACACTTTGTATGAAGTTCAGAGTTATGTATGAATGCAATACAGAATCTGGAAGATATGAAAACTGAAAATTAAGGCATCATTTTAACCACAGAACAGAATTGCTCACATGATGGAAAGCAGTCATCTCAGACTTCTACATATTTGTTTGTCATAGTTGAATATGAACCTCATGGATTATTTTGTCCCTTTTCAAGGAAGTATTTGGCCTTAACTGTTGTTAGTACATAAAGTTTTTGAAAAATATTCAGCAAACCTCTTTGGCTTCGAGGTATGGTTGCAGGCTCCAGCCTTTTTTATCTTTCCCAGCTGCTCAGAGTGCTCCAGCACTGTCTCTGGCAATTTTCTAGATCCTGAACTCATTTTTTAATTCTAAAAGTTTTATGGCAACAGACATATGAACCTATAAGAGTCATCATTCTAAAAATATTATCTCACAGAATCACAGAATAAACTAGGTTGGAAAAGACCTTTGAGATCACTGACTCTGACCTGTGACCCAACATTACCTTATCAGCTAAACCATGGCACGGAGTGCCTCATCAAGTCTTTTTTAAATACCTCCAGGGATGGTGACTCAACCACCTCCCTGTGCAGCCCATTCCAATGCTCAACCACTCTTTCTGTAAGAATTTTTTTCCAATATCTAGCCTAAACTTCCCCTGGTGCAGCTTAAGGCTGTATCATGTCATCCTGTCACTGGTCACCTGGGAGAAGAGACTGACCCTCGCTCGGCTACAACCACCCTACTGGATTATTAGAAAATACCTTTCACCAAAGTCATTCCTTTCCCTACACTCTTTTCTGTATGAAGTGACCTAGAGGTTTTGCTGGATAAGGGGACTGTTTCATTTGTCATGCTGGCCAGCATTACAGTCATTCCCAAGGGACATGCTATGCAGCAGGACACTGGGCTGCTGGTTCCTCCTCTGGGTCACTGTGTTCCAGATGTGGTGTATCATCTGTCATAGAGGGCAGTGGAAGAAATTTCTGTATTTGCTGGAGCAGGCAGGAGGGCTGAGAGCTGTGAAAGGGTAGGAGGAGAGCTGACATCCCTGCAGAAGCATGGCACTGCTGGGAAGGGCAGCCAGGTGCCAGAGACCACAGGAGGGACCTTGCTGAGGAGCCATGTGGCCACCAAAGAGGTGGTGCCTTGGCTGAGCTGAGAGAGCAGCCCCAAGCAGCAGTGACAGAGCCGGCAGAGCCCAGGGCTGTGCTAAAGCTCTTCTGCTCTTACTCTCTCACAGTCTCATTTGGACTGGGGGTGGAGGGGGGGAATGTGGAGGTTAACACAGGAACTGTTTTCATTGTGATACTTATACAGATGAAACCTGACATTTAAGCTTGACAGCCTTTGCAGTCTCTCTGAGCTACTTCCTTCAAGTAGGAGACATCTCAGCAGCTTTACTTCCTCTCTGGCTGCTTCATCATCCTGTCTCACCTGGACTCTCCCATCTTGCTTTCTTTTGCTTTCTCCCCTAAGTGTTTCCAGAGACAAGGGGCAGAGACTGAGCAGTGAGGAACTGGGGGAGAGAGGGAGAAAAACACATTAAAAAGGGAGGGAGGAACAACACAGACAAATGGTTGTGCTTTGCAGGAAGAAGATACCATGTTGGGTAATTGTATTTTACTTTGACAGAACATATCGCATGCTGTAAAAGGTGAATTAGTACCAGCAGAAATGAACATAAATGACCTGTAAATTACAATAGTAGGTGTGGGTTTGCCCTCAGGTAAATATCTTAGTTCTTTTATGCATTTTGACTTCCAGATTTTGAGCATACAGTAGGCACATCATATTCTCAAACAGCCCAAGCACCTTGGCTAAATTTGTAGCTGTATCAAGGATTACTGTTAAATTCAGTGTGGGTTTATTGGCAAAGAATGGAATGTTTGGTCAGAGAAATTTTACATAATTTTGCATGATAATGTCTAAAAAGCTATAGGCAGGGGTATATTCAGCCAGTGAACTCACCTGATCAGTGCACTTCCACGGGCTGATTTTTTTTGTGGGGATCTTTCACTGTCAGAACATACATCTTACAGCAGAGTTAAGTAATTTCTTAACTTCTTAAGTAACTTCAGTAACTTCTATAAGCTATTCACAGAGAGAGTCTTATGCAACTGCACATGCTCAAAAAATAAAGGGGAGAAATACGAGCCTGAGTGCATTCATTAAGTTATTCAGTAATGGTTCTTTCTAGTGATGGGTCAAAGGTAGCAGCATGAACTTCAACCAGAAAAAAAAAATTGCAGTAGATTGCAGTAAAAAAAGAAAGTATAAGTAATATTTTGCAAACATGCTATTGAAACAAGAAGTCACACATTAGAGTGTCTGGGGTGGAAATGTAGCTGTATAAGCCTGAATGCTAGTATTTAAACCATCAGTATATGCAAGTGTGTATTTTCGGTTTTTGTCTTTCATAAGTCACTTTACTATGTATCAGCATTTTCTTTTCTTTGCGTTGATCACCTTTGTATTCCTTCTGCTGTGGTAGTGGTATCTTTTACCTGGGTCCTTGCTTTCAGGACATTTTCTATAACTAGCTCCTAATGAATGGCAAATTGATTTCCAGAGCACAATCTGTAGGGAATTTCTATACAGAAAGTCTGAATAAAGCTATATATGGAATTTGCTCCCTGATTAGAAGCTGTAAGTGCAAAAAGCTAAAATCAAGCTACGGTTTAATAAACTAAAACTGCCAGTGCACCCATGTTCAGGCTACCAGAGCTTTAGATTACAGCAATGTGCTTCACATACAGCTATTTGGCAGTTGCAGCTTTCTGTTAAGCATCATGCACCCTCTGAAACATAGATTATTAGTATTTATCAATTCCAACATGCTATGGGCCTCTTTTTCAGAATGATATGGAAGCTGCCATCATCTGATTGTCCTTTGCTGTCACAGTCTAAATGGAGCTGCTTATTTGGGAATTTTTGGTGAACAGTGGTTTTGGTATGGGAGTCTTCACTTTTTAATTCAGCTCTTCTCTTCAATTCTTCATTGACCTTCCCTGTATTTGTGTTCTAAGTTCGTAAAGTTTCCTCTGACATTGCACTCAGAAAGGGAAGAAAATCATTAGGATTAAGGATTTTATTCTCTTTCCCAGACTGCAGCACTTTGATGCTGTTTCACATTTTGTGACTTCCCCCTTAAAGTCATTCCTCTGCAGCCAAATGTCCTCCAAGGCATTTGATAATTTTAGATCATCTAGCGGAAATGTCAGTTTTAGACCCAAGGCCTGTACCTCTCCAAGTATTTTGTGTAAAGCCAAATAAGGATGTCTTTATATAAAGGACAAAATTTGTAGCTCTTAAATTGAATAACTCAGTAATACATCCTTCCCTTTGAATCTAGCATGCTCAGAGAATCAAGATTTCATGACAGGTTGTGACACAAGCTAGTGCAGCTCAGTAGAAGCAAGTCAGTGAAATGCAGCAGTCAGTCCTGAGGACTCGAGGTTTGTAGGGGCAGTGCTTTGAATTAGGCTTGCTTTCATGGGCAAATTGCCTTTTGCATCACTAGGAGACCTCTGGGAACATATATTCCCACTCTGTCTATTGTGCCCTTACAGATCGCTGCAGAACACGAGTACAAGCATGATCTATGGGTATGGTCTGGAGATAAAACTTGTAAACAGACTCCTTAGCCCAAACTAAAATGATAAGAGCATCACAGCTGCTTTATTTGTGAAATCTATCAAGTGCATCGAATGACTCACAATATGCACACAACTCTGGCTGGCATTAGTAGAAGGAAGCAACAGAGAGGGATAAGAGAGGTCACATTTAGTTGCATCTGTGTCTGACTGTTGTTCAATATGAGTGAAGTATACAAAATTGGTACCCAAAAATGCCTTGATTCGGCACATTTCTAGAGCTTACTCATTTCAGTGCCCTGCTATTGCCCAGGAGTAAGCCATGTGTTTCTTTATCTCTACACTCTCCTTTTACAAATAGGCTTCGTTCCTGCATTTCTGACTGAAGTCCTAGAGCATACTCTGGATTGGATCAATAACACTAATTCAAGACCTTATTTACTAACTGCTACTCAGCAAATCCCCCCTTATAGATTTGTCTTTAAGAGCTTTGTAGAATCACCAAATCACGTAGACATTCATGACAGCTTCTTCAAAATAAGTATTCTGTATTTTCCCAGAGGAGTAGAACAAAGAAAATAGCACTGAAACACCAGAAAGTTTACACACATATTAATTATCCTTTAACCAATAGCTTTTGCTTGGTTGGGTAAGTATTGCTTGATTCAAAGCACCCCCTTGTGCAGGCAGTCGGTAACACAAGCTGTACAAGAAGCTTCTGGCTCCCTGACACCTTTATCCCTGGGTCAAGATCTGCATTTTCCAGGTCACCCACCCTGATTCATCTGCCACAGAGGTGTTTTGTTCAATGGTTCATGGCCAGAGACCATGTCCTGAGGTTTCAAAATGCTGAGCCTGGTCAAACTGGTATCATATGGATGGAGGTACTCTTCAAACTGTAGGTTCCCACTGTTGTCCACTGGTAAAATATAATTCTATGAAAATCTGGTGTAAGCATGGCTAAAGTCCAACTTAAATTAATCAGTATGGATCTTCAAAATGAGCCACTGCATAAACAGAAATTTCTTATGCTGTTGATAAGATTTTTATAGATACTAGTAACCATTGGTAAACAGCAGCCTGAAAAATAAAAGGCTGCAGACTTGAGTCTTCTAAATTGGCTAGTGACTTCAGTCTCTCCACCTGGAGATAATTTCATAGAAAAGTAGCTTTTGAGACCTTATCTTTTTTTGAATTTAAGGCTCCTCTGGCAACATCATAAACTGGGGAGCACAGGCAGAAAAACTGGAAAGCCTGGGAAATTTGTCAATATTACATAAAATTATTAACATTTTAAAATATTTGCATCATGCTTTTGAAAGGAAACAAACATCTCTTCAAAGCCAATGATAACTGTATGTTTCACCTGTCTTAAATCTATTATTTACATCCATTGATTGTCTGTCGACAAATGCTCAAATGAGCCATTTCCTTGACAGAGATAGTACACTTCTATTGGGAAAAATAATCCATTCCTTTTTCTTTTTTCAAGCTTGAATTTTGCAGTGGTTTTGTAAATGTCCAGATTTTGTGCCATCCCAATTTTTTTACTTTAGTCCTTATGCTTTTTTTAATAAAAAAAGGAAGCATATTTTCTCTGAAGAGATAAGTAAAGAATTCTGCATAACTCTTGGTGTCCCAGATATTAATTCAATGATCATTTAATTGCATCATAAGAGCTATTGGGTGAGATTAAATTACAAACAGATGAGAGCAGACAACACATGTAAAAAAAGAAGCTGAGGTATCTGCAAGTGTTTCAAATGTTCCCCAAGGTACCCTACATTGTTCATGCTCCAGAGAACCAAGGCAGCAGTGCCAGACTACCACCTGATACAACACTTTCAGCACAAAGGCACTTGAATTTACTACCTACACAAGCTTTTTAATCTGCAGGATGCATATGTGTTTATGCTATTAATGCCTACATTCCCAGTCTCCTCAACCCATTGATTCTCACAGTTTACCTGCACTTGATGTGTTCCTCTTCACTTAACTCACAGAGTGGCATCCTGCTGGCAGAACCCCACCCTATATTCTTGCTGCTCCCCCTATTCCTGCTTCAGGCACTGCTGACAAATCAGTGAAACAAAAAGCTGATAAATTTGAGCACATCATTAATTTCCTTTTGATATAACTCCTGTGCATTATCTTAGATACAGTGTTAGGTAAATGCAGTTTCAGGTGCTAAGTGTCTAACAGACAAAGTATACATGGGAAGTTTAGAATTTGAATAGAGCACATAGTTCTTGTGAAAGATGATGGGTTTACATTTCTGAGTGCTGGGTGAAAAAATGTAGAACAGTCAGTTGTGCTACAAAATGGTACTACACCAGTTTTGAAGACAAAATTAAGTACTAATGCATGAAATACAGATTTTAAGTTGTGATAAATGCAGATCTAATGCAGCTTTAACTGCAGACTTGCTGCTGCTGACTTCATAAAATACATCCCATAAACATCTGTTAATCTGTTCACCATTTGTCTCTTACCATTCATTTAGTAATCAGTTCTCATTTGTTCTACATATGGTATAGCTTTCCTTTTATAGCAGCTGCATTTAATGAACAATTGGAGGCACAAAAATATTACAGAAATTATTGTTTAACTATTCTCTAGCATTTTTATCTGTCATTAGGGTTGTTTGAATAAAAGTTAGAAAAGAAGTTCATTAAACACAGAGTAAGGAAGGTGTAGATGTTCTGTCATCTTCCTGAACTGGTAATTTGTAGTGGAAGTTCCAGTGACTATGCTTTGCACTCCTCTTAGCTCCTTTAGGCAATTAATTTTCTCTATTTATACTGTCCATTCCATTTTGTGATTCACTGACGTCAACATGTCAAATTTGATTCACTTTTTGGCTTTGCTCTGTAGCTCTGTATCATATTAGAGACCTTTAGGTAATGCACTGAGTATCTTGCAGACCAACTGAGTGCATTTCAAGATTTTTAGAAAATTATAGGTTACATGATTTAAAATTTTGTCAGGTGTTCTGCTTAAATGTGGAAATCAGTGGTCATTAAAGCTGATTTGTGTGAAGATAATTGCCTTCTGGAGTACTTGTGTTTAAGTATCATCTTAATTGTTTTTTTCCAAAAATTCTGATCTTTAACAGGAACATTTTGTGCTAGTAAGTGTTCTCTCTTATTTATTCATGCTTCAGCCATGTCCTGCATCCTGAACTTCATGAAAAAATGTAACAATCTTTTGTTTATAGGAGAGTACAGGTGAGAATATAGCTGCGTGCTGAAATTTTGCTAGTGTTAAGGGCGTGATGCCAAATAGAGCAAATGCCTGTGGATTGGACAGCCCTTTGTCCTTGGTCAGACTTCACTGGTGACCTTGACCTGCAGCTATTGCGAGGAATCTGCGAATCTGTCAAGTGCAGCAGTGGGCAGAGGAAAAGGGCTGTTCATTAGAACTGACTGCTTGGATCAGATACCATTCCAGGAAAGGGAAATTTCCAGTCAGTTCCACCCGATTCAGCCACAATGCCAGGTGGGTTGGGGAGATAATTAAAGAAAGAAACAAGTAATTGCTTAAATTTGCTGAGCATTTTACAGATTGCACAGTGTAAATATTTTGGATATACTGTTTTCAGATGGTTGATGAATCAAAATAGCTGCAAGTTTGATATGTGACGCCAGACTTGTATATAGATAGATGTGTTAAGTTGGCATTGTATGGGCAAATGCTCAGTTGGGAGAAATATGTAAATGATGACAGGATATTTTAGAAAGGATCTCAGGTATTTCTGCAAGGAATTTTCATTGAAAAACGGCTTTCTCTTTAGTGAGAGAAATGTGCTTGTTTCTGCATTTAACCATACTAACAGTTTACCACCTTCTTTTTGTCTGTGTGTCTTTTTCTCTTCCAGTGCCACCTTGGGCCTTAATAGCCATAGCCATAGTTGCAGTCCTATTAATCCTCACCTGCTGCTTTTGTCTCTGTAAGAAATGCTTGTTCAAAAAGAAGAACAAGAAGAAGGGAAAGGAGAAGGGAGGGAAGAATGCTATTAACATGAAAGATGTTAAAGATTTAGGGAAAAGCATGAAGGACCAGGTAAAGTACCTCTCTGTTTCCTGAACTTCTGGGTTGCATTTGAAGGTTCCTGTTTGATGTGGCTAGAAAAAGCTGTGCTTGTTGTCTCAGTAGTGGCTCTCTGAAGAGTGGACTGATTGACAGCATCTTCTTAGTGATATCACAAGGGATAAACCTGGGTGTGGCATCACTGATGAAGCAGCCAGCCAATTTCATTGCTCTGCTAAAAAAACATGAGCAGGCATATAATGACTCATCCTTAAGGGGCGATTTTATCAAGGGTATCCTGCTTGCTTCAAAACCAGAGCAACTATGCAATTTTCACCATACTTTTTTCAAGACCTAGTACAGTGTTTGTATATT
Organism: Poecile atricapillus; assembly: GCF_030490865.1. Lineage (NCBI taxonomy): Eukaryota > Metazoa > Chordata > Aves > Passeriformes > Paridae > Poecile > Poecile atricapillus. The sequence continues at coordinate 37,610,951 of NC_081289.1, read as the reverse complement.
TTACTAACAGTATTTCTGAGATTACATGATAAAGAAAAGTAGTTGTGAACTCTAAATCTCTTTTTACACAAAAGTTCAGCTGAGAAGGAAACAATAGTATAGAGACAAAAATGAGAGTCAGAAACAAGGGGAAATAATGAAAAAGGAAAACCACAGGGACATTCAATACAGTGATGTTTGGAGAATTCATTTTGTGCTAGAGAAGAGCAGATTAAAGATAATAGGCCATACTGGGAGCTGTAAGGCAGCTGAGTAACTTGGAGAAGAAGATTAATATCATGTCCTTTGAGAGCAGCATCATTTTCATAAGGGCAGAAAATCTTGTCCTTCAGATCTGCTTGGTGGAAGAGAAGCAGAGGTTGCAGGGCTTACTACTAAGGGCCACAGACTCTACCAACACCTTCCTGAGAGAAAACAAAGCTTTTTATTCATGGGATTTTAGTATTGCCCTTCGTGGAGCAAACTGTTGGGAATAAGCAGCAGAATGACGAAATAAACATGAAGTATCTGTTTGTCCTCAAAGCTCAGAAATTTCCCAAACTAAAAAGACAAAGAGCTTTTTCAAGGAGGATTGAAGAAATTTAGAAATTGCTTTGCAAACCCTTGTAAGTAGGAGCAAATAATTTTACAGATATTGCCTAGTCAAGTCTGCATTCCCAGGACTCCTGGGGAAGTTGAGCTACAGCAACAGGAGGGATTACCCACTCAAAAAGAGAGGATAAAAGCATGTTGAGGAATAAAATGATTCCACCATTTGGGATCTAGTATAGAAGAAAGCTGAGCTGAGGGCAGGTTGATCAGAAATACAAGTCAGAGCTGGGAACCCAAGAACTAGGGCCAGCTGGTCAGGAACAGGATACAAGAAGAGAATCTTAAAGCACGGTAGCTAAAGCACGTGGACCAATACAGAAGAAGTGCTGAAATGGCACTGCTCAGTGATGGAACAGCCACCAGTGTGGCTCATGAGCCCATCTTAAGAGTCCTGGAACAGGTTAGCATGCTTTTGCAGGCAATTAGGGTTTAGTAGAAGAGCAACATGGGGAGAGTGGGTGAGGAAGCCTTACAAATCTGATGATGAGCTGCAATAGATCACATGAGAGGAGTCAGAAAGGAGCTCAGGTAAGGGGAGGAAAAGTATGGATAAGTGTAGAGCTATCCAAGACACTTCAAGTTTCAGTTTCAGAGACAAGAAGATAAAAGCCAGTGCTGGAGACCCTTACATCCCCATTGCAAGTGGAGTACTTCAAATACTGCACTGGTGCACAGTTTGAGCCTTGGTTCCTCCTGGAGATACAATGCTTCGTGTGCCACACCGGTGTATTGGAGTAACACCAACACAAGACAAATTCATACCTGAGAAAAGCATCCTCAGTACACAAAATCACTAATGGAGATGGAGGGATTCCAAGGTTAGAAAGATTAGTAAGACTGAGCTCAAAAAACACTAGAGCAGAAATTAGGAATTCTCCCTTGAAGAAGATATGCTGGTGTTTTTTTTCTCCCTATGATGAATGTGAAATGAACCCCTCTTAAAGCACTTTGATTTAGAATTAATCCCTGTATTTGATGTATAGACTTTGTTCTGAGCTTTTATTGCTAAGATATTGTGAGATATTTGCCCCTCAATGTATGGAAAATCAGATCATCAGTTGTTGGGTTATCCTAGGCTACTGTTAGCTAGCTCCTCCCATTGAACCCAGAATAATTTGAAAGAACTGCTTTGATAATGCTGATGGAAAAATTTCTTGAGAACTTCGTTATGTCCTGCTAATGATAATAAGCCTAATACATTGTCATAGGATAAATAATGTGCAATTTGTTGATTGATATTTATGTGGAATTTGTTCCATATCATGTAAGACCTTTGTTGTATTTACAATGTATTATTAAGTGTTTTTAATTATATTCATTAGGACCTGGATAAATGACCATGGATTCTTGGAAAATAAGTATTTGTAATGCAAAATTACATATTTTATTGAGTTCCATTTGTATCTTTTTAATGAGAAAATTTGATAAAAAGCTGAATCCTGCATCTTTTGTCTACAAAAAGAGCTGAGACTTTGAAACGTTGCACAGATAGGTATTTTAAGATGATTCCATTAAAAATAATTGGTATAGTTATTTAAACTTACATTTGCCTGGATATTTTGGGATTTAACTGGCATGTTTTGTTTTGCACAGTTAAACCTAAGGAGGGTAGATTCACAATTGATGTAAATGTCAGACCTTTAATAAGCAGATCACCAACTCTCCAGCCACCTCTCCTCACTGTCTGGGATTTCAAACCCAGGCTAAGAGGTTCTTATATTAGCACCTTAAATTCATTTCTAGCAGTCTGACAGTGTGCAGATTTTAGTTCCTTGGCATTCAATAACTTTTGCCAGCTTGATTCCTAATGCAACATTTTGGCTGTCATTTTTTCTGTATGACGTGTTTTTTATTCTAACAGTTAATCTTGACTTATCAGTGCAGGTTTTAATACACGTAGCTGAACTCAAGGCAATGCTAAATGTAGCATATTTCAGTTAAGAGAATTGAAGCACTTTTGAGGCTCTGGCATAAAACAGAAAGGGGAATAATAAGAATGCCTTTTAGCTCTTCAAGGAAGCAAAATGTTAAATAAGTAATTGAAGAGTAAGATGTAAATTTAATGCCATTATAAAGGGCAGCATACAATAGTAATGTTGTCAAAAACTGAAAAACCTACTTCAGTCATTGTTAGGCCTGATCCTGCAAGTGCTAATTACTTCTGCTTTCAGCTAAGAGTGCATAATAGCAGGCTAGTCACGTGGCATCTTGCTGGATCCTAGTTCCGTAGGCACATGAAGCTGAAAGAGAGTGCCATTTGGTAAACTGAAAGCAACAGCTCCTGGAAATATATTTTTTATATTAGTCTGGATTTTTTTTGTTGAGAACTACTTTTATTCATGCCCATCCATGCCAAATCATTATAGAGCCATGTAACTTGGCATAGTTCAAGATCCTTTTGGCACAGAGACAGTCAGCTCAAAAGTTACACATGAAAGCTAGATATTACAGAAAGGGAATAAACTTTTTGTCTCCTTTGGAATATTTGTGCTTTGAAATACCTACTTCCCTAAACACAATTTCAAAAGAGAACCTGTCTTTATATGAAGATTATCAAAAACTGTAGCTGAGGTGGAATGGGAGATGAGTTGAAAGTAAGGTTAGGTTTTCAGTTTTGAGACCCATTTCCATTGTAAGCAAGGCTTACTTTTTCAAGTCTAGTATACAGCTCTACCAAGGGCCACGGGGAGGATTAGATTCCTTCTAGGGAAGGCAAAATTGTTAATGAATGTACAACTGTAAAAAGGTCATTTCTCCATGTTTTTTACTAACGTTTGTGTGTGGATGTTTTAATTTTTATTTCTTCCTCCTATGTCCTCCTTGTCTATGTTGTGTCTCATGACTGTTCTGGATTGTCACTTGCGGTAGGTTTATTTTGCTATTTGGACGCACCTAGATTTAAGCTCTCATGCGTAGTCTCCTGACAGCTCTGTCTCCTTAGCAGAGATGGACATGTAGTAGCTTTGATACACACATCAAGAGGCTGAACTAAATTGATTGGGTATTTTTTGGTTGGATATATATTTGAGGAGAGGCTGGAGGAGGGTGGAAGAAAAGAGGTTATCATTCCTTCTATAGTTAAATATTAAGTCAAACTGTACCAGAAAGCTCAAGTTTAAAATTGATCGGCACATAAAAATAACTTGCTAATTATATTTCCTTTTTGTATAAATGTCACCACATCAAAAGTAGACAGAAGCAATGTGGGTTTTTTTAATGTCTTAGTTTCTAAGTGTTGCTAAAATGACTGCTGTGTCATGAAACTTGCTGTGGGCTCTCACATCATCTCAGTACAGTGCTCAGGAATTAAATTCTTAGTGTTCCATACTAAAGTGTTTTAAGTGGTCTTAGTACAGATTTCTGCTGGTGCAACATAGTGACAATTGGCCCTAGTGTTTTTGTGAGATCTTCCCATCATGGTTTTCATCTTCATAACTTTGAATCTCTACAAATGCCCCTGGTGGCTCCCACTACATTTTTTCTTTGAGGGGAAAAAAAAAGGCCCTGAAGACTACTTCAGAGATGGTGTAACAGCTTCAGATTTATTATGTCTGGATTTAATGCATTGGTACAGCAAAATTCTTTATTAAGCTCAGCCTGTGGGCTAAGAAAAGGAATAGACATAATCATTTCAGTCATAAACAACAGCACTGAGAACTTACTAAAATTTAGCCCTATTACTTGGAGAGTAATTGTTGTGGTCTGAACATTTTATTAGGTCACAGAGCATTTGTAGAAAAGGAGATTCAATAGTTCAGCCCTTTCTTATTGCATCAAGCTAAAACACTGTAACAAGTGAAGAATTTTTGGTTTATGATATGTGTGTTAGATGAAACAGAAGATTTGGCATTAAGTGTATGTACAGCCTGGAGTATGAGTAGTATGTTCTTGGCTCTACTACTGACTTACTGTGCCCTTGAGTCATCCACCTGACTTCCCTGTATGTTTGTTTATCCTTTACATAGGCCTTCCTTTTGCATTTGAGTTATGTACTAACTTAATCAGAATATTCTGATTAATGTTCCTCTCTGAATAGCTGGTGTTATAAAGTGATGTGACAGTAACAGCTGCAATTGCACACAGCCAAACTTCAACATAAAATGTTTTTTATTAGACTGATTCACTTTACGATTCCAGCTGTTGATCATTGAACACCCTTGACCTCTTGTAGACAAAATACTGAAGGACCATGACTTTTAGTGTTAGGTGCCCTGAAATATTTCAAAGTAGAGTGCATTGACTTGGCAGCATGAAAACAATAGCCCAAATGAAGTCAGAAAAATCCACACTGACATGCAGAGAGCCTGGATTTCATTTGAAGCAACTCAAGCCTTTATTGCCAGAAAAAAATCCAGGAGGATCTTTCTGAGGGAGAGGAGCTCTGTTGCTGGCAGTGGTCTTTTCTTCTTCTGCAGTATTTGGTTACACGCTTGTTTGTTTTCCCAGTTGAATGCCTAGAGAATAGTGAGTGTGTTTGTTCCACAGTGCTACCTGCCTTGGTGTCAGCATGCCAGTTCCCATTTGTTGTCATTTTCAGCCCGTGGTGCTGTAAATGCTCACTGTGGCTTATCCACAATGCAGTGAGACATCTTAATTCACGCTCAGAAAGATGATGTGCTGCAGAGCCACTGCAGTGGAGACACTTAGTCAGAAACAATGGGGATGAGACGTCTTAGAGGACAAGCCCAGTAAGTTTACTGTGATAGTCAAAGTGGATTGACTGAGTCCTTTTTGTATATTAATTCAATCTCAGCCTTGACCAGTTGTCCTGTTTTTTTTACCTGCCTCGGAGACAACTGTGCAGTGTGCATAAAACTTCCTGAAAGATGTGAATAACGTTTATGAAGATAAAATGTTATAGATGAGTGTTTGTGTTCTGCAAATAGATTTTCTGTAAAACTCTTTTGAAATTTAGATTTATATTAGACTTTAGAAGCCTAAAAATATGGCAGCAGTAGCTGTGAGACACAAGACTGGGCTTATTTGCATTCCTGTCTCTCCCTCTCAGTCACTCCCAATGGGAGTTTGCTTTGCACACTTCCAAAGTTTGTTTTTCTCCTTTGTTAAACTATTTTTTTCTGTAAAGTAATTAATTTGTTACTTCTGTTGTAACCTACTGTACTTTTAGGGTCATACAAAGATGCAGATCCTACTCATTCTTTTACATATCTCATTTTCTACGTTAAAGGTCTTACCACTGTAAGCTTCCATTTCCAAGGATTTTTTTTTTTTCATTTTCTTGATTACCAGACCAAATTCTGAATTCTTTATTCAAGACCAGAGTCTGCAAGTTCCTAATGGAGTGGCATTTAGGAAGTATGAAATTAGTCCTTAAATTAAGTGACTTGAATCAGACTCTCAAGACATTTACCTATAGCGACAGACAGCAGGGAGAGCTAAACTCCTACGCTATGTCTGAAGTTACTGGGTATGCATAATCTACAACAGGAACAGCCGTTCATATTAATGAGGTGTACATTTTTTAAAAATTAAAATAAAAACTAAATATTTGGGGATATTGCTTTCTTTTCAAGCAAGGGTATTTATTTTTAAAAAATTGATAAATAATAAATATGAATAGCAAATAGCCTTCAAACATGAGAATATTAGGTACTTAATAAAGTCCTATTTAGAAGATGATCCGAGGGTTATCTCTTTTTAAGGAACTAAGCCATTAGAATAGGTCTGTGCCAACTTTTTCTCCATAGATCAAAGCGACACTCAGACAGTAAATCATGTCTGGTTATATTTAGGTTAATTTTCACTATCAAATACATGTAGTCCTAATTATATAGTGTGACAGATTTTCCAAACGGAAATAAATGTAGTACTCTGAGTGGTCCTCCCAGGTCAAGGAGCCAGCTCTGTCCCAAAGCGTGCTTCCATCTGGCCCACTGCCATTCATCTGGGGAAGATGAAGAACAATTGATGGAGCAGCATGCACTGGCCAAGCAGCCTAAGGCTGCCTCCCACTCACAGCCTGCTGCTCAGTGCAAGCAAGCGCTGCCTGCCATATGGCAGGTGGGGGCAGAGCACAGCAGCGTGCTCGCAGGAGTGCCTGCTGCTTTTAGTTGGTATACATGGGCCCTGCTTTCAAAGCACAGCCCTGACCCACAGGATGAACTTCTAAAATAGGCTCCCAGGTTGAGACCAGCTTCATCTTTTTTCAGCCTATAAACACTAGCTATAGGTGTTTATAAAACTTCAAAACCAGGTTGATTTGTGAGCTTAACAACTCCAACTTAAATTAATATATTCATATTTTACACTGAACACCTGCACTGAACACCTTCTGTACTTTTCTGTTGCACCAGATTAAGTTGGTATTTTAGCACCTAGACAATTCAGCAAGCTCTTAAACTGAATATGATGACCTCATGTCATAGAGCTCCTAAAGAAAGAAAACCTTTTGAATAACCCAAGACCATTTAAAAGCTGGATAACAAGCAAGGAAGTAATCAAGCAAGTCAAGGCGTTGCATGCTGAACCCAGCAGGGTTTTTCTCATTGTGTGCATCAGTGTGGCCCACTGCTGGTATGTGAGGCCAACATTCTTACAGCAGTAATGGCAAAGTAGATTGCACAATGACCAAAGCCTGGCGCAGCCACTGGAAACCCAGGCGCAACATGCTCTTTAAATTAATTCATGGAGAGAAAGCAGATGCTGAATGAATGAAATGTTGCCTTTCCTTCTGAGGGACTCTGATAGAGAGCATGTTACAATTGCAGGCTTGTCTGCTTTGTGACAGGGAACCAGACAGAAATTTTTAAAAGCTTTTGTTTTCCCTTGGGATAAAAATTGGCCAGATCAATATTATTGTGTTCTTGAATGGGAAAGACATTGATAAGAGGTGCACCACCATTAGCAGAAAAGCAGTCATTTCTAGTTGTGGAGGAAAAATTGCCTTTCCAATAAATTCATTGTTGGACATGGCACAGAACATTCCTTCTACAAAATCTTCCTGTTTTCTTTTTTCAGCTCACCAGGCATTGCACAAGCCTAAAGACTGGGCATCATTCAAACACTGAAACAATATTTTCTTCACCATTCCAAAAGAAATGATGGAAGGGCAGGTGGATTTGGTAATCAGGACAGCAGCATGCACCATGCAGCAAACAGTTAGAGGCTGCAGTCAGTGTTTTGTTTTGCTCCCCAATGTCTCTCTTCCTTTCTTAATGGTAACTTGTTTCCTTAAAAGTGAGGCTGCAGGCCACCCCATGAACAGGAGGAACCCTAAAAATTCTTTTAATGAAAGCATTTCTTTATATACAAAAGTGAAAGACACTTTGCATTTTAAATGGTTTGCAACATAAACTAGTCATTAACAGGACGTGACTCAGTCGCGACTGTGACCTCTGCCTCTCAGTACAGAGGCAAGTACCCTTGCTCCCCCAGCAGCTTTGTTACCTGAGTCGGCCATCACTTTGCTTTCCTGAAGCTTCTGCACATGTGGAATCTGGAGGCAGCCAGCAGAGCAACTGCCCTTGCAGGCTCTCTCATTTTCTACACATAGTTTGGGGAAGGATTAAAGTAAAGTTGTTTTAAGCCCCAGAATCTCTTTTGTGGTTTGTGGTTGATAGTGGGGCAAAGCCAGTGGCAAGGTGCGGGGCTTTCAGTGGAACTGAGCTGAAAGCAAGGGATGTTTGCACTGTCAGGACGCAGTCTCTCTGGAGAGAGGCTTTTGTCAGCTAGGGGAATGAGAGGGAGAAAAAAACCCAGGAAGTGTAAAAACCCACTACAGGGTGTGGAGTTTCAAAAGAATTGAAAATTAAGCATTTTCTTTAACAACTCAGAAGAAAAGAGGAGGCTGCAAAACCACCCTTAATAACGCTATGGAAGTGAAGATGCAACCAGCAGATTGAACAGTGGATCTCAAATTGCTGTAATTTAGCCCTTTTTGTTGTAAGAATTACTACTGCACAGTAGTGGTTCTGATTTCAGTAGACACAGATGTATCACCTTGAAATGTTTGTACTGGATTAACACTTTCTTGGTGCATTCCTACACCTGCTTACATATAAACCTATTTTTCAGATACCTGTACACATTTGAGAGGGCGTAGACATTTCACTGTTGCATGTTTCTGCATCTGTAATGTAGAAATGAAGAAACTGCTTGAGTAAAATTCATGGTCACCTCAAACTAGAAAAGATAAATCCAGTCTCCAGCACAACGCAATTATGCATTTCCATGTTGGATATTTCACAGAAAAAACATATAAAACATATAAAATGTCATGAGGTTAAAGAAAATGTTAGAGAAGACAAGGCCTACATTCTGAATTCTTTGCATCTAAATCCAGTCTTTCTCAATACAGTTTATCAGTTGAAAAGGCTTGATGAAGAAGCTTGCTTATAATTAAAAATATTTTATTGTTTATAAAACAAATAAAATATAGCTACTTACTTTAATTGATTGTAGCAATGCAACAGTAAGATTCAATACAGTGTGATGCAGTATGCTGTAAATTGTATGTATGTAGTAATATTCCATTAAATATTGATCTTTCATAGAATCTCAATGCAAAATTAAAATCTCTCTGGGGTGTTTCAAGTACTTTGAAGGAAACCAATTCTTCTTCCTCTTTGGAACTCAGCAGCTAAATCAAACGTGAGAAACTGGTGCCTCTTTTGACTCAGCTTCTTCCTGAAGCATTAGCCTCTAGTTTGAAAGCAAATTCCTCTCTTAACAGTAAACACTATTATTTACAGACTGCTGTAGAGATAATAATTTGTCTTTTTTTCCTCCCCCCAGTGCCACAAACTTGTCCATATCCAAACATTATTTCTTTCTTAGTGTTTTTTCTTAGTGCTTCACTGTTCTGAGTCAAGGTCAAGAAGAATCATGTAGCTCCTCAGCTGATGTCAGTCATGTAGAATGTTTTCCATCTCTCATGGAAATAGCTTTCACCTTTCCAGTAGGTTTCTCGTAACCTGTGGAGACGAGTTTCTTAACCATACAGTGTTTTCTGCCTGCACGTCAAAGCTCCCTTGCAAGAGAGATGTTAGCTTCCCATTACACTTTCTGTAGTCACAGTAAGAACTTTTTTCACATTGAGCTACCCACAGCTCTGTCATCTGGACTGAACAGTTTTGCAGAAGAGAATGTAGTTTTCCCAGAGAAAGTATGGATTGAAGAAACTATTGCCTTGAGGGACTGTTTACAAATTCCTCTGACTTGGAAATTAGCGTGTAAGGTTCTTTTTGCATTCTCACTTTTCTCCTTGGGGAATGGCCACAGGATATTTCCTCTCAAAGAAAATCCAGGTCAAAAGGAGATGGAGAAACAGAAAGTCCAGTATTTGTCCTAGAAACACTAATGTACTGGAGCTGTATATCATGCTTTTATCATGGAGTCCTCCTTTAGTACCATACTGGGATGATTCAGAGCAGTGGATGTTGGAGTTAACATCCCACTCTGACTTACTGTTTCCTGTTGTCTCCAGGCTCAAATAAACCTGGTTGCTTCAGATGGATTGAGTCACATCTCTTTTTATGATCACAAAACCTTAAGCTTATTTTTATTACCAGAAGCAAGAGTATTTGGCATAACCACATCACTCCATATCCTGAAAATCCCATGTACAGTCTGCCAGAGAGCCTGTCAGTTTTCAAGTGTCACACTTCTTGTACTAACAAAAATGTTGAGCTATAGTCAGGAACTTACTAAGAGCTCAGTGATAAAATGTATCAAACCAAATTTCATTTCAGGCAGTTCAGCCTTTCCAAATAGAAATAGTTTGTTTTAAAAAATACTACTCTTCCAGTCTCACAGGTGATTCTATCCGTCACTGACCTTTCCCACCAATCTCATCCAGGTACAATGTAATTTATGTTTCTAGCAGAGAGTCCATCATTCACTAACATTCAGATATTTACCTGAGACCCGGATTCTCAGCTCGCAAAAATCAAAGCTGTTGGATTGGTTTCATTTGAGCTATGCCAACAGGATTTCTAGCTAATTTCAAAAGTAGAGAAGTAATTGCTGAGTATCATACAGTTTTGAGTCTGACCTTTTGAATTTAGATCTGGCTTCTGGAGGAGAACATTTTCTACTTCAGAGATGAATCTTCCTTCTTTCCAAACCCACACAACTGTTGTGTGGCCCTCACTGTGTTCAAGGCTGAGTGAGAATGTTAATGCTTTCATGTTTCATCTTTCCCAAACTACTGTCATCTGTGTATATAGCTACTCTCAAGCCTTGCTGCCTTTTCAGAGAGCTCCAGCAGCAACCTATTGTTAAGAAATGCTGTAGGTTTCCTACAACACAAAAAAACTACAAGTGCAGAAAAATTACATTGCAACAAAGAATACGTCTTGTTCTGGCACTTTGTCTGTCTGTGGAAGCAGAAGCTTCATATAGAAAGAACCTTCATTCAGATAGGGCTCTAACAGACAAGTATACTGTTTGCTGTAACATGCAAATAACAATTCTGGATGAATGTTCAGTATTGATTCTTTCTTTTCACACTCTCAACTTTACTTCCACATTTTCCACAATTTTTCACTACTTGCCTCATCACTTTTGTCTATTTTTCACTTCTTATGCAGAAAAGAATCTGCTGGAATAAGATCTACATAGTTCATTATGGTTCATATGGTTTAATAATTGTATGAATTACCTTTTACACAGTAAAAATACTTCTGCTTTCTGGTACAGGAAAAAAAATACATAATTTAGTATTTTAATTATGTATTAAAAATATGTATATATATATTTATATATAATTTAGTATTTTAGTACTTTTAATTATGTATAAAATCTAACTGCTGTGTCCTTTAAAAAAAAGGTTTTATGCAATAGACATAGCTTGCGACCAGTTCTGTATTTCTTTATTTTTGTGTTTCTTTCTAAGCAAACTAAAATCAACTTGCAATCAATTTGGTTCAGCCAAGCTTTATTGCGAGAATGAATAAAAAGGAAATTGGTCTCGGGAGGGAGGGAAAAGGAAGAACATGCATTTGCTAATGGCATGGTGGAAACTTTGCTTCCATATTCATTCTAAAAAACATGAAAAATGTTTGGCATATGATTGTAGAGAGAGCTCATCCACAGCACATGCTCTTTATCACAGTAGTCCTACAGAAATGTTTTGCCGAATGTAAACAATGCACAGCATGTACAACCAGGTTTGACATTGCCAAGATTCTTAAGTTGAATGAATGCGTGACTTTGCTTATTTAATAGCATGTTTGCCTCCTTGTGCTTCTTTAAGAGCCAGTCTGATCCCAGAAGAACTATTTTTTCACATCAAGATGATATTTTGTTTCTACTTTCAGGTTTTATAACAATTTGTGCTTGTTATAGTCCAAGGAGCTTTCTTCCTACTTCCATTGCTTGCTTGCTGATTTATAACATCTTACTGAGCAACTCAGAAAGTAGAGATATATATGAAAACTGCATATTTGAATTTCTGCTGTTATGCTTGCTTTTAATTGCTCTAAAATAGATTTGAGGATCATGTCTATTTTAAACTGCTACTTAACGGTTTGCCTCATTTATGAATTTTACATTTCTTCTTTCTAGGCTCTTAAGGATGATGATGCTGAGACTGGGCTGACTGATGGGGAAGAGAAGGAAGAAGCTAAAGAAGTTGAGAAGCTAGGGAAAATACAATATTCTTTGGATTATGACTTCCAGAACAATCAGGTTTGAAACAACCAACCTGTGACATTTCGTTTCTGTGTGTGCAAGTGGAGAATGAATACATTTAGTTAAAGTAGATATTTCTGAAATCCTTACTACTCTCATGGAGTAAAGGGAGAAAATAAGACAAAAAATTCATTACAGAGGTACTACTAAATTGGTACTGAATGCACTTGGACTTTATATTACACCTTTAATCAAAAACTGAAGATTCAGTTTTATCTAATGACTATTAACAACTTAAATTAAAGCATCACCAACCAATGTCAATCCATGTAAATTACAGGGTTTTCATGCAGTCACTAAAATGTAGCTTCAGCCTTCAAGTATTTAAAATGTAAGCAGACAGAAATGGGAGGGAAAATAGAGGGACGTAAAGGCAAGTTGATTCACTGGGTCTTTTAGAAGGTTGGTAAAATTTATTTCTCTCACTTCATCAAGTGTGGGCTTTTGCAGTAGCTGCATCGGGTTCTGTTGCTCTCCATGAGAGTACACTTCCTAAAATTCTAGTCTCGAATACAAGTTCAAATAAAAAGATCTGCACCCCAAAAAGCAGACCAGAAAAACAAGACTGTAAGGACTCGTACTCCTTCAGTACTCTGCTCTGAAGCTGGTAAGACTAAACTTTGGCATACTTACCAAGTTTTCAGAATTAATAGACACTATAATGTGTAGACCTAGAATTGACCAACTTAACAGGTCTGGCCACATGCTGAACTAGCACATATTTTATTCCCCTCCCTGGTCTCTTTGCCAGGGATCAGTTTGTCAATTAAACCAATTCACAGCCTCACATTAAAATTCACTGTGCTTAATTTTGGCCCAACACATACAACTCATCTGAGTTCTTCACTTCTACTATGCATGTTCCAGTAAACTTGAGAACACATATCCTGCATTTATTTTTTTGACGATTTCAGTCAAAATCACATAATTCTTTTCTGTTTAAGGAAAGAAATGACTACTGAAGGTAAATCCCTTAATGAAATTAAGGGAAATTTAAAAAAAATTCTCTGTTAGCAGGAAGGTATTTATACACAGCTATGACCTGCATAATAAGTAGTATTTGCCTGAATTTTCAACAGTCTTCTGATTAACGGTGCTTGTTTTCCAATGCAAGAGCTAAAAAGGGTTCATAAGCCTTTCAAGAAGTTGTTGTTAAAGGAGCTTTTCCTCAGCTCCCAGAGCAAGCTGCCTGACCATGTGATGAGTCACACTGATCCCCCTTGAAATCAGTATGAAATCATGTAGACCCTTCACAAGCAGAAGATTTAAAGAGGAGAAAAGGAAAAGCTGCAAATGAATTCTGAAAAATGGATTTCAGTTTCCTTATACTATGAAAAAATATTTTCAGTGTGAATTTTATTAAAGGGAATGTTGATTTTATGAACCATATTTTGCAAAGGAAAATAGGATGGAAGAGCCACAAATCTGTAAGTCTGTATTGTATTTAATTAAGGTAATAAATTGTCTGAGTTGTGGATTTCCATTTTGTTTTGCTTCTCTAAGCTATGTTGCAGCTTGAAATTTGTCAAAGGATAGATGATGTAAAACAGTAGGAAAGGGGATTCAATTACGTTAACGTACTGCAATGGCATGAAACTACAGTCCCAAAATTTGGCTAATATATTGCTCAGAGTTAAGAATACAAGATGACCAATGAACTCTTCAAAGCACTATGCCTCAGTTTTAGAGAGAGAAATTGTAAAGGGGAATTGAATTGCTTTTCCACTCTGTTAACTAAAAATCATAGACTTGTTTTTCACTCTTTGATGTGAAAAACTTGATGTAGATCCTGAGCCTATTCATGTATTTATGAACTGTTATGCATTTAGAATAGAAATGAGATCCAAAAGGAGAAGTGTTTCATACAGCAAAAGGGAAATGTTTCCTGGAGGTTGAGTCCTATGTGGGAAAGCATGTAGGCCATACTGTGAACTTAAAACTGTCCAACTTTTAAGTCCAACTTTGAGGAATCTCTTAGAAGCTAGAAGTTTCTTTCACAGATTGACTATATTTTTCTGTACTCCAATTGTTAGAGTTCCTGTTTCCAATTTTAAACAGTTCATCCATGAGGGAAGCAAATATATTCTTATTGAAGCGCTGATTTAGAAGAAAGTATTCTCAGATTTCATTTCCAGTTCGTAATATCTTCAGAATGACCTTGAAGAATCACTTCAATGCTTACTTTAGTTTTGTATCTATGAAGCAAGATTAAAAGTTGTTTTTTTTTCTCAGCTCCATTATGCTGATGAGGCCTCATACAGTCTGGGGTGTCTAGAAGACATGACATTACATGACATGACATGACATAACATAACACAGAATAAACCTTCATTTATAACACATAAAAATCAGCCAAGACATTTACAAGTTCCACCTGTGCTTCAGTCTAATCTTTAAAGTGTATAAGAGATTTAAAAATCTAATTTTTCTGTTTTGCAATGAGATTACATATTGTTACTAGGATTTAGTTACCAAAGGTTCATTTTCATGAGATATTTTTTGAAAATGCTGTCCTTAGTTTACTGCCTGGGCCTATTCATGTGCATAGCAAGAGAACGTAAATAGAAGACTGCAAGATTCATTTGTTTTCATTAAAGCTCTGCCTGAGGATTTGCGTTTGATTTTATCACCTTTTGTGTTTGGTTGAGGGAAGGTTATGTGTTGGGGGTTTAGAATACAAATTTTGTAGTCAAAATTAGACATTCTTGATTGTTTAATAATGTGATTCCTATTCATGGTGCTCAGCATAGAAAAATAATGTACAAGAGGAGAGAGCAATTGAAAGTTATTTGATTGCAGTCTTTAAAAGGAAGAAGTCTCTATTTAGCTGTAATCAGCTGCCCTTTGAAAACCTCTTTTCTGCTTTAAAACAGCCTTTGTACAGTCTGCATCTGCTATAATTGGTTTTCTAAAGTCAATAGTGTTGCTTCATTTGCCTTCCTTAAGTGGGGGGAGAAGTGGGGGAAGTATAGTTTCTCCTAGACCAGAAATAGAGTTTGCATATGCATTCCTCTGTTACAGTATTTTTATAAATATCTATTTGAAATTTCATTCTGCTGTTTTTCTCTCTTTTCAGCTTCTGGTTGGGATTATTCAAGCAGCTGAGCTGCCTGCATTAGATATGGGTGGTACATCTGATCCCTATGTGAAAGTCTTCCTGCTGCCTGATAAGAAGAAGAAATATGAGACAAAAGTCCACAGAAAGACCCTTAACCCTGTTTTCAATGAGCAATTTACATTCAAGGTAGTTTTTTGATAACTATTGATACTTCTTAATTTAACCACTTTGTATTTCATGCTTGGCTATGAATTTAGATGTCTTAGTTAAATGATAACTGCAGCAAAATTATTTTTCATGTTGTAGAAAGCCATGATACTCAATCTTGCTGTAATACAGGGTCAGATAGGTTTAAAAGGCACAGTTTGATTTTAGGCACTTTGATTATTCTCATAGATGACAATCTGATCCATATTTTATGGCTGGATAAAACATACAAGAAATTCAGAAAACAGTGACACTTTGACAAATGTTAATGTAAATTTCACTAGACCAGTGTTTTCTTTAAATATCTTTGTAGTCTGATTTATGAAATTCAGGTTAACATTTCCTGAAATACAAGTTAAAATTCAAGGGAAGTAAATAGGTGAAAGCAAATATGGCAGATTCATCTTGTAGACTTTGTCATAGCAGTTCTTTTCCATGCTACTTTATGTATGAAAAGAAATTGTGTCACAGGTTTAATAAAATATGAATTAAATAAATTTAGGTAAGCCTTACATTAGAGTATTTACATCATTCCAATAGTATCTATTAATATTGTTTTTCTAAAACTGTAGCCAAATTCAAACCCCAGTTAAATAGAATAAAGGAATACTGTACAGCATGTTTCACAGGGTTTCTCCTTATATACATTCCTCTGCTGTTACTTCAGGCCTTTCTCTTTGTGCCCAGTCTTATAATGACAGCTACAGATTGAAAACAGGAACAGTGAAAGACTCAGGCTATGCAATCATTCAATGAGAAAGATATCCCTCTAGGCCACAACTACTACTGTATATATAAGCTTATTTTTTCCTTGAAGATGTTCATAAAAGTAATCTTTTGTGGGGAGTTATTTCTTTCTCGAGCTTTCCTAAGAGAGTATTTAAAAGAAAACAGAGTTCTAAATTACATATTCCCATGCAGCTCACAAAAACAAAGAAGGAACAAATAATGCTGTCATCTAAGATGAAGACACAAGTTATAAATCAGATCAGCCACTTCTGGACTATAATGTCCACTTGTTGTAAGTCACATCTTTAATATTTGAATTTTATGCTCCAGAAAATAGTTTGTTTTTCATGCCAGACTTGACAGAGTGTTTAGGTGCATCTCAATATGGTACTGATCATCCCCTGTGGTCTGTGGTCTGCACTTGAGAGAAAACCAGCAGAGCATGCCAAGTACTGTCATTGTTCTGAGGACTACAGTGACCATTTAACTGGAACTGCAACTATAATAGCAGCTTCTGTGGGAACTGTTGACAGTATCTCATTTACTTGTGCAGAGCTTTGCTCCTGTGACCCACTTCAGGTGGTGCACAGCTTCTCTTGGCATCCTTCCCATCTGTCTGGCAGTGCTGCCCACCAGGCAGCCCAGGCCCATGCTGTTGCCTTCTCGCAGGGCACAGCTGTGAGCTGCCTGCCTTCCTCCCAAAGTACGGCTCATGGGAATGAGCTGACTTGTGTTTCTGCTGTATTGCATCTTGAGCCCTGAACCTCAGTCCTTCCCTTTTTCATTTCTTCCTCCTGGACATCCACGGTGCTGTTCCAGGGTGCAAGTGTTTGTCAGACTGCAGCTGTCTGAATTGTATACCCAGTCTGCAGTGCCAAAAGGAACCGAGAAATCCTAGCGGCACTAACCGGCCTGGCAGAGGGAGGTGTTCCTCCACAGATCCAAAGTGGGAACAGGGTTCGTGTCTAGAGTGACACGTCTGTGCCAGAAAAATGCTCCTGTATACGTGTCCTTTTACTGAGGTCTCATTTGCTTTATATCAACAGACTGATTATGTTTGAGCACAAAGCAGGGGGAAGGAGCAACTCTTCACAAGAGCTGAGGCCATCCTTGACAGTCCAGAACAAAGCTGGAGACTGAGGCTACATTAAAAGTAATAAATGAAGGAAACATTTAGGAAGAGAGGTAGCTAAAATGAGCTTTACTGAGGTCAAGTACAGAAAAGTAAATAATGATGAATCTAGTCTTTGTATTCCAAGTTACCAGGATCCATTAAGTGGTATTGGAAACTAAGAAATAAACTAGAACATTTTTCTTCTCCTGTTTTTGAGGCTGTGTAAAAATAAAACTAGCATTATTTAGAATTTTTCCTTTCGCATACATTTGTCCTTTCTAGCATTTTGGAAGCTACAGATAATTTAGAGAATGAAAAATAGGTTTTGCTGCAGTATTTACTAAGGTACACAGCCATGTACCACTGAAAAGATTTGATTCGGTAATGGAAGCTAGATCTGGCTCTCAACTTGATAAGATGTTATATAAGATGTTATGTAAAGGAAAAATTACTACTTATTAGTATTTTAAGAAGCAAGTGGAAGCCGAACAGTAACAAAAGATAATATTCCTAGGGTTTAAGCAGACAATAACATAGAGGTTAACAAGGCCAATGGTAATGCCATGCTTTCACTTTCTAATTAATAAAGAAGTATTTATTGAATCCCATGGAAACCATTTATACTTGCAGAATATTTTGATTGACCAAGTGTTCACATAAATCCAAACAATTCCTAAATCGGACCTTTTCAGACAGCCACTCAGGTGTAGCTTACCTGAGCTGCATGTCTCCAACTGAATATTAAAAATGTGGCTCATAAACACCCAAACCACAGCATCTGTCTGAACACATTAGAACAGAGGGAGAATTAGTCAGAACTTGGCCTTCTGCCACCACGATTTCTAGTTATGCATTGTGACTTAAGAAGCACCTTAGTGTCTAAGATGTGAAAGGTGTATGCATGAAAAATATGCCTTGGTAAGTAATAGGTATTGGTACTGTAAGAGACCTATCCAGTGTCTAATTACTTTGTGTCATATATAGTAAGCCAGTGCTAGTTTTTTCATCAGTCTGGGAGCTAGCCATCTCTGAGTGATGACAGGTGATTTATTGAGGAAAAAACACCATTGTGTGAAAAGTTCATGTGTCTTCAGTGCAAGTAATTTGGCTTCTTGTTTCAGTTTCATCACCCACAAAATGATTTGAAGTAGAATGAGAAAAACCCAGGAGTGATGAGCGAGCTGCCACATTGTTCTATTGAGTGCCAGAGCCTTGTCTCAAGAAATACTGCACCTGGTGACTCTGAAACAAATACACCTCATAATTTTCTCTGCAGTTCAATTTACCCAAGATGACAGCTGATAAACCAAAGAAATAGATTTGCATTGTAGTGGACCAATCTTTATTGTCTCAGATGAAGAGTTTGTCATTTTCTTGTCTTTGCAGGTGCCATACTCTGAGCTGGGTGGAAAAACTTTAGTGATGGCAGTTTATGACTTTGATCGTTTCTCCAAACATGATATCATTGGGGAATATAAAGTTGCAATGAACACGGTGGACTTCGGTCATGTCACTGAGGAGTGGAGGGACTTGCAAAGTGCAGAGAAAGAAGAGGTAAGAAAAATCAGACTTTTTTTCCTCCCAGAAGACTTTTATCCTCACCTAGAGAAACAGACAAACTAGCAACTTCTATTTTTTTGCCAAGACAGCTCCAATCTGTTATCAGCATTTCTCAGACTTACTTTGCCTGATAAATTTTTGATAAGCATCTTTTCCAGTACTCACTGAATGCAACATTCTCCTCTGCTAATTCAGTCAATCTTTTTGATACTTTATACAACATATTAAAAATGTTTTTGTGAGTTTGACATTTTCTTGAATTGCTGCATTTTGGGTACATAGAATTTGCATTTGCATTATAAGTGGTATGCACTTAGATTTCTTGGTGGTTCTCAGAGTTTTTATCTCAAGATATCTTATTGTGCATGATGATAATGGTAGGATTTCATTTAAATATCTTAGTTTTATTGAACTGTTATGCAATAATACCTTTTGATTAGAATTATGAATTTTACAGAAAACTTGAAATCACATCTTACTCAAATATTTATCACCTTTTTTATTTTCCTCTCATTGTTAACATCCCTTGGATTAATTATTTATTGGGTATAATGCTACATGTACGCAAAACACTTCTTAGAAATATTTCATCACCAGATTGCGCATCCTGTGAGATTGTTCACGCTGATACATCCAACTTTTTGCTTATTGTAAGATCATTTTGTACTCATTTTTTACATTATTTTTCCTTTTGATTTATAGACAATACTTGCCCACTCAGAGTGAATAGCTTGCTTTAATTCTCTGGTGGGAGGAGAAGTAATCGTGAGTCTGAGTTTCTCTAATTTCTAATTCTCTAATTCTGAGTTTCATCTAATTTAGCTAATAAAGTTCTTTGGATTCAAATCTTAGTTTCTGTAATTAAAGGGACAATCTCTAAATGAAATCTTTCCTTCTACGAGTGATGAAAACCTGAGTATTGATTTAGACTAAAAGTGGTGAAAACAGCAGCAAATGCAGAGCCAATGCAGCCTTCCCAGATTTTCAAAAATGGTACATTTCAGTCTTGCCTTTTTCAGTGTTCATTTTAAAGACTGTATTTTCAGATGGCTTTCTTCAACTTCTTGCTGATTTGAAAGCCACTGCTACACTGAGATTGTTCTGCACGTCATTGTTTCATAGTGGCAGTATTTGCAGGGCTCTCTTTCTTCAGGTGACATCAGTGCCCTGCTATGTAGGGCATTTTTCTTCCACTCTTAAGAGTTAAATATGAAAATGAAAAAAAGAGATAAAGGAAGTTTGTAGTTCAAGGGACCTGTTCTTTTAAGCGCTCAGCATGCTAGAAAGCTGAAAATGGGAAATCTGAGTGTATTAATCCTTCCAAATTTTATCAAGTAACAAATTGGTCTTCTATTACACTACTATGTGTGATTTCAAATTGTTTCATGCGTTTCTGTTATGAAACACATAAAATAAGCCAAACACTATTCAAAAAGGAATTGCCACTTTTGCCTTTGTAGTATAAGTTTAATCTTTTAGAAAATAAACAATGATACCCATGTATGCATCTTACAGATAACATGTTACAGATTAGGGTTTCATCTGCCTTATTGCATAGAAAGTTGCTTCTTAAGTGTTCTAGCTACCATTCCCACTAAGACCTGATGCAGTCACTTGGTTGCTTTAATAAAATTCATACCCTGCTAATACTATATGATTAAACCTTGCTTGAAACAGATATTGAGCATGTGAGCTACTTCCAGAAATGCATTCTGATTTGGAAAATACTATTTATTAAAAAAGAAGGAGGTAGATAAAATAAATAATTCTGGAAGTATTTGGACATTTAATGAGTATTGCAAGAGCTTTGAATAGTTTGCTGTAGAGATGAAATCTAGGTTTTAAATTTCAGGTACTGTTATGCAGAAAAAAACTGTTATTTTTATTCTTTTTTGATGGAACCTTTTTGAAGTTGCCACCAAAGCATGGCCATTTTATTTATAAGGAGCTAGGCAATATGATGATATGAAAGCATCATGGAAAAATGTGCTTACACCAGCTCCTTAAATATTTTCATACTGCAGGAGATCTCATGTTTTATTTTTGCATCTCAATGCTCCAGCATGCAAGGTATCTAATCAATATGGAAAAATAACATAATTTGGGGTATATGGAGACGTTTTAACCTTAGCTTTCTATATACTATGTATATCTGGTTTGTAACAGCTCATAAGCTCATTGTACAAACAAAAAGTAATCCTACAAAAACCACTTATTCCTTACCAAGTGTATTTAATCCAAACTTACTTCTGCTCCATTATGGAATCTCTACTTCTGTCATATATATGTTGAGCCAGATTCAAATAATTGCTTGGCCCAATTTGGAAGAGAAATCTCTACCAAGAACCAGGAGAGGTGCGTCTGGCAGCAGTTTAGGAGTTGTGTTTCATATTCCATATTTGATTCAAGGACCTTACCATCTTTGATGTTTCAGTCCCTGCTCCACAGCAAAGAGTCCAAGCAGATTCTAGTGTATTTTAAATGGTAATAAGTAGGGATGGGACAGCTTTTATCTGCATAAACTGATTGTCATCTGACGCAGCAGATGTTGCAGAATTCACAGCAGATACAGCTGCAACCATGAAGTACCTTGGTTTCAGAATTAGCAAAGACAGCACTGTGTGTATGAAGGCTAACATGGTTTATCTATATCAGACGTGTAGCAGTAGATACATATTTGTCTCTTGGTAATGATCATGAGCATGATATGGTGGTCTGGCTTACTAAAATAACAAACTAAAACCTGAGCAACTGGATTTCATAAAAAAGTTTATGACAAATGTAATTCTATTGCTAACAAAATATCTTTTGCAGATTACTACACGTGTTATAATTGTGTAATGAACTTTTCCTTGAAAAGCACATTTGCATGCAATTTTCAATATTTGAAGAATGACAGGCTTTATTTCCTTTCTTGCCCTTACAATACTTAGGCAAGTTCCTCAGATCTCAGCAACAGAGTGCTAATTATAATTCTAAAGGTTTGAAATTAAGTTGCCAAAGTATCCTTAATGTTTTAATTATGACCCCTAGACAAGATGTACACCAAAGTGAATCAGTGGCAGTTGTCAGCAGTCTCTTTAAAAGAACTATCTAGGTGGCATCAGTCAAAGTGAATATAAAAATCTCGGTTTTACTTTATGTCAAATTCAGTTGATGCACATGACAGAATTGCAATTTAATTACCACTGCAATCATAGAGGTCAAAACAATTTTACAAGCAGTTACTTTTCTTTTTGCTCATAAAGCTCCACTGGACAATCTGTCCTTTTTTCTAAATGGGCTTAAAATTGAAGACAGAGGATGAAGGTTTAATGAAATAATGTAAGCTCTATCTCTCACAGCCTAGCCATTTGAATAGCATCTCTCTGACACTGCATT
The DNA here is from genome assembly GCF_030490865.1 of Poecile atricapillus. Taxonomy (NCBI): domain Eukaryota; kingdom Metazoa; phylum Chordata; class Aves; order Passeriformes; family Paridae; genus Poecile; species Poecile atricapillus. The sequence goes on along the minus strand of NC_081289.1, from coordinate 37,588,659 downwards.
CTCTTCTGGGAAAGGTCTTATTAATATATTTATGTTTGCGAAGTACTTTGAGGGTACTTTGTGTGAACCCTTTGTGTGAGCATTTTTGATGACTCTAAGAGAGCTTTGGGAATGTGCAATGACTGCTAAATATTGAGGAGGCCGCTTCTAATGAGCTGCATACCTTGAATCCTTTTTCCTTGACTCCTTTTAGATCTGCTGTCCTTGTGTCTAGTAGTCCTTCAGTCTCATTTGACAGAGAGTGTGGGAGGGAGGAGTGGTAGATATTGAAAGGTTATTCACTTTTACCAAGTCTGACATATAATGGTTTGGGCACAGTGTTAAAAAGCAGATCACAGGAGTTTGTTCCTCTCTGTCATCTACCAGATGTCATTGCTATTAACTTTATCTGAGTACACACTGCATCCAATATCTGTTATCACTCCAGTACAGAAGGCCAGACAGACCTCTTCTTTGCTCACAGCGGTGTGAATCATACTGAGAGTCATCTTCTGAATACTTCTGCTGATTTCCCTCCAGACATTTTGTTATATTGGCACTTAAATTGAAAACCTGTTGTAGCAAATATGCCAAGAAATTTTAGAGAATATAAGGTAGAGCAGAAACAATTCTTTCCCTTGAAAGCAGTGGAGAATCAGAGTGTTATATCGTAAGGAGGAGGATCTTTGTTGACCTGACAGTATCCACCACCAAGAGTTCTGCAGATCTTTCACAAATGCCATCCCATGAGACTCTGCATTATCTGACCAGGCATCCACCATGGTTAGATTACATGATGGATGCAAGGTCATACCACACTGGGTGATGCTGGGTGTATTTTATACAAGCCTTCTGAATGGGAGGTCTGCTGGAAAACACCAGCATCACTCCTACATGGTGCACAACCCCAAGCTGGAGAGTGAAAAAGCAGTTCTGTGAACCTTGACTGGGCTTTTCATGAGGATTGTTCTTTCCTTCCTTATCCAAAAGTAAAAGGTGAAGGAAGGAGGTGGAAAAGTGGGCCCAAAACACATGTATTTAATACCTTGGTACACTTCACAGAAGTTAGAGACTGTGACAAAGTTAGTGAGCCACCCAGCTTACTGACTCTCTGGAACTGAAACTTGCACGGATCTAAGAGGAAAGGACATTTTTACAAAAGTCACTGTCAAATTACAGCAGCAAATCACTGTTATTTTCTGTTATAGTTACATGAGCAATGGACAGATGATCTAATAGGCCTTTCCCATCACTGGTAATAACACTTAGTTCTTTTACAGCTTTGCAGAGAGCACAGTGCTTTGCAAAAGAAAGCATCATTATCCCTATGGAGAAGCTGTCAGAGTGATTCTGTCAGAGTGTCAGACAAATTTTAAAATGTGAGATTTCCTTTATTTAGCTGCAAGTTATATTGGAACACTATGTTTTCTTCATGCTGTTTACATCTGCTCAAGTTCTTACATCTTCTTACACCCAATTAAAACTTTAAAATGTTAAATCTAAGGAGGTTTTAATTTTCAGGTTTTGTGAAGAGTTTATGCAGTAAACAGAGATCGTTGAATGCCTGTTTAACATTGTAAGTGCAGCATCTGTCCTGCCTGAATTTCCTACTGAGACAGAGAACAAAACAGAGGTTCTGAAGTTTGAGAATAAGCAAGCCTGCTTTAAAATTCTTCAGCAGTTAATTAGGTTTTTTTCATCTTGAAATTGAAGATGCTAAAATGATTCTAAATATGATTCAAGTAGACCTGTAAGGGTACTGTTTTTATTTCATTAGAATTATGCATTTCTTTTCTCACATTTCATACTCAAAGTGCTGACAATCCCACTATATACCTTTGTTGAGTATTCTCTTTCTTCACTCGCTCTCTGGAAGAGACGCTTTAGGAGGTCAGAGACATTCTTGTGTTATAATAAAAAGAATGTAATTGGCTTACTTGAAATCAAAAGGGAACTTGTCTTGATTCATCTCAAACTGTCTGGGTTTACAGATATTAAATTCAAATACAGACAGTATAAAAGAGGGAGAAGCTCAGTGATAGTGTTAGATTCTTCTGGGGCCTTTCTGTTCTTGGAAAGTATTCATTCTGAGATCAGAAAAACATGTATTGCTTATTTGCCAAAAACCTTTTTATTACTATTTTCCTTCTATGTGTGGAAGGGCATTTTGAGTCTGAAATAGTAGATCCTACACTTGGTGCTAAACATCTAATGACCCATAATACACAAAATAATAATAACATTTGTTTCAGACAAAGTGTATTGCTAAGAACCTTGTAGAAAATTCCAAGGCCAAAGGAAGGAATAGTGGGCAGTTCCCAGCCTCCACATATTAATGTTACTGTGTGGGGTTTTATTACGCAAGCATAAGATATTTTAAAGTTCAAAGACACAGCTACAAATAATGGCAATTGGAAAGCAGTGTTCTGAATAGTGTTTGAGTTTTGAGGAAGCTACTGAGAGGGATCAAACTCATCTGAAGCTAGAGTATGAAGAGGTATTTTGGATGGAAACTGCAGAAGGAATTCCAGGAAGTACAGATTTCATTGTGGAGTACTCCCAAGTGTAAAGTTCTGTACTCGGGGAGAGATTATAAATGGAACATCTGATGAGTGTGAAAGGGCCACAGAATGTGCTGTATCTGGAATTGTTCAGCATTGTTCTCCAACTGGTCTTTTACGTACTTATTTATTTTTCTGACTACCAGCATCAGTGAATGCATAATCCAGAGGCAGAAATGGGCTCACTATGCCCATTTATGCTCACGTGGGATTTTAGGCAGATGCTTTGCAGTAGCCCAGGCAAATACCTTATTTCCCTTTCTCCCCTATATTTCCAAGCTAAAAGTGACAAAAATTGTTATCAGATTCCTGTTACAAACTGGGATCAGAAGCTAAGGGAAGCTGTTAAACCACTGTATCAAAATACAATGTCATTAGAAGGACCTTCAGAACAGAGAGCAGCATTTTTGCAGTCACAAGGGAAGAGTGGGTATCACAAAAATGACACCAGCATTTTCACTAGAAGGTTGAGGAGGAGTTGCATGCTACTCCAATGTCTTTGCTTTGTTGTGCCCACTCCATGTAGAACTATAACATTTTGGCTTCCAGAAACATCAGAGAAGGATGTATTTTTGAAAAGGGGAGACAAAGGTTTAGGAATAGTGGTCCAAGAAAGAAAGGGATTAGCCATTTTCTTTATTTTTTTTTCCTCTATCACCTTTTAAACACTGATTTAAACCATGTCAAAGATTACCATAGTAACCATTTAACCTCTTTTCAGAGCTGTTGTGTTTCCTTTTAGTTCAACAATGAGCTTAAACTGGTATCTGAAGCACTTTGCATTGTACCTGTGACAGGAATTAGCACAAAATTCCCTAATCACAGTTAGAGTCTGGAACATAAGACTGTGTTTTCAGTTCAGAGGTATGAGACTTCTATTTTGTTTATGCTAATGTTTCAAGAGGTAGAGTACATGAATTTAGGAAGTATAACAGGTCTTATTTCTAGGCTAAATGGATGGTGGACAGAGATAACCAAAGGCCAAAGAATTCCCTCACAGTGGCTGATGTGTTGTTAGTATGTTACAGGTAATGCAGCAGGATGAGTTTAGTGCACCTGTACTTCTCTCCTCCTCCTTCTTTTCTGTGGCCGTCTGCAGCTTACTTTGTGATTGCTACTATCATAACTAGAGCAGTACTCGGGTTGCCTGACTGGCTCACTCACTAGAGGGATGGAGGGGTACCATAGTTGTTTTGTCCCTTCCATTAGCAGACTTTTCAGAGTATGATTTTTTACTGTAGAGGGCTGGAGTATGATCACTGCAACAGAATTACTACTGCTGTCTCATTAGAGCAGAACACAACTCACTTTGTGCTACCATCGTCAGTGCGCAGATGAAATCTATTTCCGATCTCTTTTTGGAGCCAGATATGTTCCGTAGGTTCTTCTTGCTGGCCTAAATCTAGAGTAAAACACGTACCTGAAACTGAATCCAGTGACATGGATCTCAAGATGTTTTCCTTGACAGTTATGTCTGCAGTCACAATTACAGAAGTAATGTCAGAGATAAAGGCTTCCTAACTCGCAGGGAGAGAGTTGTAAGTGGTGTTATTGCTGCTTGGTTGGCTGCTTGCGTTTGCCTACAACAGAATGGAATTAGGAGGTACTGGAACATCCACTAACACTGATAAAGACAACTGAATTTGGGAACCCTTCTCTGAGCCTTGCTCTACTTGTGGCTGACGTCGAGTTCAAATCCCTTCTTTTTAGCCAAAGAGCTTGCCATAAAATTCTGACTGAAGTCATTCCCTGTACGATTACCATGATGTGGGATGTACAACTTGCTTTTAGTGGCGCTGGTATAGAACATGGCACTGCAGCTTCACAGTGCTATGGCTGGCAACAGGCAGACAGCACCTGAGCTTCCCATCAGATGCTTAATATTAGGTGCTGCTTAAATTATTTCTGATTGTCTGGAATCCAGTTATTTTACCTCTGTTTTTCCATATCTTCTTCAGTAACTGTGAAAATTAAGAGGAGGACCTCTTGCTGAGTGGAGCCTCAGCTTTAAAGTTGGCAGCAGCTCATTTTTGTGGGAGTGTCCTGAGGTCTGCAGCTGACATCCCCTGTCTGTTAATGCCCAACCCAGATTTAGGAGTGGGTTATGCTGAAAGTGGTTTTACTCACTCAGATTTGCACATTAATTATCAGGACAAGCATTAATTTTCTGATGTTTTAGAGCAGACAAGTTTTCTATGACATTTATATTAGCTAAGATTAAAATTTTCTGTCTGAAAAAAGTCTCCCATTTCAAAAAACCTTTTTATTTTTCATAATAGTGCTATTTCCTATCAATTCATTTAGACATTTCACTAAATTAGGTGGTATTATTTGCCCTAAATCTGGAGGACTCTTAGGAACATTTCAAAGAATCTCCTGTAATCTAACTCAGTCTAGGCAATAGGCAGCATCCTGGAGCTAATAGTGTTCTCCCAGTACCAAGTTGGGAGGAAGGTGGCACAAGAAAATCTTACAAGCTTGGAAGTTTTACCTTGCTTGGTTTTGGAACATGAAGCTAGAAACTGTCTGATTCTCAGCCCTCAGCAATGTTTGTTATAGGCAGCTTTGCACCTCCACTGAAAAAGTCTTAGAGGGTCTTTAAGCACAGAGTTTGAAAATTTTTGATTTTAAGACATAAGTAGATGAAGAAAATAACACCCCTTTTATAGCTTCAGCAGTATTCTATCTCTCTTAAAAATGTGTGCTTTTCTTGTTACTTAGATGTTACTGGATTCTACTCTGTTGCTGATTCTTGTTATGCCCTTCTTCAGTAGATTCAAGCAATTTAATACATGATGCTTGCTTTTCTCTACAATACTTATTCACTGTAATCAAGTCACATCCAATCCTCTTTTCAGAAAGCTGCAGAAATTAATCTTCCATGGTTTTCAAAATCAGGTTTTCATTTCTGCCGTGTCTGTCGTGAGTTTTTTACTTTCTTTGTAGTTTTCAGCATCTTAAAAAAAAATTAACAAGAACTTTTGTGCAGCATACTGTATTTCTTTGCCAGGCAGACAAAGTCACCAGCCTCTTCTGACCATGTCTACTCTTGATTGTTTTGCACAGCATTACAATAGCAGTTCATGGTCTGTAGCTTATGACCCTGAGTCCTCAGCAGGAGGTATTGCCTCATAAAATACCTTTCCTGATTCAGAAGTTACTTACAAAAATCTTGAGATCCTTAGTAGTCTTTATAAGACTGTTTAGAGTCTTAGAACGTGGAAAATTTGCTTTTGGCTGTATGAAAATATCCTCTTTGTGACTGATTACAGGTAGCTGATTAAGCACTTTCTTTCTCACCAACCAGTTGCATTACTATTTACTGTTGTAATAGTTTTTATAATTCACCTGCCTCCTTTGTCAGCAAAATGTCTTCCCCACTAAAAACAGCAGTAGACCTTGAACAGAAAAAAAAAAAAGAAATGTGCATGCTTCCTTCATCGAGAAAATTTACAGTTTTACCAAAGAGGGAATCTGGTTTGAGTTGAAAAGACCTTTATTTTCCATAAAACAGTGTGACTGCATATTCATAATATTTTATATCCTTTAACTCAACATTATTACAAACTTTTATGAATTCTTCTTTGGTTTCATATGGGTTTGATCAAAGACAAATGACTGATAGATACCATCTTCATCCTATATGGCCTTTTTTGAGTAAGACAAGTATAACATTAGCACTGTTTCAGCCTTATTTCCCTTGTGGTCTAAGATTTATTAAAAAGGATAATTAAAAAATTATCCTTTTAATTTAAAATTAATAATAATTAAAAATTATTTAAATAATTAAAATAATAATTAAAAATAATTAAAAATGTCACTGAGCCAGAGATCTTATGACAAGTGCAGTCCTCTTTCCTAGATTTTTAGATAACTGCAATGAACTCTTTCTTTTTACTGAAGAGATTAATACAATCAAGTGTGTGGTTCTGATTGCTATGATGACCTTTGGTGAGCTGCCTTGTCTTCCTAAGGAATGTGTTAAGAGGTTTTTTCAAAGTGAAATAGTCAGTAGAAGTAGAATAAAAAAAGAGGAATTTGCCAATAAGTATTTATCCAACTCTTGAATATCTTTCAGCAGTTTCATAAAAATAAATGTTTGAATGCTTAGTTTAAGAAGTGGATATAAGCCTGGTAAGGTAAAGTCAATAGAGTTGAATATGTAGCACTAGGTTGGAGGGCCTGATTCTTGAACTGAACACAAATATTTAACGTGCTGAACTTAAGACATATAATGCAAGGCATTGTAGTAGGAGACATGTATTTCAAGTGGAACCAAAGACAAAAATACTGAAATTATCTGAGAGAGTATTTCACATATTTCTGACTTCCCTCAAACTGGGGAGCACTAGAACAAGAGCTTTTTTGATCTTTTCAGCTTGCGTCTTTTCCAGCTGCATATTCTTTACCCCACCTCACATTTAGTTCCGATGCTCTGAAAAAAATCTTCAGTACAAAAATCAATAAATTATTGTAACCCTACGTGTGCTTGTAGCACAAAAGCAGTGAATGGAAAAAAAAAAGATGACATTGGCTTGGGTGAAATTTTACATGAAAGAAAAACTTCAGCTTGATAAATTACAGGTGGAGAACTGTCTTCTTATAAGTCTTCACCTATTAGCTGTCAATTAGATCAGCTGTCTGTGATTTTCCTATTAGCAAGTCCAGTTCCTTTTCATCTTGCTGTGCTGGTCCTTGGTGTGCAGCCCTTTTCAGGTCACTGCTGCGGTGCAGTGGGAATTCTCGCTTTTCTGTGTGGCCAAGTTGTCTTTGTTGTCTTTTACTTTGTGAAAGTAAATGCACTTGCTGGTTTTGGTACAAAACCGTATTGCATGCTGCCCTGGAAGTTGGAGAGCAAGGTAAGAAAATTTTCTGTAAGTATACAGGAATGCAATGTCTTAACAAACATGGATCCTCGGATTCTTGCCCTGTTCAGGGAAACCCTTGAGCACTTGGCAGGTCATCATATGTTTTGTTTGGTTTGCCCCTAGCTAGCCAGCAAGCTTCTAGTTTTAAAACAATACCAGTATGTACTGCCTCTTTCCTAATTGCCAATTCAGAAGATTTTGGAGGATGCTGCTCTATTGTGTGGGGTTTGTGATGGAGGGAAGGGAGCTGGAGGTTAGAAGGGAGCTAGGGGATGTTATGGAGGAACATGAAAGCTGAGCTGGTGTCGCAGCAAGCAAGAGAGGAGAGAAAGGACATCAGTCAACATTTATTTAATGTCTTAGTAGTAGGTCTTATTGTCTTAGTAGTTCATTGAAGTTTCAGTATAGGGAAGAGGATGGCTGCCTCTGAAGGTAATCCATGAATTCCACTGAATTTCTCTTTATAGTTTTTGCAGAACAAATAGAAACATAATACTACATGGCTTCAGTAATGGATGCACTGATTTTGCCGGATAGTCTTTCCCTGGTGCTGATGAATTTCAGCAGTAGTTACCAGCAGCCATAGATGAGTAGTTGTCCCATCATACCAATCATTCCTGCTTTTACTGATTTGTTCAAATCAGCTTGTTCTGTCTTGGGGTAATCAATAATGTGTGGTTGTTGTAGCAAGGACTCTGTTCATGCCAGGTTTTTCATACAGTGCCACATGCAGTCATACATCTTACAAGTAAGAAACTGCTAATTATTTTGATTCTTAATTGCAGTTCTTTACTGACTACTGAGCCTATATATTTTTGGATGTATGCTGTAATTCCAGTTCATAGTCTAACACTTTTAATTCAATCACCTTTGGAAACTAAAGACACACTCAGTAGTAGACACTACAGTAACTGTACGTTAAGATGCTCATACTTACTACAGGAAATTTCAAATCAAGTAAGGGAACAGTAGTGTGGCTTCCTATTACCCTGTCACAGGAGGACAGTGACTTTCTGTGGACTGTCTGCAGTGCATATATAATATTCTAATAATTAGAGACAAGCTTTGTGATTTGACTTCTCACAATGTCTGATAAGCCAAGAAAGTCTTTCAAATGTATTACATTTCCTTTCAATGTTGCACTTAAACTACTCACTAGAAGACCAGCTTTATGACATACTGTAGTTAATAAGTTTTCCATGCTGTCAAAAGTAATAATATTAGTGTGCCATTCAGTTAAATTAATTTTGTTTTGTGCACTGGCCTGCATAGACATGAGTGACATTTAGAAATGTGATCAGGCAGGAGCTGAGGAGAAGTGAAGTGGCACAACAGAGGGACATGCAATGATTAAAGCAGAGCAGCCAGCTGCAGGATTTTGTGGATAGCCAAAGAGTTACAGAAACCAGGCAGTGACATTCAGCCATATTCATTATGATGAATTCAGTCACATTCATCTTTTCATTCATTCCTTCCTTTCTCATTTATTTAAGAAATTAATTTTCTTTTTGTTTAATTAAGAATTTGGTATGTTTGGTCTCTTGTCTGGCAATCAAAGAATGTGGTTTGGCTAATCTTTGATTTCAGCTGCCTTCAGCCACAGCATTTCTCATATTGCAAGAGACATCTGATTGTGATGCTTTTAAACTGATGACTGTGAAGTGTCATTTTCTACTAATAATAAGTGTTTTCTCTTTCCATTTTCTCTGCTCTTTAGAAAGCAGTAATTGCAGTACTCTCTCTAAATAGTTAAAAATGTAATAGGCAGACTAAAAGGAGGAAGCCAATAAAACCTAGTTTGTTAATATTTTAATAACATCGGCTAGTTTAAATTTATTGCCCAAATTGCTTTCATGTCAAATTTTCCATTTTGTTGGGGAATATTAGATAGTTATGGCAGTTAAAAGAAATACAATCCACTGGGGTTTTTTTATATATATTGCAATAAGAGGACAGAGATGTGTCACGAATTTCCGTTTCAAGTAGTGCTGTTCAGAGGGGGCTGAGGGGAAAGAAGGAAAAAGAAGTATATTTTTTTCTTTCAGAGAAAGATCCTGATAGGTCTGTTCCTTTTAAGCCAAGGTAAAAAGTAGTGCTGGCATAAAAAAGTTGTATCACAAAGAGTCAGAGTAGGACTGTGGTAGGAAGTCAGTCAAGAGGAATATGCAATTAAGCCCTTTCTTTTGGCTTTCTCACTTTATAGCATGACTGTATGCCTACAGATACCACCTCCCAATACCTTTAATGAACTCACTTCATTTGAAAGATTATTCTCTGTCTGCCCTAGAACTTCATCCTTTTAAAAGTTGCCTCATGGACTTCTGTTTTCTCTTCACCTAGTATCAGTCTCTTTTCCATCTCTTCTTTAGCCTGTTGTCACTGCCAGTCACTTTTCTGCAGGGTTCAAAGTGAGCCCTCTGGATCTTTGCCTTGAGAATACTTTTTTTTTCTGATTTACTTGTTAGATGGCTTGTAACTGCACTTATATTACCAGGGGCTTCCTTTTGTGACCAAGTGTGCACATTTGAAGAGGATGTAATCTCTGAAGACTCTTCTAAAAGAAGAAGTTAGTAAAAGCAAACTCAGACATTCTGTACTTCCATTTTCTAAGACAAAACACAGATTGATAATAGAGTAAGGAATCGTGCAGTCGGGCACTTCTGTTCATATGTTTTAATTTTTTAAAACACTGTCTTTAAAGCTGCAGTAGGTACACCACATGAAGTTGGTTCTGCCTTCTTTACAGAGGCTTTTAGCACCTATTTACTTCCAGTTTGGCTGCTGTGTTCATGGACATGAAATTCTTTCAGACGACAAAGGAATTACTTTGCTTGTTAGATTAGTGATCTCATTGTTAAAGCCCTTAGGTTTATATTGTCTGGATGTATAGATAACATTTTGCAAGTCTGAAACAGGTACTTCTGCAATAAGCCTTTTGTCTGAAAAGGTTGGGAGAGCTCTGCCTCTCCTATCCACTCTTGGTATTTTATCCCAGAAGTCGTGCACAAACTTTGGGGTAGAGTTGTACTTGGTGTGCATACATATTCATGTGATAGTGCCGTAAGGGCTGACATGTTAGATCCAGCTCATCTTCCCCTTCCTTATCTTTCCCTGCTGCACAGTCTATTTCTAGCCTGCTTCTACAAACTGAGTTCTAGGAGCTTCTTGCTCACTTCCCATTCCTTTGCCTAATTGTGGCAGAATCATCTTCATATTGTGGGGTCATCTGGACCCTGATTTGCAAATATAAGACAAAAAAGTTTAATTCTTTCCTGATTATACCTATTGCAGCTTTGAAATTTTCTGCTTTAGCCATGTATTTATCAAAAATGCAGTACCTTTGGAACTAATAATGTCAGACAGCTGTAGTAGCAATAAAATTTCATGTTTAGAAGAAAAAAATGGGTGCTAAACAAACCAGTATCACCCTTCCCCAGTGTGATCCCTGTTTGCTCTATGGGTGTGCAGGAGTAATGCTTTCTAGATCCCAGCTATGTGTATCGGTTGCTAATTCTACCCACTTGCCATTGTGGCTTAATTGAAGTTGGGACCAGTCTGTCATCAATTTCTGCATCCATGTGGTTCTGTCACTAATACTATTGCGGCACTTTTTGAGGCTTAGTGTATTCATGCCTTACATACCAAGAAAAGGAATTTGTTGCATTTGAGATCTCCATGTACAGACAGCATGTGGTAGCCTTAAAATTGTCTGAAGTCCATCAGTGTGGGAATTGGGAGTAGAGATTCTGTCATTACAATTTACCTGGGTCTCCTGAATTTTTAAAGACACTAATTTAGCTTATAACCCACATTTATGCTGTCCCTGTTTTCTCCACAGAGTTTTAAAACGTTTTGGTTGCTGTGAAAACTACACAGTGAACATTACAAGCTTTCATTGTAAATATTGATTAGGGTAAGATGGTATTATTTTGGGTCTTTGCCCATATATTGCATCATATTGTGTTTCTCTCAGGCTTATGCAAATATTCACGGTCAAAACCAGGTACCAAAGTTGGAAACAGGCCTCAGTGTGTTTATATTCTTCCTATACTGATTGGTTTTGAGTCTCATATCCAATTAGGGAAAAGCATATGGTGCTGTGGCTTGTTATTTTGGTATTGTTTTACTAAGAGAACTGCAAGCATCAACTTTCTCATAATATCTTCCACAAAAAATGTAGAGAATGTTTATATTAATGAGATAGATATGTCTGTTAGAGATTCTGCAGTACAAATGAGAGTCATCTGCATAAAAAGCATTTTTGTCTGTAGCTCATTAGGAGCATGTACTGTCAAGACAACCATGATTACTGACAAATAGGAAAAGCACCAAACAGGCAGGAGCTACTTAAGAGTCTTCTCTAAAAAGTCCAGGTTCTCAACAGGACTTCAAAAAGCCTTTCCTAAGTTGAAGACGTGTTAGCAGCACTGTCTCTCTCATTTATGTTCTGCTCCATTGCATCTTCTTTAAAAGTAATGAAGTTAGGAAGTTGCTTAGATGGAGAGAATCTTTTGATTGGTGTATAAGCATTATACATGAATAGGTTAATGACTATGAACCTCCCAGCTGGAAGTTTCTAACACTAACTTACAGTTTCCATCAAAGTAATTTACTAACATAAATTATTTATATACAGGGCTGAAAGAAATTAATAATAACAATAAGGCATCTCCATGGGATAATCACCATACCAGCAGCACTCATCTGTACCGTGTAGCCCTGCAGGGGTTTCTAATTATCTCCTGCAAACCACACCTCTTGTGATTGGGTTTTTTTTGCTTCATTGAAGTGCTGCCACTTCCAGTGTTTTGCCTGACAGATATTTTTTAAATTAAAAAAAAAAAAAAAAAAAGTGTGCCAGTCATGCAGAGAAAAGGTTACAAGTACAAGTATTACAAAACTGCAATTGATATAGATTTTCATACCAACAAAAAAAGTACTAAAATTGATTCTGGAGGCACTTAATGAGGTGCCTACGTTTTTTCTTCAGGTTATTCACTGGAATTAGCCCATCATCTGCTACCATTTCCCATGGCTTCCTGGTGATCTATGGAAAACTGGCAGTTTGTATGGTGCTGCCTTCTTTGTGTTTCCTGCAGCTAAAATCACGTTAAAAGAGGCTAAAAAAACATTAAACTCCCTCTTAAAATTACTCTTCTATATAGACAATTGCAGTATTTGCACAGTAGCATAACATGATTGCAAATGGAGAAATTCTGGTGAGAGGTGATGGTCTCTGTGGCAATAGCTGTTCAGTGTAAAGTACTTCCTTCAGCTACTGCTGAAGCACTCAGATCAAAGCAACAATCCTAATACTATTTTATGGTTTCTAAACACACTCTTGTCTCAACACAAGATTACAAAAAAAAAATAAATTAAAGACACCAAAGAAATTAAAAAAACAAAAATCAAAAATTGAAACAAACAAAAGCTAAAAAAACCCTTACAAATATCCACTGAAAGGAACAATTAGAAGCATGGTATTGATTTAAAAGGGAACAAAAGTTCCTATGCTGCTACAACTAAAGCTCTGCCTAATGAATCTGGAGGCGAGGCAGAGCCCTTGAATATTGGGTAATACATAGAGATCTCTTAGATGGAGGGACTAAAATAAGCTTTCATATATACCTTGTTTCAATCTTCTTACAGCCCCATGAATCCACAGGTGAATTTAAGCCACCTCTACAATGTAATAGAGCAGTGACTGTGGAGAACACTGGTGGCTGGCTGACTTGTGATCATGATAACACAAATCAATAAGCAATTGATTTCTTTCGTTCTGAGCAATCTGTAAGTGATAGATCAACTTCACTGTTATCCTATCCAATATGGAGTCAGAAAACCAAATGTCAGGTGAACAGAAGCATGATTTGCTGTCACTGTGCTATTTGAAGCTCAGCTAAAGCTAGGCATGAGCTATGCAGATTGCATGGCTAAAGTCCATAGTCTCATGATCTGAATCTGTGCTGGGATTTAGAGCAGTATATGCAGTCAGAGAGGAACAGTAAATTCTTTCATGGTAGTGAAGTCCATGTTCTGAAAGACATCTAGGGTTGTTCTAGATATGAGTAAGTTTTTTTATATTTGTGTCACTCCTTTTGAACAAGGTAATAACAAAATTCTAGCCCTTCAGATAGAGGTCTCCTCCCCAACTACTCACTTTGCAACCTGAGGAGTCCTAATCTCTTTACATGTTCCTTCTGAAGAAACTGTCGTATCCTTGCTTGTTCTTGCTGCTTTTCTTGGAATCTGTCCCAATTCTACCATATCCTTTTGAGGTGAGGGGAGCACCATGAGTTTTCAAGATACTGGCACAGTGCATTCTGAGAGCATTTTTATACAACACACACATTTAACATCACAAGCTATTTTGTTTGTTCTGTCTGAGCATTTCTTAACTACATGTGACTATGCTAATTCTGTATGTTTTCTGACCTCTGGTGATTGCTGAGATGATGTCTGGCAGGGAACTGTCTATTACTATCCCTGGATTTTAGTCCCAACTTGAAATAAGCAGTTTAGAATCTGTCACCTTATAGGTAAAGTTCTTTGCACATGGACATGCACAGGATGTCTGTAGGAAACATCCACTACATCCATGAGCATATGGGTGAGTTGCTCTCAGTTGTGTCTAAGAAAACACTGGAAGCAAAGAGAGACAATCGTAGAAATGTACTTTATACACTACTGTCAGAATAAAGTGTGGAAGTGAGCATTTGCCATAAGAACGAATGCCTTTGGAAGAGAGGCGTGGCTGTCTGAAATTTTTTTATTGGTCTGCTTGGTGTAAGCTTATCCTTCATATCTCAAAAACATCCTTGTTAGCCCCCCAAGATATACCATGGGCCTTGAAGGAAGGGAGGAAAGCAGCTCGGATCATCCAACTCGTCATTTCTAAGCAATATCCTCCCTCTCTCATCTGCAAGTTCCTGTCTCTTATTCATCCTTTTAAAACAAAGTTCCTGTAATCCTGAACATCATTCAGCTTTTCTCTCTTTGCCAGGACTGTTAGGAAAATCTTAAATGATGAATAGCAAAAGGCTGCATTTGGCAGGATCTCAGATGATGGGCTGGAAGGCAAAACCAAATCCTTCCAGCTATCCCTTATGTGAGGAGGGACGTACTGTGTCCCTTCATGGTCTCTATCTGCCTTTTTTTTTTTCTCTTCTAACAGATAGGAGACAAGTCTTTTTATATACTGAATATTTTATACTTTGTGGGTTTTTTTTATACTTTTTGCTTTTGTTACAAAGTGTGATGAGAAAGATCCATATTACTGTTTCACAGGAAACAGCTGTTTGTGCATGTTTCTTAACAGATTTCCACTGAAATGCAGCCTGGAGAAAACAAAAAATCCTGCCTTAGTTTAAAGAGCAAACTGTATTTGTGGGACCCCTATTGTCAGGGGTGAAATTGTGAGAAGTATCACTTTCTGGCCACCACTTTCTGACATATTGTCACTTGGTTCTCTACAGGATAGTTGCTGCAACAGACTTGAGGTTATCAAGGATTTCATCTGCACAATTTATGGTAGTTTTCTCAATATTGTTGATTTGATTGTTTTCTTTAGGCAGTACATGTCAGAGATGTATTCCTGATAATTTTATGTGGAGCTTTCAAAACTGCATTTTTTTAAAAGGTGGAAAAAATCATTAAGGTAAAACACCATGTCTTGTCTTGCTTTCACAGCAAGAAAAGCTGGGTGATATCTGCTTCTCCCTCCGTTATGTGCCTACTGCTGGCAAGCTGACTGTCGTCATTCTGGAGGCGAAGAACTTGAAGAAGATGGATGTCGGTGGACTATCAGGTATGTGTATGAAAATCTGCTTGAAAATTTTGTGGGCTTACAAAGGTAGAAAATCAACTAGTGTTCTGTTGAAGGTCTCTTGGCTGAGAAGGTAAGGGCTCTTGCTCCCTGTCTGAAAGATGTGGTTTGTGTTTTCTTGAAAGCTGGGGCATGATTGAGTATATCAGAGCTAATTCTAGTTTAAAAAAAAAATCACAATACATTGCATTACACTCAAAGACAAGGTCTGAAGAGTTACACAATCAGATGACAGTTCAAGCTTTCTGTACTTTCCTTCTCTCCTGTTGCCTAGAGATAAATACAGACTATTCAGGCAAGGGAAAAAAAATATGACTACAATTCCTATTGTCTGTTTAATCTCACAAAATGTGAGCATTTCACTGCAATGTTGCAGATAATAGGTAATAGGGGAACTCACTACAGGTTGCCATGCTGTCTGCTGTTTGAGGTGCTAGGAAGATTGTTTCTGCATGTGAAGGGCTCAGGTGTGATTTCTTAAATATGCAGAGTTAGAGGTGCTCTGCATTTGCATACACACCAGAAATCAAAGTGACAATCTTGTGCATGTGGTAGGCAGTGAGGCTGATACATCCAGCATGCTCAGTACCTGCTAGCAGCCCTGGCAGCCTTTCCAAGGGGTGAGGCTGTGCACCCTGCGTGTGACAGGGCGTGTGCCACCTCAGAGGGACGCTGCAGTCAGCACACCTGGGGCCTGGGCTGTGTCCCAGCAACCTGGTGCAGCTCCCTGTAGGTTTCTGTTCTCTGCTGTGTCTGGAATTTGGACACAAATTACTGTCTAAACTGCCAATTAGTTGAGACCAAATTAAATAACAAGATGCTTTATAAGGTGAGGTCTTTCCAGGAGAACTTTGGTTTGTATGCCTTCTGTTCAGAAGAAACAGTTGCTGCCTACCATTGAGAATGAGGCTATTTCCAGCACAGTTCTAGGACTGAAAACTTTTACAGCTGCCACTAACACACAGATGATGTAATTGCTCATTTTAATTTACCAAGTGACAAGAAAAAAAGTGGTTTGCTCTTGTTTTTTATAGTCTTAGCGCAAGGTAATAGCTGTATGCAAAATAAACAGAAATGGGAACTTAATAAAAGCTACCTTGAAGGTTTTATTTACCACTTTCGATGACTAATAACTGGAGGCCTTTCCCATAGTGAAGGGAAACAGTCTTCCATCAATAACCAGTTATTTTTTTGGTTTTTGTTTATTTGCACCTAAAGTCATCCACTGCACAGCAACAGATATAAAAGTGAAGGACGTACAAGTGTTGTTGTAGTCATTACTCAATAAAGTCTAGCCTTTTCTTGTCCACAATGGACACTCGATTAAGACACACCACTAATAGTTTCTCTAATGCTCATAATGAACAAATTGCAAATTAATGTTCATAAGCACATTTACTCTTAATGGTTTCCTAATGAAAGATTAGATTCTCATAATGACAAAGCGTGGGGATTTTTGACTGAGGGTTAGCTCTGACAGCCAGATCATCTATATTCTTCTCCAAACTTTGTGAGAAATGCGATGGATAATGGGTACTCGGCTTCTAAGAAGTGAAAGAGAGGGGCAGGGGAGCCACTAATGAACTGAAGGGCTTCTACAAACTTCAGATGGAAAATATAGTACATCGTGTTAGAAATAACTATGAGGAAATGAATGGACTTCATCTTCTTTATGTTCTGAGGCACATGGAGGACATTTAAATTTCTAGGGAAAGAGAGGTTTTGTTCTCCTTTTTTAGGGCCATGCCAAATCTGAAACATCATGTTCTCTCGACAAACAAACCCAATGGGATACCATAGTTGTAGCAGGAATTCAGAAGTCACTGACAGTGATAAGTGGCAGTTAGTCTGGTATTCCTGAGGCAGTAATTATAGATGAAATAATGTTGGTTTAAAGTAGATCCAGTATCTTTCATTAGGGAATTTATCTTTTGAATAAATTATGCAACAACAACTTTGGAAATCAGGCTGAGATTCTGTTGTCATTATTCACACTAAATAATACCTGCTCTCTAAGTGCTAACAAAGGTGACAGGATTTTATCTTGATTAGCAAATATTTCCGCCTAGTTTTGTTACTTTCTCTAGATACTGAAATGTCTTTTCATATTATAAAACTGAAAATTTTGCATGACAGTGGAGATGCAAAGGTTAACAGTCAAATGTGAACTCAGACTGAATGTTACATATATATTCAATGGCACCATTAACAAGAGGTGAAAATGCTGTAGTTGACACAGATGGGGGAAACAAATCCTAGTGGTTTGTCAAAAATAGGCAAAAAATACCTTTTTGTTATTGTTTTGAGTTTGGGGAATATCTTTTAGTTATTCTTTCCTGGTTTTGAGATGATGCTGGAAAAGCAGAATACAGATGTTTGGAAAGGGTTCTGCTTTTCTCTTGCACTCATCCTTTATGCCTCTGGGAAGTTTACCTGCCTCACAGAGAGAAGGAGCAACGCCGTGGCTCCCACAGAGGGAGCGCTGACGAGCATTCACAGCACAGTGGTGGGCAACTTCATGGCTTCCTTCTGGCTGCTTCTCTCCACATCTCAAGTATTACTGCTGCCAGTAAATATCTGCTACACCTTTGACCTCAATGATGTAGGAGGTTTCAGCAATTACATTGTCTTTAGCCCAAATAGAAAGAACCAGTCGCTGTGACTCAGCAGTCATCTGAATTTTTACTACTGTATATAAATTTATTAAATTTATAATTGTGGTCTATTGGGCTTAAATACATGCTTGGCTTTCTTTTTATATGTATATTTACGTTATGGAGATAGAGAGAGCCCTGTTACAAAAGTACCCAAAGCAAGACAGATTGAAGTATATTGAGAGCACTATCTTTCCTGGCATTTTTACAGGGCCTCAGCTGGTAAACTTTAATCCTTCCAGTCAGCATATATAATACTTAATGGCTACTACAGTTTAAAAAACAGTTGCAGTTTTAAAAAAAGCAACAAAAAAACCACACTTTATAAAAGTATTTATCACTAGCATTTTTCATACATCTCATTAGCAGTCAAAAGCCAAGCATAAGTTACTTTGGAAACAGATAATGAAAGCAACAAATTAATCATCAAATTCATTAGATTTACTGTAACAAAACCCTATCACCCATCTGAGCAGTAAACTCCCAGGTCTTAAACTTAATTTCAACATCAGGCTGAGCAAACCTTGGCTCAAACACTGAAACTATTTAGCCTGAGTTTATCAAGTTACTGCAACAAGTGGAAATTATTAGTTCTGGTGAGCAATGGCCTCTGGCAAGCAATTATGCATATTCTAAAATGGCATTGTAATTATTTAAATTATGTTCAAATGGATTGCTAATGAATCTGACATCTGGAAGGTGATGTGTAGGAATTAAGGATACAAAGCAATTATTTTTGTTTATCTGAACTTGGTGGTCTTGAGTGGCTTTATAAGCATACTTCACCTAAAATGTCTATGAGACTTAGAAGCTTAGGTCTTGGAACTTAGACTCCCATGTTACTCCATTGGTTTGGTTTTGTTTTAATTTCATTTAGGTGATTTGCAGACTTGGAAGATTTCAAAACCAGTTTATGGTTTAATCTCTCCAAACAGTCCTTAGAGACATAATCCAGCTAATTCCTTAATAAGAGCACAATGCAGCTCGCCAATGCCATTCAGTTCACAATGGTTGTCTGTTAGTTATAGTACTTCATTAGGTTCATGATCCCTTCTGCTCCAGAAATGGACAGGAATTATCTGCAGCTCCCCTATGAGATATTCATATAAATCCAAGTAATACTGATTTCAGATACAGATTTAAACGAGTGTGAAACTTTATTCTAAATTCATTTTAATCTTATTTATAGTTATAATTTTAACTTGTTTTCTAAAGTGAAATTGGTTGTGTAACCCTCAGTGCACTTGAGTAGTAGCTAAATGTGGTCTGTGGGATAAATATGGTGCTTCTTTTTACTACATAGAAAAATTTGAAATACATACACACATTTGTACAAACAATTCTACAGATTTCCATCTATTCAGCCATATCCTCCATTTGAATTCAATTTGTTCCTAACATAAAATACAAACTTTCATTGCAACTTTCATCAGCTTTCCCTGCTTTGACTAAGCCAATTGTTGAAATAAATTACCTGAATACCTTGAAAAGCATTTTCCCTCTAAACCTTCAGGAGTGGCTGGGGCTGGCTCCTGAGCAGACTGTCATAAGGTGTTTGGCCACTTAGGCCCTTCAGGTTATGTGCCTTATTTTGGTTTTGATTTGGGTTTTTTAAGAACTTCAGTGGCTCTGTATATAATGGTGAAATACTGGTTTGTATCAAGAAGTCACCTTTTAGCAGCTGGTAGTAAGCATAAGCCTTAGCACATCTTGTCATCTTTTCAGGCTTAATTTCAGTATGGTTTATTCTTTCTAAAAACCTTTGGAAGTTAATGTGCTTTTGCTCTCTTTTTATTTTAGTATGCTTAGCTTTTAGTGAATATATTTACCAGGCATGTATCCTAGAAGCAAGAAATACACCCTCCCCTTATGTCCTCAGCACTGCTGCCTCTCAGCACTCCCCAGTTTAGATGGGGACTAGGTATCCTAGCTGGCATGGGCTCAGGTATTGCCTTAGGAACTGTTGCCAAGTAACAGATACTGTAGCAGACCCTAAATTGTACTTTTTACCGCAAATTAATGCTTAGAAAGAATTGCAAGGAGAATAGGATTGTCACTGGATTCATGTGCTCTTCCTTCTGCAGAAAGCTGCAGATACAGTTGTGAAAAGAAAGCGGCCCATTATGGGGGGAAGCTAATCTCAATATTTGAGTTATAAATAGAAAATACACAGCACCCCTTTGTATCTGCCAAGTAAATACTCATAGAGCCATCTCTGGGGACCAAGTGGTTCTGTAGCAGGAACACATAGAAACTAGCTAGTTTTCTAGAATTCGAAAGATTGCATTCAAATTCAAAAGGCTTGATCCAATGTTCTTAGAAAAGAATTGAGAAGTTAAAAATTATTTGGAGACCATCTCTTTGAAGGCCAAGTGAATGCTCATTCTGCAGTCAGAGCATTCACTTTAATAACTTCATGAAAATATAAGAAACCTTAAAAGCTGGCTAACACGAGTGCAATAATATGGGAAAAGAAATCGACCATTAATGTCAAGGTCTTGCTATAAGCCCTACTGTAAGCATAACTCAGAAAGTATTAAGAGAAGAGAAAACAGCCTTATTAAAAGATTAAAGTAAAAATAAACAGCAAACCACCACCACCACAGCTGTATTTTCAACTAGCCTAATCCTAAGGAATCCAGCAGAGATCAGTACCAACAAATACTCTAAGATCTCTACTTAGTGCAGAGAATTTCTACATCATCTAACATCTCAGTCTCTCTGCTACACCAGCAGAACTTCCAATAGCAGATGGCTGCAGCAATGTATCTCTCACGCTCACAAAGTGATCGCACAGCATTGCACTAAATTCATTGTGGGCTCCTACAAAAAATCTCCATCACATCAAAACCTTTCTCTCCTGCCTGTAAGAACATTCTTGTTGGTGACATCTTCTGTAACACTGGGCGGTAGGTGGGGGGTTACCTGAAGTTGTCCTTCCTCAAAAGTTAATTAAGGTGTTTTAGGGAGTTGCTTCTTCTAATCCCAAGTCAAGCCTTTGACATCAAGCCAACTTCTTCCTCAATTTAAAAGCTGAAGCAAGCGCCAAAATCAACATATATTCCGAAGTACAGTGTATCCATCATAGAGGCTAAGTTAAAGGATACACAGACTTTCATATTTCAGGGCATTTTGGAAAGTCTTAAGTGGAAATTGTCAGGTAATTGTCCATTTTGTAGTGAGTCCACAATTTCCACTGCATCATATATACAGCTTTTGCACAAAACAATGTATTGTTTTAGATGAACAGTCAAATTTGTTTATTCATACAAAGAAGCAGAGTCAAATTGTTGTGTTTTGGTTTTTTTTCTCCTGTGCACAAAATGAGCAAAACAAGACCATGCTTTCTGATTGTCAGAGAAGTTGTACTAAACCAGTGGGCATTGCTGTGAGTAATCTAGGGCAGGCACTGTGCTGAAAAAGTGCCTTGGCTTAATAGCTGTATGAATAGCTTCTCGATTTGAGAAAGGAAAGGTTATTTCATGTAGACACTGACCAAAGGTATACGTGGTCAGTGCCCAGCTGGCTGGAATCTGCCAATCAGTAGTCATCAGTTTCTGGTATTTTTATGGATTTCCTCCTCCCTTCCCCAAAACAAAGAATATTTAAAACAAAGTCTTCTTATTCTTTCATTGGAATAGCCATATCTAAACAATGCATTTGGTGTTTGTATGCCTGTTTCCTCCTGATTAAATTATACTAAGTTTTTATTTGGTTGTGCCGTCCCAAAGCCAAGTGTAAAAAAGTATGTTAATCATCTCATTTTCATATAAGTAATTAATGCTCTAGATTTTCAAGTTCCTAAAGAATTTCATAGCAATGTGAGTGGCTGTAAAATGGATATAGAAATACTTAGATAGATTTTAGGATCCTTAGGGAAATTAGGCAGTTCTGTTACAAGTAAATTTAATTTCTTTTTACTCTCTGAAATTTGCAGCCTAAATATATTTTTAATGGGTTTTAAGAAAAAAAAAATGGAAAATAAAAAAATATCTTTTTCATCTTTATAAATACAGTTTAGATAAGTGCCTAAATGTGCAGAGAAAGTAAGTATAAATGAGACTATTTCCTTTTCACAACAATATAAAATCATACAGGTTTTTAAGACAGTGTGATGAGTGTTTTGTTAGCACTGTTGGTGCACTTGAGATTTGATGAAGTTTGTGGCACTGTCTGAAGAACTAGAAACAGTTTTAAAATTTTTTACATTACTTTACATCCCACATGCATCTTTTGTTTGTTTAATCCATGTGGGTAGAAAAATTATTAGTTTTGTGGTTGCTTGTTATAGATCTCCTGCCTCTGTTTCCAGTGTGTAACTCCTTTATGTGCACGTCAATGGAAAGAAACATTTCACAAATTAGACCCTTGATTACTCCTGAAAGGAGCAGGGGTTGTAAGAAGGGAAATGCATGTTTCCTCTAGTACACTGCTAAAAACATCTGTGACGACAGACAGAGCATGTGCTTTAGCATAAGAAGAGAGATAAGAAAACGTGTTTGTAGTTCTTGGTCGGTATCATTACTTTACATAAATCCTTTATGGGTTATAGCTGTTCAAATCTGTCCGCACATTTGGCAAGTGTTCTCCAATGACAGCTGTGAGATGCTATTTGGCAAAATGAAAAGGAAGCTTTCCCCTTGCCAATTCCAAAGTTTATTTTCCAAAACCTTTCTAACTAAAGGTAAAAGTCAAGTCCTGTCCACTCTTCTACTGATGCAGTTCCCCAAAAAGGTCCCATTACCCTTCTTGAGGTAACAGAAGAGATGTACAATCTTGTTGCTGAGATTGGGATGCCAACATCCAGTTTTTGTGCCTTTTGTCTCTCTGAGTAGAGTGATATGAATCTCAATGGGCTTCTTTTCAAATATTTTATTCCTCGCTCTCATTTCCATGACGCTGTGGATGAGGTAGGGAAGCCAGCATTTGAGCCCTGTCCCAGCACAGGTCATGCTGCTTCAGAGCCACTTTGTTCTATTTGAGACAGTCTTGGGGTGGGGGAGCCAATTTGGTTAACTGGAGATTACCTGCTAACAAAGTGAAAAAGCAAAGCCCAGAAATGCCACTTTTCCCCAGTAAAGAAGGAATTTTGTGGGTAGAATATAAATTTAGCTGGGTTTTATTTCTGGCTGTCATTTTTGTCCATTTGTTTATTAGCTGTGAAAGTCAACACAGTCTCTTCTTCATGAGAGTCGTCTTTAGCATGATGAACATGTATGTGTCACTTCTGTGAAATCTGCAGATGTGCTGAAGGGGAAAATAAGGTTGGGTAGGAGTGAGGGATCTACACAAGTAAACCCTTTATTTAGATAGTGATTTAAGACAGTTGAGGTGCTAAACAATTATTTTACAAAGCTGAAGAAAGGAATCTGGTCTCTTTTTTTAACTCCCTTAACAATATGGTTAGTTTTGAAGCCAAAGCTGGGGTTTTTTCCTCTGCTATACAAGCCTTGTTGATAAGATGGAGCCAGCTGTGTTTCTTT
Source organism: Poecile atricapillus (assembly GCF_030490865.1). Taxonomy (NCBI): domain Eukaryota; kingdom Metazoa; phylum Chordata; class Aves; order Passeriformes; family Paridae; genus Poecile; species Poecile atricapillus. The sequence continues at coordinate 37,565,289 of NC_081289.1, read as the reverse complement.
CAACTCATGTAACTAATCACCAACATAATAAAATAGTAAAACTGGTAATATGGAGGGAACAGCTCCTGACATTTTGTAATTATTAATGCAGTGAGTCTAGGCCTCTCATGTTTGAAAAAGTATCTTTTTTCTGTCTTCTTGATGAATATGCTATTAGTCATTCCCAACATGAATGCCTTTCAATTCTGCTGAGCTGTCTTCAAATTTACAAATAGCAACATTTTTTTCTCAATTTAAATCAAAGTAATTTCTGTGCAGGGGTTTCTTGCTGCATCCCATCAAATCAGATGTTAATGAAATTATTACTGAATAATAAAATATGTAACTCTAGTTAAGGAAAGACAAAAATAAAGATGAGAACATCTGTCCAGCTTGTGTACTGACAGATAAAACCTTTTTTATTTGACTGCAGACTTCAAATGCTATGTAACACAATTGACCAATGTGGAATGGATAACATATAGAAATTTTCTTAACAAATATGCTTAGAAAGAAATCTCTCATAAAGAATCCCATCCAACGCAAAGTTCCTCTGTTTACTACCTCTTTTGTGAGAGCAGAACACAGGATTTATAAGATCTGATTTTGTGAACTTCATCACAATATAATCTCTCATATCTGAGTTTTTCAAAAATCAAATAGAGATATATATTATAAAGCTATGCATGATCTAATAAGAGCTATGCATAATCTTACAGGAGGCAGATCCAAATTCTAATTCCTGTCCTGTAAGTATGAGCATTTTGGGATCCAAATGTAATCTCTGCAGCTCAGCAGCATCTTTGGAGGAACAGCTTCAAGTCAGAGAAGTAAGGGGTTCTGTTTGATCTCAGCTATGAAGCCAAATTCATGGGATCTCCTTCTCCAAACTCCCTGTGGTAACACAGAACACTTTACATATACAGGTCTGCAGGTTAAATCCACCTTTCCACTGAAGTGAATATGATAATGTCCTGATTGAGCCCTAGTGAGAAAAAAGCATCTTATATTCTTTTTGAGCCTCTTCAGAAATCTGCAGTACAGCTGGCTCCAGGGCCAGTCTCGTTCCTGCACTGTTGTGAAAGGATGGATGCATTCCTGCAGTAAGTCCCAGGAAGCCAAGTTGAAGTACTCAGCTGTATCAGTTGCTTCTCATCAGCAAACCATCACCTGCTTATCAACATCTGAGGATGCTAAAAGTAGCGATTATGAGAGCTTGGAACAAAATGGGTTTTTTAAGTTCAGAAGCCCTGACTATGTGGGATGTGAAGAAATGCTTATGTAAGGATGTGACAGCATCAGCAAGTCTTGTGCTGCAAATTGTTTAGCTGGTTGGAAGCTAAGTTAGTTCAGGCTGCTCCCTCGTGGACAAAAAAAATAGAGGGGCAAAGTATTTAATTTAAAACAAGTGCACGTTACTTTAGGAATAAGGTGCTTGGGATCTGGATCTAGAAAGCTGTGGGAGTAAAGTGTATCTGAGAGAAGTTTCTCTGAGGCTAAGCAAGCTTAAAGGGTGTTGGGCCAAGCTGCTTCCTGGATGGTGGTGGAAATCAGAGACTGGCTCAGCTGTTCCTGGAGATTACTTGTATTGCCCACTGCTGAGGAACATCTTCAGGAAGTTACTGTCTGGATTCTGGTTAGGAAGCCAGTACTTGATAAGAATAATCCTTTTCATCTGCTGCTCTGCTCAGTTTTTGTCGGGTAGTCCCTGTGGCACAGCAAGTGAGTGATTTCCTACATTGATTGAGTTCTTTGACATGAATTAGTCAAGAAATAGACTCAAGTATGAGATAGATGTTGCTTTTGTCTAATCTGGGGATTGATTGCATTTCTTTGATCAAGGTTTTAGTTCTTCCCATAACAAAATGAAGTAATATAAGAGAATCCACAACACAGCATTGACAGTCATTAGTTTCTAAATGAAATTACTCAGACAAGCACATCTTTCACATACACCAGTGCACACTTTCCTTTACTAGTACAACTGTGGTATTATGAAATACCCATTGCTGGAGAACCTAGGTATTATGGTCCTCATCTTCAGGTTCCATGAGGTAGCAGAGGATATGACTTGATTGCCTTTCAGCCTTGAGGGAAGGTGGAATGTTCTATTACGTTAAGAGGTGGAAAAAACCCAAGGCCAGCAGTAGTCCTCTGGCAATTTCAAATACAGTTTTGTGAGCAATGGAATTATAAGGCATGATTTCCATTAATTTCAGAGTGTGACTGGGTATTCTGATGTCTAATAAAATATGTGCTTCAATTGAAACCTTCTTCCACAGTTTGAACATCCACAGTATCTCTTTCACATGTCTGTTTTCTGGTGTGTAATAAGAGGTGAGCCCATCTTGGAGCTTTCACTTCATACTAGGATACTTAGTAGGCTTTCTGTATCCCATCTGGCTGCCTGCTTTCTGAAAACTTACAGGAATTTAATGTCTTCAAGAGGCCTGTGATCCTGGTCAATATGCTAAAAAGGATATGGAAAGGGGGCAGTCAGTCACCAGGCTGGTAATTGCACTCAAAGACAAAATTATTACCTACACTTTATTTCCTTGGGAAAAAATGTATTTTGTTTTATTGCAAATCCAGTGACAAACATTCTTTGAGTCATATTTAAATCTATTCTCATTTTCCTGCTGTGTGGTGGGTTTTCTTTTTCTTTTTGATCTCTGTATAAAGGAAATATTTTTTTTCCTTTTAATCTAGCTGCTCCAATCATTTCAGTGATCTAAATCACTCCATTACTCCTTCTCCTGACTCTGAATATCTTAAGGTATACCCTGATTTTAGAAACCAGGTGTTGTCTGTGTCGGTTGCCAGCATCTTTCTTTAGCAAAGAGCGTGGTCCCCAAGCATTCTGTTGTTGTGCAAGGTTTGCTTTATGCAGAGCATTGCCGGATAAGCCCTTTGGCTTTTCTTGTTTACATTCTGCTTGCTGTATTTTCTCTTTGTTTACAATTCCAGCACGCTTGAATCCTGATAGGTTAAACGGAAGGGAAGACAGGCATCAGACAGTTGGTGCCTGACCCATCCAGCACACGCCTCTTGCTTTCAGAACAGCCCAGTCATTTTTTCACTGGTACTTTGAGATGCATTCAAATCTGCCTTGGCATCTGTCCAGCCCTGCATAATATCAGGAAGAGAACATCCTGTCTGAGACAACAGATTGTTAGTTCAATTATATTCCTGAAATCGAGTTAAAATTCTGTGAAAGAGGCTTCAAAATTGAAGGACCCTATGGGAATGTTATGGGGTTTTTGTTCATTTGACTTATAGCAACCAAGCATACTAAATGAGATGCATTGTATAAGTGCGTGTTCTGTGTTGTTTATGGCTGTTTATGTTGTATTTGGTAACAGAGTGAAGTAAGTAAATTGATAGCACTGCCATCTAGAGATAAAACAAAGGTCTTGCGCTAAGCTTGATAAGGAAAGTGGAGGACCTTAGACTTGTTGTCTAAAATACTGTTAACAGATTTTTATTATAACCAGTGAGAAGTACTCTGAGCTGCTCTCTGAATATGGTTAATAACAATTCCTCATTAATAGTGACCAAATTTTATGTTACTGACCAGGGTTTTTGAAGTGTGACACAGTAATTAAATAATCCTTCAGTATCTTTGGGTCAGACTCATAAGCATTCAGGACCATTGCTGGTCTTATTGGACTGAAAAGTATATTTTTCTAATCAGGGTTGTGTCTGGCATATTGAAAAGACTGGTACCCTTGCTGTAACTCAATTCAGTCATTTTTTTTAGTAAAGAGAAGGTGGTGCAGTTTTTCTGGCAGAGATCCAAGCATCCATATAGTACAATAATGTTCTGTATTAATTCTAGCGTTGTTTCATTGGAAGAGTTCTGGTCAGATGCAAAATGTTCATGCTCAGTTTTGTATTTTTACCCTTGTTTCCTCTACTGATTTTTATTTAGTCTCAGCAGCACAAAAGCCAGCTTCTCCATCTGCCAGTTTTATCTCTCCCCATACACTGAGTGTTTATTTTCCTCCTTGTTTCTCAAATTGCACACATATCTGAAGAACTGAAAACTGGCTGTAACACATGGAGTTGGATCCTGCCATTTCACAGCATTCCAATAGGGCATATTTTCAGATTGTCCAATAGAATTCTATTAGGTGTAGTTTGTTTTATTATGTAAAGGGTGATAGAACTCAGATTTCGGATGTTCTAATGCTTTTTCAAATAAGCATTTCATGGCAACATAATTAGTATAGGCTTTGCGTCTTTGTGGAGTGCTCTGTGTTGACTGGATGTTTGGTCTGCTTGTGCATAAATGAATGTCACCTTTTTGCTCCTAGGAAACAAGACACCCTATCACTGTCTTGTTTAAAACTTGTCTAAAACTGTGTGAGTTTTATTTCTTGTCAACAATTTCTATGTGAATTTTATATGGGGTAATAAACTAGTTTGAATAGTACATATTTCTAAGTGATCTGCAAGCCACAGTGAAGAGAAAAAATGCACCAATTAGTGTCTCACAAACTAATCAGAAGAAATAAGGGCATAGAGTATATCAAACAGTATATCACTTAATGATTTCATCATATTTGCATAATAAAGGTACTGGTCAAGATAAGAAAAATCCCTAAATAATAACAGTGAAAAATATTTAAGAGAAACTGCATGTGAGCTGCCAGGAAGGCAAAAATTTGGGGTTCATAAAAAATGCACAGAGTTGCCATCTATGGATCACTGAAGACTGGGCACACTAACACAGTCACATCATGGTTTACACAATGTCACATAAAACACAAACCATTGTAGAAAAGCACACACTAGATCCACATACAGCTTGTCTTTTCAGCCCCAAAGTCCTCCTCCAGTAAACTGAAGCGTTAATGTTGGTTCAACTGCAAATTTTCAAACATTACACCAACAGCATATGCTGATATCAGACCTCCAGTTCTAGTGTCATAGCCATGAAGCTCAATAGATAACACACTAAATAATTAAAGGCAATGAAGGGCAAGACAGAACTTACCTAAACAAACAAAAGACTTCTGCTATTATTTTTTATTTCAAATAAGAACAGTTCATGAATTTAAACTCCAGTGGGTGACAGGACTTCAGCTTAGCTGTGTACTTTTGAAAATCCCATCCATACTTAGGCTTTTAAATATATTTACAACTATCATTGTAAAAGTATTACTACTTTTATCAACTTTTCCTGGGTCGGTCAGAAAGACCAAATTTTCATGAACCAGCAGTTTAGGGGCCAAGTTTTAATAAACTGAAAGGCAGGAGGTTGGTGTCTCAGTTGTATCTAAACTCTTTTGCACAGCTCTGACAGCACAGAAAAGCTGTTAATTTTTTTTCAGTGAATTAGAGGCCTTAAATTCAAAAAATAGTTTCTAATACTCAAGGCTTAATAAGTATTTTAGGGCTTAAGTTAATGCTTACCTGAGTCTCTTGGATATGCATTTAATAGGAAGACGAGAGAGGGCATGGGAATTTAACCCTCTGTCAAGTGACTTGAATAACCAAATTTGAAAAGGAGCACTCAGAAGAAAAATGTGCATATTGCTTATTCCCTTGAGCCCTTTCATCCAAAAGCTGATTCTGAGATGTCAATGAGCAGTATAAAAATATTTTAAGGAGTTTAGACTAGTAAATACACTTCCACTTCTAAAGTATAATAAAAGGAAAAACTCTTTTTTCCTGAGAGGTACCGCTAGCATTTCTCAGGGAGTCTCTAAAGGTTAGTATTCCAAATGGCTCTGCAAATGCAGTTGGATGAGGCAATGGAGATATGGGTGGCATGGAAATGCGACTAATTTAGTAGTTGTTTCTGCTCTGAACCTTTGAAGAAATCTTACTTTCTGGTTCCCACTTTGGAATGTGCTTTGTGGGTGGGCTTTAACTGAGAACTTCCTAACATAAAATGTTTGTATGATCCCAGAAAAGTGAAACCTTATAGATTCAAGACCTTTATCTATCCTTATCCACCTGAGTGTCCTAACCAGTGCTTTGCAAAGTCAAGACATACCCTGCCAGATGCCCTTGCCTCAGGCACCTTCTTATTTCCTTGTTTGTAGATTTGAGAAGAGGGTTTAATTACCTGGTCACCAGCCAAGACTGTACCCTGGTAAGATAGGAAAAGAGAAGGTGGAGTATTAAATTACCTCATATTGAGTAGAAATTTATGGAGCAGAAATAGGACTGGGGTTACTGCTTTCCTTGTGCATGTTCTACTCAGGAAAACCTAGTCTTCGAAATTACCTTCTCTGTTTGCAGGGACAGCTACATTTTTTTGCCAAGCATGCAAAGGCTGTTCTCTGTGCAGAGCTCAGTCACCACCTCTCAGTTTGTCTCTGTGCTAAGGATAAGCCAAGCTAGCCAGTGTACATCCCAGTGGGATCTAAAGTGTGCAGTTTTCCATATCCCTAAACGTTTAGGAGAATGAGGGCACCTCCACATGTTAGGTGATTGAGTGAATGTGTTCTGTGGAAGATGCAGTGGTGTGTTGTTGGACACTTAAGGAAAATAGTTTCCAGAAAACACTTAACAGCTATGTCCTCTGACATGTATATGTAAGGTCTTTTTACATTTACTCTTCTTGGTACCCAGAGTTTGCCAACCTTGTTCTGATTGCTGCTTTAAGCCTTAAAGTTGACTCTCCACAAGTCAACTCCAGATTTACTAGTACCTTGCATTTTGGCCATATGTAAAGGTCTTGGGCTAAGTTTAACCTTGGAGAGCATTTCTTTCTGCCTTTATTTGCACTCTTACTTCCAGTGTGGAACAGGACTGCCCCCTGTTGTATAGAGCCAATGTCCAACTAAGAGGCACTTGTGTGCTCATGTAACAGTAATAGCTATAGGAAGTCTTGAATTTCCTTGGTTTTACCTCATTCTTTCATCTGTGCTCACATCCTATATTTCCTGAGACTGTTGTGTATTATTTGTGTCATGGCTCTACTTACGATCTCCAGTCAGTTTGATCATGCTCATGTCCTGAAAAACTTAATAATAAAAGCCACATAGCCAAATTCTAAATATTCTTTCTTCATGCTGTCACCTGAGCATGAATCAGGAATGCAGTGGGCAAACAGGAAATGGTAAATTCTCCTTATTTAATGCAGAGAGGCAAGTATTTTCTCAGGGAGGAAAAGTTGCTTACAATTGCTGCTAGCAGTGTTCAAGCCTGGAGAACCAGTAGCCAACACAGTTTAAAAACTCACAGCTGAAAAACTGCTCCTCAGGTTTTTATACTCACAGAAATTGAGGTAGACAATTCCCCAGTTCAAATTGAAATAGATTTTTTTTTTCAGCTTATCCTTCATACTCAGTCTCACTGACTGAATGGAGGAGCATCTGTAGATTTCAAAGAAAATTTTGGTACATCTGTAGCTGAAACTGTCTCAAATTTCCGTTGAATCAGATAAATCTCATCAGATATCCCTGAAGATGATAAGAGGATCAATGCTGTCAGCAAGTTCAAAGCAGCATGAAAATACAGTTTGATGAAAAGCAGCTTCATTGTAATGCAAAAAACAGCACCCCAGCTATTCCTGTAGTGCATGTGCAAGACTTTGAGTGATTTGAATAAAGGATGCCTGATACAGTAAAATAAGACCTGAAATGATTACCTGTAGAGTAAATGGACCTGCTCATCATGCAGGTCTTTGAAGAGATAATGCATACACCTGTTCAGAAGATGTAATAGTTGTGGTTGAAATACCAGGTCTGAAACACAAGGGTTATGATGGATGGTTAAGCTTTAAAATCACTTGGAAGCAGCTGATTTTAAGTTGCCATGGCAAAGGATTTTCAGACAATGAGAAGCTTTTACATTAATATCTTTGTAAGCCTTGTTGTGATAGAATTGTCTCTGAAGAGCAGTCTCTTACTTGCTCCTGCTGACACACACAGTTATAAAATCATCAAGTAATTATATAGTGCTGTAATGACTTTTTGGATTTCTTCTCTATTGGTTTTGCCACTGATTTGCAGATTCCCTTTCTGCTAAATTTTTATAATAGGCAACTGAATTAATCAACATTTTGTTACCAAAATTTTTCAAGATATCCCTTGTGTTTACAAAAAATATCTGGGTAGGGAAATTACAATGGTTTTCCATTGTGTTAGTCTATTAATTTTGAACAACAAATTAATAAAATCTGTCTGAATAAAAACACTTTCCTTTGACAACTTAGGTGGTTTGGGCTTTTTTTTTTTTTTTATTTTCTGGCTAACATGAGTTTTTTGGGGCATATATTTTGCAGTTAGGTTCTATGGTCCTCTTATCTTCTTCCTCAGTGACCAAAATATAAGTCTGAAAAAGCATGTCCTATCTGAGCTCAGGGTGAGATAAGAAGCTTATTGGTAGGGGAAATTTGTAGAGAATTTTGCAGGGACTTTGTTTCAATTTTCGGAGGAGAGAGAGTAGTGTCCACTCTTCTCAAGACAGCTTGGACTTGCACTGGTTGTTGCTGGTTCACTCTAATGTTGCTCTTGCACCAAACAGGAGCAGAACAAGGCTTTGTTTCAGTGGCTAACCAGCCCTGGTTGGCCACTCGTGCACATGGAGTCTCAAGGCACAGAAAATCAAAGGCCAGAATTTGTATTCCTGTTAATCTTCACCAGCTGCACAGCAGCTCCCAGCTGATGCAAATGGTGCTGGTAGCACATTCTGTGTGTCAGGGGCTGGGAACCAGTAATACCAGTCTCCTCAGTGCACCTCCCACTGCCTGTGGGTTTGGGTGCTTTGGAGGTGACTTCCTAAGGTGTCACTTTTCCTGCCAGCTGCAGAGACAGGATGCAAAAGGGGAGGGTTACGGGAAGTGAATTTTCCAAGGAGGGCTTTGAGGAAACCAGCACTGAGTCTCTAGCAGCAGTGAAGCTCTGACATTCATGCCTAGTGGCACTTTGTCATATTAAAATTTAATGGGCTTCAGGACATAAAGTGAGGTGTATTTGTTCTGACACACTTTTAATTAAGGTTTTTATCAAATTCCTTTTCCTTTAATATTTATTTTAGATTGGCCGTTCCTTCTCTGGGATTCTGTAGGTTTGAAAAGCTTTCAGATAGGGCTTCAATTGCAGCCTTTCAATGTAATTATTAGTTGTGTGTTACATGGGAATGAAGCTGGTTCTTTTAAGTTAGCACAGTATAAACACTTTGTACTCTCAGCTGCTATGCCAATGCACAGGACTGGGATCCACATCACAATGCATTGTCTCCATTCTCTGTACTGCAACACAGACTATTTATTCAGTTCAGTGGCAGCTGCAGCACAGAAGTAATTGGGCCCTGAAAAGTCTCTATGGGTATCATTAATTTAGCACTAGATTTTAGTCTTAGGAGGTACCTAAATGCCAATAACAACATACAAACATATTCAAAGACAAACAGATTGATTGGATTACATAAATAGGTTGATCAGATTAATCTCAAATCCATATATTATTAGACATGTGTTATTAGTTATGCAGAACATGGAGTCAACTGATGTGAGTGTGTGGAAGACAATCTTTGTACATCAGTCTAAATTGTTAGCTGTTAACTCTTTGAAATCAGCCAAAATATTTAAGCTGAGTAAAATGAATGATTCACTAATCTATAAAGATTTTTCTGTTATATTTGAGGGCTGCTTAAATAAAATAGCCCAAAATTACAAAAAAAAAAAAAGATAAAGTAATGTTGGGAGAAGATTTAGCAATAAATTAGTGGGGCGGGATATGAAATTAAGGATGCTGAATAGTGGGTGGGGATAAGCTCATTTTATGTAACAAGATAATTTAAAAAGTGAAATACGAAAATAGCTGTAAAACTGAGAAATAACTGCATTGCAGCTTTCACATGTTCACAGCTCTTCCAGAGATCTTGAAGTCTATAATTTGAAGGAGCAATGAGGAACTATTCACCTGATACGCAAGCACACCAGGGCTTAAATTCTCCAATCTTTCTCCCATCATGGAACAGAAAATTGTTCACCACACAACTGAAGAGCTGGTGTCCCCTGCCTGTCTGTTCACATGCTGTGGACAGAAAATGTTACAGTCATAGAGTGAATGTGTTTGTAGTCTGGCAATAAGAGGAGCTCTGTAAGCCCACAGGAAAGCAAATAGCAAGAAAGGATGCCATAACATTCCTGCAGCCCTTGCCTCCCTTCTCTCCCAGAGGACATGCAGAGAAGACCTTGCAGTCCAGGCTGCTGAGCTGGATTTATGGGGGGGTTCAATCCACACATTCCCCAAACTGCAGAATGGCTTTCTAGCTTTCTGGTTCATTTTTGTTCTGTGAAGCCACAGTTCTGACTAAAGACTTTGGCTGGTTTGAGCTGGAAGTGTTGGAGCTGCTATTGATCTGGGTATGCAAGATGGCCATTTATTTCAGGGAGGGAGTCCTTTGCTTTGGCATTAATGTAGGTTTAAAATAACTATACCATTTGAAGAGTAGGTAGTGTCACGACTTTTTGAAATTGTATGCATTGGCTTTGCGTTTTCCAGGAAAAATTGGTTTCAGTCCTTTCTGTTTGCTATAGAAACACAACAGTAATTTCTGCTGAACTGCTTCTCAGAGGTAGGCAGCTGTGAATCATCCAGTAGCTGTGAGGGGCATCAGCCAAACATGCCCTTAATGAAATGACTAGAAAATACTTTTCAAACTTTCCAATTGCCTAAAATGTCACTGAACCATACTAGAGTTATCTAAGGAAACTTCCACTGCCAGGATGGTGTTTTGGTCTGTCACGGGTACCTGAGAATACATCATACAAGTAATAGGACCAATATTGTGAAGCTGATGTTTCATTATTTAAATGATTAATCATGCAGTATGTTTGACTTTTCAGAAAATACGTATAGCAGCACAGCTGTTGTTGTAGCAACAATGTAAGGGAACATAAAAGAGTGATAGCTATGACAGATGAAAATGTGAGCAGAGATGTGGGTTCCAGTTTGTTAGGCTTGGTGCTTTGGTCAATAATCTATAATGTACAGATATTTCTGTAGTAAATAAAATCCTGAAAATACTGCTTTTCTACTATCATGCAAATCCCTTGTGTGGGACTAATCTCTTGCAAGAGTGTTACTAAACAGGTGTCATCCTCTCTCATGCCCACACTGCTCCCAAATCAGCATAATTTGTAGTTCTTATAACCAAGATATCCTGGAAGAAATTAATAATCATTCCCCTTGTACAATATTAAATTAGCATTTTGCATCATCTGTGGCCAATCCCAGAAGACATTTGCATCTGAATGAGATCAGTATACATATACATCAAATTATTAAGCATGGAGGCAGAGTTTTTTGTAAAGTGACAATCTTTTAGTTTGTCAAGTATTGATGGTATTTAAACTGAACAACTGGAAATTTCTGATTTAGAAGTTTTTAACAAATCAAGCCTGTGATTATATTCCCCATCTGTTCTGTTTAGTTGCATGTTTGATGGAAACTTGTGCAATCGTTTTTATAAACGGTTTTTATAAACGGTTTTTTGTCTTTTTATACATTTTCCTCTTTCTCCTTTTTATGGCTTTTTTTTTTTTAATGCACCTTTCTCTATGGATAGAGATAAATGCATTTGCAGTATATCTTACATATTGTAGGACATTCACATCCATGGGCTCTATCATTTTGGGAAGCACTGCTGATTTTAGGTCTAAGCAACCTTCTTATGGACTTGAAGCTGTTGCTGTAAGGGCCTGAAAAGTGTGTGCAGCACCTGTCATGCCTAATATGCATAAGCAGTAGATTGCAAAAAAGAAGTTACAGTCTCAACAGTGAAGTCCTTCCCTGGTAAAAGGTAAGGTGGGGTTTTTAGATGCTGGAAGGAGACGGACTATCCTCATCAAGTGAGAAAGAAGGAGCAAGTATGGAGTAACTCACATATAAATGAGAACAGTACATTCCTAATGCGTATTTATGTTGAAGTTTCGATCTGAACAAGTCAAATTCTCGTGAGGGGAAAAGCACTTTTCATTTGTCTTTGGTCCTTAAATTGAACTTCGGATCGCAAGATGGAAAAATCATTATTAGGGAATTGGTCTAGGGATGAACACGAACTTGATTTTCTAGTTCAACAAAAGACTTGTTCAATCATGTTGGAGTGTGTGAAAGATGATATAGAATGCTACTGGACTGTAAAGGCATGGCTTTTATACAAATTCAGCGCAGATGTAACCGATTTAGTCAAATGCAAAGCACTGTAACCAGATCTAAAACAAAGGTAATGCCATTCTTTTGAACAACCAAGTATGTCACATCATTTGTTCAAGGAGTGATCCCCACATTTTAGATGTTGGGTCATGTGTTTAGAGTTGACTTTTGAAATTCCATCAAGTATGCCTTTTCACTTGCTGGTCTTGGTGTGTCTAGTGGACCTGACTACTGACAGGCAGACTAATTGAAAAATAAATTGAGATGTCACTAGGGCTTTTATCAAAGAGGAAAATATTATCATCTATTTTGCTTAGATTAGGTAGCTGAGACCAGATAAACAGAGAACAACAACAAAAAAAAAAAAATCAGGAAAAAAACGAAAGTGTGTCAGAATTATCCTAATGCAGCAGGTAGCTGTTCTGGTCTGGTAGATATACTGTGCTGCAATATCTGAAGCAGTGCCCCTGTTGTGATTCATTATCACTATATAGCACGATTGGAATTAATAACGAAAGACAATCATAAACTGATGATAGAAATTCTGGTGTTCCTACATGGTTTTATAACTAAGTGGCTAAATAACTGTTTTTGTGGAGATAATTCCATTACAGAGATAACAAAAGTAACCTTTACAGATAAGTAGTTACATAATTTAGTCTGGTAGGGCATTATTGGCCTAATTCTCTGCTTATCTGAACAGATAAAATTTCACCAATGATGACGATGATGTGCCCATTTATTCTAGCAGGGAGCTGTGCACAGTTTTAAATTATCTGATGTTGTCTGAAGTGCCTCCTTGTCTTTGCCTTCTTAGAATCAGTTTCTCACCGGGGTTGCTTCAACGGCAGCTTTGGGCAGCACAATTGGTTTTTGTGGCCTGGGGACTGAGCCTGGGATCAGGACATAGCAGGGTGCTGGCTGGCATCTAAATATGGTACACAGCATGGTCCTTATTCTTTTGTCCAAGAGTGCCACATAATTTTCACTGATCAGCAGTCTTTGTCTCTTGAGCACTAGCTGAGGAATTGTGTTTCCACAACCATAAACGCTGTAATTGTGCCTGCCTTTACTTTGTGTGTCATGCAGAGCTGTTACTCAAAAGTCCCACTGACTCACCTCGTGTGCACAGCCCATGTGCCTGTTCTGCCATCACTCAGTCTGCAACAGACTCAGCCAATTCCTATTTCTCAGGTTATCTTAGGTCTTTTTGTATGCAGCATTTTTAATTGACAATAAATCCAACTGGGATGCCTTGTTTTTGCAAAACACAGTTACTTTATTGTGCTAGAGGACTGTCGAACATTGATTGTGGAAAATATTATTTCTATTACAGCAAATGGCTTGAAATTCTCTCAGGCACATGATGTGACTCTTGGGGATAGTGCTGTGCAGGGCCAGGAGTTGGACTCGATGGTCCTCTTCCAACACAGCTTATTCTGTGATTCTGTGAAAATAACAATATTTACAGAAGTCTTTAAGAAATCAAGACAACAGTTTAGAAAAAGGGCTAGCTTTAGCCTCTTGAGTTCCTCAAAGCTCTGACTGCCTTGAAGCTCGACACTACCAAGGTTTCTAATCCTGGGAATGAAAACAGACAGGAGGATTTTCAAATTCTGTGTTTGGAGAGAGTAAACTCCATTTGGAGCAGGGCAGGAGGATCTCCCAGGAAGTCCTTTCTACATGAGTCTAGCAGCTACTAGAGCACAACCATGCCCCAATTATTCCACTCCTATAAGTATCCATTGGAGAAGGCACATCAGCCTCTTTCACTTTCAGGTAAACTTTATAGCTATTAGTTTCAGTGCTCCTTCCTCACTGCTGTCTCACCCTGGTTGTTTGTGAGTTGTTTGTTTTGTAAGAAAAGGCCTTAGAGGCCAATTCCTTGATCCCTTTAAATGATGGAAAAAATATGATGCAAAGACTAGCTCTCTGACCCCTTGCAATTTTTAAGAAACACCACATTTGAAACCGGTGAGCTGGTTTTATTGACCCTGGGCCTGGACATGTGTTGCTGTTCTTGGAATTGTATTTGAATAATTCTACTAGGACTTAAAGCATATTTTCATCTTGCACTTTGGAAAACCTATAGAGTACCACAAAGATAGAGAGAACCTTTGCAGTGCTTCTCCTAAATATGATTTTGAAAAACTTACTGCATTCAACAGGTAAGAAAAGTTAACTTCTTTAAAGGAAGCTTAGTATATTCTGTATCATCATTGTACCAAGCCAAATCTATGGTGACATGAGCAGCTTGTAATAGTTGTGAATATTTCTGTAGAATTTTTCTTAATGTAATGTTGCTCAACTAGAAATTTTTTCTCAATTAGTAAATCAAATTTTTGTATTCTGCAATAGCTGTGTTACTGTGCTATTTTCAGTTCTTAGCATGAAATGGTGAAAATTAAGTTGTGTGAATGCTACCACTTTCAGAATCCTTACATGAAGAAAGACTGTATCACTTAGAGACACAGCTATTAGGAGGTTTCTGAGTTTGCTGGATTTCTTTAAATTCTATCAGAGCCCCTCAGAGCAATGAGGACAGTTGATAATAAAAGTAATAAGAGAGTCATTCCACAAGATTTAATGTGAAACTGACTTAGAGCATATGAGCTAATGGATCAGGCTGAAGTACATAAATCTGGTTTGTTGTCTTTCTAAAATATCCTCTTTAGTTTGGCCAGAAAATACTATCTTGATGAAGTAATAATGTGATGAAATAGAGTATGTGCATACTAAAGAACAGACTGACTGGTCAGTGTTTCCCCTTTTCTTTTACATGTACAAATAAAATTTAATGAAAATAAACAAAGGAACTTGTCTGCTGAATTCTGGAAGGGAATGTCCTCATTCAGGTTGCAGCCATGGCAACAATCTGTGGAATTCAAATGTCCTGTGCTATGAATCAATTCAGTAAAATGATGATCTGGGTATTTAGTACTCCTGAAAGTCTCTCTTAAAAAGATTTATTCAATTTTATAGAACACAATATAAACAGGTATGAGATAGTTACCTTCTACAGCTTGAACACAGATAAAACAGGAGAAACATCATTAACATGATCCACATTAACAAAACAGGGCAAGAAACCTGGTGGTTTTAGTTCAGCATGAAAAAATGCAGATTTTTCACAGGTGCACATCTGCATGAGGGGTACCAGATTAGTCAGGAATCTTTGGGATAAAGCACTGCAGAAAGAGCTTTTCCCATGCTTCTTCCCCATGTCCCTTTCTAAACAGCAGAGAAGGACAGAATCTTTCTGAGTGATCCACAGGGAGAGCATAACCCAGGTGCTGCTTGCCTCATGACTCCATGAGACCACCTGCTTGAGGAGCCACCAGTCATGCCCTGAGTCAGTGCTGTCTTGTGTCCATTCCTTCTGCTTCTTTCACACTTGCCTGAGTTCAGAGGTTGATTTTTCCACAAAATAAAGCAAAATAGATGAGCAGCATCTGAGTAATATGTGGCACAGCTATTTTGCTGTGGAAACTGCGGGGAGAAGTTTTTGTGTCCAGCACTTCAAAATTCTACTTATGTCTGATTATTCTTCTGAATTGCTTTTTCTCTCCAGGAGGAAGCCTAAATAATAACGGAGAAAAGAGCTTTCTATTGCACTTAAAGCTGGAAGAGAACTATAGAAAATTGAGTGATAAATCTCCCAACAGTAAAAACAGTGTAACTCAGATTGCAGTAGCTAGAAAAATATTTACCAAAATGGTGGCAACCTGAGTAAGTTCATGCTGACCTGACAGAGTCAACCAGTATAGTTCTGGTTGGGTTTTCATGTCTGTTTTGATGTTTTCCTCAGTTCAGTATGCTAGTGATTCCACTATCTGAGGAGGACACCATGAATTTTCTGAAGACTTTATTTTGATTGATTCTGGTTTCACTCAGCTCTGAAAATTTCCTAGGAAAAATGTCAAGCAAAACTATAAGTAAAAGCCCTTCTCAATTATGCTTTTAAAGCTTTTATCACTGCAAGTTGACAATGGTTGCAGTGGAAAAAAATACATAAGGGGAAGGTCACAAGCAGCTCAGTTTTGAAGTGTGCTGTTGTTAAAGAGGGCACAGTAGTGATATTGCCAAACCTAGGTTCCCAGATTTTTGCTCTTGACTTAAAAATAAATATACTTCAAGTATATTAATTAAATAAATTACTTTTGATTTGAAGCTTTGCATTCAATGCTTTCAGATTTTTATTTCTAGACATGAGAGTTAGGGAAGTTATTTTTTTTTAATTTGAAATGCAGTCTGCAAATCCCTACTGGTAACATATTGCTGAGAATGTAAGGCTTCAAGAAATATACTCAATATCTCAGGGACTGTGATAAAATCACAAGAGTTGGCAGCAGTGAATATTCTCAAAGTTTGTATACAATGATTTTTCAGTCTCATTTCTCAATTGATACAGTACCTCCAGGGGCTGACTGTTGGCTTGACTATCAATCAATGCCAGAATTCTACGGTGGTTACCTCTGGTCAGTAAATAGACTGATGCCTTTGAATAAGGTCAAGATTCTGATCCATACTGAAAGAGAAGATGGATGCAAAAGCCCAGAAATCCCAGAAATCATAATCAAGTAGAAAGGTTTTAAAAATAGATTATTTTGTATATATATATAAAAGTCAAATATATAATATATATATATAAAAGTTGCAAATTAAGAGTATAACATTTTATATGATTGCTATGAAGAGATCTTGGCACCTAGTTTGAGGGAGTACTCTGGTGTTTAATATCAGTCTTTACCTCTGACTTTACAGTTTGCTCATGCCATGGTGCATGAGCAAGAGGCTGTAAGGAGAAAAGGATGCTGCCTGCATTTTTCTGGAAACCCATAACATTAAGATCAGCAGCATCTTGGATGAAAAGCCTCAGGACAAAACACTACCTTTCACCCTCATTGAAGCAACAATTCCTTGAAATTGCCTTTGCTTTCTGATAGATACACTTTTTTTAAATAAAAGACCTTATTATTGAAGGCTGCTAAAACTCTCCCAGTGCTGGTATATAAGGTGATTAAGAACATCCAAAAACGTTTGGACTGTTGTGGCAATGCAATAGAAAATGGGTTGTCATTCAAAGTGCCCCAAACACTTTTTCCCTAAAATGTGTTAGGTTTCTGGATAATAATAACAACCTTTTTGAGGGTAGACTGCTTTCCTTCGCTCAGGAGATCAGCCATTCTTCAAAGCAAAGAAGTTTTAGCTACAAGTTTCTAAGGTTTCTAATACTGTATTCTGGCCTAGTCGATAACTGCAAATGATAAAAGGTTTTCTCTCAGCCTTTGTGTTCTCTGGCTGCATTAGAAACTGAACGAAGATATATGAGATGACACAGCAGGCTTTTTAATCCTTTAGAAATGGCTGGCAAAGTCACCTCTTTACTTACAAAAAGTAAAACATATAATGTTGGAGTATAGGGTTTTGGGGTTTTTTTTAAGTACACATCAATTCTTTTTGTAATCTACTGTATTTTCACAGTAAGGGGTTGGGTGAAGGACAGTACTTTAACATACCAAGACATGTTTATGGCAAGTTCAAAAGTTTATGAAACAAAGGTACTGATAATTCAAGGAAAAGCAGGAAAATAAAGAGCCTTTGAAAAGCTTCTGTGGTTTTGCTTAGAGCCCTGCCTGGAATTTGCTATGGTTAGAATGACAGGGATGTTAAGAAAAATAAATCTGAAAAGCTGCAGAGCACTGCATAATGTGTTGTAGGCAAATTTATATAAGAGAACTCACTTTAAAGCTTGAAAGGCACTTTAAGCCATTCTTTTGTGAAAACCTAATTGAGATACCAATGTGTGACAGTAGGACTCAGAATTTGTCTTCTATCTGGTTTGACGAAAAGTTGATTGACAGAAATTTTTAGCAGTATGAAAGCTCTATTTTTCACACCTTTTCACTGTTTTTCTGTGTAACCTGCAACTTTTTCTGTAAACATGTTACTCCTTAAGCACCCTCTCTTAATTGAACAATACTTCTCTATAGATGAACAATATCTATGACAAAATATGTGGTAACTGTCTTACAAAGGAAAATCTAATGAACTTAGTTCAAATTGGGGTCTGGGTTAAATGCTCTGCCCTGCTCGTCTCCTTTCAATCGGTAGCCCAGATAGAAATCCCATAACTTGAAATGGAAGCAAAGAGGACTTCAAACCCCAGCATTCCTTATTCCCCTTCAATTTCTGTCCAGCACACCAGCATTTCTTATCAAACATAACTGAGAAAATGGGATGTAACCTCGATGTTGACCCCAGATTAAAAAGAAAAAGGAAAATGAACTCAAATTAGCAGCAAGGTGATTATAGGCCGAGTTATCCAATTCCTTCCTCTGGGTGCTGCCACATTGCCTTTTAGTGAATCAGTCTGAATTTAGCTTCAGCCAGAGGGCTCTCCCAGGCCCCAGAGTCCAGCTTCCAGGCTCCCACTGGTGATAAATGCTTACTGGTTTGATGCCCTATGAATATTTATGGTCTCATACCACTGGCTGATGTCATGACCTGTGAGTTTCTGCTTTACCTTATTTGATTTTGGGGGTGAATAGAGGTATCTTGATGGATCTTATTATACATACTTTTTATTTGCTAATGTTGATACAGTTTGTGGATATTTGAATAGTTAAGACAGGCTTTCAGAAAAACAACACACTAGGAGCTGACAACAGCATTCAACCACAGTGTCTTATCAAGAAAGGAGAAAATATAACAATTAAATCAATATGCTAGAGGGTGAGCACTATATAATTAGGAAGCTGCAGCTTTATTCTTGTCTCAAAAGCTGTAGAAAGCCGTGGGTACCATTTTATTTCTGCATTCCCTCAGCCATTGCTTATTTTTACTGAGACAACCTGCTGGTTGACAGAATCTACTGATTTTCTTCCCCTGAACAAATACAAAACAATACGTGCAGTCTTCTTTTTTATTGCTAGTCTGCCACCTTTCAGAAACCACCTTTCCTCTCAAATGAGGTGGTAATATTTCCATGGGCAAAATACTATTTCTGCCACTAATTGTACAATGCTTTGCATTAAGTTCTGTGGGGAAACCCCCATTTATTTTGGTTGGCTGAGAGAAGGGTTGCCATGGGAGCCTGATGGCTGAGGATTAGAAAAATGTGTGTATGTGACAGTTTCCTACCCATTGCAACCAAAGACAACAATCACAAGTGACATGCAAGGTTACTAAGGCTGAAATGCTGGTGTTGCTTAACACCAGTTAACAATGGCTTAACCATTGTTAACTTCCATCTTGTTACATTTTCTAACTCTTCAGACTGTTTTCTTTCTGTGAAATAATATACTAAGAATAAATCTTCTCTGGATTTCAAAATAGAAACCTGAACTTACCTATACCATGATTTTGTTAAGCCTCCTAACCTGCAGTGGGGTGTGTACTTGAGCAGCATGAGAGGAGGTGGGATGGGGTGTGCTTTGGGCTGCTGGGGAGCAGGAGGGAAGGTATGGCACATCTGCCTTTATGTGGGTACAGTGGGTACAGACACAGCAGCCCTTCCTCTTTTTTGCGATGGCATCTGCAGTGCCTGCATCTCATGAGCATCCACCATCTCACAGCGTCTGCAGTGCAGAGAGTAGAGACAGAGATCTTTTCACAGGACAGTTCATCATGCTGAGTTTGGACTCCATGCCATGCAATAGAAGTAAGACTTTCCCACCTTTTACAGGCTATGAACTGGCATGCCTTGCAGACCTGGCCCTCATTCACACACAGCAGGTACAAAATCTATAGATTTCAATCACACCTACATGGAATTACATCCCTTTGCCAATGTTACTTTATATACCCTCTCTAATTAGGAATGCTCAAAACAGATCCATGCACATATACAAAGTGTAATAGCAAGTCCTCTGTTCTGGCTCTTAAGAAGAGCTGAATCATTAGCAAACATTGTATTTCAGGTGAGATTTTCTGTGGACTACAAGGACAATCACAAGTGGAAGAGTGACTGTGTCTCTGATTAGGGGAAATCTTGGTGGAAGGACCAGATTGGTTGTAAATCAAAATTTATGTCAAGAGCAGTTTAAACTCCACTGCAGTCTAATGATGTCTTTCCAGCCAAAAAGAAAGTGTTAAAAAACATTTGAAACTATCATTGATACGTGTCATGGGATTATTTCACTCTGTAGCAATAAAGAAATGTAAGGAACAGGGTGTGCTCATATCTGTAAATCTGGTTTGGACCTATACTTCAGTAAGAAGAATGATAAAAGTAAAGAAGAAGCTGTCATTCCTGCTGCTGAGGGTTTGTTTTTTAATTTTTATTTACTTTGTTTCCTCAATCACTTTGCTTTACTCATTTGGCTGGGAGGCAAACGCGTTCCCTGTTGATTTATCTCTGTTCAGCCAGAGGCTTTTGCTACTCAGTTTGATTCCTAATATGGTAGCGACAGCAGATTTTGTCTGACTTCCAGAGAGCTCCTCTCAGCTCCTGGAATGCAGCAGGGAAAGAGTCCTGCAGAGGCCAACAAAGACAGTTGTTGCATTAATACTAATAAGGACCAGAAAATGGGCTTCCCCACATGTGCTGAAATTCCTGCTTTTATTACTATCTAAATCACCACTTTTCCCTTATTTTATGGTGAGGCTACAAATTGTATCCCATTACCCAGCTGAATGGTCTTTCTTGGTCACATTGGAAGGCCTGTTTTTCATAAAGTTTAGAAAAGATCTACTTTGTCACAATAAAGATTTTATGTTAATGCATGGCTCAAGAGTATGCTGTCACAGTATCAGTGGATTAATTATAGCACAGAAGAATAATGTTATGAGAATTGAAAAAACGTAGGATTTTGTAGGTTTTATTTCATTTTTCTTGCTTATTTGATTCAATACTCAACCTTTCAGTGGTCTGAAATAACCACTGTTAATAAACTGATTTTTTTTTTTTCCTTTAGTAAAAGTTCTTCAGGTAGTAGTCTTATCAAACTCACCAAATTCATTGGTGACATACCAAAATCCAAAGGATTGAAGTTCCTCTACCAAGCAGGGTCTCTAAAAGGTTAATGTGGAGCTGGAAATTAATTTCATTCCAAATACAGAACAACAGTGTGCATTGACATGGCTTTGTGATAAGCATTTGTTAAAGTTAAATCCTCACTAAGGCCTGCAATTGTTTTCCTTTGTGCTAATGGCAAGCTAATGGAGGCACTCCCTCTCTCTCCCCCTTTCTCTCCTTCTCTCCTAAGAGTATCAGAAAAGCAGGTTTATTGTTTGCTAAATGTGGCTTTTTTTTTTTTTTTACTTAAAATCTCATTTCTCCTTAGTGTGTTCTTTTCAACGTTTGTGATCTTCATTTTTAACATGAGAATATTTTGTCTATCTGAAACCCACAAGTTTAATATCACTGCTTGCTGATTGCCATTTGTGGCATATACAGTAAGTAAACAGAAAGAATTTAAATTATTTCTTATTGCTGCTTGAGTGAATGTCTTGACTGTTCACAAGCAAAACAAAGAGGCCTATTGTCACCTAGATACTGACTAATGCAGAGAAATGTTCAGTAGGAGTTTCCAGAGGAAAGCTGAAGCCTGGGTCTCCAGTGGAATTGATTGCTTCATCTTCATACCAGTGATTTTTAACAGGAGCTAGGTGCCTTTGAAAATGGACCTATCTACAAATACTTGATACTTTTGAAAATCTATTCTAACTTTGGTGAACACTCCTTGAAAAAGATACTCTTTTGTGAGCTTAGTTTTACTGAAATTATTTCTATTCCCTGTTATACACAATGAGTACTACCGTGGCTTGGAAGCAGTGTCATCCACTTTTCCTTTACTATGGTTTCTATCTATTGATTACAAATAAAAACAGCAGTTTCCTCCACTAGCATCCTCCTCCAGTAACCACAGACACTCAGGCTTGTCTTTTCAAATACCCCTCCTTTCAATTCTGAAGAGCCAAAGGTTTTCAGAAATTCATATGTGCTTTTTTTCAAAAAAAAAAAAATTGATTGTGTTGCAGGTCATGATCCACTGACTAGGTGTGGCAGTTTCAGTTTGGAACTGGTCAGAAACACCAATTACATGTAGTGGTTTTGGTTCGCTAGTTTGAGTTTCCCAACTAACACACTAAATAATGTAGAGGGTTTAGCACTGGCTAAAATTGCCAGTGCACTATTAGAATTACTTACTCATTTCCTGCTGTAAGATATGAATTAGGAGGGGAGGGCAAAACAGGCTCAAATCTTGCAAGATCTAGAGAAAACTTTAGTAACAGAACTAAAAGAATAATAAGAATCAGAATAAAACTTTCAGAACACTTCTCTTCCCCTCCCCACAACCTCTTTTCATTCCCAACTGACAATACAGAGAGAAAACCTGGGATTTTCAATCAGTTACCACCTCTACAATAGTCTTTCATCAGTTCTTGTAGGGAGAGGAGTTTCTCTCACCAGGCCATGGAGACTTCTCCGTAAGAAGCAGTTCTCTCGTGGATTTTTAATTTCCACGAATAGCAGCCGCCAGGAAAATCTGCAATTGTGAAGTTCCTCCCATCTCACGCAGCCTTCCCACAGCTACATTCATGGGCCATGTCTTTATGGGGTACTAAAAGCCTTCATCTATCTCTGAGATCATCTTCATCTCTGGGAGCAGAAGTCCTCTTCTTTCCCTTAGTGTTTTCATGTTGTTTCTTGCTCTGTCGTTTTCTCTCACTTGAGAGAGGATCAGTGTTTTGCAAGTTTCATCTGAGCAGTGAAAGAGTGAATATCTCGCCCAGGCCTGTGGGTGGTCACAGGGATGGCAGTTCTTTGGGGCTGTGCCAGGATCTCAGGGGGCCCAGCCAGAATGGTGATGGCTGCATGGCTGTCACTGGCCCCTGCTCCCTTCGATTCCAGCTGTGGCTCTACGGCTTTCCCTCCGTCTGCCCCGCAGCTGCTCAGGCCGTGGTGGATGGGGCCTGGCCCGGCCCAGAGCCGCTCCTGGCGCCCAACAGACCCCAGCTCGGTACAGGGCTTGGTGCAAGATGTTGCAGCCATGGCCCAGCCACCATTGGGGTCCAGCCAGGCCATGCAGGCCACGGCAGGATGGGGCTGACCTGACTGGCTCCCAGATACCTCTTCAAAGGCTGAAGCAAGAGAGAGATTTCCCAGGCTTGCCCATCTTTAAGATGAGATTTTACAGAGGCAGATCTAGCTTCTTAATAGCTTAATAAGTTGTCAATTCTCAGAGCTAGCTAGCTATTGGTTTTTGCCAGGCACAGAGGAAGCTCTTAGCATCTTCTCTCAGAAAAATAATTTCCGTGGGTGGCTTTTTTCCTCCTCCCCAAATGTCAATTAATGCAAAACAAGCACACTAGGCTGCATGAAGATCTTGTTCAATGGAGTAGCAGGCAGGAATATGCTGAGCTGCCCAGATTCAATCTGGTTTGTCAGTGAAGCACACTCCACCACTTTCATACCAAATTGGCTATCTGCTGTAGAAATTTGTAGCAGGTATCTGAGCTGAAAACTATCATGTATCCTTGGATTTCTGAAAGGTTGTGTCTCCTTTGACTCACTTTTATACTAAAGTCGTGTAGAGTCAGTGGTGAACATGTCAGTCAAATATCCATTTGTATTATTGACTTACTAGGGCAATTTGAAGAAGAATTTGGGGCATGAGCTATTGGTCGTGTTATAAATACTTCCATCTTTCACCTAATGGCACCATTTTTCAAGTTATCTGTCCTCTTGTCTTATAGCAGGACTAATGTTCTCAGCAGCAGAGTTTTCCTAATGCAGATACTGTTGGCCTTGAACGCTTGTTCTTTTCCTTTAATCTTAGCTCTTAAATGACTCCTCATCTTGTTCTTTCTTGTAACTTGTCTGGAGTTAAAAAACAAAGTAAACAGTTCGTTCTCCCAAGGACTTCAGCTCTTCCATGACTCTTCAGTAAACATAATCTCAATGTTACTCTTGTCTATGGAAAAATTTGCCTTAAGTTTCAGGTCACTGCTTTTCCTTGTGTGTAATCAATAGGAATGTGAGCAGGCGTGCAGCCTCCCAGCCCTTCCTCTGCAAGTACTCAACTCAAAAATCTGACCTTCAGGCTTTTAAAATCCAGGGGGTTGGGTATTCTAAAAATTAGATTTTCACTCAGCTTTTACGTTCGGAAAACAGATAAAATTTAGCTGAACTCAGTTGAAATTGCTGATAAATTAACCTACCTTGTAACTTCTCATGATGGGATTAAGACAAAGATATTGGCCATCCCAATAAAATCTGCTTTTGATCTCCTTTTCCTTACTGTGATAAAATTTAATCAAAAAAAAACCAAAAAACCCAGTTATCCCAACAATACTGGAAAACATAATCCAGAATAGCCCTTTCCACTCCCTGAGCAGATGTAGTTCTTGCCTTGCAGTGTTCCAGGAGTCTTCTCACCACCAGGAAGCCCATCAACTAAGCTTGTCCTTAGCCATGGCTCTGAGTAGCGAATAAGAAAAGGTTTCTTGTGGCCTCTGTGTGTAAAGAGGTTCAAAAAACTAACTGTATTGTGTGTTACCTTAGGTTTTGTATATGGGGTGGGTGGTTTGTGTGTTGAGACAATAAAGAGTTTGATCCTCTATGTCACGCTAAATTTAGGTGCCACAAGTAGCCTGTATGAATTCCCAAAATCCTGCTGGATGTGTTGGGAGGCAGGAATAGGAGGGGAAAGAGAGCTGTTGAGTATTTTCTCCAAGTAATTTTGAATGCATGTTTTGCAGGCTAAAAGCAAGACTACATTCATGTACCCGCTTCCTTCCATTTATGGTTCTTTCCTTGAAGCTCAAATACAACAGAAAACTAATGAAAACAAAATGAGAACTAGGATCTATATAAACTTCACAAGTAGAAAAGTACTGAATATTATTTCAAGTTGAGACTGAGGACTTGATGAATCCCTTTATGCATGCAGCCACTGATAAATGAAATGTAGTTTGGAAGTCTTTATATGCTCTTAAAATAAATATCAACCTTGATAAAGCGTAACTAGGGTTAATTTCTCAGCTGTGAAGAGTTCAGATCAGGCTGCTTTACCAGTAGATACTGATGTTGTAGCACTATATTTTCTATGCCTTCTTTACTGCAGCATTCCTGCAGTATTAGTTCTGTGCTATTTCTAGTTTAATCATCAGCATAAAAAAAAAATACTTCACATTGTCTGGGACTGAGAGCTTACCTGGATGAGAGAAGCTATTTATAAGTGGCAGTGCTAGATTTTTACTAAAAGCGTCAGAATTATTTTGCAGTATATTGTCTTACATTTTTCTGGTGACTCATTTGTATGAGCTAAGGTAATTGGGTGTTTCCTACCCTGATGATCATGGGTAGATAAAACTCCTTGCTGCTTTGCTTTTCTATTTTTTCTGTCCTCTGCTTCTCCTCCCAGCTCGCCTAATGTTATTTTGGCCCATGAGAGTATGGATGGAATACAGGGCCAACTGGGTTTGCTGCATTTGAAGACTTTCATGGTTAAACAATATGATAGTTCAGTGGTTTTTTTAGACAGCCTTTATTGCTGACTTTTCCTGGTTGTGAGTGCATTACTTCTAATCCTCTGTGGAAGAGCACTCAGATTACCCCTTAGCAGGGTATATTCATTTTTTTCCATGCAAAGACAATCACGACACAATAGTGCCATGCTGACATTCAGTCCAGCTCAGCACTGTGTGCCTCAGGGAGGTGGAGCAGCTCTGCCCACAAACCAGCCCAGCTCTGGAGGGCTTCAAGGCACTCACTGAGAGTCCAGTGCAGAACATCATTACATGCCCAAGCTCCTGGTTTTTTCAGCTAAGACATCCCACAATAACTGCTTTTTAACTTGGGTTGTTTGGATTATTCTGTAATCTGTGCTTCTGATTCTCTGTTCACTCTTCTGCCTGCTGTTATTCCTCAGTCCATGTGTATTCCCCCTTCCCTCCCCCCCCAGTTCACTTGAGGACAATCTTTTGAATCTCTCTAAGCCTCTATGTATTATCTTCTGGCATTTTCACTGCCATTAATTTAATAAATAAAAAAATTATCTTTTTTTTTTTTTCTACATCATCAAAAGGCATTACCTAAATTCTAACTCAGCAGTCTTATGGAATTTGCTGCCTGAGGTATTGCCAGTTTGCTTTGGTTTCAGTCTGAATTCCTGTCCTGGAGAGTCTGCCCGTATCAGCAGCTCAGATTAATACCTTCCCACTATTTGATATCAATACCTCCTTCACCTTAGCTACTGTTGTATTCTTTCTCCTTGTATACAAGCATGGTATTACAATATGCATTTTTATTTCTTAATTTGTTATCCAAGATTGCAGGTGCCCTTCTCCAGTACGTTACAATTTTACAATGCCGTGCTGTCTCTCCCCCTCCTCACTACATTCAAGCTTCATGAGCAGTCAGTTCCTCCCCTTTTGGTGCAAATACAGGGGAACAAGGTTTACTGCTTTGTTGCATGTAGTTTCCATGTAATCACATTTACAACGTGCTTGGTTGAGTAGCTTTGCTTTTCCACAAGAGTACTCTGTGTTTACCCACAGCCAAAATTCAAGGTGCGTTTTTCTGTTGGTTCAACCCACATTTGTTGTGCTTTATAAAACTGTTTTGCCTTTGTGTAACTGTGCTGAAATGAACCCCTTGGATACAACCGAAAGATCAACTGTCCTTGCTCTGGCAGTGAAGTTAATCATAAGCTCATAAGCACTAATTTGTGCTGGTTTTTAAATAAGAGTTTTGGCATTGCTTTGTTGGGTTTTTTTTGTTTGTTTGTTTTTTTCTTTTTTCCCCTCCCATTTTCTGCTGTTTTCCCCATCTGGCACTGTAACATTTGTTGTTATGTTCCAGTTGGAAGCTCTGTGGGTGGAATTGCACACTCAAGAGATGGCTGAATAGCCCTTAGGCCACTGTGAACATTTCTGCTTCCGCTGTCAGCTCTACATGTTCAGCAACCTCAGTTTGGGATTCTTGGTGAGGGAATCATTGGTTGTCTGTCAGTTTTACAGCACCTCCTTCTCAAAGCTCCCTGGTTCTCTGAATTCAGCATTTCAGCAGCAACTTGATGTTTATAAAACTGCACACCAGTGAAGAGTTGTTATTTTGAGATTGTTCTGCTACACTCTCCATTTAACTCTTTTCATTCTAGGCAGGCTATTGTTACATTTACAGATACCAACCGCCTTCTTACCCACTATAAATGGATTCCTGGACTCCATTATTCCTGTGAGAATCTGTCTAATGTTATTGAATATGAAATTTAAAATTCTTTCATTTATAAATTACCCAGTCTTACAGCATCTTCTTTTAAAGATGCTGGTGGAAATATATAATATAAAGTCGCCTAACTTGTTACAGTGTGACATATCAGCCCAAAAGAGCCTGAATATGCTTTGTGAGTGTGCACTGGGTCCGGAGCATCCCTCCATGGCACAGACAGACATTGGCAACTGTGATAGGAACTTTTTAAACTTTTCACAGGTCTCATGACCTTCCTGACAGTCCCTCTGGATGGACTGCATGCAACTTCTCAACCCCATCGACAGTCAGCACCTACTGGTGCTGGTGTTGGGAGAGTCTCCACCACTCAATCCTCAGCTCCCTTAGTAAAAGGGATTTTAAAACGTGTTTTGCTGGGGTCAGGACTGGCATGGATGCTGCATAGGAACCTACACCAAATAGCTTTTGGTACTCACTTCTCATCTCAAGGCAACTGCTGAAGACTTGGCCCATAACATCAAGTAATCTTCAGCCTGGTGGTGTTGCTGAAAGTGTGATGAGAGTAAAAAAGTATCAGTATTAGCTGAGGATTGGACATTATGTAGCAAATCTAAAAAAAAAAAAGTTCTATTTTTAAGGAAATCTGATTTTTTAAACCTTACAAACCATATAGTTTATGCCAAGAGAACTGTTTCCACTGTGAGTGTTTTCCAATGTTTCTCTTGTGACATCAGTTGCTTCTTAAAAATAATGTCCTAACTTTCATTTGTTCATTTGTGGAGGAAGGTAGAAGGCCCAACAGCTTGTCTCAGTGAATATAAACTATAATTTTTATGCAATGTGGAAGGTACTTGTGCTTCTTCTTAGTCATCGTACCATATATTGTTTTTTTCCTGCTCTGGCTTTCCTTCCCATTCAAAGCTTTCCATTCATTTGAAAAAATACTAGCTGAGAAAATCCAGTATCACTCTAAACTCATTATTTCAGAGATTTTTTTTTCTGCTCTCATCTGAACATGAGTAAACAGAACAGAAAAAGTAAGGGGAAACTATCCATGGCCTGGATGCCACAGGCATCGTGTGAATTGTCCCTCTCCCTTGGGAGGAAGGGTTTATATGCCCACAGCGGGAGCGTGTCCCATGGTTCTTGGGAAAAATCAGCAAATCTGTGAGAACTCCCAGCAAAGTTTTTCCTGTTTTGCTTTGCTCTTAGAGCCCTTCCGCTTTCCATAGCCCAGCTCTGGCCTGTGCTGCTGTTTCTCTCCAGAGGTACGCAGGTGTTGCCGGCCTCCATCCCGGATACAGTGAGGCTGTTTGCTGTATTAAATGGCTGTTTTCCCCACTGCTGGCCAGGAGAACTTCACCTGAAACGTGTTTGCACAGAAGTGGAACAGGCTAAGGGTGAAGTACCGACCCTGCCCCAAGCTCTGGTCTAAGCCCCTGGCTTAGGTGTTTCCTTGGCTTTCCACCGCGCTGCTGCATTCCAGGATGAGAGTGGCTCTTTAGCCTGGAACTAACAATGAACCCTGCGTGTCACTTCTGTCCTAACTGCATTTGCACAGAAATTTGTAAAGCTGCATTTCCAAACCTCATTTTCTTTACCTCTTGAATCAATTTCCAAGCTCTTCATGAATTCATTCTGCTTCCTGGAATGGAAGCTCCACTGTCTGCTGACACTTCTGCTCTAAATGTCAGTGATGTTGAGCCTTGGCATGGATTGTGCATAAATTTTCTTCTGATGGAAAAAAACACGTGCTAATGAGCACCCAGTTATCCTGAACATTTTGAAGACAAAAATACAGCTGGAGGCAGTTCTGGCACCGTATTTCTTCACCATTTCTACATTTTAGTTGAGAACATCTTATTACAGTGTTTTGTCATATGAAACTATTCAGCTGTATCTATGACTAGTTTGTTCTGGCTCACGTTTTTTCCTGTTAATCATGTTACCCTTGTAGAGGGTTTTCTCTGATCTCACTGCACAGACCTGCATGGGACTTTTTTCTTCAAACCATTAAGCTCCCCCTGCCCACAGCCTCGGGACTGTAACTCCACACACAATCAATTCCAGTATTATCCCTGTGGTATTTTTCAAATTTATCAACTTGTAAATGCCTTCCTTTTCATATTTTGATTAGATTGCAGAAGCCTTTATTTTATTTTAGAAAGGATGGGCACTATCCTTCTGTTTCCATTCAGAATAAGCTATTGTAATAAAACCATCCCAAGCTGACTATGTTGTTGATGCTTTTTTTCTGTTACCCACTGAAATGGAAATTTGTGTGCTGAATTCTCTCCTACCTATGTGGAAAACTATTTTTCATTAGCTACTTACCCCTCTTAACATTTCTTATCTTAAAAACCTTTGAAAAACAGTCATTCTTTAGTTCTATCTTTTCCTGGCATATTATCTTTTGCCACAATTTTCTTCTTTTGAGTGGTAGTACTTTTCCATTTTATATATATACATATATATGTGTGTGTATATATATATATATATATGCCTCATGGTCCAGATTACTGTAGAAATCTTGGTATTACATACCATGTCGATTACTTCTTAAATAATGTATTGGCATCTTACTGCAAACTTCAGGAAAACAAAATGTGTCAGCTGGTTCCCCCATGCTTTAAAAGCAGTTCAGCTAGCCTCCATTGAGACATTACTGTGAGATCCACAATGCACAATTAGTTGTGAATTGTACATCTTTTTAGCGACCTTGGGTAGACTGTTAATGAGGGAATAAGCAGAACAGTTTTATTCAGTCCCACATACTGGTTAAAATGTATTATTAAGCAAGGGGCACAAAGCTATTCTGTCTCCTTCAACGAGGGACATCTGGGTGGAACATCTTTTGTCTCGGATAGATGGGTGTGGCCCATCCAGAGATAGCTGTGGATGTAATGTGGTACTAGGTCCCAGTTTACTTGAAAGGAATCAAACTCGTTAAAAATACTTCGATGTTCAGCCATGGAGAGAAGTGAATATTCTGGGGATCAATCTATTTGACTGTATCTACCTAAAAATAAAATTAATATAATTTATTAATTATATATTAATATGCATTTTAATATATACATTGTATATTATCTATAAATATATCTATAAATACAAATATTTTAATATATTTATAATATATAAATATAATAAAGAAATATTTACTCTAGAATAACTATCCAGGGTATATAAAGAGAAATGCTTATTTTCATTGGCATTGCCCTTTATGACCAGGCTCAGCATTTAACAGGCAATTTATCATTGCAGGCTGCAATATCAGTTCATCCTTACTAGTCTCAGTTCTTCAGTAAGACTATTTGCATGTTAAAGTATTACTCAGCATGACTAATGGGGCCAGAACTGAGGTTGTGTTGCAAGTAGAGAGATGTTTCCATTAACGCTAAACCTTATCTCACAAAAATCACTGGAGACTGGCACTTCCCAGAGGTTCTACTTTCTTTAGATTATCATCCCTTCTTCCAGTAATTGATTCCAAGCAGTTCGGTTTCTGTTATTTAGTGGAAGAGAATCTGTCTTTTTTCAGAGATTTATTCATGAAGTCACAAGAAAGTCTGTGCTTAGGTATCAGGTTTTCTGTGTAGAGTGCAAGCAGATAGATTACTGGGGAGATGAGGGAGTTAAAGTTGTGCAAGATGGGAGAATGTAAGTGAAGATGGTGCAGTGGTAGCAGGGCCCATGTATGGGACACAGAATAGTGAGGAGAGGGGAGAATTAGGACCAGGATACTTCAAAAACAAGGATGTGGATATACCATCTAATGAGGATAAATTCAGACAAAATCTCAAAGGTCTCTTAGAAACCTCTCTATGGCCCACTTACTTGAGCTGGACACCCTGTTCTGATTTTAAATGTTTGTGATGAGTAAATTTATATAATGCTTTCCTGTGAAACAAGAAAAGAAGGAACATGGTTTTAGGTAAGTGATAGGTTTCTGTTTGGATTGGCATGACAATTTTACCCTCAGATAAAAGAAAATTGGATTATTTTATCATGTTACTCCCCATTCTGTGCTCCATTTGGTACCTCTGCCACTCAGTTCTGCACTACAGTGGCACCTCTGGGTCTTTCCTACTAAACAACTGGCATTTGACTGAGCCTTACTCAACTCCCCAGACTGACAAACAGAAGAAATTGATCAGGACTTGAAAAGAAACCACAGAAACCTATCTTGTGGGTCTTGTCCCATGGCTGTGAGTTGTCTAGGTCAGGTTTTCCTCTAATAAAAGCATAAAGATAGAAACTGTAGAAGCAAATAATGTAAAATTAATGTACTCATAGATCTACAAGCATCCACATACATTGATTTCTAGTTTAAAAATATTCTTCTCCAGAATATGGATTTTGTTATCAATATAGGACTATTTCTGCATCCCTTTATAAATCTTACTTCACAGTTCCTTAAGGACATATGAATAATCATCAAACCTGTGTATATTGTCTGTGCAAAGGCACAGATCAGCGAAGAATTGGCTTATATCACCTGCATTTATTTTAATAAATTATTCTGTTCTAATGCCCTTAATAATAATATATTACTGTACTGTTTAGCCTTCCAGTGTGGTAACTCAAATTATATCTTTACAGCATCTTACCTCATTCTCATTTTTAACACTCTACCACTGACTCATTGACTACTAATCTTTCTTAGTGTATATATTAGGTATACCTAAACCATCATTTTGAAGTTAGCACAATTTTGCATTTTGCATGGAGCCTCAGCGAAAGTGATGAGTTTTTCTCAAGTACCAACCACTGTTGAAGAAGGCCAGATTTGCCTCCTTTCCATCTTCAAAACCCTGTGTGCAATGATGTTCCTCTCAGTATTAAAAAAGAAATAAACCTCTGTTGGCTTTTTGCTAGCATTTTACTCCTCATATGATACTCCTTAATTCATAAATTGTGCAGCCACAAGGAACCCTTACAATCCCATCTTGCCTGATACGTAAACCTACCCAGATTTAATTTCTGTTTGAACTTTGAGTCTTTTAACAGCCTTCTGACAGCCATTGGATCTTTTTATACCCTTCTCTGCTGTCTTGAAGAATCTACTACCAAAATTTGTCTTCCTTCCAAGGAACTGTAGACTGTGATCAAGTGACTCCAGTAGCTTGAGAGGCCTCAAATGTTGCTTTGTAGTAAGCCTAAACAGAAAAATAGCTGAACACAGTGATGGTACTGCTAATTAACAGCTCCATGGAGGAATGTTAGTTCACTCTCATGTAATGGATTAAGAACTCACAGTGCTATTCTTTTAAGCAGGCAAAACTTGAATTGAAATTATCAGTGAGACACCTCATCAGCGCTGTAACGTCCAGGAAAGATTTGCTCGCACAAGGAACATCTGATTAGATACCAAATGAGTTCCTTTGCCACTGGAAGTCATTTGAAATGACAATGGAATTCAGTAGAGAGTGGCAAAGCCAATCTGAAATTTACACCAGCACTGCAGCCCCCATGGGCTCTGGCTATCTGCAGCACTGGGGCAGAGGGCTGGTATTGAAGGGACAGAGTCCTTTCCTGCCAATCACAGCTCACCAGGGAGGTCAGAGGACAGGAAAACCATGACACAGCACCTGCCCAGGGAGTGATGGGAATAGTTGCTAGGTGGTTGTAGAGCATCTGGCCATGCCAACTCTGTACCTGCTGTGTGCATTTGGCAGCACTCACTGGTCTTCGGAAAACCACCCACAAACCATTGCTAAGAAATGCTTGCAGGATGGTTAATAAGCTCTGGAACAAAGTTAGATGGAATTTACTCCACCTTCATGATGTTAAGGAGATAATGCAATAAATACTTTGTACCTTTTCCCATCAAGAATGCTTCACAATTGTACGAGAGTTTTTCTGTAGTAGAAATTAAGAACTTGTTTAAATACAAGCTGTAAATGTCGTCGGGTTTTTTTTTAAATCTACTCTTACATGTATGGGATTAAAATTTGTAGAAAACACACTGAACACTCCTTAGCTCTGCCTCTTCTTTTGAATGTTTAGATCCCTATGTGAAGATCCATCTGATGCAGAATGGTAAGAGGCTGAAGAAGAAAAAGACTACAATTAAAAAGAACACTCTGAATCCCTACTACAACGAGTCTTTCAGCTTTGAAGTACCATTCGAGCAAATTCAGGTAATGTCAGTGTTTTGTCTTTCCTCTGCATTCCATTTCTCAGCCCTTATAAATATTTAACAGGAATCTTGTTAATTATCACATGTGCATGCCTTCATTAGCACCTAGGTGCCAGCCCTGTGCTACATTAGATGAGTGTGACTGCTTCAAGAGGGAAATTATAAAATATGAAGTACTTAGGAAGCTTTGATTCATCAGTGAGAAATGGATAACTGACATTTTCTATTAACAGAAATGGATTTGGGGGAAAAATAAATCCACAGGAAAATAGTGAAGGAAAGTGCCAGCAAAAAGGTATAGAGATAAAAGAAAAACCGTATATAACATTTTTCCCTAAATTATTTAAAATAATAAATTGGCATTATCAGATAAATTTGTGTTCCATGTGCATTTATTTGCCCTGTTTTTTGAAAGCACTATAATACCCCCTTAAAGTAAAACACCTAATTCTTACAAACCTTGTTTACAGTTCTTCACTACACTTTGAAAACTTTTTCCCTTGGAAGAAGGCATTGAGAATCTCAGGGGTCAGTACTGCAGTACCTGTTCTCTTAGTGCCTCAGGAGAGCTCCAGTAGTTGTCCAGATGCTACTTCCAGAGCTCAGTACCTAAAATTAAGTCTCAGGAGTCAGCAGAGTGAGATGGAAGTCACCTACATTAGCAGTGGGAAATAACAGGACAAAGCATCGTGTAACTTTTTTCCAGGGATTCAGTTCCCTATCTTTGAGCTACTGGGAGACAAGCCATCTCTCACGAGGGAGAATTAACTTCTTTTGATGTTAACTGTCTTTTATCTCAAGAGAGAAGCTTTTTTTAACCATCTCAGGAAGCATGTGGGAAAAGAACTCCATGCTGGCTTCTCACCTCGCCATGGAGCCCCAGGACTATGGAGATGTTAAGCAACACAACAGCTTTTCTGGGTGGAGCTGAGTGGGGAAAGTGTCCTTTCAGGAGCCTCCCAGTTTAAATGACTGTCATTTAAAACATCTCTGAATACCTTCTGTGGATTGTAAGAGAAGTCATGGTATAAATTAGGTGCCCTGCTTTTAAACTTGTAGTTTTAAAAGTTTCAATGTATTTAAATTCCTCGGACAAAACTTAGAGCGCCCTCTTCATTAGATGAGAGTACAGTATGGATTTCCACATTTTGTATCTTGGATTTTGTTAGCAAATGGGCTGGAGAGAAGCCCAGGAGCCAAGTCCTACCTTTCAAGTAAAACTGTGCTTGCATTTTTCTGACTTGGTACTAAAAAAGATAACAAAACTGGACAAGGTGAAGCATGGGCACAGTGACTTTAATGCATCACTTGTCCATTTAGAATTTCTTCATGCCCTACTGCATGAACAGGTGTCTATGGATTCTAGGAATCAAAAAGGAGGAAATCCAGAGGGGGCTAATTTCCCTTGATTTTAATGAAAGTTGGTCTGTGTGCTTGTGAAAGATTTCATAACAAGGATCAAAGACCTAGAGACAAAACAAGATTAATCAAATCCAGTGGCAGTTTAGGCAACAAGTATCTTGATTTCCAAATAGGGACAGGATTGAGGAGCTGGAATGGTTTTCTCCAAATTACCCTGTCAAAGCTTTGGCATGCACCTTTGTTAGATGCATTCTTGGTACTTGAGCATTTTGCCTTCTAATTCTAACTCATTTTTTGAGGTGGATATAGTTTATTTTAAAAGTATTGTGGTTTAGAGGTTTAAATTTTTGCCTTCTTTTTTTTTTTTATAAGTTTATTAGAATGACTTTTTTAGCTATCTACTTGACTATTATATAGCCCCAATTTTAAATCTGCAATTATGGACTTTGGTCATTTGCCAATGTATTTTGAGTTAGTCATAAAAGACTAAATTTAGAAGTTGCTTCATCATGGATACTGAAGTGATTTCATCATTAGAAAAACATTTTAAATGTTATATTTAGACAATATGGTAGGAATCAATGTGACTTATGTGTTATTCATGTAAAAGTCATTAAGCAAACTTTCATTGTCAAAAAATAATGGTTAAACAAGTTTCTTGATTGTTGGAGAACAAAGAGAGGTCATGGAGGGAAAAGCAGGTCAATAACAGTACATCTGTATAATTTTAAAGGAGCCAAGCATTAACATTTTCAGCAATTTAAAAGTGACTATGGGTTCAGGCTCTTAAGAGAAAGAAAGTGATGTCTTCAAGGGTAATGGGAGAACCCCATTACTAGGAAAGTCAAATCCTGTTGCTACCAGCACATCAGGCACGTATTTTGCCACATGCAAAACAGACTGCCTTTGTAGGCAGCGGTGTCCCCAGGCCCTCTCAGTCCAAAGGGCTTAATCACACCATGGAAACTGCTAATCCAAGTGTTTATTAGGAGAGGCAGGGCTTTCTACTAGCACCTCTTGGGTTTTGCCATGCAGCTGCTCCTTTAATATGTAGTACAAAGGCAAAGAGATGCTCACATTTCTCTGTAGGTTTAGTTCAGAGATCACGAGGGGAGAATCATCTCCAAGTTAATTATCCGAGCTGGTTGTTCTTACATCTTTGTAGAGCAAGGAAAAGGGTCCTTCATTTACAGTGCTCATTTTTGTCTTATAATTAACATTAAAAAAAAAAAAATCCAGTAATAACTATCCCCAAGC
The DNA here is from genome assembly GCF_030490865.1 of Poecile atricapillus. Classification (NCBI taxonomy): domain Eukaryota; kingdom Metazoa; phylum Chordata; class Aves; order Passeriformes; family Paridae; genus Poecile; species Poecile atricapillus. Next base: position 37,529,246 of record NC_081289.1, on the reverse strand, counting down.
TTCTAGGTGCAGCAGGCAAGCATTTTTTGTAGTGTAAAAAAATAGTCTCATGCTTAATTTTTATATCTGTGAGTGTACCATGCTTCTAAAACAGAAGTGTTCATTTAGGGAGGTAGCATTAAAAGAGAGTGTATTGCAAACAGCAACACTGAAATGTAATTCTGGCACCTAGAAATACCTGCTTCAGAATATTGCCTTTTATCATGAGTGCTCTGGGGAGGGAAAATCTTGAGTTCGATGTATACTTTTGTCATCAGCAACTATATAAATACTTTGGTGCCTGTTGGAATCATCTCTTTCTCTGGCTCAGTGAACTGTACAATCCTGTAAGGAAATGGACTTTATAAAATAAATCTCATGACCCTGGTCTTGCTACTTTTACAAGATAATGCTACTGCAAGCCCTGAAATTAATCATTCTAGTAAGAGGTCCAGATTGTAGATATATCAAAAACCTAATTCTAGAGAATAGGAGATCCTTCTGGAAAAGTGTTTCAGGAAATTTCTTCCTTCTATTCAGGAAGCTGGCACTGGAATCAGGAAAAGAACTGTATGTTCATCATTAAAAATAAAGCTCTGTAAGGAGAAGTGTTTAAAATTTAGCAAAATCAGCCCAAGACTGTGCAAGTCTTAGGTGCTGTTGGGGAAGAACAACACTCCAGTGAAGGAATAGCTGTCTATGCTCTTTTGACAAATATTAGAGACCTGAAAGATGAGAATAGTGTGTACGTGCACACAACTACAAACATAAATGCCTGGCTCAAACACCTCCCAGTGTGCCCCAGCCTAAATGGATGGAAAATTGTCTGTGTGCTGTGACAGATGGGCTCACAGACCATGTGGGACTTGTTTAACCCTGTTTACCAGAGGTCACCATTCCTATAGAAGTGGCACTCCAGCATCAGCTCATTATAGTCCGTGCCAGTGTGTCAGAGCCCCAAGACACCAGGGGTTTAAACATCCATTCCAACTCCCTTAAGCACCCAGCCTGTTTTCTAGATTTCTCTGTGAATACACAGAATATACAGGGTATACACACATGCTTGTATGTATGTACAAGTACACACACGTGCGTAGAGATGAGAACACGTGTGTCTATGTACATAGTAACCTTAAGGGCCATCTTCTGAATTTATCTGAAAATACCTGACTAGCATACTGGATGGATGGGTAAGAGTTGCTAAGAAGTAGAAAAACAACTAACAGAATAGAGTACAGCATTGCAAACATAGAGCCGTTTCAGAACATTAGTTGTTAACTTATTTACTTAAAAAATAAGGGTGTGTAAAATTGCACTTTTGAATTAATTTACCCATAAGTTGTTAATCTGTTAAAGGAAAAACAAACAACCTCTATTTCTATATGAAGTTATTCAATGCAAGGGGGCAAGTTTCAAGCTAACAGGGAGGTTGTAAAGCTGATTTTATTTGGAAGGCTCACAAGAAGCAAAACCAGAAGTTTGGATTTGCTTCTCATTAGGGGAATCCACGCCAGCTGTCACACACTTCCCCCTTCATGACTTCTCCATGGCTGGCTGTCCCCACATTCATCCCTGCCAACCTTCCCCTTACTGTCATGCTCACTGCTCTTTCTCTCTCTCATTACAGAAAGTGCAAATTGTTGTGACTGTTTTGGACTATGACAAGATTGGCAAGAACGATGCCATCGGGAAAGTCTTTGTGGGCTACAACAGCACCGGCGCGGAGCTGCGGCACTGGTCAGACATGCTGGCCAACCCCCGGCGGCCCATTGCACAGTGGCACACCCTACAGCCCGAGGAGGAGGTAGATGCCATGCTGGCAGTCAAGAAATAAATTAAATTAAATTAAATTAAATTAAATTAAATTATGAAGAAGAAAAAGAAAAAGATGAAGAAGAAGCCTTTCTGCATTTGCCCACATAGTGCTCTTTAGCCAGTATCTGTAAATACCTCAGTAATATGGGTCCTTTCATTTCCAGCCATGTGTTCCTGACACAGATCAGTTGTACTTTAAAATTCCCATTTTAATTTGCACAACTTTAAATGTAGAGAGCCTTTTAAAGGCACTTCATTTCACCACTGCCCACCCCAGATCTACTCTTCTTTTAAGCAATATGATGTGTAGATAGAGCATGACAGAAATTATTTATTGTATCACACAGTTGTATATATACACCAGTATGCTGAGAATTTATTTCTAGTTTGTGTATTTGTATGTTGTAAGCGTTTCCTAATCTGTGTATATCTAGATGTTTTTAATAAGATGTTCTATTTTAAATTATGTAAATTGACTGAGATGTAGGAGAGCTGATACTATATTATAGGGTAACTATTGTATCGTCTGCATTCCAGAAAAAAATAATCCAACTTGTAAGGCACTAGTAGTGTTACACTGACATCTTAAAGGACAACTTAAATCTGAGCTTTCAACTGGACCATCCTAATAACACACTTCACGTCCACAGTGAATCTTGGAGGGGCAAATCCAATTGGGTAGACTTCTTTCACAGGAAACTTAGCATGATCTGAGCAATTCCATGGCTGACCTCATGGAGATGTAGCCAGAAGCCAGGATATAGTTTTTTTGTATATATTCCAAAACAAACACATAACAGACTGAAATGGGTTTAGATTGAAAGTTGAGGAAGCAGTTCCACAGGAGGCAACAATTTCATCTAACATATGAAGACAGACCACTGCAGAAGTTGTGCAGGGAGTGGGAAGAGGGAGATGCAGCAGTAGTAAAACGCTGCCATGAAAACAAGAGTAGCTCTCCATTATCACCTTTATACAAAATTTGCATACTGTGAATTCCATCCACGATTTCACATTATAATGAGTTTGCACATTAGACTTTGTAACAAAATATTTTATGATACTAACTCAGATTAGAAGGAATGCAGAATATTTTTTAGACACAGCCGTGTGAGTTTATTATACAAAATAGTTTCATGGTAAACAGACAGTATTGTAATCCCATCAGAAGATGACAAAATTTAGCCATAGTTCTAAATGCACTTCAAAGTAAGCCAAAAGAGAACAGCTAGTGACCTTTTATATACTATTTATACTTAAGTTTTAATTTGTCCTTTAAAAAAAAAAGTGAAAACAAAGAACAAGTTCTAGAAAACTGAAGCAACCTCTTCTGTATACTAGATGCTCGTTTCAGGAGGAGTTTTTAAATGTTTTAAATGTTATTATGTAGTAAATGGCACTATTATGAAGCTATTAGTCATTCCATAAGAGTCTTGAAAGACTGCTCTGTGTATCACTGTGACTGCCGTGTGTGCTTAGAAATGTAGTTTTCTCAGTGGATAGCAATCAATTTATTCCGTAGTGATATTGTAATAATACTGCCATTCCCTTCTACTGCACTGCCGAAGGAACGCATAGCACAAGCAGTTCCAGTTGTTACGGACCAATGTAGAACTGGAGAGCTATGCAGGGGACAAGGATGCTCTTGTGAATGGGTTGACCACGCAGCATTTTGTCAAGCCCTGTGCAATACTCTACGTTTCCAAGCGCCCTCGCCCCTGCTGCTTTCCCGTAGAGTCATCTTACAGCTCCCCAGCATGGCCCCTCCGCTGCACCATCTCATCAAGTCATTCAGGGCATCACTTCTAGCTCATGTACCATCCTTGGAGGCCCCTCGCTTATCTTTCCAAGCTGTGAATATATTTATAATGCTTTGAAGAGTTCATTATTTTCAGCAATGCAAACGACCCTAGAAATGGAGAAATGCTATTGCTTTTGGAGGGAGGCATGAGAATTAACCGTTACTGTTCTTATCAGTCTTCTGTGTCTAACAAAGATGAATGTAATCAGAGAACTGTGCACTGCAAACTAAATTCCACAGCCTTCCTCAAGGCTCTACTTCTGGGAGAGGTGTGACAATCTCAGAGGTCAGTGAAGGGATCCAATCAGGGGCCAAGCACCCCTGATTTTCAGTACTTTGAGGGTAAAACTACTGGGAGGAGAATAAAAGCCTGTATCTCTCCCCACCTCCGAAAGTGAGAATAGCAAGATCCATTTTCTTTCTTTTTTACATGAAACATAGAAAAAACACAAGCGAGACATTTTCTGATAGAAACAGGCACATACATGCAAAGCATCAAGCTGGAATATTTTAAAATCTTATCCTTAAGGACCAAACCCCACCAAAGAGAAGATGTAGACAGTCAGCTTTCCAGCCTAGGAGCTTCATGGTCTCCAGCTTTCAGTTATTCATTCAGGATAGCTGCAGGTTCAAAGTGCCAGGACTGACTTATTGTGTTAAGGTATTCTTAATGCTTTCTCTTCCTACACTGCCAGACTGAACGTCACCCTAGAACTGGTTTGTAAGGTACAATGATTCTCAGAGACTGAACCTGCCATGTGACCAAGATGACATTTTTCATCCTCAAAGAAGCCACATGTACCTTTCTGACAAAGCTGTGTGAAGTATTAGAATCTGATGCTGTAGAAAGATCCTAGTTGCCTTTGTGTATATTTACTGCCTGCTTGAGTGTTTCTCTGTGTGGGTTTTCTCTGTATCTTGTAGAAATGTTTGGGGTGTTTTATCCTGCCATATCGCTCGTGGCCCGCGAGCTGACAACTTTAGCCGTATTTTACCTTCATTTTTGATGAGGTGGTTTATATTTTGTTTCACTTTGTGTAGTGACTCCCCACAGTAGAGTTTTCCAATTGTCGTTAAACTAACATACATATTACACAGATATTCAATAAAAATGTTTTATTTCCTGTTGATGTTCTGGCATTTCTTTTTTGATCTAAAATTTTGAAAAGGCATTTCACTCCAGGACTTTCACACAATCACATACTTTGAAGTGTCACAAGTGAAATAGCACAGCACGTTTCGAGGGGCTCTGAAAAGCTGCTTTCATCAGTAAGACAGTCACAGCCAGCAGCTCTACAGTAGATGAATTCACCACCTCTGTTGCAGATGAAGCACTATTACCTTGTTTACCCAGGAGCCTGATTATTTGCCTCAAAAACCACCATCCTCTATCAAAACATGACCATGGCAAAAACTCACAAGTAGTTGCCTACACATCAGTATTCCAGACAATTGTGCTAAAGCGTGGTTGAAGTTTTTATTAGGAGAGAGATGGTATATTTTAACCTACATCCAAGTGCTACTTCTAAGATGACCATAAATTAAAACTCTTGTAGATTAAAGATCATCAAATAAGTGCTTAAACTATGGGGGAAAGGGGTAGCAGGGAGAAGGTATTGCAGGTCCTATATGCACCAACCATCTTTGCAGCTCTTAGGAATACCATCTTTGAGACATCTTTGTCAATCAAAACCAGTTCTTTCAACAGAGTAATCAGTTAAAATCAGTCATTACAACTAATGTAAGGAAAAATGCTTCATATAATAGCTATTATACTAAGTGGGGAAAGCAGCAAAAATTACCGATTTTATTCAGCTCATTTAACCCCTAATCAACTGACAAGAAAAACATTTTTCCCAACTGTCAGACTGTTACCAAAGCAAAGTGTCTGTCTCTCGATCACTCTCCACATCATGAGTCAATGAAAGCTAATTGCCTGTTAGTTATGCAAAGAAAAAATTAAGACAGTTTATTTTTGATTACTCTAACAGCCCTGTTTTATTTATTTATGCTTTAACATTTCCACTTCAGGCTGTCAGTTCAATTTTACACATACTGACCTTCTTTTCAGAACATGAACCTATGGAATGCACGTCCAGCCCTCATGTTCAGTACCTGTTCAAGCACTGTTGCTCATCCAGGCATTGAATAAAGTATGAAAAAGACATTTTCTTGACATACTACCAAAATTCTTAAGCAGCCTTCATAACTGTTACCTTATATGCACCAAATCTTTATCTTCAATACAGAGAATACTTTTATTATTTTACCAAAATGTAGTTCCAAAAGCACATGACAAACTGGTGCAGAGGACACAAACTCTATGTAGTTCTCTGTGACCGACACCTGCAGCAACATTCAGACATGAGCCATGCAAAGAGATGTATGTCAAGATTATGCTATATTCAAGATAAAAAAGAAAGTTCTACAAACTAGGAGATGATCTAGATGTCCTTCTTGAAGCTTATAAAGAGGCCAAATAAATTGGGGAAGTGAAAACAGCTCTTCTATGCTTCTGGGGTGAAGGTGGAGGGTACAGCTAATACAGTCTTTTTTTTCTGTGCATGCACTGTGTGGTAACATGCTGAGATTTTGATCAGCCATTTAGCCAAAAAAAAAACAAAATACACCCACCTTACCAAATGAAGAGTTTCATCTTCTGACAGAACCAGTCTCAGTTTGACAGTTCACATTTAATTTCAAATCTTTGTACACTGTCTTATTACATACAACAGAGAGCACACAGTAGGCGATGATGGCCTGATGTTATAGTACCAAATGGAGCTGACACCAGTTTTCCTCAAAAACAAAAGACCAACGCACAAAAGTGGCAAAATAGTCTCTGCTCTCCTAATCAAAATTATCCCATGGTCTTGCACAGACCTAAGCTTGCTTGCATTCCCCCTGAGCCCAGGGAAAGTTCCTTTATCCATTATGTTCACAAACATGTACCTTAGCCTAGAAGGTTTCATGGTTTTCCTAAGGAGCAGCAGCGCCCATTGGCACCAAGAATTTGTTCCAAAACCGTGACATGGATCTGTCATTGAAGAGTTCCAGATTGAGCTCCTGGACCATTCATCACAAGGAAGAGGATTCCTGGCTATTAATCCTGATTGAAAGCCTGACAGGCTGGAACCCAGAATGCAATGTTGAAGTCAATTATTTCACACTTACTCGGAAACATTCTTATCCTCTTGTTCTGGTGAAAGACAGACAGCCTCAGTAACTTGCATCCTGCTCAAAACAGCTTTATTCTTCATGAAACTCCCCAAGATGTTTATTTGTTTGGTTTTTTTTCATGGCAACCTTTTCTTTTTCCTGTAATAGTCAAACTCAAAGCAGCTTTTATACATTTCTTTATTAAAATACAAGATTGCCTCTATTGTTTAACTCAGTTTTAAGAATTCTAAAACCAACTCTCCAAAATATATTTTATATGTAATTAACATATAAAATATGTTAATTGGCTTTAACTCCCTGCTTCATCAAACTTCTTAGTTTCACTTCTCTCTAGCCATACACCATGATCTGACACTGATTAATGGGTGATCAGTGATGGAAGGTTATCAAGGAAATCAAGTAATCAGAGTGACTCACAGTGTCCTTTTCATGGATTGAATGAAGATTAAATGGTCAAATTTCAACATAGTGTATGATTAAGGGTGAGATGCTAAAGAGGTTCATTGTTGCAGATGAACATTTATTAGTGATCTAGAAAACAGACAAATGAGTTGGCAAAATTTACCTGTGGTATAGAATTGTTTCAGCTGGAACAAATCTAAATTATGAGGCCATCTCTAATCTCATAGATTGAGAATCAAGTACCAAGACAGGCATTTCAATTCAAATCTTACTGATCACCCAAATATTTGGATAAATTTTTGAACAGTACTTCCAAAAATGTCTCTAAAGATGATCTCCAATTATAAGGTAAGAGAGCTAGTCAAGCCACTAAGACAAATGAAGGCAGAACCTCTTTTTTTGTACAAGAGTTACTTCCAGAAAAATAATTTGTCTTCTCAGTGGTCTCTAAGAAGGTAATGAAATCTTCTGACAAACTTTGAGTACACAAAGGATGTTCAAATTACAATCCTCATATACATATTTAGCCTTCATATATGTTATCTGGAATATGTTTATTGGTAACATACTTCACACATGGACAGAAGATGCTCTGTGTGCCTGCACAGCACTTGTACCAATGCCAGGATGCTGCTTGGCTTCAGTGTGGGACTGCTGCCTCTGAGACATCACACCCTCCATTCAAATGTCTCAAAGTGCTTTTCAAAGACCAGACTAAACCTTGGAACATATCTATTGTAAAAACTGGAAAATGCTATCCCATTAAGAGCTGTGTTATGGTCTGGTGTAGAGTAAAATGTTTGCAAAGGCAGCTGAATCAGGTAAGTCTTTGTAGTTGAAACACAGGGCATAAGAAAGGATTTGAGGGAGTCCTTGGCAGAAAGAAATTCTGAAAAGTAAATCTAAAAAGATCCAATCTTGTGGAGGAAAAACATTTATGGAGACAATATAAGTGAACAGCAAAAAAAATAAAAATTTACAGCTAGTGAGTAAAAATGTATCCTAGCTATCCAGAGTTCTGCTATACTACAGAAAAAGTAGGTACAGATTTGTACCAGAGTCGAGTCCTGCTTAAGTCACACAGTGCCTTGTCTTTGAGCCTTCCAAGTCTCCAGAATAAAAACCTGAGACAATTCAGGTTATTATTTTTGCTTTGCTCCATGCTTCTGAAAAGAGTATTTTTCCTAACACAAAGAATTAGCTTTCCCACTCCAGCCCAGTCATGAGGAGAATTGGTTAATGCTCTCACTCCTTGGATTTAACACAAACAAATATCTGCCTGAAAGGTTTGAGCGCTGTGACCATAATTAAATCTGCCATAATTAGTAATGCAACGACAGCAAGCAAGAAAGCACACTTCTCCAATTGACATTTTTTGAAGTACAGATAACACAGAGGAATAAACTGGCAAAAATACAGGAAGAAATTGCTTGCAGGTCAGAGGACCAAATCTCTCTCTCTCTCTCACCATATAGCCCCAACCCACCCGGTCTTACGTGTTTTTGTCTTTCCCCATGTCCCTGTTCTGTCAATAGAGCCACAAGATCTCTTCTAACTGAACTTCTCATGCCATGTTTGCTATTATGTTGTATTTACTGTGTCCCCTAATCCAGCTGAATACAAGCTGTTTCCTTCTTGAATGTTCTTGATGCTTCCTTTGCTGCACTTCTGCCTAGCCAATTTTCTGAAGTTTGTTCAGCCACTCTGCAATAGCTTCTAACAATCTCTTAGGAATGTGAGCTCAGGGAAAAACACTGAGTTGCAAAAGCCTTTGCAACCAGTTGATACTTGTTTCAGAATATAAACTACAAAGATGCTACAGTGTTTCATTCACTTCCCACAGCATAAAACCTACCTTCCCTACTTATGCTATTGAGAGTATACTTTTTTACTTGATCGTATTCTGCAACTTATTAGCAATGGAGAGTCACACCAGCACTCCGAAGAAGTGTAGTAGCACTTTTCATCGGAGAAGAGATATGATGGACTGGGTGAAATGAGGGGATTTTTTCCCCCTTTTATCCTGATTTTTATTCCTGATTTATAAGAAATTATAAATCATTTCCAACCATGACATTCATCATCAGTTTCCACCACAACTTTCATCATCTCAAGTGCCTTTACAAAACCTCCTGTAACCTTTCCCCAAGAGAGGGAGAACACTCTCCCTGCCTGGTACCATAACAGAAACCCACTGCATTATAACTCAGATGGCTAAACAATCACTCTGGGCTGCACATGAATCTCGCCAGCCTCTTCCCAGCCTTTTCTGAAGTTAGCAGTACTAATACTTCTCTGATTACAAGAGGACTGCCCCTGCTCATGACCTGACTTTGGCTGATTTGACTCACATTCTCTGTTTAAGACATCTCATGAGGAACAAACTTTTGTTCAGACCACAATCCCATATCCACTCTCAGTTATCTTAAAGAAAAATTCACATTTTAATGTCTACAGAATGGATAGCAAACCATAAACAGAATGTCAATACAAGTGACACAGAAGCCAACTTCACTGCAATCTAGATTTTTAAAATGCATTAAAAGAATAAGCAACTTAAAAGCATTATCAGGCAACTCCTTCATTCTCCTGCCAGCCTGGGTAATGGTTTTATAGTGTCTTCACTCTTCTGTGTGTGTGTGTGCATTCATTATCTCCTGCATGACAGCTCCATAAATCCTCTCACACTCTTGATATGTTCAAGGATAGATAAGGAGCTCCTTCACGACAAAATATTTCACATCCTCACACAATTACACAGCGTGTTCCTTGACTAGCAGCTGCTAAATACAGGTATGCACTGGCACTCTGTATTCCCCAGCACCCCACGTTAGGTCTCCTCCCCGTGTAAGCAGTAATACACCATTCCCTGATGAATGCATTACATGGCAAATACCACATTCCTCTTTCATTTATACCCACACTGTTGCCTTGTTCACTTTTCCTAGGGTTTGTAGCACACACACTCCTGGTCCACAATCAGGGCACCTGAGAATTTCTGCATTGCAAATGCCAGCTATTTAAATTCTGAAGCCATAGCAAAGGCCTTAAAGTTCATAGCTTTTGACACTGCAAATCTGAAATTATCATTGACATAACTTGATAAACAAATATATTATCATCAGCCAAATCATCTTACTCAAAAGCATCTGGATCTTCATTTCCTTAAAGATTGCTATACTCTTCCTTAATTAAAATAAATAAATAAATAAATAAATAAATGAAGAGAGAAGATTAATGCCATTCCCTGCTCATCTCATTACAATATGTTTCCCACATAGTAGAACAGCCACTTACTGTGACACGGTTAGCAGGGCTAGGTAATTTTCAAAATCCTGCAAGAATTGTATCCTTTTCATCTGAAGTACTTGGACTATAATGAAAACATTTTATCCTGTTAATTATCTAAAACAGTTATCCATGGAGTGAATTTGGTCTTATTAGCAGCAACATGGTCTCTTCCTTGTCACGCAACATGATTCAACATCTCTGGTAACGCAGCCACAGGGTACTTATCAAGGGGGGGAAAAATCCGGCATTGGAAATTACTGGTCTGGATAATACCTCAAAATAACTGACTCATAGCGCCTGGCTCCCAGAGATTTCCTGGAGAATACTGTCCAAACCTGGCCCAAGGTGTAATAAGAGCAACCAAGGACTTTGTAAGGAGCAGTGAGCTATTTCCTTAGTTTGCAGGCAGTTTTTCCATGTTTAAAAAGTGCCGTGTGTGTAGCAAAGACATCAAGTCAGGTCTTCCCCTTCTCCAGACTTTTGCAGGATGAAAAAAGGAAGGTCCTGATGAGGAGCAACTGACTTCAACTTGTACTGGATTTTGCATGAGTCCCTTCCTTCCCACTTGGCTTAAAAGGCATTCAAGGGAGGAAGGTCAGAAGTTTACTGGCAAATATAACAGCAAGAAGCCAGAGCATCTGAAGTGTAAGGATGTCCAGCATCCTACTGCCTAAGTTGAAGAGAGGGAGATTTGGTGGATGGACTGTTAGGTGATGAGGAATTGGTTGGATGGTCACAGCCAGAGGGAAGTGGTCAGCAGCTCAGTATCCAAATGGAGGTCAGTGACAAGGGGTGTCCCTCAGGGGTCTGCACTGGGACCAGTACAGGTCAGTGTCTTCACCACTGACAGACAGAGGGGTCGAGTGCACCCTCAGCAGGTTTGCAGAGAGCACCAAGCTGAGTGGTGTATTTGGCACCACTGAGGGATGGGATGCTGCCCAGAGGGACTGGACAAGCTGGAGAAATGAGCCCATGGGCACCTCATGAGGTTCAACAAGACCAAGTGCAAGGTGCTGCACCTGCGTTGGGTAATCCCCAGTAACAGCACAAGCTGAGGGATGGAGGAATTCAGAGCAGCTCTGCCGAGAAGGAAGTGGGGATAGTGATGGATGAGAATCTGGACCTGAGCTGGCAATGGGAACTCCCAGCCCAGAAAGCCAATCGTGTCCTGGGCTGCACGCAAAGCAGCGTGGCCAGCAGGGTGAAGGAGGGGATTCTGCTGCTGTGGTGAGACCCCACCTGCAGTGCTGCATCCAGCTCTGAGGTCCCAGCACAGAAAGGACATGGATGGGTTGGAACAACTCCAGAGGAGGCCACCAAGATGACTAGAAGGATGAAGAACCTGTCCTATGAAGAAAGGCTGAGAGGATTAGGATTGTGTGACTTTTTAATACTTAAGGGACTTGTAAGAAAGATGAGGACAGACATTAGTAGGGCCTATTGCAATAGGACAGAGCGGTGATTTTAAAGTGGAAGAGGATAGATTCAGACTACATACAAAGAAGAAAGTTTTTTACAATGAGGGTGGTGAAACACTGGAACAGGTTGTCCAGGGAGATGGTAGATACCCCATCCCTGGGAACATTCAAGGTCAGGTTGGAACCCATGCCCTCACTGCAGAGCAGTCAGATGAGATGACCTTTAGAGGCCATCCAATCCAAACTATTCTTTGATTAGTCTCATCAGTCCCACGATTCCATCAGTCACTAGCTCTCATCCCTCAAGCTTCTCACCTCCATCAGTGAGCATCAGTTCATACAAAGATGGCAAATCCATCTTTGCTGTTTTTGTCAATAAAAATTGGGGGAAACACTGCCTTTGTCTATGCCCCATGGTTGGATGTATTATCTCTTTGGTTTCACAGCTGCATTTTCAAAATCTTCTCTGATTACAACCACAACTGCAGCTGGTTTTTGGTCAGGTTTACTATCCTAGTTAATTGAACTTCGTGCTTAGGAGCTAATTAAGTACTCAATGGCCTGACTGGCAGAGTTCTACAGTGTGATGATCAGGTTTTACTTCTCACTGGCCTTTTTTCAGCAAATCCTACGTAATTTATGTGTCTGCTGCCTCTGTTCCATGTAAGTAGGAAACTAAAATCTTTTGCTCTTTGAGAATTTGAGGAAAATTGTTTTGTAGGTAATATGTAGCAGAGTCATATATTAACAAGGCCATTAATTCCCTAATTAGGAACTTACATAACTTATTTTCAATGTGTTGTATAAACCTTGCCCACCATATCTGAAGAATTATTTTGGTAATGAGGTGGCAAGCATTATTATACTTCTGTAGGCAGCAACTCAATGCCCCTTATCTGATCTCAGGTCACGCAGGGCCAAACAAGGCTGCAGCAGTGGTCAGTTTTGGTCCTGACAGAGCTCAAACTTCAAGAATATCTGGACACTCTCACCCAGCTGTAAAGCATCAGTGAGGAGTTTTTAGAGATTTCACCAAGCTGCTTGCACAGTATCTTGTGACTGGTTACAGTACAAAGCAGACACCACTCCTCAGTGGTACACGTCACCAGTTGTTTCTACCTGCAAATGAAACCAGAGTTTTGAAAACCAGCCACTGTCTCCCACAGGAAACACATTCCCAGTAAGGTCTGTGCCATGGCAAAGCAAGGGTATGCCATGTACAAGCCATACACACACTTAAATGCTCACTCAAGATGGATTAAGATGAGAAGCCTCTATGATTTCTGGATCTAGAGCATTGCAAAGCTAGATTGATGAATTATCTCTCCTTCACTTTCAGCTGTCAAGCTTCAACTTTTTTTTTTTTTTTCACTGCAGAGTATTATTTCCTTATGCTTAAATTGTTTTTCCACATTCCCTTCTCTTAGTGCAGCTGTAGCTCCACTTTGTGGAAGATGAGGAAAGCAGACAGCAACCCAGGTGTGATAACTGTGGGGCTGTGCACAGTTTCTGAACCTGGCAGGTGTGTTAAACGTGGTCTTCAGAATCAGCCAGTAACAATTAGTGAGGACTAAGGCCATTTCTCACTCAGCTCAGAAGTCACTTGAATCAACAACTTGCTGTATTTCTTCCTCCTACCCAGTAGCAATTATACAAAAAATTGTAAAATACAGAATGCAGAAGATTTCTGAAGAGGAATCTACATTTGCAGTCATGGAAACTGCCTGACCACAGATTCGTATTTATAAAGAAGGTGGAAGACTTTTCAATCTGCTCAGGATGCTGATGAGTAGTTTGAGAGGAATTAATGGATTACAACTCACAGGAAATTCTCCAGTTCAGCTGGAGCTGGACTTACATGTTTTCAAGTGTCCAGAGACTAGAGTTATGATTGTTTTTAAACATTTGAAATAATTAATAATTCTATTATATTTACAAATTGTTTTTAAAAATCTGTTTTCCAAACAAAGGAAGAAAATGGATTTCTGCTACCTACTGACTGCAGAACTAAAATGACCTGTCTAGGAAGGCAATTTGCAACAGACTTTCTTCAGAAAATGCTGGCACTTCTGGATGCTGAAAAAAGAGGATCACTTTCTAGTGAGGGTGAGGATTTGGCTTGAGACATCTGACTTTAGGTATCCACATACAGTTTTCTGTAAGTGCAGCTGCTGCTTAATTCCAAGAATACAGAGCAGAAATTTGATCAATGAAAGAATTCCATGCACGAGGCAGCAGGTTTGTGCTTTGGGGAGCAGCTTAATTCTCTAAATGAGCTCGAGTGACTACACTGGAACTTAGGCATCACCAGAGACGTCTAAGTGGACACCTCAGTTTAATGTCAGTTTCAAAACAGATCTCTCCCAAACCATTCAAAGCTGCCCTCTGACAAGCTGGCCCTGCACAGGACAAAGCATTACTCTGGCACTTAGCTCTGAAGTGGCTGTGCAGGGGTTTAGGAACCCCTCTCAGTGCTGGCCCCATTCTACACTTCAGCACAGCATGCTCTCTTAATTTCAAGTTCATGTAATGTCAGACTGTGGCAAGAGCTGTAAAGCCTTGCTGAGTGCTGGTCACATCAATCTGATCAAAACCACATCATAGTTACAGAAAGAGAGAGGAGATGGATTATCCTTTTAGTAGGGCATTATCTCATTATCTTTGGATTTTAGAGCCAATGCTTTTAATGCTTTGTAGGTTGTACTCAAACCAGACCCAGCAGTAAACAGTGAAAACAGACAAGGTTATTTGAAATGCTCATCCACAACTCTATTGTCTCAGTAATTAGTTTCATTCCAGGAAGACCTTGTCTGAAGAGAAAGCCTCAGGTTTCTGTGAGGAGCAGAAGGTAGGTGTGTTCTGAGACATTTGAAAACTTTCAGGGAGGCAAATAGTAAGGGAAAAAAGTAAAAAAGATTGTTGATATGACATGGAAAGTGCCTGGAAGGGTACTTCAGCTTGTACTGCATATGGAGCTCTCATGTAACATCAAGGGATGGACACCATGCACCACAGGCAACTTTGTCCACTCAAGTTAACACATGCAGGCAAAGCGCACAAAAATTAGTGATGGCCCAAAGAAAGAACGAGGTTGGACACCTCACTTACTTAAAATTATGGGATAGCTCCTGCAGGACAGTTCGATCAGTCCTGAAGCTTCCTGGTACTGCAGGACAGCAGTGGCGCTGCTGAAAACAGGAAACCACACAAAGCTCTGGTTGGGACTGTCTGCTCAAGAAGTTGGAGTTAAGAGGAGAAATTGCTCTAGAAGGCTTTGTTTACTTTGATGAAATTCAAGGAATAAACACAGCTATTAAGTGGCTATGGCATGTCCCAAGGACCCAAGGACACCATACCCTCAAGCACATTAAGAAGCAAGCAGACATCTGGAGCACGAGCAACAGCCCTTGTTTCAGTACTGCTGCCAAATAACCCATGCTAATGCTGGCAGTCTCAATCTTTCAATTCCCACCAGCTCTCCCCACAGACCATTCATCTGGGGGCTTTCCCATGCAGACCTCTTTGGAGAAATCATCTTTCTATCCCGGGTTTAGTGTAATGTCAGGGAAGCAGACCATGTAAACAGTCTGAGTTCCTGAATGAAAGGAATGCAGAGAGGAATGGAGATGAAGGACTAGAATGTAATTCCTGTAAACAAAACCATCAGCTTCTTTTAAATTAAACACATACCTATCTTCCCACAGCTTTGTGCATATATGCATAGAAGCTCAGTAAATTCCTGAGAAATATCAGAGGCACTGGTCTAGCATCCAAAAAGCATTGTTTTAAGCTTTACTTAAGGAAATTTTATTTATGAGAATCTAAAGCCTGTGCAGTTATGAGGTTTTGCTGTTATATGATAGTAATCCCAAAGCTGCAGGTTAGAGGCCAAATACATTTTTAAAATTCATTGACTTTACAATACAGTTAAAATGCATCTTATTTGATACTTATTTTTTAAAATGTTTCCCTTCCCCCTCCCCTTTTTTTTAAATGTCATCAAGCTCAAGAATTCTGCAAAGGAAACCCAGAGGAATAACTGCAAATACAGAATTTGAGCGAGACTTTGCATATGTAGATAAGGTGATGAAGCAGAACATGATGACAGTGATTCTGAGGGTTATGAAACAAACCTTAGGATGACAATTTCACAAAAGCAGTTATGGGTTTTTTTTAAGCTCTAGGACCCTAAAATGTTCCTCATTACTTGCTGTCCAGGCTACCGTGCAGTATGGAAATGCCACCAGAAGATGTCAGTCATGCACCGGGAGAAAGGGGCTGGAGGGGGGATTGGGAGGGAGCAGCAGGGAAGATGCTCCAGGAAGCCAAATCCACAGAAATAAACACCCATCTGAAAAGCACTGCAAAAGCAGAGGTGTCACTGCTAATACCCTGCCATTACCTCAGGCTTAAGGAAAATGAGAACGTGGGAGAAAAAGAAAGCAGAATTTCTGATGTTCTGATATCTTAAAATTAAAAGTAAAAAGAAGTGTCTCATCTACTAATACTAGTTCTTTTAATACCTCAAAAGAACCCGAATGTTTGTTCAAAGCAGCACACCTGCACACACGAACCCACACACACCTCTGGGCTCAAGCATGGTATCTGCTTGGTATGTGCTACAACAATGTCCAGAAGCTGAAGTTCGTGTACTAGGTATTAAAAGCTCCATAATGACTGGAAAAGTCTTAATGCAATACATTAGAATCCAGGAAATGTGGAGCAAACTGTGTTTGAGTGTTGCAGTTTTTCTGTCAGCAGATTCCCATCAAGGTGTTCAAGAGAAGATATTGATTACTAAGAAGGCAACTAAGTTCAGTATATTGTAGTCCTACAATTTCTGATTACGGTGTTTATCTACTCTTTGGCTTTTGCCCTTGCTACAAAAGATCGTAACTCCAATAGATTTTTATGACTTGTTTATTATTTCCTTATACACATCCATAATCTTTACTGAATACCAGGGTGACAAATGGAGCAGTAACAATGTTCTGGTATCAACCTGCAAATATGAGATGGCAATTCACTTTTTTTAAAAAATTTCACATTGTAATTGGCCCTGCAGAGACAGCAGGTTTAGCCCCCTATACGATGAGATGGACTTTCTTCTCTTCTAGCTGGCAATCCACAAGTGCTTCAAGTTCACATAAAACCAATGAACAAAACAGTTTGGATTTCAAATTAAGAGCCTCTGTCCTTTTATATTTCCCAGCACAAAAAAAATTTGCTGTCTCAGCCTTCAGCAAAAGGGAGAGTGTGGGGGAGTAGAATTTTGGTTCACCTGCTCTTCATGAATATAGATCTGAAGAACTCCACCTGCAGCAGTAATTTGCAGTAAAAGACCGTGTTTAAAATGTTCACAGCCTTTGAAAGAAGCCACAGTTACTGTTTAGCAATGAGTTATGAAAATTGTTTAAAAATATATACTAATTCAATTATCCTGGAAATTACTGTTCATGTAAAGATCACAGATTCAGCTCCAAAACTGCAATTTCATTAATGTTTTAGTTTCCTGTAATCATAACTTCAGCACTGACTGTCCATACCTCACAGAAGTTGACTACAATTATATTAGGATATTTTCCCTGTTATTTGGTTTACTTCAATTGAGTAAAATTAAGATAAACCACACCTAACTTGAGTCTGATTCAATACACATCCCTTTCTACCCCCACTCCAAACCAGCCTGGAGTTACTTAAAACCTCTACACCACCTGCTGACCTGCAGCACTGGAATTTGAAATGGAGTTCATAAACTAATACTGCAGGTCAAGAGAAGAATGTTGAAAATGGGAGGCAATAAACAGACTGGTCAAGAGACATGACTTCAACCAAATTCTGGCTCCTGTGGAACTTAGAAGTTGTGAGAGCAGCACTTCATATCGTTGCACACCTTCAGGATTCTGCCCCTAAAGACTAGGTAGAACTGTTCAACTTTTATTTTATGAAATATACTCTGAGTAATCAAGGTACATTAAAATGTTCTGTATAGGAGGAAAGACAGACAATTAATTTTTATTCCCCTTTGAATAAAACTGGCATGTGAGTCATCATCTGGGCAAAACAAGGCAAGTCCCACCTCTTCCTTCTGAGGAAAACTTGCAAATCCCTCAATTAAAAGCAGTCTGCAACCTTTAAATTAAGGCTCCTTTAGGTTTGGGGGGTTTTGATGGTTGTTTTTGTCTCACAATTTTTTCACTTTTTTACATAGCTCTAATAGTTCTGTGTATCTCATGATACAAAAAGTAAGAGTAGCTCTTATGACTGCAAAAATACAGATGGGATATACAACAAACTATCTCAAACAGCAGTTCCAAGAGACACTGCAATATACGTAACATGTATGAAAGTAATTTTCCAACACCTAGGGCTGCCACGTATGAGATTTCATCCCAGATGTTTTGGTCTCTTCTAGCCTTGTGAAATGACCTGCCCCCCAGCCAAAGAAGTCTTTTTTATTTCCCATTTCAGAATAAGAACACATAAAAACCTTCCTTACAAATAGAGCTGGACTCCTCACCAGGTGCCTCGGCCTCTTGCCATATCAAGGTAGGGAAGCCCCTTACACTCAGTACACAGCTCCCCAGTTACCTCACCTGGTACCACAAGCAGTCACAAGGATCTTCCATTAGGTCCCTTTTCCCTCGCTTGGGAACAGGGCTTTTCAATCCACCAACTCCATTTAGGTCCCTTTTCCCTCGCTTGGGAACAGGGCTTTTCAATCCACCAACTCCATTTAGGTGTGTCCCCTCCAGCCTCAGCAGGAGAGGAAGCAAGCTTGGGATCACAGAGGCTTCAGCAGCTTGGCTTCAAGTTTTCTTCCCTTTCTTTGCCTTGGCCTCTGCTTTGACTCCCTCAGAAAGATTTCAGCTGGCTCATTTCCTCTCTTGAACAACTGGATTGCTGAACTGGCTTCTGATTTCATTCCCCAGCTGCCTGCTTCCCACACTACAATTCTCTGATCTTAGACTCACCATGAATTTATCAGCAGTGTTTCTGTCTTCAGCAGGGTCCCAGTAGCCCCAGCCCCATCCTGCACCTTGAAGAGTGGACAGGCAAGGTCTGTGAGGAGCAGCTGCCTCTAGGAAACAGCTGGAACATCTTGACTGAGAAATCTAAGTATCTCTAACAAGTAACCAGGCTGCTGACGACAGAAATTGTGGCCCAAAATGAAGTTTGCCTCACCTGTTCACATAATCTAGCAGTATATACATAATTAGAAATCAGCTGGGTAGAGATCCTGTTTTCTCAGCATCAAGGCAGAGAGCAGGACAAATAGCTATCAAAAAGACTCTGTGGTTCATTGTCCAGGGTGATCAGTGTTTCAGAGTTCTGAGTGATTTAAGCAGACTGTGGTCAAGAGCATTACAGAATTTCTCTCTCCCACTCCTTAGCACAGCATCCAGCTTGGTCCTTCCTGAGGGCTGACATCCTTCTCTAGTCACCATGCTGCTGAAGCAGATTTCATGAACCACTTAATACCAGTGGTTTCCCAAATATAGGCCACAAATCACATGCCCCTGGCCTACAGAAAGCTGGCTAGCTCTGTCGAGCTGACTCCACTCATTTTACTTAGGAAGAGAAACAACAAATGAGAAAAAAATGTACTGAAGAGAAAAATGGATTGTACAATTATATCTGTATTAGATTAACAGAAAATTAAAGAACACCGTATAGAGAGATGAGCTAGAAACACAAACGCTTTACTAATGCAATTTCTCCATGTAGTTTTCTCTAATTGCTACAGAAGTAGTTATGCAACCCTGAACAGATCTTCTATTTAACACGGTTACATTTGTGAAGAAACTTGGGAATTAGGTTTTGTTCCTGTAAAGTGGACTTGCTTGTAGTGAGACTGCCCTCTTCCTGGCTTTCTGGCATACAGCTCTCACAGGAGGGCTGCATGGTGACAAGGGAAAGTACAGGGAGACTAATTCATCTTGTGCTGCATCTGGTTTTAATTAGTAATTTAGGAATAGATTAAAAAACAGATTCTAGATGTTTTCCAAAATATCCAGCTCTCCAGTAAAAATATCCAGCTCTCCAAAACCCCTAGCAATGACCACCAAATCCACCTCTCCCCTTCTAAGAAATAATTACTTCAAATCCTTTCCCTACCGTTTCACCCTAATTGAATGGGGAAAGAATGAGAAGTGTTTACTGTGTCTAGATAACTAACTAAAACATTACTTCTCTTGAACATGAGTTAGAAAACACTGAAAATTCCTGAGTTGAGTTCTTGTGGGAAAACTTACACTAGCAGATCTATCCTGTTTAGAGAAAAAAAAGTCCCTCTTAAACAACATCAAAATCCTTTTCCATCAGACCAGAAATGAAAAGGTAAGCTCCATTTCCTTCAACAAGCCTGGCACTAGGAGTAACACTCCTTCTTCCTTTTCTCTTTCCTTTTAAAGGATCTTTTCAAAGGACTACGTGTTGCCAGGTGTTCAGGGTTTGTTTTTTTTTTTTTTTAACAGGGAGCACAGAAATCACTCCATGCTTAGCTCATTTGTGCTATTCTTTAGTTTCTTGTTCTTACTTTGCTATGATTCAAAAGAATGGGTTATTACTACTAGTAACAGTGGTCTGTAGAGTTCACAGTGCTCTGTCCTAACTACTCCTTGTTGAATTATTCCTTTCCTTTAGTGAAGAAAGTCCCACCACAGCCATTCTGGTATCTCCTCATGTACTTTTAAATTCTTCTTGGTTTTTGCAGAGCTTGCAAACTCCCCTATTTTTGCAGCTTTACTGAAACCTTGCTGTCAGCCAGTATCAGAGATTCACCCACACAGCAACCCAAGGACAGGCCCAGCAGAGCACAGAGCTCTTCCACAGAATTTGCTACTGCTTCTGCTGAGCCACTTCCAACACCTGTGGATACTTCCTAATTTTTGCACATCACTGAGACAGCTTGTAAAAACTACATGTGCCAAATACACCTTCAAAATATATCCGAAAATACATAGTAAATTTTAAGCCTTTTCTGTCACATTTCCCAAGGATCATATAGGCTTAATAACAGCATACAGACTTTTTTTATCAGCTGAGAACTGACAAAGGCAGTTTTTAAAACTTGTCTGCCTGAAAAGGAAGAACCCCCCAGCCCTCACCTTTCACAGCCCACAGTCTGGATGCTTTTCCAAGTTGACTGGATGCCTTTCTGGTTGACTGCTATTATTTTGCTGAGTGCTGGGACAGCCTGTCTGCTGGCAAGGGGACTCCAGCCACCCTCCTCTCATATTTGACTTACTGTAACCATTTTGCTTTAGAACCTGTTTGCAACGTCCTGTTCTTTTACACCTGATCTTTCTTCTGTCCCCTTCTAATTCCTCTGCACCCCTAAGCTATTGCTCTTTATTGCACTAAAGAAATAAAAGGAAAAACACAATCAGTATGAATGAGGATTTACTTTTAAACACCATTTAAAAACCATCACAGGTTAACAGAGCCTAGCTACTGTGGTATTGCCATGTCAACACTTCAACCAAACACTGTCACTTCCCCTCCCAAGCCAAATATCATCATCCCATACAAATATCCTCACTGCAGGCATACTCACCAGCCACAAGCCCTACCTGCCATCCAGCCTGACCTTTGTCCACATTCCCGTCTCTCACTGACACACCCAAAATTCTTGCTGTGACACACAAATAAAAAATACTGTAGCAGACCTACAATGAAGTCATGCTTCATGAAAGTACAGTTAGACGAAAGAGGAAAGACTAACACAGCTGTTCGTGCATATGACACCAAATTCAAAGCAGAGGCTTGCTTTCCTTAGCCTTGCAGCTTTCCATCTTGGGCCTTGGATACTAAAGCCATGTTAGTAAGAAATTATCTAATTAAAAGTGATTTAATTATTACTTTACTTAAGAGATTATTAAAGTCCATTAAAATCCAAAGCAATGCTTGCCAAAATCTCAAAACAGTTTATTATTGTAAAGTCTTACATAATGATGAGGAAAAATATGTTTTGTTTCAATCTCTTTGGTGAGGAGATATGGCATTTTGCCAGATAACAAGGAGGAAAATTCTTCTTGGTGCCAACGCCTAGTGAACTGCATCCTGTGTCTCACTGCCTCGGTGCCGAACAAGACAGCTGACAAATCAGTCGGTATCTTGCTTTACAACCTTCCCTTTTCTGAATATCTGGACACACCGTTATTTGAGAAAGAGCAGTGGGAAAGATGGATAAAAGTTCCATAGAGGAAGAGCAGAAGAAGAACGTGACATTTTGCCAATTTGCAAATAAATGGAAGCTGATTCATCCTGTCCAGTGGGTTTTTGTATCAGCACAGTTAATGATACTGCCCTGAAATATGTTGGTTCAGCTGTCTAGCTGCAGCAGCTTAGTGGACAGCAGAATATATCTGATGCATGGCCTGAGAGAGGAAAAAAAACAAACAGAAAGTGCTTACCTCTAAATCTTGTTCCCTGCATAGGTACTTCAGTTGTTTACTTTCCATAATCACACAGCTCTGACTGCAGCACAGGGCCAGAAAAGATGGTTAATAGATTCAAAAAGTAAGTATTTGGCAGCATTGATACAGCATTTCCTGAACCCTTCAGTTAAGTGTTTTTGACTCCATGGTATTAAAAAATGAGTAAAATACACAGAACACTCCAATTGCAGAGATAATCATCTGCTGGGATAACCTTCCTTAGATTTAGAATGTAAACTGAACTACATTTGAGCTTAAGCACTGAAAATCTCAAAAGGTATCAGTAAGGCAAAAGATAACTAAAGAAAATGAATCCAAGATAAAAGACAATTACACTCGTCTACTGTAGAATCCTTAGCCAAATGAGATCTGTTTTGTTTAAAATCTATTTTTGATCTTTGTTTAAAGTGTCATGAAATATATTTCAATTATGTTCAAGAAAAAAAGGTCATGAAATGACAGACTTGAAAAGTTTCAAGTTGTCATTTACCTACGGATTAGACAAAAATACCAAAACAAAATGCCTTGAAAGGTCTGCATCTTTGCCTACCCACAGGACAGACAGACCAAAGACATCAGCTTTATTCATCCATTTTAGTAACACGCTTTTGGATATGGGACTTAGTTCCTACTTTCAATACTCTGAGCACTCATCTAAGGTAAATTTACAACCCTATGGGTGGACCTTGTAACAAAATTCAGAAGGTGGAAATGCTCTGTGTTACAGAGGCAGCCCCGTGGACCCCTGCTGGTCACTCCTGCCTTTGAATTAGTGAACATTCTCACTTCTTATTACAAACCCCAAAGAGCAATCTACTTTCTTCTACCAGTGGACTAAGTCACGCGATTATTATCGGGAGTAACTTCCAAATATTGGACTACACTCCCACAGAAGGAAGCCAGGGAAGCTCTTCCTGCTCTCAACTGCCTCAGCTACAATATTAGCAGCATTCTAAAAGCCATGTAAACTCAGTGGATAGGGTGCCAAATAAAAAGGATGTGATTCCTACATAGAGAGCTTCTCAGTGAAGACTGCTGACAGCTGCATAAAAGGGAGCTGAATGAAGAGCATGCTTACAGAGCTGCACCAGCCACTTCAATCAAAACAAGAAGCACCTTTCTTGAGATCCATATCCAGTTCTGGGCTTTTACAATCCAGTGCACCCAGAAGAGTATCCTCCCTCTGATTCTAAGCTTTTTTTAAAAAATCATAAAAGCACCATTTTACACAGGCACATTGAATTACATTAAAATGTACTAAATTACTTCGCTCAGTAACATATTCAATGTGCTTTTCAAAATACTTTTAAAATATTTTGTTCCACACTTGCATACAGCTATCTGGCACACTACATAAGCAGGGAGTATTTTGTTTGGGGGAGTGTTTCTTTTTCATAAATATCTCAGCAGTTGTTAAGGAAGAATTTTCTATATTTAAATGTGCAAAGTGCAGCAGGAAGGCTCTCAGATACAGGGAAATCAGAAGTCTTCCACACACTCCTGGTACTTTAGCAAGTGGTTCCCATCTTATCCTGAGAACCAGCTCTGTTACACTTCTGCTAGAGATGTAAATGCTTAGAGCTAGCCATTCCCCAAGACATCAACCTTACTAATCAACATTACCATAGCATAATACAAATTATGCAATATTTGAAAATCAGTGTCAGACATTTCTGACCACTCATCTACAGCCTAGCACAGTCTAGGAAAGATATGACCAAAGCTCTGGGCACAGATGGTCATTTGCATTTCTTCAAGAGTAGAAAGTCATATTCTCCTTTTTAAGTGTCTGTGCAAAGATGAGAGAATGAAAAGCTGGAGATTACATTTCTCTCATAAAAACACTTAACTATACTGCAGTGATAACTGAAACCACTTTTAGATGTCTATAAAAAATCCAGTTTGTCATTCTTTCCTTGTTGAAAACTAGGTGAAAAAAATGCTGGAGGACACTAGGTTTTTTTCATTCTTTCACAGATATCCTCTCCCGAACATTCAATCCTGTGTAGTCTCAACCCACACATTTTCTCCTCATTTTCACCCTGAGTTAAAGCAGCCTTGTAAATATTAGAATCTGGAGAGTGAAAATTGAAAGCGGCCACTCTTTTTTAGATGTCACTTCTCATAGAAAGCCAAAGCAACAGAATTACAGGAGGGTTTAAGTAATATTTTATTACATACCATAGTGAGCTGAAGCAATTAAATGAGAAGAAAGAGTGATTCAGCTGGGAACAATTAGCATTTTTTCTATAATTGCTTCACAGAGAAATATGGGAGTTATTTCTAGAGAGTCTCAACTTGCAAAATTCAGCAGTTTTACTGTCCCCACCCATTAAATATATTTGGTAGCTGGCTGTAAACACACATACACTGTTGCAATCAAATTTTTAAACTCTCTAAACTGCATCATTGTTATAATGAGCCTTCAAGCAAAAGCAGAGATTAACATTTCTGAGAGAGAAAAACAAAGATTTCATTTCACTACCCGTCCACAAAACCTGATTTCCAGGGAGAAATACTAATGGAGAGTATATCAAGATGCCAATTATCAACCTCCAGATTTCTAAAACATAATCTTGTGTAACAGAAAAACACAGTCTTTCTTTTAAATTATGCCTAGTGTTCTTAGAAAATACTGATACACAGAAAGGACAACAGTTAATGCTACTTTGTTGCAGATTACACAATAGCTCATTGAATGAGCCTGTAATACCTAAATATCTTCAGGTCATTTAATCAAGGACAATCCATAAAAATTGCTTGAGTTCCCATCCTAAAAGACTAAGAGGAGACCGAGTTCTCATTTTTGCTGCTGCCACTTTTTAAGTGCATCTTTTTGCTATTCCAGAAAGCATGAATTTCATTAGCTGTAACACCTAGAGGTCAACAATGAGACAATTAATTACAAAACCTGTTCAACAGTAGTTGTTTACCAGAAAATGAGGCAGAGCAGTATCACAAAATATGCATACATTTTCATTACCTCCTCTATTAATGGAATTCCAAATCTGAAAACAAAGTTGGATTCTTACGTTATTTAATATTTTTTAACATTTACAACACAATAATTAAAAAAACAAGGTAGACTTGGACTATCTTTGCAGTACAGATAAGGCTTTTATCTTTTGTTTTCTGTAGATAACAAAGCGCTTTAACACAAAAATACCTAAGCATCAAAGGCATCAATTAAAGATACCAAAGACAGCCCTTCTTACCTCAAAGTTTCTTTCTAAAACTTGCACAACTGTTGCCAAAGTTCACTGTTTAACCTCTCAATAATTATAACTACAGAAAGATTTCCTGAAGCAATTATAAAACACAGCTACAAAAGTAAGATTTTTCCAGCTCCTTCATTAGCAACATCCACTACAATTCCATCACTAATTACTAACCATGTTTTACATAGTTTGGCCTGAACCAGTAGAAAATCCACGTTAAGACATTTCTAGAATGTTGCTGCTATTCCCTGCTATGCTGCAGTACTTGCAGGACTTCAGTGTAAAGCAGTTGTGTTCCCCAAGAAGCCCAACAATGACTACCAAGGTAGTCACTCAGAAACAATGCTGGATGTTGTCTTTTTAGCCAGATTTTCTTCAATGACGAATCAGAATGGTTTGGGTTAGAAGGGACCTCAAAGATGATCTAGTTCCCCCCTCCCTTGCCATGCAGAAGAATGCCTTTCACTAGACCAGGCTGCCCAAAGCCCAAAAGAAAACAAGGACTTACAGTCTTAAGACATTACCCTCAAATCTGCCCCTGGAATTCTTCCAAAGACATTTTAACTTCTAGTGCTGTTAAAAGAAGGCCTGGTAGTTTGGGTTTATTGAGGTAAGACTATAAAACGAGCCCAGCTTAAAGGTGTTGAAAGAGTCTTTTCCAGGGGCAGCAACGTTCACTTCAAGAAAAGGCCTAATGCACTGGACATTGCCTGAGAAAATGAAACATTCTCTTTTTATGTGGTATAGAAGATGTACCTAATCAATTTCCTAATGATTTCCTAATCAATTATTAAAATATGCCAATTGCTTAATATTGCATCAAATGTCTCCGGTGAATCCAGAAATTGAAGGTCAATGTTGTTTAAATCAAAATCCCTCCTGAGACACCAGCAAGAGAGACTGGGTGTGAATGAGGCCTCCCTGCTCCCTGCTCAAGGAATGCCAAGTGGAACATATGCATCCATTTCCATACCTGAAGGGCTGCCAGCTGCTAGACAGGGAGGGTTCAGCTGCAAACCTGTAGGTTTAGGTGGAAATCACTAGACCTGCATAGAGATCTGGGTTATTTTGGGACACATTAGACAGACGTGTGTCCTGTTGTTGGCTCCTGTCCAAATGCTTTCCATACATTACCATTACTCTTACATGTGATACTCTCACGAGGTTTCACTTTTAATAGTTGGACACTATCAGAACTTTTTACAGTAGAACTAGAACATTAGATTGTCTCAATATCCTTATCAATATTCAATTCCTCTCAAAACCTTCATAAACTCTTAAGTGTCCCAAACCAACTTCCAGCAGCACTACATTCCTCAGTGTATGAGAAAAATTCTTCATATAAATATTTGAGGTCTGCTTAAGAAAGCAGAAAATCCACCAAATAGGTTTATGGATGTTGTTACACTTCACAGATACCACTTAAGTTTCTAGAAGAATAAGGGAAAGAAGAATACACCAAAAGATACAAAAAGTTAAGTTATGAAAGAACAAATAAAATATCCATGGGAAAACATACCAAGTACTAAGATCAGGTAGCTATTGTATGGAAAATCCAGTGATTAAAGGAGGAGCACAGAAAAAGCAATTGTGTACTTGGAGCTAAGATTTCCCACCAAGACTGAGGAACCTAAAAGGCCAAAGGCAACAACTGAGGAAGGACATAATTTTATATTTTAAAACAAATCTAAAAGCCACCATGATTTCACAATGGCAGTCATCCTTAACCAAATTCACCTAACATTTTAAATTTACCAAGTGCAACTGCTCTTAATGGATGATGTCTTATCCATAGAGTAACCATGGTGTTGAATGTATGGTTGCTTGTGGTATTTATGTTTACATTCTTTTAAAACAACAACATTACAAACTTTATGATAAATTCTGATATATTTATTATGTCCCTGATATTTACTGATTATCCACTTGTTCTCTTTACGTGTAGTCTGCAGCTATGAGTGAAAAGGAGATTGCCTTTAATGATTCTGCTTGTGCAGGAGAAGAGAATGTGTATTTATATAGAGCTTTCGGAAGTTAAATCAAGTTAAATCAATTCACATTCTGTAGAAGCAGCACTGTAACATTCTTCCTTTTACTGGGAAGGGTTATACTCCTACACTGCAGTAGAAGAAAGGATCATCTCTATCTAATTGATGGAAGGATACTCACTACATACCTGAAGCAAAAAATAAGTATCATGTAAGTATACAGATTCCTCTCTTGTGTGTCTGCATATGCATACACACTTGAAAACTCCAATGTGAATGCAAAACTAATTTTAGCAGTTCAGATTGGGAACTTCACACTACAGAGGAAAAATCCAGTTAGAATTTTAGACAGACAGTATCAATTTTCCTTTAAAGACAGTAAGTACTCAGCCTGGATGAAAAAGAATTTTGTTTTATTTGAACAAAGGCAAACAATCTTTATTATTAAACACATATCTTTTACCTGCAGTAGAAGAATCTCAAAATAATTTTTTTAATCTGATAACAAGTATCACCCCAACTAGTCAATGTTCAAAACTAAAATGTATATTCAGTTACTCATAGGTTAACGATGTTTAAATTTTTTAACACATAAAATGGATATTTTTAAAAAATCACTCTGCATAATGATTATGAGACTGTTTTCAGAGGAAAACTCAACTACTACAACTTTTCCAGGGTAGAAAAATCACAACTAGCCCTGAACAAGAACAGTTACATTGGAAATCCACAAATTCTGCCAAATACTTCTGTCAGTTTTATGTACAAGTTAAAAAAAAATAATTCTGGCATTACTGCTGCCAAGAAGAGGTAATATGAAGATAAGTAACTCTTGTTTATGTTCTTTGTTGCTATTTTTCTTTGGTTTAAAATGTACATGAAACACATTTTATGAAACATCTCATTTGCAACTTCATATTGAGATCTGTGTGTACTGCAGTACGTCCTTAGCCATGCTCCAATACGTTTGACATCCCATGCAGCACAAGGGCACATGTATTTCCTACCGAGTACACAGAGAAGGAAATCACATCTTCTTCCAGAGAAAGTTTCATATTTATTCAAAAGGCATACATTTCAAGTGACTTTATTATGTCTTTAAATGCTTAATTTCCTGGAACTTATAAATTAAGGGACCTCTTACTGTTTTAACAATATTACAAGCAACACTCATTGGTGTATATTGTAGTTCAAAGGGCTTATACAAACCCCCTATACCATTTAACCCCCTGAGTAAAGGTTTTAAATGGTGTTCCATGGGATCTCATCCACTATGAAGGAAAACAGTGAGGCATCCAGGACTATAAGTGTGTTGAAAAACACTTTAAAGCTTTGAAAAGTTTTTCCTCATCAGAATGCACAAATGCAAAATAGCCTATCCTATATCCAAAACAATCCAAAGTATAACAATAATAGCTGGATTTTAAATTTAAGAAACACTGTCATTAAATGCACATTATGAAAACAACTGGCAAATCTGAAAAAGTGATTGTTATATATATTTCACATATATATTAATATAACAATACTGTTATATTGTTATATTAAAGTTGCCTTTAAGGTAACAAAAAATATATGCATGTAACTCTCTGACACCAAACTTCAAAATAGTCCAGAAAAAGCTTGGACTCTTTGAAATGTTGTAATTTCTAATCTTTCCTCAAAGGACATGTACATTTAATCTGACCAAGAATGAAAAATGTGCTGTATTAAGTTGAAATAAAGTACAAATAATTTTCAGTCTAAATGTTAACTGAGGTCTGTGGTTAAAGTATAAGGAAAATTTTGTCAGCTATCATGTTATAGAATAATCCACACAGAGTCATATTTTAACATCTAACCAGGCACTTTTTAAACTTGTTAGCTTAAAATCAAGGACAAAAATGGGATTTGTATACCATTTGATTTTTCAAAAAGGCACAAATCACTAGTATTCCCCCCTACTTCGTCATGTATAAAAAAATTCTCACTCAGCTTAAAAAAAAAAATCCAAGAACTTGTAGAGGTTATGATCACTACAAATTGTAAGATGACAAGAAGTGTCTGCTAAAATGAAAGATCCAGGCTTTGTTTGAATTCTCAACACAGCAAACTAACTGTCTGATTGCAAACTTGCTTTTCATTGCTAAAGCAAAAGCCATAAAATAAACTGCAGTGCACAACTTCAATGTGATTCTAACAACTTATTAATGCTGATAGCAGAGGTGATTTATTTGGCTTTGTGTTGTTTTGCACTTGTTTGTTTTGTTGGTTTTTAGTAAAACCTTCCCCTTCTGACAGAATACTGTTAAACACAGGAAAAAAAATTGCTACTCTCTACTATTGTCAATCTTTCAGACACAGTAAAAAAACTCAACATACGAGAATTCTAGAGAAAGTCATCAATCTGCAAATGTTATACATCAGTAATAAGGCATCCACTTTACAGCTGTTTGAACAAAAAAAGGAAGCATTTCCCAAAATATATATTTTGAATCTGTGTAAACAAAGCTTATATGTATTGCTTCCATTCATTTCAAAAATATACACCCACATGGACTGAAAGTGATCTTGGTGCTGTGAATTTTAGATTACTGTAATTCATGCAGCTGTAATCTGAAGATACAAAATCCAAATATTTTTGAACTTAACATTTGAAACATGTCAAAATTTTTAGCTATGTTTATGTGAAAAGAAAGCTAAAAATACACCCCAAATTTTATGCCATTTCATTGAACAAAGGAGAAAGCACTATGAAAATAAACATTCATCTGGTTTCCTAACAATAAATACAAAGACAGTTATTCTAACATACTGCAACACAGGAAATATTACTATATTGACCTTAATGTTCAATCAGTAGTTTTTAAAATCTTTCCTTATTGACGCCTGAATCTTCTACCTTGTCAGCTGTCCAACAACTTTTAAGAGTGTTTTATTTTCTTGCTTCAATTGTTCATTTTCATCTTCTATATCATCTAGATCCTGCACAAGAAAAAAGAAAAGTAAACACTTTTCAGGATGGAAATACAAATTCTCGATTAGTAGCAGCAGGAATTTACCATCTTAGCTTTGAAACGAGGAAGTTGGGATAGGGAAGAATTAGTGCCACAGTAGGTACCCTCAGGACTGTTAAACCAGCCTGTTTCCAAGTGTTACTGTAATTACAAAACATTAATATTATATTCCCAAGCACCCTAAACAGAAACATGGTCAAATCAAAGCTAAAGCAGGAATTAATGCATAAAGAAACCAAAAGAGAATGGGGGTGATTATTTTTCTGGCATACGCAGAAAGTGCATTAGTCAGCTACTGTTCCTGCTTCCCCTACTGCTTGTCTTCAACTACAGCTCTCATATACACAGATCATTGCTTATTACTGCAAGAAGACCTGTTTTGTGTATTAAGTATCAACATTTTGAGAAAAAGATATGTCAGTCCACTTTTTTTCTGTTTTCTGTGGAAAAAAAATAAAAATGGACCTCATACCTTCTGTCTGAAGTGCTACCAGAAGAACAGACAGCGCACACACAGTAGTAATGGGTGTAAAGTAAAATAGATTGCTTTCACCCCAAATATTTGTGTCTTTTCCTCTAATTACCATTTTTGCCCAGTTCCCATTTCAATTCTTCACTCCTAATAAGTTTTTTCAAGCCCTTAAAGTGAAAACCAGCAATAATGACTGCTTAATACAAACATTAATTCAATAAAAATAATTTTTCTGTACAAAAAATCATATGCAAGAAACAGAATGTCAACTAGAAAATAATGAAGAAACAGGAAAGTAATGTCAAGTACTAGATTTTAAGGAGAAAAAGGAAAGGTGGACAAAGGAAAAGAACCAGAATTTTCACTGGAGATCCTATGTGGTTTTTTTATTGCGGTCTGCCAAACTGTCCTCTTGCCTTAAGTAGTAAAGAGATTTTTCTCTCTCTTGGCCCTTTAAGTTGTTATGCAGTGTTTGACATACAGAGCCCAGCTTCTTATCTCTTTCTCAATGAGGTCATTCCAGAAGTGCACAATAGAGACCATCTGTAAAACTGGTAAAATGATTTTTAAAAGCCTCTTCAGTTTCAGCCAAGCTGAAATCCATACCTCAATACCTTTGCAATCCCTTTATTGTTTTCTAGAGTGGAATCAAGAAATCACTAGCAGAAATTCCTCTCTGCCTCACAGAAGTAAAGTTGCGTCACAGTATGAATCAAGCATTTGACCACTCCAACCTAATGGATACAAGTGACTTAAACATCTAAACAGGGAAAGTTTTGGTGGGTGGATAGTACAAATACAATCTACTGTAAACAAATACACTTTACATTCTCTTTTGTGCAATTCAGATCAATAATCAGATGGAAGGGACAACACATTTTCAATAAAATTATTTCTTTTTAGTTTGGTATACATAAAACTTGTATTATAATGCTCAAACGTGTTGATCTAGCCAGCAGATACCTCAATTAAAACTTACCTAAAAACCTCCTGTTTAAAGTTCTAGTATAATTGACTAAAAATAAAATATTAAAAGTTCGTGAAATGTTTATGCTGCAAAAATGAACATTCAAAAAATTAATACACATAAAAGTTTCTTAAATATAAGCCAGGAAAAATAACTGCTGCAGTTTAATTATCTACAGATGGAGGGGATTCTGCCACTCTAAAATTTAAAGTTTCTTATTCAAAACTACAACACAAAATTATGCTAATTAGCAAAAAAAGATGCAATAGCAGGAAAGCTTGAAGTTCACATACCAAAAGGACTGCTAACTACACAATTGACACTGATTGGACTGTAAATCCTCACTGACAGACTCTCCAAACACACTTAACTACAATGACATCTTAGTGAGGTCACAGACGACTAAGTGTAAACTAAGTGACAGTTGAACTTTGCCTACAAAGTATTTAAATATTTTGAGATGCCTTTCCTTTCAGACATTTAAGGTTTTTATGAAGCAATTGCCTTTTCTTACAAAGAACACGGCAGACATACTTTTAATGTCTAATATACTGGAATGAGAGAATGTCATTTGTAGGAGAAAGCCTTTTCTCTTCCTCAATATAAATGCAGCTCATATTTGTTATGTATCCCTGTGATGTACTGAATGGTCTCAGTAAAATGATATTGTCACATTAAATAAATATACCCACTTAAAATGAGAAAAATTCTACCAAGTTTTCATGATTCTTGGAAAAAGTTTTTCAAATGCAACAAAAGGTCTCTGACGATCAGGGATGCATCTGTGGTTATGAACTGACTAAAACTTCTAGAAAGAGCATTTCACTAAATATGGACTGAGCAGTCAGAAAGATACACGATAAAATGGCTTTTTAAGAAGTTATCTAGTGTGTCTAATGTGACATACTTTCCATACCAGTGCATCTTAACATCCAAAAACTGTATACTCTGGTGAACAGAAAAGTTGGAGAAAAACCATGAATGTGAAAATGGTCAAATTTAGAGACCCCTATTTAGGCTGCCTACCAGCAAAATTTTTTAAGAAGACCTCTGCATAGAGTTACTCACTAAATAAAGTTCAGCCCGCAGGGCTAATCCTTTTCTCTGAACAGAAGGCTGAAGGTTGCAACTGTTCTTCCATGAAAAGGATCCAACCCTGGTGCTAGGCCTACAGAGGGACACTCCATAAAGAACAGATGGAGGTCCAAGCGCTGGCTCTCATGTTCTCAGTTATGATAATAAACCTGAAGCAAATACAACTGCCATATTAACTTCCATAACCTTCTATCATGAGAATGATGTGATATTTCTGCAGCTTTTCTTAATTTTTTTAAATCTTTTCTATTTCTAAATTCACATGGATCACCAATACAGAAGCAAACATAAATTCAAGAGTTAATAAACAGGAAAGAAAACTGTATTTGTTTTAATGGAAGCATCACTTGAGACATGAGTTTTAGAAGACAAATAATTATGCTGGTCATAAAATCAAAAGGCAGCTATTTCATTATTAAGAAAAGCCCAAGAGACACAGACATAAATAATTTACACTCTATTGAGCACACAGATAATGTTAAAGGTATGAAAAATGCTGACCTGCTGGACCAAAAAAATCCCTTCTCTTCTGTGTTTGAAAGTATCTACCTAGGGAGCACCAACAAGATGGCCTTGTAGATCTCATGGAACGGTAAAATTTTAGTCAATACATAACAAAGTTGGTTTTGAAATTACTTTGTTCAGTTTATGTTTTCTTCCATGCAATGGAAAGAAATTGCCCTCGTACTTAACACAGGCAATGCACAGACAGTGCCTGACTTTACTATGGATGTTCAAAGACAGTTTCTAGTTAAGACACTTGATGGATTTCATTTAGGACATCATACTTCAAATATAGCCAAAAAAAATAATCACTTCTGGACCATCAAACCTCTCAAAAAGTTGTGGTCCTAAACCCCAAGATTTCAGTCATTTAGGTTCTTTTGATCTGCTCTTTCCAACCTTTGAGTCAGGAAGTCAGACGTGACCAACAGTATTAAATAGCTTTGCCATTCATTATGCAGAAGGAATCAACACCTGCCCCAACTGTAATAAGACCATCAGCTTAGATGTGAAGGATTCTTTGCAGAATGAAAGAGCTGCATGAAAAGCAATGCCTCAGTTGAAATAGAAATATCTCCAAACCAGACAATACCTCATTTATCCTAGGGATTAACTTCCAACTTTCTCCATATAAAAACCAAAATATGTGTTTCAGAATAATCTTTTAACTTTCTAGGTTAGTTTGCAAACTTCTGAATGCTGTCCTCCTTTGCTACTAATGAAGCTGCAAAACGTAGGTCTGACACTCTTCATTGCCTCCCTTCACTGATCGGTTAACCAGAGCCTTATCTGCACTGGACTGGAAGAGAAGCATATATCTCTAGTACATCGGGATGTCACACCTCAGCCAGGAAGTGCAGGATGAAGTCAATAATCCAGTCTATGAAAGGATTCCTGTTTGTCCTTAAAACTGGTGCAACCTTTTTCTATCAACTTTAAAACTTCTCATCCTGTTCCATTTCCAAGCATGTCTCACTCTTCTACCCCTCTTCTCCTGCCTTCACATCCTTGCCTGGTGAGGCTACCTCATGTTTCCTGCCATCTGTCTCATTCTGCCTTTACTTGGGATCAACAATAAAGAGAATATCTGTAAAAATAATAAAGAGCTTTTACTTTTATAACCTTGCTCTATGAAGACTTAGAACA
Organism: Poecile atricapillus; assembly: GCF_030490865.1. Taxonomy (NCBI): domain Eukaryota; kingdom Metazoa; phylum Chordata; class Aves; order Passeriformes; family Paridae; genus Poecile; species Poecile atricapillus. The sequence continues at coordinate 37,494,532 of NC_081289.1, read as the reverse complement.
ACAAAGAATTGAGGCACTCCAATAACACCAGACTTAACAAAGTTAATCATGATAAATACAAGTCACGTTAGAAAGAAAATATAACTTACTGACATACCTCTTGAAAAGCTACACAAGTACAAAAACCCCTCAATTAATTCTTTTTTGGCCTTACCCAATGGATGTGGTGCCTGAAGAATACAACAGAGAATGCAGACACTTATTTCCTCTTTATAGAGCCATGTAAGAAAGTATTTGCTTACTCTGTTTAATAAATCAATTTCTTCTTTCAGCTTTCCAATTAGTTCCTCTTTGTCCTGCGCCATCTTCATTAATCTTGCATTTTCCTGTCTTTCTTTTGCAAGTTCCTATAACCAGAATACAGAATGAAGTTGGAAATGTAAATTCTTGTTTTAAGAGACAGTTTTAAGTTAATACCATCTAAAACAAAGAAAGAACACACACACACACACACACACTTCTCTATAATTCCTTTCCTACAGCAAGTCAAACCCACATCTTCAAGTCCTTTTACATTTCAAGGAGCTAAAGAGCCACATCTAAGAATATTTTACCAACAGCAAATCTGTTTGCTGTCTGATTCAAGTGATAATGTTTTAATTTATATTTAACTTCAGCATGGACACAGAATTGGATAGGGGCCCAAAAGAGAAGTAACTGTAAAGTACCAACTCAATTGTTTTTGGTTGGATTTTCTGTTGTTGGTTTTTATAATAGCACTAAGAAGAAATGAAGACTCACTTTGAAATCTGTAGGCCTGAATGTGAGAAAGAATGAAAATGTTCATTAGGAAAGAAGGTGCTTAAATCTATTTTTTGTTACTGGCAAGTAAGGTGTTTCAAAAGAAGCTGATTTAGAAGGGAGGATTTATGGTGTACTTTACTCAAATGAAGGTTTCTCAAGTCTTAAATCAAAAATAGTAATTTCTACAAAATACATGTTATTTTCCCCCTTTAAAAAAAAAGACCCATACAAATTCTGTTTATTTAATAACTTTCACCCCTACATTCGAGAATATTTGGTAAGTTACCCACAAAAACACCACTTCAGAAGAAGACAGAGAAGTCAGTAATAGATTACACAGATGACATTATTTAGCAAAATATTTGCTTCGATGAAAAGCTCAGTTTTAACATTACATTTTCCCAAAACTGTTTCTATTCAGTGTGAAACAATGAAAATAATTTTTTAATATGCATTTTAAATGTTTATGGCTCTAAAAAGCAACTGGATACCAATTAAATTTTACAATATTTTGATATACTAAAAAAATACAAGCCAACAACTAGATCAGAAACTGGCTTGTAACCTTGTGAACAGCCAGTGAGCTCCTTCTTCCCCCAAGATATTTGCTCTGTGTTAGTGTGTCACAAGGTACATAAGAAGCACACAGAGCACTGCTGGCTGGCTAAGTGCATTATCTTTACCTTAACTATTTCTCACTTATACACTAAATGAAAACTAAACATCTGTGATTCGAAAGTTCACATTCTTCTCAGCCAGTCTGACTCTTTATTTTGTGGACTTAACTATCTGTACTTCAAGCATTTTGCATCATTTCTATGTATTTACCTGCAAATCTCCCCCCGGAGTTTCAAAAGTACTTTATTTCAGATGTATGCCATGGAAAGGTTAGTTGGTACTTACCCTTTCAAGTTCCTCAATCCTCTTTTCCAAAGTGTTACTTGGTAGAGAACTACCAGAAGAATTTGCATCTCTGCTATATCTGCTGTAAGCTGTCCTCTCTGTTCGGGAATATCTATTTGGAGCATCGTCTTCTGGTGCATTAGCTGTACTGTGAAAGGCAGAGCAAAGCAGACACCTAGTTACACATTTAGCAAAATAGAAATGAGAGTAGTCACAGAAGTGCTTTCCAAAGCAGTCAATAGGTCAGTCTAATAAACTGCAGAGAATGTATTTCACAGCTCTTGTGTGGCTGAAAACTCAATAAATTCACTGCCTCACGGATTCAAATACTTGGATAATGCAGCTTTCATCACATGGGTAATACACTGTAAACACATACTTATCCTATTTTTCAAGTTTCACGGTAAGTAACTTTATTCCAAGAACTAAAGTGCCACTAGTTTAAACCAAGCATCTTTTTAACTAGATGAAAACGCAAGGGATGAAAAAACAAGTACATGTCCAAAACATAAGAAGAATATTGATTAACTTTTCAGGAACTATGGATTTGGCCTATAAGGGAATGTAAAGTAAACTGAACTGAGAAGGTGATGTGACCCAACAAACTAATTTTATGCCATCTGCAGATATTTTACTTCAGAACTTTGATACAGAGGAGTTTTGCAGAAGTCTGTTGATAGACACTCATTCCTTAAGTGGTTCCATGGGTTTTTTTGGTTTAGATTATGTATCTATTTATTAAAATCACTGTAATGGAATCAATAGATAAGCACTGCAAGTGCACATAAGCTAGTTTTTAAAAAAGCATGCAGGGTCTCCATTACTACTGGTATGTACAAAACCAGTACTAATTTATATATATGTAAGACAAGCCAAGCATTTTCAGTCACAAAACTAACAGTGTCCTCCTCATAGCTATTTTCTTCCTAATAATGTTATTTACCTTCAATGAAGATTCTAATGAATAACTAAGAACAACAGAACAGAGTGCCCTGGGAGCAGGCAAAGAGACTTTTCCTCTACAATCCACCAAAGTTATACTTCTCAGACTTAAAATACACAGACAAACTGCCAAGACAAAAACAAACGGTGGAGATACTCAGAAACCACCTGGAGATGCTTCTCAATCAGCTCTAGCTGGGCCTGCTTGAGCAGGGGTCTGGACAAGATTCCTCCCACAGGTCCCTTCCAACATCAATTAGCCTGTGATTCTGCAAAATCACACAGCTGAAGTATGTATGCACTGGTGCTCTAGACCACTTAGGAAAAGAATGAAAAGCACTACGAGCATCCCTACATTTCCTTTAAAACAGAGACGAGTGTGTGATTAATGTGTTCATTTAACAATTTTGCATTTCATAACTCTAGGAAACCCCTGCTTACAACGTGCAGATTTAGAGGGATACAACGCAAATCAAAAGCAGGAGTATCTGGCAAAGGGATGTCTTTTCGTGGATATAAATATGCTTTTGCTCCAGTATGTGTGAAGTTTCCAAGACACACTGACACAATTGTAAGGAATTTTGTAGCTTAATGTTATTACCATATTTAGCACTGTTTATTCCTCATCCAGAAGATTTTTTAAAAAACATTTCTAGGACCGGATACGCATGTTACAACACAACATAAGAGAAATATTTTAACTTAACTCTATAAATTCTAGATTATTGAGCTTCCCAAAAGACATGCAGTTTCACGCTGTTAATGTCTCAAGGAGAAAATCACACAAAAAAAAGTCTCAACTTTTCATCATTTAAAAATGATTACTTTTGCCAGCATACTGGAGTAATTTAGCTCAGCTCGAGTGAGTGATATTGGCAGAAGCCCCTAAACAAAGATCAGATTAGAAGAAAGAATACCTGGACAGGAAGGGTTTCATTAATAAAGAAAATGCTTTAATTTTCAGGGGTTTTTCTCCTAAAACTCACACTCAAGAATTTCCTCATCTATTCCACTGGGCAGCAGACCCTACTGAACACATTCCTTTTCATTATAGGAAAGTAAAAAGAACCTATCATGGAGGCTTTAGGAAATGGGATTTAAAAAAAACATTTAAGGAGGCATGAGTCCATAACCTAACACAAAGAATGTGACAGATTTAAAGTTCATTATTTTGGTTGTTAAAACCAATGGCTAGTACAGAGCAATGGCAAAAATGTACTATCCATGACACATCAGAAACATCTTTCACAAAGAATGGAACTTAAGTCTCTAGGTGCAACATCACTTCATGAGTGTTAAATGAGAAAGAATCGCAGAATCAGAATATGCTGAGTTGGAAAGGGCCCATCAGGATCATTGAGTCCAACTGTTGGCCCTGGAACCCCTAGAGTTACATGTGCCTGAGAGCATTGTCCAAACACTTCTTGAACTCAAGATAGGCTTGGTGCTGTGACCACTGCCCTGGGAAACCTTTGCTAGTACCCAACCACCCTCTGGCTGGAAAACTTCTTGATATCCAGCCTAAACCTCTGCTGACTCCTGCCATTCCCCCGAGTTCTGTCAAGGTATCTGTCTGTACCTGACCCTCCTCTTTCCCCCACGAGGAAGCTGTAGGCTTTCCCTCGGTCTCCCCTTCTCCAGGCTGAACAGACCAAGTGACCTCAGCCATTCCTCCTAGGGCTTCTACTCCAGTCCCTTCACCATCCTTGTTGCTCTCTTCTGGATGTTCTCTAAGAGCTTCATGTCGGTTTTATATTGTGGCACCCAGAACTGCCCCCAGCACTTGAGGTGAGGCCGCCCCACTGCAGAACAGAGCAGGACAATCCCCTCCCTTTCTTGGCTGGCCATGCTGTGCCTGATGCCCCCCAAGAACCCTTTCCACAATCAGTTTGATTGAGCAAAATCAGTTTGACTACTCCTACAGAAAGACAGAAATTTTGGTTTGGAATGAAGTTCCTAGTTATTTTTTTAACAATTAAATCAGTTATTCAGAAATGGACAGGTTTAATAGCATTATTACAGCAAAGTGAAATATCTCTTGCTCTTTCCAATGCTTCTTTGATTCTCACAATGTCTTTCTAAGGCACTCTCCAAATTGCCATTTCACCCATTGAAAATCACCCTTGTCAAAACTATATTTCAACTACAGCAGGCTTATTTTGATGCCAGAATCTTACACCTAATTTGGAAACTCCCAGTTATTTATGTCACTGCAATCCAGTCAGTTGCTAACAGCTTCTCTAGAAGCAAAGGACAATTATTTCTAAATAGGGCACCTCAGATTTCTGTTACTTCAGACTGCTTAAGCCAAATTTGTGGCTTTCAGAGTTGAGCCAAGGAAAGGCAGTTTCATCTTCTCTACAGCTGCACTTCTCTAGGCTCCTCCACTTTTCTGGCCTTCGACTTGAACTTACTGAACTACTTGCACTTCCTGCCTCTGGCCTTACATCTTAAGTATACCTGCACATTTAAAGCACATGAAGCTCACAGTTAGGACACATGACTGACCACAGCTCCCAAATACTCTCCTGCATGTCCTGTGGCCTTCAGGTCAGCATGACCTTGCAGATTCTGGTCCTGCTTTTAACAGATCACACAGTACCACTCCAGACCACAACAAAACTCCCTTTCTCTCAAAAATATTTTACGCATTTAATCATGCAACTACAAAACAACCCCTCCACAAACTTCTGGGAGGTGTGAAAATTTCTGAAGTAAATTCAGAAGACAGACTACAACTATAGACTAAGATCCTCATCACAAACTTTTATTTACTTTACAGCACAAAGAGACAAGCTGTTTGTACAAGTCACTAAGCACACAGAAAGACACAGCAGCCATCAGAATTCATTTGTAAACATGTTTTCCAGTCAATGGACACTCAGTAAAACAGGTTTCCCAGAAATGTCATATAAATGTTTAGTCAAGGATTGTTGCATCCATATAAGGGAAAGTAGGCAGCGTAATTCACAGTGTAAAATCTGTGTAATTCCTTGAGTCCTGGAACACACCGAGAACACAATGATTCTGTAAGAACACACATAACTGATCTTCTCTGCTTTTAAATCTCCTTTCTCTTGTCAGGTACAGGAGGATGGGTATCTCAGTGTATAGGCAGAATAAAAGAATTCTTGAAGTTGTAAAAGACTCTCTAAGATCATAACAAAATACGAAAACAGTTAAACAAAAAGGAAAGATACTGGAAGTCCAGAATAGTATCAGTAATCCAGGACTAGAAGTCAGAAAGAATAGAAAATGGAAACAGGAAGAAGAAAAAAAAATACAAAAAACCAAGAAAACCCAATAAAACAAAATAAACCCCACAAGAAATCAGACAATAAAGAGAAGACTAGGACCCCACTGATTAAATATAAGGATGTAAGAGAAGTGGGGAAGAGAAAGGAAAGGGTGCCTAACTGTGCTAGAAAATGAAAACCAGTGAAGTGAAGAAAAATGCTGAGATGAACAAGATGTCATGTTTGATAAGGAATAACTGGGGAAGAGAGAGAAGGCAAAAGACAAAAGACAGAAGTAGTAAAGATGGAAGAAAGCAATCTGTCTATTTCTAGCAAATAATTAAATGTTTCAATGGAAAGAGAATCTATTATAGAATCCAACATTTCAGGAAAATATACTTTCCTTTTTGCTATCATATGTCTATAAAGTCTACCAATAATCTCTCTAACCAACTCTAACCAATTGACTTTCCAAGGGACTCCTGCTGCGGGACTTCAGTGAGATCTGAGTGATCTGAGTAAGAATTACTGTAGAGATGGCTGCTTTCTGTAAGATCCTAACCTACTGCACATGTTGGAAGAAGCAAACAAGCCCAGAACAATTCTGGTTCTGACTCCTTTAGCATTCAAACCAGAATGCAAAACCACTGGGAGTCATACCTTAAGCATCCTCACAGGAAAAATTAGTTCAGGGAGGTAGAAATTTTCAAATACAGCAGAAAACTAATAGATCCTATTAACTCAAATCACAGTGGGCATTGTATATTTCAAGGAGAATAAAACCCACTGAGTATTTGTGAGCACTGGGCACTGTGCTGACAGTGGTCAATAATCCTTCAACATAAAGTTTCAAGACTATGCAATGAATAAGATAAGATGGCAGCATCCATAAAATACTGAATGGAAGCTCACAGCAAGTCAGATTCCTCCTTGAACGTGACGCCAGTTCTATGACAAACTCTACATCCCACACATAACTAAAGCTGACTGAGGGAAGACTGCACGACCAAGTCTTATGTAGCATTTGCTAGCCTTGGCATTTCCTACTTTTGCAATGCTAATCAGAAGAATTAGATTATTTTCAACTAAGTTACGAATGTGGTTGTGCAAACTTTTATTTATTACCACCCCACGCACAACCAAATTTTTGCAAGTATGTGAGTACATACAGCATGCAAGCAGAGATAAGGTTTATGAAAAGCCACAAAAGTATGACACATACCACTAAGTATTTGGCAGATACAAACAGCAATAAAATTCTGCACTGGGACTGAAGAGGAAGTAAAGACTGAACTAAGATGTGCTTGATTAATGAGAAACGAATCATGAAATTACATAGTTACTAAACTTGTGGCAATAAGCCCACCCATTCTGCAATGACAAAGTGATTTTAAAAAAAAATAACCTGACAGCAATAAAAAGCATCACTCAGAGGGTTTACGAGAACCTGAGAATAGAAATATAAAAGACAACATGCTAGGAAAACTAAAGAATAACAGGATAGGCTATTACTTTTTACAGTGTGGGAGGTGAGACTCTGGAACAGGTTGCCCAGAGAAGCTATGGGTGTTCCCTCCCTCTAAGTGCTCAAGGCCACGTTGGATGGGGCACTAAGCAATCCAGTTCACTGGAAAATGTCCCTGCCCAAGGCAGGGGGGCTGGACTAGGCGATCTTCAAGGTCTCTTTCAACCCAAACCATTCTATGATTCTATAGGTGAACAATTTTGAGGGGTAGAAAATACAGCAGTGAAGACTAGATAATTGTTGATGTTCTTTGCAGATATACACAGATGAATTATCCGCCTACATACTTTACCCAAGTAAAGGATACCTAAAAGAGAATGCATTCATATACCAAATAAAATACATTCCTACACAATTGCCTTGCTTCAGCTGAAGTATTTCAGACACCATGTTACCATAACATTTCCTAATAATTCTGATAATTGTGTCACTATTAATCCCACGTGGACAAAAATTTCACACACTGGTCAGGTGCATCAAGAGCTTCTGAAGAATTTCTCTGATTAAAAAGCTGGAGTAATGACCAGGGTAATACCTGACTCAAACAACAAACAGGACATGCTATATATGAGAAATACCTGCTACAACTGAGACAGTAGTATGACAAAACCATCTTTCAGTACTACTGTGGAGAGCAATAAAATAATCTTCATTTATTAAACTTCGGAATACAGTGGTTCATAAATGAAACTATGAAAATACTGGTTCTTATGCCCTGTGTAGTCAAGTTTGACATTTGATTGGGAAACTATTCTGCCCTAGTTAGATCCAGTAAAACACTAGCTGAATTTATTTTAAAATAGTAAAATAATAGAGGGCTTTGGATAAGCTTGGTGCATCTCTCAGGTCCTTTGCCCGATATCAGGCTATGTATCTGCAGTAGCAGTATGATGGCTTCTACTACAAATAGCCATTTAATCAGCATTATTTCTGGCAGAAATATAAAAAAAATGTTGTGTACAAAGATCTCATACCTTTTATACCTGCTTGAAACCATCCTGGAGGAATCCTAAAAGAAAAAAAAAGGAAAAACCAATTAATATTTTTCTTGTATCTATACTGCCAAATTACCTTATCACTCCACAGAAAACTAAGTCTGCAGCAAGAGCAGTCCCATGCCACTGTACAACTCAGTTTTGCATTATTTTATTGTCAGGTATAGACAATACCAGGAGTATTGTCATCATATTACTGCTTCTGAACACCACCTCAGAAACCTTAAGAGTTTGTCTCTGATTACATCCTAAAACTGGATGCAGTTATTCCATCCCTCTGCATGGACAACACATGAAACAGCTCACACCCTGCCACCAGCACACCTCCACTACCACTACTTAGTATGGAAACACGTGCACTTTGATAGCTGGTCATCAACTTATCCAAGAGCAGCAGAGCAAAACTGTTTCAATTCCTCAGCACCACAGCTGTCCTTCTGGATAGGAACAAAAACTGAAGCTGTCAAGTACAAAAATTAAGACATGTTTCAACTGGTAAACAATGGCTCAGATTTGACAGACTAAGTCCATAAATATTTTTTAGGATGTTGTAAGAACATGAACCAATTATTTTCTTAGTCATAGGCAAAACACCCCTCAGCAAATAACAGGTAAAAACTCAGGAAAGAATATTTAAGGAGTTAAAGGATAATTGCCTTTACGAGAAACGAAAAAAAAGGCAAAGTATGAAATTCTGTCTACTTACAACACTTACTGCAGGCAAAGAAGTAAATGAGTTCTTAAAACAAAATGCAAGAGAAATTCCATCCACTCTGAAAATTCTACATTACACTGCCTTCACTGATCAGCACATTAGTGACTTTTTAAGTAAATAAACAAGCTAAAAAATAGGAAAAAAAGAATATTATTTTACTATAGAAAATAGATAGAAAAAAACTTGATCTGAAAGTATAATTTATGAAACATTTTCAATTTCTGTCATATGTGCTACACTTTATCCCTAAGGTAAGCAGAAAAACAAAATTCAACAAATTTATGGGAACTATTTAAAGAAACCCACAAACTTGGCAAAATTGCTAGTTTAACACAGATAACTATTTTTATCATTGATGACAGCATCTGAAAATTAGTGATTCACAGCTGTGAAACAGAACCTAAGTTTACCTCTAAAAGGGCAGAGAAACATAACTTTAAACAGTACCAATGCTATTTTTAAAGTTTACTTAAGGGATAGGTTATCTTTGAAAGGTTATGGAAGCAGGGAGAGGCTTCTGAGGACTACAATTAAGTAAATGTCATTCCTCTCTTCAAGAAGGATCATGCAAGGAAATACAGGACAGTCCTTAGCTCAGTCCCTGAGCAGGAAGGAATTGGAACAAATCCTCAAGGACAAGAAAGTGAAATCAGCATGGATATATGAAGGGGAAACTATGCCTGACCTGACAGCCTTCTATGGTGGGAGGACTTGGTGGATGAAGGCAAAGCAGATAATGTTTATCTAGCTGGTAGCAACGCTTTCAACACCTTCCCACATAACATTATTATCTGGAAATAGAGGCCAGATAAGTAGAGCACAAGATGCAGTGACTGCTGGGTCCAAAGGGTTATGAACCACAGCATTAAGTCCAAGCACTAAGTGGACATCAGCCACTTTGCAGGGCTGATACAGGGGCCAGTACTGTTTAATGACTTCATTAATGACCTGAATGATGAGAAAAAGTACAGCAAGTTTGCACACTACAAACAACTTGAATGAGAGGTTAACAATACATCAGGTGGCTGTGTTGCCATCTAGAGGGACACAGGCTAGAAAACAGGCTTACAGAGACCCCATGAAGTCCAAAAAAAAAGGAAAAAGCAAAGTCCTGCACCTGAGTCTGGGGATGAATAATCCCAAGCATGAGTACAGGCTGTGGAAAGCTGCTGTGCAGAAAAGAATCCAGGTGTTCTGGTGGACATCAAGTTGAACATAAGCCACCACTGTGCCCTTGCATCATGAAAGAAGGCCCATGGATCCTCAGGATGCACTGCCAGCAGGATGAATGACAGCATCCTGAGGAGAGCTGTAAAGACAGTGAAGGGACTAGAAAAGAGTGAGTACACAAGGACTTACTGAGGTCATTTGGCTTGTTCAGCCTGGAGAAGACTGAGGGGAGACCTCAATGCAGTTACAATTTCCTCATGAAGGGACAAGGACAGTCAGGCACTGCTCTCTTCTCTGGGGTGCCCAGTGACAGGAACGGCCTGAAGCTGCGTCAGCAGAGGCTTAATTTGGATATTAGGAAAAAGTTCTTCACATCTCAGGGTTGTTGGGCACTTGAACAGGCTCTGCACAGAAGTGCTCAGTCACAGCACCAAACCTGAGAGACTTCAAGAAGCATTTGGACAATACTCTCAGGCACATGGTGTGACTCTTGAGGTGTCCTGTTCAGGGACAGGAGCTGGACTCGTGGGTCCCTTCCAACTAAGCATATTCTCTAATTGCCCTCTGCTTCAGCCCTGGCGAGATCACAGCTGGCATGCTGGGTCCAGTTCTGGGCTTCTCAGTATGAGAACAATATCCTGGAGAGACTCCAGCAAAGCTGGACATATGATTAAAGGTCTGGAGCATCTGATACATGAGGAGAAGCTGAAAGTGCTGGAAATGTTCAGCCAGGAGAATAGGATGCTCAGGAGGTATCTTGCCAATGGATACAAATTCCTGGTGGGGTAAAGATAATGGTATCATATTTCTATCCATGGTGATACCAAAAAACCCAACTGGCTACAGGTCCTGAGCCATTTGCTATAGGTATCCTGCTTTGACTGCAAGACTTGGACTGGGGATTTCCCAAGATCCCTTCAAGCCTTAAAGATTTTTTAGCTTTAAGACAGTCAACAATGACTGATGAGGTGATTTGTCTCTGAGGTACCTGAAGAGATTCAAATTGTTTCATCTAATACATTAAGATACACGTTCCCTGTACCTGAGAACTGAAACACCACATCAGTAACATCAGACACAGCTCCTAATGATGATGGTATCAGAATCATCCCAGCTGCCCCATTAGCTATGGGCAAGTGGTTCAATTGTCCTTTTAGGCTTGGATGGAGAGTTACATTGAGTCTAAATTTTGCCTAACTGCTTCTAGATACAATAAAGTAGGAACTCTGGGCTCTAATCTTCCTCTGTTCTTATTTTTTTTAACAGCTTTTTTTTTTTTTTCAGGAAAATGCTTCCTGATGAATATAAGCCTCTGTTTGCAATAAAATGCAGAAATCATGAGAAAGAAAGAAATTGCACCTGAAATTTCAGTCTAGGGAAACTCACATACCCTTGTACAAAGAAATCTTAAGGTGCTTGTTTTGTACTCTAGACACTAAAAGGATACAATGGATGCACTGTAGACCCTCATATTTGCTAAAATATTTCTATATACTAAATGAAAATATAAGCTGTAAAGCAACCACATAGACTTGCACATTTAATTCAACAGGACACTTAGAACTTTGGTAGTACTATTCAGAAAAGCCAGGTCTTCAGAAAAAGCTGGGAAAGCAAACAAATACTCAAAGTGCACAGCAAATACTCTCAGTTGCTACAAATGACAGCTGTTAAAACAAACAAACAAAAAAAACCTTGAGTCAATTAACAAGCTCTTTGTAACAGATGTTTCTACAGTAACTATCAGTGGTTTTTATTTCTGTAGTTAAAACTAGCTATGAACAAAAAGTTAAAAATGCACCTGTGATGTGTAAAAATACTCCTCTGAACACAAATTTAATATTGCAGATTTAGTAAATTATTACTTTTATTACTTTGAAATCTCTAATGGAAATGTAAACCAATCATTCTCTGAAGTGATGATGAAAGCACTAAGAAAATGTATTATTTACCTCTGTTCTCATCTTACAGAATTTATTTTGTGTGCATCCAAAAGTCTCTGGCAACATGAATATAAGTAGTCACACTGTAAGTAACCTTATGTGCCTATAAATCAAAAATTAATCTAAAATTTCAAATTATTCAGAAGATCTTAAAATGAGGCAAGCATCTATAACTTAAGATCTTGTCTCCTTTTGGAGAACTGAAGGTTGGCAGAAAATGAAGAAAGGGAATGAAAAAAGGAGGGATATGCTTGTTCTGACAAAGAGTTAACTTAAAAGCAGATTATTATTCTTGTACATAAATACTTATTTACAAATCTGGCTTATATTCCTTAATATTTTTTAACTTTGAGTTTTAACCCACATTTAAAATATCTAATCATCACTATAAAAGTGAATGATTTGTCACGAGTAACAAAGGAATCAGTTTATTTGAATGTCTCCCTCTAAAAGAGGAATTCTTTTTATAGTCTCTGGAAATCCTGAGTAGAAAAACAGTACATAAAGAAGGAATTCATAACAATGCTAATGGTTTCTTTCATACTGGTGAAAAAATACTGCTGCCAAAGACATCTACTAACATCAGTTCTTTGTCCAAGCCTGAAATCAAACACTTCAATGCAGTATTCCAAACACAATTTTAAAATTACTTTTACTTTTTGCACATGATCTCAGGCAGCTAGCATTACCTTTCAACAGTATATACTTCACTAATAAACCACATTACTAGTGAACACTGCAAACTATTGCAGAGTGACATACATCAGCATTGCTCCAGAAAATTGGTCATGTTCCCTTTTTGTTTGGTCTACAAAAGCGACTGTGTGGATGCTATTACTGCAGGACAGGGTGTGATCTACATGAAAAACCCAAGGAAAAAGAAAACATTTCTCTCATTCCACATGAGCTCCTTCATCTGATTCACTGCACAGACTAACACACAGACATGCACCTGCTGCAGAAGAGATGTAAGGACAGAAAAAGCAGCTGAGACCATTTCAATTAATGAAACCATTTACTGCCAATTAGATCTCTGTCAAACTAGGATGCAAGGAACTTGGCTAACTCTCCTCTTTGCTCCTGGCTCATCTTGGCATTTCATCTGGCAAACAGAGAGATTACATAAACAAGCTGGACATCAGGCTTTAAATAAATAGGATTGTCTGTATTTACAAGTGTCTGACAAAGTTTTCCAGATGTTAAACCAACCCTACTATTACAAATTTGCGAGTTAAAATGCACTAACAAACATTGTTTTTAAATAAGTACAGACTCTGGAGTTAGCTGGACTAGGTTCACTGGAATCCCTTGAAACACTGCTTAAAAGTTTTGCAAACAGTTAAAGCAAATCCCCTGGATCAAATCAGGCTGTTAGGGCTCACTGGTATATATATACTCACATGAAGAATATGCACACAGTTTTGAAATATAACTATACACTAGTGCAGATTATTACTACATAATGATATTCATGCAACATGCAAGGTTAAATTTTGACTGAAATTAGGCTATCAAAACAATTTTCTTTTCATATGTAACGTAAATATGGGCTTCCTAAAAAATTTTTGTACATTCTTCAAGATGTGAGCAAATACAACTTCACTACATGGAAGAAAGAGGTCTACTGCTCAGGTTTCTTGCCTTTTTACATACCAAGGTAGATTCTATCTCCATCCAGCAAATCAAATTAACTCCCCTACCTTAAATCACATCTTGATTAACTACAGCCACTTCTCACATTCAGTACAACTGTGCGCTGAGATTTGTTTGGAAATGGCAATTACATATCTTCTGCAATACAGACAGGGTTTCATTCAGCTCTTAAAGTGGGATAACATCTAAATGCTCAACAACTGAAAGGCAATCTGACACTAATATAAACCAGGAATGACTGCAGATATGGAAAACAGAAAAAAAAAGACGAGAAGATTAAATACCTTCCTCCTCCCATCAAAATTTCCCAAAAGCAATTTTCCCTCAGGAGTCAAGAGATACCATTTACCCTCCATTCCTAAATCACAGAATCAATGAATATGCTGAGTTGGAAAGGACCCATCAGGATCATCAAGTCCAATTCCTGGTCCTAAATAGGATATCCTAAATAGGATACTCCAAGGTTCACACCGTATGCCTGAGATTGCTGTCCAAATGCTTTTTGAACTCTGTCAAGCTTGGTGCTGTGATCACTGCCCTGGGGAGCTTGTTCCAGTGCCCAGCCACTCATGAGGTGAAGAGTTTTTTTCCTGATATCCAACCTAAACCTCTCCTGACTCAGCTTTATGCCATTTCCTCTGGTCCTGTCACTCGTCACAAGAGTGACGAGATCCGTACCTGCCCCTTCTCCTCCCCTTGTGAGGATGAAGACCACAATGAGGTCTCCCTTCAGTCTCCTCCCGGCTGAACAGAAAAAGTGTTCCTCATATGGCTCCCACTCCATACCCTCCATCATCCTTGTGGCTCTCCTCTTGATGCTCTCTAATAGCTTCATTTTTTTAATGTCTTTTACACATCATGGCACCCAAAGCTGCCCCCAGCACTCGAGGTGAGGCTGCCCCAGCTCAGAGCAGAGCAGGACAATCCCCTCCCTTGCCTGGCTGACCATGCTGTGCCTGATGCCCCCAGGACAGGGTTGGCCCTCCTGGCTGCCAGGGCACTGCTGGCTCATGTTCAACTTTCCATCCACCAGGACACCCAGGTCTCTTTCCTGCTCCCCAGTCTATGCTCACAACCAGGACTGCCCCATTCCAGGTGCAGGATTTGGCACCTGCCCTTGTTGAATTTCATACAGTTGGTGATTGCCCAATTCTCTAATTTGTCATGGTCTATCTACAGGGCCCCTCTGCCTGGGAGGGAGCTGACAGTTCCTCTCAATCGTTGTCACCCCTTTGAAAACATCTAGAGGTTTTTAATGGAAATGCAACACAACTCTGTGAACCTTAACTTTTATTTTTTACAGCCTCATCTATTATCTTTAATTAAGATGTAATTAATATGACTTCAAACAAGAACAGATGTGCTAAAAAGCCTGGGTTCAAGTGATAGATATTACTCCTGCAAAGCCAAGGGAGTTATGACTTGTCTGCCTGTTTACACAGAGCCAGGGAGCCATGGAGAAACACTGCAAGAACACCTAGGGAATCAGAGTCTTAGCAGAAAGGTAAGTATCCTCAATTTGTACCTATAAAGAAATCTATTAAGGACATAAGGTGAGAAAAAATAATTAAAGAAATACCTGCAGGTAACACAAGAAACTACCAGGTAAGTCAGTCATCTTCCAGAAAAAAACAGCTCCCAGAAATAAGGAAACCAGAAACATACATTTAAACAAATAAACAGAGTTATTCTTTTACTTGTTATTCTCTATTTCTATATTCAAGCAATATTCACTATTGTGAAGTGTCAGAAGAAAGTTCAAGACAAGCAGACACTCATAACAAAAGCTGTGAAGGGGCTGATAAGATAAGGCTGAAAAACCCTGACTACATCTCAGGTGACTCACAGAAAAAGCAGAGCAGGAAAAATGACCAGAAAGACAGTGTGGTATCCCTAAAAAACAAGAATCTGTCGGCTCCCCTCAGACAAAAGTATTTGAAATCACACAAGGGCTGAACTACAACTCAAAGCAGTGTTTTCAGAGCAGGAAACCTACATCTGCCTTGCATACCCCTGAGTGTTGACTAAAGATACACAGTTGTTTCTGAGCTAGCAAAGGCTAGTAATGTCCTTGTAGCACCACACTGGCAGCCAAAACTGGTGTTGTGATGCTCATACCATACAAGAGGATTGGCTCCTGGTACATTATTCCTCAAACAGTCCTCAGGTATGACATAAAGGAGCATTAGGTAGCATGAACCAAAACCATGCCAGAAAATGTTGCTAATAATTAAGCCACAGGCTCTATCAGCAGTGCAGCAGTTGAGCTCACACCCAGGTCTTGCACTTTTTCACAGTATAAACAGACTGTCTCCACCAAATAACTATGTCCTCCTCCCTCCTGAGCCATCACATTAATTACAGCAGACTGCAAGGATGTAGAGATGCAGAAGCAAGCTATCCTGCCCCAGCCATCCTCCCACCACCATGGAACTGGAATATGTAGCTTCCAAATGCACCAGCACATCTGAGTTACTGCTGCTATGATATTCTCTAACTTGCTATTAATAACATGAATATATGATACATGTTACAAAATGTCTGACAACTATTGCTCTGCATATTTGTGCAGAGTATACGTTTCTGCTCATCTTTCAGCAGTACTGAGCCAGTTGTCTCCCCTCTCCACCTCGCAGCAGGGTCCATGTATGGTTCTTGCAGAAAAGAACCTCCTCCCTCTCTGTACACACCCAGCAGGTACTCATAACTGTGACCCAGCCTTCAGACTTGTTCCTGGCATGAAAGCAGTATTAATTAAAATTCTTTCTCTAGAGTAGGAGCACAGGAAAGAGCAGGAATCAAGAGTATTACCATACCTTACAGAAGCTTTTGAGATCAGTCAGGCTGTGTAATCTATTTGTAAAAGTAGATACATCAGGAAGACCCTCTTTTTCAATAAATTTGTATGTACTCAAAGATTTTTCTTGCCAAAGCAACCTCAGCTACAGTTTATTATTGTTATACTTTCAGGATCACTTTCCTTGTTCCCCCACACAAAAGAAAAATCAGACTGGGAGGAGATACCCATTTAACCCAGCTGACTTAAAAAGCCAGTCCAAAACAGAAAGCATGTGGGGAAAAAAGTAAATTCCTTTACATGAGGCCCCTTTAGGCTGCTCAGAACATCAGCTGGGAATTTGAGAAACTGCTTCCTACTCCTTACATCTGTATAAAGGTTCCAAAAAAGGCTCCAGACCAGTGTAACAGAAGCTAGTGCTGGTGCAATTCTAGAGCACAGGTACATGAACTCCATAGTGAAAGAAACGAACAGGGTGACAACAAACCAAATATCTGTTCATACAGGCTGAGTACATAGCAGCAGCATCTGAAGACAAGGAAAAAAATTAGAATAAAAGTAAACAAAGCCCCCAGAAAATTAAACCTTAGTGAAAGGATCACAACCAAACTTAAGCAAAACTACAAGGAAGAAATCATAACTTACACTTTGCTTCACACTTGTTGTGCATAGGGATCTAGAAAAGTACCTGACGAACACGCTGTGCTGAAAACCCTGCAGGTTCCTAGGCACAACTTTGAACCTAAAGTAAGAACAGGAATCCTTTACAATGCCTTGTCTTCACAGATACAGGCTTGATTCAGCTTTAGTTTTCATGCAGGTCTTGTGACAAACGGTTGTGCACACATACACAGGCCACAAAATCAAATATTCAATTTTAAGCCACTTCATGGGTACATTTAATTCTATTTACTGGCGTGAAATGCATCCATCAAACAAAATTTTAAGCTTAAACCACTTATCCACTAAACTAAACTTTACTGAGCACAGATGTTAAATATGTTAATAACTCTGTGTTTTTTTCTAAAAAAAGAGAAGTTTGCCATCAAAGGTAATCAAATTTATGCTGACAGTGATCAAGCACTGAACACAAATAATGCCTTCCACAAAAAAATTGGAAGATCTCTCTTCTTGGTTAGCTTTCAGGAAAACAAATCTTGATAGTCAGTATCAGTACTTCCCTCCAAGAGCAGAACTCAAGCAACTCAAAGTAGGGATGCCCAAGCTGCATCCTCAAGGCTCCATGTTGCTTAGCCAAGCAACTTTATCTGGCTCATAGGCAATTTACAGCCACCCTCTTTCCTTTGGTATCACATCAGTAGCTGCTAGCTCTCAGCTTCCTGATTTCTTAGGGGCAAAAAAGACCATGATTTCACTTGAGAGCACTTTCCCAAAGCAGCAGTATTGGACAGTGCACATGCAGTACAGCTGAATCAGATTTGCATGTGCAGATCCTTTGGCAAAGTAAAACCCACGGAACACACATGGATCAGCAGTACTATACCAACAAACACACATATACTGAATTTGCTCAAATGGTAGGAGAGCACAACATCTCATGACATAGCCCATTCTGATGAGAAATTCAGACTCCACTGTTTTAAAACTGCCATTCTACTAAAAACTAGCAATCTCATTTTTATCAAAACAAATCCTTGAGTGTAGTTAAAGCCTCCAGTTATACCAGACAAGAACACCATGCAACATTATCGCTCTTAAACTCAGAAGTTACCTTGAAGATTAATTTAAAAGTTACTATATAACTGAAGATTAATTTAAAAGTTACTATAAGTGGAGTTTCTTCCAACCTGCAATAATACATACAGAAAATAGCAATTAAAGCAAATCAAGACTGCAAAGTCAACCAATTCAGAACAGGTCAGAACATCCTAGACCTATGCAACTTTCATTCTAACTCATGACACTGCCCTTCCTGATATCATGATGTATTTTTCCACAACATCTCTTAAGTGGAACACAAAGAACAGTACTCAGTGAGTAATGTTCAATATTTTGCATTTGCTAGCTCTTCACAAAGTGGACACATGCCTTAATTACTTAGTTATTAACATACTCTGAATATAGGCCCATATTGCTAGAAACTACCTGCGTGATTGCCTGATCATGTGTGACCATGAAAACATGAAATTCTTGTGTTCCTGTTTTCCTTACATAGACCACAGAAATCATCTGGGTCTCCCAAGCCATGGGAACCATGCCAGATAGTAACTGAAGCACCTGGTTCATGTCATGACCTGCACAGGGTAGCGAATTCCCTCTAATTAACGTCACTTTAAAAACACTGCACATGCACAAAACTGAGTTAAGGTAATTTTTATTTTAAGAATTTGTGATCTTTTAATACTTAACATTGAATCTGAATATGTTTTAACTAATTTTTATGCAAACACTTTTAGACATAGATTTCCTCATGAGTTTTCTACCACAGTCACTATTATTGTTTAAGTGCTTTGTGGATACTAATGACTGCTTTCATACCGTCTCTGTGAAGTGCATCACGCTACACATACAAATAGAAATCCCAAGATGAACTTTATCTGGTAATTAACTGTCAAATATTAGAGTCATATAACCTGATTTGGCAGAATTACTTATGACTTCAATACTCAAACATACGTCACCATAATTAGTATATTTCTGTTAATCACATTTACTGCCTTACTTTTAAAAACAATACCGATATTATAATCATGTTACAATGCAAAATATTTCTGGGCCTAGCACCTAAAAAATGTAGTGCTGAAAAGAAAACATGTTTAATACATGTAGGTACGCCTAGTGTAGCACAACCACATTTTCTCTATGAACAGAAATTAACATCAAGCAATATCATGGCAAAATACTTGCCAAAGATTAATTACTATCTTGATATGTAATACTCTTGAATGTATGCACGCAATTCTTTGCAAGAACTACATGGAACCTAGATGCTAGACACCTTTGAAAAGCCATCATCATGTATGAATAGGTATGAATATTATTACCACATACTTTGGATAATGAAAGCAATTGTAAAATTATGTATGACATTACACTGCAAAATGAAAAGCCAGAAAAGGCAAAATAATCAAAAAATGCAACTTGAGTTGACTGGCTTATTTGGCAGTATATTCTCAGCACAAGATTCAAGTACAAAACTCTGGGGAAGCTGATGTCAAGCAGGTTTTCAGCTGCAATGTTCTGAAAGGACATGCATGTAACAAATTCAGATCCCTGAATTTCTCACAGTCTGCCACAAAGCTAAGAAGGAATTTTATTTCTTACCTTTATTTATTGCTTTCAGCAAAGCTTTTAAGGTGCCTCTATTAAACATTCATAGTTTTGCAACACTGATATATACCCTTACTTCCAAAAATTTCAGTATGTTAGGTCACATTTAAAGAAAATAATGGCATTTAAGCAAACAGAACTACACTTCCGTAGAAATATCTTTGGACCACATTTCTTTTAGACACTGTCTGCAATGTTTTGGTGAAACACTAAACTTTTTTATAACAAAAGGTTAAAAAAGATCAGATGTTTTCCTTCAATTTTCAAAGGCTTTTGAATGACTTACAACTAAATGCACAAGACATAACTAAGGAGTCATGTTAATAAATCAACTTTAGATTACTTCACCAGCCATCTGACCTATTCATACTGAAGTTACTACAATGAACCCGACCTACTGTGACACAATTTCATAACTGTACTGTTAATGCTAATTATGTAGACATTTCATCCTATCCTCACCTCAAATCAACAAGGATTCTTTCAAAGCTACTGGGTAATTTCTACACTAAATTGAATGATTATCCAAGCATCTATCACAAGCTAATCTCTTGCAGAGAACAAAAACCTGCATTGCTGCTACAGAGAGGAGCGAGAGCAATTCAAGACAAGGCAATACTATTGTGTATGTCAGTGCTCTGACTGAAAACTAGGGCAGCTTTGCCTTCCGTTGTCTTGGATTAACAGCTCCACAGGAATTCTGTACTAGGATCAAGCTTTAGTCTGTCTGCTAATGCACATAATTTGTACTGCAAGAATATAATACAACTTACAGTCTAACAAGGTTAAGTGTTACTAGTGAAGTGACATTCTTTTGTCTTGAAAATCCATTCTGTGTTTGTGACTGCAATTCAGTGTGGATGTTTAACTGTATAAAATGTACCTCACAAAGTTGTAAAAAGTAGTTTTGTAAGATTCAACATCTTAATTTCTTGAATTTCTTGTTCACGTACATGCTAAGACCAATACAGAGAGAGCAAAAAATGTGCATTACAATTGCATACACAAAGCAAATTAATGGTTGGAACAAAATGACTACTAATTCCAACTGAAGTGCAAGGGTATTGAATGAGGCCCTGGGCTTTGCAGCAATACATATACATGCAATTAGGTACAGCAAAACAGCTGTCACGGGTTTAAAAAAATGGGTGACTCATCTCATACTGGGGTCCCAGGCTTCATAATGCTTGAGAGGCAAAATTCTCCTACCAGTTTCATACCAGCATTACAAATATCAAGGCAAGTTTCTAGCAGACAACTGCAGAGAGCTCTCTGGCAATCAGTACAGATGCAAAAGATATTGGTAACTGTGATATTATGATCTTCAATTTCTTAATATGGGATTAAGAAATATACTAGACAAATTTTGCCTCTGTGTGACAATAATAAAGATCAGCATTCCCTTTCTACAGTAAGATACTCTAAATCATTCTAGTATTTATAAATAATTACCTTTCAGTTGAAGGATTCAGAGTATTAGTTTCACAAAGGTTGAAGTTCAGTATCTAAGTGATTCAGAATTTCCTCTTTCCATGCCCACAGGCACAAAAATCAGTATCTCTCACTCTAATTGATTACTATTTCCATGTTATGTTAGAAGCAAAAAATCATCCTGATGTGTTTGGGCCAAGTTTTCCAGGGAGAGGACAGGATTCAGCTCATCCAGCAAGACCCTTTTTGTCCTCAGTGCAGAGAAAAACACACATCTAGAACTCAATAACCCCCACCCTCATGACAAAAATAATTTTAAAGTTCTCCAACACCTTTTTGTCTCTTGATGCTTTTGACAATACATATTACTCAACTCCCATATCTTAAATGTCAATTATTTACAGCTGATAATTTTTTTGCAATGTACCCATTCAGTGCACAGCACAACTAGCATTCACAGACACTACAACACTTGAAATAAAATGGAAGCTGAAAGGAACCAAAGATAACGTAAAACAGGGCTTCAAACCCTTCCCAAGGTATTGAGAATGATACTTCTGTATTATTACAGCGTAACTGCCAAAAACCAGCCAGTTGTAATTTGAAGGTTTTAATGGATGGAGGACCTATACATGTCTCCCACTGCAAGGCTTTATATTAGCTTTGAATTACCTTCTCAGCCTTCCCAACTGGCTCTCCAATTTTCCAAGAACACTAGAAGGTGACATACACATCACAACATATTACCATACTCAAATATCACTTTTGTAATGACACTGAGGTTATGTTAACCCTACTGCCACAGGATTACATAAACAAGGGCACATATTTGGGGCGTATTTTAGGAGGTCAAATGCACAAACAGCTGAATTCCAAGAGGCACATGACCATGGTATCAGCAAACCTGAATTTTTATACAAACGCCTTGCATATGATGTTTTTTGGCAGAATTCTTTTGAGTATTAGCTAATAGTAACATCTTTTCCACATTCTAGAATTCAGAAGGTCTTCTAAAAGATCTAAAAATAAATCTTCAGTAAACTAATTGTTTTTTCCAGACAAATCTTGTAGGTTTTTTGATGCAAGCTTTCTATACTGTGTAGTGCAGCACAACACTAACACTAATAAATACTAACACCATTTTCAATTAAGACATCTTTGCTACTTTGAGCGTATCATTTCTATCCACCTGCAAGAAAGATGCTGCTATCAAATAGTTTTGCATGATTTTCAGTTTTGTCATCTCTGCTAAACAAGAGCCAGATAAGAACCAGATGCTGAAGATTCCTAGTTAAAGCAGAAACTTTAATAACTTTTAAGTAGTAATTTTAACTATGCTTGTCCTTAGCATTACAGGTTTTTAGCTCATTTGTAAGAGTTCTAAGCTAACTGATACATGACTTATCACCCTAGTCTGCATCCCCATACACATCACTGGAGTAGCCCATGGTACTGTAACTCACAAGATCAGAACAACTGAAGAATAGGATCTTATTCCTATTAATAACAGGAGGAAAATCAAGCAACAAAGTCAAGAGTCAGATATAACACTTGTGTCTGGGAGCAGATTTAATGTTGATTCACCTGGTGAGGTGTGGCTTTCCACATTACCTTTTGCTAAAGTTAAATAACAAATTATTTGATTGTAATAGTTTTTCAGTGCTTGTAACATTGACAGATCTACCATCTTCTATATTGCCAATATAAAATTCAGAAGATAATTTCTGAATACTTCTGCTTCAGGGAAAATATTTAACTATGCTGTGTTTTTAGATCTATTCTTAAACAAACCTGGTATGCCTGTGCTTTTGGATCAAGAACTTCAAATTCAGCCAGAGTTTCAAAAAATGTACATATTGCCTAAGAAAATGAAAACTCCAACCTCTGACAATATTAAAATGGAACTGAAAAATCAGATTAAGGACTAGAAAAAACCTTATTCAGCAACGTATTTCCTCATCAAATATCAAGTCAATACCATCTTATTTACCATATTTACAATAATTATGTATTTACAGATTTCATTAAATGATAATAAGAATGGACAAATGGGGGGAAATATCCGTAATTAAAGAAATGTATTTATTCTGCTTAGTACGTGGAAGTAAAATATATATTATTTTGGCAACTTAAAATTAGTTCTTACATCCACAACACAGGCTCTACTTCACAGTACTGCACAGAGTAGAATCAAAAGGAAATTAAGTCATCAAAGCTGAAATAACACTGCTGTCAAATTCTGTTCAAAATGGGCAAGTTCTAAGTCTTCTAATAAAAAGCGAATTGACAGAGCCAGTAGTAAACTGATTAAGTCTTAACAGCTACAACTTTCTAAGGTTCCATCTGTTCTGTACATGTGCCACCCTGGGCCTTTGCCAGATGCAAGACCTGGGACTCCCTTCTGTATTGTTGGCAACAGGACACTCCTGCTGTGCTCTGTCAACAAATAAGTAGTGCCTGTTGGAACACAGAGGTGACATAGTTGGAAATGTAGGATACAATTAATACAGACAGTTTGGTAAATAAAAACTGAGATTACTGGTCAAGAAGAATAGAAAATTTGGATAAAGAAAGAGGCCACGGGAATATAGCCAAAGCATTATATAATACCACAAGGGGAAACTAAAAATTACAACTTCTCCAGTATCTGTTGGAGAAGTGAAAACAGAGTGAACACTATAAGAAATAGTCTTACAAACAACTTGGAAAAAAAGCATAAAATCCTTTCAGCATGGTGGCTCCTGACGAATCTGCAAAGACATCAGATTGGTTATATGAGGCATACTTAGAAGAGCCAGTCGCTTTACAGAAAAATTTTTGTTGATGTTCACCATGGAAAAGAATGGTAAGAGTGTCGTATCAGAGCATTCCCTCTGGAGAACGGTCTATTTACAGCAGGTACACTGTTAGATTAATAAAAAAAAAAAAAATTTTAAAATCTTATCTGCCAGAATGAGGCAGCTACTTACTCCTTGAGCTTTGAAGAAAGTATTGATATTACTGAAAAATGTAATCGCTGAACTACTCGAGATCAAATGGAACTTCTCATTTAAAACTGCCCTACTACCACAGGGTAACATAAACATCATCCTCATGAAGATTCTTAAACACAGAATTGTAGAGGAGTAAACTCAATATTTATACTGGATAGTGTTGCTAGTAAGTCTAGAAAAATTAAGGAATAAGTAAGTAAATATGATACCATGTGGAAGAGTCACTGGGGCATTTGTAGAATAGTTACACCTCACAAATCTAATAAAAGTCATAAAAACATGTCCAGGACAGAAATTTGATTGACAGCATAGTGCATTTCAAAGGCACTCCCCAAAGCCTCCTAAAGAAAGTAATCTCTTCTTATTATAAAAGAAAATAATCTCTTCTTACTATAAAAGAAAATGTCCTGTGAATAAATCACTGGTGAAAAGGCAGGAAATAATGGTGGGCCCCGATGGTCAGCTTTCACAGTGGACAGAACAACTAGAATAGTGAATAATGAACAGGAACCTGTGCTTTTCAACGTATTTGGGGAGGAGATGTCCAGAGATGCTATTCAGAACAGAAAAGATACAGATCAACTATAAAAACATGCTGGACTCCTTTACTGGGAGTGACTGGGAGGTGGAACAGGAGATTAAATTTAATGGGCGTAAGTATAGTGTACATAAGTGAAACAAAAGGTGAACACATTTCTAAATACACAGTCATTGACCTCTGAGCTTGTTATTTTCACTCACAGATAACTCCAAAATGTTAAGTTAGATTAGGCATACAGAACATAAACAGTAAATTCACTGCCCAGGAGAAAAATAGGTACCAGGAATCGTTAGGAAAGAAACAGAGAACAGAACAAACTCCACCACTAAACCATTCTATGAATGCATGTTGTACTGAATGTTCCATTGGTTCTGTTTTTGGGTAGCAAACAAAACAGAGTCAAACTGGAAAGCAGAGAATGTTATTGAGTAACTCCTGTATGAGGAACAACCAAATAAAATAGAATTCTTCAGCTTAGAGAACAGGCAACTGAGAGAAGCCATCCTCTCTCTGCAGCAATCAGGCACATAAAGAGGAAGTTCCCCATGTCTTCCACTGGGACACCTTACTGAAATCACATGGAAACATGGAAAATGACAGATTCAGCTTTTACAAAAGGAGACCAATCTTGACATTCCAGACTTCTCTGTAGACTTCTCTGCCCAGGCTCTTCTCAACATTAAAGGACTCCATGAGCATAGAAAAGATGGTGAAATTTTAGAAGTGCATCCAGACCCACCAATCCAGCCATGCCACTTCTAGTTATGGATGGTTAGAAAACTACCAATGAGTGTCACGTGCTTGGTTTGTTTGCATATTTTTCTCCCTACGCACGTGCTGTTGCCTCTGTTGGAGACAACAGGCAGAGCTGGATGGCCTCAGTTTGTACAGCTGGGTTTGTACATGCTCTTGGGTAAGAGAAGTAGAAACAAGACTGGTTAAAGAGACTTGAGGCACTCAGGAAAGAGACAGAACATTTGCCACAGGTGGTATAGTATGAAGGAGTGGTGTACTGAGCATAATTGGCAATGTTTTGATGTCGAGGAGGGGACTACAGGAATCAGTGTGGTCAGGGGATAGGAGAGCAATAAAAAGGAAGAAAAGGCTTCACAGAGGCAAGGGCTGTTTACCCTAGGGGTTTGTGTATTGGTTTCAATCCTAGAATCAGTAATTAAAAGTCAACAGACAAAAGAAATTGGGAAAATGTGTCCTGATCTAGAAGTCTACCTCCAATTAACTGAATATTTTAAACCTGTCAGTAGTTTTCACTTGAATCTCCCAATTTCTCTCTCCTCACTAAATAGTAATTATGTGATGAACATCAAAACTATTACCTTCAAGACCTCTACAGACACACAAGATTCTGTTGTCAGAATCTTTGTCTCAGTAGCGTTGTTTGTTTTCATACTCTGTTTTCAGTAATGTGTCAACTCCTGAACTTTTTTTTCACATAGGGTATAATCTACTATTAAATACAAAGAAGAAAGTAGCACAAGTTTTAATCTGAGTAAAATACCAAAAAGGAACAATGTTAAGATCTCACCTGGAGTAAGTATGAGCAAGAGGTATCTGCACTGGAACTCTCATTTTGTATCGTATTCTGTTGAGTAATAGCATCCTCTTTCTTCCGTTCCTTCTGCCCTGCTTCATCATCTTCATACTCATCAAGGCTCTAAAATGGAA
This sequence comes from Poecile atricapillus, assembly GCF_030490865.1. Lineage (NCBI taxonomy): Eukaryota > Metazoa > Chordata > Aves > Passeriformes > Paridae > Poecile > Poecile atricapillus. Next base: position 37,467,970 of record NC_081289.1, on the reverse strand, counting down.
AATATTTAGTTATCAGTTACAGTCTTTGTATGTTGCTTTACATACTTCCCATATTTCACAAAATTCAGGCACCGGTGAAATATTAATTTCATATTTCAGGAAGTTTAATTAATGTTTAAATGCTTTTCTTTCCACCTAACAGCTTTTCTTCATCACAAAAGTAAGAAATAATCAAATTAAAATCCAATTTGATAAAGCTTTAGGCAATGCTGTGCGAGTTCAGTGCTAATCCTGCTGTAAGCAGGAGCTTGGACTATACCTGAAGTTCCTTCCTTTGGAATGATTCTACAAACCTGTTTGCCATATGCAATTGTATTACCTTTACAGATAAGAGATCTTCAGGAAATCCAGAAAAGAAAAATAAAAAGTTAATTGTACTCTTCACTCAATAGCTGATCTTTTTTGACATAGTGGCACCTGCTGATGTTGAAGTCCCAGTCTCAATTACTCATTTTAATTTTGGCTCCCTTGGTTTTCATTTTTTCTTTGAAAATTTACCATTGAAAATCAGTATTTTTTCAATTATATGGACAGTCATTAATTACAGTTTACACTTATATGAAACATTTTGACTCTTCAACACAAATGTTTCATACTAGATTTGCTGAAATATTTGCTTTAGGAGGATTAAGCTTCTAAAGCACTGACTGCTGTCAGGCCAGAGACAGGAAAAGTAGGCAAGTAAATAAAAAAATAAATAATTCGTTTTACTGCCTCTGTTCTAGCTCAAAGCCACGTTAAGGCCAGGGTAGAAATGTGAGCAGTAAACCAGCTTTCAGCTGAGTCAACTGTGTCTAGGTCAGTCTATTAATTCAATGTAGACATTGAACAGAGGGAAAGAAAACCCCACAATCTTATGGTTAGAAGACCAACTTAAAGTAGACAAAACTAAAAAAAACCAAACAAACAAACAAAAAAAATTAAAAAAAAAAAAATCTGATGATGACATCACAAGCTGTTTGCCAGCATTCCACATTAGAACAAGAGATGCATGAAACCTTGTTACCAAAACACAGGGAAATAATCAGTTTAAGATATCAGGAAAAGCTTCTAGCTCAATGTCCAGTACCTTGAGAAACATAGAACAGGACTAGCAGAGAACAAAGATGAATGTCAAATTATTTCAGTTGAAATTTCTAATGCAGATAAAACAAAGTCAATATTCTGAGGCTGAGATACTGACAATCTCTCACCATCTTACACAGAGGACACAAAACTAGTCAAAAGGATATCATGAGAATGCTGGAAAATACAGTATCTTTAAAAACAAAACCAGTGTTATTTGCTAGCTGAAAATAGCACTAGTATATCAAAAACTAACTCCAGCTCCTCCAAAGCAAACACTATGGTGATACAAGTGCTAGAAAACTGGCAAACCAGAAAGGGATATTTTTCCACAAGTGAACCTGAATAAAAGCCATTTAAACTCTCCACAGCAGGCCTCATTACAGCAACACTAATGCAATTTTACCAGTCTACTTCTAACCAACCTTTCAATGCAACTGATGCAGACCTACTCCTATCACTAAAGAAGGTTACTATGGCTAAATCATTACACATTCAAAAACACTTCCATTGATTCTTCTGTAAAAAAAAATAATTACAAATATTTAATGTAATTCTTTTGGGCCCATTTATAAAAAAAACATTTAAAAAACACTGTAATGGCACATTCTAGGAAATGTTCTTTAAATCAACATCCTCTACCTTTTATAAACTGTAAAGCTTAAAAATTTTGATAACATAAACTTAGGTCCTAATTTATCCCATTATCATATTAATCCATTATGAAGTGACACAATAAGAAATATTAAGTCCCTACTGCAACAAGAAATGGAGTGATCTTTGCCTCTTTACAAAGCCAGCCTTGTTCAGAAAGAACTAGAAGCCACACAGAAGATATAATGTAAATTTTAACTAGTGTCATGCAAATGAAGAATGATACTGTGTTAGAAAAACAGAAACATTTTCAGATTCGTATTCCGGTCTCTGAGCTGTCACAACAGAGAATGGAAACAACTTTGCATTTCAAAGGAAAAACCTTCTTTAAGGAGAAAAATGAAACTCAAATATAAATATTGTAGGAAAAAAAGTCTTAGTAGTGACTAAGTAGATAAGTGTACCCTTCTCCACAAATTCTCTCCTTCTGATACATGCTTCTCGTAAGCTTTCCAAAGACAATGAGAGTTCCATAGAAATATTTTTCTCTGAATACAATTACATCTGTAATGAAGAATGTTCTCTCTTTTAATAGAAAACCACCTGCTACTAACTATTCTTTTAGCAATTTTGAACAGGAACAAAATCTGGTATGAAAGTTCTAGCCACATAACTTTAGATATTTTCAGTTAGGATTTGCCTGTAATGTCCATTCCTACACTTTCCTTTCTTCTCAGGAAGGTCCAAGATCACCAAAGTCTGCAAATCAGTACCATCAAAACCACCCCAAATAATCCATACTTCCCCCAGGCTAAAGGCCTTCTTCCCAAGCATAGGACAGCTGGTTGAACAGTTCATGTAAATCTAATTCAGAGTGCACAGGCTCTGTTGTAAAGGCTCTGGGGGCTTGCTCCCCACTCCAGCTCACTGCAGCAGGTGTCACAGCACAAGTTTGAGTGGTTAGAACCACAGCAGCACCAGGTTTTTATTACTTGTAAGAGATGAGGAGGCAGAGTCACAAGCACAGGTCGACAGTCACCATCCACAGCTGACATGGCACATCTGGCCAGGGCTCCCAATGCCCTCCTGCCCTAAAGCAGATTCCTAGTCACTGTCAGAGGCTGTGGTTTCCCAAACACGAAGTATACGTTCCCCTTCCAAACATGCAGACGCACAAATTTACACAATGTGTACAAAATGTAGGCTGAGCAAAAACCAACAGGGTAACAACTACATAATTTAAACCTTTTACTGCCTTTTAGCAAGTTATTAAGTTTTGCTTTGATAACCATTAGCCTTAAAAAGGAAATCCACTTGTTTTGACTCATGACAAAATAAGCCTCTCTATTGAAAATATCCTGCCTATGCACTCATCTTCAGTTATTCATTGTTAGCATTATGTTCTTAGCTAACTTTTAGAGTAATAAAAATCAATAAAACCACATTTTGGTTTGTGAGTGAGGGTTGATACATTATTATTGAAAAAAATTAAAAATATTTAAAAGTGTTGTTAGACACTTCAAAAACTGTGTTTTTTCAAACTGCCCTGCAGCTGAAACTGCCTCAGCCCACAAGATATTTCAATCAGCTGGATTACTGTGTTGCTCACATTGCAGGCTCTCTCAAATACTGTACTTTGAGGTAAAAACTAGTTTCATGTCATTGAAAAAGACATTAAGTACAGCAATTACTTTCTCTGTCAGCACAGCAGAGAAATGGACTTGTAACCACCGAGGTGTAATTCTGACCCATTATATAATTCTCTCCATCCATTCCCTTTCCTCTGCTTTTTTATTTTGCCACCAGGCACATACCATTTCAGATTCTTATTTTCCATTAAAGTCATCCGAGTTTTGTGTAGCAGATATTCAATGTGACATTCCCACATCTGATCTTAATATAAGGAATCCACAGAAATTCTTTAGGTTTTCTAGGATTTCAGTAAATGTTTGAAGCTGTAGTATAAACATTTTTCTGTAAACCTCTAGTATGGAAAATACAAGCAGAATAAGATGCTTTCAAAAGACTCAGACTGAGGAAAGAAACTTCCACAAAGATATCCCCACATTCCAGCACACCATCCCTCCAGTAAGGAGACATTGTACAAAGAACATTTCTAATGATTCACTGGTTTGCTTCCTATAAATATTTGTGCATTGCTAAGAATAAGCAAGAGCTGGGGAAGGGCCTGTCTCTTCCCAGGAAAGAAGCAATATTCCTATCCTGTGCAGATCAGTTTATGAGCACTCACAAGCTGCTCTCACCACAAGAAACCATGCCGAGTCAAAATGTCCCCATTCCCACCCCCCTTCCTGCACCAACTTGCTTCTGCCTTGGAGTTCTGCTGACCAAGCACATAACTGAGGGCTTTCCAGTTCATTTCATGAAAGGTCAGTCAGGTTAGTTTCAGCAGTTTTAATTAGCTCAATTGATTTTGCCTGGACCAGATACAAGCCCATTCAAACTATTTATTTCGCAGAACTCCAGGAATGGAAGTGCTACATCAGCTTTTTGAAAATGATGAGCTCTTGAGATAATACCATATTGAACCAGTACAGCAAGATGTGCAAGCAGATACTGTACTCTCAGTAAAACCCTGTGTTCAGTTCCATATTGGGCAATAAATAGAAGCTCTACATCACAAGCACCATTGGTTATCTCAGTGGGCTTTCTTGGCTTAACCATGTAGGACAGGAAACAAATCTAGGCATCTTCCAATTTCCTGAAATAACTAGGAACAATTAAAAATGGCACTTTTAAAAATTTTTAATTTAATTTAAAATTTTAAAAAACCAATTTTACCACAAGGGTATTTCCCATGCTGAGAAAAAGTTCGAAGTGCACTATCAAAACTTCATCTCAAGACACTGTAAAATTGTTAAGGTTTTTATTAAATGTAAATATTTTCTAAAAGCTTCCACAGTAGAAATACAAGACAAGATATAAGAATTGCTTTTTACTCTGAAAAAAAAAACTTATTCAGGTAATTAACTACTGCAACATACAATTTAGGATTCAACATTATCTTTCCCTTGGTTGACCATTCAGAAAAACCTGGAAAATTAACTGCAAATAAAAGATACCTATTCTACACATGATTCTATATGATCACTCTTCTTACTGCAACACTGAGTACCAGACGCTTCCTTGCTTTACCCTTCACAACTTTGATATCAGCTAAGTACCATCTTCCTACCTCTTTGCAGAGTATCAAATCCTTCTGTCAGTGCCTCCCATCAAAAGCAAGCAAAAATCCCAAACCTCTATGATTTAAGATTAAAGAACTTTTCCCCTCTGAAACACTAATTTTAATCATGTTTGTAACACACTTTTATTACATTGTCTAGACAGCACCCAAAATATTTCAGTAAAACAGGTTTAGAGTAATAAAATGTTTTTATTGGAATGACAGTATAATTGGAAAAATTGCATCTTTTTCACTCTACAAGCCTTTCATCACAATTCACTTGCTGAAGTTCTTTTCTTTACAAGTTGAAAATGTTCACCTCTGTTCTTACAGAGGTGAAAAGAGATAATGTTATTCCTAGGAACTAAAACCTACAAACAGTTTTATCAATTACCCAGCTAAAGATGTATTTTTTTAAGACTTCAATTCTCACATTAAGAGAGTCCAGAAAAGGATACTGAACTCCAACACCTTAATCTGCATGATTTTTGGGCACTTTTAAAACTCTGCATCTCTAACCGGAGCAGTCCAGTATCAATCATTAGTATAATCACAAACACGGATTTTTAATGTAGAAGAAGAGTAAAAGCAGGAATCTTTGGTATCTGAGATCAAAAGAGACCCTGCACAACAATGGGTCAGTGCCCAGCAGGTGGGCCAGAGCACAGCTGACCGCAGCCATAGGATTCACTCATCCTTGACCATGCTGCCAACAAAGCAACCCTAAAAGACGAGCATCACATAGAGATCAGTGAAATGCACATCTTGCTCTACAAAATTCACAGCATTCCTGATTATAAGTCACGTTTACATTTTTTTTAACTCTATCCTTTTCTCACCCATAGTAAGAATTTATAAGTACCTACTTTGTACATTCAACTATATTCCACAGCAAATACAATTTAAAGTCTCAAAATCCTCTTAGAAATGTTTCTGGAAAAAAAAAAAACAAAAAACAACAAACCAGCATATTTGTCTGTATTAAGAGCAAAATAACAAAGTATTTTGAATTCTTTTAAAGCTTTATGTAAAACATCAACTGCATCAACATTAGAATGTCAATTATCCCTCATTATAATAACAAAAAGCAGCAATGTTTGCAGTTTGTTATTCATCAAAATACACTGTTTGGTCACCAGTGTTTTCAAACATACCACAAGAATGAGTTCAAAAGTCAAATGTTTAACTTAAACTAATTGCCAAAAAATCCTTTATCACAAATCTTGTCAAGAATGATTGGTGGATATGCTTAATTTAACTACTTAGTACATGATATTAAAAGTCACAGAGTAAAATTCCAGGGATACAACAAAACTTGTCTTGCAGAAGACAAGCTATCTAGTACCACCAAAATCTTTCTAGAAAAGAGAGACATCATAAAAACTATGGATTAGCAAACTATCAGAATTAAGCACCAAACTATTTAATGCTGAACTCACAGTTAACATTTTAGAGCCCTTCTGACTGATCAACACCTAAGAACAAAAGTATCAAGCAGCAACAATGACTGAGGATCCTTGTGCAATGACATCCAACTGCTTACACCTGTTCCATGGAGAAATTATTATATGAATAGAATTATGACTCATCCAGAAGAAATCCCAATCCATGCTCTTAAAAAGAAAATGTAAATCAACATCAAATAAAGGGTCTAAGAAAAAAGCAGCCAAATCCTCCTAATGCTGTTGGTATGATCTTACTTTCAGAGTTATAGGGTCCTTATATAGCACATCTCTGTGTGCTAAGAGTGAAAATAAACATCCTGCTCCTAATTCAAATTTTGCACACTGCTCCTTACTTCTATTTTGATAGTAACATGTCTTTTCCCTCCTCTGCTGATGGTGGACATCTCTACACAGAAATCACTAATAGTGTTGAACATACAAATCTAGAAGTTACAGCAATGGTCCCAAAAATCACACACACTTGAGAAGTGGAGTCAGTCACCAAACTAGTCTCATTAACCTCCTAATTAACATTCCAAAATGATGCATCCTATCTGAAACAAGGATAGCAAACCAGTGGTTGAGCAGAAGAAATATGGTAGAACCAAGTTTGCCTGGTTCAACCAGGGGAAAAAAGAGAGATCTGTTAAAAATATTTCCACTGTTCACAGAAGAAATATTTATCAGTTTGCATCATGCCACAGATGTTAGGAAACAACAATCACAGACTGCATGAGCAGAAATGAGAATTCTTCCGGGATGTATAGAAAACAAGTGATCATTTACACACCTGATGCCCACCTGTGCTATTTTTTCTGTTAAACTTGCTCCTGTATTAGGTAAGATTTTAGATGTTTGTATTAGAGGGCACTTAATGGCTGAACAAAAGCCACTTAAACAACAGCTAATGGAGTAAAAATGGTAAAAAAATCACCATCACTTTGACTTTCACTGCCACGTATTTCTGACAAAACTTAGCAAACAGAAACAATGCTCCAAATGAGAGAATTATATATTGTCATGCAGCAAAAAAACGTATGGTCTTGAGCACCCTTCTCTTTAAAGCCACAGGGAGAGAAAAACATCTTGGAGAAGATTAGCATGCTAATTTCAAAACAGAATTATTCCTTTTAATATGACCATATAACACAGAATGTTCTCTCCCCCAGTACATCTATGGTGCTTCTGAAGAGAAATAAAGATGAGATCAGTACTTGAAGAATGTTCTAAAAGGAGACCAAACAGGTCAATCAGTGGAACTGTATTTCTAACTGTCCTGTCCCCTGAAGCATGCAGTTTATAGCCATTTATAATGTCTGAATTTCAAGTTGCATTTAATTTTTTATTTTTTTTTAATGCAGTGCCTTCATAGAATTCTGCTCTCTTGCCTAATGGGCTAGTTGTCATTTTTCTTATTCTACTCACTGAATCTCATTCAATGTTTACATACAGTGGGTGTGGGATTAGTCAAACTAAACAGGCAAAAAGGCTGATGAAAACCAACTGAGCACAGGCAAGCCAGGACAACAGACTCAGAACCAATCCCAAAGGGATAAAGAAAACTTTGGCACTATACTTAATTTTGAGAGTTGTACTACACTTCTCATTTAGGAGTGAGATCTTCTCAATCTACAAAAACTGATAAAAATATTAATCAGATTTTCTGCACTCCCAGATGTTTCTTTTGAGTCTTAATACAAGTGTACTAACCAGACAGAGATGGACTCTACATTCAGCTGTGGGACAGGAAATGGAAAAGTAGTACTGAATAAGCACTTCAAATAGGATGGGCACTTACCTGGATGAAAAAAAAAAAGCTTGAATTTGATTTCCAAGGCAATAAATAAGCACTTTTGATGGACTCAGCACTGTTGTCAGGAATAGACAGCACTGACCAAAACTGTGTAGGCAGAAAAAGCATATCTGTGGTACTGAAGCCTCCCTAGGACAGATATAACCAGAAAAGATCAAAAAAATTAAAAGTTGCTGAAGTCAACATCAACTATCTCTTGGGAGAACACCTTACACCTACAAATTAATCCTACTAATTAATCCTCCTGATTCTATGAAGTTGTTTCCCAACCTAGAGTTCCAAAATCACTCTTTAGTTCTGTATTTGGAGGGACGTCCTTTTCCTTGGGAGCATTGCCAGTACTTTTTAAATGATTATATCAATGTCCAAGGATCTTGATGTAAATCCAGTCCAGGTTCTCATTGTGCAATCTCACATGCTAACAGCCTAAGAGCCTTCTGTTACCTCCACTTGTATCCTTGCTTCTTATGGAAACTGCGATCAGAAACCACACCTCTTGTGTACCTGGATCTTTTTGAAGTCACTAGTGCTGGCAGGTGTGTGTGTGTGTGGTGTTCCAGACAGTAATTAATACTTAGCAATAGATTCTTTAAGACATGAAAGTTGCACAAGAAGTGTGAGGGGGTTAACTCCAGTTGGTTACAAGTGAAATATGCAGATTAGTTGCCACAGTAATTCAAGGACTAGACAAAACAGGCAGCTCCCCTTCCACCTAAGCAGTCAGCACTGTATACAGCCCTGAGCCAGCTCAGCAGGTGTTTGACTCTTCCCATTCAAAAGCTCTGTGAGGAACTAAGGGAACTACGGTATTGACTTGGGAGTGAGGAGGAGAAAGCGTGGGAGACAGAAAGAGCTGTGGGAAAGGCTCACAGAAAGAACATGTAGCTGATGCCTGGTGAGAGGCAGCTACTCAAGTAAACAGATATTACAGCAGCAAAAATAAGCAAGCAAGCAAAGGATACATCTGTTTCAATGGTCTGAGAAGAAAAACTACACAAGGTACTTACTTTTTATCATCTTTATGTCACTGTCAGAGTGGCCGCCTAATTTTCCCTGCAACATGCATCCAAAAATTTTCATATTTTCATTACCAGGTCTAAGACAGAGCTGGGCACACTCCACTTCCAGCAGGTAAGAAAAACTATGACTTCAGGGAGAGAACATGCAAATAGACAAGACTTTGCCACTGAAGAGTATTTCATGTGCACACTAAACAGTACCAGCAAGTTCAAGTACCTTAGTACAAAAGTAGCATTTGAATATGACGACCTCAGAACAGAGAACAACATGCATAGACACAAAACCAAATCCATCCAGGTGTGAGGAAATCCCAGTATAGGATCATAATGGGAGGAATGAGTCACGTCACACAGTTGGTTCAAAACAACTTCACTCACTGGAACCTTACACTACTGTAACTCATTCCATAAGACAGCAATGCTATTTCTACAAGAAAGCAAACCAGAAGAAAACATGAATAAATAAAACATGGAAAATGCTGAATAAATAAAAGTTTATATTCACAATTGCAGAATTTATAAAAAAAGACAATTTTCCATTACTGTTATTTTAATTGTTGAGTGACTGAAAAAGTTTTGGGGTTTTTTCAGCTAGAGTTACTTGCATACAATATAGCATAAGCCTTGGCCAGGTATTCAGCAATCAATTACTTGTACGTCACCCCATCTAGACATAAATGGCAGCTCAAGCAAAGAGCCTGAGACCAGACAGCTCAAGCAAATCACTAAGATTTCAGCTTATAAAGCATTTATTATCTTGATTTGTAACATCAACTGTAACACGCATTTCTCAGCTTCAAAATAGGAATACTGGGTAAAGTCCTCTCTTCTGAAATACTCACAAATCTGCCCATTACTGGTGACTGGAAAACTTTGCTACAAGGTGACATGGATTTGCTCTGTGCTCCAGACCCAAGGCACTGGCAAGGGTCTCCCTTGCTGAGGCACAGAATAGAAGGGCTACACCCCTTCCCCCCTCCTCCTGAGTGTAATGAAAGCATGAGGTTAAGGTTAAGACTGATGCAAAATTAACATGCATCACGTTCGCCATGGTAACTGTTCACATGCGTTGTTTTCTGTAGACCAAACTGTGGTAAACATAAGGTAATTCAAGCTTTACCATTCCTCAGTGAAAGAAAGGTAAACAACTACATGCATCCTGTAGGTACCACAGCATTCACTCTGTTACCATGGAGCAGCCCTGAGCCATTGCTGTGTCCAGCCCAACAGCCTGTCACTCTGACCAGAAGACAAGGAGAGGAATTCACATGAGTTAGCAACACTGGAAATGGGATTCCATTCAATTTGTCTTGTATAATTACCTATCAAAGCCAAATAATAGTTAATACCAGACTTTTTTCCCTTGATTTAAAGAATCTTAATGACCAAAAAAAAAACCCCTTTCAAATATAAATTGATGCTCCAGTAGGGATCTTCATGTTGTTAATGGGAAGACACACACATGCAAAAACAACAAAATAAATCCCCCCCTCAGCCACTGCTACACTTATAGTCCAAACCAGAGGAAAGCAAGCAAAGAAGTATCAGAGGAGGAGTCAGGAATGAGGATTCTGATGTTCACGTTATTAAAACATGCTTTTAATTTCTCAGACTACAAGCTAAAGCCTGTAATAACGTCGTTGGAAAACAGAAGGCTGAGTGAGCATCTGAGGGTGAAAAGGAATGTTTTTACAGGCGCAGTTAGTAAATACCACTGGCTCCTGCAGACATTCTTCCTTAAATGGAAATTAACATTGCATTAGGTTAGAAAAGAATGTCTTGATACAATAGATGTGATAGGGTAGCTATTAACCTTTCAGCACCTGCACTGAATGAAATAAAAATTAGCAGAAAGCTTTATATATACAGCTTTCTGTTCAGTAAATATTTAAAACTCTTTCCCTTCCCTGCCACATGATTCTTGGCTGTGGATCTGGAAGAGCAAGGAATCCTAAAGTCTCACAAACTATATTAAAATAACATGGAAACACAAAGTTTTTTGCATATCTATGACTAATTGTGAGAGGGCACTAGACAATTTAAAGAAAGGAAACTACTCTAGATACAATCAGAACTGAACCGTCACCCTAAAGTTGAGCCAAACTTTATTTCAACACTAAAATAACTCTGCATTGCTTTGATTTTATTTCTACTTCCTATTTTTTATTTTCATGTCCCCCTGCAACTGCTTTTTCCAGCCAAGAAAACAAGACTTCTCCCTCCCCCAAGATTCCTAAGAAATTTAACAATGTAATGGACAAGGGCTGAGGTTCCGCAACAGCTAGAATCAGCAAGTGTCCATTTAGCTATACTCCAACTCTTCCTCTTTCCTGCTCTGGCACAAGGGCATCTACCAGTCCTCCACACCCCTCCACTGACACTGGCAAATCATGAAAGAGAATTTCCTAGCAAAAAGGTACCTCTATGAAAATTGAACAATATTTTGTACACCTTGGTCTAGCTAACTACAGGATCAAATGGGTGCCAGGACCAGCACAAGCAAGCCAGGTAAAAGCAAGGATCTAAAACTGTCTGGACACAGAAAAGGATAAAATCTCACAAAATTAAAACCTCAGCAATTCAAACCAGAGAAACAGGGGTTCAACAGAAATTCATCTAAAAGCACGTACTAACATTTAACATTACTAACTATTTTGGGATATAAATAGTATGCCTGATAACACTAATAAACACTGTTTTTAGAGGGAAAAACTACTCATTCAGACTTCAGAGCTCCAACACAAGGCCCAGGTGACTTCTTGAACCTGCAGGCTGTTTGTGCTACAGAGCACTTTTCCCCTTGTAACCTGCACAGTTGCTATTACTCTAAGTTGAGAAAAGAGGACTACTACAGGGCTGCAGAGCTCATCCATCCAACCACTGGAAGTTTCACCACCATTCCACATCACAGTATAGCCCTGTGTTAACATTCCTTAGGTAAAAAGCCCATCAAGAGTCAAAGACTGGATTAACACGCTTCTTCCCACATGTTCTTCTTGGCTCCATATGCAGCAGGGCCATTGCAACTGAAAGAAAACTGCAACACAAATATAAATGAGCAGAATAGAGAGACAGGAACAAGCTGAGTTTAACCTGCCTTGTCCAACATAAACAGCATGAAGTCAGAAATGCCTATAGTCTGGTCAAACAGCCCAGCCTCACCTTCTGTTCATCCTGACACCTGCACTGCCCATCCTTCTGTCTTGGCACATTTACCTGTACAGGAACTGATAGCACCAAAAAATTAATTCAATTAATCCCAAAAATGTTAATTTTCAGACCTGCCACTTGCCCTATTATTAAAACAGGTGCACAAACACAGCTGAGAGACAAGGACCTGGCCAAACTCCATGTGAAATTTGTAATGAATTACCCCCTCTCTTGGCACAATATACAAAAACACATTCAAATATGTATACCTTGTGTACATAGCATACCTCACGTTCGTGACCTCTCCTGCTAACATATGCAAATCATTTTAGGAAAAAATATCCATTAAAAACATGACCACAAAGGATCATAACACAGGCACTGCACTATGCCCTATGCTGCTAGGATTTTAGTATTCTCCTATTTCTGCTTTAAGAAAAATTTTCCACATCTTTTAACAGGGAACCCCTTTTTATAAGTAGAGCTTTGTACACATACACACTTCTATGCCTTTTTTTTTAACTGTACTTATGACAACAATTGTAAAGATATAAAGAAGGTATTGATAATTTCGCTGCAGTAGTTTATGCCTGGAATATAAGTGGGGCCTAGGATTTTTCTGGCTATCTTATTAAATGGAGTTAGGATAATGAAAGGCTCTGACTTTCTTCTGTTGCTCCTTTTCTATTTATGGTTTGTGTTTGAAGACTGTTTCTGAACTGTGGAGAGGGAAGCAAGACACAGGTACATCTATGTATTCTCATACCAAGCACCCACAAAGGCTTTCACAGTCATTCACTACTGACACAAAATGCTGTAAGAAAGGTTTTCTCCCAAAATCTCAGCTCACATTGTAAACAACCAACTGGGTTGTTGAAAACAAAAACATAGGATGCAGACTGATTCACTTATGCATTTCACTCAACCTAATAAGATTTTGTTGCAAGAACAAGAATAGATTACAGAAAAAAACCCAACAACATACAAAAAGCCACATCCAAAAAAGGGGCATAGAGCAGTTTGCCTAGAAAAGCAATCTTCATCACTGGAAATTTTAAAGTCCACATCAACGGAAGATAAATATCAGGAATAACACAGGTGTAAGAATACTGTTGGGACAAGATGACAAACTAGACAGTTCTTCAAGACTCCCTACAGCCTTATTTTCTAGGAGTTTTTAACAGTACACTCTTTGCAGGAAGAGTTGTGATGGCAACAGAAACAACAAATAAGAATAACAAACTGCACCAAGAACACATTTATCCTCACCAACCTTCATGCATCTATCCCACAGAAACCACCTGCAGCTGGACAGTAAACTAGGAGGAACAAGTGTGAGCAGCAGGGCAATTTTGCTCTCACACATATACGATGGGGCTGGCTCAATCAATGCTGGCTCTTCATCAGAAGACATAGGTACAGAACAAGAATTCCTCTAAGCTGAATATAGTTCAAATCTGAGAAGGTAACAGTCAAAAAAAAAAAAAGGGGGGGGAAATAAAAAAAGTTGTTCCACACCTGCTTTGCTTTCAAATACATTCCCACTCATCCCTGCCAAGGAAGGATGTTGGCTTGTTTCTGGAGTGTTTTCAAGCACAGAGTATCAGTTCCTAAATTATATTCTTCCCTTCTTGACCTTATCCAACTGACTGCACCAGTGTATTAACTTCAACTACTATTAGTCTATCACACCTACTGAAGAAACTAGTTCACACCTACTTTCCCTGTTAGCTTAATCAAAATTACTACCTTTCTTACAACCTCTGCCTTCCTGCTAACACAAGGTATTTACAAGATAATTACAATTGACTTCTGTGATGGTCTTAGTTAAAATACTATGAAAAAAAGATCAGCTAAATTACACTGCCTGTTCATTAGTCAAGAAAATTATGTAAAATACATCTCCCACTAATTTACTTGCAACTGACTCCTGTCTAGATAACATCTGCTGATCTAGATTTATGAACCTAGAATTGCTTTTGTAATTATAATCATAATTTTATATTCAAATTCTCTGAAAACTTCTCCAGTATTCCAAGGTTTCTTAGAAATCAGTATTTCTAAGTATATTCTAAGTATTTCAGTATATAGACCAGAGACTACCACTGGTACTGCTGGACACTTGCATTGAGAGCAAGTTATCTGGACATGATCATTTTCAAATGTTTATCCCTACTGGAGATGAACCAGCTCCCTAGAAAAACCTTTTTAATGTGAATACTTACACTTGTTTCCACTGGACAGAAAACAGAAATATTTCTTCAACACGTACTCCTAATGGCAAGTGCTCATCAATGTAGCATAGTAATCCAAATCTAACCAGAAAGACAACAACATGACTTACATTATGACTGAATAATTGTTTGAAGACAAGAATTGCACTTTTAAGTCAGATGGCTCCTACAAATGAAACGTAACACTTGGCCATGCCCATGCTACCAGACCTTGTAACAGAAAACATTCATTTAAAGTATCCAAACCTACTGTTTGAAACAACCCCCTTATTTCCCATTGTAATGGGCTAACAGCACACATTAGTAGCTCTGCCTGAAGTGAGATGGGCACACAAGAGGCACAGAGCCCAGTACTAACACCATCACAGCTGACAACTGACCATAACCCCAAGTCTAAAGCAGCTGGACCCTTGAGGATCTTCCCTGGCAGATAAATGCAGGTTCTACTGAAAGCAGGACAGGTCCGACCCAAACTGCAGTGGTCACAATTCTCAGTAAGAGATGCTGCTGTACACTTCCAGAGGAAAGATCTGAAAATTGCTGGTCGAGAAGTTTATCTGTGTGTGGAGCCAAGTGTTGGAAACACTGAGGATTTATCTGTCTCCACTGGCTTTGATACATAACTTATTTATAAACTCTTAAAAAAAAACAGACCAGAATTGTAATTTTTTGTTTTTCTTTTTAATCAATCCAATGGATTTATTTATTACACTTCTACAGTGCTTTGATTTGTGATTTTCTGCATATGCTCACCCTCCAGTGTGCAACACTTCTGGCAAAGCTATTCATGCTGAACTTTTAATTATTCAACAGCACAGACTAAACATTTACCTCTATTTGCCACAAAGCACATGCACTGCTACAGTCTATTCTTAAAGACAAAAATTTTAATAGAAGTATTTGTAAAGAATGCCTATTTTGAAACACAGCATTCAATTGCTTGGTGAAACCCTTTGGCAAGGATATTGTGCATTCCTAGGAGGATTTAAATTAGTTTGCTGCAGAACAAAACCTGGGTTACGGATAGTAACTTGGATACAGTCACACACACACACAAAAGAGAACATTCTCACTCCTCCTGATCTTTTTCCTTGAAAAACCACAACCATCAACATGCAAAGTCCGTTTTAATAAGATAATGTGAGGGGGTTTTGGGGAAGCAAAAAAATACTGATTGCAATACAGTTTCTACACCAAGTTAAACCTGTTTATACTTCTCAAAACTACTATGGAATGCAACTTTGTAAAATCCTACATTTGGAGCTGCAACTTTTAAACTGACATTTGAAAAGACATTTAACATTAAAGAGTAGAATTGTACATCTCAATTTGAAATTCAACTCCTGATTTTTTTAATATGATTTGAGACATGCTTGCTTAAAATAATTTCTTAGTTGGTCACTCAAAACTCACTTTCCTGTTCAGCTTATGAGTCAGGCATCAGAATAAAGACAGGCCTTAACATAAAAAAAGAAATTTAAACCAGTCTCATTAAAACAAGGCTTCTCAGCATTCAGTTCCCATCTTTTAGGGAATCTTCATATACATGATAATTAGCTTCCTCAAAGGCTAAGGCTTAAATGTCATTTCTTTGTGTTGTAAATTCTAATTATTCATAGTAAATAAATTAGTGATACTCTTTTATTCCTTTAAGCAATGCAGAAGCTTGAAGTAATCGTACAACTGGCAAAAATTAGGAGTTCCCAAAAAGGGAAGTAAAACTTCATTCTTCACATTCCAGTAGACTTAAAAAGGGGTCCATTAACACTAACGGGGAAAGGGCCAGTGACCTAGAACTTTACTTATGGTCCAAAACTATTAATGAAGTCTGAAGAATAAGGAGTAATGGGTATTCAAAATCCCAACTCCTGTGATGTAGCAGGAGAATGAATAAGCTGTGCTCTAATTTACTCTGACATGCAGCACATCATGGCTGCAGAAGCAGTATGTTACAACAGACCATCTTTCAGGAGTCACATTCTTGGGAAACAGCCGATTCCCGGGGATTCCCACACAACCTTTAGTTTAATAGCAAAATACCTTAGAAACAAACGACATATCTTACATACAAGTCATGAAGAAAGAAAAAGAGTTGAGGGGGAAAGAACAGGCTATTTAGCCTTACTTGAGGCAAGAATAAAATCAAGTGGACTTTATGACCACTCTAACATTATGATTATTATTGAGCTTTATCCCATCTGTAAATTTTAAATTAAGGACATCACAGTCATTCAGTACTGGAAGACAGAGACAATTTTAATGTGTTCCTTGAAAAATTCCCTTGAAAAACTGTCAAAAGAAAAGGCTTTTCAGCATCTCAATAGACAGCTCTTGTTCCCTGGAGCATTTTATAGACAAATAAAAGCATTATATAAACCAGTATTAAAATGACAAAATTATTTTGAGCTTTCCTCAGACTTACTCAGATTTGGGCTCCACAACTAAATCAAGCACTTTATTCACAAACCAGCTGTTCCGCACCATTCTGATTAGCAAAGCAAAGAGAGAGTTTATTTTCGCATTATCCATAAACAAGTTTAATAACAGCATGACTAAAGAGTCAAATCAAAATCAAAGGAAGAAACCCATTTTTCAACCTAGAAACTAAGAAGAGCATCACCAAAAAGTACATATCTGAGGATTCACATTGCCCATTAAGGGAAGCTTCAAAAACCCAATAAATTTCATTGGACATACAATTTAGAATTTGGCTTTCTGAATGGAAACCAAGGAAATAAAATAACATACTTGAAAAGTATGCCAAGTTAAGCCAAGTTATTCACAAACAGTAGTATCATTCAGCTTTCAGAACCATCCTGCAAAGAAAAACACCATGCAAAGCACTCTATCACTAAATGTATCTTAAAAAGAACATATATATTCTTCTTACAATAGCGAGGTAAGGACTTTCTTATGAGCACAAAGGCAGCACATAGTTTTTTATAAAAGCAAGCACTATCAGATGATTAAGATATTGGAATCAACTTGAAAAATTATTAAATTTTTCTATTAGTCAGAATAAACTTAAATTTTAAATAAATAAACTTAAATATTAAAAATAAATTTAATGCTGTTTTCACATTGAAAATTAATCTATCTGTAACTGCAGAACAGATACATTTGTATGTGTATTCCATAATTCACCAAGACTATGAATCTCCTAGAAAGCTCTTGTAAGCAGTACCTGAATTCTTTAAAATAATACAAATATGAGAATACATATCTATCCAAATAAGCACTGAGTATTTTTATTACTAAAAATACTTCTGTTTCAACTAAAATGCTTCAGGTTAAAGAATAAGGAACAACCTAAAAAATATTTCCTACTTAGAATTACTGCATTAGGGGTATCATTTGTGGATTCATATTGATTTCATTTTTTGAAAAAACAGCTGAATTAAGGTCCCTAGGTCCCTGAAATATTTGGAAAG
Organism: Poecile atricapillus; assembly: GCF_030490865.1. NCBI lineage: Eukaryota > Metazoa > Chordata > Aves > Passeriformes > Paridae > Poecile > Poecile atricapillus. The sequence continues at coordinate 37,450,032 of NC_081289.1, read as the reverse complement.
AAAAGGATCTGAGAAAAATGTAAGCTTTTACTAGCTTCTGAAGAAGTTACCTTGAGAAATAGGTAACTCTTCCTTTGTTTCTTAGTCCTTAATAAAAAACAACACACACTCTCTGATCTGTGTCTGATGACCAGTAACTAAGGAGAACCAACAAAAAGACACTTCTCTCAGATATGCTGCAGCTCACTTACAACAGCAACTAAGAAAACCAACAAAAATAATAAGCAATGTTTTATACTCCATTTACTCCTATTTGAACATGATTGAAGTACCGAATCAGAGTAATTTCTGAAACTAGGAAATGAAGTAAACAGTGGGAAAAGAAGCTAGAGGGTTTTTAGAGCAAGAGCACACGAAGAAGAAGGGCTTGTTCAGCCTGCTAAAGAGGAAGTCAAGGAGCAATTTAATAGCAAGCTCGATCTGAAGGTTAGTTACAAAGATGATGGGAGCCAGGCTGTTCGCAGAAACAGCAGATGATAAAGCAAAGCGTACAAAATGCACCAACTGGATACTAGGAACAATATTTCAGTAAGAGAGCAGCAGCACAGCACTGGGTCAGGTTACTCAGAGACAGTTGGAGAAACATCCTTAAAGGTTTTCAAGCTTCAGGAAGACAAAGTCAAGGCTGACCAGATCCAGGGCTGCTCAAAGTACTGCTCTGAGACTTCCAAAGGCCTCCTCCATTCAATATTTCCATGCATTTACAGAGCCAGGAGGGCTGCTTTATTTATTTTTCATATGCTGTCACCCACTTTCCCCCAAAGTGGAAATCTCAGGGACCACTTGGATTTTATTTTTCTTACATTTGGGCAACAATGAGATCAATACTGCCTTTTTGAGATGATTGAGGCAAAATGTTCTGTAATTCAAAGCTCTGTGTAAAGAAGCATTCAGGCACAAGTCCAAAGATGCATCTAAAAAAATGTGCAGAAGCAAACAACTTGGAAAAAAGAAGTCCACACAAACAAATAATCAGATGCATTTGAAAAGTTCTCCTAAAATATCCAAAGGAAAATCTTTTAAAATCCAAAGTTTATGGTTTTGAAACAGCCAATTGATTCTCTATTATTCATTAGGGGAAAGAAGAAAGATGGACTGCTTAAATTGCACACATTTTTCTGGATAGAAGTATACTTCTTCCTGCAACATTTCCTAAAGTTACCCATGTCCAAAAAGTGAGCTTCCCTATCCAAATGTACTTTTACTGCTTCACTGTTCTAACTCTTACTCTACTGGCTACATAAACAGATATATAGTAAAGTCACAACTCACACCACACACTATATGACAAAGATTTTATATATATATATATATATATGGATTATATATATATTATATATAAAAATAATTATATATTATTTGGAACGCAAAGGCATTCCAAATGCATCAAATCCAATAAAGGTCAGCTTTGTGATCTGATAGTTCACTGAAATCAAATCAAAATTGCCAAGATCAGAAATCTCTCTCCCTGCCATGAATTATTTTCTGCTCCTTTCTCTTGGTGCATTCACTTACACTGCATTTCCTTCTGGTGCGTATCAGTTGGATCATCTCATTTTTTGGCCTTTTGTTATGCAATCTGTAGCTATAATAATAATTATATAATAGTAATAATAATTATATAATAGTAATAATAATTACTGAGAGCGGCAACTTTCTCAGATTTAAGGAGAAGACGAAATCTCAAGAGGATTCCCCAACCTTCCCCCTTCGATATGAAAGGGCTATTTGATGAAAGCAAGTAAACTTACAATAAATAACTACAGTAAGCAGTGGCTGTACTGATAAAGGCTATGCTGGAAATCAGTATTTGAGCAAAATTAGAAACCAAAGACAAAAATAATGAAATTTTCTAACCAGTTCATAGCAGTGTAAAAATAAAATCAGTAAAGTTTGACTTGGAAATTAAGGCTGCCTTCAAATTAAGCTCAAGTGAAAAAAGCACACCCTTGAGTATATTTTAATTTTATTCAGTTCTCAAAACAAACCACACTTGGTCCTCCTCCCCTCACATCTGGAAGTGATGCACCCATTTCTGGTACTGTACTGTACCAGCAGATATAGCACAGAGATTGCAGTGTATAAACTTCACACCTTTTCCTCTAGCTCTTTACTGTCAAGAGACAACAATCAAGCAGTTTCTATGGGGACTAAACAGGCAGCTGCCAAATGTCTGAAATGCGTAAGCAGGCAAAACAATTCCTTCTGCCTCATCACAGGCCCATTTAAGTACCTTGCAGCAAAAGGCACTTAAAACAAAAATTCACAAGTCTTCATTTAGCTCTATGGTTCTCTTTCCAAATCCTTTAAAACAGTTGAGTGGAAATCGTTCCCTCTTGTTATCTTTGGTCCAGGTTTTGGCTCTGTCGAATCATGACATACACACAACAAGTAAACTGCTCCAACACAGTAGCAACACGACTGTATGGACTGAATTCCTGGCAAGTTCTTTGAATCCTGGGTCAGTTGATTACAACAGCAGATATCTACTTATATTTCAACAAGAACTGACTCAACCACCATCTTCAAGTTCAACACCCCCTAAAAATCAAGGGATTCAATCCAACTGTGTATAAAACACTCTGACTACTAGATTAAATATTTAGAGGACAGGATTATGTTCTGAACAATAAAAAGAGCCTTCTGGAGATAGATGGCTTTTTACAAATCCACCTTTCAAGGACAGCTCCATCTTTTGAAGAGGATTGGTCTTGAAAGTAAAAAGCACTCATCTATGAACTCATTTAAATTATAAGCAGCAAATGCATTTAAGCAGAAAATAAGCACATTCTTGCAAAGCTTCCCAATTTAAAAAAAGTACAAAAAACTAAACATCCATGATCACATTTCCGCAGACTTTCAAGGGTGTTAAAACACTTGACAAATAGTAAGAACAAACAAAAAAATCATTCAAGCAGCAGCAAATGCTAATTTTGTTCAAAACCATACCATTCCACAACTAGTAAAATTGTTTTTAAATTGAAAAGCAAAATACACACATCACACTTTTTCATCCCAACACCACCAGTTCTGAGATCCCGTGTAACACATGGTCTGCCCTGGGTGAAGTATATTTAAGTATCTGCAAATTACCCCCCTCCCTCTTGCCACATTCCCTTCTTCCCCTCCTCACTTTTTCAACTAATACTTTGACATTACTGGCCTCACTAAACTCAATCCTGCAAATTCCTGACATTCATGTCTTCTTAATCTGAAACGTAACTTGAGGAGGTGGTTAACATTTGACCTTTGCTCTACCTCAGACATACCTGGAGACACAAAAAAAAGTCCAAGGCATGCAATGTGCATTCACAGCCTGAAAGGATGTTTTATTTTAAAGTTCTCAGCAAAGAATCTTTAAAAAACACCAATCCATTAAAACTCCAAAAGATAATTTAATAAAAAATTTCCCTACAAGCACAGACCTTTGCATAAACATTACAAACTTGTACCAAGAATAAAAACATGAAGAAATAAATAAGATTAGAAGTATATACCCAAGAGTTATGGTGAAATTAAGAATTAAACAGATACCACAACTAATGAAAACAATCTCATTTAATTAAACTGGATACTGAACTAGAGAATGAACAACAATAAACCATATATTGATTACAGAAGTGGACATGGTACATAACAGGCTATTCAAAAAATTAGTCAGAAACAAATGACTAAGAAAAATGGAGGATAAGGCTACAAAACAAACCAGAAATAAAGCAACCAGGTATTTTGCAAAATAGAAGATCAACCTGTGCTCTAAATGAAGCCAAACAAAGGCTCAAATACCTCTACACCTTTCTTTTTTCATCTTTAAGATGAAGTTTTAAAACTGAACTCTAAAAGATTATTCTAGCTTTTATCCACCATCCTACTTTCCTTCATTATACACTCACACAAAAGGACTTGTGAAGATCGTTACTATGCTTTAAATGGGTGTACTTTTAGTGAGGTTTTTCATTGTTGTACTTTGGGAAATGGATTTGCTACAAATTAAATACTCTCAGTGATCAGTAAGAAATGTTGCATTGGTATAACACGTTTTTACCTCAAATGAACTTATCAGGCATATAGGCTTCACATCCTTTCACCTCTTAATTGCTGGAGTACACTACCTCCAGTATCTGGCGGTGCCAGAATTTTGAGGGAAGAAAGAAAAGCAAGGGTTGGAATACCAGGTTGGAATACAAACATGATTGTTTCATGAGCCAGTGTCTCTTTGCTAGAATACAGTCCCCATTTTCTGTTATCTCTATCTGCTTCAGGCATTTTGTTTGTCATACAGTTAAGGCATGACCGAACATGCCATTCTGAGACTGTTCTTGTTAAATAAAACCTGTGGCTACCACTGATAAATGGAATGTCCTCTTACAGACATGATGTATGCCACCTAAAATTTTAGCCAAGTTGTTAAGTCAAAACTTAGTCAAGTTCTTAGAAGTAAAAAAGTGAGAAAAAAAAAGTGATTTCATTTGTTCTTCAGAAATTTTCATTTTCAGTTACAGTTGCACCTTTCAAATCAACTTGTATCAGTAGTTGCTAACACATGAAAACACTGACCTAGAAAATTCATTATTTTCTCAACTCTAAAATATTTCAAGAAATGTATTTCCATAACTACAAACCAAGTAAACTGCAAAACCTTTGTTTTCAAACAAGCTTTCTCTATATGTAAAATAAAAAAGGAGCAGACAGAAGACATTATAGTCCTCTTTGGAAGGGCTGGAACATACTTTTCTTTCTTCCTTCTGACACTCAAATCCTGCTGCTCTATTTACTCTTTGTCATGTGCTCACCTCTGTTTTCCAATACAAGTTTTGTCTATCCCATACTCATTTTGGCAGTGTTGTGGAAAATGAAGAGAGAATCCAGCCACACAGTCACTGCAGATTTAGAACTTATGCAACCCTGCCTGGTTTTTCCCAGTATTCTCCAAAAAAGTTTATCTCAGTCCCCAGATTATGAAGAAATGCAAAAAGTTTTATAAATACCACCTCATATGCAAGCACTGCATATGAAATGCATCCAAGAGACCAAATAATTAAAACAAAATTAAGATAAAAACAAACCAATCAACAGCACAATAGAAAATCACCTCTGTTTAGTGGCCTGCTTTTTGTTTATCATGATCATCAATTCTCCCCAGACACACCAACAAAACTGTCTCTTCTAAACTGTATCTATAGTTAGCTATCTTTCCTTATATCTATTTTTTAGAATATCAGGACATTTGTCATCTTTGTTGAAGTTCTGTAACATATTACAGGATAGACACATCTTGATTTTATCCTTCAGTTTAGCCTTTTTTTGTTATTTACTATGACTTCAGTAAATCTACTAAATTGCTCCTCACTTTCTGCCTCAGGCTAAAAAAACCCAAGCATATTTAAAGAAAGATTTTTACAGGCGTATTTTAAAGGGACAGAAACCATTCCAGTTTGCCAAAGTGGTACAAAAGCTGTTCTTTTTAATATTGCTCCTTCCAGAGATCTGATAGACCTCAAGCACATGCACCATTGCACAATCTGCACTGATTTAAAAACAACTGTATTTATGCAATGTAGTGGCAAGCCCACCAAGCACTCTTAGAAGTGGGAAGCAACACTGACATCCAAAGGTCTGAGAGTCAGCTTGAACATCACTGTATCCCATTTGCACATCAACATTTTACATTATTTCCAGATGGAGTCAGGTAAGGTCAGCATGATTTATTAACCATAAGTTAAGCCGTGCACAAGCACCATCCAGGTCCTTCCACATTGATCCAAGGACGATCTCAAAACAGAACAGCTATTCTCAACCTCAATTAATAAACTGCAGCACCTAAATACAGAGCTGTAGGGATGCTTACACTCATCACAAAGGAATACATATTAACTGATAACTTGTACAATGTAGGTAATCCAGGCTTCAGATCTCATTTTCCAGTCTCTGCTCAGGCCAGCAGTAAGTGATGAAAGCTTTAGAACATAAAAACATGCAAACAACATCCAGATCATTCTAAATAAATAGACCACAATATTCCCATTTCCAAATTCTTGGTTTGATTCTGAAATATTCTTGTATCTCATAAAAAATTTAATATGCTATGAGAAGTGCATTTTTTGTATTGAGCTGCTTAGCAACACCTGCATTCAAATAGCCTCTGGGTAACTTTGACAAAAACTGATTTGACATCTGACAAGCTCCATTTTTTTTAGAATGAAATGGGATATATTAAAACACCTATTTATGTTTTAGACTAAAGAAGATTGTCAGATAAGGAGATGCACCTCAGTTTCTGCCTTAGGCTAAAAATAGCTTCTGTATTTTGCTGTAGAAGTCACCTGCCTGAGGTGCAGTATTTTACACAAGGTAATTACAATGCACATCATCTTCAAGAGAATACAAGGTAGCTTTATGTGCACTCACTGTACAAGTTTCATTAATTTTTAGCTTATTTCTATTTTCACAAAATTACCTTTAGTGTTTCTATGTCTTTCTAGCCATTAAGAAGTACTACAGACTTTGTCCTTTTTCAATTCTATTAGTAATGGATCAAAAGAGTAGAGAAATAGGCTGAATGGGAAATTCTTTGACAGATGTGTTAGGACCAACAAAATTCTAGTTATGCCATTCAGGAGTGTCTGAATGCAGGTACCTAAATATTTGGTTGTCAAGTGCAGGTCCCTAATTTAATTGCTAAGAATGCTCAAAGTGCCCAATTCCAATATACTTCATTGGAATGCTTTATCAGAGTACTTAACACACCAAATATATGCTTTTTAAACATTTGGTTGCAGAATTCCAAATCTGCAAACTACCACATTTTTGAGATTACTAGTCTTTACTACCTTTGTGAAAGAAATGTGACCATTTTCTAGCTCAAACATCTTGAAAAACAAATGACAATATTAATGACAAATCATTAACTAATAATTTAAGCTCCAAACAGATTTTTTACCTCTTCCCAGCATAATACAGCATAAATTAATGCAATTTAAAATGTGAAAAAAAAAAAATAACGTGGACCATCTCAATTTTTCTAAAAGAATAAAACCAAAGGACTGCTCTGTCAAATGGCTCTACATTCAGTTTTTAAATATTTCAGCATTTCTAAGCATTTTTCAGACATTTTTAGCTTTTGTCTAATTGAAATGACAATGTCATACAATCGTCCTTTGAAGTACCACATTACAGACCCACACACAAAATCTTTCATCTTGGAGTTGGTACATTAATTTAAAGAGAACTTTTTACAAAAGGACCTCAGATCTTTTATAGGAAGGAAAAAATGGTAACCTTAAGTATGGCTGTCTAAAAGACAGAAGTTAAACAACTCATTTAGCACAGGTCAAAAATATAATTTTCTACAGGACCAAGTACTTCCATGCTCCACTCCAATTTCCACATTTCAGAAAACCTAGATCTTTACTCAAAACACATCTTACTCAAAACTACTCCTCAGAAGGAAACAAACTACAAAGACAAGCTTTTGACTTTGTGTTCTAGAGGCACCTGTAGCAGCTACCAGCTTCAGGAAAAAATACAAATCATTAAATAGTAACTGTGAAAAAATAATAGTTACTAAACCAGTACAAAGAACAGAGCAGTCATGTATGGAATCTTTGTTGGGTTCTACATTGTGAAGAATGCATATTATACAAGACAAAATGAGGAGAGTTGATCAGTTAACAGAGGTATGAGTAAGGTACTGCTAAGTACTGTTTTCTGACCAGAGATCAATATGACTTTTCATATCAGGCTTGCTGAAAATATGAAGTCATGGTCCTACTTCAGATTGGATGCAGTCTATAAAAGTTAATAAGCCTCATCACCGTGAATAAAAACTACACACTCTCCATCTCAATCTCAGAGTAACAGTCTGGGACACAGACTACAAGCACAACTGCTGCCAAACTTCAAACAACTAAGGTTAATAAGGCACTGGCAGAGTTCTGGCTGGGCAAAGCACTGCTTAATTGATAAATATTAATAATAACTTCTAGTTCAACCTGTAAAGACAAAGTGTATGGAAGAAATTGAAATTATACTTTGTATCACTGATTACTCTGTTCATTGCATCTTGGAAGAAGTATTCAGATTAAATTTGTTCTAAGAGCAGACTAAGAGTTCCTAGAGCTCTTTTGAAATAGCTAATAAGAAATCTTGTTATACGACCTATTTCTGCCAGCTAAAGACTGTCTAGATTGTTGCTCTTCCAGAACAACAAATCCATCTTTTTTCCAACTGTCCTAGGCAGACACCAAGTATAGGCCTAAGCTTTTTGCAGCAGTGCACGGCAGGAGACAATGGATGTAAACTTGAAGGACAGACTGAAAGAAAGGAAAACACTTTCATCTCAAGGACAGTCATGTCCTGGTAGCATTGCCCAAAGAAGCTGTGAATCCTTGGAGATTTTCAAGATCTGACTGGATGCAACAAGGTTGAATTAAAGACACCCAGAGGTTCCTTTCAACCTTAATTACACTTAGATTCAATACCTACACAAAGAAAATACCCAGCACTGCCCTGGACTACACTTCCACAAGTCTCTCATCTAAAAACTTCTGACTTAAGAGATTCACTTACTTAGGTTTCAGATCAAGAAAATCAATGAAATCCTGCATAACACACTGTATGAAGCCCATACCTACCACTGTTTTTTGGTTGGTTGGTTGGTTTTTTGGGGTTGATTTGTTTTGGCTTTTTGTATTTTTGTTTCAAGGTGAGTACCTGTTGAGAGTTAAGATAGGTAAAAATTGCAGATGGCATGGTATTACTTTTGTTTCTCTGAAGTTTTGGGGTGGGTTTTTTTGGTTAATTCCTTTTTTTAAGCTTACCTTAAGTCAGGATGATGTTCTTTTATTTTGTATCAAAAACAGCTCCATCTAAGATGATGTGATAATTACATGGTAAGACTATACAACAGAGTTGAATGGAGAGACCTAAGAGACCTAAATGTTCCATTCAGCTCTTCATAGCAACATGCAAGCAGATCAAATACAGTAAAATCCTGAAATAAAACATCAAGGTTGTGGTTTTTATTTTCATTTCCCATGACCTTGTGTAGAACAGAAAATAAGTCATCCACTTAGTCTTTCAATCTAAATTCTTTAAATACCTAACTCCAGCTTGGAGGGAAAAAAAGTTGCAGAGAAAACCACACATGAGTTTACATACATGTAATGAATGTAAACGATATATAGTTTGAAGAACTCAGTACAAATTTGTATGGAACTAATCAACAGTGGCTCTTCCGACTTGTCCTTGACCAGGATCCCAGGTCCTTTTCCACAGGGCTGCTCTCCAGTGTTACACAGTCTGTCTGTACATCCAAGGCTGTCCCACCCCATGTGCAGAATCCAGCACTTGTCATTTTCAAACTTCACAGGGTTGGTGATTGCCCAGCCCCTATATTTGTCAAAGTCGTTCTGCCTTCATGGCAATCAACAGCTCCTCCTAACTCAGTGCCTTCAGCAAACTGACTTAGCATTCCTTCAAGTCCTGTGTCCAAGTCATTTATGAAGATGCTGAAGAGCACAGGGCTGAGGACAGAGCCCTGCAGAGCCTCACTAGTGACAGGTCACCAGCCTAACCCACAAAACCCTTTGCTCACAGCTGCTCACCCACTGCGTGACATGTTTATCCAGCTGTGTGCTGGACATTTTGTCCAGAGGATCCTGTGACATTATGGAAAGCTTTATTGAAATCCAAAAAGATAACAACTGGCATCCACTGACCAACTGGGGAGTCGCCTTGTCAAAAAAGGAAATTAAGTTTGAAAAGCAGGACTTGCCCCTCATGAACCTGTGCTGTGATCAATGACTGCATTGTCCTTCAGATGTTTCTCAATAACTCCCAACATAATCCTCTCCATAATTTTACCAGGAACTGAAGTGAGACTGAGAGACCTGTGGTTATCTTTCTGGTCCTTCTGGAAAATTGGGGCATTTGTCAAGTTCCAGTTGATTTGGACCTTTTCAGATTCCTGAGGTCATTCAAGAATCATCAAGAGAGGTCTTGTGATGACATCAGCCAGCTCTTGATGCCTTGGATGAACTCCATCAGGTTTTATAGATTTTGAGGGATTCAGCTGAAGAAGCAAATCCTGTACAAGATTGGTAAACTCCCAGTGAATCCCATTCTCACAGTCGTGGATCTCCAGCTCAGGGTACTGGGACTCCAAGAGGCCACCACCACTGTCGAAGACTGAAGTGAAGAAACCATTAAATGTCTCTGCTCTGTCTACATTCCAGTGTGTGAGGTGACCATCCTCATCATATATATTATTTCTGCACTGACTTTTGCTATTAACATATTTTAAATAGCCCTTTTTACTGTCTCACACAGTTCTGACCAGCTTCAATTCTGACTGAGATTTAGCTACACAAATTTTCTCCTCACAGAGGTGAAACAGCATCTTTATGATCCTCCCATATCAATGAACATTGCTTCCACTGGGCATACACTTTCCTTTTTGCCTTAGCTGCAGAAGATCCCTGCTCAGACAAGTCAGCCTTTTATCTCACATGCTTGACTTCCAACATTTCCAAATTACCTGCTCCTGTACTCTTAGAAGGTGGTACTTAAGTACCAGTACTGATAGACCACAGCACCTCCAAAAGCACCTTCTCAAGGGACCTTACTCACCAGTAGTTCCCTGAGCAGCCTGAAGTCTGCTCTCCTCATGTCCATTTTAAACTTAATGGTCACTATGGCCAAGACAGCCACCAGTCACTCCACTCCACTCACAAGCCCTCTCTGAGGAAGGCAACAAATCAAGAAGGGCACCTTTCCTAGACAACTCCCTTAGCATCTATCTCAAGAAGTTACCATCCAGGTACTCTAAAAATCTTCTGAACCTGTTTGTACCAGCTGTGTGGTGCTCCCAGTTAACATTTGGCAAACTGAGGTCATCCCATTAGAACAAGGGTGGCTGATTTATAGATCTCCTTTAGCTCCTTAAAGGATAATTCATCAGTGCTGTCCTGGCTGGGCTGCCTACAGAAGATTTCCACAATTAAGTTTGTCCCTTAAGCCTTAGTAGCTCTAACTGTGCCATTGCTAATTCCAAGCTCCATACATTCCAGCCCCTCTATTACCCACATCACCTTCCCTGCCTATCTCTCCTGCGGAGCCTGTAATTGTCCATTGTAACACAGCAGTCACAGGACTCATCCCACCAGGTTTCACTTATGGCCCTGATGCCACATCTCTGGGACTACAAAAGCTCCTCTTGCTGTGTGCATCAGTGTAGGAACGTTTCAAGTGCAGCTCATTGTAGCAGCACCTCCTGGGGATGACTGGAGGACCTTATGAGCATGCAGCCCATCAAATTTTGCCATGCAGTTCCTGGTTTTCCCCCAGGCTTGCCAGTGATAAGCAACAGGATGGGCACACCAGGCTTGGAAGGTACACACATAGTGATTTAGAAGCTGCTACATGGATTCTGGGATTGAAAGTTTTCCAGACTTTTAAGTTTATTAAAAACTTAGTTGTGATTGATTTTTTGGCCAAATAACTTCCAGTACCTAGCTATGTCAGGATATTAAAGCATACTCTTAAACAAAATAAAGCTTAAAAAAATAAAGATAAGCTTACCATGTGCTAAAAGAAGATGGAAAGAAGAAAAGATGCCTTTTGAACAGGTATTGTCAAGAGACTTGGTAAAATCAGAGTTCACAAAGGTATTAACTGCAAAACAAACTGGATACAAACAATCTCAATACAATTCTTTTATGGAACCTGAAAATGCTTGTATTCACCGTGACACATCTGAAGGAAGAACCATAAATAGAATCCTAGTAAGAGGTGTTCACTAGACAAAGCCATCAGGAGAATGGTCTAACCTATCATGAATGATTGTCCAGGTCAAATAAATGTATTTCAGACTTCCATTATAACACTGCTACATATGCCTGAATGGTATGGGTGTCATGCAGGTGTTTTTCTAGTACTTTGAACAACCACTTATTCAGGCTCTTTTTTCCCCCAACACGTACAAAAAGAAACAAGTTGTTTTACAATACAACAGATGTTAGACAATGGAAAGACACTACCTCATTGATCTCAAGATATAACATGAAGGCACTTTAATCCTCAGGTATGGAATCACTAAGAAAGATAATGCTGAAGGCAAACTTCTAATCAAAAGAGCTCAACAGCTAGTACAGGATTCCACTCCTCTCTCTAGTTTCCAGCCATTCAGAGAAGGATTTCAATTCCTTTACAACACACAGAGTAATTGCTATGCCTGACACATGTAGCACTTAGTCTCCTCAGCTGAGCACACTGGACCTCTCTAGTAGCAGGAACTCTCTTTCCCCACAGAAAGCACGCCCTGCTCTGCCTACTCCCAAGGCTGTTGTTCAGTACAACACTATCAAGCACCACGTATGCAGTGCCTTCTGAACACACAGGCAGACTCCTGACAGGAAGCAATCAGTGAGGTTACAAGAAGTTATATCCTTACTGCTGTTCATGAGACAAGAGATGAGCACAGACTGGCTGAACATCCTTTGTAGAGTCCGTATTTTAATCGCTTCCACCTTTCACTCCAGTATTTCCCACAAACAGGTCAGGAGACTGTTGTGTTTTGGGTCTGGCAGCCTCAGGTACAAAATACACAGAGCACTGTTCCTTACACCTTGTAAAATCATTCATCACCCTGTTATTAACAAAAGAACACTTCCCAACTTAGATGACTTCCATCTGGTTAAGTAAAAATGTAAACTTTATCTATACTGCATGCATTACATAAAACCCAGCTAGATAACTGTCCTTCCTAAATGAGACAAGATTTTGATTACACATATACCATTTTAAAAAAGTAACCATAAAAATACTTGTTATTCTCCTTTCTGGAGTTCATGGAAAAAAACAAAACACCTTACTCACATAGCTATACCTGCATAATCCTCAAATGTAAAGTTACAGGAACTAAAGCTGCAGTTTCACCAGTGCAGTCTGATCTGATTGGAGCCAGACATAATTATTATAATACAAAACCTAAGTCTCACCCTATATATGGATCCTCACAAAGCACTGTGAGTGAATAATGGGAACTGTGTGTTTCTTAAATAGGCACTAGCACAACTGTATATGAGAAAAAAGCTGCAAGTAAACTCAACACCTGCATCAAGTGAGCACCTGCAAACAGAGAAACACATTCTAAACATAACTAAAAATGGTTATAAAATTTAATATTTAAGGAAGGAAACATACACAGTAATGATAATTGCATATAATTCAGTTACCTTTTACAACCTGAAGAATTGTTATGAATCAACAAAACCCAAATCCCATAGCACTTACTATTTAGAGCAAATCCAACTTTCAAGAAACTACTTCACGACTGCTGAAAAGAAGAACAGTGTCTCCAAAGCCATTTTCAAAAGTCACCATTACTCAGATAAGCACTAGTGCTGAGAAGGTAAAAACCAGCCTTTACTTTTATCAAGGTGGTCTCTAAATACTAAGCACTGTCAACTGCCAACCTGTCACCATCTGTTTTCACAGCTTCCACTGTAGTTTCTGCCCTCTATCAACGTTTATACAAAATACACTGAAGAGACAGAACTCTTTAAGAACTGGCCCTATTACCTTCCCATTGAACAGGAGAGGAATTAATCATTAATGAGTAATCTCCTAACATTTTTCATGCCAGTTTCAAGATAACTGAGACAACACAAACTCTTCATATTCTGCCACCTTTCCTATCAATAAATTCTACAGCTGCATTGCAAATGAAATTAAATCCTAATTCTTTGGGGCAAAACCTATTTTTGTATTCGATTTTGGGCAGAAAAGTTTTTAGGCACTTTGTATCTTCTTAGAGTGCATTTTTTTCAACAGGTACCTATTTCAATTTCAGAGGATCTTACTGGTCTCCACCACAGTGGCATGATAATCATCAGAGGGAGATATTCAGCCTAAAATGCCTACTTTGTAGAAAAAAATTACAAAAATTATTTTCTTGAAAAGCAAGACAATGAAACACCCAGGAAAGCTCTAAAATAACATCTCCTGAGAAATAATTTTTAAACATACACCATGAAGAGCTGTAAGTGGTAAAACTCAGTGTGTACTACTACCAAGTCACTATGTACTGCACAGTAAACTACACCTAGCACCTGGTGAGAAAGACAGCAAGAAACTGGAGTGTTCTCCAACAAGCCATCATCTACATCACAGCCTTCTTTTGTCTGAGAACTTCAGCTGACCAGGTTGAATCAATACTTTAAAACATTTTCTCATGACTCTCTGTAGTTGTATGAAAGACATGACAAGCAAACAGTCTGCAAAGCATTAACTGGTAAGTAGGTACTCACATTTGACACTGGAGACTGTTTTTGAAGCTGTTCCCTACCAGGAATGGTCTAGTGTTCCCTAGCTAAACAATTCTTAGGAATGCATGCGGCAATGAATAAAAACATTTAAGAAAGGTTAAATAATGAAAAGAGATAGCTCTGCATAAGTATATGCTGGTAAAAAAACGTAACACTTACTAGTAGCAAGCTTCCCCAATGACACCTTGTACAACTGTTATCTACAGTTATTAAAATTTGACTCCAAAAATGTGATGAAATGCTTAATTGCTAGTTAAGTATAAAGGTACAAGAAGTTTCCAAGAAGCGCCAACACGGGGTGACACTCAGCAAAGTTTAGGCCCTCAAAAGTTTAGGGAGCAGGTGAGAACTTGTTTCTCAATGCCTAAATATGTTGCCCTTAATAAACAAAGATACCCTTAAAAATGCAGCAAATTCAAACACAGGATTCTAATGGCTGCTGAGCAAGGAATGTGTTTTCCTGGAAAGCAAGACAGATTTTGAGTAATACTTTAACAAAACAAACAGAAACCCCAACCACCACCAAACTAGCAAACTCCAAACCACACCACCCAAAAACTACCACAGGAACAGTAGTTCAAAAAACTAGTTCAAAGAATTAGGACATTAGCCTCAAAGTGCAAAAAGAAACCCACCGCTCAAAACCAAGCAACCAAAGAGAGTACAACTAGGGACAGGGTACACAACAGAGACCCCTAAAACATCACGTCATACAACCCCTGCTGCAATGTGCAAAACCATTATTGGCTGGGCTAGGAGGAGTTCAATTAGAGAAGTAAAGATGCAGCATTTTAAGGTTCCTATAAAAGGCACAAAAGGCAAGTATTTAAGGGGGAAGTCCATGTAAAACAAACAAGGTGCAGTCTATGAGGCTTGCACACTCTGAAAAAAAACCCTAAAAAGAACTCACTTGTATTCACCACTTTACAAAACAATGATACTGAAGACCTATGCCAAAACCCTTTACCTAAAACTAAAGAGTTTGCAATTGTTCTCAAAACCCACAGTTATAAAGATTTCTATTCTTCCTGAAACTCATTTCTCAGCCTTCTAAGACCACCTCACATGAAAGTGTGTGCTGTGAAACTGCCTAGGATGTCAGAAGCAAGGGTTAGTAACTTCAGGTGTGAAGAACACAATTTAACCTTCTCCTGCTGCTTCAGAAAGATCTTCAATTGTCTCAAGTTACTTTGATAATCAATATTAACCAAAAGAAACACAAGGTTTTTTTCTACAAAAATATAGTGATCAGAAATACTAGTGCAAAACTGTAGACAGAAATCCAACTCTGTTCAAAGTTTCCTGTGGCCTTTCTTCTTAACTGCAAAACAAGCTAAAAGCTTAGTTATCATTCTTCTGAATTCCTCTAGGAGTATTACAAATCAATGCCAGATTTTTATACTAGTAGCAAACCACAGAGGACAGTTGTGCTGGCTGATAAAAATATCTTCCTCTGCCTCAAAAAAATGCTCTGTAAACCACTACATTTTTTCCAGTGCAGGAAATTCTTCTGTGTTCCAAACTGAATAATATTTACACCTGAACATCTATTCCAAGCTGATAAATCAATTTTCTCTCATTACTACTGTTTTGACCATATTGTAACAGGCATGTGTCTCAGCTCCAAAAGCTTCGAGATTACTCTCTGTCGACAAGAAGCTACTTAAAAAAAAAAAAAAAAAAAAAAAAAAAGGAAAAAGCCGCAAGTTATGACAGGTCTTACTTATTTAGGATAAATGACACCTCATCTTTCGGTCGCTTGGGATGCCGCCCTGCCGCGACCCCCGCACGGCCCGTCCGCCAGGCGCGGCCGGCGCTGCTGCTGCCGCCCGCAGTGCGGGGAGAGCGCTTCGCCCCCTCGGCGGCCGCCCCCTCGTCCCCGCTCACCTCGGCGGCCGGGATGTTCACCACACCTGTCGACCTCCTCTTCTCCCTCAGCTTCCTCTTCTCGATCTGCCCCTTCCCCTTCCTGGAGCTGGGGCCCGAGCTCTTTCCCTTGGCGGCCAGCTTCTCCTCGCCCTCGGGGGAGCCCGGTGCGACGGCGGGCTCGGCCCCGCGGCTCCCGGCGAGTGCCGGCGGCGGCTCCTTGGCGGGGGCGGCGCGGCCCAGGCTGGCGCTGGCGAGGCCGAGGCAGTTCAGCGCCCCGCCGGCGGGGGGCACAGCGCGCTCGGGGGGCAGGCTGGTGCTGTTGTTGTTCAGCTCGGCCGAGGGGCCGCCCCCCGCAGGACGGGGCTCCCCCCCGCCCGGGGCGCCCGGGGCTGGCGGTGCCTGCTTCGCCCGCATCTTCTCCCGCTTGGCTTTCCATTCCTCCAGAAAGTCCGTGGTGCTGCCCCCGGCGCTGCGGTAGCCGCCGGTCGCCATGTTCCCGGCGGGCTGGACGGCGAGAGCGCCCCACCAGCACCGCTGCCGCCGCCCGCCCCGAGGCGGCTCTGCTGCCGCCCGGAGAGGAGAGGTCCCGGCGGGTCGGGCGGGAGAGACGGGGGCGGGGAGAGAGGCTCGGAGAAGCACAAACACCCTGGAGAGAAACAAAGGGGGGGGGGGACATGAGCCGACCCGCCGCGCTGCCCATCCCCGTCCCGCCGCCCCGCGAACTCCCCGGGAAGCCCCAGGAGACGGGTCTCCATCACCGCCCGCCCTCGCACGCTCAGCTCCCACGGCTCGGACCGCGCCGCCCGGCCCCGGCACGGCGCCCCTCGCTCCCCGGGGCTCCCCTCAGCGCGGGGCAGCCCGGCGGCACCCGCCTCCTCCTCCTCCGCCCGCCCGCTGCGGCCACGACGGCCGCGCAGCGCCGTCCCTCGCCCCGGGCCATCGGGTGCCATCCCCCCGAAGCCGGTGCCATCCCCCCGCCACCAGCTCGCCTGCCCGGGGAGCCGCGTTCCCGCTCGCAGCAGGGCGGGGCGAGCGCGGCCGGCGCTCACCTCCCGCCCGGCGGGGCCGCGGCTCGGGCGCTGCACAGCGCCGGCGGCACCAGGTGAGCGGCACCGCCTCCCGCCGTCCCGGAAGGAGCGCCGCGGCCCCGAGCCTTCCCCAGCTCCCTCCCCTTTCCCCATCGCGGCGCGGACACAGCCGAAGCCAGGGCGGAAACTGCCGAGATAGCCTCGACAATGGGGTGAGGGCGGGGAGGCCCCGCCCGGCCCGGTGCGGGCCGCGACCCCACCGCCAGTGCCCTGGCACCTGCCCCGGGCAGCACCGGCGCGGGAGCGGACACGGACCTCGGCGCTCCCGAGCAGCGGCGGCGAGGGCTGGAGAGGGCGAGGGGCGCCGCGGCAGCAGCGGAGTGGGGATGAGCGGGCCGGGACGCCGCCGGCCCCGGCCGCGCTCCGCTTCCCCGGCGGCTTTAACGAACGGCG
Source organism: Poecile atricapillus (assembly GCF_030490865.1). Lineage (NCBI taxonomy): Eukaryota > Metazoa > Chordata > Aves > Passeriformes > Paridae > Poecile > Poecile atricapillus. The sequence goes on along the minus strand of NC_081289.1, from coordinate 37,432,355 downwards.
GGCGGGGGCTGTCGGAGCCCCGCCAGGAGGGGCCGGAGAAGGCGGTCTGGTGTCACTCCCCTCCGCGGGGGCTTCGCCAAACCCGCCCGCACCTGCCGCAAAGCCTCGGCTGAAGGGCCCCGACGTGCGGCCGCTTCCCGCGGGGCAGGTGCCGGGCGCGGCCCCGGGGCGGAGCGGCGCTGCCCCCGGGGCAAGCCGAGCCGAGCCGAGCAGCCCGTGCAGAGCCCGGCGCTGGCAGCCCGCCGCTCCAGGGGACGGCAGAGCGGCTTGGGCTCGAAGCGTGGTGCCGCCGCTGCGCTGTGCAGCGGGGTCGGGGCACGGTGGGAAAGAGCCCGAGGTCAGTGACTCCCGCAGCAGAATGACTTCCTCTGGGCCGCGCCGGTGCTGGGCAGGCTGCTGCTAGCCTGGTGGAAGTCACTCCCGCGGGCGGAAGGTTGGGAAAGATCCTGTGTTTGCCTGACGAAGCCAGGATTCAAGGGGTTTCCGCCAGTCACGCTGCAAAGACTTGACAGATGTCTCGTTTATAAATAATAACAGCCCTCGGTGGGGAAACCTGACTGGGTTAAATGTTAGGAAAAACGAAAATGCAAGGACCGTGGTGGGAGCACGTGCTATCTGTTGAACAGCTTGTGTAGGTGATAAGATGGGTAAATCTGCACGCAAAACTGAAGCTTCTTTTGGTTTGCCCGAATTCACTGTGGCTTAGTAGCGCCCTGAAAACTGATCGTGGTACTTTTGAAAATCACGGCTTTCAACAGATTTGTGGTTTGCTTAATCCTGCTTTGTTAGTGGTATGCTGGGGAAAGGAGTGCATCGGTGCCACCCTTCCACCTGGCTCAGGACAAGATACAGGCTTATATCGGTCAGAGGAAATCCATATAGCCTGGTTTAACTAACTGAGAGCACATGATCACCTTTCCATCACCTCTTCTCCCTTTTTCAGACTCTTTTCAGTCCTAAATTTGTCCACCTAGTTAATAAAATTCAGTAATACTTCAGAATATAAACTTTGCAAGGGTTTTTGGTTCCTTTTTACAGAAAAAAAAAAAATAAGGTGATGGGGTAAAAAACATCTAGCAAAATGGAGCTCCAAATATCTGCTGCTAGGCTCTGTGCACAATGTAAATAATAGGATTAGTCCATGTAGCCACTTGTGCCTCAAGTAAGTCTCAGCTCCGTTCTCTTTCAAAGCAGTGGACACAATCTCACCCTGCCAACCTTCTCTGCCCTTCTGGTGATAATTCATTTACTTGGACTTTTCACTGAACTCATACCTGATTTCTGCTCTGGTTTGGATTTAGGGGTGTTTTTGGTGTGGTGGTTGGTATTGAAGGGGTGTTTAAATGTTTGTATATGTGGAATTTAAGGTGCAGTTTCATCACTGCAGACAAAACTCTTGTCTTTCAGGCCAAGGGAAAATCCCCAAACAAAACCAGCTTAGTTCAGTGTTGGTTTGGAAAGCTGTAAATAGGCAGAAAAATAGATGGTAAAAACATAGGTCTGCACTAATGCTACTCTTTAATACTCAGCAGTACAAAATTAGTAAAGTTGGTCCTAACAAAAGTTTTGAGTAAGCACTCTCCTGAAGAAAAAACTCTTACCTGCACTCTTATCTGTAGAACTTTTAAATTAGACAAGTACTCAATTGTATTTCTAGAAAATGTAATCTAGAAAACGGATTCCTTATATGATTTATTGTCTTTCCTGTCAGGAAAATTTTTTCCATTTATACAATGAAGAGCTTTTCTTTAGAGAATCATGTAACTGTGACAATAACAGTGTTTCACCCTCATAATTACACACCTTGAGCAGCACAGCTGGCCAAATATTAGGAAAAAAAATCATATTAGAAAGTTGTTACTTACAGCATGTTGTGTACATTGAGAAATGTAACAATGTGTTTTATTTCTTAGGACACCCTTGGTTCTCTGTTACCCCAGGTCATGCCAGCTGTCCCCTGAGCCCTCTCTCTGTGGCAATCTGTAGAAGCTAGCAAGGATTACATGTGCCTGCACTGCTTCACGTCCCTTGTGCCCACTTTTCTTATGTGTAGGAGCTGACATGTCCAGGCTTTAGCTGCATCTACCATTGCTGTTGGATTTTTATCTCTTTACTATAAAAAACATTGTGAGCTTGATTTTATTTTTTTTTTTTTGTTGTTGTTGTTTTTGGTTTTGGGTGGGTTTTTTTGTGCCAAAAAGGTTTGTTTGCCTTATAGTCTGTTATAAATTAACAGAAGTTATGTTGTGGTGAGTGAGGTTGGGCTTAAGTGCCCAATACAAAAATGCTGACTGTCAGATGTTTGCATCTCAATAAGGTTGTCTGTGCTGGAGAGCTTTCAGGGATAAAGTCCCAAATAGTTTAAGTATCACACTGCATGTTTCCCTCTGCCACAAGGGAGAGCAGCTAAATAGCTTGCAAACATTTTAAAACAACACTTTTCTCTGTTTTTACAAAGAAAAAGAAATCTTTAGGATATTCTTAAGTCCTAGAAATACAATTCATTTTATTAGCTACATTTTAAACTGGCGTAATGATAAGGGTCCTTAAGCCTTAAGATATTGGTTTTTATATATCCTGGAATGAGATTCTTCCCTAGAGGTAAAATTACCACCAGGATTGGCTAGGATGATCTTGATCTCCTTTGCCATGGAAGAAATACTTCATTTTTCAATTTAGAGTAAAACCCATAATTCATTCTTAAATTCTGAAGGAAATTAAGTGCCTTTTGGGGTTGGGCACTTCAAAGCTGCCTCCTTTGTAAAGGGTTGCAAGCTGCTTGAGAGCCTTATAATTTCTTCTAGAGATTCAACCAAATTATCCAGCCTTATTAAGGTTCTGAATTCAGGTTTATCTGAGCCATGATCTTTTCTGAAGTGGCAATTTTCAAGGGCTGGAAAATAAAATAGAGAACATAATAACGTATTAATGGCTGAGGAAATTAAGGACAACATCCAAATTCTTGCCCAATGTCCATTTACTTGTTACCATCATGCATGAGCTTAGCAAACATTTGTCATATACACTCATGCCTGTATGTTCTTCACTGAAACACTCCCTCCATCTCACCATTTTCAGCATCTCTCCCCAAAGTCTCTGTTGACTTTACTGTGTTCACCTGTCTGATTCTCAAACACACATGCTCTTCCTTCTGCTCCAGACTTTACTTTGCGTCTGCCTATTACCTGCATTTCCATGAAACTCTTCCACTTAGTGCACCTGTCTACCGCTTCCCATATGGATCCCCTTTGAAGGTCATTCACTCAGCATTCTTCATCTTTCTTCTCCCAATCCAAACTTTTTCAGTCACATACTTGTTCCACCTGCTTTATCACTCACACTTTATTAAATGGATTCTGTATCTGTGCAGATGACTTCAAAAGTGTGATGAGAGTGTTTTCTGCCACAGTTCCCAGTCTGACTCTGTCAGAGGGTCTGTTGCTGCTGCTCATGTTCTGCACCATGGGGGTATGGAGCAATGACTTGGCTTGTCTTACCTCCTTGCTATTTGTGGTGAGGTTCAGCCAGGGTAGTTTTGACAGAGTTTATTGAGCAACTGTGCTACCTCTTTTTTTCATCCAAACAGGTACTCTGGAGGGCCAGATTTGAACAGTGAACCAGGTGAGTATGCCCTAGAGCAACTTGTTGAGGAATAGGTAAAAACAGACACAGATTAAAATGTTAATCAGCGAGGTATAAGGAAGTAGAGAAAAAGCTGATGCTGATGAGCCTCACAGCGCTTGGGAAAGAAGGGAGGAAAAGGTGGATGCTGTAAGGCAGGCTGTAAGTATGCTTGGGGACCCATTTTCAAATGGCATAGAATTCCCCTGAAGGGAGATCAGTAGGGCCAGGATATGATCACAATACAAAAGGAGAACTTTTAAAAACCATTTTTCCCTACTATGAAGGAGCCTAGGGAGCATCTTGCAGCAGAGCTCTTCACTATGATGGATCCATCAAAATTAAAGAATTGTAAAGAAACACAACAAATCAAGAAAGTGAAAAATAACAAATTGCCAAAGTGAGTGACAGTGATAAAGTAGCAGATGGAATTCAGTGTAGGTAGACATAGGTAGGTAGGTAGGTAGGTAGGTAGACATAGACTTGTGTTGGAACAAATTTTCTAAGACACAATACCACCTGGAGATAGTTGAGCAGCACAGTTGAACTAAAATGCTCCTTCAGAATGCCTGTACTTCCTTGCTATATGAATACCAGGGAGCATAACTCAGAGGCATTGGATTTGGCCATATGCTGGTTTATTAGTCCAGCTCCAGACCTGCCCTTTTGAGAACAAATAGAGATGCTTTGCTCTCTTTATATTCCTTCACAACAGAGCTCTCTAGTCTTATGGATGTAAGCATGCCTTGGGTGTTTTCTAGGGCCTTTGTGCCATGTTCTCCTCTAGAGTCCTGAGTTCTTACCTAAATGGGCAGCTGGCCTGCTGCCACCTTCATTAGTGGGGAGGCTGTCAGGCTACCCCACTGCTGTGCCATCTCAGATACTATCACCTTGGCGATAAAGAGCTGGCTGTGCCTCTACATGTGACAGAAATAATAACATAGGTGTAAACTTCCTTATAAGATAACCTCAAGTTATCTGAATAACACCACCTTTATTCCTTTCTATGATGTTTCCAGCACCTATGGAGCCTACTCATTCTTTTTAAAGACAGCAGCCTCTGACCATATGTCTGCTTTAGTTTTAGATTAGTTCTAAAGTTTTAGATTTAGTTCTGCAAGAAACAGGAAGTTGGACGCAATGATCCTATGAGTCCCTTCCAACTCAAGGTACTTCTGTGACCTCTATGCATCTAGCTCATGAGTTTAAAACATTGTCAAAAGGATTTTTTGTCTGCACTAAAGACAGTTCTGTTCCTGTCTTTCTGTATCTCCAAATGTAAGCAGGCAAATGAATAATTAGAAACCAAATCCAGTGGTTCCTGGCTCGCTGTCAGTCTGTGTCTTGTTGGTACTGGTTACAATTCATAATCCTTCAGGGCTGTTGTGTTGTGGTTTTAGATTTTTTCAATTTTTTAATTAATGGCACTCTAACTCAGAAGAATTATTTTGATTTTTTGAAAAACCAATACAAAGTCAGTAAAAATTAATTAGGCCTCTTGATTGTTACTGTGTACTTCCTGGTTAAACTGTTATACCTCATCCTTTTGATCTAACCTTGTTCAGGTGATGAGTTGCACGCAGTAGGAAAGTCCAGTGAGCACAAAACTATGCCCCAAAAATATCATAATTAAGACTGAGGGATCTCCTCAGAGAGCTGACTAAGAAGCTTGGCCTTTGCTGAAATGCAGTAGATGATGCATGCAGAATTTAGTGTGATGGCTTTTTACAATGCTTTGTTTGAGCTATCCCTTCAATTGGAGATAATTTTTCTCCTGCAGCACAGTATTTCTAGGGCCTACTGTGCTTCATATGACACCATAATGAAGTTGCCTTGGAAAAGGAATCAGGCAGATATTTCAGGAATTTAGTACTGGTTATTAGTAGCAATCATCTGGAAGTGTCCAAAGCAAACACAAACAACAATCAATCAATGGCAGTAACGTGTCAGTGAGTGTAAGCAGAGGAGGGAGTTTAGAGTGAGTGTGTATGAAACCAAACAGACTACAAAGGAAGCAAATAGTTTAAAGAACATAAATAAAGTATGCATCCTATTGTTAAAATTTTGTTGATATTTTATATTACAAAATTTATTTCAATGATGCACCTTTCAAGATGGCAGGCTTTAAATACATATTTAAGTTTAAAGTTCAGAAGTTACTTGAGAGAGGACAAGCTACATATTTCAGCAAACCCACATCCAAGGCTCAATTTATTTATTCTCTAGCATTAGGACCCCTTATTGGTTTGCTTTATTGTAAGACACTCAAAATTAGAAGAAGGAAAACTAGGAAATAGTGAATTATGCCTGCAAACACCTTGATGAGTTAAAAATAAGTGTAAGACCTTTCACTCTTGAAACTTTTTTGAGGTATGGAGCCTATGAAAAATAGTGCTGATTCCTGAGGAGGGGAATAACTGCATTGAGTGGGAACAGGTGACTCTTAGGAGTGGGCTTAGTTTATGGTAAAAAACTTACCCTTACAGATAACCAAGAGTAGGTGGGAACTCATTGGCTGGGTAGAGACATTCCTGCTGGGCAAAGATTAGATTATCAGTGAAAAAAACAAAAAAGATCCAGTGGTCAGTAAAAGATTAATGGGGTCTTTGAAACCATTAGGGATCTAAAAAGCTCAGGATAAGGCTGTGCGAGGAAAGGGGAGTGGGAGGTGAGGAACAGAGGCTGAGGGAGAGCATGCAGTGTTGAGGCTGCTGCGCTTGCAGAGCGAGGTATTGTGGACAGCAGAGAATTCAACCGATGACAGAACTGTGGAGCAGTGAGCTCTGGAAGAAGTAAGCAGTGATGAGATCTGCAGGGTGAAACAGGAGAGAGAAGGGGCAAATGAGTAGAAAATGCAAGAAGCAAGCAGAAGGACAGGAGGTGGTCTGAGGGGCTGCAAATCGGCAGCAAGTAAAAGAAGAACTGAATGTGAGGGCTGGGATCTGAGTGTCCAAAGGGGAGTTTCGATGGTCAGGGTGACACTCGGGAGCAACTGAGAAAACCGACCGCTGGGGAGAGGAGGAGATGGAGGAGAGGCTGCTCTTTCCAGCAGCTGTGGCATGTCGATAAGCTTGTAGTGACTTGTTGGTAAAATATGAAGGAGTTCTTGCATTCAGTGCCTGCATGTAGCAATCCTGAGTGCCACTCCTCACAGAAAGGGAAATTTAGACACTGCTCAAAAAGAAGAAAGTGACTTCTGGGGTCTTTCATGTTTATCTCCAGGGATAACAGGGAACGTAATTAGATTTCAAAGCCCTCTCTTGCACAGAAAATAATTATATATGGTGGCTTGGAAATAGGGCAGAACCCCATCCATGCAGAGCTGAGGAGAAAAGGCTGAGGAGACCAGAAAGATGCGAGTGCCCACGGCGTACTGGACCAGAGAAGGGGCTGAAGGGAGAACTCCAAGGGCCTCACAGCTTACAGAGCACTCTGGTCACACAGTGAAGCAACACACAGATGATACTGAAAAGGGGCTGAGCAAGAAGGAGTTAACCAGTTTCGGCATTTCAGCCAAGCGCAGTGCTGCTATGAACCGCTGATTTGGCAACTTCTGATATGGAGGATTACTTTTTTTGCTGTGCCTGTTCTCTGTAGCAGAGCTGTCCTGTGGTGCCCGGTGCGTATCCCTGGTCTGTCTCCTCCCTCAGTACGGGAGCGCTCCCTGTGCCAGCCCGCACTCACACGGGTCCGTCCCGCCACAGCCACTGGCCAGCCCTCCTTGGGTTACACTTCTGCCTCCTGACGGGATGGATTTCAGCTCACCAGCCGAGCCAAGCACACTCTGCCTTTCCCAGGGCGTCAAGCTCCTTTCGCAGGCTTTCAGTATAAGATATTTAAAAGTAGTCCTTGCCGCCTTCAAACAAACCCAGAGCCTTCCTTCTGTCGATGAATTTGAGATTGCTGTTCTCTGCCACGCTTCATCGGTCATACTAGAGCTGGCTCCGTTTACATCAGAGGCAGAGTTTCCTCCAGGCACTGCTCCTACTCCCGGTGTGGAGGGCAAGGCGGGGGACAGGACAGGAGAAGAAGCCGTGCTGCGCTCCCAGCCCCACAGGGAGCGGCTCAGGCGCCGTGCCCTCGCTGCCTGGCCAGAGTTGGCCGGCACCAGCTGTCCCGCGGGGAAGCCGCGGGAGCCCGGGAGGAGCCCCAGGGGAGCCCAGAGGAGCAGCCCCGGAGCAGCCCCGGAGCAGCGAAGCCGTCTGGTGCCACCTCCCGGCTACGCCGCCCGCCAGCGGCCCGTCCGCGCTCGGAGCTCCTCCCAGGGCTGGAAACTGATCTCGGTGCCATTATTCCTAGGCAGAAACTGGTGAAGTAATATTAGCGCTTCTCTAGTATCGTTTCCGCTCCTTCCCCCTTATGCTTCTGAGTTGTGCCTTTTTTATGCACCGAACTAAAGAAGCAAAAGCCTGTAGTGAAAGCTCTCTTTTTTTCATAAAGCACGACGAGTGCTTTATTATGAGGCTGCATTACTGGGCAATTACCACAATGCATCGCCAATAGCCATGGGTTAAGTGGGAGGAAAGAACTTAGTCTAATTTGGTGCTTTTCATACAGCTAAAACCAGAGAGGTGAGCTGCTAACAGCTGAAGAATCACCGACACTACCTGCGGTTGATGTAAATGCAGATTTGTATTTTTAAACAAACTTTTTCATTAACTCTTCTTTCTGGGCAGTGACCAGACTGTGTGGCAAGATGTGTAGACTGTGTAATTTTGTGTAGATGTGTAGTTTGTACCAGCTGATGTAAAACCTACGCTCTTTTCCTTGGCAGATTTGGGGTATAGGCCCAAGTAACCACATGCAGAGAGCAGTAGCTTCATTTTAGCTGCGAAATAGCAATTCCCTTAGATCAGGTCTGTCTTTTCTGCAAACAGAGGCATCATTAAAACGTGCATATACGAAGCCACAGACAAGGGCAACAGGACTGTTTTCTGTCTGGGGAAAGATGAAGGTCCGTGGGAGGTGTAGCAGCCAGCCCTGCTGAGGTCCCACCCAAGGCAGTGCGGCAGGCGCTGGTTTGCTCAAAGAGCAACTCAGCCCAGTGAGTCTCTGCTCCAAGGACACTGTAGAGTAATGCGGGCAGCACAGGAAGACGGTACCAAATAAATAAATAGGCTCTTTCCCAGCATCCACCATACTTGATTGTGTTTGTTTTGTTGTGTTTTTTTTTTTTTTTTCCCTTCTCCAGCAAATAAAGCAAAGGGAAAAGACCACACCAGAAGATGAATTGCACTGTCTTGGCTAACTATTTCTGCTAAGCTTGAATAGGTTTGCAAAACAGACATGTAGAACTCAAGCAAGAAGGGAAAAATAATTAGAGTTGGAATGTGGGGCTTTTGTCCCTGCTGTAATTGTCCCTGGGCCAGATGAGAAACATTAGACATCCAACAGGTGATGTTTTCAGATGAAAGAACTGAACAGCTCCTCCTTTCTCGAAAGGCTACATACTTTTCCTATCTAATCAGTGATACAAAATGGGGAGGTGCTGACACAAGCAGGAATAGCTCATTACCTCATCAGTATGGCAGCAGCTGTCCCTTTAAAGTAAGAAATTAATTGTGAGTTTGGGAGGTTTTGTTTTGGTTTTTAATTCTGTCTCCAGTGCATGAACCTCCAGTCACCTTTAGGACTGTTCTAGTCTTATTTTACACCTATATTGAGGCTGAGCATAGTATTATTTCCTACTACTCTCTAAACAGCTCCACTGCTGCTCCTGCAAACAAAACAAGTATTTTTTTGTAACTCCAGTTGCCAGCATTTTTTCATTCATTATAGGTGGCTTTAAGAACTTGAGGAAGCTGAATCAGACATTACACAGCTAAATGTGTGTACATAAACATTAACAGCAAGAGCTTCTTCTGAAAAACTTCAGAGCATTTCTTCTGTTCCCCAGCAGACAGACTGGCCATCCCTATGTGGAAAAAAACCTGTAATTCCACAGAGGTGATCAGCAGAGCTGCAACAGAACTGTTCAACAGAACCTTTAAAGTAAGTGGGAAAGCAACCCCCTACAATGCAGTGACAACTGCTTCTTCTGTCTATTTCAAAACACTCTCCCCCAAAAACTGTGTAATGGCTGTGGAGTTTGTTTTCTTGGGTTTTTTAAATGTATATTACATAGTGAATTTGTGTCATGGCTTTGCTATGACAGTCCTCTGGATTGTAACTGAAAAGTTTCATCTATAAAACATAATAAACATAATAAAACATTATTAATCCCTGCTGCACAATTAAAGTTCCATCATTGTCTACTGGCTACACTGTACCATGTCAAGTTAGAGAAACTGAAGCTACTACTATGAGGTGAAAAGTGACTTTAAGAGTAACTAAAAATGAGACTGTTTACACTTTTCATACTGCACAGGCCTCAGCTGCCAAGAGCCCTTGCCCACTTTTTCTTCCAGGGAGGCCCAGCCTGGAGCTTCTCAGGACCCATAGCTGCACCACATTTCAGCATGGCAGATTTGGCCGCCTCCATTTACACTTCTGTCACAAGACCACAAGCAACACCGCAGAGACAAAAGGGTCCATGTTCCTTTCTTGAGGAGCTGATGTGCTACTGAGATGAGTAATACCTCAAGATGGCCATAAAGGAACAAAAAGTGTCAGCTGTGGGAAGTCAAGACACTTCCAGGATCACCAGATGAAGTACAAGTCAGTGTAATGATTATTTCATACTCAATTTAGAAATAAATTAATTCCTCCTTTGAACAGTGTTATGAGCCAGCATCCAGCCATAACTCATAGTGTTGGCTGCATAGTGTTCTCTGTTCAGGAGCTTGGATGAGATGGGGCCTTGGAACTCTTGACTTGGGGCCAATTTTGTTCTGATGCCATCATGCAAACCATTCATTTTCTGACATGGTCTTGCCTTTCCTAGTCTGACATCATGGCGTACTTCTTCCTCACCCCCTGCTCTTTTTTTGGTGTAGGTTTCCTGTCTACCATCGTATTTTGCCATTATGCCATCACTCTGGGCTATAAACCTCATGGTTATGCCAGCTAGCAGGGGTAGGAGCCTTCTCAGATGATTTGTGTCTGATAGAGGTGAAATAATTAAAAATTTTCCCTCAGCACACATCTCCTAAGGCACATATCTTCAGAAACCCAAAAGTATGCCTTTTTCCTTGTCTAAAACATATGTAACTACTCTTCCTAAAACAGAAATGAGAGGACCCTTGTATGGCAACCCATTTGCTCCTATGGCAGCAGATGAGTAGTGGCCAGGAATACTGGACAAGTAAGATTAATACCAGCTTAATGTTCACGTAGCACAACTCAAGTTTAGCTGGGACAGTACTTCTAAATGAAAGAATTCTGAGATTCACATTTTGTACTTGGTGCTGAGTAAAGAAATGCACTGACTTGCACATTATGAATTGTAAAGGTGCTTTTGGGGATCTGGCAAAGAAAGAGCAGTAAACCAGTATGGCAGTAAGAATTAGGAATACTCAGAGGAAATTGTTTATAAGGAAGACAAGGTGGGCAAAAAAAGAAATTCCAGCTCCTGTGTTTTTTCTTCTAGGTAACTGCTATTGTTTGGAGCCTTAAAAGTCAGGCAGCCCTTATGAAGCCATGCTTCCTGCACTCTCCTCCCACTTGAGTGTCCTGTATTCATTCCTCCTCCCCAGGTTATGGCTCCCTCCACGGCTGGAGCTGGTTCTGGGCAGGCCCTTTGCCTCTTCACTCTCCATACCAGCTACTTCCATGCCTCTGTATCTGATGTTAATTCTGGACACATAGATCCCTTTCCACACTGTCACAAGTCCCCTGAAAATCTAAGTAGCTGGTTTGAATTACCATTTAAGGCATTAGTCATTTAAAGAAGCTTGTCAGAGTCACCAGCCAGCAATAATACACTTCTTCCATGCAAACAGTCTCCTAAACAATAAAAGTCTTCCACGACCCATTTTTCTCTGTTATAGCTGGATTTTCTGGGGATGTAATAGATCTTCAACACAATCAGGAACAATAAGACAATGACACAAGTTTAGCAATTGCTTTGTGAGATTAGGTTAATATCACGTAAAAAATGGTTCTCAGATTCTGCACACAGACAGGTTTATGTAAAATATATAAACATTTGTCCAAGTTGTTACAGATTGCATAAATATGGCATTTTTTTACTGTTGCATTTACAGATGTGCATGTACAATGATGTGCAAATAATCACAATCTGATTACAATCTTTGAAAGGTACTTGAACCTTGCATCCAAGTAACACAATGAATGAAAAATGCCCACCAAAGAATTTAAATAGCAAACTTATAACATGGTTTAAATTCATAACAAATTTCAATGTCTTATCAGTAAAACTTTCACACATTTAAAATATTTTGTATTCATTTTATTTGTATATGTCAAAATACATTTTTTTTTCCAAAATAGTGGGTTTTGCAACTAGTTTCATGCAGATACAAGGTCTGCTCAGTACTACCAATAAAATCAATATAGCACAGTAGCCATTCATTTTTTTAGATATAAAGAATAAATAACCTAAATATAAAACACTAAAATATTAGAAACACGTATTTAATCATTCACAGGCACCCAAACTTTACCAAATATAATCCAGAATATGCCTAACTGTCTTGTAACAGAACTCAATATGTTGCAGCCATTCAATTCTTTATTTTATGTTAGCATAAGACAATGGAAGTCCCTATGGTTCAGACCCACCTCTCATACAGATCAATTACAATATCTCAAACTATCCGTGTACCTTTAAAATCAAAAATCCTGAGCTTGGTAGTAAGAGCATAACCTTACATCTTCAAAAAACCAATCAACAGAGAGAGGACATCATGTCTTCCTTACCAAAACATATCCCACCCCTGTAAAGCTAACCCTCCCACCCCCCAAGTAGGCAGTAGAACACAATGACCTTTTTAAATGAAGGGGTACAAATTCACATTTAATATAGTATACAATATAATCAATAATACAATAGCTACTACAAGCTTTACAATGTACAATTTGTTTTAATGGCTGATCTGTTCAGTGGTTTTAGGCAATAAACTATGTGCCAATAGGATGTCATATTTTGAATGGTTTAGTGAATATATAAAAGCTGTTTCTAACAAAAACGATCTTCACTTAAGTACTTTTTTTTGTTTTTAAAGGCCACTGAAATGTATAAAATGGTCTGACATGGTGTTATCAAATTGGATGCCTTCTCACAGGGCAACAACAGTGCATATAAACATTATTGTGAGTGTAATGGGTTATGCTTTTCAAATGATTTAGTACATTACTTTGGCTAGCACAACAGTTTTGGACAGCACTCAGATAAATACAGGTATGTGAAATGTAGTGAAGCAGTTATATTTATGCTCTTTTTTATTATGGTGAACACTATCAAATGAAAAAAAAGGGACAAAAAGATAATAAAGTTTTTATATAGTTTAGACCTTTTGTAAAGATAGGGCTCCATACAATGTACAATGTCTAAATTCTTTATACCATAAAAATTAACGAACTTTGTTAAACACACTATTCTGGATAGCCTAATTTGCATTAACAGACATTTGCAATAGGGAAATATATTCAAGCATGCCACGTGGTGGTCTGAAAAATCAAACCAGTACACATTTATATATACAGCATCACTCAGTACCTGCTCAAATGAATGTGACGATTACAGGATCTAACGTCTTTCACTACAAACTCCTTTTTTTTTCTTTTTTTTTTTTAAAGTGACCAATAAAGGCAGAAAACAGGACTCTTAAAATATTTCTAGTTTCAACTGACTTTTAAAGCATTTTGTATAGGAAATAAATGCATATTGCACAAACAGTGAAAGCAAATGTTCCACCAAACATCTCTGTTCCAGGTGGTTGGACAATACAACTCTAGTTAGCTACACAAATTATGTAATTTAAAAGGGTGTGTGGTCTCTGCAAATGGTAAAGCTGTGAAAACACTGTACAAGAAAATCTGGTACATGAAAAATTAGAAGGGAAAAAAAAATCCAAACTTAAATCTTAAAGAAAAACTGAGTATAGGAAAAAAATGGGAATTGTGGCACAACAAAAACATTATTGAGTAACTGTCGTCTGTGAGAGCTGAAAGCTTTTGTTGATGTAAAAGTGTTTATGTACAACTAAGGCTTACTGGTTAAATATCTGAGGCGTATCTGGCCTTGAATACTTTCCTTATTATGCTGTGGCTGTAAACAAGATTTCTCAGTCATTTTATCTTCTCAGCAGCTGCATTATAACAGAAACAATGATCTTGATACAAAAAACACACAGGTAAGAGGGTGTTTGGCAGGATATCTGAAAATGACAGTCTCCGAAGGATCTTCCCACACTTCCAGTGACTGCCATACCATGGTCCACTGGAGTTACTCGTGATGTGCAATACCGTTACTTGCTGCTGTAGTAAACCCTTTATTTGGAAAGTTTGCTTATAACTCTGATCAAGGCCCCATTTTCATCTTTTAGCCTCTGGTTGTCTGCCTTCAGGTCTGGTAGCATCTATGAAAAATGAAACACGATGGTTATTTGCTGTTACACCCCAAGTAAAAGCAGCAAGACTAGGCAAGGACTGTGAGTAAAAATCTTTATTCAGCTTAAGTATCTTGGCAGTTCTCACACTTCATATCAGCAGTTCAGAAAAATCTCCCCTTTTATCATGATACATTTAAGGGTTAGAGATTAGAAGTTTTTATTTGCTTGGACTAGATGCAGTAAAACTCAGTGGTGCAGATGACCAGCCTCTGACAAAAGCATTTATAGTAGCATGAGGAAAGTAATGAAATACTTCAAATTCCAGCGAGGAGGAAGGGGGGTGGGCGGAAAATTAACTACCAACAATTTAAAGAGGATTGTCTATACTGCACTTGCAGAGTTTCAAAAAAACATGCTGTGGCTAAGCATCTCTACCACTGTGCTCTTGGATGATTTCATCCCGATCAGATACAGTGTGATTCAGCTTGTTAGCTCATAGCATTAATCCTCCAACCACTTCCAAAGTCATGTTGAAGCACACATCCTGTAATTTGAGATCATGTCCCTGAATAGCATAGCTCACACAAGATCAGATCACTGAAAGAGATCATAGCAACACCAGGCTACACACTCAGGCAGACAGGTTAGGGAACGGCAAGTTACGGCTGCCAAAGGAGATGGGTGACACACAAGCACAAAAGCTGCAAGGCAGAAGCCAAATGAGGTGAGAGTTGGACTGCATCAGATAGGAAAGAAAGACAAGTCAGGGCACAGAGATTGGTACTGGAAGAATTCAGCTTGCCAGAGAAACCAGAAATTATCTCAACAGTTCTGTGCATCTACATTCACACACTGATAACAAACCACCTATCACACTCATGGCTATTACACCTATGAATTCAAGTAGGGGTTTTACACAGGAGGTAACAGCTTATTCTTGCACAGTGGTTGCTCAGTAACCTCAAGTGCAAGTGTATGCAGGAAGTCTGAGTTCAGCTACCAACCAACCTATGTAACACCTGGTACCCTATTCTTTGTTATTTTCTTGGCACTAGTTTGTTTTCATTTTATCCAAACAAAATCATACTTTCAATCCCATTATATTCAGAATATTATAATGGAATAGTAAGAACTGAGAAGTTTAAAAACACAGGGTTAATTAACTGTGCACTAGAGGCTTCATTTCTACATCTCCTTCTGTCCACACTCACTGCACTGAACTGCAGACCCCTTCACAGGAAAACAGAGTGGTGAACTGAAAATGACTGAGGTTGTACATCTCTAGTTTCTTTCCCTATAAATACCAAAATATGTGAAAGGAAGTTGACAGGATATAATAATCAGAAAAAAGGTGGTCTCTAAAATTAGAATAGGCAAAAATCATTCTGATGTCCTTGATTTCAACTCTGTTTTATGGTGGAGTTTAGGGGAAGCCACCTAAGTTGAGCTCTTCAGAGTCACAGAGAAGCTTCAATTATAGTCAAGTGAGAGCTGTGCTCTGAACAAAATGAGCTGTAAAATGCTGATTACTTTCAAAAACCATGTCAATATGTTTGAAATAGGACAACATGAGCGATCTTTTTGCAATTTTCAATCATAATTGTTTAAATCTAAAAAAAATAACTGTAAAAAATAACTGTAAAAATCGGTAAAAAATAACTACTGTTGTCCAAGATAGGGATCATATCCATATAATATGCAAGTGTCTGCAAACAATGGAACAATATGTTCAGGCAAACCAACCAAAACCTCTTCTTTCTCTTTTCCATTCTGCTACAAGTTTCATACCAAAGGTACTGGGTGAAACCACAACAGCCCTTATCTAGCCATGCACAGGGAATCAAGGGAGTCTGGTTTTGTACTGGTTAAATCGGTACTTTGAAAAGTAGTGTTGTGTGTGCATTCCAATGAAACCTCAAAGTAAAGCCAGGAATGTCACAGTCCTCTTTCAACCTACTGAGCAGGGAGGGAGCTGCAGCCCATAATGGTTAATTACATAGAGACAGACCCACAGAGAGGTAGATTTTCTGGTGAACTACTTTAACAAAATCCACTGTTCGAAATTAGAGCTTTAACATAATCCAGTACCATTATATATCTGCAAATCTGTAGGCAGATTTTAAACCTGATTCAATTAATAGGCAGAACAGGTCATAAGAAAATATTTTATTTTTTGCTGTGAGTTTGCTAGAGAATAGAGGAAGACTGATTAGAGACAAAAGGGTTATATGACAAGATAAAATGGCATCCAGTTGCACTAGGAGAGGTTTATATTGCATAAAGGAAAAATTTCTTCACCAAGATGGTTGTCACGCAAGACTGCCCAGGGAAGTGGTGGAGTCGCTATCCCTAAAAGTATTTAAAGGATGTTTAGATGTGGCTTGCAGAGACATAGTTTAGGGATGGTTGTTCTGGGGTACTGGTCAGACTTGATCTTGGAGGTCTTTTCCAATCTAAATAATTCTTTGATTCTGTGAATAGCAGGAGATTCATCAGGAAGGGTAAGCACAAATAACCTAAAATACTTACACTTCTCATCTATACTAATCCCCATATACTTTAAACAATTCTCTTGGAGCAGTATATTTCTGTGGGCACTCAAACTTTTCATGCAGTGATACCATACATCTTGTCAACAGGGAGGAAAAAGATGCCTTCGCAGTAAATGCAGTAAAATTACAGTAACATACTGCACTTTGAATTCCAATTTGCTTCTCACTAAAACAGCCAAGTATCTTCCTGTGATGAGATTCTAGCATAAGATTAAAAATGCACTGTTTTGTCTGTCTGTATCATGACTAGCCAGTAACTTTGCAGTGTTACCATTCAGCAAATAATGATTCAATATGATCTGGCATATGTGGAGCCATCTCAGATCTGTACAGTAATAATCATGTCTGTTTTTGCTGAAGGATTTACCAGTTTGTAGGTATGAAACAACTTGAGTAATAAAGATTACAAAAAGCTCATGAACTGCTGAAGTACCTGTTCAGATTACTCAGGCACACTGCTATTGTTCACCTACCATCAAACTGTCAAGGCTCCCTGCTGTGTTTCCACTGCTTTTTTGCTGGTCAGGATACTCAACCTCCACAATGACCTGCCATTTTAAACTCCTGCTATGATGAGGAATACTGAATGGTTTTCTGTGATTAGCACCCCAAATGGCTTACCATGCTTAAAGTAATACCAATGGCTAGAAAAAAAAAAAAAGACATTATGGATGTGTAGCTGTGGTCAGCAGTCATTAGATTAGCTCAGCTGTGTTGAAAAAACACATTGTTTTGCTGAGGCTGATATAAGACAACTGCCCTAAAGGGACAGCTCTCCCTCCTTAGGTAGCAGTGTGCTCCAGCTGCTTTCTGCACAGTTAATTTAGTGATCCAACAATACTGTGGTGAGATGGATCAAGTACTATTATGAATAAAGGGATTTGTTTTCAGCCAGGTCAGTGAGCTGACTTCCACTTGTCCAGTAAGGGCTAACACTAGGGAGCATTGAGGAATGCAGGGTCTGGATCAGGAACACTACATCCTAATGTTAGTCCAATTCCAGAAAGACACCGAGCAAAAGGATAAACCTCTTCATTTCAGGCCTCTCAGTGGGGAAAACCTGAGATCAGATTCTGTGCAGAATGCACACGCATCATGTTCCTTTCTAAGCTGGAAGGAGGGGTAGATGAAGCAGTTTAGTGGGAGTCACCCTGCAGAAGGCTGTTTATTTTTTTCAACTACACATCTTAAAAGCTCACTGTAACCTCCAGCCTAGACACTTGTTATATTTAAGAGGAAGAAAGGCATATAGATTTGTCAGAGAATGAAACCACATTTAAGTTTTGAACCTTCCATGGGTTTCTGAAACAACCCTGCAATAACACTAAGAACAACAGACTAGAATTGTTTTCCAAGATGAAACTCAAAGCAGTTCATACCTTTATCAGAAGGGGTCTGAACCAATCTGACACACTAGGCAGAGGTTTTTTGTGTCTGTGATTTTACAGTCCATGCATTGTAGACTCTCATCCACATGGCCTATTTTTATAGCAATATAAATCAATAATCTTAACTCTGCACTAGAACTGGATGTTTTAAATTGTCTAGGTAAGAATAAGGATTAGCAAGACCCAAATGGGAAGTTAATACATGAAAACAGCAATCAACTTGAAATCCCAATTAATTTCTGAAAAAACAATACTTTGGTCCCCTCTGAAACACACAAATGTAAGAAAAATGGTTGCTAATGCAACCATTCAGAAATGCACAGTACTGACCCCAGTTCTCAAACACTCTTTTGTTGTGACTAAACTTTTATCAACTCTATGCACTTAAACCAAACTGCAGTAAGAAAGCTCAAATCTTAATTTAAATTTGTTAGAAAACTAGAAGCAAATCTAGTTGAGCATTTACACAAACATCAAAACAAGAGACTTCAGTGTATCCTCATGCAAATCCAAATCCTTTCAGTTGTAGCCAAGGTTTTAACATGTCAAAGGTCTCCTGGACCCTTGTCAATTTATCTTCAAGGACAAGCTTCAGTGGTAGCAGGGACAATACCACACCATACCAGCACATCTGCAACACCTCTAGCTTGTACACTAGGCACCATGCTTTAGCTTTAGCCACACCTCCAGAACCGAGCAGCACTGAGTCAGTTTCTGACACACAAGTGTTAATGGTAAAATTCTGCCCAAGCACAAACTGAATGTCAACACCTGCCTGGCTAAACAAAGGAGAAGGAAGAGATTACAAGTCCACAGAGCGCAGTTGCCTACAGGACCCTGACAACTTGGCAAGCACTCGGGTCAAGGCCCTATTCTCAGTCACCAGCCGCTCATTTATGTGTTTCAAAGATTGAATCTGCTTTATTTGTTGCAGGTTCTGCAGGAATCAAAGAAATAGGAGTGAAAACAAGAAAAAAACCCTACATGTATATTAGATAGAGCAGAATTGAAGGAAAACTTAGAAGAGACAGTCCTGTTTAAAGTAAATAAGCCGCTGTGAAAGGAAAGTATCAAACAAGTGGCACATTCTTGAAAAGCAATCTAAGTACCAGTAGTGATTAGTCACAGCTTTCCAAAACAGTTCAGGATGCATTAACAATGAGAGCTATTCCTGGAATTCTTCACTTAACATCCTAATTGCACAAACTAAATCTCCTATTCAAAACCCTGTACATAATGATACATTTAACATATACTTTTTAACAACTGTGCAACAAACTATGGGAAGAATATTTAATGCTTAATTCAGAATTTTCACTTATTGCTTACTGAAAGCAAACGTTTGGAAAAGACAATATATTTGCATTCTCTATTTTTATCAGACCCCAAGCTTTCCATAGCTTACATCCTGTCTTCTACTCTTGGGCAGGCAAACTCTACCATAGTTTGTTTTTTCTATATTTCGCTTCTGAAGACCCCTCAAGGAATCACAGACCTTGTGTCCTCCCTTACAGCAAACTATCTTGGTCTAAATCCAAGGGAGCCAGAGGCATCACAGTTGCTCTTCTGCCTGTCAGCTTCAATTACTACAACAGAACTTGGTGCATGTATTTTAATGAAAAGTATTTGGAGGTTAATGCCATTTTCAAGCACCAGAGGGAGCTCAAAAATGAACTTAAAAGGAAACTTCTTATTCATCAGTGACAAATATCAAATGTCAAAATAATGGTACTTTAATATTCCACTTAAATTCTATGAGTTTGGTTGGCCATGTCCAACATATATATGAAAGCACATAGTAGAAAATAATCTCACTCAAATTCTCACCCTTTTTAATCATATCAGAGGGTTTAACATTGATAAGGAGTAGTTAAAGAATCCAAACAAAACAGAAATGGAATTTATTTTAAAGAGAATATTGCTTCTGAGATTCACTTTATACATAGTTGAAAAAAGCAGAAATCAATATGGTAAATCTTATTCATTTGTCAACAGCTCAAGTCTACCTACTGCATTTTGTTAATTAAAACCTGATTCACACTATACAAACAGAAATTTTTCTTTTGATATTGTTACGTGCCATCTAATTAACAAAGAACATGAGATAAAGATTGAAACAACATTTAATGATTAAATATCTATACAGTTATTTACTACCACTATTTAATAATAATGGGTTTTAATAATAGTAATTAGTAAAGAAAACTTACGAGTATCACATCAAAATTGTAGACCGCAATTCCATCTTGATTAGCTTAAGATATGTTTCACTCTAACCACCCCTGAAAGTTTCTTGTTAGCCATGTTATAGAATCCTAGAACTCAGCAGCTTCTCCACAACTGTACATGTACGGCTGCTTATGCCAGCACTGCAGCTCCACTACAAGCTGTGTGACAGGAGTGACTCTGACATGTTGTAACTTAGCTGTTTTCTAGTGAAATTGGAGACCAGTACTACTGCCAGACTGCAAGTCTCACTGACATAATAATACACTTTGTTATTAATGGCGTACTAATTTACTTACTTTCAGTTCCTCTTCCATTTCAGATATCCTTCTTTCTAGTGCTCTTCTTTCCTAAATCAGAAGATGTGTGTTAATGCTGAACAATACAATGTTTTAAAAATTACAGCTTGTAAATACTGTGGTAACAGTGAAATACTTCAAGTTTCAAAGATCATACAACCAAAAGCATAGTGTGGAGAGAAAACTTGTGATGGCAGTGATATATAGAAATTTGGTCAATATGGAATTTTAATATCCAAAGAGGAAGAGATATAGAAATTCGTATCAAGTCCTACAAAATATACCCCCTCCTTTTCACTAATTTAAAAAGTTTTTAAGTACAACTTGTTTGGATTTATTTTTCATGAGCTAGGCTTTTTTTAAGACCTTAATATCCAAGAAATGCAGAAAATTATCAGAAAAAAACAAGAATATTAAAAGATACAAGCACAAAAGCATACGCTTTCACAGACAAAGGTAGCTGAAACATCTATCTCAGCTCAGTGGGATCTGTCCACACTCCAAACTGCAACCTGATGTTGATACAACTGACATTACAGGACTTAGTTCAGTACCAAAGAAATCTAGTTACATGAGATCACCTGCTTTTTGAGAAAATGTTTCCTGAAGATTTTCTGCATTTCTCATATAGTTTAATTTTCCTTTTATTTCCCTTTTTACCTGAGAAGCAGAAGAAATTATCCTTTGTATATGAATTTGATTGCACTGATTATATAACCAAGCCAGCTTATGGAAAGTTAGCTTAGGATTTTCTATACTACACTGCAGTCTGCAGTGCAGATACGTTTTGATTTTGTTTAAACCTATTTTTCAACACATCTGACAGATGAGTAGCTAATGCAATAGACTTTGGGGCTTATAGCTTGATGCTTGCTTTCCTGTGTCAGACAATGCAGTGTATCTCACTTGAAAGCAGCTGCAGTTATCAGTACTCTACATTCAGATTTTTTTCCAGAGGGTGAGGCAAAAGCAACAGATTATTGCAAAGTGGACATATGCATCTGCATACAATGGTGTTATGCAAACAGCAAGCAGCATTGGCTGAGGTGTGTAAAACTTTGGTTAGATCATACCGCCCAGTAGATACTGACTCTTGCCGGACACCTTTCAGATATAAATCATTTGAATTTAGTTTAATCACAGTGCAATTACACACCAACATTTTCCCATTATAACAAACAACTTTAATTTTTATCAAAGTAATAAATATATTACTGCAGATGTTACTAATTAATGTACTTAACTCCTTCAAGTTAAGTTTTTTTATAGTAACAATGAGCATAAGTACCAGAGAGTTAACGGATGTAAATAACAAAAATCCCACACTGTCTTACAATACATAGAATTTTATCTGTTACCTACTAGTTTTACAGAATAACATACACTATGTGTTAATAATAAGCATTTGCTTAACTAGTATGTTGAGCTTGTTTATTAGCAATAAAAACCAATTCAGGAAAATCTTTAATTGAGTTTTTTATACTTCCCATTATACGAAAGAAACAAATAGATTGGTCTAGATATAATCTTGGGAAAACTGTTTGGTTCCTATTAGATGAAGCTATGCTCCTCTTTCTCTTGAATTGCTTACTCTTTTGGGAACTAGCTTGAGGGATGCCAGTGGAATAATACGCTGCAGTTTCATTGAGATGATTTGCCAGTATTATTTGATTATTTCCAGGACTCAAAGAAAGTATTTGAAATCTATGAGGTCTAAAATTTTATGATATACTGCCTCAACTCTGTAAGGTATACCAAGGAACATTCGTAACTCACAAAAAAAGAAAAAAAATACATGCTAATCTCTCATCTTAGAAAATGTAGTAGCTCATTTGTATTTATCAAAGCAATTAGGAGCCACAGGATTGTGCAGTAAGACTGAGGTACACAATTATATATATATACATATATATATATGAAAAACTGATCCCCCCCAGAGCTATCCAATTTTTAAGAAGTGAAACCAGATGTATATGCCTACATATATTTGTATATTTGATAATACAAAGAAATGCACCTCTCCACAATTCAAATTCCCAGCTGAAGAATTCTGAACTTGGGAAAAATTTGTTTCAAGGTACCTACAGTTTTCTGAATTCTAATACAGACTGAAACCTGTAAGTTTAAGTTTTGGTTTTATTATCACATCATACAACATTCTGCAAAGGGGTGTTAGCATATTTGGAAGAGTGAGAGGTTGTTAAAGAAACCCTTATTTTTTCCCATGTATTGCTTGGACCTTGCATGTGTGGTTTGATCTGTACCCCCATTCCCATGGAAATTGTCCCTTTCTGGTAAACAGTTTTCAAATGAACAATATTCACACTGCATCACCAAGTCACATCATGGAAACCCACTTCTGAAGGGTGAATTTAAATAAAATTCAAAGCCAATATATTTTGAATTTTATTAGAGTGAATATCTAGGCTTAATACATATTTTCTTCATTGAAAAGGTAGGTTTCAGATTGAAAATATCATAGAATGAAGATGCCTCCAGCTCTTTTTCTGTCGGCCTTTTATTTCTTACAATTTTTCCTCACTACTTTACTTTTGCCCTCTCCTCTTTATGTAATTTATATAAAATTTTTAGTTTCGTATTTTATTTTAGTATACTTGGAGAAGCATACTGAGAAAAGCTCTACAATTTCTTTTAATTTTTGCTTTTTTGTTATTACATTACACATTAAAATGGTGTCCTTAAATTATTGTTAAATGCTAAATTTGATACGCTTATTTCTAGAGATCAGCTGTTGATGACTAGCAGCTGAGAACCCCCTACTTCAGTCACATTTGAAGTGAAACTTCAGATTTAAACAACACAGAAAATACAATCATAAACATATTCCTCATTTAAATTCCTGTCTGAAAAGAAGTGTGTAATTACAAACAAGATTCAGATGTACAAATTTTGTGTAAATCCTGTTTCAGCCATACAGTACCCTAGGTTACGTACATACATCACTAAGTTCATTATTTTATCCACTAGCTCTAATACTAATACATTTAGGGAAAATAACACTTCAGAAAGACATTTTGCTGTTGGACTGAATGTCTTAAAAAAGTGCAAGAATTCCCGAAAAAGCCAGTTGTTTTAATGCAATGGCCTGTTTTGGGAGAAAGCAGTAATTCAAAACTGAAATAATGTCTATCTATGCAGTACTCCGTGTATTACCTATGAACCCACACAGTAATGGATGCAGCTACATCTATTAAATAATTAAATGTCCACTTGTGTGCCCATGCTAGCAAGCAAGGAACCAATTATCTGCTGCTGAAACCTTTCTACCGATGAAATCACTGCCCACACTAGGATGCCAAAAAATTAAGGAGAGAAATAGGTGCTAAACGGCAGCAATTAACTGCAGAGACTATTAAGACAAAGATAATGAAACTTCAGGAAGTGCCTGAAAGTACTTCTAGATCTCCATGTGCTCCTATAAAATCTGTTTGTTTATATATTGGAGAGTTTTGTATAACTTAAACTTGGTTTTGAAACCTAAAATACTGGGAAATCAATACAAAAGCCTAATGAATATGACATTTACTGGGGATAAATAAATGTTTACCACATCACTTCTTACTGTCAAAGCCTAATTTTTTTTCCAGATTGTCTCTAATGTGTCACTCCAGGATCAAGGGAATAGAATAGAATACGTGGTGTTCAGAGTCATGAAAGAAGCCAAGACCACTATAAAATCAAGGTAGTTTGCTTTACACTGCTGTGAAACTAAACTTTTACAGGGTTGCATTTTAAATTAGTATGAAACTACAGCCTAAAATTAACACGTGTCCAACTTCTGAAATAATTCCTGTGGTCTGTCTCACATATGAATTTACAGCATGACTCCTTTCCCATTCAATTTAAAGTTGTCTCTGACTTTGATGCCCGTCTTCCTGCGCTGCTTACTCATACTTCCACTTTCTCCACCTACCCCATTATCATATTCCTCTGGAAAAAGTTACAGTGTAAGGAAGGAGGTGGATAAAGATAATTTTATATCATTAGCAATTTTCAGGTCTCATGTCTGTGAGGCAGAAACAGCTGTTTCATTAACAACAATAATTGGTGCCTCTGGAAAGCTCTGAAGAAATTAACTTCTCTGTATCTTGGAAATGTGTTAAAAAATGAGACACAATGAATCTGCTTAACCCAACATAGTTGGGAATGCCAACATGGAGATGAGATGGAATAAGTGGCAGATCCATGGAGAGCAGTAGAGTTTAGAAACTGGTTATCACGAATGAACAAGCAAACTAAAGGCAATTCTTAAGAGCAATTCCCTTCTTACATTCATTGCCACTTTGAAACCTAAAATCCCCAAATCCTCTAAAAAATTCAAGTTATAAGAAAGGCTTCTATTCCTACTAAAATATATCTAAAACGGGTTGCAAAATAAATAAAATAAAACAAAGCTTGAATTGGAGCATTTAAAAGTTCTTTGGTAGAAACTCACCCTTTTCTCCATTTCCAAGAGTGATCTGTCAGCAAATCTTTCTTGTCTCTGAAACACAAAATTGATGAAGACATTGATATGTGCTTTAAAACAACACAGAACTGAGGAACAAACCAACTAGATATTTTAATATTCTGTCTGAAGTATGTAATAAAAAAAAACCATTTTAAAGTGTGTTCAGGGAAGTAACACTGAAATAAAGAATAAGCTGGATTTATCATGCACTTCAGTGACCATCCCTGTTATTTAATCACTACAAAGCCTTTGGCTAACAGGAGTAACATAATATTTCTATCTAAAAGCATTACAAAACAGACATCTTTTAAATGTTCTTCACTAACATTTGCAGGGTACACATCAAAGACAATTAAGTACAGATAAATTGTACCAAATATGATCCAACATGAAACATTCTACAGCAAGAGTAGACAAATTAAGACAAATCTAACTCCAGTGTATGTGTCTTGTGTAACTGTATGCAGCTCTGTTATGTGACAGCAGTTATTGGTAACAGGAGTGCACTGTTTGCTCTTCATTTCCAAGATAAAGCTATCTAACCAGCCAGGAAGGACTGGCAGGTTGTGCCAATTTACCAGCAGGTTTATGAACTAATTAATCAATCAATACCAACTGTCAGTTTGAATATAAGCTTAACAGTGTAGAAAATGTTTACTCCTACCCTACAAAAAGGTTGCATGCAGATACATGCTGGCAAGAAACACTACTTAAGTAAGCAAGAAGCAGCCCATTTTGTTCACAGCTGAAGACCAGAATAGTGACTATTTTCTATTTAGAAAGAGAGAAATACTCTTCTCCATCCCCATCTTCGGATAAAAAGCAAAGCTGATGCCTAGTAAAGAGTAGCCCATAGCCTGGGGTGCTTCTGGTTTATTACCTACACTGTTGGTTAAGCACATGCTTTTTTGTTTTATACAAACCTGAGTGGTCTTCTCCAACTGTAGCTTAAGATCTGTAAGTTCCATGTTGGTGTCATGTAACTGTGCTTTCAGTTTTTCATTTTCAGCTAGAATCTGTTCATAAAGCTAAGAGAAAATATTTGTTAAAAAATATCAGATAATAGTGAGATTAGGCAAAAAACTTCAAAAGTAGGATCGAACCATACGTTAACAAATACACTAACAATCTAAAAAGTAAAATAAAGATGTTTAAAATTAGCAAGCACTGTAAGGAATTGTCACTAAAAATTTCCAGAAACAAGCAGCTTTGTATAGGGAGCACACAACTTACCTTACACATAATTAAGCCACCTTTTTTTCTTCAGACTTCACAGATTACCCCACCACAGTAAACTTTTCAACAAACTTCCCCTCTATTTTAAAACAAGATCTAAACATATTTTTACCTTATATGTATGTAAGCCGGCAAACATACAATAAAAGGCTTCACATATGTGTACATCAGTTTTAATTATGTTTTTCTTATGATAAATACTATCATATTATTTTTTTTTATTTGACTGTATCTTGGCTCCTCCGGATTTCCTCCCTGCCTTGCAAAGTACAAAAGCCAGAAGCTGTTTCATAATATGTATTTTTCCCCACTGTAGTGGTTGTTGTGCTTTGCCATTCAGTTAAGTTACTTTAAGTAGCATTTCTGATGCAATGTGAAATTACTTTTATACAATTTAAGAAAAACAGTAATGAAGTTCTATTTTTGCACCAAGCTTATTGGATCAGATACCTTCTTAAAATCAGGGCTATCATCTTTTTCTAGTCTACTGCAGTATGGTTTTCGATCTTCAAGATAACTCTGTGACCCCGATCGCCCCTGCGCTGAATCGTAACGATCACCTGCAGACATGCTGAGTGATCCCGTATCGTATCTGTAAAAGAAAAGTTCTCATTTTTCTTTGCCTTTGCTGCCAAACTGAGACCCCTGACTGTATCAAACATTTTCAGTTTGCTATTACCAGCTGAAAACAACCAAATGCAATTATGTATTTTAGTTAAACTACCGTCTTCTACTTTCATTTTCAAATGAAAAACAAATTAAACAAATAGTTTTCACTTTCAAATTTCATTTTTATATTCTCCAGTACTTTAAGATTCTGGGTGAAAATGTTTTCAAATTACTCAGTCTGCACAGTAATGCACGCAAAGAAATATTTAAAATATAATTAAATTATTTAATGCAAGCAAGTATTTACATGTCTTAAAATACTTTAAAACTGGCTTAGATAGCTTAATTCTTTATTTATAAAGAACATATATATTTTTAAAAGTGCATTAGTTTAATTGAAGAGTTTTAAAAAACACTAGATGAATGGCCTAGATGAATTTTAAGTTTTATTACAGAAACCAAGATTTCAAAACTATTTGCGGTGAATCCTAGTGTTTCAACAGAAGCAGATGATGAAACAAATTTTTAGTAGTCTTTATCCTAATAACTCAATAGCAACCATATTAATAAAGTTAAGGGTAATTTCACACTGTTCACTCTTCACTAATCATGTGTTAGAGCAGTTTAATTTAAGAGATTTTCACCAGTCAGAACATCATAAAATCCGACAATTAAAGCTAATGGTCCAAAAAGAAATTAATTACTTTTTAAAAAATTATCAGTATTTTAGTATTTACTTTTTAAGAGATCTTAAGGAAATACGTTTTTCAGAGGGTGTATTGTTCTTGAGGTTACACAGAAAATTTTCAGTAGGATAGTCTAAAAGAGAAGCAATAAGAACCTCTTTATCTTCTTTGTAAAAGCTGGGTCCATGCTGAGAAATCTGTAGGGCATAGAACTATGTCCACTATGCTCTATGAAATGCCCAGCCTGCCTTCAGAGCACTGCAAATACGGAGTTCAACATATTCCCCAACATGGAGTACTGCGCTCACACATGGCAGGACTGTAGCTTTACAATCATACTTTATGCAAAATGTAAGTATCATCACAGCCTTTTTAAAGTTCAGCCTAAATACTGGACTTAAGCTGAATTTGTACATAAAGAATTTAAAATGACTACATGCAGACAGAAAACGTAACAACTCTAATTTATTTAAATTGCACATACCTTGAAAGGCTCTCACTCTGAGGTGGGGAGAGGTAAAAAGAGAGAAAAAGAATGGATTGGTCAATAATTTAATTAAAATATATAACAATCTGTGAACAGATACAACCAAACAGTTATGTCAAATGCACATGCCATCTACCAGTATGTATTATCTGAACTGTGCCAAGCTTCAATTTTGTTATGTCTGGAAAAGAAAAGAAATATGTGCTAGAATGCACTTGACAAAATATGATTTACAAGGACATTAACATAACACTCAAAAAGTCTGGAGTGCCCTAAGCAGTGGAGTTATTTCAGCAATTGGTGCATTCTAGGTTTGCTTCTCTGTTATCAAAGGCAATAGAACAGTGTTCCTCAAATTCACTGTTCCTTCTTTCTCTTCTTTAACATTAGCTATGATGTTTTGAACATAACGACTTCAGGTCAAAACAATAAATTAAGATACAGGATCACTGTTTCAACATAGCGTGACTGCAAACAAGTTACTAGACCAACAACATAAGGCAGTACTTATTAGACTTAATTTAAATGGGAGTAAATACTGTACGTGTGGATTTACCTGGAATGAATGAATGAATGAAACACAAAAAATTAAACTCTTTAGTTGAGAAGTGAAACTTAATTAAAAGTGATGATTTAAGAGTGAGGGAGTGTCCTCTAAGCATTATATCAGTCATACAAACCTTTTTCCTTTCTGGATGATCAATACAAATTTATAATTTCTTCCAATTAGTACTCCAATGTGAAGATATTTCAGTCAAGAAACTACACTGATGTATCATCACCTGGACATCTTCCCATATTATTCACCTAGCAGTGGCTGAAGCCTTCCCAATAGGTGGTTTTCTTGGGGGGCTGATGTGGCTTGCTTGGTTTCTTTTTACAGAAGGAAACTGTATTTTTTCAAAGTACATGGGTAACCAGCAGCATTCTCCACAATACACTCAATTTCCTCTTTGACACCTTGAAGTGCACTTACTGCAGAGGATATCAAAGGTACATGCTATCGCCTAACCATTCCTAATAAAACATCACTGTTTTCTGTCAAGAGCATGACTAATGCTGCAAATTAAGAGATTTTGTAAAATATGCCACAGTTAGTTAATAAATTATAAGCTAACCAAGGTTGTAGTATTTATTCAAATTACTAGGGTTTTTTTGCAATGCATCATACTTAAAAATTTGCTTCACAGATCTACCAAAGAAATCTACCAATTTCCTTACTTTTAAGTGGCTATCCTACAACTTAGTTGTAAAGACTATTCTAGCAGGAAAACCAATTTCCCTTAAGTAACAACATGGCATTTTTTTCTGCCAATTCAAGAAATCCTATGCCCTTAATATTAAAAAGCCAAAACAAAATTAGAAAACAACCTCAAAAAAGCTGTCCAAAGTGCTTAGCAAAATCTTACTTCTCTTTAATAGCATTCCTTTAAGGGCAAATGATCATCTAAGGAGTCAAAAGCGTTCTGAAGAACAAGCACAAACTGAAATGTGTTTTTGAGACAGTTCTTTCAAAAACCTCTGACACGAATAAGATAATGATTTTTTCTGATTCCTTAACATTTTCAGGGTAGAAATCAATTCTTGTCATTGTCTTCTAATTTTCTCTATAGCATGCAACCAAATCACATCCATAACTTCTCTGGGCAACCTGTTTGGGTGTTTCACCATAAAATCTTTTGCTTTGGAAAACACTTCCAAGATCACGGAGTCCAACCTTTGACTGAACACCACCATGATAACTAAACCATACTGCTAAACGTCATGTCATTGTTTCTTGAATGCTTCTAGTGACAGTGACTCCACAGCCTCTCTGGGCAGCCTGTTCTAATGCTTAAGTACACTCCTCAGTGAGAGAATTCTTCCTCATGTCCAACCTGAACATCCCTGGCTCAGCTTGAGGCCATTTCCTTTTGTCCTGTCCCTGTTGCCTGGGAGAAGAGGCTGACCTCCCACCTGACTACAGCCTCCTTTCAGAGACTTGGAGAGAGGTCTCTCCTGAGCCTCCTTTTCTCCAGGCTAAACAACCCCAGCTCTCTAAGCCACTCCTTGTAGGACTTGTGCTCCAGACCCCTCTCCAGCCTTGTTGCCCTTCTCTGGGCATTTTTCAGCCCCTCAATGTCTTTCTTGCAGTCATGGGACCAGAACCAGACAGGAATCAAGGTGTGGCCTCACCAGTGCCAAATACAAGGGGACAATCCCTGCCCTACTCCTGCTGGCCACACCATTGCTGACCCAGGCCAGGATGCCATTGGCCTTCTGGGCCACCTGGGCACTGCTGGCTCATGTTCAGCCACTGTCACCAGCACCCCCAGCTCCTTTATCCCTTGGGCAGTTTCCAGGCACTGTGTCCCCAGCCTGTAGCACTGCATGGGGTTGTTGTGACCCAAGTGCAGGACCCAGCACTCGGCCTTGTTGAACCTCATCCAGTTGGCCTCGGTCCATTGATCCAGCCTGTCCAGATCCCTCTGCAGGGCCTTCCTGACCTCCAGCAGATCAACACGCCTGCCCAGCTTTCTGTCATTGGTGAAGTGACTGAGGGTACTCAAGATCCCCTCAGCCAGGTCATGGATTAAAATAGTAAACAGGACTGGCCCCAAAACTGACCCTGGAGAGCTCCACTCATGAGCAGGTGCCAGCTGGAATTTCATTCATCACTACTCTCTGGGCCTGGGCACACAGCAAAAAGCGCACCTGTCCAAGAACTCTTGGTCAGTCAATTCTACACTTCTCCACCAGTCCAGCCCAGCACACTCATCCTTCTAATAATATTCATAATTTTGGGGCTGGTTTAGCACTATTTCACTGTAATGTTATTAATTCTATCAGAAGTACCATGCAGCATGGTCTACCGAAATTAATCTCTACAGAAGAGAATATGAAGTAATTACAGATCTAAGGATAATGATATGTACTACTGGGAGGAAACGAAACATGACTATGCAGTTATGTTAATGTGGCACAGAAATAAAAAGTACAGCGAATCAAAATGGCACAGAATGAGTCTCTTAACTAAAATGTTTAACAGATGTGTACTGGAAGCTTTTACAAAAAAGGAAAAAAATATCACTTGAGTTTTATTCCTAAGTAATGAATCTGATTCTGTAGTATGTTACTCCAGAGTTTAAGTACAAAAAATACATTCTTCTTATAGCCCCACTTTTGTAACTAATTCCGTTTTAATACCTCTTCATCCCACTGTCAAACACCATTCTGTTTTTACACTTTTCTATTTTTAAGGACAAATCAAGCCTATTATACTGTTTTCCACTGACTTTTTATCCAGAATAATAATACTCATTTAGGATATTCAGAACACCATTTTGTTCACTGAAAAAATTACATACATTGTGCTCTTCAACTTTCTGTGTTTCCTTAAATTAACTTCTCATACTATTTTTTAATTACAATAACGACAGCACTGGGTTTAATTTTCAAAGGTTTTAATTAGTGTGTATAAGTAATTAGACCTAATTTATCTGAAAATAACAATGTGGGTGAAATGAAGATTTTGCTGGGTACAAACTGAATGCTTGCTCCAGTAACCTGCTCCATCATGTCCCTGACCTATGTGGCAAAAATCTAATCTACATTTTCTGGATGCTAATTCTACATAATCAGAATGGAAGACAAAATGATCAGTTATAGCCACATAAATTCAAGTGTAAGAAAAATTTTACAATCAAAATGTATCTGTTAAAAGTTAATGAACAAATTATCTTTCTTGAATTACCTGAGTTTCTTTCTTATTTGTTCCTTCTTCTGAATCAGATTGATGATCCTGTTCATTTTCATCACTCTGGTGAAAGAGGGGAGAGGACAAATAATTAAACTGTTGAAAGCTCGGTAAGATTTTAATGCATTCTACACTTGGAGTAGGAAAATGTAAGAGCAGCAGAATACTCCACAGAGAATACACAGGATATACGAAGAAAATTCTCAAACAGGTACATGTTTTCAGTACCAGAAAGACATGAAACAATTTTGCATTTGATACATGAAAATCTGACTTTTACATTATATATGGATCCCGTCACAAATAAAAGGGAAAAGGAATAGTCTGAAACATCAACTATAGCCTTTCTAATCTGACAGCAGTTCTTTAAGTTGCTAAGTACATAGCTACCTGCAATGTGTCAAATAAAGTGTCTCATTTTTTATAGCTTTGGTATGCATGCAATAGAAAATATTTGTTCAAGAATTTATTTATTTTCTTTAATTACGATTAATTCCTATTAAGTTACTGTTACTACAGTGTTCTAGAATTTTTGTTGTCAGTATCAACTGAAAAAAACTTAATTTTGATTTTGCTTCTGAAAACATCAAACCAAAAAATATTTTAATTGAAAAGCATAACGTTTTCTAGAACAATTAGTTACATATTGTATTACTCTAAACAATTCTCTATTTTAAGAGTACACTATACCCATTTCATTTTGCCACAAGTGAGGTTTACTTACATCCTGAGTCCAAAAAGAAACTCCTGTAGATCGTCGTTTTTCTCTTGGTCTCCTTCTTTCCCTTATAGACTTAGGCTGTGACTTATCTTCTTCCTTTTCCTCTTCTTTTTTGCCCCCTTCTGTTAATAACAACTTTCTCATTCACTGAATTATGGCACAATCTAATTTTCTGAAATACTTCTTTTCTCAGTGTTAAAAATGCTCACAATAAATTCCTTTTACCTGAAATAAATTCACTGAACAGCTTCTTACCACATACAGTGTTTGCTGTAATATACACTCCCCAGAATACACAGCTCTAAAATTCTGTAAATACTAATTTCACCTCAGTCACCGAAATAAAATGTGTTAATGTAACAGTAATACAATATAACTTGGACTTATAATTCAGTTTTCAAAACTGTCATGTAATAATTGAAACATCAGTGTCAGCAGATGTATGAAAGTAAAAAAAAAGTCTTTATCATTTTTCATCAAACAAGCTGTTTTCAGCATACATCTAGAATGCAGTACTGAAAAAAAACCCCAAGTTTTAGAAGTCCTCCTTTTCATCACAGTCCTCTCCATTTCTGCTCTAAGGAAAAAAATTTGGGACCTCCTACACCATATTAGATTATTACAGATGTTATTTTTCTTTAAAACAAATGCAATTGCAATTCAAAACAGATGTAACAACTCAGGATTGTGCTTGCTCCCTATTTGTTTACAAGTAATTTGTGCGAAAACAAATTAAATAAACCTGCTAAAACCTAAGTTCTTTACTTATTATCATGCAGTCTGTTCAGCCTGATGTTCTTTTATTAAATAAAGAAACCACAGAACTGAGTTCAGATAGAAGAATCACTAATCATGAGTAACTACCAACATTAGTCCTCAGAGGTAAATAAACACTTAAGAGTGAAGCAAGAATTAAATAGGAAAGAAGCAAAGTACATCTGTGGTGAACATACACCTTTTCTAATTTAATAAACTAGAATTTTACCTCTGGCTTTTCAGACGGTAGTGTATTTCTCCTCCAAAAATCATAACTTGAAAAAAAATAGAACCTGTGGTAGCTAATATTTACCAGTGAAAATCTTTTCCCTAGATCAATCTAGAGTGATTTCCTAGAGAAAGCAGGCATTATGAAAGAACTGTAATCCAAATTTCAGTTCATTTTAGGACAAAGAGAAAAAAATCAGAAAGCATATCCATGAAGCCTAGCTCCAGTAACTTCCTCAGAAAACATGGCTATACTGCTATATAGTTCATGGAGATTTCATCAGTGGATCATTTTATCTGACCCTCTGTAGAACAAAATTATCAATTTCCATCAGTAACCCTACTGAAGTTACTGATCAATAACTGGAATTAAAGTATTTCTCTCAAGTCAACTGTGGCAAGTCCAAGAGCAGAGATCACACTGTATGTTAACAGGCTCTTCCTTTGACAGGCAAAGAATCAGACACATCTCTCAGAATTACAGAAGTTGAAATGAGGGCAAAATCTTGGTGACATCAGAGAAAAACTTTTTTGTGATCTTTGAATCATGCATCTAATAATCAATTTAAGATTATATAAACCAGCTAAAGTATGCAGAACTATGGTTACATCTGAACTAGGATGGGAAACATCCCCTTTCCTTTTCCAGCTGCTCATGCAATCCAGAGAGGTCCTTAAAGAAATAAAGGGTCATTTCAGTCCTTCAGTGTGAAAGGAGTGAAACGAACCCCTAGTTATTTAGCAATTACTTAATCAAGTAAAATGCCTTCTTAATACCTGCAAGTATTTAGGCCCTGAAATATGGTATTTTATTATAGCTGCTGTGTTAAACCAGAAATTAAAGAAAAATTTATGGGGGTATATTTGAAATATCTGTGACCCAACACTGGAAAAAAAACCCAAATGGCAGGCAAAACACCACCAAATACAGAAAATCTTTTTTCTTCTCTATTTGAAAGTTCCAAAATTTCTTACAGAAGATTTGAGCAAGGTACATCCCCAATGGTCTTATGTATCTCATCCTATTTTGAAATGCCTCTAGAAATGTAAGCTGCCCTTTGTCAACTAAAACAAAAACCCCCTTCATAAACAGTACTCCTACCTCTCTCACTTTCCTTTGTTCCACTCCGAGAATAGGCAGAAGTTATACCTATAAGGCTGTTTGGTCTGTTTAGCTGACTTGAACTTGATAGAGAGCTAGTGGATGTGGAGAGTGAAGAGGTGGATGATGAAGAAGTTGAAGTTGAAGTTGGTCTATAGCGATGATACGGCTATTCAACAGAAAAATGTCAGAATTAATTTAACAAGATAAACAAATACAAACCATGGGATATGAAAATATTTAACTGTATAAATAATTCTTACAGTAGTGCCAAAATTAAAATAATATTGTTGGAGTAAAGATTCATATAATTTCTCTACCTAAAGAGACTCATCATGAAAATACCTCTTCAACAGTTCGGGAATATCTTTGTCTATAATCATCGTCTTTAGTTTCAGATTCTTTCTTTTCTTCTTGTTTTTCTTTGTCCTGTTTTTCTTTCTCTTCCTTTTCTTTTTCTTCATTTTCCTGTTCTCTGGTTCGTGTGGGACGACTTCTTCCTATAGTTTTTTCAGCTTCTTGGAGATCTGTCAGTGTTACGCCCTGTGAAAACAGCAGTCAGCAAACACCACTTAAATACAACATTAACATTAATGTAGATAATCATGTATTTTGAAGAAAACATTCAACTTAAGAAAGTTAAATCTATCTATTAAGAAATAAATGTTACCTATATATTCTATCTATAAAGCTTTCCTCTTGAATCTTGGAACCAAACGTCCCTCTGATATGTGGCAAGTGTTTGCTGTAATGTGATCTGCCACAGACTCTCCAGCAAGCCAATTTTTAGCTGAACTAGTAGATACAGATTGCATAGAAGATCCTATAGAAATAATTTAAGAATCCAACAGATGCTTTTAATATGATCGTAAGCATACTAAACATTCTGAAAGAACCCTAAAAATTTAATACTAATATTTTCAGAAATGTTGAGACTTTAAAAATTAATTCCTTACAACTGGATTTTTAGGTCAGCAACATTAAAAAGTCCCTTGTTGTTTTTAGGCTAAAAACTAGTTTTGAAATAAGCTCAGAAAGCAAACCGTTTTATGAAGACAGGTTTTCTCTACTATGCTTTTCAGCTATGTATCTTAGTGAGATATTGCTTGAAACACTTTGTAATCTACTCCTCAAAGCCAGCTTTCCATCTGATCAGTTAATTAAGTGCTTTTAGTGTTGATAAAGTTTAATCCAGTAATTCCTAGTAGCTTCTTCACTGTAAAGATTCAGCAATAGTTAGCCTGTATTCTGACTATCTTTCAGGGCTCTGAATTAGTACTACAAAGTAAAAATAACTCCTTTATGATGAAGTTGTATCAAGCAGCACAGATTTCTCTTTAGGAAAGCTAACCAGAAGTATTTGAGGGGTTTAAAACTGAAAAGATTTGAATGCGACATTGGTAAGCAATGTAGCTACAGACTCAGCCTAAAAACAGGTAAGGACAATGGCTAGAGTATTTCTCTAGCATACAGTGTATAGAGGGTAGTGCTGTTTTATTCAGGGACTATTTGCTGATTATTCTCAGTTTGCCAGCAGACAGTGGTTGGCAGTTGCTCCACTGCCAAAGAGCATTCAACTACCATTAGAGATACTCTGTTTTGCTATTTCCACATTGGTCCCTGTGATAGGATTGTGCTAGTTGCTGACAAAACATGGATAAAAACTGGGAAGAACTTCCAAATATATCAGTGTGTAAACTAAGAGAGAGAAATGCTGCAAGGAGA
The DNA here is from genome assembly GCF_030490865.1 of Poecile atricapillus. NCBI lineage: Eukaryota > Metazoa > Chordata > Aves > Passeriformes > Paridae > Poecile > Poecile atricapillus. Next base: position 37,396,058 of record NC_081289.1, on the reverse strand, counting down.
CATGCAGTTAGATACTTGATTATTAGTATGTAATAAAAATCTCTCTTTTAGTATTTTTCTCTCTCCAGAGAAACTAGATTAAAAGTATTTTTCCTTTGTCATTAATCTTATTAGCCATCCATATGTTGATCAGCTCAATTATATTATCTACAATTGTTCATGCACAGAAAAAAAACCAATTAGAAATGGATGCAAATGCAGTATGCTGTGCCTGTTTCTCAAGAATGATGTTATGGGTATGTTTTCAAAAATCTAGACGCTTTAGTAATACTATACCTGTGTAGATCTTCTAGACTGTCTTGCTTGCCTGGATCTAGCTTTTCTTTGGGACTCGGACTCTTCGTCCCGTACTGGAGTGAGGTATGATCTAAAGAGTTAATTACAAACAAAATTAGCACATGATAATTTTTGCACAGGAAACCAAGGCTGTCAGAAGAAAATATTTAACTATATAGGACAGACTACATTTTAGACATTTCATCCGTATCATACTGATCTACTTATTCATCAAGACAGCAGCCTTAGAACTCAATTAAAATATACACAATTTTCCTACTTAATTTAGATTTCTTTTTACCATTTTCTATAAATATAACTTCAGCTCTTTTAGTATTTCACTAACACAGGGGGAGGAGACCTCAGAGATTCAGCCAGTTAGACCTTTATACATCAAATATGTGTGTGTATTAATTTTTAACATAACTTGTAAGCTTTTAGAAAAAACCAAATGTACTGTTAATGCAAAAAATCTAATTGTATCATCCATTTAATCAGAAATTAAGAATCCCTGAGAAGGTGGTTACCATATTTTCACATGAATCATCCACACTTTGAGTAATCCAAGTCCCTTTGAAAAAAATGAGCTTAAAAATAAATCTTCATGAAACCCACAGAAGTCCTGCAGAACAAGCAGGTAATTGTAATCAAAGACAAAAGGCTACTAGAGTAGACATACAAGGTCTGGACTCTTTTTAAGAAATTCTCTAATCCAAGTAACAGGTTAAAAAACCAACAGGAGATACATGCATGCACAAATGCATATATTTGTATGTAAACCCATAATAAAAGAACTTAAAGGTTTTTAATGCATTTGTTGATTTTCTATGGCAGAATATTCTGGGAAGCTGCTATAATTTCACACAGTTTTTAAATCCTTGGATTGGCTAAAAATTAGGAAGAAAGTGAAAAAAAGATTTTAAAAAAGTGAAATCAAAAGGTAGCTAAAAGGCTGCTTAAAACTTCTCTGAGCTCCTTTAGATTAGATTCTCTAATATTTTCTGATTGTCTCTTTTTATATATCATTAGTTAAGAACAGTTAAGAATCACTGGCTATAGATTCAGTAATTATCTAGGGATTATGCCATCAGCTTTTAACACCTAAATAATTTATGTATGGGAAGAGCAGTTTGCTCACCTAATATATTTGGTAGGCCTTAGCAATACTAAAGAGTTCAGAAACAGTCGTAAGAGTTAAAAAACAGACCTAGAGGTTACAACCTATGCTCTACCCCATTAAAATACTAACAACTAACTGCTATACTTAAAAATGTTGAAAGAACTCCAATCTTATAGTGCATCTTTAAAAACCTGCACTGTGTAAATTTGATTTCCTTATCTGGATCTCTTGCAACAGCATTTTTGATTGACTTTGATTGACTTTCCATTTCCCAAAAACTTTAGTCTGTATCCACGTAAGGAAAAGGGTGCCTGTTAGGCTGCTTTAGTTAACTTGACCTGAACCACCACTGACTAAGGAGGGCTTGACTGCAGACCTGGTGTCATCTTTAGGACTTAAAATTGCTACAAACTGTTTCCCATAACTTGCTTTTTAGTAACTGCTGTACCTACACCTAACCTTCCAGTAATTCTGAAATAGTTTAAATTGCACTGAGAGAAAACAAAAAGTCTCAACTTTTCAGGTGAACACTGCAGCTATAGTCAAGAGTAGAAAGTACTCTTCCCTAGCATCCCTTGTATGCGCCACACACAGCTACCTATGCTGTATTATTCATGATACAAAGACTTAGAGACTCAAGTTTGTAATTTCCTTCCCTGTTTCTCTAAACCAATCCTAAAAATTAAATAAAGAATATAGTTTCTTCAGCTACTCTAAAAGACTGCATCATTACATGCTTCAACAATAAAGTACTTCATAATACCTTTACTTTTCAACTGTCTTTGAAATACTCTTCCACTTTCTAAACATAGTTTAGTCTATGAACACAGATTAACCAACTTCATTACTTAAGAAAATATATAGCATGTAGTAGTTCATATACATTTATTTTTTCATGTGCATAGAAACATATGTAGATACACATACACATACATATATCTATCTGTATATATACAGATAGATATGCTTGTGCTCATATTTAGCACACTACATTCTCAAATGCATGCAGCAATTATTCAAATTTTGATTTCTAAGATTCAATGATAAACTAATATGCCATCAAGAAAGTATCTGCAACAGTATACTATACAATCAGCCCGGTCAGAGAAAACCACAGAATTTCAGGCCAAATGCACGTATCTTTAACATATGTAGTATATGCACATTAGTAGAAACACACTAGTGAGAGCAAACGAGATAGCAAAAGCCGAATTTTCCTTGCATTTCTAGCTGATATAAGACTGAAATAGCATTTGAATTTTAGAATTTGAACTACTCTGAATTACTTTTGAGAAAAAGGGCATTTTGTGGGATTTAGTTCAAATTTCACTATGGAAAATGCAGGTTCTGATCTGACTACAGTAGTTATTGAAATGGATTGTTAGCATATGTGGACCCTTCCTGAATCATGGTGGGGAATAATAAAAACATAATCTACATATCACAGAAGTTTTTTAATCTCATTTGGGTAGGAAGGAAGACTACAGAAAATAGTGTACTCTAATTAGGCCACTATAAGGAATCTTAAAATGCTGCTGCCTTAAGTGAACCAAAAGAATGCAATTTTCTTCTGCAATAAGGAACAGCTTCATTAACTCTGAACATACAGAGATACACATATCTGGCACTGATACACAAAGTACATTTTGAAACTACTACAGGAGCAACACAGAAATCTGAACTTGCATTTTAGCAGGAGAGTTGAAGGATAAACATTTATAAATATCCAGAAAAAGAAGAACAAGGGAAAGCTAAGAGGAATTAACAATATTTTGAAATCTTATTTTTGCTTCCATAAATAGAAGGAAACAACCCTTCATGGAAATAAATATGCACCAATCTTAACCCATGCTTCATGTAACTGTAAACAGAAAAAAACACCATATTCTTAAAATAAGATTTACATCAGCTTCTTACTCATTCTTCGTATTGAGTATCTCTTAGAGCATTGCATTTAAAATTGTATGACTTTCAAGTAGAAGAGATCCTAAATCATGCAATGAAATAAACAGAATGTGTTGGGTTCAATACTCTCTTCTCTATAACGTCAGGCATACAAAATGGTTGAAAAAATGCTATGCTGTGACTTATTAGCATACTGCCAATGGCACACGATCTCAATCAGCAGCAATGTAGTTGTAGTAATTAATTAACTAATTAATTACTCATTTTATTATTTTGAATTCAGTGTTTTTACAGAGTTCCATTATCAGTATTTTGAAGAGGACTCATTTAATCTGTTAAGAGAAATACAAATTTGAAAATACCATATACCATATGAGAACCCAAAGCCAGTCAAAAACGCACAACACTGAAGTTGAAATTTCATTAATAGTCTCTACTAGTACTAAGCCCTTAGATAAAATGAGGTATCAGTTGTTTCAATACTTAGCAAGAAAACAACACTGCTTTACACACTGTACTTTTTGATTCTCCGGTACCAACACATTCCTTTAAATAATAAAAAAAAAGTATAACTTTTGTGTAAGAGCAACGTTACTCTTAGGACCTTTACACACCTCCGTCTCTCCCTGACCTCTGATGTTGAGGACACAGTGCCAGAAGTAGCTGTAGTCATGGCTGTGGTAGTGGCTGCAGCATTTACAACAGATGGTGCAACAGGAACGGTCACTGCTGTAGGAACACTGTCCTTTTCTTTCTCAGTACTATCCTCAGCCCACAAACGATTTGAGGTACTACAGCATAACAAGCAGCAACACAAAAAAAGAGAAAAGGAAACAGCTAAACAATGAAAGCACTTTACTAAACAACTAATAACATGTAAATTGAGGGATGGATTTTTTTTTAAGAAGCAAACTGAGAAATGTCTCTACTATGAAAGCTCAGCTTGAGCTATTAAATTGAATAAATTAAGAATTAGCAGTTTACAATAATTGAACTTTTATTCTTCAGACCCTTCTAACATTTTATTTATTCTTTTGTACCAACATGGCTTTCTTTTTACAGTAGAAAGCCATTCACAATTTTTGAGCCAAATTGTATAAAATCAAAACAAATTTAACAGGAAAGTGAAAAAATCCAGAGCCCCAGGATCTACTAAACAAGAACGCATGCACATACATAAGCACACAGTAGACCTGACAAAAAAAATAAAGGAAGAAAATGTCCTGGTGCCATTACCTGCTTTGTACACCTGCTGAAGTAGAACCCGTTGTACTCTTCGTAGTAGTGTTTGTGCTGGCAGGCAGTGTTTTCTGAAGACCAGCAGAAGAGGTAACCGTTGATGCAGTACTTGGAACATTAGAACTTAGCAAATCATCTTGTCTTCTACCAAAGGAGCCACTGCAGGAGAGACATGTACAATGGCTGCATTTATTACTTATATTTACTCATTAAAATATCACCAAGCTGTGAATGCTCTATTGAATTTCTGCCCATGTATTCTGTGCCTCAGTTGAGTCTTGGAAACTTCTGGTGCAAAAGATGCATTTTTTTTCATTGTTTCCTTGGCTAGGACTTTTAATTTACGACTTCGGAGGGCAGAAGTGTCCCTTAGTCCTGACCATTTCTTCACCAAAGAGGATAAAGAATGGAATCTCACTCGTTTATGTAAGAATGTCTTGATCACATCTACTAAAGTATTCATATAGGGCCCCCAATGTCCCATTTTTAAACTGCTGTTTCACCCACACTGAATACCTCAGAAAATGCAGAACCTTACTGAACAGCTTGTCAGGAAAGAAAATGTCATCAATATCACTCCTCTTATAATTTGAAAGCAATTAAATACACTGCCCCATTTTAAAAAAATCTTTAATTATTCCCAGGAAGAATAACCTCCCACTCAGTTTTTTCCCTTGCTCTTCAAGCTATAAAGCAGACCAGTGGTTTACAAGAAATAAATATGCATGATGCTGTATTAGGCAGCCTGATATTATTAGGCTATTAGGCTATTGATAATATCAATGTCAAGACTCAAAATAATGCTAAGTATGTGTACCAATATGCAGCTTAGTTATTAGACTCTTTCCTTTGATCTATTAATTTCAGCTATTTATTGCCCCACTGATTACAAGGAAGAATTTGATTCAAATAGCTACATTGAACCTACACAATGCAACAAAGTTAATCACATATATATGTGCAGAATAGGATTCCTCCTGAGAAAATTCTGCAAGTTAGGAACTAGCACACCTGAGACCTACTCTCGTATTTTCATAATTTACTTTGCATTCAAGTGAATTTTATGTATTCTATGCTGCTGATACTCAACATAGGCATGGCTATAATTTACAATTAAAGACAGCAGTCCAATACCTCAAGACTGTCATGCAAAAATCAGAATTCAAGAGATAGTGTTTTCCCCCTTTTCATATACCAAGCAGAATTATTTCTATTGCAACATTTAAAATAATTATCTTTGGCTACTGAACTCATCTGGAAAGAGTCAAATGAACCCCAAACTGAAAAAACCAATAGGAAAAAGAAAGCATCTAACTTTAATTACATAGTTCAAAATCAGCACAACCACTGCATCAGCGTACAACTGCATGCTTAAAACCAGCACAACTATTGCAATATATACTTTGCAATTATTATGAACACAGCGATCTGTCAGCATTCAATTTTATACTGTCCTTACAAAATGATTCAGTACTTGTTAACTTTTAAGCCTATTTTGATTTAAAAATTAAAAAAAAAAACAAAAACAAAAAAACAATCCCACACCTTCTTTGATAACTTGTGTTTAATGATGTAGGACCTTCATTCAAACTGTTTTTCTTGACATCTTCTTCCCATTTTCTCCTGGTGTAGGAACTGCCACCACGTATTGAACTAGCAGATGAATCCCTGTAAAAGAGATTTTGGGTTAGCAAACTCACATTAAAGAAGGCTGTTCTTGATGTGAGCTTTGAATTAAAATCTTGGATAACATGCTTAAAATAAACGTAACTGAATAAGGAATAAAATTCATTTATGGACAATCACTTTCAAGCCTCTGTGGAAAGATACTACATTCATACTAACATAATTAGAAACATAAAAAGAAAGCAGCATCAAAAGAAAACTGCTAAGGAGGATTTAATCAACATGAAATCAATTGTTGGCTTTTATCTGTGGTCATCGCTGGCTTTGTTTTTCTCAAAAAAGCAACAAGATGTTTTTCTGTTTGCTCCTGAGATTATCCAGTCTACTTGGGGTTTTTAATAGCTGATTTGATGGAATTTTTCATTCTTTGTTGTTATAAGAAGTTTAAAAGCTGACAAGCCTTTAGAACTCATGATACTGTAAGACCAGTGTAACTAGGCTTGCAGTAGCCATTCCTGAGGGGTCTGACATGTATCACTAGCTGACATGACTTCAGTCATAAGGAATTTCCAGACTGCTGTTGCAGTTTATAGAAGCAAGGAATAACCTTGCAAAAATCTGCTTATAAAAACTATCCCTAAAACTGACACGCAAAAACTGAATTTCTAATAAAAATGTCAGCTCAAGATCTGAAGTTCAGCCAGTAGGAAGAATAAAACATGTCTTCCATAAAATTATATATAAGACAATCAGGCGTACAAGGCAAAATAAAATAAAACTTTGAAAAGATATATTTTATGTTCAGATACCTTTGGCCATCATAATATACCTCTTTTTGCATCTATGTTGGCACTCTGCAGCTGGAAACATTAGAAAATGGTAAAACATAGACCATAAAATGTAGTGGTGTTTTTACCAGCTGAGAGAAACACAAATTCTGAGATATCATCTACTACAGAAAGGTCCTGCGGCATGACAATTTCTCATAAGCTCAAGGTTTCACTTTGCCAAGACACTACAGTACTTTTGCTGTAGCACTGGCTACTCAACTGAGGCTGGATGTCTGAGATTTGTTAGTCTAAAAGCCCAGCTGGGATTCATCTTGAAGTCACTTCCATCACTCACACAGGATGTTAGCTAGGATTATGCTACAGCACTGATTCACAAGGCAAGTAGGTGTTATGTAGAACAAGAACAGGGCATTAAGCTAAGCAACAAGGACAAAGACCTTTGACAAAGGCAGAGACCCTAATAATTTATTAAGGTACCTGTGGGGCAGATGGTTAAATTCTTCATGCAAACAAGGTCAGAATAAATGTCAAAAACCTCTTATGGCTTTAGATAGGCTGGATTGTCTGCCATATCATACAGTAGGCAAAGTATTGATGTCTAAAAGCAGGCTTCATCTCTGGTACAACAAGGTGTACAAGAAGTTCTCACAAGATCAGTTATACTGATGAGCACTAGGACTAACAAGACTGGTGACTGCAGTTAATCCCATGCCTATAAGAAAAACTATACTATTGCTGATAACCACTTTTAGAACTGTGTCTGTGAATAAATCAAGACTGGCACATCAAGGACACAAATAGACTTCAACGCTTAAGAAAGACAATCTCTTTGTTGCAAGCAATAACAGTTTCTAAGGAATAAAACTGAATGAAATATTTATTCCAATCTTAAGGTATCATCTAGTTAAGACACTTTTGGAGAACAAGAGCTTTTTAGAAGAAGTATTAAAAAAAAACCCCAAAAATGAAACAATAATAATCCCTCTATAAACAAACCAAAACTGACAAATTCGGTCTCAAAGAATATAGCAGTCAAGATATGATAGCACAAACAGAAACTCAAAATTTCCCTCTTACAGAAACACAGATTAAAAACTATCTGGCCATGTAAAATGAGAAATGCTAACAAATTACACTGAGCTTTAGGGAAGTATGAGATCTGAAATATCCCTGAAATATCTGAAATTCTGTTTTGAAACAGAATTTGTCACCTAGAGACTAAACTTACGCAACTTCCTGCAAGTGTGAGAAAAAAAAATATTTATCTTGTGTTTGCATTGAAACAAACAGTTCCCAAGAACAGCAACAAAGACATTCCTCTTCAGGTATAAAGAGACTATCAATCTCACAGACAAGGATTACAACAGCACATTTTGAGCAATCAAAGGACTTTCATGGATGACAGTTCAGGTCATCCAGCATTCATCCGTCTAGATATGATCCAAACAAAACCAAGGCATTATGGAGACCTCTACATTTTGTACTATGCATTCTACAGTAACTGCAGAAAACATCCCTGTAGAACCTCAGGAAAGGAGAAGTGAAAAATAGGAAGGTTCTGACTGTGTAAATATGCTACGAAAGTAACCCAAATCCTAACAGGTATCAAGCCTATTCACCTAACTATTTGTTTCTTTTATTCTGAAAGCTACAGAAGCAATAGCAGCAAATAAAATAAAAATCTCTGAAAGATAACGAAAGATCAACATGTAAACAGGAAAAGCTTATCTAACCTATGATTCCTGTACTGCTGCTGCACAATATCATTTTTAGTGAAGTCCATAATAAACACACATTTTATCAAAGTAATAATGTAGCCCAGTAGCAGCACTTCATCACTCAAGACAAAGCAGAGTAAAATTTTAGCACCCTTCAGCAGCTTAGAAGTTTAGGACTTCATATTTTGGATTTTATTTATTTTCTTTCTAAAGAAGACAACACTCTTCACTGAGTTCTGCTCTTGTCTTAGAATAATTTGGACTCTAGAAAAGCTTATTATAATTTACAAGATCAAAAACCTTCAGGAAGTGGACTGGCATATGAATTAGCACAAGCTGAACAGCCAGATAGTGCTATAAATTAGCACTGTTTTAAAACATGTAACTTTGTCAGTCACTTTAAAATCTTATTTAAATTTTATATTAAAAAAAAATATAACTTCAGAGTCACCTGTTTTCTTTTTCATCAATGTCAGAGGTACTGGCCAGCCGTCTTGGTATTGTAGGTGCAACATATGCAAGTCGAGTTCCTTTTCCATCTTTCTCCTGAAAGACATCAGTTTTTTGTTAATTGTTACTATTATTGATTATCTTGTCTGGAAAATCATCATTATGCCAACTCCAGCCATATTTATTGTGACCTGATTACACAAATGAGTTTTAAGCTTTAGTTAAATATCATAAAAGACCACAACATGAAAAGGAAACTGCGAATGTTTCCATTCTAGTGATGATAATGACTTATTTCTCTTTTTCCTGCTTTGCTGAAATACAATTCAAAAAGTGATTCCTGAAAGCAACTGGTTCAATATTTTTATATAATACAGTACATTACCATTCTTAATATTTAAATTGTATAAACATTTGTATTTCATTCTATGCAACCACAAGTTCTATTTTGTTCAGCTACCTGAACAACACTTGGTTTAGTTTAGCCATAGGTTACAGAACTAATTTTTGAAAATAAAAATCACTACAAAATGAAAATGAATACAAAAGAGACTTCTATAATTTAGAAGATTCTTTTAGCATCACTCTCCAAGTGATGCAAAAGCTATCAAATCTCTGATGTCCTCAAACTGTAAAAATGACTACTACCTTTGCAAGTCCTAGAAAGAAATTAAATGCCAGCATTTAATTATTACCAGACACTGAATAATTACCAGACACTGAAGGAGTATATTACACTTTGAGAGATACTACAAAGAAGCTCTGTAATTTAACAGTAATAGTAAAGAACAGATGTGTACTACAATCTGACTTCTATAATACATCATTAACATCTATACTAAGAAATGTATATGAATTCCTCAAAATGTTGTTTCATCTTGTAAATGATTACCTTTTCTTTGTTGTCCAGTGAAGAGGAAAGTCTAGGACTTGATGCAGAACGCATAACACCTGCAGAGTCTTTTTCTTTCTGAGCTTCTTTAGAAGCAGTAATCTCTGCAAGTGCACCATAACTACCAGTTTTTCTAAGACCCAACCTCCATGAAGCAGGAGATTCATCTTTCCTCTCTTCATCTTTGGGAGAAACCTTGGTTGTAGATGTTGGAAACTATAAAACACATGAAAATGAATTTACTTTATTAACTTATGTTATCCGTGGTAATTCATGCTCTTTGCAAAGATTTGAGAACTGTTTTTAATAATCGTAAGTGCTGAACTCATAGGGAAGTTGTAGTGAGAGGCAGCCTATGCACTTTTCTCTTGAATTAGTCAATGAGATCAGAAATGTAAGACTGGTCAAGGAATACCGCTGCTATAAAGTTAGCTTACAAAAACCCACACTTCGTAATACACGCTGTGAACTTGAGATAATAACTTAGAAACATGCAAATCCGGTATTAACATTTTGATTAAATATGTTATTTCGCAACCTGTACATAAACCTGTGCACACAAGAACCTCACCATAGATTTTTCACCCTTACTGGGCACAAGAACAATGCCAGTTTTGCGCAAGCCCTGCCTCCATGATGCAGGATCTACTGATTCCACGACAGGCATGATAGGAGGAATGAAATCATACTAAAGCCAATTAAGACAAGACAAAGATGAAGATTGAAAGGAAGGAAAACAGAAACAAAAGGTTGTTTTAACACCATACAGTTTGTTCCTAGGTTTGCCATAAGTAACTCTTCATTACAACACAAAATACCAAAAAAGCAGTAAGACACTTAAAGCCTTAGCAACAGATTACAACCAAACATAACACAGCATGTTTAGCTCATTCAGAGACAGTATTACAGCTTGCATAGAAAAGAACAACAAAGCCTTTGACCTTACAAGGTCCATGGCCTAAATCCTCACACTGTTGATAATAATGGAAGATTCACACTGACATACACACCCCTTATCTACTTACCATGGATCATTCACATCCCTCCATCACATCCCATGCTAGTGTAGCTATCCCTCCCAAACTTGCCTTACCTTCAGTACCTGCAGCCAGAGAGCAGCATTACTGAAAGCAGTGCAGACTGAAGGAAACCTGACTTTTAGCTTAGAATACTGCATCTGCACCCCTTGGTTTTGCCATCTATGATGTAAAAGCAGAAGTGCAGCTACAGCTGATCACATGCTGCACACCTAAAAAGGCAGGTGCAAGCATAGGTCCAAGATCACACACAGGGTGCTGCTTTACCTTTACTGGTAAAAACAGTTTAAAGCATTTTTGTTTACTGATAGAACCTGTAACTGCTCCTTTAGATCACAGCTACCTGCTATGTTACAAAATAATAATTTTGATATAATGTGCATTTATTTTGTAGCTACAGAAGGCCCTGAGCTTTTCACATAATAGGAAAATAACTAGTTTACTTTTAGCCTGCACTTTTTACATAGAAGACCAAAATATAAAACATTAATTTTTGCATAACAAAATTAGAAGTGTATTGATGATTTGTAAAAGCTTGTAATTTAGCTTAAAATCAAGCTTATTTCCTCTCTTATGAAAATATATCCCCATATAATTAAATCTGATCAATTAAATTAAATTAAACCTGCACCCGTTACATTAAAGTATGCTTTGTAAGATATATCACTATTAGATTCTACTGTGAATGTGGAAGTCCAACCTCAGTAAGCACCCAGGAGCAAAATACACTTTATACTCCTAGTACTTTGTCTTCTCTCTCTACTGTGGCTGCAATTTATCATGGTTACCATTTCTCCTGAACATGCTTTTCAGATGCATCAGTAGATGGTTACATTTTGATGAAGATGTATATAGAAAAGCTGTAATGAATGACAAATGAAGATTTACTGGCTTGCTATCCAGTTTGCTCTGATATTCTATAAGTCTGGCTATGCATTATTATCTACTGTAATTTTTTTCCCCAAGCATATCTATCTTGCCAAGTAAAACTAAAGTTCATCCAAACTAACTGTTCCTGTAAAGTTACAAGCTGTGAAAGCTTCCAGCATGCAATATGGCTTTGCTAGGTGTGGATTTGAGCTGTGCATTGAATAAATCATATGTCCCTATTATTTAGCTCTTCCATGAGGTCTTAACCATATTAAAACAGGGATGAGACCCACATAACTTTCTACTTTGTTTTTCAGGTATCATTTCTGATTTCTGTGCCAAAGCACTAGCTGAATACTTAAGGGACTCCTGAAAGTCACATAGTCATGCCTGCTTCCCTTGAATTAAGTGCATCAGAAATACAGGCACAGAGAGACACTAGAACTGTAGTTTCTAGAAATTCTGGAGGAGTCTGACATAGAAAAGACTTTCAAAAGATGAAGTTTAGCTTCAGAAAAAACAAGAACTCCATACACTGTGCAACAGAATTTTTTTTTTTTAGAAGGATTTTACATTCAGCTATTTCATAGTTCTGTATTTTAGATCCCTGTTCAGAATTAAAGCCATTGAAAATTTTTTAAAAAATTAACAGTTTCTGGGGAAGATCAGAAAATATTTTAAGAATCTATGCATATTTTTATCAATTCACCAGTTAACCAAATCTAACAGTAGAATCAAAAAATATATACTTACATGGAAAAAAAGAAATAGAAAACCATAAGAATACCATATCATAGAAAATAAAAAGCTATTTTCTTTTACCTTCTTAACAGGTGATGTAGGTGCCCCTTGGCCACCAGCTACTGAAGGCGCCATCACAGCTACTGATGTTGATTGTGTACTTGTGGTATTTGCATTATTAGCTGCCAAGGTTTTGGTCTTATCTGCAAAATATTTACAAGATTTTAATCTTAATTCTTCATTCACAATTTCATCACCTTTACAACACCAAGCTGGATTTCTATCCAACAAATTTGACAGTTAACTTTATGAGCAGTATTTTACCATTTATTCCTCAGTGTTCTCTCCCTTACTCCAAATTTGTATCTTAGCTAGGTCCACCTTCTTTTTCTAAAAGGTTGTGCATGTAACAATTTTTTTGTATTGATCAAGTGTTACCACTTAGAGATCCAGAGACAGAACTACCGAACTATTCAGGTCCAAGTGACTCAGGAGATCACCTAATTGAACCTTTTGCTCAAAAGAGGGTCAATACTGCCTATGAATCAGGCTGCTCAGGCTTTGATGAGTCACATCTTGGAAACCTCTGGAGATAGATTTCAGTCTCCACACACAGCCTGTATTTTAGAAGCTGGCTAATGACTACAAAAACTGTAACAGTAGGAGATATGTTAGCATCTCATCTGATCTCATCAATGCATATAAATATCTCAAAGGTAGGTGTTGAGGATGGTGCCAGACTCTTTTTGGTGGTGTCCAGCAACAGGAGAAGGAGCAATATCATAAACTAAAATACAGGAAATTCCACCTCAACATGAGGAAGAACACCGAGGGTGGCAGACCACCAGAAGAGGCCATCCAGAGAGGTTGTGGAATCTCCCTCTCTGGAGACATCCAAAACCCACCTGGATGCTTTCGCATGCAACCTGCTCTAGGTCACCTTGCCTTGGCAGGGGAAGTTGGACTTGATGATTTCCAGAGCTCCCTTCCTACCCTGACTATCTTTTGATTCTGTAATAGTTAATCCAAATTACAGAAGACAGGTGCCAATTCAAAGTGAAACATTTATTCTCTTGATAACTATGCATGTTTGAGTTCAAAGAAATATTTAACTGTGCAGAGAACTCCATGAGGAATTCTAGTCACCAGAATGAGCTGTGGCAGGGACTTGCCCTTCCAGAACATCAATTTTCTATTTGCTTCATTCCTTCTTTGTCCCTTGTTTTTCTTACCTACATTTCACTGTCTACCTATGTACTCTCTCCTGCTTTGTTCAAATTCTTTCCTCTGTCCACAGTTTATGACCCTCAACCCTTCTTACACAGAAAATGCCATGATTGATATACAACAACTGCTGTCACTGCTTTTGCTTGAGCTTCATAATGTTACACCTTGCTTCTGTTTCACATATTCAAACTGCACATTCTTTGGGCTCAGATGTTGCCTCCTATTTATTCGTGCAGTATGAAGCAACGAGGGGTTCAATCCCTACTGGTTTTGGCCCTACTGTAAATACATCTTTCCATCTACGTGACCCATACAGCCTAAAAGTAATTAAATTAGAAAGTATGCAAGGATTTCATGAAGTGCTCTCACAACTAATATTTAAATTCAACAAAGTACTAATCTACAATTAGAAATTGTGTAATCCATGGTATTGCTGTTACACACTTGTTTTAGTTATGGACATAGCTGAATAGGTGTTTTGAATGTTAGTTATGCAGTAAACAAATACAAATATAAACAGCTTACATGACCAATGGCACTTAATAGAAAGTTCTTTTTAAACACAAGTGAAAAAAAGTGGTGGTAAAATTCTTGGTGACAAAAAGCTGAACAAGGCAATGTAGGACTGACAGTATGATTTGAGATGATGCACAGGCAGATCTGATAGAAATTTTTAGGTAATACATCTTTAAAATATACAGAAAAAGTTATCAGGAGGGAGAAGAATGGATTTTTTCACAAGTGTATTCTTAAATTATTTCTAGAATTATAAGAACATAGTTGTATGCATGACTGAGCTGATACTGACTAATTAAAAAAATAAGTATGTCAAAAAAAGTAAGTTACAAAACCTGAACTGATGAAAATTTTATTTTTTATCTTGTTTCCCTGTCCTTTGCAAGAAGCTACTTTCCTATTCATATTTCCCTTCTTGGTCTTACAGACAGAAGTGTATTTATTTTTAACCCATATTCACACATAACCAATGAAACAAAAATATAGGAAAACATTTTAATTATCCTAAAATATTAGAAATCACCATTTCCAGTGCTTCAGAATATTGAACAGCATTAAAATATTTCACAACCAGAATGCTCCTTACAATAGGATTTTTCACTAGAAAAATCTTTCACTACCTTAAGCTGAATAATGGTAAAAAAAGGGAAAGTATAATCTTGGAACTTAAAGAGATGTATCTCTGCAGGGAAAAGCTTAAAGTGTATCTTGCCAAATAAAGTATGATAAAGCCTTGTTGATATTAAAACCCCCAAAGTTTACATAAATTAATTCTTGTGTCACAGTCAAATTTTCCTGGCACAAACTACTGGCAATGAAGAGAACACAGTTACCAGAGTCATAAAAGTTCAGCAGACATTACAGTCAGCTCAGAGACAGAGAAATTACTACATGTTATATATTATAAGTAGTTTGAGTTTAGCAAAGCTCAGGAAATTATGGATGCAAGTACTCTAAGGTAAAAGACTAATGACAAAGATTGCCAGACACTTTTTTTTTAGCATAATACTGAAATGCTGGATTGTTTCAAATGACAAAAAAAAACCCCAACAAATTAAACCATAATAGAAAGTTTGGTTTTGCAAGTTATTTTTACTTCTATCTACATTAAATGCTTATGATAGATTGGCTAGCTTTAAAATACCTTCATAGTCTTATTTTTCCAGGTGAAGAAATTAGAATCTATTAAAATGAAAACTGACAGCTCACCAAAAAGTGTTACTTATTTTAAAAAGTTTAAGTACAAAATATTAACAAGCTATTTCTAATGTCATCCATATCTATGTGTTGTACTGCTGCACTGCAATTCTAATATTCTTTACTAGGATTGAACATACATCTTTAAACACTTATTGCAAGACGCTTGTTTTCTGGTTTGAAAGGAAAAGATAATACGATGTTCTTGAATTGGTACTTGCTACTCTGATAATCGTTCAAGAAAAAAACAACCCACTAATTCCATTTCTCAAGAGAGAAATAGAGAGTAATATGCATACAACTTTGCACACAATGCAAAACTTTTCAAAGAATAAGTCTCTTGAACTTAAGTTACATATGAAGCAACAGTTATTATTAAAATAATACCTCTAAAAGTTTATCCCAGTACACACAGAAAATATATGCATGACTACTTAATGAATAGCTGAACCAGATTAATTAGTAATTACTTCAAGATGATAAGAACAAATGAGAATGTCTGCAATTTTGCTGATCCAATCTCTATACCAGTTTCACAAGCAAATACTGCTAAGGAGTCTTCCTCTCTAATTTGATCTTCTAACTTTTTCAATGTTTCTAACATGCTACTTCAGGCTTATATTATTTTATCTATCTAATTAAAAGCATCAATTTGTTAAGCAGCCAATCAAGTAAGCTGGTTAATAGCTTTAACCTAAGTAGCTACCAGTAAAGAGAGCCATTTGAAATGTCTGTTATGACTTGACTTTAGACATATATAAACTTACTTTACTTCAAAATAACAGGAGACACTTAGTGAAATACAGAAAAATAAGTGAAATGTAACATACTTAACTCTGTATC
The DNA here is from genome assembly GCF_030490865.1 of Poecile atricapillus. Lineage (NCBI taxonomy): Eukaryota > Metazoa > Chordata > Aves > Passeriformes > Paridae > Poecile > Poecile atricapillus. The sequence continues at coordinate 37,379,610 of NC_081289.1, read as the reverse complement.
GTGTGATATTAACTAAGTAAAATTATAAAGTAAATATTTAATGAAAGGCAATGCTCCAAATAACATACCTGTCTCTGCTTCAGATTCTGAGTCATCATCCTCTTCCTCCTCACTAGAACAACTGGACTCATCCTTTTTTCCTTCTTCTTCTTCGTCTGCTTTCTCTTGCTCCAGAGACTCTATGCTAGATGCATTCTTTTCTTGCTCCATAATCAGTGTCTCCTTACTGAGTTTGAAAAGAGAAGTATTTATTAAGTACTGAAGAGTTTACTAAAGCCTGTTAAGTAGGACTTTGTGACAGCTTGTAAAGTCATCTTTATAAAGACTTCGTAATTTTTCCTATTTTTACTTACTTTTTAAATGTTTTCTGTGTCTGATTATTATCCATGTTGGCTGTGGATTCAATTAGGGGAGACTTCTTTTCACGTTTTTCACTATGAAGCTTCAAAACACAGAATGGTGCAGTTTAATTGTTAGAATGGCAGCAGTATGACAAAATTACAAATGGAGAGGAATCTCTAAATATTACAAACACTAGAATGTGTACAAACTTTCAAAGTATGAATGTTCAAAGCCCTAAAAGTCTTAGAAACTGTTATTCCAAGTAAGATGCTTATTGTTGATACTTCAGATCATAAAATGCCCACCGGACAAGACAAGACATAGATCGCCTTTTTTCTTCAAGGCTTTTTTGGTCACCATAGGTGACCAAGTAAGGGCATAAAAAACCTTTTGAGATGACTGTGGCATCACCTGAATTGATGCCCTCAATTTAAAATTTGTTTTTAATCTATATGCTGCCCTGAGTTGGATACCATAATCATATGTACAATAAAATTTAACATATATTGTATGTATGTACGTACATATGTATGTGTGTGTATGTGTATATACAAGGCCTACCAGATTCTGCTTCTTTTGTAACTCTTCTAAATATCCTAGAATATCTTCATCTGCCACATCAAATGCTGTCTGACCCTGGAGAAGAAGTAAAACACCATAATTGTACAACAGAATTTAAATGTATCAGACTACGATGTCTTCTCATCACATGATGATGCAGGTTAAGCAAAACATTTAGATAGACAATTTGGAAAATATGAATCAAGCTCTACTGCAAACTGTTAGTCTGTCAGTACTTGAAAACAATTTTGCAATACTCCTTTTTTTGGGGGGGTGGGGGAGACAGGGGGGATTCAAACAAAAATATTTATACCTGATGAGTAAACACATTTTTAAGTGATAAAGATATGACAATAAAATTTTACTGTTGTTTGAGGGAAAAAAAGAACACTATGAATGAAAAGCAGTTTGATTAATATAATCTCACAGTATTAGTGCCAAATAACTGTTCACAATGGGAGTTGAATGGATGGATCCTGAGCAGTTCAGTATCCTGCCCATCTTAGACTATCACATACAGCTTGATATTTTAAGTTTAAATGATTTAAGGGAGTTAATGATAATAAATTTAAGTAGTCACACATTCACATTTTACAGCAAAACTATTTACAGTTTACACTTTACTTTATAGAAGATCTGCTATGACCACTTGTTATTTCTCCTTAGTGTATGATTTTCATGGGACATATACTTGAAGGCTGGAATCTAGGCAAAGTCCCATATTCACTGGCATAAATGCAGCTGCATCAACATGCTGGGTGGACTTACTGAGATGCTGGGAGATCAGGACAAGATCAAACTAGAAGTACTTCTGTACAATAACCAGTAATAAAAAAAGAGCTGTCATTTAAAAGTGGCCACAGCAGCTTATAAAAATCATGAAAGGTATTCTTGTTTGTCTGTGCTGATTTCAGCTTCTAGGCTAAAACTAAAGGCAAACTTCCTCCTAATTACGCTGCGAAGACTTGTAACTGGTAAGAAAGGATGAACCTTTAAACTGCTAATTCTGATCATACAGCAGAAGCATGTACACCTTTTAACAAGCATTAGCCAAAACAACTTGAGGTCTTCTGCCACACGAACTATTACCACAAGCTTATATTTGCATTATAACTACAGTTTTTAATGTGGCCTTCTATTTTTAGGTAGCTATTACATGGTAATTAGATCCACTGTAACCACAAAAAGTCACTTTGCAGAAAACTGTAGCAGCTGGAAGGTTACATCTTACACCCAAATCTGCAACAGCTGATACTGCAGTCAGGTGGCCGAGTTCTCTGAGACGCTAAGCACATACAACCAAAACCAAATCCAGAGGTTTCAATCCTTCTCCAAAAGCAAAAATGCTTACTAGCTTACTTAAAAACAGGCAAGACTTTCCTAGCTTGCAGAGACAAGTCCATAAACCAAAAAAAGACTCCACTGACATCTCTCTATGCCTCCTTTTTTCTTATTCTCATCCAGTGGACTTGAACATACGGTTATGGGAGTGCTCTCTAGTGTGTAACATCCACATTTTCACAACCCCAGTAAAAAATCTAACATAAATTGGAAGCTGAACAGAATCTATCTGTAAAACACACTATGAGGAAAAGAATGAGAGCTCAGCACTTACATGGCTGAATGAAAAGGTCTGGATCCTTTTGATGGTTAAGTGAACTCATGAACATATTTGTGTCTATTGGGAAAAAGATCAGCAAGCTACACAGGCCATTGCATAAAAGCCAAAAAAATAGAGCTTAGGAAGCATTCAGGTTATGTCCAGGGGGTCCAGAGTTACCTACAAGTTTCTTCCAAAACACCCAAATCAGCATAATATAGTGACAACTCTTTAATATACTAACACAAACTGATTTTAGGAGTTAAAACACTACCCAAAGGCATCATCATCATCTTGAGAGATCAAACAAAAGCCTGAACGCAATCCATCAAGTCACTAATTTTGTACCTCTGAAATGTCAACGAACTTTTTCAATTGTGAATTTCCATGTCAAAGATTGAATGGATCATTTAATAAAGAAAAAATCATAAAGCTGGCCTAGAAATTAATTTAGACAATCAGAGAATTTAGTGCTGAACACAACCATGCTGGTTTGACAACACATGCATTATATAAAGCTCCACGTACAGTAAACAGCAGTTTATCATCACTTTTCTTACCCTGGCTTCTAAAGTCACTTTAGAGACCAGAACTTTGTATCTTGACAAGGATTACATAAAAATCCTACCACTTTGTTGACAGCCTCCATATCACATAGGTTTTCCACTAAAATGCGACATGCTTCTTCTTTACCCCAGTGAGCAGCAGCATGAAGTGGTGTCCAGCCATCATAATCTTTAATATTTACATCGTAGTGAGCCTGTATTAAAAGCCTGAAGAAATTAAAAGAAATTGATCTTGACACTGCCGACAGGGATAAATAAGTTTTAGTAAAAATTATGAAACTGCTCTATGGTGATATCTTCCTCCTTTTTTCTCATAGGTATTTTAGTTGGGCTACTGACAGTTGATTAATTCTGCTTCTCATAGAAACACCTGCCTTTTCATTATTTAGCAGGTGTGTATATATATTTTAAGGAAAATTCAAGAAACCAGCCTTTTCCATTTTCTTCTCTGTTAACTTCCTTTCCAAAGACCATTGTATCTATAATTAGATATTCTTCTCTGTACATGCAGAAATAGGCAAAAGGCCTATTTCTAAGGAACTAAGAAAAAACTAAGAATAACTAAGGAAAAAAGTTGTAAGATAAAAAAAATTGTTAGATACAGTGTTCTTATTAGTCTTATTAGTAAACTATTAAAACCCCCTTCCATTCTAAAATTAGCTGCTTGAAACTTTCATTTCCTGTCATTAACTTTTTGCAAAAATCTAGTGTTTAAATGCTTCAACTGTTCTCTGAGAGGGAGCAGAGTTCCTCAAAGAGACGACCTGCTGTTCTGCCTGTATTCAGTACTCACATTCATCATGGTTCTCAGGCAAGCATCAAAGTGACAAAGGATACTTAAACTAACAAGTGTTTTTACGTGAAGAGCTAAGAGCTGTCTGAACCACTGTCTATAATTGTTACAAATCACATAAGAACAAAATATTCTTTTAAAAAAAAATCTGTTTCTCAAGAGCCAATATACTTACAGTAATATCCTCCAATGAGCAAATCTTGCAGTCTTGCATCCAATACAGAGCACACATTTTTGATAATTTGAAGCAATCACAAAAATTGCCTGCAAATATGTTTTGCCTCTCCTAGGAGAAGTATATAGACTGGACTACAAAAAAGATAAAAACTGAGGGAGCTAAAAAAACACCCAAACAGTTACAGATACAACTCCCTTACAGATACCTGCTACTCTAAAACAAAAATCACTCTTTTCCAACAGAATAATGTGCCTTCTTCATGTTTGAGCATCAGGATTTTTTTGAAACAGAACTCCCATTCAGTAAATTGCTCTGCAGACCTTAAAGGCACCAATACTCACAGTCAGGATGTGTGCTTACTTTCACTCATGTTACAGTTTGTAAGTGCTCCTAACACTGCTAAAGCAGTCAAATAAATTTACAATCATGTTAAAGCCATGTATTACTAATTATGCTTTACTAGAATAAAAGTAGAACTTTGATGAAAAAGAGATTAAATATGTTACAATATGTATTGCTATAACATTAATGAAAAGCTGTGAATTAGGGGACACCTGAAGCCTAAAGCTTTCCAGGGAAGACATCAAGAGTAACGATTTTTAAAAAAATGAACACAAAATTATATTATCTGGTTCTGAAGTGCAAAAATTTTTAGCCTGGATTATGAACTCTGCTTTACATATGGAAATAAATATGGTGTCCTGAAAATATGCACCAACCAGGACGTTAACTGGCATTATAAAAAGATCTTAAGCTTGTTTACATAGCTGGCTTTTAAAACAGGGCAACTTTCCTCTCCTGAGTAATATTCAGGCTCAACATGTATACTGCTATTCGTATTTTGAATGACGTAGAATAGAAAGTCAACAACATCATGATTTATGAGTGCTTGAAAACATAAAATCAAGGTCTGAAAAGAGACTGTTCCAGAGAGACTGGGATTTTCAAGATACACTTCCTAAAAGTTGTAAGTGCCCAATTCCAAGCAGCATTACATCATGACAATAAAATATGAAAAAGTTAAACGACACTTACTTTAAGACTTCTGTGTAGCCCTTAGCAGCAGCTACATGAAGTGCTGTACCACCAGATTTTGCATGCCTGACATCATTTATATGGCCACTGTTGAGCCACTGTCTTGCGTCTCTTAGCATTATTCGTTCTTCTTCTTTTCGAGCTGATTCTATATCAACCCCTAATTCAGACAGGGAGGAGGAGAGGGGAAGAGAAGACACAAAATACTTTAGTTCAAATACTTCAATTCAATTATATAACGAATTTTATGACAAATTTATGTGATATAGGAAAATAAAAACGAAACAATTTGAATAATGTTCAGAGTTTGATATGAATATTTTTTGGAAGATGAATTCCAAGGTTATGAAAACATCCAGTTTTGTAAGACAGCTTGCATAATGCCTTTTTTAACAAAAGGAGGGGATGGGTAGAAAAAGGATTATAAATAAATAATAATAAAAATCAGTCTACTAAAACTCTTCAAACTTATTCTTTTAAGAATCACCTAATAACCACTGAAGTAACCTGTTTAAAAAAAAAGAGAAAAATTGTATTTTAATTTTCTAAGCATGAAAAGATAAGTCCATGTTGATGTTTCTGTATACAATAGAAAATGGCTGAAGTCGTTTTATAAACAGATCCCTATGGGAAGAGAAACAATCCTGTGTCTTTACAATGATGACAAGATGAAGCTGTATCTTTTATACTTGTTAAAGCATTTCTGGTTTGTCTCCTATCACTGTGAATCACAAACCTTATACACATATAGACAACACTGGATATTGCAGCTCATAGCTCTACTAAAAAACCACCAAAAACACTGAAAACTTTTTACAGTATGTCTCACTAAAAAAAAAAACAAAACAAAACATACACTGATGGAAAGGGAGAAACACAGTCTACCATCATAACACCTACAAGTATATGCATCAGGTTAAACAAATTCCAGACCCTGAATGGGTTATGCAAGCACATTATTTGCAAGCATTTTTGTAATTGCTACTTAAGAACAGAGCAGAAAAAGAGATCTTGAAAAGAACTACGCAAGAGCATAATTCCATCTATGATGGCTGAATGGTGACAACTCATAAGGAAAAACAACTTAGAAACTGTGATCATCAAGAACACAAATTTTATCTGGGATTTTCAAGATACACTTCCTAAAAGTCAGAAGTGCCCAATTCCAAGCAGCATTACATCACGACAATAAAATATGAAAAAGTTAAACCACACTTACTTTAAGACTTCTGTGTAGCCCTTAGCTCATAAGGAAAAACAACTTAGAAACTGTGATCATCAAGAACACAAACTGCATCTGGGTTGACCTCTATCAGAATATCAGTGGCCCGACCTTCAAGAAAATGTTTTAAGTGTATGATTTTTCTAATCTTACACACTGGTATGCAGGGACTTGGGAGATATATACTGTAAAACTTTATGCTAAAGACAATCGAAAGATAAAACTTCCTTAAATACCATAAAGAAATTGAAGCAAGTTAAACAGTCAGTGTTCTGAGGACTTGACTGAACTCCTCGACTCATTCAACTAATTGACCAGCAGAAACCATTTTAAACTTGACAATTTAGGCAAAAAATGAACAGAATTACATTTTATCAGAAACTGACAAAAACCATAATCCGGATGTTGAGTCTCCAAGATGCATGAAGACATACAAGGCTGTTGAAAGACTCAGCAGAGGAAAAAGCTGAAAAACTTTCTAAGTATAACATATTAAGAGTGAAGACCAAGAACTCTGAACCAATAACACATTGTTAGTCATATATTCTCATTCTTCAGGAAGCTCCTACATGTTGATATGTGAATTATCGAAAACTGTAACTTCACAGGCCTCAGCATCTGCTTGCCTTTCAGAATGACACAGCAGTGATCAGCAGATCCTGGGACAATACTCAAGAGTACAGTCATTTACACGTCAGTGTTGCCTGCAAAACACTACTGTGTAAATAAATAGTGTATATTTGATCATCTCTTAGTCACATTTATGTCCATTCCCTTTTTGTATGCTCAAAGTCCAACAGTGAATCCTTATCAGCATGAGTAACCTTCTCCACCTGAAGAATCTGAAAAAATTCCTACCAGTGTAAAACTGTTCATGAACATAGCTGTTTGTTCTGAGGCACTTTTGTATAAAGGAAGAACAGAGAAAAAACTCATTCCACACCCTGATCTTGTGAGCTTCTAATGGGTCATATCTAAGCTTACTTTCCAGACATGCCCAAAGAGCCAAGTTATGTCAAAATAGTAATGCCTTAGCAGGAAAAATACTCAATACAGACTTCCATTAATATCATGAACTATTGCATTTCTGAAGCCCAAACAAAATATAATAGTTGCAGAGGTTTAATGGCTGTATCAATACATTATTTTACAAGACAGCAAATTTCTGGTCATATTTCAACAGAAGAAAGCACCTGAATCTTGCCAATCTAAATTAACTCTTCACATTAATAACTCGTGAAAAGGGGAATTAAACTCTGCGTCACAGAAAAAAAGCTGTACCCTGAGATAAATACAATTCCCATTATTAACTACAGAAAATGGAATGTAAACAGCCTTTGTTATACCTTGTATGGGCCTTTCTCCTTCCTTTTGTTTTCCAGACTCTACTAAGATACCAGGGGAAAAGAAAATGCTCATCACGTTTCCAACCCTTTCTCCCAACGGCCCATAGATGGCAATGCGCTGCCTCCCAGCTCAGCCTCAGCCCTCGTTCACACCAGCAGTGTGCTTAACCCCTGGCAGCCTAACAACTTAAATCATTAATAATTTATTACAAAATGCTTTCACTTTTTTTTCTGATCAACAAGTGTTACTCAATAGCCCCAAACAGGTTTGAAAACAGTGTGCCGTTCAGTGAGCATTTAATGAAAATTCAGCATAAATTGAAATGCTGAATCATTGTTTCAGGACGACTCAGCCATATAAAGGCATGTTTTATAGATACTGCAGGGAAGATCAACCCACTTTTTACTTCATGAAGTGAATGTTTATATACAAATGTAATAGTTCACATTTTATCCACATAAACAAATCTGAGTTAAGCAATACATCTGGGAGAGTCTTGTTACATTACCTATAATTAAGAATGAGGAACACGTGTTTCTCTTTGGAACAGAATGAGTGACCACTCTGACAGTTACTGAATAAACAGCTACCACACTGAACCCCCTGATTCACCTCACATCACCTCTCCCCACTAACTCACCTCCTGAGAATGTCTCCTATAATTCAAAATAACTGCTCAAGCAGTTAAAAATAATTTTAAGAGGACATCTGATGATCAACAGCTAAAAAAATCACTTCAAACCATTATACTTAACCCCACTCGAGCCCTGAGGAGATACAACATTTAAAACTGGCCAGGGCTCGCCAGGACTAAAGCCACATCTCTTTCAAGACTGCTGGTTTTCACCAGTGCAAATAAAAACTTTACTGGAAAAAGACAACTTCCACAACTCCCTGTTGAAACACTGCCAAGTAGAAACACAACAGGTCAAAAATAATATTTTTGATGAAGCTAAATGATTTTGAGGATTGCAATGGCCTCTATATACACACCGGACTGACCAATGCAAAAGGAATTAGTCATTTGGAGAAACAATAAAACAAGTCCTAGAAGAAGGGTTTTTTATAGCACACAAAATAGTTTAACTATATGGAGTGCAAACAGAACAGCTGTTCAGCACTACTTAGGTATAATTTCCATAAAACACCTGATTTTGTTATCTGTGAAGTGTTTGTAATTGGGTCAAAAAAAATCTTTACACCATATTCGAGCATAGAATTTACCTTCTCACAAATTACAAAACTAAGCCAGGTTTTAATCTTAAAAAATAACTAACTCAGTAACTCCCCACTGAATATTAGGGTAGAAAAATATTTTGCTAACTATCAGAGTGGTACAGCTTCAGTTACAGGATAGCTACTCCCTTAGCTCACGATTCCTGCACAGTTCATTATATCAAGTCATACTATTTGCTCAGCAGGACACAAGAGGACACATGAAAAGGCACCTGACCCTTTGTGCAATTTAGAGATGTAGCATGGGATCTGAATGACTGAAGAAAAACAGACACTGGATAAAAATACTAGAAAATCTTTCTTCTTTAATGACCAACACTCCTTACAACAGAACTTGTATAACAAGATAACTGACCATCTCCTCTCTAGTCAGATCAGACCTTGGAGCCTGAATGCTAAAATAGGTTGAGGAAACACTACAGATCCTTCCTTTTATTAAGCCTGTAATGTCACACAGAACTGAATTGTATTCTATGATTTATTTTTGTGCATTTAGTGTCTCTAGAGGGTCCCACATTTTGTCCTGTAATAAGACGTGTCCTTAAAATGCAGCTTGACACTTGCCAAAATTTGGCATAAGTACAAACTGATGATTAATAGAATGCTGAGTAGCTGAGTAGTATGTTTCAACACTTCCTATAAAGACATATGGTCTGAAGAAGCAGTAAAAAAAGAGATGTAACAAGTGATTCTTCTCAGATACCTAACAGAAAAAAACATCAAATGTCATCACTTAAATCTGAAATCACAATGAACCTGACCAATCTTTCCAAGCAATTTTTTGGCACAAAACAACGCTGACTGACAATATGTAGGAAGCCAAATTTACAGCATTAACACTGCAACACAAAAATGAAACTAAAACGAACAGAGGAATAAACACATGAAAGGGTTGCAAGGCAAAAATGTTATGGAAAATATCTACTTAATTTTCACACTGCACATTTTACCTACACAGAGATAGGATATTTTGTCACCCAGGATTGTTTCTTTTCAGAATAAAAAGGCTGGTCTTCCACTACCCTTAACACTGAGCCAGGACTGGTCATTCCACAGACCCCACTGTTAACTTGCATTATCAAAACTGTGGCACTGCTTTATTTGAAATGAAGGAGCATATAATATGGAAGAAATGTGAATTATCTCACTGCCGGAGAGCTACAGAGCCGAAGATTAAAGTGTCACAATGCCTCGCTGTTAATTCCACGTTGCGAGAAACAATTAGGTTCCTATTTTAGAGCTATTAACTTCTCTAGCCACAACACACACAATTAAGCACTTTCTAAGTGATTCTGATAATGACTAAATAATCTTTTTTTTTATGTAACATAAACACACAAATTTATGTAGTATCTATATATTCAAGCTAAGGATGCCATCAAAGGAGCGTAATTAAAACCTTATTGCTGAGACAACTATCTCATGATTTAGTAGGACATGCACTCTAAGTTCACATCCAGATTCATATCCTTTCTATTCCATTCTCATCCACAATCATGGAATACTTCCTTTGATTTTATCTCTGCACACAAAAATCCTCAGTTCTTATGTCTTCAAACATAAATTTAGAAGGAGGTATAATGCATGCCTTCTTCCCTCCTTCCATGAAACAAGCAAGCAAACCAACTGCCATAAAAATGCAAGACGAAGGAAAATAGGCTGTCCATATCAAGTGAAATTTAGTATTTCAGAACAACCTAAATTATTGCTTTAGAAGTTAATAGCTACAGTGTGTAAACACATACCTTCTTCTCAGACAGAAGAAACTTATAAAGACAGCACCATAAATGATTTACAGCAAGCTTCAATTGTGAAATACATAAACCTCACTGAAATTTTCAGTGCTGTGGCATTATGCTAATTTTATAATTGGGCTGTTCAAAATAATTTAATTAAACTTGCAAAGGACTAAAAATTACCGTGTATTGTTGAATATCTGCACCATAAAAATATATGTAAAATCCCATATAACAAAATATTTCTTTTTAAAAAAGCAATAACATATAAAAGAGAGATTTTGGAAGAGTTCATTCCCCAAGTAATTTCAGTTTCATAAGAAGCTACTGCAGTCATTTAGTATTGCACATCAGTATAACCAAGCATTTCAAGAACAACCATAAAAAAATCTAGGCTGAGGTGCATTCCAGAAGCAACTCTCAAGCAAAGACTGACAGTACTGTTAGAAAAGAGAACAACTAAGTAAAATAGAGAAATGGTAATACAGACAAAAAATACACACAATTGTCTAATCTGATGTTTTGTGTTAACTGTAAAAACTGCTAATCAAATTTCTGTTAACACTACCAATTAACTGATTCAAACCCTTTGCAACTGTCAGCTCCTGTGTATCAGTAGGTGTCATGTCATGTCTGCAGATCATGTCTTCCAGTTTCTTTTTACCATTTCTTTTGGGCATTAAATGGGTTTAAGCATATAAATTAAAACTGGGCTAAGCCTGAAACAATTACTAGTTTACTGTTAAATGATGTAAATCCATTTTAAGAGATAGACACTTAAACACTGTGCATTCTGTATTAACCAACTCTCTTTAGAAAACAAATTCACTTTAACAGCCACAGTTTAGCCCAAGTTTTCATACTACATTTAGTGTCCATAAATACAACAACCTACTGCATCAAAAATTACCTTGTCTATTTACTTCATTCTGAAGCAGCTCTTCCATTGCCTCTTCTTCAGCAATATCTAATGGAGTGTCTCCTTCACTATTTACAGCTCCTACATGTGCTCCTTGACTAATTAAATACCTGCCAATAGACAAAGAAAAAAAGCCTGTAAATAACACAACAAAGCTGATTAAAAAAAAAAATAAAATAAATAGCAGCCACTAGGATATATGCACACATACAATTAACAGAAACATTTATATTGCATGTAAGTACAAACCCTTTTGACTGTCTGCAACCTATGAATACCCCTATGCCTTTTCATCCTAATGCGCAGTAATACAAATAGCCTTCTGGTCTGCCGTTTGACACAAAGACTACTGACATAGCTGGAAGAACTGAAAGAAGAAAATGGCCAGATAATGACCAAAAGTGATGACAAGGTGAACAGGGATGGAACCACCAATTCTCATTACCTCCTCTTACTCAGCCACTTTTCCTATAACTCACAAATTCAGTGGCACATAATGTTCCCACAATTTGCCGAAATGATAACTCCTGATCTCTTTGGCAGCTTCTTAAATTAATAAAAACAAAACCATGTCTTCTTCTAAGTATTCGTAAAGTCAGCTTTTGGTGGTGGGTAAGGAGGCAAAGGGGAGAAAGAAAACCGTACTTTACACATTTCAATCCCACTGTATTTTCTTATTTAATGTGTTACTGTCTCAGGAGTCAAGAGCCCAAAATTCTCAATTCCTAATTACATCAAAGGATCAATTCCAAAAATAGGTCACAAAAGTATTATATTATTTAGCTAGAAGAAGCCTATGAAGTTATTTTCAAGCTACAGTTAATGAACAATTAAAATTGGTCAACAGTCTTGCAGTTTCTCACATAATATTTCCATTTATCTAAAAAATTCACTACTTTGAGCCATGACAGGAGTCAAGACAAGCAAAAAGCTGCAAACACACCTCCTGCCTTGCCCAGCTTAATTCATATTTTCCATATATCTGAGCAAAAAAAAAATAAATTAAAAAGTCAGGATATACTGAAGAATCCATCATCCATCATAACACATGTATGAAATAAAAAGTGCTTTCCTACCTTCACTATTACGGAATGCCAAATTATGCAGAAGACAATCACAAAATTAACCCAACACTAATACAAGTGCTTTGAAATACTTTATTACTGCTTAACTTCTGCTGATTAATTATCGTCCTAGATAGCTGGAATCTGTTCTCTTTAATCAGTAACTCAGAATCAAATACTCTTATATATCAGGTTTTTTTTTTTAATGTATGACTTTTAAATAGCACTTATTACTATATCTCTATAATTACATCAAGAAGTGGTAAGAACAAGTATATCACAAAATGAAAACTCCCAGAAATGCAAGCATTATCTCCTGGCATATGCATCATCAGTTGCCAACAACAACTTTGATGCTGGTATATCATGTTGGTTGTATACTGTTCTTCTTGAAAGGGTGCTGCGCTCTCACTCTGACCTCTCTCATTTTAAAGGACTGAACTTCAGCAGGAATGAAAAATTAGTACAGAGGAACAATGTTTCTCAACAATACTAGTTGTATTAACAGTGAAACAGCCCCCAGGTCAAAGATCAGTTAATTGCTATGCAGGTGTTTGCTAAACAGGCAGAAACAGCAGTGGGGAAATCAAATTTTTCACAAAGTCAAAATCAACCACTTACAAAAATATGTTTATTAAAAGAATCCAACTGAATATTCATGTTCTTTCAATGTTTACATTCTAATACAGAAAAAACCTATTTTTTTATGTATTTACACATAGTACCTCTAGCAGAAAATTAAACCACTTCTGTAAGGAAAATACATATCTCACTGAAGCAGTTGTATTTGGTCAACTGGGTCAATAATTTATAATTATGATAAAAGAAGGAATGCATAAAAAAGTGTAGGTAATGAATAAAAGGCCAGCATAGCATTTTAAAGACTTATTGCTATAGATGGACAACTTCACAATCAATTGATCCTTTAAAGCAGACTTCAAAATGAAGCTGCTTACAGATCAAAATCAGATCAGCAGTGCTAGGGGATTAGTAGGGTTGGAGAAGTAGAGTTATCTGATTTTCCTTTTGCAGGTGCTTACAGGGCTTTGGTTTTCCTGGGTCAGCAAAGGAAGGATAGGTGAACTTGCTCCGAGTTCACAGGATTTAAAGGGATGGAAGTCACACAACAAAGATGAAAGGCAGCACACACCTTGCCAAAGAAGTGACAACACTTTTCCAACCTTCCTTCAGCCACTCCAACTAGGCCTCTCTGCTGCCATCCCTCTCAAAAAATTAACAGTGACCTCCTTGAATAAATTAAGTGAAAGAACATTGAGAAATATGAGAAGATTTTGCTGTTTACATAAGAATTATTTCTCAAATGAATTGTATTGCAAACTAATTAAAACTTAAAGCATGACTTCAAATAGGAGTGTATTTGACATTTCAGTTATCCTGGTACCATATACTAAAATCTTCACATGCAGCAGTGCATTATTATGTGTAGGCATGTATGCATATATTAAGACTTCTATATTTTGGGGAAAAAACTCAAACAATGTATACAAACAACAGCTTGTATTTTACATTTTTAAAGCAGATGTTACCTTCATCTTGAAATTTCATCTTTCTAAAGCAAGCAAACATAATCTAACTTCATTACCTTGACAGATATTTAATTTATACACCTACATGTATGCACTGAAAAGAAAATTGAAGTAGTGTAATAAAAAGTCCAGAACCATGCCTTTTGACACCATGTCTAGAAAAAGGGTCCTTTATGTAATTTTGGAAGCAGTAAAAAAGTGAAAACATGAAAGATTTCCACCATCTCCTACTAAACCTTTTGGTATAGCAATTGAGTTTGCATCTTTTGAAATTCACCTGCTCAAAAATGGTCATGTCCAACAGACAGCTACAGAAGAATAATTCAGAAAATCTAGTGATAATCTATATAATGTAATGGAAGGTGTTCATTCTAAATCTAAATAGATGACAAAGAAACAGTAGTTTGATTCAAACCACGCTCTTTTATCGAGTTAAAGCTTTCAAGTGTTAACACTGAAGCTAAAGGTACAGCTTTTAGACTCTTGTGGTCTAAATATAGAGAACTATAAGTATCCTAGGAATATTAGGAGAGACAAAAGCAGGAAAAGAAAATAAAATAATTCCTGATACTTTTGTCCTGGTATTTCCATGACAAGGATTATGCAGCCTGGGTAAGACTGGAAGAACAAGTTTGCTTTTCAATACCATTGTTTTATGAAGGCAAAAATACCTCTAATTGAGATATTTTCCTATTAGGAGTCACTGCTGTATATTCCTCAATAGCTGTTGAAAACTGAAATTAACTACTTGAAAAAAACTGCAGACATTTCTTTTTCTAGAATTATTATGAAACATAGATACTCTCCCACCCTTTCAGAAAAAATACATTTTTATATCACAAATAAAGGGCTGGAATCTCAGTATATCTGAGACAATACAAACTAACCTTCTGAGATTACTCTACAAAAGCCAAACAGTCCACACCAAAACCAATCCCAGGAACTGGAAATAAAAAATTTTAACTAGCAACATGGCCTACATTCTGAAAAATCCCCCCCAAAAATCCCAAACCAATAAAAAACCCTTACAACTGAATTGTGTGTGTGCATACATCTGTTAATAAAATGCATATATAGACAAAAAGACAGGAAAACACCTCTCTCTGAAGACACTTTGTATACAGAGTCATATCTCTGACTTTAGAACTTAAGAATCTGGAAGATGCTACAACTTGGGTAACAGCATATACTGCAGATAGCATTTTCATATTACTTATCTCAGCACCAGAAAGAGGGGCATATGTTTACATTGGAACCTTGGCCCAGTTCACAGTACCTGGAAACAAGTTTGCAAAGTTATTACAGATATAATTAACTTGAAGTACTGGCTGAACCTGAAGGTCACCAGAAGGGTGGCAAGCGGAGGGAAGGGCAGAGAAGCGTCCCTTGAACTGATTCAGTTCATTACAAAGTGCTTACAGAGCTCATTGGAGACTCACTAGTACAAACAAGTGGTCCCATCAGACTGCTCACAAGACTGGACAGCAGCTTCTGACTCCTAAAATGATGAGAGGGTCCTGCCTAAAAAAAAAGTTACATATATATTTTAAATAAACATGCTCAGTGTGTCCTTCCTGGGAAACATGTCCTAACTGCTAGTGGGGGCCCCAGCTAACAGCACAATTGGTCTGCCAAGGAGTTTTAACTAATTAGCTAACATTTAAGATTTCAGCTAAACCCAGCTGGTTTAAAATAAAATCCATACATGGTGGAGTTTAAATTCATTCCATGAATATCTTAACTGAATGATAACAGGGAGCCAGAGACTGAAAAAGTATCACTGTATTCATGCAGCTGTGTAAACCCTCATTTGAAGAAACAAACAATGAAAAAATTAAAAACTGATGTTTTTGGAATACGTACTTTAATTGCCTTTTTAAAAATAAAAAGCACCGAAGCACTTTTAAAAGTACATCTTTGTAAAACATTCATATAACTGATAAAAATACATTTATAACTCTGGCAGACTGTCAAGAGACATTTAACAAATAAAAAATATAAAATTTTAACATTGCTATTTCCAATTTTTGTTAAAGCTGAAGTACACTGAAACTGTAAAACCTGATCATTCTCTGACCTTCTATTGCTTTAAATGTCTGGGAATATTTCTTAAAATATTTTCTAACTGTAAAAGAGTTCCACTCTGATTTCCTAACAATGTTGTTATTACGTCAGACAAGGTAGAAATGCTACCTCAAGATTACATGTCATTTCCAAATGTAGTTTTACTTTGGTCTGGTTTTATCCGTTTGGGTTTTTTTGGTATTTAACTGTCAGCAAAAAATAACACTTAAAGTCCTGGTAAGCAAAGGTGTACATACCTGTATGGACAACATATTGAGAGATAGGATTATAGCTTCTATGTGATTCTTGAATTATAAGGATACACTTTTCAAAACAAGGTATTGAAGAAAGGACTGGTCTTTTTATTTTTCTTGAATGTCTTAACATGAAGCAAATCCAGTAGCAATAGAGTACCATTATGCTAAATACTGTGGTACACTCTATAAATATGCCCTTTTGGCAGTGGGCAAGTGCCACAGAAAACACATAGTTGGCTGAATAGGTATGAACAGCCAGTGTACAGCCACCCCTCAGTCAGTCCCTCATGCACCCTCACAATGTTATACTCACTTTTGAACATGTAATTCACACCCCAGATAAATGTAATGATAAAAAGCCACAACTTCACGGTTTTGGAAACCGATGTTGTAATCCCTATAAGCATTCTGTGGAGAGTGTTACAATGTGTGCAAGGCGGCGCAGGTGATGGCAGGTCTCGCCAGGTGCGGAGGAGTCCTGTCTTCATGGGCAGGGACCCCTCACACAGCACCCGCTCTGCACCACGGGGGACTCTCCTCTCCCTTTTAAGAGACATCCTACAGGTAACTTTCCTCAACCTCCTTTCTCCACACCTCAGGTACTAGTGTGGCTCTCTCTTCTGAATCTATGATTTATAAAAGAAAACAAAGGTTCCAAATTCACCATTGGAACCGAAGCTGTAGCCATTTAAGTGGCCCTAGAATCCTTTCTCCTGCATGATTTTAAGACCAAAGGAGAACAAATCAAATGACATGAAAAACAAAGGCAAACCCACAGGGATGTCTTATTCAGGCACTCTACAAAATGCCATCCCACACTGTCAGTCACTGCTGTGCTTCAACATTCTGTCTCTGAACATTTAAAACTGAACAGAGACTGGCACAAGAAAGACAGGCTTCTGTGATGGCATTTAAATTTAAATCAAATCATGAAAAAATTCAGGCATTTTTAAGGTTATGCTGCTTTCCAAAATCCGGAAGACTTTCACTCACATATTCCTCTTCTGAAAAAAGAATGCTGCAGCGCATTCTAAAAAGGAATGCTCCCCCTATGAACAGTAGCTATGCAAGACACCAAGTTAAATCAGACCAATTAGGGTTATTTGGCATAACTAGACAATTATTTATCCTGAAATACGTGAGTGACGATTTTAAGACAGCTAATATCAGCAAGACACCGGAGGTAAATTTATGATTTCCTCTTGTACAATCCAAGAATTTCTGATAGCTAGAGATGCTTAAAAAAAAGTAACATAAAATAGTTGAGAAAAAAATGGCCGAAAGATTTTAAGCAAATAGAAGGAGACATTTATTTTCAATTTTCATCAGGATAATCCAGACTAAAGCATGTATCATTTTTTCCAAATAATTAAGCAGTCTGCAAAGACTTTTTTATGTCCCTCAATATGCAACAGGTCTTGCAGACAGCATCAAATCCAACTTCTGATTCTCTCTCGTGAAGCTCTCATGAAGGCATCTCTGACACACATCTTTGCTTCAAAATTGTCAAATATTCCCAAAGCTATCAAAGTAGTGAAAAAAACAAACAAAAAGTCTTCCTATGTAAATAGTACTTTCAATCACTTCTAAAATATTGTACCTATATAAAAATACATATTTATGATTATGAAGCCAACATTCCAAAACATAGCAACACACCACTGAATTTTGCATAGTTGGCTGTTCCCAGCCTCCACTGCAACTTGCATGCACAAGGAAGCACACTAAGTAGAATCCCATCTGTCTTTCTTCTTGGTACGCAGGAGCATAAAAGAAACTGTAGATAACAGTATGTGCTTAGTTTTAGTCCTCTTGTGTTCCAAGAAACCTCTGAAAGAAGCCAGCTCTAGAAATATTTATACGTAGGTGGCCAGCTACATACTGCAAAGATGTAACAGAAAAAATTCCTACTTGCAGCCTCTGAAAAGCAACTAAGCCTTCATATTTTATCTTCTACACATAGAGGGAAAGAGGTGGCAGAGCAACATTTAGGTGAAAAGAAACACTGAATGAAGAAAGTAAAGTAGAAAACACAGAGAAAGCCATACAGGGAAACCTACGGCATATTTATTTAAAAAAACCCAAACAACAAACCAAAAACCAACCAACCACAAAAAAACCCCAAACAAACCAGCACGCAAGAAAAAACAGAAGTGGAGCCTGGCATTGCCAGGAGGAATATAGGGCAAAAATTTCTGCAGGAATGAAATGAAGCAAAAGAAGTATTTTTAAAGTGCGTATCAAATGTTATTTTAATGAACAATGTCATTTCCTGAACAAGTGTTCATTTTGAAGTTTGCAGCATATTGTGCAAAAGTGAAGGCCAAGTGTGAAAAATGTCTCGTACAGCTGCAGAGGTCATACTGTAACTCCAGCTGACAACACTATGCTTGCAATGTTTTCCCATAGCAAGTTTCCAAGCACTTGTGGCGATTTACAGAACTGTCATCAAGATGAACAATTGGGATTGAGTTACACTGATTGAGAAGAAAAGGCGGCATGGAGGCAGAAGAGGAGAAAGGAGAAGGAAGACCATGCTGCTTCCTGCTTTCCTCAGCTAACACGAGTTGATCCTTCCTGAAGCTCACTATCCCTCCTGCCTTCTGCCAGAAGCAGCATTGCTATATTTGGGTACAGTAGCATCAAAAATAATGATTTAACATGTTGATTTCTATTTCAGCAGAAGTTACGAGTATGGACCTCACAGGCTTGTTTTTCTCCAAAAGCCACATGCTCGCATTTATATCAGAAAAAATCAAACCGAGATCAATTCTTTTCCTGTGTTAAACAGATCTTAGCATATTACATTACAGAACTTATTTGTAATTACATGACATAATAATATAGTAAGCAGACCTCTCTGTAAAGCAACATCACTATCACAGGGCAGTTTCTAGCATCACTCTGTAGTACTGAACTTAGTCTGACCCCTTCTTAGATACCAGCAATCTGCACTACATAGCAATTGTTTACATGTTCAGTCCTCTTTGAATTTCCTTGAAATCACTCCTCTTCCAAACTAAAGTCCTACTCTTCATTCAAATTTGATAAGTAGTATCTTTTCTGAAATAGAGGTTTCAAATAATTCAATTTTTATACTTTTTTCCTGTCATATCCACTGTTTATAGAAAACCCTCACATTTCTGTGACGTAGTATCTGAATTGTACCCAAATAACTCACTTTCATCAATGCACAGCAACCCTTATGTGTCTAGAGATATCATGGCTACATCTACATGCATTTTAGAGGAATTCAAATATCTTTTATCCTGCCTCAGTCAGGGATAAGACTAGAAAAACAGATGCAGATTAGGATCATTTGCACTGAAATGACGTAGTTTAGGCTAGCCAACAAAAGACATGGCTTTAAGACAGGATAAGTAGGTCATAAATTGCTTTAGTGTCACTAGAAAGTCTACTGTATGTGCTAGAATAGGGTCAAACTCACAACAGAGAAAACCGCTCAAGTAAAAGCTGGAAGAAAATAAAAACTGAGATGGACAGAGATGACAATCTATACCACAACCTTGTTTTCTCCTAGAAAACAATCCTCAAAACCAACTTTAGCGCAAATTAAATTATTCTTCTATCAGATAACTCAATGAATACTATATTCAGTGGTCAACAGCACTAATAATTCCATAGATTCCACAGTCTACAGAGAATCTATCACCACCTCTGTTATATAGCAATTTTGAACTGGTTGATGAGGGTTCCATGTGTGACAGTATGCCATACTCACCAAGCCTTTGTGCAATTCAGAACTTGGTTGCTCTTGTATCTACCTAGAGCTGTTCTCCTATGTTCTAGCCCTAAATAGAAAATAGGAACTTAATGGGCAGTTACAAGCTATCAGACAGCAAGGACCTGAGTGTTGTTTCTTGTGAGTCTATCCAAGCTCTCAAGTTTCCGTATCTATCACACTTCTGTATGTTTTCCATATGTATCACCTTCAACTTCAGAATTCACATGTAAGAATTCTACTCTAAATTGTTCTCAGGATTCCAACAAAACCAAAGTTTTGTGAGAAACAAGTAAGACCTCTCCTATTTCACTTCTCAAAACAGGATGTTTTTTTAGACAACATCTCCATTTTCAAATTCTTTTTCAGCCAAAAACTAAGAGGGTTCTGAGCATTACAACAGGCATCAGTCCCTTAACCTTTCATTAGACTGAATTAACTGCTAAACTGTATTAAAAGAAAAAAAGATACTTTCCATGAAATAGTTTTCCTGATGAAGGTATCTCTGAACTTAATTTCTACTACATTTACCCTTAGAAGAACAAGAACACTTAGTAAATACTAATACACTAACTAAAAACATTTAGTCACAAGTAGAGATGCACACAGTAATCCAGTCTGAAAGAAGGCAGCTATAGAGCACATACTTCATGTATTATACAGTGACCAGCTCTCCTTGACTCCCACACTTGAACAAATATATATGAAAATCATTTAAATCCTATAGTTTCCTCTAACCCATCAACCATATTTTACTGTGTATTTCTGTCAGCTGGGTTTTACCTACACATCAGATCACAGCTACACAGTAGAAAAGATTAAACTCTACCATATAATGACATGATTTCAAAAAGGGAACTTCACCATCAACCTTAGCAATTACATTAGTGTTTCATTATTCTTAGGACATATGTATACGCAGCAAAAACATGCTGGAAACAGGACACTGCCACAGTACATCTTCATAAAAGGAAATGCCAACTGATACTATCTCACTGATCTTCTCCCAGTCTGTCCACTATTTTATCTAACAGAATTTAGCTTTATCCCTGCAGATAACCGATACAAGTCTGGAGAAGGAAGAACTTTTATGTTGCACAGAGCACCATACTTTTCACTGGGGGGAGAGGAGACTAGGGGACATGTTTTTTCCCAATCTGTTTTTCCAGAAAGAAGGCAGAAAATGGAAATTAAGTAAAACAATCTTCTGAAGTCTGCAGTGACCTTTTCACAGCTCTTAAAACAAACACTGCAACTTTACCAGTATCAACTTGTAATAGTCAGTCATCCTTCTAGAAGAGCTGTTTTTCCTTGGCTGGGAATATATCTTTCCCTGTCTTTATTCTGTCACATGGTATGTTTTATCCTTCTGAAGTCCTCATTTTCTTGAGTGGGTTGTATGATATTTCATCTTTGCTTGCTTTTCCTTTTAATTCTACACCTCCAGTTAACATTTCCTAGTATTCAAATAAACATTTTGGATCCTGACCAAAACATCCCTTTACCTTGTAGCATCTCTTTATGACCAAACCCCATACAAGTTTGTATCATCAGTTTGCCTGGGGTGCACTTCAGACCACAAGCTTTACCTTGTCATACAAAAACACAAATTTCTGATTATTCTCTGAACATACATTTCTGAATGTATCACTAGTAATATCACTTCCTACTCACTTAATTAAAACCGTAACTTGGAACCAAGCTGAAGGAGATAGGAGCCATCCCTGACATTTTTATTACTGTGCTTTGCCTAAGTAATGTTTTGCTCTTTAGGATTAAAATGGGTTACAGCAAAAGAGTTTTGATTAAAAACTCATTAGTAAGAAATAGCTTCAGATGATCAAATTATTGATACCTTGAGAGAAAATGGATTAAAAACTACTGCTTTGAAACATACTTTGCGGCACCAACATCCTCAGATATCATGAAAGACCACTGAACAGTACCAAGTGGTTCAGGCTCACGAGGTGTGAGATGAAGCATGGGACTCCACTACTGAACAGGTAGCCCTACTCAGCCAGGCTTCTGATCAGAAGTACAAGATATGTCTGAAAAGCAGCTTAGACTTTTTTTTTTTTTTTACCTGTATATCTATGCCAAGTGCTGCTGGCAAGCCAGGTCAGCTCAGTGATCCAAAAGAGTATAAAGCCTCCAAAGCCCCTGAAGGCTATTCTTATGCCTATAGTTCCCACACTGTTGTGCGATCATTAGATAACGCAAGAGGGAAGGTGGAGGAGGTAAAACCAAGGGTGGAAGTGAGTATCTGTCTGTTTCTGCAATAGTCTCAAGTTAGATCACTCTAATCATGTTGTCAACTCCACTGAATTCTTTTGACTAGCTGTTGCCAGGTGAGCACTGGTCCTGTACCACAGGAAGGAATCACAACCAGGCAGCACCCACAGCAGTCCCCCCACGGCAATTAGAGCTGTAAGAAAACCACTTATCACTGAACATCCAGATATCCAACTACATGTTTGCAGGATTGTCTCAGACAGAACATCTAGATATCCAACTACAGGTTTGCAGGATTGTCTCAGAGTCTTCTGTCTATCAGACAAGGATCACTCATTTAGCATAATGGACTGTTACTAAAATAGGGAGATCCTGGGACAGTGGTTTGAAAAGGCTTCAGCAAACAAGTTTGGCTGGGTTCACTTTCAGGTGTCTGGAGTCTGGAAAAACAGATGGGCGTCAGCAGCAAGCCTGTGGTTACATACAAGCCTTTTAAAGTCTGCTTTAAATATTAGGGGAAGGAGGGGATATACAATATAGGAAGCTTTGGGCAGAAAGGAAAAGTGAGTGAGCTGTGTTTTACAGCAGCAGAGTTGGTCAAACTACTATTCTCTTCTTAAATAAATTGATTGAGGAGACTCTGAACTTGAGATGTTTTTCTGTTTATGACTGTAATCATATGCTTCAGCCTTTAAAACCTCTTAAATAAAGGAGGTGTATTTTGAAACTGTGTTAAGTCTTAGGATTTGTATGGGTATCAAACTACAGGTATCAAACATGCTTCTCAAACATAAAAGCTACTATACAGAGTCAGTATCCAGTTGACACCTAGCCCGTCTCAAGACATATGATCTCCAAGGAGACTAAAAGCAGAGCAAATACATACTACTTCTCATATAATATCTTTCCAACTACCTCCATGGACTTTCTCAATCAGACTCCATTTATATGCGTGTATTCCGCATTAGTATTTTTTTAATGTATTCTCCCTCCATGGATTTATCGTCCCTTGAACCCAAGAGGAATTTTAGTATCTACAGCAACGTTTGTCAAACTGTTGTAATATCTACTACATAAAGGTATGAAAATGCTATTCGTCCTTCTGCAGACATCTCTCTCCTGCTTTGGTTTTTGGGATTTTTTTGCAACAAAACTGTAACTGCCACTGACTTTATGTTAGTTTTGAAAAACACTTTTCTTACACTTCTTGGAAGATGCAACTTTCATACCGGGTAGAATTGAAAAGCATTCCTATTTAAGTAGTATGACTGTACAGTAGCCTCTGAACAGTTGCAAACAAGGTTCAAAATACATCAACTACACACTCACAACTAAGCATCCTACAAAGCCCACAAGATAATAATTTTTAACACAAATTTTAATTATTGAACAAAAGAGAAACTTCTACTACTTCAGATTTATTCCAATCTGATGCAATACACAGCAGAGAGAAATAAAAAAAGTAAGCATTTAAAAAGTATTTCTTAAATGCCACTTCGCACTATTTTCCCCTCCCCCACTACTTTTTTTTGCATTCAAAAAGTTATTTGTTTATTCTCTGATACTGAAATATTATAGAAACCTTTCTACTGTAGAAGATATCGATCAGATAAAATAATTATACACAAGGAAAGAGTCGTACAAAGGTGAATTTAAGGGTCCTACCCATTAAATACCATCTTAAAGAACGCACACAAAATTTCTGTTCAAGTCCTCCTTTCCTCAAGTTTCTTTTCACATAACTATAATTTTACAAAGCAGTTCATGTTGACATCTTAATTCACACTAACAAATTAGTGAAAAAAAAGCTTATTTGGATAAAGTTTTCCAAAGCTTTAAAAATAATGGAGAACAGAAAAGAGAACATACTATACAACATCCACCTGTTATGGCAATGTTGAAGAATTTTGATTTAAAATGTATTTATATTACAATTGCTTGTAAGTTGACTTACATAATCATAAACTAGATGAACAGCGAACTAATTTGACAATTCTAAAATTAAAGTGTTCCAAGAATTTCCAGTAAGCTGAAACACTCCCAGCATTTACAGATGTCAGAAACAACAGGAGCAGTTGTCTTCCATACCAGAAATTTTACTTTTACAGCACACCTCCCCCTTTGCAAGCAGCTGACACTTTGTTACACATCAAACCATGTTCTCTACTGCATTTCACTTGAAGTGGCCTTCTGTAAGACAAACATTTCTTAAAGTGGAAGATGCATTTTTTTAGAAGAGACAGGAAGCATATTCAAGAGAATATTCTGAAGGAGCAGAAAACCGAAATGACACAGGAGGTACTGCTGGGAGAAGCTGTCACAGAGTGGTGAACACAGTGCAGGATAACAGGGACAGGGATTACACCTGCAATGACAAGCCCACAGACCAGACAGTACAGAGCAAAATAAAATCCCAACAAGTGGGAGGCCATGCCACAAATTCAGCCCACTAACAACTAGCATGGGACCAAGGCAAAAACATTGCTGAAGTGGTGGCTCCCTGAGATATCCAGTTTTTTTCAGAAAAGCTCATTACCACCTCCATATTCTGTACTTCTCGCAGATCTCCAGCACATGGGTGCACTCACTCAGGACCATCTGAGTAGCAGCAGGGACTACTTAAGAGTAATGTGTACATTAGAGCACATATATATATATTTTATAGCAGCCTGAAGGAGCCTACAGAAGAGCTGGAGAGGAACTTTTAACAAGGGCATGTAGCAACAGGAAAAGGGGAAATGGCTTCAAATTGAAAGAGGGAATGTTTCGATTACTATGGTTTAGTTGTCATGGTGGTGTTCAGACAAACATAGGACTCCATGACCTTTGAAGTGTTTTCCAATGCAAATGATTTTACGGTGAAACGCCCAAAAAGGTTGCCCATAGAAGTCACAGATGCCCCATTCCTGGAATTCGAGGCCAAGTTGAACATAGCTCTGAATAACCCAATCTAGTCATAGATGCCCCTACTCATTGCGGAGGGGTTGGACTAGATGTCCTATGAAAGGTCCCTGCCAACTCAAATACTCTACAATTTTAAGATTAGAATTACATTCTCCTAGTTCAGTTCCTTTCTTAAACATAACTTCAGATTTTTGAGACATGCAAGCCTGAACTAATCAAAGCATGCTATCATGTAATATTTTTCTTACGAATTTAAAAATACAAAATGTCAGATTACAAATTTGGACGATTTAAAAGAGTTGTGCTATTTAGTAAGTAAATTCCAACTAAGTAGTTGGAAGGAAGGAAGGAAGCCCTAAGAAAACTTAAGATGGAAACAGAAGAAGCAGAAACAAGATTACCAAGTCCCCAGTTTGAGAAGCACTACAAAGCTGTGCAACAAGCAGTTCCACAGGAGAGTGAGAAAGGGAAGCACAGGTGAGACTCTCCCCCCAGCCTTTTATTAACAAACTTAGAAAACAACGGAACTCATTCTCTGTGTTCTCTCTTGCACAAAAATAGGTGCTATAAGTAAAATATATGGGATTCAGTCACAGATGTGCACAAACACATATTCTCACACTTCCCAGGAATGCATCCTCACTAAAGCAGATGACGGATCCAGCACATACTATGGACCAAATAAAAATGAAATTTCTAATCTCTTGTAGTTTGTTGTATCTTCCTTTCACCTTCCCCCAGTTTTGCTTCAGCTGCAAATTGTGGTTTATAGAATTCATTTTTGTAAATTATTTGAAGCTGAGATCCTGAAGAAGCAGTCTAAAGATCTAAGCTCCATGTGCCTCATCAGATATAAATATTGCTACACTCAAGTCTCAGCTGTATATGGAAGTTTGTTTCAACAGTTGATCTTCAAAACTCCATGCACCTTAGAAACACTGTTCTTCCAACATCTTAGATGTCTCACATCCCAAAGGACTACAGTTCAATAATCCCATTTCTCTAAAAGCTACCCATAGAAAATACATAGAGAGGTTCTGCTCCAATCTGAGAGAATAAGAACCAGCTAGATAACAGATATCTAAGTCAATAGTGAAAAACTGTTCAGAGGACAAGGGACATTGCTGTCTCTTTCCTGAACAAGTGCCTATGTTTGGCTGCAACGACACATCAAGATCACTTAACTAAACTTTTTCCTATTGTTGAATAAATACAGGTGTTTTGCCTCCACTAAACTGAAGAAAGGCTTATATTATCTCATTTTGCAGGGAAATTCTTGTTATAGTATAGTCAAGAAGTATAAACACTTCCAATACTCATGAAAGGGGGATTACAGCATCAAACACCTGCATAGGTAGATTGCAAAGTTAGTGGACACACAGTGCCCCGGGTATACCAAGGATATATGAAGCACATCACCCGGTGAACGCCTCAAAAAAAAAAAAAAAAATCCCAGGGAAAATGGTATACTAGAGTACCCAGAATTTTTCACTGCCCTTTAGACTGCAGTAAGAAAAACTCAAACTCACAAAACACTCACAATTTTCATTCTTCACTGCTGCAATTAGTACATAATTACACGATAAAATACTACTTTCTATTTTATCCAAATCTTATACTGGATCAGATGTCACAATGAGTTTGGTGAAATTAATTAATTTTGTGTTTACTCAAAGGGTTTTAAAAAATACTTTATTACCTGCTTAACTGCAACAACAGTGTGCTGAACAACATATGCAGCACATTTTCTCAGAAGAATAATTTCAGGCTCAAACAACCTCTCAAAAAATTTGATTTTAGCACACCTTCAGTGGCCTTCAACAGACCAAAAATAACAAAACCACTTCTGGAACTCAGTGAGTAAGTTTTAACTAATACTGAAACAGACATCTAGCTTCTACTGTAGGCTTTTGCTCCACAGCCAAAATAACTAGTCAACTGTCCTACACCATAGCTGAAAAACAAATGGTTCAAGACTACAAATACAACTGTAAAACTTACCTCCTACACATAGACATCCCAAGATAATGTTTCAGACTAGTAATCAATGTAATTTGGAACATTGTCCCTGTGCCTTCCCCTATAAAAACCTTTCTACAGAAAATAATAATATAAAGAAATAATCTGACAGTCATAGGCAGTCTTATGTTTGTATCTACCTAATATGCAATGTAAAAAAACTAGGAAGAGAAAATGCAACACACTTCACAATCAATAGACAACATAAAAGCATTCATCCTCACTACACATCCCAGAGGTAACTAAAAACACAATTTATGAATACCATCTGCTTCTACTGTCTCTTTAGCAATGTATTAGCAAAATACATAGATTTTAAAAATAGAGGAAAAAGTCTTACTCTGCTATATCAAGATATCCACAGGAAGCAGCTGCATGTAGAGGTATCCAGCCTTCATTATCTGGTTGATTAATATTTGCTCCATTTTCCACCAGAAATTTCACCATATCTACGTTATCATCTATACAAGCCTACAAAGAAAGAAAGAAAGAAAGAAAGAGTTAAGAAGTTAATATCAAAGCTGTTCTACAATCCTGTGCATCTTTAAGCAAAACCCTCAGGAGAAAAGGTAAGTATTTTCAGTTCTGATGAGGAGGTGGACTTTCTTTGTTGTGGTCTGACAGCCAGACAGAAAGAATCTGAGAGATAAACAACAAGTGTTTCACATTTATAAACTTTTAAAATTTAAACAGTTTAAAAAAGCAAAAAAATATTATTTTCTCAGGTAAATGCATTCTGGTTTTCTGAGAAGCCCTTTACAACCCTCACTGAAACCTTATTCTCCAGTACAAAGTGGTTCCTCAGGTCCTCACTTTATCCCAGGCCCAGCTCAGACACTTGAGTGGATATTAAAATTGAATAAACAGCTACACCATGAAGTAGAAATGTGACTAAGAGCTAGGGAAGCACTTTGAAAACAATACCATAATGTTGTTTTTCCTGTAATGTAGATGAGACTACAGAGTATAAAGGGGTGCTACATAGTATTTCAAGATCCCCCTACTGTTTTCTACTGCAGTATCTTCTACACCACCATAAATCTTTTAACAGTCTATTAATCAATTTTGTTTATAAACTTACTTGAGTATCATTTTGGCAATTGCAAAAATATTATCATCTGCCCGCATCTCTTAAACAGCATTGCTTAGATTCAGAACTACTGCCATTCTCCAGACCTCCATATTGACTGACTCCTACTTTGCCTTTCTTCTCCGTGTTCAAGTATTTTTCTCACAGGGTGTTCGGTAAGTTTTCTTTGCCAACTTCTATCCTGCTACCCTTAAAAGGGCAGAGCAACTGAGAGAAAAGTCCCTCTGCATTTCAGGGCAGCAAGAACTCCAAGCAGCTAGACCCCACAAGACTGGTATTAATTTTTTAGCTTAATAAATCAACAATACTACTTAGCCACAAGGCTGAAATGAGAACCTCTGCTCCTGGGCTCCTAAATCCTACTAGGGAATTATGCCTCTAATGAAATGCAATTAAGGTATAAATTTTACTTTGCAGAATACTTCTGAAAAAAAAACCCAAATTACACCATGTTTTACTATGGAAAGAAAACAACTTGGATATCCCTGGTTAAGCAATTGCACGTTCCAAGATGAATCCTGAAGCTTTCCTCCACTCAGCAATGCTGAGGCAACAGCTACACCATGAGGAGAATGTTGCTTCCCAGTGTAATCAGCCAAACAAAACCAGCCACAAATTATCCTTCTCTGACTCCATTTGCTTTAGTTAGGTACAGCTAGACTGCAACTAGACTGCAATACAGTGCTTACATTATTTGGTTTACAGTTAAAAACAAAACCCCATTCTTGAATTCTTGAAAACTAACTTGAAAACTTTATAGTCATATTCATCCCTAAAATCAGCAGTCCTTTTAATAAATTAGTTTCTTAACATACTCCAGCAATAAACACTAAAAGTTTGTCAAGCATATTTGTCTTCAGTCTCTCCCACTTATCAACAGTGTACAATGATTATACACTCATAATAAGCTCTGAAAGAAGAGAATCACTTCTTTTTGTAAGACATTTTATAACTTAAGGAAGTAATCAAGTGCAAGACATGGTTAATCAGTTTAGGAGGAAAACAAATTCAAGAAACTCAGATGTTTACATATAACAGAAACATCAACTATATATAGTCATACATCCAGTTTTTCTGGATATTCAATTTGTCAAACTACTGATATTTTATGTCTGTAATATTATTCACCACCTAATTATAAGGAAAATAAATTTATATCAGAAATATTTTTCAAATGTAGGTATTTTAATATTAAATATTAATATGCTGCATGCTTATCTTAAAGTTCCCTAAAATTCATCATTTGTGGAAAAAAAGGCTATCTTCAAATTGATTAGCACTATTAACAAAAAAAAACCCCATAAACCAACACCAAAAAACAAAACCCCAACCATCTGGTTGTGACACAACCCAACATAGAACAATCCTTGCTTATTTTTCAAGTACACATGAGAAAACCTGGCAAGACATACTCAAGAAAATGCTGTTGCTAAGTGAACCAAAAGCTTACATATGCAGCACATTAAAAGACATATGACTAAGTGCCTAAAAATATTTGACCAAATTTGGGCAGTTCATTGTGCCATACATGGCAAGAATCAGGAGAGCTTCAATACACTTATCAGGTATTAATCAGAGATTGCATATTCATAACAACCAAAAATATTTTATTAAAACTCACTGCGGTCCTCAAAAAGGTAATACCTATCTTAAGTCTAATAAAACAAATTGCAATTGATTCTACTGCTGAAAAACACGAATCTACTGCATCCTATGTCTCCATGTCCTTTTTTTCTTCTTAACAGAAGTATAGGCAGGTGTTGGATAGATCCTAACACTCTCAGCACTTTCCACAGGAAAGGCACTTGTCACTGTCATCAGGTACCTTAAGACAGAAAGCCAAGGAACAAATGTTATAAAAGAAATTTTATCTACATGTTTTTTCATTTCTACTGCACTGCTCACTTCTAAATGCAGTATTTATCAAGTGTCAGAAGTGCCTCCATTGTTAAAGACTGACATCTCAACCACAAAAGGAAAGCTTGTTGGAGCAGCATGATAAACTTAAAGCAATAGCTTCTGAACAGACTGCCCTTCTAGATCCCAGCCTGCAAGTTATTACAAAGGAAAAGGCAACGTACATGAAGATGTAAATAACCAGAGTTCCACTGATGCTGCAGTAACTCAGAAAGATAAATTCTCACAATTAATTCTGTCCCAGAATCTGAACAGAGGACACAGCTGCAGGTCCTCCTTTTCCACCTCTCTTACAGCCCTTTCAAGATTCATTTCAGTTCTTCACACTCATATGCCCCTAGCCCCAGTCTCTCCCGTCATGACCCACAGTTCCCACCCGAAGCATCAGTTACCACTTAGTGAAAGCACAGGTCATCCTAAAGCCCTTCCCAAGCGCTTGCAAAACACATCTGTAGAGCACACACACTAGCCAGCTCCTAGGGCAAGAAGAACATGGGGACTCACACACAAGATTCCCTTCATCCCATGAACTGGTTTCTCTCTTTTTCAACCCCAGCCTCACCAACGGGTAGAAAGGCATTTCCGCATGAAGCACTCATTATCCTGCCAAATTTGATCTAAGTTAGCCAGTGGGCCTCAAACAGAACAACAGCTACCAGTGCAATCATATAAACCTTGTTTCCTTTGAGGACCAATTTAGAAACCAGGCTAATTAGTCATAAAGTCAAAGCAAAGTTGAGAATACAAAGTCTGGTTACCTTTTCTGATAAGAAAAAGGAAGTACACACAAGTCCAGTAAAGAGGACCACTTTCCATTTGTACAACAACTTGAAACTTAGACTGCGAAGGCCAGCAAAAATCAACAGCACCTGGCTCCCACACAGACCCGTCCTAGGTAGGTCTAGTTTGTGCCGGAAACAGTATTTTAACCTTTTCCCATAAATACTCAAAAGGGGATAACCAGATACCATGCTGAACATGGGAGACTTTTAACTGTATTTGCCATGACTTTGTATTCCAGTGCAAGTAGCAGGTGATAAAGCTGGCTCTTGATACTACCACATGTTAAGAACACAGGTGACGGGGAACTAAGTTAGTCAGTAGCCTTAAAAGAGATAGTTTTAAAAGAAGCATCAGAAGTGCTTGGTTCATTAGTGAGTAACCACCCAAAGAATTCAGCAGACAGCACTCTTCCCCAAAAGACAGGAAAAACAATTAATTATTGTAATTATTTTTTAAAAGTCAGAAATCTTGTAGGGAAAGAAGCAATGAATCTGTAAGACCACTGTCCCATACACATGAAGCAGAGCCATACACCATGCACCTTACATGGGGCTACAAATTTTACCGATTTTCATTAATATCTAATGAAGTAACCATGTACTACTAACCATGTACTGTTTAGAAATTACATTTTTTAAAATAAGTTTTGGCAAAATTCATCTCCATTCTCCACAATAAGATTAAAACCTACCCTTTTACTGATTAGATTAGTATTCTGATCAATTCCATAAATTATTTTGCATTTATTAGGAAAACAAACATGTATTTCACCTCTGCCATCACATTTCATTTTCTCCTTTTTAACTCTCTTTCCTTTTTACTCTTGGTACAGAAGAGAGTCAAAAATATGAACACAGAAGAATATATTAAAGGGATAAAACAAGTCAAACAGTCATTCTGAATTGCCATGTGAATACCAGAAACAGGAGGAAGACCTCACACAGTGGGTCTAGAATAGTTTATCCCCCTTTTTGATTTTTCGAGTGAAGTACTTCCAGTGGATTCAACAGGACTTAGCAGAACATGAACATCTTTGCTAATGTACCTGAGAATCAAATTAAAGCAGTAGAGCTGGTTTAAAGTGGTTCCCATTCTCTTCGCCTTGGGTTGCCTAGTCTCTCTGCCATCACATACCCACACTCCCTCCCTTACAGCTATGCTGACACATTGTGCTAAATTGAATCTAAACTGGATCAGAAAGGAAATTCTAATTTAAAATTAAAAAAATTAAGATAGAAAAATATATTTATCAGATTAAAGCAGAATTATTTGCTTTGGTTATATTAAAATGGGTTTTGTGTTCAGAGAAGTAGCATTGTTCTGAAATTAATCTTCATGTCCTAGTTCCACTATCAGAGAAACAGAATTTAGTTTCACTCTGATTTTTCACCCATTACAAAGCCTGTGTTAAAGCTTCTTGTTTCAAACTGACACTTTTTTAAAGATGTATCTTTAAATTAGCAACCACTTCTACCACTCTCACTTTAAAATTCACAACACATTTAAGCCTTGTTTCTTGTTTGTAAGATTTCACAGAATCATAAAATATTTTGGGTTGGAAGGGACTCATCTAATCCCAAATCCCTGTCATGGGCAGGAACATCAGGTTGCTAAGAG
The DNA here is from genome assembly GCF_030490865.1 of Poecile atricapillus. NCBI lineage: Eukaryota > Metazoa > Chordata > Aves > Passeriformes > Paridae > Poecile > Poecile atricapillus. Next base: position 37,346,839 of record NC_081289.1, on the reverse strand, counting down.
CCCCATCCAACCTGGTCTTGCACAGCCTTCCTACGGAAATCACATTACTCACTCTGTCTACTTCACTGTCCTCCCTTCTTTGCCGAGAAGTTTCAACTGAAACTGAGACAGAAACAGAGGCTGAAGAGAATTAAATTCATCAGTTGGCATGAAAAGGTGGTCTACCATGAGTCCTCTGAAATAATGGCCCCACAGAGCAGTTCACAATGTGAACTCAACAATTACTGTTCCTATCCAAGTCCTTGTGCTGACCTCCAAGTGAGCACCACGAGATAATCCCCACAGTTTGAACACTGGTCTCATTCTGCAATGATTTTTGCCTTCATGAGGAAAGGCTTTCTTAGGAGGGAGCACATTAGTTCACTAATCACATCTTTTGTTCATCTTCACCAACACTGGGAAAAAAAGAGTAAGTTTACATATTGCAACTCTTAGAGGATTTTTTTCTTTCAATAAACCACTAACTGAGAAGGTCTAAAAAGAAATTTGGTCAAAAGAACGAAACTAAATTTGAGCAACACTTTCCACTTTCAACAACTTACATATTTATGCTGCCCCATAATTAATAATGAAGCACCAACAAGTGAAATGGCAGTAAGAAGTATGAAATGGAACATGAGCCTTATCTAACTTTCAAGCTACAGAGTCAAAGTAATCTGGGAGTTACAGCCACCAGAACAAAGGAGGAATTTTTTTTTTCCCCATCAAATTTGTTACTTGGTCATTAATTCAATGTTTTCATACAAAGTATAGCATGTTATAAGGTTCTAATATTCATAATGACTATGTCCTAAGAATCACTGAATATTCTGGAACACTTTCAGGACAAAGGGTAATAAGAATGACCAACAAATGAGGTTATGAAATACTAGTGATTACTACACTTACTTACTATTCAAGCAATCACTATGAAAGTAGGTATTTTACATGTGCCAAGTACTCCGTTTAATACAGTACATATGGGGTGGAGAGGCTGCTGTTGATGTTCATGTTTACATTAAGAAACAGAAGACTTTTGGTGTCGTAAAAGAACTTTAGGCATCAAACTAGTGTTACGGATGACAAATGTTGCTCAGTTATGAAATTAAGCGTTCCTTTAGCCAACCCAAAAGTCACAGCTTCTATTTTTCACTGAGCTGGGGTAATACAGGATACCTTGCCTACTGACAAAATACAGTTTTAAGTTTGAATATTTTACTTTATTAAAGCATGCTTTCTAGTTAAAATGGTATGGTTTACAATGCAAATATCCTTGCTAAACTAGTAATATTAGCCTTTTGCTAGACTAGTGTTACTTTGTTTAACTTGCCTGTAAATACTATCTATGTGTATGATACACTTGTGTGTTATTTTTTGGTAAGAATGGCCTACTATTTTAAATCCTGGAGAATTGGCCCATAAAAAATAGTTAAAATTATTATCACCATATCAAATAATTCAAACTACCAAAGCATTTCAAGAGTACCTCATGGCTTCTGCAAGTTACAGCAAACTCTTCTCTAGAGAAATTTCTTGGAAACACTTCACTTTTAAGCACAGAAAATGAGAATCATTTTAGACACCTGCAAAAGCAGGTGAGAAAGGCACTTTCTCCTAAGGAAAAAACACTACTTGAGGATGATGCAACCTTTCATGTCCATTCAAGTCTCATGGGGAAGGCATGCAGAGGTTATTGAAACTGAGCATCCATTAACCATCGTTACTTAATTCAAATCCTGCAGAACTGTCAAACATTGACAAAAATAGACAAATCATTCCAGAACTCAAACTTCTCTAGTTATTATTTCCACTTCATGTAAACAACTTGTCTAAGTTTTCTGAGTTATACATAAGTATATCTCAACAAAAGTTCACTTAATGTTTTCTTTCAGCTTCGACACAACCAGGAGCTATATGAAATCAATAGATGTTTAGCTCAAATATGCAGTAAGAGCACAATGTAATTTCTATCCTACCATTCAATCTTGTTTTCTTTGCTACGCTGAATTACGAAATTAACTACATGCCCTTAAACTTTGCTAGTTTGTAACTTAAAGTTGAATCTGCAAATTTACCTGTGGACACAATTCATGAAAAGTACTAAAATCTATTGCTGTTGAGACTGATATAATCTATTTATTAAAAAATCAATCTTATAGGGATTTCCCACAATTTAAATCTTAATGAATGCTTATTCATAGATCTTGATCAGGACTGCAATAGGATACATGTATTTGAGTAGTTTCAGAGTGTTTCAAGATAGAATTATTCTTGCCCTCAAACCTCCTGCCAAGGTAAATGAGGAGGAGAGTTGGCTGCTGCAACATTATTTACTCTAACCAGAGATGTGACTCTTAGTGTTACCAATCCCAGTCATGGATCAAGACTCATTCTGACAGACATTACAGGGACATAACAACCCAATCTAATGTCTGCTTTCCTGTTCTTGCTGAAATAATCCCAGCTATTCTATTCCAGGCTACCTACATGCAAATGTGCTTCCAAATTGATATTTGTTTTCATTTTTAGCTCTGTGAAAATCTATTTTTAGGAACACTTGAAATTCCCATACCAGAAGTTATCTCTTAATTAAAACCACCACACTAAATGTGTAGTATTAAAATTTAATGGTATTCATCTACTGCAACTCAAAGAAAAATCTCAAGACAATCTACCAAAAACATTTGCTTAATCTCTTCAAATAACCCTTGGAAAATGAGATGTCACCAAAAGAAATTATTTTGGAAGAGATCAAACCATTTGGTCATCAAGTTATTGATGCTGGTGTATATCTATTTACCTGAATGGCCTTTTTTCTCCTGGCTCATATTGACAAAGTTGGTGAAGAGACTGGACTCTATGAAGCAATCTCTGTCTTAAGTTCACACAAATGAGGCCCTTTCTTAAACTTGTGGTATTCAGTGCCTGAGAAACAACTTCTGCTTTTCCTTCTGATTTCTTTAAATTTAAAAAGAACACTAGTACTTTTTGTGGAACTTGCTTATAAACATATTTTCAGGTTTCTTAGGCAGCTTTTTAACCACATGCCAAGTGAAAGAACATGAGTTTAGCAGGCAAAATGGAGAAATGAAGATCTGACAGACACCATGGTATTACAGCTGGTACGATGTGCAAATTCACAAGCTGTCTTGAACCCTGAAGGCTTTAGGCAGGTAAGTATGTGTAAATTATATATGATGGATTCTCATTTTAGCTACATGTTGTTGAAACGTATCAAAAATCAGTGAATTTGGGACTTGCATCCAGAACTGAATTTCAGGCTCATTTGTTTCACAAGTGGCTTTCTCTGTTTTCTGGCCTCTGCCTTCACAGCTTGCTTTCTGAGGCAATTTCAGCAGATCAGAGAATCACAGAATGGGTCAGGTGGTAAGAGACTACAGTGGTCATCCAGCCTAACCCCCTTGCTCAAGCAGGGTCATCCTAAAAGCACATGGCAAAGGACTGTGTCCAGACAATCTTGAGTATCTCCAGAGACTCCACAGCCTCTCTGGACAATCTGTTCCAGGGCATGGTAAATAAGTTCCTCCTCATACTCTGGTAGAACTTCCTGTGTATCAGTTTCTGCCCACTGTCTCTAGTCCTATTGCTTAGCACCATGAAGAAGAGCCTGGAAACATCCTCTGACATGCTCCCTTCAGATACTCATATATAAGTGACGAGGTCCCCCCTAAGTCGCCTTTTCTCAAGGCTGAACAGGCCCTGTGGCTGATGCACCATACTCAGTGGGACAGAGCCATACAACCCTCCACATCTACCTTGCGACAAGTATGGAAAAGAAACAAGATTCAGGAGTAAACAAAATTGGCATACTGTAAAAATATAGTGCCATTATACAGTTATGCTTTCATTCGGCATTTATTGCTACAACTTCAGCAGACAGTGATTAGTTTGCAGGGTTATACAATGTATAGATAATATATTTGAGGAGGAGAAAGCAATGTCATATAGGACACATATTTTTGTCCCAGTCAAATTAAACAGTAGCCAACTGCATTTCAAATAGTTTGGTTTTTTTTCTGTGAGAAAACATAACCTGCTTTTAGCATATGGGTGACTAATCAAGTTCTTGAGCCAAAGCAGCTTTTCAATTTAAAATACTTAACCTCCTGATAGCCCCTAATGCACTTTCTTAGCCAAAATAATCTAGCAAAACAAAAAGGCATAAATAAAACTTTGTAAGGGAACCTGTTTACATAAACAAGTAGGTTTATTAATTTCTATATTCTATTGAATTTAAACCATGTGTGCCAAGTTTTCTTTTTTAACTCTGCTTCTGACTATCATCTCTATACAGTGTTCTGAGTTCTTCATAGTGAAAGACTGCAGCGCCTTGGAAGAAAGTAAACCTGACCATATCTATCAGCCCTTCTCTGTGAACTCACAGGCTATGTTTGTATTTTAGTCATCAGCTGACGTTTAATCTTCTGCATTAGCAGGATCTACAGGAAGTTTCACTGCTTTCTAATTTTAGGAAGTGAAGTGGCAGAACTGAGTAGAATAAAAGCAATAACATTGAATTTAAGAAGAGCAATGATAACTTCAATGATAAAGCTTCACCCCATCAAGGGGAAAAAATTTACATGCTGATAGAGCATCCTAGAGTAATCAAGACAGACTTTCTGTGTGCTCACTTTCCTACTACACCTTACTGCTGACAATAAAAAGCACCTTTAACAGAGGAAACCAAGATGACAGGTACAAAAAGGCAGTAAGACACTAATTCAATTAGCACTTGCCATGTGTGGTTTTATCCTTAGCATTATACAGCATATTGTAGTAAAAGCAGATATAGTAAGCTGATAAGGCTGGTATCAGTCAGAATTCTTTTACTCCCTAAGCAGAGGAATCTATGCAAATAAATGACTAATTTGTATAGCTCAATTTAACATAGGATTAAAAAGTACACGTGAAGTATGAATAATACATCAGTTAGATTTATACGCATTTTACACATAGAAAGTAAGTATAATCACATTGAATGAAAAACCTCATACATGGATGGAATCAATAATAAAATAAGAAGTAACACTGACATTTCAAATTGCTTAAGCATTAATCAGATAATCTTAAATATGATAAATATATTCATTTATCAAAAGTACATTCTGTGCACAAAGCCACTTAAACAAAGGTAGGACTACATGTAAACAAGGAAACAAATTGTTTCTCAGTTTTCCATTTTTAAGGAAAGATATCTTGCCTCTGCTACTTTCTGTTCCTAGACTGGAAAAACAAAAGCTATTCTTCTCTAATGTAAATGCCAGAAATTCAATTTGTGATCAAACTTATAATTCATTGAATTGACTAGATAAATTGGAAATAATTTCCAGCTTTTCAAAAATGCTATGAAGTCTTGAAGCTGACTTAGGTTATGAATCAGAAGGTTCAGGATGAAATTATTTTGACAGGATCACTAATATTTTAGCAGAAAACCAAGGCTTTTCTAAAAAACGATACTTGAACAGATTTCAAGTGAAATTATCAAAAAGCAAATCAGCCAAACTTGTTACAGTAAAAATCAAACACCTGGTTTTTTTCAAAATGGTATTTTTAATATAGATTTTGTCTATCCAGATTGTAGTAAGGTGAGAAACCTCCAGCTTCCAGTCCCTGCAACTCTGCAGGTGTCAGACAACACCTTTGCCAGGTGTATCAGCAGTAACACCTCAATACTCCTCAGGACTGGCCTTGCTCTGAAGGCAGGGCAACACAGAACTGTTGAGAAACCTTCAGAATAATCATCACAGTACAGCGTCTTTTACACATAAGTGATGTCTATGAATTTTACCTTAACTTTTAACAAAAAAAAAAAAAACAAAACCAGGAAGCAGCTCTCCAATTTTTCCCCAGTGGCTGTGGAACACACATATTCATAACTTCATTTTACAATCACTCAATTAATTTCTGCTTTCAGAAATACATTCAGAACAAAACCAGAAGAAACTGGGACCTGATTTGCTTTCTCTTCTGTTGTAAGTTTGAAGGAATTACTCAGGGGAGTGGCATAAGGCATAGACAATGCTAAAAAACTCTGTATCAGGTAGTTTCCATACACATTTTCATATTCCACATTGTAGGAACACACAGAGCATCACTTGGAACAATCTGTCCAAAGCCTTTTTTCTCATTTAATCTGCACAAAAAATGTCCCCGTGGACTCCAAAATGTAAGGTTCTTGCAAAAGACGAAGATCACCATGACTCAAATTATCTGCAAGTGAAAGATGGTATCAGGATATACCTAAAGCCAAAATTCAAGGCAGCCAAGTCACTTAAAGAAAGCTTTGGAAGTTAAAAAGAGTGTATTCATGATGTCCCTTTGTTAAAAAATCTTCTAAAATAATTTACATGCATGCTTCAGAATAGTTAAAAAAACTGTTTGTTCAAACAAATAAAAAGATAATAATCAAACACACCACAAACCTCTGTCAAGTATAAAGAATAAAAAGAAGTATTCAAGACCAAACTCCCTCTCTATCAAAGGCCAGCTATGCAGCTGTTCATCTGCACAGACAGAGTTTGCAACTTCTAAAAAAGGCGTTTTTGCCACAGTGAAACTTAACACCCTCTTCAATAGGCTTGCTACATTGTGAACTTGCTGCGCACACCCTCACTGGTCCGAGGGAAGATGAAACCTGTGTTCCCACGTAGGTGCTTCCTTTGTCCCAGCAGCAACTCCAGTCCCATCTCCAACAACTATCTTTTGACTGTATCCAAATTTTTCACTAGCACAAGAAAAGAGCCGTGAGTACTTCCTAACAGGGACAGACATCTAGGATTTCTCTTGAGCCACAAAATTAACAACATCCACTTTGGAACCCTCTCCCAAAAGAGCACGACAGAAGTACCAGCTTGGACATCGGATTCCCTCTGGTCTATATAAACAGGAAATTCTTTGGTACTGTTGTCCCATTAGAAACTCATTATGACAGATTAACAAAGAAACTGCAAGTAATCACAAGTTCCTAAGAAAGCACTTACACCCAAATTACATTGAAAAATGGTCAGGAAGACAACAGCCAACAAGTAAAATAATCTAAGTTTATTTAGACCCATCCACAACAAAAAGTATCACTATATATACACAATACATTTTTAAAAGAGGGAATTTTCAAGTTTTTAAAATCCTCTTAACGGGTATCACATGGACCAGAAGCCATTACTCTTAAACACAATTTTATCAGGAAGTTACAGTAGTAAAGAAATAAAGCAAAAGTATGGCAGCAATTAAAAATAATCTTTTAACAAATAAAACGGAGACAATCAAGATAAAACCCAAAGTTAAAATGGGTATAATTAGTATAAACTTAGAGTATCAGAGTAGAAATTTGGAAAGGAAAGTTACAAACATCAATGAAAAAACACAGCTGTCACAGGCAGGAATAATGAAGCATTTTTTAAGATATGTTAATGGAAAAAACACCAGAAACAATATATAGGGCATATAAAAATAAATAAATAAATAAATAAATAAAATTGATCAACAAATACTTCTATTGTGTGTTTTGAAAGAATCAGACAGTTTTGCCTTGCATAATGAGGCTGATATACCTTCTAGCCTACTAGTAGTAAGGAAGAACATTAAAACCCCATTGATCACTGTTTTAACTTAGTAGATCTTGGTAATACAAATCACAGGTGTGCTTGGGCAGCTCTCTAGCCACTACTCAAGAACTAATGCAGCTTCAAGTTTGCCAATGCTTGTCTTCTAAACAGATTGTGAAATACCTGAAAAACAGCAAACGACTGATACCAGCACTGCAAAGCAGCAACAGAAATGCCTGGAATTGTTACCTTGTCAGCCATCCTGGATAAAATAAATAAAAAACTGACAAACAAACAAACAAACAAAAAATAATCCATGTAAAAGATTCTAAGATAACTGAGGTTCATTAGGCTTATCAGCATGTCAACACAGTTATACTGCCCCAAAATCTTTACTGAGCATCACCAACAGCACCACTGGTTTTTTTTGCACCATGGAGGCAGATCTGATGAACATGGAATGCAGCTGACACTCACTCCTACAATCTGGGGCACTAGCAAACAGTTTTGAAACAACATAGGTCTAACAAGGCTTTTTAAGCTTGCAGCCTTGCCAGATGAAAGCTTACTCCGCTCAGAACAACTCTCCATAAATGTTCATGAAAGCTTACTAGCAGAGACACCTTTGGTGCAGAACCTGAATAGGCTTTCTCAGGAGAGGACACCTTAAAGTATGTCTCCCCAAACCTGAGTTAAAACAGATTTTTTTTTTGTTCACAGTATACTCTGGCCACATCAATTATCAAACTCTGCTGTTTTGGCACACAATGCATGAAAACCCAGCACAAACTGAGTATTTTTGAGAAGCAGTTCTCTAGACTCCATCTGCAACCAGTGTTACTGTTGTTCTCATGGCATTAAAAAGCAAACCAGACTCTGACACGGAGTCTCAGATATTCACTCTGATACAGAGGTCAAGAATGATATATGCTAACTTTTCATCACCATATTAGAAGCATCAGTATACTAAAAATGTTATACTCTTCATCGGTATATTACAAAAGCAGCTTCTTTTTAAAACTGCTGTGTGTGCTCCAGTACTAACACCATCTCAAGCCTTATTCTGCTGGATTTATTTATTTGTATGCTCTGAGTCATGCTGTACCACCTTCACCACTGCCACCAAACTCCTAAGACAGTAGATCTGAAGCATTTCACGTGGCAAGAGTTTACAACCCTCCAAGTCACAGCTGTGCTCACGCGTATTCTGTGTGGCACAACTTGCGGCACCTCAAGAGGTCATGCCCGCTATCCTCTAAGTCTCTACAAGTTCTAGGGCAAAGCTTACAGATAGGGCAAACATACAGCTGTATTTTCCCCATCTTCTACAGAGCCTTTAATCCTCACAAATCAAGTTATCTCTGTGTGTAAAGGCAAACCCATAAGCTAGTAAACTCTGAATTTTCTAGTTCTTGCTAACCTACTTAAGAGCAATTTTATCCAAGAAAACAAGCAAGAGAAAAATACTGTAACTAGATGAGCAACCGTCACCCACAGCATACATGCCAAAATCAGCCTGACAAAATCATGGTGCCCTCTGCACTTTTGCCAGAGAACAAGGAATTCAGACATTCATACATATGCTGCAGCAGCTCTCTCTAGCTTCTCAGTCCTGCATGTCAAATTTTGGAAGCTCAGAAATGAGTTCCAAGAAAAAAAAGCACTGAAGAAACTTGCCACTTATGTATTTTTTTCACTGTCTTTAGCTGCACACAATACCACTTTCAAGAGATTAGGAGGATATACCTTTGATAAAAGTTCTTGTAGTTGAATGCTGATAAAAACAGACTTTAGGAAAGCATTTAAAGTGAGCTTTTATGACCATCTTTCCCTGCTACACTTGATTTTAGGCAGTTATACAAAAACCATATCCCAGTTGATAGCAATTACTCTCATCTGAATATTTTGCTTTTTTTATGACATTCAGATGATGACAATGTTTCAAAGAACTTACAAATACCATCCCTATCCGATAATTTGCCTATGTTTCAAGATCAGTTTTAAGCAATAATCTGTTCCCTGCAGGAGGTAGTGTTATAAAACCAGAAAACCCTAATTCCTTTGAACTAACATACACTAATCATAATCATTCAGGGCATGATTCTACACGAGCTCACTGTTGACAAACAGGGAGGTCCCAGTCTCCCTCCTCATTCTCAACTGCACACTCCCAAAAGCATTTGTCAGAATCTCCATTAGCCAATTCACTAACCAGAACGGCAGAAACAATCTTTTCTTCCTCCCCACCCACTGAAACAAACAAAACAGGAGGAGGGAAAGAAAACAGCATGGTGGGAGGAAGAGCACACCCTTTCAAGGCAGCAAAGTAGAGTTGCCTCAGTTGTACCTGGAGCTGCAGCCACTTCAGAGTTTCAGTTTAAAAAGGATTCTAGAGAAAAGGACAAAAGCTTAAATTGCTAATTATGCAGTAACTCATCTGTGTTGACTTCTGAGAGACTGCTGACATCTTCTAATTGCATCAGGACAGAAAACACTCTGACCTTCTCTTTATCAGGATTGTGTCAGCTTGAAAGAAATAAGAAAAGCCCAGAAGTCTGCTGTTTACCTGACCTTAGCAGTATGCATGTCATCACAAAATCAATCACAAATGTTCTAAAGTTTGCTTCTTGTACATCAGACTTCCAGTTAAAGATGATTATTATTATTAAACAGCACAAAAATGAAAACCTGGCTGAGAAGCACACCTGGCTCCAAGGTCAGTCATACGAATGCACACTGGCTTTACTGACTGCATTCCCCCCAAAATACCTACGAACAAATGCTGAACAAGTGAAAAAAAAAAAAAAAACCAACAAAAAAAAAGCTACAAAAAATGAAATAGCTTTGACTTCATGGAGAAAGTACACACACTGCCTGAGCATGGAGAAAGTCTAAGCGCTGCAGAGTTTTGGTGGGTAACCACTCACCATCCCTGGAAGGGGAGGAGCAGTAGCAAGGGATAGGGTTTGACAGGGAACACTTCCAAGATTTCACATTCAAGACAAATGGACAAAGGGCCACATGACCCTCTACTATTCAATCATCCACTGCTCATGCTGCAAAATGAAAGCTCCTGCAATGCAAACTGTTTTGTAAACTGGTTCTCAATTTATTTGCATGAAAGTTCTATCCATCAGGCTGCGGGCTACACTCCCAATACCTCAGAGTGCATGCTGAGAAACTGACTCCATGTTGTACAGAAAAGAGAAACCAACTTCCTGACATTCCAAAAGATGCCTTGAGCTTGCTTTTTCTCCTCTACAGTGCGCACCTCTACAAAAAAAAACTTCTGTAGGGGAAAACTGTTCTGCCAGCCTAATTTTCACTATTAAATTAGGCAAAATGTGCTAGAGCTTTATGCTTTTCTAAGACTCTACTTTGACATTAAATATTCATTTATGCACGTATATATAAGCAATAAGGCTGAACAGCCAAATATTCCAGGCCTAGGAAATGCATTGATTAACACTGCCTAAGCTAACGTGATTGGCTTCACAAACCTATGACCCATGTACAGTCCTACATGATCTCTACCTCCCTATGGCTAAAGGAACTTGTTTTATTCAATCTGTGAGATGATCAGTACTTCCATAATGTGTGGCTATTCAAAATGATGGATTTTTCTTTACAGTTCAGTGTTCAGCCTGCACTACTTATACCTTGTTCCAAGTAGAACTCGCTCTCTTATGTGCTCTTACTTGCCACTTGACAACTATTTAGGTACCTAAGCAGGATTTGTAAAGCCTCCACCCCAGAAGTTATTGCTTTACAGATCATTAAACAAACAAAAAGGTCATCATAAGCCATATCCTCCGACTTAAAATAAATTTGAAATACCATGGAACTGAGGTTTTAGACTATCCACTACTTCATATCGCTAAAGGAAAGCTTCCTTCCCCCTTCATTACATTTACAAGCACAAGCATGCTGTCTCCTACCCCATACACCATTATCTTCTTTTCCCCCTCACTGATAAAGCAAAAGTTCAATGAGCAAGAGCATCTTTTTTCAGATGTCCTGAACTATCCCAAGTGCAAATCCTCTATGAGGCCCTATAATCTAGGTATGATGACATAATAGAGTATTAAGATTAATACATGTTATGTCCAAGTATAGGATAATTACCTCATATCTAATATACCAACAACCGAGTTCCATTGCTTCAGTATTCCCAATATCAGTCTTTCTTTTCCACACTATCACTTAATTTTCTTAACTCTCAGTTTCACCCTGACAGCCAACCCACATCTGACAGCTTGCTTTTGCCTCCACTCTTCTGACTCACTCCTACGTCCCTACTCTATTTTTGCATCTTACAGCTTCCTCCTCTGTGCTAGTAGAGGCAAAGAGGTCACAGCACAGATAGTACAGCCTAAGTCTAAATGAATTTTACAAATTCACAGCACCCTGACATCTGTACAACCTCTGTATTCTGAATTATCATACTCAAAATTAACATAAGTATATTACTGTATGGTACTGTAGGGTGTTTTAGGTCTTGGTATACTCTGTTGGATATCAGCTTTTCCCTGAAGCATTCTTCTGGTAAATCTGAAAATATTTGAAAAAAGGTTTTCTTCTGAGAAATCCTATCGTGCTGCAAAATGCTAGAATATTAAAACATAGATCCATCCAAGGAGATTTTGCTTCTGCCAATCTGATTCAGTATTAAAAAATTTCCATCCTCCTTTACAGCTTCATAGCTGAAAACAGTAAGAGAACAGACTTTGTAGAGATCCAGTCTTATTCAAAGACTATCTCCCAGAAAAAGAACTCAACAGACAGAACTCTTCAGCCTAGAACAAAATGACACTGACAACCACGTAAGACAAGACTAAAAATCATTAGTAAGAGAAATCTGTTCACCATTTCTGCTAAAACAATGAGTTCAAGTCATTACACAAAGATAGCAGAAGCTGCAACCAAGACATAAAAAAAATAAAAGCTGCTTTTCTGAGAACTGTTTGGAATGCTCTGTATCAGCAGAAGCAAAGATGACTTATCACTGGTCTCAGTAGACTGGCCTCTTCACACAAATCAGGCACTGAAGCTCTATGATTAACTGAATGAATACTAAAGGTATCAGACACCTATATAGAGCAAAAACCCTCTTAATTACAATTTAAAATAATACCATAGCCTTTTTACTGATACTTCTCTCATCACAGTAGGTAAGTGATGAAGTGCTTTGTTTTTTTTCTTTTCTGCAATATGTTGTGGTTTTTTTATTAGGACTGCAAGTAAAGGTAATGACTTTCTTGCATTTGACAAGATTCTGTGTATCTGAATAAAGAGACTAAGTTTAACAATCTACTCTCTCATTCAGGAGGGTTTTTAAAGTATAGGTATATAAATTACCACATGGAGAATTACAGTAAAGCTTCTGTGGATCCTACTACTTGAGAGTAAGTACAGGGTAGTTTACCTCACTGGTGCTACTATACCCAGATGAACCAGATCCCTCTGAAGCAACCCCTTAATATGCAAGCCTCAAAAGGCGCTTATTTAAACTCTTAGCATATGATGAGGCTACAACACTGGTTGATGGGGCAGAGCAACTGACACGATCTACCTGGACTTACGCAAATTTTGACACTGTTCCACATGACGTCCTTCCCTATAAACTGGAAAGACACGGATTTGATGAACGGATCACTTGGAGGATAAAGAAATAACTGAATGGCTGCATGTAAGAGTAGCAGACAATGTCTCATTGTCCATGTGGAGACCAGGAACAAACGGAACCCCTCAGGAGTTGGGGCAGGTACTGCTCAACATCTTCATCAGCAGCACTGACTGTGGGACCAAGCGCACCCTCAGCACATTCGCTGATGACACCATGCTGCGTGAAGCGATTCCATCCAGGGGACCTGGACACATTTGAGAAACGGGCCAATGCAAGCCTCGTGAAGCTCAACATAGCAAAGTGCTAGGTCCTACACCTGGGTCATGGCAATCCCAGGCACACCCATGGGGATGGGCAAAAAAGTGATTGAGAGCAGCCATGTAGAGAAAGATTTGGGGTGATGGTTGATGAAAACTCTACATGAGCCATCAGTTCACAGCTCAGAAAGCCAATCCTGGGCTGCACCAAAAGGAGCATGGCCAGCAGGCCAAAGGAGGTGATTCTCCCCCTCTACCCTGCTCTGGCTGTAACAGCTACTGGAATTATGACCAGTTTACAACAAGCTCGGGTAGAGGCACATCAGCTTACATGACAGCAAAAGAGCATTATGCAATAAGCCAGTATTATCAATATGCTATTAGCCTCCAATAAATTAATTAAATCCTTAGTATAAAGTCATTGCCACAAAAGAAATTTCTTCTACTAGCTACATAGGCTCTTGCCACATTTTCAGTTTTAATAATTAGCTACTGTGCTACTGAAGCAGGCCAAGAAGGAGGGTATTACAGACAAAGCCAAAGACAGCTGGGCTGGTTTTTTTCCCCTGTTGTTGGATGGCTGCCTTCGTTTCACTGGAACACTACAAAGCAAGTTGACCATATAAGGCACTGGGATTCCCATGGAAAATGCTTACACAAATCTATCCATGTAGTCTATTTAGTTTATATACAACAGTTAAGACGAACATTTACAGTACATTTTTAAGACACTTTAAAATTAAATCTTACACAGATTCAGCATTACTTTTGCCTTAACTAAGCTCATGTAAGTAGCCTTCCAGAAGAATCTACAGCTTAAAATTCAACTGAATGCATTTCTTTACAAAATATTATGACCAGATCACTTTCAAAACTTCAAGCAGCATTCATAAATACAACATCCTTGATTTTGGTGCAACTGAAATGTATCAGAAAACCCTAATTGAGAGGTCTGACAGCAAATGAATCTCCCTGCCAGCCACTGGCTGCAGCCTGCATTTATCAGAGGCAGCAACTTGCTGCACGGAAAGATTATTTGTAGCCTAGATTCCAGCAAGAATAACTCTAACAAGCAAGTGCTTATAAGGAGATGGTAATACACAGTCCACAGGGAAAGGACAGGGAGAACTGAAGAAAGCAACATTCTTGAACAGATGGGGGTGTAAAATACAGAGGACTGCACGGCTTCCACTTTAGAAGGGCAAGGGAGCTTTCAAGACAATGGAAGAAAACATCAGTCTAGAAGAAGGGGCAAGAAAGAAACGAGTATGAACTTCAGGATTAGACAGATAAACACAGGAATACAAAAAGCTGCAGTCAGAGCTATGTGCCAGCATGACAACGGTATCTGCTTAGCTCTAGGGTTCATTTATCAGGAGGAATCAAGCACTTAAACACTGGGAAGCAACATTTCTAACACAGCATCAAAATTCCTAGAGAACTCTGCTATACCTTTCATATGGAACCTCCTCTTAATATTTGCATTAATCTTTTTAGATAAGAATTTCAAAACTGACCTTTACAAAATGTCAATTTTGCCAATACAATGCATAGTTTAGTCCATACTGGCTTTCCTCTTCAAACAGATATCCAAACCTCCCAGTATTCTGTATACCAGACTACCAGATCTGTTGAATCAAACAGGACATTTTGCACCTACTTTAGGTAGGGCTAGAATGTAATTCTTCAATCAACACATAGTCTATTGACTCCTAAGAACAAAAAGAAGTGTTTGTAGATTAACACAATCTGAACAGAACTATTTCTTCCAATAAATGTCAGCTGCTGCCAGACCTAGCTGCCGTTTTGCACCTCAGCAAATAAACTACATCTAACAAAGACACTAACAAAAAACAATGTAGAAAAACAAAGCAGTGTAGCCAAACAGAACCCAGAACTAGTTTTTTAATAAAAACTGAGTACATATGTGACCACGGTAAAAACACAAAAAAATTACAGCTACCTTTGTGTAAAAGGTGGAACTTTAGTCTGATCTTAAATTTGACCCTGAGGCTAAACACATTTGAAACCTATATGTCAGAGTGTGAATCAGGAGCCATCTCTATTTAAGTCTGGCGAACATTCATTTGGCTAACATTCATCCAAATTAAAAGCATTCCTTAAGAAGCTGTAAATTCATGTAATTTTATCCACAGAGGAGAGCTAAGACTAGTTCTCAACATCATGTCACTGGATGGACCTAAGTTGTAATTTAATGGACTGTTCAATTAGTTCTTATAACAGTATTTTAGAAGTTACTGAACTCCAACTGCAAGCTCATCTACCACATGACTTGCCAAGTGAACAAGTTAAACTTCCCTACACAAAGGTGAATGGGCATGGAAATGTACCAGAGCTGTCAACAGGG
Source organism: Poecile atricapillus (assembly GCF_030490865.1). NCBI lineage: Eukaryota > Metazoa > Chordata > Aves > Passeriformes > Paridae > Poecile > Poecile atricapillus. The sequence goes on along the minus strand of NC_081289.1, from coordinate 37,331,044 downwards.
CATGGGAATGCACAGGAGCTACTTGTGCTTAAGTAGGCATCTAGTCTATAATAACAACAGCACCACAGTTCACAGTATATACCCCCACCTAAAGTAAATGCATTCTTAGTTCAGAAAAATGTACCATTATACCAAGCTACTTCAGGTAACTTTAGAGTAGCTGCAACTATATTTTTGCTCTGCAGGGTATCAACTTGCTAAAAGCATATTTTACAAGGTCTTCGACTCAAAAAGCCACATATATGGGCTCTCCTTAGAAGAAAACTTTAAGGGAAGAGATTGCCTCTGTGGGATGCCTCAGCTGGGATACTGAACTTTTGTTTGAAAGGAATATTGATACACTTCTAGATTCAAAGTCACTACCTATCAGTCCAGCACTAAACATAAAGCACAGACTACAACTGAAGCAATAAATATAGCAATAACACTCCGGGCTTTAGGAATGGCACAGAAAATACCTGCTACTGCTTTACTGAGGACTTACTCATTAGACCGAATTAGGTTAGGCAAAAGATGACGCAACTGTAGCATGCTGCAGACATATGAATATCACAAGCACTCCTCTGTAATACGCTACTGAGCAAGAGGAAGAAGGAAATGAGATGGCAGGTGAGTTTTTGCCTTTCCAAGTTAGTCTGGGCTATAGTTTACTTTCTTCCCATGGAAATCATTAATGTCTGAGACAGAACAGGTTGCTAAAACATACATACTTCAGGAGTTGATGCTGCACAGTCACACTAGGCCTTCTGATCCAGTCACCAGCAGTCATTAGCTAAAAAATTTAGAATCAGTTCATATCTTCCCCTTTCCTCATTCCACTCCTGCTGCCCAGGAATAGTGAGAAGAGACAGCAACTGATTATCAACAAAATTCAGCCTACCAGTCTTTATGATCATTAAGGAAAAGAATGGAAATTCAGGTCGGGGAAAATCAGAAGTTAAGATATGTGATTTTGAAATTTTAAGCCTAGTAAGATCCAGTAACTTTGCAGCTGTTCTTTGTATCTTTATACAACATTTTACTGATATATTCCTCAATAGAATATGTTTATACTTGCAGTAAAATCAATATACATGTTCAGTTTCAGAAGAAAAAGGTTTAAGATGGTTATGAGATTCAATTCCCACAGCCTTAACGAAAAGCAACAGGACACCCACACATTTATGAATGGATAAGGTCATTAACTAAGCTGAATAAAACTGAGCTGAGCTGCTCCGCACAAAGATGGCAAGCAAAAACAATGGTGACACAAAATGCACTTACACCATCTTGCTGCTCTAGGGTTTGCACTTAACCACACTATTCCAAAAGCAGAGCATGTAATTATCTAACAGACCAGAAAAAGTACTTTGATAAGTACTGCAGTAAAACAGGTTTGGGTATTACCATAGATAGTTCCTCCTTTTACTAAGCAACTCATTTAGCTAAAACAGATGCAAACACTGTGCTTGGATATGAGTTGTTTATTGTTACAGAGAAGGGAAAACCTAGAAAGATGTGTTAAAGTTATAGCTATAGTTCTAGAGAACCTAGAAGATATAATTTTAAACTTGAGGACTGAAAAAAGTTGCTCCAAGTATACCAAGGGCTGTAGAGTATGGCTACAAATCTGCAAGCCTCACAGATAATTCTACTGAAGTCCTGGTATTTACAGAAGTGTGTTTCCAGGAGTAGAAGCAAGAGCCAGTTCTTGAGTCTGTTGCTCACTACCATCTATGGTAGAGCCCTATTAAGACTTATAAAGAAATTAATTATTGTTTCTTACACAAGCATTGAAAACTGAGGTTTTTCAGATGAAGGTGTCAGGCATTGATTAATAATGTTCTTAAAAGTGACCAACAACAGCTGGTAAAGAAGTTATCAACTGCAATATTTGATGTTATCATAAATAACAAAAAAAGGGCTCACTGTGTTAATTTTCCCCAAGCTTTAAACTGCTGTATTCAGGTGCCTGGGGAGTCTAACAATGAGATTAGAGAAGTGTTGGGCTGAAATGTGGCCAGTGCCTATAAAGGTATACCAAAGCCTTTGCTCCAGAACTTCCCCGTTCATATTTGGGAAGCTAACACTATCTAGGGAAGAAGTTGACGCATGCTTGTGCCTTAAGCCATCTGCGTAATGGAGACAGCATTCATGCAGGAGCCAACAGCAACGATTGGATATGAGAAGGTAAAAAGTGTAAAAACTGAGAATCATCACGTGAAAAAAAAGTGTGTTTAATTTTCACTTCCTCTTGAGAAACCTGATGACAAAGCCAGTTTTCCATAATTTGGAGTTCATTTGGATGTCATAAAATCAGAAGTTAATTCCTGCCATGTTATTTATAAGCACATTTAGAGAGCACTGAGGTTACAAAAGCAGCATCTATAAAATAAATGTCTACCCAGTTGCAATGTGCGTTACAACACAAGCTCCAAGTATTGGTTTGGTAGGTACCCTCTACATGTCTAGCAACAGGCCCAGCAAGAATATAACACTGCAGAATATGACTATGTAGTTTAGAAAGAACATTCTATTTACTAGTTTTAGCTTGGCCAAAGGTATAGTTAGAATAGCTTGAATTAAACAAGAATTCAAGGAAAGAAGCACCTTATTGTTGATTTGATTAATATCATTCTTTGTATGAGACATCTATGAGCTAGCCTCATTCAGCTATGAAGTAATGAGTCCCTAATTACAGCAATCTTCCCTATTAATGCTTAATATTCAAAATTACCCTGTACTTAAGGTCTTGAACTGAAGATATGAGGTCTAAATGAAGGTTAAATGTAGAACTGCAATACATGATTTGTCTTGTTCATAAGGAAATTGCTTGTTTCTTTCATCTGAGAATTGACCTACATCTCAGAACTCTGGCACGCAGACTAGTACCAGAGAAGCTGAACAGTTGATGGCCCTTGTTACTGGAAACCTCCTTGTGACTTCAAAGAAGCACACAGCTACTGGCAGAAGACAAGAAAACCGGAACCACACTTATGCTTCAGGTGTCATTTGTAAGCGTGCAGCATGAGTTTCCTCAGTTAAACTGCACCTTAATCTCAGATGACACTATTGTGTTGGCTTATGGTTCTCGAACTAGAGGTAATAGTAGACCAATCCTAGAACACCAAAGTATGAAACTTATTTGGCAAAACTGGGAAATTCTACTAAAAACGACATGAACACTATGACTGAAGCACTCATAACTGGAAAATCAGAAGTACAGAATGATCTTCAACCTCGTTTATGAAGTGCTTAAACTTAGCTTCTGTTTTAAGAATTACTGTTTGCCTTTTAGCTAATTTTTGTTCTCAACTTGGACTGAGTCATTTTTTCCATTACTGCAAGCAGGCTACTTTGTTTTTATTGGATGCTTTAAGTCTAAGCATGTTCAGAACATCACAACTACAGAACTATAGTTAAAGCAAGATAAAATTTGCTGAAATTAACAATTAAAATGAGCTTAAAGCAAGATTTACAGCCCATCTACTTAAAAAAAAAACAACTTTAGAATACTTTAATATCAATATACAAAATTTAACCCATTCCTTCTTTGCACTCAAGAAACACCTGGCAACAGTTTTATCAATTCTTAGATGGATTTTAGAGACCCTATTTTTAGATCTTTTTACCACCAGGGACTTTATACCATCTCATATGCAAGAAGTTAACCAACTGTGTAGCTTTAATTTATTACTTTAGGAACCGTGGCTTTATATAAATGAAAACTTAGTAAAAATCAGACACTATTGAAAGATCTTTTTTGTCACATTAGAAATAAAGTCCTTGAACAGCAGGATTGCATTTTGTTTCTTTAATAGCTATTACATTAAATGTGTGAAGACACTATTACAAAAAAATATAATTACATTTTGCAAGATAAGATAATTTCACATGACAGCATTCCTGTTTCCAGAAAAATGCCAAAATGTTTACAGGTTAAAGTTACCCCAAAGAAGCTGAATAATTGTGTCTACCCAACTATTTAAATTAATCAGTTAACATAAAAAACAAGCAAAACACCACAAAGCAAACACCAAACAGCCCGGGAACTGTGAAAAATTCCAGCCCCCCAGTACTACAACAGTGCTCCTCCATTCACCAGTTACAAATACAAATGCAGTATAATCTATGTTTGACACATTGGTATAATAATTTAAAAAAAATTATTTCTTCAAAAGAATCAAACATTAAAACGCAAGCAGGCATATTTCATGTATTTCTTGTGTTCTTCCTCCCCAAACTTCATACACATCTTCCACTATGATGCACTGTAGAGCAGGAACGATGTCTCCAGAGGTCTACGCAAAGCCTAGCCACAAGTGAAGCCACTGCTTCATTAGGAATTTCTGCAGTGTTGTATGCCAGGCCCATCATGAGAGAAAGGCCATTGAATACAGCATTTACTGTGTGAGTTCCCATATTACTGTAACAACTTAAGAGCTCTAAACACCGGAGCAGAATCTCGGGAAAGATCTATATCCACATCTGTGGAGCAGATCAGATTTTCTGGAGAAAATTTCTGCTTCAGTAGCCAAAATGCTACCGGAATGTAGAAAAAAAAACCAGCAGCATCTCCAAAAAAGGAAAAAACAGCTAAAAACAAAACAAGAAAACCAGACAGACAAGCATTAGTTAGCACATCAGCAAAAGTCCTGATCTCCCCAAATAATACACTCCTGAAGAACTATATTGGGCATCTATGTTTCTGTATCCAATTCAAAGAATCATTAGTCAAAGCAGACAATCTAAACCATACTTTCATTAAAAAAAAAAAAGCCACACCCAAAAATACCTTCTGTTGAAACTCATTTCTCAAGCCAGTGCTCCCTGGCACCTCTCAGTCACCTGTTCATATAATATTTAAAAAAAAAAAAAAAAGTCAAAAGACAGTGTAAGGCAAGATTGCTCCATACTCTAGGAAAGTAAAGCAAGATAACCCCTGTATTAAATAAACATTTGCTTACTTACACAGCACTAAAGTTAACAACCACATTTTACATTTCTGCTTTATGGAACAAAGAATGCTTTGCTGTAATAAAACTTGATACTCTCTTTTTATAACAAACCTTTTCTGCTTGGTATGATACAACAATTCCTCCTCTCCACTCATTTCTCTGCTTCCTATGTCATGCTTTTCAGGAATTAAGACCACACAACATCTGTCCAGACCAACTTTGCAGTAGGTGGAAAGATTACAACACATGCCTACCTACCTGCCAAAAAAAGTAAGCTCTGAGATCCAGGAATAGATTGAGCAAAGACATCCCTGTTCAGCAGACTGAAGCCAGTATGCTTGCATTTAGAATGGAGAGAAACTCCTTGCTCGGACTGACCAAGTCCAAACAGGAAAGGCCACACTACATCCTATCAAGGTCAATATAATATCAAACAGCATTCTAAAACTGCTGGCTAAATGCACATAGTAAAAAGATGTGCAAAGAAAAAATCATTGTATCCCTTCTGGTCACCTGGGGAAGGAAAAAAAATAAGGCATGAGAATACAGCAAGAAAAAGAAAACTGGTAGACAACTGCAGTAAGCATCCCACCTCTAGTTACGTAGTTGCCTTCCATGGCCAAAGAGATTTAAGGAAGTCAGAATTCTCAGACCCTAAAAATCAAAAGCCTCATAATCCAGATTAAAAAAAAAAAGTCTTTAAAGTAGAAGAAAACACCCTCATTTTCATTTCACCTAAAAGCAGACAAAGGCTAAGCAAATATCCTCCAGATAGTTCAGTGGCAGAAGTAGTATCGCCTTCCACCAGCCACTCAACAGCCAGCAAATACAGCTCACCTCATAACAGAAAGTAGTACCATGCTCACAGTGTCCACCACTTAAGAGCTAAATCAGAAAGGTTGCAAAACCAGTGCAACAGCAGTTGTTTTTTTTCTCTTCAAGGACCAGAAGACAATTTTGGTTGTGTTTTGGGATTTTTTTTTTTCTCTTTTACATAATTTTTAGCAAATCAGAGCTCTATTTTGTCTTTCACCTTCTTAATAGTCACCCAAAAAGCACTTTCCACTAGAAATAATTCTTTGTGTGATCTGGATATTGGGAAAGATCATTACAATTTTGCACCTTTCACTGCATTAGCTGGGATTTTTTTTGCAGCCTTAGGGTACAACCACAAAAGCTTTTTCTCTTTAAAGACAAAGTTTCAGTATGGCTACCAGGAACACAGATTAAGGAGGCTGCATAATTTTTCTTCCAGTTTATGTAGGACCCTTGGGAACATGTTAGCAGAACTGTTTGGTGGTTTGCCTTCATATATTTCCAGCTTTACTTCTGCCTACAAGACAGATTTTTGTCAAAAACTAAACCTGAATTAGTGCTAGTTCCAAGCCTCCATGAAAACCTAAAATATGAAACAAGCTTTCACACAGACCAAAGATTCCTACAACAGTTAAATGATGATTTTATAAGTTTAAACAAGTAGTCCCCTGGGAAAAGCACAGAACACTCGCAACTAATACAATTTCACACAGTTTTTGCCTTCAATCTCCAAAGCTAAACTAAGGACAAAGCATTAAATCTTTCATCTAGGCAGTACATTTAATTCTGAGCCACAGATTCATGGAAGTGTCCTTTTAAGCATATAATTTGTCACTTCTACATTCAATTGACTTTTTAGCTGAGCAATTCCACACCAACCTCTACAACTGCAGGTGATCAGTATCACTGCTGCATGAAAATGTACGTATTTATCAACCTATCCTGGTTTCCTGACATTCAATCAGTAAAAGCTGATTCAGAGCAAATTAACACTAACTCCCTAAAACAACAGCCACAGAAGTAAAAGCTGGAGAATAGCATGAGTTTGTTACTTTAGGAGAGGAAGACAGGGAAAGTAAGAATTATGAAGAAAATACTTATTTGAAAAAAGAAACAAATTTTTGGGAGTAAGCAGTGCCTTCAAACAAATACTTGCTGACTTTTTGGAAAAAAATCACAGACTGAAAGCAAGTGGCAAATGCAACACTCAACTGTCACTTGATTTTTGAACAGAAGAACAAAGTTATGAGTTTGCTTCAGTATTTGTCTCCTGGAATTCACAGCTGCTTGGCTCCAACTTCCATCTGCAAAATGAATAATTTCCATTTTAGGAGACCAGCTTGCAGGAGGTCAGAGCAATCTGGCTATACTTGATTACACATCATAGCTGGTTACAAGCTGAAGGAGCTGCCTGTGCCAGTACATGCACAAAATAAAAATCTAAGTTCATCAAAGCAAGTTTACTAGGACTTCATCAACTGAGGCAAAAGTTGCATTGAACTTTACTCCTGAGATTCAGCTGCTACTGGAGAAGTTAATATCTACTTCTAGCAGTTTTAGCTCAAATGATGGATAAAATTACAATTTAAATTATCCTATATCACAGTGATGGAGAGCCAGGATTTTGGCTTCATGCATTTAAAGAGTTCCCTACCTCCAAATTCAGTGGCACATACAATTCATATATTTACCAATAAGCAAATGCAGAACATCCACTCTTCTCCTTACCCACAGTCCTTTGCAAGAACTCAGGGAAAAAAAGGATTTGTGATTTATGCCACTTGGTGGAAGTACAAATCAAATTGTTACAACTACTGGCAAAATACAGGAAAGAATTATGGCAATAGAGAAAATTCAGAATTATTTAATTGTGTGTGACATGTATGTTGAAACCACAGGTCAAACTCAACACTAACACTAGAGACTTGAAAGTTAAAGCTTGTCAGTTTGAACATTCGTCCAAAAAAAAAAAAATAATAAAAAAAAAACTACTGACAGTGGCTTCAACTGCCATGCTCAAAAACAAAGCCGCAAAAGTTTATTGCTTCAAGGATTCAGAGACTTAAAACCAATATTTTAGCTTGTTGTTTTATGGCTGAACAGCACTGTCAATCAGCCAAGCACCTCTTCTACCCATACAGTAACTGTAGTAACTGTAAACTAGTAAAAACAGTATGAAGATATGGTGATATTATAGATTAACTACATCACTACTATACATCTTAAAGTTCTAGAGCACACCTGCCTATTCAACCCTGAACACAGGGGACATCGCAAGAGTCAATAAAAAACTGTATGACATTAAAATAGCTCTTAATAGCTGCAAAGAAAATCCACTCAATGTTAAGAATTATTAACCATACAATGTAACTTACAGTTGAAGTGGGAGGGAAAAAAGTATACCCGTTTAGACCACAGCTATCATAGCAGCCTGTTTTAGAAACAGGCTACCGCTCTTTGGGGTAGAAATGAAAAGTTGCTTAAGTGAAATAGATCAGAAAGGCACACATCTCCAAATACTTCTAAAGCTAAGTAAACAAACAAAACTGTTATGAGTTTGCTCTAATCTATAACCTTCCAAGATTTGCATATAAAAGATACCTATTCCTGTTGAAAAGCTGCAACTTTTCTTGACCACAGCTGCTTGTCACTATAGCATCTTCACCAAGAGGTTTCCAGTAAACTTTCCCCAATATTGCAAGTCCTACAGCTTTTACCAGTTCAATCAGACTTTTTGCATTATTTTGATGAAACGCAGCACTTCCCTTTGATTCCTGTTTTTCTGGACATTATCTGTGGCAAAGATGGCACTTGATGTCAAGTCAAAAATCTCACATTAAACAAGCCTCAGAGTACACATTCAAATCCAAGACAGCGAAGTAGCCATGCCACTGACTCAACTGCAGAAACTCACCCCTTGCTGCCTAAAGGGAACATTCTCTTATGACAGACCAGTCCATTTAGCCAGTATATTAGAGCCCTGCTGTATTTTTCAGTTTGGACACTGTGCCCAGTGCAATTTTCAAATTTAAGGCTACTCTCCATCCCCCCTCCAGAGAATGGGGCAGACACATTACCTTTCCCTAATTATTCCAGAAGACCCCATCACTCTGCCACTCACCAGCCTTTGACACCATCTCCCACACCATACTCCTGGAAAAGCTGGCAGCCCATGCCTTGGACAAGTGCACCCTTCACTGGGTTAAGAACTGCCTGGGTGGCTGGGCCCAGTGAGTGGTGGTGAACGGTGCTGAATCCAGTTGGTGGATGGTCCCTGGTGGCGTCTCCCACGGATCAGCTTCGGGCCCAGCCCTGTTTAAGATCTTTAAATTTAATACTGATGATTGGGATTGAAGGGATTGAGTCTGCCATTAGGAAATTCGCAGATGACACCAAGCTGTGGTGTGATGTGCGTGCTGATCTGCTGGAGGGTAGGAGGGCTCTGCTGAAGGACAGGCTGGATCCATGGGCTGAATTTAATGACATGAGGCTCAACAAGACAAGGTGCCGGGTCCCCCACTTTGGCCACAACAACCCCATGCAGCACCACAGAATGAGGACAGAGTGGCTGGACACCAGCCAGGCAGAAAGGGACCTGGGGGTATTGGTTAACAGCAGCTGAACATGAACCAGCAGCTGTGCCCAGGCGGCCAACAACATCCTGGCCTGCATCTGAAATAGCATGGCCAGCAGGAGCAGGGCAGTGATTGTTCCCTGGTACTCAGCACTGGTGAGGCTGCACATTGAGTGCTGTGTCCAGTGCTGAGCTCCTCACTTTAGGAAAGATGTTGAGATGCTGGAGCATGTCCAGAGAAGGCCAACAAGGCTGGTGAAGGGTGTGGAACACCAGTCCAGTGAGGAGCGGCTGAAGGAGCTGGGGATGTTTAGTCTGGAGAAAAGGCTCAGGGCAGACCCCATCACTCTCTACACCTCCCTCAAAGCGGGCTGTGGCCAGGTGGGGGTCGGTCTCTTCTCCCAGACAACCAGCCATAGGACAAGAGCACACAGACTTCAGCTGCACCAGTGAAGGTTTAGGTTGGCTGTTAGGAACAAACTCCTCACAGAAAGGGTCACTGGGCATTGGAATGGGCTGCCCACAGAGGTGGTGGAGTCACTGTCCCTGGAAGTGTTTAAGGAAAGGCTGGATGTGGCACTTAGTACCACAGTCTAGCTGACAAGAGGGTTTAAGGTCATAGGTTGGACTGGACCTCGAAGGTCTTTTCCAACATAATTGATTCTGTGGTGGTGTATTAGGAAGAACTTCCCTCCACTCCTCATTCTCTGCTAAACTGGCAACAGTATTGCTGTTGTATGAATATAGTGTTTCAGGCAAGGAGGGAATCATCCTCTAAGAAATGGACAACTTTCTGCAATACTGACTAGTATTTGAGTGGTTAATAACTTCTTTCCAAACATTTGTTATCATAGAGTCAGGTTCCACCAACTGTTAAAATTCAAGCCACTGCAGTGCCTAGAACTTCAAAGAAAGCCAGAAGATTGAAGAACCCCCCAGCACACAACCATACTGGATGTACTATCTGCATCTCAACCTAAGATTTTAAGAAAGATTCTTATATGCAGCCAGAGCATTATTAGAACGGGACTTCATCTACAGGTTGGGCAGAGAAATAACTGAGAACAGCTCTGTGGAAAAGGAACTGGGGGTGATGTTTGATGAAAAACTCAACATTGGGTTGTCAGCATGCAACCACAGCCCAGAAGGCAAGCCATACCCTGGGCAGCAACAAAAGGAGTGTGACCAGCATGTCCAGAGAGCAGATTTCTCCCCTCTCCTTTGCTCTTGTGAGACCCCACCTGGAGTGGTGTGTACAGTTCTGATGTTCCCAATATAAGGGCAGTAAATTGTTGGAGCAAGCCCAGAAGAGGGCCACAAAGTTGATAAGGGGACTGGAACACATCCTCTGCAGAGCCAGGCTGAGAGAATCAGACCAGAGAAGAAAAGGCTGCATGGAGACCTCATAGCAATCTTCCAGTACCTGAAGGGGACCTACCAGGAAGCTGGAGAAGGACTTGTTGTCAGGAACTGTAGTGATAGAACCAGGAGTAATGAGTACAAATAGAAAGAGGGGAAATTTAGACTAGATATTAAAAGAAATTTTTTACTGTGAGTGTGGTGGGACACTGCAACAGGCTGCCCAGAGAGGTTGTGAATGACCCAGCCCCGACAGTGTTCAAAGCCAGTCATGATAATGCTTTGACCATCCTGATCTGGCAGGTGTCAGTGCTCATGGCAGGGGTTTGGTTGGGATTAGATGATCTTTAAGGTCCCTTCCAACTATTAACATTCTACGATTATATGAAAAATAACTGGGATTAGGGAGACAAGTATCTTAAGAGTCATAATATTTTCAGTGAATCAAGAGCCAGAAGTATTTCACAATCTATATTCTGAGGCTGACAAAAACTAAAGTATATGGAAATCTTTAGTCTACATATTTGGCTTTACAGGAGTAATTCCTTGTATTCTGCAATTCCTTGCATTAAGCAAAGCTAAAACATTCCAGAGAGAAATTTATAGTGTACTCATGGGTTTGGGGGCATGGAGAGAGTCATTTTAGGTATCCTAACAGGGAGAAAGAAAAGTAGACATGTAAACATCATGTGTCTCAATGGTTGCTGATAGTACTAAAGAAACCAGCCCTCATCAGACCTTTCTTGGAGAAAGAAATCAAAGTGGGGCACATGCCGAGTTTCTATAAACACCAGCACTTTGTTAAGGTCTCTACAGATAAAGACTTGAATATGGAGACTGCTTTTATAACTCTAAAAGCACCAATAACCAACCAGTGCTGCTTATTTATTAAGAGCTTCAGGGGAGATGGATTTGACTGTCAAAAATCCAGTTTCTGTAACATGAGTAGAGCAAGGAGACAGGAGGACAGAAGAAGAGAAAGGGGAGCAATTTATCTGGATTTAAAAAAATTGCTTTCTCTGTCACTGTTCCTAGGATCAGAAGATTACTTTTTTTACCCTGGGTTTCCCAATGCCCACCTTCATCTAGGTCACAGAACTTGTTAAAAAGAGAAACTTATGCAACTCTATGGTGTAAAATGAGTCTCGTGAATCACAGCTACCAAAAGATAAGTAGAGAAGTGTATTGATAAAAAGTTAGTGATGTCAGTGCTAGTTAAGTGACGCTCCTCAGCTTTACAGCCTATCATGAACTCAACTGCAGAACAGCTGAAGCCACATTTTAAACCACTTTTGTTTTAAAAAGTGAAGGTTATGACTTGAAGTTTAAAACCCAAGTAATATTTGCAGTTTAAGCTGCAATGAAGCAGTCCAAATCAGTAGATGCAGGCTGTTAATTGTTTAAATTCTACATAAGCACCCTCCAAGTATTAAAAGAATTCAAAGCATCTTATCAAATACATTATCAGCAGTGAAACACGACAAAGCAAAATGAACAGGGAAAAAAGCACCAAGAAAATACTCCCTTATTTAAGTCACTTAACTTGGTAATATAAAATAAAATTAGATAATTACAGAGAAGAAATTAAAAGAGCTCCAAATCCTACAAGAAATTAAAGAACAAAGTCTTCCAAATGCTGTCATGAGAGTTTGTCTTGAAAAGACAAATAACTTGTTACAATATGTGCAGGTAAGCAGCTATCAAGATAAAGCCCTTGGAGGATCTCCCAAAAGGGGGAAATTACACATCAGCTCTTAGAGCACTTCAATCATATCTCTGTGTCATGATAAATGATGTCACTGAAGAAGATATTGTTTTGATGCCAAGGTTTCTTCATAGAAAGTTACTTTTAAGTGCTGTTTGGTCTTCTATTTGAATCCCCACTGTTTGCCTGCTTTCAACTACCAGTGATGCTTTTATTTATATGCTGTGCTTTGGAAGCAAAAAAAACCCCACCAAACGCAGAAGAAAACCAACACAAAAATCCTAAAAACCGACTTCAAATAAAAAGTATTTTCTTTAATAGGACTACTATCATGCAAGCTTTTCTTTGCCAGCGCTTTCTTGGTTTTATGCTTTAATCCAGTATATGCACTTGACATGGCAGATGTCTTATTCTAAAAAAAAAAAAGGATGCCAAACCATGATTGCAGCAACAGCTTTTGAAATCCACCATCTTAATAATCACACATTTTGTTTTAGTAGGCTTTCCTGGCTTTTGTAAAGTTTTTGTAAGCCAAACTGAAGCTACTGATCTGCCCTTGGGAACTGCTCCATACACATCCAGAAAACCTACTGTTTCCATGTTCCTCGTGCCATAGAACTTACTAATGATTAGGCTCCAGAAAGCTATGACACTTTGTTCACAGGTACAGTGATTCTCACAAGGTTAGGCTTCTTGCAGCAAAAAAAATCTAATAGTACTTATCTCCAGCAATCACATCTTAACAGACACTTGAGCTTGCAAATGCTATTTGCTATAATTACAATTTACATTTTTTATTATTACAGAGTACACCAACCTTTTCAATTGCTGAGAAAGAGCTCTCCCATCCCCAGATCCCAGTGGGTAAGTGATAAAACACTTTACAAAATATATAACGTATCTTTTGTCATTTGCACCAAGTTGTTCCCTATTTTCCTTAAAAACTGTAGTTTTTAAATCACCACTGCTGTATTTACCTGGAGCTATAGATAAAAATTGTTTCTACAGTAACTTCATGAGCTTTCTTAGGAGTCATGATTGATAGATCCAGCCAAAGCCCACCTTCAATATTTAGTAAGTCTATTAGAAATGTTAAGTACAAGAGACAATAACAGACCTGTTAAGTCACTTCTCTGCAGAGATGTAGGAAAGCTGTTTCTCTTCTTAAGTGTACAAACACCTGATAAGCACTGTGACATACAAGCATTAGCATTCACTACCACTATTAAACACATACAAACACAGCTACAGTGCCAAGCATTTGGCTAGGCTGTGTGCAAGGAAGTAGGCACTGAGTGACCAGAAAGTCATGTCCAGAGAAGTTCATAAACAAAAACCCACTGACAGTCCCAGTGCTAGCACAACTCACCCCCTAAAAAAATAATGCTGCAACAATAAGCAGGGTTACCTACACTTTCTAAAATACAGAACTAGCAGTCATAATTCACACTGACTGAGGAAATAATACAAGTAGTTTAAGATTGTTTCATCTCTGGGATATGAAGGGATACTTTTGGAAAACTGATTTATTTTTATAAAATTATTCATTTAATTAAGACTACTTATTCCAGTATAGTTGCATCTATTTGCAAACCCCCTGCAAGCAACAACGCTTTTGTTAAAACTTGAGACAACATGCTTTGCAGCCTCAAAATAACAACTTGTCCACTTCAGCAAGTGTAGGTTTTCAGTCAAGAACACTAAAGCAATTTTCAAGATATCTGTAAGCTGAAAGTTACAAAGCCGTAAGTCTGAGATGGTATTCCAGTTTCTAAAGGGGCCCACAAGGATCCCGGCTTTGACAGAGGAATGCAGCTCCTCAGTGAAAGCTTCATCTAAGTTAATTGTTTTAGAAAGCAGCACTGACCACACACATACAGTGTACATGCTTGTCAGATGTGTTCACCTTGGTTACCAGATGAAGATAGTGTTATTTTGCCCTAGAAAAATACTCGCTTCAGCTGTGAAATTTTAAGAAAACTAGTAAGGTAAGTTCATCCTATAAATCCTTTAAGTTTGGACATTTGTTAGAATTACTAACAAACTGGTTTCATGTTAACATTCATCTTCCTTCTGTGAAGGAACAAAAAAAACAAAACAAAAAAAAACCCCAAAAACCTAGGAAACTGAAAAAACAAGAGATAGACAGATAGATATTAGATCCACAATACAAAGGTAACACTTGAAAGTAATTCCCTGATGTACACTAAACCTCAAATATTCAAGAAGTATATAGATAAATATAGGTATATCTCTCTCTATATATATAGATATATAAGATTCCGGTTACTCTTCTAGCTTCACAGTCAGGGTGGTAAAACAAACTCCAAAACTAAATAATCATCCCAGAACTAAAATTTGTATAATAATCACCACTGGCTTGCTAACTGATCATATCAAAGCAAGCTGTCATAGTTCCAACTCAAAACCCTGAACTACAATCATAACATAGGAAAATCAATCAAAGCAAATTTCAGACTGAACTAAAAATAATTCTAAAAAAATGTCAGTGAGACTTGGCCCTTTTGAATGTTTTAGGGCTAGAACCATTTCTAACAACCATAGCTTACAGATAATTCAGTATCAGAGTCAATGGTCATGTGCTAGTTATAAACCAAACTGAAGCATTCAGAAACTACAGTAGTATAGGAACTATACTGTATTATTTGCCATCTTGAAGATAAACCTACTTCTGTATGTAAGCCCAAAATGAGGCTACATTTAATTCTCAGGGGCTTCACCCTCTTCTTAAAGCCAACTCCACACGTCACTCTGTTTAACACCATTAGTGTAACAAATTTATTTTTAATGGGGTAAGTGCTAACACCACTCAGACATAAATGGGGAAACAATCTTGTTCAAAGACTTCATCATATTGCTCTAATTTTGGTTTTGTCAATGAGCCGGCAAAGATTTAGTGTTTCCAGGATAAGCACAGTGCCTGATTCAGTGTGGTCAATAACTGAAAGAGTTGGGTACCAAGTCTTGTCAAAACAATGCATAAAAACAATAATTTAATAATTCAACAATGCTCCCCTCCACCAAGTACCGTGATCATCTTTTGGCTTCTTGTATTCTATCTTACAGACTTTAAATTACTAGAAAGGAAACAGCTGAGGAATGCTGCTACTCTTATGCCATGCTTTCCATTGACTGTCATTTCAGGAATGCATATAGCTTGGAATGTCTCCACCCATCCAGCAGCATCAGAGGCTGACCAGCTTAGGGATGGCTCCACTGCCTTACAGCTGCATTCCAGTTTGCATTATACAGCTGTCAAGATCAATGAAGAAAAATATATTGTTGGGCACTGACAAAACATTTGTTAGGCAAATGTCCTCATATGCTGCATGTCTTACTTGGTATGATAAAGGTGTACTCATGCTACACTTGATCAAAACTACCTCTACATTGCTTTCAGAGCAGATTAGTTTGTGTAAGTCTAACCCATCTGAACATATCCTTGGATAAAATTCTAGTATTTCCTAGAACACATGCACGTTCCTCAACTTCACATGGTGTGAGCCCAGCCTCAGGCAACACAATTACACTGACAGAGACTACCAATTTGCTGGGTTCTCAGTTTTTGAGAGGATTGCACTAAGTGTCTTACTAACCGAGGTAATAACTTTGAGAAAGGGAGCAACTGAGAGCATGAGCAAAGGGATAAACAAGTAAAGAACTGGACAAGAGCCTGTCAAACCATCTGTTCCAACTAAAACGTAGCATATTTTGTTCAGCCTACAGAGTGGTATATCTGCTAGTGATTTACACTGACTGCTTCTGTCTCCTAGCCTCAGATTTAGCTAACAACTGAAATTCAGTAGTTTGGTAAAACAGCATTCTTGCTACTACAATGTCAAAATCAGAAAGGCCTTAATATCAATTTTATCAATTTTATTCATACATACAAAAGCACATCTCATCTACTCTTACAAAGTGCTTTTTGATGACCTTTCCTGAGAACGTGTTCTAACAATACCAAAAATAGAGAACACATAGAAAACTACAGACAAAGCTGTACTGTAAAAGCTGCATTAATGCTACAGTGAAATTTATATCAAGAGACCAGCAGATATTGTCCCTTATAGCTTCAGTAAATACTAAAGCCCTACCAGCTGAATTCATCCTTACACTGGAATGCAGAACTCTACCTCTATGACTAGGAAGTTAAAGAAAGCTGTCAGTTACACTAACATGAAAACTGGCTTTAAATACTTAAAGTCATTTCTATATCCTAGAATTCACTTGGGTTATTCTGTTTGTGCACAAGAAATATCCACAGCAATGAAAATACACAGAAATCCCAGGTTCAGACTTGACAGACCACTTAGAAATAATAAATCTAACAAGCTGAAGAGATTGTTACTTGTTTCTTTCATAAAACACCAAAGAGAACACAAATTTTTGAATATAGTATTTAAACTTCCACTATTATACTCACAGTATATTATGAAAAATCACGCCTTTTTCCTCTCGCCTCCATTTCAAAGAGTAAAAGAAAAGAAACTTAGATGACAAGATCAGTAGGAAGTTAACAAGTACTAACTGTACCACCTGAACCTAGCTACTGTAACTACAGAGAGAAAGATCTGTGGGCCACACAAGAACCAATTACAAAAGGCAATTTCAACAAATATGCCTCTGTAGTCTGATCACTGAGTGACGTCAGCATTACATTTATTTCTGGGCTTATTTTCTCTCTGCTCTGTTGCACAGATAAAAAATATGTGAAAAAGAAAAGCCATGATAGAAGAATAATAAAACAAGTTGAGCAAATTACTCAAAAATTCTCAGTGGTAGAAGATCCACAATGAGAGCATTAGGAGGTTTGGTGATTAGTAGGTTGGTTCCCCTCCAAACAGTGAGACTTCAACATCAGTTTTGTTAGTACAAACCTTTCTGTACAAAATGAAGTCCTCCTACTTGACAGTTTTGAAAAGTTAACAAGTATATCATATGCAATGAGTATTCTCATTCTCCAAGAGAGTCATGGTAGAAGTCTTAGCTAGGAGGTTACTAGGTTAGCTTTGAGCTATTTCCATACCTTCCTTACCCTGGTTGTTGGGTGCTGCTGCTATGATGCAAACACTGTAGAGATGCAAGACTCTGGCAACCTGCTTTTTGCTCTTACAGCTTGATGTGCTGCACGTGCTGCAGCCCCAGCTCAAGTACTTGACCTGTGTTATCATTCATCAGGAGCCCGGACAGTGCAGCCATAATGCCCTCTACTGAATTCTAAGGCAAAGGGATCCAGTGCTGGTAGATTCTGTGTCCCTTTTGCATCACTGGTTGCAGTTTAAAAGGGTGTCGTAACAAGGAAACAGCTGGTGCCAAAGGTATCTATACCCGTTACCATATCAGGTACTAAGAATATGCCACCAGAAGCCCTGACAGAAGTTTTCACATAAGCAGTTGCAAAAACTCCTGCAAAGGAAGGTACTTCTTATCTAAGAAATAGATTTCATAGAATCCAAAGGAAATACTAAGACAGCAATAACTGTCCTTACTCAGAAAGGGTAAGCAAGCATTCTGTGAAACACACAGTCTTAATTAGTATTCAGGGATAAACACAGCAGAGTCCTACAACAGTGGCAGCAAATCAAAATTTCTATTTAACACTGCATACTGCTCTATCTGCAAACTAGTATATAATTATAATATTGCTAGAACAGTCTCACCTTCACATTCAATTGAGCACCTAAAAAGTTGCAGAAAAACACTATTTGATACAGAGAGACAGCCTTTGAGGAATTTTGCTTAATTAAACTGTAGTTGTCACAGACAAAAAAGGTAACATGAATCCTTCACCAAGGAGTAGGGACCTTCACCAACACCCACTGCAGGTGCCCAATGATGCCCCATGCACAAACAGCCAAGACAGTATCCCTAATCTTACCTCAAAAGCAGTACCCTCCCCAGAACAGGCAAGATCAGCACAATAGGACATGTTCTTAACATGCTGTGTGGTGGAATCAGGCTACAGCACTCACCTTCCTCACCCAGAGAAAATGAGGCCAAAAACAAGGTTACCATCTCCTAAGTCTGAGTAGTCTCGAAGAAAAAGGGCAGTCAAAAAGCAGTCTGCATAGATTGTGACACCTAACCACAGCCTAATCTCAGCCAGTGCTGAGGTGTGTGCAGGTACTCCATACTACAGATTGGATATTCCCAGGGGAGCAACGTGCACAGGAAATCCAGCCTTCCAGGAAACTGGCCACATCGTGGTCCCTCCCCACTGCATGCAGCCTTTCCATGGTGCTGTCCAGAAAGGGTGGGCTCCACTTTCCTGTACAAAGCTCTATGTAACTTCTAGACAAACTACTTTCAGCCATTTAAGCAATAAATTCCAGTCAGAGCTAGTGAACTAAATCCTCTTTCATGAAAGCCAAGGAAAACAGAAGAGAGTCCAAACTCTAAGGAATGATAGGTGTTAAGCTTTCAGTACGACAGAACTGAATTCCACTCTGAAGAAGTATGTCTGCCTAAGAAGAGATCAAGTTTTACTGAAAATATTATATAACCTCTTCTTAAGATTATTTCAGAATATGCCTCTTCCACCCCCCATTCTGGAGACACTGATAATCTGCAAGGTCACACCTCACCTTTGGGCTTCTTTCTTTTCTCAAGTTCCCCTTACATTCCATTGTTAAGGCAGATTAGAAAAGCTGCACTTTAAATTAGATCTCATCCTGCATAGCAGCCGTCTGGGAGTATAACATTCAAAACTTCCACCTCCACTACAATAATGGCACTGACATCTGATGGTAAATTTAAGTTCTCATTTCAAAGTTTTCTGGTTTTACATACACACAATATGTATATAATGCAGATTATGCAGCACAATACACATTATCCTGCTGCAATATCCTACATTGTATATATATCTCAGACAGGAAAATAGCACACTACACTTTTGTCCTCTGTACTGAAGGTATAAGCTGAGGACTTGTGCAGAACAAGTTCTTAAAGCAAGCTTTGAACTCAAAATTACATAGAGGAATAACGACCACTTAATGACAATTTTTCCTCTTCTGCAAGATACCAAAGAATTTAATTTGTCTGTCCTCAGATATGATGCACTCAAGTCCCTTCATTTGTGCACATGCAGATATAAAACAAAATCTGCTCACTGTCACTGTCAAGAGCTGAAGTAGCTATATACATACATCCATATATATATATATATATATATATATATACTCCCCCCCTTTCCTCCTCTCAGCTACCAAGTCAAGTAACTGTTTTCTTTCCCATATGCATGAAGAGAAACAATTCTACATGCAGCTTTCTGATGATGATGGCATTCTATCCCACTCAGGAAAAGCTTAGCTAATGGCTTCAGCAACAAAGCTTGGTGCTCCATTAAAGACCAGACCTGAAGTTCACCAGAATTTCAGGATTAATGGTACTTTCCCCTCAGCAATTCCAACTACCTGTGAAAAATAAAACAAAGCTTAAGTCTCTTCCTCTAACTGCCATATGCAGCAGGAAAATCAAAGGCTAAATATTAACTATTTAATTATATCACTATTTCAGACATATGCATTTGCTCTCAATAACCGGAAAAAAAATAAATTGATGGAAGACAAGAAAGACACAACCCAAAAAAGTACAGTAATTTTATCTTCACTGAGATAAATTAATTCCTCTGAAGGAGCAATGTCTACACGGGACCTGACAGACAATGCAAAAAAAACCCAAAAAAACAAAAAAAAACAAACCCCAAAACCAGAACCCCAACCAACCAATTAACCACAAAGCAACAGCATGCCATGGCAGTCTTAAACACAACATGAACACAATTACCATCTGTCAGTCAAAAATGCCTGGAAGAATGACAAGTTTCTGAAGAGTTTCCTTTGAGAACAGATACAGCTTTAGTCATGCTGCAGCCAAAATTGATTAAATTAATTCATGTTACAGACTGCATCATGTGAGATTTGCACCTTTTATATCGCATATTAGAGGAAAATAAGGTCTTGTGTTAATAATGAAGAGAAACCATTCAGAGTCAGTCGCAGGGATTTGTTATATGCCTCTTTTATAGCAACAGGTAACCTTCACTTACTGTACTGCCTCAAGAGGATTATAACTTCACAACTGATCTTATTTGCTTTCAATATCATAAAATCAGAACAGGTCCTTTGGTATCACTAAAGGAGGGGAGGGGGAAGGAGGAGCACAAGCAAGAATTTTGGCAGTGATGTAAATGTTTACCGTTGTTACCTTGGGCTTTGCTCTTCCAAGCTGCAAGCTGACTACAACATAAAAAAAAAAAAGGGGGGAGAATATGCTCAGAATTATCCTGATGAAAGCTTTTTTGTATATAGTATCAAAAACATTTTGAAAATGCCATCTGGGCATCAAAAAGATAGAGCACCATCTCTAACAATAGAGCGAAACTAAACGTCATTCTTCCCTACCAATGGCTGGAGAACAGCAACTTGCAGACCCAAGGATCTAACCAGTTAAGGTATGGCTTCCCATACAGAGCTCCTTAGAAGCATAAAGCTACCATAACTTGATTAGAGGAGGATAAATACAAAAAACCTTGCAATGAAGTGACAGGCTAGCCTGCAGTCAGGTAACCATGCCGCAGTAACATGCTGACAGGCTTAACCACAGTACACACTCATTCTTCCAGTTCAGTTCATAACTGAAAGTGAACCAACACCCTTTACAGGGGAGCAAGTGACAACTCAGACACAGCAAAGAGTCATAGAATTTTATATCCCATGTTCAAGAGGGGATTCTATCCAGTTCTGCAAGGCGGTTTATTTATTTCTAGAGCCTCACATCCTTGAAACACCTATACAGGATGGAGAAAAATTCACCAGCTAATTTCTTTTAATGTAAGTAGCAACCTTACCTAACCATTTTGGGAAGATTTTTACTTGATCAACCTACAACACATAACCATTAAGATTTTTCTCTTAAACTACTGAACAACTTCTAAACTTAAGAACGAGAAGCTAACCTGTCAAAGACATTTTTTGCTTTCCAGATATTCAGTGAACCTAATATTGTGCGAAAGCTTTTGGCCTTCTAGAGAAAAAAATCTATTCAGGCAAACCCGCATTATCTCCGATTGCCACAGCCTTTCCTTATTTGGCTAACGTTTTGAGATTCCAATCAGACTGCTATGAAGTTCAACATGCACAAAGCATCCATTTTGAGGAAACTTCACAGCCAGTTTCCCGTCCATTCCCCCCCAGCCCAAGTGAAAGTTATCTCCCTCGGCACCAACCCCCCTCCCACATACCCACACCAGAACAAAGCGATATGGATTGGGCTTTACTACTTTCCAACGCACGGAAGAAAAATTTAAGACCCTTGGTCCCCTTGAAGTTCAGCTTTCACACTGCGATGGGAGTCATCGGTAATGAAAACAAACAGCCCCTTATTGATACGCGTTCCTATATAATGAACAAAACACTGGTTTCCCCTAGAAACCGGAGAGAAATAGATGATCCGTCTCTCAACACGGCCGCCCGCACACACGAGCGGTCTTTAATCGGCTCAAGTACTGCGGAACCGAGGAGACGAGGGAAGCAGGGAACTACTACCGGGATCCCGGGCAAGGGGCAGCGGCGGAAGCGGCCCCCGAGGCCAGCCCGCTTCTCTCACCTGCAGTCACCCTCCCACGCCGGGGGGCACCTGAACGGGCACCCTCAGCCCACACGGGGCAGGGCCCGCTCCCCCCGGCCCTCTGAGGGAGGCGCTGCCAAGAGGGGAAAACGAAAGAGGGTCAGCGGCACCTCCTTCCCGCCGGAGGAGAGGCCCATCCGCCCCTTCCGACGCCCTGCCCGCGGGGAGGGGGTGCATCCTCCCGCCCCTGCAGCCCCGCCGGCCCGCCGCTCGGCCCGCGGCCCCCGGCCGGTCCCAGGCTGACCCTGCCGCCACCTCCCCGCCCCGACACCCCCCAGCGGAGGGAGCGCAGCCGCCTTCGGCCCCTTCCTCCTCCACCTCCTCCTCCGGAGGGGCCACTCGGCCGGCCTCGCCCCCCCACCCCCACCCCCGCCCCAGTCCGGCCGGGGGTCCCTCGATCGGCCCAGCATCGACCTGGTGGAGAGCGGTGAGCCCGTCCACATTGGCGTAGTTGATGTCGGCGCCCCGCTCCAGCAGTCGCAGCACCTCCTCGGTGTCTCCGCTGGAACAGGCGGCCAAGAAGACGGCGCCGTCGTCGAACTTCACCTTGGTCTTCTTGCGCTTGACCACGGGCGGCTCCAGGTCGGTCTCGGAGCCGATCCAGCGCTTCAGCTGCTCGTTCCGCTTCTGCTTGGCGTCCGCCATCTTCATGCCCTGCTCGCGCCGGCCCCCTCAGCCCCGGCCGCGCCGAGCGTAGACTTTATACCGCCACTATCCCACAGCGCACCGCGGCCGCGCGCGCTCACCCGCCCAGGGAGGGCGCGGGGCGGGCGGGGAGCGGAGAGGCGGGGCGGCCTCGTTAGCATAATCCCGCGAGACTTCCGGGGGCGAGCAGCGGGGAGGGAGGCGGTGCGCGAGCGGGGCGGGGCGGGGCGGGGCGGGGCCCAGTGGGGAGTGGGAGTGGGAGGGGGAGTGGGAGTGTGCGTGTGAGGGGGAGTGGGACTGGGACTGGGAGTGGAGAGTGGGACTGGGATTGGGAGTGGAGAGTGGGACTGGAAGTGGAGAGTGGGACTGGAAGTGGAGAGTGGGACTGGGAGTGCAGCCCCAATTCTGTCGGGGAGCTTCGCTAAAGGCGCTGCCCATGCCCGCCCGCGATCTCCGTCACCTGCGGTGACATCGGTGTTTCTGCCTGCATTGGCAAACGGGGCGCCTGCAGCCACTTGACGGGAAAAAAGCAAATAAATAAATGGAGCAACTTGCTTGAGGGTCCTTTGTTTTGGGAGGTTAGACATGACCATCTCAGACCACCTTGATGTACAAAAGCACCAAGTCCCATTTGTCTCTACATTTTTAGGGGACCTCCAGGGAAGCTGGAGAGGGACTCCCCGTCAAGAACTGTAGCGATAGAACCAGGAGTAATGGGTACAAATTAGACTAGATATTTTTGTAAAAGATTCTTAATTGTGAGCGTGGTGAGACACTGGAGCAGGTTGCCCAGGGAGGTTGTGGGTGCCCCAGTCCTGGCAGTGATCAAAGCCAGTTTGGATAAATCGTTGACCAGGTCTAGTGGGAGGTGCCACTGCCCATAGCACAGGATTGGGATTAGATGATTTTTAAGATCCATTCCAACCCCATAATATTCTATGATTCTATCATTCTACATGGCAGTGGACAAAGCCCTTATTCACTTACATTTCACTTACAGTTCACTTCAAAACCTGGGGCAGCACAGCCATCTCTCTTGGGAGAAAACAAGTAGTTACAAACCACGCAGCATTTGAAGATATGAAGACTAAAATGTTTTTGTTCAGAGTTGCAACTTTTAGGAACCAAGCTATTACAGATAATAAAGTTTTTTCTATGCACAGCATGTTTTCTTTAGCTAAAAGCAGTATGTATTTTGCTTTAAATGGAATAATCTCTGGGGATAAAATGTGGTTTTGAACTTACTGGAAAATAAGTTTTATTTTCAAATAATTATAGGAAACAAAGTATAGTTTGAGAGGATCACCAAACCTCATACACTTCAAATTTTACATGACTTGTGCTTTTCTAATTAGAACGTCTCCTTCTTATGGTGGGCAGTCTTGCAGCCAGCTCAGGCTCTTATTTCCATCTTTATTGATAAAGATGTCAGTGACATTTCACAAGAAGTCATAGTTGCAAGTACCTGAAGCAACGTGCTTTTCTTAATGTCTTTCAGAGCAGATTTTCATCTGGAGATATTTACATAATATTCATCAGACTTACTCATACAGCAGTGCATGAGATACATGCACTGACAGTTTGAAGGCGTAATGTGATTGAGAACAAAAGACAACATCTGGTAGTCAAGATGAAAGATTTGCCACAGAAAGATTTGCAGTCTAAGTAGGTGGATGAAAGATTATCTGGCACCTAATTTATACCTTCCCATTGGCAGCCTGTGTGACTAGCCAGGGGTACGTTTTAGATTCCTGGGTTTGAAAATAAGGCTGACTGCAGAGTACCATTCAAACCCAGTCTTTGCAGTGTTTATTACTCACACGAGTGTTCTAACTTGTGCTTTGGCATGGCACTGTTATCATCAGCATGGCATGGACAGTTACCAGCTGGGAGCTTGGATGCATCACCCGACTCATGACTAAGGAGGGAATTTGCGCAGGCTCCAGTCTCCTGCTGTGGTCTTGTCCTTGTGGGCAAACTCCTCCCTTGGGGACAGACTCTCAACCCAGTGCCGTTTCCTAAGGACTTGGAAACTATAACCCAGAAAAAGGTAGTGCAAGATATAAGCTGCATTCTCCTGTCCCATATGTCTCAGATATTTTACAAGGCACCTCCCCATTGTGCTGTTTCTCTCTCAGTTGGCTGTCTGAAAATTTGACTCTTCAAGAAATCTCATATCTGAAGAATGTTTGATTTCAACAAAAAATATTTAAATAGAGTGCTTTATTAGCAACAAAGTAAGTTTAGGCAAATCAATAGGCACATGTTCAAAATGCACTCTCTCAGGAAGTTCAGTGTCATGGAGCATGTTTCTAAGTTTTCATCAGAGCTCTAGTCCCCTCTCCTTGACTTCAGTTTTCCATCTCAGCTCTTTCTTTCTGGTCATGGATCCTCTTTTAACTCCAACTTGCTCTTCTTGGCTTGTTAGTGAAATTCAGAGGGTCTATTGCTCAATTTTGTTCTTAAGTATCATTCAGTTAGCTTGGTTTTAAAAACCAGATCTCATACTTTCCTTTTATTCTTCTTTCCAGGAAAGATTTTTCACTGATTCAGCTCCAGCTTTTCAGAGAACTTCAGCAAATATTTTTCCATACACTACAGCTATTTGTATGTTCCACATTCTTGACATTATTTTCCTTGACTTTTTAATTTTTTTTGATTGTACCTCATGGTTGGGAGTTACGCTATATTTGAGGGGTTTTGCAGACAGTACAGGCAAGATATAATTCATTTGTACAGTCAGCTGAAACTCAAATATTCCATACATATTGAATATAAATATCTTTCAGAGATAGCTGTATGCTCTACTGGAAATTATATGTAGTTCTTAAATCTAGCAAAGCATATGGTCTTCCTTAAGCAAAAAGTAGAGTTGTCATTCATGTAAATTAGTTATCTCTGCAAGTGTTCAACTTCGAGAAGGGAATAATAATACAAATAATAATATTTTTTATTTCTAATTTTTTCCTACCTCATATCTCCCATAAATGTTTGCAATTTCAGTATCAAAGGCATATTGGGCCATATTTTTTACCCTACCATAATGCCATTCTACCCCATGTCTAATGTCATTCCATTTCATTGTAAAATCAGTGCAGCTGAGAGAAGATGAGACTGTCTACAGCTTCTAATTCCATACTAATTGACATAAACAAATGTAAATACCAATAATAATTTCTGTAGAAATATGAAATTCTTTTCCCATTATCTGTCTAAGCATGGAGTGTTAAACTCATTCATGCAGAGGGTCAGAGCAAACATATATTAAGGCTATTTCTGAGGACCATACTAAAATTAATTCTAAAAGAGTCACTACTGCAAGAGAGTATCACAAGAGTGAATTAGATAACTGCATAAGTATGCATGTGTGTTTACAATAATCACAGTATGCTAACAAGAGACACTTAACCATCTGAGCTATATTATGAGTGCAACTTAAGGACACACTAAGTCAGACCTAGTTTTATCAGGTTTTTGGTGCATTGCTACCAGACTAGCCAACATAGTAGGTATGCTGTTATATCCTTTGCTTGCATGTATATACACAATGCTAAAGGTGATTAAGTATGTCATTTTCCACATACAAATATTAGCACTGAATTCAGTAGGAGATTCGGTAGGAGTGGTTTTCTGTAGAGCTAATGATGCAACCATCTAACCATGCTTTTCTGTAGAGGTAACCATTTTACAGCGATAGCATCTGTGTCTATACATATTTTCCATGAATTTCACGACAGACTTCAAGTGGTCAATACAATGATTTAGCAATGAGATTGATATCAGTGTGCTTTCTGGTTTTCCATGTTGTCTGAAAATCATTATCTTAAAAGTATTACAAGCATTGTTCAAAGCTATTTCACACAAGCTTCTAGACAGCAGAAGTTCTCAGATGAAGCTTTTGCACTACTCAAAATCATCATCTTTTGGGATGCAGAATTTTCTTCTGACCTCCAACTGGAAAATTGCTGCCTTGTCTCTCATTTTGAACAGCATTACACACAGTGTGGCTTCCAAAAATTTTGTCTTAGCATTTTGAAGGAAAACTAATATATATAACAAAGTTAATGTCATCAATTCCAGCTCTGAGAAAAAAGGGTAATTTGAAGGATAGTGACAAATATTGCATATATATATTGACACAAAACTTTCTAATAAATGTAACAGATTCTTACAAAGAGTTGTGGTTGGTAAAATGGGAGCAAACATAACAAAATATAAAAGTGTCTTTTCACATCAAAACACCATGACAGAGATATTTATCACAAGAATAAGGCATTTCTTTCATTGTTTTACTTGATAGTCATATTCATTTCTATCTTGAAATCTGGTATACTCTCTACCCTGATTGTGTGACACACCCACACATGTAACAGTGAAATCTCTGGTACAATCCTTATCCAGAAAAAAAGAGGTAAGAGGACTATGCACAAATTGCTATCAAAATTTTCAAGTAAACTACATTATAAGCAGACTTCTTGCTTTTTAGTCAGTTGTCAGTAAGATTGCTATACAGGAACCCCACATTTCAAGGTGGGTTACTTTTTGATGCTGCATAATCCTGAGTCACCAAAACTAAAACTACCATAGCAACCAGAGCACAGATTTATAAACTGTACAGTTCTGCATAGTTTCATATCCAAACCATTTCATTTGCAATGGTGTTTTCTCACAGCATCTTCCATGAGCTTTATACAGATTTGTGTCTCTGTATTCCTGAACGGCAATGCAAACCAACATTTAAACTTGATTCACACAGAGATGCTCTCACATATTTTTATGTGTACCCATCTGTTAAACTACCATTTCTTCTATGGACAATTCCAACAGTACATGGATTAAGCTAAAAATAGTTGTCTTTGCTAGTAAAAAGTAACACTTTGTTCTTTAGAAATAGGAAAATATACTTATTTATAAATTTGACTTTATGAAATCATTCTTACTTTAAATTAAATTTAAGTTTTGTCTAGTCATGTAATGGAAAAAAAAAAAGAACTGAGCCATATGTTGTGTAACAGAAATATAGGTACTCTGTTTCTATCCAACATTTGCAGTCCTGGGAATACTGCATATGTATGGATGCAGACACAGTGTTAGACACTGCTGTGACAGTTGTCCAATTTGTCCTCTTGATATTGAGAACAAGTATCTTTGATTTATTTTACTGTCTTAAAGGCCACATAACCTTACAGTAGCTTTTATGAACCTCTGTTCAGCTTTCTGTAGGTAAAGTGTTTCTTCCCCACTCATGTGTGGCTTAAGTCGAGGAGCATACTGCTGAAACAGTACACTACAATTGAATACAATTTAAATACTGAGGGGGAATGGAATGACCTGTTCCTCTGAAATGCATCCAAATTGTTCCCTGTGAACTGCATTCTGAACATATCACAGCTGGGAAACATACTTTCAGGGCTGTAGGAGAATATTTTGGACAAATAGAAATGAAAGACATCCTATTCTAGCTTCTCACTCACAACGCAAATGTAAATACACTCAAGGGTTATTGATATCTGTGACATATTTCTGTCTTTCTGCTACCAGAAGGTATATGAGTTTCCTTTTAAATATTTGTTTTGATATATGAATGTGTTATTTCTCTAAATTAAAAATACTAAAATCTGTATGTGACTGAACAATTGGCTTGGCTTGGATTTTGGGCATCTAGGAGTATGCCTTGCTGCTCATGGTGCCTACAGGCTCTATTTTTGTGAGCATATGACATAACTGCACACTCACATCATGATTAGTCTTAGCAATGTAGTAACACCAGTGACACGCCTACATCACTGCAAAAATAATGTCATCCTTTAGTCTGTTCACACAGCCACTAAAATGAAGAGTTTTGTAAGAAAGAGGACTGGCTGTTAGTGTACAGCAATGCTTATTTATAAGAATATTCATAAAGACCTGTGTCTCTGAATACAATAGAAACAAGCAACTGAAGGCAGTTTTCTTGCTCAGAAATACCTTCTTCTAGTAGTTCATTGTCCTAATAAACATTTCTACTGTTTTTCTCTCCCCCCCATTTGTTACAAGCCCTTTGTTTGCTATGGAAAGCTACTTTTGTAGGGAACTTCTCACACTACAGCTCATCTGATCAGAATTCATCCCAAACCATCAAGTGGCTTCTTCTTTGCTGGCTTCCTATTCTTCCCTAGCACAAGGCCATGAAGAAATTGAATTTCTTCATCTTGTCAGTTCAGGAGAAGAGTTACTTAACTGAGACAATAATCTGGGGCAAAATTACAGCAGTCACTAATGTAACACTAAGGTACTCCAGAAACTAGAACATCTATATCATAAATGCAGAGATGTATGCTTTAGAATCTTCTTAAATCACTTCTGGTTTGATAGGCTTGCAACTTTCAACCCCCATCTGCTGAAATTACATTTCCTAACCATTCCAATATTGGTGTGCTGGCCTGCAGCTCCCCCATTCATCACAGTAACTCAGAACACTTGAGAAGGGACCTGTAAAATTAATTTCCTTTTTAGTAGATGCTCATGTAACTCAAAACCATCTTCTTTTCACCAAAATATTATTTAGCTACTTAGTATAAGATGATGAAAAGGCTGTAACCTCTAGATTTTAGCCAATTTTTTTTTATTTCCTTGAATAATTTGGATATATGACTCAGCTTTCTCTTTGCCTGAGAGAAAGACATGACTTCCAGCATTTTCTTGGAGACCTAGGCTAAGGTTTCACAAGATAATGAAAACATTCAGTCAGGTTACTGACATAGGAAAGTCCTTTTTTTATTGTAAAATAAATATTGTAAAAGGAAAGTCCTCCTTTTATTGTACTGCTCATTCCCTACCTCTGGATGCACAGATGCCCTTCCCAATCTTTTCTCAGGCCTCGGTGTTCATTTGACACCTGAATGAGTTGGCTACACTAGCAGACTATTTACTTCTTGGCTCAGCTAGTTTTCTGCTGGTCTAGCAAAAAAACCCAGATGTATCAAGGGGTGACAGGAGGATACAAAAGAGTTGGGAATAGGTAACCAGGCCTGAGAAAGGAGAGAGTCGCTCTTCTCAGAAGCAGGAATACGTTATGTAGGCTCAACCACCAAAAGTAATCTCACCTGTAGTCTTAGCTGTGACCATTAATATAATTTTTTTTTTTTTTCATGTCTGAAAAGGTTTCTTTAATGATTTTTTGTCCTTTGGACCTGGATTCTGGCATGTGGAAAATGAATCAGCTAACCTGAGTGAGGCAAACAAGCACTGTCATTGTCTTCTCTGTGGAGGTAACATATCTGTCTTCATGTGACTTTCTCTTTGCTTCCATGTGGCAGCCAGCAAATAGGATTCTGTGCAAACATGGCAGTGAGTGGAGGTCTAGATAATTTTCATGTTAAATAGTGAAAACAACTTTCTCATTTTTGGCAGTCTTAATTTTAAAACCTGACAATCTTGAAGGGACACACTTAGCACACACTCAGTCCTGAGCGTACAGCAGTAGAGGCAGGGAGTGAGCCAGGACTCCAGCAGAAACTCACCTCCAGCCAGGCAGTGCTGCTCTTCATCTCCTGTGCCCACCTGCCTCTTCCTCCCGGGTGTGTTTGGGCCATGGTCACTTCCCTGTTACAGTACTGCTACAGTGTATACATGACACTGGTAGAGTGTATATACTGTATACTTCCTTCTGACTGAAACAGTTTTGGTATGCTTTTACTTCAAGCACTGAGATCTAAAACACTGATTTTCCTGAGATCAGACACTTGGCTTGGTTTTATTAAGCATTCCTTGATTTCTGGTTATATGTATTTCATTGCTTTCTCCCTCTATTGGAACTGGCTCAAGAAAGTAAAGGCTGGTCCTAGAAAAGTTCTACATTATACTCATTTTACGACAGATGGGTGGATAGATAGATGAGAAATTACCTCATTTCAACTAGATTAATAACAGTAAAATTAATTACTCGTGTATACAATTATAGATTGAAGATAAAATTTTAAAATTTAATTGTTTTAATTATTTTTGTTATTAACATTTTGATTACTAATTTAGGACAGTGGGCCGATAAGTAGAATAAGAAATAGGAACTTGTAACATTCCTGGCTGTGCACCTGAATCTTGATTTTGCATAGGATAAATAACTTAAAATTCTTAATTTTACATTTCTGACCTAAATTTGTATTTGAACCTCAGGAGCTGAATGAAGAATTTTGATCACATTAATTAGACTCTTTACACTCCCACTATTCACATTTAAGGCCTAAAATATTTAGACCTTACTAAAGTTATAATAAAGCCTTAATAAAATTAATAAAGGCTTAATAAAATTAAGCTTTAATAAAATTAAGTCTTAAAGCCTTAATAAAGATATAATAGTCTACTAGAGATACAGCAACCATTGCTGCATCTTCTTTTGCAGTGCAAATTTTGATTGAGCTAAGAGTGCTCTGAAAAAAAACCCAAACATTCCTGCACTAACACAAAAGTGATTCCTGTGGTAAATATCTGTGTTACAATTCTGTGGGCTCCCATATTTTAAAAAGGTAGAGTTTGAATAATTTTGGATTTGTACATAATATTAAATCTTGCTATCTTTTTAAAATCACTGTGATACTCCCAATAAAAGTAAATGGCAAACAATTACTTCAAAAGGAGAAGAATCTGGTCCTACCCCTCAACACTTGCATTTAGATAAGATTATAAATGCGGTCTAACTACTACAGAAAAACAAACAGTGTAAAAAAATAATGCCCTAAAGTACAATTCTTATACTTTCTTTTTGTAAAAAAGCTAATCCATAATTAAAATTCAAAATTTGTTACAAAGTTTCTTATTTTCAAAGAGATGCCATCCAGTTCCCCACAAACAATAGAAATATCCTGCAACTGTGTCCTGTGTACCGTAACCATTGTATAACACTCACACATCTCTGCAGCAGCAGCAAGAACAAAGGAAAATATATTTTGCATTGTTCTGTACTCCAAATATGTGCAGCAGTTTTAATGACTATTTCCTCTAGAAGTACAGAAACTGTATAGGCAATACATGCATGACACATTAGACACTTGCTCTGTCAAGAGAATGTCTAGATGTATTAATTTGTTCTCACTTAAATCAGTCAAGGCTCAGTTAAGAAATTTCTACTTGTTTTAGTGACTTTGTATTAGCCCTCAATAATATTCCACTGAATCCTACTGGAGCTTCTTATGCAAGTAAATAATTTCCAGTATAAGTTCCAAAATCTGTAATTTAATTATGTGTTGACTTATGAAGGGGTTATACAACACACAGACAATTTCCAGCCTATTTATTCAGGTTAAACATATTATAGCAGAGCTGGAATCTCATTCCCCTGTTATATAATGTTCCCACAGATTCACACTTTAGCTTTAATAGAGATGAGGATCAGCCCTCAAAGAAGCAATTACCCCACGCGGTCCTCATAACTAGAGAGATAAAGCTAAATATAATATAAAGCATGCCATTTGCCCATACAGTGTTTGATGAAGTCCATACCATAACCAAAACATAGTTAAAAAATCCAGGCAGTTACCTAGAAACAAAAGTACAAAAATATCTGTCTCTGTCACATGCCTGAAAGCATTTATGGCCAGATCCTGCCACTGTGCCCTTGCTCACATTGTACAGTATTTATGAGTAGACCCATTGAGGTACTCAGGTATTAAAAACAATTATGAAGTTGATAAATGTTTCATCTGCTTTTAAAGCTGCCATAAAATAGGCAGCCTTTAGATTCAATATTTGCTGTAATGATTCTAGTGTACAGTGGCTTTGTTAGGTTTGTGTTGCCTGGGTTGGGTACAAGTTATGCAAGCACAGAGCTCAGCTTAAGCCACAAAATTTCGGTAGTCTAAATTAAATCTAGCCTAATTTAATTTACACTTGAACTCTGCTTATATTACTACCAGTAGCCAAACTAGTTAGCTTCAAGGTAGCTCAAGCATATCTTTCTGGCATCTTCTATATCTGTTGATGTTTCATCTGCTGGTGTGGAAGTTACATGGGATAAAATCATCAGCTGGTGTAAATTTACTGTAACTACCCTGGATAAAGGCCTAAACTTCAAATTCTAGTACTTTGGAAGTAAGATTTGTGTTCCACTTGTAGAAATACACATTTTGAGGAAGTCTGGACTAAGTCTATGAAACAAAGAGAGACCTAATTCACAGTATTGGGTCTGGCTGAGATGGAGTTTGTTTTCGCATAGCACCCCTCACAGAGCTGTGCTTTGCATTGGCTGTCAGAAAGGTCTTGATAACGCCCCGCTGCTCTGGCTACTGCTGAGCAGCGCTGGCACAGCATCAGTGCTGGTTTCTCCAACAGTGCCCTCCGCCAGCAGGCTGGGGTGGGCAAGAGCCTGGGACACAACTAGGCCAGCTGATCTAAAGAGATCAAAAGGATCTTCCATACCACATGATGTCAGCTCAGATGTAAAAGCTAAGGAAACAAGAAGGAGGAAGAGGAGACCATTCATTATTTACAACATTTGCCTTTTGGAGCAACCACTATGCATGCCGAAACCCTGGTACATCACTTGCCAGTGGGAAGTAGAGAATAAAATTATTTTTTTCTTCTTGTTTGCACACACACCAACTTTCGCTTTTGCTTTAGTAAATTGCCTTATCTCAACCCATGAGTCATTTTCCATCTTATTTTCTCTCCCCTGTCCAGCAGAGAAGGGACAGTGATAGAAAAGCTTGGTATCCAGCCAAGGTCAACCCACCACATTCAAAATGTGTGCTTCAGACTAGAATGTGCTTGATACCCAAATTAATGAAATGCAATTGTTATGCTTCACCTGAATGGCATGGACAACATAGATAACATTCACAGATAAACTATAACCAGTTTTTAGGAAGTTTAGTAGACATCTTTCTGCCTTGGTCCTCTCCAAGACAATTAAATTTCTGTCTAGCTATGTGCCACAGAGGATGCTGGTCAACATCTGGGTGAACATTTGAGACATGTGAACAGTGTGTCTCTACATTGTATCTAAATTTAATCTGTACCCTAAAAGTTGGTAGAGGTTTACGCAGCGTGTCTAAGTGAACAAGTATAGACAGAGATGGATACAGCTGTTTGTGATCCAAGTTGCTGCATATCTTGTCTGGTTATAAAAGAGCTCTCCCTTTCAGGTAACGTACAAGTACAGCTTCAAGACCAAAGCTGGCTCATTTCTGCCCATCTTGGAGCACCAGCAAAACAAGCTACTGTCTGTCTGCACCTGTCTATGAAGACTGTTATGACGGGACATGGGAGTTACAAGACTCACAGTGAAGCCCTGGGGTTTGAGTCTGGGTGGAGGCAGGAGCCAGGTGATATAATTAAGGCAATCTGAAATCAAGAACCAGAGACATACAATGCTCATTAGCCTAAAAGAGTAAGGTAGGGTATGTTTGGATGCAGGGTTTGGCACCAGGAAGCTTGTATACAATTTGACAAGAGCATAGCTGAGCTTCAGATGGAGCCACAACACCAGGGAGGGTAATTGATAAGGTGAGTCCAGGAGAAGAAGCAGACAGAGCAACAGCAAGGACAGATGGCTTGGGGCAGAACTACAAATGAACAGGTGGTGAATGCCAGCAGGATCCTGAGCAGTGAAGCCAAACAACAGAGATCCCGAGGCAAGGCAGAGAGCAGAGTTCAAGGCGCTGTACTTGTTCTCAGGACATCTTTTGTATACACCCTATCTGCCAACAACTAATGACCTCTGTCTGCTGGCTGTAGCACCTGTTTTGGGAGCTGGGTCCACTTCCCAAGGGCACAGGACCTAATGGCTGGCTGTATGAGGCAAAAGTCATCTTCCTTGGCGAGTCATTGCATAGTCATACCTAGAAGGGAATGCATTAATTCACCTCAGTGAAGTTAGGAGAGGACTGTAAAGAAATCTGTGAAAGATTTGTTTTCACAGAATATAAATCACTATAATGAGGTGCAATCATGTAATGGTCCCGTTGAAACCTCTAAGGCCTTGTAGGTATGCATATGTTTACATGTACACTGATTAAATAAGCATATACTTATTAAGGCCTCTACTTCAATATAAGCAGGAACCTTTATTTTTAAGGGGATGAAAAGATGTAATAAACTGGAATTGGGCATACCAGTACCTGTAGGGGTGAAGGTGGTGAGAGAAGATGGGTTAGTTCTCTGGCATGTATATTAGTCATTATAATAAAACCTGTTGCTGCAGTTGTGCACATATCTGCACACTGCCTGTGAAGCGACTGCTGGGAGATTAATTATGATATTTGTATTAATCCAACCAAGTGCATATAACTACAATTCTGTCTGTAGCATCCATTGTTCTTGTGAAGTGTAACAGAACTGGATGCAAGGCTTTTTCCCTTGGCACATCTGCTTCTGGCTGGAAAGCTGCAAAGCTTTATATACAAATATATATATATATATGTATGTATGTATGTATGTATATATGTATGAATGACAGAAGCTGGGCTTCTGCCAAAGTGCCATTTGACCCTATGCCAGCTTTTGGCTTTTCAAAACCAAAAAGCTTTTGGCCTTTGCCATTTAGGCAGTGACCAGTTCATCCCCAGCTCTTCTTTGGATTTATAAAGTATTAGTAAGACTAGTTATTTTCAACAGTGAGATGGGTTTTTCAGAATGGATTGTTCTTAGATAATTGTAAATGTACATGGGAAAGCCCAAGTAAAAGGAATTAGCCTGCATGCTGAATTATCTCCATTTGCTTGTTTCTGTCAGATACTTTCTTCAGACAATTTTTTTTTTCTTTTATTAACATACATTAGATGGTAAAATGCACTCACAGTAACATCTTCTGAATTTATTGACAGTGATTTTTGTTTACCTCAAATTTAAAAAAAAAAAGAAAGAACAATAATTTCAAATTATTTTTGTTTGGGTTTTTTTTCCACATTAAATAGGGAAATGAAAAAGGTAATATCATATCTTTCAGCGTGTTTAGGATACGTATCCAAAGCAAATGCGAGGTTTCCAGTGCTTTTTTGTTTTTTCAGATGACTTTATCATGTTCCAGTAAACAGATTGTAATAATGTCTTATCCTTACTCTAGCTGGACACTTTGCCAGGTATTTTCTTTTTAAAGCAAGGACTCTCCTGTTTGCTTTTTATCAAGTAGTTTAGAAAGGAAATAATCATAAGGTTATAAGATTATTTTCCTCTGGTTCTACAACCTAAAAACCTATTGCATCAGATTTAAGAATCACATAGTTTCTTGTGAAATAGCCACGTTTATTTGCAATCTCATGCTCTACAAAAATAATTGTTTTTCTGTAATTTTTAATGCATTAAAATGCATTAATTCTCTCTTTTAATGCACTTTTTGCATCCTAGACATCCTAATTCTACGGACAGTAGGCTTCATTCGCTGTTGCTCTGTGTGAGAGTGTTAATGCCATCTGAGTTCAGCCAGCAAAGGCAGATAATCAGTAGCCATCCAGAAAGGTCTTTCTATTTCCAGTGACCACACAGTCCAAGGAGACTGCTCCCCTAAGACGGGTGCCTGAAGTCAGGCAGCATTACTTCACACTTACTTAGATCAACAAAATACAAGTCCAAAGTGGAATTAAAGGTCTTGACTTCTGCTGGGATTATTTGAAACATTCCTATTACATTTCCCATGCACACCTGTACATGGCTGAACAGTGAATCAAGCTTTTCCAATTATATGTCAGCCTGCAGCTGACATGAGTAAAGGAAGCAAAGTCCAGAAACTCACCTTGCAGAGAAGCACTTGAAAGAAATTATTATTCACAGCTTTAGTTACAGCCCTTGTATTTCCACAGCTTTCACTGTCAATCACATGCTTTATAGATCTGTTTTGGAAATGTGTGTCATTAGAGAATCTGACTCCCGGTTCAATATTCCATAGTGGGCTGCATGCTACTGTATGTTGGTCACATCTGCATCAACAGTTCAATGCAATAGGAGTAGATCAGCAGCTGGAAATAGCTGGTACTGATCCCTCCATTTAAAGAACCATAGAATCATAGAATAATCTAGGCTGGAAAAGACTTCTAAAATCATTTAGTCTGAACGTTAATCCAGCATAGCCAATTCCACCAGTAAACCATGTCCTTAACTGTCACTTCCATAGTGACTCAATCACTTCCCTGGGATACACATATGTGCATGTTACCTTACATCAGATTTACTATGATGCTTGAACTATTTCTAGGTTTATATTGTGGGTGGTGCCTCCCATACATGTGGTTCAGAATCCTTCTGCTCTAATTATGGTGGCAGTGCAGCTGGTATACTTTTGGAGTGAAAGTTAAAATTCCATTTCCCTCAGAAAAGTATCTTGTGTATGCACCAAATCCACCCTGCAAACCAAACCAATGCAGAGTGAGTGAGGATGATCACAGCATGGACTTTAAAACTTCTTTACTTTTCTGAATAAAAACCCAGCTGGAGATGCAGCTTCTAGACACTGAAGATTTCCTACTGAGGCTGTTGCTGCTCCACTGTACATCAGCAGGATGAGGATCACTGCCTTTAATTAATGTGCATGTAATATTTCTGCATACCTGGGCCATGAACTATATCACTGTCTCAGCACTGCTTAAACTGGCATTTAGAATGATGGAAAGCAGTTAGAGAATGTAGTCTTTCCCTTTACTTTGCTGTGTGACATTCATGTGTGTATAGTGTGTACAGCATATACAGCTATCCTAAGTCTTACATTCAGGAGGAATTCACTTTTAAAGAACTGAAGTAGAAGCTTGCTTTAATTTTTTTGGAAGCAAATAAGACATGACAGAAGTTACTGTGAAGATTGAATCATAATAATCTAAAAACCTTGTATTTCATTCAATATGCTTCTAATCCTATGCATCCATGTTGCAATTGGAAGTCTGGTTGGTAAAATCTCAAATTTTTGCTGATTTAATAAAATTAGCTGACATGAATTACCTTTTAATCCTTTTCCTTTAGTGCATGTTGGGATGTTGCATTAATTATCAGTGATTCGTCCTTCTCACACTATGCCTATGTTCCTGTAACTAGGACTGTTCATGTTATTGACTTGAAATCTATGGCCCAAAGTCACAGCAATTACATCTCAAAGCCCTACTTTCCTTTCATTAGAATTCCCAGTGTTTTAAAAATGCTTTGTTCCCAAAAACCCATTGGAAGTCTATCTCCTTGACCTTCTCAGGAAAGTAGTTCTGAACTTCTTCAGTCCATGTGGAAAAGAATCATCAGTAAGCTTGGCTGCAAAACAACCCCAGGAATAAGGATGAAACTCTGTCATTATTATCACTCTGAAATGTCCCACAGCACAGGTCCTTGATCCATTTCAATTTATTCCACTGATCCTTTGGCATCCTAACAAGCCAAGTATCTGTCAGAATCACAAGTATAGGCAGTTATCTCATCACTGTTGACATCCATCAGTCCTTTGGTCATGTCCTTCATGTGTTCATAATACTGGGATTTGCTGAACT
This sequence comes from Poecile atricapillus, assembly GCF_030490865.1. Lineage (NCBI taxonomy): Eukaryota > Metazoa > Chordata > Aves > Passeriformes > Paridae > Poecile > Poecile atricapillus. The sequence goes on along the minus strand of NC_081289.1, from coordinate 37,292,926 downwards.
GTCCTGAGCGAGACATTAAAGCAAATGAAATACTTCTAATTATATCCTTATGGAAAAACTTTAAAGAGTTTTCTCATTTATGGTTTTCTTCTTGCTCGTCAGATATTTCTCAGTGGCCTTCCTGTGCTATGCTTGAAAAACAAGTATAGAAACTTAGCTGGAAGAAAGCAGAAATAGGAAAAAAGGAGGACAATCTCGAACTTGGTTAAGACTGTGCAGAAGCTAAGAAGTAAAAGCAGTGACTTTTCAAAAGAGGGCAGAAGGACTAGAAGCTGATTCAGGGAGCATACAAGATGTTTGCAGCCTTCAAATACCAAAAGACTGTATAATAAAGTGTAAAAACACAGAAGAACCTAAAACTTACTTGCCAGGCTCTACGGTACTGTGTGGATGTTTTTATGATCTAGGTTACAGCTGCCTTCTGCCACATGATAAAATCTTATGGCCAAACTAGCTCTTCTCACTTGTGTGTACACTTTGTACTCCCAGCATACTGACCACACTGTACCCTAAAGGTAATGATACTCTCTAATCTGTGATCCATGTAAGAATGGTCAGCACCTTTAATCCCCTTTTTCATGGATAAAATCTTCATAGAAATGTCTGTGTTTGCTGTTATTTCTTATGTAGATGATGATTTACTTAGGCTTTCAAAACTGGCATGTTTATTTAAAATCAGCAGTTCATTTAAAGTCTATATTCAAGCCAACCACACTGACACAAATTAGCACAAAGCAGACATTCCTCTGATTCTGACATAATATCAAAGCATGCCCTTAAGGCCTCCTTTGGGTGCACATCTCCACAGTCTGTTCTGGTAATTGCCTTTATGTCTGGCAGTTCAAAATCAGCAGGGATATTTTTGTCCCTACCCTCTTCCTCGGTAACATTTCCTTTTTGTTTTACAAATCATCTGTAAAATATAACATTCAAATATCACAACAAAAATATTTTGGCTTACTTAGACACAGACTAATTATGAAGTATTTCCAGCATCAGTCTACAAATACACATTAAACAGTCACTTTGCAAAGCAGTGCAAAATCTTCAAGCTATGCTCACCTCTGTCTTTGCATCCCAGTGGCTCCACAAAGAGCAGGAAAAATAGGTGGTTCCTCAAATATTTGTTAGTCTGGCAGCAACACCAATGTGTATGGGCTAATCTAGGAAAATGTTCCCTCTAAAACTTTTAAAAAACTTAAAAGGATAGTTTTTTTTAAAAAAAAGGTTTTTTAAAAAGTTTTGTTCTGGAGACTTATCATGGATCTTCCCAACCAGCTGTGTTCACAGTAATGATGTGTCCCCATTGTTTCAATAACATTTTCCCAACGCTGGAAAATTAGCTCTTTCTTTACTACTGGTAAAATAGGGAGGAGGCTGTGGCTGGAAAAGTTGTGATGTTATTTCCTTCTAAATCACAGGGAGGCAAAGGGAAGCAAATTCATTGTGTTCCTCTGTTGCTTACCCTGTATTGCCCCATCGTCACAATGTGGAGACTTGGTAGCTTTGCAGTCTTAGAAGAAATGCCTTAGGTCTTCCAGCTTCTATGTAGTTACTGAAAAGCCAGGTAACAGCCTTCATCAGCATCATCTCTTTTATCTTCATCAAAGCTCTCATCATTCAGTGGATGTCAAGCTGAAGCCTTGCCAAGTGTAGGTGTTACTTAAATGCTAGTAACATTCAGAAACTAGTTTTTTGTCCACTGCAGTTATTCTCTATGCTTTCATGGAATTACAGAATATACTGAGTTGGAAGGGACCCATCAGCATCATCCAGTCCAACTCCTGGTCACGTGGCGGAAAATGCAAAAATTTTCCTGTTGAAATGATGCAGATAATAAGAAAGCCCAAAACAACACATCTCCCTGATGTTATATATCTCTGATACCAAAACATCTGTTGACCTGCATATCACCTATATCTCTATAAAAATAAATGAAGAGAATGAACTGTGACATCAGAAGCATTATGTACTTTATAGAGAAAATGCAAGGTAGAGGTTTATAGAAAGTGTAAGCAGGTATGTAAGAATTTTCCCCATGAGTCCCATCACAAACCTAAAGAAGGTATTTTGGACTGACAGCCCCCTGGTGCAGGCATTATGGTGCAGAATGCTGGACCTGTCATCCTGGGAAAGCACTGCCTGTTCACCTGGTCTAGCCAAGCTGCAATGACAGAAGAAGCCACAGTGGGTAAATGACCTCATGCCAGCACCCCGAGTACTTGAAGATTAGCCAGCTACAAGTGTGTCCTGCTCACTGTGTCTGAGAAACTGAGCTCTGCCACAGCAAAGAGAGGGTGTTACAGCACGTATTTTACTGCAATGCCCATACAGTTTCTCTCCAAGATGGAGCTGCAGCTTGCTGAGCTGGCCACACTGGCCTCTGGGCAGAACTAAGGCTGCATCGCAGAAGTGCATATATTTCACCTCTGCTTCCTACAATTTTGGAGAGCAAGTTTCTGCCATTTTAATTATTCATTTCCCACTCTTTAGACTCAACTCCTGCAAGGACAAAGCTAGTGGGTATTGTACAGCCTTGGTATGGGGGCAAGCAGAGGGGCAGGCACAGATTTCAAACCTGCCAAAATCCGAGAAGCACTTGGAAAAGTCTCTCAGGCACAGGGTGTGACCCTTTGGAGTAGTCCTATTCAGGGCCAGGAGTTTGACTTGATGATCCTTGTGGGTCCCTTCCAATACAGGACATTCTATGATCTCAGAAAGCATTCCTTTCTCCATTCAGGAGCTGTCAGCTGCTGCTGCCTGCCCCAGATGGCTACCACAGTCCAATGTCACCACCTGCAAAAGTGAATTTTTTGTGTGGCTTAAGACACACATTTATGGTAACATTTGCTTCTAATGGAGTTTCTCTCTGTTGTAAGTCTGAAGCATGTGTGATCAGTAGGAGAACTGTCTGAGCCTCAGTCTGAGTTCCTATGTGCTTGCTAGCAAAAATATAGTGAATTTTTAAACACTTAGTTTTGGAGAGAGTATAATTCTGAAAATACAACTAAACTTGGCCACTTAAGCTTCTCCAGCATTAGCTATATCAAATTTCAAGAGCAATAGGAATGAGAAAAGCTTATTACTGCACTCAAAATGCCACATTTGAACAGTAAGTACCATTCTGTCTTTACAGAGATTATCAGAATAGTGGTGTTGAGTTTGAAGAAAGTAAGTTCAGGCCACAGGCTGTTGTCTTACTTAAGAGGAATGGAAATCTGAAAGTATTTAAATTACTCCAATTTAAAATTGGCAGTGAAAACATATAAATAAGTCAAGATAATCTTTGTAAAACACTAGAGCACCAACATATTTTACGCTTGTCCTTCAGTTCAAGAAAATTTTTGATTTTTAACTGGAATCAGAAAGAAAGAATAAAAAGCCTGTTTGCAAGAGACCTTCTGCTTGCAAAGGCAAATGTGGCAGACATTATGTACTTAGCATTAATCACACTCTGTTTTGATGCTAGTTCTGCTGAAAACTGGGACTTTGGCCAAGGCATTGGGGTTATTCCCCTTTCTTTCCAAAATATTCCCTTAAATCTTTGACATCCAGAAGCCTCAGGTCAATATCTTGTTCGAGAAATGAAGCCACTAACTGTTTAGGCTTCTGTCCACAGCATCAGGAAATGAGATTTGGACACGACCTCTCAGCCTAGGAGTGAGAGGGCCACAGCCTGAGCCACACTGACACATGTCCCCACTGGCCTTGCTGCCCAGCAGTTCCAGTGAGAGGGAGGGAGGGAGGGAGGGAGGGCAGGCTAGATACACATACGCCTGCACACACACATAAAAGCACCCAATAAGAATAACTGAAAAAGAATGAAGGATGAAAATGATGTTGGAATTGTCAGTAGACCTTAGCACACACATAGCTTACACTTATGTAGATTTAAAAAAAAGTTGGAATTGTGAGACAGAACATACATGCTATGACATATCACGTGAAAGAAAATCCTTATAAATTCTTGGGCTTGCATGCTGGGGCAAATGTTTTCCCTGGGGCAATATCTGAACCAACAGAAGATGTCCAGGTGTCAGGGTGGGGCTACAATAATAATCCTCAGGGGCTATTGCATGTCTGTTTCACAAATTCCATGTTTTCGGTTTAAATCTGGTTAAAAAACTTGCATCAAGATAAATTTGCTCTGAGAGAAAACGCTCCTGCGATAAAGGACTTCTGTGAGAATGATCCATTTTCACTGATTTTTTTTTTTTTTTAAACATAGTTTCAAAGGTAGTTTCAGCTAAAAACATTTCCTGACAATCTTGACTCAGGAATTCACATTGCTGCAGGCTCCCTTTGCAAGGCAGAGTGACCTTTAGAGCAGCATAGTCCCAGCCTGAGCTTTTTCCCACCCCCTCCTGCTACACAAAACCTTGGCTAAGACAGTGACAGTGCAAGTCTGGCTTAGCTCTGCTTGGCACCTGGAGTTGAGATCTGTGGCAAATGCTGATCTGAACTCAAGCTATTATCCAGAGTTAGACCCCAAGTTACCTTGTTTTTCTTGGAGTTTTAACCTCTTGTTTAAGTGAGCTTAGCTGCTACCAATTCCCCTGTAGATGTGTCATAAACAGATGGTGGCAAGTTACTCACTGACTGCACAATACTGTTGCAGTCATGCAACAGCTTTCAAGGGAAATTAATTTTAGGAAAGCACTTAATATATTTACATGCGTCTTTTAATACAGTTTTGACATGGAAACAAGGGTCCACATCTTATAACCAGCTCTTTGCTGACACAAAAACAATCAGTAAAAGACTGAGGACTCCAGCTCTGTATGCTCCTGAATAGACTCCGATTCATGCTCCTTCCCATTTTGAAGTATAAACTTCTGCTGGAAACACATAGCAACATTTTTCTTTGTTACACAGCTGGCTCAAACATTTTCTCCTGCCTGCAAACCCACTTTCCTGAAGGACATCTGAATGAACTTTCCACTGTAAAGTTTACCTGGATAGCCGATAAAGTCAGGAGATAATTCCACTGAGAAAAGCCATGGAGTTGTCCAATAAAGTAATGTGAGTAGCAGTTAAAATATTAAGAAGAAACTTTTAAGTAGCATCCTCAAGATGCCAGACTTGGATTTTCCTGTAGCATTACTGAGGTCAGTGGATTTACTTGAGATTTATACTTGTATAAAAGCAGATTCCTTTTACTTAAAAATGACTTTCATACCCCTGACAAATATATAAAAACAAAGAAATTACATAATCAAGATCTCATGTAGGTAGGTATGGTCTATGTACTCTCTATGGGAGAACATAGACCATAACTGAAGATGCAGAGGAATGCACCAAATTATCTGTCTTGCTTACAGTGTCATAAGCCATCCTAAAGCAAGGTCAGACTCACAGTTATGCATTAGTATGATTTGTTATGAAAAGTGGCATTTAAATATTTAAATGTACCAGGTCCTATGTGTTTAATTTCATTGTTTAATCATTGCATAGTTTCCCAGTTAAGTCGTAGTTGGCACAGAGTGGTGTGTTGCTCTTTATTTATGTGCTGCAGCAGCTTTTCAGAGCCTTTCCGTGATGGTGAGGCATTTCAGCTATACATTATTCCATTATTTCTCTTGAAGCTGTACATCAGGGTATTCAAACTTGCAAAACTTTTCTTCCCTGGAACATGGTAAAAAGAAGATATCCCAGTATGTATTCAACAGTGTTTTTTAGAGTGCAGCTTTAAATTCCTAGTTAATGTATCATGCCAGGAGTAGGCCACAGAGCAGATGTACATCCTTCTGATAATAACAGGAGTTGCATATATAAAAATATCTCGCACCACACTAAAGAAGAACTTTGAGGCATTTAAATGACACTTATCAGGTTGTAGCTACTTTGTAAGATAATAGGCTGCAACAAAAACCATAGATGGCATCCTAGCTGTCCCACTGTTGTATACACTAACAAACCTTTTTAGCATCACATGCTTCATACAAAATAGGCATCCTCACTGGAGAAATGGGATTGCCTGCTAAGGACTGCAACCCTGCTGGTGTCTAGTTTAAACAGACAGCAGATTAAACAATTGAGATAAAAATGTAAAACCAGAAATGTTTATAGTAGTATTGCTGGGCACCAAAAGCTTAATCAAATGAAGTCATAGGTGCTCCCACACTAAAATTTACTATGGTGTTTACAGAAAAAAGATGGAGGGGTGTAAGAACCAAATAAATGGAGGCAAATGGGAAAGAGAACAGACAGAAAGATTCAATACAGAGACGAGAAAAGAAAGCAAAACATCGTAACGCAAACATGCAACAAGCATTTGGAAGTAAGCTACTTGAAAATCAGTGTTAAGCAGTGTGGCTTTGAATGTTTATTCAAACATTTATTTCTGTTCCTGCTTTCCCTACATGCTAAGTGAAAGACCCCTTGGACAGGCCGTGTTCTACTGGAGCCAGACATAATGGCTCTGAGGCAATGCAGGGTATATAGCTCTCTGTGTCTGTATGTGTAGGTTTGTACATGTGTATGGCTTGGAAAAATCTTCTAAGTGAGACTTCTCTTTTCCCCAGGAGGATCATTCTGTCTCTCCAGAACAAAATCTGAAAAAACCACCCCTAACAACAAAACAACCCTAAAATCACCCTTCCTTGTCCTTATGTTTTGGATAACTTTTTTTAGCATAGTGGTGGATGCTATATTTACTCTTGCTGTACTGGTGTTTTCTCATCTTCGGACTGTTGCAAGCATTTGGCTAATAGGGATGTTTTAAAAATCAATTAATTAAGAATTTTAACTGTGCTCCTAAAACTTACATAAATTTATGTTATAATTCTACCTCCATCTCCAACATAACCTCTGTGTCACCTTGAAAACCCCCACAAGGAATTACAGGCATCTTATGCAGAGTTCACATGAGGCCAAATCCTTTTCTTCCCTCCTAGTGAATCCTTGATTGCACTGTAACTAATGCAGCCTGCTGCATAGTTTTCTATAAACTCCATGCAGAGGAACAAGATTTGGGTAGGGCCAGGGCTTGTTTTCCCACAAAAGCTGTGTGTTTATTGGTTGATACAAGCCAGATTAAAGTAGGGGTTTGACTGTCCACAGATATGTCAATTAAAACAATATCTTAAGTACAATTTGTTGTTAAACCAGTACGTATCTTGACTGAGCTGGCCTCCAGCTTTGGCTTTGAGAGAGTGTTTATGCAGAGGGAGAGCTCTCTGCAAAGCTGTGTGCACAGGCTTGTCCATCCATATACAAACTTAGATGGAATGAAATTTATTTTTATCCGGGAGGATGGAGCTGCCCTGTGAGTACACAACAACATGATTCCAGCTGCATTAGATGGTACTAATGGAGTGCTACTCTCTCCCTTTTACATTGAAAAGGCACCACTGGAATGTACACCTAAAAATTTACTGATATTTACAACCTCATGGATTACACTAATAGCATAAAATCTGTTTTTTATGGCTAAAAAAAACCAGGCTGTTATTAAAAATCTCACTAGCTATGCCTGCAACTGCTATTCAGCTGTTGTGAAGACTACCTTTTTTTTTGCATTGGCCTTTTTTCTGCCTAAAAATACAATTAATTTAAAATATATGGTCATAGAAAAGAATGTCTGTAAAGTGGTGTTTCTTTATTATCCACATTCTCTTCTAAGACAAAAAAAAAGTACTAATAAAACCCAATCTGCCCAGTCCCTGGTGACCTAGTGGTCTGTCCTGCGAAGATCATCCCCAGAAACATTCTTTCGAAGACAGAGAGTTCTGCTTTAGATTAGACTGCCTAGTCCTGGAGCTCACACAACAGCCCTACTGAAAACAATTAAGTAATTTATACTTAGAAGCAACTGTGACCTTATCCAGACAAATACCTTCCCATTATTAGGACAAAAGAGACAGTGTGTTGTTTTACTCTCTCTCATATTATCTGCTGTAGTGGTATTTTTTTAATTATGGGAAATCAACTAAAAAATAACATTGTCTAGCAACAAAGAAAACAGATGCAAACAAAAGAGAAACAGAGTGACAGTTCTGCTTTTCATATTGTATACTTCTAGTTTCAGGTAAACTGAATAAAACTAAAGCAACGAACAAGTTAAAATGAACTGGTTAATCAACCTCCCAACAATGAGTTGACACTGGGACTCCGGGTCAATCCAGAAGTTGGTTTCTTTTCTTGGTTTGTTGGTTTTTTGGTTTGGTTCTCTTTTTTTTGTGTGTGTGTGCGCGTGTGTGTTTTATGCTTTTTACTTTTTTTTTGTTGGTTTTTTTTTTTTTAAATTTAAAAAGCATCTGAGATTCATTAAGTTATGCTAAAGATATATAACTTTATAATTCAATGTTTCAAACTTAATCATTAATTTAGAGAACAAACATTTATTATTTGCCCCTTCAGCCAATTTTTGCTTTTGATTTAAAAGAACTTAAACTTTGAATTTTATTAAAGCTACACAATGAAAAATTATCAATTCAGAATCTGGGATATTCTGAAGAATTACATGGTTTTCTTGTTATTTGTATAACAATTTATGTCATGATAATACACTGCAGGGCACCATCAAGCTGTTAGTAACAATGTTGATATAGACAAGTTCTGCATTTAACTTTGCAAGATAAGAATAGGAAAAAATGATAACGAAAGAAAAAAGTGGCAAGGGATGTTAATCACCTCAATTTGTGATTCTTGGCAGAAGCACCCTGAGATTTCTCTCATGGGCCTAGTCTTAGGAATACATTACACTTAAAGAATTTAATGATATAGAATAAAATCATATTTTCACCATGATTTCATTCATTTCACCTGTATTTTGTCAAGTCATATACTCATCCACTTACAGATCTGGTGAAAATATGTAAGAAAGCTGCACAGATCTAGCTAGAGTTTCAGAGAATTAAGAACTATTTAAAAATTTAAAATAAGCTCCCATTGACTATGACTTATTTGAAATTCCTTTTCTCTAAAGGTGTTCTTAAAAGCTACATAATTACCATGTTAAGAGAAACAAAAGTAGCAAGTTATACACAGCCAATAAAAAATGTTACTGATGGCTTATTTAAAACAGCAGCAAGAGATGTCTAAAAAGCTTGTATTTATCTAAACAACAGTCAATAGGAGGACTTTGAAGACCTAATATTGTCTTGGAATGAGAAATATATTTGAGCTGTAAAGTTGCAAGAAGGCCATGTCAGCAGTAACCAATGAATGGAGTAGTTTGTTGTATCACTGGTGCTTGCAGTGTGGGATTTGGCACCTCCATACAGTCAGAACGAAATGTTCTGACCCTTCAATCAGAACTAAGTCCATGATTGTTGTACTGTGTATGTCTTATGATTCCTGATTTGCCTCTTCCACAACACTTAAGAAAGTGGCTGAAAGCAGTATTTTTTAGCGTGCTGCAACTAACTGTGAAACGGAGGTCAGAGGACGGGCTAGAAGATGGTAGCAACATTAGTAACTTTCTCTTCTGAAGCAAATGTCACAGTCTGCTCTGATACAACATGATCAAAGACACTGCTCACATTTCCACTGGAAAAATTTAGGCATTCCAGTGTAACTCATACACCATCATTTTCAGATAAACAGCCCAAACAGGTCACTAAATGCTGAGGCCTCAGATCTGTCTTTACTGAATTTAGCAACTATTCAAGCAATAATCTCGCACTTTTCATCTAAAATAAATATAAGAATAATTGCAAATATTGCAATAAGAATTACTGCAAAGAAAAGTCTACTGGCTTTTGTCATAGGAAAAAATGAGGATTTGACAAAAGCGAATGTAGATAAGATATATCCCATCCGGTCTCTATGCATTCTGAGAGGATAGCAAAGCAAGGAGTAAGGAGTAGCAGCACTTGAGGAATTGTCAAAAATATTTTTTCTATTTAATTTCCTTTGTAAGAATGTAATGGACCCTGCAGACTAGAGATTGAGTCAATGAAGCAGAAAATCTAGTCATCAGAAGAATATAGGAGAAGATGAATAATGATTTTGGGTCAGACCAAAGAGTCCACTCAGCCCAGTGTCCTGTCTCTGCAGTTGTTTATGTAAGAATGTAAAGCCAGAGCAAATGCATAGTGATAGGCATGTATCAGTATGGCCTTGTATTGGGTTTGCATGGCAAGATTTTGGAAGCGGGGGCTAATGGATAGATTCTGTGAGAAGCTGCCAGAAGCTTCCCCCATATCCCACAGAGCCAATTCCAGACAGCTCTAAGACAGACCCACTGCTGGCCAAGGCTGAGCCCACCAGCAACAGTGGTAGCACCTCTGGGATAACAGGTTTCAGAATGGAAAAAAAACCACCTCAAAATTGAACTCTCAGATGTTATCACACTGACTCTTCGCTGTTCAGGATAGAGTAAACAAACAAGGGTGGGAACTATCACTGCATACATACAGGAACTCAGCACAGGCTAAATTATCTATGTAGTGTCATTACAAACTTGCATGGATTCAAGAAAGAACCCAGAAAATAAGACAAAAAATTATCTTGTTCCCAAAAAAATAAAATGCATTGTCCACGGGAAATCCAGTGGAGTTAGAATCACCCAGTGACATTATTCAAATAGATTTTGAAAAAGAGCAAAATGGAAATGTAGCAGGCTATAATGGCAATGTGCCTAAAGTTCCCAGAGTATATTTTAGCCCCACAAGTCATATTCTGTGTACTTCTGCATTTTAGAACCCTGTCAGAAGACGATGCAATTTCTTGGTCTCAGTTAAGTATTTTAGCAGCGGGAAATTATACGAGTAGAAGATGCAAAAATACTTTTTACAAGATGCTCCGGGGAACATAAGAAACCAAACAATGTTCCTTGCTTTACTAGAGTACGTTCCTTGCACAAGAAAGGTCCTTTTATTATGGCATGCTGTTTATCATCTCTGTATTGAATGAGAAACCTCAAGGTTTCCAATATTTTTTCTTCTGTCATTTAATCCTAGAACAACACAAGTCTTTAAGCCAGTTTCATTCTCTCCCTCTTGAAGAGTGGCATCATGGCTCCTGCTGCAACCCTTTAGATTTCTTAGCTGATTCAGAGCCCACCACTGCTCCTGCCCACTGTGACAGAGAACTTGCTGCAGTAAATGGATACAGCAGTGCAAAGATCATGGGAAGCTTATCCCTTTGTTTTTAATTCCCCCCCTAAGGATAGTTTGCTCCAATTAGTGTCTCAGCTAGCAATTATTACTGCACAGTACTCTGACTTATTTCTGTTAGAACTGGCTGAGTCAAAGTTAGGGAATCTCTTGTGTGATGTAATATATACCCTGGTCTAGTGCTCTTGCAACAGAGAAGATCATGGCCATGCTCTCTGGAAAAGAACTTTCCTCATTATCTGATTTGGTTCACTCTCCCATGGTACACAGGAATAATTTTAAACAGTAGCTTTTCTTTGCCGTAAGGGTACGTGTACCTAATGCATAGGAGAAACACAGCGTGCACAAATGTGCATGAATGATATTTTGGTTGTTGTTATTGCTTTGTCTTGTCTGGGTGCTGACCATTCCTCACAGACAGGTCTGTCCGTGGATCCAGCAGCTGGCACTCCCGGAGGGAGCACTGCACTGCACGGCACACACATGTGAGAGTCTCCCCTCACAGCATGCACCAGCTCCTTTTGCTTTTTCCTGTTTTCCTAAGTGAGTACAAACCAAACCCAGGGACTTGTGGAACAGTGGTGGTTTTATCCCATATCCAAAAATTAAGGTACATCAGTACACACAGTGAAATATTTCACCCCAAAAGCTTAATCAGAATAGAAAATTTTAATGATGTAATGTAGAAAGAGTCTTGCCAGAACTTGGACATGTTTCATGTTTCTGGCATTGAACATTTTATTTAAAGGAAAAGGCCACACAATGATGGAGACCTAATCATGGCTGCAAGGAAATGCAAATGAGAATTAGTCCTTAATCTCTTTGGATCCATAGCAGAAAGGTTTTTCTGATCATCTGGCTGTAAGTGAGAGTAGGCTCTCACACAAAAATCAGAAATAGTCCATAGGTTCTGGGAGAGGCTTAGCATAGAAAGAGAGAGGAGAAAACCTTACCTAAAAACTATTGGGTTCCACTCTAAGGAAGTAATACACCTTAAACTAGCTCCTTATCACTCCCCATTAACTTTCTCAAAGTTAAACATTGGATAAACATTAAAAAATTAACCCATATTATGCATATAATTTTCTTCAAAGAGGGTGGTTCTGTTCAAAATGAAGAAACTTGGTATCACTATTCACAAAGACAAAACAAAATGAAAAAAAAACCCATATTCATTTCTGGAGCACGGGTCCCTGAGGACTGTCAGATAACATATATTCACACAACCCTCTGGGCTCATTTGTTTACTTATTTGTGTAGTTTGGCTTACAGCCATACAGCAAAAGTACTAAATAAAGAGTAACTTATGTAGTCAATTACAGACAACATTAAAATCAAACAGATGTATACAAAATAAAGAAATTAAAAATACATAGTCATCTTTGCCAAACACAACAAATAACCGGAGATACAATCCAGGCTACAATTGTATCAGTTAAATTATATCTTATGGCAGCTTCAGATCTTCTTAAACTAGTTACAAACATACTGTGCCTCTGATGATACTGTCACTGAAGATGACTCTTGCAATAATACAGTTCTTACTTTTTTGCCTCTTTCATTTTATAAATGTGAAATAGGTAGGAGTAAATAGTTTGCTAAGTAAAGAAGAGGCTGTGGAAAAAATTGGGTTACTTTTCTGATGTCATTATAACATATTATGAAGTAAAGGTTATTATGTGAACTATTTTGCTTAACGACTAGATGCTTCTGTCATGAGAATTGTGACCTGTTTTAATGGGAGAAATATTTATTTTATTTATTTGATAATGTGAATAATATAAAAGCATTTGGTTTGTCAGTGTGATCACAAGAAAACAGTACTTGGTGAAGAAGTAAAAACATACCTGTGAATACAGGTATATATCTAAATGGAATGCATTTTAGAGATCCATATCCTTTAGACTATGGACACGCTTCCTTAGTATTGTGATAGTGACTGCTTTGTGTCTGCACAACAGTGCCTGTGAAGGTCAGCAGAATTGCCTTGATTTGTATGGCACCAGGACAGTTTGCCCAGACTGTAAAATCTGCACAAATCTACCTACATTTAAGATGCTTGGCTGGTTAGAAATATAAACCCCTCGTGAACATGTGTTCAGAAGGTATAAACAATGCTAAAGCTGGTTATGCTTGTATCAGTATATTACCACATTAATCTGAACCAAATCTTGGTTTGGTTGTACCATCACATGAACTGCAGTAAAAGAGAAATTAAGAAAATTACATCTACTTCTCCAAAGCAGTGATCCCTAACTGCGTATGTATTTCTTGTACAGAGAAAATCAGTAGTGATTTGCTTAAATAAATGCACTTTGCTTTGAATTGAAATGGATCAGGAATACATGGTTTCAGCCCTTCTCATACTGACATGACTTAAATTATAAACCCCTATAAACCACATTAAACAAACACAGTTTTTTCAGCAATTCAGCAGTGTTTCGTCATTTTAGAATGTCCTGAGATGCAAAGCTGCCACCCAGACATGTCTGAACCAGCTCACATCTAAGGTTTGATTTCATCCTCTAAAGTCAAGGTGAGGTAGCAGAGTTCCCAATGGGATATGAAGTTTTCAAAATATGAGGCTGACATGAATGCTGCCAACATTCAGGTCCACAGTACCATTTAACTTACAGTCAGGAGAAAAGAAAATTCCATGGGGTGGTAGACTGAATATCCCTGCAGGATGATGACAGTTCAGAGGAAATCCAGATGCATTTGCGTGTGGGAAACTTCTGTAAACAAGTTCTGCACTCCAGCAAAGAAATAAATGTCAAGGTAAGCTTGGCTAGCGACAAAAAAGGATGAGTCATATTTCTCCAATTTCATTCCAAAGATGCTATCTTTCACCTCCCTCAGTACTGTAGTCACAAGACTGACAATGTTGCTGTTCCTTTATGGGAAACGGTATTCAAACACTGCGGATAAATGATTTAGCAGAGCCCTACAGTAATTTTTCACACATACTTTGTTTTTATTACCAAAATCTGGAAGGAATAAGTTTCCATATGCAGCAGTCCATGTGCAATTGCCTATCTAAGATGTTTGTAAATCACTCCCCTGCCATGCTTTTAGTTGATATTTCCATATTAAAATATATAAGATGAATTAATTTTATGACAAGCTTCTTACTAAGAAATTAATGAAAAATGTTATGACGAACTTGCAAAAGAAGAAATGGAGGCAGCATCACTGAACCCACATTTCCAAGCAATCATTTTCTTTGAGTTGTTTAACTTCTGATTAACCAAATTGACGTGCCTTGAAAACTCATTTTTAAGACTGCTATGCACTTTGATTACAGTCAACAGGATCTGTATGCACCTGGCAGGTCTGAAGTTCAGGCCAACTATTCAGAAATCAAGGAATTAGAATAAAAGGCTACTTTTGCAAAGATTTGCAGATTACATGTGATGTCTGGCACACTTAGCCCAGGACTAAAACCAGTCCCTTAGCTCTCAAGCCAGAGAATCAGCACACTGATTGTCATTCCTGCTAGTGCTGCTGAGTAGTATTATTATTTTCCTAGAAGAAGCATAGAAAGTAATTTTGTCTAGCTCATCCCTGTTCTCTACTGTTTCTTCATCTGGCTCATTAACATTTTTTCAACAAATTAATTATTTTTACTTTAGTGAACAGAAGTCAGTCCATGATACAAAGATATTAATTATTAATTAGATAATTACTGTGATATTAAATGGAGAACCCAGCAGTTTATAAAAGGGTTTCAGCTGAGTTCAGCAGTAGTTTATGCTAATTAGATCTCTAGGTGAAACTTTATGTATAATAGATTCCTTTCCTCTCATGACCTAAAGTGTTGCCATTTCTGTTTTCAATTAATTCTTTTAGAAACTGAAACACAAAGAAGAGTTTAGTGTTCATAGAAGAAATTCAGTTTGAATCTTTTTATGACTAATATGTCAAGATAGTGACTTTTTCATACTGTCCAAGTAAGGTTTTTAGATAAAAAGATTCCGGATCGTTGCTTATTAAAAATTACATTTATTCTTATCCCTATTCTCCTGTGATTACTCTTGCAAATACTGATCCTCAAAAATGTAGCAAAGTGTTCTAATGACATGGCTATCTGCCTATTGTCAAAGCTAAGTGCAAGAAAGAGAAGTGTCCTGAAAAGCCATTTGGAAACCTTATGGTAAACAATCTCCAAGCTAGTGATAAAAATATTTCCAAGACATCTATCTTGGTGTTACTGGTTCAGAAATCTCCCAAAACTGTGTTTCTGTATTTAGGAGTGATTTCTGATTTCTCTTGGTTATGAAGAAATCAAAAAGATTTCCTACAGCACTAGTCTTGGGACCTTCAGGGCCCCTGAGTAAGTAGAAATGTGCCAGTGAGAAACACTGACAGCCAGAGGTGTAATCTTGGTTCAGAGAAACTCTGATCCTATCTACACAGATTCAGTCAACCTTGATTTCTCATACTTAGCAATGTGATTCCTTCAGCTATGTCTCTGCACTCCTCCTTAAGTGACTGGGATGACAAGACCCCATGAAACTATCAGCCCCTATATAACAACTAAATAACATCTTCCCTTACATTTTCTGTCTCCCATCAGCTTTTTTCCCAGTCTACTTTTCATATATCTCCTCCTCTGCATTTCCATATGTGGGTTTGTATCACTTCCTTCTTCCCGACAGTCTCTCTCATAGTGTCTTTATCCTGACTTTTTAAATGTTGGAAGAAACAGGCAAGTGAATTTGACCTGTCAAATCCATAGCCTTGCCCTGTAACCATGAGGTGTGTTTACTGTGCCCTCCCTCTGTTCCTTTTGCCCACTTACTCAGTGTCAGATCAAACTTTCTGCGTGGAACTCATCTCTCCTGGCTTCAGACAGGAAACCCTGAGCCAGCTTCCCATGCTTCTTCCTTACAGAAGAAAGAAACAGGTGCCTGGAGTCATGATTTATCTCAGGCTTTTTAAATGCCTACCTCTGGATGAAACTACTTGTAAGACCTTCTTTCTCTCCTCTGACTAGAAGGGAAACCCAGATAACCAGCTCAACAACTGAGAGTCCTGTTTGGGATACTTAGATTTGGCCACAAAGATCTTTAGTAGTCCTGCCCCATGTAGACCGGTGTCAGAAAATGGGAATTTGAAATAGGAAGATGGTGAAAACCACAATTCGAGCTCTAAACAGAAAAAAACCAAGAAATACTTAGAGCTGGAAGTACCAATAAACTATGTACTGTTGCATGGTTTTCAAGCATTTGACCTTTTTAAGATGGAAATTTGTAAGTTATACATAAAATAAAGTTTAAAAAACCATATATATCAACGAAAACTATAATGCCCAGAATGATCTAGTAGAAAAACCTTTTACACTATGAGTTAGGCTCGATGCTTTAGATGTTACAGCTGCCACTCTTCATCCAGTTTCTGAACTATAAAGATGGGATTTATGGCCTTACAAGCATGAAGGTGAGGAATCATAATAAAAATAAGCGTACTGATTCACATGAAAAGTATGTGCCAAATAAAGCCTTAAATCATTTTATGCAGCCTGTCATTCAAACATATTTGACTGTCATCCAAATTGCTGGAATTGTCCCTCACACAGAAAAAACCTACCCCTATGTTTATTTTTAGGATAATTGGAAGAGCAACATATTATCTTCAAATTAATGAATAGGTCAAGTTGTTTTTATAAGCTTAATAATATTTTCCATTGTCCCTCCTTCCTTAACACCTATCTTCATTGCCTAATCATTCACATACTTTATTTTTTTGAGTTTGGGTGAGTCAGGAAGTGCACATTATGATGATAAATATATCATCTCTACTTCCTTTTAATGTGAACTCAATGGTGTGATTCACACCGTAAACCTATTTTACTCATTCTGTCTTTGTTCATAACCTTGACTCTGTTAACAGCCGCTGTACTGCTGGAATCACATGTTTCTACTTAAAAGCTAACATAAAGGTCTTATCTGCTTTACATTCTATAAATTCTGTCTGACACATTTTTTTCCTATGACTCCAGCTATTCATTTGAAATCACAAACGTTATTGTAATGCAAGCTGAAGAAACTCACCTTAAATATGAAGGTGATATTTTCCCCTCTATGATGCCATTTAACTGATTTGTTTGAGTCAATTAAATATTGTAAAGGATATACAAAAAGCTTTTTCTTTCTTTTACAGCTTAGTTCACAATCTCAAGCTCTGCTTCAGATTTCCAGCTATGTTTTCCAGCGCTATGTTAGAAAATCAATGCACTCTATGTGTGTTGCCCAAACAGAATCCCACTGGCTGCTCTCCTGCTCGGCCCCAAAGACTACACCTATATTCTCACCATCCCTGATACCCAGAGTGTGCACTTCACTTCTCCAGTTTCAAGTGTGTAACAAATGACTTTGCAGTAGCCCTGAGAGTTCAGTGGCTGGTGATCCCAACTGAGAGCAATTATGTGTGCGGTATTAAAGCAACATGTAGCTGAGCCATAATAGTCTAAAGATAGAAATACATCATTATGTGTGCTTGTGTCTGAATAGCAAAGGAACATAAGATCTTCCTTAAGAGGAAGTTATTGGAAAGTTAAAGTAAAAAGCAACACAGTAGAAGATGTTTTCTAGCAGTCCTTTCAGGAGGCTCCATTGTGACATTAAATCACTGATTGACTATGTTTGTGTTCTCAGAGAAAGACAATGATTAGAAGTTGGTGGTTAATTATAAGGTGGAGAGAAAATGGTGAGATCATTTGGAAGTGAACAGAAAAGCACATAGACATGTTGTGGGAGATTCTGAAAGCAGATAGTTTATCAGCTTCCAGGCGTAGAAAAGACAAGCAAATGCAGAGACTGTTTCTTGTATCTACGGGGGAAGTTTTGTTGTTTTTCTTCCTAATTTCAGATAAAATATTTTGTCCAGTGAGAAACAATAACCAATGCCCTGCCTTTGCATTCAGGGCTGAATATATGCCAGATTTATTCAAAAGGGTCTTCTCAGGAACAGGCATGGGAGTATGTGCTGTGAAGCTGTGAAGAGGTGAAAGGTGTGAGTAGGGCAGGTAAGGAGAGATGGTGTAGGAGATTCAGAAGTTTCCTAAAGTGACTTCTTCCAGTAAATCTTTACTTCTGCAACATGACAAGACCTATTGAATGCAAATCTGCTAAGGCAGCCAGATTGAATAGCTCTAGCCCACAGATCTTGTTCCATGCCTAGACCAGGAAATTGCATGGCAAATTGAGGAATGTCTCTTTCACTCAAGCAAATGACAATCTTACTATTAACTTCCATGGCTCAAGACATGCACAATAATTAAAGCATCTACTGGGACTTGCTTTTTAAGCATCTTTGACCACAGATCTTTGAACATCTTTGATTGCCATTTTGTTTGTGATGTTTTAATAGTGGTAAAACTTAATTTTCCATTTTCATTCAAGGTTGGAGTAAGTTTTGACATAACTCAAAATCCTATGGCTAATTTTAATATTAAGATTAAACAAGGAAGTGTTGTTCTACTTGAAAACGTCCTTTCCATGAAAACCTCATTTATAGCATAATGTAAGAAAGAGACCAGGGTTATCTAAACACTCACTATCTTGTTTACTATGGTTATCAGCTGAAGACTGGTGTATATTTATTAGAGATTTGTTAGTTTGTCTGGTGCAGCTCACCTATCTGGACCTTTTTTCTTTCAGGATGACCACTGCCTGCTATCCTGGCTTGAGAGGAGCACAGTACACAAAATCAGCTATTTCTGTACCTGTCAGAGATAGACCACCCATGCTGCCTTGCCAGCCTGTCCCACACCCATTACCTTCCACCCCTCCTTCTTTCCCTCTCCTGGTGGAGACACGGCATTCTCCCACCCCTGGCCCTGGCTCCTCTGGAACTCAGCCACCATTCTGCAGCAGGTCTGACTGGATCTGATGTCTGCCAGAGACTGTTCAGCAGCCGGGCCCCGGAGGTAAGAGCAGTGACTGAGAAAGGCTTCTCCCAAGTAAAATATGACTTATACATAGGGACAGAGCACTTGGGGAGAAAAATGTTAATGTGAGATGAGCTGATGTCTCACCTGAAAGATCTACAGGCCTAACACTTCCTTGGACTCCCTTTTCTGGATGGAAATACCTCTGGAGGACTTCAGTTTTCTTAGCTTCAGAGCAGAGATCTTTATAACAAGGCAATGCCTCTGCTTTGTGTGTTTGTGAGCTCCTTTTGCCAAGTTCGTCTGGTGAAGAAACTAATGGACACTGGAAACATTCCTGTGACCGCCCTGCTTCATGTACTGCATGCTGCCCATCAGCACAAGAGGAGTCCCTGCTTCTAAAACTGAACTCTCTTTCTTAACAACCTCATTTACCAGGACACTGAGCTGGCAAATCAGATGCACACGACTTGCCTGGCTGTGCTGCGTCCAAGCTCTGCCTTCCTGCAACACAGGCTCTCCCCTTGAAGTTCACTGCAGGTAATTTCATCTCTAAGTGCTCCTAGATGCCTGGCTATCTACTTTTTTTGCTGCTTATTGCACTCGGGGAATCTAGGAAGACTCTTGAAATTATTTTTCTTGCTGCTTTGACAGACCATACCATCAGAAAGACACATGTAATATTCAAAAATATTATGGAATGGCTCCCAATATATCTACAGTCGATTTTAAATCTGTTCAGAAATATCTTGGTTTGTCTTTCATTTAATTATTAGCTGGTAACAGATCAATTATTCTAAACTTTGCACTCAAAGAGTAATCTGTAAGTATTCACAAATGCAGGCAAATCTTTTAAAGTAGTGTGTGTGTGTATACATATATAATAAAACCAAAACTCCTACTTAATTTTGTGTGGTTTAAAATTCTGCACATTACATATGAAGAGCATTATCTACAGTATAATCTAAGGAATTCTTTTTCTTAAAAGCAGTGACTATGATCTTGGTTCGGGAAATCAATTAAATATTTTAGAATATTGGTTATCTTTCTGAAGATAGAAAAAATTGAGCAGGAAAAATATTTGCTGCATCTTGTATTACTTGTAGGGAGTAGTTGCTTTCCTTGTGTCATTAGAAATGATACAAACATGCATTATTACTTGCTTGTTGGCATACAGGCTAGAAATAAACTAATTATCTATTTAATGTATGCCCTTCCTTCTGGATCTCAGGTTTCAGCCCAGTGAGTTAAAGTCACTGTCAGCTTTCAGGCTATGAGTTAAATCTCTGCTCCCCAAATGTCAGTAGGAGGTTTGTCATTACATTAATTGGGACCAGGATTTTACTCCATGATTATTTTTTAGATAAGATCCGAAATGCTGTGTTAAAAATTCAAATGAGAGAAATCTCAGCTTACAAGTACATAAGGCATTCATTTCTATCTTTATGTAAAATTATTTGGTCAATACCCAGAGGCAGTTAAATTAAGACTGGTTACAGCTTTTACTTGCTTCTAAAAATTCAGCAATTCACATCTAGAATAGATTTTGCTTTTACTAAGAGAGAAACAGACTCCATATATTTAGCTTATGACACAGATCTGATTTATTTTAGACCATACATCAGTCTAGAGTAGATGGCTTAAGCTGCCAAAGTCAAAGGCTGGTTGTCTTAGAAGCCCTTCTAAGTGTACTGGAAAGTTAGACATCAAGTTACATGTCATTGTGCATAAGGTTTTGTGGATGCAGACGTTTTGCCTCACAAAACAGATGAATACATTAGCCAAGGATTTCTTAAAAAGCAGTGTGCTGCTTCAGTGACAGCTGACCAGTAGTGCTTTTCAGCTGAAGAAATTCAGCTGTCTCTTGAAGGGAAGAAGATTAGTAACCCCTTAATTCACCCAGCAACCTGCAGCTTACACCGAAAATACTATAGGCTATGTGTACTATGTAATAATTCACAGTATTTCATAGATGCTATGTCCCTTGCCACTAGGCTTTCAACTGGGGCAAAAAGAAAATAATACGAGATCACTATGTGAAAATACATTCTTGCTATTTCCACATAAACTTTTCAGCACCAAAGCAAGCTCAGACCATCTGAGTGGTGAAGGGACTGCCAAGTGTGGGCACCCAGGCTGTGCAAAATTGGCTTTAGGCCAACTTTATTTTCTCCTGGTGGTGGAACGCTGTTGGGGCTGGTGTAGAGCAGAGTTTAGAGGCTAGTGTAGGTGCCAGGAGTCTCAAAAGGGCTATTTTAGAAGCCAGGATTACTGGGGCATAAAGGAACCACAAAGCCCTTGCTCACTGACTGTCTTGTGCCAATAACACACAGCAAGGGAGTGACAGAAGATGCTTATAGCATAGGAGATTCTCCCTGTTCTTTGGGAATATCTTTTTGACAAACTCCTCTGGCATCCTGGACTCACACAGGTCTGCCCTGGTTTACCCGTGCAGTGGTGTTAGAGTTTTGGGGAGACAACTGAAGGGCTGAAGATTCCTTTTTAAAGACATGATGCTGACAAATTAAGTTCAAAGTCTAAGCAGGGCCATTCCAAGTGGCAACTCTCCAGGGCTGGACAGTTATAGCATTAACTTCTATAAATCTTTTCAGGAGCTTCTTGAGCTTCAAATACTTCCAACATTTCATCATTCCTGTTAAACAGAGAAAATTGCAGAATCCTTTTTTGGAGGCCAGAATAATTATATTCTCAGAAAATAATAATAGTTACAAAAAGAAAAGTTGGAAAACACTATATATGTTGGAAAACAGACCGTATGGTAGAATTAATTAATTATCACAGTAAGTACTGGCAAAAATGTTATTATACAATAGCTTTCTTAGATGCAGTCCTGGAAAATGATGTTGATACAAAAAGGCACAAAAAGAACTTTTAAGAGATTTGTTTAGGACTCTTCTTCACAGCCAGAGAATAGTGTAATTTCAGCTATAAAACCTCTGCCAAGCTGTGTACATGTCTCACGGTAAAGTGTGCTCTTCTTTATTTCCACGTCCCAAACAAAACCAACCAGAGCAAATGTTTTTGTTGCTTGACATATTTTGCTTTTACATCTTTTCATCATATTTTCTTGCTACTTCTATTCCTGTTAATTAGCATTCTGGGATATTTGGGAGGAAAAAATGGGAAAACCAGTGTCAAAGAAGTCTCTTCAACAATAACACTGATAACATTATTGCAGCCAGAAACTCACAAGACAACGTGAGCAGTGTGCTCATGCAGCTGGATACTTCAATGAATGGTTCAAATAAAGTATCAGTTGTTTAAGAATGAAGACTCTCCAGTGGACTAACACTTTACAGTAAAACCTCCAATGAAGGTATGCTTTCCCTTTTCTTAATGCTGTGGCTAAAGTTATTGAGAGAAAACTTGAGATAAAATGTGAGGCATCCACCCTCACATCTCTATGTAAAACAAAACGAAACAAAACAAGACAGACATAACATGGGACAACGTTATATGGATTCAGAGAAAGAAGAGACTCAAACTGATGAAGGTTCAAAAAGAAAATGAAAGGAAATATCTGTCTGGAAAACTGAACAAAGGAGATGCACTGTGTTTGGACCTGGATGGACCCTGTTTCTGACTCAGAATACCTTCACTTGGCAAGGCACTACACTGCCTTATCACTGTGTTTTAAGCTAATGCATGATGTTGGTGTTCACCATTTCTTAAATAAATTCATTCACCTGACACAGAGTTCTCTCTGTTTGCTACATGGATAAAAGGAAACAGATTTAGTACCATTTATACTAAAGAAATTGAATATTCATATAAACGTGTTGCTGGATTTATACTGAGTTTTCAGAAAGTCACAAAAAGAGGAAATCCAAAAGACTACTGGATGCAAGAGACTTTTTCTAAAATATGAGTTGTTGAAGGTTCAAAATTTCAGTTTGAGGAACATTTTTCAAATTCTGTATTTCGCAAGAAGAAGAATTTAGATGTTAAATTAGTCAGCTCTTGAGCTGGAAACAACTTGGGATAGGGCTCAGTTGAAGCATAAGAAAATGTTTTTTTTTTCAATTTGCAGAAATTTTAAAGGCTTGGGCACAGAAAAGCTAAATTTGCTGGAAAACTGCGAATCTCACAAAAGCATAGAGGAAAACACACTTCTGAGATGGATTAATGAGGAAAATTGAGACAAGGACCTCTCTTTGAGCATGCCACTGGGATGGCTGCCACAGTGAGACAGTGGGGTCAGGATGGATCATGGTACGCCGGATCATGAGGCCATATTATCATTCTCTTGCACACATACAAGTTAAATCAGGCTTGGACTTGCAGGCTGGAAGTGTGCAGGCTCCAGGGGTCGTGTTCAGGAGCGCTGGGTGCGCACGGGTGGCACTGCAGGTGCTGCTGACGAGGTTCCAGCTGCCGCTCACCCTTAGCTTGGCTCATCCAGTTTGTCACATGGGGATTTTTCCGGCTGTTCACATGCTGTGTGTGCAGGGAGGAGTGTCAGGGGAGGAGGATTGTCCTGTGTCAAGCAGAGCTGCTGCTGGCCTGCTGGCACCGCCTTGTCCCTCTGCAGGGGTCGGATGCAGCAGCGGGAGCAGGCTGCACCCCTGGCATGGGGCAGGGCAGCGCTCCAGACCAGCCTGGGCAGAGCGGGGAACTCAGGGCACATCTGTACCTGGTGCGATGACAAACCTCGAGTTTCACATCACCCTGGGCCACAACAGGACTTTTGTAGTGTATTTCAGTGGCTTTCAAAAAGTGGAGGCATTTCACACCATCAAATACATAAAAGGTTCTTTTTAAAACTAGATTTATATATTTATAAATCTAATATGAATCTACTTTTAAAAAGGAGGTTTTTAATCCTAGGTACTTGCATCCAAATTTAATTAAAAAAATTAAATAATTTATTTAAGATAATACACTTTAATATGTATGATTAATATCTCATTTTTTAAATATTATATAAATTTGTAAATCCAGGGGTAATGGAATATGGCAATTGGCATCCCAAAGCCATAACTGAGTAACGACTTAGTTGTGATTTCAGAAGAAGACTGTTCCTAAAAATACTGACCACATTTTTATGTACATCTAGGAAGCTTAACAGAATTAAAAAAAAAAAAGGCATCAGTGACAGGACCCTGAAGTTGTGTCAGGGGGGGAAAAGTTCTTCACCCAGAGAGTGGCTGGGCACTGGAACAGACTCCCCAGAGAAGTGTCACAGCCTGACTGAGCTCAAGAAGGGTTTGGACAATACTCCCAGACACATGGTGTGACTCTTGGGGATGGTCCTGTGCAGAGCCAGGAGTCAGACTTAATGATCCTTGTGGGTCTCTTCCAAGTCAGCTTATTCTGTGATTTATAAGGTATTTTTATAATGATCATCATTTGCAAAAATGCCATGCTTGAAGACTATGTAAGGCTTTATATATATTCCAGTACTTCCATAAGCCCCAGTGGCCACAGGAACAGCTTAGATGAGCGAAGTATTTTTCTAGCATCAGTACTTCACCATCTGTTTCCTCCTGCACACATCATTCTCAGCAGAAGCCAAGCAGGGTTTGTAGCAAGCAGTAAGAAATGGCAGAACTCTAAAGTAGGAACACAGTATAGGAAAACATCTACTTATAGGGTGGACTGTCACTGAGGGAAGCAATTTTTGGGTTTTAGTGTAATAAAACAAAATAACTGTACCACACTGAACCTTTCCTGCAGTTTTAATACCAGATGCTAAAATATGAGATACTTGGTAATGTTCTTAAATTAGATACAGTTCTTGACATAAAATTAGATTGGACAAAATTGTGATTAAATATAATACAGCACTGCAAATTCAGGAATTCTTTTCAAGATCAGTAAACTGAAGAAGAAATAAGTCATGCCATTTTCCCTCTTCTCCAGTTTCTATGGCTACTAAAAACCAAGCTTAGAAACTGAATGATGCATATGTCTAACTTGGCAAATGAACTAAAGTCTAAGTATCCGTGTAAGAGTGTAATTCTGAACATTATTCTAGCTTCCTGTATTTGAGTTTCCTTTACAAGAGCTTGAGATGAGAACATAATTACTTGTTAATTGCTTTTCAGAGAACAGACTGCAAGAAGAGATGTACAGCACCAGGAAAAGTTAAAAGGCATGAGAATATTGGTTTATATTCAAGCTGAACCTTCCACAGCACAATAATATATTTATGATCAGCTATGAGGATCTACCCAGTTACCCAAACATCACTTGACATTAACTAAAAGTTCTGCATCTCTCTACCTGCCACTTTAATACAGTGTAGGTCTTCCACGGATTTTGTGTTATCAGCTCTAATGGGTGGCTTAGATACTCCAGAGCTTCTCAAATAGCATCAGGCTCCCAAGTTAGGCAACTAAAATGCTCTCTCTGTGACTGAAATAGCCTTCAGGCTACTAGAACAAGAGCTAAACAAATTCTCATATGAGAATTATGCTCAGGCAGCAGATAGTCAACTAAATGAATTATGCTGGGACATGCAGATTGCATCGAGGATTTAGTAGGCAATGAATAGAAAAATTCATGTGGGAAGGAAACACAAGAAAAGTACATTGGGAAATGATGCACTGAACACAAAAAAAAAAAAGACATGGGTTTTGTGTTCTGATAAGATCAAGAGAAGTGATGTAAACCGCTTGCCTCTTGATGTATCAGATCATACTGGTACAACTTACATGCACTGGAATGATTACCTGGCACATGATACTGGAAATGATTCAGTATTTAAGTAATATAGCAGGCAAAGCTCCTTTTTCCGCATGGGCTTTACACCTTGGCTCTCTAAGTGTTCTTTTCTACACAGGCTTTATTATTTTAAGGTGCTATGCAAGCCACACTGAGACTTCATTAAATATGTGCAATTTTTAGTTCATAGGAGCATATACAATTTCTGGACCCACAAAAAAGGCTCCCCAATATATAATTAATTGCTTAAAAATTAAGGCAATTTAATCTCATCTCATCAGTTTAGCCTTGATTTTTGCAGCTCTTATCCCTACAAGGCTGCCATCCACTATTTGCTGCACTGAGATGTTTCCTCAGTGCAGCTCCATCCTTTGATTCTCACATTTTTTGCCTGGAAGGACCTCATCTCTACTGGCCTGTCCCTCCACAAGCCCTGGTAGGGCAACTACACCAGTACCATAGCTGCACATGGGGGCTGGTTCCAGTTCCATTTTGTTTTCTCATGACTAGCATATTTCTCCTCTTAGTAATTTCCAAGTTTCTCTTTTTTCTCTTAGTAAACAAAGATGTGAGGTAGCCACATTTTCTCACTTATTCTCTCCCCCTCTCTCAGAGCTGCCTATTCATCATGCTGGGGATGGTTTCAAAGGCAAATAGATTCTGACATTAACTTTAATTTGGGATTCAAATGAGAAGGTCTGCCTGTATTAAACAACTTTTAAAAACACTTAAAGAAGTTAGTAAAATGCTAATTGTTTTGAGTTCTTTTGAGGGCAGGAGGATCTAGAAAAGACACATTTTGAGCAGCCACAATCTGGATCGGGAAAGACTGCTAGTCAAAAATCATATGAAAAGAGCATGGTAAAGAAGCAAGATAAGTCCTTTCAGAGCAGCTGAAGAAATATAAATATCCTCGATCCTTTCAGCTTGGGCTTCTTACTCAGCTGCAGACTCAGGGAACTTGGGAAGCAGCTGAACTGGTACTAGTGGCTTCTTCCCTGCCTTGGGGGTAGCAGAAAACTGAGATTGCAGTGGTTCTTCTACAGTCACCACTGCAGTCACCTTTGCTAAACAAGAACAGCATTTGATGAGGGATTGGTACTTTTCCATTAAAAAACCCAAACAAATCACAGTTCCCTCCTTATTGTCACAGCAATTGGCACTCCTGTAATCAAGCTTTCCACCAATGAATAATCTTGTTTGGATATCTTTCATTGGCAATACAAAGCTAAAAGTGGAAAGAGAATTTAACTAGGACACAGCCAGCTGATCTGGCAGTGGATATTTTTCTAAGGATTTTTGTCCATATGAGTTCTGAGCGCAAATGCCAAATGACATTCAGAAGAAAAAAGATTAAGCTGATAAAACTGTGCAGCAAGGCTTTTCCTACTATTTTGGCTGCCTGTGGTAGACAAATTACATTATACTTTTTGCTTGATTAAAAGGAAAGGAAGTAAAAGTAAGTACTAACCTTCCTTTTTAATTAAACTGATTAAAAAGGATCATCTGTGTGTTTGTCCTTTCATTGCATATTTCACTAGCCAAATGAGTTCTCAAACAGAACTGTGCTGTAAGATAGAATATCTCTAATGAGGTAGCAACATTTTTTTGCAGGTATCTACTTAGTTTATCAGGATGCCTCATTGTTAATAGCCTCCTCTGCCCAAGCAGCTGTGCCTGTGATATTAGAACATCATGTTCCCTCCAGTACAGTGTGTGGAGTTATTTCATGTCCAGAGATAAAATGTAAGCTACTCAAAAAGAACTTCCAAATCACCCTGTAAAAAGAAACTGCTGAGAGACAAGTTGCTGGTAAGGAGATGAAAGGGTTATGTTAAGCACTTACTGACCATATTTCACCAAGCCACATTATGCAACCTGTCAGGTGCAGAATACTTGCAGTTCCTAAGAGCAGAACAAGCATTGCAGATATGTGCAGAGCAAATACCTTTATTGAAATGACATGCTAGAAAAACAAAGTAATTTTGCATGGAAGTCAGGATGTAGAGGGAACAGGTGGCAGATACAGATATTTTGGAAAGGAGCATGCAAGAAAAGAGATTTAATCTGCATTGTTACGGGGGTCAGTGGATATTTCCCTTCCTTATTTACACATATTTACTGAAAAGAGAGTGAGACCACATGGTAATACATTTTTAATCTTAAGTATTCCTGCAGGAAGGGCTGAGGAGCTGGAGACCGGCTGCAATGTCACTGGAGCAGGAACTGGTAGTCCCAGGGGCTTGAAATGGCATCCTGACTTGTGGGCAGCACAGGGTGAGCCCTGGGAAGGGGTCAGGGACCCCTAAAATAAATAAATGGATTGCAATGGGTGCCAAACTTTTGGTTGGCTACATTTAAATGAGGCAATTCCCCATAACAGATCTAGACTTACTGTGTCTAAAGGTTCAGGATGAAATTTATTGGTAGACATTCTCATTAGCTGATTTGGGAATCTTAAACTTTCTTAAGTGCTTGTGTTTTCTTTACCCTAGTCTTCTGTTATTTGGGTGATTTGTGCCAGGCATCTAGTAGCAGATGTCCTCTGCAGAGGGTTCTCCAGCAAAACGGCATTAAACACTTTACCCTTTTCAGCATCATTTGTTTAGATCTTTCCTCCCTTCAACACAGCAGACCAAAGCTTTCTCAGCCTTCCTCTTACCATTAGTGCAATTACAGAAGGATTTCCTGTTACTCCTTACAGACACAGCCTTTCTGCTGCTCCCTTCCTAACAGTGTTTTTCTCTCTTGCTGTTGCAGCCGTGCTGGGGTTTTTAGTGTTCTCCTTCTGAACCCAGGTGGGTAACAGAGCCTTCTACAGCAGTAGCTTGCACTCCCATCCTCTGGTCTGCCAGCTTCTTTGTTTCCCTCTGACTTTACCTATTACCCTTTGAGGCCGATGAAATCTGCTTATTTTGAGTATCAATAGCCTCTTTCTCTTTACAGAAAATAGGGAACTCCAAAACTTCAGAAATAGCTCAGGCTGTCCCCATCATGATCTCTAAAGTTGTTTAATAGTTAATTCTCAAGTATTATTTTCCCAAGTAGTTAAAACACTTCATTTCCACTCCTGTCCTTTGAATGCAGAAATGTAAAACTATGCAGAAATAAAAAAAAAACCCCTTCACATCTCTTGCTTTTTTGTGCTGAAACTCTTCTTCACTGATGTTAGCATATGAAGAGGTCAGAATTTTTTTTTTTATCTTTTAAAAATATAAGTCATCTCTGACACAATATGCTCAGGTAAAGATAAACAACTCTCAGGTCTTGCAGTAACTGAGCAATCTGTTGGAAACAAGAAAACTGCAGAGAGCTTTTAAAGAAGTTGTTTGTAGTTTCATTTTAATTCTCTCCAAAACTGCAGAATAATTTAATACTAAAGGATCTCATCCATATTGCAATGAAATCAAGAGAGAATTTCTTATACTCATTGGTGGATTTTAGGTACAACTGCAAGTATGGAGCAAAATGAGATGTTCAATGTCTCAAATCTCAATAACCAAAATTGGGAGGAATATTTTTAACTGTTTATAACCATAACATTACTATGCTTAAGATTCCCATGTCTTATTTCATTGGTTTTATAAGAAGCAGAGAGTGTTCTTAAAAAGCCCTGTTATTAATGATCATGTGCAGGGATCTTGCAAAATGCAGACTATCTAAAATATCCCTTTAAACCCCAAATAATAGTGTTTTAGCATTTGATTGATTTATTTAGCTTCACTGTCATTTTGATCCATACTGCTTTAAAAGCTTAACAATCAAATAAAAAAAATTATGATAATCAACTAAATACCAAACCACTGGTGTAAACAAACCTGTACAAGCATAGCTCAGATCTAGGGAAAGATGAAATGCAATCCAGGAAGTAGGAGACTAGTATGTCTAATTCATTTTTCTCTCTTCATGGGCAAAGTAGAAAACCACAAAAGATATTTAGAAGACAAAGTAGTAGTTTTTTCTCCTGCTCTCCATTTTCTTGACTGTAAAAGAATGACAATCAAAATATGGACTGACATTTCCAGAACTGAGAAAAATTTGGGTGAATACTTTTAAGTGCAAAAGCACACTTTTCATAATGACTAATTTGATGAAAATGAAACTACGTAAGTATTTTTATGAAAGGAAGATAATTGACATCACAACACCGAGTGGAAGCAAAAGTTATTTCTAATACTCCATAAACTTTGCATCTGTGGATGTCCAGTGGCAGGATGTGCAATAAATAATTTCAGATTTGTACTTGTTTATTTTTGGGAGCACTTTGCAGATGAAACTTGAAACATTGTCATCAAAGATAAGGTGGACTATGGTCCTGGGATGCTGTACAAAGCCATTCTTCCATTTTTGGAAAGAGACACAGCATTTTCAAAAGGCAAAGTGACAGGTTGATAATGGTTTTGTTCAGAAATCGCAGAGAGATGAAGCATGTCAGAGAGGCGTGCTTATTTCATCAAGTCCTGATGTAAAGCAGAGGGAAGCTGGGGGCTGAGCAGCCCAGCACCTATTCCTGTGGGACACGACAGTGCCTGTGTTGGCATTCCAGCTCTTGTTCCCGGACAAAAGGAGCTTTCACTTAAACTGAGAGTATTGAGTAACAAGCCCCCACGCAACACAACAAACCAAACACAACTGTCTCAGCAAGGCTCTATTAAAGCACGTGAAATTTGCCATGGCCCCATGATTTTTCATTTTAATGGGAATAAGATTCCATCAAAAATTACAGAGCAGAGCAGCAAGAAATCTATGTTTTTATTTAGCAGCTGCTATTGTGCAGGATAGACAGAGCTAAGGTAGGAACAAAACCCCTTTTTCAGTGTAAATAGGTATCTGCAGAAGATAAAACATAGAATCAAGATACAAAATATAAGAAAGAAGCAAAATCATGCCTTTTCTACAGCCCTAATATGGCTACAGCCAGTCTTCCTTACCTCTTACAAATTCCTCTGCTAGTGCTACAGCAACTTCTCCCTGCTTCTTGGCATATTTGAACAAGGATTTTTATAAACTCATTCTTTGACCTTCCCATGTGCTGCTCATTTAGAGTTTCATTCCATAGGCAGCAAGTCCAGTAGGGGTCAATGAGGACCACAAGCATTAAAAACCAGAATGCAGCTTAGTATGCCTTGTTACAAACCTGGAATTTTTATTATGCTAAACTAAGCATTTAAATATTATGCCTCAGAGGTGGTATAAAAGGCCATAATAATTAATTTTAATGCTATAATTTAATTAATACATCTCATAGCCTACCAGCTATGTTTTCCAATGTCTCATAACCTTTGTGAAAATGATACATTATTAAGCAGAGGAGCACAAGACTCAGAGCAGGTTAACAGTGCAAATGAGTTTCTGCTGCCAGAAAGACTGTTAATGATCTACTATTTCCTAAACTGAAAGTCACTATTCCATCCTCTGAATGCATACTCATTTCAGAGCAGGCAGGGTAAAATTTGGGACCTGGTCATCACTGTGCAATACAAACCTGTGTCTGGAAGACAGCTGTCCTACTTTACAATACGGGGAGATGCATGCATCTCTAAAGGTAATAATACCTAAATATCTAAAAAATACCTAGCAGATATTCAACTAGAAATGTCTGCAATGATCAAAAACCAAATTAAATAGAAATGTACGACTGGGCCACCACAATCCAAATGTGAACACTGCAAGCAGTAGTAGGAATGTCCTAGAAGTAAGCAGCAGATTCTGGCCAGCTCCTGTGTGGTAAATTTTTCACATTTGAAAAGATGCATGTGAAAAAGATATGCTGGGGACTTACAAAAGAAAAGTGGTTGGGATCAAAATGGTGAATAGAAATATTTCTTACAATGAGGGCAATGAATTAAATTAAATGAATAGAGAGCAAACTGGAAACAAAGAGATTTATTGGTTTTTTTTTTAATGCAGAATTAACTGAACTGGAGACTTTGGACTTAAAAGTTCAAAAGAGGTAAGAAAAATAGGTGAGATAAAATCAGAGTGCTGCCTATTGCTTAGGCCAGTGCTGCCTATTAAACAGGATAATCCAAATGCAGTTTATATGGGAGGAAGAGTTAATTGCTATTTGTTTGTTTCCTATTGTTGGAAATATCATTCTGAGATGTTTCATTAGCTATACATGAGTTGAAAATAAGAAGTTAAATATATTGATTGAAACCACTACAGAAAGAGCACATTTGTATTTTTGTCACAGTTAAGAGCAGTGATACCACACAGCTGATGAGTGTTTTGAGTGATGAACCATGTCTATTTTGTCATCCCATACCCTTCCCTGCTGTAGCACAATAAAGAGTAAGTTCTAATTCTCAAACCTGAACTTGTTGCCTAGTCCACATTAATAGTGAAAAACATAATCAAGACTGATTTTATGAAACAAATGGGTTTTGATTAAACAATGTTATGTAGAAACACCAAACAAAGCACTATTTTCTAGAGTTGCATTCCTCTCTAGTGCTGGTAGAGACTGAATTTGAGTGTGCAATATATCATATTTAAATTCACTTCTGTTAATAATTTCATCAAAAATACACAGAGACTGGTAAAGAGTAGGCTAAAGGGGCACACTGACAGTGGCTGTCATGGGTTTGCTGAGTAGAAAAGCAGGAAATAGCCAGACCTCCCTTCTTTCACTTTTCTCCCATGCACAAGGGACAGAGAAGAGGTATCTTTTTCCCATGGCAAAAAACCAACAAAATAAATTCTAAACTACCTCCTACACTTTCCTGAGAGTTAAAACCCTAGTTGCATGCTGACCAGCTCTTGGCTCTTCACAGTTACCCACTGTTAACTCCAAAATCTGTAGCAGATTAAGAAAGCACAAGTTGAGGACAGCCCAAAGTAAAGAGAATAAGAATTATGACAGATATTGCAGAGAATATAATTCCCTTTTTATTCAGTGCTCTGGCAGTTTCCATTCTGAGATGCTAGAGGAACAGAGAAAAAAAAACAGAGGAATCAGGAGAACTCATGTTAAAATACAGTGCACCTTGATTTGAGCCTTTATGATCTTCTCTTCAAAACACAACTCTGCAAACAGAGTGCAAGTATAAAGTGTGGTTTGAGGAAAAAAAACAAACCAAAAGTAAGAATATATCACACCAGTCAATCTCTATTTCAGGAAGTGAAGCAAAGTCCGCAGCACAGTGGGCCTCCCAGAAATACTCTGCCACCCACAGCATTGTGTAACCTTCCTTTGGTGTGAAACATGGCTGGGCTTAGCTCCTGCTAGCAGCAGTTAGCTAGACCCCATGCAACCTTGCTGAAAGTTAAAGAAACAACAAACAAATGCTGTTATTTCCCTCTCTCTGCAAAAGTCTGTCTGATTAAACTCCTTTTACAAAGTCCTACAACAGCAGAAATGAGTCCTACAGTTTCTGATAGGAAAACTGCTGGCTCCACACCCCACCAGAGGGAATGGAAAGGCCGATTTGCTTGAGAGCTGTTCATGTTTCGGACCTTGCCTCTTTTTGGAGCTTTTGACCTTTATTGTCCAACTTTATTATCTGGGATTTTTTACCCATTTCTCTTATTTTCTCCCATCAGCCAGTTTTCTTTGTTTCTTTCTACTCACAGTTTCCAAAACTGAACAAACAAGGACTGGACATGGTCAGGTAATGAAACACAATACCCGAAAATAACATTCAGGCAAAATTCACGCAACAATTACAGCTGATAATGACTATACCACATCATTTTAAATTTGGCTGCCACCACAGTAAGTCTTGCATATAGACCATCCCACTGTGCTACCTCAAACCCAATACTTTCTAAGCATATCTGCATGGACTATTTCCTGGCAGAGTAACGGCTGCCTTAAAACTATTGACTAAGCAAAGTAGGCCTAGAAGAGAGCACATTATTTGACATTATTTATCCTGCTCTCAGGATATTTGGTTGGATTTTTTTTCTTCCCTATTCCTTTGAGGCCACAGCTTCCCACCGCTGCCGCAGCAACCGTTCATCTGCTATTGCTTTCTTGCCTTCTGAGCAGGGCTGGTGGCAGGAAGCCACAATTGCTCCTCGTGTTTATCTCTCCCCATCTCACAGCCCTGACAGAGTGAGTCTATTTGGATAGCAAGAAGCTGTGGTAACTAAGCAGCCACAAAATTTAAAAGGGACATTTCCAGCTACTTGCACTCCTAAGAGTAAGTGCAAAGCAAGTATTTTATAATAAAACAAATATATTTTTTATTGTGAATGGAATGAGAAAAACAAACAGCAGGTTTTGTGTGGGTGTTTTACTTACATTATCTTAAACTACATCTTCCTGCTTAAGAATAAAAAGCTCTTCATCCTAGAGATGTTTTTTGCTGACAAGCATATTAGCAATAATTTCATATTCCAGTTAGAATCTCTACGTATTTCATTTTGAGCCTTTCTGTGAGAAGTTCAGAACCATGCACAGCCCACGTTCCTTTTTTCTCTAGAATGTAGCTCCCATTTCCTGAGGGAACCAAACAGCCAGACCCACTTAACCCCTTCCTGGAATATTTAACACCCTGCCTCTGGAAGAACTGTTTCAACCAAATAGAGAAAACATTTGAAGGGTAGGTCTAAAATGCAATCTTCAAACTCAGACCTCAGCTTTCCCAAAGGAAGTAGTGCTCAGATCTAGGACTGGTTCAAGGTCAGCCAGTGAATCAGGAGTAGGATCGGAGCACACACAGGGATCAGCAATGCTCCCAGTCCTGCCTCCTGTGCTTGGACTACTTCTGTTGTTTTTGTATAGAAAATAATGACCTCTCCAAGAAAGACTAACAGAATGGTGATGAGACTGCTAGCAGTAGTTATCCTTCTAGATGTGTCACTAGAATTAAAGACAAAATTTTTCATCAGTGGTGCTCCTGAAAAGTAAGATTTGATCCTGTAAACACCATCACAGATTTCAGGTCTTCTGCTCATGCATAGTCCAAGGGTTTGATGAGATCAGGGTGCAATTTTTACATTTCAAGCACCATTACCTTTAGTGGACTTCCATTATAGACAATGAAAAGCACATTTTAAAGA
This sequence comes from Poecile atricapillus, assembly GCF_030490865.1. Lineage (NCBI taxonomy): Eukaryota > Metazoa > Chordata > Aves > Passeriformes > Paridae > Poecile > Poecile atricapillus. The sequence continues at coordinate 37,258,276 of NC_081289.1, read as the reverse complement.
AGGGCCTATGCCTGCATTTTTGCAAAGGTAAACTCTGCCTAATCTCTGCACACACCAGTCCTCTGGACACCCTGCTGCCAGTGCAGCCCCACTGGTCAGTGCCTCTGCATGGGGTGAGGGCTGGTTTGAGGAGGTTTGTGCTTCCTTAGTTTTTCCAAATGATGGGCAAGATTTGCCAGTGCATTCTGTCTGCCTTTTACTGCTTCAGGGATGCAGAGTGGTCATAAAGTTTAATTGCTCAATTAAGCAGACTTTACAGTTGCTCTGTGTTGCTGGAGTGCCACAAAGCAGACTGAGCAAACTAGCAAAGCTGGATCATTACTGTGTTGAAACCAAGACACATATATTTGTGTGTGAGAGAAAAACATTCAATACGTGGGCTACAGTATCCTAAATACAGAAGTGGGTATAGGTTGTACAGGAAGGCACACATTTCAGTGCTGTGGAGCAAGTTACAAGCAAGAACCCTAATCCCCCCTGATCTCTTTACAGGATGGCAGAGGGAGCCCTCAGTGTGCCAGTCAAGCTGGCACAGCCAGGGTTGGGGCTGCAAGATGGAGGGGAAACACAGCAGCTGGGGCTTCCTTCCACTCTCCTGGGCCAGCAGAAATAACCTTCTGTGAATGAAGCACAGGAAAAGAAATAAAAAAATAAAAAGCACATAAGCGTCCATAACAATTTACAAGTGGAGGAATCTAAACTCTCATGGGGAGTGGAATTCAGTGAAGGCAGCTGTAGGTGAGGGCTCAGACCAGCTCTGCTTCTCATCATCTGCTTGTCCTTTACCAGCTCCCTTTGGCAGCCCCACAGCTTTTCTCCCCACCCACCACTGGTGGGTTCCTGTTTCTTTTCAAGCCTCCTGGTTGTGGGTGACGCAGGATGCGTGTGCCTAAGGGGAGAAGGACAGCAAACACTTTAGGGTTGTGGAGGCCTCTAGAGACAATTTCACTACAAATAAATTCTTCAGATATCTTAATGCCAGCAGGCATCTCAGTAAAAGTGGTTTCACGTTCAAGAATGATGCCTGCTTACTTCCAGGTTAGTAGTTTTTTTCTTTATTAACAAAGCAGTTTGCTGACAATGTAAACTACTGGCTACAGCAGTGCTGTTCAAACTGCCAGCTAAAGCTACTGAAGGAGCCATGGGCTCAAATGGGCTGTAGCTCACAAAGAGTTAATCAACGCGCAACATTTTTATATTAAAGCCAGTAAGTATTTCTTTTGGTAAGTGGTGCTGCCGCTGAAGATGAATAGATTACACGGACACAGGTTGAGGTGTGGTGAAAAGAAGAGAGAGTTTATTTTTCCTCCCAGGATTTATAGGCTTCTGACCACGGCCAGGGATTGGATGGTCAGGATAACACTTTCTCACTGCACTGGCCATGAGAGATGTCCATCACAAGACGTGTAACAGAAAGAATGTACACATATCTGTGTTTACAATTACTGTCCTGGGAAAGTCCTTAGAAAACCATGTCAGCAAGCTCAGAAGCTGAGTTTTCAGGGCAACAAAGTGGGTGTTGTGCAGGGCTTGCAGGAATTTCAGAAACAGATAAAAAAGCAAGCCATGCTTGAAAAACCAAAATAATATAAAATTGTGAAATGGATAACACCACCAATTTCCAGCTCAGACCCCACAGGATGGTGCACATTTGGTGAGGCACTGCCTATGCTGGGGTCATGCTCAGCTCCTGACTCTTCCCACCTCATGGAGCTACCCCAGTCCTCCTGCTCCCTGACAAAGTCACTTTGAAAAGCATTGCTTCTGGGATCCACATTGAAGTTTATAGCAATATTTTTCCAAGCATTATTTTTGAGTCCATGACAGTAATACAAAGCTGATTTCTAGTTGTTCTTTAGTACAGGTAAGTACTGACAAATTTGAGTTAGTGCAAACACACGTCACTGTAGCTGGTCCACTATGTTTAAGCTGCAGGTCTTGCTGGGTGGTGAGGGAAAAGCTATGGGAACATTAGCATTCAACCCCATGGCAGCTGGCCTCAGTGCCAACCCGGTGTGCTCCCGCTCTCCATACAAGGACACTCACAGCTACGTTGGGCTGCATGCTAGCTGGATTTGCCCACCTCATCTCCTGCCACCCACACACATTCAGATCAGCACTGAGTCTGCTCCAGGCTGCTTGTCACAACCCTCTGACAAAGCAAAGAGAGGCAAAGGGATAAAGGGTAAGGAGACAATTAGCAAGGAGGGAAGAGATGGAAGGAATATGTATGTGGAGTGGAAAACGCTTGAATAGATCATTGACTATGATTTTCAGTTGTGTTTGGGGAAGCCCTCAGTAGAAAGCATTCTATAGGACTCCAAACAGATGACAGAAGTTGAAAAGTGTCACAATATTGTGTCCCTCTAAGTGAACTGATTTCAAATCTAGATCAGATTAGAACAACTGGAGGTCTGATCACTAGATGGTTATGCAAGTTATGAAATCATCAATTGGTCCTTATAGAGTAGCTCAAGTGAAACCCTCTGCCCAGCCTTTCCTCTGGAGAGTTAATGCAGTAATAGCTGAAAGAAAATGCAGTTCAAGATTAATTTTTCATTCTCAGAACATCCCATAGAGTGGCAGTTTCTTTTGGACGTTTGGGAAAGAAACACTGCATACATCCTTTAGAGTAGTGTTATATTATTTGGACCACAGCTACCTATTTAACAGTTGTCACATCATTACTCAGGCACATATGCCAACAAATTTGAAATCCAAATTTGCAGACATTGACAGGAACATGGAGAATTTAGATAAAATGTGCATTTCAAGCTCTAGGCAGACAAGCCTGCACTGACATTGCTCTATACAAAGCAAGATTTCTGTTGCTACGGTTTCCAAATGGCCTCATTGTGAGCAATCAATAAAGGCACTGAATGAAATTGTTAAATTAAAACTGCAGCTCCTGATGCTGAAGGCAAGGACTCTGTGCATGTTCACTCACAACTATAGGTTAGTTTATTTAATCTTTGTACTCAGAGGATTTGATCACTGCATAGAGGAAATTCATTCATGTAGAGCCTGAGATCACACAGAGATGGTCTCTTCTTTTTGCACAAATGATGGCTTGACTTTCGTGTTGTTGAAAGGCAAATATCTGTCAAGATCATGACATACAACTAACCGCAGAATATTTTGTTCAAAATGATAAATCACTGTATCACATTTTAGTATTTTATTAAAACACTATTAATACTATTTCTGTTACACATGAACTGTATGAATGACATTTCAAAAATTAATACAATACAGAAAATTTCAAGTTCTCTATGATTTTAGTGGAAAAGGTATAAACACCAAGCACATTCAAATTGAACATTAACAGATCTGAAACTGGATACTGTCTATGGATACTGCTCGATATGAAGAGGCAAAAATATATAATTACCATTAAACAGATTTTGGGATGATGGAAGATTGTGAAAAATTATGTTTGTGGCTTACCTATCTAAAATGCTGCTGACCATGGAATGGATTTACATGGTAGAGATTATATCAGACCTTTTTTTTCAAAATACTTTAACTCTTAAAATAAACAACTAGCAACTGAGTCCAGAATGCATAATAAACAGACTTGAAGAGCTTTTAACCCCAATCTTAAAAAAAAAAAGAAAAAAGGAAAAGTGCTTATATAAGAATAACTAAGAATAACAGTTCAGAGCATCTTTAAATCCAATGGAATACATTTTTTAAACCCTTAATACCCTGATGTATTTGTTCCAAGCACAACACTGGCGTGTCTGGGAGATACTCAACCCATTTGCTTTCAAACCCCTTAAAATAATGAAATTGGTAAAACAGAAAGGTTCATTCCCCTTGATACAGACAGCATGCTGGATGGAAAAGAAATGTTCCAAAGATTTCCAACGATAATGAAGAGAAGTCCTAATTACAAAAGGTAGAGGTACTTTAAAAAGCTTAATCTAAATAACTTTTAATTAGATATAAACTAAGAATCTATGTCATTCTGCAAAGAGAACTCAGACTCCTAAGTTACCTGAAGGCAGAGGTTTTGTATTCCTTTGAGATTTAGGCATCTAAATCTCACATACATTTTAAACATTTTTGAAATCTGGCATTTATTTTCAATCTAACCACTGATTTTTGTGTGGTATAAAGTCACCAGTTTGTATTTCTATACTTACTCTCCAAACTCCTTCTTTTGACAAGACTTTGTAAGCTTGCATCGACACTGTCCTTCCTGTGTAAAACTAGAGGCACCAACCATAAAATCACAGAATCATCTATGTCAGAAAGGACCTTTAAGATCGTTAGGTCCAACTATAAACCCAGTACTTCCAAATCCAACAGTAAAACATTTCCCAACTACCACATTTTACCTCTTCTAAATACCTCCAGGGATAGTGACTCTGCCACTTCCCTGGGCAGCTTCTCCGGTGCCCAGTCACCCTCTGGGTGAAAAACCTTCTTCTAATATCCAACCTAAACTTCCCCTGACACAACTTCAGGTCATTCCTTCAGGTACTGAAAGAGTAATGGACTACTGGATGAGACTTTATTTGTATGAATGTTCCAGCCCATTGTCATAGAACACATATATAATTATTTTACTTTGTGTATGAAACCTTCTCGAGAAGAACAAAGTACCTTACAAAATGTGAACTTTGTCTTCATAAATAAAAGCATCTGGTTTGCTGTCTAACCATCTGGTTTATCTAAAGTTTATAGTCTCCTGAGTGTTATTCACAGGCCCACATATGATCAAGCCTCCACAGACATTTTTATTTGGTAAAAGCTTTCCCACAGCCCTTCATTTTTTCTATCTGTTTTTGATCTTGTAAAAAAATGTCACTTTAATACGTGTGTTGTAATACTGCATGTGTTTGTGTTTCTGTGAACTGTGCAGATCTCCTAGTGTGTAGATATTATGGGCTAGATTCTCTTGGGAACAGTGGAGGAATGAACTATGGAAGAGTCATTTGGAGATATCAGATTCTGTGACTTCTTCTCGGCAGTCCCTGAACAAAGGGCTAGGTGAGGATGGATAGATTACTTTGAAATGCATCAACTATTAATATGTAACAAGGCATTGAGAATTGTTTCAGTTCAAGAGCTACTGCTAACAAACACTAGTCAGGTAACAGGTAACAACCACTTTGTCAATCCTACACCAGCCAGATACTCTGCAGTGTTTGACAATTGCACGACTCCTGACAGTACACAGTGTCCAGATAACCTAGCTGTGTTCGGCTCTGTGTGAACATGTAATTATTTTCCCTTAATTCTACAAGCTGAACAGTCACTATGTTTCTGATTGCTCTCTCTGTTTCATAAACACAAGATTTTCCATCCACAGCCCTTACAAAGCCTTGCCAAAAGGGTTCATTCTCCTTTAGAGTTCAGCTGTTCCAGTTTCTGAAGAAAATGTCTCAGTTCTCTGGTAGGTCAGTAAGTACACAACAGTTCATGAGCTCTGATACTTCTGCCTAATCTGCTCTCTTACCACAGGCAATGGAAAATGTTTCACTTGAAACAACAAACATTCAAAATCAGAAATAGAAATTACCTCAGTAGATATTAATATAACTTCACAGAAGCCTATCTCTTTCTGCTCTAAACCGTGATTGATGTTTCAGCAAAGTAAGTGTGTGCATATTTAAGTCTTCTCCTGCAGTCAATAACAATGATATCACCTTATTATCTACTAGAAGTCAGCAACTTTCTGTGTGTGTTACGTCAAACGTGTGATTTAAAGAGAAGTGTAGACCTGTGGATCATGGAGTGCAGTACTGTATTTGCAATCTGAACATAATTAAGCCAACTGGAGCAAAAAGTGTGAAATATTTCTACTATTTCTACAATAACTCTTCCTCATATTCCTTTAATATAACAAAGTAGAAAGGATCCAAATAGTCCTGCAGAAGAACCAGGACTTCTCTTTCTGCAAAAGAGTTGAGAGAGGGCAGCTGGATCCCACTGGACCCTGCTGTGTTTAGTTTCTAAAAATGGGAACTAAACTGAGAAGCAGCCTCCAGGGGCAGCAAAATACAGCAGGAAGCTTGGAGATGCTGTTCTGTTCTAAAAAAATAAATTGTTTCATGTACGTGATTCTATTTACTTCTTTGCTTATTAGTGTAGCTTGGGGGTACTGGGCTGTTGCCAGGTCAGCTTCTTGCAGCTTTGATTCCTGTTGACATACAAAAGTGTGTGTGAGCTCACGCACACATACTTAAAAGCAGCTTCTGTGAATGCAGAGAAGAGTTTTAAGTCATTCTAATTTGCTGTCAGCAGATTTCACTAAAGCCTTGTATGCTGCAAGAGAGATTGACCAATTCCAAGATTCCAAGTCTAAATCCTAGATCATTAAATTTTAGCCTTTAATATATAGACAGATTCCAAAATGAGCCATAACTTTCCATCTGGAAAGTTGTTGTGTTAACTGATTATACAAACTTCCAGCCACTGTAAATAGGATGCATGCTGCAAATTAAGTCACAACTTTTTTCAGATTTCAGCAACAAGCCAGGTAACAGAACTGAAACAATGAGCCTTAATCTTTGTCTGTATGTTCAGATACAAGATGGGCTTTGTATTTCTATTGCTTATTGTACCGAAATAATTAGCCTATTCATTCCAAATTAAAGTCAAGACAATCATTAATTGTGATTTTGCTGAAGTACCAATGCTAAGCTTGGTCCTAAGTAAACTATTGTATTGCTAATTATTTTCATGCATTGAATTTCAGTGTGAATGAGGCCTATCACTGTGTTAATTTCTACATTAGAACTTGCCTCATGTTTTCAATCTCAATGCAACATTAACAATTTTAACCTGCAAATAGGAGTCAGTATTCACATCAGTCAGGATAACCCATATCCTTATGTCCCAGAGTTTCTGCTACAGAGCTTCATCTGAGAAGAATATTTAAACCACAAATTTAGCTTTATATTTTAAATATATTTTAAAAAAAATATTTATTGCTATGAAAATCTTGTGTGATCCATATTTGTTTTCAGAACATATTTCCAAGAGCTGGGAAGATTTGTTTTCTGGCATGCATCAAACATTTTTCCATTTGCCACAGCATTCTTGCACTAATTGAGTTTAGAAAACTCTTCAGCTGCTGCCTGGATGAATATGATCTGTGAAAAGAAAGCCTCAGAAATAATGGGATCCATTAGCTAATTACGCTTTATCATCAAACATGCATCAGTTGCAAACTGTAATATGAGAACTATATTCTGGTATTCCAGACCCTTCAGATTATAAGATCTGCCACCAAAAAGGGATGTCAATATCTTTCCTAAAATACTTCATACTTCCTAGTGAAGGAATCCACTAATTTTCAAAAGATACACAGCTGTACAAGACCAACATTTCCTCCTAAAGAGATGATTTTGCTGTCTGAAGTAAAAACTTCAGAGAATTTGCTTTGTTTATCATGCATGAAATCTGAACAAATCTGTTCCCTGGTTAAAATTATCCAGTCTGCTAAAAAACCACACAAAATCCTACAAAGTACAATCAATTGCAAATTGGGACATTTTGGCAGAAGGAGTGGATGTTTTTAAATGTGATTATGGACTGTGTAGAAGAATGTTTCTTTGTATTTCCCCTAAATGTTATTTTACATTCACAATAATTTTATTTGCTACGACAATATATATAGAAGTAACTGATTGTATTTTGCCATAGCTCTTACCTTTCTATTAACGTTTCAGATAATATGTGAGGAAGATAATCTCACTATTTCTCCCATTATTTTTTCACTGAGAGAATTTTCTCTCCTTTTTAAACAGGAGGAAAATTAGAGTCACATTACAGTTGGCCTTGTTAACATACTGACCTTGACTCTTTGTTGCCTTACACTCCTGGCAGCTACATAATTCCGTGCTAAGCAGAAGCTAAAATGCTATCCTCTTTGAATGTTTACCTTCTGAACTTACATGTGAATTTGATTTCGAAGATGAGAAGATCCGAGTGGAGAACCAATATCATGATTTTACATAAAAGTCCAGTCACTTGCTGTTTTAAATTCCAAAGTACATAAAATCCCAGAAAAAAACAAGCCCCACGCAAGCACATAAGTCACAAACATCTTCAATATATTTGAGTCCTGTGCTGCCAAATAAATTGTGAGCCTTCAAGTAACAAATATGTATAAATTTAAAATTCATGGATTGCACTACATCAGCCTGACAGTTCTGATGGGCAGTGGACTGACACATAGGTTTTGTACTGCAGTTTTCCATATGCTCCACGCTGGCAAATTTCCAAAGAAAGATTCTCTCCTCAGCCCAACTCACTGGCTCTGCTCAGCTCACCTTTGTCTGCCTCCTGCCATTCCCTTCCAGCCCTCCTCCCTGTGCAGCCATGTTATATACACAAGGTTTGTGCTCCTGTCACAAAGTGAATTAACAGCCAGAGATGCTGTCAGGGACGTTCCTAACAGTGCTACATCCTGCTGCCATACCTTCACTGTTTCCAGAAAACGGAGACAGCAGCACTACGTGTGGCTGGTCTGTGGGAGATGAGCAGGTCACAGCAGCACCTTACATCATAGCCTGCAATGAGGTCAAAGCAGCCCCAGTGGAGGAGGTCAGGCAGTGAGAGTCTCAATCCCTTAAGGCCTCACTAAATGCCCATGTAAAAGATTTAGTAGTTGGAAGTATGTTGTTGCTACAAAGATACACAACTCATCATCCGTTAGTAGAATGTAGAATGACTGTGAAGTACTTACATTTGAGTAAAATCCAAATAGTTTTCCTTCTATTAGGAAATAATAAAATGCCATATATCTAGATGAGTACAAACCTGCCAGCTTTTTAATGAGATGCTCTTTCTGCTAAGAGTGGTTTACTAGCAAACATGCCTTAATTTCTCTGGGTCTGATTATTCCTTACAGAAGCCCTCACACTGGTGCAAAATCAGGTTAACAAAAAAAAAAAAAAAAAAGGAAGGCCACCAAACAAAAGCCTTGCATTCCACAGGTGCAATTATTTCACAAATAAAAAGGAAGTGAACACAAGAGTTTGTAAGTGGTGCTTGGAGATTCTTACCATGTATTCCTTTTGAAATCTGAGATACATTACCATTTTAAAGTACTCTGTTCTCAGTAAAACTAAATAGGGATATTGTTAGTGCTGGTACTTTTTGTGAAAGTATAGTATCTTACCTGAGGGGTTTCTTTTCCATTCTGGTATCACTTTTTTTGCTTGTTTTGTGCTGTTCATGTTCCAATTAACCCCTACAGTGCTACAGCCTACAACCTCTTAGGTCTTATTTCTGTCTTTATGTTAGAAAGCAAAGGGATCAAGCAGCACAAAGCCTTTATCTTCCAGGCAAACTTATCATTATATGCTGGTTATTGTCTTCTCTTGCTAATAGAAGATGCATACAGGTAGCCATATCCCTGTATGCTCCTCTAGGCTCCACACAGGCTCCTCTAGGACGATTTTCAGTTCCAGGAAGAGCATGCAGCAGATGAACACGCAAATGAGGATGAATTTTAAATTATCTAAGAAAGCATGCTCCTGAAATGTAAGTTTTACACATTTAAAAAATACCAATTTAATGGTATACTTCCTATTAAAATACAGGTCTTGTATAGCAGACCTTAGATAACGCCCACATAGGAAACAGATTTAGAGTTGCTTTCTTTAAAAGTTCCCTGGACACCCAACAAAACTGAATTACTAATGGCTCACCTTTGTGTTGATTATAAGTGTTAGCTGACCCTTTTTGTTTAACTGGGTTAATTAGGTATTATGTTTTCTCTTTTTCACCTAAATAAAGGTTTTATAAAATCTTAATATTTCAGCTCCTGCAGCTGCTTTCATTGCACAAGTTAAAGATCTGTCTTATGCTGAGCCACCTATTTTCACCAAGTATGTAAAACCTAAATTGGTTCTGAAATTTCCACTCATCTTCAAGAATTAACTGAAACTGGCCAACAAGGAGTTGACCATTCCCCTTCCTCTGATGATAGGGAAAGACTGGATGGTAGACACGTGTGACTGCATAAACACTGTTCCTTAGGAAACAGCCTTAAAAAAATAAATCACTTTTTGGATCACATGTTAAAGCTTTGTACAATTGAGGGTTTGAGATGTGCTAAATCTTACACGTTCTGCACAGTCCTATTCACTTGAACAGAACTAATCACTCAAATTGCATGAAGCTAAGTGCTTGTTTAAATCCTCACATGACTGATGACTAACGTTCAGTATTTAAAACCCTGTCCAAAGACAAAGGAACTGATTGTTTCATTTGAGCAGTCAACTTTCTAATTCATCATAGTAATTTAAATCTCTTATCATTTAAAATATCTAAGAAGCATGACCTCACTTCATCAACAGATTCTCCTTTTGTCCTTCTAGAAAATTTTGCATAATAAATGCTACCACATTAGAAGTAAAATATTTTCAGTCTGAAAGTGGCTTAAATTCCATGCTTTCCGGCAGATATTAAACAAGAAAAAAACGGAGACAGAAGATAAATTTGACAGGGTTTCCTGGCTGTACTAAATCTAAACAGAATTCTGAGTTGATCTTAAATATAACCATCACTGAGTACTTCAGTGGGAACAAGGCATTGCCTGAATATGTGTCAGTGTACAGTGGTAGAAGCGAATACTGGATTTAATGCTTCATCTTCGCCAGTTTACCAGAGCTCAAAATTATAAAAGCTACGGAGTTTGTATTGTTGCACCTCAAGGAGGTTCAAACAGCGACTGTGGGCATAGCACCATTTTGTTCTCTTTACAGCAGCAGCGCACCAAGGTTCTGTGCTGCGGCTGGGACCCACCGGTCCCAGGGTGCCAGCGGGAGAAGGCTCAGGCAGCCTCCAGCCTCTCTCTCTCTCCAGCCTCTCTCTCTCCAGCCTCTCTCTCTCCAGCCTCTCTCTCTCTCTCTCCAGCCTCTCTCTCTCTCTCTCTGTCCAGCCTCTCTCTGTCCAGCCTCTCTCTCTCTCTCTCTCCAGCCTCTCTCTCTCTCTCTCTCCAGCCTCTCTCTCTCTCTCTCTCCAGCCTCTCTCTCTCTCTCTCCAGCCTCTCTCTCTCCCTCTCTCCAGCCTCTCTCTCTCTCTCTCCAGCCTCTCTCTCTCTCTCTCTCCAGCCTCTCTCTCTCTCTCTCCAGCCTCTCTCTCTCTCTCTCCAGCCTCTCTCTCTCTCTCTCCAGCCTCTCTCTCTCTCTCTCTCTCCAGCCTCTCTCTCTCTCTCTCCAGCCTCTCTCTCTCTCTCCAGCCTCTCTCTCTCCCTCTCCAGCCTCTCTCTTTCTCTCCAGCCTCTCTCTCTCTCCAGCCTCTCTCTCTCTCCAGCCTCTCTCTCTCTCTCCAGCCTCTCTCTCTCTCTCTCCAGCCTCTCTCTCTCTCTCTCCAGCCTCTCTCTCTCTCCAGCCTCTCTCTCTCTCCAGCCTCTCTCTCTCTCTCTCTCCAGCCTCTCTCTCTCTCTCTCCAGCCTCTCTCTCTCTCCAGCCTCTCTCTCTCTCCAGCCTCTCTCTCTCTCCAGCCTCTCTCTCTCTCTCCAGCCTCTCTCTCTCTCTCTCTCCAGCCTCTCTCTCTCTCTCTCTCCAGCCTCTCTCTCTTTCTCTCCAGCCTCTCTCTCTCTCCAGCCTCTCTCTCTCTCCAGCCTCTCTCTCTCCAGCCTCTCTCTTTCTCTCCAGCCTCTCTCTCTCCAGCCTCTCTCTCTCTCCAGCCTCTCTCTCTCTCTCTCTCCAGCCTCTCTCTCTCTCTCTCCAGCCTCTCTCTCTCTCTCCAGCCTCTCTCTCTCTCTCTCCAGCCTCTCTCTCTCTCTCTCTCCAGCCTCTCTCTCTCTCTCTCCAGTCTCTCTCTCTCTCCAGTCTCTCTTTCTCTCTTTCTTTCTCTCTTTCTCTCTCTCTCTCTCTCTCTCCAGCCTCTCTCTCTCTCTCTCTCTCCAGCCTCTCTCTCTCTCTCTCTCTCCAGCCTCTCTCTCTCTCTCTCTCTCCAGCCTCTCTCTCTCTCCAGTCTCTCTTTCTCTCTTTCTTTCTCTCTTTCTCTCTCTCTCTCTCCAGCCTCTCTCTCCCTCTCTCTCTCCGCTGCCGCCGCTGCCTCCGAGCTCGGCCCGAGGCGGGGCCGGCAGTGGGTTCCGCGCTGCCGCAAAGCGCGCCGGCCGGGGCGGAGCCGGCCGTGCTCTCTGTCGCGCTGCCGGAAGCGCTTTGCGGCGCGGCGCCCCTGATCCACGGCCGGGAAGCCCCGTACGGCCTTTCCGCGGAGCCGCCGCCGAGGGCAGGTGAGTGTCGGGGCGCTCCGGCCGCGCCCGCCCGCGTCCCTGTCCTCGCCCCCGTCCTCGCCCCCGCCAGCCCGCGCTCACGCCGCTCCCGCTCTCTTGCAGGAACAGCCATGCCGGCCAAGGGTCCCCTTCAGAGCGTCCAGGTCTTCGGACGAAAGGTGAGGCGCGGGTATGGCGGCCTGCACCATCTGCTCCTCGCTCCCGGGCTGGGCCGCGCCTTGGGGCCGTTCGTGCTCGGGGTGTCTCGGCTGCTGCTCCTCGCCGGGGCTGTGCGGCGGGGCTCGGCCGCGGGAGGGTCGCCGGGGTGAGGCCCACCGGGCAGCCCACGTGTCCCGCTCCGTGGCTGCCGGAGTTCGCCGTGGCCCTGGGGCGCTGCGGAGCTGAGGGGAAGCGTTTGCTCCCCTCAGGAGTGGGTCTGGGTGGCCTCTCACCGGAGCCTTCGGGAGTGGCCGCCGCTGTCGCCCCTGTCCACAGCGGCCTAGCTTACCATTGCTGGTCTCCGAGGGCCACGTTGAGATGAGGTGGTGGCGGGAAGGTAAAGCTCGCCCTGTTGGATGGAATGAAGCCTCTCGAATAATTGACGGTGCCAATGTCTTGTGAGAAAATGAACCACCAGATTACGGTATCAGACACTGAAACTTTTATTAAGGTTCTGTTTTAAGACTGTGATTTTAACTGGAGGTGTAGGGAGAGCTACTGTTTCGTTTAGTGTGTAAGGTTAGTCTGCGGCATAAGACTTAAGACTGCTGGATTGTTAAAATGAAATCGAAGTTCCTGCTGCTTGTGCAAAAATGAAACGCTGTGTTAATACACGTTTGGATTTTTAGAAAACTGCAACGGCTGTTGCCCACTGCAAGAGAGGGAATGGCCTCATTAAAGTTAATGGAAGACCTCTGGAAATGATTGAGCCCAGAACTCTGCAGTATAAAGTAAGCATCCACCCAGACTCTGCCCTGCTTTCCTTTTATACATGTAATTGCTTCACACTGGAGACAAGTGGCTTGTTCTACTGAAAGTACCAAAAATTTGTTGTTAATCTAAAATACAAATTAAGTAACTTGCATGTCTGGGGGGGGGGGGGGGGGGGTTGCTTAACAGTTTTCACTCAGTTGAAGTATTTTCTGCACTTCCTATGCCCTCATTTTAAAATGGTTTTTTAGAACTTCATATAATAGCTGCTGAACAATGCTGACAGAATCTGAAACTGTCTAGATTGCTATAAAGAAGAAAATAACCTACAAATTATTTCAGGTCTTCAGTTTTAATGAACTTTATTTTTCTTTTGTATGTATTTATGGTATTCTAGTTAAATTATTCTCTTGTTCTTAATTCCTATGGACATGTGCTTTGCTGTTTAGGTATTTGAAAGTTAAATAAACCAAAGACTTCAGTAAATATGTCTTATAACAACACTAGTAGATTTCAGAGAGCTCTGCAGGAGGTGTGCTTGACCTGGGTGTGTGCTTTTAAAATCAAGGCTCTGTTTTTTTGAAGATTCAATAACATCACATTTGGTAAAGCTACTACAAGCTCTGATCCTCATTACAAATGAATTTTCTTTGTGTTTGTTTCCCAGCTGCTTGAACCCGTCCTCCTCTTGGGGAAGGAACGGTTTGCTGGTGTTGACATCAGAGTCCGTGTGAAGGGTGGTGGCCATGTAGCACAAATCTATGGTAAGGATTTTGCTGGGATTTCTGGTGTGGGCTGGAATGGGTAAAGCCACTGGTGGGTTGACGCTGGCTGGATGCCCAATGACCACCAAGCTGCTATATCACTCCTCTCCTTATCTTGATGGCAGAGGGGGAGAAAATAAGATGGAAAAACCTTGTGGGTCAGGATGAGGGGAGATTAATAAAGCAAAAGCAAAGGCTGTACACTGAAGCTAAGAAAGACGAAAGGCTTCCATCAGCAGGCAATGTTCAGCCACTTCCTGGCAGGTGGGGCCTCAATACTTTTAGCTGTTGCTCTTTGCTTTTACTGCTGAGCAGACATTCTCTGGTATGGAATATCCCTTCTGGTCAGTTTGGATATCAGCTGTCCTGGCTATGTTTCCTCCAAGATATTGCCCACTCCCAGCCTAATGGTGATGGAGATATGTTGTAGGCACAGCCTTGATGCTGTGCAAGCACTGCTCAGCTGTAGCCAGAACACAAACCAGATGAGACCGGGAAAATCATCTCAGACAGACCCAATGCAACACATATTTAAGAGGCTTAAGTTTGGAATAGTGACTTGCCAAAATGTTCTTTCTCCACTGTGCAAATGTAGTTTTTCATAAGGGCATGTTGATTGCATTTTATGTGCAAAGCTGTAACAGCATAAGCTGAGTGAAGCAAAATGAAGTTTAGACGAAATGCACAAGAACTACCTTTACATTTTACAGTGACAGTATAGTTCAGATATACTGTGCAGCTGAGCACAATGATTTTCAAAGGGGTTTAGAAATTCTATCATTATTCTATTCTATCTTTATTCTATTCTATCCTTTGTTGTATGTTTCCATGTTGTTCAGAAGTGACTTTCTAGTATGAGCAAAGCTAGGCAGTTTTCCCCTTGCAGAGAAGGCTGGGAATATATTTGCATTAGCTGTTGATAAGAGTTCATCTTTACAAAAGATAGCTTTGTTCTGTTCTTAATTTGAATGTACTTGGTGAAATGGAGCTGAGGCTGCATAACAAGCAGAGGCAAATTTCACGCCCAAACTCAGTATCATTTGTTTTTCACAGCATTCATATTTTTATCAAAATCCTGATGTTAATATTTTAACAGATAAGTGTAACAACATCCTGACAGTTACTCCCATTCTCCTGGTTTGAGTTCTGATTACTGTTACTGTGCTAGTTTTTTTTGTATTGCCATGTTCTAGCACTCAGACCGTCCTGTTGGCCCTTTTGCCTCCTTAGTTTTTCAACACAGAATCAATTTTATGTTTGTTGAAAAGTGTAGGCATTTCAGAGAACTGTGTTTCTAAAGGTTTTGAAAGTTGACTGCTTGTAGATAGAAGATGAACCTACTTTAGTACTCTGGAGAGAAGGTGATGATATAGCTCTTGTGCAGTTTCTTGGCTAGCTGGTAGCTGTCAAATTGGCAAATGAATTGTAGGTGTTTTTAAGATTAGCCAAAGTAAGGGTCATGTGGAGTATGTGGGATGGGATATTAAGGAGAGAAAGGACAATTTTGCAGCGAACAAAACAGCATATTTCTCAGATAACCAGCACTTTGTGTTTAAATTTTAAATAGATTTGTAATCCATACTGATCTTTTATCTTTTTTTAACAGCTATCCGTCAAGCTATTTCCAAAGCTTTGGTGGCTTACTATCAAAAATGTAAGTAACTTTGATTGTTTTATTAGCATTAAGCGGAAATGTATGGCTTTTGGTTGTTTTATTGCAAAAAAGTATTAATATTGGTTTGTTCCATGTGAAACTGCTTAAACTAAAGTTGTTTTTTTTTTAAACAGATGTTGATGAAGCTTCCAAGAAAGAGATCAAGGATATTCTAATCCAGTATGATCGGACTCTGCTTGTTGCAGATCCTCGCCGTTGTGAATCCAAGAAATTTGGAGGACCTGGTGCTCGTGCACGCTACCAGAAGTCTTACCGTTAAAATTGGTCTCTAGTCATTTGGCAGTCAATAAACAGAAAGAATTTGATAATTTTCATGTTTCTAAATTGCCTTTTCTTGAGTGAGTGAATAGATTTTTTCACTGTGTGTTAAATTGATACACAAAGGAATTTATTTGTATTACAGTAGAACCAGAGGGTTGATGGCAGTTTTTTTTATCGTTCCATAGTAATTCTGAATAGGTAGGTAGGGTTTTAGGAGTAAAGAAAAGCTTCTGTTGAGGAATGTGTGGTTATCCAAACATAAAGAAGTCTCAAATCCTGGATTTTGCGGGCACATGAAACAATAGAGTGATTCATGGACAATTTCAGTCTTTGCCTATATGGTAGTTGTCAAAACCAAAGTAATTACAGGGGCAGGGGAGGGGAGGTGTGTTAACTCTTGCGTTACCAGAAAATGCAGAGACTGAACCTTGGGCTGGTACATCTAAATGTAGGAAACTTAAAATACTTCAATATAGTATTTTAGAAAAATAAATCAAGAATTTTGTATTCTAAGATTAGGTCTGAGGAATTAATCCTTCAACCACATATTCACAGAGTACAAGCCCAGAGGAGTAACTGCTTATGTTATGAGCTAGGTGAGGCAATTTGAAAGCCTTGGAGGAAGAAAGGGTGAAAAAAGTGAGTTGAAAAGTAATTTTCAAAAATTTGGCTACAGGATGTGCATATTAAATGTAGGGGAAGTTTCAGTTCCTGTCTGTTTACCCAGGGACAGAAATTCTGAGTAAATGTGGGATGAGCCATCAAGAGTCTTTGGAAGACTCATTCTGTCCTTTGGAAGAGGTGCAAGTAAGGGAGTGAGGCTGTGGATACAAACTGATCCAACCTGTGAGTACAGCCCTGAGCTGTTTCCTGTGCTTGTAAACGAGTTCAGAGTGGAAGTGGAAGAAATGCTGGACACAGAGCCCAGCTACTGCTTGCTCTGGTATTTTAATGCCTCTGTACGCTTGTATGGCAGTGCTGGGATTGTCATAGGGGCACCTTGGTTGAGATTTTTATTGGGCTTTCTCTTAGCATGTTATTCTCATTTGCTTAATGGAAGATTTTTCTTAGTGTACCCAGTCAACACAAAGTTAAGCCAGCTTCCTTTGTTGGAGAATTGGAATGAATGGTAAAATCCACCCTTTCGCTCTAGTTTAATAAAACAGATGCTTACAGCTTATTAATGCTAAGCATTTGTCATGAGATCTCTGCTTTTTTAGTAGAAGAGTATACTCAGAGTTACTCAAGAGTTAAATGTGTAGCAAACAAATTCCTTCTAAAAAAGGAATTCTGCATCCATCTCCCCATTTTAGCTGTCAGTTTCTGCCACAAAATAACAGCATTCCATAATTTGAATGGAAGTGCAATGCTTGTATTCAAACCTCTGATGCTTCTGTTGAAGCAAAGGGGAGTGTAGTATGTTCTATCACCGGTTTACATACCAGGATTATTTGGTTTTACACAAAGCAAATGGGATACTCCATCCCAGATTATTCTTTGGCAAGATGCATGGTCTTTTATCCTGAGTCCCCCTTTCCTGCACTCTAAACTCTTGGGCTGCTGAAAATTGCCGTGCTCAGCCTCCTGGCTTGGTTTTCCAAGGGAAAGACGCTATGCAGAGCTAACTTCATTTTGATCGCTTTAATTCCTATGAGTTTTATGAAGACTTGTGTCTTGATGTTAATTAGCTTCAGCTGAGGGAAAATAGTCTCTAGTTATTTGGCTGTGTGACTGAAAAGCAATGGCTCACTCTGCTTAGGAAATGCTTCCTGGCCTGCCAGTTGGCACATACGTACTCTGTGCTGTGGCTTGTCCAAAGCTGATTCTTGTCTGGCTGTTAGATCTCTGGGATGGAGAGGAAAAGAGATGATGCAAAATTGTGCAAAGTTGTGGTGTGAAACTTAATGAGGCAGGGGGAGATGGAAGACATGATGCCAGTAACCTTAGGGGTAGATTTCACCATTATGAGGAAGCCTGATGGATCTGTTTTTCTGCTCACAGAACTGCTTGTAACAATTGGGGATTATTGTTTTGCTATTCTTTAGTGGAAAGACTGAAAATAAAACTTGCATTGCTACTAATATATTCAGAGATGGTATCTGCATGCCATTTCTTAAACCAGAAGACTCTTAACATAATAAAAATGCTTTCTGAACGGAACTCTAATCCTATAAAAATGCCCCATTAATCCTGCAGAGTGATGTCATTCTCACACACTTGCTTTCTAAATGAGAAATGTTTGTAGAATTGGACTGCTGTCTGCCTGGATAGCTGAAAATTTTTATTCTGAGAGCTTCCTTACTGATCACCCACTAGAGGGCTTAACTTCATTGGGGAACTAACCACTGTAAAGTTTGAATGTGTATGTAAAAGCATCTCCTTTCCACATGTTCTGATTCTGCAGGGATGTTAATAAAGCACTTGTCATTGAGCATCCACTCTGGACAGAGAAATGCATCCCCAAAGAAATAGTAAGAGTTTGATCTTCAAACCATTAGGAAGGTTCTTGCGCAGCTTGGGAGAGGATTCTCAGAAAAGAGGAAATACCCCCAGCCTCATGTTGTCCAGCTCTCTCATTAGTTTCACCAAAGCTAATCCTTAGGAAGATCATCTGTGCACAACAAAATGTGGCCTCACTTGAATTCTTCATTGAAAATACCATATTTTGTTAATGACAATGGACCCACTTTCAAACCAGGGTAATCTTGTGCCCGTGGCAGGGAAAGCAATTATAATCAGTTGTTTATAATCCTGATGAATGTTGTGACCTCTATATATTTAAGTCCTCTCAAACATCATGCTGGAAAATTTATAGAAAATTTATCTTGACTTCAATGTACAAATATATTACTACTGAAATATTTAAATTTTATTTTTGAAGAAAACATCTGTAACTTAGAAATGTAACACTGGCATTTTTAAATTGTGGACAAGCGTGTTCTGTGTTGTGCTTGTTTTCTTACAAAAGCAATTATTTTCTAGTGCATTTTTTTCTGTTCAAGTTTTTCAGTAGTGCCAGTCTGGGAGTATTCTAATACTTGCATAGATAATATGTTTTATTGCCTTGATATAATTTGATTTGATTCTTTTAATCTCAATATAGTCCTCTGAGTTACAGTTCAGAGTGCTTGGCTGAATAATTATTTTTCCTTAGCTGACATCCTTAATGCACTTGGGACTTAGCTGTTTCCTACCTTGCTTTGGGCTGAGATGTCTAAACTTTATGAAGCCTACTGCTTTAACTCTTGCAAAGTTCCTTTGCAGCTAATAAGACTTGGCCTATTTTTAAATATTAGAAATTAAACAACTGGGAAATACTACATATATCAACTTTGCTATAGAAAAATTGTTTAAAAAACCCCACAAAACCAAACAAAACTCACAAAGAAGCTATTTTGGATTTTTTTTTCCTGTTAAACCAAATGAGTTAATTTCTATTAATATAACAATAACTTAGTTGTGAAACTGCATATGAAGTATGGTGAGAAATAGTCTTGAGAAAGGGAGGAATCCCAGATCAGATTTCTCAAAAGAGCCTGAGTTTCGAACATTTTCTAAACCAGACTTCAACAAGCTTGACAGTAAGGTGACAGAGACTCATGATGAAATTTGGAAGACGTAATACTTGGTTTCATCTTGATAGCACTCTTGGCGGTAGGTTTATGAGATAGCGAAAGTCTGTTTTCTATAAGTTCTTACATAAGGGTTCAAAGTCTGTGAATGACTACATCAATGTGTCCCTATGACCTAAGAAATCACTTCTTTTGCTTCTGTTTGTGGTGTGGAGTGGTTTTGGATTGCATACTGCAGGTGCAACTGAGCTGAGAGATGCTGTCCAGCTGCAGACAGCCAATCCATGGGAACAGCCCAAAGCCAGTCAGAAGTAAAAACAAAGCAAAAAAACGCTCTTGAAATGCAACTACAGGAATGTCAGCTTCTCAGATCCAACAGTAATAAAAATACTTCTTAAATACTCCACAGAGTGTAGTGTTACACATCAGTTTGCAATAAGTACCCTTGTGCCGTCAGTGATCCCAAATCTTCATCAGTGCTGTTGGCTGCTGTGTGGACACAGGGTTTTGTCCTTGTCTGTGCTTGGCTAACTTGGCTGAGTTTTCATTTGCTTTCTCTTGTCCATCTGGGGAACAGGAAAGAGAAAATGCTAGAAGAAAGGGTGGGGGAACTTTTTACCCAAGAGAGGCCATCAACTTCTGAATTTTACTTGGGTCCAACCACTCTTTTGTAGCATGCTTAGAGGGTCTCACAAAGCGCCTCCTAGGAAGAATGGATGGTAGGCAAAAGGTAGGCTTTGCAAAATAAAACGAGCATCAGCAATTTCAAGTAGCATTATTTGTGTTTTTAAAGCTGTCCTTTTCAATGATTCTATTTACACTATGGTAAAGCAGGCAAGGGACTTTTATTTTAAATCATGATGATTTTTAATTTTGGTAAAATTATGTTTTTATATTTTAACAATAATTAGAAATTAAACCCTTTGGCCCTGTTGAATTCTTTCTCCTTTTTCCTAATACAAAATTTTCATAACATGATTTATTAAAACTAAAATATAATTGTCCTCTGAGAAGCCTTCTTCTGTGCTATAAGCAAACTATACCTAGAATATTCTTAAAAAGCCAAATGTATTATTTAATAGAAGTTCATCTCTCTCCTTCCAGGACAGAAAAAAACCAATATATTAATATGTAAAATCATGCAGTTATAATTTATACAGTAGTATTATTTCAGTATCTTGCAAAATTATTTTTCCATACTAAGGAGCAGAGAATAGCCCTCAACTCAAGCTTCAATGCACACAAAGGTGTGTGACGACAGAAGGATCTCTCAAACCACCATGACATGGCAACATTTCTGTCATTGTCTGCTAGATTATAAAGGGCCGATTCAATTCAACAGGGGAGTAAGGCTCGCAGGTCTGGTGGAAGTGTAACTAATACAGACTGTGCTGAGGAGCTACCATGCATTGCTAATGAGAGACATGCAGTCAGGAAGTCGTACGCAACACTCGCAAAGCTCCTGGAGCTGTATGTAGCTACCAAGCTTGATGTCTCCTGCTCCCTTCCTCTTTTGCATTACATTATTTTGAGTAATGAGTCCAATTATCTAACCTCTAAAGGATTTCAAAACACTGTAGAAATACATAGTTGTAAGATGCCATATAATCAAAGCCATTAATTTTGATAAATTCCCTTTTTCTAACTTAAACTGAAATGAACATTGTAGGAAAGCTCAGTTTAATGATACCGTGGAGTATATTCTTGCTTCATTCACTGCTGTCCACTTTGCAAGGTAAGAATTTTATTCCATTTTTTTTGTAGTAATACTAATTTTTACAAAAATTTTTCTAAATATTTTAATATTACAGCTAGTTCTATTTCTATCATATTTTTTTAACCTTGCTGGCATTTGTAAAGGCAGTTTAAACAAGTATATATTACCATTCTCTTTCACAGGTGTAGAAACTAAAATATAAATATTTTTTAAGAGTAGTTTTTTATGTCTGAATTTGTTAGAATACAATTATTTATGAACAAAATCTAACTTTCTTACCTTTATTGCTACTATTGTCAGATGAGTAGCATTTAATGATTTTCAGTGAGGTAAGATTTTGTTTGAACTGAATGCACCTGCAGATTGTTTAAACATTTTTAGACTTCTAGGGTAAATAATTGCTCTTCTAATTATAGAAATTATTTTATTTTCTATATAATGCAACTGGACCCTATAGATAGTTTCCTTAGTTTCCTTGCTACAATTATAAAGATTTCTAATGTAATATAAAAAGTTTTTTTGTGATTTTGCTTGGTTTTGTTTATTTGCTGGCTTGTTTTAAGCATGGACTCATTTAAAATTATTTACAATTGAGTCTTACAAACAACAGTCGGAAAGGTATTATAACCCCGGAGGTTTGATTCTGGAAAGCTCTGAGTACGTGTTCTATTTTACCTGTTTACCTGTTCTATTTTTTTGTTCTAAGCCCCTAAAGAACTATGAACTCTTTTCACTTCTTCATGGTAGCATGTACCAGAATTACAACCATGAAAACCTGCAGGAGAAGACTGTATGAGAGAATCAAATGCTTAGGAAGGAGTGCATATAGTGGTACATTCCTTGGATGCAGAGTTTGTACAAAGTTGCCCTGGAAAACTTGGGATTGTTAAACCCTAAAATTCAATAATGTTGTTTTAAACTTGATATTGCTTGCCAAGGGCAGAGTGATGCTGTAGAAAAAAAATGTTTACCTTCATGATTTTTTAATCTACAGGATCTTATTGCAAGCTTTCTGTTTTGAGAAGAACTTCGAGGTAAGTTTTTATTCCTTATTTGTCAAGTCCCACAAACATAATAATAATGAGCAAGTACAATGCAGTGCAAGTTAGAAAGTAAAATATAGACTTGAATTCAATGTGTAAAATGTCATCTACATGTAGGTTGGATGTAGAACACACTTTCAGAATGTTTACAACTCATTTCTAAGTATTTATGCAATGGGTATGGGTCCTCTGTTTGAAAAATGGAGGTCCTTATGAAAAATGATGCTTCTATGGTCTTGAGAAAGCTTAGAGGAATAATGGAATGAAAACAGCATGAGATCATGATTTCACAACTGGAAAAATACATTAAATGAGTATCCATCTACAGTTTTAACTACATAATAAAATCCTAGCTGCTATTTGAAGCACAGAGAAGTAAGTGCTATACAGCCTTAAAATAAACATTTTCAATACAAATTTTCACATAGAAGCTGAAATCCAAACAAAACCCAAACTAGGCAATGTTCCTGATCCCATTGAATTAAATGGGATCTATGCCATCAATTTCAATGAAGGCATCAAGTTGGATGTAGCTTTGTGTGTCTCATGACTTCTAATACATCCAGGGGACACACAGGCACGTCAAATGATATGCCATCATGGAGTGTTGATAGAACTAAGTGTGTTTTATAGTTTGATGCCCTTGCTTCTAAACTTAATCACAAATTAAAGTCGGTTCCAGCTGGAGAGTCATCTCTTGCTATCAAAAGTACCATCAGAGCATATTCAAGCAACACTCTGGGGAATTTGTAGCCACTGACATGCGGCATGAAGTAAATATGAAGCTGGTTTACAATTTTGTATCCTGTTGTGTAAGTCTGTTTTGCCTATTTATGTCTCCCCAATGCTCTAGGTACCTCCCTGTGCAAGCAGAGATTGGAGTGCTGTCCAATTTTGTAAAATGAGACACGGACAAAACAAAAAAAAGAAAAAGGAGAAAAGAATCACCTTTTTAAATGTTAACCCAAGAAAGACCTCTTTGATAAAGTGATAGTAATCAGAGAGAAACACTTCTCTCTGGGGACTTGCTTATTCAGGTTGCTCCAGGGACCTTTGATAATACAAGATCCTTTTTGTTTTCTTCCAGAAATGAGTCTAATGCAACTCGACAGAAAAGAGATCTTGTAACAGCCGAGGTAGGTTATACCTCCAAAAGCAGGAGGGTGGGGAAACCCTCCTCCCTTTTCTGCTCTGGGCCTTTGCCATCCTTACAAATGACCCTTTGTGGGAAGATGGGCTGCAGTAACAGGAGGACAGTGAGGAGGAGCAGCTACTCCCCACCTGCTTACCGTGCCTGAGCCGTGGCCTAATGCCTTCATTCTCCCTCAGCAAAGCACCCGGTGAGCGACCTGCTCTGCCGAGCCGACTGACACACACCACAGAAATAAACCCGGGACATCTCTGTCTTTTGTGGGGGTGAACAGGATGTGGAAACTGTTTGTGTTTGTGAGAGGCACAATGGCGGCACCACTGGCAAGGCTCTCTCCTGGACATGGAGCCCTGGCGGCTCCAGCCCAGCCCTGGTTCCCATCGCCCTGACCCCACGCTGCCTCAGTGCTGCATCCCGGCAATGTTGTGCTGAAATTCAATCCTAAATAGAGGAATCTTGTTCCCCCACTTGTACACACTTGGGCTATGGAGCCCAGCCAAGGGTTATGACCCCTTTGAAAGGGGTAGGCAGGAAGCCAGAGGCAGTCCCGCCTCGGGGTGTTTCAGGGAGCCTGCAGCCGAAGCAGGGGTGATTTTCTCCAAGGCCTGTGGGGTCTGTGTGCCGCTACCGAGTCAGAAGGCAGCTGGTGGGAAGCACTGCACTAAGGGGAATCAAGCCTGTGAGAGAAGCAGGACTGGAGGTGTTCTTGGAGGGCCCTCAGCAGGGAAGTGCTGTTGCAACAAGGACACTCTGCGAAATGACACAAAGGCCAAAAGCAGCTTTTCTGAGGCGAGTGACTTGGAGTCGCTATCAGAAAAAATGGAAATGGATCTTGTTGCGCAGGGAGGGAAGGGACCCTCTGCAGCTACCATGGGCACCAGGAATAATTTTCGTGCAGGGAGCCTTCCAAGTGGTGATTCAATGAAATCTATTTCAGGTTGATTTTAAGCAGATTGTACTACTTGGAAGCATCCCACAGCATATTTCCATTTGAAAAAAGGGAGGTTTATGTGTCATTGTAAGACGTATTGGCAAGACTAACCCTAAAATGTTCCTTGCACACTGTTGTTAACTTTGGGATCAATCAGTTCCAACTCGAGATGTGGAGAATGAGTGGAGTCAGGAGGGAAGAAAGAAATTAGCGTACAAACAAAGACTAAAAAAGTTTCTTCACTTAGTTGAGCAGGTGAAGGCTGGCACTTAAGTCTGTGGGGGCTGGAGAAAGGTAACTGCTTTTTCATAGAACATCAGATAAGAAATAAATAAAAAACAGAGGGAAGAAGAGCTATTTAAGCAAAAAGGACCAGATTTATAAAGGAAGGGATTTAAACTGGCCGTGAATAAATGTAAGCGGGAAATATTTAAGTACTCTGCACTTCATCCTGGTAAACTTTCCAGTCAGACTAGTGGGGGAAAAAGCCCCAGAGTACTTTCAGTCTGGAATGGGATCAGTTCTTGGAAGGGAAAATGTGATGTAACAAGCTTTAGTGTTGAGAATGCTGGGCCAGATGCAGGGCTTCCTCATAGTGTGAGGCTCCCTGTTCCTAAATAGGAAGATCTCCTAGAAAAGAGATCAGCTTTCTCTTTTGTTTGGGATGAACCAAAATGCAATTCTGAAGGATGTCAAGGCGAACACAAAATCCATTGCAGCTAGACTGGCCATAGTGGGATGATCAGGGTGCAGCACAGAGCATGCGTCAGGGGAGCAGAAGCAATAGAAAGAGTTCTTCAACTATGAAGAGTATGGTTATTTGAGTGAAATATAAATGCAAAACTTCCCATGTGGAACCTTGGTGATTTACTGGGACTGGAGGGCATGGATGAGAAGCCAGTAGTGATCTCACATAGTAGATGTATCTGTCCCATCTCCTCAAAAGCCGCCGTGCTTCTCCTTCCCAGGCACAATCCCTCCAGCCGCACCCATGACTGTGCCATGCACTGGCTGAGATGCAAATTACTCTTCTGTATTACAAGTCCCAACCCAGTGTCTGAGTGCAAAGCCTCAGGCTTTTATCAATTAATTTGTAAACCACAAACACCCTAATTTTGCTCTTATGTTTCTCTGACAGGTTCAAGCTGCCTCTCGGTTGCACCATCATGGGGCCCTGATGCGAAGTCCACCAGGAGGTCAGTGCTGTGCTCCTCACCTGCAGGAGGAGAGAGCCCTGAAAATGCTGCCGTCCTCCCCTGTGTTGCCATGGGCTGTGGAAGCCCTCTTCTTCATGTCCCTACAAAACTCTGTCCTGTCTCATTTTCTCATTTTATCCATGTTAAATATGGAAAAAGAAATCTGTTAAAATTGTGCTTTCAAAATAAGGCCTTACCACCAAATCTGAACAGCTAATGAAACCAATCTTTTGAGATTTTGTTTTTTTTTTTTTTTAATTTTAGCTTGATTACAAATTTTAATTTCTGCCACTTTTTTTCTGGTCTTGTCAGAGGATGGAAGTCTGTCAGAGAGGTTTATAACTGGTTATGCAAAGAGAAAGGAATACTCAAGTAATGAGCATGAAGCTTCTCCTGTAGGAATTTAGGAACTGGACAAATATATAAAGCAGGCTCAAGTTACAGAAATTGTTTACAGAAAAGTTCACTGTATGCAACTTCAGTTGGAATTTTGCTATCCTTCTTTGAAAATGCCTGGGCAGGTGCCTTCTTTTGCAGTTTTCTATGTAAATGAATATATGAAATTTTACAGCTCAAAATTCTAAGAACAACAAAGTATTTCCCAATTAGTGCTGTTATAGGAACAATAGTTTTCACTTTGTTGGTATTTTCAGAGTATCTATGTATATTTGGAAAGCAGTTCTTAAATGGAAAACATTCAAAGCTAAGCATGGAAAGGAATTTTCACAATGATGGATGATATTCCTAACCACTGGTAGCTTCTGTGTACCTTTAGAGTAAAGGTCCCATTTTTTTCCGATTTAATATCACTAGCAGCTTTGCTGTGCCTCAATGGGAGTGGAAGGGCCTGTTTATTTCATTTACTTCCTGCCTTTTGCGATGCTTTTTAAATTTCCATCAGAAACATTGGAAGATTTTGTATGTACGTAGAGTCTTAATCCTACTCCAAGAAAGCAAGCAACCATCTGTAATAGCTGGTGAAGTTTTGCTTTGGGACTAGCTTTCTTTTCCACTTTTGGGGAATAATGATTTAGACCTAACTCAATGAATGATTAGTAAAGGACAAGGAGGTCTTAGCTTTCAAACAGACTATAAAACCATTTAATGTAACTTCTTTTGGAAAAAATTACTAATTATAACACAAAACAAGCCATTGCCATGGAATCTAAAGTCTCTGACTCCAGTCACCTCTGAAGTAGAAATAACCTTTCAGCTGACTTTTTTTTAGCATGTGGGGAAGGTTGTTTAAGACTGGTTTTGACTCTAAAATATATATTCTGGACTGTTCATAAACTGAATGTACCATTTGCAGTAATGTTTAGGAGGGAGAAGCTTAATATATGTATAAATTATGCTGAATTTAGTGAATTAGAATGATCTGTGTCCTGTATATTTTGAGATCAGCAGGACTGGGATTTGATTTCTTTACATGGGAACTTGACCTTTTGTTTGCTTGGAGGAGGTTGACCTTTTGTTCCTTTGTTAGTTTATGAGTCTCAAACCAAATGAGAACCTTGCTTCTCTTTTAACCAAGGAACACGAAGGATAAAATTAAGCATATGTTAAAAAATGGAGATAGCTGTTGGTTAATTTTCTCAGCTAGTATAGCGGCTCGCGATTTAGCAATAAAAGGATTTAGCTGGAATCTCTCAGCCTGTTTGCAAAATACTGTCTCTACTAAAAGGCTGGAATGCTTACTTACAGGCTCATGTCCCCAGGAGTGCCTTAATGGAGCAGCCTGCACAGAGGCAGGTGACTGTGACTGTCAGTTATTTCAGGCTCAAGGAGGCAGGTGCCAAATTGGTAAGTTTTTTGGGTCAAAATAGTTTAGTGTCAGCTTTCAGGAAGATTTATGATACAGATTTTGAAAAATATACTGATACCAGCATATTTTTGATTATTCTGTAGCAGGCCTCTCTCATTTGGCCAGTAGCTAGGAAGATTAAAATTATAAGCATTAGGGACATATAGAAAGCAACATCAGAAATGCCTACATTCCAGCATTTGGGCTGTAATGATATATAGATACCATAACAGATAGACCATTGTCTAGTATATCAGTAACCAGACAGCTTTTTTTATAGTTAGCTGAATAACCAAAAAACCACTGCATTTCTTAATTTCTTTTAACAAGGAGTGGCTTATTGCAAATTAAATTACCCACTATTTAAACACATTGGTTTCTGTAATCTGCTGTTTGTAGGAATCAACAATTGTTTTCCAGGATGTGCAGAATATCTAAATCCCTTGCCTCTACTTGTAATTAAAATGTCTCCACTGAAGCAAATAAAAAACCTAATGATGATTTCACATGGCTAAAACTGCATATTTAAGATTAAAAAAGAGTGCTGACTTTATTTAAAGTTGACGACATAAGTTTATCTTTTGTACTTGCTAATTTTTGATGACCATGCTTTGTAAACTCGGTGTGTTCTCTTCAGTACCTAACACTGGTAAGGACAGAGATGGGATTTGCAAATCGTGGGGACAGTATAATTTTGAAACTTTTGATGGCATCTACTACTACTTCCCAGGAAATTGCTCCTATATATTTGCAAAAGACTGCAGTACTCTGGAACCCCAGTATACTGTTTGGGTAAGTATGTAAACATGCCCTAGAAATAAGTATGTAAGTAAATATAAAACAAATAAGTAAAATAAGTAGAGAGACAATAATTGTACCAAACTGGGCATTAATTACTTAAATATAAAACTGTGGAAATGTGGAAAACTTCTGGAAAAGCCTAAACCTACATGCAGTAACTCAAAATACTGATGAAATTATAATCAAAAGAGTCAGCATATTAAAAATAGTACTTTTTACTCCCCGATCCTTAATGGGATTTCTGCTCTCTCCCTTCTGGGACCAAAAGTGGGTCTTAAACCAGACCCCAGAAACTTCAATAGACTTCAGCTGTCAGGCTGTAAAAACATTGAGTTGCTGAGTAAAGTGCAGACAGCTATCACTCGCCTAATAGTGAGGAACACGGCCCTAATTCACAGCTATTGGCACGCTATAAGGATCTGCCTCCCTGGCCAATGGGATTTGCTCCCTGTCTTGTCCCCTCCAGGGATTTTCATTCTAATTTTGGATTGCCTCTACGTCATGCAGATAAGATTAACAGCTCAAAAGCTTCATCTTGACCTATGTATGGAAAGCTCTCTTTTTAGTAATTTCTTCCAATTGCTGACTGTCCATGGTTAATGACTGTGGGTCGGGGAGAGTTCAAACCTATACCCTCTTAGAAGATAGCTGCCCTATTTTTCAGGCTAGTGGTTACTGTGGGGAGAGGATACAATGTCTTTATATTACCTTATTCACAATGGTTGGGATTGGTGCTAATTGGGCAGGGAAGAAGGGACAAGAGAGGTCCTAATTTTGAGCCCGTGGGCATAGAGTGGTCAAAGGCATAAGGGCAGATCTAGATGCTGATTTCTACTCTGAGGACTGTTCTTAATTATAAACAGATGACCTGTTCTTCCCTCAGATAACAGCACTTAGTGAAGATAAATCTACCATTAAAACTGGCATTTCTACCTGCTTAAGTTACAGAGAGACCCTGTTACACTCGCCTTTCACAATTTCATTTTAATTATTTGGGTTCTGTATGCAGCTGCGACCCCTTGAAAGTTTTCAGAAAGTGCTGTAGTGAAGTCCAAGATTATATTAAAATCTGGAATCAATATGCCAGTGTATTCCAGTGGCTCTGGAAAGAGAGAAGGTTCTATTCAATTGCTGGAACTAATGTAATGTTTTACTAAAAACTGAAAATGTTTACTCAGCATAGTCATAAGTAATGTGAGACTGTAGACTGACTGGGCAATGGAGAGAAAAAATCCGTGCCAAATCCTAACATTATGGTCCTTCTGGCTTTAATAATCCGCCCCTCAAGAGAAGAACACATAAGAATTATTTTGATTTTCCTTTATTGTTTTTCTGTCTTGGGACTGGTTTACATAGAAGCCATCTGCCAGGGCTAATAACTTTTATGTCGTCTTTAATATGATTATCTTTATACATGTAAAAATTCCTAATGCTTTTCCTGGTTTAGTTTATTTCACCCAAAGAAACAGTAACTGGTTTTTACTTCCAAGTTTAGTGTCAGTCAAGGAAGATTCATTCAAGTATTCATGAGCACTATATGTGTTTACTCACAGATATTTTCTTCAAAACAGTTACATTTACAGCCTTCATAACTATGTTTATAAAATGTTCCCAATTACAATTTTATTTAGCTTCACAGCACTGCAATTACAGTGCATTCACAGCATTACATTAAATGTTTCACAGCCTAACAGTAAACTGGTAATGGAATTCCCATCCTTCCCAGAGAATGACGACACACACAGTAACAGAAGTCATATTTGAGCTATATAAACTCTGTCTATATTTTAATCTGGGTAATGGTAGGCATCTAAGATTCAAAACACATTCGCTCTTCAGTGATGTCTAAAATGAGCTCATAGGCTTTTGAAGCACTATAGGACATCCTACAGGTTTGGGTGGCTCATTCCCACTGAGATTAATGAAAACTGTGTAAGTTTTGCTCAAGCACAAACCCGCAGTTTTCAAGTCCTGAGAGTACTGTATTCAAGCAAGGTAAGTTGATATGTGACTAAACCAATCCCCTGGCTCATTATGCTGTAGAGAAGCACACTTCAGCAAAGTCTGCCCTTCTCCATTAGTAGTGCTGGAAAGCCAGTGCAAAATGGATTTTAACAGATCCATGTAATTTAGATGCCTGCTGTAATCCGTGGGAGCACTTCAAAATCTCAAGAAATCCTGAGTGGTTCCAGAGTGCATGCTGCAGTTAAGCTAGTACCAGTCTCAGCTGGCAGGGAGAGCGCTGCTATTACACTGAGGTTCTGTATTGGTTTGTAATCCTGTTTTATAGATCAGATCTCTAGAAACAGAGAAATAGGGGTGTTTTTTCAGTGCAAGTAACAAGCTCCTGCTTTGGCCTCTATAAGCTAGCTCACTAGTATTTAGACCACTGGCCTGTGATGACATGCACTATTAAACTGTTGCTGTATTTCTCAGAAGTATTGTGTAGTGTGAACTTTGAGTTTTGCATATCTTTGTCATTGTGCCTTTGTAATATTCTAGGTATTTATTTGTAAACCTCTTTCAGTAACTAGAGCATAAAAAATTTAAATATAATAAATGAATTTAATAAAAATGGTGCAAAATTATTGAGGGCAAGCATTTATTCTTATTTTGTGTTTATTTTTCCCCTCAAAGGTTCATAACAGTCCTCACTGTTACGGCTCAGTATATACTTGTCATAGGTCCATCAGCTTGTTTTTTTCAAACCAAGAAGAAATAATGATTTCAGGACATGAAGTAAGAAAAAATGGAATCAGGTAAGTGTTCTAATGGTGAGTTTTAATATTTTATTGCAAAAAAATAATGTGGAGTTTGGGAAATGGATGCTTCTTTCACAATGCAGATAAACCAGTTTGTTCTGTGCCTCTGTTGATCCCTTGCTGAATTTGGGCTGATAGAGCTCTAGTGTGAGCAGCTGTAACAGTACTGATGTAATACCTGAGTGGGGATAGAATACGCTCCCTGCATTTACTGCGTTCAGTTTCTCAGCTGAAACCTAACAATCATTCACTCTTGCTTTTTACAAAGTTTGTGTCAGGCAGTCCCAGCTAATCCCTGGTGTATCCTGACAGCATTGTGACAAGGCTCTCATTATTTATTATTGGTAACTATAACTAATATAAGACATGATCTTCTTTTAGATGAGTCTGAATTGGTTAAAACAAATATCTTGAGCCCCTTTGGGGCAAAAACTCTACAAAATATCTCTGAGGTACACCAAACCTCCAAATTTAGCTTTCTTTTTGTAAGTAAAAAGATGTGCCCAAGACTATCATAAGTATATTTTACTGGTTGATAAAGTACAGAAATTTTAAGAAAGTTGTTGAGGTGCTTTTGCCATCCCCTTTGTAGTGCCTTTAGTATCTGAGAATGGTCACTATGGTGATACTGTTCAACCCAACAGAAGCAACTTTGGAAGACCAGGAATAGATTTGTGCTTATTATTGTCCAGTGGTCTTTCACCAGAGGAAGAGCTACAACTTTTTTGTCAGTGGTATTTTCTGTACTGCAAGTTCCTCCATTTGCAGATGTCTAAGCCAGTGGTGACCCAGTGCTCAGAAGGGCTGCTGGTGGGCATAGCACCATATAGCTCCTTGCACAGTAGAGCACGCTAGTGAACTCAAGTATTCCTCAATGTAGTGTGCCAGGCTTTGAAAGTAAAGATGAATTATTCTTTCAAGCCTAAAATTTGTACAACCGATAGGTGTATACAACAGAAAGCACTAATTTTTGATGGCTGATCAAATTTTTTTTAAAAAAATTATT
Organism: Poecile atricapillus; assembly: GCF_030490865.1. Classification (NCBI taxonomy): domain Eukaryota; kingdom Metazoa; phylum Chordata; class Aves; order Passeriformes; family Paridae; genus Poecile; species Poecile atricapillus. The sequence goes on along the minus strand of NC_081289.1, from coordinate 37,226,474 downwards.
TACTTACAGAGAAGTAAACATAAGATAGTAAAAACATGGTGAAGAATTGAACGGAGTGACGGTGTACACCCAGGAAAGAGAGTTTTTTGAGTTAGAAGGTGATGTGGTATTTTTCTAGCATGAACCTCATCTCATCTCATCTGAGATATTTGATGTAGACTATATTTTTCCAGATTGATATTGCCTCAGACAGTTGGAAATGCTTTCATTGAGAGACTGGCTGACTATATTCTGGTGAAGACTACCTTTGGATTTTCTCTTGCTTGGGATGGAAACTCTGGTATTTATATTAAGCTGACAGAAGATCATAAGGGAAAACCTTGTGGCCTTTGTGGAAATTTTAATGGCAATAAATATGATGACCTGATACTTCAAAATAGTAAGTAAATAGCTTATCCTTTGTGTAAACAGTTTCCATGTTCATTTAAAATACAGTGCTGTATAAATATAATGCTGGAAAAAGGCAGTCCTGAATCAGTTATTTCAGTAAAATAGTGTATCTGCTCTACTTTTACTTCTCTTCTTCATTAAAGATGCAAAAGGAAAAGGTCCTAGTTCAAGAAAGTATTTATATGTGCATTTAAGCGTCTTGCTCAGCAAAGCACTTGGGGTATGTTTATCCTAGCTGATGAAAATGCCTTCAAACAATAAATACATAAACAAATATTTATGGTTTTCTCTGTGTTTAAAGATGGAGGGAAGAGCAACATCTTGAGTCATTCTTTTATAGCAGCATCATAATAATCCTAGTTGAAATAAGTAAATTTCCAAGCTGTTTCCTGGGAGTTCCTTGTATCTCCTTAGTGGTCAGGTGGACTATGGGCTTCTGACTACCCTCTGGGATGAGGAGCTGCTTTGTGCTGTGTCTGAGGCAGAGATAAATTTTTAAACTTGTATTCTCTAACCTAGGTAGGGAGTACTTCATGGGGACTTTTGTCCTACTTGCAACTAATGTGAATAAAAAAAGAACAACAACAAAAAAAAAGAACAAGAACAAGCTTGAAAATTTGAGGATTTTTCTCACTCTCTTATACAAACAAAATTAGATTATCTTACTGTTACCATTAACTGCTGAGAGAATGTAGTCCCATGGCTCTGCATATTCTTAAATCACAAAAGGTATCCCACAGTAACTTTTTCCCTGTTTTCTATGGTTGGTAGTGGAGCTTTTAAACTTTCTTAGGGAAGGAATGCTCACTATACGTATCTTTACAGAGTCCTTAAAAATCTGCTGGAGTATAAGTTTTTTATATCTTTTTGCCATAAGAGCAGTAAGTTTTGTGCAGTGACTTCTGCACACTAGAGTACAGTGTGCTTAATAACTAGTTTAGTCTGCTGATGTGTAATAATAGAGAAAAGTAGTATTTGGAGGAAATAATGAATTCATGTGATCTTTCAAATTCAGTAATCTCAGTATCTTTTGATGCATTATCTGTTATAAAAGATTTCCAGCTCATACCTGTCTTCATTTTTGGAGCTAAATTTTTTCACCATGATAATTTCATCTAGCATTTTTCTTTATCAGAAATGATAGCATTATTGCAGTTTACAACTGAGAGAGAAATGAATCACTTTAATATTGAACCAGCTGTATAAATGGTGCCTTGACTCTGAAAATTCAAAGCATGAAATTCTGAGATCTTCACAAGAACAGATTGCTAATTCAGATCCCTACCAAGCTGCAACATTTTTCTAAGAATTTCTAAATCTTATCAATCATTTGATATAATGATTTCTCTCTCCCAGCTAAACTACTTCCCTGAGTAGTGTAAAGGTAGCTCTTATATCTATCCTGAGTCTTCTTGTGTCCAAATGCTCATTATTTGTAATGACTAAATAAATAAGCTGCTGAGAGGCATATCATATTCCATTACAGTTAAAAAAACCCCTCATTTTCTGTTTCCTTATCTTCACCTTTAATGTCATCTTTGTATTGCTTTAATATGCAAGACTGTATCTGTGTATAGAACTGTGTGTTTCAAGGACAAAGATTTTATTTTGTGGTATTTTTTAAAGACTTAGTTTTTTTTTTTAAGCCATGTAAAAAAGTACATAAAGTATTTTTAATGTTTTAATAGAAGAAGAGTTATATCGACAGGTTCACCTCCAGATCAAACCCCAGCCTTTTATGTTTGGGAATGGTTTTCTGCAGAAAGAACTACTCTGTCAGAGAGGAAGAAACATTTTAAGTCTCCCTCACTTATAAGTAAAACAGACTGAAGGTTAGAAGTTTATAGGAATTTATTTGTGGAGATCCAAGTATATATATCTCATTAGTGTGCTTTGTGGCTTTCCACATTGCAGTGTCCAACTTTGTACCTCTTGTGCTAGAAGTTAGATTAAGTTTTCTATAGTACAGCTCTGTGAAAAGGAAAAACCCTCTAGATGATTTCATTTCAATATCTTGTCTCCTAGTTGTGTGTAGATATAGATAACCATAGCATAGCATAGACAATTAATGTCTGATTCTTCAAAGTGGAGGCATTATACCCTTTTAAAACTAATTAAGAATGCAGAGGAAATGTAAAATTTAGTTCTTGCTGCTGGTATATGGGAATTTTGTGTCTGTTTTTTTTACTGCCAACCTTCTTGTATGTTTGTGTATCTAAGCCTGTTGCCATGACTTCCGGTCATGCATCTTGTTCATTAATTCTCCCATGTCCATGCTGTGAGGAGAGCTGGGCATCTTATGAGTGTGTGTTGTAGGGCTCTCCACAATAAGGGAAAAGGAGGGAGATAATAACACTAACTGACCTTTGTGAAACATGATGAAAGACTTCAATTGCTTCAAAGAAATATATTATTTCTTAAGTATTCAATGCCTTACACTTGTCATTATTTGTATATTTGTTATGAAATTATCAGCTATTGCACTTAAAATAACCCAAGCCAGCACCTTGTCATGTTTTTTCAATATTTTTATTTAAGTGTAGTGTAAAATACAACCTGAAATAAAAAAGAAAGTTATTATTTTTCTTTATGACTCGTATTGTGAAATGCTGTCTTATGTTTTTGTGCTGAGAATTTTTTAATTGTTGCTCTCCCAATGTTTTTATGCAGTAGGTGAATATACAGAAGACATTGCTGAATTTGCAAATAGCTGGGCTGTGCAAGCCTCAGATGATATAACTTGTGTCCCTACTGCCTCAGATTTTTCCAGTCCTTGCTCAGCCAATGCAGAATCCACTGAGGTATTTATATTTTATGTATATACATAGATACATGCATATGTATGCATCTATTTTCTTAATCTTCCCTGCTACTGCTGGTACAAGAATCTAACAATATACACAGTGTTGAAAAAGCCTTGAATGCATTGAGGCTTTGGGAAAGATTCAGATTAGGGCTGTTGCTAGGGAGTGCCTGAAGTTCTTCATATGTTTAGCTTAAAAGTACAAAGGCTCAGATTGGATGTGCCAAGTGGCACCAGTCTGCTGGCATAGCTCTTCATTACTGCATTAAACTTGGGCTTAGTTTCCAGTTCTGGCATCTTACACCTCATTATTTTAGTGACTGTGAAATACTGCAGAAATAGTTGCAGGTCAGCTACTGCATTGACACAAAATGCTTTTCTTGGTCATTTCACACTTTTTCATCCCAGGTGGTTTAGGACCAGCATGCAGTCAAGCAGGCCAAGGTATAAAGGACAAATTTTAGGAAGAATAATAAAAGAGATATAATAGTAAATTGAGACAGCACCATGCTCAAATTTTAATGGGGATATAAAGGACCTTAGATTGGGGGAGCAAAGCTAAAGAGAATGATGCCTGTTCAGAAAGTATTGGCTAACTTCCATTTACCGATTCTCCTTAATGCACAGGACATATTCTTCAAGTGCCAAATATTCCTACAGTTTCCTTTTCTCAGCTGTCATGAGAGTATAGATCCGTATTCTTATATTTCAAGCTGTATGAATGATCTTTGCAGGTAAAGTACTGGAATTCTTGTGTATTTAATCTTGACACATGAAATGAATGCTCAGTCTTTTGTGTGGGACCAGAATGAAAGAACACTGAGGGAAGTTGGGAAGAACCAAGTCCAAAATGAAAGAGACGGGGTTTCTCAGGGGGTGATTTGTGTGTGAACAAAGGGCACAGAACCAGTCTGACAAGGGATATTTTGATTGCTAAAGGCTTACATAGATTCAAGGAAACACGAGACAGATACGTGGAAGGTAAATTCATGGAGCATCACTCATGACATAAGATGAGCTGCTAGTCACAAAAAACCCATGAAACTTGTATCTGGAGGCCCTGAAGCAGAACTACACAGAGATGATACTAGGAAGAAATCTCAACAATACTGGAGGAGCTGGGCCAGTTGTCAGACAGCTGGACTGTTTTTTTATGAGTAACCACTATCATTCAAATTAGTAGAATTTTTACAAAATGGTGCCATTTATTTTAATTCAGAGCTGCCAAAAGAAATTCAGCTCATTTGCTTTGGTGGGAGTCACACCCCCTCAGATGCTGGCACTGTAGGCAACCTGGAATTTTTCCCTGAGCTCTCCAGACTCCTGATTAGTTCCTGTCATTCAAGTTAAACTTACACTGCAGTAATTGAAGAGATAATTGGGCAATGTACCATTTTCTTTTTAGTAAGGTTTTCAAATGAAGAAGTAATTGTCAGAAATAAGAGGATTTTTTGCAGAGTATATAATTCTCAGAGTATCACCAGTTTAATCAAAAATACACAGAAAGGATCACAAGACTAAACATAAGGATCACTCAGTATAATCCATTACTACTTTTTAGTTTAATTTCTGATGAATGTTTAGTTTTCTGATTTACCATAGAGTCAAGATGGAAGAATTTGTGTTTGTAGGCAAACATTGATGTTGCTCAGAAAAGAGATGAGTTGCCTCTGTATCGTCTCTGTGTAACTCAGGAATTTACTGTGACTTTTGAAGAATGATGAAAACTAGTTTTTTCAAGTAAGGTATTGAATCAGTGCTGGGGTGTTAAGGAGTGTTGGATTTTTTGTGAACAATCTGATGTGTGTTCATGTGAATTTTGTGAATGTTAAAAACCTTGAAGTATGTGTGTCTAGGAATTTAATTAATTTAGGCTTATTTTGTTTATAAAAGAGACCTCTCTTCTTGTGGCTTAGTGTCAGTTTATGAAGGCTTTTTGTGTGGCCATAGTATAGGCCAAGTATTCTTCCTATTAAGACCCATTTAATTGGATTAGATAAAGAGAGTGGGAGAGACTGATCACTGTAACAGAGTATAGTGGTGTTTGATTTTATAATAGATGTGTTGAAAGCAGAACACAGACATAATATAACATATTCTTAAGACAATTAATTTTAGAAGCATGATCTTGTGTGTTGAGAGGCAAACTCAGTTGATCTGTCATAAACATGCTTATAATAGAAATGTCATGTTTATGTGTAGTTTATTTTGGCATTAAATCTTCCACAGCGAATGTTGCAAGTTCAACTTTCACCGAAAGTTTGGTGGTATTTCATCACATGTGACTTACATCTGGATGAAATTTGAACTTGCCTAAACATTAATGAATATCTTTTTACTTGATTCTGGCAAAAATGCACTACACAGTCCTGTATAGACTAAGGCAGAAATATTGTCTCTGCTCAAGGCTGTGCTGTAAATCCCTGAGGCTGTCCACAGTATTCAGTGGATAATACTTCTGGCTCTGAGAACTTCAACACAAGATCAGAAGACCACTAATAATGTTCTTTTCATCTAAATTCAAGGCAATTGGAGACTTGAAGTTCTCACTTGAACCAGAAAGTCTTTTATCAGTGCAGGTCAGAGTTTCTCCATCATGCAGGAGGGAGAGGGCTGAGATGGGGATCTTGAGAGTGCTGAGTTGTCCATTGTCTTCATGAAAAGGTCCTATTTCTCTCTCACTTCAAGCAGCCCTTTTTAAAAGTAACGGACTAGTGGTTTTATTCCTTGTTGTAATATTAAAATGAAATAACGTTTTGTGAGATCAAATGATAAAACCACAATGGTATATTCAGTATTGCTCATTCATTTTTTCTATGTTCCCTACGTGCCTTTATGACCAAGTGGTGTCAGCTATGCATGAAATATCCAGTACCATGTCATAAGGCAGAAATTTGTAGACAGGATTTGTGTTCCTTGATTATTCTTTTATTTATCATTTCAGAGTGGATGACGATGAAACATACTGCAGGGCAGTGACAGAGTACGCTAGAGCATGCTCTCATGCTGGGTCCCCGGTGCGGGACTGGAGGGATGACTTTCCTGCCTGTAGTAAGACTCTTTAATAAAGCATGCTACGTGACCTTTGAGATATCCCATGTATTCAGTTCAAGTATTCCATCTTGACAATATTTTTCCTTGTAAAACTCAAACCTGATACTCAAGCTGATCAGCCAGTTTCACTCTTGCTAGCAAACAGTGAAGTCAATGACTTGCTAGAGGAATATTTTAATGCCATTGTACTATGATTTAGATCCACACAAAATTCATGTTTCTGTGGATTTCTTGAAACATCGTGTGCTGATCATGTTCTAGGACAAAGAGACATCTGTGGAGATCTGTTGTTGGTCTTTGTCACAGAAGACCTTTCAGCCTCAACTGGCCTTGTAACAGAATTAATTTAGTTAATCCAGCTCCTTCTTGTTATCATTACCACCCATCAATTGCAGCTCAGTTTCATGCACAAGGCTTAGAACTAGCTGAGAAATGAATATGTTTCCCTGTCACAGAAGCTATAGCTTATTTTGGACAGATGATACAAGGATTTACTAAAGAAAGACTTAAATATTGACAAGAGCTTCACCATAGCTCATCAGTTAAAACTCCTCTAGAACATCCACTTGATCTGATTACCTACCTATACCAGAAGAACTGCACAATGTTAATTTGACAGCAATGTTTTCTAGCATGGAAAGAGAAATTGCACTAATGTTCAGTATATCATGTGGTTTTTTTTTAAGCTGAGAAGTGTGAAGACACCTTTGTTCACCGTGACTGTATCAGTTGTTGTCCACCAACTTGCACATTTGAAAAAGATTGTCTTGGCAGCAATCTGCACTGTTTAGATGGCTGTTACTGTCCAGATGGTAAATATTGTTAGTGTTATTTAAAAAACTATGTGTAAAGCTAGTGTCCAACATCATAATGATGTCTAAATAGACTGTGGTTAAAGCCTGAAAATTATGAATATTGTAAATTCTGCCCTAGCTGTTGTTATTGTCACTGTGATACTGCTCTTTTTTTTGTGATAGACATGTATCTACAAAGGTGTCTTAGCATGCAATATCAGTTAAAATCTGAAGCTTTTACTAGTGCTTCTTACAATAAGATATTGCACAGATTTAGTCTACTTTATTTGAATTATTCAAAACTCCACAGAAATTTTGTTTAAACTGAATGTGTCATGCTCTGTACAAGAAACCAAAGTTCCTGAGGCCTGTACTGGACAAAAATTGTTGACTGGACTATGAACCGTTCTAGTTCTAGACAGACTAAAAATAATGAGATTTCAGAATCCTTTCATTTTTTAGTCTGTACAGTTTTATGTGGTTAAGGCAGACATTTTTCATAACACAACAATTCAGAGTGACAATTTCTTAATAGGGAGCTGAGCTCTGAGCTCTCTGTACTCACTGGGCAACTGTTTTTGCTGGTAGTTGTTTAAGACTGATGACATGACCTTCTGGCAGATTGGAATATTTGCGTCAGATGGGGGAAGAGCGGTGATTCAGGGTTTGTTAATTTGTTTTATATCTCATTTATTAACTTCTTTCCCAATAGGTCTCATTATGGAAAATGGAACTTGTATCTCTTTGTCGAATTGTCCTTGTATTTATCATGGAACTGCTTTCCCTGTAGGCTCAAAAATTGAACAAGAATGTAGCAACTGGTATGTGAAAGACTGTGTTTCATCTCTCTAGGATTACTGTCCATACTTAGTTTAACATCATAGTCACACATTTTAAATAATAGCTACTGTATGTGTATCATTAAAATATACAGGCTATTCTGTGTGAATTCAAGGTATATTCATCAACTCAAAACTGCTTGTCTTGCTAAAGATCAGTACACTATTTATTTTGTGATATTTCTTTTTAGTATTTGTGTTGGTGGCATTTGGAACTGCACTGATCATGATTGTCCAGGTATTTGTATTTCTTGATTCTTTTCTCACTTCATAACAAAAATGATAAACTTTTATGAAGACAAGAGAACTATATATGATCCAAGGCTTTTGGCTGCCAATTTAGGAAGAAAGATTAAGCAGGTGGATATTGACAGTAGCTGTGAGCCAGCTGGAATGAAGCTGTTATTTGCCTGACCATACTCATCTTGGCTTTTCCCACTTTCTTCCCCTGCCTCAGTGTGCTACCTCCACTTCTTGTTTTTTATCTCTTGTTTATGCTCAGTGTTATTTGCCACAGATGGTGTATTTTTACTGCCTGTGCAGTACCTAGGCCAGGCATAAGGATCTCCTCACTTGTAGGTGCAACTTTATTGTAAGTAATAAGAAAACCATCATTTGGATGCTATGGGATAGATTTTCTCTCTTATAATAGCAGCTCATGTTTGAATAATGATCCTTATCTTTAAAGGTAGCATGTCTCAGCAATGAGTTACACAGAGGAACATGCAGCATACAGGTGGTGAAAATGCCTTGGTAGTTGTCTGTCTCAGACAAGACTATATTATGAAGCTTGTGTAAAAGATTTTTTTGCAAATTAAGGAGCCCTCTTTGAATGAGGTAATAAGGCTTAGCAGTTGTTAAGCAAGGCTTGACAGAGTGGATCTGTAATGTAAAAGAATTGACATTGAGAACCAGTCTCGATGTGTTGTGTGTGCACGCGAGGAGTTCATTACGACTACTTTGGTCTGGTCCCAGGGTCTGAGTTCCTGTTAGTAGTGGGAGCAAGTTAGATGTGCTCCCACTGAGGAGTAGTTTATGTGCTCTGATGCTACCTTATGGTGTGAATGAAAGTGCAGTAAGTGGGGATGAACTGGAGACTTGCTTCAGCAGTGCATTCCTGATTTGAACTGCAAAAACCCCAAAATGTGTGCCCTGATGACACCTGCTCCCCTTCATACCTGTGGTAACAAGCAGTTCCATAATACCTAGAAGGATGGAGAAAGAGGCTTGTCCTCTTTTATGCTGGCTCATGGAAGAAAAATGATGAAAAAATTCTAGGATACTTCTGAATTGTCTTTTGTATTTTAATCATAGGCATCTCACCTAGTTAGAGACAAAAGATGCTGCACATGGACGTGTTCTTTATGAGATGGTACCCATTGGAAATAATGTTTCTAGCATAATTTGTTTCTAAATGCCATTATTGTTAGATTAAAGTTAGCCTGGGTTATATACTTGGAAATCAGGAGAAAGTTTCTTTTTTTCCCCTCTCTTACATAATTTGCAAAGTAATGATACATTCTTGTGCAAGTGAACATTCTTTTTACTTTTACTCTCAAGCTGAGTGCTCCATCATAGGCAGCTCTCATTTCACAACATTTGATGGACGTCATTTTACCTTTCTTGGGATTTGCCAGTACATTTTGGTAAAAGGCACTGGAAAAAACAAATTCACAATCACTTTACAAAAAGCACCTTGTGGACAGGTAAGCCATATTTTTTTGAAATGTTGAAACAATCAGGTTCATCCATATTTCAGGCAATCTTTTAAGAGTTCTAATGTAAACTACTTGGTTATGTTAAATAGAAAATATAAACGGAAACCATCTTACAGCTGTTTTTTGTAATTGTGTTGCAACATGTTATATTGCCCATTGTAAAAGCTATTGCAACTTCTGAGGGATGAAGTCTAAAGAGTTACTCATTTATGCACATTAAAGTTGTATAAACACCTTTAGTTATGGTACCAACAGATGTCAGGCCTTGGAAAAGCTGTTGTTGGCAGCACTGTAGGTTTAATACATTACTATTTAGGCAAGATTTTTTTTTTTTTTTTTTGTAGCTTTAGATTTTTATTTGATATCTTATATTTAATTTGTTGGAACAATGCTTTTCAGAAAACCATCTGAAACTAGGCACCATACATACTTGTTTGAAAATATTTTGGGAGACATTCAACAACAGGCTTTAGCAGTAAAGGTGCTTATAAAGAGTAATTACCTGTGAGAGTGGATTTAATGATGCTGTTAGACTCTCAGGAGAAGGGGCTTTGAGACTGTGACTCAGAGCTGACCAGGTGCTGAGGACAGGGATGTCTGAACACCTCAGCAGGGAGCAATGCCCTGCTCTGGGACTGTCTCTCATGTCCTCCCTTCAAAAGCTTGATTATGAGCTGGTGCCTCTCTGCCTTTCTTGTAAGCACCTCCTTCTCCTGCATAGGTGTTGAGACAGCTGTTCCTGTATTTCAGCTGGCCTCAAGCATGATATGGTTGGTTAGGCAGCTTCTGAGAAACAAGGTTGCCACTGGTAATAATGTTCTGTACAACTGTAGGCACCTCAAAAAGTTTCTGGATGAATACAGAAGGGTCCCTGGGGAGCATAAGACACTTGGTTTCAGCTAATTCTGTGTTGACTTTTGTCCTGTACTTGGGTTCATAAATTCTGCCTGGATTGCACACTAAAATGGTGTGTGTGTGACATAGTTTATAGGTCATGATTTTTCAATAGTCAGGTATTTATAAGTTATTGTAATGTAATACTGGAGAATTTATATCCTTTTTGTCTGTAATCAGAAATCATCACTACATTTCAAGGTGAGAAACGCCTTAATGTGTGCCAAAGTTCCTTTTTCCTGCATTGCTGCACTTGTGCTCTGGTTGCAGCAGCTTAATTTAGATAGGGTCATACTCTTGCTCTACCAATGGTTAACCCATCAATATGCAGTACCCAGGGTGGCCATGCAAATATGGAATTTTGAACCCAGTATCAGTACCTGGGGACCTCTGTCCACCTACTATTATACTACCATAATAGCTAAAATGCATTCTCCTAGCATATAGAGATTATACATAAAAAATATTTTATTATGTTGTCCATACAATTTTGAGTGCTTTGTTTAATGCTTTGAGCAATAGTTTACAGCTGATTTACCTGATAGCAGTTCTGATATTTCCTTTCCATATGGTTTCCCCCCAACCCTGTTTGTTTGTTTGTTTGTTTTCCCTGTTTGTTTGGTTCTATTTTCCACAATATTATTAATGTCATTACCTGTTTCTGATGGTGAAACTTGTTTCTACTTAGAACTTTGACCACGCCTGTATTGAGTCTATAACACTAGTTCTTGAAGATGATGTGAGGAAACAAGTAACTCTCACAAGATATGGTCAAATCCAAACTGTCCCTAACCAAGTTTTTAACCTCAATGGTAAGAAGTGCATGGAGAAGAATTACCAGAGTTCTCATTCTGTCTCTTATACGCTCCAGAACTTTTTAATAATATCAGTCTATGAAAAAAGAATTTCTTTAAACATAGCTTATAAAAGGACATGATCAATTATTTCTTAGAACATTAGTAAAAATTATAGAAATTTACTTTTATCGTCTGTGAAACAGTTCTTCATTATGCCTTCATTTCGTTGCATTTCTTATCTTACAGAGTACCTAGAAACTTCACTCATTTTGTTTGTGTATAGGGGCAGAGAGGTAAGAAAAAGCAAGGAAGTGAAGAGACCTTGATGCTTGTTCAAAACTTTTTAGACTAAATAGAATGGAATAGAATCTATTTGCTCCATGAGATCTATATTGATTTTCACTGCTGACTTATGTTGTGATTTCAGACAGGTTACTTCACATCTTCAGAAAGTATAGTAAAATAAACCAGCCTTAAAAGCACGTTGTAAAATCAAGCAGTGAGGATAGAAATGATATTGCTAAATTTTGAAATTTACAGTGACCAGTTACTGAAATTTTAGTCTCTCACTGAAAGAGTAAAGTGAGAGTAAAATTCTTACCCAGCCTTCAGCAAAACAGAGTTTAGTGAGTCTGATGTTGGTGATTGCAGTAGTGTCTTCATAGAATTTGTCCAGTCACAGTACTACTTTTGGCATTCACAGCTTCCTATGGCAATGAGCTTCATAGCTCAGTTATGCTGATTCATAATTTGATTGTTAACTTCATTTTATTTCTTTTGAATTAGTCTCTATTCACTTTCTTGTCTCTTTACACTGTCTGCAGCAAATATAAGCAATTAAAAATATTTCGGTGTCGCATTCTTAATAATTGTGTGTCTCTAGTAAGTCTGATTCCCTAAGGACATCTTTAAGGATTTTACCTTCCTCTCTCAGTTTATGCACCTGAGTCTGTGTGTGTGTGCATGTGTAGAGGCTGCTTACGAAGGTGGATCTACTTTAGGCCTTCAGCTGCAAGTAGCCCAACAATGTGTAGCAAATGAATGCAGTGACTGTGAAATTTCCATTTCCTTGCATAATAGATTTGCTGGGAAGGAAATTTGGGAATTTGATAGGGGGTCAGTTCACATGCAGTACAAGGAAGAAGCTATACTGATGTCATGTCAGTAGTGGTAAGAGAGAACCTTCTATCTAAAGATTCAATACACTTTACAAACATTTCTTACTTTTATAATATCACTGCAGACTAAGAAACAAGAGGTTTCTTGTCTTGCCTTCTTATTGCCAGAGGCTTGCAGTTGCATTTCTTTCTTCTAAAATAAAAAAAACCAGACAGATGCAAACATGGTTTCTAGATAACTCACAGATACAGAAAGGTGTGAGATTTTTTTACTGTCAACAGTAGCTGGAATTCCTGATTTGTGATGTTACTGGAAATAAGCTCAGATGGAGAATGGGTGAGGATGATGGTCTGATGGAGAGGTTGTGCACAGTTTTTCATTTAATTTCTGGGTTTTAATTTTTTTTTTCTTAATGGATAAACCAGTACAACCTGGAAGCTGTGTTTCAGTGACTTTGTTTTTCTTCTTCTTTTGCTATGCTCAGGGGCTATTGAAATTCAGAATGTGTCTTCTTTCTTTGTTCAACTGAAAACCAGTTTTGGTTTGAAGATACTGTTTGCTAAAGATGGAGAGAGGATCTATGTTCAAGTTGATGTCAGATGGAAGAGAAGAACATTAGGACTATGTGGAACGTACAATGGAAATTTAAGAGATGATTTTCTGTAAGTTGCATGCTGTACATTTATATCATGTTTAATAACAAGTGAAAAGTTTTGTTGAACATAATCATCTGAGTATTTAATTTTGTTAATGTGATCAAACTTTATTAAACTAACCAACATAAAATGTCTTTATTAAAATAGCCACTTTTATAAATATGAAACTCAAAAAATTTAGGCATTCTCAGATGTTTTGCTAAGTAATTAAAAAAGCTACCATATTATTTGTAGAAGTTACTGGATGATGATATTATTTGAATGCACTTTTCCCTGTCTTGATGCTCCCTTATCTTCAGAGCAAATATATGAGCACTGAGATAAGAAGTGGGTGATAATTACATAATAGACAACTACTACTGCTTGATTTTCCTCCCCACATCAAGTTACAATGTAAAAGCAATGTAATTCTGAACCACAGGAATATTTTAATTAGAAGGGCACACTTTCCTTGCTTTTTAACCTTATTTCCTCCAAATTTCCTCAAGCTATAATGTCACTAAACTTGTCTGCACAGCAGACTTGGAATCTAGGAACATTTTCAAGTAAATAAAATATTGAGGAAAAAGTTTCACATGCCCTCTCCTCTTTTGTACCTCAGAGAAGGAAATTCTTTTGGCAGATTTACTGTTCAATGTGAATATGCATCTAAGCCTTTTTAATGAGCTTGCATCCTTACCCATGTAGACCCAGGATGCTTGCAGTGTTGATATTTTCCTTTGCAGATCTCCAGCAGGGATGATAGAAGGGACCCCTCAACTTCATGCCAATGCATGGAAAGTATCCTCAGCTTGCTCCATGCCTGTCAATATTCCTGTGGTTGATCCCTGCAACATGAATCAGCAAAATGGTATGTTTTCACATCAGAGTCTGGACTTATTATGTATCTTATTATTATGGGACAGTTTTTATTTTCTCTGTGAAAAAGTTGCACATACATGTATTTCAGTTTAGATGTGCATTTTCTTTTCTTTATTTATTTTTCTTTTTTTCTTTCTTTTTTCTTTTTTTTTTTTTTTTTTAGGCAAATACCATTTTGCCATACATTTAGCATGTAAAATGATGTAAGTACTTGATAAATAAAAGCTAGTTGGTCATTTGGTGCTGGGCCTACTGGCTATGAGTACTAAATATACATGCAGATTTTTAGCTCTTTTATGGTTCTGTAAATGATGCCAGTTGAGAAGAAAGAATTGATGTATGATTGCTACAGAAAGTACAGGAGACAGTGTTGAGATCAAAAGTCCTCAATGCTTATTTGCATTAAAAATTTCTTTATCCTCCAGCTATGTTCTCTGACAAAAACTGATGCAGACAATTTGAGAGGCTTGAATTTGTTCAAATTCCTGAGAAAATATTTAGTTTTGGCTGGTTGGCATGCCTACCAGCTTGTGTTGAACTTTCACTGTCTCGTTTTTGCATTGCTGCTCTTTTCAATTAATGAAGACAATGGGTAGACTGTAGTTGCCAATTGTGACAGAATGTAGTCTAATATTTTTAATATTTCAGAAATTAGATCTCACTAAGAATCTGGGATTTATCCATATTTAAAGCCTGTTGAAGCAAGCCTAGAATAACAATAAATCTCTTATAATGTGGGGCATTCTAGGAGTTTTTTATGCCTTTCTTGTCTGTCTTCTAAAATTCTAGATCTCAGACAGAACAGCTCAGAGCCTTCATGCCTCACCCTCAGTTCTGTGCTAGCTCAGTGGAGTTTGACATAAATGTGAGCTGCTTAGAGCAGGAGGGTGGACTGCATGAGTTTCTGAGGGTCCTTTCCAACTCAAATTTCCCTATGATCCTCTAATAATCACTGTAAAAAAGCAGTGGAGAGTGAAGTGATCCACACCATGCTACAAGCACAGGCATCTTTTTTGTTTCTGAGATGATAATTACCTGATTAAACTAAAAAAAAAAATAATTGTTGTTTGCTTGGTTACTTATTTTGTCAGGTTAATTTTCAACTGAGTCAAGTTCAGTCCTTGAATCTAATATATTGAGAGAATCCATAAATGTGAAATTCTTCTGTCAATATGTGTATGTGGAAATGAACATGGAGGTTGAAGGGGAGGTGCATTCTTTCAGCAGCAAAAGTGGCTTAAATATAATAATCCACATCAGGGTTCCTTAGCTATTCCACCACTTGTGGTGGTAGTCTGCTTTAGTGGCCAGAGGGCCGGAGGAGGGTTTGCTGCTGCTAGAATGTGTATGGCCAGCTTGGGATTTGCACGCCCTTGAGCTCTACTTTGTAATACTTCCTGAGACCACATGCCTGGAAGTACATGGCCGTTGTTGATGTTAAAGCTAAATGAATGTCGAGTAGGAAAACCATATTCCAAGCTTTGGGGAACTCTTTTAACTATTCTTTAGAAATATATTATTTTGGCATTTAAATTTCCTGAGCTATAAGAGAAAGGCATAAATGTTTTAGTACGGTTATGTTTATCTTAAGCGAAGTTTGCTTTTGAGGGAGTTGCTTGTAATATCAATTTTAAGCTATAGAATTTTACAGAAAGACATTGTATGCAAGTGTTTATTGCACAGCTGGCTATGTTTGGTTTTAATATGCCGTGCTATTCATTTGACTAATTGTTATATTAAAATGGATCTGGCTAAAACAATGTCACCTCTTCTTAGCTGGGTATGCATCTCACTGTGATGTCATCAACCAAGATGTTTTTGCTCCCTGCCATGCCTACATCAGTCCAGGGTTGTACTACCAGCTCTGCCGCTTCGATGCCTGCAAATGTGGAAGCAGCTGCTTGTGCAATGCTTTGGCACACTATGCTTATGTCTGTGGCAAGCACGGTGTCATTGTTGACTTCAGATCTCATGTTTCTTACTGCGGTGAGTAGCATTTCCACAATGGAAGATCTCTTAGCAATGTGTAAAACTCTACAAATTTCATTCACTCCACAAAATACAGGGGTTGGCTTCTTTTTCCTGGAAACTAGACTTGTGCCATGGTGTAATGATGTACTGGGGGAGAATGGTAACAGCCTTTACATTAGGCATCTGAATTTGGGCCCCTGAGCTACCTCACAGACAGGGAGGTGTCTGCCCTTTCTATTGGTCACACAGAGAAATGCAATACTTTCTTTTAAGCCCTAAGTCATATGGAAGCCCCTATTAGGATAAAGTAGTCAGGGAGTGGCAGGAGTGGAGCCATTCCCTAGGAGAAGGCAAGCTGGGCTGTCACGGGTTTCCTAGGGTTGGCAGAGCAGGGTGGGCACTACTGATTGGACAAGTAGGATACACTAATGATTTAAAGCAAAGCATTTCACAGGATCTTAGGTTGTCATAAGTTGGAAGGGACTAACAAGGGCTAGTGAAATCCAACTCCTGTATTTCTGCTTCTAAGCCGTATAGCAATGCCTCAGCCTTAGCTGCACCATTCTTCCTCTCTTGGAAGTCTGAATTACTAGATAAATGCCCAACTGAACATATAGAAAGAATAGAAAGCTACTGTTTAAAAAACTGATTATTCCAGTCAAAGAATTATTTTAACACAAACCCACCTTAATCTAAATATTTCTGACTTAAAAAATTGGTAAAACAGCATATGTTTCTCATGCATTTCAGCTAAACCCAGTGCAACAAGAGACCACTTTGCTTTGATTTTTTTGAACTTCCATGATATACTGCTTTGTCTTCTATTTTTCATATTTTAAGAGTATGCTGTTCTCCCTTCTTTCTTACTCTTTCCTTCCAGCTGTGATGTGTCACAGTGGTATGCTTTATCATCAGTGCTCTTCTTTTTGTAAACATTCCTGTGCTTCACTTTCTGTGGCAAATATCTGTGCTGATGACTGTGCAGAAGGATGTAATTGTCCTGATGGGAAGTATTTTGAAGAGTCGGTCAACTTTTGTGTCTCAATGTAAGTAATAAAAAATGGAATATATGTATGGGCGCATTTTCCTCTTTCCAGCAAGATTTAAAGTGGTTTTGCTGCAGTTTCCCTCAAGATGTAGACTGCCTAGAGAAGATAACAAACAGTGTGTGAAGATTTAATGTTCTGTCTTACTAATCAATAGTGAGGCCTCATCTGTCACAGATGTATGTGTGTACATACATCTGCTTCACTTTAGTGTCAAACTGCTTTAGAGAAGGGTCGTGAAGCTTTTTTAATTTGTGGGATAGTATTTTTATGTGAAAACTTTGTTTTCCAAGTTTAGCACTTGTAAAAAAAGCGAGAAGGCACTATAAAGTAAGGGAAAGTATGGGAAGAGCAGCTAGAAGTGTCTTTGGTCTCACAATGCAAACCTTTTCAGTTAAATGGGAGGAAATGGTCAATGAAAGGAAATAGTTTTAGTATGTTGCATATACAAAACTTTATAGCTTACCACCGTGGGTAGTTACAGAGTTATTTCTGTTCATTGCAACATATATTTTGAAAAGATCAGTAAAGTTCATACTGTAGGGATAAAGACTGTTTTAAACTATTCAAGACTGAACTAACTTCTTATCTGCACATTTTTTCATGGTTTCTAAGTCATTCTGTTGCTACTTCTAACCCATCTGGCTCTTATCGCAGAGTTAACAGACTTTGCTATGATAATTGCTCTAGTTCATGATTTTAACAATACTTTGAATGGGAACTGCAAGTTTTCATTCTACTCCCATAACTGGGAAGGAAAAGTTCTTTCTATTAGAATAATGCACAGAATTAGAAACAGCAAATATAAAGCACAGAAACTGAGGAAAAAAAAGCTTGGCTTTGTTGAAGATGATTTGAGTTTTGCCACTGACTTCAATACAGTCTGAGTGTCATCTTTAAGTTTTTGTCTTTCAAAGAATACTGTACATCCAAGAGTTGAGTTGATGAATTATGTTAGTATTACGATGTGACCTGCATATCATAACAGCTTGATAAATAGAGGGCCCTTAAATCCCATTTCATCTTGTTTTTCTACCTAAATGCATGAATATTCTTTTAATAGATCTGGTTGTCATTGTCGTTACAAAGGCAAAGCCCTCCAGCCTGGAGAAATCCTTCCTACTCCAACAGGCTCCTGGTAGGTTTGAGTGCAAGAGTTTTATCTTTTTTGTATCACAGTTTGGACACTACTTTAAGTGGTTTGAAAATTTTTCTCATGTAGATTGAAAGTTTATTGTTTCAAGATTTTTTAAAAATTTTTTTTCCACACTTAGTAGAAGGGAGCCTAGTATAAATTGGATTATGTACCTGATTATTTTAACAAAATAATTCTAGAAAATTCTGCAAGCCATGGTGGATAAGTTTTTTGTGTTATACTGCCTGCATCCTGAATCACCTGGCCCTCCATTCTCACAGGGGTTGTACTCAGATTTTTTTTATTTCAATGGAAATTAGGAAATTACATAGAACACAAACTATGAATTTAGGCCCTCTCTACAGATCAGGAATTAGAAAATACCAGTGAAATATTGAGCAGAACTCGAGCTTTTGGATTTTAATCCTCTTTCTTCCCCTAATTCCTATTGTTTAAATTAGGTTGAATTGTATAATCTTTTATACGTGGTGGCTACAAAATATTTTTCCCTTAAATAAACATGGGTTTCCTTTTCTTTTCTAGCCAATGTTTGAATGGAACAGTGAAATGTATTGAAGCCACTACAGAAAACATAGGTAATTTACAGTCTTGTCACATATAAAAGTTGCACAAATAGAGAATTTGATATTGAATAGTAATTTGGTTTTCTCCTCATATGTATTTAAATTATGAGATACTTTTTATCACAACATATTTAAAACAGGGAGTTAGAAGCACAAATAGTCTTGGGTTTTTTCCCCCTTTTTCTGTAGTACAAATTGTACTACTCAGTCACACAGGAAATTAAAGGAAATAAATAATTGCATGTGACATCTAGGTCAATGTATTCACATGGGAATACCTATAATTAGCCTCACTGTCCGTGTTTAGGAAGCTTTAAGACCTTAATTTGTAGAAAGTAAATTTTTTTAATATATTTCTAATAGATTTAGAGGTACCTTGATAATTATGCCACCTCTAAGGGCTTTTTCTGCCTAAGGTATAATGGCTCCATCCTTAAGAATGGACTGTGTTTGAGATCCAGGATGCATGCATCCATATGCTTAATATTATTTGTTTTTTATATTAGAACATATATTAATTTTATATATCTGTAATATAGATTATATTACAGACTATTATTCCAATTGCATTCTGATATGAACTGTAATGTAACCTCCCTTTGTATCCAAACAAATAGATTGTGGAAAAAAACAAATAGAAAACCTTCAATGTAAAAGAACTGTTGATCTTATTTAACCTTCATTTTGCATTTGAAGTTCATGTATGCCCTGAAGGAAAAATCTACTATGACTGCAGATTTCCTGTGCCTGGGTTGCCAGCAGCGGGTGTGAATTGTGGGATCTCTTGTGCAAACCTTGCCATGAACTTCTCCTGTGTCCCCTCACCACCCTGTGCAAGTGGCTGCATTTGCCCCCCGGGGTAAGCTTTGATGGAACAACCTGGAGCACAAGCCAAATGCATATTTTCCACTGTTCGACTCTGAAAATTTCTTTTTACTTCATAAATTCCAATGGTATCACACTTCTAATTTTGAAACTATTGTTCTATAAATTGTCGCAGAGGCACAGTAACAGCTAAAAAGCCATCAAGATATTCAGTTTACTACCATTCCAATTGGCTGGTATTTGGGACTGTCTGGACAGGAGATGTTTCCACCACTTGCACCCTGTAGTTTATTTGAATGTAAAAGCAAACATGACAAAAAATTTTGATGTAAACCATTTGTGCTCCTGCTTATTGCTGCCCAAGTCTTTTTCTCGCCTGAATTTCTGCTCAGGCTTACAATGTCGATGCCAGCCTGGGGCAGGGAGGGCAGGTATATGGACTGGTTTCTGCCCTATTTCCCTTCATTCTCTCTGTCCTTTTTTTGTTTTCTTAGCTCCAGTATTTGGATTTGGTGCCCAGAAGCAGTCTGCTGAGCCTGGCAGAGGTCAAATCCAAGTATAAATTCTAAAAACTTCTATTGTAGTTTGTGTCAGGATCAATCACCACTTCCTCCATTTGTTCCCATTCCCTCCTGACACCTCCTGTGTGCACTTTCAGATTGAGGAGTCAAATATGCTGTGCAAATTGCTGTAATTGCTGCTCATCTCAGATGGAGCGCTCCCCTTTTTTTCTTAACTTTCCATTTTATTTCACTATGTGTGTAGCCAGTGGTCTCCTGACAGCATATCAGTTGTGCACAGCTCAGAGTATAAATGAGACTGTCACCATTCCCCTTCCAGCACTTTGTGATGTTCATAGATGACTAAGCACTGGTGAACGTACAGATTTCAGGCATACCTATTTAAGATTTCACTAGTTCTTGCCTCTTATTCTGTAGTCCTCTAAAACCTCTGCCTCAAATGAGAACTTGGCTTTCAGGACCATTAATGTTATGGGAATAAGCAATTACTATAAGCACAAAAAGTACATGAATCTGTAAAATGAATAAACTAGTAATAAACTGAAACATCATGGTGATATTTTCATTAAATTAAACTAGCAGTATTGACTTGAAAGGTCATTTGAAAATTTGAAGAAACTAAAATTAAAGTTAAAAACAGAGCTAAAGCCTTGCTTTGACAGTCATGCCATTTCAAATTATTACTTGATTGTTTTCTGAAATATAACAGGAGTACAGACAAGCAAAATCCTAAGTTTCTGTCAAATAATACAGTAAAACACATGAATTATTTTTATTTCATAAGAGAATAAACACTCTTTTTGCCATTAGGTTGAAAAGTAAGTGTATAACACTTAGTAGAACATTTAGTAATGTTCTCATTAAATTGTACTTAATTATGCCTTTCAGCCTTATGGTTCCAAAACGTGAGTTTGGCTTTTAACTAGGAAGGGCCAGCTGTACTATCGTAAAAATTAGTTTCAAAAAGTCTCTTTTTAATGCAAGAAAATGTTAAAAATATGTCTCTTGCTATTAAATATAAGTGGGTAAGTCATTAAAAACTTGTTGTGGGACATTTTACTGTAATGCAGTTTTTTAAACTCTCCTGAGTTGCCATTCTTCTCTTTGGTTCTCCTTTCCCACCTTATTTCTACCACTACCCATTGTTTGATTGAATGACCTAAACTTTTGGGGTGGAATCCTTAATTCCCCTGGAGACTGGCACCTTATTCTAGCATCCTGGGTATTTATGGTGCTTGAAAAGTAAAGCAGGTTCTGCATGGTATTGAAACCCTTTTCTTTGGAAAACCATTAAATGATAGACTCTAGTATGCAAAAAATGGTCTTCCTAAAATAAAACTGGTTTACATTTTCTATTGTTAAAGCTCTTACACAGCAGCTTGTTGTTCTTTAAGTCAGTAGTTCAAGAGATGACAAAGAATTAGAAATGCTGGAAGTCTCTGATATACTGTAGAAGTTGAATAATATAACAGCTCAAATTTTCATGAGGAAATGAGCTGAGAATAACAGTAAATTCATCACCCAGAGATACACTGGAAGTTGCCCTTACATTGAGCTGGAGACATGAGGCTAAACTCAGTTGCAGAAGGACAGAGTAGTGTGGAAAGGGACTTCACAGGACTAAGTTTTTCTCATGCCTTTAGGCAGCACCAGCAATACTGATGTTATTCTTGGGAGACATTTAGCTTCTATTGGCTGAGACTAAGTACCTTCCCAAGCCATCTGTTCTGGTGTTTTCCAGTCCTTAAGAAATTTTCTGAACGCTTGACTCTTTTACTTAGAGCTGATTACTGTTTAATGAAGTAGTAATGGGGTGAGGAAAATGAAACTGTCTATTCCTTTATACTTCCAGCGGAACAATGTCTAGATTTTATTTTGAGCCTTGTGTTGCATGGTAACTCCAGGAATTGCTCTCCTAAAGAACAGCACTGGGAGTGTCAGGAGCATTTTTGTTAAGAAAGTTAAAATTGCTAAATAGGTGGAAATGAGATAGCAGAATGAGGTTGACCATATATCTGGGTCAGTTATTGATCTAATTATATTTGACACTTTTTTCATTAAATACCTGTTTGGTCTTAATCTTGCTAGTTATTTCAGCTTCCCTTATCTAGGCAAGTGACCTCCACTGCGCTTCAGGTGCCATGGGCCGGCTTACTGTTCTGCACTCAGAACAGGACAGACGCTGTCTGTGCAGAGGAGCTGGCACTGCAGTCCAGCAGCTGTCCTGGCACAGCAGGACAAGAGAGCAGCAGAGAGGGAAGGGCAGTCTGGCCACAGCCCCAGCAGCTCGCATGGCACCCAGCTGCTCTGGAGCCTTCAGACAGGAATACCTACACTATCTACACTCCTGCATGGGAACTGCAGCCCACACCAACATAGCCCTTTCTAGAGAAAAGGAGAGCTGCAGCTGTGAGCTTGGTGAGGTCTCCAGCTGTGCACAGTGGAGATCACTTGATTTGGACAGCTTTTGCCAATGAAACAATTTTCCTTGGCTGCATGGAAGACTGGTTGCCCTTGATGGGGTTTCAACAATACACGACACATTTAGTTACCTTGATCGTCTTTTGGATTTACTCTTTCATCTTAATAATTATTTTATTTTGAAGGATGGCTGAGCACAGAGGGAAATGTTATATTCCTGACAGTTGTCCGTGCACCTGGAAAGACAGAGAATTTCTGTCAGGAGAAGTGATAGCTACTCCATGTTACACGTGGTGAGTTAATTTTCAAATCATCTGGATCTAGAGCCAAAGTGAAACTGATATAGAAAATGTGTTGAATACTGTGAAAATCAAAAAATATAGATGCTTGTTTATAGATAGCTACAGGATATATATTTTATTAGGCTTACTGATAGACTTGGATAAGTAGGAAGACTTTGGGGTGAGTGCCTTTTCAGATCTTGAAAGGAAGCTGAAGATATCCAAGTTAAAAAGCAGTCAAGAACAAATGCTAAACTTCACACACATTTGTTAGTCTCTGAGATGAAGATGTGGTATTTTACAGAATAGAATATAATGAAAGACATCAAGGAGAAAAAGAGAGATATGCTAATTTTCTAGCCAAACTATCTTTATTCAGTTAAGTGTTAATTTAATAATGAAAAAAAAAATTGGAATGGCAGCTTTTAATCTGTTAAAATTGCACCGGCAAATCAACTGAGGATTTACACTTACACAAGCAAAAATAGAGGATGCCAGCACTACTTTCATACAAATTTGTGTAAGCCACTGAATGGCTGTGAAAGTAATCTTGCAAAAGATCAGCATTAATTTCTTAAACTCATGCCATATTTGTCTGATACTCTGAAACCTTACAGGTAGCACCTGGAGGTATTTTCCTTTGAAAATTTGCTGACCTTTATCAAAATTTATAAAAAATAGATTTTACATTTATTTTTAATTCATTTTTATTGTACATATGGGCAGATGCCAAAATGTTTAAAACTTTCTTGCCATGGCATCCCCAATATCTTCAGAAGCAATTCACAATTTCAGAAGCAATTCTCTGTTTCAAGGTCTGAGAATTTTATTGAATTCACTAATTTCTGCATGATTTGAAATAAAGAATGCAAGAAAACATTTTCTTGAAAATATCCAGCAAATTACTGACATTATGAGGAGTCACTGATTGTTGGTTTTCCTTGCAGTGTTTGTCGGAGAGGTGTCTTCAACTGCACCAGTTACCCCTGCCCTGCTGTGTGCACCATTTATGGAGACCGACATTATTACACCTTTGATGGACTGGAGTATGATTATGTCAGTGACTGCCAAACTTACCTGCTAAAGGTAAGAGGATTGGCCATATGGTTTCTTGTGTCCATGAGAAAACAAGTATTTTGAACATCAGTTGATCTATAGAAAAAAGCATTAAGAAAACACTTGTAGAACAGATGTGGAAGAAGAACCTGTACATGACATTTTGTGCTCATCTGTTTGAAAATGACATGTGGGTATGCTCTTGCATATCTCTATGGTTTAGAGAAGAGAAAAACTCAATGTTTTCTGTTCTACCTTAAGCATGCTTTTGTCACAATGAGTAATGAATAGCACTATAGGAACTGTTAGAACTGGGTATAATCCATAGATTTATTTAATAATTATCTATAAACCCTGCTTGGTCTAGGGTTAGTGATGAGCTCAGACTTCTTGGAATTCTTCTTGAACATGACCTGCATCAGATCTGGATTTTATGTGTATAATAATATCAAACAAGATGATTTCATAATTCAACAGTGAAATCATTCATTGAGATTGTCTGGCAGCTACATGCTAATGTTCCTCGCAGCACACACTTAGAGCACATTGCTAGCTTTTTGTTTAAAGATACCATTACTGACATTTAAAAATATAGTCTATTACTAAAACCACTCTTGTTTATTATAATTGTTGCTATTTTAAGATTAAGTGTTCTCAGTTACTGCAATATGTTTAGAAGAATATTTTAGACATTTAGAAATTTTCCTGTCTAACTTAGCAAATAAAGCATAGCTTCTCAACAAAGACTACCGTAAACATTGTGGAATTAAATACATTGGTTCCAGATTTTTTGTGTGTGTTTAAAAAGAAAAAAGAGAGATTTGAAAAAGATAATAATACCTCATAGCAAATTCCTGGCATGTATCAATGAAGCTCCTACTCTTAGAGCTATATGAACCTTTGTACAAGCCTTTCTTCTTTAAGATGCAAAAAATAAGGGTTACTTTGCCTGTATGATGATGTGGAAAGGTAGGTTGTAATTTCTTAATTCTTGTGCCATTTGTTCAGAGAGGTTTGTAAGACAAATCCATGCTCCCTTTTCAAAATTTAGTATGATACTGGAATGTTTGGCTTTTACAATCAAATATCACCTGTCACTCTACTGTGTAAGAAAGAGCCTATCTGGAAACAATCCGTGGGGAGCATTTGGCATCCAAGAATAAAGTTGACAGCCAAATAATTAAGGCACGTGGCACACTGCCAATGGACCATCCTTCAGGTGAACATGACACAAACGATGAAAATACTGCCTACACAGATCGGCTTTTCAGACTTCCCTTTTTCAGCTTTTCAAGCATAATTTATTTTCCCAAACTCAGCTCATGTGAGAAGGTGTAGCCTAATTTGTTTACAATTTTTCTTTCTTTAGTATATGGAAAGCTTTCATGACCTATATTGAAGGACTCTTTAGTATATATTAGGAAGTGCATAATTATGTCTGGAATGGAAGATGGATCTGTGGGCTGATTTTTGACTGGGAAATGTTTTGAGAATTTTTAAGGGGGGATATTAAAAAGAAAAAGAAATGAAGGATGAGATTATATGGAAGATACCCCTGAGTTTTGAGGGAACTAAACCACGTAACTGATGAATTATGTGATGTGCAACCCTGAAATCAGAGGAATGGAAGATGGCAGGGTTGAAAAAATACTTTAAAAGGACTTAATGGCTGAATTTGACAGGAGCAGAGCAATATGTCTGATTTATATATGAAGGAACTTAACAGAAATTTTGATAAAGAGAAATTGCCATGAGGAAAGAGTTGAACCACCCCTTTTTTCTGTTTTAATAAAAGAAATTCATGCATGATGAGTCTTCTGAGTTATTCTGTGAAGAAAATAAATAGATGGATAAGGATAATCAAGTTAGTATGTGTGTATTTTAGCTCAAAGACCTTTTGGAGAAAGATTTCAAAAAATATGTTTTAGAAACTACTCTCATACAGGATGAGAGCTCATCCCATAGAATTGGATAAATATTCTCAAAGAATAAATATGGGATGGGTCAGACTGGAATGGACCACAGTGGGTCATCTGGTCCAACCTTCCTACTCAGGTAGGGTCATCCTAGAGCATATGGTGCAGGATTCTGACTAGACAGTTCTTCATTATCTCCACACCCTCTCTGGGCAATCTGTTCCAGTGCTTAGTCACCTGCACAGTAAAGAAGTTCTTTATTATATTAAGCAGAACTTCCTGTACATCTCTTTCTGCCCATTGCCTCTTGTCCTGTTGCTTGGCTGAGAAGAGCCTGGAAACATCCTCTGACACCCTCCCTTAGATACTTAAAAACTTTGATGATGTCCCCTCTCAGCCATCTCTTCTGGAGGCTGAACAGGATCAGCTTCCTCAGCCTTTCCTTGTGAGAGAGATGTTCCAGTCCTTTCATCATCTTTGTTGCCCTCTGCTAAACTAATTACAAGTCCTAGGGTAAAACACAGGAATAAGTGACCTTTTTTTGTTTTTAGAAGGGAGAAATCCTGGTGAAATCCCACAGAGATCCATGCTGAGACCTGCACTCAGCATCAGAAACAATTTCGAAAATGTGATGTGAGGATTGAGGCAGAGTATTCTGATGATAAAAATTCAGTAAGAACAGCTGAAACAAAAGTTGTAAGAGACCTTATGGTAGAAAACACTGCATAATAAAATAAAAGAGGAAATTCAACAATGAACAAATGCATATCAATGAACAGAGAACAAAACCCTGTAACTACATTACATGAAGAGAGGCACTAAATTAGCTACTATCATGCAGCAATGGAATTTTAAGTGAGAAAAAGAAATTAAACACAATTGTACATCTTCATAATAGAAGGCTGAGTGATAATCACATGTGCTGTACATGTAAATACATGTACACAATTACACTACACTTGTACCACATCCTGATGTGCTTATAATGATGTGCATTATATATGCAAACATGGAAACATGATGAAGCTGCTTTTGTTTGAAGTAGTAATTTTTGTTCCTAAAGCAAGGTTTCCATGTCTCTCTCTCTCTATAATCCTCTTCCCCTGATATTGTGACATTTTAAATAGTACGATCCAAGCAATATGAGTCTACCTTGAGCTACTATTTGTTGAGAAGGTATGCAAGAGAGCCCTGTCTCTTTCAGCTTGTTATCCAAATAGAGAAGCCAGATGAAAGGTGGAAAAGTATATATACAAATGTAAAATTTAAATTCCTTGCCTAACATCTTGGCAGGCACAGCTATCCAAGGCAGTAGCACCTAAACCTGTTCTACAAACCTTTTTTTTTTTTTTAACACAATCATCGAATCATAGAATACTTTGGGTTGAAAGGGATGTTTAAAGGTCTTCTAGTCCAAACCCCCTGCCATGGGGGTGTGTGCTGTGTGCTTCATTTCCTGCCTGTAAGATATCACAGATTTCACAGCTGCTAATACACATTCCATTGATTTAATGCTAGTTTGCAGTGTTGTTGTGAGGCTGATTTTTATGGATTACATGAAATGCTCAGCAGACTCCTGAAACTGAAGCAGCTAAAGTGGTTGTAGTATTGTATATACAAAACTGTAATGAGTTTGTCCTTTCCCTTTTATCCTTTAATTTTTTCCTGTAAGCAGTGGACTGCTTTGTTTCTACTAACAGAAATACCCTGAAGGTGTTTTAGCAGGGCAATAAGGGAAGTCATAGCTACAATCAGTTTTTTGGCATTTGAACTCTTCCCAGATATAGGACTGAGTGCAAGAATTATAATCTGAATCCATCATCCCCAGAGGCATAATAGTGTGTTGTTCCCATCCATGTTATTAGCCCTCACTGTTTGATGTGGCTGTTGGCCTTCCTAAATCCGATCTGTTTGAACATCTCTTTAATTTGTCATCATATTCCACTGTACCAAACAAAGAACTCATCCTTACCTTTATTATGTTTTTAATAAGGAGCCCTTGTGCTTTTGTGGGAGAAAAATCAGGTGTAAGCTTTCAGCCAATTATGAAACTTACTTGTTTTCAACATCAGTGTCTCCTGTCAGGCCTTTTTGTTTAAGGTGACTGTAAGTGTATGAAAAAGCCCTTTATAACAAGTTCAACAGATTTCTCCATTGGACAAAAAATATTTAGATCAGCAATTAAGAATATTAGGGCAGTAAAGTCTCATGAAATGATAACTTCCCTTTTATCAAAGAGTTAGGAGTTACATTACACACTGAGATGTGAAGTCCCTGTATAGATGAATGACATTCACAGAGAAGACATTAATATTTATTTTTAACATTTAAAAATCTCAGTTATTTTGAAGATGAAAAGGAAAAAATCTTAGTAGACCAACTCATTTATCAGTGTAGATGATGTAAACACTTCACTTTGATAATCTAAATATGAACAATAAATTTAAAGTCAAACAGTTTCTTACTTGAAAATATTTAAATATCTTTTTTCTTTCATTTTCTTGCTTATTGCCTTATTTTACTGATTTGATAATGCTACATTCTTTCCTCCAAAAGATGGGGTTATTTTTCTGGCTAACTTTTTATTAGTTGCAGTCTGTTTCTTCCACTTACCTATTTCATAAACTTCTCCCCTTATGGTAAAATTGATGTCTATGACAAGAGTTGTCCTCTGTTATTTCTGTGATGGTTTTCAGTCCCGCAGCTCAGCATTTTTACTGAGGCTTGTAGGGTCAGTGCATTTGGAGCCCCTCAGACATGTTCTCTTCTGTGAAACAGAAGAAAAATTTTTCTCAGAAAAAAATATTCCCAAAACCAAATTATTAGTAGCATTTCTCAGAAAAAAATATTTTCTCTGCTTTCAGGCAGATTTCAAGCAGGAGTTCAAAGGGATAAACTACCCATCATAATGTTCTCAAATGAGAGGGACCTCTCATTTGTTGCAATGTTCATCTGCCTTTTTAAAAACACCCAAAACCCCCACTGAAGTATTTCCACTAACATTGAGTTTCCACTAACCTTAGGTTGTCATGAAGGTCCTAAAGCACAGAAAGGAATGAGCACTTTTGTTCCTATATCCTGAAAGATGAAGGTCATTATAACTAATGCCTCATCCTCAAATATTCCTATTTCATAGATTATTCTTAAATTCAAAGTTAGTGGTAAAAATATTTTCACTTCTTTTTACCTCCCATTGGGGGTTTGAGTATTTTTAAGTCGCCTTTTTAAGCTTTTTTGATGCGATCATGAAAACTCTTTTTAAGCCAAAGTCGGAGGATTATGAAAGCAACAACCATTTTGAGCCATTTGATCAAATAATCAAACCATTATGCCAATTAGAAGTGCAGATGTAACTCTCTTGGGTCAGCAGACATTAATTACATAGGATCCCCTTCATTAAGTTCATTTAGCAAAACCTGCATCACCTCAGGAACCACCACTATAGTTTCCCAAATGATTCTCCTATGGCTGAGCAGTCTCCAGAGCTTTTTGTAACTTGAACAAGTAACTTGAAACAAATTCAAGGCTCTTAGTAAATTTTACTTTTATTGGAGTGCTTAATACAAGAGGTTGTTTGATGTGCTGATAATCTTTTAGCCATTATTTGTGCATATATTTGAGTGGTAATTTTTTTAGATGATGACAGGGCATAAGCTGAAGCAATCACACAGAGAGCAACAATTTTTCAGTTATTCATTTGGCACATCTGAGAAGTCAGAACTAGGATTTATCCTATTCTCCCTTATTGAGTATCTGTAAATTTTAGTGCAGCTCCTTTTCAACATCTTTTCTGCCGGGTAGCTGGACTGTAGATCCATGAAATTGGCAAATATGTAGAATTAAATATTTGGCACGGTCTCTCTCATAGACTGTAAAATAAATACATTCTTCTTGCTATCAGTAACCCTATAGAGGATTAAAGCTGCACGTTCATGGTTAATCAATATTGTCAAGCTGACTATTCATAGTTAAGACAAATAGTTTCTTTTAATAGATTCTGGAGATTTTAATGGGAAAGTAAATAATGTTGAATTTGAAATTACAAATATTTAAAATTGGGCACCAGACTCTAAAAGTAATTCTCATTTTTTCAGGGAATAAAGCTGTACATGGGTATTTCAATCAAAGGGCCTTTAAATTTTTGATTAGCATATATAATCATCAAGCCACATTCCAGGATGTAGTTTCATGAGTAAATGATGTAACAAAATATTTCCACCAACTTCTTATCAAATTATTTATAGCAGTAGTAACTGTGTAGAAATAATTATGTGTTCTCTGAAAATTTGTGTCCAAAAAAGAAAGAGACTACATTTTAGGGAAAAAAAAAAACTGTTCACTGTGAATATTTTGTCCTGCTCTAGTTGCAAAGAATACCAACAGTTTGTTTTTCATCAGTCCCATGATTTCAGGGGAAACCTTTGTGGATGCCTGCTTTCT
This sequence comes from Poecile atricapillus, assembly GCF_030490865.1. Classification (NCBI taxonomy): domain Eukaryota; kingdom Metazoa; phylum Chordata; class Aves; order Passeriformes; family Paridae; genus Poecile; species Poecile atricapillus. The sequence goes on along the minus strand of NC_081289.1, from coordinate 37,196,353 downwards.
TTTGGGTCTCTGGAAGTCCTGTAAGGGTCAATAGCAAGCTCCCTCAGGGAGACATCCCATTCCATCCTGTCTTCAGCTGTACCTGTTTTTCTATCTGTTCTATTCCTGCAAAAGATCTGATTACACTTGGCGATGGATTTATACTCTGGTTCCATTTTCTTCAGATCAATGATTTCAGACTCAATTACCTCTATACGCCTTTCTGCCCCCACCACCTGATTCTCCAGACCATTAAATTATGCAATGAATGAATCACTTTTATTTTCCAACAAAGGAAAGATTTCTTTCAATTTGTGCAGATTAGCATGGAGGGCTTCCAGGAAAGGCTTGGGGAAAAGTTCGTTACAATGAGAATGGCAGTCTGGAGGTGATGTGTGCATAGTGTGATTCAGAAGTTGGATGCCCTTTCAGAGGACTTTGCTATTTGGTGACCTTTTGCTTTGAATTTCTGATTTTGGATTAATGTTCATCATCCAAAAGCCCTTCGGTTATACTGACCCCAGAATGTTTTACTCTTATGGTTGCCTGAAAGGCAGTTTTTTGTAAGAATGGCTGGCTGAGTCTGAGAGCCTCTGGTGGGCACAGCTTCATGGACTGTTGATGATGCAGTGTAGGAAAAGATGAGCAAAGCCCAGCATGGTGTGCTGCTGTTTCAGAGCTGCGTGTGCAGCAGTAACACCCAGCCCTTCTCTGTGTTTGGAGGGATTGGATGCTCGGGCAAGTCACCTCAGGTGCTGCTTATGTATGTATGGCCTCTGACTCTGGGTGTTGGTCAGCTATGAGAACTGTGAATTAAATTTATTCTGATTTGGGTCAGGGTATGAGGGTTTGATTTTTTTTGTCTAAATATATAAAAACTAAACTTCAGCAGTGTAAATGAACACACAACTTTTTTTATATTGAAAAACATAAAAGCTTTGTGGAAGTTGCAGCTTTCTAGCTTCTGCAATAATTTGCTGGAGCTCTTGTCCCTTATTTTCCTGTTGCACTTTATCATTACAACAACAATATAATATTTATATTTATCATGCACTTATTAATAAAACAACACTAACAGGTCTCATGTAAATATATATAAATACGTTCTTAGATATTAAAACTAACACCACCAACTGTGCTGCTGATTTGTAATTAATAATAATTCATATTACAGAATGTGTCACTTGGTAACAAATATTCAAATGTTCCCAAATCTTCAGTCTTCAGAAGGTCTCATTTTTAATTAGAAAGGGATTGCATTACCTGTGTAAAAGCTAAATCTAGTACATAAGCAGGCAAAGTTAAGTAAATTAAGCAAAAGGAAATATGTTTTAAATGATTTTTTTTCAAACCTTTTAATATAGTTCTCTTTAAAATTCAGAAAAAAGAAAATCAAAATTTTTCAGTGATCTCTCTCTAGTGTTTTCAAAATTAAGAAACATTGAGTTAGAGCAAGGTTCTGTTTAAAGTAGATAAAGTAAAATATTTACTGTCATGTATTTTCATTATTATTAGATTTTAAAAAAAGGGTTTGGATTTTATTGTTGACAAACCTTCAGAACACCCAACAGCTCTATATTGCATCAAAATCTGCTAGAAAAAAACCTATGTATAAAGAAGATATTATATAATTATATGTTTTTCCTGTTGCTTGTATATACACATACATATAGATAGTTGTCATACATATTTTTGGAGTTTTTGAGAATTTATTCTGCCTGAGATATATCGTTTTCAGAAGTCACTTTTAAAGAAATAGGAAAGTCATCATGGATGCATTAGGAAATATCTGGAAGTTGTTTGAGGATAAGTCAGTAGCTGGAATAATCTCACTTCTCTTGAATTTTCATCGGTGAATCTGCTCAGTCATGTTGCTCTCCCCCATTTCTACTCAGCTGTGCTTCAAAGCTAGAAATATCTCATACCTTACAAGTGTACTGCAAGCTTCTTTGCCATATTTAGAGTGAAAATAATCTGCAGCCATGTAGAAGATGTGAAGGAAAAGAAAATTAATCTGCATTTGCATAAACAATTTGGCTCTCAGGTTCTTAGTTCCTAGATGAGTTTTTTGGTTATTTTTTTTTCAATAGTTGTATAAAAATAGATGACATCAGTGGGAAAAAACAGTGCTATTACTATTCCTTTTCTCTCTTTTCTCTCTCGTGTAAGAGGATCACCCACTATCTTTCCCATAATATTTTTCCCAACTTTCATGTGGATTTCTTCCCAAACTGAGACAGTGTGTTTCAGTGCCATCTGTTGACTTCAAGCAATATTGCTGCATTGTTTTAATAGCTGTGGGGAAGAACATTTGCTGATACAAATTAGTGCAGAATGCAAAAACAGGGATCAAATAAAGTTACGTGGACTGTATATGTAATTCTGGCAAGGTGTGGAAGAAATTAGTGCACCAACAAAACAAAGGAAGCCTTTCAATAAAAGACACTTCTTAGTGTAAATTAAAATGAGTTTTGCATAATTAATGTGTTTTCACTGATTATCTGGAGATCAAGTCCATAGTAAAATGGCACAGGAAACTAATAGAGCAAGAACAAGTTAGATGTCAAGGCATTTGTCCGCTGTCCAAAATAACTTATATATTTATGCCCAAATGCTTCCTAAATCTAGGTTAAAATGTTTTGCTTTTCCTAGATCAAGCTCACTAGAAGTAAAAGTTTCAAATGTTAAGTTCCTTCAGAAGAAACTGAGAGCCACCTAACTGCAACCAAGCTAATTCTGACTTTCCATAAAATCTCCTGAAATATTGCATCTGAACAGAGCTAAGGAATCTCTGAATATATGTAGGAAATAGAAAGGAAATTCTACTTTTTAAACTACTGTAATTTTTTTTTTTCAGTATTTTTAGAGCTTTTTTGTGCTTCTGTTTGTAGCTATATATGAAAACAACTAAACCATCATTAAAGCAAAAGGAAGATAGGTCTAATCTATCTCTACCCTACTCCCAGGATGTCCTGGCCTTTATGGTCACCCTAGTTTGCAATTTTGTAGGGAACAAACCAAAAGTAATGGGTAAATCAGGGTACTGAGAATGGAAAAGAAAGAGTATTTACACTGAACAGTTACAGAGATTTTAATGAAACTTTCAAAGAAATTAATACAGCCAATTAAATTGCCTTCTTCCAGGCTTCATTTTGACTATGTAAGCGCACTACATAGCATTGTTTTTGGTTAAAAGGGACAGAAAATTTCTAACAGGATATTGAAATAGAAAGTTTCTAACAAAAATAAACTCTAGCATTCCCAAGCACTGCTAAAAAAAAACCCAAACCAGCACCAAACCAGAAAAAGGAAAGCAGTGCTTTGCTTTTTTGACTAGGAAGAAATATGGAAAAAAAGTGCAGTGAAGTCTAGAAAAAGAATGTTCTGAGAAGTGGGACTGACAATGAGCTTTTGACTGACTGCCCAGAGCTGTGACTCTGTCTTTTCTGTTGCTTGGCAACTCCATGTTATCACAAAGAAACTGATATTAAGTTGGAACAGGCTGGATATGGTAATTTACGTGGGAAGATACTCTTGCAGTGGGAAAACCATTTTATTTCTAGTTTCTGTCAGCGTAAGTAGGTTTCACATGATGAACTGTAGTACATCCCCTGCTGGGTGCATTTTACCTAAAAAGGTAAAGAGTGACTCTGCCTTGGAAAGAGGCTGTGCAGAAAATAACAAAACCAAAAAACCCCCACCTTGTTATTCATTAGACCTGCTCCTAGTGTCTACTCAGACATTTCTTCTAGTGGTAGTGACAAAAGCTTGTTTTCATATTTGTGTGGATTTAGAGCAGATTAGAGAGATGGAACTCGATCATTATCATTTATACCATCACATTCCCTAAGAACTCTTGAGATTTGCCTAAGACCTCCCTGTCTTACACAAACATCAGAAGATGATCCTCACTTTATCTGAATAGTCCTTTCTTTTGCATTGGTGATAGTTAAGTGCTAAGTTTCAATTGCACTTTATTTCTTCTTTATTGAAAGAAGACACTGCATGTGCAGCTGCTACAGAATAATTTGAAGACTGTGATAGAAACTGTCATTCAAGTTCGAATTTGTCTAGTACCATGTGGCTTGGAAAGGTGTCTGGTGAGCTATATGGAGAGAATGGCAAGAAGATATATGTAAAGCAAATGATTTTGGGAAAGCTTAGAGCCATAAGAGACACGTAATCCATAATGATATTTTTAGGTCTGGGTTTAGGTCTAAGATTTAATTAGAAAAATAGAAAGCACAGAAGATTCAGAATTTAATACAAAGCCCTTTTTTCTTAAATGTCTGATTTACTAATAATTCTGTTGAGCTACTACCACAGTATCTCTGCATATCCATCCTGCATAATTTCTAGTAATTTAACACCATCATGCAGTCCTACAAGTAAGGAAGTACTTCAGGACTCCCTGTTCTGGCTTTGGTCAGCAAAACACTTCCTGGCTCCAGGCTTCTCTGCACTGCAGAGTTAACTTGAAATATAACTCAGTTTGTGCCCTTGGCTCAAATCCCAACCATACACAAAAACTTCTGACTTGAGTGTTTTGATACTGTTCAACTGAAGGGATTGGCCTGGACTCTGAAGGCACAGGCTTCAATTAGCATAGCTAATATAGCTACTCACTGCTGCCTCATGGACTTGTCTTCATTGCCAAAAAAGGTGTATTTTTACTGTGGGATAATTAGCCTGATTTAACTGTCCTTATTTAAAATCAAGCTCTTTATTTATTTTCTTACAGGGAAGACATTGCTTCCCTATTAACTAACTCAGTGTCCCTTTTTGCTGACACTAAGCTAACTGAAGAAGAATGAACTGTGCAATGAAGAGCCCACAATGTCCTAGGCATCAAATAGACCCAGAGACTGCAAGCAAGCAAAGTCCTTCTCTCCACTGAGCCGTGGTGGGGAGGTAATTCCCTTTCTCACTTTTCAGTTGGCCAGCACAGAATGTATCAGCTTGTGTCCTATCTACCAATCTAATGAGATTGTCTCCTTTTTAATTTACCACATCACATCCAATAAATCAAAAAATGCTCTGGGCTGTTATCTGACTTGGAGGGAATAATTGTATTCACTCCAGCAGCAGGCCTGGTTTAATTGAAACATAGTGTATTTCCCAATAAGGTAGTAGTGATCAATTTTATTTTGGGTGCAACCTGAAACAACCTTACAACAGAGTGGAAGGGATGAACTTTGCTCTACCTTAAAGCTTTTGATACTTTTAAACTGACTTTAAAGACCTGATCATGGAGATCTGATTTCCTACACCCCCTTCACCACTAAGCAGTTAGTAAATAACTTTATCCACTGTAACTGTTGTCTTCCAATCTAACTGCTGACAAGTATCACCTGTTTCCTAAGCCTTGGCATTAGGGTAACATAGAGCTTGCAGGCAGACTCCCACAGCTTGTGCTTATTGCATTCACAAGCACTCACTTGCTGTAGAGTGTTTTCTATGCCAGTAGCAGCATCCTCTGGCTTGTGGGTCATGCTAGACTAAGGGTAGCAAAACGGTAGCACCTGCTCTGTATGGCAAAAAAATACCTCTATGCTTTCCATCATCTGGGGTTGGCTTTGTTTTTGATTTTAGATTGAAAGTGAACTTTAAAGAGTTTGGTCACTATGACTTTTATTAAGAAAAAATGCACACACTGTATAACATCTGTTTTCTGCATGCAGTATTTCTCACTGATGAGGAAAAAATACTGATTTTTTTAAAATTCTTGAATTCTGGTGAGCACAGAATAAATAAGGGTACAAATGTGAGACAGGTAAGAAGCAGTTAGGAGTAAGTAGCCTGAAACTTTCAGGGGTATGCTGGCCAAAGCAGTGGTACATTGACTACAGAAGGGAGCGAAGCTCTGGGGAGAGATGCTGTGGGCAGAAACCAAGGCAAGGCATGCCTCCTGTTGTGGCCAAGTGGAGCTCTTCAAGAGCATTGCTGGGAGCCAAGAGTAGTTCCTGGGACTGGGGAGCTGCTGAGAACCACCATTTCTATCCTGCACACTATGCCCATTAGCACCTGCAATTAGTTTCATCTAATCAGTCTCAGAGACTATATTCAAAAGAGGGTGGGAGCAAAAGTTTTAGCAAGAAGAGAACCTTTTTGTTCCCAGCACTACCCAAGTGTCCCACATAAGACTAGATTAGTCAGTGGGTGCTACTCACCACTTCCATGATTTTTATTTTATCTCTGTCTCAGGTTTCTGATGACTGTAGGACTGAATTTGATCAAAAATTGAACCAGATTCAGGAACTGAATTATTGACTCATATTAATGTTACAAAGTTAACTTTCTCAAGTAATTTCTAGAGTTATGGCTACTTGTTGATTTGCAAGGATTGGTACAGAAATGAACAGGAAAACAAATAAAGTAGGAAATAATAGGAAAACTCAACTTTGTTTTTGTTTGTGGTAGTGTTAGCAACTGTGAAAAGACAGCTCATCTCATTTGTTCGAGGAAAAAATCTTAGCATGGGGAATTACAAGGTGCATGTGTATTCTCCTCAGGATACAGAAGAACCACAGGAGCTGTAGGTGAATAAACAGACAGGTTGAGCCAAGGTGCAAAGATGATTTTTTGTGCCTAGAATGCAAAATTAATGAACAAGCTGTAGAGCCAAAAGTTGTGGGATTGGGATGGAAGTACATTTGAGTTTTAAGTACTAAAACACCAGTAAATCAGGACAGCAAAGTATTCAAACCTTATAAGTGTTACAATAACCCCACCCTACAAACAAAAATATTGGCAGAAACCTTTGCTCCCTCCAATAACACTGAGTATGACTCATGGTTTTGTGAATTTTGATGTGTGGTGGCACAGAAACTTCTCTATCTACTACCAACAGATGGTAGGTTTCTTGGTATTAAAAATACGAAAACAGCTTGATCTCATGTACCTTGGTTTAAAAATAAAGCTCTTTTTATAGCATGTCTCAATTTTGACAACCACACTGTGCTGTAAATATTGGATTCCAAGTATAAGCATATTTTAACAGCCTAAACCAGATTCTGATTTAAGGGGTGGCCTAATCCTCTGAGTTTGTGAAGTCTTCAGCAAGAGGAGTCACAGCTGAACATAGTTGCCCTTTGTGTTTAACGCCTAAGTTTGTGGGTTCAGCTTTGAATTAAAAAATATATTTCCTGATTTGGTAACTTGCTTAAATTTAATTTCAAATGTGTGTAAATTTTAAAGTATCCAGGTTTTTTTCTGTTTGTTTTGGTTTTTTTTGTGGTGGTAAGCATAGAATAAATCTGTAAGATTGAAATGCAATTGAATATATAAGTAAAATGATATCTTCTTAATTTTGCAGAGCACAGATAACTCAAATATATCTATAATTGCCCAGAACAAAAAGTGCTTTGACAATGATATTGTTTGCTCAAAGAATGTTTTCATCTCTGTTGGAGACACTGAGATTTATTTTAGCGAACCTTCTGAGAAGCAGGTTAGTTATTTTCTTTCCTTTTTGGGTTGCCCTTTAAGATAAGCACTGCAAATTTACAGCTCTAAAGGAGTGTGTTTTTGGAAAGCATCTCTCAGTTTGAGTTAATATAGTACAAATGTTTAGGCCTGGATAAAGCAGCAGGTCTCAGGATGCACATTTTTTTTTTTTTCCCCATTGTTTTTTTTCAAGTTCTATTTGTCATACAAAGAAGATTGTCCAAAAGTCTCAAGGAGTTGAAACATACTGGCATTAATGAGTTTCTTTCCAGGTGGTTTTAAAAGAGAAACCTACGTATGAAGCAAATTTGGATGGCTGAAAAGACAAAATATCAAAGTATTAAACAACAGTTCTACTAATATTATTGATTCAGCTATATGCTAAAGTATTCTTCAATATACACTTTTCTGTTATCTGGCTGTATACCTTAGTAGCACTACTTTAGTAGATCTTAACAAATATTCATTTGTGTCAGAAGACCCTAGGGGCACAGGAAAACAAATCTAACTATCAGCTTTGGAAGGCTGGATATTATACTGTGATACACTTTCCAGAACAGGACATTACAATTCTGTGGGATAAGAAGACAATGATGCATGTTAAAGTTGGACCTAGATGGAAGGTGAGCCGAAATATAAACCTGAGATTTTGTGTAGGTTCTCTATATTGCTAATGTGATCTTTTATTGAACAACTGTTAGTCTTTTCTTCAAGACTAGCTTTCCCAGTAATATGGCTGTTTATTGTGGTGCTTTTCCCAGCTAAGAAGAGATGGAGAATGCAACTTCTGAAGAGGAGTGGTTTCTATGTGTATGCTTCCACTGCAGCCTTGGAGTTATGCAGTGATTCAGCTCTGACTCAAAGATACTTGGGGGCTGGAAGGGAGGGGTAGTCTTACCTGGTAGAGTTACCCAGTTCACTGCATGTTTTTGTTGGCTAAAGACAATGGAAAAGAAGTTTCCATGCCCAGTGACATGGAAGATGGCAGGTTTGTAGAAAAGATTACATTAGACTGATGACAGAACTGACCCTAGGATGTAGTAGAGGCTTCTGAGATGAACAGATGGAGTCACATACTAGTTAAATTTAAAAAGACAGAATACAGAAATAGATCTAGACAAAAACTTACATTTAAACTTAATGGATGTATCATGTCAGGATCAGTCATGGTGCAAGGAAGAATCCAAGGATCCTTTTTTTCCAGTTGCTCTTCTCTTTTCCATTCCTGTATCATCATCTATCTTGGAGTCTCTGCAATTCAGTCTTTGGGTGCTGGCAATTCAGAATTACATTTCTCTTTGTTTCAAACATGAACACATGTATTAAGATGAGGCTCATTCAGCAAAAGAAAACATGCTAGGTTAGAGTACAGTGTCAGATTTTTTGAAGTGTAAGTCAAAGCTATAATGACCATCTAATGTGGTTTTAAAGCAAAAATATTGTAGGCTTCTGTCCAAATAGCCATAAAATACTTAATTCACCTACAAGTTGATTTATCAACCATCAAGACACATAGAGAAAAAAAAATATTGTATTTGAGTAAGCTAGCAGGGAGCTGAGTTCTACAGGTTGCATTTAGGAACACAAATACTTTGAGTTCTTTCTGTTTCCAGTGACTGTTTCTTCTAGAGGCTCCAGTTCAGTAAGATGTGTGCAGCAGACCTTAAGAAAAAAAGAACTCATTAGTGTGAGCCACAACACCCTAAAAATCCAACTCTACTTTTTATTGTTGTGCAGGAATGTCTGTTTTCCTGTATATATTCATGTATGTATGCATGTATACATAGTTTTCCCATCAGCAGCATATGCCTAAGAAAAGTTGCAGCTGTCTCTTTTATAATTGCTATTACAAATGTTCTAGCTATTGTGAACTAAAATTAGAGGCAGCAAGTTTTAATGACAACAGCTAGTCAGGCTTCACAACCATGAGGTAATTTGCCTGAACTTTTGACTTTTGGACTGGAATCACTATTGAGCTTTCAGAAAAAAATATTACTAGATTCCAGTCCGTTTTCACAGGCAGGCAGTAAGAAGTAGTTCTGGAAAATAAGAAGAAAACTACTGATTTCTGTTGAAAGATATTTGCAATATGGAAATGCAGGCATAGCAAAGTATCATGTCTTTTCCAAGGATAAGTCAGATTTACATTCACCGTTTTCACTTATAAATTTTTATATTCCATGTGTGTCATTTGTGCCAATTATAGATTATGAGTTTATGAAAAAATAATTTTCTCTTTCAGGGCAAACTGGCAGGCTTGTGTGGAAATTTTGACAAATATACTTCAAATGATCTGACTACATCAAACAACATGGAGGTGAGAAATGCACAGGTGTTTGGAGACAGCTGGGTATTAGGACAGGTAAGTCCCATGTCCAATAAAAATTTAGGTAAAAAATCTATAATTTTAGTTTGTAAATGAGCACATTATAACCACAGGATGTACAGGTATTTTCTAAAATTCTGGTCACACTATAAGAGGACATTTTAATTTTTTGTGTTCGTAGATGTGAAATGTGTTATTAATGTCTTATGCCATAATAAACAGATACCGAATTTAAATTAAACCAGACAATCTCTTTAGGGAAGGATGTGTTTTCCCCTTGTAAGACAATTAATTATAGCTGTCTGCATTTCAGTGTTCTACCAAGTTAGGTACACTGTTTCTGGTATTTTTGATTCATCCCAATTTTAAAAACAATTGTAATTTCTCTGGGGTTGGAGGCATCAGGATACTGAAAGTAAACAGAATCTTAATGCTGGAAAAAAGAGGCCTGGAAGAGTCTCTTTCTGAACACTGAAAATAAAATTAGGATTTATTTTAGTGGCACTTTGTAAACAAAACAAACTGACAAAGTAGAGGTGATGAAGGGATGGGCAGAAAAGGCTCAGAACAGCAACAGATAAAACCCAGTATGGAAACTTGGTTTCTATTTCCTTAGGAGGATGCTGTAGGGAGTGGGTGACTGCAACGCTGGTTTGTAACACAGGAGAATAGATATTTCATTAATTTATGCTGAGAAGATGTAAAGTTTCATAGGCTTGTAGACCGCCTAAAAATCATTATTTGTAACGCATTCTCTTTGAATGTCTGTCAGGACCAGTTTTTAATCTGTTTCCTCTTTAACAAAGCAGGATATTGACCAAATATCTGTCGCCTCATAAATAAAGATTTTGAGGCTTTTCTGCCTCAATATCTCCCTTTGAACATATTTTATTCTACATAAAATGTTTAAATTTCACAAGCAAGCAAGGCAGATGTGTAGAGTTACACTGGTCATCTAGAAGGTTGTATATAACCATATGTGTGAATACTTTGTATGAAGTTAATGATTTTTTCTTTTTCAATTTATCGACTCAGTGGCTCCCTTAAAAAGGTGCATAGTGTTTGCATAGCACATTAACTTGTAGGATGTTATAATTTTTGCTTATGCATCTCAGACTCTGACCTAACTTTTCGGTGGAGATATATATCTGCAAGATCTCATGTTATCTCCAGATCTCTGTGTCTGCCAGAGTGCTCAGGATCTAAGTTCAGCCTTGGTCTTGCTAGCTCTCTGTGCTCAGACAGACTTGACTCATCTGCCCCTGCAGCAGGCCTTGGGGATTTTTTCAGAAAGAACCTTTAACCTTTGTAGTGAGGTATCCTGGTCACCAATTCTGAAAAATCTAAATAGTGTAAGGAGTATTTGATAGCTGGAGGCTTAGAACCCAGCTCTGCTATGGGGAAATGTGCTTGTATCAGCACTGTGAAGCATGAGATGCTTCCAGAGCTTCTCCTTCCTGGGATTGGCAGCACATATCCTCACGGCGGTGTCTGAGCCCCTGCACAGGAGGGCAGCACAGGTGGTGCACTGCAGCTAAGGCTGCTGTGGGACACCCTGGTGATGCCTATGCATTCATCTTCACAGCCTCCTGGTGCATTACACACACCTTACATGCTGCATCAAAACAGCGTGGTTTCAGATGAACTCGTTCTCTGAGATGAGTGTCCCTTTCCTGTATTTTTCTGTTCTATTTATTTTTTCCTTTTGTAGAGTTCCTATAAGTGATGCAGTTGTACCTCACTCATTTTTGAGTTATCATTATGATCTTTGACTCTATATTTTTTTAATGAGTTGCTCCCTTCCTACCACTGCTTCTTTATTTGAACTTACAGGGCTAAAGCCATCTGTAGTATGACTCCATTTAAAGTCAGTGAAAACCACCCAGGATGGATTTGGACCACGTATTTGTTTGTGATGTTACAGTTGGTTGCTCTGGTAATGATTATAATGTGTCACAAAGAAAACATTTTGTCTTTATGCACTGAGCAGACAGCAGGAACATTTTAGTGCTTTAGAACAAAACAAAAAGATTCTTTTTTTGTGCCAATGTTTTCAATTATAAAAACAAATCAAGGAAAGAAGATGAAGAAGATAGCATTTAATTTTTTTATTTTCTGATTATGCAAGTATTGAATTGTATGATACTGTGATGCACCTGAATCTTTGATAAACACATCTACCTATAAAATATTTGTGGGCTTTTTTTGCTTGTTTTCAAGTGCAAGAGCCCAAATGAAACACTGAGGCCATGTGAAGTACATCAGAGCAAGTTCCCTTATGCCAAAAAGGAATGCTCAATTTTATACAGTGATCTTTTTGCACCTTGTCGCAATGTGGTAAGTTCATTAAATATCTAAGATTTTTGTCATGAAAAGAATAAAATTCCAGTAATTACTTTCTTCTTGCCAGTACCCTCAGTCTGAATATGAGGATACAGAGTAAAGCCCTGCAAGTATCTCTGTGTGGGTGGGCTATATTTGTGCAGAGCTCCTTGTTCAAGACTGGAATCTAAATGTAAGAGTGTAACAGAATTGTGAGTTAGTTGACTGAATAATCAAGGTTCTATTGCCTTTTATCTATATAGGTAGCTAAGTTTTATAAATTGTAAATTTGTATGAATTGAGTGATTCTAAAAAAAGTGTATGTGTAATGCACCTACACCTTATCTCAAATGGTCTTATTTTTTTAAGTGTTCTCCTCTATATAGAAAGAAATATAAGAGAGCAAGATTTCAGCTTCAGAGCTATAGGTATTTTTAGTTATTTGGCAGCTTATCATCTGGTTTTATTAAAACTCAGAGGTTTGGTATCCTTGTTTTCCCAATACATGGCTGAGCCTGGGACTTGAGTAACAATAATGTCCTTCAGTTCGGTCTAGACAAGATGGGGACAGCACTATTTTATGTGGTAATTTTTTATTCCATTTTAATCCACCCATTATCAGTGCAAGACTTGCTTTATACGTTTTTCCTTATTTCTAATTTTAGTCTCCCAATGGTATTTAGGTGCTTCTTTGCACCTGAGCAAGCAAGAACCACTACAACATTTCATCTCAGTCTCTTAATTTCTTCATGATTATTAATACCAAATGAGATCATTAGCTGTCTCAGCTGAACCTCCTGGCTTTCAGGACCAAAGCTGGATATCAACATGGTTAGGAATTTGCCTGCGAAGGAGGTTGCAGTAGCTTAACCCAAGAGATTTATTAATGTTGACTTAAGTTACTATGCAAAGAATTTTTCGAGCATGTGCCTGAGAAAATAGTGATGAGTGTATTTTTCAAAGTGGCAAATATTAAATAAAAATTGAACTTTCAAGAGTTTTTAAGGAACTGTATTATTATAACAACTCAGAAAGATCTTTTCTCCTGAACATTCATGTTCGGTATCTTATCCATGTTGTGATTAGAATTTGCAAATAATTTGGCATAAATATATGCCAGAATTTAGCATAATTGTCTTAAAAAATCTATGCCAGGTGCAAAACATGTAATTTAGTTAGTAGTCAAGTATTTCCACACATATATATCTGTCTGATATGGCAGAGTCTGTAAAGCAAACATCTTTCATGTGTTTTTAGAACCTATTAATCACCATGTGAAAAATATACAGCTCCTGGAAATGTAATGTAAAGTGAGCTCCTGTCAAGGGCATGTGCAGCTGACTGCTGGGTGGGGAGCAGGGTGCCAAGAAAAAAGCCCGAGCAGAAACCGGCACTAGGGGCATGGAAAGAACAGAAAACATAGATGGGGATTTCAGATGTGCTTCTTGTTGCTCCTGTTATGTGGGTGGAAGATCCTGCAGTGTGAGCAGTCAAACTCCTGTCTGTGGGACAGGTGGCCCTGCAGTTTAACTCAGGCCGCAATATCAGTTTTCAGGGAGACAAAATCTTGCATCTCTGGCTGGCAGCAACTGATGGATTGCAATTGCCCAGATAAGCACTGAATTCAACAGGGTCTGAGGAACCTGAACACTTGGAGGAAAAGGGTCTTCCTCATAATTCCTGAACTCAGCTTTGGCCCAAGGCTCCCAGTTTATCACAAGAGCAAGATATTGCTGACCCATGGAGAGATGCTGTTCTGCAGGCTTGAGAGACAGGTTGAGATCTTTGGATCCGGTTTGCTGTTTGGTGATTTCTACAAAGCTACCACAGCCTCATTCAATGGAGCTAGTTCTCATGTGTGTCCCCCATGTCCCCAGTGGTATCCCTGTTTTCAAAACAAGAAAAAGGATGAAAGCACAATAACATCTCTCTGCCCTTGATCCAGTCCCTGCCAGCTTCTAGCAACTCAGAAGCTGTCTTTGTGTTAGATAAGTACTGCTTTGTTACTGTGGTGGTATTTCTGTAATCTGACGTGTGCCATTTCAGTGCTTTACAACTGAGCTAGACCAGAGAGTAAACAGAAGAAAAGCATTGCTTTAAACATTCCATGTGTTGAGTATGAACGTTGTTTTGGAAATGTTGCTCAACATTATAAAAAAGATGATTTAAAATCAAGAAATAGTGTTTCATGTAAAACCATGAAATATTGTAATAGGATTTTAGAGAATGTGGGTTTCTGATCTAAAGAAGTTTTGTGGGGAAATTATATTAAAATCTTGATAAGTGCAGAAGTATTTTATTTTCTGCACAATGTCACCAGTGGTCTTAAGCTTTCTGCCCCTGGGAAAGCCTTCCTCTATATATTATTAGTTTAATAACTTGGTAATCAGAGTCGCAGCTCTGGTTTTGCTGTTGTTCATGCAAAACTGACAGGATGACTACAGGTGGCAGTATTTGCCTTATAAAATCGGAACTGCCAGCTTCAATAATCCTTTGAAATCGATGAACAGCAAGTATGCGGACAAACATGTTTGTTAGTAATCACTGATTGAATTTTTCTTTTGACCTTTAACTTAGGCATAAGCTGATAATTTGAAGTGTACATTTTGTGTAGGAATATGCCCAAACTTTGGAAAATGCATTATTTTTGTATTTAGTTCTTTCAGTCAGCCCAGAAATGAAGCTCCTGCTGCAACTGGAATTTGTGCAGCTCATACAATTAACTCACCTATTTTTCTTCTTCTCCCCTCCCCAGATTGATGTGACTTCTTTTATCAAAAATTGTCACACAGATACATGCAACTGCAATCTTGGTGGGGACTGTGAGTGTTTGTGTACCAGTATTGCAGCTTATGCCCACAAGTGCTGCCAGCAAGGAGCAGCGATTCACTGGCGATCTCCTTTGCTCTGTGGTATGTACCTGGGCTGGCCACGCACCAGAGCTCATTTCAGGCATCTCTGGCTTTTTTCTGCCAACTATACAAATATGACAGAAGCAGGTTGATAATAAACGTAGTTCACATCACTCAAGCTGTCTCTGTGTTAGCTATGTCATCCTTACACACCCAAATTCATTGTCAAGAAGGGTTCTTAGCTGTAGAATAATTCCTGCTTCAGGTCTGCTGTCACTAAACAAAAGTCTAAGAAAATAAAGTCACAGACTGAAAAATCTTGTGGGACATGGAGCTTCCTCTCCTGAAAGTGAGCTTTACGTTTTTAGGATGCAGGTATGCATGGATTCTCTTGTCACTTTGTAACAATAGTAATAGTAAAAGTTATAATAATAATAATAATAATAATAATAATAATAATAACAACAATATGCTTGTTTTCTTTTTCTTCTAGCTTATGATTGTGAATATTACAACCAAGGTATGTACTATTTGATAATCTTGTTTAAAAAACTTGATTAATTTATGGGCTTTTTCTTTGACTTGAGGTGTGTAGTTTTAACATTGCTTTTATTTTTAATGAGTGAAGGTTAGTGGCCCAGCTGTGTTGAATGATCCTAGTAATCCCTAATGCCTCCATCAATAATTTCACAGTGCTCAGTGTGGATGGGTGGATTGATCCATCATCCTACCACTTATGGTAGCAGCCAGGGAGAAACTCCAGAAGGACATTTCCTTGTGTTTGTACTGTAAATTTTAGAGCTGGGACCTACAGTATTTGGACATTGAAAGGCTATGGGATTTTATGCACGTTTCACAATACTGTACTGTAAAAAGAGCAGTACCTTAGAATTGGAGTGGTATTCATTTAACAGAATGAATTCCTGCATCATCCTCTCTAATGTTTGGGTACTGTGCACATGCTTTATAGGCAGCAATAGATATTGGAAAGGGAAACTAGACTAATTGCAATGATACAAATCTGACTTTAATGTATCTTTTTGATGACGTAGGATGACATGCATCCTATAACGAGGATCATTATAGAGACGGTTTTTTTCTTCTGTCTGGCCTACTACAGTAGTAGCATGTAGATCTTGCAAGGTATAGCTGACTTCCCACAATTACTTTGTAATAGGGAATTTTATCTTAGTCAAAAAGGTTTGAAGACATGATTTTAGTCGTGAACATTGCAACAGTGGTCTTAAAGGTGTCTTCTGACCTTATTTATTCTATGATTCTGTAGAAAAATAGGAAGGAGTACTGGTTTTGGCTAGTTTCCTTTGTTTAGTTAACATGAATTTAATAATATATTTTGTATTTGTGATGACAGTGGTGTTTTAGCTACTGCTTACAGAGATCAAGGCTCTTCTCAGTTCTCATGCTCATCCACCAGTAAGGAAGCTGGGGCTGCAAAGGAGGATAGAGGGAACAGAGTTGGCACAGCTGACACCAGCTGACAAAAGGGATGTTGCAGAACACATGATGTTGAGTTCAGCAGTAGAAATTGGAAAGGAAGTTTTCTGAGACTGGCATTGCTTAGGGTTCATCTAGATGTTGGTCAGCTGATAGCAAAGAATTTTGGCTTTTCCTTCTTTTTCTTGTAACAGTTTTCTTTGGTTTCCTTTTTTTTTCCTAATTTCTCTATAAACAAAACTCAAACCAAACCATGTCTTTATCTCCACCCATGAGTTTTTTTTCAGTTCTTTCCCTCTGATTCTTTTGTGAGGTGTGGGGTGAGTGACCAGGTGTGTGGTGCTTAGCTGCCTGCCAGGGTTAAAGTCAATAACAGAGTTATGCATGTTTCCACTACCAAGTGGAACCAAGTGGAAAATTAAGATTTAAGTTTTGTATCTTATGCAATGAAAATTTTTCTTTTTCTATTTTGTTTTTCTTCCCTTAGGTCTTGGTGAAGGACCCTATATTTTGGCAAGTTTTGGAATGAATGACACAATTATAGGGGCTAATGTATCCAGCAGAAGGATATTTCCTCTGCCTAGAACTGGAGCACATGGAAATGTAATTTTCAGTTTCATGATAACTCCAGGTCTTTTCAAAGATAAAGATTTATGTAAGTGTCCTCAACAGTTCTGCTAATGGTGAGATGTATATCTCAAACTATATGAATGATTTTTGTTGTGTCTTCTAAATGTCCTAAAGTAGTCTAGATATTTTTAGTTATTGGAGTAAGTGGCCAATTTCAAAATGAAGGAGTGATTTAAATTTTATTTTTTTTAATATTTGAAAACCTTACTTCCAACTTTAAATTTTACTTTAAAAAAATTATTTTAGAAATATTACAGAATACAAGTGAATAGAATATCTTGTGGAAAAATCCAATTAGTTTGTATGACTGGAAACTGGTGAATTTTACACAAATATCTAGCAAATATGAACACTGAAGGTCAATGCAGGGTATTTTTGTCTCCAGTAATATTGGTTCTACTTTATGTTTACACCTTATTTGTTACTTTTCCTAACCTAGAAAATGTGTAACTCAGAATGATCAATCTATTTCTGCATTATTAATAAGCAGCATCCCTGTGCAATGTAGAAGGTAGTTTCTTAGGTGAACAGCTAATCCTAAGCTCTGTTTTTTACTTATCAGAGATTTACCCAAACTATACAACAAAAATAAACATGTTTAAATATTTTTCCTTCTGTATCTATTTTTCTTTCTTCACATACGTGAAGATTGTGCCAATTAAACCAAGAAAGATTTTGTCATTGCTTTCTCAAATAATTTAATTTATTGAAAAAGATCACAAACCCTCAAAAATAAACATAAAGAAGGGTTCTCTCCACAGAAAAAATTCAAACTAAGTTTACAAATATTTGAATGCTTATTGCCATGGGAAAATCAGGTTTTTAGATGTGATTTTGAAATGAAAAATACAACAGAAGAATGAATTCAGTCTTGTGAAATCCCAGTGTGAGGAAGAAGTAAATAATTCATTATATCTGTGCAGTACACAGGTGACTTTCATATGGAAACGAGGGATGAAATAGTATTCCTCTAGATTAAAGAACTTCAAGACTGTATTTAAGTTGAAAATCACCTATGAAGTCATTCTTCTTATAAATTTTTACATTTTCAGACAATTCTTTCACTTTTGATTTGTGACATGGGTAGAGCAAATAGAGGTCAGTTCTTATTTGGCCATAGATCTTCTTACCATATTTCTGGACATGACTGCATATTAAAAAACCCCTGACCTCAATGTTCTTACAATGTGATATTATTTGCTAATGAAATTTTGGCACTGCTAAGCTGTCAGACATTTGTGCAAACTTGATAAAAACTCCCAGAGATGCAAGTTCCAGTCTGAGACTGCTTAGGAATAATTTTTGAAAGTTAGTAGTAGTAGACTGAATGCAATTTCAGTCTCACTGGTGGTTCTGGATTATATGCTCATTTGAAGTCTCTTTTAGACCCTGCACTGTAGACTCTCTTTTGTGCAACATAAAGCTGAAATTTTTATTTTTTTTTGTGAAAAGCAGGATTTTAAAAGGAGACACTTAACAGCCAATATATATGATTTAATTTCAATTATAAGTTGTTTTCTGTGAATATCTCACCATTTTTTATTAATTTTCTTTCTTCTGTGGAAGCTCTGTCTCTTGTTTCCCTTGAATCTGCTGAAAGACCAAACTATTTTCTGTATGTACGTGACAATGAAACCATTGGGTTGGAGCAGTGGCAGGCAAGTGCCTCCTTTCAGAGACGAGCCACCTTCTTCCACCACCGGGGTCTCTGGAGTCCAGGGCTCAGTGCTTTTGAGCTGCACAGTAAAAAAGGCTTTTTCATCATTCTCACATCATCCAGTGTTAAAGTGGAAAAGTATGATGGCTCAGAAGAATTCAAACATTTCAGTAGCTTTAGTGTTGAAGGTAAATTTTACATAATCCCCAGGGATAAACATTCTTTTTCTGCTTGCCTTCAGAGCACTTTCTTCCTTGTATTTCATCAGCAATACTAAAAAATATTTTATCCTATTTTTAATTTTTCTCTGTCTTCCATTCCATCTCAAAATGCTATTATTTTCTAACTTTTGCAGATAGGATGGTCACTTAATCTTTGAACTATGTTTTAATTGGCTTACTTTTTCAAAATGAAGGTGGCATGTCACAAAACAATGTATGTTAACATCCCATTAGTAATCTATAGATATCTATTCTTTTAAATGAATTGGGTAATGGTATTGCATCTGCAACCAACAGTATCTTCACTATGTTTAACTGATCTTTTAGGTTTTGAAACAGAGTATATTGTAAGAATGAAGAGTTGTTTTTATTGTCAAAGCTGGAAGTGTCTTTTAGCTTGAACAAATTTAAACTACTTGAAACTGAACAAAATCTCACCTACTGGGAAGTTCTGAAAAATTTGTCTATTTGGATTTCATTTTTTCATATATCTGAAAATCCCAAAGGATGTTATAGAAAAGGCTGTAATTTATTGTTTATTGGCTATTGAATCAATAAAAACCCCCTTTCTTTCCTTCTCAGAACTCAGTGCTTCTGTGCCTTACAGAAGGATGTGTGAATGGCGATATGAATCTTGTGCTAATCCTTGTTTTAAGACATGTAGTGATCCTGAAGGAATAGCATGTAAATTTCTTCCTCTGTAAGTAAAATTTATCTCATATTGCTAGTGTGTTGTTTTTTGTAATAAGCATACCATATGCTTTCTGGAAATTACTGCTGCTCCACTATCCATTTACTATTTTTATATGGATATTTTACTATCCAGATTTCAATATCATTCTTATGAGAAAATCTCAGTAGTCATATGAAAATATTTGTGCCAAGCCTCTCATTTCCCACAGTCTGTATTCCCATTTACATGTGCTTTCCAACACAAGAATAAGAGGGATTGTATTTAGCCCAGAGGTTTAGCTTCTGGTAGTGCTTAAGTAGAAAGCTCTTAAATTAAATGAAGGTTATTTTCTTCTATGGATTTATAGTCGCATCCTAAACCAGCACACCATGATGCTAAAACATCTTTCTGGTGTTTATATGACAGAGATCAAAAGTTGTAGGAATAGTAAGGGAGGAATACGCCCTCTCCTGTAAGAAAACGTAACTTTATACTGGGAGATGCTCACTGGTGTGAAGGGAGGGATTTCAGAGGGCTGATGTTAGCCTGGGATTCAGTAAACAGATTTCCTGTCTCCGTGTTTCTCCCCTGGCCTCTATGAAACCACAGTAATCTAAAAAGAAAAATGTCTAAAAACTCAAGGCACCATGTGATGGAAAAGAAAGGATATTTTAGATTTCAGACTCCCTAGGCATATGTAATTTATCATTAGTAATACTACTAATATGGCTGATTTTCCCTGTTGCTGTTCTTAGTTTTTTCCTTATGGGAACACTGATTGTTAATGTAATGATTTTCTTATTGAAATGTCCCCCCAGAATGAAAAAGACACGGGAATATAGTGATTTGTCTGCATTCTCCTATGTTGAAATGACACAATGAAAAGGCTTTATGAAGTCAATCTAAATATTTTAATATGTCAAATGAACATATATAGATAAAACAAATGTCTTGTAGACAAGTTCATCATTCTGTGAAAAACCCTTCTGCTTAGGGATCTAAGCTGCCACCAGGTTATGGAAGCAGAATGGTCCAAAGCTATCTTGTTCATCAGCCTATGCAAATAATTATTAATACTTTAGAAATATAATTTTGCTCCTCAATAATTTTTTGACCTTGTAATGCCTCAAAATGTTATGCTCATAATTCCACTGTAAAGTTCTCAGAACTGTGATTAGACATTCTAATGGCTTTTTTAGCCAAAGTAAAATAATTTAAACTTCTACTGTGACTCTAGAATTGACTATGCAATATTTTAAAGGGTTGAAGGATGCATGCCATACTGTCCCAAAAACATGATCCTTGATGAGGTCACACTTAGATGTGTTTATCCAGAAGACTGTAAGTATACTTTATTATGTTGATCTACTCTTATAAATTACTCCAGAGATCCCAGGAAAGGATTAATCAAATATAAATTTTTTTAATTAAATGCTTTGCCAGAACATGTTTCTGTTGAAGATTGTCTCTCTGGGACATAGACTCCATTCCCAGTCATCTGAAATACAGCTTCTGCATTCAAACGAGTTATATTTTAAATTGAATTCTCGTATTTCTCTAATAGTGGGTTTTATATAACCTTTTGTGCTTATGTTATACTCGGAGCAACTATGGCTATATAATGCTTGTGTATTACACATCTGTAAGAGAGAAATCCCAAATGAAAGAAATACAGCTGTGGCAAAAAGTTCAGTCTTTTCAGAGGATGACACACCACTAACAAATTCAGCTCATCTATTTCATAATTTCTGGTGTGTGTAAAGTTGCCACATTATTTGCTTATTTTGTGGGATAAAGTATTATTTTAACATTAAAGTGTAATTTTAGTACTATATGTTATTTTATTGTACAAATTTTGATTTAAATACATTTTGCTTGATATAAGATAGTACTAAGTCATCTCATATACTATCTTTTAAGGAGGTAATGTACTTATTTAAAATATTTTATTATTTTGGATTTACTGACTTTTTTATGGAATTGCCTTGTTGCTTCAAAATTGTCCTGCAAAATAAAGGTTTTCACCAATAATAAAGAATTAATTACTTTGTTAGCAGAGAAAATTATAAAACATTTTGAGTCAGCTGAGTTCCTCAAAGTCATCAGCCAGCCTGGAACCATTGGCAAGATGTGATTTGCTAATATTTAAATAGTATTTGAGTAGAGATAGATTTGCTATTTTTCTTTACTAATAACCCATAAAAGACAGTAAAACACACATTTTTTCTTTTAGGCATACCTGTGACACCTACAGAATCAGAAATTGGACTGAAACCTTCAGCTTTAATCTCTCACATGGGTCCTACCACAGAGAGATTTCCTCAGACACCTTCTGTATTTGTTACTTCAGGAAATAAATCAACTCTCATCAGTGTGACAGACAAAATAACCTTGAGTGCAAATACAGCTTCAAGGGGAATGAATGTGTCGGCACAGTCCATTACAGACTTTTATTCATTGGAAGCATCTAATGCAGCCACCTATTCAACATTTTCATTACCAAGTACAGTGGAGCCTTCTGATGTACTTCACAGCACAGCCAGCCCTACTGTCCTTTCCAAACCCATCCCTTCAGCAGATTTTCCAATTCTTCTTCAAGCCTCAGCAGTCACATCACATACTGCCCGCTCTAACACATCTATAACTTTATCCATTACAATAACAACTCCTACAACTCTGCTCAGTGCAAGTCCTGTTCCAACACATTCTGCATTATTAACACCTGCTTCCCTAGTGGTAGTTCCATTTTCACTTGAAACATCAACCACTCAGCTAGGAGCAGTTCGACCTTCCTCAGCACTAGCAGCTTTAGCTTCCAAGATATCTCTTGTCACTTCTGAGCTGCCTGCAGGGATTGGGAAGAGTAGGAGTCCTTCAGTAAGTCATTCTACGGGAGCAGAAATACTCCCTGAAGTGTCTTTGTCTGCCTTGTGGGCTGACAGAGAAACTTTCACAAGACCTGTGTTTCTTCTAGGTCCACAATTGACACGCAGCACTTCTGTATCTACTTTGCCTGTTAGAACTAGGTCTGGCATTAGTCAAACTGCAGTTTACCCAACACTCATTTCTGCACTAACTTCAACTGCTCCTCAAATTCCTAAGGTGACTAGATTTTCTGGCTCTGGGACAAGTGTTCCTCAATTAATCCCAGTTTCTTATTTCAGAACAGCAAAACCCTTGTCTAAAACTTCTCTGATACCATTAAATGATAGTTCTTCAGACAGTTTTTCTCCAAAGCCATTTTCACCTTCTGTGCAAACTTCAAAGACTGTTCCCGAGCAGACATCTCCATTAAAAAAGGGCAGTATTTCTGCTGCTCTGCCAATAATGACAGTATCTTCACCTCAAGTTTTTTCTCAAATCCCTAAAAACACTTCTTCAAGTCCTTCTTCAACATGCACAGTATCTACACCAGTGTGTTCTCTGTTTACCTCCCTGAGGTCCAAAGCGATGGCAGGTGTCACTGTTGCCCCTCAAAGTTTTTATACAGTGCATTCTGGTTCTCCCACTCCTCTAGGCAATTCAACAGTCTTTGATAGGTCAGTAGTAACTAAAGCCTCAACAGAAAATAAGCATATAATGCACACTGATTTCTTTTCATTGTCATCCATTTCTAAAAAGCCAATGAAATCCATTATGTCTACACACTTCCTTCTCAGAACATTGGTATTACCTTTAAATGCTACATCAATAACCGCTTCAGAACTTACAGAGTACCCAAAAAGTTCAGATACAGAATTGAAAACTGACTCTGTGGCTCAAAGTTCAGGTACTTTTATTTCTGAAGATCCTTCTTTTACAAGGTCATTATCTTTATTTACAACCTTGTTATCAACATCAGTACCATCTTATGTGACATCTCAGACTACAAGTCCTTTATGGATTCCCATAGTCAGTAGCACATCATCACTGACACAAAATACAAGTGCTACCCAAGCATCAGTTTCATCTTTAGATACACAAGGAACTTCAAAAATTCCAATTGTAGACCTTGCAACTTCTGTGGATTTTTCTAAATTCACCTTAAAAATAAGTCTCTCTACCAACTTTTCAGCACCACTAAAAACATCCATTGTAATGCCCTCTTTACTAATGCCTACCACCTCTGAGATCACTTTAGAATGCCAGCCCTCTATGCCTTCACATCCTCCTAAGACCACTCATATCTCTAATGTTTCTCTAGGAAAACAGAGTTCCTCGCTAAGTTCTTCAGAAGAAGATGGAACAGTATCAGCCATACCAGCTGGAATCATCACTCAATCCACCACACCAATGGTCACGAACACAACAGTGAATGCTACATCCTCAAAAGCACCTTATCTTTTTGCAAAAATGCTACCTAGTTCTTCTGCCAGTTTATTAGTTACTTCAGGCACTACCCTAGCCTCTAGGATTACTACAAAAACCACTGATTCTTTTGTTGTCAATCTGGATTTTTATATGGCTTCAGCTTCAGTTCCTACCATCATAGAAACACACAAATCTGTATTTACAACTGCAGTAACTCAAGCTGCACAGAGCACTAGAGAAACTCCAAAGACAGATACAATGAAAACAACTGGTACTACAGGTCCACTGTCACAGATGAAGAGTACCTCATACATAACATCAGAAGTTAAATACACAACTTCATTTGAAAAAACTGTGGATATTTCAGAAGATGGTCAGACTTCACATGAGCAAAAAAATGCTACAGAGACAGCCACAACTGACAAATCTTCCTCACCTTATTTGCCAGTAACTGCAGTTCAGAGTCTGCTTTTTTCAAGAAATACAACCTCAGTCAAAAATATCTCTCTGTCTGGAGTCCTGGATGTAATGACATCAGATAGGTCCAAAATCCCAACACAGAAACCCACTACACCTTATTTTAGTGTAACAGGGGCCACAGAGCTGCAAACCAGAGCTGTAATAGATTTATCTCATTCTAGTGGTGGAATGGCTCTGCCTTCCTCTTCAGAAACAACAGCTGTAGCTGACAAGGCTTACTTTGGGACAATGATGCATACACTGATATCTACATCTTCTGAGTGTGTGGTATGACCAATCTTACTTTCCTCTGTATGTTAAAATATATATTACTTTTCAGTCCATTCTGTTATTCTATATATATAATGCCAGAGATTTAATATTGTTAATATTTTCTATTTAATGTATTTGTTTGAAAATTCTCAGTTACTCTTAGAGGATAGTTTTGTTGCTGCTCTTACACTGCCCCGATATATTCTGCAACTTAGACTTATTGCTCTGAAAAAAACTGGCTTTAAAGCTATGTGAGTTTTCTAGGTAGCTAAATATATTTCTGAGGTGCAGAAAAAGCCATAATCCTTGGAATTTTGATGTTTCTGCATAATCTTATCCCAGGTTTCCTTTTTCCATTTGCTTCTTTGTCATAGGGTGTAAAATTATGGGAATGCATGATTTTGTGTTTCTTAAAATGCTTCAGATCAGAACTGATTCTAACATGTTCCCCCAATGCATAATGCTTTACATAGAGTGCTCCACCAAAGCTGGATGGAACAGGAGGGGTGTGGGTGAATGGACATGCATCATTGTCACTGGTTACAGCCACACACATGCAAGTCATTCCAAAATAACTGATGAGGGACAGGCAGATGTGCTGATTCAGAGCTGGGGGATGGACAAGTAATTACTTCACAGGGCCAATGAAGTTAAAGTTGACTCTGGTTGTTTTTTCCTTATATGGCAGCCAAGATACCTCGAACCTGTTGACAAATGTAGCCAGTATGTATGTGTTAATATGGGTTGGATGTTATACAATCTTTCAAGGAACTGCCCTAAGGATGTGCAGAAGCCAGATTGTGGTTTTAGAGGAATGCCTGTTCAAGTTAACACTGATAACTGTTGTCCAGAATGGGAATGTCCCTGTAAGTCACTCTTTTATTTTTAATTAAAATCTGGAGTCTTGATCTGTAAATGTCAAGTAATAAATTAAATGGTTATTACAATGGGAATTGTAATAATGGTTAATGGTTAAATACTGGAATGAAATAAGAAGAGCTATTCTTCAGCAAAACTGAATGAAATATACTGAATATTTTGGTACCTTTGAACTGATATCCTGGAGAATGAAAAATATTTTTTTTAAAATAAAAACATTGAAATAACATCTGCAGCATGAACACCAATATTTTTCAGCTGAGACTTTTCAGAATTTTTATCAGTAGTAATGTTAAAATTTCAACATTTTATGAAGAAAAAGAAATGAAATACTAGCTTTTCTGAAAGACAAAATCCTCGTATTTCATTTAGCTCTAATTGCAGTTTTTACTCATGCTTAGAAACTGCAGAAACTGGTGGATAAGCCTGCCAGGGTAAAAAAAGGCTAAAGAGAAGCCATATTTAAAACCTTGCAGCATCAATGAAACCAATATTGCACTTTTCATTTTTTTCAAGATAAGACAGATAAGTCTCTTGTCAGTAGCTAAAAAAAAAAAAAGAAAAAAAAAGAAATATATATTTATGCATATATTTTATTTCACATTGTGGAGGTTCACTACTTTGCGTGTAAAACATTGACTTAAGTATAATTTTTCACCAGTTTAAACATTGTCCCCTACCCTGGGCACACAGAAGCAGTTCAAGGTATTTCCACTGAGTAACCAACCTAAGCACTTTGGCATATGGCTCAATATGTTGCCTGCAGAACAAGGTCATCTGTCTGTCTATCTATCTATCTATCTGTCTGTCTGTCTGTCTGCCTATCTATGAATGTATATACAAAAGCAAATAATGCTAGAACTGGAAGTTTTTATAAATGCCCTGTATTCAGTTTTGTGGTAACCTCATTAAATGACAGTTCTTTTTTAGGTCAGTGTTCTGTACTGTCTGAACTGAGTGTTATTACATTTGATGGAAATAACATAGCCCTCTGTAATATGGCTTCCTATGTTCTAGTCAAGTTACCGGGAGAAATTATTGTTGCTCATATTGAAAAATGTCCTGCTAATCAGGTAAGGTTCTTTCATTTATGCAATAATTATAATTGTTCCTTGAATTCTTTTGTTACAGGTTTGAAATTATGCAAAAATATATAAACCAAAACTTATACATAAAAGCCACACTCCATGAGAAATACCAAGTTATTTAATATTCAAGAAGCATGTTTAATAGTACTGTCTAGATGAAACAATTTTATCTTGAACAAAATAGTAATTGTATTATAAGGGAATTCAAATGTAGGTTCCTTTTAAATTATCAGAGATGAAATAACTTCTCAATATGCATGTCTCCTTTCAGGCTCTCCACACAGAAGTGTTCCTGTAACTTTGAATTTATACTTTGTAATATAGTCAAATTAGTAAAATATTTTTAATAGTCACAAAATATATTTTGTAGTTATTTTAGGAGAATATTAATGACTTTGTGATGAGTTATTCTTAGTAGTTGTCTAACTCACTGCATTGTCCACAGAGAGGATCCAACCGCTTTATTTTTAGATTGCCAGTTTAGGTCAGGTCAGTCTGTACATAGAGTCTGTACATACATTTCCTTTGCATTTGCCATAGTCCTACTTTATGCAGGTCTTGGGAAGCTGGATTGAGTCCATCTTCAGTTTGAGGATAATCCAGTCAGCGATGAGGGGCTTCAACAGGCTTCTTTCCTTCCCATCTCTTATTTACTCTCACAGGGCAACCGTACACTTGAACTTCAAGATTGTTAAAGGCAATAGTCTTGCATTGTTTTAGATGCTTTCTATTAAATTGCTTTCTTGTTTCCTGGTTGCAGTCTAGGGGTGGGAATACAGCATGCAAGCGCAGATGAGCCTTAGGAATATGTAGTTTTAGTTCTTTAAGAAATATAGTTCAAAAGGACCTTTCAGCATAGCACTAAATTAGCTGGAAAGTGTGTATTTTTTATTATTTATAGGGAATATATTAAATTAGTTTAATTATTTAGCTGATTGTAGAAGAACATTAAAGACAAAGAAAATAGTAACTTATTTTTGCTAAGTAAAAATGCTGCTGATCAGTATTGCACTTCTAATTTTTTTTAATGTTTTCCAGAGTGCAAATTCAATAAGAAAACTAGTAAGTACTTGCTTATTTTGCTGATTTTAAAATGCATTAATATTAAAATAAATTATTTAATTAATATAAAATATTCCAATAGCACTGGCATGGAATTAGAAAAATAATAGTAACTAAATTTTCTTGTCATTTTTCTTTCAAGGTGCCACCTGCAAACACTTCAGGGCTCTGTTTTAAGAAACTAAATGTCACAACACACACTTGTCAAATACTTATCAATCGTTTAGCAAGAAAAGTAAGTATATATCAACAGTATGTGTACTCTTAAAAAATAACTGGAGAGCTATTTTGTTGTATAATGTGATAAATCAGATTTCAAATAAAACACTACAGCATTAGGATTACTTTTGCAGATCTGGTTCCCAATATTTCATGGTATGCTGGAGGCAAACCAAGCAATTTACATTTCTGGTACTATGCTTCACTTAAATGTACTTTTTCCAAAATGGCACTTAGAAGTTGTTTCGAGATTTTAATGATGCTGCAAAAGCAGTTATGCCCAAGACTAAACTTCCAGAACCCTACATGTGATAAATAAACTACTTTCCTTCCTAGTCAGTAACAAGTCAGAACAGATGTCTTTGAATAATTGGAATGAGGTTTTGTTTCATCATACGGTATGTGATAAATAAGATTTATTCTTTCCCTAATTAGAAAATATTTTTTTCCTCATGCCTACCTCATTTGCATTTTGGAAGTGGCATGGGTGGGAAGCTCTCTGATTTAAGCACTGTGACTTTTATATGTGGCAGAGGCTGTGAAAAAAAGTCTTTTGTTATAAAATAGGACTACATATCAAATACATCATTGCAATCTGGCTTTACCTGTAAAATGTGTTTGGTTTATTTTAGGTAGTTGTGGACTCTGTAATCCAGCCATTACCATTTTCAAAAGAAGGACTGAGTATTCAGGATACTGGTGCAATGTATGTTCTTAATACCCCAGCTGGTATTAGCATCAAGTGGGCTCATGTCACAGGCATCATAGATATACAGTACGGATTGCACTCTAACACAACGAGGGAGACAGAAGGACTTTGTGGTGAGGCTATGGTGGCAAGTTTCTTCTTATTCAGTAACTTCCCAACTGAAATTTGCAACTCCCTTTTGTGTCTGTGACCAGCTGTCCCTGTAGCTCTCGCTGTGACACTCATTAGCTCTGTGAGGGCCTGTGAAATACTAATACTTAATTAACAATAAATTAATCATTCTGTTTGAAATCACGGTGTGCTACTAAAGTACTTGGCAGAACAAGTAGTGATCATCACATTGTATCTAAATAACTTTTAAAATATTTACTTTTTTTTAAACTTATTTCTGCCTGTTTTAAAAGTTTTGCAGAAGCCAAGTAAAGAAAAAGAAAATTTTTAGTGAAGAGGTGGCTGCTAAAGAAGTTCAGGTAGCAGTAGTATATTTTAGTGATTATATAGAGAAGAATAACTGTCTGATGTTAGCAGGGGCAGCTTATTGCTATTAAAATACTGACAAAAGCTGTATCTTGGGAAGGGTCCAAGTCTTGTGAGGACAATGAATTAAGAATCTGAATTTAGAACTCGTGAGGCTGGGTCTAGGGTCCAAAACTGTGCTGAGGTATCTCAGTCTACAATTACAGTGACAGTAAATGTAGCTTTCATTTTCAAGCTTGCCTTAAGCCTTTTTATATCTTTACCAGTATGAATAATATGGAAAGTGTAAGCAGGTGATTTAAAATTTTATTATAAATGTTCATTTTCTGGTGGTTCGTAATTTTACATAATCTACTTCATATTAAAAAAGAAAATGAACTTCTTATAATCTTTTAAACTTCTTTTAGTTTTAAAAACAAACAGAGCAATTCAAATATGCTTTAAGTATAAATTTAAACAAATCAAGTCTTTAAAATCAATTGCTGTCTTCTGCTTGAACAAAAGGAAAGTTCTAAATCTAGTGAGAGAAGGTGAAGGCTGGCCCTGCATCTTTTCCCAGTATCATGCCATCTTCTCTATGCATGCTGAATGAGTGGGACAAGATGAAGTCAAATGTAGGAAGAATTATAGAATAGTTCCTCTTTGTGTCATGAGAAGATAAAAAGAGGAAGACTATGCAGACAAATCCAAACTTAGCTTAAAATGTTGCACCGCCTGATATTTTGCAGTAAAGTCTGAAGTTTTCTTTCCTGCTTATTTCTTGTCCTCTGCTGTTTGCTCCTGTATGGGATTCTGCAATCCTCTTCCTCTCATACTACAGAAAGTTGTGGCACTATGTGGTAAATTTGCTTTATTTTTAAAGCTGTATTGATTCTTCAGTTCTGTAGCATGGCCTTACAAATTCTAGTGGCAGCAGCTTGTGATCTGCAGCAAGAAGCAGAAGAGTTAAGAATACTGGAAAGTGGTGCTACTGTGAAATGCTTTGTGTTTAAATGCCATCTTCTGTATTCCTCTATGCTGTCTGAAGGAATAATAGCCTGCCACACCAAGCGAGTCCAGTTCTAACAAAGGACCCTGGAGAACATCAGACTGCAGGGCTGAAAACACTAGGGCAAGGGTTTAGGGTGTGCTTAACAGTGCAGAACTTTGCCTGACCTGTTCCTGAGATGTAAAGCTAGTATGAAGGTTAAAGTTTTGGCTTTACTCACTTGTTAGGTGCTTAAAGAGATCATGTATTTTCATTGATGAATCGATAGAAAAATGAATTCAGGTAGACAATGAATGCTAAGGGTCTGGGAAGGTTGTTTTTTAGAGTGGTTTTGTATTAATAGCTTGAGTAACAACAATATTTTATCTAGATAAAGCAATTTGTTCATCAAAAGATTCTTTTTATAACTTCTGGCACTTAGAATGTTCAATTAAACCTCAATACAGTGTGAAATCATCGGTGACGAGCAATTTCAAAACCATCTACTATTACTCCCAAGGAGCTGACTGCCATTCAGGAGAATGAGATCAGAATCTAGTGCCATGTCAGTGAATTTGATACCCCCAACAGCACATTTTGGTGGCAGTTTTTCTCAAAAGTTAATTGTTGTGAAAGGTACAATGAGTTGTATTGTATGATGTACTTGTTTTACTGAGCTGTTGAGCTGAGAACTAAAATCACTCAGTGGAAATACAGCTGCTTTGCTTTATAAACTCAGGTGACTAAGTTTCACAGGTCAGCCTGGTGCAGTGTTGATCATATCTTATCAAGTGTGCTTTTCTTTCCCAAATGAAGGTATATGGCATGTTTGTCTGTACTTTGAATATGATGTACTGTCTCCAGGGGTGTGTAATGGAGATCCTAGTGATGACCTGAAAATGCAAAACATGACCATAATTACAAATATGGAGGAAATTGAAATGTTCATTAAGAGTTGGGAAATTGAGAAATCACTTGATGTAACAACCAGGAGGCCAGTAAGAAACTGTACTGAAGATAACTGCACATACTGTATGGAGCTATTAAACAGAAGCATTTTCATCCCTTGTCACAAGAAAGTGAGTATGAGGATCAGAAAAATTGCAGGACCAAATCAAATAATAGTTGTATAATTAAGAAAAGAGTGACTGATACATGCACATTTTTCATGTTTTGCTTATTTTTTTGATTTCACGATGAAATATGTGGCTTTAATACCCCTGTCATGTCGTCCATTGTGAACACACATCTATATAGATCCCTGTGCTCTTATGGTGTTTTTTGAAATTACTTAATGGGCATTTCTCAAAGGAGAGACACTGGATCATCATGTCAAGATAAACATGTTCCAGAGATGTTATTTTATTAAATGCTTGACATGGATCACTAGAACAGAAAGCCTCATGCTTCTGCTGCACACAATAGAGATTCATGCAGTTGCAGACTTATTGGACTAAATAAATTTACAGTTAAAATTTTTTGACATAGTCAATATTATGTTGACAATTTTGTAGCATTTCTTACAGAAATCATTATAATTTTTTTTCTACAAACTGTACTTTCTAGAGGGGATATAGCTGTAGCATGCACCTCTAGAGGTTGGTAGACCTCTATAGGTCACTAGAAGTGGGTAGTGCACACAGCTGCTTTCCAGAACAGAAAATGAGGAAGCCCCAAATCTCTGAGGTCTAACTGACTTCCTCAACTTAATTAAAAAGAAAAAGGATTAATTGCTCAAGTGGCCCTTTCTTTCTGAGAGATAGATGTGTTCAGATTCCTGATTCACTTCTTCTTGTTCTACTTTTTCACCCTTTGTTTTTATTGTGTGCACTTCAATTTTCATCACAGACAGATGTTTTTAGAAGTATTGCATGCAGCTGAGTCCCTTCCTTCAAATTCCTAAGACTTCTCCTCATTTTCTGAGGTAGAATAAAAATGCAGGGAGTTCTTCCAAAAGGAAGGAACTAAAGTAGTTTCTTTATATACAAAAATTAATAGATATTTGCCACAGAAACTTAGTGTGAGGGAGCAGCGGTAAGCAGTTTGGAATCAAGAAGATAGAGCAGTGCCAGGGAGTAGCAGGATGCTTTGCATAATTGTTTTGACATATCTCATTTTAGAATAATTTAAGGAAATCTGAAGAGTCATAATACCTACTGCAAATATGTTCCCAGGAGAGCTCTGATAGTGCATTTTTTCCTGGTTTATAGCAAAGACTGACATATCATCAAGACTTTCAAGTGGTTGCTTCATCCATTATGACATTTGGTTTTTTTCATACACATGTTGGTGGCAGAGCCAGAGTGCGTGGAGTGTATTGTGCACTTGCTGGCATGAAGAAGCTGGTCAAGGATAATTAACAGAGTCATCAGTGCCATGACCTTCTTGGCAGAAGTGAGAGACTGCCTGAAGATTTGCTGAAACCACAGGGAGAACTCAGCTGCAGCAGAGAAGTGAAGAAGCAGAATGAAATAAAATCTTGTTACAAATTTATGTAAACAAACCCAACAGAAATAAGATAGGTTGCATCACCTGCATTTAGGCTCAGTAAAACAGGCTATCAGGTCCTACAGACATAGAAACAGAGTAATAAATAATTCATTCACAGCAGGATTGTATGGAAGATGTAGCAGAATTGTTTAGCTGAGATTGTTCACTTTTTGTTGACAGCACTATACTGAAAAGTTCTTTAAAGTGTGTGACAATCGCATTAGGACTACATTCTCTGTCAACTGATCAGCATAAAAAAATTCTGGCAGTTTAAATTTTGCAGAACGACTGTTCTGATGAAAAGGATATTTTAAAACTTAGACAGTGCTAGTGATTTTTTCCCGTTGTGACTGTATTATTTCTCCTAATTACTGATTTATTTTAGTTAGAGGAAGTCCTTATTAATTCCCACTTTCAATATGTTCCTAGGTGTCACCAGAGGAATTTTGTGAGAAGATGTGGATCAACAGTACTAATTTTTGGAATTATGAGTGTGATGCACTTTCTGCATATGTGGCTTTATGCAACAAGCACAATATCTGCATTAGATGGAGGACACCTGATTACTGTTGTAAGCAGATAGACATATTCTATACCCTTATGTGGCTTCAGTGATGAGATTTTTTAGTGATTGTTTAGTGATAAGTTTAAAATATATTTCTTCCTTTTCTTGCAAGTAACATCTCATTTTATCACAGCATTGGTTAATCAGAGTACAAGTTCTTAAGATGAGAATACATCATTTAGACATGAATAGATTTTAATCTCCATTGAATTAGCTGCTTATCTAAAGTACTGTTAAAAGTATAAATGTTGCTTTCTGTGCTAACTCACTTGTTATTACTAACTATTTAACCAATAAAATGCTGAAAGAATACAGAAGCACTCAATGTCCTTTCTTATTCCTTGCAGCATTGAGCTGTCCTGAGGGCAAGGAATACCAGGCTTGTGTGCAGCCCTGTGAAGCCAAGACATGCTTGAATAAATGGTTCTATGAGGATTCTCCCTGTTCCTATTTAAGGGAAGACTGCGTGTGCAAAAATGGCACCATTCTGCATAGAACAGACTCTGACCTCTGTATACCAGAAGAAAAATGTAGTAAGTAGAGCAGGACAGAGTAGTTTTGCAGTTAGGATAATAACTGTTATATTAACAATTCATGGTAAGAGATAAGCTTAAGTTCTGTGTCAGTCCTCAGTAAATGTGAATCTGGTAAATGTCCCTTCAACAGAGCCCACGTTTTCTCAGTGTACAGCAGTTTGCGCTTTCAGTTAACTTGGCTTTAAGAACCAGTACCCCTGGGAACTGATGTACCCCTGTTGGGGGAAAAGTGATGGTCATTCTTCTACAGCTCCCAGACTTTCCTCCCTTGAGAACTT
Source organism: Poecile atricapillus (assembly GCF_030490865.1). NCBI lineage: Eukaryota > Metazoa > Chordata > Aves > Passeriformes > Paridae > Poecile > Poecile atricapillus. The sequence continues at coordinate 37,162,500 of NC_081289.1, read as the reverse complement.
TGGAAGGAATAAAATGGGCAGGTTCTGTCCCTGGCCCCCACATATTTTCACCCATTTGTTCCTTTGGGACTTTTAAGGTCATCATCCTTTCTTGGATTCTTTTATCATAATGTTCTTCAGCCATATTATTTTATGCAATAATTCTGTGCAAGTCATAGTTGCTTGCAGGAAGTGGGAGCTGCCTGCTTGTTAAACAGTTTTAATGTTGTTTTTTCTTTTTTCTTCCAGCATGTACAGATAATAAAGGACAACCCCGCTCTGCTGGGGAGATCTGGAATGGGTCCATGAGAGGGTGCTGCATGTACAACTGTTTAGAAAATGGAAGCATTATTGCTGTAGAACCTGAATGCAGTGAGGATCCAGCACCAGTCTGTGAAAGAGAAGGGGAAGTTCTGCTCCATGTCATTGAAGAGAGAGCTTGCTGTCCCAAAAAAGTTTGTGGTATGTACCTCACTTGTTTTCTGTAAAAGAATTATAAAATAAGTGCTTCACATTCACAGGCAGCTGACAAACTTTAGATTCAAGGTAACATTTTTTAGAATTAATTTTCAAGTACTTGTGGCTGGTTGGGCCAGCAATTGAGACTTCTATTCTTTGTAAGAATAAATAAAATTATTCACTGAAATAATTTTTTTTCTTTGAAGTCCACCAGTTAAACAAAACTTCAGTTAAAAATTATTTTTTAAGCTCTTGCATGGAATTTACTAATAAATTAATATGTACTCAGTGACAGAAGTACCTTGGTATTTGGGGACATCATCAGAGATTGCTTGCTTGTCTTTCTAGTGCCTTGGTGTGATGAGCAGTATCCTCTGATCTACTGCTGTTTCCCAGAAGCTGTTTTCTGGGAGCTGTTCACTGAATACTAATATTCTGCCTAGCCATGGTTGTTAAGAAAAAGAACAAGCTTATTGCTCCTAAAACATTAAGCAAAATATACTAATTTTTTCATAATGTCCTCAAGGAAAATGAGAACATACGGTCCAGCAGATATGGTGCTTATTAAATGCCTGTAACCGATGCTGTATTTTCAGTTTGCTCAGGAAATATCAGTGGGACATTATAGCTGGCTTCATGCATAGGGAGCAGAGCAAGTAAATACCAATTTTAAGAGGGATATAACTGATTGCTTGGGTTGAGCTTGAAGGTCTATGTGGTGGTATGGAGTGAACTTCAAGCTGACTTGGGCTGCTCTTGTTTTGTGCATCTCTGTATTATAATATATAAATATTATATATGATATAAACAGCCTGAACTATATGACTTGCACTTGTATGTGTTTAAAGACATCAAAATTGTTTTTTATCCCACAGAATGTAACATGTCATTGTGTGATGCCATTACTCCAACATGCAAACCCAATGAAAAATTAGTGGTAGGCTACCACCCCCTATCCTGCTGTCCACAGTACCGATGTGGTAAGGGAAATAAAAAACCATGGTTAGTGGAAAGTTTTCCATACTGATATTATATGTTGGAAGAAAATTTGCATTACAAGTTGTCTTGATTTTTAATAGAATGGGACGCTGTAAATAGCACCAGGCAATGATGTATTCTTTTTAAAGGAGAATACATTCTCCTTTTTATATTTTTTTGTGTTTGTGTTTTGTGTTACTTGTGATTTACAGTCAATTTGGGGTATTTTATTTTACTTAGCATATCTATTTTATTTATCCTTTTTCATATTGTTTCAATGACTCCTTTTAAAACAGTGCTTGTTTCACATCCTACAGAGTGTGATCCCTCAGTTTGTTTTAATGCCTCCCAGCCTGACTGCAGAGAAGATCAATTTATTGTTGAAGCAAAACAGGAAGATCCCTGTTGTTTCTCTCATCTCTGTGGTAAGAAGCCTCTAATATTTTTATGGAGAGCTAAGAAATAGTCAAGTATTTACAAAAACAAACTATAATTCTAAAAGAAATAACTCAAGGCAGGAATTCTTGGAGTGAGATTTTACACAGATCTGGCTGACTGGAGCATATTTATTCTTGGGTTTGGGGATCTTTTCTTTCCAACATAATTCTGAATATCATATTTGAACTTTGTTTAGCTTCTATATCCATAAAATCCTTAAAAGTTTTATCTTACTATATTACTGAATAACAAATGCTGTATTGCTTGTTATATAGTCTTAGACAGAATTCACACATGCTAACTCTTTAGTATTTAAAATTTTGTACATGTCTGGCTTTTTTTTTTTTTTAATTTAGTTTGTGAATCCTGTATTGAGCCTGTTCCCTTGTGTAGTGAAGGGGAAATTCTCACTGTAGACCTTAATACCATACACTACTGTTGTCCTCATTACTACTGTGGTGAGTGTAACTGTTGTGAGTTTGATATGTCACCTAATTCTGTAAAAATGACAGTGTGTGGGTGTGCAGGGATTTGTTTAAGTTTGGCAAGTAGGGTGGGCTTCAGGTATAGACTAAGAGGTCCGAATGAAGGTGTGAAGGTACCAAATGTGACGTAAAATCAAAGTTCTTGGTATGCCCAGTGGTGATCTGACAAACCTAGTCAGTGGAGTCTGGAGAGGTTGTTTAGTTCACTAGAGAGAATACGGTTATCTTCATTGATCTAAATAACAGTATATTCATGTGGCATTGAATCCTATTCTTGGATTATAAATCTACAATTTTCATATATTAAAACACATTTAATAGAACAGTTTCCATGTTGTTTTACCTCTGTTGTACTATTCACTAATGTTTAGGCAGTTTCTTTGCACTTTTAGGTCCTAGGGGAAGGAGTAGACTAAGTGTTTCAAATGCTGCTCGGTTGACTACTATTCGAACAATGAGCAGGCAGAAGAAAAATATTTCCAGTGTAACTTAGTCCTTTTCATAGCCTCATAAAATGCATAAATTGTGCTCTACATTTTAAAGTAACGTCTATAAGTATACCTGCTTAATTTAGATTAACTTTCATCCTATTGCAGTCTTTCAGGGTAATTTCAAATAATCAAATTGATTTCCACTAAGTTTGGAGTTTAGTAATTTTTACTTCACTTTTTAGTCCTTTCCTTTTCTTAGGACCTTCACCCAGGTGAAATTTTCTACAAAGGCCTTTGGCATTTTTTCCCCCCAATTCTGGCGTAGAGAAAGTTAGATCTTAGAGTGTGATCTTCTTTCACAATCCCAGTTAGCCACTTCTGATAAGGGAGGCACTATTTTCTTATTAGCATCATACCTGGGGAGAAGTTGCTCCCTGTTATCTTCCAGAAGTGCCCTTTACAGTACATTTCAAGTCCGTGTTTACCAAAGATTATGCCTTTAGATATCTTTGGTACTAGTTATAATCTTGAGTAACTCTGAAGTAGGAAGAATATTAAATGATTCCTGTTAGATGTTCTCTGAAAATTTAAACATGTTTGAAGGCAACTAAAATCACTTTTGAAAATATTTTTTTAGTTTTTCATTCCAAACATAATTGAGATGCTTAAGAAACACAGTAACGTTTATATAAAATAATTTTATTTTAAAACTAGTTTATCAAAAGTAATATATAAGCTGAAAAACATGAAGAGAAGTTGAGTAAATTCTCATGTCTTTCCCCCTCATTTAGTTTGTGATGAAAATCTTTGTTCTGAGCCTCCTATGATATGCGCAGATGACATGACACCTGTGAAGGAAAAAGTACTTGGTCAATGTTGTCCAGAATGGCACTGTGGTAATTATTGCTTTACTCCTTAGTCACAATTGCTAACCAAAGCTAACAGTTAGCTAATAGATTAACACAGTTTTCTTTATCTCCTCAGAATGTAGTTGTGAAAATGTCACTATGCTGACCTGTAAATTGGTAAGTGGTGTCTTTCCAATCCTGCTAGTAAGGGTGTTGAACTGTCTTACTCCTCCCTTTTACACTCCTTGTTTTGGTTAGTTGTAAAGAGTGAACAGGGACAGGGTGGGATCTCCTTCCAGCCCCAGCTCAAGCGTGTAATTCCAAGTGTCTGCATAGTGTTGTCAGCCATTCCTTGGAGAAATTTCACTTTGTGTGTTGTAAGGTGGAAAAAGAAAAAAAGCAACTGTAATTTTTGTCCTGTTCAGTGCTGACATGAAACAATATGCTAGTAAGGCTTTCCACACAAATAATTCACATTTAAAGAAGTAACCAGTGAGGTATGATCTTTATGATTATATGTATCATCTGAAGAAATGTGTTGTTTTATTAAACATTTATGATTTTGATTAAAATTATTAAACACAATTGAATTTAGCTGATGTGAGAAATCATAAATATTTTGTTCCTCATGTAGTTTGTCATGACAGGGACTGTGATCTGGAAAATAATTAATAGTGAATGTTCAAACTCCCATTAATACTATAGTGACCATTATTTTCCTTATGCAATGCCTGAAGTTTTTTCCTTATGTGAAGACAGCATAACACAAAGTCTACTAAGGAGTTTTATATTTAAATAACTTTCACCTATCTTTTGGAAGAAACTCCTTAGGAGGCAATCTTTTGCTAATATATTTATTATTGAAATAACTTTGTATCTCAGGAAAAAATGCTGTTTATTGGCTCTGCTGTTCTGTGCACTGTTACAGAAAATGAAATGCTGTTTTCTGTTTTAAGAGATAAATACACTGAATAACTCTGAATGCTTCTGTTTCTTGAGTACATTGCAATTTTTCTCTTTTATGAAACCAGGGCTGGAAGCGATGAAAATAATATTTCACATTTTTAGAGAAAAGTTGTCTGTGTAGCACTACATTTAATTGACTTTGAATACTTTTATCTTTCTATACTCAGGGGGAAGTTAAAAAAATAGATAGCAGTGTTTCCAGTGCTTGTGGATGCACTCACTACATTTGTGGTAACATTTTCCTATTCCTCATTGTTGTGTTTTAGTTTTTAGCTAAAAGGGTGTGCAAAGCAAGCAGAAATGAGGTAATTGTAATCTTCTCAAATGTAAATGCTCTTTTATCTTAATTTGATGTGTCTATCTAGTTACGCAATGATAGTCTCTTTTCTGAATATGGTACTTTTCCTGCTAACCCATCCATTTTGTATCTATTTTGGCAGAGTGTGGGAGTGTTGTAGAAGTGCCCATGCCTTCAGAGGCAGGTGTAGTCTCTCTGGTGAGAGGCAAATAGGAAACAGGCTGTGAACAGTAGCTGAGTGTGAGCAGGGCAGCTGCTGCTAGTCAGCTTTCAACACAAAAGAGACATCTCCCACAGAGCACCAGACCTGTTCAGCCAGCACAAGAGGAGCTAGCCAGTCTTAAGATCAGAGCTCTGCTCGCTTCCCTCTCTCAGCTACTCATGTAGAGCAGATTTCAGCTGCACTGTGCATGGGGTGCTGAGGCAAGCTGCAGTCCTGGCAGCAGCCCAGGCTAAACTGCCTCCAAGAGCCAAGCACCTTCACAGCCTGGCCAGATTACCGGACCACAGGTATTTGCAGAGTTGTTTAATTGACAGGCTACATTTTGTGATGTGCAAAATAGCTGAATGTTAAATATTAGAACACTTTAAAAATAAGAACAGCAGACTTTTTTTACTTCCATAGTAGGAGCACTACCAGTTTTAGGTAGTTTTGCATTTTGTAACATTTTCAAAAACTGAGTTATCATTCCTCCCATGCTTGTTTGGTAATTAAAACCACGAACCAATCGCGTCTAAAAGATAGAATTCTTTTGCAGTGAATATGAATTTGCCTTACTTTTGTCTTAGGAGTGGTTCTGTTAATTTGTTTCATATTTTTTCCCCCTCTGGAAACATTTATTTCTTTTGGTTTTAGAGAAGGATGATGTATGCATCTTCCAAGAGGTCACAGTACTGAGCCCTGGACAGTCAGTGATTCAGTACTTGGATGGAGACCTTTGTTACACTGTACAGTGTTTACAAGAAAAAGATCAGAACACAGGCTACAATGCCATGCATTTCACAATGATGAACTGTTCCCAGCAATGTGAAGCTGTGAGTATTCCTAAAATACAGGAATTATGCAATTTGTGAGCACAACTGCACAACTAGGATAGAAATCTTAGTGAAGACTTTTGCTAGCCCTGTTTACTCAGCAAGAACTTGAGAACTTAGCAGTGATGATGTCTATCTTGTGTTTACATGATTATTTTGAGAGGCAGTTTCTAGCAGCCTGTGTAAAAAAATCCATCCATCCTTTTCCTTGGTGTTTTTAATTTCAGAAATCAAAGAATTTCCATATGATGTATGTTTAGAAAGTACTAGTTCGTCTTTTTCCTTTCCTTTCTTTCCAGCATCAAGTATATATTCCTTCCTTCAGTCACCATACTTGTTGTGGTACGTGTCAAAATGTGTCCTGCTCTTTTCAAACAGAGAATGGAACGCTGACTGTGTATGAGGTAGGTGCCTCTGAACCCAGAGAGGAGCTAACTGTAATGATACAATAGACAGGAGTCTGACAGGCATTTCTTTGTTAACTCATGCTGTCATTCTTGTTTCATACCTCGTTTCTGCTGGTTACACGCTTAAGAGACTATTTATGGTGTCTGATTGGAAATCTGTGTGTTTATCTAAAGACCTGCCATTTCACATACGTAAATATCTTATTGCTTATAATATTTTCTGCTAAGATATGCAAATGTCATCATTTACTTAAGGCTCGATATGCTCTAAATGCAGAACAGGGTTCAAACCCTAAATTACATATTGTGATTTAGATGTGTTGAGAGCTTCTGAGCCTACATCAGGATTTTTATGTCCCCCTCTTCTCAGGGCCACTCTTCATGCTAGTTACTAAAGAAAAGTGTAAATTGAAGCTCTGGGGTTCAGGATCTTGATAGTGTGTTCCAGCATCCACATACACAGAAATTTAGATGTGGCCATGATTTGGTTCATACTTCCAAATTATTTTAGAGCAAAGGAAACTATTGAACTGGCAGAGTCCTTTCATTCTGCAGTAGGACAGCCACGCTCAGCAGCACACTGGAGAGAAGAGCCATGGCTGCAGGGAGGAATAGCCTCTGATAGTTAGAAGATGGTCTTTCCCTTTTACCACCTACAGGTGGTCTGCAGCATGCTTTCCACTCCAGTAGATACTACAGTATGAGGGCACTACTTTTGTAGACATTTCAGGTTGGAGATAAAGGTGAAGTGTTTTGGCTTTCCTAACAGTGGCTTTGCTTTATATATTCAGGAAGGAAGCACCTGGACCTCCAACTGTACCAACTACAAATGTGTAAAGACTGCTGCGGGGGCTATTGTCCTGGGGTCAAGTGTTGTCTGTCCCCCGTTCAATGACACTGAGTGTACAAAGGTTTGTACTTAGGGTAAGGTAAGTGACAATAATTGCTCTGGATTTTGGCTTACACTCCACAGTGCAGGCAAACTTCATTCACTTTCTTTAAATTAAGAAAGAGGTAAGTAAAAACCTGTAAATGAGCAATTTGCAGTCATTTCCTATGCTCCTGGTTTTTTTAACTGACAAAATATCTGTGAGGAGTGTTTGGCTTGGGTCTTGTTGATGACTGCTTTTAGACTATTGTGGAATTGGAATCATGCTTGACATATCACTATAGAAAGTGCTAATCACTATGTCTTACTTTAGTTTGGAATAATTGTTTGCCACAATAAATAGAACACACACAATAAATAGATCAAGAAATCTAAAAATACTCCATATAAAAGTCAGTTATATTAAAAATTCCTTAAATTGTGGAATGATTAGGGAGATGACAGAGTATATATAAACTTTATTATCTCTTAAATTAAAATTTGCGTAACATAACAAAAAATGTCCAAGGTATTTACCTACATCATATATTTAAAAATATAAAGATGGCATATCCATATAAACTGCTTTGAAGAACATGTATTCTTCACAAAGACTGCATATTTGTTTACAGTTTGAATTCTCATTCAATAATTCTCTAACTTTATAATACTTGGAAAATTTTTTGCTTGCAGTGCATCCTGTATTTTATATGAGCTACAAATAATAATAAATATTTATGTTGAGAGGGCAAGTACCATTACTGCCTTGACTACAGATTATACATTTAGTACCAGTCCTACTTACCCCTTCCATTTGTTTGAAAAAGTTCCTATTTCTTCCAGTCCTGAGGGAGATATTCTATTTAAAAATAATGCCTGTACTATTTTGAGGTAATGCTTGAGTTTCTTCCTTGGAACCATTCTGACATCATCTATTATGTTAAGATTTTAAAGAATGGAGCCCTAAAATTAACTTTCTGAATCAGTCTGACCTGTTTTTGAGAGATGCTGAGCATAGGCTTGAACAGTAGCTGAGAAGAAAGCTTTTCTCACAGGCAGTTCAGGACAATTCAGGAATATCTGAGTTTAAGTGCTCTTTTAAGAAGTTCTTGAACAATTTATTCAATGTAATGAGGTAAAAAATATATTCTTGCATGAAAAGATAGAAGCTGAAAAATTTATCTGTTTTGTCTGTTGTCATCCAAAGAGTTCTATTTATGTTCTGATCTGTAGATCTGCTTGATATGCAGATCTGGGCTACTTACATGAATTTTTGAAACTATCCTAATAAATCTCCATGGTGGGGAAATAGACGGTAGTAGATTATATAAAATACATGTTTATAGGAACTAAGTGACTTCTTCAAAGGAAACTACATCAGATGTCAACTGAACATGACTGAGCTTGTCATCAGTGATGAGTTCGTTTTCAGTTTCAAAAGCTGTAAATAATTTGTGAAACAATCTTTCAGCTGACACACATCTGTTTAATTCTGTTGATTTCAGTGGCACTACTTTTTATTAATTTGACATTTTAAAAATGTGAAATGTCATGAGATACAATTTCCCTTTACATTGGGCCCAGACTTTTTTGCTATATTCTTCTTTTATTTTCCTAGAATGGAGGAGTTGTGCAGACGTATAATGATGGCTGCTGCAAGACCTGTAAGTGATGAAGGCTGCAATATGTGCTAGTTTGGCTTTGGTTTTGGAGGGCTTATTTTTTTAACCTCAGTTGCTGGGACATAAAGAGGGAAAAAGCATGCAGTTCCCCCTAAAAATGAGATAAAATTGTTGTAGTTACCTAACTACTCTTATTAAAATGTCTTGCTTCATTTGGCTGCTGACTTGGTGATTTTTAACATTATAGTTCTGGAGTATAACCAAATCTCTCCAAGTATGGAAGATTAAAACTGTCTCAATTAAAACATTCTCTTTATCATTAAGTTGGCTCTCAAATAGCACCTTCTGATCTTCTTCTTAAAAGACAAGAATTTTTCCTCTTAAAAGCGATTCCTGATTCAATGACATTTTGCAATACATCTTCAAAGTTAGCAATTTACTCTGTATCCCTAATATGTATTTTCTAGGTCCAAAATACTGGAATGTTTTTTCTTAAATCCTAAATGAGGAAAAATTAGAGTAAAACTGATGATTGCAATGCTTATATAAAATCAGCCTTTTAATATCTGGTGATACATTCACATTTTCTGTGTGTAACTTTAAAATATGATTAGATGTGACTCAAGCTGACATAAAGGTTTCATAATTTATGCAATTTTAAAAGTAGATTGAGAACAAACTGGTTTAATCTGCAGTTTTGGCTAGAAAAAAAATTATTTATTTTATTTATTATTATGTGTACATATATATATATAAACCACTGTTTAATAAAACTAATTTTTTAGATTGTGTAGAGCAAGGACATGTTCAACATTACAGAAAATCTTAACACTCTTTTTAGGCCTTTTTTGTGTTCAACATTAGCGTAAAAGTAAATTAGTCTTTGGAATTTCTGTGCACAAATCTTTGCTTAATATTATTGATTAGAAAGTTGCAGACTTACAACCATATATTGCACAGTTATTATATAAAACTGAAGTGCAATGTACTGAATATAATTTGGAGAAATAAGGGGAAGTAGTGATATTTATAAAATACAGACCTATACCAAATTTCCAAGCTATGTGAATCTTAGAAAGGAAACTGCAAATATTATTGTTCCATTGTAACCAAAACATGGAAAATGAAAGGTAGTTCTATACAACATAATGGTTTTTTTATTGAGAATCACCTTAGAGAAGTAACACACCGGAACTGTACTGAAATCTTACTAATCAACAATCTTCCTCTCATGAGATTAAAAAAATAAATCTGCCCCATCAACCACCACCCCCCCGCCCCCCAATAAATAAATAAATTAGGTTGGCATTATTTAGAAAATTAGTCTTAATTATTGACTGCTGGTTCTCTGTTGACCAGGAAGATTTATAACTTTGGCCATATTCTGTGGCCTCAGGAAAGGCATTGTTATACTTCAGAAATACTTGCTAAGGTGGCTGCTAAAACCCCCAGATATCATTCATATTATTATATGTTGTTTGTTTGTTTGTTTGTTTTACTTTTAATTAAAAGCATGTGCCCTGTGGTGAAGCAGTTGAGTACTTATAAATAGAGCTTGCAACACATTGGGATTTTAATGGGAACAAATAACTTTTCTGAAAGAGTTTGATTTAATGCATGCAAAGTGAGTGCATATATTTAATTCTTACCTTGCCATAGACAGACTAATTCCAAAAGTTTGGTTTAAAAAGGTTTAAAAGTAAGCATTCCAGTTTGGTGTTAACCAGGAGGATAATGAAGTATAGGCCATCTTTAGTGAGACTTGAAGCAGCTGCAGAGTTTCTAAATTGCAGAAGACTAACAGGAAAGCTCATCCTCTTTTGCTAAAAGAAAAATTGCAGTTGGCAGTGTAAGAATTAATGAAGTGTCATTTATACAGAAATGTTTTTATTTCATGAGAATCTTCTATTCCTAATGATTCTGCCAGGTTCTGGATTGGGTCTATTACCCTTTGCCATTAGTCCAGTAGTGCCTACTGATAGTATTAATTGTGAACAAGGTATTATTTTTAATAATGTATTTTCTTTTTTTTCTTGAAAATAATATAAGCACTGCTTTATGTATGTGTCATAGCTGTCATCATCATTGGATGTTACCATGCAGTTAATGGCTCTGGGCCTGATACTGAGAGATGCTGATCCTCTGCTGTCTCCCAAATCAGTGGTTTTCTAAAGCCTGGTTGAGATTCACTGCTCAGCACCTGTCAGAATTAGGTTCATCCATTTCTGGTATATGTTGTTGATGGTTGTTCCTCCTGCTCATTGTTGAAATTGGTTTTATCACATAAACTTGCTGTACAGGGTAGATTTAATAAGAGATATTACTTAAAAAAATTCATAATTCTCAATACTGTTACCAAGAGATTCTAAATCTGATGCCAGGTCTCTAAATTTAATGATGGAAATACTTTTGTCTTAAAGCAGAGCAAGAGTGTGTGTTACTGTCTCATCTCACCTTTGCAGATATGGATTTATGCTGTGTTTTTTCTTTGTCACAAATATGTTTTACAAAGTTATGATAATATTGAGGGCAGGAGTGGGGGGGGATACACAGCACATACAATTACAACCCCATGGCAGTATATACTTTTTATACCAGAAATTTCAGAATGTTACAGAACTGTTGCAGTACATATAATTCTTTGCTCTTTAGGATAGGCGAATCACAGAAACTCCTTCCTCAAATAAGGAATGTGTAAACAAAGCACATCTGATACTGAAATGCAGATCTTCTTCACAGTTCAAAGCTGACGAGATGAAAGTGAAGCAGAAGAGCTTCCATAAGACATTAGCACTTTATAGGCTAAAATGTTAGCTATTCATCTCTGTAAGACTTGCAGCAGTACAAAGACTGTCCTCTCAAGCTGGCAAACATTTTCAGATTGAAACATCACAGAAATTAAGCATTTCTGAAGAAGGAAAAGTGAGATGTTATAGTCTAACAACTTCACTCATACAGTGATCTGCTAATTCAGTAACAGAATTTAGTTTGATTCTTCTGAATGCACAGGTTAAAATCTAGCTGTATACTGCAGCCAACCTAATTTTTCAGTACTTAATGGAGCTGCGGTTGCAAAATATCTTGGTTACTCAGAGATCATTTATCTTATGAAAATGCGCTCAAGCCTCTGGGGAACAGAAGGGTTGTTTTTCTGTACACCCAACCTTGAAGGAAGGTCAAGAAACTGCTGAATGGTTCTTATTATTTTATGTGCTGTATGTCCAGAATAGTTACACAGCAAAACTAAAAGATCATTTTGATGACTAGTGGATCAGGAGATCTAAATAACTGCTGTTACACAGATAGTAATAATGGTCTGATACATAGTGAAGCATGAAAAATTATGTTGAATTGTTTCAGTATTATATTATGACTTTTATTATGTTTAAAAAATGTCTTTCAACTGTACAGCTTTATTTTACAAAGAAGAAAAACTCCAAACCCTCCTATCAATAGCTCCAAGACTGAATATAAAAATTCAGTATTTCCCTCATCCTAGATCTTTATGCTGACTGCATGTGCTACATGCTTCAGATCTGGTAATAAAAAGTGCACCATACGTAGGAAATAAATGCATGTCTCTCTTTTAAGGCTTCTATGAAGGACATATTTCTCAAAAAATATTGAAATAATATAATTATATTTAATTTTTAATCATGCAAAATAGAATGAAGATTGTAATCACATTCACACCTTCACCTTCTCATATGCTAAGTTCTGAAAATTTTATAAAAGGCAGGATCAAAATCCTTTTCACCTTCAACATTCCCAATAAAACAAAATTAATTCTAATACTATTCAAAATTACTGAATACATTTTTCTATTTGTTTATATTTCTCTTTCCATATGTGCAATTTTAAAACATATTCATAGTTTAATATTTTTTAAAAAATGTATAGCTTATTTGGAGTATTTGATGTTCATATGTACCAGCCAAAAATAGGTAATACTGCACAGGAACTATATATTAATATATTAGATTTAAAAAGAAAATTATGGAAGTAGTAGTTTCCAGGTGTACATTAATGAAAATGAAGTATAACTATTTAAGTATGTTAATATTTTTACTTTTTAAAGAAGCAAATACATTACAGAAGAGGTATTGATTCAGTATGCATTTTTTGTATTTTATCAGGCAAAAAGGAAGAAAGGATTTGCCAGAAAATGACAATCAGGACAACCATAAGAAAAAATGACTGTATAAGTCAAAGCCCGGTAAGCATAAAATTTCAATGCTGGGCCTATGGCATGCCAAGCCACGCATTAAGAAGTTGTTTATAGTTTACAAAAAGCAACAACAAAATCCTGCTTTCTTCTCAAAAGCAGACCCTAGACTCTGTGAAAGTTATTCTACCATAAATGGAGTAATACTAGCTATTTCTGTTACTGAAGGACTGAGCCCTCCTACCTGGAGAAACATCTGGCTTCAAATGAAAAATACTGACTATAATTACTTTAACTAATGAAGGCACTGAACTCTTTAGTTATATTATGAAATGTTATGAAATATTATGAAATAATATCCTGCTCTAAAAGAGAGGCACAAATATTTCTACTTAAAATGTGATGGAACACTGCTGCATTCCTCTTTGGAGACCTTTATGCTGTCTGTCTTTTCCCTCACATAGCATGGGTTTCTATATCATAAGTTCATGGGACAACTTATTTCTTTGGTGTAGCCCCATCTACAGACCCCAGGAAATTTCTGAGCAGAAAATGTGCTTCTCAGGTAGCACTTGAAAGGGAAGCAATCCACAAAGTATCTCAACACTTCCAAAAGGCCTCTGGCCAGATTCTGCTGGAAAACCTAAACAGTCATCAGGGAAAAGGCAAAATGTCATCATATGTTAAAAACCATCCTGATAAAAGGTCAATAGTGACATGTTCAAATTTGAATTGTTGGAGTGCATGGCATATTTATTTAGTTTTAGAAGGATTTATAATAAGTTAGTATAAATATATAGATGAAATTAGAGTAATTTTCCATAGTTAAGAGATGAGTTTGGCAAGCTTCAATGTTAATTCAGCAACCTAGGGTAAGAGACAGCAATACAACAAAATAAAGATATGGTATTGACTAAATAAAGAATTTTAAAATGAAAGATATATAAACCTCATAGGTTTTCAGGGGATGTGAAAAGATCATTGGCCTTTCATCCTGCTCTGTGAAGATCTCTGCTCTCCTACAGACAAAAAGGCTAAGAGCTATGGCATTTTGGAAAATGGATAGGCAGTGGAACCAAACTCACTCTAGAGTCTTTTATGCAGTGCTGCACTATGAGAGAGGGCTCTGCTCAGCTGTGGTCCCTCTGCATTGCTGCAGAACTAAAGCATTCAGAGAGGAGCAACAAGAATGTTGGCCAGCTCATGTCTTACATGGCACAACAAGCAAAGCCTTCCTTTTCATCTTTCTGTTGTAAACTCTATCTTTTCTTCCCTCTCTACCCATCTTCCAAAAAGACCTACCACCATGCCACCTCTATCTGAGAGCCCCCTTTTCCCAGCAACTCCTTTCTCCCAATTTCCTTGGTGGCTGTACATCCTTCACACAGTCCAGATTCTCTTACCCTAAACACAGAAGTATCTCCAGATTTTCATGTTCATATGCTAAACTCCCTTTCCTCTCCAGCTCCCCCACTGGCACTCTTTTTCCATCAGGTGATTTTGGCCCATCAAATGGTATCTGTTGTGACTGGCTGGGAACTACGAATGTCTTCTTGGCTGGGTTACTGCTAACAAACTTTGGAGAGGGCTGAGCATTATTACATTTAATTAATAAATAAATAACTGTGATTACTAGTGCTTAGGATGAAATATTTTTTTACTTCTGTCAAATCTCAGGAAATTTCAAAGTTATGAGAGTAATCTTTTAGCTTAATTTATATAGGTATGGCACATCTCATGACAGGCTCAGAAAGGAGTAGCTCAAAGCATCTTTCATATGCCCCACCTGCAGAAGAAATCAGATTTAAGTCTGTCACAAAGAGAACTAGACCTAGTATAGCCATCCTTGATTTCCCAGCATTTTAACTCTGCTTAAGTTTTAAATTAAAAGTATACTTCATTTTTTTGGTCAGCATATCAGCTAAGTAAATTCTTCACATAATGTAACAATGAGAGAAAGCTTTGCTCTGCTGTCTAGAGCACAAATAATTTCCTAGCTAGTATGTGCCATAGCTGGTTTGTTACTTCATCTACTTTCCGGATATATTTCTTTGAGTGATAACACAGCTCTCCTGTATAAATAAGAAAAGGAAAAGCTTTTGCACTGATATGCTTTTCATCTTTCAAGGAGAATGATAAACTTCCCGTCCCTTTACTTAGAGGAATATAACTTTTTATCATGAACATGAAAAGGACATGAATTCAGCTGTGCTGTTCCAAAGTTATTAATTTGTAAATGGGGATTCAATTTTGGTATCCGTAGCACAAGGTTGAAACAAAACATATGATTAAGCAATAAAGAAAAGTTTATTTAAAAAAAAAAAAAATTGTGGCTAAACTTAGAATGAATTTTAGAAGATAAAATAATTTTTAAGACCAGAGTCCTTTTCAAATGTATAAATGGGTTTCAATCACAAAGAAGTTTGAAATGTAATATTTTTATAATAAAATTTGAAGATTTCTAGTTTTAATTCTTGTTTTCTTTTATTTTACTCATAGGTAAATGTGGCTTCTTGTGATGGAAAATGCCCATCTGCAACAATTTTCAATGTCAATATTGATAGCCATCTAAGATTCTGTAAATGCTGTCGAGAAGTTGGAACACGAGTCCTGACTGTGCCCCTGCGCTGCTCAGGAAATGGCACCGAAATTCTGTATGTCCTTCAAGAGCCCATAGACTGCTCATGCCAATGGAACTGAACATCACTGTGGACATGATTTAGCTTTCACCAGACACAGTTTTTTGGTCATGGATGAGTATAGTATTCTGCAGGGAAATAAAAAATACATCAGTTATGTTTTACAATATAGCTTTTCCCAAATTTAGCAAAGATATTTTTTGTTGTTCTTTGAATTGTCTTTGAAAATATTGGCAAGAATAGAAAAAAACCCCATAAATCTTTTTGAATAAGATGTAGTTTATCCATAATTTATTTCTACTCAGTGGCGTTCTGATGAGGTGGCGAAAAAAAGCTGGTTAATATGGCTAGTATTTCCAGTGTTTTAAAATTTTGGATCGTGGCTACCTATCAAAGTTGAGACTTTCTGAAATAATTTCTCAATGGTTCATTTACTTAGAGGCCTCCGGTTGAAAACCATCACCAGTTCCATGTTTAAATGGGAAAGTAGCACAATAGGATTTTGAAAATGACTGAATTAATTTATTTTTAAAGCAGTGGGTTCAACTGTAACATTTTTTACCTTGCTCAAAAACCTGTATTTTGTCCATTAAGCTGCTGTCAGTGATTGGATTCTGCTTACACTGTGACTGAGAAACAACACCACTGTGATCTGTACGTACTTGTAGGAAATTTCCAGAGTATACAGCAGAATCATAATATCTTGAAACCTTAGAGATGTATTTAATTTTTATGTATATTATAAATATGAAGCATGACTAGGCAAAGGCTGAAGAATTATAGCTTTTTTGCCTCAAAGATATCTGAAAGCCATTTCTGCTACAAAGGTTTCCATTTTATATCCATTTTTTCACTTTTCACAGAAAAGAAATCAGCTGTTTGCTAGTATAGAATAAGATTATATGTATATATATATATTTATTAAAAAACCCCACAGTACTGCACATTTTAAATATTCATAATGGGTTTTGTCTTTGTTTTCCTGTCTGGACATTTGTGTTCAATATATTTTCTAATTTGTTTTTTCAATACAGATATTTAGACTATTGCCTGAATTTAGGATTCATAATTTTTGAGTCCAGGAAAAAAAGTCAGGTAAAATAAATGTTTTGAAGGACTTAGGTGAGTTATTCATGCTCAATCAAGCTGTAAATATCCATGATTCTGCACCTTATGTTGAATATCATTTCCCTTTTACTCGACATAACCTGTATTTAAAAATAAAGGATGCAAGTTTGATCTTGTTTTTAGAAGATTACTTTGCTTTATAAAGTCACTGAATGAAAATTATATTAATTATGACAGTATTTTCCTTATCAATTTTCCTTTTAACTGTGTGAGAATTGAAATTCTTGTCTAAACGTTTGAAAATCTTCTGACAGTTTTGATTTCAAGCTGTCGTCATTTAATTGCAAAAAGGTTGGATTATCACATGGGTTATTACAATGAAATATAAGCAATTAAAACTGCCTTAAAATTCAAGGCTATTTTTCAACTTTGTGTGACAAATCTTTGTTGCATTCAGTTTGATTGCTTATAAAGAAAAATAGCTTATGTAGAGAAATCTGTTGTTATTAACAAGACTCATCTACTCATGCATATCATTAAAAATAGTGAATTGGTTTAAAAATTAAATAGCAATCCATGGTAAAATATCAGCAAAATATTTAACCATTATAAAGAAAGAAATTATCAACTAGTGATCAAAATAAAGTGACACTTTGAGAAAGCCTATGCTTCATCTTTGTGTTTTTATGGTTTGTAAGGCAGATATTTCAAGTTTTATTATATACCAGGGCCAAAATATTCCCTGATACTGCTGTCAGAATTTGTGCACAGAAAAGTTTCAGGCACCCGAGAAATAGAAGTTAAATCATAGTCATCTCTGTAATGTTGGTGTACTTAAACAGCAGATTAAAGGACAACTTTAAAGAAAAAACACCACCACCATACTTTTAGATAGAGGGAGGTATCCTGTACTTGCCTTAACAGAGTTTGGCTTAAATCTACTTAATGAATTTAGCATTTGACAAAAAGGAGGCCCTCAAAATATAGCATTTTTCAATATAATCATCAAACATTTTCATTGAACAGCTGTGGCCTTTTGTAAGCCATGTAAGCTATTTGCTTTTCTAACATTTAGAACTGTGTTTGTAATTGAAAAGAATTTAATAAACATTATTTTGCAAAGTGATAATAAATCAGTGTTGATGCAATTAATTAAGCTTTGCCACAAATTCTAATGCAAAACCTTAGGAAAGCCTGAAAATTATAAAAGAAGTTATGTTTAAAATTAACTTCATGACAACCTCCAATAAGATAAATGATATTAAACTATTTTTTCCCCACTTAGACAATTTGCTTTTTAAAATGCAACAATCAGTAGCAACTGTGTTAGGATTGTCCCTGAAGCCTACAGCGAAATCTTACATCTTCAGTGGAGCTGGATAGGGTGGCTCTAAGATTGTCTTTCATTTTACAGTTCAAACTCAGGCTGCTTTGTCAGAAAGTGAACATCTGTTAAAACCCTTGAACCATTTCCTGGACAGCCCACCCACCCCTTTTACCTCCAGGAAGGTGACACTGGCACAATGGGATGTGTTTTATATAACATGAGCTAGCCCTTGCAGACCTTGCTCCAGAGAGAAGGTTTGAATGAGCCTGCAGAGGGGCAGGACTGTTCTGCTCCATCCTTCCTCTGTCTGCAACCTATACATAATACAAAACATATGCAGTTTATGGTTCTGTCTTGGCTTTCTTGTGTCTCTTCAATTCTGCATTCCTCCCTCAAGCCCTGTCCTAAATTTTGCGTAACTCTGTCTGCACAGGTCTCTTGTGTGCTGCTTTGGAAAGCTGATCCAACTCAAATCTTATTTAGTTAAATACCAAAATTAATTAGTCTGCTTATTATTGACCAAAAGAGCTTTCACACCCACAGCGTTCACTCCCTTCTACCCGCTCTGAAACTAACAAGCATAATTTGTACTCCCCTAGAAGGAAGGCTGGGGAGGCACTCCTGAAACTCCCACTGTCACTGGACAACCCAAGCAACTGTGCACGATGGAGGTGCTGCAGTCCCACCATGCCTTGTCATTTCTGCCATTTGTAACTCCTTCCAGCAGCCCTTCTTTCCCACGTTTCCCCTGCTCCAGGGCATTATTCTTTTTAAGCGCTGTTTCCTACCTGTGCTTGAAAAGAATTCACACAATATAGAGACTTAGCCATAAAACTATGCCGATATTTTAGAGATAAACATAAAAATGTCTCTACACTTAGAAGAATCAGATTGTACCTGTATATGCTTCTACAAAATGGTAAATCTTTGCCATATTTATTTTAGGCTTTTATAATTACATTGCTTTTTTACCAGGTAATTTAAGAGCAACTCTAGCCCCAATACACAATTAGAATTTGAAGCACAGCTTTTAATATTAGGTATAAGCCACTTACTATCTGTTTTCATTAATAAAATATGAGTACAGCTATACAGGCAGTTAAAGTTCCCATTTTTAGCTAGCCAAATTTGTATACTAAAAATAAAAAGTAAAATGTAATTAGTTTGTATGATGTATTTCCACATTGCAGACAGAGCTCTTCCCAAATACATGCGCCTGTATATTGGTGAAATTTTAAGGCAGGATTAGGCCTGAGGTTTGGTGTCTGAACATAATTACAAGACACATAATATACTGAAAGGCAGAGGCATTTACAGCAACCCACTCTAGGATTACAAATGGTCACTGTGCCGTTCAAAGTGCTTCAGAAGTGACAAAATTCTGTTTCAGATGTGGCTCATTTACCCCTTCTTTCACAGTCCATTTTTCCTGACACAAATTCTTTTTTCCTTGAACTTCTGCCCTGTTGATACACTCAGCTTACAGAAACTGAAATTATTTTTTATAATTATTTTATTATTATTCATTAGTTCTGTATAATTCTTTCCACATCTATTTCTTCTATCTTGTCTTTTACAATAATTTAAATGATAAATCCAATTTCCATACACTACAGAGATTCACCTTTGTGTAAAAGGTGGTGTTTTGTACCACTCAGGAATACTGTGGCAATGGAAAACATTGACTTCAACTAATTTTTTCAAGTTCTGTCTCATCAAAACCTTTTTCAGATGTTACCTTGAGATGCTGCTGCTGCTGTAATCATGTATGGGTGTCCATACATGGACAAAGGAAGAATCCAAAGGAAAAATCCCGTAGGAGTGTGTTCTAGGGGACAAAACATAAATGAGTTGTCACACATGTCCATAGCAATATAACTATCATGGAGGACAAAGCACGAAGACCAGGACATTAACAAAAATTTGTACAGTTGCACACTCACAATAATTCTCTGGAGTATATTTTCAAAAAACATTCACAACATGTAAGTAAAAAATCTTTTGAGGGGTATACTTCAGCACATTAATGCAAGAGAAAGAAAGGGGTTTTATTGAGAAAAGGTTATGGTGGAGACAGTTTGTGTGTACTAAATTTTGTCTAAATTTTCTTTAAATGCCAATTGGAATGTGCAAGCTGCCTATAGAATAAGAAAATCTAAAAAATTATCTCTCCATTAACAGGTCACCAAAGTTTAGGGAGGAAAAATATATTGAGAGCTGAAGGACAATGGGCTGTAGCAAATAAGATACATTGACAAGATCTTGGCAGCCATATGCTGATCATTTAAGAACTATCATTTTTGCCTATTTTGAAAAATAATTCTACATATATACCAGTTAGGTGGTCTTATATCTACTGGAATCAGTGGTAAATGAGTCCCTGACATGAGAGATTTGAGCATTCAAGGAGATAGTCTGGAAAATATCCGTGTAGTTTCCAGTTTTGTGAGTAGTTTTAGTATGGGGGAGCTTGTGGAGCTGCATCTGTGCACTGATGTCACACTCTGGAGAAAACCAGTAGTGAATGGTATCACAACTTAATCAGTAGAAATGCTGAATAAAAGGAATGTGTTTATGTTTTGGGGAGTGTTCTTTTGATTAAGGTGGAATGTGCCATGCATGCTTATTTTATTGGGGTTAACACAGAGAGGGCTTCTGCTGCTGTCTTGAAAATCACTTTGCTAATAAAGTCTCCCTTTGTGCCTGATGATTATAAATTGCTCTGGAAAAAAAATTTGAGCATGTCTGTTTTGCAAACTAGCTGAATAAGCAGTAGCTTACTTTTGTCATTGATAGATAAAATAATATTCAGGTGACTACACCCATGTGCTCTGCCACTCTGACAGGGGGATTGACTCAGTGTTTTAAGATCAGGTGTTTCATTGCAGCAGCTTTTGTTTTACTATGTGTGTCTTTGAGTCTGGATAGCATAAAAGTTCCAAAATGTTATTTTTCTGGTGAAAGTATGCCTGCCTTGTTTACTACAAGTTCTAAATAAAGCTTTAGTTGAAAATTGTATTCCTTATTTCATGATTCACTGTTCAGTGGGATATATATTTTAGTAAAAATTAGGAACAGCCCACTGAAAAAAACAAGATAGTGTCTCAAGACAGAAGTATGATGTGATGATAGCACCTAGGAAAATACAAAATAATATGATATGACTGTTGCCCTTTTTTATGGTACACATATACCATGGCATTAATTTTTATTTATTTTATAATCAGTAAACAATTTTTGTCAGCTTATTAAACCAATTTAATTTCAAAGAACACAGTGGAAAACTAATTTTTTATTAAAAATGTTATCTGGGGAAAGTTTAGGGCACTGAGAATTATATTGAAGTAAGTCCAACTCTGAAATTGCTACTTCAGATCTGGCCAAAGATGAATATCACCCAGTGTATTTTTTCTGAGCCAAGCTTTTGTTCAGCAGCCTTTGAGAAATAGATCAGTGGTCCCACTGCCATGAATTCTTGTCTGTTCTTTATTTATAGTTGCTTATACTGGTGACTTTGTATGGGACCTCTGTGAGATCGTAAGACATGCCAATGGTTCTGCAGCTGTGCTTAGTACTTCTGCAGAAAAGTGTTTTCAAGCTTATTTTGTACACTGGCCACAGAATATCTGGGTAGAAAGGTGTAGAAAAACAGAGTCTGAAGGAAAATAAGGGCTAGCAGTGACTGCAATAAATTTTGATCTGGTAATCACATAGAAACTAAAAATAATTTTTTACACTGAGAGGTTTTAAAATTACTCGTGAACAGCAGGCACATCCAGAGTTCACTGAAATTAAAGGATCTCAGGAAACTTGATATGAGGCTTGGGAAGAGGCAGGGCCAGATCAAAGACACACATCTCAGGTGCACCATTGGCTGCCTCTGTAACCATGTGAAGAATAAATATGTGTAGCAGTTTTTCTGTTCTTAGGATATTCTGACATGATTTCACTTTGAAGCCGTGGTGACACAAAGACTTAAGAGATACTGGGACTGTAATATTTCTTTCTCTATGGATCAACCAATTCTTCTTCTGCTTTTATTAAAATATTTATTTAAGGTAAGGAAAATACTCTGCTTTTTGGGCGTGGATAGCTAGTTGAAGTAAATGCTGAAAATATGTGGTTTGTGATTTGGACTGGCTGTTTTTCCCTGATGTTCTAGCTCCCTGTTCACAGGGAGATCTCATTTAGTGCTACTGAACATTCCCAGTCTTCTTTCTACTTAAATAGTTGGAAGCTCTTTTGAAACCTTTAATCTGCTTTATTGCCTGCTGCTTTGGGTTTAGCGTTCCCCAGAAGAAATAAGAGATCCCAGCATCTTTAAGTCACCTCTTAGACAGGTATGAATTAAAAGCTTTAATGATACAATTATCATACCTCTGACCCTTGAAGAGGACTGTAAGAATAGTGTAAGAAAATTACCTACACTGCCTCAGTTTCCCACTATTTGCAGCTTAAGGGCTTTTTGAGATGGATGCATTTGCAGTGCTATTTGTGAGCTTCATTGTAGTTCTGTTCTATAAACTCAAACTTCTGCAAACACAAATGGGCCTCCTCTGAAACCCCTTGAAACTTTTAGTACCCATTTTAAGCCTTGTCAGATAAACTACTTATTTTGTAAATAACTCTTTTTTCCCCTCTTCTGTAAATTTGGAGCATACCACCTGTGTTTCATCCCTCACAGTGCTTGTACTTGAAGAGAAAATGAAAATCCATTTCTGCACAATTTTGGCTACTTAAGATTTTATTGATCTCTGCTGTATTTCCCCCCAAGTGCCTCTTTTTCAGACTGAGAAGCCTACTTGAATCTTACGTTGAGACACAGTTGATAGCAAAAGTTAATAAGTTGTTTGTTGTTTAGGTCTCCTGTCTCCTGAGTAGTTAGCCTGAGGATAGATTTGAACCTTAGGTCTTTTTGGTCAATTCAATAATTTTGGTTTTATTTTTTTAAATTGCTTGGGTCTTTAGATGAGGGCCTAAAAACTGATGGCAAGGTTCTGGCAACAAAAAGGAACCTTCTAAATCTCTCTTATTAGGTGTAGGTGTAGAACAATTTTTGTGTACAATTGAAAATGCATTTCTTGTTTTTTTAGGTCTAAGTAGAATGTATTTATGTATAGTAAAATGGCATACAAATGCTGCTGGTGGAAAATTATTAAAAATGGTTAATTCAGTGATTACCCAATATATATTTTTTAGCTTTAAAATCAGATTTTCCTACTGTTTGAATTGTCCGGGCTAGACAGGTTGTGTTTTCAGGGAATGCAAGCCAGCTATATACCCAATATACTGGATTAAAAATCTGAAAAATATTCCTTAAACACTTTTGTGTATGCCATCAATATTATAAGTCTATTGTCTCAGTTCATTCGAGAGGTCCCTCTTGTAAAGGATTTGTAGAGTTTAAAGGCTTTATAAGCTTTACAAAGCTTATACTTCACAATGTATAATCTAAACTCTGAACTTGGAGATATTGACAGATTTATAGTAATGTTAGTTATTCATTAGTTAAAGGAAGTTATGTTAAGCCAAACTGAATTCCAGAATAAGTTGTACTTAAAAAAAATAAACAACATAGTTTTTTTTCTTTTTATGGGTTTGGGGTTTTTTTTTGTGGTTTTTATTGTTGGTTTTTTTTTTGTTTGGGTTTTTTTTTTTTTTATGCTAGATTGCTTTACAGGACAAGACAAAGTAATGCAGTAATAAAACTCCTAACTTTTATTTTAGTGTCTTAGGTGTTCATATTTGATTTTTATTTTAGTTTATTTTTTTGAATGAGATTTTAATTTCATTGCCAAGATGGCATTTATTTGTCATCTCAATTCATTAAGAAAGCAAAAACAAGCCACAAAAGACAGAACTTGAATAGTTGAAAATTTTTAAATTAATGCCACTAAAGTTTTTAATGTGTAATGTAAGAATAGGACTGAGACCTCCAGCTCCTGACTGTCTGTGACTGTGGTTGCAGTATAAACATAGCAAGTGAAATCTCTGACATTGCTTCTAATATAAAATGATGACAGGTTTCTGTCATATTTGGGTCAGCTAACATGATTTTTCCATCGCTGGAGAGAGAAAGAAAACTAGAACTTGTACCTGCAGAACCTGTAAAATATCAGGAGGTCTCTGTGTGTCACACAGTAGAGCTGGTGATACTGGTCCATGTAAAAAACTATTGCTAGCTGACAAGCTCTAGGTAAAATTAACTAAATTAACTGATATTGAGTTTAATTATTTAGTTAGAGGTATGTTTGCTGCATTTTCTACTAAGTTGCATTTGTGTATGTCTGTCTTACAGGGTGTGCAGTGTGTAGACTGTGACCAAGCAAAAAAGCCTTCTAGAATAGTTTGGATGGAGTGGACTGAACTGCCCAAAGGAGAGGATCCAGACTATTATATTCTGACATACCAGCAAGCAGATGCTTTCAGCCAAAAAGTATATTTTATTAATCTAAGCAATAAGTTGTTCCATGTTATTTGAGCTGCAGGTAGCAGTAATTTATAGCACCATGTGTTTGTTTGGTTCATTGTTGTTTTATTAAAAAAAAGTAAAATAGGAAATAAAGAGAAAGTTTGGGAAAAAATGTATTGGATATTTTAATTAACATCATTTATGTGTACATTTTCAGAGTCCTACTGAAGCCAGTGGGACTCAAAAGACCCTTGAGTATCCTGTTGAATAAGGATGGATAGTCATATGCTCAAAGTTAAGAATATGGAAGTTCTTCAAGGTACTGTGGTTTGAAGGAGGAGTTTGACTTCTCCAGGAGACACACAGACACTATCCCTAGATCTCAGTGGGAAGGCATTGTTCTTATTTTGAGCACAGGATGTTCTGGAATTTGAAGAAAATATTGGAATTTTATTACGAAGGTGTATGTTATTTATGTGATTTCTAAAAGGCTTTGTTTCAAATGCATTGGATATTTTGCAATGTAACTGCAGCCTCAAGTTTGATGTGCAGCGATATAAGCTCTCCTTCTAAAAGCTTCATAGATCACTTATAAACTGTATTTTTATTACTTTCACTGTATTCAGAAATTCTTTTAACTTGCAGAATGTAAGAAACATTTCTAAAGCTGAACGGAAACCTGTCAGTACTACAGTTCTGCTCGAGGAAAGTGGGAAGTATGATGTTACAATAGAATCTCTGAAAAATGGCCAAATCTTAAGCATAAATTCATTTAAAACACGTAAGTCAAGAAGCACAAAAAATATTTTGGTATCTTTATAGGTAGTCTAATACTGAAGATTAAAAAGTAGGGATTCAGATCCCGAGGTTACTCGTGTATTTAGAAACTTTGCATTGATGTATGTTTTCAACCATGAAGTGTTGAAGGAATAATTTTATGTAATGTGTTTGGTTAGTGTAACAATTCTAAAATATGAGACTGATGTAAAAGTTTCTGAGATTTTTAAATATTACAGGTTTTGCTATACTACAGTGATTCTAGGAGAAGAAATTTATAAAGCAGGACCAAGGAAAAATTACTTAAAGCCTGATAATTTCATAATAACATAGGGTCATTGTCTTATATAAATTAAAAAAAAAATTGTTTTGTTTCAACGTTGTAACAGCCCCTCCTTAAAAAGGGTTAATAAGTATCTTGAAGATTTTAACATAGTGACTAACTGGGACAGACATTCAGCATAAAATGTATGAGTTTAGCCGCTGAATTTATAAAAACATAATTTATAGCTGTAAGTCCATTCAGGACCACAAGTCCCACTAGTTACTAGAATGAAGGGGGCTTCCAATCTCAACTTTGTCACTTAAAAGTTTGTAGCATTACCTTTTACACATTGCAAGCCCATACTATTGCATAGCTTTGGAATACAGACTTGTATCTGAGTTCAAACGACAGAGCTGGGATCAAACCATGGTAAGTTCAAAGCATTGCAGGAGCCATCAACTGGTGAAAGAACGTTCAGCAAGCTACAGGAAATGGTTGCCCTGTTAAAGAGTTACTGCACTTGGCATCTATTAGCTGATATCCTATCCAAATATGTACTTTTACGGCTCAAGCACTCCTGAAAGTGTGCACTGTTATCTCTTGCTTCAGACATAAGTAGACATACCATGAAAATAAAAGAAAACACGACTTTCTTAAATGATGCTACATTTCCTTCTCTATTGGTGGCTATCCCTCATCCCTTCTCATAAGAAAAATGTAATAATATTGATGAAATAAAACTTTGAGTTAATTATTTCTTTGTGAAAAACAGAGTATTTATATTTTTGTTGTCTACCAGGTGGAATTTCAGAAAATGACATCAAAACATTTGTGACAGCTACTACAGTGTCTTTTAATTGGAGTATGATGATCAAAGAATTTTCAGCTTCTGTTTTCCTAAATGGTACTTCTCAGGTTATGAAAAGTCCCAATGGATTCTTTGTGTGGAGAAATTTGACACCTGCCACCATTTATACATTTAAGTTTATATTTGAACAATTAAATCCTGAATTTGTAAATGTGTCTCAATCACTGGATATTCAAGCTGAAACAGGTATATATTAGAGTTTCTTCTAGTCACAGTGAATGCAAGTTAGTACTGCATATTTTCTAGAAGATTAAGAGTTAATTGTAAAATCCTGTATTCCTCTTTACGTATTTCAGTAGATATGGATGTTATTTCTAGAAAGAGGAAATAAATTGAATGATAATGACATAGGAAGGTTATTTCTAATTAATACTTAGTATTTTCGGAGCAAGAATTTAAATTTGCATGTATAAATATTTTAACTATATTTTTGCAGTTTAATATAGTGTGAAGTCAATGTTGAAGTTAAGCCTTGTAATTATTGGAGTGTATGGGTTGAATTTGCTATGTAGTTTCAATGAAAAGGCGAAGAAAATCCTGAATTTGGTAAGGATTTGGAGCACTTCCTGAAGCATTCAAAATGATGGGATTTTTATTGTTGATTGGCAATCTTAGCTGTGCTGTTTTGTTAGAAGTGTTGTGGGGGAGACAAGATTTTGAAGATATTATGGCTTGGTTGTGTATAAATGTGCTACTCTCATAATGCAACTTAGAATCTTTAAAATTAAGTACACAAAAGAAAGAATTATATACAATCAAATTCAAGGAAACAATTATTTTCTCAGGAAGATATTAAAAGAAAATTATTTGTTAAATTAATTTTATAATTAAAATAATTGAATCATCAGAAACTAAACTTAAAAAATTATTTTTTTCTAGAGTATGACAGTGACTAATGGATCTCTTTTTTTTTTTTTTTCTTCATTGGGTTGCAGTTGTAGCTTTTAATTCAGTCAGTCAGACTTTTTTTAAAACACTCAGGACTTTGAAGGATTTTTGGTTTATAATCACTGAATGTTTTGGGGGTTGAAATAATGACTTGTTTAAATGCTGTTGTCCTCAGAATGTCTGTGTAATTATAATAAATCAGCACCACTGCCATGAGTAATACAGGATATCTTTAAAATCCTGTCCTTGTTCACCTGTTATAGGCTCCTGTTCCCCAGGGTGGGTGGCGTTCCAGAGCAGCTGCTACCGAATGGGCGAGGAGAGCAAGCCATGGAAGGTGGCACAACGAACCTGTCAAACCTCTTCACCAGGGGCACATCTTCTTGACATAGGGAGTGAAGAAGAGCATGGGTTTGTGTTGTCATATCTCCAGAAAATTAGTCGAATCATCATGTTATGGACAGGTCTTAATGACCTAAAGGTCAGTATATTTTAGCATCTTTGTTATTACAGATATGGAAGCAGGAGAATTTTTAAATAGAGGAGCAAATCCTTTGGATAAACAGTACCTTATTTTTTCCTATAGTTATTAGTAATTAGGCAAAAAAAATCATTGTTTCTTTCTATTTAGAAATACTGAAAATATTTAAAAGGTCTGGGGGGGGGAAAAACCCATTGTGTATACTTAACCTGTAATTTTGTGTGTGTGTGTGTGTGTGTGTGTGTGTGTTATTTCTGGAGGATACTATTTTGCCAGTAGGTGGTGCAGTATAACCAGATTTTAAATTTCAGTCTACACACTTGTTGCTATGGCTTCCAAAATCTGGGGCTGGCTTTTGATGCAGGTCTGAAATGCTGAGAGTTGAGCTTAGTGAGGTCTGTCCAGTACAGATGGAGCAAGGTGTTTCTTGTAAAATATTTCCTGTTTCTTGTATTTGGGATATGAAAACATTTCTTCATCTGAGTGTGAATCAAGCCATAGTTTTTTTTAGCTAAATATTTTTGTTTTCAGACTCAATTTATGAGTATTTTCGACTGAGTAATTTTTTAAGTGAATAGTCTTTTTAGAAAATTATCCATACAAGATTATTAAGTTATTTGATTAATAATGGTTTTTAAAGTTTTGTTTGTAATAATGAAACATACTCATATGGTTTATATTATATTATAATATAAGCCATATATATAAGCTATGTTATACTATTAACTTGTAATCTTTTGTAATAGAAGGGATGGAATTTTAGATTGGAGCCTTTATTAAAACTATACCTATATAATTGACTTGTATAAATGAAGTACATACATTTTTTGATATTTAGGAATACACTTGCAATGTGGGAAACCTTACTAATTTATAAATATAATCCAAAATTATCTGGGGTTTTATTTAATTTTTTTTCTTTTTTAATCTAGGACGAAGGTCAGCTCTTGTGGACAGATGGATCTCCTTATCTTTTAAAAGACAGTATCTCATCTCTGTCGATGATACCAGAAAATCAAACTGACTGCTATGCCCTTCAGAGAGATCCCACTGGCCCAGACTATTTCTTCACAGGATTTTTCTGCTATGTACAGTTACCATATATTTGTGAATATGAATGTAAGTATATTTTTTTAATCTTTTGCATTTTTTCTTTAAAACCCTGCCCTGATTACACTTATATTTAAAGATACAAATATAAAAATTAAAGGGTTTTAATGATTTTCAATTTTTTTTGTTTGTTTTATTTTTGCTGTTCTTTTTCAGTACCTCGGGTACCAGAAAACTTCATGTTTGATGTCCGTGATGTCAAGACAACTGAAGCTGTATTTGTGTGGAGCAGCATGGACATGTGGCTTAAGTCAGGCTTTGCACTTACACTTAAGTACTATTTTGATCGGTGGAAACCATACATTCTGAACTTGCCTGTGAATACAACTCAAACAAAAATTGGGCAGCTGTCTCCAGGCCTTCACTACAGTTTCTTATTAGCAGCAAGGAACCCAGAAGGAGCACAGACTAGCTTAAGTCCAATTCTGAAGGTAGAAACAAGTAAGTTACAAAAATAAATAGCAGTAATAACCAGATAAACATATATATTTTGTATTTTCCCTTTAATTGCACTGTTTCCTGTATTCTCTGTTTATCAGTATTCACTAATACACCGTGAAGGTGGCTTTGTTGGATTTGCTCTAATAGTATTTAGCCTGTATGTAAGTGTGCATTGTTAGGTTTCCAGGCTCTATTTAAAACAAAAAAACAAACAAACAAACAGACACAACAAAACACCCCACAGTTATTGAAAGGCAAGAGAAACTGTTCTTAATCTTCAACAGGGCCTTTGCACTCCCAGAAGTTAGAGGCTACATATGTTTCATCTGCAGAAATACATTTAAAATGGAACCCTCCACAGCATTCATCCAGTGTTTCTTTTCATTACTACCTGGTCAACATATTGGATACTGAAACCAACATCTGGGAACAGTTACCAGTTGAAAAAAGCAAGACTTCAGTAGTCCTAGGAAATGTAAAACCTTATCATCAGTATCAGTTATATTTACAGAATGTAGCAGAGAAGGGAACTCTAAGCTGCCACGAGAAGCCTATATTAATCACAACAGGTGATGTATACATTTTCTATTTGTTTTATTTCACTGGAAAGAATTTAAATTGAAAATACAAGACATAAATGTATTTTTAAAGCCATTTCAGATTGCGGTTGACAGGATACTCTTCAGAATCTTCCAAAATTTTGAAAGCACCAACCCATTTATCTGTTTATCTATTTATCTATTTATATATTTATATATTTAATTAATCTATCTATCTATCTATCTATCTATCTATCTATCTATCTATCTATCTATCTATCTATCTATCTATCCCTTTTCCTGCTTGCAGCATATTAGTATGAACTAAAGAAGCAACATTCTGTGTAATAAATTCTGATTTATAGTTTGTATCTCTAATTTTAGTGAAGTTAAAATATTACCACAATTTCTCAATTTTTTTAGGGCAGGCTGTGTCATCTTTTTACTTCATATATATCCAGTAGAATGGATTATACTTGCAAAATGAGTCCTTATTTGCTATGACAAAACAGGATCTGCCTGTAATAAGTAGTTGCCTGCAAATTATTTTAGAAAATAATTAAATTAATCAGTAGGATTAAAATCATGGCATTTTAGAAGAAAAAACAAACCAAGATACATTCTTGGAAACTGACTGTAAAGTGATAGTTTGATGTGTGGTTTTATACTGACATCTTTTTCTTTGATCAAGCTGTCAGTCCACCTACAGCTGTTTATATTCACCCTGAGGATGTAGAAGAAGAGAGTGTAATCCTTCACTGGAAGCTGCCACAGGAGTGTCAGGAATCCTACATTCAAGTGAAACCTAATGCAGACGTTGGCGAAACCAAAAAGTTTTTATTAAGTAATAAAGAGGAATTAAAGCTTGATGACCTAACTCCTGGAATGGCTTATGAAATAGCAGTGGCAAGTGTGAAAAATGGAACTATGAGCGAGCTGAAGACCATTCGATGCACTTTAAGTAAGCCATTATTTATGGTGGAAACGACAGACTATGATACACTCAGTCTCACTATCGTTGTAATCACCTCATTAATTTTGTTGATCAAGTCAATTTGCTAAATAGCCAAGTGTCAAAACTTAAATAGGAAATGTAGAGATCCAATCCTAGTTGTTAACAGCAAAGTTAACAATTTTTGCAGAACAGTGAAGCCTTGGAAAACATACTGCTGCTAGTGACAACTGTGATGGGGACCACAGCTGGAAATCCTGTTCCCGCTGGCAGAAGAAGTTGGGTGGATCTTTGTTTTGCATTGAAATGGGAAAATATCAGAATGGTTGAAATAGATTATTGGTTTTTAAAGATATATTAGTTGTTCTGAGAACCATGAGAAAGAATTGCCCTGCCATTAGTGAGAGGCTGCTAGGAAAGGATTAGAAATAATAATAGCTGAATATAAAAGCTTTGCATTGTTTATTGAAGCATCTTTCCCATTGATAGTGAAGGGTTTATTGAAGGGTCTTAGTTTACCAAAACCTTGAAATGCTTTTGGTGTTGTATATATTTTTTACATATGTGAAAGGAACGGGCAGGATTCACTTATACACATAACATATAAAGGCTGCAGCTGTCAGGTTACAGATTTATGAAATGCTGCATTGTCATTTCTTTCTAAATGATCACAGTATTTTGGAGGGTGACAGTCTTAAGTCTTTTCCAGAATTTTTTATATAGGATTATATTTAATACCTCATTCATGACACAGATGATAAAATTGTAGATGGGATATTTCACAGCTGTCAGAGCCAGCTGTAAGGGAAGAAAACGAAACATGTCAATGTTGTATCCATCAAATGCATCTCATTCTCCTTGGTTATCTCATCTACACCTCTGTATAATTTTCCAGTTACCCTGCTTACCTTCTTGGTGCAGTTCTGGTTGAGAAGGAAATTCCAGTTAAAAGCTCAGGTTGTTTATTGTTTCTGAGCAATAACTTGCTATGGTAGCTGTTAATTTGTGCTTGGCAAGAGCATTTCTCAGGGCAGTTGCTTCAGGCACATTATGTGATTTTCACTTAATTTATTTTCAACTGGCTTAATGTGTGGCAATTTTTTTTCTTCTAGAGCCCAAGCCTGTCCAAATTGTAGTTCCTTATGTGCTCTATAGCAATGCTGTGGTACTATTTGTTCGTGTGCCCGATATCGGAGTATTTGACGGCATATATGTTACAAGTAAAGAAGGACCTAATGCAACATTCATTTTAAAAAGTGATGGTAAAGTAACAATTGAAAACCTTACTGCAGGAAGAGAATATGATTTCTGTGTCTCCACAAAAAGTGGAAAAATGTTGAGCTCCTTTTACCATATAGCTGGTGTAAAAACATGTGAGTATTTTAATATTAATAGTAATATTTATTAATTTATTAATATTTAATAATAATTTTATAAAATTGCACTATATAAAATCCTGATTTTTGAAACTTTTTAACTTTATTTTTATTTCAATGAAATAGGAAAAACACACTATTCAAAAATCTTCTTGATATATTTATGTAAGCAACTTGCAGTTGTACTAACACTAGCTGGTTTTTAAACAAGACTATAAGAATCTCTTTTAATTTCTAAACTTGCTAAATTGTGTTTTTTATATTGTGTATAAAATGTTTAGCAAGAATTTCAGGAATTTAGGCTGTATTAAATTATTGTCGTTGTGGGAGACAAGACACATTATCACCATTTATTTTAAACGAGTAGATGAGTATCAATGGAGTTACTTCTGTGCCTTGAAATTAATAAGTTTATTCTTCCTGGTGCATCTTTAAGCAAATAATAAAAGTGTTAAGGTTCTCCAAGGTAATAAATTAATTCACAAAGAAAAGACTTGTAGTGGATGGGATACCTTCATTCAAGGCCTTTAAAAGCAGAATTTTAATAGAAACTTAAAAACTATTTTAAAAATACCTGCTGAAATTTTGTGTCTTTATTTTCCTATTTTTTATAGTATTTATACTTCCATAAGTTTTTCTTTTCCCATTTTATCATTTTCCTTTGAAATCTTTTCTGCTCTTTTTTTTCAGAATACAAATATCATAAAAAGAAAAGATAGGATCTAAAGATGTAAGGAAGAAAGAAGAGGTGAATTAGAGCAAGACAGAAAAAATTGTCCCCAAATAAAGCAAGCCTTGAAAGCTAATATTTCTTAAAAAATAGTTTTAATAAAACTATTATTAGGGTGTAATCAATCTTCTGCTAGCATCTCCTAAATTTAGTGGGGAACTCCCTTACAAAACCTAGTCTTATTCTGACTCTCCTGGGACCTCAAATATTTGGAAGAAATAAAAATCCTGATGCCTCACATGTGTAGTTTGTCAAATTCCAGTATATTCCAGACAGAAATGGCTGTGATGGGGATGAAAGAGATGTAGAGAAGAGCAGAAATTCTCCTGTGATATGATCTGAATTGTACCTAACAAGACTATACTAGTAAGGGATAAAGTGTATTTGTCTAGCCTTATCTACCCAGTTTTTCTGAGCCTTTTGACAAAATTTAGGTGCATTCTGACCACTGTGGTGGTGCTGTTGGGGGGATTAACTTCATCCTTGAGAACTTTCCCACCTAAGGCTGTCAGCTCTGTCCTCAGGGAAAAATGTAATTTCAACCTCATGTAATTTTAAGACAGAAACACAAGCAATTTTTCTTAAATAATGGCATTACTTTATCTTTCTTCTCTCTTTCTTTTTTCCCCCTCTCTATTTTGGAATTGTTATGTGTCTGCACACCTGAGATTGGATTTTGCCCTCTGGTAGTCTGTTACTGATTATCTTCAATTTTATGTCTCCCCAGGAGATATGAAAAGTGTTAGTTTGACCAATGCCTGGGATTGATCAGAGAAGTGTTTTATGCTCACCTGTAGGTCTGGCAGCTCCCCTGAAGGTACGAGAGGGCGACGTCACTGACACTTCCATACAGCTCTCTTGGGACCGCGCTGATGGAGATTTTGAGCAGTACGAGGTTACCTGTACTAACTGCGAAAGTGCTTTCAAGGTATGCTGTGTAGAGCACCACCTCAGAATATGCACTGCAGCTATTTTTCAGTCTCCTCCTAAGTAGTCAGAGGCTGAATGAGAAGCTTTATTTCCCATTAAAATAGTAGGATGAGAGGTTTATAAACGATAAATGAATTTTGTAAGCAGTTCTGTGAAAGCTGTATTTGGGTTTCCTAGGTCCAGAAGGTCAAGCAAGAAACAGCAACGTTTTCCAACCTTAGTCCTGGTAAGCTGTACAGTTTTTCAATTAGAACAGAGAAGGAAGGTTTCAGAGACAGTATTTTTGTGACAAAAGAAATAGAGACAGGTAAGACCACAATGTTGTCAAATTCAATTGTTTTACTCCATCCATATCTCCTGCTTTCTTCTTAAATTTTATTTTTGTCTCAAACAAGGAAGAGTAATTCAACCATATTTGTAATTTTCTCCTTAGTCTCTTTCATTGTTATTTTTCTTATTCTTTGACTGCCAGGGACCATTAAGAATTTCAATATAGCTCCATTACTGTGCCCGTGTATTTACTGTGCAATGCGATACCAATGTTAACTTCATGCTGATTCAAGCAGCTCTACAGTCCAGTAACTGATACTTGCATAGTGTCTGGCTACCAATATCAGAGAAAACATTTTTTTTTCTTATATTTCTCTTTAATGCTTTAATTTTTCCTCTTCATTTATGACTTTGAACACACTTGAATTGCCAGAACTAAATTAGTTTTATCATGTTTACTCATTGGCCTCCCCTTACATCACAAGTAAATTTGGGCTTTACTACATTTAGCTTTACTTTAGGTTAGGACATTTGACTCTCAGTAGTGTAGTACTCCTCTATTCTAGTATTTCTAGCTGGTTGACACGGCCTCTCAGGCTATTAGATCTGTCATAGTTTCCTCTAAAAGGTCACTAATGTGAAAAAATTAAGGATAGTAGATGTGATTGAAAACGTTCAGCATACGTGATCAAAGATATATAATGTTTTGCATTTAAGGAACCACTGAGTTAAAACTGATAAAGGAACAATGTGAAATCATTTGTGAGAGATCAAGTCATGGAGAGGCAATTATGGAGCAAGTAAATAACGATTCTCTGACATTTTATTTTCCAGAACTAAGGACTTGAAATTAGAAAACAGAAAGTAGAAAAGAAGCAAATGGTTGTTTACTAAATTTGTAGATAAATTGCAGAGCTTCTTGCCACAAGGTGTTTTGTTTGATGATTGCGATCATAAGTTCATGTGGAGACCAAAGACATTAATAAAAGAAAAATCTGCTGAGATTTACTACATAGAAAATAGAAATCACCTTTGGTTCATGGAATCCTTGGGCTGCAAACTGCAGTCTGGGGGACTACTGAAAGAAATTATCACTATGCAATTCTTGCTTTTTCTGCAGACATGTCTTTTTGGGCACTGTTGAATAAAAGATATTGTGCTAGTCGGAACTTAGGTGTCTGCACAGTATGTAACCTCTTATACTGACGTTTCCTTTCTTGAGAAATTATCCATTTTTGAGGAAGTCCACTTCAGTGGTGTCAGAACTGCACTAAGCAGCGTTACAGAACAGCAAACAGCTTGACTCTGGATCTCCTGGACAACAAAAGTCACTCTACATGTTTCTGCAGTGGTATCAGTCTGTATGTCTATGAGATAAGGAAGAACATGACATCATTTGTGTGGAGTTCTTATTGCATTCTGATGATGAGAGTCCTGTCATAAAGAAATATGTTTAAAACGTATTTTTGAATCAATGCATTTTGTTTTATTGTCACACAGTACCAAGTGCAGTCAAATATCTGAATGGTAGCAGAGACTCTGAATCAATAACTGTTACCTGGCCACCAGCACGAAGTATGTTTGATGGATATGTTCTTTCAATAAACAGTAAGGTCTTCAGTGAGAAGAAAATGTTACCTTCTGGTGTGAGGTATGATGATTACATTAGAAGAATAACACACATGAACTCAAAGCAGCTGTTTCCCTGGATATTTAAAATAAATAGCCTGTGCTGTTACTTATATGCTATATGTATTTGATGGTTTAGTTGATATACATTACTATGCCCATGTATTTCAGGTGCATTTTTATATCAAAATGCAATTCTCCTATGATGTGTTTATGCAAAGAAAACAAAACACCACACTGGGGTGAGCACCAGTAGAACCTGTGTGCCACTCTGGATATTCACATCAATAGTTTAAAACTTTCTAGTACTGGAACTTGCTGTGAATCACAGTATAATGCACCCTATTTAAGATTTTATAGAACTAAAATATTTTTTGACTCACAAGATATAAACATGTATACACACATCATGAATAATATCCATAAAACTATATAGAATTATCATATGAGCATATATACTTTTTTAGAATGGCAAAGTACATCATCTCTTCTTTTAATCTTTGTAGAATGCACAAATTTGAGCATCTTCTGCCAGGCACTGATTTCTTAATCAATATTGTGACAACAAATGGATTAAAAAGAAGTCGCCCTACTGTCCTCAAGATTAGCACCTGTAGGTTCAGTTTATTAATGACTTTTTGTGGTTTTAGATAATTAAGGTGTTCTCTAAGAAAAGTTATTCCTTAAATCAATGAATCTTAACAATGACTGAATGGATGCTTTTAAGTTTTTCTTTTCAATCTAAACATCTTTGAAAGTTACTAAGTACATAAAAGCTTTTAAAATGCAAAGTTTCCTCTGCATTGGGTGGATTTTTGCTGGAATCAGCAGTAGTGTTAGGATGATAAAAATTTCCCATAAAATTGTCAAAGGTTGAGTTTATTTCTGATTTTGTTTCTAATATTAGAAGTGATATTCATTTATTTGAAATTCTTTTTAAGTACAAAATGAAATCTCTTTCTAGTTGGAACTATGTAATCAATTAAAGCTATGTGTTCTGTAGATGTCAATTTCCTTAAAATAAATATAGATTATTGAAATCTAAATTTTACATCCTCAGATCCTGATCCACCATCAGATTTACAAGTGTTTGGACAAGAGGAGAATACAGTCTATTTTTCTTGGAAACTACCGAGAGGAGGATTTGATATGTTTCAGGTGAGATGAGAATGGGAAGAAACCAATACAAATTTATTTTGTAATTTCTCAATTAAATTATCATTCTGTACAGGCTGCAAACCCAGTAATAAGTATTTATTTTTATAGCCCATGTAAGTATTGGAAAGAAATACTGCAATTGGAAAAGATCAGCTAAATATGTACTTCCTATTACATAAGAATTTAAAAAAAATTAAAAATTATACTTTTAATGGTTCTCAAAAATTGATTTTTCAACTAGCATGAAATAGAAAAGATCACAGGTCAAGGGCTGAATGTAACTACAATGTAATATTTATTTTCTTAGCTTTTCAAATTTGTAATGCAAATTAATTTAATGGAAGTAAAAAATAAGAAATACCTTCCTTACAGAAGAATGTAAATTTTTGTTTAGAAAGCTACAGTATAATTGTAGGGTTTGTTTTTTTAAACATAGCAATTTATTAGACAAAACTGCAAACCTTGGATACCTACCCTATTCTTCTGTCCATGGGCAGTAGGTAGTTTAAGGATTTCCTGAGTGAACTAGGATATACATAAAGAAAAACAGGGGCTATTCCTGTAGTTTTTTTTTTGTTGTTGTTGTTATTTATAATTCAAAATTTTGTTATACCCTGGTTAAAAATTACACTTCTTTATTTTATTGTTATTCTTTAGGTTCTTGATGTATTAGAAATAGCTAGTACTTCCCTGTGTACCATACTCATACCTTTCGTGATTTTATAAACTTCAATTTTTTTCAATTTCTCATCATTTGTTATTTCAGTTCTCTGTCAAAAATGTTCCACAACAGCATTTAAATAGCATGACTCATGTTTTACTATGACATGCAACCAGTCTCTCTTTTGTATCCTGGCTTTTCCAGTCTGTCTTTTATTATCTTTAGCATTTTGTAGCCACTGTATCAACACGTGGTCAATAAAACTGAGCACACTGCTGTTTTAACACGTCACTTGAATCAATAAGGATTTCTAGGTATGATCTTTCACAATTAACTTACCTGAATGGGATATTCTTTGGTGCATAGCACTACCATGAGACAAAGTACTTTGTTTTAATGATCTATATGTTTTTCACCCCAAAATTACAAAGCACAATTCCTTTCCTTCTGCTCTCCCATGGCTTCAATTATATCCTTACTTAAACCTGAAATCTGAGTATCCTTAGGATAGCTCCTTGACATTTCTTCTCTCTTCATTAGTGTAAAGCTGCCTTGATCTCAGTGGATAAGAACAGTCAGTTAACCTCTCACACTATTTGCTGGTGCAGCCTGAAGCATATTTGTAAATTTTAAAATTAAATTTAATTATCTTGCTCATGTTTTGAACAAGTTCAGATACACTTTTGAATATGATAATGCTATTTTTGCCACCCCGTGGAAAATAACTGTCATCTGTAATATTGATCTTTATGTCACAGTATTATTGTTCAGCATCTCATAGAACAAGCAGCCACATTAGACAATGCTTTGTCTGTATAAATGAGCTTATTCTTAAATCTTTAATGAGAAAGGCTTTCGTAGACTGGTTGCTTAGTAAGGTGCACCTGCAGAAAGGGGATCATTTTACTAATCATTTAAAATTAATCATCTCTGCTCACCAACTTTCTATGCAATATAGTTTGTAAAGCCAAGAGTGCACAAAAGGTACTTTCCTAACTTCTTTATACTAGATGTAAATCTTTAATCTATAGCTTTGCTTCTAGCATCTTGCAGTGCTGTAATTCTAATAAGGTGGTGACAGTTTCCAAGATTTTGTTGGCATAAACAGGCACTGTGCTGGTAAAATAGACAGAGAGGAGATGGATCATTCCTCCTCAGATGAATAGCAGCTAACCCCAGCACTTTCAGGTCACTGCCATGTGTACAGCATCCCCCTTCTGCTGGAGGAAATGACTAGTGACAGGACAGGACTCACTATGTAGGCAGCTGCAGCCCTACTTGGTCTCAGTGTTAAGAGCCATGCCTGAGAAATGTGTTGTTTGTTGGAGATGCTTGTCCAGTGCCCTCCTCTGCAGGGCAGGCACGGTGTGCACCTTGCCTCTCACCAGTGCAGATGGGAACCAGTCTGCAGGGACACTTTTCTGTGGCCACAGAAAGAGCTGGTGCAGGATGGCTCTTATTTTGACACCTTAGAATTGTCTGGAAGGTCAGAAGGAATCCTCACAGTCTCTGGGAATTAAGTCCCCAGATTTTGATGTCTTGATATCTCCAGCCCTTTTACTCTCTGCAGTGGCTCTAAACAGATGAATTTTCAAGGTATAGCAGAGAGCTGAGTTGAGTGACTGATTCCTTGGGAGTCTTTTCACAATCTCAGCTCTGAATAGTGCACCAGTGGATTTTCTGATTGAATGGTTTTAGGTATTTGGGTTTTTTCCTTTGTTTTGCTATGTTCTGCTTTTTTGTTTTGAGATTTTTTGCCAGAAAGGTACAGAGTTACTTAGTTGTACAGTTCATCAGTATAGCTGTGAGACTGAACCATCAAAGGACACTTTATTGTCCTTCCTGCAAAACCAAAAACCTCTAAGCCTCAACTTTACTTTGCCTCCTCCATCTACTTTTAAATATTAAAGACATTGCTTTCACCACTGGGCTATTAAGGAATGCTGGAGTTCCACACTGGCGGAACATAATAAAAAGCTCCTTGATTCTTTTTTTATTTAAAATGTGGAAAGCATTCTAAATATTTTTATACTAACAGGTAGTTGCAATCTGAACATTCCTTTTATAAACTTAAATAACCTAATATAAGGAATTCTTTTGTTTTGATAGCTTTCATATTGTCAGATGAATAATGAAAAGCTGCTTACGAGAACTATTTATGACAGCAGAGCTGTAGTGAAAAATCTCACTCCTGGGACAGAATACATTTTTCAGTTAAGGACAATTAAAGGCTCGGATTCCTCTGTGGCTGTGGAGAAAGAAGTCATCACAAGTAAGGAAATACCTTATAAATTGTCTTTTTGAAAACCAGTAAATGTTCAGGGACATTTAAATCATTGTTTGTAAGTAACTCAAAAAGGTCACAGAGTTCAAAATGAAACTTCACCTTTGGGAGGAAAGTTGTGCTTCTTCTTGTGACAGTTGTTTAAATAGGAGCCTTGTACATAACTTGCTGGATTGAGGTTGAGGAGTCTAGACATGGCTGAAAATAGCTCTTCGAGAAAAGCTTCCAGCTCTAACAAAGTAAAATCTTACCAGAGTAGCTTTCTATATTTTTCTGATTACCTTGCATTTTGATTACAATTGTTTCTGTAACTCCTAAATTCTTGCAAACCTGTGGCCTCAGGTTGGAGTGTTTCTCCTGTGCAGAACACAGAATGTTTAAGAGAGTAAGAGGAATTGTGCTTCAGAGAGCCTCACAAGGTCCAGAAACCATTTCCAAGTCCTTGCACTCATTTTCTGTCTCTGGGAAAACAAGTATTTTCCAATGCTCCTGTGATGTAACATAATAAAGAGGAAAATTTATTTGTGGTATAAATTTGAAGAAGATTTATATTGAATTCTGGGCTGCCAAAGCAGATAAAGAGCAGCTAACTGTAATCAGAAAATTAATCAACTCCCAAGTTTATTCACATGCATGTCACAGACCTCCTCTCTTCTTTGATGGATATTCTGTGGCGTGTTTGGACTATAACTCCTTAACTTAACTAGTAGTAAAGGAGGGTCTGCACTTAGTCATTCAAAGAATCTCTGAAAAAAACCCAAACAGAACAAGTCCTGCACCCTTGTGAATGAAATGTGCAGCAGAATATTCATTATCATGTTCCCCAAGATGCTTTTTTCCCTCAGGTAAATATTTTCAAGAGAATTTTGGATGGGCCCTGAGTTTACCTAGGTTGTGGAAAGTTTACTCTATAATTTTAATGGTAAACCCTTAGGATTTTTTTCATTCTGAGTAATAGGCATATGTTAATTAGTATTTTTCATAAAGCTTCAAGCAAGATAAACCAATTATGTGGGAGATTCACTATTTAGGAGGAATGGAAACATTTTTCTTTCCCAAGCCACTGTGCTGCACAGATTAATGGAGGCGTTATT
Organism: Poecile atricapillus; assembly: GCF_030490865.1. NCBI lineage: Eukaryota > Metazoa > Chordata > Aves > Passeriformes > Paridae > Poecile > Poecile atricapillus. The sequence continues at coordinate 37,121,622 of NC_081289.1, read as the reverse complement.
AGTGAATTATTTGTGATTTTAAGAATCTTAATATAATAAGAAATACTATTTAAAAAGGAAAAAAGGGATAATCACTGAGACTGTGCTGTTTGTTGTGTCCCTAAGTGAGCAGATGACCAGTTTTCTAAAATTACATGGCATAAAATGTATTTTAGAAAACTTCAGAGTGACTAAAATTTCTGCTTCTGCTTATGAAGTGTTCCATTCTCATCCTGTTGTACCAGTGAGCAATATCACTGTTCTTAGAGAAGACCTGATAAAATTGAAATTTTCTTCCATACATTTTATAATACACACGGGAGGTACATCCCCAGGTTTTATTTACCCTGTGCAACATATTGGCACTCTTTTCGTATATCCATATAAAGAGTTCTAAAATTCCAAAAATCCATATTCCATCCATAAAAATCCATCTTCCATGATGTTTTGAAGTCTCAAGACATTAATTTAAGTAAAAACCTTTTATTTTTAAAAGCTGTTATTTTCTTACGTTTTAAGTACTAGGAATTATTTTTTTCTTTATTAATCTCAATTTTTACCACAGAACCTGCTGGGATATGTGCTCTGACATTAAAAATGGTAAATTCTTCCTCTGCAACTGTAACATGGAATCCAACCAAGACTAACTTCACTTCTTATAAAGCATCTTTATCAAACAACACCTTTATAAAAAAGTTCAGAATTCCAGAAACAGTGACTGACTTCAGTGTTACAGACCTGACTGCTGGGGGCATTTATAATTTCACACTGAGAAGACTGAAAGGAAATATTGAAGGAGCTTCCTCTGTCCTTGAATTTGTAACAGGTCTGTATGGTTTCCAGCTTCCTCTGCCACTGAATGGTAGCTGTCCCTAGCAGTGCATGTTTATCTGTGTACATCTTACTTTGTAGAGTAACACTGAAATTTCAAGAGATCTTCCATGTAATAGTTTGCTGTCATTGTGGGCATGTATTCCTTACAACCCTATTCAACCTGCATGTAATGATACCTGTCAGAAACATAATGTTTTTAGTTGTGTTGCATTACTTTTGACTGTTTTCAGATCTCATCCTGCAAAGAGTTACACACAGGTGAATTTTATCTTTTAATTATTTCAGTAGTTGTGTTTTTTTACAGTGGGTGAAGTTAAACAGGTTAGGTGTTTGTAGAATTAAGGCTTTAGATTGTACTACACTCAGAAATTAATCTGTAAAAAGAGACCTCCATAAACATAAAATCCAGCATTAATGGAAGTTGAGATCCATGCAAATAATAGGGCTGATAAGTGCAGTAGGACTCAGGGCCTATAAGAATATACTAAAAGGAAGAACCTATGCTCTCAGTTAAACTTGCACACTAATATTAATATTTTTTTTTATTCTGTTAGTGTCAAAATAAAAACATGAATTAAAAATCATACCTATGAGACAAATACAGATGGAATGTAAAATCTAAAGTTAATATTTAGATATATTAATATTTCAGATTACTTGATGGCAGAACTGGAGTAATCTGTTTGAAGCAATTCTGCAACTTTGCATAGTCTGTGTAAGGAGTTCATAAAAGATAGATAATCTTAGCAGATTTACAGCAAATAAGAAAGGAATGGAAATCTTTCAGAGTCGAAGCTATACATTATTCAGACTGCACAGTGTGATACTAATGGATAAATTACTAGAAGTCTGAATTTGGAAGAACCATGTTAGAAAGGCAGACAGAGTGCCAGGGTGAATCTGGAATGAGACAAAAAGCATCACTGACTGGACTTGCTCTGAGAGATGAGCATGGGGAAAGCTGATAGCTGAACATGAGTTCCAAAGTAGAAAGAAAACAGATGAACATGGCTAGAGTTTGCACAGGCGAACAAATAATACACTCTTATATGTAGATAACATTTTTATGACCTACTGAAGAATTAAAAATTTTATTTATTACTAGGCTTAGAGTGAATAATACCCGTTTAAAGGTGTGTTTAAAAGCAGAAGAAAATGAGATGTTGTGACATGAGTAGATGGAAATTTGGCTTTAATAAAGAGTAGACTATCCAAATTTTGGAATCTTAACTGACCAGAGTTTATGGAATTACTGGGATTCAAGATTCATGAAATGTATTAAAGAGTTGCCAATCCTGTGGCTAGCTGCAGAAAAAACACCAGCTGTATCTTGAATTTCAACTGTAGCAGTAGTTATGTCAGCAGTAGTGTTAAGTTTAAGATTTAAGCAGAAACCCCAGGACTGTGCAGAGATTTTGTTGTTAACTGGACACTCTGCAGACACTTGAGCTTGCTCTCTGTGAACGGGCATCCCAGCATAGTTGGGAGGCCATCAACCAGATCCCAGAGGTGGTGCAGTAATGTAGGATCCCATGCTGCCATATCCAGACTAATCCTTTCTATAACAAGTAAACTCTTCTTGGATGCTTTTCTATTCAGTTGTAACCACTAATATATTTTAAATGGAGTTATTTAAGTTAACGTCTTTTATTCCACAATTCTCTTCCAGAACCTGCAAAGCCAGAAGGTCTTAAATTCTTCAATGTTTCATCACATTTTTTTTCATTATATTGGAGACTGCCACATGGGCTTGTAGACAGATTTCATGTGGATATTGTTCCTGACCATGCTTCTGTTGTTATCCTAGATCTTGGAGTTAGGGAGTATCAAGTAAGTGCTTTTATTACAGGACTAGCAGGGCCAGCTTTTCCTTATGCGCTGTGCTGATATGGAATTCAAGCTTTCCTCCTTAGCTGTTTAATGCATACATAAATACAAAAGTATTAATGAAAAATTGGTGGGATTGGGGAAAATATCAGAATCCACAGCTTGTTACCTAACAACAGGTAGTGAACTTTTTTTTTAAGGTCTACTAGAAGGAAGCAGACCGTCATCCAAGGATTCATGAATAGTTTAACAAGGGAAGGACAGAGCTATTGAGTAGTACAGACTCATTAATTGTGTACTTGCCAGGGAGATCTCTGCTTAAATCTTTAATGCAGGCAACATTTCACTACTAAGCCATAGAAAAGATATAGGAGCACTTTTTGGTTCTGCTGTCTGGAACATATAATATTAACAGGAATAATGGTTGCTCTGGATGTTTTGCTTTTGTTTTTCATTGGAACTGCAAAGATACAGGTATTTTATATAATTTCTTGCTAAAAAAGCTAATCATTATGTTTACTGAAAAGGATGGGTTAGTTTAAGGGTCAAAAGCTTGTTTTTGGGTTGCTTTTTTGTCCATTCTTTCAAAAAGGAGTTTTATAGTGCTTCATATTTACTTTGATAATGATACAGAAAAATCTCTATAGATACACTGTTAGGGGACTCTGGGATAAAATTAATAGTTAATTTTGTTGTTCTTTAATATTGAATAATGAACACATCTTATGAAGAGTAGGTGGCAGCAAAATATTGTAGCTAACAGATGCAAACAACTATTTTTATAATGAAAAATTTTCTGTGGGTTTTTTGTGCTTTGTTTTGTAGGGTTCTTTTCTGTTTGTTTGTTTTGGGTTTTTGTTGAGCGGAGGGGCTTCATTTTTGTCAGCCTTTGTAAAAGGCTTAAATAAATCTATGTCCTATTTCAGGCTGATTTTTCCAATACTATTCCTGGAACAACATACAGTGTCACAGTTTCTGCAGTTTCTTCCTCAGTCTATAGTTCACCTGCAAGTAGAACAGTGACAACAAATGTGACAAGTGAGTTAAAAATGACTGATGAAATTTTGTTCATTTTTAAGGCTATGCTTTCTTATGTTTATTATGTGCACAGTAATGTCCAAGAAATTATGATCAGTTTTGAACAGTCATTAAAATTTTTCATCTTCTTCAACCATTTAAAAATACTGAATCTGAAGTGTTCTATGAGCACTTAAGAATTTACAAGCTTTTGAAAAATTTGCTGTTGTGTCATGTCATAATATCCAGACTCTGATTTATCTATAGTGGTACATAAAGAAATATTCAAAACTATCTCGAAAAAAAATGTAGCCAAAGCAGATATGCTTTTTAAGAGAGTACACTTTAATTGAGTGCTAGAATATGTCAGATGTCAAATTAACATTAAACTCTGTTTTTAAACAAAGATCTTGGGCAGTACATTTTTTACATTCTTATAAAAGAATGTTTCTGGCTTTCCAAAATTAATCTAATAATTTCTAACAGGACACTAGACAGCAATAAAAGCTTTTTATTCAGAAGTACATCAGTTTTCAGAAGTTTTATGGGATTGTCCTGGCAGATGATTTAATTTTTCTATAGCATCTGTAAATGTGTCTCCACTATCATTAATCTTAATGAAAAATTGTTTTAGATGTGTGTGTTTGTGTGTATGCATATGTAATTTTTTTAAAATTTTTTTTTAGATCCTGGGCCACCCATGTTCCTTGCAGGTGAAAGAGTGGGTTCTGCTGGGATTCTGCTGTCATGGAACACACCGCTCTATCCAAATGGGAGAATTCTCTCATATGTTGTCAAATATAAAGAAGTCTGCCCATGGATGCAAACAGGTTATACACAGGTCACAACCAAGCCAGATAGTTTGGAAGTTCTTCTCACCAGTCTTAACCCTGGAACAACTTATGAAATTATGGTAAAAGCTTTACAAATGCCTCTTAGTATTTTGAATTCTGATTTATTGTAAACTGTGTGAGTTTATAGTAGGCTCCTGTAGAGTTTTCTGAGGGACCATGATATTTACTGTTCCCATATAAAAAAATATATTAGTGAGATAGTTGAGTTTATTTGAGTAGTGTCTTTAAAATCTACTTTAAAATGTTCCAGTCAAACCTACACTGAAATGTACCTTCTTCTACTGATATTCAGATTAAGATATGGCATTATGTGGTAAAACATAAAAAGCAAAGGGTAAAATTTTTGGGAACATCAAAATCCTTCCTTATCTTCATTGAGATTTCATCTTTCAAATGACTGGTGTGCTTTGCATATTACATGTAGATTACTAAATCATCTCATCCAGATCCATAAAAGCATGTCTTCCATACATGGAACTTTTTGCATTGAGATTAGGCACTCCTGATCCATCTCTGAACTCTTCAACAGTAGATGACTTCAGGTAATGTGGACAGAAATTAACTGCTACTCCCTTGGCAGTATTTTCCAAGCAATTCTTTGCCTACTTTACTCTTTCATAAGAACCTTGTAGAGGTTCCTCTTTTCAATACCAAAAATTAAATTATTAGTATATTGTTGATTTGCTTTGTTCCATTCAGTTGCCTTGAAGCTGTACATATGAGGTAGGAGCTTCCATGTCTGTCTTAGTGCTAGTTTTGTTTCTGAGCTCATTCTACAGTACCTGCCTTCAGATGAGGTAATAAAAACAATGTTTAGGTGAGGACATGGCTTAAGATTTATATAGTGTAATTTAAATACTGTCAGAATTTCCTGAGTGCATGTCAACCCCCTAGAGATCTCCTGGGCTATTTCCTGAGCTATTGCAATTACCAGAGAATTCATCAATGCCCAAGGATGTTTCAATCATTGTCCCTGTGAAGCATAAGTAGGTAGGATTGGTAGCCATGAGGTGGATGTACATGTGTTTGTGTGGTTTGGGAAGGAGCTAACCAGTGACACAGGCTCTTTGTGACATACTAGATTAAATCTTCAATGCTACCTTGTATTACTTTACTATTTGTAAAGTTGTAGCCTTTTTCTTTTGTTTAATCTCTGCAGTTTTGAAAAACACACTGTTTAGTGCCAATAAATGATTAGAACAAGTTTACCTTTCTGGTCTGAGGCCTTCTGTTTTCTTTTGCCCTTTGTTACCCTCTGTGTGCTGTCACTTCTACAGATATCCACACTTAGTTTTGCACACCTACCCCTTCTCACCCTGCCTTCCCCACAGTCTGCACTGTCAGCTCCCTAAACCCCACGACCACATCTTTGTTGTCTGACATTGCCAGCTATAGCCTTGCTGGAGAGCTTTTCACTTTGCTTCTTCCTTCCCACACCTCTCCCCATCACTGTTGGAATTTTACTCATGTTTACCTTTTGTTCCTTTTACTTCTTTTTGAAATAAGAAGTTAGACTTCCCTCCTCTTGTTTGTAAGTACTGGATGCCATGGCCCATCACTGAGTTGAATTGTCACCAAATCCTACATTGCAAAGCAAATGGCATTGTTGCTTTGTTTATCTCCATAAATTCTACCAAGGACTCAATATATTGCTCTTCTGTGGGAAGACTTGTCCATGATTTTGAGCACTGAAGTATCTCTGTCATAAAGTGCATCTACAGTGCACTGACCTATTGCCCTTCTGCAAAAAGATATGCTTTCCTTGGGTTTCTGCTTTGAGGAAGGTTCACCTGCTCTTGCTAGCCTAGAGGAGACAGAGAAATTAAAGGGAACTTATCTTCCTTTTTACCCTTTTAAGTTATAGTAAGTAAAGTAGGAATGCAGAATCTGCTTTAAGCATATTGTGGTAAGAAAAAGGAGTGTTACTGATGTTATTTTTGCTGCTGATTTTTGCATAAAGTAGGGACTCATAAAATAAGGATCTTCTTTTGATGTGTAGATATTCACGTGTGGTTTTCTCAATTTTTTATGCTGTTACATGTTTTTTCTGTTTTATTTTTTTACAAATTTTACAATTTTTTTACAATTTTTAATTTTTTTATTGAGTATAAGTTATACAACACAACTATAAAGGGCATGTTCACTTGTATATTCATAGTTTAAAAGTTAAAAGCTGTATCTCTGTGTATCCTTAGGATTTTCATACTCCCTGAAACTGTATATCCTGTAGATTTTCTAATGTGGATTCTTTCTTTTTTTTTTTTGTAGGTTGCTGCTGAGAATAGTGCTGGTGTTGGAGTGTTTAGTGATCCTTTCCTTTTTCAGACTGCAGAAAGTGGTAAATTTCATAAAGCTGTTAATTATTTTGATTAAAGCTGCTCTAATTTGTTCACATAGATTTCCACAATAAATTTCATACTTGAACAAATTCCAATGCATTTAGAGAAAAATCATTATTCTTACTCTGTCACTCAGTGACAAAGGTTCATCTTGTTCTATTTGCTAGCAACTGCATTTAGGGTGTGCCCATAGGGGCGTTTATTGTACACAAAGTCTGTTTTTCTTGGAGTTTTCCTGTACCAGTTTCTAGGTAGAAAAAGCTTGCAGAAAGCAAGGTCACAGCAGAGCAGAGCTACCTATCAAGTGGATCCATCTGCTGTTGCCTGCAACAGTTGTAGGAGACAGACTTTGTTGTGGGATCATCTCTGCCATTGTCTGCTTAAGTCAATCTGTATTTGTTTAGTGATGGGTTCTAAGAAGTACAGAATGTATTTTATTAAATTTTTATGTACTAATTCTGAAGGTAAGAAAAGAGTCTGAAATGAAAATTTGAGTTGGTGGTTTTAAAGATTAAAAAAACATGGTCTGAGTTTGCACAACCTTTACTAATTTAGTGTTTGTGATCTTAGCCGTGCTCCAGGAGCAGCTGTGCCTTGGCTGACGAGCTCGCAGTGCTCCTCTTGTGAAGCAGCCTCGATGGAATACAGAACTCGTGCTGCCAAGGCACTCACTGCCCATCTGTGTTTAGGCTGCTTTCTGCTTCTGTGCAAACTGCAGACTGAGATATCTTAATTAATGGCAGAAATCATAACTTTGCACAAATAATGCAATAATTTATGAACCCAATATGAGGAGTAATAAGCTTGCTACATGGATCTATGTGAAATCATTACTCTTATTTGCATTATTGCTGGTGAAAAACCTTATTTCTGTGAGCTTTGTTATTTACTCATGTTTGACAGAGGACAGCCCTGGCATTTCTCTATATGAGAACATAAGATTTTTACTTTTGGAAGAATTTCTTTCTACAATTCTGTTAAACCTAAAATGCCTTACTATAAATGTAATTGGTAGGTTTCTTCAAATTCTAGGTGAGTTATGTGTCATTGGCAAAACATTTATACTTTTACTTTCCTAACTATTTTTTTGTTCTAATTCTTGTTTTGATGGCTAAGGAAAACCAAGCAACTTACTCAATGTAAAGATGGGAAATTTAAAGTGAGAAAGTTAGCCAAAAGATAAAATTATTTAAACATGAAGTGGTTTGGGAGGAGGGGAAAAGAGGTGAAAGATCTGGAAACGATTTAGCAGGACTGAAAGCACTAAATATGAGGCTTGGAGGAGCTGTCACAATTCACCTGTGGAAGATCTGTAGTTGTGGAATGCCTTATTTTTTAAAATAATATGAAAAGTCTTTTCTCCTTAGTATTAAGTCAGCTATTGTAGGGCCTGCCGCTGACTCTGCCACGTGCAGGCAGCACTACAGGCAGGGCTACAGGGCTCTAATTCACAGGCGAGCTCAGCATGTAAAATAGCATGCAAAATCTGATTTAGATGCTGCATCTCATCCCTTTGTGCTGTGATCAACACTGATGGTTTGACAGAAACTGTCACTGATACAAAGAGCAGCATTTATGTAGTAATAGGGAATATTCCAATTTAATTGAATTACTTAAAGCTACCAAAAATCTATGTGCAGCAGAAAAGATGACAGAAGTAAAGTGAAATAAAACAGAGTGTTATCAGCTGCTCTTAACCAGAAAAAAAATGGGCAAATTTTTTCTATTTCTGGAATAGTATATGATTTTCTTCTAAAAGGAATATTTTTAAGTTGGCCAAACCAATTACTATATATAATATGAGATTGAAATAATTTTATTTCTCACTTAAACCAGATTGAAAATGGTTGTATATCTGCTACTGTATGTGTGTTTCTGAATGATTTTTATGTGTTTGCTTCAGAACTTGGAAGCTAAAAAAGAGGAAAGGAGTTTACTGTTTTTCAATGCTGAGAAGAAAAGTTTATCTCACTGCTTTTGTTTGTTTTTTTTTTTTCAAGCTCCAGGTAAAGTAGTGAATCTCACAGTTGAAGCCTTAAATTCTTCAGCTGTAAATCTGATCTGGTTTCTCCCTCGGCAACCAAATGGAAAGATAACTAGTTTCAAGATTAGTGTGAAACATGCAAGAAGTGGAATTGTGGTGAAAGATGTCTTGGTTAAAGTGGAGGACCTTCTGTCTGGGAGGTTACCAGAATGTAATGTAAGTGCTACAGACCTTTTAAATTAGAAATAGGCTCAACCCACAGAATATAGTTTTACATTTAAAATTTGAGACACAAAAATATGGAGGCTTGATTTTCAGAAAGATTCCAAAAGCCTTACAAACTTAGTCCCAAGACAAGATAAAATGGACGAAGAAAACCCTTTCTGTTCAATGTAGTTTAAATGGAATGCTTTTGCTTGAAAATTTGAGTTTAATCAAAGTAAAAATTTTATGAAAGGCTAAGTTTGCCATATTTTTAACAGAAAATCATGAAATAGAAAATTTCTGGGTTTTTCAGCTTTCAATTTTTTATTTTTTTGTTTTACAAACTATTCAACTAGAAAAACCCCAAAAAGTTACAGGCATTTTTTGGTCAGAGCAGAAAATATAGTATTGTTATAACATAATGTTATAACATAGTACTGTTATAACATAATGTCTTATGTTCTATGCAGTATGATAATGCTTTTTGTATTTAAAAATATGCTTTATTCTGTGTATCACATTTCAATATTTTTTTAAATACTTCGCATATCAAAATAAAAACCAAACATGATTAGCAGAGTGATTTTCAAAAATATGGTTGTAGTTTGAATTGTTCTTATTGTTGAATTCAGACCTGCAACCATTGTATCCTGTTGGAATTTCTTGAAGAAAATTCTCTTGTCTAGAATTTTTTCTTTTTATCCTTCTTACTTTGAGCAGAGTTTTGCAATTACTCAAATGTCAAAACATAAAGTAACAAAACCATTTTCTTTTTATGTTTTTTTTTTCCTTTCAATTTCCCAAGCTTGGTGCTTTAATGAAAAGTGGTTTTAAATGACATAAATTATCATAACTTTGGTTTCAGGTTTTATTTGGAAGATCATCTTAGGCATTGCAACGGTTCCTGACACCAGGCTGATTTAATTCAGCACTGAGCAGGCAGGCTGCCACCTGCTGAACCATAAGCATTGGTCACTACGATGCCTAGCAATTTTTCAGAGTTGTCTCCTGACAGGATGGATTAAGAAACTCTGTCTAGTTTTATCCATGATGTATGGATACATGTGTGTTGTAGTGGGTATGCACATGCACACACACAACATATATGTGATGCAAAAGGATCGTGCTAGGGAACCTTCTTGTCAAGAGAGAGACTGAATGCTGAAAATAGAAACTGGGAATAGTTAAATGAATCCTAGAGAGATGCTTCTGTTCAGGCAGATTTGAGATCTTTTTGAAAAAGGCAGGAAACTATAACACTGTCACTAACAGGAAGCACTGGCACAGTCTGCCTAAATTTGGAAACTGAAGTACAAAGAGAATCAATTTAGGGTAATTTTTTTTCAAAGATGGTCTGCCTTTTTTATCTACATATATTTACAGTTACTGGTTATAGATGCACCTGATTGTGTTTCATATTTTGTATTTATAGGATAAGAGTGAATCTTTTTTGTGGAGTACTACCACTCCTTCAACTACTTTTGGGAAACCCACAATTCTTTCACAGACTACAGTGACACCAACTACAGAGGCACCAAGTCAAATGAGCTCTGTTTGGAGTGAACCCATCAGCTTTGTTGTAACTAACCTCAGGCCATACACCACCTATCTTTTTGAAGTCTCTGCAGTTACCACTGAAGCAGGCTACATTGACAGCGCCATTGTCCGGACACCAGAATCAGGTACATTAAATACATACGGCTTTAAAATGGCAACAAGGTTCCCAGATTTATGTGAAAAACTTCAAAATATAGGTTTGATTTTCTGCTGCGAGATACTTCTGTCCAAATCTGTCTTTGTCTGTATCATGCTTTTGTGTTTTCATGATTGCTTAATTTTACCTAAGGGGATAAATTGATAATGTTTATATATTTATGTATCTAATAATGTACAGTGAGTGAGAGTTCACTTTTTGTTAGAAGTCAAATATACAAAAATTATGCTCAGGACAGATCGAATTTTGTGAAAAAGAGAGGACAATTTAAGAACTGCAAATAGAATAACGGTGGAAGAATTGAAAATAAAGATGAAGGGGATAGCTGTCAGGCAAAATATTCTAAAAGTATGGGTTTTGTGTGCATAGAAATGCATTTAAAGCTTCTTTGCCTTTGTAGAGAAATGAGCAATAATAAAAAAAACTCCTGTACTTATGTTGCCAATCTGTACCTATTGCAGAAAGTTATTCAGTACTGAAGAAATCTTTAAGCACTAGGTGAAGTTGATTTTTGATTTCTTGCAACTCAATGCTTTCCAATTGGAATCAATGGTCCATGAGCAGCACTTCTGTAATGGCTTAGGTAGTGGGAACACTGTTACCAGAGCTATAAAGAAAAGGCTTTCCAGAGGAATGTTGTTCTGGCTTTCTGTTTGCTAGCACATCATTCTTTTGCTTGACATGGTTTGATGTTACTTGGTTCCCTTTCATACATACAAAATAGATAGCACTGTTCAGATAAAAAAAAATTTATTCCATGCTAGAAATGTTCAGTGTAATTGCTTTGACAAAATTTCAATAGTCTTAGTTTGCCACTCTGTCTAGGGTTGATGAAATTTTGCTCAGTTTCTCTTCTAATGTTTTCAGGGCTGATTTTAGTTTATTTTTCACCTTTGTCTCTTAGAGATTATTTGCATACTATCAACACTCTTGATCCCTTTCTGAGAGTTGTCTTAAAACAGAAATTAAGTAATTTTAATGATATGCTTTTATGGCTTCCCTTCAGAATATTTAATTTTTATGTCTAAAATGAATTGTCTGATATGGGGTCCTTGGACATCCTAATATAAAGTATTTTATGGTCAAAGACTTTTTCCAATATTGTTTAAGTTCCAGAAGATCCACCACAGAATTTTGCCAAGAGCAACATTACAGCAAAGTCTTTCTCAGTAATGTGGGATCCACCAACCATAGTAACAGGAAAATTTAGTTACAGAGTTGAGCTGTATGGACCATCTGGTAAGTCAGAGTTGACGTTACCATTTATTTTGATTTTTTTATGATTATTTCCTTACACTTTCTTCTGGACCTGCCAATCAAAACCGGATAGTCAAAAGCAGTGTTATGTGTCTCTATTTTACTATTGTGTTTCAACTGTTTGTAGATTAATTTTAAGGGAGTAGTCAGTCCATTACAAGGAACAGTATAAAGTTGATTTCACATTAGATATTCTTAAGAACAGAGAAAATCAACTTCTCCTCAGCCTCTCAGGAGATGACAGGTTAAGTACAGATGAATTGCTGTGCTTATATATCCAAATTGTTCTGTATCTTACCTTTACTTTCTTCTCTTTCTGTTAAAGATTTATGGAGAATTTTCATCCTCATGCAGTATGCAATCAACTCTTTAAGTCTGTTTTGATGATTTTGCAATTTTTTTGAACTCAGACATGTATAGATACAGAAATTATAGAACTGTCTTTAGTTCAGTAAGACATAAGCTGTATTCTAATGTTTTTATGGGACCACACAGGAAAAGTAAGATAATTTTTTTTTAATCTCTTCCTCTTAAAATTCACTCCTTGAAGTGTCTTGGTTGGTTGGTTGGTTGTTTCATTCCCCATATATCCAGCATTATTCCATTGAAATTGATTCCCGGTTAGCCTCACCCCAGAAAAAATTGTCCTTTCATTTGTTCCTCATACTGGAAAGAAGCCATGGACTTGTTTCTGTTTTAGACCTAAAATCTCTTTATTTTTAATTCCAGGTCATGTTCTGGATAACAGTACAAAAGACCATAGGTTTGTGTTTAGTAACCTCGTGCCGTTTACAACATACGACGTGTACGTCAGTGCTGAGACAAGTGCTGGGCTGGGGCCAAAGACCAACCTTACAGTTTTCACTCCTGCAGATGGTAAGTAAGCATAGAGAAGAAAAAAAAAACCCTGGTTGGATGTTAAAAAAGGTTTCAGTTTTCCCTTCAGAGCCTTTAAAGTACTTTGCAAAAGAGAAGAATGGATATAAGAGCACTAGAAGAGATGAAAAATGGTTACAAAAAAACAAAAGAAATCAGCTGAATATTATTATGTCATTTATTTCTTTGTTTTTGTTAAGTTCATACCCTGTCAGTCCACTTATCCGCTATCACAGGCCTTCAGAGATTGTGAAAGAAATGTAGTTTCTTTCGAAATGGAAGTCAAATGATAGTTAATTTTAGACAGTAATGAAGTTGCAGGGCCGCCTCTGCCCCGTTAGATGGCAGCAAGAGGAAAAGAAAGAGCAGCGCAGTCTCCCTCTGCTGCCCTTTCAGCCCCGTTCCTTGCTGAACCTCTCCTTTGGCTCCTTCTCAGCAAACCAAGGGCCCAAACCCATCTCTGGTGGAGCCACCATCAGCAGCGAGCACAGCTCTGAGACAGGGCCAGCACCGAGCTCATGTCCCGCCCAAGTGGTTGGTTCTGCCCCTGAGCCCTCGCTGCTGTGCTCTGGGAATTCCGGTCCCAAATAATCAACTATCCAGGTTAGAGCCCTTGGCTGCATGGAAATGCAGTTTTATCTTCCATGTATGTGAGATTGTGTGGGATTCTTGGCCAGCATTTGAGGATGAGTGAGGAAGAAATGAGATTTGGTGTGCAATAGGCAGTTTCAAGATTGTTATTTCTGACTTATGTTTATGCCACACAACACAAATTTAGAAAATCTCTGCCTTGGGGATTGCTGGCAATGTTTGTTGTTAAGGTATAACACTGGGAGGAAAACCTATCTTTTGTACTTTGAAATATGAATATAAAAACCAATCTTTCTCTACTATATTCTTTCCTGAATGATCTGCTTTTGGCAGCTCTCAGAGACAGCTCCAGAGATGACCTACCTGAGTACAGTCAGTCATTCTCATCTTGTGTTGAAATGCACTGTCAGAAGTCAAAGGGAATTTTGGTGGGTTTGGGTTTTTTTTTAGAATAACAGAGAGTGTCTTTTTTTAAAGCCAAATCTAAAAATCCTCCTTATGCAAGTAATTACAAAATTGTCTTTTATTGAAGTCTATTAGGAAAAAAAGTATTTCTTTTTGTATCAACTCTGAATATCACTCTATTGAATATAAATGTCTTTTATATCTGGTGGTCCTATGGAAATTATAATATAATTTAGACTGAGTTTTAGTGAAGAAATTATATAAACTATATAATTTCTATCTATATATAGATATATATTTCATATCTATAATTGAACACATATAAAAATATATAATATAAATAAAATCCTATAAACTTAAATAAAATTACATAAACATTTTGTAAAAGGGAAATTAACAAGATGTATCACATTAATTTTTTCCCCCAGCTTTTTACTTCATTCTAGTATAGCTTTGATGATTTTAGAGCTAACTTTTCATTTTCAAATATACTTAAGACTCCATATAGGAAAATAAAAAAAGTCTGCTTGATTCCAATCAAGTAGATCTCAGTAGAGCTATCCTGGTTTACATCATCTTAGTCTCTAACCTACTCATACACATCTTACGTGTTAAAAAAGTGTGCGTATTTTTAGAAGTGTAACTTGTTTGCTAAGAAAACACATGAAGTAAGTCTCTATCTTGCACAGGGTCAGCTCAAAAGACAAGGATGTGAAATTTGATTGCCTATTGTACTTTGTATCCAATGCTGAAAAACCTTGTAATAATCACAAATGTTTAATGAACTCAAATTTCCTCTTGAATATTTAGTCCCAGGTGCTGTATCAGATTTACAACTAGCAGAAGTGGAAGCCACATATATAAAAATTATTTGGAGGAAGCCACAGCAACCAAATGGAATCATTACCCAGTACAGAGTTAAAGTACACATGCAGGAAACGCTCGTCACTCTGGAAAACACTATTCTTGGAGATAAAAATAAGGTATTATTTTATTCTTTTTTAATATGGATTTTATGTTAGAATAAATTTGCTCTCTGCCTTAGCTGACATTTACAGAAAGTGGAACTAGCTCCCACAGATGAGTTGTCAATGTTTTTAAAAGCCAGCTTCCTCAGACCACTCTCTTTCTCTGACTGGCTTTCAAAAAAGATTCCAATAACGCTGTTTCCACAACACAATAAAATAAATCATTCTGACAGAATTATCCAGCTGCTGAAGGCAGGAAGCCTCAGCCCACAGTCTTGTCCTTCTGAGTCCTTGAGTTCTTTGTGGCATAGGGTGGCCAGACTATTAAGAGTAAAGATTTGGGTACCTAGATTGATACACAGCTACTCAGTAAAACCTCTAGAAGATGTGGGTATGAACCCCGTGAATTCAGCAGAAGTGTACAAAGGATGGTTGAGTGCTCTACTAGCAAGGCTGACAGGCTAAGACTTTCTGCCTCCTTTTATGCTTAACTCCATGTTGTGGTTGCATGCTAAGGATATCTGTGCACATCTATGGGATCATATCTCTTGGGGACCTATGCTGTCAATCAGTCTAGCTTCTGGATTTGGGGTGCTGATGTGCTTTACACGCTTAGAGGAGCAGCTCTGAATATGCAGCACAGAACTGCAGACCCCCAACAAACATTCAGCTCAGCACTGAATTATCTCTGAGGCAGGGCTTTTTGGTCTGAGTTTTGAAAACAGGTGCCCAAAGTCTGCACAATTCCTTATTTTTTCAGACAGTGATGTCTTTCACTGGATCTGAATTGGAATCTAAGTTTTTGATGTAGAGCTCAAGGAAGGCGTTCACTTTCAAGTTGAGCAATATACATTAAATAGAGCCCTGGAGTCAAATGTTAAATAAGGAGAAAGGGGGAAAAAAAATAGGATAAGGATCCATTCATTAAGCCAGGCAGGCATCCTTGGAAAAGGAAAGTATATTACTCTATAATTAAAGATTGTATCATAGTCCGGACGCAAAACATTTAAATAGTCTGCACAAAAATGTTTTAGTTATGGAATTTCCTAATTTTTGAGTTCTTAGTGCAGTATCATTGCTGCTTTATTATAATTTATTGAATGTAATTTTCTAATTAAAACCCAAAGCAAATCATAAAACACTTTGCTTTATCTAGAACTGCATTGACCACAGCTTAGAGCAGCTACAGGACTTGAACTGTCACACCCACAGTGCTAATGGTACTCAATAACCAGTTGAGTTACAACACCAAAAGCTGTTGTGTTATATGTGGAAAATCCTCATAAGCAAAAAGTATTTCCATGTGGCCTACTGTTTTGCTATAAAATGCTGGTGAAGATGAGTCATATACAGTTTTTACCTCTCGGTACTTAGGTGAGATTGATGCTCTATCTGTGCCTGTGGCTAATGTACCTCACGTTAAAGGAGTAAAAAAGGGCTTTGCCCTTTCTCTGCCCAGAGTCCATAGGGAAAGAACTAAAGTGTATTAGTTACATCACTGTTAAAGCATCTCTTTCTGGCAATGAGATGGGCCATATGTGTGAGTGGGGAGTGTTCCAGATGACAGCAGAACAATTCAGAGATACTCGTGTCCTGGATTTAGTCCCAGATTTTGAAGGGGCATGAAGATCTGGTGTTAACACACCATTTTGTACCTATGCTCTAGCCTCTCTCTCTCTTCTGCTTTTGTTTCTCCTCTCTTTGTTGTTCTTATATCTGCCGCCATCCCTTTCCAATTGACTGGATTTGTTCTTTTCGTCTTCTGTCCTACAGGCCCCTCTATCACTTGCCTCCCTTTTACTTTCCTTTTTCACATATATACACCCTTATCTTTCTCTCCCCTTTATTTCATTAGCTTCTGGTTTTCTCTCTCTCCTCTTATTCCCTCTCAGAGATCTAGTCAGCCTGCTAATTCTTTCCTTGAGGGACTGGAATGGCATTCTGAAATCCTGTTGTTTTCCGTGAAATCCTCTTGTTTTCCATGCCTGCTCTGCCTTCTTTCAGGATATATTTAGTACAAATAAAATCTCCCAAGTTCAATATAGCTCCAAAGATATAGCTTTAAAATGAAAGGCCTTACTCTAAAATTGCCACCTTAATATAAAACATGTATTTGGAGAAAAAAATTTAAATGGTGTTTTATTAAACAATAACCAGAATAAAATGTTGTAGGCTACTTGCAGCTGAACATTTTTATGACAAAGATTATATTTTTAAAATTATTCTAATGATCAATAATGTTTGTATGTCAACATTTACATAGTATCTATGTGCATGCAGAAACATACACACATTTTCATATTAGATGGAAATTTAATTATATCATTTAGTGATGACTAGGTTTGTGATTTCTTTTTATATTTTTAATTCATAGTATCTGATTGATTCTTTGGAACCACATGCAATAAATGAAAATACCAAACCTTCTTCTCCCCTTTGGAATTCAGTGGAAGCAGACAATGATTTATATGAAGGTTCAGCTGAAATGTTTCCCAGTATCCAGACAGCTTCCCCAGTAGTATTTACAAGTGTATCTGGTGATAATTTGCCTGATATAAATGGAGCTGCAGAGCTGCATTCTGC
Source organism: Poecile atricapillus (assembly GCF_030490865.1). Taxonomy (NCBI): domain Eukaryota; kingdom Metazoa; phylum Chordata; class Aves; order Passeriformes; family Paridae; genus Poecile; species Poecile atricapillus. Next base: position 37,104,190 of record NC_081289.1, on the reverse strand, counting down.
TTTGGGTAAGATAATTTAGGGTATTTTTCTACCTGCTTCTTTGTTCTGAAGGACCCCCATCACTGTCCCAGATATGATCTTTAGCACATGGTTCAAGCAAATTATAAATGGGTCATTTGCTGGAGTCACATTTTTTTACTACCAAATAACCTTCTGAAGCAAATGGGAATGCCACACAGGCAGGAACTAGCCCCTTGTCACCCAGCTGACCTTCTTCCTAGTGAAAGGAGCACCCGAAAGCCATCAGCCAAGCTGCATAGACAATCAGTTATTACAGTTGCCAAAGCAGGTGTGATTGTCAGGGATTAACATATCTCCAAGCCCTTCAGAGACCTTGATTTCTCTAAGCCTTTTGACTAATAGGTTTTCAAATGTCAGTGAAGGTAAATAGGTCAAAAAGTTACAACTTTGCTATATGGGTTACAAACAGGTGGAGATGACCCCATGACATGTTGATGTCATTAGTGAGTACACTTGTTCTGTATTATCAATGGACCACTGTTTCTTTACCAAGTATGGATATTTACAAATCATCAAGCAGCCCTCAGCTGACAGGCAGGGATTTCAAATATCTCTCTAAATTTTGATAGTGTTTTGAAGAGTGGGGAGAAAATAAAGGTTTTATATTTTTTTCAAATTATTTAATTAAGTCACTGAATTCATCTATATGCACCAGTATCTAAAACCAGAATTGAATCCATTATTTTAAACAACAATGGATATTTTCTGTGCTATGTTAATCCTGAAGAATCTTCTTTGTCATACACAGGAAATGTACAGTGTGTTCAATGTAAATCTTCTTTTTATGGCCTCATTCAGTTTGAGGTATTGGTTTGCTAAAAGATGTCTCTGTTGCCAAAAATTTATTTTTGCCAGTGTCTGTTGTGATCTACCATACAAGTATTATTTTATAGGAGTGATTATACTATTTAAAGCTGTTGACAGCCAAATTTTCGACAGGGTCTGCTGAGTTTTCAATGCCTTCCTTTTAATGCCCTTCTCACTGAACTCTGAGCCTGATATTCAGGTATATGAAGCACCCACACCTTTACATGTTGCTCTGACATAATTACTCCTTTATAGCAGATGATTTTGGCCTACACAGTTGGATTGTGGCTGACTTTGAATCTTATTGTGAGTGCACCAGAATCTCTTTGTGGGCACGCATGGCTTTATCATTCTAATGACCTCTTCTGCTAAAAATACCAGTGTGAAGGGATCTGTGAAGGCAGCCTTTCCAAGTATTGTTGTTCTAGCATCACTGGGAGGGCAAGGAAGAAGGAATCTATCTTTCTTAATTAAAAATACTTCAAACCTTTCAAAAGCTCCATCAGTCTAGGAGCTATTGTTCTGAAATCACTGGAGAGACTAGGCCTTATACAAAAGTACCTTCCTAGCCTCTAGGGGACTGATTACTCACAGAACCTCACGATTCTACTTGTTGCTCATTCACTCTTTCACCTAGGCTAATCTATCTATTGTACACATGAAAATGGACCTATAATATACTCTTCTTTAGGGAGTTAAGAGGTGGAATGTAGACTTTTCTTTATATTTTTATAATTGACAGGAAAATTAATTCTTTTAGAATAAAGTAGTTCCAGGTTTCCATGCCAAAGTGAGTTTAGAATGCATAAGAAATACAATTATCAGTAAGTAGCTATTTCTCTCTATTTACTCACAGATAATGAATATAACATTGATATTTTGGCTGAAGAACTGTCCTATATTATAAAGGGCCTCACACCTTTCACAGATTACACAATTAGTGTGTCTGCTTTCACGGCTGTTGGAGAGGGACCACCAGCAGTTCTTACAGCCAGGACACAGGAGCAAGGTAAATTGTAACTCTGGTATTATCATAGTTAACATACATGACATATTTCACTGAATGTTTGACTTTTTTAGTTACTTATTTACTTACTGTTATGTTTTTATGTTTTTGTTTAAGTCCCAAGCTCAGTACAAAATATATCTTACAAAAATATTAGCTCCTCCTCTGTCTTGCTGTATTGGGATCCTCCAGCAAATCCCAATGGGAAAATCATTCATTACACTGTTTATGCAATGGAACTGGATACAAAAAGAGCATTTCATGAAACTACTTCAAACAACAGCTTACTTATGACAGGTACAGTGTCATTTGATTAAAATAATATAAAAATTTTATCTTGCAAGTACATTTTACAAACTTTTTTTCCCCAATTTTATGTAATGTATTAATTTGAAATGTATGTGGATCAAATCTCACGCAATCACACATGTCCACACACACACAACAAAACTGCATGTAAAAACAAGGTTAGGACAATACCCAGACTTGTCTTCTGTGGAGGAACATGCAGGGTATGTGAGATGGGAGAAGAAGGCTGGTTAAGATAAACAGTAATTTTTGAAATGGTACAAGCAGTAATTTGTGAAGGGGATTTCTCCTTGGATTATTTGCCTCAGTTTCCTGTGTCCCCATAGGAAAATATTCCTAAATTGTCTAGCCTTTTTCAGATTTTAATGTTTGGTTTTCTTTATTGTTTTCACAATATTTGTCTAACATTAATAGCAATTTTCTTATTTTAAGGCTGTAATTTTTATAGTAATAGAAGCAAACACGTTCTTAATGGAGTTTCACTTATTAATTGATATTAATCAGAATAATGCATACAGAGTAAACCCCCATATTTGGATGTTCATGTATGCATCCTTTGACGTGCTTGACAAATTCTTCAAGCTATTTGCAGGGTTGAAGCCAGTTGACTTACTTCAAAATCTGCTGCATTAACTGCATGCCTATTTGACTGTCACCAAAGAAATGGTACTGTACATATTCTTTTAGGGGACAAAGGTGTATTAAAAAACTCTCAGGACAGTATCCATTACTATATTTTTATAAGTGGCTATGACAAAAGAAGTCAACAGTCTTGTTTACGAAGTTAAGAGTAATGATTTTTTTAAATTAATCTTTTCAGGTTTAAGAAAGTACACGAATTATAAAATGAGAGTCACAGCCTCTACTGCAGTTGGAGAAAGTGCTTTGTCTGAAGAGAATGATGTTTTTGTGCGAACCCCTGAGGACGGTAATACGTTGTTTGCAGTGATGATTTATTTTCTGTACTGAACTTTGTGTTTGTTCAAAAAGAAGACTGTCACATACAAAAAGGGGGAACAAAGTGTATAAATAAAACCAATGTTGAAATTATCAGTCTTCTATCAGTCAGTGACTTCATTCAGTCCATTTTTAGCTAAGTGCTAAAAAAGTAATAATGAAAGCCGTGGCATGACCCACAATCAACTGATTTCAAATGTGATAGACATATGTAAGTGAAGCTGCAGAGCTGAGGCTCCTTCTCTCAAAACAATATGTCCCTAGCACCCATCTAAATCATAATCTTTGTGACTCCATTTAAAATTATTTTTCTTTTTGTTATCATGTGTAAATTAGTTAGGTTTTGAAGCATATGGACATTTCAACAATTCAAAGGCCATATTTCTATTTGTAGGCAAAGATGCTGATTAAGTAAAGATTTTTTAGTGCTGAATATAATAAGCAGTTGCTTTCGTATAGGTTTTATTAATTTTAAGACTGATCAATAATTTTAATGTCAGGGATAATACTACATTATGAAGATTTCTGAATTCTACTTTCTTGTAAGGCAGTTTCAACCCATGAAGGCATTAGGGCAAGAGCTGGAGTTGTAATTGGCTTCTGCAAAGAAAATACGGGAATTTGATTTCCAGACCAGAGCCATGAATATTAGTCTTTTCTTGTTTGTATCAAGTTTGTATTTTTCACTGGTTTCAGCAAGTTATTTCCAGGTTTACTGATGTAATACAGGGGGTGATGGCCCAATCATCATTTATCTCTCTCGTTTTTCAAATGTATTACAATACAAGAAAAATAAATGAGTGTCAATATAGGAGAGAAAAGGACTACGGGATTAAAAATCATGGGTATTTATGAAGCTTAGGTGATTTGAATAACCACACAAAATTAAATGGTGAAACTTAAAATAGTTGCAAATCTTTTTAAAATTTACATTCTTCTTTGATGTTAGTTTTTTTACTGGGGAAAGGCATATCACAAGAACAGAAAATCACTTATATAAATATTCTTTCCTCTGAAAGCTTACAATCCCTTGCCTGTGAGTGTTAAAGAAATTTTTCAGAGTAGAGTTCCTCTGTTCAGAGCCAACAGCCAACTGTTCATTCATTCATAAAAGAGCCATGCAAGGCTTGAGGAAACTAGTGAGAAACCCACCAAGAATTCTTGCCTTTATATAAGGCTATGCATAATTGTTTATCTTCTCCCTCTTGTTGTTTAGCTTTCCTGAAGTAATTCAGACTGAGATTCATGTCTCCTAATTTTAGCCAACCCAGGAACAGAAATTTGCTTGAATTTGAAAAGAGAGATAGCTCCAAATAAAAGATTCACTACAACTGTCTTAGATAACTTGCATTAGGATGGAAGAAACTAGGCTGTTGCATTTAAATATTTTACCATGCCAGATAAATGGCAAAATGTATTTCAATTAAAAATTAAGCTTCTTCACATGGGAAATATCCATGTGGGTAGACTTGTCATCCAGAGAGCAGTGATCTGTTGAAGTTAACACTTTCATGTGCTCAGAAATCAGGAAAGAAAGTGATATGTGAGACCTTCTAGGAAAAAAATTCATGACGAATTCTGAAATATCTGCAAATGGGTATTTGTACACAAAATGAATCCTGTGATCCTGAGTATGTAGTATATTTTTATCTTGATTTTGCAGATTGTTTCAGGGGTGAAGTGGTGAAGCTTTCATAAGAATCAAAGCTGACATTCAGAGCTGATTTTATTCATAAGTGCAGCCCACTCACTCCTTCGACCTTTCCATGCCTTAGCAGCTCACTGGAGTCACATGAACTCATACATTGCCAGTAGATTTAGCCACACACCACCCTGGAGCTGGGCTCGCTTTGTGCATGACCTTCACACCAGAGTATACAAGATTTACACTGGGTTCACTAAAGGGAATTTAGTTACTCTGCATAGAGTCTCTTTCTTATTTCAATAGTTGATTCAGTGAAGTATACTAAGGGCGGTTATTTACATAGAAAGCAGTAAGAGGACATTAATCCAAATTTGAAGAACTGAATATGAGGAAGACAGTGAGAGGACTTGAAGGATCAGTCTGCATGAGACTGGTAGAGAGAAGAAAGTTTTTTCTTTATAACTGCAGTTTCAGATAGATTTAGAAGAAATTCCAGAAAAGCTTAAGGGTCATAAGGCAAAAAAAAAAGCATAGTTTTATGAGAGGAAAAGAGACATACTGTAGTGGTTTAGGTTCACCAATCCAAGTGAACATATGAAACACATACCAAAATTAACTGAGGTAGAAAGTGGTAAGGCTTTGAGAAAGAGAATGAGAAAATGAGTGTAGCCCTTTTGGTACAATGAGGATCCAACGCCAGTATCCAATAGGCTTATGATCTCAGTTATGTATTCAATTATTTGAAAAGGTTTTTTTTTCTGATTTCTGTGTTGCAGAACCAGACTCCCCACCTCAAAACTTAGAATTAATAAATGTAACTGCAACAGAAATAAATCTGAGATGGTTACCACCTGAGCAGCCTAATGGTCTCATAACTCACTATGAAGTTCTGTACAGTGATTCCAGTGATTTTTTAATGAAAAATGCCTCATCTACAAGTATATCACTAAGTGAAATGAAGCCATATACTCTCTACAACATCTCAGTAAGGGCATTCACCAGACTTGGCTATGGGAATCAGTCATCTTTTCCACTTCTGGTCAGAACTTCTGAAACTGGTGCGTATTTTTCAAAAAATGAAAATTTTTGACAAGAAGTTGCTTTATGATAGCTTTTGATGGCCAAGAGATAAGTTTTAATAATTTTAAAAGTATTTGATTTCTTTGCAAGGCAGTGAGTTTGAATTCTGTTCTTTTTTATGTACAAAGAGTAAAGATGATTTCTATCAATTTTTTTTTTAAATGACCTTGTTGGTACTGTGTGTGTTTGAGTGTTTTTGATTTTCAAATTCAGCCTCTTTTAAAATGTATTTCATAAAAAAAATGGGATTCAAATCCAAATGTTTACAACATTGTTCACTGAAATCGGTTTATAAGAATTTTTTCCAAATCAATGAAACTGACTGAAATCTGTATTTTTTTCTTCTAGTTCCTGAATCTGCACCAGAAAACATAACCTATAGAAACATCTCATCAATGGAAATTGAATTATCATTTTTTCCACCATCCATTCCCAATGGAATCATACAGACCTACACAATATATCTCACGAGGACTAATGGGACTGAAGAAAGAGTTATAAACACTACTCTTCTGACACTACGTATTGCAGGCCAGTATATAATGATCTGGAACTTATGGCAACTGTGAGTTTTTCTGAGAAGTGTGCAACAGACAGACAGAGATATATTAGTTCATTGGTTGGACCTGATCCTTTCTGCCCTTACAGAAAGTTTTTTTGCTCCTCGTCCTGAGAAATAACTTGTGTCTTGTCATACCGTGGTGAAATGGGCATTGAGTGGTATAGAGCCTAACATATATCTCACTATTTAAAGATGTTTAAAGTACAAGGAACTACAATAGACTTATCATTGTAACAGACTTATCATTGTAACAAAGTAAATCCTCCAGGCACTCGTATCTTTCTGATCTTATTCTAGATAAAAAACTTCCTTTTCCACTCATCTTTGCATCTTTTCCTAAGTTCTGTCATTATTGCTGAGGCATGGCACAGCAATTAGTGCTGGGAACTCAGTACCTCCACTGCTACACTTTCAGAGTGCAGCCAAGGATAAATTGCAAAGCATTCTAGGAATATGAAGTATAAGGTGGTAATTAGGGCTTTGCCCCTTTTGCAAAGTATTTTGTGTTCCAAGCTTTCCTAATGCTTATTTCAGTCTCTAATGACACAGATCAGTGTGACAGGCTTATTCAGTACTTCAAAAATACTTAAAGTCCATTAAAATGAAATGAATGAATTTGTCCCATTGAATGGTTGTTTTATTGATCTTTTTGTTGTTGTTGTTTTTGTTTAGATTTAAATAAATATACAGAATATACTGTAGAAGTGTCTGCTAGTACCGCAGTGGGGGAGGGCATCCGTAGTTCACCTCTGCATATACTAACTGATGAAGATGGTAAGTCAAAACAGAAGTTTAAGTGCTACATTTTCTACCTGCATTCTTAATTTACTTTTACACTTGATGTCAGATATTTTTGATTTTTATGCACTTTTGTTGGCAGTTATGTCTCTCCATTTCTATTTGTATATATGCATGTACACACAAATGATTTATCTATCTATTCATTTATCTAACAATATATTAATCAGTACAAGCTATATGAAATTTTGTAATTGCTGTGCATGGACTTTTGATCTTACCAATATCTTACGACTCTGAAGAATCTTAATTTACTCATATTATTTTAATCTAATACATGACATTGTAGAATTAAATATTGTATTTGGTTTTTCAGTCGTGTGAGAGCTCGGGAAAGAGAAAACCACAAAAAGGAAGTTTGAATGGTCCAGGGACATTTCTGTGGGGTTTCTTGCAGGGAGATTTTTGTATTATTCTAAACAGATGAATGTACAGGTACATGTAGATAGATATGAAACGATTAATATTATGAAAATGCCCGAAGTAGCATGGACTTCCAAAATTAGCTGGAACATGTGCAGGCTGAGGGTAGAACACAGTTGTTGCAACCCCTGCTACTTTTCACAATAGGTCATGAACCAGCAGAGGAATTTTAGATTTTACTTGTACTTTCAGTACACAATGTTGTTTGCAAAGTTATCATTGGTGACCTCTCTAGATTCTGGAGAGGGATCCTGAAAACAATTCATAGCAAGAATCTTAATTTAGGTGCTGTGAGTCATATTTTGGAAAAGGCTGTGTCTGTTCCTCTCCTTTGCTTCAGGAGGAAATCTCTGGGAACCTGTCTAAAGCAGCATTGACAGAAGTAACCCACCAGCCATACTGTCAGTAAAAAAAACTTTGGTCAAGGGTTAAGTTGCTGGAGCAGACTGAAAAGAGCTAGATTGGATAAATCCATTTTTTTAACAGAGTATTTTTACTTAGAGCAATATAATTTCTATTCTTTAGCAAAAACCAGAAAATTCTCAGAATAAGGATTATAGAATGAACTAGACATGTCAAAAAGATGGCATTCACCATTTTATTGTATGGCCACTGAGGATAAGGTAACAAGTAAAACACAAAATACAGCTGTCAACATTTTTTAACAGTAAATACACTCACTGAATCCATTGTGTATTCATGAAAAATATAAAATTGTTTTTTCTATAATATAAAGACTGATAAAACCTTTATGCCAACTTTCAAGATAGTGAAAGGAACAAGAAGTGAAAAACAACAATATTTATAATACACCACATGTTCCGTATTCACAGGAACACAGTGTTCCAAGGTTCAGACCAAATGTTTCATAGATTTGCTAATAGTTATGCTCATATTCTCAATTTTCATGCATGACTACAGCTATGACCTGAATTTTTAGTGCATGATGCTCTTTGGTTTAATTTGAGAAAAACAAATGTAATTCTAATATTACTTCATAGTGATACATAGGTCCATGAATCAACGTGCAGACAAAGATACATTTCTCAATAACATGCTGATAATAAAGCAGTATCATTTATGCACACATTAGTTATTTTTCTTCAGTAAAATTAATCAGGACCTTAGAACAAAATCAAACGTGGTCTAGCATTTTCATTTATTTACAATGTTTCCCTACAGAGTCGGGATATGGTCTCATTTAGGGACCATCTTAAAACAAATTTTAAGGATCTCGGTGAATGGCTATCTTTTCATTTGCCCTTGTGACATGTTAAGTGTATGAATGTGGTCCTTATTTGATGGAGTGGATAGATTTTACTGCTGTAGTATCCCACAATTCTATCATCTCTCAGTGGCATGCTTATCCACTTTTCCACCTTTTGCCACTTTGTGTAATTCTTTACAGCACCTTTTTTTCTCAGGGGAACTATTATGCTGTATTTTACATGTGTTCATGTCTATAAAACTCTTGCTTTTATTAGAAGGGAAAAAAAATTACAGCAATGTACTTGGGCAGTAGGTGAATCACTGTGACCTAGCCATTGCCCTGTTTTCTCATGAAGCACTTTTTCCATTGAATCACAGAAACAGATGTTCTAACACCACCATGCAAAATCTTCTTTTATCATCTGTCAGAAAAAGGAAAAGAAGCTGTGCCTTAACATTAGCTGATGGATACTGTACCAGTATGGTACAAGGTTAACTTCCTATCACAAATAATTCAAAGCCAATTTAAAGATGCTGCTTCTCCGACTGATCTGAGCTCTTTAACAAGATGTTGTGTCCTGTTCTCTCATTTTATAGCTCCAAGTTCTCCTCCACAAGCCCTCACTGTAAAACAGTTGTTGGGTGTCACTGTGAAATTGTCATGGAAACCTCCGCTGGAGCCAAATGGAATTATCCTCTATTACACAGTTTATGTCTGGTAAGATTTTTCTGGAAGTAGTTCTGAGGATAAATGTTAATCTGTAACCTATCAGGAATGTTAGGTTTTTGTTACACAATATGTTGATTACATGTTTTGGGAGAACAAATACTCATCCAGCACTTAAAATACTGGACTTTTTTATATGCAAATGCCAAGTAGCCAAAAACCAGGGGAACAATTTCAACATTTGTAAGCCTTTTCAACATTTTTTTCAAAGGTTATGCTATAGTAAGTGAATTCAGATTTATACTAGAGCATGGTGCCTACTTTCATTATATTCTGATTAGGTCTGCTGCAAGGCAGGGCACAAACCCATGCTGAATTGTCAAGGAGATTTGAAATAGGCTTAAAATAGAGAAGAATTGTCTCCCTTCATAGACAGACTCTAGGAGACATATTCACAGTTTTCATATGTGCTAGCAATTATGTCTACTGTTGTATTTTGTGTTTATTACGTTCATAGCAAACAAGGATTTTCAATAAACACTTTTCATTTATTATGTTCTAGTTTTTTCTATCTAGACTTTTTTTTTATTTTTTTTTCCCCCTTATAATCTCCTGTGATATTTTCTCACCTATACAAAAGATTTTTGTCACTTTAAAACTTGCAGCTTCTGTCCTACTCCTTGCTGGTCCAACGATGTGGCATCTCTTTAAAGATCTGTAACTTCTACTGGGAGTGAAAACATTTTTTATTCATCACTTTTCATATATTGCATTTATGCTTTACCATTTTATTGCCACTACTAAGGTGCAGAAAGCAAGTACTAAAGTGCATGTTATAAGATGTGAACCAGATGTGAAAATCCTTAGTTGTTATGGGCATACTACTCTTGAGCTTATATTATTTTATTGTTATTTGACAGTTTTGGCGTAGGGTTTGGCCTCAGTTACTACTGATTTTTATTTTTTTTGTAAATTATAATTTCTAGTTAAGTTGATGATAAAGTGGAGCAAGCTCTTCTTTCCAGAAAAGTCAAATTTGTCTTCTCTTGTTAGTTCTAGTCTACTGGGAATGTCTGTTCTCTTTAAAATAATGATGGTCCCAAGCTAGGGAAGAGTTTCTTCATGATAAGGACTATGGTTTTGATGCATGCTGTGTTCAGAGACTTGAGGTCATGCAACTTTTCATCCTTATATTCCCTTATAACTTACTGCTTTTGCTTCTGTAAAAAAGATTTAGCCAGAATTATTTATAAAGAATTTCTTAAATTATCTATCTTTCTAAATATTGCAGTTAAGCAACCACACAACTTCTTGCTGTAAGCCTTGCCCCACGTTCTTTCTGCTCTGTCTTGTCTGTCCTTACTGTGCAATACCTAAATTTAGAGAGGTTTTAGGTATCATGTTAAGGCAAGGACGCTGGAGAAAAACTCCCTTTGCCTTCAAAGGGGTCATAACTTCACTCCTTCCTTGGCATGAAGGCAGGGGTGTGGAGGAAGGAGAGCAATTTTAAGTATTTAAAAGAGTTGTCTATACAGTTTCATCAAATGCATTGCAGAGGGAGATTTGACAAGGCAAATTGTTGTGCCATATAATTGCTGATCTTGGGAGGTATTCAATATATTTTGGAGGAGACTGTTCATCCCAGTGTTTCTCAATAAAGCAGAAAGAAGGTTACTACAGTTGTTAAATAAATGTTCCTTCACTTAAATATTTTGCAACAGTTATTGAAAATTTGATAACCCTTCTTTTGCTGATTTGGAACAAGAATCCACAGTCAGTAGAACAGAAATGGTGATATTTGCAATGTTTTCAGTTATATTTCATGGAATTTGTCAGAGGACAAGGTGGATTTGGGTGCTAGCAGGTAGTAAAGTGATTTTCTTCTTTCCTTGAGCCTATAAACTCATACTCCCTAAATGTAATTTTAGAGTATTAAAGGTGAAATTAATAAAATTGCTGAACTTGGATGTAGCTATAGTTTTTTGGCATTATCCTTTTCTGCAATTTTTTGTGAGATATTTATTGGCTAGGTCTATTTTGAGGTACAGATTTTTAAGAAAATATTATACACATTTTGTCAAGTGGAATTACACAATTTCTTAGAATCTGTGTTGTCTGCATTTTTGAAAAATATTATTTAAAACATTATATTATTTTTCTTCAGTAAAATCTCTTGGCTTAACTTATTCTGCTAGCTACTTTCTCCCTGTCTATGAAGGCTGCACTCACTTTGATTGGTGTTTTCTTATTTTTATGCAATCTCAGTTGTTTCTAAACAGAAAATCAACTTCCCTTGAAATATGTCAAGCTTTCTTCCTCTTTCTGTGCCCGTGTTTTTTGGCAACTCAGATATAAGAATGCAGTTACTCAGAGTAGAACTGTTTGCAGCACTAAGCTGTGGATTTTCTTCTTACTTAAATTATAACCAGATACGTATTTCCATACTAAGAATACCTTGGGCAAAGATCCAGGAAAAAATGTCTTTCTTTGTATAGTGTTTGATAACTGCAGCTGCAATCTCTTGTAAATTTTACTGACTCTTAAAAATGTCAGAAGTTTGGGAAAAATGTAAATGTTAACTTTCTCTGTTACCAAGAGTATTTCCCATGTCAAGTTACATTCCACTCAAAATCTGAGGGTTAGGGAGGATTTTTTTTCATTGTCATATATTTTCTCATTCCAGTTGTTTGTTAATATAATTATTCAGATGTATTAGATGGTGATCTTTGCTAATGGGACAGTCATTCAGTTATCAAAGGATGAAAATCTAGTAATTTTGAATCACTTTTTTTTTTTTTTTTAGTATTAGAACACATTGTCATTTGTGAAGAGCTTCACAATGACTCCTGGAGCAAGATATTTGGTTTTACTTATCAAATTATCATCTCTGTATGAAATCCTATTAGAGACACAGGACTCTTACTCATACAGAAATCTTTGAAGGAATGGAATGTTAGGTTTTTATTTCCCTACGGTATTTTTTCTTAAAAGAGTATGTTAACTTTATGAGGAGTATAAGACTTGTTGAATTCAGGTTAGTTATTTCTGTACCTTATTTTACTTTCTGATAATCATTTCATACCTACGCTAATACCAGTGTTTTATTAATGTTACATCTTACAGTCTTTCTAGGCGGGTTTTGACCTGACTGGAGTTCCATTCTGATCCTCTGCTACATTCCACCAGAATTAACTCAGCACCAGCTAATTCCTGTTCCATATCATCTTCTATTATTCCATTTATAACTTCAGCCTTCTGACCAATTTCACAGAGTCACAGTAGGGCATGCACCCTGCTATAATCTTTTTATATTTCGCTATTCCTGTCCAGGGAGACAGTTTAGTTATGCCCTACTGTGTCCTTCCCAAGGGTACCACATAACCATTTGAAAGCTGTTAATATATAGAAATACTCCTTAATATTTCATATAGCCATTGTCTTTGTTGATGTAATATGCAAACATATTTCTGTGGGGTTTTGGGGTGCTTTTTTTTAAGAAATAAAATGAAGAGCCCTACTGTGATGCCACAGTATAAAAGTTAGCTTTTCACCATAAAAGACAAAAAGTTATTCTAGCTTATTTTAAAAACCACTACTTGTAACTACTTTTAACGAAGTAGTTAAAAACTACTGGTTTTTAACACGACATTGCATTTTTCACTTTTGCAACAAATGCCATGACTATATATGGAAAGAGAAATGGTGTGTGTATATAATGAATAAAGTCCTTTATCTTTAGGAATAAAATGTCAAACAGGAGTGTAAATGTAGCAGAAACATCACTGGAATTCACAGACCTAGAATACAACTGTGAGTATAGTGCTTACCTAACAGCAAGTACAAGATTTGGAGATGGCAACATAAAAAGTGATACTATAATATTCAGAACTTCTGAAGGAGGTAAGCTTATATGAAGTATGAGCTTTTATTTTCATTCAGCCTTAAAATTCTGTCAGCCTTATTTAAGTTAATAAAGCCACTGAAGTAGAAGTGACATTTGACTTATAAAGAAGAGATATTCTACCTCTCTGTGTGGCTCTTTGTGTATACATGTATCTATGGTTCTATATAATTATGATAGGTATTTCTATTCATTTACTGGGAAACTAATTAGCATTTCTCTTCAGGGCAGATAAGATCCAAATAATTTCATTCTAAACTTTGAAATAAATCAAATTAGTTTTGAAATATATTTTAATAATTCCTTACTTTAAGCAGCTGTAACACAACTTCTGATAGGGCAAATTCTTCTTAGAGTATTCCTCTCAAGTCTGAAATGTTTTTAATTTGAAAATTTACTCTGTAAGTATACATTGATTTGTTTATTCTGTTTTAATTATTTTATATTTCCAACATGGAAAGTGACTTTTATAGGATCATACCTTATACTGTGCTTTGAAAGTCATTCAGTTTAATTTTTTTCCTGGTTTTCCATCAATCATATTGCTATAATTTGTTCCAAAATAGATAGGCAGGCATACTTCAGAATCGCCCTGCACAGATATAAAAAAATTCCCCCAACACCCAGCCACTGGGAGGATTATTATCTATGTGAGCCATCCCTCCAAAATCTGTCTACATTGTCAGGTTGCAGATCTTCACAGTTGCTATTGAAGCTGGTATGGAAATATGAATTGACTTTATAGGGACAGACTTTAAGGACCTGGTCCTGGGGTTCCCCCTCCCATTAATATTTTAATATTTTGCACAAACTAGAGCAGTACAAAGCAAGAGAGGTACATAACTCACAGTGTTCAGTACTCTATTGCACATTCTCTAGAGCACTTTCTTGGATGAGAAACATGGATTTAAATTCTCCTAAGCTGACTTAAGGAATAGAATTTAGCTCTCCTACATCACTGTATTACTGAGAAGAACCATATGCTGCTATTCTTTGTAAAATAGGAGGAGAGACTAATGGAGGAAGGCTTACAGAGGTCTTCCTGCACATTTAATAGTCTGAGTAAAGAGAAAGAAAGAGAAATGACCATACCATCCAAGCTTAAATATCTGGTTCACCTACATGAGTTGGGAGCCTAAATTCTGTTTATAATCAGAGAGAAAAAGGCTTTAAACTTAGGTTTTGTGAAACAAATCCTTTTTTTCCCTTACTAACTGTATTTGGAGTATAGACACCTAACTCAGTCAACTTCCATATCTGCAAATTAGATTTTCTATGTGCAAAGCAGTAAGTACAGGACAAATTCTATAAGAAAACTCCATCTGTTTAAAAATGCAACCAAATAAAAATATGGTTGAAAAAGTATTTTAAAAATTCATTTTTACAGATATAGTTTTATTTCATTATTTTGTGGAGCAGTTTCTATACCATAATCAGAAATACATTTAATTTGCCATAGGATGTTGTAAAATCTATTACAGTGGATATTCCTTGGGTACTAAAGTGTATAAAACCTTGAGGTACAACACTTCTAGTATGCTAAAACTAAACATTTTTCCAGCACCAAGTGATCCACCGAAAGATGTTACATACAGAAACCTTACTTCCACATCAATAATGCTATCCTGGTCTCCTCCTCAAAAGCCTAATGGAAATATACTGTACTACTCAGTTTATTTCAAAAACAATTCAGGAATATTCATACAGGTAAGCTTATTTTTATATTCTTTTGTAGAAGTCAATAAAATGTTCTAATAATTACTTAGAAATTAAATCAGTTTTATAGTCATCAATAAATTGGTTTTTCATAGTTCCTTTATCATGATGTAGTTTTTAAACTTACAAAGACAGAAGCACATCTTGTAATCATAGATGTTACATTGTGCATCTCACTGAGCATTCATATCATTAAGCATTAAAGTCAATAGATTTTGTGTAATATTCCATTATGCAAAGTTTTATGTACATGTGTATATATATATATATATATATGCATGCATACACCTAATATATTTATAAACTTAACATATGTAGTGGATAGACTCATAGCCCACTACATGCATGGCACACCCTCCAGATTGTTTCTTTTAGTCCAAGCCAGCAATGTGAATAAATTTCTGGTTCTGGTTTTAATTTTTAGTACATGTTTGTACAGTATTGAAAATATGAAGGTATTGTGAAAGCAGGGAATGCATATTTTTTTCATCTTTTTCTTACTCTCAAAAGGAAATTACTGTTTAGTATATTGAAGCAAAGATATTGATATTCTGAAGTTAAAGCTTAAAAGACAAATAAAATCTTATAAATAATATTTCGGTGATGCATTTTCATATAGGTTTTTTTGCTGTTGCTGCTTTCATTCTTAATTATGCACTACATTTATTAATTGCATATAGTCTTTCTGTTCTACTTTCTGTGAATATTTTATGGTACAGAAATATAATAAGAGAAGTAAGCTTCCTTTACAGGTTTTTGGTCACAAGTTGTATACAGTACGGAAGAAAAACAAGAAATATAAATTAATGGAAGAAAAACAATAAATATAAATTAATTTAGAAAATTATGTATGGCAAATAACATTGAATGCCTAAATTTATGATCAAGAAATGTTTAGGGTGAGGTATGCATTCACAAATGTTACACATACCTGTGTGTTAATAATTGCTGACACACTTCAGAGTATACACTTCTCTGACTTCTGTGAAGGTATATAGTTACCAGGCTCTGCGTAGTTTCAGGTGCAAGCAGGACTGTAGCATGAATTCATGACTGAGATTAAAATCAGGGCTACAGTTCAGAGCATAGATTAAAATCAATGATACAGCTACAGTTTACATACACTGCAACAGCTGTTTCCTTAAACCTCTGGACCAATCCTTACATGAGTGCATCACCTGAGCTGGCCTGTCCTATGAAGGGCATCTCAAGCAATTTTAGAGGAGTACAACGGACTTGGATTATTCCTGTTTTTAGGAAGGTGCAATTCTGAGATGAATGAGTAAGGTGAAGCTGACACACAGAGAGATAAAACTGCCTGGAATGTGTCCAGGATTCTGGAAATAAAGGAGGAAGATAGGGAAGATGAAGCTCAGTAACATTGGCCCAGCAAGGTGAGGGTCCAGTTTTATTACTGTGTGATGTAGTTAGGCCAGGAAAGGATGGTGGCACAAGTGGAAGTTAATGCTGCTTTGGCATGTTATGTGTTGTCAGGAGAAAAGTGCTGACAGTAGTTCTACCTCTGTGTGTGGAAACTACCATTTTCATCCTTCTGACTTTGATTTTTATCCCATCCCTCTGCCATCAGAAGATAGGTTTCAGCTGCTGTTGCATCTGTCTCTTACTGCCCATGGGATATGAACATTAATCTCTTGAATCATGATCAAATCTTAATCTGTCTGCTCCCTTTAACTCCTTCTGTCCTTCACTTCCTGTCTGTTCACTGTTTAGCACTGCAACTACCATATCTACACTGCAGTCCTATTCTGTACCTTGGCATTCCTGTGGATTCAAGACAGATTTCAAACAGGTGCAAAAAAAGCCAACCCATTTCTATCAGATATTTTATATTACTCTTTTTACAACCGAGAAATGCATGTGTGAAAGTCAGTTTGATATGTGACTATATATATATATATAAATACATATATGATATATACAGACAGTTGTAAGCTGCATAAGTATGCATACATATAGGTTACAACTATCTGTAACTTAGAAGTAAAACCATGTAACAGCAGGGTCTGTTACTAAGTTTTGTATTGCACACATTTGGAAAGAAAGAATCTTTGGCTGAAATACTCTGCGTCAAGGTCACCACCTGCTTATGTTTAACCAAACTGTATTTTCAGTTTGAGAAATTATACAGGAGAATTGAAAAAGTAGGTGATCTTTTCATATTTCACATTGTGGGCAGCCATTATCTATCAGTCTTTCCCCTGTTTCTTTGTCAGAACAAAATGCCAGAGGTCCAAGTCTTATAGCATATCTTTTAGATGCATGAACGAACACCCTTGCTGAAGAATATCAAGCAAATTAACGTGTCCTAATGCTCTCATAAACTGAAATAGATACAAAAGTCATAGAAAATTGGTGCTGTTCTGTTGTCTCAATTTCTCACTTTTCACACATTCTCAGAATGCTCAGGCATATTAAAATCTAATTAATATAAACCTCTGACTATTAATACATTAAAACTAGGAAGTTAGTAGCTGCAGAGTGACTAATTTTATTTAGGGAAAAAAATACCCAAATATAAAAAAGATCTGAGATAAAAGATACAGTTTACTCCTTGACATGATGCAGAAACTTGAGTTTTCTGTGAAAAAGGGAAAATTTATGTACCCTCATCAGCCAGAAAAATAATGTGTAGTTTTTTACTTTACTGGTGTACATGAAAAATAACACTGCAGCTGTCCAGTCAGAAGGCCTGGGGTGCTCAGACCTAAGTTTCAAGACCAGAATAGCAGAAGGAAATATTTAGTGATGGAGATTAGATTTAAGGATTTTGGTAGAACAGTGGGCTGTTTCTATGGGGATGCTGACAGTAGTAAAAGAAAATATGTCAGAGAGGGAGAAATGACTGGTAGCCAACTAGAAGAAACCATCACCTGCATTATTGTAGGTTCCAGTTCAGCTTTATCTTTCATTTTCTGCTGTCACAGGTCTAGGGAAAATGCTACTTCTTGGTGTATTTACCCTGTCCCAGTGCAGTAATGATATGACATATATGCCGACAGAGTACTTCCTTCACTGATGACGTGACACTGCACCACTTCTTCACATCACTTCCCTGTGACACTGCTGGGTTCCTACAGTTCAAGCTTTCACTGTTTGCAATAGCAGCTTTGCAAGCTTTGCTCCACAATGCCTTGCCTGGTGCTTGAAGCAATAAAATTGCCCAAATTCTCAGTCCTATCAAGGAAACAAATCAAAGACATTATGGAAGTAACGTCTCTTGGCTAAATATATCAATCTATGAAAGATATCGTTGACTTGAATGAACACTGTTACTCAATCTCTATATACTTATGTTTTGATTAGCATGAAAGTAGGAAAGATATTAAAAACATAAATATACGCTTCAGTAAATTTCCCCAGTGTAGGAACTGCAGTACAGATGAAAACTGTCCTGCTCTAACAAACCAGACAATGGAACCAGGGACAAGGACTTAAAAAAAGTCTATGATCCTTACAGCAACCGAATTTTCAACCCTGAATCATCCAACCTCTACCTCAAACCAAGCAAAGTGATCCCGACTGGATGCAGTTCAGAGTGAAATTCAGCTTGGTCTACCTTTGGGATCAAGACAAGAGAAGCAAACAATGTGTTGTATTACTTAACAATCAAACATTTTCTTTCACCAGTATGACCAAAGTAGGGATAAAAAGGGGAACTTCCCTACTGTAAATTTTAAAAAAGCTGGTCTCAGAATGGTACAGCAGACAAAAAGGAAATAACTTCACTTAGGTTTTTACTGCAACAGTGAATATTATGCTCCTTGAAGGATGTCCTGAATTAGCCCTCACACTGTCACCATTCTCACCTGATTCCCAGAGTCAAGCATGTGATCCTCAGACTCAAAAGAAGTATGCATTACAATGAACCTAAAGAAGAAAGGGGTTTACAGTGAAGAGAGCACCACCATGTTTTCCATATACAGCTAATTACAGCTTTATGCCACTGGAAATATCTGCCACTTCCTGATGTGAAGAAGATACTAGTTTCTACTGACACTTTCATGGCTTGAGTGTATTGCTTACACTTAGCTACTTTTAATAATCTGATACTTTGCTATGTCAAAACTTCTTTCATGTATAGATGAAGAAAGGGACAGAAGGAAGAGTTTCTTCAGCTGTAGCCAAAGATCCTAAGCTGTTTGCTTTCATCTGTGGCCACAGTTAATTGTTAAACTTCCTATAGTCTTCTATCCCCAGGGTACAATTAGTACAAGTTTCATCTTTTCTTAGTTTGTACCCACACAGTTCCTCCTGCACACTGTTACTTTTAATTATGCATTCCTTTTTTTTCCCCAATATTTTGTCATATCAGTAGTTTGAGATATCTCCACTCCTTGGACTCCTCACAGTAAAAGAATTACATCTTAAAATAGTTTTTGTTGAGCCACCAAAACCCTGTTAATAATATTCACGTTGGTTCACTGAGTCCTTAACTGCCAGACAGCTGGCTAAATTGTAAAGGTCTTTTTAAACTAAGAGTTGAATTTTCAGCTGTTCATACCAATAAGCTCCCATTAAATCTAGTATCAAAACTTGATGTGGTAGCCTTGATATTTTTACCTTGAAAAGGTAATTATTTAAGTAAGGTAATTATTTAAGGTCTAATTTTAAAATATCTGATTATTAGATGTTGTTATAAATTACTAATTATTCTTAATAATAATAATAATAATGATAGTAACAAAAGGAGGGTATTAGAATGCTTCTTCTGGGCCAGACACTTTCTGTCATACTCTGCTTGAGTATTGGAAAGTTTAAATGAATACCTTAGAATCTGATCAACAGATTCCTGTATTTTAACTTACAAAATGTAACACAAAACTCTTTCCAGCCTCTTTCAGTTAAGTATGAAGCTAGCATGAAATCCAAACTACTTCTAGAAGAAAGTCATATATTAAGGTGGATTCTTTTTGTATTTTGTCCTGTGTTGACTTAATCTAATCTATTGGGAAAAACTAACAGTGTGTTTATAGTCAGTTAATGAAAGTGGATATAAAAAATTATGTTCACAATATGTGCAGCTTCTGTTCTGCATTCAAAACAAAGGCTTTTCATTGCAAAACAAACTGTTTACTTATTTATGTCAGTACTAATGACTGCAGGCAAAACTAGGTCTTCAAATATAGGTATAAAAATCTCATGGAAATGAATGAGAGTGTCACCTATCGTTTTCTGCAAAAATAAAAATATTTTACAGAAAAACTGGTGAAGTGCTGTATTAGATATATAAATTGATATGCATTGGTGACAGACATCAAGATTGCATACTGAACTATCAGTTTGCACAGTACTGTTTCAGCTGTGTGATAGAGCATATAACAGTGGCTTTCTCAGTAGGAACTTGAGAAATGAGAAATATAATCCATTTTTCAGTATACACTTTTAGCATGCCTGTGCTTATATGTAGTATTTCTAAATTTTAATACCCAAATATTTCTGTTGCGTTTCTCCTGCTTTAGTAAGCTTACTCTCACAGCCTCTCTTTTTCAGAAAAAACATTTATTTGAAAGCTAGCTTGGATTTTAAAGAAGAGGAGGGTGTGGATTTGATCTAACACCAAAAAACAGGGGGCAGGCCAAATAGCTGGAATTCATCAGGGGGTTGGTCAAAATCCAGCTCACCCTGAAAATATTGCAGTGTAGAAAAATTAGGACTTCTTTGGTCCTGAGAAGTGTTGTCCATGCCATCTGCTCAGTGGGGCAATGTGGCTGCTGAAAAGAAATGCCACTGGCTCCTTGAATCAGCAGCAAAGATTTGACTTCCTACCCAGTGCTTGAGCTGAATATGCTTATGGGCTAAATAACTTCTCAACAATTTTCAAACCATGAACCAAACTGTGTTGGATCATCTAAGTCAGGTTCCTGTAAAGCAGTGGATGATTCAACACATTCACTTATGTGGTATAGCTGAACTTAGATAAATAATACGCTATATGTATTTTATTTTTATCTTCCAAAATGGTTGATTTTAAACAGGAATAGCCTCCTTAGAGGTGCTGATCTGAAGCACTAGCTTATTGCTGTAGCCACAGTATTAATGACATTTTTTAATATAGCTCAAATGACAGTGGGACTAGGTTCTGTTGCTATCCTTTCATTAGCAAGTAACTGCAGAAAGGAAATAAATTCTGTTGATGCTTTCAATTTAACACGGTCCACTCACTGTGGCTGTTTCCTTAGAGATAGTGTCATGGTATTATTGCAAGGGACAACTAGCAAAAGGAACAGTTTATCAAGTGGTGCAGTGAGATCTCTGCCACTGAAAGCTTTAAGTTAAAAATCTACTCTCATAAAAATGGATTAAAGAGAGAGAAGTCCTTTGGTTTGATTAACATGGATCAGCCAAGGCATGTGTGATTCATGTAATCTATCAGCAGTTAGCAGATCTTACTTTTTTCTTGATGAAATATGGATAAACACACCGCAATATTACAGTTTTAATTCTGAATTGGCATTCAACAATTACAAACAACAGGAGAAGCCAATTATGTGCTCTGTAGTACTTACAAGGAGTAACAACAGACCTCATAAAATCGAGAATTTCAGAAAAATCAGTACTCATTAGGAGTCAAAGCATAGGTTTTTTGTCTTCTGAGTATGGTAAATCATTTCTGCTGCTGTTGATGGCTAAATGGTTAACTAGAAAGTGAAATCAATGAATAAAAACATTTTAAGTGCTAACATTTTCTTTCTCTCTCTCTTTAGAATTTCACAAGTTATGGTAATGACAGCAACATCAGTGCGTCTCCATTTGTAGTGCTGGATGACTTGGCAAAATACAGCCATTATACTTTGTGGTTAACTGCAAGCACAGCATTTGGAGATGGAAACAAAACCAGTGAAAAAATAGATGTGCATACAGATCAGGATAGTAAGTGAATACTTTTTTAGTGCTCACTGCATATCAATGATTTTATTAAATATTTATTAAATATTCTCCAACTTAAAAATATTTTACTGTTATAATGGCAAAGTTAAAAAAAATACCATAAAGTGTGGTTTTCAGTGCTGCAATATTTATCTTTGCAAGGAAGGTATTTTGATTTGAGTCTCTGAAATTCTAAGAACATAGAGCACAAGCCTCTGTGGATACAAGCAATTAAATTATTGTCATAACCTTTCATTAAACTCTTTTCCTAAACAAATTTAACAGAAACGATTGTTCATATATGCCTTCAACTATTTTCCTTTTGATATTGAGAAAAAAATTATTTTTAAAAGTTGTAGAAAATATTCCAACTGACATTTTCAGACTAATTATATTTTGATCAGTTATTTCTGGTTGGGGTTTGGATGTTTTATTACTGTAATCCATGCATTTAATTTTTTGCTTATTATCTCTCATAGTCCCAGAAGGTTTTGTTGAAAATCTGGTCTATCAAAACATTTCCTCATCTTCTGTAAATGTAAGCTGGCTTCCACCATCCCAGCCAAATGGCTTAGTCTTCTTTCATGTTTCTCTAAGTTTAATGCAACTGGGAACCAGTAAGATATTATCTTTCCTTACTTACAACACAAGCATAATTTTTGATGATCTGAAGAAATATACTGATTACCTTCTGAAAATCACACCAGCCACTGATAAAGGATCTTCTGAACGGCATACTCTAAGTCTTCATATAAGAACTGATGAAGATGGTAAGATTAAGATATTTTATTAATTCCTAAGGAAATGTATAAAAAAACCACAAAGAACTTTATAAAAGAAAGAAAAATTGTGTCTATTTTTCTTGCTTCACTTAAAGTTTTTGTTATACAGTGACATGAATAACTGCTACACATTT
This sequence comes from Poecile atricapillus, assembly GCF_030490865.1. NCBI lineage: Eukaryota > Metazoa > Chordata > Aves > Passeriformes > Paridae > Poecile > Poecile atricapillus. The sequence goes on along the minus strand of NC_081289.1, from coordinate 37,081,285 downwards.
CTAAGACCATGAAATAGAATTTTTTATTGTAACTCATATTTTTCTGAGATCACCCTTGTTTTTCTCTTTCTTTTTTCTTCATATAGTCCCAGAATCAGCGCCTGTAATCAAAAAATTTTCAAATCTCTCAACTACCTCAGTTATGCTTTCATGGGACCCTCCTGTTAAGCCAAATGGTATTATAATACATTATGATTTAAATCTATTTGGGCCAGAAAGGAATAGCTCATTCTCTAGCACCGATAAGTTTATTATTTTGGAAGACCTTCTGCCATTCACATTGTACAGCATTTATATAGTTGCCAGAACAGTAAAAGGACCTGGTCCACCTGCTGTGCTTCAGTTCTACACAGATGAGTCAGGTGAGAAAATTCATTTGTAACCAGCTTCAAAATATCAGCCTATGTTACTGCATCCATCTTAGATCTGAGCATCAGACCTGTTATGAAGAATTACTTTTCCATTGTTCTGTGAATGAAGAGATTTCAGAAGAAGAAAACACTTCAAGGCAAGTGTTTCTTGAGTGCTCCTCCTGCCACAGTGTGCAAGAGGAGGTCACATTCTGCATAGGATTACAAAAATAACTCCATGAAGAAATATCTTCTGCCTTTGGAATGCATTATGGTTTGCAGAGTGTCAGGGATTTTGAAGCAAGCAACAGTACATTTCTCTTCATCCCCCCATGTAATTTAAAAATGATAAAACATGGAAATATTTCTGACACATTCACACAGTTCTCCTTTACATGGACCTCCTCTCCCCTGCATGGTAAATTACACATCTTTTAAACATATGATGTGTTGTGCTCCATATACGGTGTAGGAAGCAAAGTATATCGCATTCCAGTTATATATGCAATATGACTTCTCTTAAATGCCTTAGTTCTGACAGTAGGGATGTTTAAGTGATTAATAGATTTGTTAGATCTCTAAGAAGATCCCTTGCTGACTAAACATGTATTCTGGATTAATGGAATTTGTTTCATGTCAAAGAGGAAGAAAAGATATTGAAATAGCAATGAAGTATTGTTAGCTTGAATTCAGATACAAATGTTAACAAAAGCACTTATGTTCTCCTGCATGTCTGAAGTGTATTGTTTTGCCTGGATTATTTGTGATTTGGAACTCAATAACATTTTTCTTTTGCAGTGCCATTAGCTCCACCCCAGAATTTGACCATTATCAACTACACCGCAGATTCTGTGTGGCTAAAATGGGATCCAAGTCCCCAGTCAAACGGTGTTATTATGAGATATAATTTTAAGATTTATCAAAACAACACTGAAAAAATATTTTTTTGGGTATGTTTATAATTAAAAGTGCATAATCTTTTAAAATATTTTTTCATACTTTAGGAAAAAAAATATGGTGACTATTTTAAATGGCTGTTACGCTCCTAGAATTACGAAGCTCCTATAAGTTCCTATTTGCTAAGACAGTTTATTTTCCTTCCCACCATACCTGTAATTTAATTTTTCAAATTTAACAGGAAAAATTGTTAGATTTTAATGTGCTTTGAGCTTCTAATGTTTCATTAATGGTGAGATTTATTAATCTTAATTTGTATTTTAATGTAAGCTTGATGTTAGAAAATTACAGAAGTTACTTGCTTTGTGGCTACCTTTGTTTAACTATTTAGTACCTATTGACTTTCAAGATTGAAAAAAGCAGTAACTCCTAGTCACCTTAAGAAAAAGTAAAAACTCTTCAGAGGTCTTCATTAAAAAAAAAAATGAAAAATTGGCACAATAAGAACTGAATAAATTGTGACTGAAATAGATGCTATATAAATATTCAGGGCCAGGATGGGCGGAGCTCTGAGCAACCCTATCTTATGGAAGATTCCCTACTCACAATATGGGGGTAGGAAGTGGATGATCTTTAAGGTTCCTTCCAACTCAAACCAAACTATGAATCTGTAATTTTATGACATACAAAATTTGATCAAGGCTTAAATCTGATTGCTTGCATGGCCTCAGGAAATGCTTCATGAACTGCAAAGGCTGCAAGCTGAGGTCAGGATTGCGTCTCAAGCTTAGAAACTATATAATGAGCCCTGCTCATCTGAGACGCTTGTAAAATCTGCAGGACAAGGCATTGCTGCGGTGAGGTCTGCTGTTATTCCCCTTTGTGGAAGTGCTGGCATCATCCCAGTTTCTTCCATAATACTTGAAAGGCCACCATGCACACATGAAAGAGGAACTGTGGATTCTACAGTGGATTCTACCTTTAGAAACATATTCTTTGGGTATTCATAGAAACCACCAAAGATCTCTCCATCTGAGGCAGACTCAAATTAAATTAGAATACAGAAACAGGCTGAAGCACTTGAATGTGTCAGCTATGCCCTACATTTCTTCATGTTTTGTAGTGGTTTATGGGCAAGAAATTAGATTAAGGTTGTGTCAGCAAGGCAGAGAAAGAAATTTATATAGAAATACTGTATTTAGGTACTGTAATTCTCTGATAGCTTGGATCCCACAAGATGTTCATCAGAATTTCTTGCTGAAATTCAGCTTGCTGTTATTATAGTCTTACCATTTGAACAACTATGCCTTGTATGGTCCGGGAAAAACAGATCCAAGGAATTGAGCTGAGGGTTTTTTTGTTGTTGCAGTTTTGCTTTTAGTTTTAGCTTTTTGTTTTTGTTTGCTTGTTTAAACTCTTCATCAGTCTATGTAGAAACTGACCCATGACCTCTTCCACTGCAGGGGTGTAGCAATGAAGTAGAAGGTGAGAGGGGTTGATGTGAAGCTGGAAATAGTTTTCAGTATTTGACTGAAAGCTACTCAGAGTAGAAGAGGCAAAACTATGGCTGTAAATCTTCTGTTCACTTCAGTAGGTTCAAAGTGAAGTCCACAATGTTTCTAGAGATTGTGTACTAATAATATTTCTTTCCTTAAGAACATTTCAGGTTCAAACCATGAGACAAACCTCGTTGGATTAGACCCATACAGCCCCTATTTTATCAGTGTCTCTGCATTTACCAAGCTTGGGAATGGCAATCAGTTCAGTAATGCTGTCCAATTTACAACAATGGAATCAGGTTAGATGTGACTTTTTCTAAGTTCTGACAGTTTAAAATATATTAATATTATTTTCCTTGTATGCCTGAACAAAAGTATTCCTCTTCTGTCCAAAGAAAACATAACCTAACACTTAGTCATTGTCTCTTGCCTGTGTAGCACTGATTCATATTCCTATTGTAGACTGGGTTTGAAGTCTGATTTCGGAAGTGTAGAATTAAAAATGTCCTCGTCTGAAATGAGAGGCTTATATGGCTACTATAAATCTTTTAATAGCAACACAGATAAAGGAGGAAAATTAGATAGGTATCAGTCTTTGCAGATCAAAGCAGTAATTCAGATCCCTGTGAAAATAACTGGAACAGTAGCAGTATCAAAAGCAGCTGGACAAAAGATTGGCAAATGAACTGGAAATTATATTAGACAAATATAAATTTTTAACTAGTGTTTTTTATAATGTATTTTAGGAAGGAAGCTAGCCACTAAGAGTAAAATACTTTACATTCACTACAGAGAGCCTGTGGGTTTGTGAAACTGGTTGTTGTGCAAAACTGTAGCTCCTTTGCAACTCAAAGCAGGCTCTGTAAGAGCTGTCAGTGCAGGGGACAAGCATGGGTTAGGGAGCTCCCAGGTTCCTTTACACTGTTAGCAAAGGGAGCAGATCCCAAAATAAAAAGATCCCATATGATGACTACATGTCTGCTAAGATCACATTTCCAGTGAAAGATTCTTTCCAGAAACTGTAAAGCAGAGGTTCTGGGGAAAAGTTACGCCATCAGAAATCTGCACCATCATTGAGCTGGTCCATTTTGGCTGTTGGACCCCTGCAGCTGAAGGTGGTCCACCTCGAGAGCCATGGTCACCCATCAGTTGTTTCATTTCATCACTGACATTCCATACTTCTGGTACTTTCTTCAGTTCTCTTTAACCAATAGTTAATAAATAATTGCTCTATTTGCAACATGACTATAATATTTTCTACCTTTATTAATTTTTTATGAGCATTTAAAAAATTTCTTCTGCTGGAATAAAGATTTCTTCAGCAAATAAATGGGGAACAGTAAGTTAAAAGAATTGATATGAGAGCTATGAAACCTGCCCAGTGATTTTTGTACAGACAAGTGTGATATAGTGCCTGAAAGAAATAAGGCTGACAGATAAATAAGGAAATAGATAAATAAGGAACTTCTGCTGTTGATGTTGTTGTTATATGTATGGAGTAGGTTTATGGAGTATGTATGTTGTATATGTTATAGTACACTGTATTTTTTAATAAAATGGGGAAAATATGAGCAAAAGGTTTTGTTGGGAAAACAAAACTGAAGCACACAATTAGGAAGAAGCCAGACAGATGGCCTCTTCTGTCTCAAGTACTAACATCAGTCATATTCAGAGTAGCTGGAAATGAACAATCTAATTAGGACAAAGTCATAGTTTCATCCTTTCAATGTGTTTCTTTTATTAATTTGACAATGCAGTGTTTGACTCTTGCTCTGAACATTGGGTCTGCTTCTCTAGTGATATTGTTCTGTGACTACAATTTTAATTGTGTGTGCATGTTAATCTTTGATACCTGTGTATCCTTTAAGTGCCAGATGCTGTACAGAACATTGGTTGTATTGCAATGAGTTGGCAATCGATCCTAGTGCAGTGGGACCCTCCTGCTTCAGCCAACGGCATAATCACACATTACATCATAGCAGTTGAAGGAAATTCTACAAACCTTTCATCTCATGATACACTGCATACTTTTAGAAACCTGCTTTCCAATGTTACTTATCAAATTAAAATAAAAGCTGCAACATCTGCTGGTGATGGTGAAGAACAGATATGCAATGCCACTACTCTTCCAGAAAAAGGTAAATAATTATTTAAGTTAATTTTTTGTTTAATTTCAATGATGAATATGAAACAAGCAGGCATGAAGAGACTGCTTCAATAAAGGCAGTTAAATCATTCTATTGTTTAATTTTCTTGCTAGTAGTGAATGAAGAGAAACAGGGCTTCCTCTTTCTCCTGTTTTAGAACACACCTAGTGATGAGAATAAATTGCCATTTTTAAAAGCACACTGAGAACATCTTTTTCCATGTGAGTTATTTTATTCATTTATGATCACCTTTTTTTTTTTTTTGTCCTATAATATCTGCCTTGTTCCTAGTATATTTAGCATATTTGAGATTGAATGTCTGAAAAAATTTTTGGAAGTGAAATTTTTTGTTGTTTTGCTTTTACTAACTGACAGTGGTATGAATTCATTGACAATAAAGCTGTTCTGAATTCAGGAAATTGAGAATTTAGCCTCTACAAGCAAACTTTGTAATAACTTTCCATGGATAGGATTTTTTAAAACAAGAAAGAAAATTGCGAGCTAAATCCAAAGGAAAACGTAGACAGGTTTTCTGGTATTGAAGTGAAAAATTGTTACCCAAAGTCTCCTTCGTTTTTCTCTCCACATACACACTTCAACCTTCACCTAATCTTGTCAGTGTTTTCAGTTGGCATGTGAAATATGGAGATGATATTCTGTGCAAAATAGAGTCAGTTCTGTGTGACTAGCTATGTACCTAGCTTCTAAACTGAAAGTGGACAGGAGCTCAAATCTGGATCCAGGAAGCAAAGGCCTGTTTCAGTCCTCCAGTCAGGGATGATTTTTACTCTTGGGACTATTTCTTGGGATTTTTTTCTTCTTTGGTAATAGTTAAATATAAAAATTTAAAAATTATGTTAAGCAAGAAACATCCAGATAAGATTTCACTTTTATACCAAATTACAGGATAAATTACTGCATTTAGCTCTTTCTTTTTTTTTTTTTTTTTTTTGGATGAAGTGACATCTGTTTATACAATGGAGTTGAGGAGGCCTCTATTTCAGAAAAGCTGGATAATTAGAAAACACAAGGATGGAGTGGAGGAGCACAACTGTGCCCCATGAGGCTTAGAAACCAAACCTAGCTCTTGTAATACTTTATTCCTAAGTTTTTGGATAACTTAAAAGATGAGTTGCAGCACTCATTCTCATATATACTTCAACTGAAAGAGTGAATTTTCTCAGATCTGTCAAATAATAAACACAAGAATCTGTGTCAGCAATAAGGTTTTGGTTCAGGATGGCAAATGGAGGGGAGCAGCTCGGCTATGCAGGCTTGGGTCAGACATTGAACTTGGAGATCAGATTTACCCTTACTCTCAGATTTCTTGTTGCTAGCTTCCTGAGTGGCATGCACCTCCACTGGATCCCTCTGGTCCACAGAGCCTTGGTCTCCCATTATGAGCTTTGATTTCCACACTTCTTAAAATTAGACTTGTGGATGTGCATGTCTGAATGACTCTGGACCATGTCTGTGTTGCCAGATGAGCTACTGCTGCTTTGGTTCCAGATCAAATGGATGAGCTCCAAATAAGGACAAGCCCCTTGCTGGCATATTTTGGCCAACATTGTGAAAATTGCCAGGGTTGTACTTTGATGACTGTCCCTCCTCCTGATACAGTCTATCCCACTAAAGCCTGGCCACATCTGTTATTTGAACTATGACGTGGCACATTCATACACATTTCTGATAAAAATGTTCAGTCTAAATTGGCTTTCTCATCAACAGTTCCCTTACAAATGCTGCCAGTTTGTGATCCCTGCTGGTCCCCCTCTGTCCAGAACCTTGGCAATTTAAGACATATGCCTGGTTCATCTGTCATCTTGTTTGCTCAGAAACTTCTGTTCTTCAGCAGGGCTCAAAATCCAATTTTGAAAAGGCAAAGGAATTGTTTAAGTATTAGGGAAGAGCATACTCTTACACAACATTTTACAGTATTGGCTGGAAATAATGTAGTTAGCTGAGCTGCTGTGCTTGATGCAGTTGAGTATGCTCCTGCATTTCTGAGCATTTCTCAAATGCAACACTCAAAGCTTTCTTTTACACCATGGCTGCTGAACAGCCAATCCTCCGAGCCAGAGCAAGACTGAACCTGGGGTGGAGTTCAGACTTGGAGATAGTTGCGTAGGAGGGATGTTACCCTCTGGTAACAGAGGAGAACAGGAGACTTCCCAGGTGCTTCACACCTTGAAGGATGGGGGAAAGGCTTCTAGCAGTGTTAAAGAAGCCTGACACCTGAGAAAGTTAACTGTTGGGATTTCTGGGAAATTTGGGATTAGTTTTTAATTAGCCCTTGAGGAAAAACTGAGAAAGCTGTGGATTAAGCCTGGGCTTTAGCGAGTGACTGGTAGTGTTTTATAGTGTTGTAAAGAGTTGTGCTAGCAGGGGAACAAACCCAAACTAGACTTTTTTTTTTTTTAACAGTATTTGTTTTATGTGTCTTATCACTGGTTGTTTTCCTAAGTGAAGGATTTATACTCCAACACATGTACTTTTTGCCACAAACTCTGCACTAACCGTTTCTTGCTTTGTTGTTGCTTAGTCATATTTTCAACAAACTAGTTGTTATTATTAGGACATTTCCTTAGCTATGTGTTTGTATGAATTGTTTTGTAGTGACTGGATACTAGGAATTGGAGATTCATGGATGGGAATGGAAACAGTTTTATAGCTGTTGTCAGCTTCTTATTTATGGTGGTCTAAGATTAGTCACAGAATATGTAGCCAGCACTGAGTCACTTGCAATGCATTTATTTCTGACATAAAGTGAAATCGAATTTGGCTCAGTGTCTCACTGCATAGCATTTGACCTTTAAATTCTTGGCAAGATTATTTACCTTTTTGAGGTAAATTTGTTCATATCTGGGTACAATTAAACATGAATCATGAAGCTGAAATTTATGAGGAGATTAGTACTGTTTTGTGTCTAATCTAGCTCCATTGTCATGGTAAACTACCTCTGCCAGGCTGCAGTATGTTATAAAAGCCGTCGGCTTTGTAGTGGTAGTATTAGTTTGTGATTAAATACATTATAAGGAATATAAAAGAGAATATTATATACATACACATGTGTAAATGAGTTAGGATTTTATGACTGAATAGATATCCTTGGATTATCTTCAAGATAATGCACATACTAAAATGAAATTTTATTAAGCATGAGTGAATTTTTAGAAGTAAGAGACAGCCATGAAGTAGTAGGAAACTTCTCCAAAAGGCACACCAAAGCTGTGAATATTCAGTTAACTCACAAATCTGAGGCAAGTGTAACAGTCGTTCAGTTTACAATAAAAATAGAGCAATTAAAAAGCCAGTTGGGGATATCCAAAGCATGAATAATACAAAGAAAACTGCTTTTGCTTTACTTTTTTTCTTTCAGATGTTTCTTTATAGACTGTTCATTATTTTATGAGAATATTAATGATATTGATTGCAGTATTAAGATACACAGAGTAATTCCCCTACTTCTCCCCCTTACTGCTAGTCTCATACCTGAACACAGGCTTAGATGACATTGAGGTCCCCACTGTACTCTGGTGACAGTCCCTACCATTTGTTTTCTGCTAAACAGACATTCATTCATATCTTACATTTAAAAGAAACATGGCTAGAAATTTGCCCAAGAAGCATTTTTTCATTTAATCTGGGCTTCATTTTCCAGGCCATTAATAACTTGTAGCTATACACAGATGTATGCCTTGTGAATAAAGAAGAGTAGTGCCTAAAGGAATTGGTGATGGGGAAGTTTCTCAGGTCTTTTGGTGTGGAGGTGGAAAATTGACATCATCTTTTGTTACATGTGCACAAAATGTCTTTACTCTCTGCACAAGGAACACTCTAAAGGTTCTGGATTTGTATCTGGAGTATGGAGGTTCCCACTGGAAAATACGGGCCTTTTTTAATCAAACCTTTGAGAAGCACAAAACATAGCAAGAGTTTAAAGCCATCTTCACATCCAAGGAAATGCTTCACCATAAATCCTTTTCCCAGGATCTGCCAGTTCATGACAGCTCTGAGCTGGAGTTTCATGATTTTCCTCATTAAGTAGTGCAGGAAATGACAGATGACCGTGATGCACTGTAAGAATATCTAAACCCATGCCCTCAAGTGGTTCTTAGGGCTGCAAGTGAGATGTGAGGTGCAGATGTGTTGCCCTGGTTATTCTGAGGAATCAGCCTGCTGCAGAGTCACTCTATTGGAAATGGCAGAGCTTCAGTGTCCCCTGTCACTAATGCAGAACAGGGTTGTGTGTTTCACATGTTCAATCCTTGCTCCAAGCTCACATTTTGAAATTGTATTAAAGTCAAATCATCCAAAAATTGTAGAGTGAATTAGGAATAAGAATCTTTGAACCACTTCTTTCCAAGATAACTAATTTTTTTCCCAGACGTAATTTTCTTTATTAATATGGATTTTCTTTATGTAATATGGATTTCTTTACATCTTCTGATTAGCTGTTTGGTCCAAATTTAAGTCATTGGCTTTAAGGTTGATGGCAAATATTCACTAGAAGAAAGCAGGATCACTTGGTTGCTGCCAATGAAATTGTACTGGTGTTATTTTTATAAGAAGGTTGATAAAAATCGGTGTTAAAAAGGAATTTTTGTCTTTTTTGTAAGGACTAGGTCAACTCTGCATTAATAGATAAAAAATGCTGGTGACATATATGTACAAAGCTGACATGGATAGCATCTACAGGTCAAATACAATGTTCACTGAAAAGCAGTCAGTTTCAGTTTAATGGAAAATCTGTACTCTAAGACTTGAGTACAGGCAGCTTTTCACTACTTCTCTTTTTAGCTTAAAGAAGTGCACTTCTCTCTAGATTTGCATGATTTGATTTTTCAGTACTCAGATCCCACAGTTGGAGACTGAGTTTTCTAGTGGGCTAAGGACTGAGAAGCATGGTCCAGAGGGGCTCTTTTAAAACATACTCTCAACTGTGCAATTTCCTTTAAAGCACGTCTGATAATGTCAGTCCCAAGTCATGGGAAAAATAGTCTACAGTTTTTTATTACATCTTTATATTAGCAAAATAATTTGGTTCCTATTCATGATGTGCTTATTCATACTGAGCAGGACTTTATAACATGAGTCCTCCAGAAGTTAGCATTCTACACTTCATTAATATTTAGTATGGTCAGGGTTATAAGCTTAACCTTCAATGGAATTCATTTGCGTCACTAAGCTTTCAAAATTTAATAGAGATAATCAATACTGAATATTTATTTTCTTTTCAGTTATTTCTATTTTCTGAAGACTTTTTTTGGTGTGTGCCCACTGCTGTCGGTTCTACTTTGTTCTTCACTTTCTGCTATTGATGCTCTTAATACCGCCCAACAGACTTCTAGGCTGCCGCAGTTCTTTTAATCCAAACTCCAGCTACAAGCAGCTGTTCTGTAGGCAGACTTTTTTTTATTAACTTTGTTAGGAACTATGCCATATCATATTACCGTCTTCTGTTCGCGGCCTGTGCAGCTGTAGTTGTTGCTTTCCACAAAAGTCTCCACAGAAAGCCATAACCTCTCTTTTCTCAGAAGATTTGTGTGTGTGTCCTTTGCTGCCCTTAGGTTATTTTTGCGTTGCGAATAAGGTTTTTTTTCTACCAAGCGTTTTTGTTAGTTTAAACCAGTTCTACCAGCTAATTTCAACTTGATATGAGTCTTTGCAACGTGCTAGCGCTTTTTCTACCAAGAATTTCCTTTCATTTATGTTATTAAATAAAAACTTAGTCTCAGAGCAGTCCACCAGCTTTGGAAGGGCTGTTTAGCATTGTAGCCAGACAGGCATAGGGCCAAAATCTGCCAAACTAACTTCTATTTAGGTGTTTAGCTTTCTGTTAACTTCAGTGAGAGCTCAGACATGTAAATAGGTTTTAGGAGCTTAAAATCCCATGTGGATCTGATTTCAGTTACTTTTCATTGAAATTTAGGCATCATATGAACAATGGTAGATGAACCTGAAAAGACCTCATTTCTCTTCCACTCCAAAAACTGAGTTCACTAACATTTCATGGTTAGCCTCTCTGCCAGCTCCCTGGCTGGCTTTTAGAAGCTGAATCAAAACTATTAAACGAAAAATTAGGTGAAATACATTGCACCAAATGTTTCAGACTTAGAAAAATTCCCTACTCACAGAGATGAATTATAGCAAACATAATACAGTAGGGAAAGACTGTGAGATACGTGATGAGACTTAAGGGATCCTATGTATGATCCTAAGGAAATTTAAATTTGGGATTAGTATGAGAATTCCCACTATCTAATCAGAGCACGGTCCTAAGCAATTAGTGTCTTACAATACCTCAGTCACAACCTTCTTAGTACCTTTTCTTTCAGTGCACCTTTCTGGAAATTTGGTTTAATAATACAATTCCCATTAGGTACATATCAAATTGTCACTGTATGAGAAAATTGATAATAAGTCTTTCTACAGTTCCAAGGTGACCTGAAATAATAATTAAAAAATATGCAGTTTCTGACTTCCATAAATTTTAGTGTGAACAGTGATCACTTCATCATAGTTAAGTCATGTTTAGAAAATTTAGACAAGCTGCATGATTGCTCTAGGAAGCATGGAATGGTATGTTCAAATCAGTACCATCTGTGGACAGAAAAAGTTGGGGGAATTTTAGTCATTCTTGAGGAATGGAAATCTGATTCTCCATGCTAGAGTAATTGTAATCTGTAACCCAATAGCATAGCTGTCTTGAAACTGTCTCTGAACACAACCACCAAGTTCAAGAGATACTGTGCCACTGGGTGTCACTGCTCTTCACTGTGGCCTTAGGACCAAACCTCTTTGATCTGCTCCAGTTTCGGTCACGTATTTTCATTTGTTCTAATGAGTGATTACATTTATTTTTGATTTGTCTGTGTAAGGAAGGAGACAAAATTAGCTTGATTTTAAATTGACTAACGTTTAAGGCTCTGACTACATTTTAAAGGTCTGTAGGCAATGACAAAGAAAATTTTACTGTTAATTCTGCTGACTGACCCTTGATTTTTAGGTTCAAAATATTTTTTTATGTGAGTCTTCATAAACTGGAAAAGTGACAACAAAAAATAGTTATCAAAATTTTTGTGTGAAAGAAGAAATGCTTGTCTGATTGTCTGCTATCAGGATACCTGCAAGTCTATCTTTAAAAACGTTGGTTTTCATGTAGTGTTACTGGGATAATCACAGATGTTACTTTCAGCCTTGTGAAGATAATGTATATGGGCACCCCCAGTAGTCAGTGGGAAAAAGGACAGATAGAAAGAGAATCATTTCTCCACCCTCCATTTTTCCCCCACTTTCACTGAGTTTGTCTCTCCAAATGTAATGAAAGCTTATGGAGGCTGCATTTATTAGAATTTTGTTAGTCTGTGGGAGAGCCCAAAAATCAGAGCCACCATCATTTTGCCTGATATAATTGCTAGTTCTATGAAAGCCAAGTGTCTTTTCCTTTTTGCTGCGAAATTGCTAACTCTCAAATATTTTTTATTTCAACATCCATATTGAAAATAAGGGAACAATATACTCCCCTTAGGAAGGAAAGGCCACTATGGTGTCTACAGCATGGGCACTGCAATGGGACCAGCCTCTTTAACCTGACTTGTTTTAGGTGCAGAGACTGCAGTTGTGCCAGCCAGGGCTTAACCTGCTGCACATTTGAGCAATTGAAGGTATATATTTCCACCTTCTCACTAACACCCAGCAAATAACTAGTTACTATCTGCTTTATGGCAAACCCTAATTTCTGTGTTGGAATATAACCCAATAATTAATTCTCTCTTCTAGCCCACATTTTTTCTTTATCATATTTGAGTGTGTAAGGATTCATATTTTTGCAGTATCTTAACAGATATTAACAGCTTACATTACAACACAATAAAATATTAATGGAGGAAAAATACAGGAATTTTCTGCTAACCATGTGGCATTTCTCTGCCTTTATTTACCATAAACTAGTAGTCAAAATAATACATTTCTTGTCATTTACACAAATAGTTAATACAGTTTATAAAGTTTTTATGAAAATATTGCAGTGTTTTATTTTTTTGAAAGTTGATTAAATAAGTATTACATCTCTGAATCTGAGCAAGCAAGAATGGTACTGCATGTTTTGAGGTTTTTTACTACTTTCTGTAATGCTAACAACAGAGAAAAACAACTTCAATTTTGATAGCACCATGTATAATGATGAGAGTTGTCTTTAGCAAAGATTCTTTTTATATAGTTTGCTGTTGTTCTGTGTCTGGTTAGGGTGTAGCAGGATGGGAGCCCAAGGGGCTGTTTCATACTGTGGTGTTGTGTACTTGTGCAAAAGAGCTCAGTGGAAGAACAGGGGAAGGCCTGTGGTTCTCTGCCTACTCCCTCTCCTGCAGGCTCCACCTGCTTTGGGTTCATTTGAAGGAATTTTAATTTCTCAACCTTTTCATCAACAGAGCTTTGTCTGATTCAGAATCTACATTTCTTTTTAAACATCCATATTTAAAGGAGAAGTTTCAGCTTATTATAATGTGATGATTTTAATAAACAAATTGTTGCAGACAAAAGCAAAGATCAGATATTCCCATAGGCTGAAAGAAAAGAAAAAGGAGTGTTTTCTCTTTCTTCTCCAGTAACGTTGGTCTGGGATCCTTTTCTTCTTTATGTAAGCCTTGGGACTTCTTCAGTTTCAGTCTGAGGATGTATCGTGTGTTTTTTTTACCAGTGATACCTCTTCTCCCAAAGACTCTAAAGCACACTTTAAAGCTATGTGCACACAATGATTCCTGAGCTGATTTTTCTGCACAGTTTTTGCCATAGAGAGTATTAGTATTATCTTACAGAGTCTTAGAGATAATATTAACTTTCTCTATGACTATGTGATAAAGCACAAAACCATATGTTGCAACTAGTCTGTGAAATCTGGGAGTACACTGCTGACTCAATATAGACGGTAAATGTGTGTACATGTATATGTATGTACACATATGCACTGCTTCTCTCTCATGGACATGAATATAACCTGCATATAAATTAATGGAAGCAAAGTTTGTGGGAAGTTTGTTTTTTATCTTTTATTCAGCTCTTTCTCTTCGTGTTCTAGTAAAGCACAATGCTAGACAAACATATTGCATGTCTTGGTACTTTTCGTTCAGATGGTGGAACAAGAGACTTACAAAACTTTCCTCAACATGTTGTTTGAGAATTTAATATACTAGCAAGAGAGGGGGACACATGAGCCTTTCTAAATGAGAGGTGAAGAATGCCAGTTAAAAGCCACAGTAAAAGATGCTATGGGTCGGCCAAAAATAACTTGTGTAACATTCCCTCCATTAGTTGAGACATAGCCCCAAAAGTAGCAATAGAAATGTCATATCTCTCAAAGCTGGTCCTACATGCTATGCCTGAAAGATTTTTTCTTTATTTCAAAACTATAGTAAATGTATGCCACCTAAATATGTACAGTGTGATGTATGTCATTGGAAATATTGTTTATTAAATATATGAAGTTGAATCTTGGTATTTAGATATGCTTATTAAAATATTTTTTTCAACAGTGGATAGAATTAGTACAGTTGAAATCACTTCTCATTCAAATTAAGGTATCTTACAAGTGTTTTAATTTGTAGTTCCTAGTGCTCCCAGGGATATTGTTTTTTCCAACGTGCAGTCAACAAGTGTGACCTTGCATTGGAGATCACCAAAATCTATCCTTGGCTACTTTCAAAACTACAAGATTACCACACAGCTACAATCCATCCACTGCAGTGACTGGGAAGCTATGGAATGTATTGAACATGAGATGCATCAGTATTTATATGAAAATGTCATGTATGACTGGATAGAAAACACGGTGTATGGACTGAAAAAATACAGATGGTACAGATTTGCTGTTTCTGCCAGTACGAATGTAGGTTATGGCAGTTCTTCACCCTGGATTTCAACTCAAACCCTTCCTGGCTGTAAGTAAGGATGTCTGTCATGTCTCATAATGCTATAACAATGTGATGTTCATCTAAATAAGAAGGAACTCTGGGTAGAAGTTTTTCTTCATAGACCTATGACACTGGTGAAGTCAATAAGGATTTACAGCAACTTTATAACAACTCCTGATCTATTATATATATCTATATATCTATATATCTGTCATGTGGTAGGTATACATACCTAACTACCTAACACTGATTGATATTTCAATGGATTTTGTATACACTCTTTTATATTTACTGCTTACCCAACAACAATTTCAATCCTCAGCTGTACTACAGGTGTACACTTGGTAAGTCTGAATTTTTGCTAGTGTGACTTGATATGCCATTTTTCAATACAATTTCGCCTGTGTGCCAATGTGTGGGGTGTGCCAATGAGAAAAAGTATTTGTTTAATTATTTGACTAAAACTCTGTCCATTAACATTGTAAAGTTTTTCTGAAATTCTGTTGTGTGTTTTTGGCAATGGAATTTAAGCAATAGTTTGAGAGGAATTAAGATTTCTTTCCAAGACCATATCCACCAGCAGAGTTTAGTAATCAGAGCCATGTAACATGTACAGGATTGCCATGACACATATTAGAACTCTCATTCCTCAGCTGAGGATTTAGTTTCCAAGAGAAGAGGTAGTTGTCATAAATAAGTCACCACTAAATATTTGAGAGAAAGGGACATGTAACATAAATTATTTAGGCAGTTGTCATGGGGATATATGACTTTCCCTACCAGTTTGCAGCCATCCTAGTAGAGAGAATATCTGGTCTATAGCCTCTGTAGAATGACTGAGAATCACCATGAGTTGCCCGGCTTAATCACAGCTTTTTCAGTCATTTCCCCTTACAAAGTAATAATAATGGAGCTACCAAGTACTTAAACAGCTGTGTACCAAGGACTGCTCAATGGCCCAGATATTTACCTTGTCCCAATCATATTTTTATAATCATGTGATGTGAGCACAGGAAGACTTGGATACTGTGATAGTTAACATCATAAAAGCCTGATTTTTTATAAAGCTCAGTAGTTCTTTAGATTGAGAAGTGCTGGAATCAGCTGCAGGGTCATCAGGGTCATTCTCACGTGCATTTTCTTTCTTTGTCCAGTGACTCTTATGGGGAATCTCTGCTTGTAAATCAATGCAACATTTTAAATTAAGGAGAAGGAAAGAAAAAACAATAAACCCAGATGGAGCAGAAAATAGATAACAGAAGTTCTGCAACTCTTGAGCCAGCAGCTCTGGGGAGATTTCTTACCATTAAATTGATAGAATTCAGCTGCTGATGTATGCAAATACTTTCCACAAAATTGTTGCTGAATTTAAAATAGTTAGGGATTTAAACTGTATGGAGAAGCAGTAAATGGAAACACATAATTGCATAACGTTAGAATGATTTTTATGATTTCCTCTTTGGACAGTGATGATTTGGTTTAAGAGAGAGCTAGTTTCCTATCCAATCCCACTGAGAAGGTGGTAGTTAAAAGTATAAACATCTCAATAGGCTGCAGCCCTTTCAACCCACTCAGTGTCATTCTCAGCAGTAGGTCCTCTGTGTGTTCTAGTAGATAGTGTAAAAGTGGTGGGGTCGAAGATAAAAAAGTTCCACCAGTTCTTCCAGCCCAAGTACCTGGGGCTGCTGACCTGTGTCTGTGGTGATGGAAGTAGGCAGCAATGAATTTCCTGTGAGATAAACTGGTGACACACCAGGAGATAAGCTGCCTCTAAAACACACCACTGTAGAGTTGAGGAAGCACGGGCATTATTCCAAATGTCATGTCTTTTTCCTGGGGTAATGGCAATCAGCTGAGGAGGAAAAAAAAGAGGAAGGTGACATGACACATCTGGGTAGCCAGCTGGCAGCTCCATCGTGCTTCAGCAGCGCTGGGAGCCTCCATGAGCAGTGGCTGATCTTTAGCAAGGGCAGGTTTCTAGGCACCTCATACTTTTCAAAGCCTAGTTTTTAGAAATACTGTTAAAAAAACCCCTCAGTTCTGCTCTTTCCTTTGCAAAGGCTACAGCTTGTATGAGGAAAGAGAAACTCAGAATGGACCAACCAGGTTCAGCACTCTGGGCAGCCTTGCAAAGTGTATGCAGAAAACAGGTGTTGATCTCCCTCTCCTTTCCCTCATGGATAGGGCCAAGCACCCTCTGGATTAGCCTGCTGATACACAGCCAATATACATGGCCTGTTAGGGCTTAAGAGTACTTAGCTGCTATGTAAAATACCCTGAGTACTTAGCCCATAAAATCAATGGGAGTTGTATTTGCACATTTGAGGGCAGAAGTTAGGCACTGTTTCACTTGATTTTCAAGAAGTGTCTGTGTAAGACATTGCTTCTACCAAGGGTAAAGTTACCTTTGTTTTGAAATAATAGTTAAAGGATTTTTTCTTCATAATTCATTTGGTTCTCAGAAATTTGTATTTCTCTCAAGCCTAAAGAAAATATTACAGTATTATGTTCAGGAGGTTATTTATTATCAGGAGGAGGATTTAAGGTGAAAACTGTTAGAGTAATTTCCCAGAATATAAAGAGAAGAAACTTCATGAGCAACAAAAATTACATAAAAGAAATCCTAAATATTTTTTACAAGTTCTGAGGATTTGACTGTTGTGCTAAAGCAGAAATACCTAATTATTCTGACTATCCTGACTATTCTGACTATAAGGTGAGGATCTTATCTGTTTATTTCAGTTGTTCATTATGAAGACAAACGTAAGGCTATTATTTTCAAGATTCTTTAACCCATTGGCAAATTTCAAACAAACAAAAAAAAAGGGTAGTGTTCTGTACTGAGAGTGGCTATAGTTAACTCTGAGAAAATATTGTGGATTTTTAGTACAGCCCAGTTCTCACAGATAAACTATTTAGCTTTCTGTCTTGCTCTCATCACACTACTTTATTCCTAACAGGAATTGTTTTACTCTCGCATAAAGTAGTGTGATGGCACCATTGTTGTTGTGGCACCACTTTGTTCCCTCACACCTGCACTTAACCCAAGTTTCAATATTACATTTATGAGGAGAATAAGATTGGCTGAACTTAGGTTTTCTAAGAGAAAAATAATTGTAGAGGGCCAGTGTTAGATGGAAAATGAATGACATTGAGATCACTGACCTCATTTTGGATCTCACACAGTTACACAATGCAGTGCTTTTTTGGTAAGCTGCCAAGTCCCCTAATGCCAGGATATCGAGGTACAAAGGAAAATCCCAGATATTTGAGTGTCCCATGAAGGCTGGGACATAGAAGTGTGGGGCAGAGGGTTATGCTTCCCTTTTCAGCACCTTCATTCCCAATCCCTGCTGATACCCAGTTGCTTGGTACTATTAAAGAAATATTTCTATATGATGAAAAGTAATGAGATTTCATGTCTTGCTATATGTTCTTTCTTCTGGAAAGCTTTGCCCAGGAGAACTTGGTTTTCTTTGTTTGTTACATTTCCTCAAAAATAAATATTTCAAAATAATTGTGGACTTATATAAGATATACTTGTTTAAAATTCTATAAAAATAACCTAGATGGTTAAAAATTTAATAACTGAAGCACACATTTAATTTTTGCTGGGAAAGGGAAAAAAAGAGCTAATCCTAACCAAACTGGCAAGCATGAATTTCTGTTAGAAAACTGGACTATTCAGTCTTATTTTTGAGGATTATGCTAAATGATGGGCTATCCAGACCTATCTTCAAACTAACACACTTAACTGCTGCCTTAGCATCAGGACACAGATGGATGGGAAAGATGACCCTGACCTCCATAAGACCCACATTCCTGTGCAAGGATAGAAGCATGATAATCAGGAAATGATGGTTATTAGTTACAGAAAATGCATTATTGTGAAAACCAGGAGAAAAGTGCTTATGAGAGGAAGTGATTGGATTATGGGGGAATGAGAGAATAAGACTAGGTCATTTCTCCAGAGTAAATTGCTGTGATTTATAAGAGAAAGGGGGTAGTGATATCATGGCTTCATATTGACCAGATTCATTTCACAAACAAACCTAAATCAGAATGCGGCAGTTATCCACTGAATCAAACACAGTTTTAAAAAAGATGTTTTTTGTAAGTCATAAGACATGTCAGATACCTTTAATTTTGTGGTTTTCTCCCCAATTGTACCTGTTATTTCAGAAACTATTCCTACATTTTGGTATGATTTGGTTAATGTCTGATATTTTACTTTTCATAATGAAAATAAACCAGGTATTAATTCTTAAATGTACTTTAGATAAGTAACTTAAATATAACATACTTAATCGGAATTTTCTTGCAAATATCTAGAAATACATCAAGTATAAACTGCATATGGAAATTAACCATATAAGTAACTGCAGACTGGATGATTTGTAGATTATGTTATGATTTAAAATTATTTCATACCATCTAATGCATAACTTCAGAGTCTATTAGTTCTATAAAGAAATTGGCAAATTGTCTTTGGAAACTTGGTTTGAAAACTAAGGCTCAAGAAGCCATATATATATATATATATATGTATATACTATTTTCCAGAAAATTTCATTTTGCAATAAAGCCAATAAATATCATTGGCACAGTTATTGGAATAATTGTTTACACTGAAAGACACTGCTTGGTAACAAGCCTGATGTGCATTATTTGAAAAATAAAATTTTTGTTTATTCTAATTTGCAGGGAACTTGCTTGCCCTTGTATTTTGTTTTTCTGTTGTAGCTCCCCACTTGACAGTGCCTTCTCTGAGCACTCTTCTCCTTTACCACCCCTCACGTGCACTCACAGTTCATTCAGTTATGCTTCATTCAGTTGTTCCATGCTATTCAATATTTTTGGGGACTGCTTCCAATGGTTGAATTTGATCCTGCCTATGAAGTCTTATATAGTCCTGCTAATCCCAGCACAGGAATCTAATTCCTGTATCCAACACCCTAAACTCATCATAGCACCTTTCCTAATCCCAAATATTTCTGTTTTATTCTGCAACAATGGTGCCAAATTTTCACCTCCATAGTGCAAAATTTTATTATTTTCCTCATTAATCTTCCACACAGAACTGCAGCAGCTACATACTTTTTTCCATGTTCTTTTCCTTTTCCTACCTTGTGTTCTTCCTGAAGACCTAAGTAGCCTTGTATACCCTCCAATTTTTTCCTCATTTAGCCCTCTTATCTAATGATTGGTAGTGGCAAACTACATATTCATGTGTTAATCATGTTTGAGAAAAGAGACTGCATCTTCTAATTAGCATAGGTATAATTGCTTCAGTAATTTTTTTATAATATACTGTTGACTCATATGTATATTTTTGTGGTAGACTGAAAAGAAGGCACCATGAAGTCAAGTTCTGGAAAGATGTACAAGCATGTTGTTGTTTTTTAACAGGCTGTTCAGTGACACTACAGCTGTCTTCTTTTTGTAGTAGATCTGAAAACAAGGCACCCTGGAGCCAAGTTCTATAATTATCTACAAATCTCTTGTCATTCTATTCCAAATTTTATTTTCTTGAAGTTTAAATGGCTCTTATGAAAAAATAATACCATTTACTGAGAATTGCTGAGATGTTATTATCATCTCATTAATTTCTCATTCATTAATAAGAAATAACTAGGTTAATTCACATATCACCTCAACAAATTATATGTTCAAACAAATGGAAATTTTAGGGAAATCTAATTTCTTAATGTGAACATTCTTGCCCTCTTTCAGTTCTTACCACTTCTTTTGTTTGGGTTTTCTGTAGTTTCTCAACACATTAAGAATAAATTGAAAGGAAATGTAGAAAATTATTTCTGCTTGTACCTTTTGATACAGCTGAAAATTTTTTCTAGCATGCAAAATATGATGTTTTTTCACAATGTTTTGTTCTTTAAATTATTCATTTGACATACACAAATCCATTATGCTTGTCTATTTGTATAGATATTTGCATATATTTTGCTTGTGTTGTGTGAAATACTTTAAAAGAACTTGTAACTAAATAAACCTATAATCTCAATATAAGATGAAGTCATAGTCCATACTCTAGAAAAATTGTAGTGATTACACTGGAAGATGTGTTTCTAAAGTTATTTGAGCCATGTTTAATCTTAACTGTGTGACAAAGTTTTATTTTCAAATCTCTACTGGCCATAGAAATTATACTGGGTTAATTTTTGTGCACTTCCTTGGCCATGATTCACATGCACATTTTTTCCTACAGCTCCAGATGGTCCTCCAGAAAATGTGACTGTTTTAGCTACATCTCCTCACAGTGTTAATGTCAGCTGGAGTGAACCTGCCATCATTACGGGACCGACGAGCTACCTCATAGATGTTACCTCAGTAAGGCAGCTCTGCTTTACTCTTATTGGGTATACTGGTGCTTGGAGATATCAATAGCACAGCAGATGTTCTTATAGAAATTGCAGGACAGACATAACTGGACAGAAAAACAGTAAATTATATAATATATAACAATACATAGCAAATATAATTGTGTCTATTTCCACATAAATTCCATGTAAGAATTAATTGTACATTTATAAATTTATTAATTGGAGATAAGTTAATTGCTTCATATTAAGAGACATGTGCTAATAAGAGGTCTTGGAGGAAAAAATGTGTATCTGTAAAGGTGTATGGGAAAACAGTAGTTGAGCTTTGTGGAAGTCGACCTCTTTTTAACCACAATGACTTTTTCATCTTCAAAGGAATGAAAGGTTCATCGCAGTGATTTTATAAACCAAAGTAGAGAGCCTAGCAAAAGGAAATGACTTGTACAAAGTTACATGGCACCAGAGGGCAGCTTTAAAGTCTTTAAAGTCAAACTAGATTTCCCTCTTTGCACTTGGTGCTCTGTCCATCAGATTAGTTGTATTTTGGTAGCACAGTAATAACACTTCTCTCTCCTTGATCTTTATAACCAAAAAAAGCTGACATAAGAGAAAAACTCCAGTGGCTTTTCTCTTTTCATCCTCTACTGCACTTACAAGACTCCTTAAAATCGCCATTAATAAACCCCATTTCCTGCCCTGCAGCAAGATAGGCATCTTTCTAAAGTCAAGCACATGAGAAGTAGGATATAGGTTCCATGTTCTGCCAGGAATTATACAGACAGGGCTATAAGTGAAAATAGGAAGCAGTTTATAAGACATTACCTAGGATAAGTTGCCGTTTTCAGTTTCAAAAATTTTGAATCAATCTGTTAGATAGTAGGAAAAAAAATTAAAATCTTCAAACTATTTAAGGCCTTTAAACAGAAAATTTTCTGAGAATAGAGTAAGACAATGTGTGCATATTTAATTTCTGAATCTGTCATAAGAATTACAGATCTACTAACATAATAATACTGAGATATATCTGCAATCAAAATATCTAAGGAGATCACTAAAAAAATACCAAATATTTTTTAGCTACTCAGAAATGTTACAAGGGAGATTAATGTGTAGTGTTGTAATTTTCTCTTATTCTAAGTTCATTGTACAGCATGTAGAGTGAAATCTGCTCAGCTCTGAACATGCTTACTGCAGCAGTAGTATGGCAGGATGAAGGATGTATTACAAGGGGAGGACTGTATGACTGTATGACAAGGGTGATTGCTTGGTCCAATGGGTAGGTCACGAAAAACTACTCATCAAGTTTTATTTCCCCTCTAATAAAGTTAGAGAAGACTTCTTCCTTGTGAAATTCCTGTAACTTTCGGCTAAACAGCATTTTAGTGCATCAGCGGGAAAAGTTTCATCGTTTTTATAAAACTTAAAAATTCAGTTTTCAAAGCTTGATTTTTTTTGGGTTTAATACTTTATCAACTTGTATTGAAACAATTTCTTCTTGTCTGATAATTCCAAAATTATAAATTATATAATCTCAATCTACACTCTGAAAATATTATCGATATGTTATCAATAGGAGTTAAAATAAAACTCCTGAAGGAAGATGATCTATGGAATGTTCCAGGTGAACTTGCCAGCATTTGAAAGAAACTTAAAAAACTTTAAATCTTCAGTTTGGAGGACCAGTTTTGTTTTTACAAAGTGAGGTTCTGGGGTGTTTTTTCCAAGTATATATCAGGTAACCAGTTAATGTTTATGGATTCCTTGTAATTAGATGTTGTCTGTCTAATGATCAGTAACTACAGGTGCCACTTCTGTAGAACTTTAGTACACAAACCTATTCCTTCTTAAAGACCAATAAAGCTGTCACAATCTTTTTCAGTGAAATTTTTAGTATATATTTTATTGTCCCAGTGGGAAATTTTTTATGAAGACTCCAAATTCCACAAACTTCCAGTATGTATAACTTTACTCACTTTTATTCTCAACTGACTATCTTTAAATATTTAAATATTTATAAAATAGCATCATAGAATAATTCAGATTTTTCCTCTGTTATATACTAAAAGTTAATCATTAGTATTCATAACTGAATGTCTTAGGATTCTGCTTAAATTACAAGGATGTGCCTTGCAGTTTTAAGGATCAGAAAAGCTAAAAGCTACCCCATTGTTTTTCCTCCAAGTCATGCTTTAGTTTGTCTTACTGTCTACTATAATTAGAAGTACTTCCGAATAAAATATTCCTGGAAATGGCTAAGGAAAATGGAACTTAGCCATTAAACTCCACGAAGAATAGAAATACATTCAATGATGTAGTGCTGTGATTGTACTTTGGGTGTTGAATAAATATTTATATGCCAGATTTTTGATAGTCAGAAAGAAGAAAATATTTCAGCTCTTGATGGCCATCCCAGGAAATGAATGCCTGTTTAATTCATCAGAAAGTTTAGTTCAGGTTAATTCTCAGTGGGGATACATGCCTATCTGTCAAATAAATGATATGCTTGAGCTATTCTAATGTTTTATCAGCTGCATTTAATACAGATTTTGTTCAGTGGGAAAACTACTGTACAGCTACCTAATTCTCTTTTCAAATTACACACTGAAGAAACGATAATAAAAACATGATTAACTGAAGCAGTGGGAATCTACATAAATAAAATTTTATAAATGATACTTGATGAAACACTGGAAAAGCACCCATTTTTTCCCTTTTCCTTCTTTTTGAATCTACCTTTAGAAGCAATTAATTTGATATAAAGTCCAACATGGAAGATTTTTCTGCAGGGATACAGATTACTTGAGATGTAAGGATAAGAGGTATCCACAATGTAATCCAGCCCCTAGCCTGCTCTAACACAGAAACAAGTGTACCTAAAGTATTTCTCAAAAAATATTTGTTATCTTTTTCATATAATATCCAGTGCTGAAAATTGCTCAGCAACCCACAATAGATTATTTTAGTTTATAACTAAATTAATAGTCATGGGTTTAGTTCCATTTTTAGGTACATCATTGCAGATCGTGTAATTTTTAATAGTAGTTGTTTTTTGTGTAAGTAAACTTTATTTTTGAATTTTTGTGAATACTGTAAACAGTGGGTTACCTTCAATTTATAAACACCCTTTTTCGTATTTTAAAGTTATTACTAGGTCTCCTATAATCTTCCTGTTTTTAGACTGAACCTAAAAGCTTTTCAGCTTTTTTAGTGGGAGAATTAATCCTTCCCAATGCATAAAAAAGAGCTTCTATTCTTCTATCCAAAGAAGAACTGAACTTTCTGCTGTTGTATCAACATTTATATTGCTGCTCAACTCTCTAATTGTATTCCAAACAATCTTCTGCTATATAACTGCTCATCTTCTGGATCTTTTGCCTATGCTTTTTTTTAAAATTTGTTTGATGCCTATTTCAGGTCACTATAATTGCCCTGGCCCAGTGTCTCCAAACAGGTTCAGGTTTGCTTGGTTTGAGACAGGACCAACCAAAGAGTCCATTCCCTTAACCACATACTTGATGTAGTGCCAGAAAGGAAACATGTGGGTTAGATGGGAGTGTATTCCCCAGCACAGCTTTGTACTCTTGGTATCCAGAGACTTCTTGTGAACCCTTCTATATAACTAGATAGGAAAGTGGAAAAATAAAAGTTAAATAAGATGTTCAAATAATAATTTCCTGCTTTTGCTGTTTCAAGCCTTGTAACAACTTTTTTTTTATTTTACTATTTTTTTACAGGTGGATAATGACAACTATAAAGCTCAGTTTTTGAAGACAAATGAGGAGGATAAATTCTTAGCAATTTTTGATTTGAAAGCATTTACGAGGTATTCTGTAGTGATCATTGCCTTCACAGGGGATGTTAATGCTGCACTCCTAGAAGGCAAGGCTAGTTCCCCAGTAATTGTCTCCACTTTTGAAGCAGGTTGGTAATTTTTTTCTACTTTATACAGATCAAAATTCACAGTGTTTCTTTAATTTGATAAATACATGAGGGATTTGACCACAAAGTGGGCTTTTAATACAGATTTCTCCTCAAGCAATATTTTTTCTTTAATATTTAAAAAGATGTCAGACAACAAAAAAAGGGATGGTTATAAAAACTAAGATTTACCTTTAGTTACGCTGGGGTCCTACCTCACTCCATGTAAAATTTGGGTATGTGGAGCACAGCCAACTAGATTACTTCTGTGGCCAATGAAGAGAGAGGTTCTATGTATACATTAGCATGTATATATGAGACACCTGTCTTGGGCAGAGATGACCCATGTGGAGGTATCTGTTAAGAGACTGCTGAAAACTCAATACAACATCCTTGGTTTTGGTGCAAAATTTAAACATAAAAAATTAAGTTAAGTGAATCTTGCCATTTATAAATGGTATCTGTGCAGACTTGAGGACATTATCTGTGTATTCCCAGCGGAAGGAAGTGGCTAGTGAAGGTCCATAGGAAATTCTGCTTGAGTCAGCTGTTCCACAGATTCTGAACAATCTGAAGCATGAGCTAGATATTAATGTGACAAAAGTATATGATGTTGCTAAGTTAGTCAGAGAAATAAAACTGAGAGATGAGATGTTACAGAAAAGTAGCTTGCATTTGCATTTGCTTAGAAAACCATAAATAGTACAAAAATATAAATACATACATGGGGAAGATATAGTCCTAACTTTACATACATAGATCATGGTTATGCTCTGTCTACTGTCTTTGCTGGTTTAAAATTGTTTTCCATTGTTCAAAGAAACAAGCAAAACACTAAAAATATTTTCTTAAGAAGTATTAAAGTTCTGCTTCATTCAAACTAATTATCACCTGTTTATAAAGCATAATTATCTCTAGTAAGGTCTGCTGTGAAACAACTTTTTTAGTTATATACTCAGGTTAATGTCAGATTTAAATGTACTACGCAGTGACTTTATTTATCATTTTTCTTTCCTTTGATGTATGAAAATCTAAGGTCCCTATTGATTTGATACCATATATACATATATATATGTATATATGTATCTCCAATGCTTTAAATAAGTTAAATTCTAAGGAATTCATGATCTTCTATCCCTGGAAGATGATATGCTCTTTTGCTGTGGAAAAAGATTAAAATATGTGGTAGCTGGATCTATTCTGAGACAGACAGCATCCTGTAGTACCTTTTCTGGTAGCCCTTATCCTTATGTAAATATGAGATACATTAGGAGGTGCAGTAACTTTATAGAGGAACAGTTATTTTTTTCCATCTCATCTTGTTTCATCTGGTTTGTACAGCTTAGTTTACAGCTTAGTTAGGACCAGTTGACACAGATTTACTCCAGAGAAGCCTCAGTAAGCATTCTTTGGCTGGTATAAAAACCCTGGGAAACAGGACGACTGCATTTAAATCCTTGACTGAGGGAATGTGTTTACCTTCCGTCATTTGATTTCACTATTTAGAGGTCACGCTACATACTTGTCTGCTCAGGTAGAGCAATAAATATTTAGCTGCCTGGAAAGAATGTTACAGCCTTTTGTTTCAGAAAGGGACATTGGAAAAATGATTTACATCTTCTCTGTCTTGAGAATAAGCTACTGGAATCAGTGTTTGACAAGAAAATGCCTCCAGGAAAAATGCATGTTGTGCTTGTGTCTGGGCATCAGTTAGTGGGAAAAATTTTCCTAAAGATTTAGTTGTGATAAGCAGAGACTTTTAGGACCACAGTAGCTTGTTTATATGTTGGGAAGAGCTTGCTGCCAACAGGGGAATACTCTGCTTTTCTCAGAAAGGAATACTCACTGACTCTTGCTTCTTGCTTGTCAACATCTGCAAGGATTTGTGTACCCCAGAGGTGTTTTGAGGTATAAGGATGCTTTCAGGCTTTTTGAGTAGATAATCAGAAAAAAAAAAAATCTGAGTAGAGACTGCTGAGTCTTGTCTAACCATTATTTTAAAAATTTATAGCATTCACTACCATCAATAAGAAAAGGATTTCAGTATATATTTGATTTTTTATTGTGTTTATGAATATTTGCATATGCAAGAACTACTTAAGAATTTTTCATAAAACCCAGAAAAAAAATCAATGAAATAATACTGATATACAAAATATATAATTTTAATTTTTCCGGTTTTACTCTAATAGTAATAGTAGTAAACTGATCAAATGAGTCATTGAAATATTTATTTCAGTGCCTGAAGACCCACCTAACAACATAACTTTCCAGAAGATACCAGATGAAGTAACAAAATTCCAAGTAACATTTGTGCCACCATCTGAACCAAATGGAAATATTCAGGTGTATCAAGCTATGGTTTACAATGAAGATGACCCTGCTGCCATCCAGATCCACAACCTTAGTGTCATTGAGAAAAAAGATCAGTCAGTCACTGCCATGATAGAAGGACTAAAAGGAGGACATACCTATAATGTCAGCGTAAGAACTCATACATTTTTGGGGGGTAGGGGGATATTTTTTTTCTTTGATATAAGTGTAAGATTAGTTTGAAACTTTGCTGAATATGAAGATTTTCATGCCAAGAATGTTAGCTGGGATGCAAAGAGAGGCAAGTCTGAGGAGCAAGGGGAGCAAGGGGAGCAATGAACAGGATAGAGTGAGTGGAAGCAGGATGCGTCACTAGTCTGGATGATCAGTTCATGTGCTCAGCAAAGCAATTTGTGACACATAGACAAGCATAAGACTAAATTTCTCTCTTAATTCCAGTACTGGAATTGCTCACTGGACATGAAAGGCCCAGTTCTGTAAGGGGAGCTTGCCAGAAGTATGTGCATGAAGTACTTTCAAATAGTCAGAGACTGGGACATGAGAGGAGGAAAGATCATTCTTTAAGTGAGCTTGCTTACTCCTTTTTTAAGAGCTACACTATAAGCAGTGAATTGTTACCATACTTAGGATTTCAAAGCTGAAAAGTAAATTCTAGCCTTGTGTGACTGACAAAAGGTGTTTCAGCATTCATTGTTACTACAGATATATCCCAAATTGGCCAATATGAAGCTATTAAAATACTCATTAAAACAAGTATTTGTTTTTTTAAGGTGTATGCAATTAATGGTGCTGGTGCAGGGCCAAAAATTCAATTGAAAATAACCATGGATATCAAAGGTATGTCCCATAAAGTATACTGTTACTGAAATCTCTATAAATTCTGAAGAAATTATGTTCCACCTGTGAGTACACAGCTGTTTGCCTTGAGCTATTAT
The DNA here is from genome assembly GCF_030490865.1 of Poecile atricapillus. Lineage (NCBI taxonomy): Eukaryota > Metazoa > Chordata > Aves > Passeriformes > Paridae > Poecile > Poecile atricapillus. The sequence goes on along the minus strand of NC_081289.1, from coordinate 37,052,956 downwards.
TTAGAGGCTGCATAATGTAGGAACAGGAATATATAATTGATCCTCTTGAACTGTAGTGTTCAATTTTGCTGATCATTTGCTATTTGTATCATAATCTTACTGTAAAGCACATGCAGACTCACTGAAATAATCATATCAAGTTCGATATTTTAGTTACCATCAGCAAACAGCTTAGAATATGACATAGAAATAGCAGTATCAGAGTTGTTGAAATAAAGTCATTGATTGATATTAATTGAAAAATTAAAAATCACTCATTTTACTGTTTTTTCTTTTAATTAAAAATTATATACATAGGCATTTATTACAATATAGTTTTTAGAGGCTTAAGACAGTAAGTAGAACATTAAGTCATCCCTGAAAATATGCTGGAGATTTTTTTTTGCATAACTCACCAGTGTGCCTGAACAATGTACCTACAGTGAAAATACTGTAAAACAGAACTCTCTGGTATTTCTTTGCTTAAAAACAGAACCTCCAAGGCCCAAAAAGAAACCAGCACCAGTTTATGATACCAATGGAGCATTACTCGTCACAGCTACAACAATTACAATCAGGATGCCAATATGTTATTATAGCGATGATCACGGCCCTATCAAGAAGATACAAGTTCTTGTTGCAGAAGCTGGAGGTAGAATTTAATTAGTTCCCTTGAAAACTGTTTTCACATTCAGGGTGTTTGTCTTTTTCATTTGTTTTCTTGGGTTTCGGTAATTTAATTTTAGAAGACAGACAACAAAGTCACTTCTGCTGTGGCAACAGCACTAAGGGCACCCGATACCTGTGGGCTGGGTACTGGATTCTGGGAATGCTTTCTGGTGAAGTGTCTTCCATGCTGTTTGAAGCCACCAATATTATTTAGTCTCTAATTCTATCACTATAGTTCTTTATTTTCTGTTTCCTTGGAAAAAACCCCAACATTTGACATTTGTGAGTATAAATAAGGATGAAGCTTTTGGGGTTTGGCAAGGTTATTTTTCCGTTGCTATTAGTGTTGCCTGTAAAATAATGCAGCCATGTGCAGTTGATATTTCCATTTCATTACGGGGGCAGAGATAATTCCCTTCTGTAGACTGTGGGTAAGAATGTTTATTCCCTTGCATGGGCTGATGAACATTTACTCACATGAACTGTGCTGTGAAACCTTTTAAGTAATTGCTTACCAATGTGAGTGGGAGTTTTATGATTGGACATTGTATGGTTCTTACTTTACCTAAGAAGGACAAACTCCAGGTATTTAAATACCTTAGATTTTACTTTGTTTCAAAGTATAGAAATAAAGTGTGCACATTAAGTGAACTCACCTTGTCTCACCTTTTTCTGAATTTTGCATTTTAGCACTAATCCTAATGCCATTTACTTCATAGCTATTGCTGTGAAAATTCTCTCAAACTGGAAGAAAAACAAATTCCATGCTAAGCAACATTGTGAAGATTTTTTCTCATGAGCTGTTGAGTACCATCCACATATGGAAATCTAGAAATTTAATTTATGAAACCTGACTGTATTCAGATTTAAGAGTTTTTACTGGCTTTGCTAGCTAGCCATGCTCAGTTTCAAAGCTGAGTGTCTTGGGCAAGTAATATACTCTACAGGCAGAACTGCTGTGTGAAATTGCCCCTCAAATTTTCTAGATGTGATTTAATTGGCTTACTCAGAGTTAGCAAAACATGGATAGTATGGATAGTAAGGAAATTTGGGTTTAAGTGCAAATACAGTTATAGACTTAATTGTGTAAATTGCACCAATGGCATGCTAAGCTCTTATAAAATAACTTCCTATGTAACTTCTTTAATTGCAGTCTGGTTAGAATGTAAATTTAATTTATTATTTCTTTTTTTTGACAATAGCTCAGCATGATGGGAATGTTACCAAGTGGTATGATGCCTACTTCAACAGACCAAGGCCATACTTTACAAATGAAGGCTTTCCAAACCCACCATGCATAGAAGGAAAAGAAGATCTGAGTGGGAAAGAAGAGATATATGTCATAGGTGCTGATACTACATGTCTGATACCAGGCAGTCAAGACAAAATATGTAATGGCCCACTGAAACCAAGAAAGCAGTACCTGTAAGTACATTTGCCTCCATGTTTGTCCAAGAGACAGACTTAAGTGCAATATAGATTTATGTAATCACTCAAATAGTTAATAATAATAATATATAAAAAATAATATATTGTATATATATATATATATATATAAAAGTAATAACATATAGTTAAATTAGAAGAGGAGGAGACTGAACTGATCATCATATGGATCTAATTTTAACTTTTTTGGCTGAGCATAGATATGGGAGACAAATTTTTAACAAAATTTTTCAAGCAAAAGATGATGCTTATTGAGTTATTAAATGAAATAAATCCAAATTCAAGATAAGTTATTCACATTGGGGTTTTTTATACATTTATGATTTTGATACTGAGTTCTTGATATCTGTCACAATGTCACTTTTGTAGGTTATTAATGATTTTAAATATATTATACTAAACTTAAATATATTATTTTAGTTTGTAAATGAAACCATATTTAAGAAAAGGCACATAAACTTTATTTCATTAATTTTCCTGGTTTTCTTTCACAGATTTAAGTTCAGAGCAACAAACATTAAAGGGCAGTTTACTGATTCTGACTATTCTGACCCTGTCAAAACATTGGGTAAGAAGACTGTAATTTACTAAAGTATTTCTCTATTTCTAAAGAGTCTACACAATTCCATGTCTCTTTTTAGTACTGTGGTTTCCATGAAGTCAATAATCCCTGTGTTTGCTGGATGTAGCTTAACTAGAATGGCTGAAGAAATTTATCCATTGCCTTGTATGTCCTTTTGAGGTTGTCAAGAGATTCTATGTGAGCCTGGACTGTTAAATGAAGAGGCAGTATTGATAAAGTTTGTTTGCAGAGATTCAAGTATACCAATAAAAATGTTGCCAAGATAGTTCACATTGTTTGGCAAACAATAGCCAGTAGCTATTCTGTTTGTGTTGTTTCCTTCTGTAGTGGATGTAGAACTAGTACTGGATACTCTTGGCTGCGTGACAAATAGGCTTGGTGGCCGTGCCCAAAGAATGGTGGTTGAATGGAGCTCCATCCAGCTGGCAGCTGGTCCCTAGTGGAGTTCCCCAGGGCTCAGTATTTGGCCAGTCCTCTTTAATGTTCCTGTTGATGACCTGGCTGAGGGGGTCAAGGATACCCTCAGTCAGTTTGCAGGTAACACCAGGTTCAGCAGGAGCGCTGATCTGCTGGAGGTCAGGAAGGCCCTGCAGAGGGATCTGGACAGGCTGGATCAATGGACCGAGGCCAACTGGATGAGGTTCAACAAGGCCGAGTGCTGGGTCCTGCACTTGGGTCACAACAACCCCATGCAGTGCTACAGGCTGGGGACACAGTGCCTGGAAACTGCCCAAGGGATAAAGGAGCTGGGGGTGCTGGTGACAGTGGCTGAACATGAGCCAGCAGTGCCCAGGTGGCCCAGAAGGCCAATGGCATCCTGGCCTGGGTCACAATGGTGTGGCCAGCAGGAGCAGGGCAGGGATTGTCCCCTTGTATTTGGCACTGGTGAGGGCACACCTTGATTCCTGTCTGGTTCTGGTCCCATGACTGGAAGACATTGAGGGGCTGAAGTGTGTCAGAGAAAGGCAATGGAGCTGATGAGGGGTCTGGAGCACAAGTCCTGTGAGGAGCAGCTGAGGGAGCTGGGGTCATTTAGCCTGGAGGAAAGGAAGCTCAGGAGGGATCTTATAACTCTCTACCTGAATAGAGGTTGTGGCAAGATAGGTGTCAGTCTCTTCTCCCAGGTAACAATCAATAGGACAAGAGGAAATGTAGTGACAGGAGAGGTTTAGATCAGCTATAAGGAAAAATTTCTTCACAGAAAAAGTGTTAAGCATTAGAACAGGCTGCCCAGGAAAGTGGTAGTCACTGTCCCTGGAGGTATTTAAAAGATGTGTAGATGTGGCGCTTAGGGATAGGATTTAGTGGTGGCCTTGGCAGTGCTGGGTTAGCAGCAGTACTTGATGATTTTAAAGGTCTTTTCTAACCTAAATGATTCTATGATTATATTCCAGTGAGCTTAATGGCAGGTCATCTAAGGGCAAGACCCTTTAGCCCTTTCATCCTTCAGATATAGACAAAGCTCCATATGAATTAATAAATTATTATTGTCTAATAGAATCCATCTGGTCACTGAAGTCACTAGCCAATAAGCCAGGAGTTATTTGGTCTGAAATCAAACATAATTCCTTCGTGGCCATGTTGATATACCCCAAAATTTGGAATGATATCTCCTATAACAGATTGTAATAAAATCTGTAAGTTGTTTTAATATATTTATAAGTCAAAAACTTACTTAGCTAAGCTTTAGACCTGACTTTCTGAAAATGTATATCAAGACAACTGGATGAGTACCCAGAAGAATTTTAGTAGGCACATATTTTTCATTTGGCATTCATCTCCTGTGATATGAGATCCCTTATTCATCTAATCCATTTTAGGAATTTGTTACATGATCTGATACTGAAGACCCTGAAATGCTAATTCACTACCTGAATATTCTGAAAGGATCTGGCTCTATTTCTCCAGCCCAGAATGCTTTGGACAGTGCAACATAAAAGTTGTCTTTATATGTTCTGAGCTTAAAACTTTTAAGCAAATGAAGGAAATATTTTTCCCAGTAAGGGAAAGATAACGTGTCCAATCAGGGAAAAAAATTTACTGGAAATGAGTCCAACTGTATCCAGTCCTGAGGGCAATTTTCTCCTTTCTAACAGAAAAATCTGCAATACTTAATGGCAGGTGGATATTGTAATTCATTGCCTTATGTATTGTTACTGAAAACTGGTAACATTTTCCACCTTGTACACAATAAATAAGCAAGACGTGTTTGTATGCTGAATAAAATATAATAGTGATAAAACCAAAACAGGGATAAATTCCTCAGATATCCATGTCTCCTCATACCCATCTAATGCCTTCTGTGCTAAACTTTAACATAAAGCACTGCTTTTTAAGGCCAGGCTACAACATACTTTTGTCTGATCTTAGCTTCTAAATTTCAGAGCTTCTAAATTTCAGAGTAATTCCATTTTACATGGAATAGTTAATCCAAAGCTCTTTGCATGCTTTCTTACAAGTGCTGGGAAATCATCAAACTGATATATCACAAGTGATGCAGGTACTGCAGTTGAATGGTCCTGAAGATAGAGCACTCTCTTGAGAGGAACTTTGCCCAAGAGTTTCCTTATAGAACATGCTTGGTTATAGGAACATCCAGCCTGCTCTAGAAATATATCTCAGAAAAAATGCCAAAAAATCAGCTTTTATAAACCTCTGCAACCCAATTACTTCTACTGCACTCATAACATCAGCTGCTCTTCAGGAGAAATTTATGCTGCCTGAAATCCAAATTGCAATTTGATTTTAAATCAGTTAGCTTCTTTAGTAATAATCTCTGAAATTTGTGGGTTTCCAACATTATACTTTCATTTTATTAGCTAAACCCTTAATTTGAATTAATAAAAGTTAAAAAAAACCCTACATTATTCAGGTTTCTAAATCTACTGATATAAAAGGCCTTTGATCTGGGAAATCAGCAAAGTAACCTTTTGGTGCAATTTAATACTACATGTTTGAAGTAGTAAAAAATATGGAAAACTTTGAGAAAGCATTTTGTGGGCCATGTCAGATACTCTTGTAAATAACAGAATTTTTTTTAGGGAGGAACACTGAAGTAGAAGTTATGGGAATATACAGCTGCTGTAGTTTTTTAAATTATAGTAAAGGATACATTTTAATAGGTGCACCCACCCAATCATATTTGATGTACCACAACCTTCCTCTCGAGCTGGAGAGGTGGAGTTTCTTCCTCACAATCCATGACTCTCACTCCAAAGTTAATGTCCATGCTACAATGAAAGGTCAGCATTTTTCCATGAGATAATTAAGATACAGTGATAAATACTGTTTAAACTTGTGATACATTAAGGCAGCTTGTAACCTTTTTGTAAACTCTGATGGCTAGTTCGGTAAATCACTGTAGGGCAACTGTTTGTCCTGTGTAAATGTACCTTTTCCATGTTAAATATAAAGCTGATGAGACAGGAAAAAATAGAAATAGGGTTTCCTAACACTGTCTTTTGCATAGAAACTGACCTTATGGTATTTTATTATTACAGTTTGTTATCATCTTGTATTGAGTGCAGCAGTTCAGAATTACACATCATGATATTGTTTCCTTTCCCATGCCCATGATTATCTCTACAGACATGTCTGCTGAGATATGTTTAGTCCTCCCCTGTTGCAAAGAAGCATGAGAAAAATGTGGTGGTTTTAATTTTTGGTTGGCATTCTAACAGCTGTTTTGTTTAATAACATCTGCATTTCTTGCAAATGTTAGTTGTACATTTTAACATAGACTTCACTGTTCAGTGCAAAATAGAACTTTTGTAGAGGGTTTTTTTTATATTCTTCTGTTCTTTCACATTGCTAATACTTATTCCCTATCACAGTGAAAAGTGAGTGGCAGGACTTTTTCATTCATTTTCTCATTAAAATTTTTTGTATGTACTTGCTTCTCTATTCTATTATCTTTACCTGAGATTAAATATTTTCTTACATTGTAATGTCCGGTGTTGCATTTAAAATTTTGCTAATGCAGTGGAAAGATTGTTTCAGGTGTTTTCAAACTATACTGAATTCTGTCATCTGTCACTTCATATAGGCCTGATATTGATTATTCATGTTGGTGTCAGCCTACAATAATCTCACAGTTCTGATAAATTTCTTCCTAGCCTATTGTTACCTGTGCTGTGTATTATTGTAGCTGATTATTCCTGCCTACATATAGAACCACACATTTGTTCTTACAACATTTCATCCAACTGAAGTTTTAAGGTGACTTCTTCAGGTAATTCAGGATAATTTTGAATTTTAATTGCATATTCTTATGTTCATCAGTCCAGACCATCGACAATATACTCTCAAATCCAAAAATTGCAATGCCAAGACTATGGCATTTCCCAATGTGTCCCTGGGAGGATGTTGTCCGTTCCTTGGGAAATAGTTTCATATGGCAGGAAGCAGTACATTTTCTCCTTCTCCTTGAGGCTAAATTCTCCAGGAGCTAAATTCTACAGTTAGCAAGTGGAGGTGAATGTCAACAGAAGGGAACAATACCAGCAGTAGTGTTCCCTCACTTCTCTTATTTTCACTGTTGCCTAAGAGAAAAAGAAGATGAGTTTTGTTTTAGGTACAGGTTTACATGAAGGGTGGGAAACTAAATGAGTCCCAGAAATTTAGAATTAAAGAAGTTCGAAAAGACAACTGAAAACTATTAATCAAAATAGTTTATCAGTTTCTGAATGAGCTTTCATTCTCACCTGGAAGGACTGATTAGAATACCAACACCTTTACTTTTCTATCATATCGGCCTTTATGATTACTTTTGACCTACTGGTGGTTATTCCTAACAATATCACCAATTCTCACATAAATCAGGAGCATGAGTTAATGGTCAGTGAGGCAGATTAGTCAGGAAGTTCAGTTCTTTCAGCACCTTAGAATAACTCTAAAAATAACGTGTTTTATTTTGCAAGTGGCAGCTGCAAGTCTCATTGCTTTGGAGTTGTGCTCTTCCTTTTCCACTTGAGGAGCTGGAGCAGTCCTGCACAGGGACAGCAGGAGCTGAACTCAGGCCAGTGTTCAGCCTGATGTTAATGCAGTACAGACTGACCTTAATCTGTTTAGCAGGTTAAACTAAAAAACACCAGGTGACACCTGCACATATAGCTGTATTAAAATTATGTATTGGATAGATCAGCAATGCTTAGGAACCCTTACATAAACTGTTTCTGGTTTTGTTATACTTTTCTTTCTGAAGCAGCTCTTCAACATAAAATGGGTGCAGTTATACAGAGACTAAAAGGGTCTGTCTTTCATTATTCCCTAATTTCATACTGTCAGAAATTTAAAAGTTCTGAAGAATCTGTGATATATTAGTTTACCACTTTCTGTTGCAGGTGAAGGAGTGACAGGAAGATCTGTAGAAGTTGTCCTTGCTGTTACTTTGTGTATAATTTCAGCTGTTCTTTTGGTGGCTGCAGTATATGCTTTTGCAAGGTGAGATTTGTGTATCCTGGACATAGCATGTTTGAAAACACTCAAATATGGTTTAAAGAAGAGTTGAAACAATCTTATAAGTGGAACTAATCTGTACTTTCAAAATGTCTTGATTTTTGTTTGGGTTTTTATTTGTTTTTATGTAGAATTTTAGGGAGAGAATCACAAAGAATTTAGTCTAGTGAAGGTAACCTCCATAGAAGAAGAGAATCCAACTTCTCCAGAGGGTAGATCAGAGTTGTAGCTTTTCTTAACCTTTCAGAGCCACTTCTGTATTGACAGATCAGAGTGCCAGCTGGTTGTAGTGATCTTGATGGCTGATACTATCTCCAGCTAGGTATGAAGTAAATACTCTCAATTCTATCTTCTGTCTTCCTAATAAATTTATCAGTTAAATACACAAATTGAGTTTAAATTCAAATAGTGAACAAAATGTCCATGTAAAGAAGCAGGCTGTGTATTGCACACTTGATGTTAGTTTGCTCATTCATCAGTTCTTTTCTTACTCAGCTGGATTATTCGGGCATTACCAAAGAATTTTTGTAGGAAAACTAAAAGAGTACAGCATATAGATTCTTTCTTCTGAATTTTAGACAATGTAAATTCAGTATTTGACCAAATTACACTGTGAAAAGGGAGACAAGAATAAAGGCCAAGGAAGGATTCCTGGCAACCATTTTTCAGTTTCAGCCTGTCAAATCAAAGTATTGACATATGTGTCCTTATATCTTTTGCATGTGTATTTTTCACTATTGCTTTCCATTTAGAATTCGGCAAAAACAAAAAGAGGGAGGCACATACTCCCCACGGGATGCTGAAATTATAGACACTAAATTCAAACTGGATCAGCTGATCACAGTGGCAGACCTGGAACTGAAGGATGAGAGATTTACACGGTAAGCGTACTACTTAGGCAAAACAGTAGCCCAAAGGGTCTGTAGCCATGACCCCTTTCTGACCTTTGCTTGTTTGGAAGTGTTTGTGCTGTTCTTATTTACACAGGTCACTGAGATCCTTTTTCAAAGAATGACCTCCATCCTCAAGACACTTCTCACTAGCTTTTAGAAAATCACTTAATCTTAAGCTCTTTTTACAACAAGATAAAAAACCAAGTGCAAATCACTGCTTAATTGTGTTAGCCAAAGAAGGGCTACATATTTTAAACATGCAGAATTTCTGTTTTTCTAAAGTTTTTTCTGAGTTTTTTTTAATGGCCCGATTTTTTGTGTAGGCTGCAAATTTTCACTAGCTTTCTGAAAAAGCCAGACTCCTAGAAGTCCCTATCAACTCATTCAAGAACAAATCAACTAGCTCAAGAACAAATCTGTCATTGTTTAATTGACATTTTTAAAGCATTTGTCTTTTTTAAAAAAGGGGATTGGCATAACATCTGGGTTTCTGTGGAGTTCAGCACACTGGCTGTCCTAACATCAACTCATTTAAGGTGCATGCAGCAATTCGTAATTTGTATCTGACAAGAAATCTTGACACAGATTTTTATGAGGAGAACTGCTTTTTGACTGTCAGAAATATTTTTACTATTCAACAAATAAATATAATGGTGATTATCAATAATATGTGACATCCAACTGTGTTAGAAATATTTGTGAACATTCTTCACCTGCCTGTATTTTCCCTGCTGTGTCACAGATTAAACACTGTGGTAGGCAGCCTCCTTAAAGATGAGAAGCCTAAAATAGTCTTGCCCTAGTAGCCAAATATCCTACTGTTGCAGACTAGGAATAGCTGAAAGATAAAAGGTTGTAGCTGTTGACCTGGGGTTTTTGTGTATGTCTGTGTGTGGTACAGAGTAAGTTGATTGCATGCACAAACCTGTTCAAAATAGAGCACACAAGAATGGCTGCTTGTAACAGATGAGAAAACATACTGGGAATCATCTGGAACTCATTGCCAAAAGGGCTGGGCTATGTCCTGTGTGGAGCACTTGTTCAGATATCAGAATTTAGTACCTGCTAATAACAGTGCAAAGAGTCCTCTGAAGGCAGAACCACTGCCAGTGCACTGTGGTAACTGTGCCTCAGATAAGTGATCCTGTTGGATTTTCTAAACTACCTTGTTTCCACATTGTTAGCTGAATAAGAATCGTACTAATGTTGTTTATGTACTAAAGTGTTAATGGATTTTACTTCCAGATACTCTTCATTTTTCTTTAGACGCAAGGAGATTTTTGTCATCCAGTAAGTTTTTGTATTTTTGAAGTGACATGGTGTGTTTTCCATTCTATTCTCTTAACCTGTGTGTTATCATACTATATTGAATGATATAATTAATCAAAATGAAATGTCAATCTTCGCAGATATTCTAATGACAAACAATAGTATTCTTCATTGTGAAACTGGCTTTATTTTCAGTCCCTAATGTTGAGTTATAGGAGTTCCACAACTATTTTGAAATAAATCAGGGTAATTTTTAAATGGAAATCATAAAACACTATGGCAATATAGCCCTGATATATGAAACAAAGGTAGTGTAAATATGTTATAAGAAACTTGCTGTTTCTTTCTTTTGGAAGTTATGATATATATACTTCAGAGAAATTACTTTTTTTCCTCAACTGTCTTTTGTACTCACACTGTAGCTGTTTCATACTATGCCCCTACAATATCAGCAACATATCCATGCAGTGAAATCCTTTGTTGGTTTGCACATACCATTCTGCCACTTTTCTGTCTAAGTTTTGTGTATTTTTAATTCTTACAGTCTCAAATGCTAAACAGTAATTGAAAACAATGATATTTCATACTTCTGTACACTTCATTATGTGATTTATGCACAGCAAGACCTTTACTGAGCAATGCTTCAGCAGTTTTAGTTACATCACTCTTATTTTAATGAGTCAGTCTCACATTTTGGTTTGCAATTTTTTCATGTCCTTTCATCTGTCTTTTTCTCTTCCCTCCTTCCAACTGTCCTTTAATGGCCAAAAGCAAAGACTTTCTACTTCTGTTGCTGTAAGGTACAGGACTCAGCTGTTAAAATTTTGGATCATTATTTTTCAAACCGTAGTGGCACTAAAGCTACAGCAGGCTCCTTGGCCAGGTCCTTTGTTGAACATTATGACAAACTGTTGAAGAGCAGGCACTAACTGAGAGCTCCTCAGGACAGAATTCATGACATCTTTTCATCTGGAAGATAGAAAATGTCCCAGGGTACTCTCCTAGATAACATACATATAGTAATGAGGGGCAGGATGTCCTTTATCTGTTAAAAATTTTTTAGTTTATTTTGGCTTTTTTTTGTTTTGTTTTTAAGCCTCAAAGAACCTTTCACTATGTGTAATAATCTGTTCTGGTAAAGTCAATGGCCAAAAGGGACATTTTAAGTGTCTTTAGTGCTGTCTTTAATTTAGTTAATCCTTCCTGGTAATGATGGGTTCTATCAGGGAGCTGGCAGAAACATGGCAGAATGTCCCAAGGCAGCTTACTGCAAAACCTAATGACTAAAATGTTTTTATTTCCTGTTTTTAGACTTCCACAGTTGCACCATGAAAGAACTTTCGTACATGTTACCACTGGGGAGAAGCTATGCTGAACTCAATCCCAGTCCCAGTTCTTGTGTTGACCCTGTCATTCTCATGATTTGTGGTTAAAGCAGTGACATGTTAGCATATTTAATTCTAGTATTTAATGTTGATGACTCCAGTCTAACCTTCACAAATTTCCCATGCATTTGGAATGGGCATCACTACATCTGCCCAGTGTACACTGGCCACATTTAGGAAGCTGTCTCAGCTGTGTTTGCAATGCTTGCTGTGTCTCAGTTTGTGGCTTTTGCAAGTGTATGAGGAGGGAAGAGATGGGCAGATCCCTTTACCAGACTGGTATGTTTGTATTTTTCAGATAGCAATAAATCGACTGAAATCTGGTCCAGCTTCCTACCCTGAAAGGGCAATGGGTAGTTTGTGTGAAAATCCTGGGTGAAAACAGAACAATATAGAGCTATTCCCTCTTCCACTGAATAGGAATCATCCTATTCAGTGCTCATTTCAAGAGGGTATTTTGGAAAACAGGGGGTTTTGTCACTACTCTGACATTATATTATTTAGCTACTATAAATCAATAAAGGCACACACTTGCATCTGACAGAGTTCATCCACAGAATCAAAATGCTCTAGCCTGCTCCATGAGATCCTTCTTGCCTGTCTTTCATCCATTGTCTCTTCAGACATTCTCTAATACTTAGTGGATCATGGCTTATGATCTTGGCTCGTATTCTCAGAAAATTTTTGCAGCTGGTATCTCATGAGAAAAACAATAAATTAGAAAAAAAATTCTGTTCTATATGAGTATGATGAGAAATACTTTTCATCATTTTAGATCAAAAATTCAACAGCTTGAAGCTCAGCCAGTGTTCAGTGTAGGTTAATCAAAACATATTTTACACATTTTTATAACTTTTTTTAATATGAAGTATTTTGCACTACAAAAGTTAATTTGAGTAGGAAAAGAGAAATTTCAAAGTGCCAAGCATTCTATTTGGACAACTTGGAAACTTTTTTGTGGGTAACTTTTTTTTTTTTTGACCAGGAAATAAAAGGAAAATCCCAGTTCCAGTAGTAGTCTTTTAACATAATTAAAAATCGCAAAGACATTATTGACAAACTTCAGTGGCTAAAATTACTAATACTAGCTAGTACATACATACTCACGCTCAACTAGTCTTTGTTAAGCATTTGATCAATTGGATGTAGCTTCAGAGGGCATGCAGGGAGTTAAGTCCTACTGGATTTAGTGGAAAATGAGATGTTCTTTATGAATCCAAAATGTTAATTTTGAATGTTTGGGACATACATTTCATTCCATGACAGTAGAGATGGGGTGAGACAACAGTAAAAAACGACCTTGTTCAAAACATATAACACCCATCAATCAGAACTGGATTAAACACTGTTTCATTAAGCACACTCAATACACATATACTGGATGCTCTCATTACTTGCCTTATTTACAACAGGTGCACAGGGTTTGCCAAGTCACTCTTCAAAGCAGACACTAGTCTTCTGTGAATAAATTCTGTCCCTAAATTTTCAGTGTGAACCAGGTTTGGGGAGATACCGCTCTTCCCTGTTTCAGGTGCTTACCTAGGAGACAACCTCTCTGGCACCCTAATTTTGCAGTGGTTTCCACAGCAAGGATAAAGCCATTTAGATGCCTGGTTTTTTTAAATCTTTTCTTGAGAAATTGAACCTTGTGGTTGATCATTTGAGGCTTTTTTTTCCACTCTATGTGAAACAGCTTGTAAAGAAAGTGGGGTCAGAAGAAATATTTCTGTATTACAGCTAATATAGGCCCTGCAAATATCAGAATGATTATGGAAAAGTATTATATAAAAAATGATTGTCTGATCTTATCTGTCCTATATACATTTAGTAGGTGTCTATATTTGAGGTAACAATTTTGCAGACACATTTCTATACACCAGCCTGATACTTTCCTTGTGTAGACAGACCTGTCTTCCTTTGAGTAGGGATAGGCATGGCTTCTGCCTTGCCTTTTTCTTCAAGTTTCCCTTTAGTAGTCAGCTATCAAAAATAGGCTTCCTGAAGTTTGTGTTCCAGGTGAACAAGGTTTATAAATCTTTGTGTCCTGGTACAATGGAAGAAGTGACCATGTGTTCTCTTTCCTTAGGCCTTTAATATGTAGGAAGGGTTAAGCTTAATATTGCTCTCAAATAACTTGTTAAAAATTAGTTCCTCTGTTGGTCCTAGGAAGTGAGAGTGGTGCTTATGAGTTAAGCCTTTTGCCTACATAGTAATTTCTGTAGTTTTCTGGTTGGATGAAGTTTTAATTCCCTGTAGATTTCAGATGATTGACCCAGAGAGAAAGCTGAGTCTGTGTGACAATATGTCTTCAGTTATCACTGCCAAAACAAATAAATGGCTTCTTTCTAGCTCTATCATAAGTAATCTGAGTTGGATTCAGATTTTTGATAGTCTTCAAAAAAAGTCCACACATGAAACAATACACTGTTTTAAAAGAAAATCAGATTTAAGGCTATAAAGCATTTTTTATCTTAAAGAATGTTTTTCTTTCCTCATTTCAAAGCCAGACAAGTGGAAATCTGAAATGGTCCAGCTGAAATAGGGAAATTTTCAACTTCATGGCTCGATTCTAAGTTGTGATCATTAATATGTACTGATATTAATATTTTTAAGTTTTACACAAAACACAGGGAAATGTGGAGGACCATATTACAGATAGATGAGTATTTGTTCATGGACAAAACACTGTAAGATTATTACTGTGTATTCCAATTCAAGAAATGTAGAAAAACTACTATTTTTTTAAGCCTAAGGATGCTGAAACAGAAAATTGCTGAAAGTCTTTACTGAGAACACAAAATTCATCCCTTCTGAAAATCCTTACACAACAAAGCCAATATCTTTGCCACAGTTAGACAAGTTAGACATTATCTTTCCTTTAAGCACTTTAATCATCTTATTTTCTGAGCTACCAAGCCACTGCTGTGTGCACTTGCTACTAACAGAAATCTGACAGTTCAGTAGTTCTAAAAATCTTAAACTCCTACAGATAGGTTAAAGTGTCAACCCTCAGATGCCTTGCTTAGAAAAACTTACATGATTGGATCCATGTATCTTCAGCACTGAAACACTAAATGGCCTACCTGCATTGCTTATGTACAGCACAGAAGTAATTTTTATTCCCTAATAACCAAACTGCATTTTATTACTGCAAATTATGTGCAATAAGCCCCTCACTGGTAAAAATTTGAAAGGAGAGTATTTGGAAAATTACTGGAATGTCAACTGGGACATGATTTTTTTCTGTTGTTCTGTGGTGAAGATAGGAGAACTCAAAGAAAAAAGAAGTGTAACTTCCCTTCAGTCTACTTATAATTTTTACCTGAAAAAAAGCCTGGGAAAATTTTATGTTCTAGTCAAAGACAAATATATATTTGTGTGCAGTACTTTGGTACAGCTATTAAAAATCCTTTGTTTGTTAGAAAACTTTAGTTCTATCATGTTGCCAGTATTACTAGAAGGCAGTTTCATGTGCCACATAACACAAACTTATGTGATACAATAAGCACAAGCTACATGTCTAAACATTCTGAATAAATAGAGTGGCATGCTTTCTTATCTTATTGCTCTCTTTTTCACTCTGAAGCTGTCCTTCAGCTGTCCTTAGTAAGTCCCTTTATTTCTGTGAATACGTGTGACTCCAGTGAGACTGATCCAGTGAGGTTTTCATAGCTAGTTTGCTTTGTTTTAGGATAACTGTTCTAAAAAGGTATGTACCACAAAGGCATCCTTAGTAGCTTTGAAATTAACTTCTCTGATGCTCAATAATAAATTATTCAACAATTGTATTAATCTCATTTTATCATCTCAGTTAAAAATTTAATAATTAAGAATAATTTCATAAACCAACTCTTTTTAAAACAATTTTTTCTTTTTCTACAAAAACTATTACAGCAATACAGTAGAAATTTGTATTATAGAATACTTTTTGTAATATTTTCTGTAAGAATGTATATTTGGAAAAACAGACACATAAAAGGGGTACTTAGAGTTTTTTGAAGGAATGGGTTACCTTTTAAATTGAATTACTACAAACTTTTTAACTTGGTCCTTTAAACAAGCTTTCTGAGTCTGAGTGCTTGAAATTTGGTTTCTAAATCCATTTAGAAATGCAATTGTGACCAAGTTTCAAGGCCTTCTGAAAGTCCTCTGAGTATAGATGCTCCTGTACCATCTTCATGAGACCTGCTGTGAGACACCTAATATGTATCACAGTTTTTAAAATTGACATACACAGAAATAGCCGTGAACATGTGAGAAATGAAGATAAAAACAGGACACTAATTTTTAAAATCTTTAGAAAAACAACCACAGCTGTGGTTTCTGTAGAGGCATACCAGTATCATGATTCATCTGTGACTCATTTTAGATACCTGCTTCAAATGAGGTGAAGTTACTGCTATTTTTCTTCATTGATTATAAAGGAAATCTAGAGTAGCTAAGAAATAGGTGCCTGTGTTTAGTCAGGTTGATCCTACCCTGATGCTCTGAAATGGAACTTGGAAGAATGATATTGGGTAAAGAATGCAAAATGAAGCCTGTCAATGTGTATGTAGTGGTGTGCAGCAAGCATGGGTTTCCCAGGGCCATATGGGCCCAGAGCACTGTAAAGTGATCTAAAGAAAATGATAGAGACTGTAACTATGTGACACATATCTGCTGATACCTGAGATAAAAACTTATAAAGACAATCACCCAAGGTATCTGAGTTTGAATCCATAAGGGAAACCAATCTCTAAGTACATGATATTTAATCTAGAACCTATTAAATTGCACAATATTGGTTAACTCTCAGCTTGCTACATTTAACAAAAATCTCTGTTTCAGGTTACTTAGTTATAGAAAATCTATCAAGTAAGTTTACTAAAGATTTTTATGTTGTGTTCATCAGTGAGTCTCAATGTGTGGTTCCCTCCTCTATGTTTATTAGAAAAAAAATCTCCAAGCTGCGTATAAATCATAAAAGCATGACTAATTGCATGGTAACTGGAGAAATGCTTTCTCTCTCTCTGGGGTGAAGCCTGCATGTCTGTGTTTTAGCTTGGGAAGTAATACAGGGTTATTTAAACTCCTCAGGATTTAAAAACCATGTCATTATGAGAATGAGGTCACTGCAATATTTTATATGTCTAAAACCTTGCAATGTGTAAAAATGTTTTCTGTCTGACAAAGAAATATTATGTACCTTAGAATGCAATAATAAGTTTACAAATTTACTTTAATGTCAAAACCTTGCCTTGAAATGCTGTTACCTATAAAAACAATCATAGGTTTAGTACTGTTAACATTAGCAACATTAAACATTTTGTGAGGAGGAACAACAAGGGGGTGAAATGTTTCTCTTTTAAGTGATTAAAGAGAAATCAAATAATCATGCTGTAAGCAATTCATAATTTTCTGCCTTTAAGCGTCAATTTCCATTGAAGTGGAAAATATTGTTCATTAATAAACTACAGTTAAATAAAAAGAATGACAAAGATATTCCCTATGGGTTTCTAATTCTTCTGTCTTTACCTTCAGGCCAATAAGCAAGAAATCCTTTTTACAACATGTTGAAGAGCTTTGCACAAACAACAACCTAAAGTTTCAGGAAGAATTTTCGGTATGTTGCTAGCAGTTGTCACAACATCGCAAGACCTTCAGTCGTTTCATGTGTCACATTTCATGTCCATTTTAAGCAGACAAGGCCATGAAGGACTCTGGCCTTGATAATCAATACCCAATTACCAGGTTGATTGTTTAGAAAGTAACAGTACACTGATTTGGATTCTGCAGTCTATACTACAACCTGGTCAGAATTATTCACCTTAGTGTCAGCCAGAGATGATCTTAATTCTCCAACATTTCAAGACCACCATATTTATGCTTTTACATATGTATTGTTGCATATGTAGATTACCTAGGAACAAGTTATTTACAGTTTTCTAAAATATATACATATATTTAACTGCTATAAATGTGTTTGTTTTCCTGAGTGATGATCACTCCAAAAGCAGAGTTAATGTCCATTTGGTAAAATTTTCAGGTCTCAGTCATACTACCGTGAAACTCAGAAATGTTTTTCTTTCATAGAGTTTGGTGCAGAAAGTCAAAGGTTTGCACGTGGTACTTTGGTTTTTGTTCCTCTACAAGTTATAGGTCATATTTCTTATGCTCTTGAGAATAGCTTCCATGTGAACAGCCTCCATTTCCTTACATAAGCAGATGAACACAACAAGCCTGTCTTTCTGAAAAGAGCCTAATTCTCAAAATATACATTACAGATAATATAATGCATGTATAGTTTCAAATTTAAATCTTAAAGTTTTCACTATTTTAATTAAGTAATATTTTATGGCTATCATATTTTTTCCTCAACAATAACTTCTTGTTATTTCAGAATCTTTATCATCATTATCTTAACACATACAGTCATTTGCCCAAAAATAATTTGTCAGTGTCCACTGACTTTATTATTTTGGATTTATAAATTTACCATGAATAATTTACAGTTGGATTAACAAAAATGAAGACTTAACAACTGGCTTTTCTTTTGCTAGATTATAGTATTTCAGTTTCCAAGGGAACACTAACAAAAGTGTATAAAGATTAATGGTATTTCCTACAGGTTTTATTGTTATGCTCATTAGGTAAAATTGGTCTGGATTTAATAATAAAAAGCACCATAAAATTCTCAGAGCAATAAAGTAAGAATATTTTTTTTTCCCTAAAACCAGAAGGTTTATTTCACTTGAGCAAGAATGATTAGACTATACATGACTGAACAGATGAAAAGTTTTACTATCGATAACACTTTCACATATTAACATTCATTACTAGAAAGTCTTTAGTATTACTTTCTTTAGGCATGCCCCACATTGGCTAAGCCTTACAGCATTGTAATGTCTTAAACAATAGTGTTTCATCAAACTAAAATCTTTGCAATCTGCTTAAAATTTAGAGAAATACAAGAAGCCGAGGTCTCCTTAAAACCATTTATGTACTCAACCTATAATAGACAGTTTTATGTCATTTAGGTTTTCAGTCTTTTTTCTCTCTGAGGTTCAACTTCCATGTTTCAGAATGTAGTGATATCTTCCCAGACATCTTGTCCCAAGGGCAGGCAGAATTTCAAAGTAGGTTCAGTCCCTCAATCTGAGTGTATCTATATTATTTGCAGCACATGTCTTAACAGATAAATAGGATTGACAACATATTTGAAATTACATTGGTAATGGCAATTCTCAGGAACAGGCAATGCACCCAATAAGCAAGCAGATCATCTGCACTGATTTTATCGACATGCATAATTCTACTTTTACATAAATGACTTGAGGGTCTTTCAGTGTGTGTAGGAAAGATCAGCTCAAGGCATAAACCCTTGAACATGATGCAAACCTGTATCTGAAGCACATAACTAAGCGGTGAAACAATGGAATGGGCTGCCACAGAAGCTGTGAATGTCCTATCCCTAGAAGTGTCCAAAGCTAGGCTGGATGGGGCTTTGAGCTGTCACATGTAGTGGAAGATGTCCCTGCCCATGGCAACATGGGGTTAAACTAAATTATGTTAATGTCCCTTCCAACTCAAACTGTTCTATGGTTCTATGAAAAGCATAGTGCTGAGCTTGCTTGGGCTCTCTCAGTCTGTCTCTGGATGAGTAAATTCAAGTTTACCGGGAACAGAATATGAGAATATAATAATTTACACAGATAAACTGCTAGTATATTCCCTGTGTTGTATTTGAACTGTTTCACCTAGCAGTCTTCCTGGACAATTCCAAGATATGCTTTGGTAGGTAAAGTATTCTAGGGATAATTTACAATAATAATTTATATTTAAATATATTATTATTATATTATAAATATAACTTATAATAACAGGCAGCTTGTGCACAACAAATATGGTTTGGAGTTTTCCAGCATAAATGTGAGTGAGTCTTCCCTTACTCTTGTAATTTCACTTACTCTTGTAATCCATGGACATTCCCAGTTTCATCTACTTTTCTTGACTGACCAAACTGCAGTGCTGGGACATCTTCAGGGGTCAGTCTCGGTTCACATGTGAACATGGCCTGTGGGTAAATGTGATGAGAAGGGAATCGGGACTTCAGAAGGGACCTGGATCCATTTCTTGTCAGAAAAGACACGTTTAAAGAAGCCACAGGGACCCAAAGTAAAATGATAATGGGTGTCACCTCACTGCTATTCAACCTTCCAGCCTTTCAGCTGATTCCTGCATCTCTCAATACATTTGGGAACTTATGATTTCTAGTAACTGGCAAATTACTAAAACAGGAATGCTTGTATAATACTTGTTTTTTATAAGTTCTGCTCATGAATAATAAAAAAAAAATTCCTTCAAAGTGTCACCAGTGTCACAGAAGTACTACAGTAAATAAAATGCAAATTGTTTATTTCAAAGTTTTGAGTTTGCAAAGAAATATGATTTCAGTGACAAGTTGTTACTGAGTCTGGGAACACAAATAGTCTTTCCCCACATCTAAAAATAATAGATAAGACTGAAATCCCTACTAATGCAGAGAATTGGTACAAGGCTTTTTAGCATTGTTCAGTTATGGAAGTCTCATTATGAAAATAACAATATCTGCTTCTCTATTTCCTCTCTACTATAAAGTGCTGTATTATGCTGCTACTTCTACAGTAGTTAACTGGCAAGTTAAAACTCAGAGGAGTGAGGCAAATGAGACAAGTTAAAGTTCACATGATACGGGATTCCATGGCCCAAAACACTTGCAAAATTCAAAATAGGCATTTTGTGTGTGTTCTTCCTTCATGTAAATATTAAATGACAGAAACTTTGCGGGAGAGTTTCGGCTTTCTGAATGAGAGGAATTTTAACATCTCCAGCTTTAACTGTGTTTTACACACCAGGCTGACAAAATATTTGAATTAACAATGAAAGAAAAGCGCTGTGATAAAACAGACCTGGTTTTCCATTTTTCATTACCCCTCTCATTTACTTATTTATTTATTTGCTAGGAGATTCCCATTAAACTTTATTCATAAAAGACAGACTGTCTCAAATACCTGGGCAAAAGGACATAATCCTGAGCCTGATGGTAAGGCTGTCTGGCCAACTTCTGGAAGTAGCCCATGCAGACAGTAACTGCTAATATTAAAAGACAAATATGAAGGGATTACTCTGCACAAGCAGCAAAATTTTGCATTAAGCTCATTCAAAGCAATAAGTAGACCTCTTAATTTATAGCTTAGATAGATGGATATAAAAAACAGACTTGTGTGTAACATTTGCCAAACAAAACAAAATTCTGTTGAAGTTAACAATGTATTTAGAATTCTGCATTTTTGCATTTTCTCTTTTCTTAACACCAAGATCCCTTTAACACATTTTCCCCAGTAACAAGTTCTGAAGTTGTCTCCACTCTTTTAATCAACTTTGTAAATTATACCTGTTTATGCACACAAACATCCCCATCAAATAAGTTCCTCAGCATGAATGATTTATCCATCTCTGTCCTCCATTACTAGAACTAATGGCCAGTTATGAAACTGCAGTACAACCCAAAATAACTCTTCCCACCCCTCTCACAAACAGTCCTATGAACAATAACTAATTGCCAGTTGTCTCAACTTAATTAAATTCTCATCAGTTCTCATGCTGTACTACAAACTCTCCCAAGCTACAAGAGTCAGGAAAAGGCATTATTCAAGACTAAGTCCAAGTCAGTACGGCTTGGTAACCACGCATGTGACTTCATGAAAAAAAACAGAAAACTGAAAAAGGTGATAGACTGACTTTATCCAGGCTTTTAAAGGTGAAAGTTCATGTAAGCCTAATTGTTCAAGCTGACAGCATTGTGTGCAGTGCTTCATCTAACATCGCTGGTGTAACTGGGGTTGACAGTAAGGTGGGAAACTGTAATTCTCCCAGCTGTTCTTAGAAATACACAGTTGCAGAACTGTAGAGTCTTTCTTCTTACTGGATGATTGTGTCATATTTTAATTTCAAGTGGAAAACTTTTTCAACAATCATTTATTCCTCTACAGGAGCTTCCCAAGTTTCTCGAGGACCTTGCTTCAACGGATGCTGATCTGCCTTGGAACAGGTCTAAGAATCGTTTCCCAAACATAAAGCCATGTACGTGTGTTCACTGACCAACTCCTCCGTTTTGCCCTTTACTTTCAATAGTGTAACAGATATTTGGAATGCAAGTGGTTTTGTGTTTGATCTGTCTTTGAAATAGCAGTACAATCATGTCCACATTATGAAATAATTTTCTGTCAAGTAATCCGTCTTTACTTTGTGGGGTTTTTTTTAAGACAGTTTTATTTGCAAGTAGCTTTCAACTTGCTCTCACAAGCTTTAATATGCAGGTGCAAGAAACTGTAGCCTCAATAGTTTCCTGGCTTTGTAATTCAAGCCATGTAGCAAATGCTTTAAAATTCTTCCTCATTGTTTTTTTTCCACCTTTAGTAAGAAGCAATTTTTTAAACATATAAAATCCACATGTTTGTGCATTCAGCTACCTCAGGAGTCTGGATATGCTTTCTTGTGGATATGTGTACATGTGCTACAAAGGTTCCACAGAAGATCAGAGTGGCTGTATGATAACTTATAAGCCCAGGCTAGATATTATCACAGGAGACAGGAGTCTGTCTCTCTATACTCAACACTGCTTCATTTTTCAGTTAATAAGACAAGAAATGTCATTATTATTTTAGGCATTAGCTGTGATGTGAGATGGAGTGCATGGCATTCCTGGGTTAATAATGCTACATTCTGTGCTATTAACTTTTCAGAGCAGCTGTTCCTGCAATCTACTGCCTTGTTCAAGACATATTCTAAGTTACATTCACTAAAAATGTATCTTTGTGGCAGATAATAAAACATAAACACATATGTTTCATAATTATTTAACTTTGGATTCTAATGTTCTTTACCAAGTTGAGGACCAAACACCAAAAATTCGGGTATTACACATATTTCTTGGATTTTGTAACTTCTGCATATGTACTGCGGGACCAAAACAGAAACCCTAACTTTTTTTTTTTTTTCCCTTTTCTTTTTTTTTAATGACTTAACCTTATGTAAAAAAAGAGTAAAGCTATGCAGAAATGCCAGAATATGGGTTAGTGACCTGGGCAGCAACTATATAGAAAAAAACCATCAGATCCCTGACTCTGTCCTCTGATTCATGCAGAAGTTGTGTGTGCTAGAACAGCATGGTTTGAAGTACACAGGCTCCTTTTAGGTACAGAATCCTCCCACACATACATCAAATTGGAGATTTTGGCTCATTCACCATTTAAATTAAAAAGTATTATATACAGCATGTCTGAAGCATTGAAGAAAGACCATAGAGTAATGGAAAAAGGTCAAATTACCTTTGTAATTAGTGTTCTACTCTTTCAAATATTGTTACTGTTAATAACAGTATTTTTGATTTCTTAGCACTCCAGGAACACTTTTTACATGTTTTGTGGTTTTTGAACCAATCTTTTAGTTAACTAGACTTTACTTCCATGATAGACAATAACAACAGAGTAAAGCTGATGCCTGATGCTGGTATTCCTGGATCTGACTACATTAATGCCAGCTATGTGTCTGTAAGTAGAAAGTCTCTCACATTTTTACTGTATTTGTTTTCTGGTACAAGAGTAAAAAGATAACTTGCAACAAAAAAAGGATTCTAATTTTTCTTTCATTCACTACAACCCTTGTTGCCATGACATTGTTCAAGTGACCCCTGTGGCAGTAAACATGACAAGTAGAAAATATACATATCCCATTTTCCTTGCTAAGCAATTATTTCCAGAATAATCAGAACTGTCCAGAAAATTTCTTTTTAGAAATTATCTCATACCATTATCATGAAAGGCAATAGTGGAACTCCCACTGAGGTCAATCGTTTAGATAGGTGTTATTTGGTCTCTTGATGCAGGAGTTAAAGTTTTTGTATATGAATAGGACAATGCAAAGACAACCGAACTAAAAACTTTCATAGAAATGGCTAACAGTTTTGGCATTCCCCTTATTATTTTGTGCAAATTATGATGGAGGAAAATGAAATTAGGCTTCTTGAAGAAGAAAGTAATGCTATTTTTTGTCCTCATCTTTCTTCACAGACTTCCCCTCTTTGTTATTGTGTGCTCAGTAAATTCTTCATATATATTTTAATCTCATTTTTGTCCCGTTGAAGCTCAAAGTGTGAATTATAGTTATGCCTCTAATCTCTTCCAGCAGTGGCTGGTGATCTTACATGAGGTCAAGACTTGATTTACATTAAATACTTTTTAAACACATAGCAAGACATGAAGAGTATAATCAGAACAGACGACACAAAGGAAAATAGAAATAGTTATTTGCAGGTAACTAAGAGACATTACAGAGAATAATCAGTAGAGCTGAGAGGATCTTCCTTTCTTATTAGAAAATGGTATTTATTCCCATCATGTCTTTGCTCTGAGAGTTAGCAGCCAGGAACAACCATGCCACTTGATACTGGGATTATACACAGATTGACTGAGAAGGAAAGCCGAGGCATCTTGGAGCATGGTCTAGTCTTTACTGTCACTGACAAGCCAAGTCCTAGGCAGGGAGCACCAACAGCAGCTTCCAAAAAGCTGCAGCAAAAGCCAGCTACAGAGTGTTCCCTGCTGAGATTTTGCTTGTGTGCACATATGATGACCAGTCATCAGTGAATAGACAATTACAGTGTTATGGCTTCTCAAGGCTAAAGTTTTGCCCTTTATATGCTCTTACTTTCCATGTTTGTAGATGTATGAATATATAAATGCATATAGCTGTAAACATGCAATATGTATGTGTATTTACATACCTGATTACCTAGGCTTATTTACAAATGCATGCTTGTTAACAGAGGAAAATAGAAGTCTTGTACACATATTTTAACAAATAGGAACTCTGCTGCTGCTTTGACTTTCATTGGTTAAATGAAGTCAGTAACTGAATTGTAAGCTTTGCATCCCTGAATTATAGTTTCTCACCTCAGTCTTAAACTAAGGAGGATTAATGTAGTTTCCCACTGCCACCTGTTCTTTATATTATAGATGGAGTAAATAACAGGCAGCTGTGAATTATAGGGCTATAATTCCAACAAGAAGCTTTGCTGATGCTATAAACCACTGTGTCTGTTGTTTAGAGCAAAAAAGCAGAACACTGTGATATTATAAACTGCTAGTTCTACAGCATAAATTTATTACTATTATTGTTATTGTTGCTATTTTAGACTTTCTGTAGTACATAATAGTTCCTGTAGGTGTATTTCTATGAGGAACCAGATCCATGTGAAACCACGCACTCAGAGCATCTGTAGGTTTTTTCAAGAAACTTCTTCTTCCAAAGTTTCACACCAATTTATAAATTAACCAAAGAGCAGAAACCAACACTAAAATAAGTCACCTTCAGTAGGTTTCTTGAAGGCCTTTCATCAGAGATCATTTATTTCAGTAAGTTTCAGCCCCAAGTTACAGCAGATCCCAGACAATCACCAAAGAACAAGGTCATTAGTGTGTGCATTACTTGCGCTGGTTCTCAGACTGCTCCTTAGTTGTTTCCCTGGCTCCACTGCTCCTTAGAACTATTTAATTCTACTTTGTTGGCCACCTCTTGACCTAGTTCTTGGTAACTTCTGTCTGGATGTGCAGTAAGCATAATGTGAAGGCTTTGATTTTTTTAAATGGGAATTGATGACCTGATGTCCCTGTAATAGCTCTGCTAAATGCATTTCTATTGCCATGGCACTTCCCATACTTTATTAGAGTATTGGTTCATAACTGGACTACACAAAAAAGCCATTTCTTTCTTAGTTTTCTGAGGCAGCCTGCCATGCAGTGACTATCCAGGCATATGCCAATTCATTTAGTATGTCTGACAAGGTTTTAGCCTTAGGCATGGCAGATACAGGCACAGCTATGAGTCACATGCAAACCCTTTTGTTTCCTTGCCAGCCATTATGTATTAAATATTTTCTCTTTCTTAGGGCTATTTATGTCCAAACGAGTTTATTGCAACTCAGGGACCATTACCAGGAACAGTGGGTGATTTCTGGAGAATGGTGTGGGAGACAAGAGCTAAAACGCTTGTGATGCTCACACAATGTTTTGAAAAAGGACGTGTAAGTTACCAGTGAACCGATTAAAAGCATCTGATGTAATTGGAAATTCTGTGTGCAGTTTCTGTCAAGATTATAACATGATAATTGTTAATTAATTAGTAATCATCTCCCTGCAGATAAGATGTCATCAGTACTGG
The DNA here is from genome assembly GCF_030490865.1 of Poecile atricapillus. Lineage (NCBI taxonomy): Eukaryota > Metazoa > Chordata > Aves > Passeriformes > Paridae > Poecile > Poecile atricapillus. The sequence continues at coordinate 37,027,037 of NC_081289.1, read as the reverse complement.
CCAGAAGATAATAAACCAGTGACTGTGTTTGGGGATATAGTGATTACTAAATTGATGGAAGATATTCAAATAGACTGGACCATCAGAGATCTAAAAATTGAAAGGGTAAGCCAGCACTGGAAAGTGATTGAACAAAATTCATCTAACTCCCCAAAGAACATCAGATATGCTATATCCCACCCAACTTCCCCCTCAATATTCTTTTAACCTTTTAGTGTATATGCATTTTACTGCCTGGTTGTCCTGCATTTTACTTTCATTTATGTTTTATTTCCTGAGAATTTCTGTCACAAAGAGCTCAGATATTTGTCCAATAGGCTGTGGAAGGCCTACTAAGATTACTGAACTTCTGGTCTGGTGGGAGGTGAAGTTTCTAATTGGACACCTTGGTGTCTGTCCTAGAAAGGAATAATCCTAATCATTCTGGGATCAGACAAATAAATCCCTTTGAATGTATCCCTCTCAGATTAAAGGGCAAGATTCTCTGGTGCAGCTGTTTTGCTCTGTACCACCAGCCATTGGCCTCCACCCCCAGGAGATTCACCCAATATAAATGAGAATCATCAGTATTACTCCTACTCTTTGTGCTGGGAAGGAGGAGTAGGGGTGCAGCAGAGATCTCCACTTTTGTCATGACACACTAGTTTTCATCCTTTGGAAAAAGCATAACCCAGCATTAAGTCGGAACAGCAGGCGTGCTTAAAAACAGTCTGGGAATAAAGACCCAAAATTAATTCAGCTTTCTTCTGCACTCCCAGAATTGATCTGTGTTGTAAGTAGTGCAGCCAGATCCTAGGACCTGAACTTGGCTGTCCTAATGCAGACAATACCATCCTGTGGCATGTGCATGTGACAAAGGGCACACAGCAGGTAGGGGCTGGTCTCAGCAGTCGCTCCATGGGCATATGTTGTGCACACAGTACAGAGAAACTGAACATTTTTTCAGCTAAAAATAGAACACAGAGAAACAAGACTGGGAAAAGGACTATTTAGAATAAAAGTGAATGCCAGTGAAATGCCAAGTCACTTATGTTAAGGAGGGTGAGGCTGAAAAGAAGATAATCTGAATTGAGTGGGTGATCCATTCACTGTAGCTGAACTACCCTGCTCAAGAAGCTATGCCCTTTGTAAGCATGTCACTAAATGTGCTGTATTGTTGGCTTTGAGGTTGTACAATTGCAATATGAAAGAAGTGATTGATTCAAAAGAACTTAAAAAAAAATAAAAACTGGTTCATTACACAACAGTTGATTGAATTGTGGTACTCCTTGCTGCAGGATATTGTGAATGCTAAAACTTACAGGAATTCAAAAAATTTGCATAAATTAGTAGAAGATAATACTGATGAGTATTATTAAATTTCTATTTACTGTCTCTCACTGAGGCAGTTCAGAAGTCACAAATTATTAAGAATGGAAAGGATATTCTGCAGAACTACAGATTCATTGTTGTCATGTTTTATAATGTTCCCTAATATTTGTTCTTGACCACTGTTGGAAACAGCATATTGATGTAGACAGGCCTTTGACATGATACTGTTTCATTTTCACATCCTTCAAAAGTAGTCTGGGTATCAGATTATAACCTCTTTTTTGAGGATACTTCCGCTCTGATTGAGAGAGCATGAAAGAAAATATATCTGTGTTTACTACTGTATGTGTGTTTGCCTTTACCATATAGGATCAGTCTTAGAGTGGTTGCTTTTTCCTGAACAAATTTCATTCCAGCTCACTAAACATCTAAATGAGCCATAGAAATGTCAACTTGCAATCCACAAATTACAGATATAATCACTGAAGTCAAATGAAGAGTCACTACTGAAGTCGCTAATACTTTCTGAAAGATGAACTTGATGCCATCACCAAAAAACCTGCCAGAAGTTCTGTGAACAACAAATTATCCCTTCATGCCAGTAGTCTTATAATTATTATGCTATTCTAACTTTACTTTTTTTACATGAGGTTAGGGAGAAGGTTGCATGTACCTTACAGAACCTTCTGTAGCATTTCTTCTGTAAAAACTGCATTATTATGTATTTTTCAGCATGGAGACTGCATGATGGTACGGCAGTGTAACTTTACTTCTTGGCCAGAACATGGAGTCCCTGAAACTACTGCACCAATTATCCATTTTGTAAAACTTATCCGTGCAAGTCGAGCACATGATAACACACCAATGGTGGTTCACTGCAGGTAAGCGTATTCACCAAATCATCGTTTGGTAGTTTCGAATTGTAAGTGCATAATAATGCACAGGAAAGTTGCCAGAACAGCCATGAAGACTGAGTGCACAGATTTGGTTCTAGTATGGACAGCAGTGAAGGTTTCTCTAGCAGTCCTTCTTACTCCTTTCTAGAAGGTAAAATGCCAATGCCTGTTCTTCCATTTATGGAAATCCATTGGGGTGATGCCAGGGAAATAATTGCTCCAACAATTACCATAAAGTACTGCTGGATATTTCTCCATTTTCCGCTTTAATCATAAGAGGAATAGCAAATCACATGTGTTCATTTAAATTACTTCTATTATAATTAGAACTCTTCTTAAGAAGTATTAGAAATATATTTAAAATGTACCTGTCACCTATCATAAGGAAGAAACTACTTGAAGCCACAGAGAATGACAAATAGAAATAAGGGGTTTCATAGGCCAGATTTCAAACCTGAATGCCGATAAAGAGCTAAAACCTATATTTAGGCTCTTAAGTAAATGGTCTAGTGGTTAGAGGTGTTCAGATGTCATAGTTTCCAGTGATTTCATTAATATCCTTAAACTTCTGTTTTGAAGAGTAAATGTGTGTGGGGAGGCCTATGTCTTACGGAGACCAATGAGTGTGTTTGCATTTTTTGTGCAGTTCCCACTGAGTGAGTGGGCATGCTCCATAAAAGGGATCTGAACTCATAGGTATGCTGCTGAGTCTTCGCCTCTTTCTCACTTGGTGAGAGTCTGGAAATAAGTGGCAGGAAAAGATGGCTTTGATGTTACAAATTTTTTCCCAAACCATTTTATCATGAATAGCAGTTCTTTTTATTTGTCCTCAGCATCCTATGGGTACCACTCACAAAGGATAGTAAAGCCTTATTTAATATTGTTGTCTCTGATGAACATTTCCCTCTGCTGCAAGGGCCAGAGAGGCTACAACAGGAGAGAACAATATGCTCTTCATGGTTTCAGGACACTTATACTCTGTGGGGTCTCTCTGCAAGGAACCCTACATTCTTTTTGGAAGGGAGATGTGTAAAGGGGCCAGCATGGGCCTGATACTCCACTTGTGCTCAAATTCCTGATGGCTATATTATCATATCCAGAAAACTCATTATTTTTTGCTCACTAGATATCTCAAGCTCAAGAGTTCTGCTATGTATCTCTTCATTATCCACAGTGATACACCCTGAATTTATTACACCAATTGCTGAGAAGTCTGATGATCATTTGGAAACGATCCTATTCATTATAAAACCTTGAAATAAAACACTACCTGTCAGTGTGTCTTGAATACTCATCCTCATTTTAAAAGTATTTTCTTTTAAATTTTTTGCTAGATGCCATGTTGTGGAATCTCAAATACCAAAAGTATCACAGAATCCCTGTGTGATTTCACAAAATCTTGTGATTTTTTTTCCTCTCAATTAATGAACTTCAGAAAACTCACAGAAAAGCTATAGGATCTTTTATCCCACTCAAACAGGTTTGGGTCTTATGAACATACAAATGAGTAATATCTCATTTATCTGATGAAAATGAGAAATTGAAAATTATGAAAATGTGAAATCAAAATTAGAAACTGGCTCAAATCCAGATTTCACTTGATCCAATTCAGAAAGGAATTCACAAGATGTAAATACTGAAAAAAAGATTCAGGTTTTGCTTCAAAAGTTTTTCTTTTCACAATAAACAATTTATCCAGAATATTCTAAGAAAATGATGAAAGCATTAACAAAAAAGCTTGATTTTATCTTTTTTATCATGTTTGCAGTGCTGGTGTTGGAAGAACAGGTGTTTATATTGCACTTGACCATTTAACTCAACATGTAAATGACCATGATTTTGTGGATATCTATGGACTTGTAGCTGAGCTAAGAAGTGAAAGAATGTGTATGGTACAAAATCTGGTAAGATTTATCTATCCTGTTCTCCTATTGTTAAAAAATTAGTCATTTCTTTGTGTGATCTACAAAACAAGACTAGAAAGCTCATAATAATCAGCTGTATAATACATTTTCTACCAAATCCTGCTTTTATTCATTCCAAGCATTGTGGAAATATATTGTCTGTATCCACCTAAGTACACTTAGCCAGCAGTTTTGACAAGTTCTGAAAAGAGTGCTATTTATTTTTAAACCTAAATAATGATTTTTGTCTCTAAGAAACTTTATTTCAAGTTTTGGGTGCTGAACAATTGTTAGATTAAAAATGGATTCACTCATTCACTATTTAATTTGACTTTATTTATTACTTTACTGTATTTTTTTTTCTGTGTATGTATATGTGGCACAGTCCACCAAACTTTAAAATATTCATTTGCCTTTGGACTCATCATTGATTCCTTGATTCTTTTTCAATTACTTGAAATGAAATAGTACATATGGATGAATTTGATCACAGATTCCAAACTGTTCAAAAGCAATGGTGGGTTTTGGGTCTAAAAAAGTACATTTCTGACAGACTTATTTTGTATGGAGATAAGTCAGTGATGATCAGCTGGCAAAGAAGACTTCCTTTTGCTATATCTGGAATTCTGAGTATATGTAAAGGAATAATAGAAGAATTTAAAGCTGATCCTAAATGCCCAGTGGGTCACACCCCAGGAGCAGGATGACCCGAGGTGTGACTAGAGTACTTGCTCTATGGCTCTTTGGCTGTCAGTCTGCGCTCTGAGGAGACAAGGACGAGAGGGAGGTCTTTGGCATGGGATAATAGAGGATTTATTGCTCTGGGGAATCTCGGGGGCAAAGGACAGAAAATGCGAGCGTGCAACAGCTGAAATAGGGAGGTGGTTCAAAGGGAGGGTACAAAGCATCAACTAATCAGAGATATCCTGGGGAGGGTAAAAGGCAGGGTTCACAAAATCATCGTCCAATGAGGGAGGTAGGGGGGGAAAGCTGGTCACATGGACTAATCAAGCGTCAAAGTTTAGGGGATTTCCAAAGTGGAATTCCAAGCATGTGGTTGACTTAAGGCAGGATTGACAGGGGACTCAGGGCAGATTGACAACATGGGGTGGGAGGGTATAATTTGGACCAAACCATCAACCTGGGCAATAACAGAACATACCATTAACAAGAAACACACTGAATATGCAGAAAGTGTGTCAGAATACACAAAGCAGTTAACCCTTCAGAAGATTTTATGGGACCCTCTGGTGATATTCTGACATGATGTGTCTTGTAAGCTGCAGTCTAGATTTTTCCTTTTGAAGTCTTGATGCAGCTAAACAATTGCCAGTACTTTCTTGTGACAATGAATTCTGTGAATACTTCTTGGTTCTTGTTTTACATTTTTGTCTAGAAGTAGAATAGAAATAAATCAAACGCTGGAAGGCAATTTAATGGGAGCACTCCCAAAATAAAATCTTAAAACAGTCAAACATTCGATAACATCATCACATGTTTTAAAATATGCATTATTTTTTATGTATCTCTTCACTTGAATGTTTTGGCAGGGGCTAGGAAAAGGTGTGCCAAAACGCAATACAAGATGATGGTGTCAGAGTTCAGATTTCCTAACAAATCAAGTATCCATCTGTATGCTAGATGCAAAATTCTGAGATAGCCTGTTCTCTGTCCAGGTCATTTCTACTCATATTTGCAAGACTACAAAAGTCAGATCAGCAACAAAACTTGCCCAAAGGGAATCAGTCTTGTAAAGTTTTATGGTGGATTCAAAAGTCAAGCTATTTTGGGAGTTCTGTTATAAAACACTGTCGAGTTACCTATTAATCAGATTTTATGTGAGCAGCACAGAAGATATAAAAGAGAGGAGCAATTCCTTCCCAGAACTCAGTATAGAAATCCCTCAGTCAGACTGTCTGTAAGATCTATGAGTAAAATAAATAAAATCTGATTGCTCTCAGACCTGTATTTTGCTTGTTTATAGCTTCAAAATAATGTTCCTTTTGCTAACAGAGTCATGATCTGTTATTATAACCAATTAATGAGAATAGTTAAGATTGTCATTCTGACTGGGAAAATATTAAGTTACATATAAATTACCCAGATAGCCTCCTTCACTCTCCCCTGGCAAACCCAGAAAGATTTTCATTTGCTACATCATCAGAAGTAGCTGTATGAGTGCAAGAGATCACAGAGCTTTCAGAGTCTACATTCTGAACTAGAATAACCAATCTAAACTCTACTGAAATTTAAGACCTTCATTCTAGAAATCCATCTTTATTCAGCAGACATGTCAAAGTTTATCTTCTTGTCAAGTACAAGGGCTAGTTTGAAGTAATGTCATGCTATTATTTCAGTAATAAAGTTATTGAAAAGTGTAATGGTGCTGCATGCTTCAGGGGAAAATCTGTGAAAAGCTGTTTTAATTGCCCACAGTTCTGGAGCTGTGACAATAAAACTTATCCATGTAAGCAAATTTCTCTCATACATCTGAGACTCTTGAATTGCAAATTGATGGAAGTTCTGAAACAAAATAGCAATTATTGGGCCAAAAAAGTGCATAAATATTTTTACCTGTGCAAAAGTCAAATCTAAGAGTATGATTTTGGTGCCAAGTGGTTCCAAATCCATCTCAGCAAGGTTCTGGGCAACATGTTCTAGCTGACCCAGCTTGAACAGTGGGTAGTTGCAGCAGGTGGTCTCAAGGGGTCTCTTTCAATCTGAATGTACCTGGCTTATTTTCTGCATCTACATATACAATACTTCAATGTGAATATATGCTTAATTCATTTATTGTATTTCTGTCTATTTTCATTTCTTTATTTCATTCTCACATTACCTTATTTTGTTTTCCTCTTTTCAGACTTTATGCCCTTGAAAGTGTCAAATTAATTTCAGTTGCCCACTCTTCGTGCTATCATGTGTTAAAAGTGAGGCTACAGCTTGAGGAGTATGACTCAAAATACTAGGTTAATTTGCTGCTAGCACTGGTGCAAGCTCCTGGAACATATAGGTTTAGATTTACTTGAACTTCTGCATTTGAGTGCACCCTGCTGGTTTTCTCTGTGGTAGAAAGAGGAAAATTTTCTTTTCTAGATATTACATTCATATGATTCAGTTTCTTCAGTCTGCATCTCGTGGCAAAATGTCTTTTCATAGAACAAACCTTCACAGAAAATTGTGAAGTAACCTATTAGTTTCAGTAATGATTAGTCTAATTTCATATATCTTACTGTTCATAAGGATTAAAATGTTTTGACAAATTTAAAGCATTATGTTTCATAATAATTGAAATCAGATCAGGCATATATGATATAATCACAAAAGTACTGAGACTGCTGAGTTAAACTGCAGTTACTTTGAGATTTTCTAGGTGTGTATAGAAAAAGTAAAAAGGTTTTTTGGTATTACAAGTACATTTTTCTTCTAATAAAGCATCTTTGAATTCACATTTACAGGCACAATATATATTTTTACATCAATGTGTATTGGATCTCTTGACAACCAAGGGAAGTAGTCAGCCCTTGTGTTTTGTAAATTATTCAGCACTGCAAAAGATGGACTCTCTGGATGCCATGGAAGGTAAGGAGATACAGACTGTGTCAAAATTACTTTTTCACAGCAGGTGCAATGACTTGTCCAGATAAGAAGCAGAAAAAAAGTCTTTGGACATGCATTTTTTGCTTCAAAATATAAATACCTAGCCTTTTGCTGCTCTATATTCCCCCTCACAGTAATGGTTATTGCTCAAGCTTTCCCCACATTTTTCCATGCAAGATCTTTTAAATTAAGTGAAAAACAGCTATCTGCCATTTGTTACTATTTGTTTACAAGGTAGGTTAATTTAATGCATCTGTTTCTTCTGCAGGTGATGTGGAGCTTGAATGGGAAGAAACAACCATGTAAATACTAGGAGGAAATACTACAGCAAAGCAGATTTTGAAACTCAAAGTCATATTTTTCTAAGCACAGGGGCCAAAGTGAATTCCCCTATTTTGTCGATTAAAAGAAACACAGATGATTGAGAATCTTTTTTTCTATCAATGTGCCTTCATAAATAAGTGGAAATATCCTATTCAGAACATGGAGCAATAATGATTTGGAGTACTTTTGCACAGACTGCACTTCTGGTGTTATATAAATAGTGCATTCAGAATGTATTTAAAGTGTATTTGAACACATTCCTTTTTTCCAAACTATCTTTGTAAAAGAAAAATGAGCCAAATAGGATGTAAAAAATTCATATTTCCATTGAACCTATTTTGGTGTGAATTTGCTGTGTTCTGTGTGTTTTGGTTTTAAGTAAAAGCTAAGGTTTCTTTACTCATTCTTGATAGATTGGCTTCAATGTTGTCAATTCTTGCAGATTAATTGCAAGACCATCATAATGATCTTTACCAAAGTGTATGTTCTTGTGTTTTGAATATTTTTTTAACAAGTGGTAGTACATCAGCTTATGATCCTGAACAGCTGAAGAGTCACCTTCTGACATGGGGAGGATTATTCAGCTTTTACACAGCACACAGTAGCTCTTCAGGGACACTTGGGGCTTTTTAAACTATTTTATAATCAGCAGGTTGGGTTTTTTTTTAAATACATAATGATGATTGCACATGTTCAGAGCAGAAAAAAAAAGTGTTTTACATTCCTGCTACTTTTTCAAGCAGATAAAACAAAGTAAACCTATAAATCTATTACCTGTTACAATGAATGGTAGATTGACTTATGTAATAGAATGTTTAGAATTCATTCACTTTTCTTGTATATAACACTATTCAGCATTTTGAAAAGTTGCTCAAAATTTAATATCAATGTATTTTATAACACAGTTGTCAAGTGAAAATTTTTTGCACCTTCCTCGGGTTTGGCAGATCACTTCAGACACTGCAAATTATGGGAGCTAAAGTCCAGAGATAATAATCTAGAGATTTATAAAAAGAAAACATCTTCCACTCCTGATGGTGATGATGGTGATGATTATTGGAAATAGATCTAAAACAGGAATGAGAGAAGTAGGAAGCTTCTGAGAGAAAAGCAAAAATTAGTAGAGTAGGAAGACTAGAGAAATAATGAAACTGTGTGTCCTGGTTTTAAATGGAAGTGACAATATTCAATTTATATTATTGCGTGGAAGGGTTGATTGCTAAATTTTTTTCAGGTAAAAAAATATAAGAGACTTTGGAACTGCCATCTTATATTGTGTTGAGACAGAAGAAATCAAAGCTGTCAGTTTAAGGCATCAAGCTCATGGAATTCAGACAAAACTCTTTTGAACTTTGAAATATGTATGTTCTTGTGTGTGCACACTCTGAACAGAACAGCCAATGAACAAAAATTTCCATTTCTTCACTGTAGCTTTCAGACAGAAAATGCTATGCAGAAGGAAATGTGGTACTTTTCCAGAACTAAATGACAGTGTTTTTAGATACTGGCAAGGATGGTACAGTGAAGACCATTTGTCACTTCATAGAATGTGCCATATATCTAAAATGAAAGTCAAAAGACAGCATTTAAAGAGGTAGAAGTGGTCTACAGAGATATTTGGGCAATCTGTCTTCTAGGAAGATCAACGGTATTGTAAACATCACCTGTCAGGCTAAAAAGAAAACAATGCCTTTTAAAGCTTGATAGGGGGAGAGAGAGGTGATGTCCACAGCTGTTCAAGTCTCTGGCAAAGCGTTCGGTACAGCTCTAGTTTCATTTGGTTCCTATGAAACATGTGTTCTTCATTTATTATACATGTACTTTAAAGTATTCTGACAAATTGCTTATAGGGACTTACAGATGTTTTTTGTGATTTGTGGTTGCACTTGGTAGCAGTACAGGGAGCACTGTGATAAATTGACATTATAGAGTCATAGTCTTGTATAGTCTTATATCAACAATGGTGGAATATCTGGAGGAAAAAGATAAGCCTTATGCAACTTAGAGATGAACTCCAGAAGTTCTAAACATGCTTAAATATTCTCTGGCTTTTATAAAATACTTAATGGTGAAGATTCCGTGCACTCCTTTAGAGGACCTGCCTATGGTTCCACTGCATTCAGTAACCTGCTTGCCTGACAACTTAGTAAGAGACTAGAAAATGTGACTCCCTTTTCTCTATGAAAGATGATTCAAGTACAATTACTGTACAATTTGAAATAAGCAATCTGATATATGCCACCTTGACACATTTTGTATTATCTATAGGGTAAAAGCCTATATTCAGCATAAACTGGCCACAACTCATAAGGTACCTGGTCAGGGAAAGAAGTATCTCCAAGCAATTCTCCCTAAGTACAGGTTTTTAATACAAACACAGCAGTAGTTTGAACCCTCCTGTGTGTGTGTGCCAATACTTTACAGGGATAGGAGAACATCCATATATCAAGAAACTCCTCCAGACCTCAGTTCAGTTACAAAGGAAGAATTTCCACAGTCTCTTGTCTTCCATCCCTCCTTCCCTTATGAAATGACACCTATGGCAGTGCTACTGACAGCACTGCAGAGCTGAAGTCAAGCAGAATTTGTCCAGTTGCTATTTTAAGAATATATTTAGATATATGAAGAAGTTCATCCATTCATTTTTAATGTCACCACTCGATTTTCTACAAATTCTTGGCACTACTAATATAGCAAGAGTGTACTCTGCTAAAATTAGAAATGGAATGAATAAAAATTGGAGAAAAAACCAGAAATTCTAGAGGATTATTGAAATTAAGTCACACTGCATTAAATTATCTGGGAAATTTCTAGAGACTGATATATCTCCATACAGAGAAAAAGCAGTATTTGTATTTATATATATATAAATACATATTTTTATATATATTTATAGTTAGTTCTGCTGAACATCCTTACAAGAGACTACTGTCGGTGTCCTTAAAATACTGACTTGTTTTGTTAGCAAAGGTAACAGAAAGACAGGAAAACATTAAATTTGTGTTGAATTTAAAACACTTCTTACACTGTTAAAAGAGTTGATAAAAATAATTGCGAGTTCAATTGTGATTTTACTGCATATGTGGAACTTCTCAGTAATTTAATTTAACATTTTGTGAAATATTAAAAATGTGAATTAACCTGTGTAATACCATCTATATATTGCTGCAGTACAGAGTATGACCATAAGCATTTACTAAGAAGTAGCAGCAAAGAACAATGAGTCAATCATATTTCATACTAAGGTAGCACAACAGCGAGCTTTCTGAGTTGCATACAAAAATTGAAAAGCAACCTAGATGTGGATATGAATTTGGTGAGATTCAGGTTACAAAGCCCTGTGAAGTCTGTGAACAGAGGATATTTTTTCTGAAAATGTTTTGACAGCAGGTTAAAATAAAATTTGAGAAGTATACCTGTATCAGAAGGTTACATATGTGTTAAGCATAACAAAAGATCATTGTCTGTGCATGGAAATATACAGTAAAAATAGATCCAAAATATTTTTGCTTTTAAGACATATAAAAAGTATTTAATTAGCCCCTGGTTTAGAGGATATACACATGGTAATAATGAATTCAGGGTTGTTTTATGACTAAATTATGTGTCCATTCAGTGCTGCAAAATCTGCAATGCATTGCATACAGTAGATTGTAGCTGGAAACCATTGAAACAACACGGAACATGTCTTTGTTGGTTTTGATTTTGAGGAGATGAGTCAGAGAAAATGTGCTGAAAGGTGATGCTCTGTTTCAACCATTTCTCTGTGACTGTTGTGTCACCACTCTGTGTATGGTGTCGAAAAAAACAGGTCTTCCCAACACTGTTCTCCATGTTTTCTTCTCTTTTCTAATGTTGTGAGTTTTGTCTGTATGTGACTATATTAGAATTGCAAACAGTAATATGGATCATCTGAATTCCAATGCTGCAGACATGATCTGCAGGTAGTGGTCTTACAGTTGTGTAGTGGTCTCACTGCGAACTTTCTCTCTGTCTCTTTCCTGTGAGTTGATTTCCAGATGACATCATAGAATATCAGCCCCATTTTTGCTCTGACTCCTGTTCAATACATTTCTGCCCTGTCCTCTCTGTGGCTATGATTAACAGGCAAGTGCAAAGCTAATTCTGTGGTTCCAGAGCTGAGCTGTGTTACCAGTGGCACGTCTGTGCAGCATCAGCTCTGAATACAATTGTCAGGGTAAGCTGACTTCTCATCCAGAAGTTCCCCTTACTGCTATAGTAAGTTCTGGTAAAATTTTAATACTGGTCATTGTTCAGTGTGAGTTGAAGAAAGCAGGATGGATTCAGTGTTTGATACTTTGTGTGGAGATTCTATTTTCCCAATAACTTTTCCCAAACAATGTTGAACTAATTATTTATTTTAATTGTTTCTTCTCACAGCTCCCTTATCGTGTAGGCCCTTTCTCAGATTCTATGTATACAAAACTGAAAATCAGTGGCTGTTCACCACTGGGTAACATTGTATGACAATTTCATAGACCCCACATCATCAGGCAGCTTGCAATGAAGCTGCAAGTCTGTATTTCAGTTGAAAGACAACATTTAGAAGGTTTCAGATATATTTGGATCATCTTACTCTGCTTGTTGATTGGTGTTACCAGGGTGATCTTTTTGTAGGATGACAGCTGCACCCAGCTATCCACTGTAATCATGAATAAACCGTTCCAGTACTCTTTACAGTCAATACTGTGGGAGCTGGGGGAAGTTTTACAAGGATGTTCCCAAAATATTTTGAAGGAGATGGAGTTCTGAATGATATAAAAAGAATACTTCAGTACCGGAAACCTAATATGCAGCTAAAGCTGTACCATTCACAGTTGCATTCCTTGAGGCCTGCTGAGCAGGGGGTGTGTCCTGGAGCACAGAGAGCATATTTAGGACAATATAACAACCTTTGAGCTGAGTAATGCATGGTGCAGGGAGATCTTGCCATCCATGCAGGAGTGAACTTAAATAAGCTTTACCATAAAATGCCCCTGGTTTACTTGGAAAACACAATTGCTGGTAAAACCTATTATGACAGCTGATAACATCCTTTGTGATTCAATTTAGTGCCAGGAACCAAAGGACTCTATTTAGTCAATCTTTCAGTAATCTTAAATATAGGAAAATACTTTGACACCACAAGTGTAGAACATAGAAAAATGGCATATAGACAAGGAAGATCTTCTTCCATTCAAGAAGGCACAAACATAAAACTAATTAAACCTGTATGTCCCTCTCTTCCATCAGTCTGCTATCTGCATGTGCTCACCAGTTGGGAATAATATTCATTCATTCATTCATTCATTCATTCATTCATTCATTCATTCATTCATTCATTCATTCAGAAAATAACATTAATTCACTTTTAATTTGATTCCTGTATTGGTAATCCTTTTCTAAGAATCCAGCATAAAGCAGTTATAGAACTGTGCCTTTTCATGTATCAGCCTTCTGTTTGGATTCACAATAGCTCCATCTAACTATTTTTCTTACAGAATTCTACTAATTCTCCATCAGTATTGCAGAGACAATACACAGAGTGTGAATCTGGGCTTTCACATTTTGCACAGAATTATTTACAGAGCTGCATTAACACAGTACTGCACTCCAGGCCTGGGCAAGGAACCGACCTGAGGAGAGTGGCTGCCTAGCATGTAATCCTACTCCCTTTGAGAACAAGTTACCTGACAATGCACTGTCCCATTCAGGGAGTCCAGAAAATGTTCTCAAAGCTGTCTGACATTTATATGTAGGAGTTTAATCTGAACCTTGCTCTGCTAAGGATAAACAAGAAAATTCTGGTCATTGTCATCGTTGGCTGCTTAGGACAAGAACAAGAAGCAAACCTCTTGTTTAACTGGTATTAAGAGTGGTTTTAACTTATAAAGACTTACTGTCTTCTTCATGGCTTGAACTTAAAGTGCACTTAAATTTTGACACATTTCTGTCCTTTATATATATATTTTTTTTTCCTTCAAAGCAGGGATTTGGAGATAGGACTTTTAAATAGTTACAATTGTCTTAGGAAATAGTGGACTGTCCTGATAAAACAGCCACCAGGAGGATTTTTTGATAAAAAAATATTCTATAATAATGGCCAGAGTACTGTAATTCTTAAAACAATACTCCTACACCCTGTGATCTGGCCATTATTGTAAGAAAACATATCTACTAAATATCCTGTACACCCAGAGTGTGACTGAATGCTCATGAAGGCAGATTCATGAATCTCTTCTTGATTTTTCCATTCTTTTTGCCCTTCCAGTTCCTATTATCTTATCCTGGCACTCCTAAACAGGTTTTGGGGACGTATCAGGTTGCTTGTTAATGACGATTAATGCATCAGCTATATTAATTCTGTCAAAATTTAATGAGACAAACATTCCCCTCCTGCATACTGGTGTGCTCTCTCTGAAACCAGAAGGGATCCCTGGCATCACTACCAGTGCCAGCTGGCAGTCAGAGGAAGGTGGTCCTCTGCTAATGTGGGAGAAAATCTATTCTTAGTTCTAAGTTTTCATGGACTTTGCATGTCTGAACTGATCACTTAATTTCTGTATAAAAATACCTGTCAAACCTTTTCTCCTAACATTTATGTGTCCTATGTATTTGTATGTGAAAGCTCTGGGGGAAACCAGTTTCTCCCAAAATGTCTTTGTGCATCTTCTCTCACAACTAAAAATAGCACCAGAGTAATAAATTCCTTCTCCATCCCAAGCCAAACAAATGGTCAGAAAGTTGTCAAGAGTCACCATGGATGGCATCACTGCAACGTGGTGCTCGTGCTTCACTTAGCTTTCATCATCCCTTCAGTTCTCTTGTCTTCACAAGGAAGAATCTGTGGTAGGAAGTGGCTCCCAAGATGAAGGACATTAGCTAAGAGAGATTTTACATAGAACTTAATATTTCTGGAAAGATTCCTAATCAGCACTTCAGGAGTACAGCAGGTAGTTGTAAACCAAGGCATTTTATTTCTTTTTCAGTGTTTGGGAAAAGTCTCCCAGCTCTGTGTCATGGATTCTAGAAAAATTACAAAAATTACAAGAATTAACTGAAGATCCCTTTTTTTTTTTTTTGGAAGATCACTTTTTCTAGCTTGTGATCATTGCTACAATATATCACATCCACACATCCTTTATTATGTATGCATGTACAAGAAGCTACTCAAGTTCTTGAAACTAAAAGCACATCTAAGTCATATCAGGTGTGACTAGCTTGTTTTGTGACTATTAAGTCTTGAATCTACAGAAGTAATTTATTCTGATTTTAAAAATAAATTTTGGGCTGTTATATTATCTGGTTCTCCAAAACCAGGAAGAATGTTCAGTGTCTTTAAGAAGGCTTTGTGAAACAAAATTTCTCCAACAGCTGAAAGAAGGAGAAAGCTTCCATTGAGATAAAACTAACAAAAAGTGTCAAAATGGACAGCTGTGTCAATTCCAGAAGGATTTAAAACTTAGACATGAGCTTGAAAAAAACATGTTAATTGAGCCAATATCCTTATGAAAAGAACCTTGTACTTAGCAAAAGTACATTGAATTATGTGCTTGAAATATGTGTATTAAAATGCTTAGGAGAAAAGAATACTGTATTAATTAAATACAGAAATACAATATCCCATTTATATCCATCATCATATGATGTGTTTTGCTTTTTCCTGAGAGAGAAATTCCAAATGAGAATCAGAGTTCAGTATTTTGATGAACTTGGCTAAAAAGTTCATCTTTCAAATATATAAATCTGTGAGCAAGACTGTATGGTGTCATTTCTAAGAGAATAAAAATAAAATTAAATTATGTTTTCTATTACAAATTCTATTTTAAAACAAGTCTTTGTAATCTATATAGGGTATTTTCAATCACATTTAGGAAATCAGTACATTATATACAACGTAGAAGAGCTCTGTACAGTTCTTTCTGGAGAAGGACTGCAAGAATAATTTTAGGCTCTGTATTTCAGCAGAGGCTAGCCTTGTGCTGCACACAGGTCTCTCACAATTCAAATAAAGTTCCATGCCAAAGATGTAGCACATGACTGGCAGTCAGGGTCTGCTGGCATTGCTGGGTAATCCAAACCCTGCCTTTGGGAGGAAGTGAGTCAGGGGAAGCTGTTGAAGCCAACAGCATCAGAATAGCCCAGGCACTCAGCCCAGTCATGTTCCACAATGAAGCAGTGAGCTCACAGGACAACCAAAGCAATCTCCTGCATTCCAGCCTTTCCAAATGAGAGCTCCTCTCCTGCTTCTCTGTGTACCAGAAACACTGGGGGCTCTTGGGCACAGGAAGTTTTCAGTATACAGACCAGGTAGATTACAATCTGCTTCATACTCCATGAACTTTTAATTTATTTATTTATTTTTGTCTGAAGGTCAAAAAGAAAGGTATTAAGAAAGGACCAATGACATAAAATAGGAGTTGGGCTGTGTTAAAGAATTTCAAGGACATTTAAATGTTCCAGTGCTTAACTTTTGGGCAGAATCCTTAGCTGACAGGTAAGTGCTCAAACTGAAAGCATATAGAAAACTAACAACTTAAAAAAGGCATTCTCAGAAACTATGAATGAGACTTAGGAAAAAAAAATGAGGACCGATGATGCAGATAAAAATTGTTGTCTAATTCAACAGGAATTGCTAATTCTGATTTCCCCTTCTAAAAAAATCCAGAAGTAAACCACTTGGATTTTATTTTAAGCACTTAAATAATACACTGATTTACTTTCATCCCCTTCTTGATTAAGAACAGGGAACAGTTTATCCTTGTTTATCACATCTCAGGGAATCATCACACCAGGGGATTACACATGCATTATCTGTCTTGTGCCAGGAGTGCCATTTTCAGGAATATTCAGATATTCCTTCAGAAAGGGAAGTACCCTGGTGGGGGGGGGTCAGGCTCTTACATGAAATGTGGAAGACAGCTGTTCAAAACCTGAAGTACAGTAATAAAAAAAAACAAATACAGAAGCCTGGCTGGATCTTCTCCCTCCCTGCAAGAGCATTGATGCCTTGACTGCTTTTCTTCTTCTACTTTTAATGCTTCTCAGTTATCTGCCAAAAAAAAGTAGAATTCTTCATAATAAGGAACAGTCATATCTCATGGCAAAATAGGGCAAAAAATGGAATTTCATTGTCCCATAGTCTCCATATTTTCCTTGAGGGCAACATCACTTCCAGCAGAAGCTGATTTGCTGCTTCTCTGCAGTCAAGCTATCCAAGTTTTTCTTTCTATCAGGACACTGGCATAAATCTGCTTTGTTATACCTAATTGCATCTATTTGTTTCCATCCACATAAACACCAGCATCAGTTTACTCCATTCCTCTTTGCAGCAATGTTTACTGTTTGCTTGATCACTGTTTCCCTTGACTTTTCTGTCAAGGAAATCACCATATTTGTTCAACATTTACACAGTTTCCAAGTGTCTCATCATTCTTGTTAGCATTTTGTCTTCCCATTCTGAGCTTCCTATAGTTGTACCAGCTGCATCAGTTTTGAGATGCAGTGCAGTCCCTGAAAATGGATGTGGAATTGTGGCTAAGTGTTCCCAGCCTGGAACAGGAAGGAAGGACCACCTCATGTTCCTCTGACCTGTTTGTATGTCCTAGTGGGATGTGTAGGGTTCTTTTCTGAGCAGCATGACATACGTTTATCTTATAACTCACTGTAACTATCAGTTTCCTTCTTCTGTAGAGTTACCACCTAGTACTCAGTTTGTATTTCTGCAGTGATATGCCTCCCTGAAGTCCTCATTTGTGCCCTTGTCCTCATCAAATTGAGGTCATGAACAATTTGAAATCTGCACAAGTCCTCCAAGAGGTGATAATTCAAGATGTCTCTGTGACATCTGAAAACTTGATGAGCATATTTTGAATTCAAGCAGATGAGTTTTTAACTAAAACCAAAGTTCCTAGAGCAGAACTCTGGGAAGTCCCTCATTTAAAAGTTCTGCTTTGATGAGTTTGCAAAGAGTTGAATATGCATATGACTTTAATTTTATAGTCTTCATTTTCATAGTGTTCATATGAGGATGGCATGTGAAAATGTAGAAAAAAACTTCACTTAAACCAAATAAGTGTTTTCTGCTTATTCTCCTTATATTCTGCTATATTTCTGCTTATTCCATAACACCTATCATGGCAGGGCAAAAAAAAATTGATTTTGTCTTAGTCTTGAGGATTTTTTAATGCAAACACGACTCCATGTTGGCATTATTCACCCCTTTGTATTCTTATAGGTGTACACAAATATTGTATAATTTTCCAGTATTTTCAAGGAAACTTAGGCTGAACTCCTCATCTAAAAGTCCCATTCTTTCTGTTTCTGCTTTACACTTGCCCATCTATAGTCCTCTGCAAACTCAGTCATCCACCAGTTGTTCTCAAACACATCAGAAAATGCCAAAGATGATTTCAGGCAATTCTCTAATTACACTGAGGACAAACCAGTTTAACATGTAAATGAATCTAATAATTTAACTCTTGTTTTTTCTGTCCTGTCCTGACTCCTTCTACTTTTGTTATTAGCGCTAATAATTTTGTTAACCAGCTAATTGCACTTTATTTTTTACTTGCATTTTGGATTGACAGAGACGTTAAGCACAGCATCATCTGTTAATGGCTTTCTCTCTGTTTAGGTCCACTTTGTTCTCTCAAAACCTTAATAGAAGTTTCTTCTTAATTTTTATGAGTTTTGATATCAATTTCTTGATTTGTCCCTTGCCTTTGTGACTCTGTCCTAAAATGTCTATGCTATCCTTTCTTTCCCAACCTTTTTTTCCTCTGTTGTTTACAACTGCTCTTCCTCAGCTTTAGAATGGAGTACTAGAGTAATTTAGGCTGGAAAGGACCTGTGGAGGTCATCTAACCCAGGTCCAGCTTCAAAGTTTGATCAGGTTACTCAGGGCCTTGGTATGTCAAGATGGCCATTTATCTTGTGGCTTCACTAAGAGGCAGTTACAGTCTCATCAGGAATGACAAGTAAGTCCTGAACTGCCACATAAAATGCCCTTGGCTAACTTGTGTTTGAGGTTCAATCTAGAAAGTATGTTCTGACTCCATCTGCTCTAGGTCCTGTCAATATGTCAGCACATGGAAAATAATACCCCCAGCTGCTCTGCCAAGACAACAGCGAGTGATTTCTGCATACATCCAGAAGATCATGTTTAGATACCTCTGGAAATTTACTGATAAAAAATGCAGCACGTATATACCTTTCCAGATATCTCTAAGGTCTTGCAGCAGCAAGGCCTGAAAGTACACATGAATTTAGGCACTCAAATTGGGGCACAGGCACATAAATCCCATGTGGAATCAGGCCCTTGATGGCATTAGTGCTAATTGGCATGTGCTAACCTATGCACTCCCTGATGTCTCTTGGCAGCTCTGAGACCCTACTCATGGTTAGTCCAAGAAGGATTATCTATCTAGATTTCCCTTCACTGGCTTGTCCTTTGGGACTTGATCCTGCAAGCCCTATCAGATGTAAATGATTGCAAAAAATACTTTGGGAGGTGAGACACTTTTGGGATGTTCAGAGGGGGATTAGATAAATTGATGGGCAACATGTCTGTAAACAGATCCTAACAGAAGTAGGCAGGGATGTGGACTGTTAGGCAGAAAGTTGGAAGAGTCACACTTATCCATTAATTACTTCTGTAAGCTCACTGTGCCCAAGAGCAAGTATGTGGATGATGGATGTAGACTATGTGTGACTGGTGTGATGTCTGTGTCATATTTGCTAAAGGAAGCCGTTTGGTTCAGGCCGATAGCTGCTATCATGTATTAATTCTTATGGCAAAAAGGATTGTAGGGATGGCTGAGATTAATCCCATCTTTTCTTCCTAGCACTGCATTTCCTCAGGTACAAAATAGCTAAGATCATGAAGATCTGACCTAGGATTGCCACTGTGCTGAGCCAACAGTAGTAAACTGGTCAAGAATTGATATGCAGGACAATGAGAAGTTGACAAGTCTTACCATGTAATCTCTTTCAGAAATATCTGTTATGCATTTCTTGTCTTCACCATAGTTCACAACTATTTGTTGGGATCAGCACTGACAGCTCAAGTAAAAAAGCTGTTGTCTAACTTGGACTCTTCAAATGAAAATAAATCCTGTTATCAGCTACTATAAAGTTGCAAATAAATCACAAAGAATTCACATTTCTGCCCCAGGTATTTTTGATCAGAACAATCTCAAAGTACTTAAACCCAAAAGCTATCACAATCAGAAAGCTAATTCCGTCCAAGAACCTGATACAGTTGATAAGACCTTTCTAGATCACGGCTTACTCATAATTTTTGGGGCATTGGAAAAGTCTCATCAAGAAATTTGAGTAACTTCATTCTCATTTACAGCTCTCTGTATACATCAGTTTGAGTCACAGGCATGAGTATTGTTCTGTGCATGCACACAGTTCTTGAATGTGCTATAACTAAGGTCACTCAGTGACTTTTTTCAGAAATAAAAATGCGGCTATAATTTCTTCTTCATTGGATTGCTCATGTTAATCAGGAAAAAGAGAATTATTTGATCACATCAGGCAGTTTCTCTACTGATTGTAAAATTTTTGCCTGGCTTTCAGTTCAGGGACATTGTGAGCACATATTTATCTTCCGTCGGAGAATACCATACATCTCAAGAAAGTGATGGGTTTTTTTCTAGTATTGTATTTTCTCCTCTTCAGATACATGACTTCACAAACAGCTTAGAAGTTCCAAAAAATGCTAAGAAAGTTCACTGTTAACTAAACCAGAACATAAATACAGTACTAAAGAGCTAGAATTCTGGAAAATAGTTTATGTGAAGTGTCACAAAATTCCTCGGACCATGGATATGTCAAATTTGAGATGCTTGACTGAGAAAGCTCCACACTGAGAGATGATAATCCAAGCCTCTGCAGATTCTTTATTGTTTGTAAACTGTTGTTTCTGCCTGTATAAGATGAACCTTAGCAAAGACACATCCTCTGCCTGGAAAGACAGCTAGATATCAGCACCCATGAAGCACTGATGCTGCTTGAGTGTGCTCACACAATACTTTTCAGCCAGCATAATGAATAATACAGTTTGTAAAGATGGAATTGTATGATCATGTAATAACTCCTTATTCCATTAAATACTGAGTCCTAACATCAGCTGGATCAAGACTATATGTATATATATGTATATATATATGTATATATGTGTATATATATGTATGTATGTATGTATATAAGTATCTATAAAAACTCTTTCTGTAAATTGACATTCCCTTTGGATACAAATGGAGAAATCCTAATGATCCAGAACCTTCAGAGGGCTCTCTTCTCCAAAATAATTTTCAATTAATTAACAATTTATTAATTCATTGGCAGTCTTTCTTGGTAATTTTTCATTAATGACATTAAAACCTGATGCTGATTTCCAATTCTCTTGTAGTAATAAAAAGCAATTTCCTTGGAGAAAACTGTAGAAAAAGAATCTCTGTGGCTCCTCATAATGTCAGCTTCTTTACCACACTGTCCTTGAGGGTTGTATATTGTACAGGATGGATTTCACAGCTTAAAAGATGATAAAAGAGAATCTCATCTCATTTATACAGTGGGCTTTTTAGAAGTCCAAAGCACTCAGCAGATCCCATTGAAAAGAGCATGACTAGGCCACGATGTATGGTGGTGATAATTCTATCAAAATAGAATTAATTTATTATTGGTCATGTGGAGTTTATTTAGGAACTGCTAGTGTACAATAACTTAAGTATATTCTATTTCTTAGTTATTACAGTAGTCAATAATACTTCAAAGTAATGACTGTACAGCTTACACTTCCAGGCAAACACTTCTATTAGGCTGCTCTAATTCATGAATATTGTTCACAAATAATGACACTGCAGGTTGACAGATTCTAAGTTAGGTGGTTTACACTTCACAGATTTTTTTGTTTTTCCTCACTATCTTCTCTGAGTCTAACCACAGATATAAGTTGTCAGTTACCAGCTTCAAAACAGAGCTCTAAGATGACTTTTTCAGGGATTGTTTATCAAATTACAATTGATTATTAAACTTTTCATCAGTGTTTAATTTTCAAATAATTTCCCCAAAAAAACCCAATCAATACACTTTTTCTAAAAATCCACATGCTTACATCAATTCAGGTGAAACTTTATTTTGGATGATTTTTTGCAGGCCAAGAGGGCAACTGGCAATCTTTTAGTCTGTGAAGTTTGTCTAAAATGTTGTCCAGAGTAGTCCAGTGAAAAATTAAATACAAATGGGTTTTTGGCATGCTTTTTTGTAATCTGACTAGAATGAGAAGGGTAAGACCCATTTTGTCATATAGAATGTCTGAATACTATCTCTGAATACTATCCCACTTTCATGCCTGTCTTTGTATGTGCCAGATGAACTGCATGGGGAAGGAAGAGTATCAGCTCAGCCAAGGTTCTTCCCATACCTTGAGAAATGTCATGTTCTCTTTTAGAGGAGACCATCAGACTGCTTTGGATTTTGGAACATCACCAGGGTGTTTAAACATGCCACAGAAGTAGTCATCAGGGCTATTTACTTATTTCAAAAATCTCAAAAAATAAATTTGCAGACTTTCCTTTGTGCCACATACCCACGGCACATTCAAGAACCTATGTTAAAACATCTAGATTCCAGTACTTTATACTTTATGTTATACTTTAAATAACAAATTTTTGAGTCTTCAGGATTACCAAAGCAAATGAAATCTTAGTTTATAAACATGCAGGAGTTATTAAGTGAAATTATGAGACATTAACAGAATACAGACTCAAAGGAGTACAGTACAGACCTCTGTATTCCTTGGAGTGGCAGATCACAGGTAACTAACCTTGTATATAAGGTACCTTATATACATGCATGTACCTTAAATGTCACACAGATTAATAACTGAGTGACCTTCACAGCTTAAAACAGTTTTGCAGCTGTGCAACTAGTTTCTGTAACAACAGGATACAATATTCAAGGTCATTACTGCTATTTAATACAGTGCAAATTTCTTTCCTCTCAATAGCTTCTATTTTCCAAAAATAGCAGCTATTTTCTTTTTGAAAGTGAATCATTTGGCATAATCATTTCATGGGTTTGTGATCTGCTGTTTTAAACTATCCCTATGTTATTGCTAAGGAGAGAGTTTTCTGCATTCATTACCCTCAGTGCATCTCCACAGCTTCCAAGCCACTGTCATTCCAGTTTTCCATGAAGGTCCGTGGCTGCAAGAATCTTTTTTTGTACATAGCCAGCAGGGATGTGATCAGCCCATGCTGGATGCGGAAACTTGCTCTTCACATACCCTTTTCTTCCTTTCACTTGCAGAATTATGGTTTGACTATTGCCCTTTGGACTGAGATTAGGTTTAGATGTCACAGTCATCATGTTCAGAAACAACACGGTGTGAAAATGCATTTTACGCTTCCAACAGTCTGTAGTGTAAACAGACAAACCAGCATATACTGTAAAAAGCCTTTCACATAACTACAAAAAACATGATAACAACAAGCGATTGCACAACATGTGATGTCTTTTACTTGTGCCGCATGCCATGCTCCCCGTGTTTTGCCTAATCACAAGTAGAAGACATCTGTCATTATTACTCCATTTCTTCCTGCAAGAAATCCCTGCTTGTGGATAGAACCATGGAAAATGTTTGCCCCAGCCAGCAACAGTGCAACGGGCACTCCCTCCTCCCCAGGAAAACGTCTTGTAGTAAAATAAATGTGTTTGTGCAGTGGTGACTATTTGTCACTGTAGACCCTGACACAGGCATTAAAGCATCTGCCATTTAGAACTGGGTCTCATAACTGGCCAACATGAGAGCTGCAATGAAACCCTATCTTGCCATATTGAACTGGAGAAGTCTGTTTAGTTAGCAAGGTTGCACCTCTCAGATACTAACAGGACTGTAACTGATATGAACACTAAAGTCCATATCCAATCAAAGGCAAACAGCAATAATTTGGAACAGCTATATAGTCAAGACCTCTGTGAATAAGAATTTTTAAATCTTCCCCTACAAAGACTGTAAATTTATACAAAGTTGTCTTTTCTGGGTCTCTGTCCCTCTGGCTCCCCAGCTCCAGAGCACATATTACACTGTTCTCTACCCTATTTGTAAAACTTATATTTGAGGGATGGTTGCTACCATGTGCTTTTAAATTATTTAAAGTGTCGCATACTTATATACAAGCACTGGCATGTACAGTACACACACTTCCTCTAGTCAGTTCCTAAATCTCCAGTGAGAGTGTATGTGACATTGTAGATATGCAAATAATATCAAATCCTTGGACAACCAGAATTTGAATAGGGTAAATGAACAAAAAATTCTTGGTAAACAGAAGTCAGATAAGTCTAATATCATATATAAATTAAAATCAAGAATTAAAGCTGGTCTGTGTTATTCCTTCAGACCCCTGTGAAATCCATTTTAAGGCAAGAAGAGGTAACGAAATTCAGCTAGAAATTGCTGCTACATACCACAAGCCATGAAGCTCCATATGTTTTGTTCCAGTAGCAGGAATTATTACTGTTATTATTACTTACATGAATGTCAGAAAGGTTCTTTTTGCTTAAATTTCCCATGGGTCATTGTCAGCATAAAAAATGCTGGTCCCTCGTAGAGTCTCCACTGCCCAGTCTTCGAAGAAAACGAATGGAAAATCTCTAATCTCTATTTACCAAACATTTCTGTCATGTTTTGTAGATTCAGGAATAGACACATGCTTTTTAACAGACTACCAATCTTTGGTGCGCCAACTCTCCCCTTACACATCTGTCAGCCATTTCAAACATCCTACAAAGTAGATGCTTAAAATATCCTTCTGAAGGGAAAGAAGGGATGAAGTTTCTAATCCTCTATTGCCAATACTTGGCACAATATTCTATTTCAGCAGCAAGTCACAGTTCTCTAGCTGTTCCCTAAGAACTCTGACTACAAAAGTCAGCGGATCATACAGGTGTGCCAGGTACAGACCTGTCAAACCTGGCAGTGCTGAAGACCCAGCATCCCCTTATTATTTCAGGGTGCCTTCCAGCTTCGTTTCTCATGGACAGAACCCAGATGACAGACCCTTGAGAACACCCTGTAAGGAGAATGGAAAGTGCTGTAAGTCAGGGCTACTCAGAGATTTCCTTGACAAAGGCATTCCTGACAAAGTGAAATGAGAATGTAAACACATCCTGGGTGAGCATCTGAGTGTACCCACTGACACATCATGAGAAATGACAGAGAATTAACCCTGTAACAGCTTGGACTGGTGTCTTAACTAAATTACTACACAGGCTACAAGTGACAACAAAATACAGGCAGTAACACGTATTTCTAGACACACCATCTACCCTTACCTGAACAACCTACCAGACTCCAGTGAGAAGGCCTGTGAACTGGAATTGACAGAGAACACAAGAGCAAGAGCCTAGAGATTTTCAGCAGCAGCAAAGAGGTTTTCAGTACTTTAAGTGGTTGCCTGGAGACAGTAATGAGGAGAGCATTTTTTTTTCTGTTGAGAAATTAGATTAAAAATGCTGCAATTTAAAAAGGTGTTATTTTTCCTGTGGGGAAAAGAAAAAGGATGTTAGAAATAGCAACCAGTAGAAGATATAAAGTCAAATGCTGTATTTCAGAAACATGTTTAGAAGAATGTAAACTGTTTGAAAAGGCAAAGGCAGAAGAACAACATCTTGTATTAACAATAAAATAGTGAAATTTTCTGCTAAGAAAGGTGCTGTTGAACATGAGCGTAAAAGGAAGAGGAGAATGAGGTGTGAATAGAAAGATTTCCATTTCTAAAATGCAGAAAAATACTGAAAGCCCCAGTATGCCCACAGCTGGACCTACACTGGCAACCTGCCCTTCATAAATCTGCAAGAAGCAATTGAAGAATCATTTCCCTCATAGCCAAAGTATCTACCCATCTGTCAAAACAGGTATTGTATGAGTAGAATAGGGCTATAACTAGGCCTGAAAATTTCACCTTCACCCAGGTGCCCTTTCAGAATGACACATAGGAATGGATGTGATGGATCCTCACTGATTACAAATGCCACCGCAAAGAAGTATCAAAGACATCAAAGATTTAAAATGCACTGTGCCTGTGGCTGGAAGAATCTTGAGAACAGTGAAGGACAAAAAGGAGATATTTGGAATGGTATAAAGTGTTGAGTCCCGGCTGACAAAATACTTAAAAATTCTGGACTAAATTTCTGCTTAAACCTTAAGGTGTCAAGAGTGACCCAGGCAGTTCCAGGCTTATTATTCAACCACAGTCATCCAGAAAAATTGTATGTGGCATACATATGAATGTGGAGGGATCTAACTCCTGGAGGACAGCTGTGATTTAAAATGCAGTGTATCTCTCTTGTATTTGGTCATCCTGACCACTCATTGAATCTACAACTCAATGACTTTCTGAAACACTTCTTTGGTAAGGATAATAGACCTTCTAGACCAAATACAGCACATCAGAGTTTTACTTGTATAAATATGCTGAAAGTATATTTTCAGTAAATCTACCGTGCATGGAAGCACGAGCAATTGAATAAAGAACTGGCTTCAGAGTAAGATTTTCTATGAGGTTCTACCAAGCTGACTGAAATTACAAGCATACTTCAGTAGTGATCCTCCTTTCAATTCTATGTCCAATTGTTCTTATTCACATGCTTTTATTTCCTCCTATGTCTTTGTGCATATATCTAACACAATCAGGAATACAAAGCATGAAGAGAAAAATGGCCGGCACCAACTTTTCAATCCTTTATTTGATGCAATTTTGTAATGGAGAACATCTCTGAGGGTATTTTATTTATATGTTCTAAGCCTGTTTGCTAGCTGTTTAAAATAAACCAAGGAGTTAGAGTGGAAGATGCACCAGAATTCAAGTTTTTTATGTGATGGGGAAACTTATCATTTTCATTCAAATTAAAATTTATTTACAGTTGTTAGACGCTTTGCTTCTATCAGTTAGTCCTACAAAGGACTAATTATGCTGTGCCCACATCACTGTGAGGAGCTGAATTTGTTTACTCTGTCACTAAGTGCTGGAAAGAAAGAACATATTCTGTTTCCTGTTAAAAAAAAAAAATCTGTTGAAAGCAGCAGGAGCATCTGGCTCCTAAACTTACAGTTTCCCAGCTCACTGAGTCCACTTAAAGCTCTTGAAAGGACAACAACAATTTGGTAATTATCACTCTCCCTTAAACTAAATTTTCATTTGTGCACCTTACCAGTAGACTGATCTCATCTGTCTTGTTCCAAATATTCCCGTGGTGGTATTGAAGAAACAAAAGATTAAAATAAAAAAAAAAAATTACCCTAGTAAATGTGAAAAAAATTTAAGCAATCAGTGCACTTTTGGTTTGTGGAGTTTGTGATATTTTTTGTTTGTTTTGGGGGGGAGTGTTTGTGTTTGTTTGTTTTTTGTTGTTGCTGCTTTGGGTTTTTCTATTATTACCATTACTAATTTTATGGGACAAAGACCCCTGTTATACCCAAAAGCATGTAAAGGGGTAGTTTTTCCATGGATAGTCAGCAAATTAAATCAGAGACACAACGGATGCGTAAAGGTCAAAATTAAATCACAGGAAAAGTAAGTGACTGGTCAAAGGTCAAACAGAAAGCAAGCTGCAAAACATGGAAACTGAGAAACTGTTTCTTATGTGCAGTGCTTTAAGTGCCAGACTGCCCCTTCTTTAATCTGAAGAGGGAAAAAACTTCTGTGGTGGAATAGTATCAAAATTAGTTTCGCTGAGAACAGTCTGAATTTCTCTGTCTCATCCAAAAATTGCTATTGTTCTGCCTCATTAAAGCTGAAATGAGATCCACTCCAACACCACCAATGTGGTGAAAATAAAACCACAATTACTCTTAGTGTTAAAGATTTTTGTACTCCAAAAATTTGGTTTGCAGTTTTGGAGAAACAGTCGAGTCAGTCATTAATTTCATTGTTGCTTTAGAGAAATGAACAATACCACGACACTTCGGAAAGCTGAAGTTTGGAGCTATGTTTGAGAGCTATGAGACCATTGCAGGTGCTTCATGTATTATTGTTTCTATAAAAAGCTTACACATGTGTATATACACAAACACACAGGGATATACTTACTTATCCACATAAATAGACATACATATGCATGTGTGTGTGGGCATATAGTTATGGACACATGCATATATACATATATATACAAATACACATATATATATTTATATATACATATATTTATAATATATAAAATATACATATTTTTGTATATAATATATACTTTATATATTATATATTTATATTATATATATATTTACACACACATAAAGACATTATATTTCAAGAACACAAGGCAGCGCAGGAAAAAAGGCAAAGAGGCCATTTTCCCAATCCCCTTTCTTTATGTGAGACAGTTCCAGACACGATGTGACATTACAGTATAAGCTAACAGAGAGTGCTCACAAGCTCCATTTCTCTCTCTGTGCCTAGGAAGCTCTCTATACCCTGCCAGGCCCGAGGGATTAAACTTCAGTTACACCATATGCCTGGGCTTTGCTTGCCCTAAACAGCGTCAAGGACAAGGGCTGTCCAGAGAGCCCCATCACACTGTAACCCAGTCACCTGGAATCACTCCTGTCACCTCATGGGCAACGTGGGAAAGTTCACACTGAAAGGCTAAGCCGAGGTGCACTATCTGTGGGTGCCTCATCATCGCAGCACAGCTCTGCCTTGGCAACCTTCCCCACGTGTGCGGAGGAACAGCGAGCTTGGCTCCTAACCTTGGGCTGGCCCGGGTGGCTTGGGTCGCAGGAATGGCATGCTGCAAGGGGAAGGTGGCGGGGGGTGGAAATAGCAGGGGCTTCTACTGAAAATATTAACCCGTCTATTTAGAAAGCGATGGCTGCCTTTGAAATCTCTCCTTAGCCCCGGGCAGGGAGCGTACGCCGGGGGTGCGATGGGTGGGCTAGGGGAGGGCTCCCTGCTCAGCCCCGCGCCTTTGTCCTCCAGCCGTGCTCCCGAGGGCTCTGCAGCGGGGCCGGGCCGCCCACCGCTCCCGATCCCACAGCTCGCCTCCCTTCGCTGCGCCCCGAACTCACGGCATTTCGGAGGAGGGGGGATTGTAAATTTCTTTCCGCTTGTCTTTTTTGTTTGTTTGTTTATTTTATTTTAATTTTTTTCCAATTTGTCTCCCACCTCTTGTGTCCCCCCTCCCCCTTCTGAATGGGAGATGTTTTCAGGACAGCGGCCGGGAGACTGGCTGGAATCAGTTTTGGAGGGTGATACACCGCGACAGCTAAAAGTTGGATAGGGTTTCAGCAGCTCCTATATAAAGCAGGGGGGGACTTATGTCACTGCACTAATTAAATTCCATCTGGGTTGTTCCTCGGGGTGTTTTTGAGATTGCCACCCAACTCAAGCAGTCAGAGAGGCCCAGGGACAGCATGATGGACCTTTTTGAAACTGGCTCCTATTTCTTCTACTTGGACGGGGAGAATGGAGCCCTACAGCAGCTGGAGATGGCTGAGGGATCTCCGCTATACCCAGGCAGCGATGGCACCTTGTCTCCGTGTCAGGACCAAATGCAGCCAGAGGCCGGCAGTGACAGCAGCGGAGAGGAGCATGTGCTGGCACCCCCGGGACTACAACCCCCTCACTTCCCCGGCCAGTGTTTGATCTGGGCTTGTAAAACTTGCAAGAGAAAGTCGGCCCCCACGGACAGGCGGAAAGCAGCCACCCTGCGGGAGAGGAGAAGGCTGAAGAAGATCAACGAAGCTTTCGAGGCTCTGAAAAGGCGGACTGTGGCGAACCCCAACCAGAGGCTGCCCAAGGTGGAGATACTGAGGAGCGCCATCAGCTACATCGAGAGGCTGCAGGACCTCTTGCACAGGCTGGATCAGCAGGAGAAAATGCAGGAGATCGGGGGGGATCCCTTCAGCTTCAGCCCCAAGCAGGGAAATGTAAGCACTGCCGCTTGGCCCCTCGGCCGCCACGGCAGCGCCTCCGCGCCCGTCCCCTTCCTCCTCCTCCTCCTCTTCGGCAGGGCCGGTGGGGGGGCCGGGAGGGCTGGCGGGCGCCGAGGGCGCTCCTCGGGGAACCTGCCAGTCCTCGGGCCCGGCCCGTCCAGGGGAGCCGCTGCCGCCCCACTAACACCCGTCCTCTCCCCGTGTCTCCCGCTCCCGCCTGTGTGCAGCAGATCCCCAGTTCGGACTTCCTGAGCACCTGCAGCTCCGACTGGCAAAGCGTTTCTGACCATTCCCGAGCCCTAGGAGTCAGCCCCAAAGAAGGTAACTCGCCCCGCGGGCCCCGCTCGCCGCCCTGCCGGCCCTGCTCGCCCGTCGCTCCCGGGCCCGAGCCCCTTCCCGAGCCCCGACGGGAAGGGGCCCCGCGTTCCCAGCGGCCCGGCTCTCACTCTCCCTCCTTTGCCCAGGCTCTCCGGCAGCCGGGAGCTCCAGCCGAGGCCCGGCGAGGAGGAGCGGTCTCTTCTGTAATGCCTTTTCTCTCATTGAACAGGAGTCTCCGTTGTCGAGTCGTCGGCCTCCAGCAGCCTTCGCTGCCTCTCTTCAATAGTGGACAGTATTTCTTCCGACGATCCCAAACTGCCCGGCGCGGAGGAAGCGGTGGAGAAATAAATCCGGGTTTGTGGTAGTGTATTTAAAGGAGATGGAGCCTCCACCCTGTCTCCTCTAAACTAAGTAACCAAGCAAATTCACACAGTGGAAAGCCCAAGCAGGGGCCGTTTTAAGATCCAATCAAAGGTACACCTACCCCAAAGAAAATGGCTCCCACTGACTCGAGCCAGACAGACTTCCTTCTTACCTTCTCATTTCTTTTTCCCGAGGTTTGTTTTCTTTAAACTGTGTTGCATAAACCACCTTTTTTTTTTTTCTTTTATTTTTTAATTTAAGATACTTACCTATGTACCGGTGATCCGCTTTGTCTGAGACTCACCGGGAAGTTCATTCCTGTCTGAGTGAAGCTCTTGGTTGCATTGCGTGTGAGTCGTATTTAAAGAGTTCTCGCCTCGTTTTGTTCCTGTAAATAATTTCAGTACTGTCTTTTTTTTTTTTTGTAAACATAACATATATATTTAAATGGTGGAATGTGATATTGTATATAAGAACAGATGGATTTCTTGGACTGTAAAATAAAGCTCTTTGTGTTACAGTGTTTTCCTCCCGTCCTCTTAATTTCATAAAATAACCCGATCCCGGAGTTAAAACCCACCACTGACTTCAGCGAGAAGAAGGCCAGAAGAGTCAGACCCATGTAGCAGAAGCACGACCCGTGTGACTGGAAGCAGGACACGGGACAGATTTTTCCTTCGTTGACTCCTCTAAGGACCGTCTCTCCCCCTTTAGGGCCGCACCCGCGGTGTGAATCTCCCCATGGGCGCCGGGGAAGCCGGGCGGGCACGGGTTATACGGACAGGAGCCGCCACCTCTCCGGCCGCCCGCAGTGCTCCGTGGCTCGGTTCCTCGCCGTGCTTTCGGAACGCACGTCCCCCTGAAAAGCGATATTGCTCCCCTAAAATGTCCAACAGTGCCGCTCGAGAACCGTGCCAGGCCAAGATGCTTCCCCGGCCTTGCCCTGCTCGTGGAAGGTGAGGTTAGAAGCGGGGGATGAAAGAAGATACCCCAGCCCGTCGTCCCCCCCACCCCCCCCCCGACCTCCTGCCCCGGTCCTTGAGCTGGGAGAGGCTCAGTGTGTCTCACCTTCTCCTCTCGACACCGAGGACTTGAACGCAGGGCTGGTCTGCGGTAAAAATGACGGGCCTGCTGCACTAATGGTACAGCAACTGGCCGTGACAGAAGCCCGCTCCCTCTGGGGCTGGAGGAAGCTGTAGTTTCTTCCCAGGAAAGGTAACTCCCCTTGACTGCCTTGAGCCTGAGGGAGAAGGGAATGGAGTCCTTCAGGGAGGAAAGAGTTAAGCGACGGAAAGGGTTTGGGGGGGTAACAGCATATGAAGCCTTTCACTCAGTGATTTAAAAAAACAGCCTCGCTGAGAATAGTGGAACGGAGCTGCTCACAGCCAGCGCGTTAGGGTCTGTAACAGATTGTACCCCCGGGAAGGGGCGACCACCAGGGAACAGCGCATTCTGCCCCTGGCACACACACAGGGCTCGCCGGACAGCCTGCACAAGTAAACAGAGGACACTTCAACTCTGCCCGCGTGCCGTCCCCTCGTCAACTTTAGCCATTGATTTATTCTTTGTTTCTGGTTTTTGAAAGGTCACAGTCGCGCTTTGGGAAGGTCTCCCCCTCCCAGGCCATCTAGGACACGGGTACACCCGTCTGAAGTGGAAGCTCTGGGTAGAGCCTCCCCTGAGAGCTGACCCTCCAATCTGCCATGCCTTCCTACTACCCTTTCTGTGCCGCCGTGGCCAGCCGGGTTTTTAAACCAGTGATGTGCTAGCTCTAATTGCCTCTAATGAGACACTCCCTTGCAAGGAGTAATTGCGGCGGGATAGTGTGGTGGACACGGTGATGCAAGTTTCCCCATTTTTTTCTCCTTTCAAATTAAACCCGTTGCCTCGGGGAACTCTCGGATTCTTCAGAAAGCGGCGTGGGGAAGCGCTGGGTCCTGCGTGCCACCTCTGCGACCTGGCACAAGAGAGAAGACGCTGCAGCCCTCTTCTATAGCGAAGGCACTTGATCAGCAAGAGAGTATTTCAGATCGGGCTAGCAGCTCTTCTCCTTCCTTCCTAATTTGTTTGAAACCCCGCCGCGTCCTCGGGAAGGGCTACACAGAGTTCACACGGCGATCCCACTGCCCGCATCAGGGCAGGAGCCGTGCTGGGCCACCCCCCAAAGCCACAGTGTCGCACCCACACCGGGGCAGCCGGCTGTCAGATTTACCCGCAGCCGGGCATACATCTCAACAAGCCACCCGTCCGCCCGGCAGGACCCCCACGGCAGCGTCTCCTCCAGCAGCAGGGTAACTTGAGCGATTGTTTGGAGAAGTTTGCCTAAAGGAGAGTTTTTTCATTAAATAAAGAAAATACCTCCCGAAGAGACTCTCCGTGACCCCCGGGGCTGCAGCTGACATGTCGGGTTTCCCAGTGAAGGTCGTCAGTGTGTTTGCAATTAAAATGTTTGTGTTAGATATTAATAACGATAATCTTTACTTAAGTCCCCAGCCAAAGCAAACAGGGCCCTGGAATCACAAAATCAAAGGGCAATAACTGGGTAAAGACAAGAGGTTTGTGATTTAATGAAGTCTTTTTCCGGAGGGACCACGCACAAAGTCATAGAAGTTTTTACGCAAGTGCCCCTGCCGCTCCCTCCTCCCCTCTGCGGGCTGAAATTGCCATGCTCAACACAGTCTCCCTCTCCTCTACCTGCTCCGCTCTCCTGGGAACCAACCACCTGCTCGCTCCCTCAGGAGCGGGGGGATGTGAGGCTCCGCCGGCCCGCGGTGCGTGGTGCCCGTCCCGGCGGGGCACAGCCAGACGTGCCTGTGGGGCCGGGAACGAAATGGGGAAGGCAGTGGAAGGGGGGAATGGGGTGCCTGTCGGCCGTGCTGCCGCGTTGACACCGCCTTCTTCTGAAGGGACGCGACCGAGCGTTTAAAGCCTTGTTTTTAGTTTGAGGTTTTTGGTTGGTTTGTTTTGGTTTGGTTTTTGTTTGGTTGATTTGAGTTTTCTCTTTTATTTTGTTGGGTTTTTTTGGTTGGTTTGTTTTGGGTTTTATATTGTGCATCTTTATTTTCCTCGGTGAAATCGTCCGCAGACCAGGAAGGGAAGCAAACAGCCAGCAGCAGGTTTAGCTCATTCTCTGAAGTCCAGGCGATCAAGAGGCGACACAACAATTGTCGCCACGGGAAAATTCCTGGGTGGACCATTGCAGTTTTGGGGACCCCGTACGATTTTTCCACAGTTTCCATCTTTCTGTGGAGAATGAGCTAGGGATGGGGGTAGGGGGCAGGGAGGGGGAGGAGGTTGAATAACTGAACCATGTGCTCGCTGGGACGTCCCTCCGATAGCAGGAACTAGCAACTTTTCCCAGTCTCAAGGCTGCTAAAAACTCCCTCGTGTCCCTTTGATCTCTCCTGGGAGTCCCGGGGAGCCAGCAGAGGCCAATGCCTTCTTCAGCTGTCCTCTATACAATTCCCTCTGGCAGGTACTAATGTGTTTACTTAGGTGCTCACTGTTCCCAGCGCTGGGGGGAACCAAACGTTTCTCACACGGCTGGAAGCGCCTGGCCCCACCAGCCCGACTGGGAAACAGTTTTGCTCTCGGGGCATCACAGAGGAGCACTCGCTGCCGCTGCCGGTACCCGCGGGCGGCGGGAGCCGAACGGAGCGGCAGCACCGAGTTACACGCTCTGGCCTCCCTGCGCCGGGCCCGGCGTGCGCTCCGTGGAGGCCGGCCGGGCACAGCGCAAAGGCGCTCCGGAACGCCGGGGCTGGGGGTGCGCTCGGGGGCACCGCAAACACCTCTCACCCCCTCAGTCCGGTGACTTACGGTTTCGGTAGGATTCTCTTCTCTTAAATAGAAAGGCGTGGGACTTGGGAAAAGATGGCACGCTCTGCAAACGGCGCCCACATGGGATGGAATCCCTCCAGGAAATAGGTGCGGCACGACGATTCCTGAGGAGTGAGGAGGGCTGGGGCGAAGAACACCATTTAAAGGGATCTTGACACATTCACCACTTTCTCCCTGCCAGTCCACAGGAGCAGACAGTGTCTGATGCTAAGGCTGTTCCCGCTTTCCGGACTTGAGCCTCCTGAAATGCAGCACTATCCTCTCCCTCCCCCCACCTCGCCCTTCGCCAGCAGCCTCATTAGCCAGCCTTGTAGTTCGTGTTTTCTCCCCCCTTTCTTTAGTTCCACTTGCCTACTGCATTTTTGCAAATTTGTTTTGAGATCACTTTACCAGAGGAGCCGGGGGCTCCTTAAGGGATACTAATTACTGATTTTTTTTTTTTTCTCCTTCTTGAGTGGCAGGCCCTTCCATGGTTTCCTCCATTTCCCCAGAAATATTCAAGAAAAAAGGAAAGAATTTTTTCCAGCTCCTCCAAAACTTTTGGGGAAAAGCACGTTTCTTAACAGCCCGAGCTCCGCTGAGTTGAGTCAAATCTGCGAGCTAAAGCTCTGCATGCCAGGAGAGCGAGACTGAGGGGCTTGGCGTTGTGCACCGGGAGATCCACAGTGCATGCTTGGAGAGAAACCAAGCATGCACCAACCCAGAAAGGTGATCGGAACTGCAACCGGCACTTTAAAGATCAAGTTTATTTGTGCACGAAGCATAAATATGTAAACAGGTCTATTTTAGCCGGCGCAAATGTAGTAAATGAAATTGTGTGTGTATCTGTGTATGTCTGTGTGTGTGCACGCCACAGCCCAGTGAAGAGTTCAAGTTACTGCAGAGCAGAACCCCTCCTGACTGATGCTGTCTTAGGAAAACAATAGGGAACTGTCCTATTTCAGATGTGGCCCAACAAAGCAGCAACCTGCACCTCAGAGCGGCAGAAGCCTGAAATTCTGAGCTTTCCCATTCTGTAACTTTATTCCTTTATCAACTGTCTGTTTTCCATAGAGTATTCATTTCAAAGGGGGCTCCCCGTGTTTACGGCCCCAAATAAACCAGAGCAGTGCAGATGTAGCCTTCCCCAGCTGTTAGAGAATTTTGCATCCTTTCGTAGGAAGGTGTGTGCAGGGTTGCTTTTTAGGAAAAAAAATTAGCCTAAGAGTGGAAATCCGCCTTTGGGGGCTCGAGGGTGGTGGTAGCAGAGAAACAAGGATGGGTTCCCTCCATCCCCAGCACAGGCCGAGCTGCTTGCCTTTCTCCGCCTTGCCCTGGCGGATCGCAGGGCTTCCCGGCGGCGTGCGCTGCCACAGAGCATCTCTCTCAGGAGCTACTTCCCTACCCGCCTTGCTCACTTGATCAGCTGCTCCTGGAGACAATCCAGCGAGCTCCTGGCTGGCCGCGCCACCACACTACCTCTTCCTTAATGGAGGCTAACTGAAGGCGCCTTTTTCCTGGGCACACAAACCGGCTCCGTAGCGTTTGAACCGCTGCTGGGTCATTTGCTCTCCGTTTAAGTTAGATTAGGTCACATAATTTTTTTCCCAGGTAGGGAAGGTTTCCTTTCCCTTCTCATAATATTTTCCTCAGCTACAAAAGCCACCTGGATGAAACCAAAGGATTCCTGCGCGTTAGCAAATGCCTGTTAAATGGCTTCATTACCACTCTAATGACCCTTGCACCACTCCGCTCGGCTACTGCTGCGGCTGGGGCTCTGCAAGGCTTTTGTCCCCTTGTGTAAAGTTACTTAGGGATTGCGGGGTTAGAAATTTTACACTTCCAGGAGGGGTTTGTTGCACTGGCAGCTGGGACGCATCTGTAACGGTACAAGTTTGCCTGAAAGCAGAAAATTAGCAAGCCCAAGGCACTGCTTGACTATTGTGTCCCTAGCAGCTTCAGGTCACAAGAGTAGGAGAAAGAATGGGAAGGGGATTTGTCTCTGAGCAAACACATACACTTTTCTTTTGTGAGTACCTTTCCTTGTGATCCGATTCGACAGCACTAAAATCTGGTTTCCCTCCTCCTTGTCCTGGCCACAAGTAGCAGTGCATTGTTGTCCCCCAATTTGTAAATTTCAGCTGTTGGTGGCACAACTTTAATTACTGGAACAAAGCGCTCCTTGAGATAAATAGGTCTGAGAAGAAGGTTATCATTTAAAAGGAGAAGAAGGCTATAATTAAGTAAGGTTATAATTAAAAAGGAGAAGAAGGCTCCTCTTAGGTCTGAGAAGAAGGTTATAATTTTTCAGGTTATACCTGCATCACGGGCTGTGGGAAATAAAGATATGCAAGTAGAGGCTGTAGGTGTCCCTCACGAAGAAACGTGTGATGGGAACAGCAGGACTAGGAAGGGTTCTTGTACGAGCCACTGACAAGTGGTTCGTGTGTGTCCACTGCCCTTCTTTTTCTTTCCATACCAAACTGCAAATTCACGGGCTTGGTTGGAAATTTGGGGATGTCGCAACCAGTGCATGGGAGGTCGTTCATTAGAAAAGTGCCCATCTCTCGGCGCTCCAAAGGAGCGATGCGGAGCAAATTGTCTCCTGGCGACTGGAGGGGGCTTGCCCAGACAGCTCCCGGCAGGGGCTGTGGTGGGATATGCTAATAAAGACTGGCCGCTGCGGACCAGCCTCCCTTTACCATGTATATATAAGGGCCCCCCGCATCAGCCGAAGGACACTTGGTCTCGGGTCGCTAATTACGAAGGAAATTGCCCCAGCGCACTGCGGAGCGCCTCGCCGAGAGCCGGTGGCCACCGTCCCGCACAGACGCCTCCGCAGCAGGGATGGAGGTGATGGACAGCTGCAAGTTCTCCCCGTCCGAGCTCTTCTATGACAGCTCCTGCCTCTCCTCCCCAGAGGGCGAATTCCCTGAGGATTTTGAGCCCAGGGATCTGCCTCCTTTCAGCTCCCACGAGCCCCCCGAGCCCGCCTGCTCCGAGGAAGAGGAGCATGTCCGAGCTCCCTCTGGCCACCACCAAGCTGGTCACTGCCTCATGTGGGCTTGCAAAGCCTGCAAAAGAAAATCCACCACAATAGACCGGCGGAAGGCAGCCACCATGAGGGAGAGGAGGAGGCTGAAGAAAGTGAACCAGGCTTTTGAGACCCTGAAGAGATGCACCACTGCCAACCCCAACCAAAGACTCCCAAAAGTAGAGATCCTGAGAAACGCCATCAGATACATCGAGAGCCTCCAGGAGCTCTTGAGGGAACAGGTAGAAAACTACTATCACCTGCCCGGACAGAGTTGCTCCGAACCGACCAGCCCCACTTCCAGCTGCTCCGATGGGATGGTAAGACACAGGCAGGAGCCATGGGGTTGTGGGGACCCCAGAGGGCCCGCGGGCAGGTCCATCTCTGCCCAACGCCGTGGGACCAGTCCCACGGGTGTGGGACGGGCCGAACGCATCCGGACATCAGGAAAAGCGGGCGGTTTGCCTTAGAACAGGCCCCTTCCCAGATTTTCCGCTGAGCACGCACGCGGGCTTTCCGGGGATGCGCGGGGGGCCGTAGCGCTGCCCGAAGGCGCCCTGCAGGCGCCCCAGCCCCCGGGGTCTCGCCGTCCCCCCGATACCCTCTTAGCGCGGCCTTAGAGGGGAAGCCTGGGGGCTGGGCGAGATGGGGAAGGCGCTGCCCAGCGCCAGCAGCCGGGCTGGGGGGCGGCTGCTGCGCTCCCTCCCCGCCGGCCTTCATGGCGCTTTCCCTTCTCGGGGAGCGTCCCGCTGGCCTCTGGGCGGGGGCGGCAGGGCCGGCACTCGCCCCTCGCTGTCTTGCAGGCCGACTGTGGCAGCCCCGTTTGGTCGGCAAGAGGCAGCAGCTTCGACGCCGTCTACTGCGCCGAGATGGCCCACGGTAAGCCCGACTGCACCCGGCGCGGCCTGGGGGGCAGAGGCGGGGCCCGGGCGTCTGTGGGAGGCAGCGCGGCACCCCGCGGTAACGCGCTGCCCCGTTCCCGTCAGGGTACGCCGCCGATCAGAGCAGCGCCCTGTCCAGCCTGGACTGCCTTTCCAGCATCGTGGACCGTCTCTCCCCGGCGGAGGAACCAGGGCTGTCCCTCCGCGACGCCGACTCCCTCTCGCCCAGCGCCAGCATCGACTCGGGGCCGGAGACGCCCGGCACGCCGCTGCCCCGACGGACCTACCAGGCGCTATGAGGGGCCGCAGGGCCTGCGCCCCGCGCCTGCCGCCGGGGCCGCCTCCCGCGCCCGGCCGCCTCTTGCAAACGCTTCTCGGGCGAGGGGACAGCCCCACTGCTCCTCGGGCCGCCGCTTCCCTCTGGGGCTGCAGGCAAAGCGCCCCGCCGGCCCCCGGCCCGTGGTCTCCAGCACCCCGGCAGGGCAGGTAGACCCCGGGGCTCGGGACACACGAGCTGCCCTGGAATCCCCGCTGCAAATAAAACGTGCTGTGAGAGAGCTGTCTGACCGGCTGGTTCTTTAAGTGCATTCCCTGGCATGGGGGAGGGCAGCGAGACTCGGCTGCGGGGCCGGCAGCATCCCTGTGGAGCCCCCACCCAGCCTCGGGCGCCCCTGGGCTCCTGCCGGCGGGGCTCCCCCCATCACGGCAGTCCCGAGCCGGGACGTGGAGTGTCTTGCCGGGCTGGGGACTGGGACCTTGTTTCTCGTTCCACCAGCGCGTATTATGCTGAGACCACTCATGCGCAGTAACAAAAATGGGGAAGTTTAAATTCTCACACAGTATGTCCTGTTATAGGCAGAGTTTCCTTTCTTTTCTGCAAAAGTAAAAGTAATATTTCACAGTCATGTTTTTCCATCCTCTCCTCCCCGCCTTCCCTTTCTGTCCACCCCTGCAAAAGCTCATGTTTCTTTCGCTGGGTATGAAGATGGACTATGCATCCCAGAATTTGACCCTAAAATTGCATGGTGACTCTGCTCTCAAAACAACTGTATCATCTAGCTCTGATGCTGTGCTGGGGAATTTTGCCTGTTGCTCTGGCAGAGACAAATTTAGTAAAGTTAGTAAGACCAAACCACATGTATCTCTTTCACAAGCCACGAGGTATATTTCACAATATTTGGAAAACAATATAGATTTATCTGCTCCAAATGATTTTGGTCATACCATCGAGGATGCAAATTCATTACTCGACATAGCTCTAGAAATAACCAGGCCAAATCTTTCTGTGTTTTCAGATGTAACAAGTATTTCCTTCCAAACACTAAATTAGGTCCATCTACCATGAAAAATTTCTGGCTTTTTGCACTCTTCTACCCATAATTCAAAACTTTCTTAGCCAACCCTCCCCAGCCCCCTTAAAAAAGAAAAAAAAACAAAAGAAAAAAAAAAAAGAGATGAGATGGAAAGATGGGCTTTTTCAATTCATCCAGAAATGTCTCATATGATAAATACTCTGGGAAGAGAAATATACACCTCGCTATTGTGGGATAAGGATGTATTTGCCGTTTGTGTTTGTGTTGCTAGCACTTGGCAGCCAAGGGGCCTGGCAGTGGTATTTCACTTCTGATAAATCTTTCACTTGAATCCAGCCCAGCTGAGTCATGTCACCAAAAGTTATCACCTGACTGGCCTTTGGCAGAATCTCTGAGCCAAAGATAAAAGAAGCCTTTGCCTAGGGATGGCTCTGTCCCTGTAGCACACTGAGGGTCTCTGTCCTCCCACAAGGGGCCACAGAGAAAGTGAGGTGGCACCTGCCATCCTGAGTCTGCATCAGGGCAGTAGCAGGTGTGTGTCTGACACAGGGCAAGGCCAGCCCACCCTTTGGCACAGCTTCTCTCAAAATTACTTTCTGCCCTTGCCCATAGCCTTGAGGTAAGTGTTCTTTTCTTGCAGAATATTTCAGGAGGAGCCTTGACCAGAATGGGCTTTCTGTGTATACAGATATGTCTGAACTAATCATGGGGTAGAAGGAGTGGTTTTAAACCCCTGAGTTGCAGCCATGCAGAGGTTCAAACTCCTGACATTGCAGATGCTTCAGGAGTATGCAAATGCCTTAAAAGAGACATAGTCTTGGTTCTGGGGGATCACATCCCAAGCCTCCTGTTCACAGGAATCATTATGCAAGACCTTGAACAACACTGGTTTTATTTCCTGGCTTCTCACACACTGCTGTAGTGTGTCAGTGTTCACTCCTCTCAATCAAAATGTCATCCCATGGATGCTTCTTATGCCCAGGATTCAATAGAGTGCAGATGATTTTAAATGGCATTTTAGAGTGAGCTAAGCTAGAGAACCTTCAGCATTTCATTCTGCACTGTGCTGACCTTGGCAAGCGATCTCGGACAAAGTATGCAGAGTAACACTAGCAAATCACATGTTGGTAATGTACACCTCTCTTTGGCTGGCAGACATTTTAAGAATCGCAAAAAGGTCAATACTTCTGAGAAGTAGCTTTTCAGAGTGTGAGGAGAAGCATTCCATCTGTGGGATGTTTTTCTGTAGCCTCCTGAGTCCTACGACAGTAGTTTACAACCTGTAGGTTTTGCTATACACGTCTGGGAAACAAAATTTAAATTACCGGACACCTATGAAAAAAGCTTCCATGAGATGAAAAGTACAATAATCCTTGAAAGGAATGGAAGTGAGTACCATCAAACTGCCTTTAGTCTGGATTGGGATTTGTGTGGATTGGGAAGAACAAAAAGGCTGTTGGGAGATACACTGTTCTGGTCAGATTTGACATATCTAATAATACTAAGAAGTGTAACTGAAAAGAAAGAATTGTATTCTATATGAAACATGTTCATTTAAGGAAGGCTGTGCCCAGAAATAAATAAGAAGGTGATGGTCTAGAAAATCTGAGCTCCACCTATCCCAACTCCTACTATGTGTCTGATTGCTTAAGGCTCTGGGGCAGCGTGTAGTGGCCTCACAGGCAGGTGGGCAGGTGCAGTGGTGCCTCATGGTGTCAGAATAATGAATATAACACAGAGGCTGTGTTACAGCAAGTTTTCCGACTACCACTCACTGTAAGGAAGGGCATAATTCTGTACATTTTTTAGAGTACAAGTAATGTTATATTTCACCTCTGAAAACCATGCTTATTTGACTTAAATTAAGACTGAGGGAGGCAGCTGAGCTTTGCAGGTTTTTTTGCTTGTGAAGTCTCCTGTATCTTTTGTTAATAAACCAGAGATCTTGATCTTAGTGAAACACATATTTTAGATTCAGATCAAAAGGGACATTTGCACATTGAAAAACTAACAGAAATCTGGAAAAGATCTCTTAAATATAACATCGAGACAAATCCTGCTTTCTTAATGTTCAAATTTCTTGAGCTGCTTCTGTGGAAAACCACTAATTTTTGCCGGTAGCAAAAGATCAAGCTCTTTCTTTTCTTGTGGTAAGGCAAAAGTGGTACATTTTTGGTAATTAGTTCTTGGAGGATGAAGGTATCTTTATTTGTAGTGGAACATCTCAAACCATAGCTACAGTTCAGTGGAAATTCAGCATCTCTTCTTCCCTGCTTGTCAGGAGCAGACAGACTCAACCACAGCAGGCAGCTCACCTCTCCCCCTCTAAATCTCCTCCCTCACTCCTTTCTTCCCCCCTTTCCTCCACCTTCTCCTCTGCAGAACCCTTGACTCGCTCATCACTTCTCCTTGCTCCTCTCAGCTGGACCCTGGCGTGCTGGAGCACTCACAGCTGGCCAGCTGACTTCTGACCTTTGGACAGTTCTGCACAGGGTATCAGCCTTACAGCTGGCCACAACTGCCTTCCTGGCAACTAAAGGCCTAATGAGCTTGGCCAGCTGGAGACTGGGCTGGAATCCTGCTGGCTGATTTGACCCTGCATGAGGGATTGAGGGGTGTACCCCCAAATGTGGAGGGAGTGAGCAGTGCATCTGTCTATGTGCTCCTGGGCATTAGAGCCAGGCTTCTCCTACAGCCAATTGGATTAGTCAAATGGCTGAAAAAAAGAGACAGTAGGGCTGGTTTTACTTACGCTTTTTTTGAGTTTTCTGTTGAGTATTAGGCTTCATTAATGGCCATTAACCTTAGTGCATCCCACAGTGTTCACTCCACAGAGTCCAAGAATTACACCCATTGACCAGACCAGAGCTGGACTGAGGGAGGGAGATATTCCCCTTTTCAAACACAATAGGATATATTTTCCCTTTATCCAGGTGCCCCACTTTCCTATCTCCAGGCAGTTATGCATCTTGGACACTCATAGATATCATGGAAAACCCTGTACTTTCTCAAAAGTCTCCTGCTTTCCACTCCTTTGACCAACTGAAAGGAAGCATTAATCCATGGAGTCTGTTTTCTTCTTGAGTATTGGTAACATTTCTGAACTGCCTGGCAATCTGCTGAAAATTATTGCTGTCTATGATGCTAAAGGCATTGTTCATCTCTGCTTGAAACAGGTGATATCATGATATATGAGGGTCAGCAAGCCCAGAGGCATCAGAAAGGTGTTTCAGTATCTGTGTTAAAGCAGGTGACTTTCAGTCTGACACTCTCTGAGAGGTCTTCAGACCTGAAGCAGCAACTGAGAAAAAAATGTACATTTTTTTCTCATTATTTCTCCTATCTTTGGTCAATATATGCTTTTGAGATGATACTATTTTCCATTTTAAAAATACATAATAATACATGAGTTGAAAAAGTAGCTTTAAAAGCATTAAAACCCTTTCCAATT
Source organism: Poecile atricapillus (assembly GCF_030490865.1). Taxonomy (NCBI): domain Eukaryota; kingdom Metazoa; phylum Chordata; class Aves; order Passeriformes; family Paridae; genus Poecile; species Poecile atricapillus. The sequence continues at coordinate 36,983,877 of NC_081289.1, read as the reverse complement.
GGCTAGAGTAGAATCAGTAAGCCATCTGGAAGTGGCTGCTTTTGCTCTGGTTCTCACTGTCATGGTTCTGTCTCCTTTGGGTAGTATCAAGCTGATACTGGGAGCAAACACCACACTCACTTCTCCTGTGGGTCTATGCCTACCAGGAGCTGTCTTTCTGATCCTAGGACTCCTACATTTTGTTAACATTGTGTCTTGAGGAGCTGGGAGTCCTTCTGGCCTTTTTTTCTCATGCTGTTTGTAATGCTGAGAACTTCCAAAAGGGAATAGTTTGGCTGTAAAACTTCTTCAAATGGATGAGCACCATCCTCTTGGCTGCCTGCAGCAGTGAAGACATAAACAGCACCTAAATAGTAAGATTTGAGCTCATAATCCCTGCATGATTAAATGGGGATTTTTCTGGGCCTCATCCTGAGTTTCAGCATTCACTCTCCTCTTCCTTGCACACTCTGTGAGACTGTTTAGCTTGTCACAGTGTAGTGAGTGACCTCCAGTGAAAAGTTTGTTCCTGTCATGCAACTGGCCAAGGAAGACACATCCCATGAAGGTGCTTCATGTGGTGGGAAAGCAGACACTCCACTAATCTGAAGCTGTTTGATTGTTGGAAATATGGGTGAACTAACACCCGGTCTGGGAGAAAGTGAGTGCCCCATATTGGGAATTCACAGCTGGTGACAGAAAAATAAGGAGTTTCTGCTGAAGCCAGGAAGGTAAACACAGAAAGCAGGGAGGGCAGTGGTCACACAGCTGTCTATGCAGCTACTCAGTATGGATTAAAAGGATGGTGACTGGGAAAAAGTTTAATAACTCTAAAATCTCTTACGTTGAGCATGAAGTAGAGGAGAAACCAAGTAAACAAGGGCTGAGGCAGCTGTATCCTAACAGTGCCTGAAACACACATTTCTCACAGGGTGTCACAAATTTCTCACATATATCCTGGGTAAATTTCCTGGTTTATTTCCTGGGTGAGATATCAAAATGAACTTTGAAACATGAAACTTGTTATTTCTAAACTTCCTAATAAATAGGACAGTTAAATTCTTTTTAGAAAAGTGTTCATGGAATTGGACTTCTCAAGCAGAAGAGGTCACTCTGAGTGGTGTCTTGACCATGTCTGCTTCCCACAACCCTCATCCCCATTGCTCTCTTTTCTGTGGAAGATAAGGACTATGAGAAAAAAAAAGAAGTATGTATTTTGGTGTATAGTCTTGCTTTAATACATTCTTTCAACAATAGCATGATTACTTACATTCTTTTTTATAAAGTGATTAGTCCTTTTTCTTTTTACTGCTTTTTATTGTCTGTTTTCCCCATCTATAGAGAGTTTTATTGTTGATAAGCAATGCACTTGTTTACATGAATAAGTTTGGTCCCATTTGGGTTGAATATGTACAGAAACAGCTCTTTATCTTCATGTAAACTCTCTTTTAATCAGATATAATGTATTATAAAATACAGCTAGACAGCTAGGTTTATTCTTGCTGCAACTCCACTGAAGCCTCTGGAGTTTCACCATGAACAGATTTGGGCCAGAAGGCCTAGAATATAGTTACAATATATTCATTTTCTCATGCTTCAAAAATGGACTGTTTATGTGCCAAGCTGTAAAGTGATATTCATGATGACTGAAGCCTGAACAACATTAAAATATCCAGATCCTCTGCTCCAAATCCTCTGGTATCCGAAACTGTTCCTTTGCTTTCGAAAGGAGGGGTTTGCTGCTGCTGCGGGTAAACAAGGGCAGGGGCACAGCTTTGGTGCTCAAGCTGAAATAAGGACGAGCCTAGCTGATATTGAAGCTTAACTGTAGAGAGCCTATGTCTCAGAAGCTGCCCCAGCCCCAAAGTCTGCCCAGTGCCCTCTGCACCACCCCAGCCTTCCTGCTCCAGTGGCAGAAGGTTTCTGTTGATCCTTTTAGCTCAGAAACCCTTGAGAGACTTGCTGCACCATTCCCAGAGCCCCCTTTTCAGAGGAATTTTTCTTTAAATGTAAAGTACTGTGGAAAATTGCTTTTTATTGCGATTATAATGGATACAGTGGCTCACATAACTTGCAGTGTGCTTGAGAGCCAGAACCCACACTCTGTTCTCACACTGGCATATCAAGCGCAATCATGTTTTCTGTTTAACTTGGCCATGATATCTAGAAGTAGGAGCTTGAAATTGTGCTCACAGTAACTGCAGTGTTGTTTTGATGGCCTTGAATGCCGATCAGCTCTTACTCAATAGGTAAGATAAGGTAGGTACCTCCCTACCTAGCACAGTAGTTATTGATAGATAGTAAGTGCAAGGAGCTCTTGAAGGACTCTTCCCCTGGAGCCTAATTATTTTCAAAAACACTTTGCCCATCTATTTATTTAGAAATACAGTCGGAGAGAAAATGTTGCTGAACATGATAAAACCCTCCACTTTTTAAAGAAAAATTTCAGACCCATTAAAAAGAAATCAGTATGTATAAAGCATTAGAGTAAGATGCAACAAAGTTTATATTCACATCCTTTTGAACCAGTAGAAATACCTGTGCACAGGTATACTTTATATGTGCAGGTTTCAGCAAGTTCAAAGCCTAAAAAGGGAGTCTATTTGGCGGAAGGGAGAAAACCAATATAGCAGTATTACCAGATTCTTTATTTAAAATGACATAGGAGTGCTTTTGGGGGGATTGGTCTTGTAATGTTTGACTGAGTCTTCAGCCCTCATATAATTTTTATTATATGCAATCCTTTACATAAAGCCTTTTACCATCATACTGCTACAGGCAATTTTTTCAGACAGCTCAGTGCCTTTAGAGAGGTTAGAGGCTCCTGGCAAGCAGCAGTTCTGCAAGGGGGAGATTCTGCATTCAGATACCTGAATAGCTCTGTTTGATTTTAATATTGAAGGTCACTTGGTTAAAAGCTGTGAGCAACACCTACAACTGTTTTTCCCCTAATTACAGGAAGAAATGTGCCTGGAAAATATTTTGTGGTTTATGAATGCTTTTATGTTCCTGTTTCCTGTTACCTCTCGAAAAGGAGAAATGCAGTGTATAATCCAGTTGAAAATGTGGGTTATCTGAGAACTACGTGTGCTGTATGAATTAGAGCATTGCCTCACCATTAAACAGTCAAAATTTTCTGATGACATGCATGCTCAAGCGGGATTTGGCAGGTCAGAGCTGACATCAGTGCTGTTCAGCATGGCAGACTTGCAGACCTGGGCTCTAACTTAGAGCTGGAAGAAGGGAGAAGTGCTTCTGGATTAATTTTGGTAATTATGTATAATTTCTGTAATTCTCCCACTGCAATTAAATGAAATGAAGTACTTGGTAAGAGAAGGGTAAAAAACCTGAATCCATACTGGAAGCACATGCTGTGCATCTGAGCCAAATGTGACTTAAATAGCCGTAGCCTGAACATTGGAATTTATAAGAATAACACCAATCCAGCAGAAAGTATAACACACAAATACTTATAAAATTAAAAATAATTCAGCAGCACCCAAAGATAAGAACACTATAATATATATTCTTTTAGTCTTAATGTAAGTGCCTACCTTCAAGTGACACCCTGCACTTCTGTGAGCTTTTACTCCCTCTGGCTTCTCCAGAGAAGGCTGCTGCAGCTGACACCCTTTTGGGTGCAGGAATTCAAAGCTGAAGAATCCTTTTTCCAGTGGGATTATTCTTTTTATAAAGCTCCGTGTGTGTGTGCTGGAAAAGCAATTTATTTTGCCACTAATGTGGGATAAAGCATCATTATACTACTCAGCTGTCACTGGAGAGTATTTGAAAGTGGTAAATCTATTTTGGGTCCAGTAGTAGTTCTAATCATTCCAGACTGAATAAAAAAATAGGAAGTACAGGACAAGGTCTGAACTCTGCTGCTCCACCCCTACCCTCCCCACCGCCCCCCCCCCCCCAAAAAAAATTAAATTCTGAAACATAGGGGACAGATTTTCTACAGAATTTAGGATTTTTTTTAAAAAATGCCATTTCTATAAAATGTTGAAGTACATAATTTTAAATATATGACAAAAAAAAGCAACTGTTCTATTTAAAACATTGATATATACAGGAGTTAGGGACTTTACAAAATCCTATGGCAGATGAAGGCTCAAATTCTCCGGGGGGATTAGGTGTTTAAATATAGCTGAGAATCAGAGACTCCAGGTCCGCAAGCTGGGTTAGGGATCCCCAGTGCCAAGGGTCTTGTCCTTGTAAAGTTATACGGAACACTGGGAATATCAGAAATTCTCGACATACGGGAGAGATACCTGGGCTCCAGTATAATCTCTGGGAATACATAGTGTGAAGCAGGACTCTGTCTAAATAGCAAGAATTTGATGAAGAACCTGTCTTACTTAAGTGTCTTAATCTGGATTGGAATGTGTCTTTCCCCAGTCAAGATCAATCTGTCCATCTTTCTTTCTGTCTGTCTGCCTTTTCACCCTGTGCCCAAGCCCCGTGTTTCATGGTCTAAGCAGGGATAAATATTTCATCTACAAAATAAAAGGGGACGTGCAATTGTTCCCCTTTTATTAACTGAGTTGTCACTTACAGCTCTCTCTCACGATGTGGGAAGATGAGTTCGAGCACTTTTCTGCCTGTGTCGAAGGGGCTGTTTTGATTAGGAGAGAAGAGGGTGTTTCAGGGCATGGTGTCTCCAGTGCATATTTGAGTTACATTACTGCATGGACTAAATTAGATGATCCTTCCTTCAACTTGTATGATGACTTTGGCTTCTCAGACAATTTGCCCTTAAATCAGACTTCTCCTTCCTTTTCCCATGGGTTTTGGGGTGGATGAGTTGTGTGCCATATGATCCTCTCTTTCTGAAGGGCTCTGCGGTCTTTTTGGTCATGTGTCTGGAAGCAGAGTTACTAAATGGCTAAACTGTTCATGTTTTCCATCCTGCAAAGACAGCATCTCCAGTCCTGTGAAAAGACCTCTCGTGTGTGTTCAGACATGATGGGAGCAGTCTGCTCATCCTCATTTTCATGTGTGTCCCTTGCAACATGTATTTTGGTCACAAAGGAGGCATACTTCTTGTTGAGCAAAAATAGGCAGGGTCAGGACCTACAGTCCATGCCTCTTCTTCACACTGAGTGAATATCCTGGAGCAAGAGCCTTGTAACCAGTGGGCTGCTGCAGAAGGTGGATCTTTGTTGGCTGTGAATTGGAGACCCTGTGACAGGAAATTCCGTCATCTCTGCTGTGGCCTGGGAGGAGTAGTAACAGTGAGTTCTTAATCTACCACAACTGTTTGCTGAGTGACTTGGGTACTTCTATAACTTTTTGCCTTCTAGAAGAGGTCTCCTTGACAAACCTGATCCTCTTAGGACAAGCTGGAGCTACAGGACAATTACAACAAGGCTTCTGATAAACATCAAGTGTACATACAGGAATAGCAATGTAAAACTTATTCTTCACCTTCGTCAAATATTGGAGGCAGTTTCTTTCCAGTGGTCACTGTGTACTTTGAATAGTTATGTCCAAGAATGGTAAACAGGTTTACATATTGTAGCAACTGAGAGCATTGAATGAAAATCTCTGCTACCTGCAGGTATTTGTAACCTCTGTTGTTGAATTGAATTATGACTCTGTGGGGAAGAAGGACAATCAATTGAGGTTGAAATGGCAGTTACCTCAGGCACACATCTAGAGCATGTTGTTGTGTTATGTCTCTTATATTTCTGAGAAGATTCGGCTTCAAAGTGCAGTTTGCACTACCTTAAGGACTGGTGAGTGTCATGGACAGTGACTCATGAATAATGCTGAAGGATACAGCAATGTCCAGTCAGAAATGTTTTGTCCTTCTGCTGCACAACAGGTGGCATAATCTGGCATGATTCCTTACATACTTGTACTGTTCTGTGACCAGCATTTGTCAATTGGTTGTTTTGTTTTGGGGTTTTTTTTTAAACTCTATCGCCTAAAACCCTGTGACTTAGAGTGACTTAAAGTGGTGACATCAATCCCACATCAGATTCCTGGGATTTTGCACATTTACAGATGCTAAAGCAGCAAGGTCCATCTCACAGTACATAGGCTGCATCTAACTGCTTACCCTGCTTGAACCTGCTTATCTCTCCCCTGAAAGGAAAAACTGATCAAAAAGTGTACTCTGCCTTGAATAAACCCATCTGCTATTACTAACGCATAACAAAGAACCAGGCTGCTGTTTATATTTCTCAGAAGTTGTTGTGATGTGGAGTGGCATCAAAATGCACAAAACCATTTTCCATCTGGGTCTCTGGGGAAATGTGGATGCTGTCCTTATGCATTTAAACTGAGCCTTTTTTCTGCTGCTTCCCAGGCTCTCAGTTATGAATAATGCTGATCCTGTCCCTCCACTCAGCCCCAGATGTGAGGCCGCATCTGGGGTGCTGTGCCCAGTTCTGGGCTCCTCAGCACAAGAGAGTCATAGAGCTCCTGGAGCGGGTCAAGCAGAGGGCAGCAAAGATGATGAAGGGACTGGAGCACCTCTCTTATGATGATGGGCTGAGGGAGCTGGGCCTGTTAAATTGAAGTTGCTGATTCAGCATCGTCTGTGTGCTGTGGACACACACAGACATTGTTCTTTGCCCCAGTTACTGCCTACCACTTCATGCAGTCAGTTTGCTTGGCTTCTGTGTGCTGATCTCTGGAAGGTACTGTCCTGTGGTGAAACTTTTTGTACTCGTCAGCTAAAATATTGCAATCTGCAGCATCTAGAATTTAGGCTTCTTTTCCAATATATTCTTACAAGTTGTCTCTGTAGTGAATGAAGGAAAAGAGACATTTCCCATTATTAATATGAGATGGAAGAGATATAACTACCCAATGTATTTTCTTCAGTGACAAGTTGTGAATAGGATGCTCCTACAGACAAACCAATAAACTACAGTACTTTCAATGGGGAAGGTGAGACAGTGGTTTTATGCTGCTACACTGGCTGAAGGAGAAACCCATTAAAGCTGAGGTGGGAATTAGTACTGGCAAGGGAGAGAGGTGGAGGAGGATGATTAGCAAGTTCTTCTTCTGTCTTCACTGAAAAAAAAAAATCTATCTTATATTGTGTCAGTAACCATTACACAGATGAGGTGAATCACCTCTTGGAGATAATTGTTCCCTCCATTAGCTGCAGAGAGACTGTAGCTGCAATTAATTGCACCTTCACTGACACTGGTCTCTGAAAATAATGTCAGGTGTTTTGTCTGACTTCCAAGTCACTTCAGATGCTTCAACAGTGAGTTTTACAGTCAAAGAAGCATGCCAAATCTTCATCTGATTTAACACTTGGAACTATTAGTTTTTTCCCTCCTATTTTTTTCCAGCTTTGAAGATTGTCATTCTTTGACTCTTGGCTTATGGAGCAAATTTGATTTAAGATTGCATTCATCTCCTCAGTAAACCAGATCACCTGCGTAGTTGAAATGAATAATTTAATAAAGGCAAGATGACTGCTTCTAAGACATGCTTTGGAGGTGTACTAATTGTAACGTAGACAGCTGCTGAGGGTTCATTAGTTCAGCAAAGACTCTGGTTGGAAACTTTTTTGTATCACATGAAAATTACTTGCAGTTCATTGGAGTCTGACATTTTTCACATCCTTTCTCCATACAGATTTAAAATAATCATCCTAGAATTAGCCAGGGATACAGGGAAAGAACCAGCCTCAGCCACAGAAGCATCAGTGGAAGACTTGTATACAGATGTCAAGAGATTATTATTTGAAGCAATTGGCATGCATTTTGACAAGATATATTTTTGGCCTTACCTTGCCTCAAAGTCTAAATTTGGCAAACAGTTAGGTACCATCGGACAATTCCAGGATAAACATAGGTTTCCTGTTACCCTTCCTTGTCTAGGATTGTAACCTTTGTCAGAGTCAGGGGGTTTCTAATGGAACTGGAGACTTTGGGCTGCTGTTAAGCACTACAGTCACTGAGTGAAAACTGAACAGGACATCTGGTCCTTAACAAACAGTGAAGGCTGTCAGGGCCTCAGCTTTACCTCTGGAGCTTGCTGAAGGTAGGACTGTTTTATCATTTTGACTTCTTTCCTCTGTCCTTTCTTCTAAACTGGTGCCAGTTTTCTGAGGGCTTCTCAGAGCCCCGTGTCAAGCTGGTGCTTCTTGGAGGCATTGCCTTCTCCCAGGCCTTTCAGAGAGGAATGTGCCTGGGAATATAAGATGTGATATACAAAATGTAGCTCCTAGTTTGTTTTCCCTGCTGAAAAAATAGGAGAACTTGCACACTTCATCTAAATATCAAAGCCTTGATTAAAGTTGTGGTGGAGGAAGAGGAAGAAATTACAGGAGTGTCTAGAAGGGGAGAAATAAAAATGCCTCTAGAGCTAATCTATAGGTACACCTGGATCTAATGATCCAGGATGCTGTTTGGGTGTCCCTCTGAGGAGGGAAGTGGCAGGCAGTGGTACAGACTGTTAGCATCATTGAGATAGTCACAGCTACAGTGGAACCCAATTTGATGGCTATCTTTGGCAAGTTCCCCGCTAAAAGCAGAGCAGCTGCTGCAGGGGGAGATTCTCAGCTTGTGTCGATTTGTTACTGCACCTGGTTTACATGGCTGCCTTCAGCAAGGCATGGAGATGTGCTTCACCTATCATTTACTTCAATGTAAATGATACACTTGCCTAACATTTGGGACATTTTTTTCATCAGCACGCGTATAATCAGCAGCAGCAGCAACAGCAGGTGAAGTGCGATCAGACCCTGTGTGCATGTTAGCCCATGTTAAACAATGTTTACATTAACCCCACAATTGTTACCCAGGTAAGAATATTGTCTTTATATTGCCATAATCGTATTGCTACTTATCATTCTTAGTACAGAAAGTATTTACTCTTGTGATGTTATTCTACATGTAAATAGAGCTCAGTTCTGAAATGTCCACCCACTGTAAAATGTGTGGCAATATCGAACGATCGCTGCGTACATCTGTGTGTGCAGCTTCTTAACGCTAGGAGCGAAGAAGCCCTCCGCAGAGACAGTGGAATGAGCAGCTCTCGGTGCCATGAGCATCGTTTTACACTAGGCGTCTCCCTTGGCATATTTATTCAGCTGCGAGCTCCACCTGCCATGCCCACTGAACGAGTCAGCGGAGGTAGGGATCCACAGATTCGTACACGGGGCTGTAAACCTGCTACCGTGCCGTACACATAGTGGAGACAAATATTGCTCAAAAGACAATCAGCCCTTATACTTTAGTCTGAGTTAATTGATGACCAAGTTTATGTTTTCCTTTAAGGGTACTAAGACCCAGCAGTGAATAGTTTAATTTCTTTCTGTCAACCTTATAGACAAGGTAAGGACAACATGCACAAAACTGGAGCTTGAGAGGTGGTGCTGGTGTTAGTTCTGCAGTTAAAGCATTGTGTTAGTAAAGAAATTAATAGTTTGTTATGTGTTTGATCCCTGGAAGTTTAAGAAAGGCTCTCGCTTTCTCATTGCCTGCTGCTGGAAACTTACTTTGAAATAGAATTTCACAACAAATGAAACATTGGTTCCTGGATGTCTTTCTAAATGACACCTTCAGACTGAATGGCTGAAGGCACTGACTCTATGTTAGGATGCTGCCAGGAGCTGGTTCATTTTCACCAGTGAAATTCCAGACAGACATGGGTCTACATGCCAGATGTGATGGATTTTCTTCACCTGTAAACCTCACTTGCTCAGTGTGTGCACAGTGACTCTGCCCCACTGTATGTGTGTGAATTCAGTGTAATGCCTCAAGCAGGTCAAGATGTCCATTGGTTCCAGACAAGAAGCTGTTTTTTAAGCCAGAGTGGGGTATGTGGTTGTTCCACAGTCACCATCACAACACAGAGTACTTTGTCAGCAGGGAACTAAATGAAAGTGAAAATCATAACCTGTTGAAAAAGAGGTGACTCAGGAAAGAGGTGACATTCTTGACATATCTGTATTTTTTTTCAAGGTTTATCTACCATTTTTCTACCCTCTCAACGTATTTTTCCCCATGTATCCTTATGGGCTAGTGTAATTATTTTGTGTAAAGCAAGTAAGACAGTTGAGTATGGTGGCCATGAGGGGGCAGCTAATGGATATGGAGTGCAAGCAAAGAGCAGAGCACTCCAGAAGGTAGACATGGCAAAGCCTAAATACCATACTTAGCTGAAGAGATCATATGTGATCAAAAAGTGTCACTGCTCACTCAGCCAACAGAAAACTCACATGGAAAGATGGGTAGGAGAATACTGCAGTGGGAGACTTGGAATAGATTTGTGGTGACCTTTGGGGTCTTGCCAAAGGGAATTTGTGAAGCCAAAAGGTGGAGAGATAGAAGACAGATCAGTGAAGAAATACCCTGCTCTACCCTCACTCTTGCCCACCAAACTGTTCACGGCTACCTTAACATACTCAGAATTCTTCCCATGCTGTTTTAGCTAAGAATTTTGTCTTGTTCTTCTCAAAAACTGCTGTAAGAGACATGGTTTATCCTCCCAACATAAATTAGTTATTCATTCAGATAAAAATAATATTCTGTATTTCTGGAGAAATTTTCATGGACATGGGAAAAAAATTAAGTATCTTCCCTGTTCTGCACTAGCTACTCTGTACTTCAGAGGTTGTACTTTCTCTTTTCTTCCTTCAGTTTCAACAGAAATGCTATGGAAGTGTCTCCTGAGATACAGTTTTTAATTGGGCCAGTTTACAAGCTAATTTCAGGCTTCCAACTGGTCATAAGTGCAAAGGTCTTGGGACGTTTTGGGATCAAAATTAATTTTTGTCAAAATTAAAAGGCTGGGCAAGATTTACAACTTCAGGGTTAATATAGTTTTCCTTGAAACGAACATGAATTTGTCTGCCTACGTGTCTAACATACTCACTTTGAGAAAACGTGCTTAGAATTCTCTCAACTTGAGAGTTGATGGTGGGGAGAAACTGTAATAGGACTAATGAAGAAAGTCTCTGCAGGACTGGGATATGTTTGGGTATCACCTTTTTGCAGCACAATCCAGCTTCACATGTCTCAGAGAGAGGAAGAGGTATTCCTCCACCCTATCAGCTCTTTATGATTTTGACAAAAGGAGCTGCAATTGCTGAATCATATGCTTCTCTTGCGGTTGATGAATTGACAAGAATATGTGAAAATAACCATAAGAAAGTAAATTGAAAGCTAATCAGAGATTAAACTCCTGTGTAACTTTTTTTTCCTTTTGGATGCTGGCTGCTCCTTTTAGACATCTGCTTTTGTAATCTTTTTACTTAATCCTAGATAGCTGCAGGTTTTAGATTTCAGAACTGAGCAAGTTTTGCTATAACTATTGTTACCCCGAATCCCTATGGGGGAAGTTTAATGGCTGTCATTTTGTGCATCTCTGTAACCAGAAATCAAAAGCAATCATCTTTTTGGCTGCAACTATGGTAAAATGCACACACAATAGCCCAGTGTTGGGGGTGGCAGTACAGACTTCTGCTATTAGCATTCACAGGCTGAAGCTTGTTGCAATCTGCTCCCGTATGCACCACAACCAAAGCATTTTGCTAACAATACCTGTGCTGAGCTCTTAAATTTCTTAGAATGGTTCAAAACAGACATCTGTAGTGACAGGAACCTCCTTACAAACCAGAATATGTGCAAGGCCTCTTGGTCATCTGAGCTATGCATGCAGAGGTTTAAGATTAGGGAATTCAAACACTGGGGACTTTTTATTTATTATTTCAAAGTGTATGACTGTAGCAGCAACACCCCTCAAAAGCCACTATTTATTCCAAGCTAGTAGTTTAAGTTTTTTAGTAGAGGCTCTGCTTATGATCTTTTTAACAGAATGCCTTACTCTATTTTAAGAAGTATGTCAGAGACAGGTGGAATGAATCACATTTAATGGACACCTCTAACTCTTCAATTTGGAAACAGTGTAACCTCCACAGCCTGATTTTGGATGCCTGAAGGCAGAGACAATGAATTAATCAAAAATATATCCTTCTGCTTGTTCAGCCTGCATTCAGCTCATGAACAAGCAGGGTTAACATGGGTCTGCTTGCAAGACTGTTTGAGCACATCCCTAATTCATCCTGACCTTCCCATGGCTAAGCACAATGAATTCTATGTCTCATCATATGTGTATTGCAGCAGGCAGCACATTCTTGCAAACTGGCCCAGAAAACTCTTAGGTTTAGAAATCTGTTTTGTTCAATTGAATGCTGGATATGGAAATGGTCTGAGTAATACTTATGCGGGGACAGTACTGCTTCTAGCTAATAATCCATTGCTTACACATGGAATAATCCTTAGTACTTCCAGACACTTTCCTGCATAATTCTGAAGTTCAAGCTGGTGAGTTTTTTTGCTTCATCAGAGACTATGGAATTCTTCAATACCTTATAAAGTGCCAGTGTCACAAAGAGAAAAACTATGGCTAGCACAGTAGAGCCATCAACTTCACTAAGTAACTGCCACCAACCCTGAATCTCTACCATTATTAGATCCTGCATCTGGATCTTTGGTGTAAGTGAACATGATGCAAGAGTGTGTAAACACTTCTTTGATTACTGCAATAAAGAGACAAAAAAAGGCATCTTGGATCTCCTACCTCAGTTTGCTGCCAGTGCAGAGAAACATGAGGAAGCCCCAAAGGTAAATATAGGCAATAAAACTCACTAAGTTGACTGAAAAAATATCAATTTACTGTAGTGTAACAGCAAAGGCCAGCAGACCAATGCGTTCAAATACAGTGCACAAAGACCTGCAGACCTGCATGTGGAAAGGGTTGTCTTCCCTGCACTTCTTCTGGATAATAATTCAGCTGTGCACATGTGGAAGTACCATGTTGAATCAGGACTAAATACATTTAAATCACAAATGAAAATACTAGCTACAATGAAAACTGTATCAGAGGCTTAGGGACAGTGGTTATTCTGTGATTAAGTAGCTGTATGTTTTATTGATCAGTAAGGGGCATGAAAAGCAACAGAAAGTTATTTCTTCCTGTTTCCACTTCAAAATCATTGACAGTTCTTACTGTTAAATGTTGGCAAAGACTAGAATGTTAATTTTAATGTGTATAAATAATTTATTGAATAATAATATATGAAAATGAATTTTATAGGCTTCTCTATATGAATGACAGTCCATTATTGAAATTTATTAATCAGCACATTCCACTCAAATTTTTTGAGGAAGAGGAGGGAAGGAGGTGGAGAGGCGGTTTGGAAAAATGCAGTACAGTGGGCTGACTAAATGTGAATACTTGGTCTCTGAAAATGCAGCTATCAGTGTAATTCAAATCATACTGATGAGATACAGAACAGTTATATGCAGTCATAATAACAACTTATATACTGTCTATATTAATAGCAATGCCTGTTTGAGAACAATTTTAAAATAGGTATGTACAGTTTTATTAAGTATAAAAAGACACCGTGCAGAGCACAATACAATTCATTTCATCTCCAGTTCTGGTAGTTCTCAAACTCCACTGTCTTAATTTATATTGTCACCAGTGACCGCTGAATATAATTACCTCTCTGTATAAAATGAGGCTTCTCTAGATGAATTCATGCTGTTTGGTTTTAAAAATACAGTAATTTCCTTTCAATGGCTACTTACACTGATCAAATACTGTCAAGACTGTTGGCTAGCCTGCATTTGGTTTCTAACATACGCTATGATAGTGCCAATTTCCCCTGTTTTGCTTTGTTTCTCTCTGTTTGAGAATAGACCCTCCAATATATTGTTTCTGACTTTGTTCCAAGTTCACAACCAGCACACTGTTTCTGACCATTTCTACATTCCATTCCTCACATTACTGAACTTTCACTGACATCAGCAGGAGTTTTCAACATGCAATGACTGTATGGTTTTCCTCTAATCTCCTTTTCTCCCTCAGGTCTTTTCTAATGAAGCATAGAAGGCATGTAAAAATGATCACTTTTTTTAGGATTTGGGGGTCCATTTTCTTATTTTCTTTAAAGCAGATGACATTTATAGCCTTCCAGCTTTGACTATCTTCTTTGGAAAAGCAGACATGTAAACTTAAGAACTTACAGATTTTGCTTGCACATTCCAATCTGGCTCAATTAAAAAAAAAAAAAAAAAAAAAGTCAGAAATCTAATTTCAAATTGATTTAAATGATAATGTGTGAGTCTTAAAAGAAACAATTTACACTTCCTCCTCTCTAAAATATATTAACATTAGACTGGAAAATAAATTAAACAGTACAGAAATGCAGAGATTATGCTATCACAGTAATATCTGCCAAACAAAGCTTGGTCTTTTGCTAACATTAGCTTACTACATTTGCAATACATGCTAAGCAAAGACCCTACTTCTCTAACAGGTACATTCAGACAATATATATTTTATGGAATAAATATATAATATATCCAGTTATAGATTTCTGAATAGTAACTATAATAGATACAAGCAATACCTACGTTTAAAAATACAGTTCTAGGCTTCCCTAACTTTACTACTAATAAAATTAAAGTTGACCTAAAACTCTCTCACTCTGTTGATGCATAATAAAATATATGGAAACACCAAGAGTAAAAAGCCAATTGCTTCTACAAATGGAATACTTTATAAATATAGTAAATTGCTATTTCCAGAGGGTAATCTGAAAATTATAAACAGGAAGTTAGGTTAAAACAGCTCTACAATATATAGTACAAAGTGGTTATGAAGGGTGATGTACGAGTTTGATGTCTGTGGCAAAATTTTGAACTGATGTTTTTAATTTTTGGAGATAACTGTAGAGAAAGATCCTGCTCTCAAAAGCAGCTGATCTTAACCTCCTTAAACTAAACTTTTATTGACTAGAGAAAGCCAACTAGAAATTTGTCAGAGTAAGGAGTGCAAGATGAGATCAAACAGAATTATTTGGAAGCCCTGGACTTTGCTGTTTCATAGGGTTTACCAATCATGCTGTTCTCATTAGTAACAGAGTCACTGAAGTAAAAGGTATCTGTGACTGCTGTGTGCTGAAAAGCCTTATCATGATGGTACCCTCCCTATGGCTCACTTTAGTTTGGTACACTACATTCTCCAGATGAATTCTGTTTCATGTTCCTGTAGTTTGCTTTTGCTGGAATACTAGAGTACGGCTCTGGTTGCTTGATTACTGAACTCTTGATTGAGGCTTCTTCTTTCTTGAGAATAACCTAGAATTAAAGAAACATTCCTCAGGCAAGCACAAAGAATTGAGGAATTAATCTGCTGGCTGTCTCTGCCTGCCCTTCTCTCCTTTCACTTTAAGATCAGCAAAAAAGTCTTTACTTGCTAATGAAATTATTTAAATAATTTATTAATTATTTAAATTATTAATTAATAATTTATGAAAAAAAATTAAAAACTTCATGTGTATGTCTGTCTCCTGCAACGTCCTTGTTTTACACAGAAACCCCAAACGTACTTCATGAAATACTACGGTTTATATTTGTCTGAGTTGAGGCCCTGAGATGGGATTTAAAACCTTCTCAGGGCCCTTTTTTGCATCAACAAATCTGGAATTCTGGTGGTCACAGTACAGGGTGATTACAAAGTGGGTTTTCCCTTGAATGCCAACAGAGGTCAGTGTCAACACTAAGGATGAAACCATCACTGGGAGCTTCAGATTTTGACCATTTGGGGACTTTCTGACTGACTTGTTGTCTCTTTAGTACATGCATACTGTTTTGGGAACAAACAGCTATGAGATGAGGATTTGGATATAAATCATTGGGACATGCTTCCTACTTGATTTTATTTAGGCAAATGGAGCATATCTATAAATGTATTCCTAGCACAAACTCACCGATTTCAGAAAAACTGCATATACAGAGAATCTCTGAACCTCACATGCCACTGGGAGACTTGCAAGCCTCTTGGAAGCTATTGCGATACTGAATGTCAGTCACGAGTGAGTGAAATACTTCCTACCAAACTGTATCCAAAAGCAAGCACATATAGGTGCCCTGCAGAGTAACCAGAATGAAGTTTGGATTCCCTGTTGCAAGGAAGAGGCTTGGAAGACTTTTCTTCACCTACCACCAGCAAATCTTGATGTTTTATTGCAGAGTGGTAACAGACTAGCTGAAAATGCTTTAAACTATCTAGATCTGGTGGCATATTCTTATTTGTCATAAATGCTCTGGTCGTTAATATAAAAAAACCTTCCCAGGACTTCTTTCACTTGCAGATAAGCCAGAAGTGCACAGTGGCTTTTGATCTCAGGATTATTAGTTGGAAACTCATTCCAGAATTTGCTAAGTGCTATTAACCTCTTTTCAAAACACATTTTTACTGGGAAAAAACATGTGGAAATGTACCAAAGAATGAGCGCTGCTCATCCGGACTGCAGTAAGTGCTGGCTGGTCCCTCAAGGGTACCTCCAGGCCCCTGACTGTCCCCCTTGGGGCTCCCTCCATCCTGTCCACAGCCCAGGACCTCATGTCAGCTCCTAGGGTCATCATCTCTTGTCCCAGCAATGCCCCAGCAGGGCCAGTCTCCAACACCCCATAGCCCTGCCCTTCCCAGCCATGGGGTCCCACTCAACTGGGCCCCCTGTCTCTAACCCCATGCAGGTGCCCAGGTCTGGGGCTGCCCTGCTCCTGTCTGGGACTGAGATGGGCTCTGGCACCAGATCCTGCCCTGACAGACCCCTGGAAGTGGCTGGCCCTAGTTGGGTGCTGTCAGTGGACTTTAGGGAAGAACAATGAATCCTCTCACCTACGACATATGGTTTTGCTGTGTGCTTTGCTGCTGCTGCTGCTGCTGAATGAGCAATTGCTGCTGTTGCCGGCGCCGGGCTGTTCTCAGTTTTTCGAAGCGAGCCTCCATCTCCTCCAGCACCTTGGGAGTGTAGCGCACCACCAGCTTCACGCTGTCCTTGGCCGCCTTCAGCAGCTCCACCGCCTTCTCGTGGTGTTCTCCTTCCACACTCTGGGAGCAGGGAGAACAGATTTAATAGTGAAAATGGTGCTTTGATCTAAAGCTGTGTCTTTTTCATATAGAAAGCTTGTCAGAGTTTTATGTAGTTTCCATACCTTACATTTTTTAAAGGGACCACTAAAAAGAAAGTGTTTGTTGCCCTGAAAACTCAGCTTCTGAGCTTGCTGACATGGTTTTCTAAGGACTTTCCCAGGACAGTAACTGTAAACATAGATATGTGTACATTCTTTCTGTTACACGTCTTGTGATGGACATCTCTCATGGCCAGTGCAGTGAGAAAGTGTTATCCTGACCATCCAATCCCTGGCCGTGGTCAGAAGCCTATAAATCCTGGGAGGAAAAATAAACTTTCTCTTTCTTTCACCACACCTCGACCTGTGTCCGTGTGATCTATTCATCTTCAGCGGTAACAAGTGTTAAGTAAGACTAACGCATGCTGGGCATGTATTGATTTTCAAGCCCTGATTTCTATGCTAATGTTGCTTGGAACAGTAAATTTCCAAAACAGGGAGGTGACTTGGCTGTTAAACAGAGTATTCAATTTCTACCATTAAGTGGACTGAGTGGAGTCATATGCTTTTTAGGCATGTGCATTGTTAGACACCTTGAGAAAAAGGGAAAAAAATTCTAATGGTGCATGATAGTCCATGTGTTGTAGGACGTATTCCAAAAAGCAAGAGTATCTCTACACAGAAAAAAAAAACCAAGCCTGAACACCTGTGACCTTCACATGGATTTTAGATCATCTAAAAATAAGCCTTTTTCTTCCCACTTAAAATAAATCAAAGTTTTACTACCTGCTGTGTTTTAAAACTCTTATGTATACCATGCTTTTGGAAATATAAGTCTCACCTTAAGAGAAAGTGTATAAAATTTGGCTGTTTTATATTTCCTTTTTTGCTTGTAAATCATGGTCAGTATGGCATGGCATGGACATTCAGAGGATATTCAGTGGTGTCATTTTGGTTTTCCTGTGCAACACATGAATTTAGAACAGGCTATGAATAAACATTGTAACCTCCTAAGCTACATGAAGTAGAAACATTGGTTTGCTTTCAAAGTGCTGGATGGTCCTTATTGACACCAAGAAGAAATTGTGATTGTTTTGTAGGGGAATAACGAGATGGTGTGTTTTAATACTTCATTCAACAACCTAGCAAACTGCATTTAATTCATGCTTGTTTGTTTCCTCTCCTGTTTGTCCCCAGCCTTGTTCTTCCAGTTTAGACAGTATTTTCTAATTAGAAATGAAGGGTTTGACTTTGTTGCTATCCGGGTCAATGGAAAACTCCAATTGATCTGAATAGTAATGATACAGAATTAAGCCTAATGCCCTGAGCCATAAGCAAAGAGGAGAAAAAAACAAAGGCAAACATAGCGCTGCTAAATACAAACCCTGCTCTCTGAACACACCTCACTCATATCTTGACAACCACAGTTTTCAGCTGTTATTAATATGATTGTTATACTGCTCTTAATGTCTTTATTGCTGCACACACTCCAATTTTCAAGGTATTAGAAAAACTTTATCTGCTTAACAATGGTTGCACAAGTGAAATAGCAGAGACTCTTGGAGTGGGGTAAAGGAAAAGGCAAAGGGAGTTGTTTTGCTGTTGGAATTCTTCTGCCTCTGCAAACCTCTAAGGCTGTGCTGGCAAAGGACTCCTGCTGATATCGGTCATTTCTACACAAGGTACTTTGCTGACTGGATTATGCTGGTGGGGGACGTTGCAAAGATCTGACACACTCATGTTACTTTAGAACTGCCCACCAAATGGGTAAAATTGTTTTGGAAAGCACATATTTACTTAACATATAATTTTTTATTACATATATACACTTACTCCTTTTTTTTCCATTATTGCATTGGCAGATTGCATCAAAGAGAAGAATATAAAACACTATAGAGACAAGAACAGCTGAAAGAAATGCAGATAATGTGTGGGCAAATATAAACCATTACTCTATCCTGGTTCATAGGCTTTCCATAAATCTAAAAGAAAAAAATTCACTTTCCTGAAGTAAAAAAGGAAAATCTGTTAGCCCACAAATTGGGAGACTGAGAAGAATATTTCTATTAGGTATCCCTAAACAAATACTTAGCTGACAAATTAGTCATTATAAATCTATTTTGCATCCTTTCTGTATCTGACTCACACAAGGTATCTGACAAATGCAGAATCTTTGCCAGATATCAACAGGCACCAGCAAGTGTTTTTGTCGAGCCATCTGCAGGGCTTGCTGCTTTCAATTTCCTTTACTTTTAGGGGGTGTGGGACAAAAGTATGTAACAAAATCCTCAGCATAATGAGAAAACACTGTTTTTTAACATGTTTTAACAGCTCAAAGAACACTCTTCCCAGTCATGCTGGGATAACAAATCTGGATTCTGAACACACAGCTCTAATTTTATGCTGCTAATTATGAAGTTGGATAACCATCAGTGATTGAGCACAAACAAGTTACAGATATTTCATTTCATGTCCCACCACTGAGCGGTCTGTTCTACTGTACATACTGTATATTATTTGCTTTTCTCCAGCTAAATTAAGAGAATCACAGAGTGAATTAGTCCCAGTGAACAAGGCTAAATTTAGATTTTTTTGGTCTCGTCTCAAGCTGTCTGCAAACAAATAATCACTTCTATAACTTTTGCCTTTTTGCATATTATATTGTGTGGGATTATTCAGCCCAAGACTGGTTTATGAACAGTTGCTCATTACTCTGAGGGTGGTGAGGCCCTGGAACAGGTTTCCAGAGAATTTGTGGATGTCCCATCCCTGGAAGCTCAAAGTCAAGTTGGATGGGTAATGTGCTCTAGTGGAAGGTGTTCCTACCCATGGTAGAGCGGTTGGAACAAGATCATCTTTAAGGTCCCTTTCAACCCAAACTGTGCTATGATTCTGTGATTATTTCAAGTATGCAACTTGAATTCAAACTTTGAATTCTGTATTTGGACTCTGAATGCAAAAATATTTCTCTTGTGTCTCTAAATCAATTTTCTCATATGTCCACATGCAATTGGGAATTTTGTACTATGTTTTTTGCTGTATTACCTAAATACATATTCTAGAGCACATGCATAAAATTTTTGACTGGAGAATCATAAAATAGAGGTGACAAGAGGGTTGAATTCAATGTCTTGATTTCTGAATATTCACCACTTTCCTCTCTGGTCTTTGCCTAGACACTGTTGACAGTAAAAGGATTTTTCAAGAACCATCCATTAATTAGTAAATTGAAACTATTTTCATCTGCCTTTTTAATCCCTTGTTGAAAGAAACAACAACAAAATTCTTTGATCAAATTTAAATCAGTGAAGTTGAGGCAATCAACTTCCTTGACTATTCCATTTATTTTTTTCTTTAAGACTAATCTTATCAGTGAATTTTTCTTTCCTTTCTCATTGCTATTTGGTACAAGCATGTTTTCAGGACTCGTATTTCTCTTTTGAGACCATGATTGTTGGCAGAAGAAGTGGTAAAAAGTCTGAAGTGTTCGACAAAATCTTCTAACAAAAGTGTTAGAAGAGAAAGGGAATAGCTAGTGTTGAGAGAAACAGATGAAAACATAGAAACATTTTTATTGTTTATGGGCTTTCAACAAAGAAGAAATTTAAGTTTTAAAGTCTTAGATTTCTGACTGGACTCAGAAACTACTACTCTGTGCCTTCGGTGCATTTAAATACAAGGTCAAATGGAGGTTTGCATGGAAAGACTACGTGTTCACAAAGGGAAGGGTAAGGATATATGAATGAAATGTATCCTTATCTTTTCAGTATTTTACATTTCTTTGTAAAGAGAACAAAAAGAAAAATGAAAGGCAGAATTTGACCTGTATCATGGAGTCAGAGCCTTATGTGTCCTCTATTCCAACAGCCCTTCTTTTTTTACTTCCATATTGACATTCACAGTGAAATTACTACAAAATGTTCCACCTTGATTTACATGAAAAATGACGATGTAAAAAATGTACTTTTTTACACATACTCCCTGTATGGGAACATTTGTACAGATGATTTCTCTGACAGATATCACAGCTGGATGAATATCACTAAAAGAAATCTAGAATGTACCCTCTACTGTAAATCAGAACCAAATGCGCTTACCAAATTTCTTTCAGTTTTATGTGTTCAAAGGCTTTGAAGGTCACAAGACTACACAAGTGCCACTGTGTCATCACTGTGCTTGGAAAAGGCTGTGTGCCTCAAAGGCTATTAAATGAAAGTCTGTTATTAAGCTTTTACTGCAAGAAGAATTAACAGAATTATCAATTAAGGCATTGTAAATTAGGCAGGTAGTGTGGATTGGAAATGAAGCTCTTCAAGCACTCTCCATTACAACAGAAATTGTAATGGCACAAAATTGTTGGTGAAGCACTGCCTCACTACACCACAAACAGACACTGAAGGGTCTCTCACAGAACTAATTATTTTTGTTTTGTGTGGCTGCATTTTAAATCATGATGTTAGAACAGCTGTGAAAAATGAAAATTCAGATGAAAATGAAAGCAAATTTCCACATACCACTCCATTAACTGAAAGCAGCTGGTCCCCACGTTTGAGCCCACCATGCCTTTCTGCCACTCCTCCAGGAATGATGCGAGAAATATAAATAGGTGAATTCTGTTCCTTTCCTCCCATGACATTAAAGCCCAGGCCCTCCTCAGTCTTTGGCAGCTCCACCACTCGTGGGTGTGAATGGCCTTCACTTGCAGCAAATGCAGCAACCGTTGCCTAGAAGAAAAAAAATGACTGATTTGGCTATTTAGGGGGAACAGTGATAGACATTTCGTTGCTCATTGGCAGGAAGAACTCCTTCCTGTGAAAACATTTCAGTATTGTACTCTGACATTTTCTGATTATCTGAAAATATTTTAAAATCATCAAGTTCTAAGCCAATGT
Source organism: Poecile atricapillus (assembly GCF_030490865.1). NCBI lineage: Eukaryota > Metazoa > Chordata > Aves > Passeriformes > Paridae > Poecile > Poecile atricapillus. The sequence goes on along the minus strand of NC_081289.1, from coordinate 36,962,099 downwards.
TTTTGAAATAAAGGAATAAACAGAGGAACAAAGAGTTTAGGTGACTTATCAAAGATAATACAGAAAGTTACTAGCAGAGTAGTTACCAGAAGTAGGCACCAGGAAGCCTTACTCTGTGGTGGTGCACCCTTATGATCATTAGTGCATTTCTTCTTTGCCTTTTCACGGGGAGAAAATTTATTCCTGTGGGATAAGATAATGGGATCTCTAATGTGTTCCTAGTTGAAATAAAGTGGAAGAATTGAATTGTTATCTCTCTGCTTTGCTTTCAGATTTATGGAATTATTTATTTTTAAATCCTCCAATTATATTCTTAAATTAAAAGTTTAATTTATAATCTGTGAAATCTTGCAGACTAAGTAACTTCTGGAACAGGAACAGAAGGTTTTATTATATAATTCTGTCAAAACTTTTATTGAAAATGAAGTCTAAACAACATAAACATAAATAAATTAGAAAAATTTAGATTGTTGATTCCAGGGGAAGAAAAAACCAGAAGTACCATACTGTAAAGCTTGCATCCAGGAAAATATTACATTTATACTTGATTTTTCACTACAAGCATTTTCTTACTTATTGGTCTTAATAAATCATTAAATAAACATGAAGAAAATATTTTTATTTTTAAAATGTATTTGTAGTTCAAACTGCTTGAACAATTTTGCATTACACTAATAATTTTTGAGCATCCTATAATACTTATGCTTAATAGAAGCTAGTGGATGATGTGACATAATGGATCATTCTCAATTACATGTTTTTGCACATGCAGAACTTGTCATCATGCATACATATTATGTCAGACATGAATGCACTAGGAGAATGAAATGCAGACAGCCCAGAAATAACCAGGAAATATTGCGATATTGAAACATTGCTCTGTAACCTGCTGTTCTATATGAGTAAGAAATGAGAATGGGAAACACTAATTGGACTTCTCCCCATTTACTAAATAACATAGCAATAATTTCTATGTTTATCTGCAGAGTAAACAAATCAGGATTTCATATGCACATTTCTCTATATAGAACCAAAAAGATTACAAGTTTACATTGACCATTAGCTTTCAATTAGAAGGTTAAAATCAGAAAAATGGCCTACAGAAAAGAAAGTCCTATTTAATATGGAAAATACACTGCAATTTAGACTATATTAGGTTATTTGCTGCTATTATAGAGCTTGCTTCCCTAAAATATTCTTATATCATTTTGTAACACACTCCCAACCTTCCTCTTCCAATACAGCTTTAAATTAAAATCTCCAAACATAAATACTTAATGGTATTAATGGTATCTTAGTTCCACTAGGACTTCAGGGAGTTTATGTTCACAGGAATGGGACAATAAAAAAGTAGCTCTAAAAAAGATTTATGGGTTTTGTAAGTTATTTTGCATGGAATCTGCTATACCACATAAAAGACAGTGTTTTGTGCAAAATGATAATGGGAAAAAGAAAGCCATGGTGGATCCCCTTGTTTGGAAGCATCTATTTTTGTGCATGTTATGAAAATACAGAGCATATTTCATACTGGCACATAGAATGGGTTCTTTCATGGTTGTGTGAATTCCTTTATCATTTCAGCAACAGCAGTAACGTAGCTGTCATTGTCTAAGGATATAAGAAAGGTAGGTCCACATGGACAAATAGACAATATATTTTATTACAACAGACAATGTATCAGAAAAAAAAACCAACCAGGCTTACATTTATCTGTGGCATCAATAAAATGTTGATCAGGCCATTTCTGTCACTGTTCATCCTTACCGCTTGCTCAGCATCTACAGTTCCCATTAGTTAAAAGGGGAATTTTGTTTAGTTTCTACCTCCCAAATAACTGTGTCCTCTCTGGATGAGATGTATGGGAAAACAGTCCATTAAAATATTGGTTGTTGCAGACAGACTGCTACAGAAGAACCAGTAGATTTGCTTTTGCAAAGCAACTTTTCAAAAAGCATCATATTCCATAAAATCATTCTCTTTTCTTAAGCTACAGAAGCAGCATAAAGGTTGAAATTTTCCATTATGATTGTTACCTGGGAAGTAGCACTGGTTCTAGACTCTGGGCTGCCACTGATGTCTAAATTTTCTTACAGTGTACACACGAATACCTGAAACACACACGCGCACAGTCAATTACTAGATCACTTTGGGAACACATATTTCAACAGCTGCAGATATCCTACCTTTGCAGTGGCCCTGGCTCGGAATTCGGGGCAGCCATTAACAGTTATGGTTTCATGCATGTATTGATACACCTAAAATGTTCATGAAAATAAAATGAAATTAATTATAGGAGCAAAACAAGGACTTTGTATTAACCCAGACAGGAGAGTCTCCTTCCCTCATAGAACTAACTTTCATTAATCTGTATTCACGCCATCACATAGCCAAGTGTCTGCTATACTTGAGCATGCTTAGGTTAACAGAGAACATCAATCTGTGTTTCTCACAATACTTTCTAAACTTTACATCTTCCAACACAACTCTTTTCCACTCTCTAGCAAGTAGTTTCATAAAACCACAACAGTTAAGTTCTATGTTATCAAAAATTCGTGTTTCCAGGCAACGGCATTTATTGAATGCAAACGATCTCAATTGACCTGAGTGGTGTCAGCCTCCAATAATGGCTTCTTTGGTCTCTGAACTTTCTTATGAACTAAAAGACTTAGGAAACTGACGTTAAAAAATATCTAAGCTGCTCAGCATACAGAAGAAGAACACTGCTCAGCTGAAGAATGGAAGTGAACATAGGTCTGGTGAAAGGTCACAGTACTACCTTCCATCAACCATTAACTAGGAATAGTGGAAAGGGGTTGACAGTCTGGTAGGTCAGGTCAGACATGGTCACTGAGTAAGGTTATCCTTAAAAAAGAAATTGTACATACACATAAATTACATAAAATCAACATATATATAAAACTTTCTGTCATTTTTTTCTGGTTTACATTTTTGGCCCACTTTCTCTGGTCCTTAACTCTCCCTTTTAAACGTCTCCAGTAAAGTGAAAAGAAAGGGCTTTGTCTTACATTGCCTTTGTTCTCTAGATTTGTCACACTCTCAGAGGAAAAATAGCAATCAAAGCCTTGATACTAGCCAGTTATTTTGAAAGCAAACTTAAAAAATAAAAGTATTTATATATAATATACAAAAAGTTTTTTGGAAGACAAATGTGAATGCAAACAAACCAAATCTTCTCTTTAACTTTCTTCTAAAATCACCAAACTTTAAAAAAAAAAGTTTCTATATGCCACTGATTTACTGTAGGCATTTTCTTGACCTAATTCATGAGAAATTTTGTTGTTTCATGTGCTTTATGTCTCAGGCTGCACTCCTCATCAGAGACAACCTTTGCTGGTAAAGTATGTTAGTTTTTACAGCAATCTCCTTATGTTCCTCGAGGAGGGCAGATTCAAATGTACTTTCAAAAATATATTTACCTTTCGCTCATTTGCTGATGCTTTAGCTGAAGTGCCAAAACTTTCCTCTTTGGTAATGTGAATGTTACTTTGGTGGAGAAGTACTTAACTGACCTGCAAACAATGGCTTGTCCCATGCATAGGCAAAAGCTGCCCATCCCCCTGTCCTGATGACTTGTTATGTGGTACCATAAGGATGCATCTCTCCCCACTGAGCCTGTTAATATGCAACTTAACACACTGACAAGCATATGCTGCAAACATCTAAACAACATTAAGATTTGTGTCTCATTTCTGACTCCAGTGGATAGACATACTGTTAATCAAGCACTCTTAAGTAGCAAAATGTTTGGGGATGACTGACAGCCAAATCTTTTTTCTTGGGGTATCATACATAAGGAAAAGGCAAAAAAGGAAAGAAGATAACACATGTGATACATTTCAGAGATCTAAAATATGACAAACACTTCCACAATACAGCTAAAGATTCTTTGTCTTGACTGTTGTCAGCACATACATCATTCTAGAACTGAATTAAAAAAAAAAAAAAAATGAGCCAATGAAGAAAACTGAGACAAGGGTAGCATCAAAAATCTGAAAATCTTCCTGCTTTCTCTGTTTGAAATGAAATCTTGCTTCCATTGGGAACATGGACACTGACCACAGAAGAAACCAGGATTTTGCCCTTATTTGTAAACATCTGGGAAAAAAAAGCACTTTTAGAGTCTCCACAGGATTTCTGGTTTCTTAAGTTTTAATACTGGATGATATCATCATAAAAGTGGGTTGAGCCTATATACTCAGCATTATACTGCACAGATCAGTTCAGTGTTTATTGTATTATGTTGTAGGATGTATTATTACATAAGAAGAATTACTGCATTATGTAAGAAGAATACTGTGTAATTGCAGTAATGAATCATTATGTACTTGTTTCTTCAAAACCCAGAGTGTACTGAACCATTAATAATGCTGTATTTTCTTCAGGTTCCCCTTCATCTTAAAACATGACAGCAGATCCTACATATTATTTTTGCTTGCACAGCTTTAAATGCTGTGGCTTGCTAAAATGTCTAAAGGAATATATTTGACTATTGAACTATGATGACATTAAATTAGTTTGAAAATAGTCACAGTATTCCATATCGAGGAACAGTTACTAAAAAGTTCTTTAAAATATTCATGACTAAGGTCGACTGTCATAAAGGTGAGTTGATAATGATACATTCATGTCATTGTTTGTTAGGTTTGAAGTCATAACTTCCTGTTGACTGCATCCTACCAGTAACTAGCTGGTAGACTTTTTAATAACCTGGTAACTAACTTGTATACTGATAAAAGAACAGACCCACAAGTGTGTAATTAAGTTAGTAAGATAAAAAATAATCCAGCAGCTCAAAAACCTCTGGAAAAATATGATCAGCAGTGTCATATAATCCTTGGATAATCTGTAAATTCTCAATGCTAACAGATCTAAAATGTTGTTCTGCAAAGAGTTATTGGTGATTATGGTATCTACAGCACAGTTCAGATAAAGAGTCCTGCATGTCAGATCTCATTGTCCATAAGCAAAAGATGCGACCAGTTCTCAATATTTGCTTGAGGCATTGGTAAATCTAATTATTCTGACTGTTAAATAATGCTCAATGTAATTTGAGTTTAAGAATGATAAAACATATACACCCACATAACTTTCTTATTTCTAAGTCAGTGTGATAACCAAACACAGATTAATTGTACCTGCTCTACCAAGCACCTTAAACTCTTCGTAGGGTTCAGATCTAATCAGGGCTCATTTTTGCAATGCAGTGAAGTCAAGAAACAAACGTTGTTTGTTTTCCTGTAGCCACACTAAGCCCTTTATCTATGCTGTTCTCAGCACCACCTTAGCCATGATTTTAGCACAACAAATCCATTCTGCTCCCTCTTCTATGTACACAGAACACATAAACTGAAAATCTCTTTGTTCTCAAACTGAGTAAGGTGCCATTTAAATCCTCCTGGTATGGAATATAGCTTCCTGTTCAATTCACTGTATGTGACAAGTACTTGAAATGGATTTTAAAAATATTTTCTTTCAATTCCTACTATTATCCGTACATCTGATTACAGTTTTAACATATAACAATTCTCCTGAATCTAATGATGGCATCCTTAAGATACCTGTAAAAGATCTACAGTAGACTTCTTTACTTAAACAAAATATCAGGCAGTATAGAAAAAGACAAAGGTACAAATTTTAATTTAAAGCATTTGAAAATCTCCCCTCTAGGATATTTACTAAAGAAGTATTTTAAAACAGTGACCTTTGTCGATTCTGATAGATGAATCATTTTGAAAGACATCATTGTATAGTATGATTGAGCTGAAGAAAGAAAATTAACATATCACAGAATCACAGACTGGCTGAGAATGGAAGGGACTCTGGAGGTCATCTCATCCAACTGTCTTGCTCAAGCAGGGCCACCTAGAGCCAGTTGCCCAGTACAGTAACTAGATGGTTACTATATGTTACTAACTTGAAAAAGAGCATATCTATTTTTGTATGTACAGCTATATATTTTTTGAGTGTCTGTAAGACTGCATGGGTGTTTAGTAGTATTATTTACTGATGGACTCCATACGAAGTCTAATGGTCTAGTGCCTAGGGAAAAGAGCTTCCACAATTCATTAGCAATAGAGATTAAATTACAGGTGAAATGTCAATGTTTCAAGACATGAACTTGCAGCTGGAAGATAAATGGTAATGTTTCAGATCATTTCTTCCCCCCAGCGATTTCTGCCAAAACTGTGAGTGTGCTGAATACTCATTGGATAAAGGCGTGCTGCAGAGAGGGGCTTGTTCGCTCAGATCTCATTTGTGCTGTGGAGCAAGACGTACTCGGCTTTGTTTTCTCTTTCCTGTGGAGTGCGGAATACAACACTCCCACCAAGCAATACTCCTGAAAGCACCAATACAGACCTCAGACTTTTTTCAGTTTCTGCAGGTAGTCTCCTCAGACATAACCTAAAGTTATTCTGCCACACTACTCAAAGATTACAAAAAGAGTGAGGGAGGTAAATTACAGCTAGAAAATTTGAACTTGGAAGTGAATCCTCCTTGTACTGTCAGCTCTCTCAGGCACAGAGAAATGCACATTTTATTACCTCTCCCAGCAGGACCTGTAGTGAGTCAGATGCAGCAGGTATTATTGTTATGATGATGGGCCTCATCCCCACGCATTCAGCTGGGAGGCAAAGCAGCTGGTTTAAGATTACTGAAGTGCAGGAAGGGGAACAGCCTTACAGGTACTTTAGGAGCTAGCTTCTTATCAAAAATTACTCCATACAGACTCATAACAAAGCAGCAAGTTATTTAGGGCTCGGCTATTTAAGTCAGTAATAGCTGTAGAAGGTCCAGGAAAAACAGTGCACTTAGCAGCCTGTTTTGTAAAGGTGTCTAGAAGCAGTATTCTGTTTACAACCTGAATGATGTAACATCTTTTCTGATGAATTCTCTAAGACAGAATTTAATTAAACAATTTTATTCCATTAACTTCTGTAAGAGGCATTTAATGATTCATTCCCCTGATGAAATATGTAATTCTAAGTACAACTCTACCTACAATAATGATGCTCAGCTTTAGGACAAGCTGATCTGAACACCAGAAGGGCAGAGGTATAAGGCAGAAGTAATTTTACAGCAATGTATAGGTGCTCAGAAACCCCCATAACACATTCCAAAACAGAGTACACTGCAATTCAGACCTGTGATGTAGCAAGCCCAGATACAGTTTTCTGAAACTTCTAAGTGGAGACCTAACATTTTTCAAAAATGTTAGAGGTTTCTTAGCATAAGATGATACATGTAAATAGTAATAATCAGCTGTGTTTCCACAGTGCCTGCATATGATAATAATAAAAAGACATAAAATGCTTCCTTCAAGAAGTCACAACCTAAGTAAGTGACTTAGGTAAATCACAGGTAAGCAGGTAAAAGGGTCAAATGAAGAAAAAAAACTTCAAAAAGACCGATAAATGAAATTATGTTTAACATATATATTGGCATCATCTGAGTTTAGCTCCTTTGCCATATTTTTTGTTGCTTCAAGTGTAGAAAAGAATTGTGTATCTATTTTTGGAAGAAGACTTTCAAGGAAGGGAAGGCAAGAGCCTGACAGTCCAGAGGAGAGAGTTAGCACGAGAATAACCAGAGCAAGGAGGACATCATTGGTTTCACTGCACTTCCGTAGTCATGTCTACGGAAAAGTGTACATGTGTGCATCCTTGCAGAACTGATGCTAAGCTATAGAAGAAAGATTGTTATTTACTTACACCTCAGTGCTACGCATCTGCCAGCTGAATCCCTGTCTTCCTAATTGCCTTTGTATGTTGGAGAGGATGATAAATATTTTTCCCTTCTAAGATGTCAAGCAAAAAGAAATATCTTAATCAGTCTTTCACCATCGTGAGAAGAGCAGAAGATGCTCAGCTATTCAGCATCGCTGCTGGCTTCTCCACTCCAAACCTGGAGCTGACTCCCAGGACTTCCGTCTCCTTCTGCTCTGAGATCTAAATTTAATTTCACTTGGTGTGCATGAACCAGTCCTTGGGGCAGGCCAGGAGAATGACCAGTCTTGTGATTGTGAGAAGAGAGAGAGCAAAGGTGCCCTGGAGAGCTGCAGACCTCTCCACTGTGGTCCCTGTGAATCCCTTGTTTCTGTGAGCAAATGACACCTGCAGCACAAATTGGTTGTGTCTCTTCCACTCTACTTTGTTTCCATAATTTTTGACTCTTTCACATTCTGTTTGGCACTTTTTGTTACCCATAACCATTCTTAATCCAACATATTTATGTTTGTGGAAAGGAATGCATTGGTTGGTGTGCCTGGACAGACTGCCCTTGAGCTGTGCCTCAGCACTCAATTCAGACCATGCTTGACCACATAAGTAAGCAAGGACATCTTAAACGCTAAAAAGATCAGGAGGGACTCTGGTAGCCTCTTGTACAACCTAAACCATGGAATCTTACCTGGTAATTTCTGTTTGAACTACAGACTTTTCAGAACTCAGTCAAAATCTCTGTCCTTTATGGCAGGTTTTCTGGAATTTCAAACAGTATTTGCTTTTCTACAAAATTACTTACAAACAGCTCCAATTATCCGTCTAAGATGACACCTGAACAGCTGACGACATAAAAAAAACGAAAACATGTCAAACACAACCAAAAGTGTGCATATTAGCAGCATGGAGGTATGCAGCTGACCCAACCACATTTCTTCTTTCATAATTCCTCTTTCTTAATTCCTTTTTTGTAATGACTTCTTGCATCTGAAATTTTACTCAAGCTCAAAACCAAAGCAGTGGAGCACTTCCATTCAGCCTTAAGCCTGTGGTAGCTCAATGAAAGTGGAAAATATCTAGCGATGGTGTGTTAAGTTTTGTATCTCATGAATATCAGATGGAATTTCTGGCTTTGTGCCTGTGCTCTGCTTTATAAAAATCATCTCATGTGATAAGCATGCTTGGGAAAGCACATCTGCATCTTTAAGAGCATGTTTTCTCCAGAGAACTATATATATCTACAGATCTATAGCCTCTTGCTAAGGTACTGTACTAAACACTATCATACACCATAGTCCAGAAGACAGCAGTTCCATAGGGTAGTTGAAAGCAGGCTGATTTTCTTTTCTATCAATCTAGTTGACTCAAAAAATACTAACATTGTGTTAATAGCTACTTTTATCTTTGGTAATTAATTAAAAAAATGGGAAAGAGACTATTCTGAATGACTGAAAAGCAAGATAATTTGAGAACTGTCTAAATAACAGTGCTTGTGAGGGACAGACTCCCAGAAAATCACTGGTTGTGGAAGAACGCCATGGATGGGATGTATATGTACCACAACTTCAAGTTTACAATAAACTTAGATTCTTCTTAAACAAGATGGTTTGAGCAAATGAATCGCAAAAGCCCATTTTGTTATAGCACTATGACAGGTGTTTGAGTAATCCCAACAGAAGCAGAATTAGGCAACCTTACACCCAAGCTCACACTGTATATACTGTACATAATCTTCGGTCTGCCCCCGAATGCAAGCTGATGATCCTCTGTCAATGTCAACAGGAGAAGTCTACAAGATACCTGTGAGTACAGGGAGGTCAAAATGGCTGAAAGTACCTTTGTGAGGAAGGCACGTGATACATTATTGCTCTTGCTGGAAGCACCAACATGTCTGTATTATGCAAGTTGTTGCCTGCAGCTACTGAATTTCGACAACTGAATTTGAAAAAGCTGCTTTGTGACAACTAGTCTGTATTAATGAGCTATTTATATCAGACAGAATGTGGTCATTCAAGGTTGCTGGCATTCTGAATATTTTTACATGATAAGCTCTCATTAGCCCTTGAGCAGTTACATGTTTGCATTGGGAAAACCACTGGTGTCTATTTTCAAAACCAAACTTTGCATCATTTTCGTAATTGTTGCAGCAATCCCCCTTCCATGAAGTAACACTGCATGGATGTTGCCACATGATGCCATAGCAATGCCAACCCATTAAAAAGCACAAACCTATAAATGAAATTCAGTCTTGTTTAACAACTTGAAGAGATGAGACAGTTTTAATTTCAGACCATGTGGAAGAAATATTATGAATGTTGGCTTTAGCATTTTCATTGAGGATATTTTATTTAAATGTTTCCTTCTTTAGGGGATGGGGGTTATGCAGGAAACTAGGTCAGCTCTACCAAAGTGAAAAAACTGATCTGAATACTGATGCATTATTAAGCTGTCCTTAGGCAGTAGGGTAAAAATGGCATGGGCCTGAGACATTGTTAAAATAAATTAAGTATAATCACTGCAAAGGTATAATATTTTAATTTATGGTGAAATGCTTTATGAAGGCTGAAGTTAAAAGTGGATTTTTTTTTTTTTTTTTTTTTTTTTTTTTTTTTGTATGGAAAATAGTGGTGTGCACTCTGCTCTGACAGTATCCATGGTGGCGTCAGAAAGCTGAGCCAAGTTTTGGTCCCTGAGCTCTTGCCATATGATGATGCATCTGTCCAAGAAACAACCCAACAGGGGTCACAGGTTGGGGCCAGAATCTCTTTCCTCCCTTATGTGTGAGCAGAAGTAAGTAGCAGATGTACCAAACATGCATGCTGTCACATCCTCTCCACATATTGGGTGACTCAACTGAAACATGCCTGGTGCTGCTGTTAAGACACACAAGACCTCTGTGTGCCCTCTCTTCCTTCCAATGTCAATTCTGTCTGGAGTCACTGACACTCTGAAATCAATAGGAAGTTGCTTAACAGTTCCTTTTAAGAATAAGGAAAAATAGACTTCTATTTGCAAGTAAAAAGTACTTATATGAGGAACAGGAAAAATATAGTTGGATCATTTAGTTTATCTCCTATCTCTTACATATTGTTTTATATTCTGCCCTAAATCAGTAGGAACTATGATCTGGCATCTTTAAAACAGTGCTACAGGTGTTGCAGAAGCCATTTCCTTTGCAATCACTAAACCTTAGCAAAATACAGTCCTAAAAGCCTCTTTTGCTGCTTCTACTGAAATATACCAGGATAGAAAGAAATACCAACATATGTGATTAGTTAATTCCCATAAACCCACTGGGAACTCACAGTTTTTAATTTAAAACTCTCTCTTAGACCTCACTGCCAGTTACTTTTGAGTTCAAAAATACAGCAATAAAATTTAATTTCCTCCACTTTATCAGTAAGTCTGTATAAACTGTTAAGGCTGACATACAACAGCCATATTCCAAACTTAAACAGATTTGTCAAAACCTTGCCAAAATGAGCACCTGGATGAAACATGACATCATCATGGAAGCTCATCTCAAATGTTCCTGTCAAGCTGAGAAAGCAGGGACGAGGAAGGAAACTACTGATGCTTCTTGTTTTAAATGCCAACAAAAATATAGCTAAAATAGAGTTTTTAAGAGATTTACAATTTCTTTTCTTTTCTGAAGGCACAATTTAAAAAATGGCGATTGAGCAGCATTTCTCAAGAGTCTTGTCAGTAACATCAGTTAAGTGGTAGCAGGGGGATACTGAGGCTCCATCAAGGCAAAAAAAATGGTGCAGTGGCTTCCAACAACCTATCACCTATTATTACTTGGTAGTTAACCTTGCTGCTGATTTCTCTCAAGAGGAAGAAGCAGGCTTGAGATGAACATGAGCAGAGGCTATTCTGTTTATTCTGAAGAGTTTTATGCAATCAAATAGGATACTGCAACAATAAAATGATTGTATGAGCAAACAGAAAAGATGCTGAGATGCACCACACACGTTCCACTGGAGTCCCCTTCCATAGCACACACAGCTGCAGCTGTGTGCCAAAATGAGAACATCACCTGAGCACCACTCAGGCAGCTTCACTAAATATGATACAGCCACCCACATAAACTGTAAGATGAACAAGATAGTGTGATTGTTTTGATTCTGTACATTGCAGTACTCTTGAAGCACTGAAGTATTTATTTATCTATTGTGAAAGGCAGTTACACAAGCAGAGCGTAAGTATGATTAGATATATAGCCATCAGCCAACTCTAAAAATTGATCTTTAATCAAAACCAGTGGGAGAAAGCACCCATTAAAGAGCAATGGTACAATCTGGTCCCAGATTCTAGGCTACACTATCTGTGAAATCTACGTACTTAGCTCTAGGCAGATAAAAAAAAAATGACAACAGCAGCTGTTTTAAATCTCCTGCAGTGAAGTCATGAAAGTGGTAGGGACTTAGTAATTGCACAGAGACTAAATAATGCCTTCTCTCAGATAATGCTTGGGCAGCTTGGTAAATTCATATAATTGCCATTAATGAAGGCCATCTGCTGAGTTACAAGGTAATAATTTCCAAAAGTTCTCATTCATGCCATCCAGGGCTTATGAGCAACAGAGTAATGCTTCAATCAATTATGGTAAAGTGGCAAATGAAACTTCATTGTTTTTCAAAATTGGAATGATTTCTGATTACATTCACCCTAAAAAATAGCATATATTTTAACACAGAAGGATAATTTAAAAAAAGAAAGAAGTTCTGTGTTTACTGCTAACTTAAGCTTTTCTGCTGACCTTCCTCAATGCCTAGTCCAGCATGGTGGCAAGAGAAAGAACAGGCAGCTCATCTTTAGAAATCTGATTTTTTTATTATCTAATTAACATACATTGCAAATCCTTCTCTCAACTCATCATTTTGAGTACAGTACCTGCAACCAGGAGGCTGAAGGCAAAATTCTGTAAAATGTGAATAGATTACTACTGTGCCATACCATGATATTTGAGTCAAGCTAAGTAATGCCCTTTCCTATCAGTGATGGAAGTACTCATTTGGTGGAAACTCGTATCATTATTTTATACGGCTTTTCATCGCTGGGACAGTGGAAATGAAAAAGGGATGGAAAGGTACAGTAGAAGATTGCTACAAATCCTACAAAGCCCCAGAATGCAGATAAACTGAACTGGTTTGGCTGACATTATAATCCACTCCAATATCTAAAAATAAAGTAACAAAACTTTAAAATTAGCATCCAGGAATACAAATTTTATTGATAAGTTATTGATAAATCAATGCATAAACATGCAAAAATCTGAATGAAATTGATCAATTTGCACAATTCTGTATTTGCTATTGCATGAGTCCTATTACTAAACTAATGGTGCAGTGATTCTAAATAAGCTATCAGGAACACTAGAACAAGTTATAACAAGGTATCAGATTAGCCTAAGGAGAACACTGCTTCCCAGCCAGTCTAATGAGGCATCATGCTAATACAACCATACTGTTTTTTGTGACCTGAGGTACAAATCTGAGCTGATAAATCTCCATCACTTTACTCCTATGTGTTGTCCTATTGCCCTTTCATTTTACTAATTGCCTTATTAGTAAGTTGGACATATCACTTCTGCACAATCGGACCAACAGTCAGTTCGGTTTGCACAGGTAAATGTGACAGCAGGGCATCTTTAGACGTCAGGCTTCCTACTGAGCTTTAATCACAGTTCTGTGCTGTGAATTATAGCAGTAACTCTTCTCAATACATTTTTTTTCCCAAGCTTCCATCCTCTAATTTAGAAACTTCAACAGCTGGGCTTGCCCTGTGGAGATGACAGACTGACCAGAATTGTATTTCTCCTCCTGTAAGAAGCATGCAGCTTCTAGCAAAAATAAAGCATTAACACAGGGCAGAATTTGGACTCTGGGGCTTCTTCCTCTCATGAGGCACAAAACAATGACATTCTGCTTTCAGAGACTAGGTCTGGGATGTGGAGGAATAGCACTATATTGCAAGCTGAACAAACAAATTTTAAGATTCTTGAAACACAAAGAAAACAGGTATTTAAATGACCCTGACATTAAAATCTTAAATTAATAATTGAATAAAAGAATTAATGAGGATTTTTGTCTGAGTCCAGCTAATACCCAGACTGTTATATTCAGTACAGCCCTGTAAAAATGGAGTACACCACCACACTGGGACATCTGAAGTGAATGAACATCTAAAGGCTCTAACTAGCCGCCTGCTATCACACATGGCATCGCAGTATAGTGATAAGCACAGTACCACCATATTCAGTTTTCACCACCCAGCAGCCTTCTTCTGGTCCCCTAATACTTTCAAAGACATATATCAGGGAAATACATTAATAATGGAAAGTGTGGGTGGGCAGCTTGAGGAAATGGCCAGATAAAAACACATTGCACATCAGCAGCACCGGGATTCTGGGTACTCAGATCGCTAAGGCATAGAAATGAAAATCAGTAATTAAAGGAAATAATTCCAAAATACTGACTAGGCTTATTAAACTATCCTACCTAATATATAATGAAACTATGATTTTAATACTATACAACATAAGAAAATATATCTCTAAAGTAACTAGGGAACATCAGGACTTCATAAAAAATATGGGTCAGTGTTCTGCCATTGCCATTTTTATGCCTGTAAGTCAATAGGGGTCTTTCAATGTCCAGGATGCTCTGTTTATATTTTATAGCAAGTTTAAAAAAGCTATAACCAACTGAGGTAGGAACTGAACTATTTTCAAAGACAACATGCTTTCCCAATGACTAATTTTATATAAGATGGACAAGATTAGAGTACTTTGTGTTGATTGCTCCTCCTTTGTCAGTGACTGAGTTCTGCAGAATTGCTTTTCTGTGAGGATGATATTTTGGTAGGGAGTCATAATAATATAAAATAATGGTTACTTTTGTATGTCTGGTTGCCACAATGCATTTTTATCTGATTCATTTTGGTATTGATTCACCACAGGTATTTCCTAGTTAGATCTAATTTCAAATAATATCCACACAGAAAAACTTTAGATTTAACCTTGAAATGGAAAATTGAGTAGCAAAGGCAAGCTGGGAGAAAAATGAAACACACCTGAATATTACATATTTAACACAGAGAAGTGTGTTTTCAGAAATGGAAATCAGGGAATCAGCCTGAAAGAAAACTTTGCTCACCAGGAGATGCAAGGGTTTATCAAACTGCATTGTTATTCTCCTGGTGCTTGACCACCAATTATCAGATGTCAGCAGTAAATGAAAGTCACATAAACTGCTAAGGCATGTCACAGTTTCTTGTTGATGATCCACTGTGTTTTACTCAGCTTTTTATTCTATCATCTGTACCAACAGGTCTTTAGGGTTTCTTGCCAGACCAAAAATTTACCTTTTCTTACAGTTCTTACAACTTTCTTTTGCTGACTAATAACAATTGAAGTAACTTTATCAATTAGATTGTCTAGTTTTATGTTGCATATGAATATAACTTCTCAGTAGCTCAATTACACATTCACTTTCACAGCCCTTCATTTATTCAAGTAATACCCTGGAAATCAAATGGACTATAACATAGCAACAGCTTTAAATAAACAGCAAAAACGTATAGAAGGATAAAGGACTTAATGGTATAATGGACTAGACTTGTTCAAGTTTTATCAGATGACAAAGCTATAAACGGCTAATCTTCATGTAACTAGGGATCTTTTAAAATAATTAATTTTAAAACACAAATTATTTTCAAAACTGACTTTTAGTGTGATCAGACTTTGGTTAACTTGTTTTCTGGTCTAGGGGCATTCAGGTGAAAAGGAAATACTGAGGCCATTATACACTTCAATTATTTCCATTATTTTCAGAGCTAATCCATATTCCTGCCTAGTGCCAGACAGACTATTTCAGTTGGTGGCACTTATATTTAGCTAAGTGAGAACCATTAATCACCATTTCCTAACATAGCATCCTTGAAAAATGTTAAAGTACTTCTACTTAAATTTTATTCACTCAGTCACTTAAAAAAAAAATAAAAAAAATCTATGGAATATTAGTGTAGAAATTTGAAATTTGATTTACTAAATAGATTCCCATAAATACAATTAATTACAGCCATTAAATAGATTCCTACACATTAGATTGGAATGTATGTCATCTAATAACATATCTCATACTTTTAAAGGCTAATGGGTCAAAAAAGTAACCTCCTGCTTCTGTAGTTAAAGAATTCCTATTTGTAGAAGGGACAAGTCACATTTATTTAGTACAGTGCATATTGTGCTTCATCCTTGATCCTTTCCACCTACAATTAACCCAATGCTGAGCTTGTCTGGGACTTGTTTTAACAACCAAACTCACTGGACAGCTAAATTTCCGGAATTTTGTAGACTGGAAAATTAATTTTTTTATTTTCCAAAGTTCCTCCATTATGGTGTTTATAGGACTACAAAAGTCAGTCTTAATCTCTTTTACTAGATTTTCTGATGAAAGAAAATAAGGCTCAGATTTTGCATTATAGAATGAACACAGCACACTGCAGATCTGAATATCTGCATATATATAAAAAGCAGCCTCTTACAGAATTTGCATTCTAGCACAAAGCCTACCTCCTCATCCCATTTTGATTACTCCTACCTACAGCTCACACCCGGTCTGCTTCACTCCCACTTTTCTCATTATTTCCAACCAACTGTCGTGCATTCTCTTGTAATGTAAACAACTTTTCTCCTCTAGTCTGTGTAGGTGCTAATAAAGAAAATTAAAATCTAGTCACCACAGTCTCACATCTTACACTAAGATAGGAAAAGATAAACAATTGGAGACAGCATTTGTAGAGAAATTTCTGCCTAGCCTTAGCTATCTCAAACACACTCAGAAAAATCTGTGCTGTTCAATAAACTCCAGTGTACATGAAGGACATACAAGAAGGGCATCCCTGATTAATGACACGACATAGCTCAGATATCCTCCCAGCATCTGCTGCAGTGCTTGGAGATGGCTAACAATGTAATGTGACCAAAATATTCCACACTCTTATAATTCTTTTTTAATATAGAAGCAATTATTTTCTAAGTTTTCCAACAGCTCATCAACTGGTTAAAAAAAAGAGAGTTACAGTCTAAATATTTGCCAAGGACTTAATGTAACTGAAAAGAGAAGTCACATGTTGAACAACCTTAAGTAATCACAATGTACATATGTCAATCCTCCCACTCTCCCTAAATGAAAAGACTTATTATTGGGCCTTTTATATTTGAAGATTTTTTTTTTCCTAAGAAAAGATTTACACGCATTGCAGTGAATGGTACAAATTTTTTGTGTGTAGAAATTTTCTTCTCTACTAGTGATATATTAGAAGGATAGTTTATAAATATACTTAATAAGATATACATTTTTTGTTTATGATGTTGGTAGAACTGTTTATTCATCATCACTCAATTCTTGTGTAACAACTAGTTCCAGTCATGCGCAGGTTGTCTTTACACAATGCTCTGTAAAGCCCTTTTGTGCCACTGAGATGATTTTGTCAAGATCTACTTTCAGTTCATTGAACTGAGAATGCATTTTTCTAAAGCAACTTCCTAGTTCTTAAATTTTGTGTTTGCTTCTGCTAAAACTGTTTTCCAGAGACTAATATAAATTTGGTAAGATTTCACTGACAATGCTGCAAAGATTCTAAGCTGCCTTTAACAATTGGAGTACCAGGCTCTGCTGTCTGAAGAAAACCCCAAACAATCCCACAACTTTTCTATACTCTGTGGTTACTTAAAGAAGCATTTATTTTGGTTAAATGAAAGGACTAGTCAGAACATCAGCTTTTAAGGGTACACAGTGCCATTATTTATTGTCAAGAGACACTATTATTTATTATCACGGAACACTATTCCCCTTAAAAAGCCTTAAAAACTGCAAATTAATTAGGTGGAAATCTTTCTCTGATTCTCACATTGAGGAATATATTCCATGAAACAAAGATTGTGTTCCATTTTGCTTACTGAACTAATGTCTATTAATCTCTTTTTTCCTTCCAGCCACTCAGCAGCCCACTCAATCAATCTGCTCCTGTTTTGCCTAGTTATAAGGAGTTTTGCTACCATTGAGGGAACATTAGATTCCCCACTGATTTCAGGAATGGAGGATCAGTTCCAGGCAGTAGACAGATAAACTGAAACAGAAGTTCTTACTAAACTATTTTCTACTAAAAAGATGTTGCTCTCATTAGGATATTTGGAGCTGCTTCTGTTCAGCAGGCTGAGTCCTTAGTTTAGTAGGTAAAATATCTGATGCAATGTTGCATTGCTTTCTTTCTAAGAAAATTCTAACAGAAGTGTTTGTCATTTAACTGCTTTAAAGATACTGCTTGTGTGCACATAGAACTGTGGTGCATCTTCTCTAGCTTGACTTGAAGAAAACAATTACTTTTTATCTACCGTTGGGCAGAGCTTAGGAAGGCCCTGACCACAGCTGGTAGTGGAATGATCTCGGTTCTTAGCAGTGTGACAAGGATTTCTGACATAAGGAGCAAAGCCCACTGGGACTCAACCACTGACTTCCAAAGTAAGATTCCTGTCAGCTCAGTTAACTTCAGCTTCGCCATTTGGTCATCACCGCATTCTGATTTTATCAGCACCTCCCTATCACACACCTGAGCTCAAAGGAGAGGCACTCAAGCTTGCACTGACCCAAGCTGGCATGACCCCATATCCCAGCACAGTGCTGTACAGGTTACCACAGACCCTCAAACAGCATGAACAGAACACTAAAGTCACCCTAATCACCCTTTCTCCTCAGCAAGGTTAATTGCCTCGGCCTTGATGTCTTGCTGACGCAACTGTTCTGTGTCTGCTTTTCAGTAACTTCAACAATCTGCACAGTAGCAGGCAGCTACAGACACATCTCACATCCATCATCCTTTGTACAATGTAGCACTGAAAGGCAAATATGCTCTTCTTTACAGGTGAGGAATGCTAGTCTGAGGAATAACTAAAAATCTTAAATTCATACCTCTCTGATAGCTGTACAAAACTCACTCTGCAGCACCTTCTTTAGAGACTGTAGCTTGTGCACTGGTACTTCTCCAGATTCCTGCAGTTTCTCCAGTAACTCAATTGCTCTTGCAACATCTGAGTGGAAAAAACAAAAGAGATACAGATCAGTATAAACAATGACTAATAAATTACTAAAAAGGGCACACTGATTGTCATTTTAAATTTAAAATCATCTTTACCAACACATACTGTACTAGCCTTGTGTCATACCAGACTTTGCTAGGCAACAACAGTGCTGTTGAGAGATCCAAATCCCAAAGTATGACAAACCATGCATGTACATGTAAAACAGGCAGAGAGAGGTTCAGTCTCAGTAGGAAACATTCTTTGGGACAAAGGCACAAGCTCAAAGTGGCTAATCTGTATTAAAACTAAAATATTTCTTCCTTTCTGCACAAGTGAAAATGGCACAGGAAAAACATAGGGTTTACTTTCAGAAAAAATGAAGCTGTATCTTTATGCAAGTATTCTCAGGATGACAATGTCCAAAACGGAAAAATATTTGATCTTTTCTTTTTATAAATCTAATTATCAACTAATAAAGTTTTCTAGAGGCAGGTAAGGTCTGCTCTGGAAGAATGGGAAGTCTACTAGAGAAGAGTAAATGTAAGATTCTTGTCTAGGTCTCCAAAGACCTAGATCTACTACACAAAACCCGTATGATCCATAGAAATACACGGAATAGTATTTTTCATGGCCTGACTTCTCCTTAAGCACTGTATATAGTCAAGGGAAAAATCAATGTCTCTGAAGAGCAGTGCAGAGGGCTTAAGCCATATTGAATGGTGAGTGGGATTCTGGTCCAGCTGAACAGTTCTGGTACCTTCATTCAAATTTTTTCACTTTAACACAAGTTCCTAATTTACACAGCTATTATTAAAATATGTCATAAAAAGCCCAAACCAACTCATAAGACGCCCAACAGTCCTTTATGGCTGGGGAAACAGAGGCACAAGAAATAGTGGCTGGCCTTATGGAGTGTAGCCTAGGCAAGCAAGGGACACAGTGTCTTACATTAGGAGTGAATTGAGCAAACCATATCCTGGTCAGTCTTAAGGGTGACAGATTGTAAACACAGGGGATTTTGTCCTCTGCCAGTTAATGGCTGCCTTCCAGCTTTTCCTTTAAGTTTGCTGGCAGAGTTGAACCTGGCAATGCTGCCATCTTTACTGTGTGGTCACTTTCACATTTTGTGTCTTTTGCACAGCCACCAGAGCCACTAATGGCCAGTTACACCACTCTGCTAAACTTAGGTCTGTATCCCAGTGAAGAAATGAATGGATAGTACTAAATGATAGAACAATATTTAAGGCATTTTAATTCTGTGTTTTAAGTGCAGAAGAAACTCCCCCCACCTCCCTCTTCAACCACACAAGTCCAGAACTACTACAATGTCTAGAAGCAACCTTATACAATTCTCCTTTCTGATGACAAAGATCATACTGTTCGTGACTAGGAGATTATGCTAATTGAAACAGTTCTTACAATCCTTGGATTGTAACTGAGCTATACTGACCAGATGTCTGATACAACAAAGACATGAGAAATCTTCTGGAAATAGAAAAACACATGACAGTGGATGAGCTGCAATAGGAAAAGAAATAATAATAATAATAATAATAATAATAAATTTGTGTTTATAAGAAAAACATTATTATCCACTGCATCAACGTTAGGAAAAGCGAAGATGACACCTCAAAAAATTTACAGTTTAATTAAAAGAGGCAGCCAACTACTAGGCATGCTAGTTTCTGCCTTAGTAGATTAACAAACACCCCACAATTCTCAAGCTTTTTTAGAGATATTTGCCAAAAGACAGTTCAAATCATAAGAAGCACAGCAGAAAGCACACAGTGCTGCTTTCAGGAGGATGGTTTCACTTAGTGGGCTGTAGCAGAACAGTCTTGGAGCTCATAAACTTTCAGATTAAACTAACCTGATCCTACATTCAACAATTGTACCTGAGCTTTTCCTCCAAGCAGCGCTTCAGCTGCTACTGGGCATCCAGTCCATGTTACCAGATCACAGCCCTATCAAGCAAAATCCCGCTAAAACACTTACTGAAGTGATGATAAGAAACCTAAAGGAGATCTGGGATAATAAGGCCATGGAAATCAACAGAAAAATTAGATTCTAGAGAGAAGAATATGTCTGATAAGAGCTAATACATCAAAAAAGATGGTTTTGAGTAGCAGTAAATACACTTTCAGCAAGAACCATTTCAAAAGAGTGCAAAAGAATGACAAAACATTAAGTTACATGGAATCAAAGAATCATTAAGGTTGGAAACATAAAAACCTAACATAATTTTTGATGTTCTTAGTAATAATGTTGTTACAATGATTTTTTAACAAAGCTATTGAATAATTTGCCCTGGAATTTTTCTTTATCTGCCACACAAGACTTGTAGCTAGTTAAGTACTGAATCCACACTCCCCAGTTATTACTACTTGATGCAAACTGATATATCAGACACCACAAAGCACTTGTATAATTTATTCTCAAGAAGCTTCAACAGCCAATTATAATGGATCATATAAAGCCTCTGTAATTCATGTTATACACAATAGCCATTGACATAATCTAAATCAGACTGTGGTTTTATCCAGTCCAGTTCAGCGAAGTTTTGAACTGTCTTCACCTCTCACCAGCTATAGCTGTAAAAGATAATGCCACATATGGCAGATTGGTTGCTACTTTGCAGTTGTTTTGAAGTGTCATCACTACATCTCAAAGTTCTGGGAAACAGCCCACATTTCTGTAGTCCTGAAATAAACCATATTAAATGAGAAATTTGTACTGATTGGAAGGAAACATAAAAAGCTTTAGGTATGTTAATCAATCTAAAAAAGTTAAGGCATAGGTCAGACTCTAGATGATAATTAATCACTCAAAGTGATGAGTGTTACAATACAAATGATAAATTCATCCTCTGGCTGAAGTGTCTAGCATGGGTATTTACTGTGTAGCCTACAAAGTTGTCATTTGCCAATACTAGATTACTGAGCTTTCTGACTCAGAAGTGATTTGAGGTAAACAAAATCAGAATATCTCAAAAGCATTCTGATTTTTTTGCACGTCATAAGTTCATCCAGCATGCTAAAATACATGTATGCCGATGCCCAAGTTCTTACTTTGATTTATTATTCACCTATCCATTAACAATAAGCAGTCTTCTTTCTCATGTCACCACGAGGCCCATAGCTCGTTCAATCTGGCAATGACTTGTGGGATACAGCTCACAGAATAGAGAACAGTATATAAATTAGAGAAAGAAAATGAGGCATATGTTCAGGGCCAAAGCTGTTGGTTATCAGCTGATGCTTTGTCAAGAGCAAAATATAGCACTTTACACAAAACCAACGACTTTGAGCAGCCTAAAAATGTAAAAATGTGAATGTATAAAATATGACCTCATGAAATAGGCTGTATTTCCTCCCATTAATAACTTTGAAGGGGGAAGCATTAGGACAGGTTAAAAAGTGAAATTTAGCAGTGCACAAGAGCTTATGTGATGCACAGACTTCTTCCTGATGATTCTCTCAAGGTGAGAGATACTCCAGCTAAAACTAGAGTATGTGCTTGCTCAAAGAAGTGATATGAGTGACAATGAGTAACACTTTAAAGTTACGTTAAATAAAGCATATAGCAGGGAATCTGCCCCTGTTGACGTCATATGTTTGGCAAATATTGCTAGGATACTTTTCTTGTCTCCAATCCATCTTTGATTATAAATCTAACTAGTTTTGCTTGTAAATCCTATCACCAAGGATTTGTTCTTAAATACCATTTTCTTATATATTTGTGAAAAGGGCAAATGGATGAAAAGAGTCTGTGGATATTTACATAGACATATGTTTAAAAAATTACTGGAATTATGCTAAAATTAGTTAAGTTTTATTTAAATGAAACGTCCTTACTTTTTATCTGTGTATTTCCTTTGTCCTCTCTTGAAGCAAAGATACTTATTATTGAAAACGATTGTTTTGCCTACTCTCAAACATTTTCCAAAATTTGAACTCCATTATACTAACATGAAACTAGTGTGGATGTGGTTATCATCATTTCCCCCATTCATATCCCACAAATTGGTAGGAATTGACTGATGGTGTAGGTAGAATTATTCTTGTATTCCATGATACATACATCTTAAAAGGAATATGCACTTACTTCCCTCCCTTATTAAATCCAACTCTCAGCAGACTTTTAATTTATTTTTTTTTCTCATACATATGCACAATTCCTCTCTCTCACATTCTGTTTAACATTCATTCCTCTTTTTTCTTAAAATCATCATGCTTGCCTACAGCCTTTCAGAAAATAATACTCTCAGTGTGGTGGGTCACATTATCAGTGGAACACAGAGAAGGCAGAGGGCTGGGTGGGTGGAATGCATTTTATCAAGTGCACTCATCAGAAGAAAAGCATGACTCTCAGAAAAAAAAAAAATCTTCATTTCAAGTGTTCTTTCTGTATTTTCATTTGAATGATGCTCCACTTGCACTGCTAGCAGGACACAAGCAGAAGATTAGAAACTCTTGGAGAAACCACTAGAACATAGAAGTAGCAGGATACTGTACTGCAATACAAGTGGAACACTGTATACATCATGTATACATATATGTACAGCTGAGTTGAAAAAAAATGTTGGAAAAAAGTTGAAAAAAAGGTCATCTGGTTTAGTTATCACTTTGTTCTGTTATATATGGTTTTTACTTTCTGGCTTTTGTTCATGTGAGCACTGTAGACTGATCTGTTTTATTTGCTAGATGTTTAAAACACAAATTCTTTTTCTAATACAGCTTTTACAACTTGAAAGCAAATTTTGAATCCAGAGAATGAATCCTGTCTGGTCTGAACTTGGTGCTCCTTCACATTACCACTAAAATTGAGTAGACCAGGCTTCAGCATTCTCTGAAAGCTGTTGAGGCTGAGGTTTTAATTTGGTAGATTTTGTGCAGAGTTTATGTTTGTTTCAGATTAGTCAGCTTGAAAATTATTGGGGAAATTGTAGCAAATTATTTTATCATGCTAAATGTGTCCCATTTAATACCTGAGTGACTCTTGAAAAAGAAGGTAGTGCATGTTTTATACTGCAAAATTATCTACCAAGGTAAGTGTCTATTTAACCTTCCTTTTTTGATCTAGTCTACAAGAGAATTGGTATGCAATCTTTAAAATAAATATATTATCCTCTGACTTAAGAGAATATTAGGCAATTTAACAGTAGCTGCCATGCTATGTAATATCACTTTGGGTCAAAACAGTAATCACACAGAAACACAGTGTTTCTTTTTTCTGGTAAGTACCCTGGAATTAAGTTGTTTGCTTGCTCCCAAAGCCAAAATATGGTGGCTTCTTGTATTATCAAAGTATTAGAAAACAGGTTTCTCATCTTCTTGAGGTCTTTCTATGCCTCATTCCTGTCAGTTCTGGAGACTTTCACTGCATTAGCATGCTGGCTACCAGGAAAAGTAACTGTGCTGCATAAACACCAGCCTTTGATACCTCAACGAGGTAAAACATCATTACAAATTGACAGCAAAGATAGTTGCTAAGTCTCTAAAATATTCACTAGCTTCACCATGGCATTAGAGAATAATAATCCTGGAAATTTGCAAGCTCTTTTCTGTTGTGCCTGTAGACCTTTAATCAAGCTGAAGGTGAAGAATTTGCATGACATAAAAGGTCCTTATTGCCAGTAGTTTTTCATTCCTCTAATACTTGGATTCAGGTTTAGTTATTCCTTTAAGCTCATGAGAATACATTCCAGAACTCTTTATGTTATTCTGTCAACTTTTTATCATAATTCCACAGGCCTATGCAGGATGCTTTATTATATTTAGCAATCTTCTCCAAACACTATCAAATGACAGCAGGTAATCAATGGCTGGGAAATCAAAACTCAGTGGTGATTAGCAAAGTTTATTCATAATTCATAGCTAACAACCATAGTACATTGTATGAAAGTATTTATGTGACTTCATGGTTAAAGCACCAGCTTTGGAAAAATTTCAGTGTCTATCTCTGGAAAATGTTTTGTATTACTAGAGTTCTGCTGTCAGCCACTGGTTTCTACAACATGGCAAGTCTTATTCTTACAATACCAGACTGTCCAATATGCTTCCACTCACCTCTTTGGTACCTCTCTATCAGCACAGTGCTCTCTTAAATTCAGAGGTCCTTCCATAAATTTGTTTATTTAGTCTAATCTGGAGAGTTTAGATATGTTGAGGGAAAGATAAAATTTTTTCTCATTTAAACTGATATGTTTGTCTTGCCCCAAATTTCATGCTAATCAGTAAGCTTAAAGATGTACTTCACCATGGTAAATCACACTCGATGTACAGGAAGCAATGAGCTAAACTGTTGGAAAATAGAAATATCATTAACACTTCATAGTACGCATCTGTAAGGTCTATTCAAATTAATAAGAATAAGCAAGAATAAGAATAATCTTAATTAATAATAATACTGCCAGTGCTTTCACATTCTGGTTTAGATTGTACGGGTAGCAGTTGCAGGTTTAATGCATTGTCACTTTAAAGTCCTGTGGTTAAATATTACTATGAATACATAAATTAAAACAACAAAGAACAACTGTACAGAGCTCTCATGACTCATCTTGTGGTGAGGGTTTCAGCTGCCACACTTTTGACGTAGATGCGGACAGCTCAGGGACTCACCCTCAACTTCTGTTACAGTCAATGAGGAAGAACAGACACTTTGAGGCTACAATTCATCTGACCTACTTCACACAAAATGAATCATACTCTGGAGTGCCTTGTCCCTTCGCTGACTATAAAGGAAGACTAGATGATTACCTCAGATGAAAATGCCTGCATCCTACACATCAGACATCTACATTGGTATGATGAAACCCACTCTCACTATCCAGATACATAAAGGCTCATGCAAATTTATCTCCATGTGGTCCAGGAGACATTGTACCACAGAAAAGTTATATTTGACAAGAGAAGTGTCATTACAAGGCAGGACAATGTGGTTTTGATTTAAAGCTTTTAAAAATGCCACAAGTAATTAGTTTATGGATTTTTTTTTTCTTCTTAATGTATGAGAAAAAACCAGGAAATCATGAGCTATAATTGAGTGTGTGTCTGTCTCTCTCATTTTTGCCTGTGTGAGATGACTGCCCTCAACAACATTAAGGGTAAATCCCCATGAGTTTCTACATACATCCCCCCAAAGTCTCATTATCTCTGGCTACTCATCTGACTTTGTTTTAGTCTATATGTTTGAGCTGTGCTCAGATTCAGTTTGGCTCTAGCTTCTCAAGCACACCACACACATCCAGGTTCTCTGCTTCAGTCCATTTCACAGACACAGAGCCTGTGACACAACTGTTGCACAACCCAGGGCAGTGTTATATACCACAGTTTTTCCGGCAGCTTTGGCAGCAACAAGGAACAAGACAGGCTGGTCTGGTTTTGCAAAATAACTTACAGAAAGGACACAGCTTATTTGCAGGGAAAGCAGTGTGCAGTGGTTTAGATTCACCAATTTGAGTTTCCTGGCCAATGCACCAAATAATGTGGTGGGTTTTAGCACTGGCTAAAATCACCAGTGCATTTACTCATTTCTTGCTGTGAGACATGGATTAGGGGAAGGGCAAAAAAGGCTTAAAACTTAAAAGGTATAAAGAAACTTTATTAACAGGACTACAAGAATAAGAAGGATCAGAATAAAACCTTCAAAACACCTTACCTCCCCCTGCCCAACTTTTTCCTTTCCCAAATGACCACATAGAGACAAAACCTATGTTAACCTATGTTGGGATGTTAAAGCAGTAGCAACTATACAATAGTCTTCCATCAGTTCTTGTAGGGAGAAGAGTTTTCTCTTGTCACACCAGGGAGACTTCTCCACAAGAAAGTTTCCTTGTGGCTTTTCATTTCCACGAATAGCAGCAGCCCGGGAGAAAGAGTTCTGTATCGTGAAATTCCTCCCATTTTCACAGCCCTCCTAGAGCTGTGTCCAAGGGCCATGAACTCATGGAGTATTATTTTAAGGACAAGTTGTTCAAAGGTTCTCTTCATCTGTCTCTGTGATCATCTCTGGAAACAGAGGTTTTCTTCTCTCCCTGGGGGCAAAGGGTCTTCATCAGCTCTCATCTCTCTGTTCAAGCTTCTCATGGGATCACAGCTACTCAAATATCTGCTTGGCTTCATCAATGGACGCCTTAGATCTAGTATGATCTTATATGATCTAGTATGATGAATACTTCACCCCCCCCATACTCTCTCATGAATTAAAGGAGATATTTCAGTATATCAATGTCCATCTCCATGGCCCTACCAAAAGAATATTTCACCCCCATTCGGCATCTCCTCATTGTCCTTCCATCTGAGGCTTGACTCTTTCTTTACTGACCTTGGTGTTTTCATGCTGTCTTCCTACATGTCATCAGTCTGTCCTTTTCTCTCCCTGAAGAGGGGAACAAGATCTGCAAGTCTCATCTGTTTAGTCAAAGAGGTGCCTGCAGATGGGGCCACCGCAGACAAGATGATGGATTTCAGGCCACGCTGGGCCCCTCCCTCTGCCTGGCAGATGCTGTGAGGGGCGGGCAGTCCTGGTTGGGCCTGGAGCCGTCAATGTGGGCTGGGAGGGGCTTAGTGTTGGCAAGATGTCAGCAGGTGTGACCTAGTCCAGCCTGGAGTCGCTGCCCCGCAGCCTCCATCCTCTACCCAGGAGCTGCTGGCGTCCAGCCCAGCCTCCCCCAGGCCCCACAGACCACAGGGGAGCGGGGCTGGCCTCACCAGAGCTCTGATACCTTTCGAGGCCAGAAGCAGAGAGATTTCCTGAGCCCAATGTTTTTAAAATGTGAATCTCACAGATGCAGATCTAATTTCTAAATGGTACAAAATGTTGACAATTCTCAGAACTAACCAGCTGTTGGTCTTCACCACGTACAGAGGAAGCTCCCAGCAGCTTCTGTCAAAAAATCACTTCTGTGGGTGTTTTCTTACTTTTTCCCCAAATGTCAATCAATGTGAAATCACCACACAGTGCCATCTGTGATCACAGACAGAAAACTGTCTTGAGACCCTGCAATCCAGCATCAGTTCAGTGCCGTTCAGTGCTCTCTTCAGATACTTCAGTCACTTTGGCTGGTTTGGGCAAACACTGAAATGCTGACATTTCAGGCAAACTGTTCCTGAATATTCTGCTTAGCTCACTCAAATACAACATTCAAAAGTCCCCCTAAATGAAAAAATATGCTCCTTGTGTTCTCTGAACCTTACAATGTCTACAATGTCTTAAATAATCTTGCCCTGCTTCTTATTCTATTAAGTTTTGACTAGTGACTTTTGTTCTTGTCTGGAGCTAGGGATTTTCATAGCCTTAACCTAGCTTGAAGGCCAACTGTGAGAACTGTATTTGCTTTACTTTGGTCAATCTTCTTAGCATATTCATTACTGTACATAGACAGAACTAGTCCAATTTTTTCCTTGAAGCCTTCACATGACTAACATAAGTCACAGGAGCATCTTTGTCAGCAATTTGAGATTTGATTTGCTTGTGCATGTGTGAAATTGAGCTGTAGAGCACCTAGAGCTATTAAGAGTTCAACAGTTACTTAGAGAAAGTGTCATGGTACTGCCACATTTCCAGTGCTTATTTTTAAAGAAATAATAATGAATTGTAGAATGGTAAAGCAAAAGTTAATGGATAATTCAGGATCATTTCAATAAGATGAGTTTCACTGGCTTAATTCGAGGCCTGAAGAGCAATAACGCAATTAGAATTTTCAAAGAGGAGCATTTAAAATTAACCTTAAAGCCTAATAATTTTTAAACACTGGTATAATTTTTCTTCTTCCAAATTATTAGTTTCATTGCAATTTCTAAAGCAATTAGGATGAGGTGCATAAATACAAGTTTGAAAATTATCACCAGAAGCTTTTGCCATCTGTGAGAAAGATGAAATTACAGCTACAACAACCCTTTACATTTGACAGCACCCACTGCTTTGTATAGAAGACATTGGACATAGCATTGATGTGAAAACAAGACACCAAGTTATCCCTTAAGATAAAAGATCTAAACATAGAACAAAAGAGCAATGAAAAATATGGTATTTTCTAATGCAGTACTTACAACAAAATCTTGTGATTTTTTTCCCCTAAATTAGCTGTAGAAAAGAGGGAAAGGAAGATAAAAATCCTTTTTTTAAAAGGTAAAATTTCTTCCTTTTGTACGCAGTTTTGACTTTATAATGTTTCATCATACCTGTGCTGCATATAACTGTGATCATAACTGTGATTTACAGTTAGCCACTTACTGATGAATAGAAATGTTGAGACATGATTTTGATGCTTTCTTTTTGACTAGGTACAGTTGGGTACAAATATGTTACAAAAAGACAACAGTTTTATTAAGTTTATTTTGTATTCAAGTAAGTATATATTATTTATATCAGGAATATACGAGCATTTATTATTTTACACTTGTTCCTTGCAGGAAGCAAGGTATTCCGTAGTTTCTGACTTTGTGTTATTTAAATTCTTAATCTTTATGAAAGTGTTTATTTAAAAAATAGAGATTGCAGGTGTTTAAAGCAGTTATTTACCCACACAGGACATATGAAATGATGTTCTGTCTGACCTCTTGAAACTGTGAAAAAACAGGAAAAAAAAAAAAAATACTTTGAAGGAAAGCTGTAACTTGCTGAGAAATTCAGTATGGTGAATACACCCAGCCTTAATTCAGTAAGTTCCTACAAGCTGAATTATGTGAAAGCAAGGAAACTTCCTGCTGTCTTCTGTAGCAATAAACATCAGGTAAAGTGATGCCTTGATAACTTCATCAGCCTCTGTGTCTCTTGATCACATCACTTGATCTTGCAGGATCAATTCTGTGTCGGCAGACACTGCTCACAATGGCATGAAGCTCCTTTAAACACTAAACAAAAGCACTCTGGACACTTGGTTGGAATTGCAAATGTAAACAATATAGAGATTCTGATCCCAGATTAAAAGAAAAACAAAAGGTTGATACATTTACATAACCTGATGATTCAGACATAATATTTACTTTTGTGTTTCAAACCTCAAGTATATAGTATTTTTTTCTCAAGAGGAAAAGAATTCAAATCAGTGAAGGAATTGAAAATTTGCCTAAGCTAGAAACAGAAAAGAGAAATTATTACAAGGAATAAGCTAGCCTGAAGAAAGAAAAACAGAAAGAAACACTTTTATCTTAGCTAAAATCCATTCTCTTGCTCCCCTGCCTAAGCAAAATCAAGTATTTATACACACTATGTGAGCAACACGAAACAAAACTATTGGCCATATGGGCAACCTCATGCCTTTCCCACACTGCGACTTCCAGTGTGTGTTCTTAGTCTATATCACAGGGATTTTTGTTGGCAGGGAAGAAGACAGGAAAAGGGGGGAAAAAAGGACCCAACAGGTGTCTCACAAAGGGAGGTAGGGTTAACTTAGGGATGCTAATTCTCCTTCACAACAGGCACTGTGTTTGAGCCAAAGCAGTAACTCTCACTTTTTTTCTGCTCGTATGTCATTACTAGAGTCTCCCGCTGCCTCCCCTCAGTTCTTATCTCTCCAGCTAATCTTAGCCTTAAATCTCTTCATGTGATTACCAGAAAGATGAGAAAGATGGCTGTGGGCTACTGGCAAGTGTACATAGTGACAATACAAATTGTCACTTGAAGTCTAGAACCAGAATTTTATCTTCTATTTTCCTACATGGTAGGAGTCCAATGAGACAACAGTGAAAATACGTAATTTGTGCAAAACAGTGAATGCAACACAATAATTACATACACACATTTAACACTTTATTTGTAGGTTTAGGTAAGGAGAAGAGAGTTAATATTCTGTCTTAAATTTTAGTGGATTTAACGATACTGCTTTTTGCAGACTGAATCTCTCTGGTACTTGGTTATATCCTAGTAATTTCTCAGGAAAGGAAAAAAAACCCCTGTTCTTTCATAGTGTGTAGGTGAAAACCAACAACAGCAAAAGGAAAGTGATATAAATAAAATCCTTTGTTAATAAATCCCTGCAAAACGAGGCAGTACACATTCGCTGCTGGCAGATTTCAACAACTGATCACTGTTAGCTTTCAACTTTGGAACAAATATGATTTTCGAAGAAGTCTCTGACTGTTGAATTGCTGCAGCAAGTTACAAACAAAACCTTGAAACAGAAAACTCGTGTGAAATAGAGAGCTCACTGTCACCTTTGCAGTTCTGTTGCTTGGTGTCCTACATGTTGAATGACCCCAATAATTGAAACAGGAGTACTAGAACTCCTCTCAGGTTGCAGCTTGATTTTCCAAGGTATCTACCTAAGATAAGAGAGGCACACACTTTCACATAGTTGTACCAGTAGGATGCAAAGGTGATGTATAGGAACTTCATAGCTATTACTATCATGTTACAAGACTGTCAGGCTACGGAGGAGATCAGACATACAACCACCTATTTTTCCAATGACTGCTTCATAGATTTGAAAGCCACCACGCCCTCTCAAGTTTCTCTGGTCTGTCTCTGTAGAACAAAGAACAGCTATATTATCTTTTTTGCTGTAGTAAGTACCGTTTCACAAAAACACAGCTGCCAAGTCTATCGAAAAGTGAAGAGATGATGATAAATCTATTTCTGAGGGCTAGGACTGCTCCTGATGGCCACAGTTATCCACCTAATCTGTTTCAAGTACATTCTTCCCCAATGCTTAACTGATTGTAGGCAAATTGATTCCTTAAGGTCTAGGAGATTTACTTTTTCAGAAGACATGCTTGAAATAGAAAATTAAAGAGTTAGTAGATGTGAAGGATTTGTGATTAAACATGGGCTTTTACTGAAAAGAACCAGAATAAAATGTAACTTTGGTTCAGGAGAAATAAATTAAGAGACCATTTTCAGAAAAACTCTTTCTTCTACAATTATCCCTGTTTGAACGGAAACAAAATCAATGCTTTGATGCTCTGTGTATTCATGGATACTTCACTGTTGCATCTTTCAAAAAATAAAGAACAATCATTCTCTGATCTCGTCTTGATGTATGGTATTCTAATCTAGATTTTTTTAATCTCTTTTTTCTAATCAAGATTATTTAATCTCTTTTTTCTTATAATTATTAGTAAAGAAGAAGTAGGGTAGCAACACATTATGAGAATATGTGTGCATTTCCTGGTAGCTTAGCTAAGTTGCATTTGAGAAATTTGAGGTTTATTTAACCACTCCCTTTTGGACCCTAGTAAAACAAGTTCTCAAATATGTACATACATCTCCCTCTTTATTTAACATCTCTAAGACCCAAGATCGTGGTTTATACACTCAGGAAAACATTGTTATTGTATGTAAATGTGTGTATATGTAAAAATTATCAATCAAATCTTCTCATCTGAATGGAGAATTAACAGTTGAATGTTTCTCATTCAGAGGCTGATTCTTCAGCAAATGTCTCAAAGAAGATTAATCTGAGATTAACTTTAAAAATGCCTGGATTTATACATACATGTACAGTTCAAAGCACATTAGTAAATACTACTTTTAAAAATGTCAAAAATGCATCATGTAAAACAAATGTTTTGTGAGTCTGCCTTCTATATGATGGAAGGCAAACTCACAAATTTAGAGTTATGTGCTTCAAAACATTGACTTAGCTTGCTCTCCTCTTAAATCGTTCCTTCCCATTATTTGTGCTTCTAACGAATAACTGGAAATGATAGTTTTACTTAATTCATATTTCAAACTCTATTGCATTGCCTTCAAGAACAGTATTTTGTATTCAAATAATACAGGTTAGACAAAAACTTGTACTTATATCTTTTTGCAATTGCATGAAGGTCATCTGTGTTAAGGAGAAATTGGCACATACGTGTCCTGAAACAGTGAACTCAAAGGACAAATAATCTTCTACAAAAAGCTGATGACTTCACTTGCTACATTTTTAAAAAAACTTTATTTCTGGTAACATCATCAGAGAAGTCCAACTCAAGCAATAAGATGGAATTAAGAAAATTGTTTATTTACAACTATATCAAAAAATTAACATGTTTTTCTGAAGTTATAAAAATGTCTCTCAGACATTTCAGTGTGAAACTAAAATATGTATGACCTAGCACAGGGATGTTATTTAGAAAATAAATTCTTCATTTTCAACATTATCTCTAGAGAGTATATATTTACAACATAGAAAATAGTATTCCTCATGCCTTCCAATCACTAGTACTCTTGCAACCTGTTGCAAATGGAGAATCCTGCAACTGCTTGTCATAGGAGGTGCTCTTAGGGGAGTCAAAAGCAGGATACGTGCGAGTTCACTGTACCATTTTCCTCTATGAAGGATACATTCACGTAGACTAAAATGATTCATTCACTGCTACCATGGATAAAGAACATTTTCATCTGGGGATAGCAGGAAGACCCCTGCACTGCTATCAGTTTTGAAGGTGCCTCACAAACCTGTCCTGAAAGCACATCCATCTTCTGCAGATTCTGCCTTCTTATTAGTTGCATGTTTCTGAAGACAACATGACTGAGAATTTAGGTTTTCCCCCTCTACACTTCAAGGTGACTTAATGTTAAAAGCTGCCATGAGTTTTGTAGAAGATGCTTCCATCTTTCTGCATACAGGTGCAGCTCCCACTTTCCATGTCACCATGCACCACTCTGGGCTGGAGGACAAGGCCTTACTTGCAAGGGGAAGCCCAACCTAAAAGATGTGTTCCTATGGGTGCCCAGCCATCTCAGGCAAATCCCACCTTGCACAGAGCTCCCATGTGCCCCAGCACCTCTTCAGGTGGTCTCTACAGAGACATTTAAGCTGGACAAGTGTATTAAATTTTAAGCCCATGTATTTTTACACCACTCATGAACATTAGAGGTGTCATGTATTTGCTTCTACTTCAGCTCTAAAGTTCAGGTGACCCAGCTGAACTAAACACCTAACTAACCAATGCTTCAGCTGCACAGATCCTCATAAAACATCCCAGTCAACACCCACAAACCACTGTCTCAATCCACTTACCTTAATCCATCCTTTTAGAAATACGCATTTTAAAAAAATCAAATAAATGGTAACATATTGATGTAAAAAAGCATTTTAACCTGAAACTAGAATTGTCACTTTTTTTCCTGCCCCTACAAACAATAGACTTTTTTTTTCTTGGAAGAATGAATTTGGTTATTTACATGCCCTCAGTTGGCACATCAAGAAGAGAAATGTAAGACTTGAAGTGTGTGGCACTTGCAGAAGGATTTTTCAATTTTAGCATGCTAGGCTGAAGAGCAAGAGAAGACATCCCCATGACAGACAGGCAGCCAGGCAGGGAACAGCACATCACTTAGCACTGCTCCACAGGGCTTCACCCTGTGCAAAAGAGATCTGGCTTTATGTTGCTCCCCTGTCAAGGACTGTATTACACACTTTATGAATCTGATTTTCTCTTCCTGATGAGTATGTTTTATTTTTTTCCCAAGATAACGTACATTATAATAATATATGCACAGTCTAATGCAACTTATGTTTGATACAATTTCTGTTTTATACACATATATGGGCACAGATGCAGAAAAAATCCCCAGATATGTAGGCTATGAGGACATAGTGAGAAGAAAAATTACAAGAAGAGATGAAGGAAGGAGGAGTACTCTAGCAAGTACCCACATATATTAATGGTCAGGTGCCATCTAATACCACATCTAAAATTTGTCTAACAGTTGATGGCAATTCCAAGTCCATTGATATTCTTGATTGTGCTCTATACTTGGATTTTCAGGAAGTTTTGGGACACCCACTCCACTGGAAAAATATTTGCTTGAATTTGTAAAAAACAACAGAACTCAGTTACACATTATTGTCAAACAGCATAAAATCATTCAATTTCCAAGGATGTATTTGAAATCAAGAGAAATTAGTTCATCAATAGCCAATAGCTATGACCTTGTTATGAAACTTCATAGGGATTAAAGTATCAGCACTGTATATTTAGCTTATTCAAGTTTATTTTACCCTCAGTCACATTAAGAAGTGAAACTATCAGTGACATGAATAGTAACTAGAGAAAAACAGTCTACATGGATTACTAACCAAAGACAGTTGAAAGTCCCCCTTCATATGAAAAGATATTCCCTTGTTCTTGATCAAGAGATGGTCCTTGTATAGGCTAATTGTGTATCTTCAAAAACAAGAACGCACCCTTTTAAAGCTGCCATTTTCATGATCCCATTCAGAGGAACTGGGACTGGGATTGTGCAGCAGTTTGAGAAAATATATGGTCAGTTCTCTTTTGAAGCAATTTTCATCTTGTAAGGAAGAAAACAAGTGAAATTTGAATTAAAATAAGGTTTATGAAAAATACGTCAGACATTGAGTCAAATAAAAAAGTTCAGATAGAGAGGAACATCTATAATGCATAGCTAAAAAGATGCTGCCTTCAATTTGCAGGCCTCCATATGACCGCTCCTTAAATGTGTGCCAAGGGAAGCACAGAAATATATTCCCTTCTAAAATATTTCCAGGAGGGTAATGGAACTTGCAGAAAATGCTTTCATCAGACTGTGCTAAAACAATCTAAGTGATCCTATCCACAACAAGCTTATTTAATTTCTCATTGCTTAGAATGTGTACCTGCAGCACACAGGAACTCCCAAGAGGTCTTCACATAACCATGAGGAGGCTAAACTGGCTGGGGGAGATGACACTGCACTTGGAGTAAAGCAGAACATTGTCGCTAGATCTGTATGCAGCATTTGAGACAATGTCAGGCTGGTGAGATGTCGAGAGTCACTGGACAGCAGAAGAACTGAGGATTAGAAGAGGAAATTGGGCTGCTGAACAGTGAAAACGGATAAAGATTAAGGACAACGCGCACAGAGCAATGGAGTTAACTGTACCAGGGCTTTGAGAAGAGCAAGGCAACAGAAGGCAGCATGCGAGGGAAACCTGGGGCTCTGGATAACAAAGGGAAAGGCAGCTACTGTTGGTCATGGAGTAGGGTGAAGCAACGGCGCTGTGGAAGACAATGGATGTTGAGAGGAGAGGCAAAGGCAGTAAGATGTGATGAGAGGCATGCCAGTACAAATAAACACTGTTGGAAAATGTCAGCCAACTGCAACCAGAGCTGTTTGTAACAGTGTCAACAAAGTTCTTACTAAAGACAGACCTATGGAAGAAGTGAAAAGTAACTCTTTAGGTGTTTTTAAACTTTTCTCTTTTGGACTGAAGTGACCATTTTGGGTTTTTTAATGAAGGTAACTTAAGCTGGGAATGTACTTCAAAATCGATGACCTTGAACATAAAATAAAAAGAAAAAAACCCTCAAGTTTGCTGTTTTTTTGCTTGTAATTTTATTGAAGACATTACTGTAACTTTGTCTCAACCTGAAACAAGGTATTAGCTCCCTATACCTCGAAGGTTTAAGCTTTGAATCTGCTTGGAAAATTCCACCAGTTAGCTCTGATGGACCCTGGATGCATTACTGATAGGGTGCTATCGATTCAGGGTGCAAGACATCTACAATAAAGGTAGGAAGGGAGCACTTTCTCAGAGAGAAGACTCACTTGGCTGTTGGAAGACACCCAGCAGGCACTTTCCTCTCCCAAAGCTCCCAAATGCCACCTTCCACTAAAGTGGCACCACTCCTCCCTGTAGTGCCTTAGGTTCCCTTCCTGAAACAGTTGCTGATTTCTTCCCCTATTCCCAACACAGTACCACGTAAAGGTCAGGCAAAAACCTTAGAGATTAAATTGTAAGTGATTAAAATTTCCATTATTTTGTGAACTTGTTCTACATATTAAAAAGCCCTAATGGAACTTGCACACATTTGTGCAGGTAGAAAGGCACATGATGATAGGAATTAAGGAAATTAATTCCTGTGCTTTGGACTGAAGTAATCTTCCAGAATATAATTGGCTCTCAATCATTCACACACCCCATGCCCTTCACCTTTAAATGGTAATTCATTTTACTGTGCAGGTTATGAATGCCATTTACGTCAGGCTTTAAGAAAGCTCCCATCTATGTAATAGAATACAGTCAATATATTTTGTCCAAGAGGAGACCACATCAGAGCATAATTCAGATTTCTAATGTATATATCCTTATGATGTTTTACCATGTCAATGACCCATAATAAGGAGCAATGCAGAACACCTCCTGGACAGAGATCAAGCAGCAATTCCCCCAGAAACACAAGGTTAACCATATGACCTCCCCTGAAATACTCCCTATTTTCTAGCTGTGCTGAGCTCCCTGTGGTACATGGTGAAATTCATATGAGGGTACAAGACTGTTCAGGGCTATGCCTAGACCACAGCAGAGAGGTGCAAGGCATAGTGACAGTACACATGGCTCATCTGCTTTAACCAAAGCAACAGGAATCTAGAAAATCTCACTCAGTATGTAGAACTTTCCCTCTCCCATGACTGTGAAAGAAAGACTACAGAGGAAATATTTGGAAGCACTGGCTTAGTCTAGTTGCTTCTGGAGTTGCTTCAGCCCATCATCTACAGCTGATGCAGCAGCATGTTACGAGTGGTGAAGTGTACCCCTCTGATGAAATGGCCTTCTGCAGGCCAGGTGTGCTATTTAAATCTATTTCCTCTTGCCTGTGTTTTTGTTTTGCACATCACATCCTATCACTCTGTGATGTTTTATCTCACTCACACTAATACCAGCCATGGCTGACAACCAGGGAGACTGTAACATTGGCATGCCTGCCAAATGGTTAGGCATATCTTGGACACAGACAACAGATGCTTATATTTAAATTAGGACTAATTTGCATTTTTGTGTATTGTGGAATTTTTAAAGAATAGTTTTACAAAAAGGGATGTGTAATTCTAAAATAGTAATATTTCCTTTGAAAAGTCAGGTTTGCTAATGGATTGCCATCTGTTCAACCCTTTGCCAGAAAGTAGATTTGTCCTGCTTACTGAAAACAGTATTAGGGTGAAACTGTAGATTACACAGTGGATTTCTGAGCAGTTTAATTTAAAGTGCAGGCTAACACTTTGTAATTTCAGTAAAAATAACTTTAGCTTTTCCCTTTTTACTAATGCTGGAATCTAAGCCCAGCAAACTGTATTTGGAGTACTTTGTGGGCTGTTTTGCTCTTAATTGGGTTCTAGAAAGGTGCTCTACCCTTCTCTTATAATTTTGAAACTGAGTTTGTGTTTCATTTGCATAGGATTCACTGAAAAAAAAAACCAAAACAACAAACTCCATCTTACTTCAACAAACCATCTTAATCCTTCAGAAAAAAAAACCCCAAACACTTAAAACCCCAAGGTGCTGGCTTCAGTGATGCTTTCAAGAGTACAAGATTTACAGGGACTGGGAGCCTCTTGAAGCCTCTGGGTGTAAGTGAAGAACAAGGACACCTTGGCACTTCAGAATGCTGTACTGGGAGCTGATGGACTCAATGGAGCGGTAGGAGCAAAATTGCTCTCCCTTGTAAGACACAGAAATCTAAATCATAGGATTCTGGTAAACCATGTTACGGGAATAACTGCACTGCAAGGGAGAGAGGTTCAATTTTTACAGCCTTGAGGCAAAAGTTGAATTGTAAACTTCAAGATTTCAGCACCCTCTTACGCTACCTGAATAGGGTTACTGACACAGCCTCAAGGCTGCCCAAATACCAACGCTCTCCCCAGCCGGACCGAGTAACTGTGCACGGGAATGCGCAGCACCGTTCTTTTGCATGCGGACGAACAAGTTGCAGTCACGGATCCCTTCCCTGCACACCCCGGCGCAAGCCCCCAAAAAGCCGCATTTTGCCGGCAAACGACGCTCTCGTCAGAGGTTCGGGCTCCCGGACTCTGCCGGAACGGCGCTGCCCCGCCACCGAGCATCCCCCGCCGAGCCACCTGCGGGGGTGGCGAAGCGGAGCCTCGGCGCCGAGCCACGGCGGGGGGCGCCCACGGGGAGCCCCGCAGGGCGGGGACGGCGCCAAGGAGCGCCTCCGGACCGGAGCGCTGATCGCGGAGCCGCGTCCTGCGCCCGCGGCACCGCCGCGCTGCCGGCGGCGGGATACCTGCCCCATCCTGGCCCCTGCCCGCACAAAGTTTTATCTCCTCCGTTTCAGACCTTCTCCCGCCGCCCACCTGAGCCCCGCGGGGAGGCGCTTCCCCGCTGCCCCCGCCACCGCGGCCCCGGGCACTGCGGGGCCGGAGCGCTTCCGCGGCAGCGGCAGCCGCGCTGGAGCTGCGGGGGCAGACCCGGCGCTTGCTGCGGTGGCCCCCGGCCAGGGCGGGCGGGGAGGCGCGGCGGGGGAGCCGCGGCAGTCGCGCTTACCTCTGTCCAGCGTGAGCGGCTGGACCGCTGTCAGTGTCGCCATGTCTGCGGCGGGGCTGGAGCCCGAGTGACGCGCGGCTCCGGCACCGGCGTGGAGTGCGGGGAAGGGCGGGGAGGAGGCTGGCAGGGAGAGGGGGCGGAGGAGGAGGGTGGCTCCGTGGGAGGAGGAGGCGAGCGGGGCGGAGAAGGTGCCCAAGGGTGGGCGGCTCATCGCGCACGGGCCGCCGCGATGCTGAGGGCGCAGAGCGGCCCGGCGCGGCCCGGCGCGGGCTGCCGGCATCGCTGCTGTGCTGCGGGAGCTCGGCCTGGCGAGCGGCCCGCGCCTCACCGCGCTCGCCCCGGGGCAGAGACCGGGGACCGCAGGGATGGCAGCAGCCCGGGCCGAGCGCGGAGGGCGGTTCGCTGCCGGTCCCGCCGCTCCGGGGATGCCGCAGCTGCCGGCGGAGGAAGAGAGAGGGGCGAGGGCGGGAGCTCCGCAGCGCCGCGGGGCGGGGAGGACCGGCGGGGCCGGATCCGGCGGCCCGGCCTCGCCTGGGCCGGGGGCGGTGGGCCGGGCCGGGCCTGGGTAGCGGCACGGGGAGCGGTGTGCCTGGATTGAGGCCCTGCTCCGAAGGCTGCCTTCGGGGATGGGAAATCCCCAGGCGGAGCCGGGAGAGGCGGTTCCTGGCATTGTGCAGGGCGTTGGATTAAGGGACGTGTCATGTAGCCTTTCACCGTTTTGGATGATCGAAGGCGTCGGCCTTGTCAGCCCAGCCATCCATCACCTCTTTTCTAAGCACTATGCGCGGCCGGCCGCCCTTAAGAAACCCAGCGCACACAGCAGCTCTCCACCGCGAGGGGTAGGTCACAGACGCGTGGCGGCCACCTCTTGTCGGTCAGCTGCAGCTTGTGTGAACATGGAGGCC
This sequence comes from Poecile atricapillus, assembly GCF_030490865.1. Taxonomy (NCBI): domain Eukaryota; kingdom Metazoa; phylum Chordata; class Aves; order Passeriformes; family Paridae; genus Poecile; species Poecile atricapillus. Next base: position 36,922,145 of record NC_081289.1, on the reverse strand, counting down.
TCTGTTAAACACCATCCACGAAGGTGGAATTTCACTGGAGTTCTGCGAGGTTTGTCGGCAGCCTTCTGGTTTTTCTGCCCTTGCCGTCCACAAGAAAAAGGAGTGTGGTCAGCTGCCATCCAAAAAAAGGTGTCGCAGTGTGGCAGAGTTACGCTGAGTTTCTGCTGCCTTCTCTTAGGTGGACCATGGTGTACAGAAATAAGTGCTTGAATGTCCTTTTTTAACTATTTCCCCGTGTAGCACCTGTGCACCTCAGGCTCGTTTGGAATGCTGGGATAAAGGGCAAAGTAGCATTCTTCTCCTCACCCGCTTTTCTTTTCGCAGACCACAGAGGACTTGAAAGTACAGCAGTTCAAGGTTGCACATGAATAAAAGCTTTCCGCTGCAAGGGTATTTAAACACTATTATAAAGAATTAGGGAAGCTGTGGAAAAATTGCTATTAAAAGTTTTCAGAGCAGATTAAAAATATATTTTGCTGTTTTAAAATTAGGGGAGTTTAAATAATGTATATATGACCCACCCACTTCTGATAAACTGAATTCAGCACAAATTTATCTAATTAACAATAAACATTAGTGTATTTGGTTATATTGGCAAGAAAATGTTTCAATTAGCTAAAATATCAAAAGCTGAGAAATCGTTCCTGGCAAACAGCTTTTAAAATGAAAATTAACATCAGGATTGTTATAATGTAAATTTTATGTACTTGCATAGCAGCTGGGTTGACATAAAGTGTAGTAGCTCCTCAAGTAGTCACGTTACTGTATATTAGATTCATAGTCCCAAACGGAGAAGAAATAAACGTTTGGAGCTATAGCAACCTAATGTGACAACATTCAAACGGTTATGACATTTTAAAAAATCTTTAATAAAGATATAGAAGTGAGTTCAAATAAAATTAAGAGCAAAATGCCAAGTAAATTAGCCTACCGAGTTGCTTTCCTTCATAACCCTCAGATTTGTTTTCTTAGAGTGCTATCTTGCAAACAGACATTTTGAAGCAAAATTGTCATAACAATAACTTCTCTACCAATAAATATGTAGCATTAGTGCTAAGAATAGGGTGCCTGTGAAAAGCAATAAGGTTCTTCTGGTTTTGTCTTTTATCTGCTGCTGGTCAGATTTTGTGTGCTCCAAGGACTAACTGGCACTTGGATAGGAGACTTGAATAGAAGTATTACTGCACTCAAGGAAGATGAAAAGCAGCATTTGCTGAAATTAAACATTTTCTAATCAGCATAGCTGTACAGTTAGTTCCCAAGAATGCTAAAGACCTAGATGAGAAATACTTTAAGCAGCTGAACTTTTGCAGAAAATTGCAGTTGTACAGCTGAAATTAGCAACTGGATAAAGGAGGTAGAATGAGGCAGCAGCTTTTGCTTTGGTAAGTCCCAGGAGCAATGGAGGACACTAATAGGAAAAGTTGGCAGTCAAAAAAATGAGTACCAGCCAGCCTGCTGTCTTAGAAGGTATATCTTCTAAGATATAGAAGGACAGGAACAACTGGTCTGGCTATTCAGTCTTGTTGTTTCCTTGGGCTGTACTGGAGCTATTAATTCAGTACCGCGTGCTGTTTACTGAACCAATGAAATTAGACTGAATTAACAGATTTTATATCTGCTGCATGGACTATAAACTAACACTTCTATAACAGATAGTGGTCAGGTGACAGTGAACAAAGTTGTTTCTAATGAGGTGCCTGAAGACTTTTTGTGGCTACATTTTTAAACAAAATTTAGCATTTTTTCCCAATACCTAAAATGTGGTCATAAAGGCTTCCATGGCTATGCTTTTATATAATACAGATTTTATTATATAAAATAAAGAAATTGCCTGAACGTGGGTAAACCGTGAAAGATGGCGTGCAGAGTCTGAGAAAGGACCTGGGGAATCTATTCTTACTGGGACACTAGCTTGGCTTTAAGCAAGAGATTAGACTGGATATTTTCCAGATCCTTTTCAATATAAATTATTCTATGGTTCTCTAATAAACTGTCTAAATTATTAGTAAGATTTATCTGAATAGCTGGATTCAATTGTTTAAAATTGATTAAAAAAAAAAATAATGTGTTTTAATCCTGCTGCAAGCAAGCGATAAAGAATGCAAGTTACTTCAGGACTTGAGATTGTTTTTGGTAGGGATGTTCTTATGTAGCACATTCAGTGTAAGTTCTTTCTGGGATGTTGCCAAAAAGAGAACACAATTTTTGAATATATAAATGAAGAATGGCAAAGACAAACAGGGAAATGATCTTTCTTCTGTATGTAGCATCCATAAAGCAACTGATTGGAATACTGTGTCCAGATGTGATGTTTGCTTTTCAAGATAAAAAATCTTTGTTTAAGAAGTTTTGACATGAGGTTGAAGAACCTTAAGCAAAGTTTATCAAAGAAAAGGGATAAGAAGTAAATGAATCACTGTATGTAGGAAGAGGCATAATATTGGAGGGATTTAAAGTCCTTAAAATTATGATCTAATGACATAAGGTGATCCCATGACTGCAAGTTGAGTAAGCTGTGCTAACTGTTCTGGCTATTAGGGTAATATACAGATCAATTACTTGTGATTGCTTGAAATCTTAACAAAAGCAGAGATCTTTATAAATGGCTTGCTTTGATCTAACTTCTAAAGAAAATACAATGGCAGTGATATTCAGGAAGTCAGATGAGATAATGAGTGTGATCTGTTACTCTCATGACTTTTATGACCCTTTGTCTTCCCTCAAGAACTGGTGCTGCATGGTCCAGAGAATTATTTCTATGCATCAAAGTGTAATGCAATGTGGAAAAACCCAGCACCACTCTGAATGCCCTCCGTGGCTGCCAGAGTAGCACATCTAAGCTTTGCATGGGATAAGAATTATGCAATAATTATGTGTTGTGAAGGACCTTAAAAATGACCTAGTTCCACCCCCCCACCCCCCCACCCCCCCCCGCCATGGTGAGGGTCATCTTCCAGTAAAAAAGGTTGCTTAAAGCCCCATCCACCCTAGTTTTGAACACTTCCAGGGATGGAGCATCCATGTTTCTGGGCAACTGTTTCCAGTGTCTGACTGTCCTTATAGTGAAGAATTTTTTTCTACTATCTAGTCTAAACCTTCCCCCTTTCGGTTTGTGCCTTGCACTTCAGCACAACTAAAAGCAAAGATTGTGGGAGTGTTGTGAATGCTCAGAGGACTGAGGATTTTTGTCATCACTCAGATTTGGTTTTTGGGTAGAATTTTGCATTTAAAGGGGAAAGCATCCTTAAAAAAAAAAAAAAAAAAAATCCATAGGTTATTTTCCATGCAGTTTCCATGGTAGAACTTTCTATCTGAAAAATTAGATGGTTTAACATCAGCTTGTTTATTGGACAAAGAGCTGCACTGGTTACTCATAAGAAATGTGAATTAGTGCTTTCTGAGAACTATATGCGTTTCTCACAACTACGGTTCATTTTGTCCCAGGAGAGCCATGTCATCTTAAATAATATTTCAGGTGAGCTGGATGCACAGCTACCATGGATGCACAGCTGTGTATAGTTCAGTACTTTTCCACTGTACTACCCTGTACCACAGAACTGCACTTCCCTGCAGGACTCATTTTACATTCTAATATTGTGTAATGGATTAGTTTTTGTAGATTGTGCAATTGATGTCTTTTTCCCAAACACTGAAATCAATTTGGCATTTTTTTTCCCGTTTTTCTAAAGATTTCATTGAAGTTGACAACAGGGAGAACAGGGTCAAGCTTTGCCAAAATTCGCCTTGGAGTACATTGAAATTCAGGTGCTCTGTTCGGTGAGTTTCCACCTATCATCTATAGAATCCTGCAAGTGGATGTAGCCGCTTAAAAGATAATCACTGCAAAAGCTAAGAAAAGCAAACCTGTTGCTGGCAGGCCTATGTTTGCTATTGGGGAAAGTGGGTTGTGCCTTGGTGGGCACAGTCCCCCCTTTCTTTTAGACAGAGAAGCAGTTTAAAAGCAGTTATAAATCAGACTTTCAATCTATTATTACCTTTGGATACACATGAAATCTGAAACCTGAATCCCTTTTTTATTCTGACTTTATTTATTTTGTCTGTATCAGGAATGAGATCATGACTTTGTCAGTACCAAGGACCTTTGAGGAAAGTGTAAATTATCCTTTGTGCAACCATAGATATCTTCAGTTAGTTAGTTAGTTTAATGCCAGTAAAAACTTCACCTGCAAACACTGAACCTGTAATGAAAATATACCCATAATGAATGAATTCACATAGGGTTTTTAGTTATTTGAACAACTGAACAAAATTATTGATTTGTTTTCCTCAGAGACCAGCATAATGAATTCTCCACATATGCTCTTTGTCCAGTCTATTAATATACATTTTGGATAGAATTTTTGGATCAATGTGATTTCTTAACAAGAAGCTTTCGAATGGGAAAATCCCCAACCCTAGAAATAAGTAGGCTTGTTCAAAGAAATATGTGAACTGATTGTGCTTCACTGGGTTTCTCACTGTTTCCCTCAAAACCTCCCTATATATGGAATGACAGAGAAAGAATATGTGGTTGTGAAATAGATACTTACCTTTAAAAAATGTAAAACTGCAGAACGTGTAATTTTAAAAAGTTTTAGAATTAACAGTGACAAACAGTGGTAATTAATAGTGATAGTTTCCAGAAGGTGCATAGTCTATGCTCTATATAACTATGGAGGCATAAGGGAAAAAAAGGAAATGCAAAGACAAATGCACACTTGCATAAAATTGCCACAGCTAATTAATTTGGGAGCATGAACAGTGCAACAGATAACATTATGTATCACAGATATTATCCATCATGTATCATATCTGTCCTGTATTTCCTGATAGTCCTGTGTTAATTTTAATGGGAGATCAGTGACATTATGATATGCATATGAAAATGGGTGGGACCTTGATTTCAAAGAGTTATTGTAATTAACACTGATTTTATTATACTCTGTAAGTACCTTTTTGAAGTCATAAAAATTAAAATATGATTAAGAAGCCCTTTTGGGATCTAGAGTGCATTTTCACATTTTAATTGGAAAGTGTAGAAGAGAAAGCTGCTTCTAAAGATGATGTGTGTACAGCCATATGAGTCTGGAGAGCTTTAGGCTGGATATCAGGAAAAAGATTTTCACCCAGAGGTTGGGCACTGGAACAGGCTCCCCAGGGCACTGGTCACAGCACCAAACCTGACAGAGTTCAAGAAGTGTTTGAACAACTCTCTGAGGTACTTGTGTGACTCTTGGGGTGTCCTGTGCAGGGCCAGAGTTGGACTTGATGGTTTTGAGAGGTCCCTTCCAACTCAGCATATTCTATGATTTTGTGATTCTACTTAAATACATCTGGGGACCAAAATGTCAGAGCAACTGACTATTCTTGTTGAGAATATAACTTTTTCTTCAGAAGGAAAAAGAAACAAGGGGAAATATGATTAAGTTGCCTTGGTCTGAGAAGTGGTTTGATGGACATCTCCGCACCTCCAATCAGCATCACTTCAGAGCTGATCTGTGTAACATTGTGATCTCCTTGCTCACTGCAATGCAGTCATGCTCACTTGCCAAGTTGCTCGATTTCCTTCATCTGCATCCCAGAGGCAAAAACAGCTTCAGGATGTGTGGTGTTTTAGATGCATACGGATGATGATATGACTGTGTGTAGTCCTATTAAACTTGTTTGTCTAGAGGCAGTTTGAAGCCTTAGTTCCTGTTCTGGAGAATCTGTAAGGCTAGTCTGGAAAACATCTGGGCATACTCTATCTTTGCTGTCATTGCAGTTAATTAGTGTGAGAACATGTGCCTGAGCCAGTTCAGAATCTAATTAAATGACATATACAATATTTTCTTCCTGGAAGGCCTTCAGGTAAGTATGTACAGATTTAAGGTTAAGATTTAAGGTGAGAACTTATTCAGTATAATTCCTCTTGGCAGTATACTGCAGCCTTGGAGAGGGATTTTTCACAAGGGCATTTTGTGATAGGACAAGGGAGAATGGCTTCAACCCAAAAGAGAGCAGGTTTAGAGTAGATATAAGGAAGAATTTCTTTACTGTGAAGATGGTGAGCCATTGGCACTGATTGCCCAGAAAAGCTCTGGCTGCCCCATCCCTGGGGGTGTTCAAGGCCAGGCTGGATGGGGCTTTGAGCAACTTGATCAAGTGGGAGGTGTCCCTGCCCGTGCCAGGGGGGTGGGTGGGGTGGAACCAGGTGAGATAAGGGTCCCTTCCAACTCATACCGTTCTATAATTCTATGATTCTATACTAATAATCAATATTATCCAACCCATACTGTTGTTCATCTGCTCAGAGCCCTCAGATAACACCATTCTGGTAAATTTGCTCTTCATTCACATTCAAAGCATCAACTTTGCTTTAAGTTGACCCATGTTCTTTTCCAGGCCAGAGACCAAATTCTCAATTTTTTTCACTGTAATGACTGCAGCACTGTCAAACGTTTATATCTAACTTTTTAAAGAAAAGCTATTTGAAGAAATAGACAATACTGTTGGGATTAACACCAGGTCATCAGTGGCTGTGGAGCAACCAGAGCAGAAGACACTTATGACTTCTGCTCTGGTTGCTCCACAGCCACTGATGAAGAACAAGGCTCATCCTATCAGCACTCTTGTCACATCAGCACCTGTCATCAAACAATGAGCCTCTAGTTTTTCTCCTGTTTTCTGTTTAGTGCTTGTGCTGATGGTCTAGACTATCTCACCTAGGCAATGTTGCAGTGAACCTGAAAGTGCCTCATACTGAAGCTTTGTTTGGTGGTCCCATCTCTCTGCACTGGCCCAAGAAACCACCTTTTGTTGCATGGCTTTGCCTAGCCCAGCAAATTCCCTTCAAGGATACATAGTTAATCGTGCTTGACAAGCAGCCCTTGGAGGTAGTGGCTCCGAGCATAGTGCCTGCTGGGTAGTTGCCAGCTTGCTCCTGATAATTGATGTGAAGGTGAGGACGTAGTGACCAGCTCAGGTTTTTACCCTGTGATCTGTTCCCTGCAGAGGCATGGCAATATAAGACTATCCCTAACTAAGGCCTTCTGCTTTACCAGAGTGAGGTGGCAGGGTGAGAGGAAGAAATCATCAGAAAAAAGCCATGTCCTTGCTTGATTTTACTCAGCTTAGTTTTTCTGAGTCCAGCTTTTTCCTTTGATTTCAGTAATACTTTTTTTTTTTTTTTTTTTTTGCAATGCCCACCTGTACCCTGGCCAGTATATGCACATTATGTTCTGAATTGCCTAGATGCACTGAGGATCAGCACTAAGGGGTTGATTGCATATTATATTATGCTAAGATATTATGCTAAGAGTCTACTTCTGCAGGTCCAGCCATGAAGATAATAAAACTAGCTAAAAAATCAGTGAAGATACAGCACTGATTTTATGGTAGGGGAAAGGATCCTCACAATCCTCAAAAGGATTAATCTGAGGAAAGGCAGAAGAACTGTTGATCTTTATTGTCACCTTTCTTTACAGGGAAAATTTCATACACTGAGAGCAAGCCTTTTAAATCCTGCTTTTGTCCAGCACCTTTCTTGCAGTTACACCTGCATTTCACCAGTGTAATACATTTAGTTTTCCTTTCCAGGATCCTCTCCACTACATATACCCACTGAATTTTCTGGTAACTACCAGTGAGTACTGGAGGTCCACTCTTAAAATCATGTCAGGTCCTATATACAATGACATGCAGATACAAGAATCCTGGATTAGACTAATACTATTATTAATAGTATTAATGCTAAGGCCTATCACTACAGTTCCTCCTGTTATACTCCTTTTTATCACTTGATGATATCTTATGTGCTAGGAGAGACAGAAGGATTCAGTAAGTCTGAGTGATCAGAATAAGTTTGGGTCTTTACCTCCTGTCTCCTGATCCAGTTTGGCCATGCCAGCTAGGGAATGTCCCCTGATTTTTCCCACTGCTTTGAGTTACTAACCAGAATGGAGCATGAGACCTGTATAATGTCTTTCATTACAAAGGCTGAACTAAATTAGCTTTGCTGAGGCCAAGAGGACTCCATAAGGTTGAACATTTCTGTGTCACATTCTCCAATGCTGTGTGTGAAACCTGTGCAGGCAGTCAGGCTTTGACTTGATCAGGCATCACTAAGATAATGTCAATGGGTTTCAGATGGGAGAACTGGGTATTGGAACACCAAACAGCTCAGAAACTCAGCAAGAACAATAGCAAGAGAAGGGCACTGATACCAGCAAGACTGTGGGATAGGAATTTGTTTGACTTGTCATTTTTTCTTTTGCTCTCTCCTGCAAAAGGTCTCAATTTTGCAGTTTTTTTTTCCTAATTTTTTTTTTCCTTCTGAAGTGAAACTAAACAGACTATTTTGAACTTGAGTTCTCTGGCAGCAAGAAGGGAAACTCTTTATCTCATAGACAGACCAGTGAGAGTTTTTAGATCCATTTTCTTTTTCCCCTCCAGAGATACCTGTGGATTCTTAGTATCCATGCAAAAGAAAATCTGGGTCTGTTTTCCTAGGCTGTGAAGGTTTTCAAAACTGTCTTTATGTAAAACTACTGCATTTGCCTGTAGTCTGGGATATTTCCAAGAGAACAGGACTATTATGAACTCCTGTTATTATTTAAGAAGTGCAGGGGATTTTATGATCTTGATTCACATTGTTCTTCTGGTGCAGGATTAGTAATATAAGGTGTGGAGCTGAAAAGATCTTCCCCTCTATATCCAGACCTTGCAACATCATTCCCCATCAATTATGTGTGCTTTACACTTTCATTCTATTTAGATGTTGGAGGAGAAGCTTTTCCCAAACACACCGCTCATCTTCCAGGCCAACAATGTAGAAGCATAGCTGGATTTAAGCTCGGCCAACTTAGGCAGCTAAGTAAAGAAAGGAGAACATAGCATATCTGTATGGCAGCCTGAACTCCATGGTCATGCTGAAGGTGAGTGTTCCTGCTTGCAGGGAACACTGCCGTGCAGTGAGAGACAGCAGTCCCAACAGGGCTCTGACACCTTCTATCTTTGTTGTATGGAAAAATGATGTCTGCTGGCAGGGTAGATCCTTCAGTATTTGCTTTGCTGGAAAGCTGACTGAAACTTTGTTTGGTACAGAGTTTGGGTTTCCAATCCCTGTCTCACACTTGATTGATCTGAGACCTCATTAAATTTGTCCAGGCCTCAATAGGAAGATTAGTGCCATTTCTTCCATTTACATGTGAGCAACCAAGTCAGACAATTTTTCAGGAGAAGACAGGGTGTTCTTGTTTCCCGATGGAGCAATTTCATGTGCTGATTTGACAGATGGAGCAAGTTAAGCCAAGGGAGAATGATAAAGCTAGTCAAGACCCCAGGATTCAGATGGCTCAGCCATCAAAGTCCCCTATAAACACTATCCAGATTTATGATTGGACTCAATAATCTTAAAGATCTTTTTCAACCTGAATGATTCTTGACTCTCTATGATGGTCTCTCTAGAGATCGATGTGAAATTTTGATTCCCGCCCTCTAATTTCTTTCATTGTCATGCTATTATTCCTTGCTTCCTGCACTTCAGTTAAAATACTATGTTTGATACATCCAAAGAACCCAATGCTACCATTCTTAATGCCTGTGTTGGCATTTCTGATAAAAGCTAAAGGCTGTTTACATCTGTAAATCTACTACCAGATATTCAATCATATATTTAAGTGAATTTTGTGCTGTGAGACTGGCCTGCTAGGGGAATTCCTTAATATTAAGTGCAGAAAATGCTTTTTAACTGTGTTTCTACAGAATTCAACCCCTGAGAAATTCAGTCTAAAACTGCTTTCAGTGATACGTGCCAGAATTGAATCTTTGTGTATAACAAATGAATTGCAGTGAGCCATGAAGGATATTTTAGGATCCAGTGCTGCCAGATATTGAGCTGTGCTAATTCTCTGGATAGTGGAGTAGGGGAATGCCTCTGTGGAGAACTCCCAGGCTTTTGAACTTGCATTATTCAAAGCTACTTCTCCTGTTCCCACATGAAAATACAAATTGCATGGAGTGCAGCAAAAGAAAATACAATGGGCATTATTTTCCAGGCTTGCTAAACAAAACAGCATTGTGGGCAAGTGAAGAGGAACAGTTAGCCTTTATGCTGAGGATAGCAAGGACTATTTGAGACATAAATTATCAATTGCATTAATTAGTTTTCAGGGTTAATGTTATTATTCATGGATTAGATTATCATCCACGTGGACAGAAGAATTGAAGAAATCCAAGAGACTAGGCAAAGCAGAGATGTGTTTTGCCTGTCAGTGGGTTGATAAATATTTCAATACAGAAATGGTCTATACTCTAGGGCAAAGCAGAACTGCAAGTGTTGAGAGTTTCCTAGATAAAGCTTCCATCACCAGCTGTTAGGCATTTTAAAGGCATTACTTCATATTCTACTAACCACAAAGCAAATTGTGGCTGGCACAGGAAGGCATTCTAGCTTTGCATCTCTGAGAATTCAAAAAAGAGAAAAATGATTGTTTTCTTCAGACCAAAATGAATGTTGTGGAGTGTGTTTAAGACAAGCTTCAATTATCAAAAAACTGGAGTTTAAATATTTCTACCAGTACAATATCAGGAAACTCCAGGCATTAAATGATATTCATTAGGGGCTTGGTTTCATTCATATCAAACAACATAAACAAAGATGGGTACATTCCAGATTTTAGATGTAGCGATTTAAAGGAGAAAGTGTTCCTACCCCCATTTTCATGAAGACAACTTTCCTAATATAGTATAGTAATTCCAGGGAGTGGGATAATAAATCAGCTAGAAAACTGGCCTTGTTGCTTAGAGTTTGGGCAGAATATAATTATTGTAAAGCTTTAGAGAACAGATGGCCAGAGATTTCAGAACTGATAAATACCAGCTTTCTGCTTTGGACTCGTTGGTATTAGGCCTAGAGGTTACACTGAGGCTGCTCTGAGTTTTCCTGCAATGTCTGAATGTAGCAGGACTCTTCAGCCTCTCAGGGCTTCCTTTAAGGATCCATCCTTGGTCACTCAGTAATCCAGTGGGGTACCACGGCTATCTGGTGAAAGCACTACTGCACAGGGCTCCAGCACATCACTAGCAAAGAGACAGCTGTACCAAGATGAATTTTGCTTACTTTGGGCCTTTGTTTCTATTAGTTATCTTGACTGTTGGCATCACTGTGTTGATGATAGATCATGCTTGATTACAACCTTCTGATTACCCTTCCCCCCACCCCGAAAAATATTTAAGGATCAAGAAACACTGAATGAATCCAAAATTTTTTTTAAAAAGTTTGGGTGCAAACAGACTTAAAATATGGCAGGAGAGATCAATAGTGGAGGATGTTTCAATGGAAGAAAATTCTTAAGAAGTACTTCCTTTTCTTTTAGTCCTCTCCAGCTGCAATATTTCAGGCTGTCAGACTTTGGGATATATCAAAAAACATGAATTATACTGCTGTCTTCACCTAGCTTATGGGAAACAAGTAATGTCTGTATGAACTGCTATGTGTTTCATCCTGTCAGCACGCTGACAAGGTTCCACAAATGTGGGATTGCTTGGGGTAAAGTTGAGCAAAGACTTCTCTAATTATTTTGGGAGTGCCTGTTAGCAATACATGTTCACAATCTTGGGCAATAGCAGACTGACATCTACCTTTAAAGAATATTTGGTGTTTGTAGCCTTTTAGCACTGGATGACATCTTCTAACATGCAGGTTGTGATAGCAGCTGCCTGGATTGGTTTTCTCTTATGCTAGAATGTTTTTCCACAGGCTAGAGAGATTAATCAAAATCAGAAATTTAAGTCACCGCTCCCTTTAACCACTTAGAGGATTAGAAAAGACAGCAACACAGACATCAATTATTAAATCATAATTTACCTTATTGTGTCCGGAATAGCTAACCTGAAAGAAAATGCCATTTATTTTTCAGTAACACACAACATAATTTATACATTGCATTTGAAGTATGTGAACTTCAGTGATAAGTTAACATAAATATTCAGCATTTGAGTCAGTAATCATGAAAGGAACAAACTCTTTGTCCTTATCTTTCATTGCCTGTAATCATTTCTCCTTGCTAGGTGAGTGACTGTTGCTATTCTTGGTGATTGGCAGAGCAGTCTGTGAAGCTGACTGTCAGCAAAATGACACGAATTATGTTATCACTTCTCCCTTTCTTATAGACTGCTTCATCATTTGTATCTTAGTTTCAAATGTTATTAGGCCTGATGTTCTTCTTCTCCAGATCTTGAAGAAAGGGATATTTTTTACTTTGACACACTATATAACAATGTTTTCTCCCTTAATATAGGGAGATTATAAAAAAATCTTTGAAATATATTTATATAAGTGATAAAAAATTTTCTTCTTTTTAACATGTGATGGTGCATTGCTGCAATTTTTCTCTCTTCAAGTCATTTACCCCCTTACCTCAAACTCTCTGAATCTGATCCCAATTCATTGCATCTGTTTTACTGAATAGGTGCTCAAAGTCCCACCAAATTATTACACTCCTAATCTTTTTGTGGAAAAAAAAAGGGAGGACCTGATTGGTGAAGTCAAGGAGAACTTAACTGTTCATGTAATTGAAGCAGTTTTATCAGTGAGGTGTCAGCATTCCAGGTCTTTTCATAGCATGACCATTGTACTGATGTTAATGGCTTTTTTCTCACTCCAGGGCTCATTTCCATGTGTTGGCTACACCTTGCTTTTTCTTCATTCATCTGCAGTGTAGCATCATGTTTGAGTTTGCAATATATGTTGTAGTCTACATATGCTGGATTTACCTGAATTTTTTGAAGCTTAATGCAGGTTTTGCACAGCTCCCAGGGTTACATTAATTCAATAACCAGTAGCTGGCTTCTGGAGAGTTTTTATAGCTCTGAGGCCACCAGCAGCATCCTCTGCCCAAACTTTCAATGTCCCTGCTGTCATGTCATGCTTGTACTCCTACACAACATTATTTTAAAATAAAAAGTAGTTCATCCTCTGTGGTAACTATTTGTTGCTATAATCTATTAGTTACATAAATATATGAGAATATTTTATCACACATTTAATTTATTGAAACTAATACCGTATTTCATTTTTACTGCTTGCTAACTTTTCCTTAGTTTTCAGACCCTCAATGACTTTTAGGGTCAAAGTTACTGCTTTCCATTGTTTTAGTCAGTTCTGGAAGTTTGGTAGCTTTACCTTCTCTTATTCATTGCGCTTAGGTCCTTCTAAATCCTGACTGGCAATTCAGTTCTTGTTATGAAGGAGCAAAACATAATCTCATTGGTCCTATTTCCATTATTTCCTCATAACAAGTAGCTGTATTAATTATTCTAGTGGTTTTAATATTTTGTGTTTCAAATGAATTCTTCATTGAATTATTCCATTACCAAAGTATTTAATTTTTAAAAGTAAAGGAAATAGTAATATAAAACCCTTGTCTGCTGCCTCTATTAAATATTCAGATCCTGCCTGATCATTTCCTGTCAGAATTTATTAAAATAGTTAAAGTAAGTGACTTTTAAAAAGTTATTTATTAATATAATCAAAGCAAAGTAACAAAGATCTGAATAGAAACATTCTGATAACAGGAAATTTTCTGATAAGAGGATGAGTGCTATGTATACTTGCAAAACCCTGAATAAATTGCCAGTAAGATTGTCTTCTCTTGAATACATCCAAATTTTGTATTCTATCAGACATTTATCACTTATAAAACTAATGTAATGAAGAACATCAGTTCACCACTGAGAGGTTGAAGCAGTATGTATTTAAAAAGAAAATGTTAACAGCCGATTCCGAAATATATAAAAATACAGTTTTATCCATTGCTATATTTACTGACACATTGCCAATGAAATTTTATCTTATTGATCTAAATATGATCAGAACCAGTAAAGCATTTTTGAGGGTTCCAAAGGTACCGCTCAGTTTAGATGTTTGCAGATGGCAGGAACACCTTGAAACCATGACTCATCATTTGAGGATGGCTGCATTCAGTACATATGACCATTTTCCTCGGCATTTATTAAATAGCATAGATGCCTGACAACAGTCCTCCAAGAAAAAAAGCCCCAGTGTTGTTTATTTTTTCAGATCACTTTCTTCCTCAGAATTGCATAAAGCTCACAGGTTTGGTAGTTGTTTGTGGGAAGTGTTAAGCTTTCCTTTTACACAAGTTATATATTATTTTACTCATTTTTTTTACATGATAATCTTGCTACCCTTTAAAAATTGTGTCCAAGAATTACTAAGAGTAATACTAGTAAAAAAGAAAAGATATTCAAACTCAAATTAGAACACGATTTTAAAGATCAGCAGAAAAAAACAACTTGCAGGTCTCTTGAAGATCATTCCTTGAAGTTAAAGAAACATGGTTAAATAGAAACAGGTGCTGGAGAATGGATGTATCTGCAGATGATTTAAGTAGTTTCTGGTATGTCTTCTCTGAAATTAGGAAATCCAAGAGGTACATTTCAGGAAAAATGTCTTTAGAAAAGGAGAGAGGAGACAAGGGAAATTATATGCATGGTTGGCATGACCACTGGGTAAGAAAATAAAATTACTTCTCCAGATAGGAAGAGATTTACAAAGACCATAGCTGTCTGTCAGATGAGAACTTAATAGTGTAAGTGAAAGTTCAAACAGTGAAAAGTGCAGCATTAATCATTTAACAAAAACTATGGTAACAAAGAGCAAGCTGAGACTCTGCATGAAATACTAAAGGTAACGTAAATGGGGCCCTCTGAAAATCTCTTTGCAGTAGGAGAAATAGATGTATACATACACACATTTGCATGGAACAGCTGAATATACCGTACAGTCTGCTTTATTAAATTAATTGCCGTTACTATATTTAGTACAGTAATTGAAAAAGAAATTTGGAAATGCTGGTCCTGAGATGCGGAAGTAGCAAAACATCTACAGAAAATGATGGTATATGTTTGATATGGGCACATTTCTCCTCTAGTCAGCAATGGTGAGGACACAGATTGGAGTGTTGTTTCCAGTTCTGGGCTTTCTAGTAGGAAAGAGATATGGATATACTGGAGAGAGTCCAGTGAAGGGTCGCTATGATTAAAGGACTGGAGCATCTCTCCTACAAGACAAAGGCTAGGGCTGTTCAGCCTGAAGAAAAGGCAGTTCAAGGGAAACTGTTCACAATGGAAGGATGTAAAGAGGTGAAAAAACAGAGTTGTTTTTTATTGATTTATGGTGATGAGATCAGAAGCAAACTGAAACACAGGAGGTTCCCTGTGAACATCAGGAAACAATACTTTACTTTAAGAATGAGCTGAGAACTTTACTGAGCTGCCCAGAGGGCAGTCTCCACCCTTGGAGATATTCCAAAGCCATCTGGAGATGGTCCTGGGCAACCAGCTCTAGGTGGCCCTGTTGAGTAGGGTGCTGGATCAGGTGTCCCCCACACGTCCATTCCAACTTCAACCAGCCTGTGATTCCACCAGTTTAGCATAGGTATAGGTGCATATCTGTTTTGCATATATTCCCCTGTAGACTATGTTATTAGAACTGCTAGTGCCAGTTTCTCTAGTTTTGCACTGCTGAGGACACAAAGGGCACTCTAGGGAAGACATCACAACTGGTAGTCATGAATTATGAAGAGGATAAGGTGTAATTTAATGCATACACTAGGAGTGTTTTGAAGGACATTTACATGTGATTGCATGAGAGAGCAAGTAAGAGGAGGAATGTGTGCTATTTTTAACTTTCTAAACAAGGCAAATCAAAAAATCATATTAGACAATAATAAAATTATTGCATTACGAGACATCTGTTTGGAAAAAATATTCTTCATACAGCCAACTGTCTCACTGATTTGTCATCTAACCTTTAAATAACTAGAAATGATATTTTCGGCAATAGGCTTCTGAAGTCCGTGAGGCCCTCGGAAACCATGGTAATTTTCCTGAAGTGTGAAAAAGACACACCTAACTGTCTGTCTTTAACAGGCATTTGCATGTCTAATTTGTCTTGCATTGTGCTTAGATTTCACTCTGCTGGAGTGGCAAAGGGTCAAAACTAACTGTATTTTGGAAGAAAGATTTTGAAGTTGGTCTGGCAACTCAATTAAATTCTCTCAACTTCTGAGAAATAGGCTCAGCCTGATCCCAAAAGCTCCATTTCAATCTTTTGATTAGCAGAGCTTGAAAGCACCTCTTGGCTAGCAAATTAAGCCACCGTGGAGAAAACTTTGCATTCTGACTCATAAAGGCTCTTTGCAAGTATCACTAGCAAGCTTTGGAATAAATCCTTCCTTCAGTTTTTTTGGTAACATTTTTTTTTTAATCACAGTAAGGACTTAGCATAGCAAGACTTTTTTTTACACTGAATCAGTTGTTTGATGGGCATCATTTCCTATGGGAAACAACTAAATTGCTATACCTGGTCAGCACTAGAAAGGTTAGTTTTCAACATCAGGTTTTTTTCCATTTGTGGTACAGAACAACTTCAAATCTGCTGACCTGATTAGTGCCAGGAGACCTGAATACTGCACAGCAAACTTGTGCCATGGGCAAAACTATTTATGGCACAGAGTGTTTAGAGACCTAATATCATCAAGCACAATAAAATAATACAATGAACACAATTAAAGGTGAATGCTGTATGACTGAAAGATTGGCAGACATAATTAAATACAGGCAGATTCCTGCCTGCTTCATTATTTTCTATGCAACTTTTAAATCATATGGAAAAATACATTTCTGCTTAGAAACACTCCTCTTCATTGCAAATCCAAGGGCAACTGCAAGTTCTGGGTAACAGAGAAGGAAACAATTCTGTAGATAAACAGCATACTTAATATTTATTTAATGGAGGAAGAGTAAAGTAGTAAATGAAAAAAAAGCTACTCTTGAAAATAAAGCACTAGTTTTGTGCTGGGAGTTATGAATTTAATTAATTTCCTGACAGGATTTTATTTTTGTAGTAGTAATTTTTACTCATGAGTGGGTGGCTCTTAAGATGAATAGCTGAAACAATTTAACTGAGAACCTTAGAGCTGTGGAAATTCAATTGTACACTGCAGAAGAATTTGATAGCTAGCAGGAGTTCACTAAAAGTGCTGTTTTGACACACAGTGCCTTTGAATTCAGGATAGTCAATTTTCTTATGTAGTGAGTGACTTGTTCTAAAGCAAAACCTAGAAAAAAATCACATGGAGGTGGTAGTCCAGTACAGGTTAGCTGCTTTTGATGCTGTAATTTTCTGTGCAAATTGTCTTTGCTGACCTGTGTGGTCAGGAAGATGGGGTTGTGGTCTATCATGAGTAGTGATGTGAACCATCATGTTATGCATTCATGTTGGGTGACTGCAATAGGAAAGGAAAATGGTGGTCTTGGTTGGTAGTCAAGGGAGAAGAAAAAATGAAACACAGGAAAAAAGAATTACATATACTCCCACTTAGAGCACCTTAATCTTCCTGTTTGAGAGGCTGGAATGACCTTTTACTAGGAGACATGTCAGGTGGACAGGTGCTAATAATAAGACCCTAGACCACCCCAGTCATACTGGACATACTTGGTGCTGCCAAAGTAAATAAAAGGAAGCAGCAAAGCAACCTTGTCTTCTAGTCTTCCAGGAGACAGAGGAGTTCCCCTTGCTCAGGTTCTTCTGGTCTTCATTTCCCATATTGCTTGTATTCATCCTTTCTTTTTATGGGTTCCTAGTTCTCAATCACAATATTTTTAAAATATAGCTGAAGATTTAAAAATCCTCATTATAGAAAAACAATCCAGATGAAATAATTTTGTTTACTTTTTTTCTTCAAATTCAACAGCCATAATATATTTCTTGTCTCTCTTCAGAGTATCCCTTGTGCTTTTGCTCTATATTTTCTCAAGCCTATTTATTGACTGCTTTCAAGATGTAACTGTGTTTGTATAGGCATTGAACAGGTAAGAATGACAGAACTTTTTATATGATCTCTTCATGCTGTTTCCTTAAACTTTTCTCTCTGTCCTTTATGTCCTCAGTTAATGGGAGAGCAAAGTCTTCTGTTTCTTTAATAGAACTGCATCCTGCAGTAGTCTATGTAGCAGTCAGACATAGCACTACTATGCTATTTGTAATAAATTTGTAAGAGTTGCTTTCCAAGATACTATGTTGACCTTTCTTGGTTCACAGAAACTGGTGAGAAAGACCCAGGGAGGATAGATGGTGAGTATGGAGCTGAGAGTAGGCAAAGTTGGCCTTTTGCGACAGGCAGTGTTCTCTTCATATGCCATGCCTAGGACAGAGCTCAACCCCTTAAAATTGTGAAATGAAGGGAATATCTCATCTCAATGAAGATCTGGTTCTGAGGTAAAGAAGGTGTGTTCAGAAGAAGGTAAAGAAGTGTTTTCATCACTTGCTATTCTGCAGTAGCCATTTTGATGCTGGTGCTTCTTGAATATAAATGTAACAACACTAGCTTACATGGGTTTTTTAATGAATAGAGATACTTGTAATGCATGCGATCACTCATATAGTACTGGCTACATCATATGAAATTGCTGTAGACATGCTGCAACCAAGACTTTAGGTTTTGAGACTCAAAACAGAGCTCAGTTAAATGGAAAAGCACAAAAGTAAAAAGCAAAAGGAATTAGAGGTTACTAAGAGATGACTAACAATGAGTTTGATTTGTGACAATTCAAACTGGGGAAATAAAAAAATATTTGGGGAAACAAAAAATATTTTTGAAGTTCAGTCTAAGATCCAAAAACAGAGAAGAAATCCTTTATCTGAGAAATCTCTGTTTTCACTAAAGGAATGCAGCAATTTTGTGCTTACTGGACATCTCTGCAATAGAATTCATAAAATAATTTGGAAGTTTGGAATACTGATAGGTTGACGTGCAGATAACTTTGCACTGAAACAGAATTTTTAAATGAGCTCCATATTTGCAGTCACAGAAATAAAGTGATAACCATTAAATCTGGTTGTCAGAAGTCAAAAATAAGATGGAGGGTATTTTCTGATAGTAATTTGGGCCTTCTGAACTCACAGCACGACTAGTATAACTGAATTAAAGTGGTAATTGCTGTCCTTGAAAATGATCCAAAACAGTCAGATATTTGAAGCACGAGAGAAAGATATATTGTCACTATTTGAGGCAAACTCTGGCATATGACACCTTTGTGCCCTTTAATCTGTATGATTAAAGATTCTTATAATTTGAAATAGTCATGAAAGTAATTGCAATGGAACAAGAAATTTCATGCAAAATTTTAAATTTCCTCCATTTATATATTTTTGTAGCTACATATGAAATTTATGATCTGTGATGTTCCTTTCTTAGGAACTGTCAGACCCAGAAGTAAGGAAATACTATCTCTGAACAAAACAACTTTTATTATTTCGGGAATCTGTGTAACATTAACATTCTTTTGGAGCTTTTCACTCTGAAACAATCTTCAGACATCCTTGATATTAAATAACTTGATGGGTCCAGGTCATTAAAAGGACTTCTGGTGGGATAGAAGCACCCAACCATTTTGTAGCTGAAAAAATGTACCTATATCATTGTAGATTTGTCTAGAAAAATGGATGAATAAACATTTCTTGTGAGGTAGTGGGTTATCTAACATTTAGCAGCAGTGCAGCTTCTCCCTTTAGTACATTAACAAGTAATACTATGTTTTTTTGCTCAGGATGTACTTTCTATCTAGGCTGATGTCATAATGGTACCTTAGACTGAAAATATTCCCTGAACAGCTGAAAAAGGGAGGTTTGCTGCCCTGAATGGGCACTGCTTAAAATATTTCTTACCACATGCAGGTTGAGGACCAGGCACAACTGAGCTTAATGAGAGTCTTTCTAAGAGTATACACTGCAAGCTGAAAAGAAGTGTGTAAGGTAAATTTTAGGACCTAGTAGGTACTTTGCTGATGGTCTTCTTGAGCTTCTCATCTCTGCATCACCTACAGAGCTCCATTTTCCTTTATTGTTTCAATGAGAGAACAGAGCGGTCTTGATAGAGTTATAAAACCTTGTAGCTCTACATCTGTGTGGCAGAGCTTGAGAGCTTTAAAAGATAATGTTAGCTTGAGATGCTTGAAGTGAAAATACCAATGGTTTCATTTTATTTTAACTTCAAAATAAATGAATGTCACGTAGTCAGTTCCCTTTCAACACTCCTTATATCATTACTACATCATATAATCTTCTGTGAAAAGACTGAGATTCTTTTTGCTTTGTATTTTCATGTTTGAAATTATTTTTTTTTCAGCCAGGGAATGAAAATTCAGTACTTTCTTGTTTGCTTGTTTTGCAGAAACTTGCTTTCCTGATCATCTTCTAGCATGATGCCAGAGATCACCTAAGGGTTATCTTAGCACTGCAAATATATTTAGTTGTTTGAGTTTTGGTAAAATCAGGAAACAGAATATAGAAACAGCAGATTGAAGTAGCTCAACTTACTGTGTTTTTGAGTGAAAGATACTATTCTGGCCTTGAATTTTATTATTAAAAATACCCCATATGTATGAGTCTGCCACTTTTGCATAAATCCCACAGAACAGAAATAGCAATAAATATATTAGACTTGCATTCCACCCCACATTAGCTACCAAAATTCTTTTTTGAGTTTGTGCTACTGCTTCTGTCCAAACATTCCCTCTATTCACTCTGTACTTGATATCTTCATGCTGAAACAAACTGAAGCTGTTCATGGAAAGCTTCCACAATGAAACATGAATAGATATGGAAGGAGAAAAGCTGTTACAGTTCCATTTTCTTTTTTTCCAGCTGAGAAGATCTACAATCAATACTTGTTGGTGCTATTACAGATATCTAGGTTCAAAACAGCCTATCTTGCTTTTCCTGCTTTTCTGCCTTATAATTTTGTTTTTACTAACTTGTATTCCTGCATGGGCAACAGTGATACTGAGGATGCAAAATGTTTTCTGCTTTAAAGCCTGATTTCATGTAATGATTTTGTGACTCATTAGCTATTGAGTTCTAATTTTCTATTTCTGGTTTCTAAGCAAAGAAGAATGTCAGTCTGGGTTGAAGCAGCTCAATTATTTTTTGAGTGAACATGTATAATAAATGTATATTAAAATACTGTCCCAAAATATAAAAGTGCTTCCAGTTTTCAACAGATGCTGCTGGGGGGAGACTAATGTCCTATCACAGTGTGAGTATGATATGTATAAGACTGCTTAAAATACAGACATAAGCTTTCTTTTGAGGTTCTTTAACAAAACTGGACATACCTGCCGAAGGAGTGTTACAGTTGAGTGTTATATGAAGCAAGGTGAAGAGTGCTGGTTCCCCAGCTAACTATAATTTCATCATGCTGCTCTACAGAGCTGGAGGAAAGGGTTCCTTGTGTTGTTACTACTGCATGTAACAGAAAGAGCTTTCAGATCACAAGCAGAAGGCAGCCCTTTTATTGCTAAATTTTTCATTAGTCATGGAGCTAATGGTGATGTGTAGGTGTGTGGATGGGCAGAACTGAAATGAAGTAACAAAAAACATGCTGTGAAAGAGCCATGTGAAATATCACAGGACTTTTTCTGTCCTGGAAAAAATTGTTCTTTTGAAGGGGAGAGAATAAAATGGATCCTTATTAGGATATATGTTTTAATTTTCACACCTGTTATGTATCTTTATGCTCTGAGAGTGTATGTGGAAGCATCTAAGTAACTGACTTACACTACCCATTCTCTTTTACAGTTCTAACAGCTTTCTTTCTTTCCGTTCTCTTTGAATTATATAATCCACATCTTTTTAGTAGTTCTTTATATGGCACTGTGCATTAATCTCTAATATCTTTTGATGCTGTTGATATTGCAGGTGAAGGTGTATGATTTAACTCAATGCTGTTTCATTCCTAGGGTTTTTTTTCATTATTTTCTATGTGTTTTTGGACACGTGCATACAATACATGCTGGCCTTGTTTCCTGATTCTACTAGTACTAAAGATATGCTGCAGGACCCTTACCACTAGACTCAGGCAACTAAACAAACAAACAGCTATTCCATTCCTTATTTCACATTGCAATGGATTATAGAAATGCACATGCTATTTTTCCATTTTATCTTTGTTTTTTGGCATGTTCTTCAGCAGCATAAGTTTGGTAGCTAATACACACATTTACACCCAATAAGTAGAAACTTTAAACCTGTTTCTGTTTATTCTCTCAGCAGAACTACAGAAACTGCTGTACAAATCCACATTTCCTTGATTTGACATAAAGATTTGTCTTGTATTTTGCAAAATTACAGAGATGTCATTTCTTATGAATTTATTTATTGCGGTATCTAACAGTCTCTGAGTGGTAAACAGAGAACCTGTATTCTGAACCTGAAAAACAAGAATAACATTTGCAATTCTGTTACCAGGACTGATTGCTTTTATATGCATCTGTACCCATTCTTAGACTCCTGAAATAACAGAAAATTAATGAAGCTTGAGATGTTAAGAAAGCACGTGAATTCTTTCTTAGTCCAGCTGAATACTTATTTTGATTTCATTTTTTGTCACTACAAAACAAAAAGAAAAAATGAACATTTCTGAATCCTTTACCCTATTGCAATAAAAACACTGGGCAAAAGTGATGAATAAAAAAGTGGGATTTCTTATTTTTCTCTACAGACAGGGAAGGCCATCCTATATATTTGTCTGTTGATATAAAGGCACTGTAGGTAAAGGTCTCTCTTTCCTAGATGATGTTTACTTACCTAGGTTTATGAATGAGAGCATTATGAGTAGAAAACCGTGACAGGTTTTGAATAGTTGGCTTGGGTGCTCTCATGGAGCATTATTTTGTTAAAACTAGGGAAAAAGTCTGAAATCAACAGTACAAAACTCATTGTATTTGAGGAGTTAGATCTTAGCCAGGCCATGCTTGCTGTGTGGGGTCCTGTGTTTGAGCATGCGTAGCTGCTGTAAGGGAATCTGCTGGAGTGGCCCATATGGGTCTGTTCTGCATGCTGGGGATGTTATAGCAGAGATAACAGTCCAGCCTGTCAGGAGATGATGCATAGCTTTACTTGTTACACAGAATTTAAAGCATTACAGCATAGAAGGGAGAAGGAGTGTATCCACAGATGAGATCTGCAGAATGTGCTGGGGGACAATCCATCTGTGGTCTGTTTGATGCTGTATGAAACTGTGCTTCCCAGTACCTGAAGGTATGCAAGATTTACTTGCTATCTGTATTAATCTTTGTATTCTATCTTATTAAACCAGCTATGTTAGTATGACATTTTTGTTGGGCCTTTTTTACTGAGATCCACCAAAAACCGCTTCACTCTCTTCCTTCACCACCCGTCGTGCAGAATATTCACATTTGTAAAATATGACTTCTCTAAAACAAAATTCTACTTTAAAATGGGGATTGGAAAATAATTGACCAAGGACTTTACAAAAGAACCAGACTATGAATTACTGTATGATACTGATTCAGAGAAAGGGAAAAAAAGACATTGATGATAAATATTTGGTGCTATTTGATACAACAAAAAAATAAGAGGGTCAATTTTTGTTGATGAGTGTTTAGAAGTCATGAGTGATTCAGAAGAAATTAACTACTGCAGCTCTATCCCAGAGAAATTTTTAGAAGATATTGTTTGAACCTGAAAAATATTTCCGCTACATTGTTCTCATAAAATAAGGCAAAAAGCATAAATAGCTAGAAAATGAGAAACTCAAACAGGGCATCTCGCTATTTTTTTCTGATGGCCTGAAATAAAACTTTTCACACTCATTTCTGCATGAAAGAACATGGACAGAGTGCAGCATAGGAATTTATAATTGGGACAAATAAGTCAACATAAAAACAAGAATAAGAAAAAAAAAGAAGAATTTATATGACTGAATAGAAATAAAATACAGTGTTATGAAGTCAGTTTGCATTGCTTTTCCTTTTTTTAATTATTTGAGAAAAATTCTTATATAATTTCACTATTAGTTTTCTTCTAAGTCTTTCTGGATAATGGATTGTATTTTAGAAATAAGCCAAGGTTATTTTTAAAATTTTGATTTGGTTA
This sequence comes from Poecile atricapillus, assembly GCF_030490865.1. NCBI lineage: Eukaryota > Metazoa > Chordata > Aves > Passeriformes > Paridae > Poecile > Poecile atricapillus. Next base: position 36,898,177 of record NC_081289.1, on the reverse strand, counting down.
CTTTAATGGTGCACTGAACTACATTAAAATGGCAATATTTTTAAAAAAGTGATTATACTGTTAACTTAGAGAAAAATAACTTCATTTTTAAGGTTGCAGTTTTGATAATTCTGTGTATAAGTGGCAGCAATATCAAAACAGCAAACGACTCCACTGTTAGAAACACTTCAAGAATTCCAAATGAGAAAATCTGTCTCAGAGTTTTTATTATTTTTTAATTCAAATAGATTAAACTATAATTAAAGATGTGTAGTTTGTTGACACTTCTTATTTCAAAGTTAGTATGGTATCTAAATGAAAATCTTAAATAATGCCTGGTCTTAGCGATAACTTCATTTTTTAATAAGGAGAATGCTGATTATACTTGTACTGATTTGGTGTATGTAATGCTAGTATAAAGTATGTGAAAGGTTGAAACTGGAATGGAACAGTGCGTTGTTTATATAGTTAAAATGCTATAAATGAATTTTCATAGAAGCTTTTTTATGACAATTAAAAAAATATATATCTATATCTGCACAACATTTACTTTTAAAAGGAGCTGCTTCAAATCCCTCCCTGTATCCTGATTACCCTGCATAGCAAGGATTTGAAGGGCTTCTGCCAGCAGGGATGTTATAGTGTTTCTATTCCCCTTTGTCCACTGAGCATGCATCCTATTCTTGGGCTGAGCTAATTCTAACATATTTATTTCACAGATTTGAAAATAATCTCCACAGATCATTACTGGTGTAGGATGATCCTATATGTCTTTTGTAGGCAAGACTTTCCTTGACACCAAACAAGCAAGACCAAAATCACAGGTGACCCACCTGTGTGTCCTACATGCATCTACAAGTAGATCAAGTGCAGCTCCTATAATTGGCAGTGGCACTGTGGTAACTGGGAAAATGCTGAATATTTTGAACTCCCAGGTGAGCATCCAACAGCTGATATTGGTTGCCCTGAGACCCCACTGCTCAGTTCTGTCCCAGCCCTTGGTAGAGTGATGAGCTCTGTGGGACTCAGTCATGTGCAACTCATCTCTCCTCAGATCTCCAATGCATGAAATATGCATTTAAAGATTAATTGACCACAATTTCTTTGGTTTGTGGTTCACAAAAGGTCAAACATTCATTAGAAGTACTCAGAATTATCATGGGAATTGGTAATTTTAAGCTGAGACAATGCAGTATATTGTTCTGAAATTATACAGTATTCTCAGGAAAAAACATGAGGAGAACTAATTTGGTGAGAAATGCACAGTAATATCTCACTTCCACAGTGTCAGAACTCTATGAAGCAGTATCATTTATACTGATAGTTTAAATGATAGTACTGATACAAAAGATTATGACCTCTGGCTCCCCATGTTATGGAAGAAGATTTTTTCATCTAAGGGCTCCACAGAAGTTCTGTGCTTATTACTAGGATTCACCTTATATTTACATATCATGTCTGAAGTAGAAAAATACATTACTTTTTGTAGATGGGTTTTGCATTTCTTCTACTTGGATTAAATGAAATCTTGCAGATACTACCCAAAAGCAAGCTTGATTACAAAAATATTCTCCTAGCCATATTACTTCATCAGGGCCTTCTTTAGAAATAATAAATGAAGTTTCAAAGATAGCCTACAAAAATGTCATGTGGAAAAAAACCCAGCAGAAGATGATTTAATGTTAGTGAAATTATTGCCATGATTGGCTATAAAACTATCTTAATATAACATTCAATTTTACAGTTAAGCATTTTCCTTATGAATAAAAATCAAATTGCACCAGCTTAGATACTAAAATCATAAATTGCAATAAAAAATTGTTTCTACAAAAGAGCTTTTTGAAGATTTTCTTTCTATTTCAAAACATGTTTCAGTAAAAAGATACTTCTGATTGTGGTAATTTTCATTGTGGTTGGAGAGATTTTTGTGATAGATGCTGAAGAATGACTAAATTTCTTGTGTTCTTTGCACATAGGAAGAAGGGTTAGATGCACTGCCTCTGTCTTTTGTTCATTTCTGCACAGGTTTCTTTTCTGTATCCATCCAACTTGACATACTCAGTTTTCTGTTCTTTTAATTATTGGCTTCTTTAGCTCTACCTACCTGATTATTCAGAAAAAAAATATTTTTTTTCACTTTTTTGACACTTTGTTTTGTTCTTCCATCAGAACTAGAAGGTATCAACATACCTGGTTGTTACATCATTATCAACACTAGGGCAGCTATCAAATGTTCTGATACTGAAGAGAGCACTGGTTGATATAAAAACAGGCTAGCATTAGTAAGCAAGAGGACTGTAGGTAATAAATTAAAATTACAGGAAGAAACTGCCTTTTGTTATAAAATTATTTTAAAGAACTGCACTGAAATATGACTTTCATTTACTAGTGTTGTGACTTGTTACAAAACAACAACAACAACAAAAAACCCCACCAAAAAAAAAACCTCTAAAAAAACAAAACCAGGAGAAAATGTACACTTTAAAATTGACAGCTGGATTTTATTTTGTTTGTCAACCAGAAAGGCATTCCTTACGCAATCAGAAAACAGCTTGGTAAAGTGTGTCTTCTTATGCTGGGCATTTGAGCAGTGACTGAATACCAGTTGGCCAGGGGTGCATTTAGCTGTGGTTCATGGCCTTGGCCAGCACTTCTATTGTGTTAGTGAGAAGGTAGGCTGGTACCACAAAACCAGATTTTACAGACTTTATTTTATCATCTTATGCAGAGCTGCTCTCTGAAGTTCAAAACTTCTGTAATATGTTCACAAAGAAATTGAGCGTGGTGTGTTCTGTGACAATTTCTGGAATTTCATGTGACAGGCCAGATGTTGGTCAGATAGTCGGAATTCCCTTCGATGATGATAAGGCAGAAGAAATGCTCCTAGGTGCACTCAATGCATTTAAGATGCTACCAAAGTAATGTTTGGGATCAGATTAAATGGAACCCCAAATGAATTTTTTTTTTTCTTAAAAAAGAAAGTGTATTTTAGCCATTAAAGGTCTCAGTATCAACTTTTTCATTCTTTATTCCCATTGTGCCCCATGATTTAATAATTTAAATATACTCTCTATTCCCCAAGACACATTGTCCTAGAAACTATTACAATAATGCATTTCTCCTAGGAATATCTGTATGTATAGCCTTGAACACATCTTATGGCTGGTTTCCCCTATAATTAAAACACCTCAGATTGTAGATTATGTTTATAATTTATTATGTGACTTATAAATAATCATTCCTCATCTGTTAAAACTCCCTGATTCTCAGATGAGAAATAGGAAGGAATTTGGGAGTGAAGCTTTGAAGTGAAGGAGAAGGCTGTGTTCTTGTGACACCCACCATATTCTGACTGTTTTATCCTTGCTGTGAATACAGCTGTTACTGAGGAAAATAATTTGCCATCTAGCTTGTGATTGAATCTTCTTACTCAGATTTTTTTTGTTGAATGCATTATTTAATGCATTTTGTTGAATGCATTATTTACATACATTTGTATGTAGAAGTCAAAACCAGTTAAAATGACAACTGAGAAGCCTTTTGTCATTACTCTCTGGCTGCATTGTTGTGAATAGTGTGGAAAGAGAAAAATTGTATATCATTGTATACACCAGAAAGCACAAAGATAGAAAGCAAAGCAGCCAGGGGTGTCTGTACTTTTAGGACAATTTTTTTCATCAACAGTCTTGACGTCTTGATGTTAATGGCCCATGGTGACTAATGGAAGTGGCAAAGAAATTCAGGATGTTGAAATGTGCACATACAGGGCACATTGATTCCCATGCTGCTGTGTGGAAGCAATTGTTAATAACTCAGATTTTACCAATTGATCTGAAAATACTTCCAGGGGCGGTAACTGTCAAATAATATAAAATGCAACTGTTGCATTTATAGAGGAAGAGGCTAAAGCAGAGCGTTTAAATTTCTTGCTAGAAGGTCAGCAGTAAACCTTGGCCTCTTGAGTCCTATCAATTGCCTGTTCATTATACTACTGATATTGCCATGTCTCTTCTAGAGTTCTCCAGAGGTTTAGCACAGTGTAGAAATCCATGATAAAGTCATTTGATAGAAGCCTGATAATGGAAAACCCTTTCCAGGTGTTCATCTCACACAGTTCTTTTCATAACCACTTTTCATGCAAGGGAGGAAGAAGTATTTGGCAAGCCAGGGCAAAGGATATGGTAGCCTCAATCTCAGTGTGTTTTACCACAGCATCAGACAATTAAAAAGAGCACTCAAAAATACGAAGAGTCAGGCAATAGCATCTACAGATGGTGGATGAGAATACTGTATATATGATTTCATTCTGTTCATTTTTGCTTGCAAAATTTTGAGTCAAAAGGCAGTAGGAGAAACTGAAGGGAATTTAAGAACAGGTGAAGGTAGAGAATGTACTGTGAAGCTTTTTGTTTAGCAGTCAGTGGAAACAAACTTGACATTTCAAAGATAGTAGTATGAGAAGCCTGATTATTAGAGTAGGAAGTGAAAAAACATTTTTTGAGCCTTCAATAAGGCAAGATCAAAGGATTTTATGTGATAATATAGTTAATGTCCTTTAGAAACCAATTGCAGGATACTGTGTGTGGATCTACTGAGAGCAGAGAAGACTTCAGGAATCCTACAGATCAGAAATAGAAATCAGAAAGAAATGTCAAGAAATTTCAAAATCCTTGCAGGTGAGAGAAGGAATTAAACAAGAAATATAAAATACATGTGTAAATAAGTAGATTTCAGTTTTGTGACAAATTGGACATTCTGATTTAACTTTTTTTTTTTTTTTTCAAAAAAAGTTACTGAGCTCTGTGGCAACACAATTAGATAAAATGTGAAGATTAATTATAAACTTAGCACTGGTAGGAACAATAATGTATTTTATCAAAAACACAACTAAGTGAAATCTGTGTTTTCCTGAACAAAAGCAACTGAAACAAATGATAGGACTATGCATCCAACTCAAACATTAACATGGCAAGATTGAATTTCATTGTGGCAGTTGTCCATTGTCACCATGACAAAACAGCTGAATTTTCTGAAACACAGAATGTGAAATACAAGAGCCTGTTAATACATGGTGTTGTTACATATAAAAATTTCAGGTTAGAGTGTACTTTGTTGAAATGCTTAGCTACAGTGTTGGTTCATTTAGAAAGATATCAGGTAAGGAGATACTCTACAATTAGGAATAAATGTTCCTATTAAAAAATGAGGCACATCGTGGGAGGACTGTCATCACAGGTTTGGATAATGTGTTTTAGCTAGAGGCTTACATTAGTATGCAGGCACTTGTTTTATATTTTTCCTGTTTTTACAGTGCTATCCTCTTGAAGCTCATTAAATCTTTTTCTGCAGGAAGGGCACTCAGGCATGAATAATCTAAGGAGTAAACAGAATACTATTATAAATACACAAGTGTCCATTACAAGAAGTAGTAAATTTAAAGATGATTAAAAAGCAACAGCAAAGCACAAACACTCTCTTAAGCACATACAGTTATAACATAAGCAGTATGTGTTTTTCTTGTGAAGGATTCATTACAACTTGAGTCCTAGAAATAAATGATATAAACAATTCAGTCTGATTAATGAACTACCATGAATCAGCTCTAGATCACAAGTTTAAAAACAAAAAGGAGGATTTATTATTTCTCTGTGCCTTACTTAATTATGAGACTCAAAATGCATGAGACCATGCAAAACAGGTGTAAAAATGCTGTACTCTGTATAAATGAGGACAAATTCTAGCACGTATTGTTCACCTTTTTACAAGGGTTTTGAGAGTTGCAGTTCAACAGAATATCTAAACATAAACATACATCCCTCTATTTAAAAGTCCTCAAGCTTAACTGACTGAAATGCTATAGGGCACCCTAAGGGTTATTTGGTTTAAAAAATATATTAAAATATTTAAAATTGTCTTAATCATTTTTAGTCAGATAGGCACTAAACTTTAAGCCTGCACTCTGAACTTCGTCTTTTAAAGGCTGGAGGAACACTGCAGGTGGTATAATTCCTAAAGTGAGCCAAGTACCTCTAGGACTGTGTCTCACATGTGAATCTGTTTTTTATAGGCAGTAGGTAAGGAATGGCTTTTCCTCTTTTCTCTTTAGTGAATTTTCCATTAAGCAAAATCACAAACCTCATCTTTCAAGCTTAAAAGAGTTCCATCCCAAAGAATATCAAGACACACAAAAATACCAGGAGTCTTGTGTGCATGAACAGGGTCAAACTCAAAAAACAAAAAAGAAGCATAGAGAAAGTATAAAGGACAGGTAACATGGGGGGAATACAAAATTGTTGTCCAAGCATCCAACGGATGAAGTTTGGAAAGCTAAAGCCCACATGTAATTGAATCTGGCTAGGGATGTCAAAAACAACAAGAAGGGTTTCAAGTGATAAAAGGAAGAGTAGGGAAAGTATGGATCCATTTCTCAAAGAGACAGGGGACCTGGTTACACAAGACATGGAAAGGCAAACTTACTAAATGTCCTATTTGTCTCGGTCTTCTAGAAAAACTGTCCATCAACAATCACAGGTTTCAGATACCAAGGAAAAAGTCTGGTGCAATGAAGATATACCCTTAGTGCAAGAGGATCGGGTTAGAGAATCCTTAAGCAAACTGAACACACACAAATCCATGGGACCTGATGGGATGCACCCACAAGTGCTGAGGGAGATTTCTAATGTCATCATGAGGCCACTCTTGATAACCTTTGATCAGTCTTGGCAATTGGGAGAAATACTCAAGGACTGCCAGAAAGCAAATGTCAATTGTATCTTCAAAAAGTGTAAGGAAGAGTACCCAGGAAACTACAGGCTGGTCAGTCTCACCTCCACCTCAGGGAAGGATGGAGCCATGTTCTTTTCATTGGTGCCCAGGGACTGTGGGCACAAACTGTAACACAGGTGGTTTCAAATATCACAAAATGTTTCTTTACTCTGAAGGTGACTGAGCACTAGCACATAATTGGAGATATTCAAAAGTAATCTGGACACCAGGTGGCCTAGCTTGTGCAGGAGATTTGGACTAGTTCTCCTACAGAGGTCCCTTCCAAATTTAATAAATTTCCAATTCTCTGAAATAATCCTGAGAGTTAAGCCTGGAGTGCAAACGCAGCTTCTGTCTCCAAGTCATTGTCCTACCTCTGGACAACAAAACGAGGCTTGTTCTTCCTCCTGTCCTGACTCCCCCTCGCACTGCACAGGTTAGCAATGACAGCTAGGAGAGAGGAAGTGTGGGCTGGAGCTGCTAGAGGCTGAGAAAGGACAGCTTCTTTCTAAAGTTTGTGGCAAAGGATGAAAATTTGAGTTAGGATAGCTTGAAGTTGTACTAGAGTTTTTTCATTTTATTTTTTTGAAGTTACTCTGCCTGATCCTTTTGATATAAAAGTACAGAAAGAAACCAAAATTAGATCGAAAATATTTGTGAAGACATGTCATAATAAAGGAATTCTTCCTTTGGTAAGATGCAAACAAGTTAGTTAGAAAACTAGTACTTTTGGTTTTGCCACTTGTTTTTACTCTCTATATTACAACACCTTTCTTTTCCTCATTAAAACATGCATTTGCAAAATGTTTATAGTTCTAGATGTAACCCAGAGAAAATTCTAAAAGCCTTAAAAATGTATGCAGAAAATATTCAGCATATGAAGATGAAAATCGTCATTGAAATTACAATGGAATTATCATTAGCCTTTTTACTGATGGCTAAGGCTGAGGATAACGACTGTTTTTCAGCTATTTAATCTAGACAGCCCTGGTGCTTGAACTGGCACTGCAGGTATTGAGACAGAAATCAGAGAGGATTGGTCTTAATCTTAACACATCCTGATCAGACAGCTGGAAATAAATCTACTGGTTGATATTGAGACATTTTGTTCTTATATTTGGAGGTCCTAAGAAATTCAGACTGTTACCGCCAAAAATGATCAGAAGAACTTTTTTGAGAAGTATTTATTTCCCTAATTAATTTATTTTACATTAATTTAGTTCTTTGAATTTATCCATTACTTTTACTCTCATTTGTGTTTAGTCAGGCTGTTGCATGTTGAATGTAAAGAAATGTATATGATTGGAATGTTTTCTTATACGTGGGAATTCTTGGATGTGAAGATTTTTGAGACTGGTAATACCCCATAACAGACTAGGTAGTGATGGAACAGAAAACCTTATGATAGTTGTCCTAAGAAAGTTAACATATTTAAGCCATGCTGTTAGCTTTGGAAGGAAACTTGAACTGGTACTTCATTGTTTTACCTAGTGTTCAGAATTCTTGATTACCAGAAATAGAAACTAATGGCTGATCATCTAAGACTTGGAAAACATCCACAATAGTTTCATACTCTTTATAGCAAGATCTTTCTTAAAATTTAAGAAGTAATTCAAGTTGGTCAGAGATTGTGTAGCTCCCAGGGTCTAGATTTATGTAATAATTAATAATGAATCCTGTGATACTTGGTTATGGTGCAGTTAGTAAGCAGAAACACCAATTTTTTCTGTTTTATTCATGGTGTTCTATCTATTGTTTGGTCTGTTAGTGCCAGAATGAGAGAGTCTTAGCTTTTGATTTCTACATTTATCTAACTAAAAGGAAAGATGACAGAGAAAGCCATAAATATTGTAAAGAGTGAGAAAATAATGTTGCAGGGAAAAAAAAAAAATCCTGTGAATTTATTTCTTTCATTAAATATGTTATCTGTCAAAAAACAGGTCAGCTTTTTGGGAATTGAATTTTACAGAAGATTCCATCTGGCTTTTCCAATTGTTACAAGGAAGGATGATTTTATTTTCATATGAAATACCATAGTGTTCCACAGAGGGAGAGGCATCCTTCAGGGTGGCTTTTTACAAGAAACTTTTTTAAAATATCAAAGCATTAACTGCATATAAAAATAATTTTCAGCTGTTAATGAGGGAATGTAAAATATTTATGAGATGAAACCCAAGTCTATTTGAAAAGTAAAGACTCAGCTTTTACTTGAGAATTTGTTTATATTCACTGTGAGATGAGAGCCTGGACATTGGTTTTGCTGGCATAATATTCCCAGAGGCCAAGAAATCAGACTTCAGAGTCTAGTTTTGAGAGACCATTATACATAGACACAAGAATTTAAATAGGGTTTGACACCCAATAAAACAATGTTTGGGTGTAGCCCATAAGACTTGGTTCTAAAATTATAACAAATTCCCAGGCTCATACTGGATGATTAAGTTGTCCTTCATAGTGAATATCAAAACATTTCACGCAAATATTCATGAATTGAGCCGTCTGAAGGGCTGTGGTAACAACTACATGGCTCTCTCACTAAAGAAATTTATCTTCAAAATAAATGAGAAATTTAGCCTCTGCTATTAAATTACAGAATAAAATACAATTTGTTAGATAATTACAAATAAGCACACTGGCTAACTAAGGAAGAACCAAATGAATGATCTATAGGTTTACAGGTAGCCCAACCCAGCCCAGTGAGCAGAAATATTGAGTATAAGCCTCCTAAAGCCATTATGGAAAAATAAATCCTGAAGATCCAATTTTGTATACTACCTAAAACACATACACAGAAGTCATTCATTGCTTTCCCATAACAGAAGTGAGCAAATACTTGAACATGCAGTGTGCATGTTGAAATTCCTTCCTTTGACCCCTAAAATCAGAACCACATATCTATTTTGAGTAAACTTCAGGGCGCTTGGTGAAGAAAAATAGGACAGCAATGATAAGGCAAATGACCAGTTTTCAATTTGGTATGTCTGCCTCACTGACATCCACTTCAATGACACTGCTTTAACAGAGAAATTGGTTTTCCTGTCTTTTTCCAGTTCTATAGAGCTTCCAGAGGTTATCATGATGGCAAAAGGTTCTTTGCTGCCTTTGACATTGAATTTCTCCTTGATTTGTGAAAAGTTTGTTTAGTCTCCATGAATCTGCTGTGCTCATTTTACACTGGTAAAAATAACTATTGAGACTCTAAATTAATAAAAAAATAGTATCTTGGAGGTGGCCATGTAGCCTCTGCTCTGTTATAATCAATGACTTTTGGTCTAAATTTAGTGGGTCTAAAATTTTACCTTGCAACCTGAAATTACTATGGGAATTTAATTCTGGAATTGGATTTCCAAGGGTGCAAATGTGAACATCTGGCACCCCATTTCAGCACCATAAAAGAATGAGGCCATGAGAAAATGTGGACTTGAATGTTTAACTAAATGTATTTGGGCACACAGTTTTGATGCTGGCTTACCACTAAGAGTTTTTCTGCTTTATACAATATTCTTGGGCCTGAATTCATGCCCATTTTTCTTATTTAGATTCTTCAGGAATCCTGTGACATGCTAATTTGCAAGATGAGCTATAGAAAAAGCTATTTTCAGAGATTATTACTGATGTTATTTGGGGCAATCTGAGTGACAGCTACTATTTCTTCCCTAAGCTGCTGTGAAATTTCATGCGTTCTTTACCAGTCGGAGCCGCTGAAAAGTGGGATCATTCAAAAAATCCACAGAATTATTTGTTGTATGGCTCTGGATGATCCTGCACGCTTAAAAATATAGCACAGAGTAATGAAAGACGGTTGCAATGAAATATATTATTAAAATTGCATGCAGCCAAATTATATGTCAATTTCTTGTTTGTTTGCAAGACAATTCTGCAGATGAACTAAACCAGCAAATCGCCACGGTGTTTTACCATTAACTCTTCTTGTCATACAGCAGATAGTCATGTAGTGGAATAAGGATCATGAGAGATATCACAAGAATAAAATCCAGCAACTGTTGAGAATGGGATTGCAAGAATGAAACTTCAGGACATGACCAGAAATGAAGCCGATTAAGTTGATGCTGGTTGTACAAAAAGAGGCCTTTCAGTACACACTAATAAGATAATTGACTATGGGCCAGGCTCCTAGCCAAGTCTGCTGCCCTGGCAATGTGACTGACAGCTTCCTCCAAAAAGATGTGACAAAAAATGAGATAAATACTAAAGCTGTGCCAGCTTCACTCTGTGCTCCTGAGAGTGCCTGATGAGTCTTTATTCCAGCCAATAATGCAAGTTCTGCACTCTCCATGGACCCAGAGCTCTCGTGTGAAATGCAGAGCTTTGAGTGTGAAAGCAGCTCAGTACTACGTTTCAGGTATTGTTTTGATAATCTTAAGTATATGTGGTATTGTTTTTTTTTAAATTTTCATCTTTACCTGCATGCAAGATACATCTTCCCTCAGACTGAAAACAGAATCAGTGTACCTTTGGTCCAGTCAAGCCTGGATATTCTGGGAAAAATCAGCTTTCCTGTTTTATCTTAGTCATTGAAAATAGGACTTACAGTCATTGTAATTTTTAATAATGGAGTTCTTCCAGTACTGCCTAACTTCTTCATACTCCTCGGGCTGTATTATCTATTTCAGAAAGTAATGTTGATAAGAAATATTTATGTAACAGGTAATTTAAAAATCATTTTTATGACAATACTGACATTAACACTAACACTTAGATTGAGGGTTAACAGAATTTTTCATAGTTCTGTGAAAAAGACAACTTTCTGGGTAAAAAAAATGAATTGTGAAATCCATGGTTATTTTTGTTATCAAGTTCAAAAGAAGCATCAATAAGAATGTCAGTGCCTGAAGTCCTTTAGTCCCCTTCAAAGAATATATATGTAATTTTTAAAGTTTTGTAGTAACAGTCCTTTTGCTTGTGATGGTTCTGGTGTGGTCGTCTGGGAAAAAGTGGTAGAGGCATAATAAAGAAATGGGAATAGCATTGGATAAAACCGCAGATTTTACTCCTGTAAAGACAAATAATCAATAATTGGCACTTTCAGGAAGCTGGGCAGCTCATGGACATGGATTACCTAAAAATCAAAGTTCAACAACAGTCTTTATAAAAATTACATCAGGTCTACAATTTAAATCCCCAACAGCAGAAATGCAAAGCAGAAACTAAAATTCTTCAAGGAATTTACCATGTACTATTTCCTCTAGCATGCCTAAATACCGAAGAACTTATCATAAATGTTGCTTTTGTATGAAATATTTTGCTTTCATGGACTTGATTTGTTAGGTGACATAATGTGGAGTGGGTTTTTTTAGATGGTTTGTTAGGTTTTGATTTGTTTTTGAATTGAGAAACCTTTACATTATCTATCTGGTTATGTTTCTCACATTTTCAAAGCCCAAGATGCTTTCAGAAAAAGAACTTAGATCTGGAAAAAAAAAATAAAAATGAATTAAATACAGGCTGTCCTGAACTGTAAGACCTCCTCAGGGAGTAACCAAATGATAACATCAGTAAGAATTGAAACTAGAATTACATTTTCACCCCAGAGGATCTCTAACTCATTTTTGCATGGATTGAGTCAGACTTTGATTTCACCCTTTTCCAGAAGTCTGTAAAAAGTGGCTTCTGCCTGCAGAGACAGATATTGTAGTGTGTTTCTAAGTCCTCATCATTTATCTCCCAGCACACCAAACATTCATTGCCAGAGAGAAATAAACAGAAGGGCATGAATTCCCAGCACTTTGGTAGGCAGAGGGGTGATTGATCATGGACTTTTTTTTTCAAGCAATAATTTAATTATTTCGAATTTTGTACTAAAGTTTTAATAGATTTCAAAAACGCTGTGATATGTTTAATATTCTAAGACTGGATATTAAATTGGAATAATAACTATATCTACTTATGTTCCTTAGAAAGTGGTGGTCTGCTACTATTTCCATCACCTCTCATGAAAAGTTTATTTTGGCTAGAACTTAACTCTGCACAGTACTGTATATTTTAGAAAACTGACTGCCTTTACTTTTTGGATATAAGTGATATAGAGGACTCTGAAACTTATTCATACAAGAATAAGTAGTCCAGTGTCTTGAGACAGATGCAGTCTAAAAGCTGATACAGAACCATAGTAAAGTAATTTAAAATACATACTAATTCTTTAACTACAGTTTAACTTTGTGCTTATAAAAGGTTTCTAGCTGAAATTTGTATTACCAAAGTCTTTTGTACTAGGACAGTCAAAGCATTTAGCATACAGGAGAAAATATTTTTAATACTTTTCTGCTAATCTGGTTTCAAGATACATGTATCTTCAAACATGCATAGCTTACACTAGAGGATGCAGCTGTAGGGAAAAAAATAAGTATTTTTGAACAAAATAAAGGCTTCAGGTAAGATTTTTTTTGCAATTGCAGAAGTACCAGACCATGTTTCATAGTTTATTCTTTGCTAGATATATGCCTAGAGACATACATATGTCCTTCAAGAAAGTTTGCAGCTACAAGAGTAATTGCTACACACATCACTTGACATTACTTCAGAACTCTTTGTAGAGTGTCAATTTCAGGAACATCAGGTTTTGCAAAAAAACAAAGAGGCCATATTGGGAAAATTAATCAGTTAAGAAATCTGCTATAATGGTATTTATAAGCGAAACTTAAATTAATAGCATGCAGTTGGGAGAATCAGCAATCCCTTCTTTGCCTTCTTAGCTATCTGTATGAGGTGTGATGAGTTTAATTAATGAAGTATGTTCCACAGATACTCCTTAGAAACACTCCTTCAGGCAATATTCCATCAGTAGGATTCTAGCTAAAATAAGAATTTAATGCACCTCTTGCTCCTATTAAGTTCACTTGTACCCCCTACACCTCTAGCACAGCATTTCTAGTAAGACTTATATGCAAAATTAACACCAGTGTTTACTGTTCCAGTAAATTCCTTTGCTTAATACTTTTACCTTCACATTAAACACACTATGGACAGAGTGGAACAATGGCTAGCATTGTTTTTCAACACACAAGAAATATTAGGCATCACCAGACACCTTACGTGTTTAAAGCTCAGGTTACTTTGTTAAGTGTTAGTGCGTACAACTAGCCTGTTAAGTATACTTAAATATTTAAGTTCACCTGGTCTCCAGAGTTTTCACCCCTTTAGGGAAAAGGGAGATGTTCCAGCTCAGAAACAGATTACTATCACCACCCAGAGGCCGGCTGCATGTAATTGCTATAGGGATTTTCCTAACTAGATGGGCATCAATCGCAGTTGGTGATCTAAGGATAGCTTGTAAGGCAAATAGTATGAAGGGTTTCTCTTTGGGAGTGGGTAATGTACCTCTAGGAATTTGAATCGGAGAAGTGGGATTCACCAGTTGGCCTGAGGCCACTGATATCCCTTGTTAAATCCACCAGTTGCACCCCCTCTGGGTGCAACTCACTGCCCTGGACTCAACCACATTGTGGGATTATGAACATCAGTCTAAGGCTGTGTGTGATTTCTGAGCAGGCACACCAAAAAATTTAATCGTGATTCTGTTATAATTTAAAATCAGAATTGTTCTTTTAAGTCAAAATTGGCCTACCCATTATAAAGGTAGGAAATATAAAATATAATTCTGGGGTTATTTTTTAAATGCTAAGATCAACCATGTGTGACCTGACTGGGAATTTGTGTTCTTCAGGCATATTTGTACAATACATGCACCACCAAGCATCCAGCAGTGATATCTGATTTCAGGGCTGTCAGGGTGTCAACAGTGTTTACAGCATCTGCAAGCTTCTCTATATTTTTCTTTATTTATTATAAAACTTTGACTACTGAACTCTGTTGACAGCAAAAGTCCTGTCAAAGTGATGAAAGTGTGGGCAAAATGCTGGAAGTATTACATTTGAGAACAAGTTTGGTTTTTTTAAAATTTATTTTATTGCTTTGTTGGCATGCTGTAGCAGTAGGGAACTTGTCATAAAACGTCCACTTAGTTCTCCAAGTGTCTGAGTTTTTTTTGGGTTTGAACTTCTTTTTAAGAAATAAGTCTCTGATTCTTAGCTTGAGCATTTTTGGAAATCCCATTATGCTACTTAGTACTTACTTTATGCTATTGTGACACAGGTAGGAGAGTGAGGTGAAATATTTCACACAACGCTGCACCAGGGAAAACTCTGTGAGACTTATTTCATGTATTAAGCCTACTGTAGTGGGTAAACAGTCCATTTCTTCTCATCCCTTATTCTTTTACCTGTAATGTGATAAATTGTTATGTTCTTATTGCACTAATTCAACAACATCAGGGAACAGGTTTCTAAATTAATAATGAATATAAAACACATTATAGAGTTCCTCTTTGCTATATGACATTTTTATAAAGTGATTACAGGAAGAATATCCTGAGAAACCTATAATGAATAGGCCTATTAAAGCACTCAAATAATTTCATAAGTGATAAAATAGCATTTGAAGCTGGTGTTTGTCTTAGCTGACTTGTGCATTATAATACTCTGAATCATGGCCACTGAAACGCAAGAAGGATTTCTAAATATATGCCATAATGATCAAAACAGAAGATCTACTACAGATAAGAGACTTTCTGGAAAGCAGAATTGTTATAAGTGCATATTATATTGTTGGCTTTTCACAAACATTAAAACAAATGTTATATATAATGACTTCGCTGTACTAATATAGTTTCTTTTATTTCTGTTATTGATATAACTTAGAAATAGTGGTGTAATACATATATTACATATATATGTAATATACATATATATATATATATATATATATTTTAGGCTGTTGCATAAAATAAATGAAAATAAAGACTGCTTTTGTTCATGTAACTCAAAAACTGAAAAGACAGTCAGAACCCCCCTGCATTCTTAGATTATTTTATCCAGATGAAGACAGAGGTGACCAGGGCTCCAAGGGAGGAATTTATTGAACTTCTCTTATGGGGGAGTGTGAGACTGAACGGAGCCAAGATTGGTCTATTGGGGAGGGGGGGAGTTGAATCGAAACAAAGGGACATCTAAAACTTAAGACAAATGTTTGAATCATGTATAAGAATTTATGAATATGTAATAGATTTATGTTTTTAAGGGACAATCCTTTGTTAGTAAGACGCGCTATTGGCTGAATGCTGAAGCACCCGGCCGTATTTGTTCATTTTGCTTTATTTCTGTCTCCTAATTGTCTTTCTATTAAACTTTTTAAACTTTATATCAAAAATGTGAACCTCGTTTTTACAAAAATGATTTTTTTTTTCTGTCACAAACAGTATGCCTCATTTTATCACTGGGAAGTTTCTCAAAGCAAGAATGTCTTTCAAAACGGATACTTGAGGAGTACTCTGGCTACGTGTCACGCAGACCTGTAAGTCACAAATACTTTGAGGTGGCGGTCTCCTTTTTCAGTGTCTCCGCCGCCTTCGGTGGCTGCCAAGCGCGGATGGGTCCGGACGCCCCGGCCCGGCTGAAGTGACCCTCTCGGCCCTGCTCCCGCCGCTTCCCGGGAGCTCGGAGGGGCGGTGGCAGCCGGGGCCGGGGCGCGGGCGGGGCAGTTCGGCCCGGCCCGCCGCGGGGGCAGGCCCGCCGTGTCCCACCGCCCCCGGGAGCTGCTGCCTTTCGGTCCTGCACAGTCCGAGGGCGTTTTGGAAACTTGGAGAGGCCAGTGCGGCCCCTGTCCCTTGAAAGCCGTGGAAGATGGGTTTCCTGGGCAAGCTGGCGGCGCTACCAAAACTCAGCGGTGCGGTGGCGGGCCGGGGCGGCGGTGCCTGGCGGCGGCCGGGCCCGTCCTGTGCGGCCGTCCCGCTCCCGGCCCGGGCCGCCGCTGGCCCCCGCCCGCCGCCCGGCGGCCGGGCCGCCTCCTCCTCCCGGGCGCTGGGCAAGTACGAGGAAGTTTTCCAGTCCTGCCTGGCGGAGCCCGAGAAGGTCTGGGGAGAAGTCGCCGAGCAGATCCAGTGGTACAAGCCCTGGGTCCGGACCCTAGAGAGGGGCAGCCTGGGGAGCGCTTCCTGGTGAGTAGCCGAGTGTCCCCGGTGCGCTGCGGAGGTCGGGACACGGCGGGGGCGGCTGTAGCGGGGAGGGAGCGATTGTTTAATCTCAAATAATGTCTAAGTAGCTCATAATTGACATGCTGTGGTTAGATGGTTTAGATGTTGTGGTTAAGGTAATGTTTGGCAAAGGCCGTGGCGTTGTAAGATGTATCTTCATCGGTGAATGGCGAACTATACTAAGACAGACTGTGATAACCTTCTTATAAATTACTGGATAGGATTTTCAATACTTTCTCTAAGGAAGTGTATGGTTAAAATTTTGTGTTTACACCCTTGCCTCTTTTTCAGCACGTTTACATCATGCTCTGATCTTTTCTCAAGAGGAAGCTGATGCAGAATATAAAAGGCAGTGTACGATAAGGGTCATCTTTGTTTGGTACATCAATGTTCTTTGCCCCTTTTGTATTTTTCTGGTTTGTTTTTGATTAAAAATACTAAAAATATAATTAAAATATTAATAATTCTCGAATATGTGCAAATTAAAAGATACAGAACCAGTGGAGTGGAGCTGGGTTTCTTATTGATGTCTGATATCATTCCTTGACACCTCTAGTAGTGAAAATTTATATGTCTTAAGCTAAATTGTAAGTAACACCCAGCCATGATGGGCTGTGTAAGTGGATAAATAGGGTCCTTGAGACTCTGATCTTGAGATCATGGCACAATTCATAAAGTCCAGGTAGGATTGCCTGCATAATTAGGGTCTAGACAAGAGCGTAGAGAACACATCCTATGAGGAGCAGCTGAGGGAGCTGGGGTTGTTCAGCCTGGAGAAAAGGGAGCTCAGGGGAGACCTTACTGCTCTCCATAACTACATAAAAGGAGGTTGTAGCCAGGTAGGGGTCAGCCTCTTCTCCCAAGTAACAAGTGATAATACCTTAAGAGGGAATGGCCTCATGTTGCACCAGGGGAGGTTTAGATATTAGAAATATTGGACATTGGGAATACTGCATATAAGGAAAAACTTCACTGGAAAGGTTGTTAAGCATTAGAACAGGCTTCCCTGGGAAGTGAAGGAATTGCCAGACCTGGAGGTATTTAAAAGTTGTGTAGATGTGGGACTTACAGAAAAGTTGTAGTGGTGAACCTGGCAGTGCTGTGTTTAATGGCTGGACTTGATGATCTTAAAGGCTTTTCCAACTGAATTGTTTCTGTGATCCTGTGATTAAAGACCAGTAAAGCTCATTGATTGTGGCATTCCCAAACAATATAATGAAATCAGTGCAATGGTTACTTTTGAAGAACTAAGGAATGCAAATATTATGCATGCAAATGAACATAGTTTTGCTATCAAATCCTGCCAAATAAATGTGATTTGATTTGCTGAGCAGGATAAGCTTGCTTGTTTGAAGTAACAGGGTTAGGCATTTGTAAAGCTTTACTTCTTCAGTGGAAATTATTTCACCTTATGAGAGGGAAAAGTGGACGTTTCATGGTCTGAAGTCAGACTTGTCTTCCAAGCTCTTTTCTAGCCTCACTTTTTAACTTGCATCTTTCCACCTCTGTGGATGCAGAAACTGAAATAATCTTCTTAATGTGGGCAAGTACCTCAAAGGAGGTTGTTCAGAAGACAGAGCCAGACTCTCTTCAGTGATGTCCAGTGACAGGACCAGAAGCCATGGGCACAAACTAAAGCACAAGATGTTCCCTTTAAGCATCAAGAAACACTTTTTTAATGTGAGGGTAACTGAGGACTGGAACAGAGCTGCTTGTGGGATCCCCATCCTTGGAGTTATTAAAATACCATCTGAACATGGTCCTGGTCTACTGATTCCAGGCTGACGTTGTAGAAGCCTAGAAGATAAGGGTGGTAATGTGTATGTCTCAAACACCCATAGCCAGATAGCTTTGGAGCCAGCTATTATTACCAACCAAGGATTGTTGGTAATAATAAGACTGAGAAAAAACAAGCTGTGGCTCGAGAAGTGGGTCATAGAGAGGTAGGGCAGCACTTTCCTGAGATAAATGTCCTTGTTCTAACCCCTGGAGATAAGCATTACATGGTACAGAGCAGGAAGGTTGAGAGGTGGGCAAGAACTGTAGGGGGATCGGGACTACTGAAGACTGCCAAAACCTTCTGACCTATTTTCAGAAAGGTCTGGAAGAATGGACAATGCATTAAAATTAGTTATCACTAAATTTGCATAGAAAGCAAGAAACTTACCTATAAAATGTTATCCCCACAAAGTTCAGATGCCCATGTGCCTGAGATTGCGACAGCCCTGATATCAGCTGGATCAGCACTGGAGCTAGGACTGGTGGTCTCTCTCTTTTTCTTTCTTTCTTGTTTTCCTTCTCTCTGCCCCTCTTTATTTAATCTCTCTCTTTTACCTTGCACCCTACCTTTATCTGAAACCACTGCCATGTGCTTATACTCTGGTATCAGGGACTAACTTACACCGATTTCCATACAAAGTGTGTGAAATTTACTAATAAAATTTTGTAAATTTTTGCAGACCCACTGAATTTTGTCATTATTTTTGACCATGAACATTTATAAATCTTAGGTTTTGCCTTCCCCTTAAGAGAGGGATGCCACAGACGTGCCTGAGCAGGTGCCCTCCAGGGGTCCCTTCCAACCTCCAGCCAGTCTGTGATTCTGTGGCATTATACGAAGATGCAAGTCTGAAGACTCAACATCAGGCTGTAATTGTGTTCATGCCTGTTGTGGATAATAAAATTTTAAGCAATTCAAATTTGTGTAAACAAATGTCTTAATGTTCATCATGCAGTTTTGTTTCTTTAAGTTCATTTTAAGTGATAACAAGCTGTATATTGAGTGTTGTACTTTAATACCTCTGAAGTCCCAAATGGTTAGCAGCAGTCAGTGTGCTCAGCAGCATGACAGATGGACAAGTTCTTTGAATGTGATAGACAGAACATAGAAAAGGGTCTTTCAGGGGGCAGGCTGAAGAGAAAACAGACAATGGAACTCAACTGAGAAATAGGCCAGGCTTCCAATCAAAAACACAGCTTGCTGGCTTAACAGGGTAAGGATGGAGTTCTGGTCAGAAGTTCTCCATAAACTTTGGAAGCTGTTTATGGAGACCTGAAAAATACTATTAAGACCTTCATGTATGTGCTTCTTGAGTTAGAATTTTTTTCCTCTTTTGGAGACATTTTATTATATCGGTTGGAAATATCAATTTTTTTTCAATACCCTTGCTTTTGGTTGCAAAACCTGAGACTTACAGAAACAG
The DNA here is from genome assembly GCF_030490865.1 of Poecile atricapillus. Taxonomy (NCBI): domain Eukaryota; kingdom Metazoa; phylum Chordata; class Aves; order Passeriformes; family Paridae; genus Poecile; species Poecile atricapillus. Next base: position 36,878,182 of record NC_081289.1, on the reverse strand, counting down.
ATGCTTTTCATACGTTTTCCAGTGTAATCTACTTCAATTGAAGAAGTTGAAGGAGGCTGTTACTGTATTTAAAATGTAGTCATAAGGCAATTCTTCCTCTCTAAATATGAGCATGAAAAAAACTTGCAACATGCCTGTGTGTTTTCTTCACTCTCTGCCGTTGGAAATACCAGTGTTGTCAGTGGAATGCAAAATGATTTCCAGAAAAAAAGTGACCAGTGTCACCATCCCCTGACTTGTTTTTTTGAAGCAGTAATCCCAGGTACTGTTCTGAATTGCATCAGTGGCTGATACAGCACAAAACATCTGGTTTTGCTTACATGAAAATGAATAAGACATGAAAAATACTAAGAGCTACAAAGCACGGTTGCTCAAGAAAAGGATGAAAGAATTGAGATTGTTTGATGTAAAGGCCAAAATGGAGACCTAGGTTTTAAACCATGTAGAATTGGCAAAGAAGTTGAAGGAAAATCTTTCTTGAGTTGGCTTTGAACAGGTCAAAACTGTCTTCAGTTGCGACATGGGAAACATGAGAGAAAAACGTTAGAGAGAAAAATCTTTAGAGATTTTTGGAGAGAAAAATCTTTTTAGTGCTGGTTAGTGAAACAGTTGAACAGATTATTTTGGAATTTTGTGGAATGCCAGTTAAGAGGGTTAAAACAAGTGTCTAGGAATGTAGAAACAGTTTTCTCTAATGTGTGCAGGCAGAGAGCAGTTTTGCAATATATGTTTTCCTCTGATGCTAAGACATAAGTCCAATATATAATCCCCTTTGAATTTTGGAAATGCCACCCAGATTGCTATTCAAATGTTGCTTACATTTTTGAAACTGTGACAGGGTCAATTTACATAATAATATCTCAAATTATCTAATATTGTCTAACATTTTATTCAGCTTCTACTCTCATTTCATATAAAAAAAAAGGATCTCTTCTGATCCTATCAAAACCTCTTTCTTTCTCAACAGGGTAACAAAGCTCTCATCACACCTTCCAGATGATTTTTGATTAAACCTACAGTTAGATCTTTCACACATTTGTTTGTGATTGCTAAAAATTCATGTTGATGTTGCCATGTATGTTCAGAAGAACCAAAGCTCTCATGCCTGCTCATGTTTTGACCATTTTTAAGTGAATATGCATAGTCCATGTACGGTGTTCCCTTGTTAATATCATCCTACAATGATCTGATATAAAATTTTCATACTATTTGATATAAAAATCTGGATCTTACACAACTTTTAAGACCGTAATACAGAGTTTCTCTATATTATGTGAAACAATTCCAGATCCTTTATTGTTCATCTGGTTTTCCTTATAGGGGGAGGGTTTTGTAGACTTTTGTAGAAAATGGTTTGTGACTTTGATGGTCCCTCAATATCTCTTTATTAATGACATTGCAAATGAGTTGCAGTAAGATAACTGCATCCTGAACATCCTAAACACTGGTTTTAATTTTATAATTGCCGTTTTTGGATGATAAAGGCTATCCCATAGCATCTGTGTGTATGAATATAAGAGTAATATATGAAATAACCTAATTTAGAGCTGTCCTTTACTAAACAGGAAAAGTGAAGAAGGAAATACATTTTTTTTTTTTTTAACTAGTAGTGGGTTACTTTAGGCCGTCTGTTATTTCTAGTTGTATTATAATAATATGTTACCACTGTACAGTTGTCCCTATAGAACTTTTTGGAAACTGTCAGCTGTGGTTTTTTTCATATATTGCTGTTTTTCCTGCACAGAGATACATGCAGATAGAAAAACAAACAAAAAGGGCATCATTTAGTGTGAACTTTAACTTTTAGGTACTGTGTCATCTGCCAGTAAATAGAATTGTCTTTGTATCTGGTACCTTCTGTGTTTTTGTACTTTGAGGATTATGCTGCACTTGAATTTTCTTTTTTTTCTGTGCAAAATGACTATAAAAGTGAGACCTAATTTTGTGAAATGTTTTTTCTTTAATTTGAAAATAAGAATTTTCTGTAAATGTCTAGCTGTTGAACAGCCTATGATTCATATCACTTTACAGAAAATTTTGAGTCACAACAGTGTTGTCAAATGCATTATAATAATATGATTTTATAACTCAGGATCCCTTTCATTTATCTACAGGTGCTTGTATGTTTAACTGTGATTGCCAAGAGATGAATAAGATTATTTTGAATCCTGAACCTGTTCTCCTTGAAAAGGATATGTGTGTGTGCCAGTACAAAGTAGATTAATCGCATGTTTTCATAATACCAAATTATTTTATGTGAATTTATGCTTTTTCTGTGATACCATACATATAAAAATCAGAGTGATTAATGCAAAGTAAGTTAAACCAAGACCTGCTTTACAAGTTCAGCAGGTTCTTAGTTAGGTCTGTTAAGATACAGTGCTTTAACTTCTCTATTTTCACTTATAGTCATATTTGGCTTGTTGGGTCAATCATGAGGTTACAGAATAAAAACTACTTCCTGAAGTGAGTATGTTTCAAGAGCTATGTGTTAATTTAATGCTCTCATTCATTAAAAGAAAATGCAAAAATGCAAAAAAAAATGCAAAAAAAAAGAAAAAAAGTGTTGTCTTAGTTTGGAAGGCTAGCTATTACATACTTGAAACTTCTTTTTTAGGTTTGTAGGTGGAGAGCTGAATATCTGTTACAACACTGTAGATCGTCATGTTGAGAATGGACGAGGAGACCAAACTGCTATTATTTATGACAGTCCTGTAACAAATACCAAAGAGAAAATAACATATAAGGAACTTTTGGAACAGGTATGTTTCATAATGACCTTGTTAATGAGAAGGGGAAATAAATATTGCACAGTGGGTAGATACCAGAGAGGTAGAAATTATCTACCTCACTAATTTACTCCTTTTACTGTGCTCAGTATTGATTTATAGGCTTTACTACCTCTGCCAAATTATACTGCATCCATTAAGTTTTGAAATTCCTCTATTTCCTCTTTTTCTTCTACAGTTTAATAGGTTTTTTTCCCTGGTTGGTTTATTTTTTAACTTGTTTGTATTTGATTTCATTTTCTTTTCCCCTAACAGATCTTAATTAAAAGGTTAAGCATAGCAATAGTTAAGTCTCTTGACAGTTGCTGTGATGATCAAAAATACAGTTCCATAGAAATGAGATGTGTACTTTGGCTGTTGTTGCACATAATTGAGTGTAAGCCTAAATGAAATTTAACTGGGGGAACTCCAGAGAAATCTGCATCACCTGCCCCTGTGTAGGTTGTCATGAGAGTGCTGGTGGCCCTTCTGTCTGGAAGGTCTGTGGATTTTCCCTGCTGGCTGAAGTAGCCTACTCCTGATGAGATTGTGAATATCCAGTTCTGCATCAGCCCACTGAGATTTACTCTGTGCCTCACCATGGGTTGTTGCCACTATGGGTGTTTGCAGCCTGCCCCATTGGAGGTTTTTGGCTCTCAGGGCTCTCTGCTGCAGGTTTGCCCTCATCCTGCTACACTTGTTTAGCTGCCTTTTTTCTTCCAGTTATGTGCCGCAGTTGAGCTTAATGCTGAGTACAAAGAAATGTTTGAGACGTGCATTCTTCCTTAACATGTTTCAATGTGCAAGATGGATTACTTTGCAGCACACTCACTGCACTTAAGATAAGCGTTTAGTGTCTGGAGTAATGTGAACCTGTGGTTTAAAATGTGAAATGAGGCTCAGAATACAGAGAAATTCAGTTTGTGAGGGATTTATTCCACCTTTGCAAGAAAAGAGAAGTTGTACAGCTACAAAGAAATTATTAACCTGTTATGCATTCTACCTTTTAAGTAAAATATAGAAATCATGTACTCCTTACCAGTTTTCTATTTCTTTAACAAAAAACAACATGCCATACAGTACACTGGAGCTGGATCAAATACCTTCTAGATGTTTTAAGAAGTCAGAAGACATTGAAAGGATACAGCTCTGTATCTAATTTTATTTATACTAATATATAATAAGTATAATTACAGTTTTTCAATTGTATTGAAATTTCAATTTCAATTCAATTTGAATTATTCAATAATTATGATATATACATAACATATATGCAAATATATGTCTATATATGAAATAAATCTATACATATGTTGCATATAATAATACTTGTTTTTTTTAATTCAGAAATAAAACATTTTAATGTAAATTATTTTGTGTGAACTTGATTGGTAGAAATTTCCTCTGAAAAGTAGCCTTCCTGCTTTTTAAGCTTGATATTTTATTAAATCTCCTAAACTTATATCTCTGTAAGTGTATTAATTGTCTTAAGACATGGTGAATTTGTGCAAAGTGAAAAAATTCTGCTATTTGACATACACATTCTTTCATCTACATTTTTTGTTACAGAGCATTGCAAAATCAAGTGGAAGAACTGGTTTAAGTTTTCTGATGTATGTAGTACTCACTCAGAAGTTCATTATAATCTTGCTGGAGGCTGAGTGCTGTGTAAATACTGTTTCTGAATTCTCTACAGTTTGCTCTTAATCAAAAGCAAATAAATGTGAAAGGCAATATTTGATATTAATAGCTTGTCTGTTGAAGCTTCCTGGTCCCGTCTTGTAAAATAAGAATAATTTGGTTTATCTGCTAGCTGCTGGACTCCTGAAAACAAAAGTATCAAAGAGATCTGCTAAAAATGGGAGGGACGTAGGCTGTTGTATTTTTTTCATGGATCTTGTAGGTCTAGGAGAGTTTATATTGCGTTGAAGGATTCTGTGCTTGTGTGTCCCAGTCACTGTTCAACCCAGGAAGGTTTGGAATTCCTCTTTTGAGCATTTTGAATGGGATTTCTGTTTTTGTATCTTTTAGGACAAATTCTTTTGGCATGGACCAACACTGCTTTTGGTAACTGCTAGGAGTTTACTTCAGAGACGACTTAGAAACCTTAGCTGCTAATCCAGCTGTAGTATTTGGTGGCTGGGTAAAAGTGAAAGCATGCTCACTGGGTCCATGCATTTGTTAGAAGTGCAATTTATGCTCTGGTCTTCCAAGCTGAAAGCCTACGTGAGTTTCTTATTATATCACTTGGTATCAAGTGATTTTATTACTGAAATATCACGTATATTAAAGTGAGTGAGAAGTCTTAAACTTGAAGAAAAGTGGAGAAATAGCATGTTAGTTTTTGAGTGATAAAGTACTACACTGTATTAACGTAAATCGTAAATACAACACATTGTAACAAAGTGGATGATTTCATGGCTTTTAACAGTTTAATGAAATATCAGTACTCACTTTCCAACCCTCTCCCTTTTTTTTGAGAAAGACTGGATGTTTCAGGACTACCACATCAATCTGAAGTGCAATGTAAACCTGCTTTACAATGTTCCCTTGTCTTCCAAATAGTTGGAGATGGAGACAGTGTTTTATTGTATAATCCAAATGTTCCCTGTCTGTCAGAAGGATGAGGGAAGGAGCACAAGGAAAATCATAGATACCCATGTATTGTATTGGATTGTTGTCTTTAGTGGCATTACGATCTTTAGGGGGGGAAGTTAGGTGCAGACAAGTGATTACTGGGTTTGCACAGGTGACATGTAGTTCCTGTCTGCTGTATGCTGTACACATGTTCTGCTTTAAATACAATTGAGCTATGATAGATTTCAATAAAAATCATGAAAGTACATGCAGATCTCTTTGCTGTCTCCCTCTCACACCCAGGAACCAGTTATATAGCTTGTTTACAGGCACTGGGATTCTCCTATTACAAAAATTAAGTATTTTTCCTTTAGCAGGCAAGCATTGCCTTTTTTCATAATTACTAATAATTATGAAATAATAATAATGAATAATAATAATACTTGTCCATTGTGTTTAACTATTTATTGCCCCCTATCCACACTTACAGTGACTATAAAATACTCATTAAATGTTATTTTCATTGTGTCTGGCCTTTTTGTCAACCTTCTGCTTGAGAGTCACAAGCAGGGAAGCTAATGATTAGCTTTCTTTTTGCTTTGAGAGAAGGTGATGTTAGCTCTGTGTTTGCAGATTTTAATATTTTCACACTAGGAAGTACAGAAAAGTAATTTACCTTTGGAAATAGAGTTTTTATCTTTATTTACAATTACTTTCACTAATTATACTTAGAAGTGACTGTAAATGCTGGTGGTATGGCAATAAATGCTAGCTTTGTTCATGTCCAGTCTTTGGTTTTTGTTGAGTTTTGATAGTGTATATCAGTTTTACATGATGGGTATTTGATGGGTACTAATAAGTCTAGCATTAAAGATATTTTCTCCTGAAAAGTAATAATTAAGATAAGAGTTCTGTCCCTTGTAAATCATATAGATACCTTCGTTGGTGTGAGTTTTCAGCTTGGTGTGGTGATGACTTTGCCTTACAAACATGTTCTTTTTTGTGGTTGAAAATAACAGCATAGATTCATGCAGTGCTTCCTGAAAATGGAACTTCTGCAGTATCTTCTGATGCAAGAGTGCCTGCTTGGGGCTTCTGAGTTTTCATTTCCTTAAATCCTCAGGTAGAATGTAGAAATGTGCTGTTTGATTGTGGATGAGCTGTGCATTTAATGCAAAGACAGAGCAGATGCTCCTGGAGCTTCTGGATGTTACTGTCTCAGGTTGCTGAAAGTCTGAACACATATTTCCACTGAAGAGAAAAATAGTGAGGTGGGAAATGGATATATAAAAGCAATATGGGAGCAGAGGTACAGGAAATAATGTCATTAGGCAGAGAGGTAAAACAGCAGAAAAGAGCAGTTAAAACCAGTAGTGGGCCTTTGATTTGAGCAGGGTGATACATGGTGCTTCTTCACTTGGGTAAGTACATCACTGTAGCTGATTTAGTGTTGGTTATTTCTACACGTCCTTACTACATACAAAGCAGTTGTTCTTTTAAGTGTATTAATGAGGATTCTAGGACTGAATGGAGTTACTCTTTAAAAAGAGAAAACTCAAATTTTTAAATAATATAAATGAAAGTGTTTCTTTCAGAAGATGCCACATTGCCATGCCACAACAAGCAGGTTGGGACAACTTCACAGTGCTTGTCACAGGCTCGCATGCTTACTATAATCCAACTTAGAATATGTGGTAAATACTAACAAAATACTCAGTACTACTATAAAATAATACTAATTTCAGTAGTATTTTGTAGTACAAAATATTGTACTATGGTACAATGAATATTGTGTACTGTCAAAGTAATAAATATTTTCTCATGGTGTTACAGAGGGATTGCTGCTGATCAGTCTATTGCATTTCTTGAGTTCAAGTCCTTTGCTGCTGTACAGAATCTCCCTTAGGTTTCTGCATAGCAAAAATTAAAATCTGACAATAAGAGCAAAAATTAATTTTAAATCGAGGTATTTCTCTGAATTTGTGTTTGCCTTTGGTTCAGGGTATAAGGTTTCTTTCTAAGATTCTGAGAAGTTCATGACACTGCAGTAAAGAAAATACTACTACATACTGATTTGTAAAGTTAGCTAGTTAGGACAGAACTTACATTATGAAATTACTTGTTTACATTCATTCTTAAGAGCTAAAATTGATAAATATAAACTGTTCCCTGAATAAAAGAATGACTGGTAGACTCATTTAAAAATAGCTAGACATCACTATAGATTTTTTTTTTGGCTGTACTGACTACAATAATTAGTCTCCTTCCATTTTTATATTACAAAAGAAAAATAAATTAGTGAGTTTTTTGCAAGAAGGAAACTGTCTTAAATTTATTGGACTTGATTACATTACATCAACTTTATCGTACTGACTTGTCTCTTTGATGTCGTGCATCTGTTGATTGTATGAAACTTGTTTTTTTATGGGGCAACAGCAGATCTGGAGAAACTTTAAATGTGGATGTTTTGTCAGTACAGGTCTCCAAGTTAGCTGATGTCATGATCAAACATGGTGTGAAGAAAGGAGATCGTGTGGTTATCTACATGCCCATGATTCCACAGACTGTGTACTGTATGCTGGCTTGTGCGAGAATAGGAGCCATCCATAGTCTGATTTTTGGTGGATTTGCATCTACAGAGCTTTCAGTTCGCATTGATCATGCAAAGGTAATAACCTGTTTGGAGCAACAAATACTACTGCATTAGTTATTTTTATCAGTCAATGTCAAAAGCCTGTTGTTTGAATTTTTTCCCAGACAGGATAACATTTGTCTTTGTGTGGCACACAACTTCAGTTTGTTTATAATACCTATTGTTGCAATATGAACAAAGTACTGTGTCTGTGCTGAGGTTGATACTTGCATAGCAGACACCAAGTGAGCAATTTTGACCCCTTCTACAAAAGCAGGAGCTTAACACATGGTTGTCTGTATAGAGTGTACTTTCTTTTCATGTTTGTCAATCTTTTTCTACAAAGCATCTCCTTAATATTGACTTTTCGTTCAGCATTTTCATCAAGTGTATGAAGAAAATTCTGTCAGCCCTAAGTGATTTCATTGGCTTATCTGATGTTTAAACAGATAAGGTAGTACATTTTTTCAGCTATGTTGTGATTTAGGAATGGTATTCCCCAATTTATTGTTCTTATTGAAACAGTCCAAACTTTATGTTGCTTCCTTGCTCCCCCTTCTCTCTCCTCCTCCCTGAGGTGGGGTGGAGAGGAGAACTGGAGGCCTAAAAGGTAAAGATCAGGTTGAGGTAAGAACAATGTGCTGAAAACAGCAATGAAATAAATGAACAGTAGCAGCAGCAATATTCATAGCAGAGAGTGCAAGATAGGCAAATGATTGGAACCATGCAGAGCCTGCACTACCCCACCACACCCTCCAGAAAGGACCCATCCCCCTTCCCACCTGGTGTGTGTCTTGAAGTGCTATGGAATGACCTCCGGGTCCTGGCCATTCGCCTCCTGGCTGTCACAGAAATTAACTCTGTCCTGGCTGGAACTAGAACAAGCTATAATTCTGCTTCATTTAGTTTCTACACAAAGCAGGACATCTATAGAAACAGTTGCCCTAAATAAGTGACTGTGCAGATTACATAATTGATAGAGGTGAATTGCTTTAAAGGCTTCTGTGTTCAGCATAAGTTGAGCTTGTTTATAAAACATTGAGATGTCTACATTAATGCAATGAAAATAGGACTTGACTATTCTTAGTATCTTACATGGGTATATTAGTAGCTTGTGTATGCATTAGTTTCAAGCCAGCTGACAATGGAATGGCCTATTGTTTTCTACTAGTGAACAAGGTAAAGTCTGTGTCGCTTTGATCAGTCACCTGAAGGATTCAGACTCTCTGGTAGCTGTCTTATCATTGAATCATGTTGCTTAGACAGGACAGACAAAACAGGATTTTGTGTAGGGTTCGAGTCTCCAGGATTTGTGGAACTTTCACTTAGATTTCTGTGTGCAGAAGTGCTTTTCAGACGACTGACGTTTCAGTTTTGTAAATATCTGTAAATAGAGTTGAATGCATTTCTTCTCCTCTCCTTGATGCTTTAACAAAGATGTTAATAAAATGGCCAAAATGGTTTGTTAGAATGATGAAAAAAGACTAACAACAGCTCCCTAGTTTTCCCTGTCTTTCTTCCCACTACTCCAGTTTTTTTAGGAAGCTATAATTAGGTAAAAAAAATGTAGAAGAAAAAATTATAATCTTTAAAAACGGAGGTTGCTACAGTACAAATGATCTAGCATGTTTACTTTTAGAGTATTTTGCAATTATTAACTAGTTAATCCCAATGGTTTTTCCCCAGGGGAAAAAAGGGAGTGAGCACAATAATCATAATCCTCGCTTCATGCATTGAAATGAAAAGAGAGGAAGTCTTAAGTTTTCTACCCAAGGTCACATAGCAACTCTTTTGAAGTGTTAGCTATATAATTATTAGTTACAAACCATGGACTAAGTCCTAATTTACATTGCCTTTTGGTTCTTTATAAGGCAGTGTTATGGATGATTTTTGGTCTATCTGATGTATAATGAAAATGTGAGTAAGGAGAAGCACATCCTCACTCTAAATTTCAAAACATGCCCCGATTTTCAGCGTGGTAAAGCTTTCATGATAAGTGAATTACACACTTCTGAGGCTACCTGTAAGTACCTGTGGTAGACAGTAAAAATGCTGAATAAATAAAGCAGTTGCACAATAACCAAACCTTTTTATTAGGCTTTTATGTGAATTGGTTTAGATGCTGCAGTACAAGGCATGATGTTGGTAAAATTAATTGGAAAGTGTTAAAGATGTGCAGTGGAAAGCTGGCTGTAAGATGCTGTTATAGAAGAAAGATCAAACTTCATACGCTGTTGGAAAGTCTGAGTGAAAGAAGTAACAAGCATTTTCTAGTGACTATGAAAAGGTACCCTTGGCCAACTTACCTTAATTTATCTTGAATTTTAAGTAGGTCTGGGAATGCTGCAAAGTCCTAAGGCTGGTAATTTCTACTTGTGTCAGGTGTTAGCAGTTACAGGTATTCTGCAGTGAATTGTGATGAAGTGATAGAGCATGAGAACTAGATTTTTTTGTCACCTTTCTTTCACTTGATTCTGGGAATATATAATTTGTAATATCAAAGCAGTAGGTAAACTCATACCGTCATGGAACAGTTGGAAGAGACCTTTAAAGGTCATCTAATCTAACTTCCCTGCAATGAGCAGGGCATCTTCAGTCAGATCAGGTTGCTCAGAGCCCTGTCAAACCTGACTTTGAATGCTCCCAGGGATGGCGCATCTCTGTGCGATGTATCATCTCTGTGCAACCTGTGCCAGTATTTCACCACTCTCATTGCAAAGAATGCTTCCTTATATCTGGTTTAAACATACCCTCTTAGAGTTTAATACCATTACCTCTTAGTTCTATTGCAGCAGTCATTGCTCATGTCTAGCTTTTAATCCATCAGTATCCCCAAGTCCTTCTTGGCCAGGCTGCTCTCAATCCCTTCACATTCCTCAGAGTGCACTGATTTTGGGGGGCCTAGCCTGGAACAGGTGCATGACCTTGCACTTGGCCCTGTTGAAGCTTACTAAGTTGTCATGGGCCTACTCCTTGAGCTTGTCCATGTCCCTCTGAATGGCATCCCTTCCTTCAGCAGTGTCAGCTGTGTCACTTGAGTATTAGAGAGTATAGAAGAATTTGTAGGAGTCTGCAAAATAGAATAGAAGTGTTGGTCTTGCACCTACAACTTGTACTATTGGGTCTTGCTTTATCTCATTTCTACTTTATTATGTTGTTGTTTTTTCCTATAGCTCACTAGCTCTGTCATTTCTTCTCCGGCAGACCCTTGAACTCTCCCTGGTTTTTCTTCAAACTTGTTATACTCCTGTCTAATCTTAACATATAGAACTACATGGAGTCAGAGAAATGGATGTATGAAAGCAATCTGGAAGCAGGCGTGCAGAGGAGATAATGTCATTAGGCAGAGGGATGAAAAGAGCCCCTCAGTAGAGGGCCTTTGATTTGCCCAAAGTGATCCATGATGCTTCTTCACTTCGGTAGTACATCACCTTAGCTAAATTAGCATTGGTTATTTTTAGATGTCCTTACTACCTGCAAAGCAGTTGATGAGCATAGGTGGCATCATTTACAAATTGCTATAATGCTAGTGATAACAAGAGTCTTTCATCTTAACACTTGAACAGAACTGTGTACATTGTATATGTTATAGTCTAACTTCAGGGTGGCCTACCAATGAATTTTCAGTTTAACTGCATTTTATTGTATCATCTTCAATTAAATCAGTGCATTCCAAAAAGGAAAATCAATGAATGCTGAAATTTTGAAGCTCATGCAAAATCTTTATTTTGAATACACACCAATTAGGGATCTTTCCTGAATGACAGATTTGGACAGGAAACATTTTATTATTGCATAAGAAAACAATTTAATCTGTGCTTCCTCTACTGAATTTAATTTAACTGTGACATTGTGTTTTACGCCTACTTAATGAGATTTATGCTAATGCACACAATTAGTAAACTAGCTTGATCAATCTGAGCACCAGATGATAAATAAACTTCTAAAACTTCAAAACAACAGAGATTGAGGACTTGTTCTTTTCTAAGTAAAATATGTTCTAACACATAGTTTCTTTGGTGCTACTTTTTCTCCCCTGAAAAACAAAAAATAAAAATACCAATCTTTGGACCTAAGTATGCAGATTTCTTCACTAAGGAAGTCTTACATAAAAGTTGTGGTTAGTTTATTGACAAAGATGTGAAATCCACATTTGGAAATAGGTATTAGTCTAAAAAGCCCCAGAACTACCCAAATCTGATTTTCAGTAATTTTATACCTTCAACCATCTCTTGAGAAACTCTAGCCTTACTTCCTTCATGTGCATTATGACTTTACCTTATTCTCTTCCTGTATTTCTAGTTTCCTGCCATCTCTTGTTTGCCTTCTTTTCCCTCTTTCTTCTGTTTTCTCTCCTGTTACATTTATTGCAGGCTGTGAAAAAGCCAAAGTTCTTCAGCTAGTATTGAAATATGAAATTGGAAGCATTAGGTCGAAAGCAAAACAGTACAGCTAACTGTTGACATCACTGCACCATTTTTCCTTAGTGGAGGAGCTAAGATGGACAGGGGTTTCTCTCTGTGTTCATTAATATTTGTACAACTAATAAGAAGTTAATGCTGTTGATTTCTTACTTAAATGTGTTTGAAAATAGTGAAGTGTCAGAAGGCATTAATGTTCTTCCGAACAAAAAGCAGATGCATGGACAGCAAGATTACACAAACTTGATTTACTCTAGAAAACTGATCTAAACCCCTGTGTCTGATTATGTAAGGATAAATTGTATACATTGAGTTTAATAGAAATGTTACTAGGTTACATATCTAAAATACATTGCAAATGTACACATTAACTATCTTCTTTTTTTAGCCCAAACTTATTGTAACAGCGAGTTTTGGAGTAGAACCGAAAAGGAAAGTGGAATACATATCTCTCCTAGAAGCAGCACTGGCAAGGGTACAGAGCAAACCTGATAAAGTTCTCGTTTACCAACGACCTAATTTGGTGGGTGTACAGTTGTAGTGCCTTTATGTTACCTTTCACATGTTTCTGCATGTGCCTTTACTTTTTTGCAAGAAATATTTTACTGCGTCTATTGTATTTTGTTTTTTGATTTTAAGGGCGAGCATTGTATTCATGAGATTTAAATACTAAATAGAACTAATGCAATAGAGAGATTACAGAAAATTGAATAGTACTGTATAAAAAATATAGTACATGTTTTTTGAATTAATTCCATTTATTCCATGTGGTTTTCTTTTGACAATTTTCTTATTTTTCAATGGGCAGGGCCATGTTCCTCTTACCAAAGGTCGGGATCTTGACTGGGAAGAAGAGCTTGCAAAAGCACAGTATTCAAAATGTGTCTCCGTTCCCTCAGACCATCCACTTTATATTCTGTATACTTCTGGAACAACAGGTTTGCCCAAGGTAAAAGACTATCAGTAGTCTATGTGTCTGTGACCAACTATTTGCAGTTCCCCTTGAAAAAATATTTAATTGAAAAAATTGAAAATGTTTTCCAGAGCAGAGTGCTATAAATGATAAGCATTGCTACAAATAGTTTAATCTCGTTTATTCATATTTCACTATTTTAAAGGCAGGGTCTAGGAATAAACCCTGTTTTTTAATTTAAATAGTAGTAGTATAGAGATAAGATGCATTTGCTTCAAATGTTTCTGCAAAATAAACTTTTGAGGATAGCACAATGTCGTTTATTCAGCACTATCTTCTGTGTTTTAACTTTCTTAGTTAAAGTTAAAGCCTTCACTTAATGAAAAGACCAGTTAATATATCACTTGCGTGATAGCATTTATTGCTGACTAATCTTGTTCATTATTTACATTTTAGCTATTTTTCTTTGTAGATAAGACATGGTGAATGACATGACAGATTAAATGAAATAAAGCTTGTTCCGAGCACTTGTGTTACTGTACAATTCTGAGTACATAATACCCTGAAAATAGAAGTTTAAATTAAGTGAAAATTGACAAAGTGTATTCTTTGAAAATGTTTGCTTTTGAATGTAAATTAGTTTTAACAATGTATTTTTAAAGGATTGTATTTTAAAAGTGAACTCTGCTGGGTACTTAGAATGCTCTTTTACAGCTTGGAGGAAAAGCTGAATATAATTTTCTGGTGATTGTCTTACCACCACTGATTCAGACAGAGTCACATACCCTGGAAAGAGCAATTCTACTGCTAAAAAATTATTTAATGGTGTTGCTTATAAAGTTCAGAATCTCTTAGGATGTAAGGGAAAACAAACATCAGTTTTGCTGAGAAAAATATCTTCTGCTTTTACCTTCAATGTGGGCCCTTGAACACAACATATATATCCTAAATAACACAGTTATATTGTCAAAAAACCCAAGATAAGACCCTTTGTTTATCTCAGAGGTAATAGTTCTCAGAAGTTTACTTCATTCACTGTGTTGTCTCCGCATAGAAAAATATAGATACCTTGAGTCAATCCCCCTTAAAAGAGAGAGATTTTCAACCAGCAATAAGCTACAATAAGTAACTCTCAGTGAATAAAATAACATTTTTATTTATTTAAGTAATTTAATTTAAATGCTCATGCAGGTAAAACTACTTGGTTATGACCTTCCTGAAAAACTTTGTTGATCTCAGAGCAGGGGCTAAGTTAGAAGCAGAGCCGAACAAAGGCAATCTGCTATCTGAAATTGGTGAAATGTTTGTAAAACATTCCCTGCCTTAGCAATCTCCATTTTAATGAGATAATGTGTCTCTGCCATCCCTTATTTCTTGGATGAGGCCTGAAAGTGCCTATTTCATTCTATTAAGTACATCAAGAGAATGTACCATGCCTAGCACAGACAGACAGCTGTGTTGTAATGTCTGCACAGTGCATATTTGTTAGGTCCAGTGGATTTCATCTGAATTTTAGTTCAGGATACCGGGACGTAGTTTACTTAATTCTTTCTTCTAAGAATAATGTGCTAGAAGGTGAGGAAATACATATTGACCATACTAATACCGAAAAATATATCCAGAAGTTTCCTGTTAATGACGTTCTAGAGCTGGTTTTTGGTTTACCAAAGTGCATGATGCTGTTGATAATCTCTCATTCTAATCTCCAAACCACTCTTTTAGCTGAAGACTGGGGTAGTATTAAGTTAGCATTGAAATGTGCACTTCAGGCAAGATAGTAAACTTCCAAGAATATATATTGGTTTAAGCCAATTTTCTGACATCTTTAAAAAGAGTCAGGTCAGGAAGGGATATTTCAGGTGGTAATTCACCCCAATTTTTTTCAGGGATCATGTAGTTTGCAGGCACAAAGATTGTTCAGATAAAGTAGACAATGATTTTAAAATATGCCTAGTCTTAGATGGCACAGTTTAAATGCTTAATCTCTTATTTTTTGTCAGCATATATTTGACTGAGTATTTTTATATCCAACTTTTATGAGAGAATTTTAGCTTTATTATCTTCTGAATGTTTTATTGTATGTTTGTGTTTTGTTTTCTAAAATTACTTCTTTAATGGAAGTGTTAGTCTTTTCTTGTTGGAATAGATCCTTTTCTTAAGTGAGAAGTATTGGAGTTGGACAACTTTAATTCCATTGCTGTTAAAACCTTAACATTTAATTGAAGACAGCAATATAATTGTATCCTTCAAATCTTAATCTTGAATACTTAAATACTCAAATTTTCTCATTTAGGGTGTTGTGAGACCAACTGGTGGCTATGCAGTTATGCTAAACTGGACCATGTCGGCTGTATATGGCCTCAAACCTGGTGAGGTAATTCTATTTAAATGTCATGTAAACATTTTTGAGTGCCTCTTGTAACTCCTAACTATAATTTTGTTCATATTCATTTTAGGTATGGTGGGCAGCTTCTGATTTAGGCTGGGTTGTTGGTCATTCCTACATTTGCTATGGACCTCTTCTTCATGGTAATACTACAGTTTTGTATGAGGTATGATCCAGTCTAAAAAATCCCCCTTGGAAATGGCAGCATCTCCTCCAACTGATGATTCAGATGATCCTGTTTATGCCTGTGTATTCTTCATGCCACAGATATTTAAATTGTGTGTGTACCTTCAGTGTTTATACCCTCCCACCTATTACAGTAATTTTTAAGGAAAACTTAATTCAGTGTCCTTCAAGCTTGTCTAGATTTGTGTGAAAGGTGATGGTTAGTGGTGTAAAGAATGAAAACAGAGCTGGAAATGGCAGATGGTGGAGTGTACCTGTGTTATTGATTAGACTACCTTTATTTTGGAATTAGGAGAGGGTGTTGTGTTTTGCATGTCTTGTAATGAAAATACTTACTGAATTTTAGCTGGATGTAATTGAGAGCTGTATGGTTGAAACCAGAACTTCTAAGGAGACTTCTCTCTTCTTTCCTCTTTATCACTCAAAAAAACCGAGCCCAAGACTCAGATGACATTTGGGGCTTAGTCCTTTACTTCAGGGGATAAAACCTAGTGATGTGGAGAGGAGACTAGTCCAGATAGAGTGGCCTGTGGCATCCTTTGCTGCTCAAAAAAAGCAATCATGCTGCCTTACATTGTTATTTTTTCAGAATTTATTGTTGATTTTTCTGAGTAAGAAAGAGCACCCAGTAGCAGAAATGCACATTTGTAGACTCAAATATTGTATTAGATCGAGTACCAAATTACTATAGTCTAATTAATGTTTAAGTGCCTAATAGATGTTAATTAGATTCTTCATTCTAAGGGGATTAACTCAGCACCACCACAATAGTTAAGCAGAAGAGGAAAGCAGTGTAAGAAAATTGGCAAGTGCTTGCAGATATTAAAAAGACTTTGATAGTTTTATAGTGACTGTTTTTGAACACTGATGATGTGCTAGACCACATTAAAATTGTGGCATGAATTGTCAGAAGAGAATCACTGCAATGAAGAGGTTTTCATTTTAGCAGGTGTAGCATAAGCCAAAAAGGAATAGGAGCTGAATTAAGGACTCCTTCAGCATTTTCTATTGCATAGTTGTCTTACAGTGAAGTTTTATCTCTACGTGAATGCATGGGGATCAATGTGCTTATTGTCCTTGTAAAGGTACCTCTGAGTTTAAACTGTTGTAAAGCAAAAAGAATTAAAACCCTACTTTTTTAACAGTGAACATAAAGAAAAATTAGAGTTAATAGGAAGTTGACCTACATATCTGCTTTGTGATTTTTTGCTCTTGGTGAGATCATTATTAAATAGAAATGGTACATTTCCCGTTTTTCTTCTCTGAGATGCCACTAATCAAGGCTTCAGATGGTGTTCATGACATAAGCATCATCTTTTTGAGAGTTAATAATGGGAGGAAAAGGAAGGTGTCTGTACACACAGGAATAAAAGTAATATTTACAAAGAGAATAGTGCATGATTTTTCCTCTGCTCAGAAGTCTGTGTTAATAGTAAATATTTGGTAATTTTTAGTCCAATTTCCTAAGTGGTTGGCTAATTATTTATTTTGGGTTAGGGAGTATCAGTGTGCTGTTTAGCCATGGGGGAAGAACATCACATTCCTTTTGCTTGTGGGCAATCACTACTGAATGTAAACTGTGCTGACTTCATACACTCACTACTTCAAGTGTTTTGTTTATTTTTAAATTACTTAGGTGACAATTTGTCATTTTAACAATTACTATGCAAACTGTGCTTTTAGTTTTCACTTGCTGTTATGCCATTGTCAGGAATGCGAAAATTATGATGAATTCTTTTGAATGCAAAATCAAGTGTATTTTTTGTTTTGGTTGCTTTGTTTTAAATAATCTGTCCTGGGTTGTTTTTCTCCACAACATGACAAAACTTCAGCAACAAATAAGCTAGAGCCCACTCTGGGTTGCTCTTGCTAATAGGGTTTCAAGCTCTAAGCAACAGGGCAGTATGAAGACAAAGTCTAGTTAGTACTTGTGGTCCTGTGATGTCAGGAAAAAAGCAGAGTTGTGTGTTTGGGACTTTTAACTGAAGCAAGGGTAAGGAAGAGGATACCCATGCTTGTCAAGAACCAGGCACTAAAGACTTCATTTGAGTGGTCTAGGTCCGAGATAGGAGCCCCACACAGAGCTGTAGTAAGACATCTGTGTGCCTGGAGTGTCTCACAAGGATCCCTGGAGTCCTGTAGTTGCAGCAGATTTGTAGAGTACATAAGAGCAACAACTTTGAAATTGCTGTTCTTTGGCACAGTTCTTGGAGACAGCCAAGAACTTTGTTGCTGTTTTTGTAAGCCAGTATCATCAGTTTACAAAGCAAACACTGTCTCTGAAGTCTGGCAGGCATCACTCTGCTGTCACCCATAGTGACTGTTGAGCGAATTCAGTAGGACATGCCATCTCAAGTCTTTAGTGGAGCTTTGGCAGCAGGGTCACCATCAGAAGGATGAATGCCTCTGTGAGCATTTGCTTTTGAATCCTGATATGTCACAATTTTGTGTGTGCTTTGGCATCAGCAAGTTTTAGTGACAATGAGTTCCATGCACAACATTTTCTATACAGAGAGAATTTCCTCATAATTTTGGATTTAGTGGTAATTGAAGAACCCATTGTTGTTAGGGGTCAGACAGAAAGTGAATTGATGCCCTCTTACTCCTGCATTGTTGGGCATTTTATTATAGCTCTTCTTCCATGTCTCATTCCTCAAATAATCTATCCTGGTGGCTTCTCACTTTCGCCGTACAAGAACTTTCCTATCCCCTTGATGGTGTCTGTGAATCTTTTTTGATAATCATGTGTGAAATCATACACCATCAGCACATTTTGCCTGAGGATGTTCACTCAGCTGTTCGATATCTCATAAATTGCATGCTAAATCTGAGTGCTTCCAGAAAAATGTTCCTGTCTGTTTGTCTGTCTCAGAGTCTCTTGGTAGGTCTTTTCTGTGGGAATCTTTCTAGCTGATACAAGAAGTGTCTGTTCTTTCTTTTCTCTTTTAAATAGGTGAGACTGATCACTCTCTTTCTAACTGCCCTGTTCCCATTTACTGTGCTGTCATTTCCTGTCAACCATAGATATTATTGCCAGTAACTTTTAAAAATCAGTTTTAATCTCCAGTATCAATGTGAATACTGAATAGCAGCAGGTCTCGAACTGATCTCTGCAGAAATCCAGTGGGATTATCTCATGGAAGTAGCTCAGTCCCCAATTGACTCAGCAGTCTGTCAACATATTCTGAATTCAATTACCCTGTGGTTTACTGCTTATATTGCTAACTTTTAAAAATAAAAATTACAGATGGTAATAACCCTTCATGGGATATGGCAGTACTTCTTAAATTTTTTGTATAATAAATGACTACTCTCTCTGGCAATTTTATTTGTAGGTTTTGGGCTCTGAAATTAATTTGCACTGTTTCAGATATGGTTTGCTTATGTGTTACAATCTGATTATTAGGGAGATTAATAAAGGTGCAAACAAGACCATATGCCAAAGTCAATAGTATGGATTTTATTTATCAGTAAATGTGAAGTAGAGAGAGAGATAGAAAGAAATATAAGAAAGAGGAGGGGAAAAGAAAGAGAGACATATTTAAGGAAAAGTTGGTCACCCCTCCTGTGGATCCAGGAGGATCCTGTTGGTCCTCTTCTGGTCTTTTCTGTGGTGGGGGTTCCATGAAACATAGAATTAAATGAGTACTAATATACATTCAAGCATACATGCCCAAGCACCTTCACTATGAGGGAGTTTTACACTGTCGTATGCAGGAGCATCTGAATCGGTTGCAAAACTTTGAATCACGTGCAGTTCTCTGGTCAAAGGCCTGAGGAATGAGTCTGGGGACCTTTGGGGGGTCTTTAATGGTTTATGATTCCTTCTAAGACATGAGAGCCGTTCTCACATGATTGTCCCATGGTGGTGGATGTTCACTCCCTCTGTCTTATGTGGACCAGTTTTGCCATCACACTCCCAAAAACTCACTTCCGCCCTCTTGGATGCATTCTTCTTTCCCAGCTATGTTTACTTCTGCTTAGATTGGAGGTAATTGGGCAGTAGTGCCATCTTTATCTCATCTCAAGTTCCCTGTCAGGTGACTTAACTCACAGTCCAAATTCCCATCAGGAGGCATATTCAGAGGAATGGACTTTGGTGGTCATGGATGAGCTTCTTTGCACACTTTTCTACAGTGGGCAAAGTCCTTCAGTGATATTAAAAATGTTTGAGCCATTAACCATTTCAGTCTCACACATTATGTCCATTTTTGTTTATACATTTGCTGAACTCTGAACAGCTTCCAAGACACTTGGGAAGTTTTTCTGCAGAATCAGTAAGAATATTTTACACCTGTGCCAGATTTTTTCTTTTTTTTCCTAAATGAATATCTTATTCTCTGGGTTATATATCCTATCAACTGTTAGGTGAATTTTCTCCTCTTTCTACTGTTTGTGTTTTATTTGGTTTTCTCCTATATCTGAGACTGGTAACTCCAAACCTAAACTGCTTTTTGCTTACCTGTGACATTAATATCCACCTGTCAGAGTCCTGCATTTTTACTGAAGCACTCCTGAGGGTTTAACAGTTTGTGTGGAAGATACTGTCAGGCTCAGGCTTGCTGGAGGTTGAGGCACAACCGTGTCTGTGACATAGGTCAGGCAGAGATCTGGTGTGAAGTGGGATCTGAGAGGGAGTGGGTGTGCTCTGGGCCAGACATAGCCCGTTTATGGGCTCTGGATATTTCCATTTGGTTAAAAGTAACAGCCCACTTTATTACTGGCAGACTAACCAATTTCAACTTGCTCCTCAGCTAGGTGTTTCGGTGTCCAAGGTGATTGATACTAGTTGAAGTACGTAATTAGGTAATGAGAAGCTTGTGGCAATTTGGCATTTTTCAGAGACTGAGGCCATTTGTTTTAGTATTAATGATGTGGGCTTGAACTCTTAACTAGGTGCTTACAGATCTGCACGTTACAGGGAGAGAGCATCAACTTGAACACAGGTTCCTGAACAAATTCTGATGAGCACATGAAAGTTGTGATGAAGAAGTCTGCTAGGGTGTTGCTTCAAGACAGTCTGGTGAAAGATTTTTCTTTGGGTACTGTTATCCAACAGGAAAAAGGATGTAACTCACTTTTTCAACAAGCATAATTTTGCATTTATTTTTGATAATTAAGGATAGGCTAATTGCAAAAAGAGGGGTTTTGGTGTTGATTATACTACACTCTGCTACTTGGGCTGGGAACTGTTATTTTTAATTTTTTTTTTTTTTTTTTTTTGTTTCTCACAGCTTGCTTAATACTTTTTAAAATATAGCTTTTCAATTGTGCACTCTATTTTGTCTAATTTTAAAGTCTTTTATGGTGCACCTCTTTTTGAGAACACTTCTCACTTGAAGCAGCATCTCACCATAAGGCTGCAAAATCCCTGGAATATATCCAGCCCTGGCTGTCCTATGTTCTTTGAATTTGATTAATGGTTCACCAGTGCTGTTGCCAGTGTTCGGGCCCAGCTGGATGCAGTAGGAAAATTGTGTGTCTCTTGACGTGCGTGCTCTGTCAAAGTTTATCTTTTAAGTGTGGCCTTTCTAGTGAAAAGGTTATAGTGATACCTGTAGAGCTAAAACTCATTCTACATTAACATCACCTTTAAATTTCAGAATATGTATGGAGCAGTTCATGGACTGTGGTAATTACACATACAGTAAGACTGTGACTATATGATTCTGTGCTGACTGCTTTTCATATTTTCACCACAGAAAAGTATTCTTGATTATTTTTTATTAGGATTACTTACCATTGAACAATTTGTCATAAATTATTACTTCTGTGTACAGTTCTCTTGACTATGCTCTTTAGCTCAAGAAAAACCCAACCCCAAAGCAGGCCACAGTCTGATAGCACACTAGAATAGAATAGGGAACCCTTTAGGATCTTTCCAGGCTTCATGTGGGGTAGCATGAAGGTTCCAAAAAGCCAATTGTAAGCAGCTAAGTGGGATTATCATTATTATTATTCCAGATTTGAGAAAAATTTCTGGGTAAGAAAAAGCTATCTCTGCATGGGAATATAGTTGCAGTGCCGCTGTGTCCAGAGACTCCTTGTTCAGAAGGAGTGTGGGTGTTTTCTGAACTCCATCTCAGGGTAGATACAGACATGACTCTCTCTGCTGCCAGTGTATTAACATATCTTTGTGTCTGTCTTTTCATTTGCATGTCCATTTGTCCTAATTTTCTAAGTAGTAACTAATATGTGCTGTGTTCACGTAAGGGATGGCTCCCAAGCTCATGAATTTATTTCTACAAGTGAATACACTCAGAGTATTATTATTTTTAACAAAGCCTCCTTTGAAGTCTTACTTGAAATTACTTCTGTTGCTGTGCTACCTCTACTGTTATGTGTTCAAGCCTTGAACTGTCAAGGAATTATGAGGTATTTTTATCCTGTGACATTTTAAATTACTCTCTCCATAGGGGAAGCCTGTGGGAACGCCAGATGCTGGTGCCTATTTCCGTGTGCTAGCAGAGCATGAAGTAGCTGCCTTCTTTACTTCACCAACTGCAATTAGAGCAATCCGTCAGCAGGACCCTGAGGCAGCCTTGGGAAAGCAGTACTTGCTGAAAAGGTGAAGTAAGGATACACTGGAAGCAGTTTTTTCCAGAAACAGGCTGCATGAACTAAGAATAACAGAGTATCTGGGGTTTTGCCCACCTCTGTAGAGTGCCATTTTAATCTATTCTTGAAAATTTAGATGTACACATATTTGCTTGTAAATTTCTACTGATAGTTTTGAGGAGATGGAAGCTGTCAAAAAGTCTATGACTCTTAATGTTAAGAGCTTTTATTGAGTTAGGATTCCTCTCCCATCTTTTACTTTACTCCCCTGTGCTTATACTCTGTTACACAGCCTTGGATTATGTCACCCCATACTGTTTTTCTTCATGACCTCTCATGACCTCTCATTTTGTCAAGGATCTTTAGTGTTTGTTTAATCAGAAGCTAGTCAATGTTTTGGTTGCTCTCCCAAAACTTTGTTATTGTTTATGATTATGTGTCCAAAGAGCTATTTGCTGTCCTGTACTGCTTTTAAGGTGTTTAGCACTATACTATCAGCATGCTTCAAAGTCTTGACTGAGCCTATTCTAATAAATCCCCTGTGAGGTGAGAAAGTAGTATTATCTGTATTTTGCAGATGGGAGGCTGAGGCACAGAGAGATTAAGGTCAAAGTCTTCTGTTAGTTTTGAATATCTAGTCTGAGCCACTGAAATGCCACTGTTTTGAAGATCATGGTATTATATGGTTAAAACGTGGTATTAGCATTATATTTATGAAATGTTTCTCACAGTAACTTAGATTTGTGAGTGTTTAATACTTCCGCAGACCAAGTTTCTGTATCTTATGGTAAACATTCTAAAAATGAAAATTACATGGGTTTGGACCACATGTAATCTTGAATTTGAATGATTTGCCCAGCATCAAACAGGGACTATGTCCAATTGTAGGCAGTATTCAGTCACAAGAATATCTATTATCACCCTTGTTCAAAGAGAAGGGGAAGATGCAAAGCCATGTAGCTTCATTAGACCTCCACATTCTTAATTGCTCAGGAAAGTTTATTATTAGTAAGCTGGGTTTATTCCTGAGGTATTCATTACAAGCTTATCATTACTTTCTTCCATCTGTTTTGACTGCTATCATCAATCCTTACTCCTTCTTGAAGTAAGAAACAAGCTCATTTGGGACACTAATGCACTATTGTCTTATGATGTTTATTGACAAGGAAGTGATTCAGATGCTAGAAAATTTAATTGCTGTTCCTTGGCATTTCTTAGGCAATTACTTTGTCTTCAGAGTATTCATTTAATGGGCAATCTGCTAACCTGCTTTATAAGTTGTCACATTCTCTGGCCAAATGAGAATTCTAGATAAGAGTCTACTTGCACTATCAGTTGCCACAGATGTAAAGAGGTATTTCATAATTCCTATTCAGTCATATCAAATGAGCTTCTCCACTTGTCTGCAGCTTCAGTTGTGTCATAGTTCACTCAGCTTTGGATCATGTCATTCACTGGGATGTGATGTCTCCTTACTAAACCCTCTAATGCAGCATTGAATATCTAGTAGGTGCAGTTGTTAAGAAAGTCTATCAGGGGATTAAAATTTCCATTCTAGGAAAATACTTGGGTTTGGGTATTACTTGGATAGACTTTTCTATTCAAGGTCAAGTGAATGCTGTCTGGTTCAGTTTGAAAGCAGTCTTACTTTTAGTTCATTTGCTTGATCTATGATGCTTTCTTCTTTGCTACATGGTGAAGAATCTTTGAAATGTCTTTCTGCTACATGCACTAAGATGGATCCTTACTTTCGAGACTGCATTCCTGATGCAGTCCTGAAAGAGGCTTCCACCATAGCACATTTTGTTTCTGAAATGTTCTGTTAAATAAATGGTAGAAGTCAATGCCACTTTCAAAAAACATCATGTTAAAAATGACAGTTACTGATAAAGAGGTGGTAGGTAATGCCAGCTTCCATACATAAGGGAGTATTTGATTTACATGAGTAAATTGAATTATAAACAAACTTGTGTTATTTTGAAATGACATAAGGTAAATACATTTCTGTTAAGAACTGATGTTTTTGGCATCACTGGCCTCTGTGCAAAATTATATATGAGTTTTCCAAAGGTTCTAGTATGTATGCTTTACATTCCTTGCATCTATTGGAGCCAATTCTTGAAATTTTTTTGCTTTTTGACACAAAATTCCACCTATGTGTTAAACACACCTCATGCTTAACAGTAAAACAGATGTTTAGTTTTTAATACTGTAGGTCAAAAGCCCTGTTCAACCACATATTTATAGAGATCTAAAGACAGTTTTTGATAACATCCAGTGATGCTGAGCATTGCTGCCTTTTGTATTTGAAAAACAAATAACATCCAAATTCCATGAGCTTTGTCTAACTGAGCATATTCTGTTCAGGTCTTTGAATCCATTCTCCTCTTCTGAAAGTAGCTTCATAATACCAAGACATTAACTCTTCCCATATTTGGAATCACACTTCATCCTATAATTGGCATAATGGTTGTGAGCTGGATTGTTCTAATTTCCAAATAAGTGACAAGTGATGGTTTTGCATGGAATGGGGTAACAACTCAGCAGTTTAGATTAATGTACAAGTAATAATTTTCCATTTGTGTCCTATAGTCTACTTTGCTTCCTTGACTTTTCGTCAGTTGAGAATGTTCTGCAATTTTATATCAAGAGCATTTAGAGATTCTAGGTGTTTCATCTGATACCATATAATAATGTACTTTAGAAAGAAATATGACACTGCATAAAAACTATGCAGAAATAATGAATATAAAGTAGATAAGAAACTTCCATTATCTGTCTCATAATGCAGGAACAAGAGAATATGAAATTAAAGTACTAAATTCAAAACTGTTAGAAGGAAATATTTTTTTCACAGAATTGACATTTGACACATGCTGCTAAGAGGATATGTGATTAAGACCTAGAACTTATTACAATCAAAGTATGTAATGCTTATAGTGTAATAGTTCTGGCTGCTGCCTGCTGCTCTGTGCTGCTGTTGATCATACATGGCCCTTCCTGATGGAGACCTGAGCTGTGCTCATGAAGAGCCTTTGTGGAGCTGAGCTGCAGTTGTGTTTTGTGTCTCCTGGGACTCTGTCACCAAAACCTCCAATACTTGGATTCTCATATTCAAGGTAAAATCTGTTCAGGGAGGGAGATGAAAAAACACATCAAGGGAGAAAAGTCAGAAGATGTAAAAATACATATTTTTAAAATTTTGCCTGTTTAATAAAAAAACAACTATGTATACGTATATGTATTTATATATGTATATGTATATATATGTATGTGTGTATGCGGTCTCCAGGTGCATTAAAAATTAGTAAGAATTCTTTATTTCCAGTTAAGAGGTGAAAATGAACCTTCATTGCTGCATTTTTAGGAAAAAGTCTGATTTAATATCATGCATCTGCATGAATTTTTCTTTGCCAGAAACCACTTCCCCCCTCCTTTCAAACTGGTGCGTGCATTCCAGAATTTTAAAAAAAAAAATTCTTCCACAATCTTTAAACTGGAAAAGTGAAGCTCAGATTATTACCCATATGAACATTTAAGCTATTGGGAAATAGATTGGAGGTGTGGTTTCTTCTATGCTTGGAGTGGCACCAAAATGTATGTGCTGTGTTGAACAATGTTGCTTTGGGAATATTAGGAATGTTCATCTGTCCGTATGTCAGGTGATATTTGAGGTCCATTCTGCTCGTTTCCTGTATAGGGCATAAAAGCTTGATTGTGCTGAATTTCATTTTAGGAATGCAGATTTTCAGAATATCTGAGGACATTTATTTAACAGAGAGGCTTTAAGACATTTCTTCTCAACTTACTGCATTGCAGGAATAGATGATTGCAATAACAGGTGACATGCTTTGAAGTTCCACGTGGTCTTTTAAAAAAAATTGTTCACTGGGACATTTCATAGCCATTGCCATCCCTTGATTTGCTATGCTGTTTGAGAGGAGAAAATAATTCCATAGTTCATAGACTTGTGGCACTTTGTTCTGATACTCTTTTTTGTGGTTTTGTGCTGTAAGTTTGCCAAAGAGCTAATTTTCCTTCTTAAAACATAAAGTTGATCTTGAGCCTGCAGATTGTTAAATCTTATTATTAAAGCTGGCAATTCAAAAGAGAGGTGTTTTGCTTTTGGCTCAGGGGATAACAAGATAACTTTTCCCTATGTCTTATATGTTCTTGGTGTTTGTCTATTTTGATTTTTGGATTTCATTTCTATGGAAAGATGAAATTTGTAGTCTTTCTAAATTACATCCCTCTGAAGTGCTTACCATATCTATGAATTCTCTCCTTTTGTGGCTACAAGCCTACTGGCTTCTACAAAATCAGTGTAGTATGTGTCCACTTTTGAAGGACAAGGGTGAAGTCCTGTGTTCAGCAGTTGTCTTCATTTAAAATGCAGTTAAGGTGAAACAAAATGTCGACATGCATCTGGATGTGGGAGACTGTACTGCAGTGCCAATGAAGATACCTACCTAATTAGTTACTGTGTACAGAGCATTTAATTATTTTTTACCTTGGCTGACAGTTGCTTGCCTCTGGTTTCCCAAGGTCTTTGCATTCAGCAAATGAAGTTTCTTTTACATGATGTAGTATTAAGTTGCTTAAATTAATACTGCAAATATTCTAGTTGTTACTTAGTAGGAAAGAGAGTACAAAAATTTTGTCTTTTCCCTTGATCTGGGACAGTGGCCAGAGACATTTAATGTATTGATTATCTTGTTTTCTTTTCCACATCCAGATCAGGATACAGAATTTATTTTTATTTAAAGGTTCAGAACGATGTTTGTAGCTGGTGAGCACTGTGATGTGGACACTCTAGAATGGTCAAAAAGAATCTTCAAGGTACCTGTCCTGGACCACTGGTGGCAAACTGGTGAGTTTAAAAATACCCTGGTGGGTTAAAATATCCTTTGTAAAATACAGTGAGAAGACTATTTTCAGACTTGTTTATTGAGTCTGAAGGTAAAATTGTTTTCTCTTTCCTGGAACATCTAAATAAATGCTGAAAAAAAAAATTCAAGCAGGAAGAATGTTTTTTGGAAGTGGTTGAAAAGTGACTTCAGGGTATTTTTAGAATAACAAGACATTTGTAAAAGCTATATAAAAAAGAAGGTATTTTCTGGTATCTGTGTTTTTTAAAAAAAGTTTGTATCAGTATTTTTTGATGTGTGTTTTTATGTTGTTTGCATGTGTGACTGTTGTGTAACAGAATGTTTGCTATTTAAGGCTTAAACCTAAGTATTTTGCATATATAATTTGTGTAATTAAAAACAAACAATCTGTTGCATAGAGTAGACTCCTTGGTCTTTAATACTGTTCTGTATGGATGTCATCCAATTTGCAGTGATTATTTTAGAGTGTTTCCCATTTGCTTCACTGCAGTGAAGGAATCAGCGAACCAATCTATCGGTAACTTCTCAGAAATCCTAGTTGAATCCTGAATTAAGGCTTGATCAAATATATCTCCTTATAACTGTGGATTCATATACCTTTAGATTTCACTATTAGAAGATTAAATTTGGATTTTGCTTCTTATGCAAATTATTGCTGATTAAACAATGGAAATGTATTACAGAAGCTCCCTCCTTTCTTCGTTTCTTTGCTCACTTCCAAAAAATAACTCTTGTGTTTGTTGTGTTTAATTGATTTGAGATGTGTGGTCTCTTTCTCTACAAAGAAAAACCTTCTGAGGTTCTACCATGATAGATCAAATGGAAGCTATAGAAGATTAGAATGAAAGTGAGAAACTGTTTAGTTCATCTATATATTATTCAATTAAATCAGTTTAGGAGGCTTAAAATGGATTGTTTTTATTAAAAAAACCCCCGAACACAATCTTAGATAAATACTGAAAAAGTCCTGGAAGATAGTAGTGTCATTTTTAATTTATTTTTATTTATTGTTTTATTTATCTGTATTTAATCTGCAAAGGCAATTAATTACAAGGCAAAATACCTCTATTTTGTTAACTCTATGATCCTAATGTCTGTAGGCAGGTCTGAACAATGCAGAATGAGAAATTAAATGAAGAAAGCTAAAAGATCAAATAATGTCTTTGATGAATTGCTGAACCGTCAATAATCATTGTTACTGTATGCAATCTTGCATATGTTTTCTCTATCTGTGCAGATATATAGATATATATTACATATAAAATTGCCATAGCTTTTGCATATGTTTAGTGTAAGTTTCATGTTACAGTGTTCTTTTGTATGTATCTCAAGTATATAAATATCAATGAGAGATCTTAAGCATATGGTTATAATGGAACTTGAACTGTGTAGAGCTAAGACTATTTTAGACATTTTTCAAAGAAGGCTGAGACTCAGCTCAGAGTACAGTTTGTTTCTTGATTTGTATATTCATGGCATGCTCTTAAATTAAATTGTACTATGACTTAATGAACTAAAGCCATTTCAAAGACATTGTTTGAGAGCATTTAATAATTTGATCAGAGTGAAGACCCAAGTGATCTGTGTGGAAATGTGAGCTGTTGAATGAAAGCTAGGCCTTCAGTCTGAAGGAAAGAATTTACTCAGTCAGCTCTTACCAAAGAACTGAATTTCAAGGGGTAAGGAGGTAATCACAGAGCCAATAGGTTGATGAGGACCTCCTCAGCTCATTTAGTTCAGTCCCCATTCTCAAGCAGGGTCAGAGAGGGTGTTGCCCAGGATCCTGTCCAGTTTTGAGTATCTGTGGATAGGAATTCTCTGGCCATTCTGGCCAGCCTGTGCCTTGGCTGCCCTCACAGTAAATACATATTTTTTGGGCTCAGATGTAGCATTCTGGTTTTAGTTTATGTTTGTTGCCTCTTGTTCTGTCAGTGGGCACCACTGAGAATTCTGGCTAACACTTCTTCAATGTGTGTAATTAGTGGATGCCTCCCAAGAAGGCCTACAGGGGTTCCTTCTGTGAGAAGCTACAAGAAGCTTCCTTCATGTCTGGCAGAGCCAATCCCTGACAGCTCCAAAGATGCATGTGCTGCTGGTCAAGGCTGGGCCAATTAGGAATGGTGGTAACATGTGTATGATAATATGTGATAACATATTCAAAAATTTAAAAAAATAAAAAGTTATTGCATAGTAGTAACTGCATCCAGAGAAGAGTGGTGTGAGAACATGCGAGAGAAACAACTCTGCAGACACCAAGGTCAGTGGAGACGGAGGAGCTGC
Source organism: Poecile atricapillus (assembly GCF_030490865.1). Classification (NCBI taxonomy): domain Eukaryota; kingdom Metazoa; phylum Chordata; class Aves; order Passeriformes; family Paridae; genus Poecile; species Poecile atricapillus. Next base: position 36,848,572 of record NC_081289.1, on the reverse strand, counting down.
AGTTGAGATTCCTCTGCAGCCCATGGTGCAGCCCATGGGGAAGCAGCTGCCTCCTGCAGCCCATGAAGGAGACCCATGCCAGAGCAAGTGAATGCCTGAGAGGAAGTTTTGACCCTGTGAGAGATGCTGGATGAGGCTCCTGGCAGGGATCTGTAGATCCATGGAGAGAGGAGCCAATGCTGGAGCAGGTTTCCTGGCAGAACTTGCTACTAGGACCCTTTCCAGCAGCTCTTTGTCTTTCTTGAACAGTGGTGAATTGAACACAAGACTCCAGATGTGGTCTCACTAGGGCTGAGCAGAGGGGAAAGATCACCTCGCTCAACCTTCTGGTCACATTCTTCCCTATGCACCCTAGGTTGCTACTGGCCCTCCTGGCCATAAGGGCATTATGGGCTTATGGTCACCTTGTCATTCACCAGGACTCCCAGGTCCTGGAGCACAGCAGCCATTGCCACAGGTGAAATCAGTCTTCCTTTCTGTTCTTCACTTACCTCTTTAGCAGAATTCAAGATGTACCCCATTAACTGTGAAAAAAACAAGCTATTCTCTCACATTCATCCTTGTCTGTCACTTGTCAAAATACTGAAAGTGGATTTCTGGGCTGGAAAAGCCATTTCAACCAAACAGTATTGGATTTCAGTACATGAGGTTAAAGGTGTATGTACTGAATGTGAAATATTTTACAGAGTAGATAAGTGGCTGTTTACTTCATTAGAAATATGCAAGGTTAGCAACTGATGACAGAATAAGGACCCACAGATTCAGAAATAACAATTTTCTGAACTATCTCAAAATAAAAAAGTGGCATACTAAAAACCCAACAAAATAATCACTTCTGTCAGGAGGAAGTTGAGACATGATTTTTTTTTTTTGCCATTTAATTGAAGCTGAAATTATAAATTGCTGTTTTGTTATACCTAAGATTGAAAGTTTTTGTCTTACTTCTACAAATGAAAATGCTTTTGACCTTTGCTAGTCTGACAAATTGGTAATTATTCCCTAAGCTGATATTTATCTGCATTCTTTCAAAACAAGAGCATTGCAAAACTCTGAGAAATTTTGGCATCTTAATTTTGCCTGAAAACTGTAGATCTTACTTAGGCAGTTGTGTTGGTTCTTTCAGCTGAGGCTAAAGGAGAAGATGGATGAGGAGGAGAAGTACCTGGGTAGTAAATAGTGTTTCTTGCATAATGGAGTAATTTCTATTCCTTTGTTAATGACTGAGGAAGGTAAGGAAAAAATGAGTGTTGTAGAAATGAGAAGTGACCGAGTCATCATTTGGAGATGGAAATGAGTATGAGTTAAGGGAAACAAAAGGCTGATAAAATATTATAAAATAGGAGTGTTAACCACTTCCTTATTCAGGTTTTAGTAAGATGTCTTCAAAGCTCATGGCCCCTTTGCCATATATATAACTAGAAATAAATCAGTATAGACAAAGAAACATGGATTTCTTTCATTTGTTCTTGAAAGATTTATGGGCTGTATTTGAAATCACTGTGAATTGAAACAGTACTTTGAAACAGAGGAAAGCTTCCATTAAGGGACTTCAAAACAGCTGCACCTGGAAAAGCTGATTGCTTAAAACTGATTTGTGTCAGTACACTTCATCATTAACACTCATTTTAAATGTTAATGTTTGTGTTACAAATACAGTAAGCACATCTTACAAACTGTGAAATATAAGTCACAGGATCGATGAGCGGCAAGGAGGATTTCAGGCAGTAAGGACTGGGAAGAACTTCCTGTTTTCTTTGGATATTTGTCTATGGATGAAAGAATGTTATTTTCTGATCCTCTGATCCTGTACTCAGCCATGCCTGGAGAGAGGAGAGTTTTGTTTGGGTTTGTGCAGGTGTTAAGTTTTTGCTTATTTATACAAATTGACACTTAGCACTTCAGTAGCAATTTCTATCTTCAAAGTTGTTCTCCAAACACAAGCAATTAATACTTTTGACACTCCTGTGAAGTAAATACAGTTATTCCAGTCTCTATTGAATAGAGAAAGACAAATATCCTGCCCCAGGCTATCCAGTAAGCCTTAAATTCAGTGTTAGAAAAGATTGTTTTAGTATTCCAGGTAATTAAATTACAAAGAGCCTTGCCATATTTATTTGAAGTAGCCTAAAGTGTTTGGGTTCTATCTGCTGTGTGACTACACTCATTCTGAGGGAGGGGCCTCAATAGACAAAGATATGTGAGTTTGGTTTACCTTGATTTTGGAGCTAGCTTTGAGTTCTAGAAAAAAAAAGGGAAAGAGCCAGGAGGTTGTGGTGAGCTGTGGAAGCAGAAGGCTTTGAAAGTTTGTGTTAAACATCTTCAGCTGCTTTCATGTAGCTAAAAAATGAAACTGCTGCATCACTTTTGACATTTTGAGAAAATGGTCAGATTTCCATTTGTTCATAATAACTATAGGATTTGAAGAGTTTTTTTCTCTTGATATTTTGAGACATTTTGAGACTCTGAGGATGTATAGGAAAATTCAGATGAAACAGAACTGAAGATGAAAATTCAGCGATAAAATATGACTTATATAAAATCCCAGTCAAGAGACATGTTTCCATAGAACTTTTTTAGTTGTGTACTATGGAAATGAAAGTTACAGAGTGTGCAAGTGTAATACATTCAAATTGAAGTTGTCTACTATTTCCTGAATACCAGCTCACTAGCAGGCAAAACTATGAAATGATTGTGTACTTTTTCTGTTTTCATGGAATGAGGCTGCCTTAGCCACTAAGGAGTAGGTGTCTGCAGCAGGCATTAGGACAAAATTCAAATGGTGCTTGATGTATTATGGCTGCTGACAAAGAAGGTTTTAGTATGTGTAAATTGTATTGGGTATTCTGAGACAGTGTGATAAAATTTTCTGGTAGGAATTCTCCAAGTTCTGTAATATAATTAATGTAGTCTATCACTTTTAAACCTGTAAAACATGCAAATGCTATGTTGGAAATATTTTTATTAGGACATACTGTTATTCTATAATTAAACATAGTGGTTTAATAATGGTTATACAGATCTTTTATGAGGCCTATATAAACAAAACAAATGTATCATTAAATTCAGTGTAAAAGTATTAACCATGGCTAAGTGTACTCAGATGAATATATTTCAGTGGACTACTTCTGAGATAATCATGTATGGGAAAGTTTATTAATGTGATCTCCAAGCAGCATGACGTGGTCCCCAGACTTCAGTTTCTGTTGTGTTGCCTTGGCAACATTGTGCAGAATCTCCTTCATATGAGTGTCTGGAAAGATGGATTTTGCAACTGAATTGCTAGCTAATCTTTTCAGGTTTGCACTAAAGGGCTGTTCTTTAGATGAACTACCTTTCAGTCTAGATCTCCATCTCCCTTTTGTCAGTTAGATTCCACATTTTGTTCTTCAGTCACTTTCCACTTTGCCCCATTCAAAACTGCAGATCAGTCCAGTGATTTCATTCAATGTCATGAAATTCTCAGACTCAAAGGCAGTGGGAAAGGTAAACTTAAGAAAGGATGTCTGTTTAATTTGCAAGAGTCAGTTCTTGATTTCTTGGTTTATTTGAGTGACAGAAATTCAGTTCTGGAATTACAGGGACCGGGAATCTGGAGTTGGAATGAAAGAGATGAAACAAATTTCTTCCAAAGTCCAGGTGACTGGTTTAGGTTATCAGGTGCCTCAGTGTAGATACAGTTCATGCTTTTTAAAGATGTGTGAATCCTGTCAAGACTCGAATCATATTATTTTCGTGAAAGCTGATAACCTGCAAACAGTTCTATGGAAGTAGGAATTACTTGGCAGGAATTTCTCTGCTTTGCAGCCCTGGTTTACTGAGTCCCCTGAGAATTATTTACTGGATAACTGAATTTATAACATGCATTCATGATATTTTTCATGTCTCCCCCTGGAGAAATATGAAAAATAAAGATTGTTTCAGCCATTGTTTGCTGCTTAGTAATCACATGTGGACTGTGTATCATTAGCAATAGTAGCTTGTCATTCCCTCAACGTCATCTTGAGACAATTCAGATAGGATTTTGGTTGCCCTTATTGAAGGAGAGAGAGGAAAAGGTTTTTTTAGTGGCCATGGGCATTGCCAAGGCAGAGACTGACCTTTCAGTTCTGTGTGGTTTTCTCATTCTTGGACATCAGAGAAGGTATGTCTGAATTATATACATATTCTCTAGGGTGCTTTTGGTTTGAATGAATCATTACAGCTTCATAGGTTTATTGTGGCATTCAGTGCTGTTCACTATCTTTCACATTTCACAAAGTGTTTTTTCTCCAAAAAACATTTTTCACTTGAGGGTTGTTTCAGATGTGCGTTCCGCATGGCTTTCAGTTGACCAACGCATTTTGTAAAATGTACCCGGATGCTGGGCCAGGAGTGTTGTGGCTTGGGAAAAAAAAAAAAAAGAAAAAAAAATGTTTCTGTTTTTATTTATGGAATTTATTTTTATTGCAATTTGAACATGGTTAAATCAGTAAATGTACTATGTCCTTCTAGTAAAAAAAAGAAAAAAAAAAGAAAAATCATGCGTCTCTGTACTTCACATTTCTGTGACGGTTCTCTTTTCCTCATGGCTATACTCTGTTTTTTCCCCACTGGTCAGCTTCTCCTCTTTGTTGATACAAATTCATTATTAGCTGTGCCACTGCTAGTCTACCCCATTTGTGCTGACATTTTCTAATTTAGAACTGATATAAAGTGTGTATTAAGCTTTTCTGTTCCCATTTGACTTCAGTTTCTCAGTGCTTATTAATCTTAATCTTTTCTGATTGTCTTTCCACATGCAGTCAGGGACATACATTAATATGGATAAAGTATAAATGTTTTCCTCCTTAAAATTTCATTGGTATGGTTTAGATGATTTAAAATAAAAGAACTGTAAAGCAGTCTTAAGTTACGAAGTTGAGCCATTGGCAATATTTAGTGTGAACTGAATATTTAGTTTGCATTTAGGCAAACTAAGAAGATGAGGGGACATGTTTAGGAATGGATATGTTAAAATAGAATAGTGCAGTCTCATCTCTGAAGGAGATGAGCTGTGACAGCACCTCCAGCTTGCATGAGCATGAAGATGTTACAGGTTGTTGATCTCTTTCTTGCCACATGGCAACTGCTTTTTTACGTTGCTCAGAGTGAGGGTAAAAGAGAGTGCATCTAGAATATTAGATCCTGATAAAGATACTTGAATTGCAGTAATTTTACCTGTAATTGTAATTGTAGTAATTTTACCTGTCTTTTCCATCTTGTCAGTGTTACTATGCATGCAATGAATTAAGATTCCTCAAAACAATTTAACAGTAAACAGTTAGCACTGAGATGTGTAATTAATTTTTAAATTCCCCATTTATCTCTTAGTATTTCATCATGTATCAGTTATGATGTCACAGTAGGATGAAAATAATTTGAAATTTGTCTGAAAATATAATTTGATACGTTGCCTGATTTAATGTATCTTTAATCATGCCATCTAACGTCTTCCAAATACAACCAAAAAGCTTTCTGTTCTCTAATCTTGTCATTTTGCTATAGGCAACTTATAAGATGTACATTATAATAGCGTATATAATATTTGGAGGCAAAGGATCCTGGTGTACTTACAAAATTAATGCATAAACTTCTGGTGCTTTATTACTGGCTGGCCAGTTAGTGATAACAAATTATTTTCTGCTTTGGTTGTAATATTTTTCATGGCCCACAAACCCTTAATTAAACTAGTTGGACCTTCCTTGCAGTTATATTTTGTATATTTATTTTTGAGATTTCATTTAGATGCACTTTGAAATCTTCAGAGACCTTGTGTACAGTACCAATCCCCACTGCTTGTAAGTACATTCTGTGGTTGGATAATTGTGAAAGTGGATGAATTTTAATCAATTTTGGGGATGATTTTGTTTTCAAATAAGTGAATTGAATACAGGAATAGAACTGTTATATTAGAAGTATTTGGCCTTCACAAGTGTAATATGTATTCATGGGAATAGCTGCATTATGACTACAAGTGCTTTAAAGCATTTAGAATTTAGAATAAAATAATTGCTGGTTTCTCTTCTGACCTTCAGTTCTAAGAATAAGCATGGAAATGCAGGCCGTTTCAGAAAATACATTATAAACAAAATGGTTTTCTGTTTTGAGAAATGGACTTCAGTTTTTCAAATACCATTATTACCTTATTTTGTCACCTTTTTTTTTTAGGTACATGCATGAATCTTAGTCTCTTTTTGAAAAATGATTGCCTCATTTTCTATTTATATCTCTTTTCCATGTTTTTTGAGTGAAGTTCCTGCTTTACAGTTTCTGAGTAGAGAAATTAGGCAACTGAGAAGAGCTTTTTAAGGTTCTGTGTACAGTTTAACCAAGTACAGAGAAAGGTCGAATTTAATTTTACTTGGGTGTGAAGAATAGGTGAACAACACTTCAGCTTTTCCATTATGTTTACAGTTAACTTCCAGAGGTTTTATATTCTATTTTATAGAGTGCTAGTGGGATGAAGAAAATGTACTTTGAAGCCACCTCAAGGTAACAAATTCTTCTGATCTTCTGCCAAATGAATGTAACCTAAATTTTAAGCAGCCTGATGGACAAGGTCATGCTTTAGATGTGAGAGTCTCTCTAAATAACATTTGAGTAAGGTCTTAACTTCGTAACAGAAATTCTTTACAGTTGTTTGCTGCATATTCTTTACTCTAGCTTTATTTAAGTTTGTAAGGAGTTGAAAAACTCCTTGTAAGGCAAGTGTGACTATCTTGATTACAAATCACCAAATTTGCACACTTAACCTAAAAGTTGATGCTTTTTGAGGTTTATGCTACGGTAAACTCCTGCTACTCACCTAATTTTGTTATTCTGTATGCACCTGATATTTATTTTGTTGATGCTGCGTGTGCTTAATTCATGAGAGGAATAATTAAGAATGCAGTCAGATGGAGGAAAAATAAATTATAATTACAGTCAGCGTTTAAGAATTTTTCTGCTGCATGTCATAGTCCTCAGAAACAAGGAGTGAAATTAAATACCAAACAATGCATGAAAGAGTTTTTGAAGTTTACTTACTAGCCAGCGAAACCTTTTATTGTTTAGGATGACAGAGTGTCTTCAATCTAATCTAATTGTGTTTTGTGTGTGAACTGGAATTAATTTCATACATTTTCTGACACTTGATAAAACTGAACCAGGGTATCCTTAAGAATTTACAGTTATTCAGATTCTTCAGTCCTTTCTGTCTCCTTGTGGCTCCTCTCAATTTTTTGTTATAATTTGCTAGTAGTTATAATTTTGTTATAATTTGCATGTAGTACCATGCTAAATATAATACTAGATGCGAATTTCAGTAAATATAAGTTCTGTCATTAAATTTACTTCATTTGCTGACAAGCTTAAATAAAATGAAGAGGAAATGAGTAAAATGGATGGGGAAGGTCAGAATATAATTATCACAGCTCTGAAAGTAATTTTCACTAACCTTTAATCTTAGAATGTGGTAAGAATCATGGCATAGCAATATAATACGGGTGCAGCAGTGCTGTGGATTTTTGTGGTAGTATCACACATCACATTGTATTGGGATCATCCAAACTGTCCTTATCTGTGCCCTTTAGTGCTCTGGGGTAATAGTGGCCAGGTGTAATCTCCTTGTTTTAGTGTTGATGGATAATTAGCATCAGATTGTTTGTACTTAAATACCCAACATCAGCCATGTGTGCTTGGTCTTTTTATACATTAATAATGAAATGTGTCATGCAGTCCTGGTGTAGATCTCTTCCAGGGAAGCAGTGAAGAAAGCAGCTTCACACATTTAGATAATGGATACTTCAGAGGCCTTTCTGAAGGCAGGGCTGAGCTGTACTGTATGGATGCTAAAGCAGTTATCTGAAATTTTCTTCCAACATCACTAAGCAAAAGACTGAAATGGTGCTTAGGCTACCAACCTGCAGCGTGACTATCTAGACACAATTTGTCAGGGTTAACGGTGCTGAATCCGAGATGTGAGTGAGGCTGCTTACTGCTACTGCAGTTAGAGACTTAGAAGCCTGCTTGTCTTTTAGTGATAAAGGACTGACTGGAAAACTGTGCAGCTGTATGCTGAAGGATGAAGGAAATGAGGTCTGTTTGAATACTTGATGATCTGGCCCCTGAATCTTCAGGACATTGCCAGTGCATACTGTTTCTGTTAGATTTGGTTTTATTTTAAGGAAGCAGTATGGTGTACTGTGATGCAGATTTTGAGTCCTGTAATTAGTCTTGTACTGTGGTTGTCTGTTCCAGAAAGCCCTGTAGTTGTTGCCATACTAGGAACCATTTTGCTGTAACTTCATTGAATTCTTCATTCACCCTTTCTGGCATAATTAAAATGACCACTGTATGGAGGGAGCATATGGAAGCAGTCTCTTCAGAGGTACATTCTTGTGATGTGAATGGATTTGTAATGAGTTGTTGCCTAAGCTTTCCTGCTTCATAAACCCTCCTTTCCATTTTATCAGTGCAGTATTCTGCTGTAGTAATTCCTTTAATTCCCCACAACAAAAGTGTCAGCCTTACCAGAAGAATGGCTCAAAACAGCACAGCCACAGTGAGAATTTTTTGTATTATATTTATTGCATTCATTAATATGTTAATTATTCTTAATAATTCATTAGTATGGTAATTATTTCTTCTTTCTTCTGCTACATAACAACTTCCTACCTCTTTAGTATGCTTTTTGTGTCTTCTCCATTGCATCGTAAGAAATTCAAAGCAGGCAGCTTTACATTACTCATGTAGTGTAGCCCAAGCTCAAATATTAATGTCAGAATTCAGTGTGTTTTGCCTAAGTATTTCCTACCAATAAAGCAAATATTTCAGCAGCATGACAGTCTATTATGTTGAGGAATATGAGACATGGTCTAGAAATTATAATGTATCAGGAATGTAAATGGCACAGAGTAAGTGGTAGATTTTCATCTTGAAAGTTCTGAGTTATTTCAAAACTGTTTATTTTGATTGAACTTGACTGTTGACTCTGAATGAGCAAGAGGATTTTGAGCACAGAAGCTACTAGCTGTTGCTTTGCATAATTTGGCAGAGCACAGCTTCTGCAAGTCAGGCACATGGGTAGGTGGAAGCTTTCTGATCAATAAAGTCACTGACAGACTCCTCTAGCTACTCACAGGAGACTACACTTTTTGCTTCTGGATCAGCAGCACCTTCTCTGGCATAAGAATTATTTTCCAAGGCGCATAAAAGTGCATTTATCAGACTACTCATTAGCTATCAAATTTATATTGGATATTTCAATAATATTAAAATAGTTTTATAACTACTTTTCACTTACTGGTAGAGTGAGACAAAACAAAGAATGTCACATCTGTGATTATTAAGGACTGTTTCTTTACAATAGCCCTTATCCTGAAAAGAGGAAGCATAAGGAGGGACTTGGGACAGTGGAACAGCCTTGATTTCAAGACCATCTCTCAGTAACTCTGTCTTCTCTGCCCCAATGAAGTGCTTGTCATTATTCTCAGAAGCAGACCATATGGTTTTCGTTATAACTCAGAGCAGATGTTGAGTACATTTACCAGACTAGTTGTGAAACATTGTTCTTCCAGTATAAAACATTGCTCTTCTAAATAGCTGTTTCATTGTCACATTGTAAGGTGTTATGCAGAAAGGAAGTTGGTTTTATGATCTGGTTGTCCCTGAAAAGCATTCCACAGCTGGAGGGCAAACTAACTTGGTAGCTTAGTGAGTGGACAGTTAATGTGCAAATGTTTGCAAAAGAGACTGTAAGTCAGACCTACTGTTCTGTTCCTTGCATTAAAAATGTGGAAGTTCCTAAAGTCTTGGAAACATTGGAAATGTGTCTAGGTGCTGTGCATTAATTTTAAAGAATCTTCAGTGATAAACAAATGAATGTCAGGTAGGGGGTGTCTGTTGGTGTATGCAGAAACCTGATTTAAGGGATAGGTGGAATACAATGTACACTTGACAAGTGTTATCCTTCTTCAGACTGTTACTGTTACAGACCTGACTCTTGTAACCTGCATGCAAATCCTGACTTGAATTGTAAAGAAACTAACCTTAATCGAAACCAAAGATTCATAAGCAACTTTATTTATTGGAAACTTTAATAAAGAGCCACACAGTAATTGTATTACGCATACTTGTTAAATAAAATATCTTTTTCATACTTAAAATCTTACGTTCTTCTGAAAAGTGATGATTTCTTTTCAGAAGGATTTTGAATTGAATTCCCCTTTCAACTCAGACTGTTTTCTTGGTGATAAAAAATGTCCTAGAAAGAGGCGATTGTTTCCTAATAGGTTTGGGAAATTGATATTTCAATCCAGCATCCTCTTTGAAAGATGTATGTTGATTTCCCAAGAAATGTACAGCACAAAGCTTCATGCTGTCCTTTGACAGTACTCCTTTGTGATTCTACATTGAAAGAGAATCTTTAGCATTCAGGAACAGTTAATCTAACACAAAGAGCAGATGCTTTTGGGATTCCCTCTCTGAATTATTATCTGATCCAAGTACCAAAAACCCTCTGGTTTTTTTTCATGTATATAAAAATTTGTACTGGCTTGTGGGAACTGAATTTATGGCTTGGAAATTAGAGCACTGGGTAAATATGAAAATTATATATGCATTGATAATTGAAAAGACAATAGAAGAAAGAACTACAATTGTAAAGATCTTTTCACAAAGTTGTAGAACTTGTGATTCTCCAGGATAAATGAACTTTCATTTAGGCGTAGTCACTGTTGTCCAAAAAGCAGGTAGAAAAACAGAGAAGTTGGTACTATGAAGTTTCCTTTCAAGTTTCTGTTGATTTCATTAGCAGTGTACTAGAGATTCAGGCAAACCCAAACTAATTTTCAGGAATTCTTCTTCTCCCCTTAGGGTCTTTGGGTTGAGACTCTTGAAGAGAAATGCTTGTCACTTCCCAGTCCACACCAATGTTCCTGGTACATCAGGCTAACAGGGGTGCTGTGCTCCCTGTCTCTCTGCAGCAAACCTAATTCCTATATTTTGGTGATGAGGAGGGAAGGATTTCTAGCTGCCTAACTGTGGGGATGATTAGGAAGGTGTCAGCATTACTGGAAAGCATTGATGACAACTTTCTTACAAGGTAGTGGAGGATCCCATGAGGAATGGTGTGCTACTCAGCCTTATACTAACGAACATGTTATAATAATAAGCCTTATAATAACAAACCTTGTTGAAGATGTGGAGGTTGAGGGCAGCCTTGGCTGTAGTGACCATTGTGGGATTCAGTAGTGGGCAAGGAGGAAACAGGGCAGTAAGACTGTAATCGTGGACTTCAGGAGAGCTAACTTTAACCTCTAAAGGTCTTCTTGAAAGAATCCTGTGGGAACAGATCCTGTAGTGAAGAGGATTTCAAGGGAGCCAATTGATATGTAAGGAACACTTCTTCCAGGCTCAAGAATGATGCATCCTGATGAGCAAGACATCAGACAAAGGGGGAAGAGATCTAATAAGAACTCCTGTCATTACTCAAGTGTGACTAGGAAATACACAAGAGATGGAAGTAGGATCAGGCCACTTAAAATGAATATAGAGCAGTTGTCGGAGTAAGCAGAAATGAGACAAGAAAGTTAAACAAAGACAAGTGCTGAATTCTGCAAGTGGGATGGAGCAATCCTGGGTGTACAGGCTGTAAGAGGCTGGAGAGAAAGGGACCTGGGGGTCCTGGTGGATGGCAAGTTGAACAGGAGCCAGCAGTGCCCTGGCAGCCAGGAGGGCCAACCCTGTCCTGGGGGCATCAGGCACAGCATGGCCAGCTGGGCAAGGGAGGGGATTGTCCTGCTCTGCTCTGCTCTGGGGCAGCCTCACCTCCAGTGCTGGGGGCAGTTCTGGGTGCCACAATATAAAAAAGATACAGCTATTTAAAAAGGGCTGTAAAGATGGTAAAGATGATTGTGTAAAGATATGTAAAGCTATTTAAAAAGGGCTGTAAAGATGATTGAGGGGAAGCTGTATAAGGGGAAAATGAGATCACTTGGTCTGTTCAGCCTGTATAAGGAGCAAATGAGATCACTTGGTCTGTTCAGCCTGGAGAAGACTGAGGTTAAATGTCAATGTGGCCTTCAACTTCCTCACAACGGGAAGTGGGGGGGCAGGTACCAATCTCCTCCCTCTCGTGACCTCTGACAGGATTTAAGGGAAAGGCTTGAAGTTGAGCCAAGGGAGGTTTTGATTGTATATTAGGAGAAGGTTCTTCACCCACAGGGTGGTTGGACACTGGCACAGGCTCCCCATGGTAGTCACCAAGCCTGACAGAGTTAAAGGACAATGGTAAAGGACAATGCTCTCAGGCACATGGTGTGACTTCTTGGGTGTCCTCTGCAGGCAGGGTCAGGAGTTGAACTTCAGTGATATCTGGGAGTCCCTTCCAACTCAGCATATTCTATGATTCTGTGAATTCTAAATCTTCAATGTGTGTCTAGGATTTTTTTTTTTTTTTTATTTTTTTAAATTTTGATGTGCTGAGCATCAAAAATCTTAAAACTAGTAATTACTGAATGGAACTAAAGCCAGCCTTACTGATAATATGTGTGCTCTCTTAATAGAATCTGGTTCTGCAGTTACGGCTTCCTGTATTGGTTTGGGAAACTCTACAACACCTCCACCCGGACAGGCAGGAAAACCAGTGCCAGGGTATAATGGTAAGACTCTGCTAAAAATGTTACTGGGAAAGGACATTGCTTGTATTCCTGAGTAAGTGCTCCTTAATTGTCATATCTTGTAGAAAAATAAAATTACAGTCTTATTAAGATATTTTCCTCCTTCCTTTTTTTCTTGTGTGTTGTGGAATGTGATTGCGAATTAAAAATTTGGAGTTATCTTCAAGAAAATTGATCAACTACTTCTGCCTTTATTATATAAAAAGGCTAGCATATACTTTGACACATTACTTGTCTATACTTCTACATGCACTTCAGCCCTTCAACACAACTTGAGAGAGTTGTTAAGCAAACTGTCTTTCAGAACCTGTGGAGCATTTTTATTTCCAGCCAGGAGAAATGATAGGCAATGGACCAGCACAAAAAGGATGTGCACTCATTGTCTGGAATGTATTTGCATGTAAGGATGCAGCTACAGAATTCAGAATGCAAAAGTATTTCAATATCTGGGAACCCTGATTTTAACACAGTTTTTAAGAATTACTTGAAATCTGAAAAATAATTACATTAAAGATCAAGTGGTCTTCAGGAAAAATTCTCGCATCATTGGTGACAAAGATCTAAGCTGTTATTTTCTTTTAATACATATAAATGGTGGTGAGCATTCAAAAAAACCCAAATATTTTTAGCAACTCTTGGTTTTGGCATTTACAGTTATGGCATGAAGACAAGCAGTCACTTAAAAACAGCATAAAAACAAAGCTGTGAGGTTTCTCCAGAGTTCTAATAAATAGAAAAGAGTGAAAGAATGTAATTGCATCACACATGTTATCAGTCAGGACTAGGAAGAAATATGAGTAGCAAGAATATAAAAATTTCTGATGAATATTTTGGAACATTTGGACTAATGTAAGTAAAGAACTTCTAAGAAAATGAAGGAAATGTCTTTAGCATACCTTAAAAAGGAAACAAAAAATGAGCACTGAATTTCACTGAAGATTTATGGAATAATTTTACCTCTTTCAGTCTTTGACCAAATATGTCCTGTAATGCAGCTATTCACAAACTAGTGATTTTTTAAAATTACTCTATATTGGCTGCTGTCTTGCTGTCACCCACTTCTGTTTGACGTTGTTTTCCTGCTGTTACTATATTTATTAGAGGAGATCCTTATGCCTGTTAGAAGATACTGTGGTTTCAGTTTATACATGCAACTCTTAATGGCTGGTAGACATGCTGCAATATTAAGTTACAAGATCTACTTTTTTTCTTTAATCACATGCAAGTTCTTTCCTATTACCCTATTACATATTCCTAAAAAGAAACTGATTTGTTGCTGATTTTTAAGAACAAAGGGAATAAAAGTTAAAGTATCAAAGTACAGTGACACAAATTGCATTTAAAAGTGAGTCAAGATACTACATTTATTTCTAGGTCTGTTGCCTTAAATCAGACATTATATTGTGTTTTTCCCTTGATCTACTTGAACCTTTGCAGATAATTTCAGTGCATTTGCATTTTCAGACTGAAGCAGGTCCCACATTTTGAAAAAACAAGTCAGTTCTTCAGTAATTCAGGAGTGAGCAGCATAGTATTTCACTTTGCTAAACTTTTCTACATTGAAATATGCAGCTTGCAAGGAGAAGAATAAATACTGGGATTGGTACCTTGATGAAACAGTTACTGATTAGATTTTACTTAGTATCATAAAAAGAGGAGAGAAAACACTGACAGCTGCACAAGTGGGTCTTTGTAAAACTGGCCTTGTGTACATACTGGGTGCTGAGATATTGGTTCCAGCAGGCTCTTCAGTTACTTTAAAACTGCCATCGTCTTTGAAGGAGTAGCTTCAGCCAGAAGTAGTAAATTACAGATATTGGTGTTCTTTGAAGAGATAGGATATGATATTTCTCATTTAAGTTTTAGCAGAGTTTTAGTCAGAAGTCTGTCATCCACTTTTGCCCATTTCCTCTGGAACTTTGTAATACAGAGTGTAAGATTATTTGTGGAGATGTAGATACAGCTGAACCTTGCTTTCATTGCTTGGGCAGGCTTCAAAAAGCGTGTAATCCTTATCAGTCTGTCAAAATCTTCCCTTCCTGTTCTATTATGGTTTAGTTGCTTCACCTTATGTAATTCCATTATCATAGTCCAAGCTGGTATCTGTCATTCCTTTCTTATGCCCACACCTTGAGATGGAGTGAATGGTTGTAGTAGCATCATTTCCCAGATAGCTGCACAAAAGAGGATATGTCAGATGATTTTCTCAGAAATCTCAGTACTGGGATATGTTCCTTTCACTGGAGGTGGTGGACAAGTGTCATCCAGGGAAAAGGCTTCATTTGGGAAGTCTGGATTCTGTCCTGTGCTTTGAGCGTTACCCTGCTGTGCTGCTTTGGGTAGTTCAAAAGTTACTTGATCTCTTTATGCTAGACTACAATGAATCTTGTTAGCTGAGGAATATTTTTATCAAACTCCTGAGAGCCTTTGAAAACCAGATATACTTATCTACAGTCGTCTTGGTTGTTATTTTTTGTTCATGTTACCCACATATTTTTTATTTGTATTTGTCATGTATCTTAATGGCCCTTTGCTATGTGGAAGTTTAGATTTTCCAGTACGAAAGCTTCTTACACTTCGTTCTGTGTTTTTCCATTTTGGGACTTTGTGCTATTTCTGTTTCCAAAGCACAAATATTACTTAAGACTTTTTGTACTTAAGGGTAAATGTTAATAAAGTCATGAGATTATCCAGTTTGGCACTCCCACGTTACTTAATTCCTTTTATTGCTTGGTGTATTGCCATTCTGAAGTGTGACATAAGTTGATACCCATAAAGACATTTTCCTCCACCTAAAAATACACTACTAAACTTGAGTTTCCTTCCTATATTATTTTTTTACAGTCATGATTCTGGATGAAAATAAGAAACCAGTGAAGGCAAAGACTTTGGGAAATATTGTGGTAAAGTAAGAACAAAAAATATCTTACATTTAAAAGAAACTTCCCACATGGGTTCCTTGTCCTTTGACTAAAGTTTATATAAATAAGAATAATTGAAGTAATGAGGGTTGAAAAGCATGTCTGTCTCTGAATGTTTTATGTTCATTAGTACTAAAAAATTGCAGATGAAATTGTGTCAGTGAATGAGTGTGGATTGCTGGGGTTTCTTCCTAGACTAGAGCAGAGATTATAATTTTCTTAATTATCAGAGTGTTGGCACAGAATGATGCCTTCCTCTTGTGATGTATGAGCAAGATACTGAATCATTCCCTTCACTATTTTATCTTTCAGTTTAGTGAAATAGTACAGCAGTATGGATTGGCATGTGGTGGCTTACAGGTGTGATGCTGCCTCTTCTTTCACTGTCTCCTAATCACAACTGATGCATCTTAGAGGGTGAACATGCATTTTCTGTTCTCTGTAAAAAAAACCAAGATGTCTCTGTGTGTGCTTTGCATGAAAGAATATTCATTTGTGTCAGCACTTGGACAAAATACGTACAGGAAAGGACTTCAGAAAAAAAAATATCGAAAAACCTTGCTGTGCATCATGTAGGTGATTTTTAGTACCATTTACCAGACTGCTGACAGATGAATTCCATAAACTCTACTATTCTTTTTGAAAGTACACCTTTCTCGGCACATTTCCTTAGATAAAGAGGCCTCTGCTTAGATCACCCTGTCAACATCAGTTACATTTACCTTCCCTGCTGCCTTCTCACTTTTGCCAGGACCTTTCCTTACTCCCATAGTGTTCTATAAGCTACTGCTCCTTACAGCCCATGCTGCTCTGTATTCTGGATGTTTTACAGGCTTTGAGGCACATGGCATTTTCCTCAAACAATTTTTTTTTTCCCTCAGAGTTTGCACCTGCTTTGCGATGAATGTGGTAGCTATAACCACCTTTTTTTCAGTCACAGAAAATAACTTCAGCTCTGAATGCTTTCTAATGGTGAACAAGTACAAGTCCCAAAGGAAATATATTCATCTGTTTCTTCTGTGGTAGATTTTTGGAGAGTTGTGGTAGCTCAGAGTCTTCACTGCTTGCTTAGATTAATGAAAGGAAATACGAAGATGAGTATTAACCTTCAGTGAACTGAAAATCTGTCAGGAGCTGAAGCATTTGGATGGATGTACCGATTTTGATGAATTGTTAGTGCAGTTAGCTGAGGGTTGCAGTTGGCTGAGGCACAGGAGCTGGGGGTGAGAGACGGGAGCTGCAGAAGTGCGGCGGTAACAGTGTGGGTGGGCTGGCGCAGTGCTTGGGGGGGAGGTGGAGTTGCCGAGGTGAGGAGGCGTTTTTCTCAGCTGTACTGCTGATCTAATGCAACTAGACCCCTGTGGAGACTAAAGTAGCATCACATGATTTATTGTACGGTGTGAGGCAGATGTGTGTTTTCAGGATGAAGTCTATACCCTGCCTCATTCTCGGCATCTTCAGCTAAGCCACCAGGACACAGACACCTAGGTTTAACTCCCCTGAGTCAGCAGACCCATATTGAGGAGTAGTTTTCTTGTGACACATATGAGATTGTGCATTCACTCCACTGTTGAGTATGTGCATTCATTACATTACCAAGCAAAAATACTTAAAATTGCCCCAAATTTTTATAGACTTTGGTTCACAGTATCAGTAACCCAGCTCAGGGGGGAAAGTTGTCTTTCAAAGCTCCCACCTCTGTAGTGCCTGAAGCCATGATAAAACACAGGCTTGTAATCAACAGAGAGATAAAAGGTATTTTGTAAGAAAATTGATCCTAGGTGCTTAGATATTCAAATGACTTATTATTATTTACTATATTAGTCATGCCTAGTTATTTAACTAGGATGGAGTAAATCACCTTCCAGATGTGTTCATGTCTCTCCAGTGCCTGCAGGAGTGGCACAGTTGGCTTAGGGTAGGTGCTTAGTCTTACCTATCAAAAGAGGAGTAGAATGAACTCCATCTTTAGCAACTCTGCTAAAAAAGTTGAAAGATAAACTAACAGGTAATGTTGGAATATGTGTGCATACATTTTTAAGTGCCTGTCAGGAGTGGTATTGCCATATTAGAAGATTCTGTTTGGGGTTAATGTCTATCTCTTCTAGCCAGAATTTAGCTTCCCTAATGTTGCCCCACATGTAGATGTTTTCTCGAGGGATTACAAATGTGTCAATATATTGATTTGTTGTTTCATTTGTTTTGTTTTATCTTGCTCAGCATGACTTTTACTGCAATCAGATAAATTGATAATGAAAAGGGGGAGTTCTTTTGTATTTTTTTTTTTGCCATGTATCACTCAAGAAAATGTAATTGCACATATTATTTTATCATGTCTATGTTTATTGCATTTTTTGATTAAAGCAAGGTTTCATTAAGTCCTCCTTCAAAGAAACCATTTCTCTCTTCATCAATCTTCTGCATGTACAGACCCTTTAAAATAGTGGGGATGGTCCTTGTTACCAGCAGTGTTTGTTTGTCGGCCCAGAGCATGTCCCCCTGCAGCTGGAAGAAAATGGGGGACTCAGGATAGTTCTGACTATTATTCTATCATACACTTAGCAGTGAAAATATGAAAAAATTCAGGGGTTTGCTTCACCTGTAGCATAGGTGAGTTAAGAAATATTCTTCAGTGTTTCTTGGAGAGGAGAGTGGCCATGCACTGCTTACAATGCCAGCTGTGCAGAAGTGGGAAACTGCTGCTCTTGGTTGTTTTTATCCCAGACTAACTCCTGGTAAAGACTGTTTGGGGCTGCTTGAGGCCTGCAGTTTTACTAAGTACAGTATTTAAAATATCTATTCTTACAGCAGAACTTTAAATTTTAATTTCATCCTGCAGGAGTCAGATACACTGGAAAGGTAGTTCTTACATCTAATTACTCCAACTTGCTGTCACAAGTATGTTCTTTACTTTTCTGCCAGCTGATACCTGTTCTGATTTTTTTTTTTTCCATATAACAATCATCTCTGCTCTTTGGACAGATTATTCTTGGATAAAAACCTCTCATATATACTAGTTTATCTGGACAATTCAATAATATTTCTGATTTCACAAGTCTTTCAGGATAAAGTGATTGAAAGCAGTGTCACAACATTTGTGATACAGAAGAAAATAAAGGTGACTGCAGATGAGGTGAGGGTGGACTTGTATGGATTGTTTTTAAATTTATATGTATTTCTGAGCTAGATTTTTTCAGACATAAAAGATTCTGAGAATTTATTCTGAAGTGAAAATGACAGCAGCAGTGACCTCCACTTCATTTAACAAGACAAATCTGGTTTAGTAACACACTTCTGCTTGCATTGTTCTGGCCTGCCTGTAATTCATGCACACTTGAAGATATGTATGTATATATGTAATTTTGATTAGCCATAAGAATTTTCTAGGTTGTCTGTTGTTATAAGGAACATTAACAAAGGAAAATCCCATGTAAATTCCAGTTTTCATCTTGTACATTGAAAATATCACAAACCCATTATGTTTATTTTTTTGAAGCAGTCATCAGCACTAGCTAGCGTTATTCTTTATATTCACCCACAACAGGACTATGTTTGCATTGTGCTCATTTTTTCCAGAGAGTAGTGACTGCCAGTAAGTTTGCTGCTAGACCCTAGTTAGACTTCCTCTAGAGTTTGTATAGTTAATTATGTACCATCATAATGGAGTTTTGCAGGGTAAGTATTTACAGTTTTGCTTTAGAGATCTCCACTGCATGGAATCACATTAGTATGTTTCATATTCAGCAGGAGGTGAGACAATGTAGTTACATCATACAGTGATTCTGAAATGGTTTAGTTGCACTGGTTTAATTGCATTTAAGAAAAGTGGCTGAGAGGCTCTATAAACTACTAAAGTTGTGATTTTTTTTTTTTTGTGGATTTGGAGTTAGTGAAGGAAGAGGAAGAAAAATCAAAATGTTCTAAAAGAATTTTTCAAATAATGACCCACTCCATTGTATCTAGTACAATCATGCAAAACTTTATGTACAGTGCTGTAAAAACTAAAATACATTCAAAAGTATTTATTAATGATAAATTTTAAATAGTAAATAGTTATAAAGAAATAGTAATGATAAATTCACAGCTTTTTATGATTATACATTATGAGTAAGTCAAAGAGAAAAATGACCGTACTTCCAAAGCAAATACCTTAGAGTGAATATCCTTTAGTGGAAAAGGTGTTATTCAAAGTAAGCAACCCATTGACAGTTTTCCTGTTTATGTCAATGTGTTCAATATTTTTACAGTATTTAGTGAGCAAATTAATGTTCAATAAAAAGCTGACTCACACAACATTTCTTATGATGCGTTAAAAAGAAAGTCAGTGTCTGTTTGGAAGGATGAAGAAACCTGGAGTCAGGAATATAAACATAATGCTCAATACAATGCTAACCAAGAGAGCTTAAAGAAAAGAAAAGGGAAAGAAAAGGATGCAGTCTTTTGCAGTGCATTGTAGTACCTTGGTATTTCATTAAAAAAAACTGAAGTAAGATCTTGTAAGACTTGATGAGTGAACATTTGGGCATTCCAACTGGGATACACCCACGGGAAAAGTCACAGCTCTGTGCTCCCCCACTGCCCAGGAAGAAAAGGAGACAATGACAATATGTTCTTGTAAGCAAGGGCTATACAGCTAGGTAATGTGAAAATTGTATAGCTCTGTAAGATGAAGGACCCTAGAATGCAGTGACTTCCAAAGGAGCTTTTTATGTTACAGTAGATAAGCCTCTGGATACACAGGATCTTTCAATCAAAGGCAGCTGCTAGTGTAGCTAAGCAGACAGTATGATTGTTATTAGGTAGGGAAACTGAGGAGGAGCCAGTGTTACTGTCTGTGGATGTGATGTTAGTACATCCTTTGATGCATTAGGCTTGGTTCTTCTGTCTGTATTTCAAAAGACTAATGAGAAAGTGACTTGATATTGGGGAAAATATGAATGACAGTGATCTGAGTGCTGAAATCTGTGTGGTACGAAAACCTGTGGTATGTCATTTACCCAAGATCAGTCAAATACTGACTTCTTCAAGGCCAGGAAATACTCAGAGGACAAAATAATCTCTGAGAGATGGCTATTTAGCATAAAGAAATTTGAAGCTGAAGCTAGATCCATTCAGATGAGAAATAAAACACTGTTTTAGCAGTGAAGGTATTAAGACATTGGAATAAAATCTTGGGAGTATGGTGGTTTACTTTGATATTTTTAGGTCTAACCTGGATATCTATTTTAACCAAAAGTTGTGGGGTTGAGGCAGGATTTAGTAGATGGCATCTTTCAGCTTGTTATATGGAAGGTCAGTTTAAATAAAGAACCTGTGCAAAAGATTTATCTTTGTAACAGCCTTTTGCATGTTTATCAGCTTTGTCTTTTCCCTTTACAGATAAAACAATGAGTAGGTCTTCCAATGTGAGAGCAATTTGTCCAAAGATGTTTTTTCTAGCAGATCTCTGGCTGACTACATGTAAATATCATTTGAACTTCCCTTACTTTGAAATTTTTTCCCAGCATTTTCACTAGTTTTTTATGGCTTTTTCTCTTTTCCCACTGCAGCAAAATCCACACTGAGATCAACTACTTTTTTGACCCCTTTCAGCTAACTAAAGTAATCTTTCACGCATACTGATGAATGTTCAAGATCCTCTATTCTTCTCCACTCTTTTTCCTGTGATGTTGTTACTAGAGTCTGAAAAAGCTTCCAGATGCCTTTCAAAATTGTAATAAAAAATTTTTATAAGAATGACGTTTGTTCACAACACTACATAAATGCTGACTAATAATTATAGCTGCCAGTCAAGATTATTTTGTTCCATTCGGAAACCCAAGCTCATTTAACAGTGGCTTATATTTGCTTTGACTGGCTGTAATGAATAGCCTCTGAATATCATTGCCTACCATAAAATAAAAGGATGTCTTTTCTGAATTCCAGCAAGGTAACATCTCCAGTAATTTTTTATTTAATTTCAGAAATCTGCTTTTCTGTGCAAATTATCTTTTGAGTTCTCTGTCTGTAATTGCTTACTTCCATTAACAAGGAATCTTACACCATTTTGATGAGTGGCATTCTGAAAAGATGTGCTATGTGGGAGTCAGATTTCTTGGGCTAAGCTAAAGGTGGACTGTTCTGTGAAAGGTCTACCACCATTGTATAAAAAATAAATGAACTGTAAAACAATGCTTAAAAAAGCAAATAATGATTTCCATTTAAAATTCTGTACCAGAAAGCAGTTAAAGTACTTCAGAGGTTTTTTTTTGTGGTACTGTCAAGCTCATACATCTTGTCTTCCCAATTTATAATGAAATTACCAGCTTATCATTGTAAAATGTAACCAGAATGATTCTTCTTTAAATGAACCCATATGATGTAAATCATTAATTTACAAAGGTTGCCTGATTTCCCTGATGTTGTTTTAAATGCATTCAGTCTTTAAATGAGAAATAGGCCTGGATCTGTATTCTTGTACTTCAACAATTTTAATCTTACTTTGACTGGAGTAATTGGAGAATAGAATAATTTGTACTCCTGTTACTGTGCTGGTAACAGATAGCTACAGAAATACAGTAAATATGTCCAAAAGAGAAACCAAGCAAAGCAACTTCTTTGTATGTTGTGAAAATGGTAATAAAGGAACCTACTCCTGTCTTGGCCTTCTGTGATCCTGTCTCTTGTCAAAGGAAAGCAGGACTATCTGAGGGGCAGTCATGCTTACTTATGCATACCTGGCATTTTTGGTCAATAATCTCTTAGTAGTAAAAATATCACTGAAAGATCTTGAGTATTAATTCAGTTTTCAGACACAGAGGCAACAGTTTGTAAATGCTGAGTTATTGTGGGTGTATATTACATTTTCTAGGGCAAAAAGACCCAAATCAAACATCTCAAAATGTTCCTTTCTTTTTTATGGAGGGGTTGATGAAAACAAGAGATGTCTATTTTCAGGTTGCTGTTATTTTTGGACAGTCTCATTTTCTCTCTTCTGGCTCATTGCATGTAATTATGATCCAGTTCTGCTCCCTTTGGAATTTATGGCAGCATTCCCACTGACAGCAGTGGTTTGGAGGTATGTTTGGCTCTGGACGTTTTAATTCTGATGTCCTGACAAAATTTCAATACACATAAGTATGTTCTGGCAAGCTGAATTCTACCTTTATTAATTTGTATTTGCACAGAACCTAGAAATTCTACTCAGTCATGATGCCAAGAAAGGTGCTTTCATTAAAGAATTGTATGTGCCCATTGCTCTGGAATTACTGTACCTGAAAGATTGACACATGGAAGAAGGAATTCACTTTTTGCTTAGTGGATGAGTGGGGTTCTAACTGCAAGTGATCTTTCACAGAGAGCCACGGAAGCACATTTTCAGATGTTGTCTGTATTGTGCTGTGATATATGCTGTAGAGATGCCTGTGGTAACCACTTACTTAGCAGTCTGGTTTCCACAGACTCACAAATTATGCTCCATGTCTGTGTTTATCAGTACAATTTTCCTTAAAAACCCCAAGAAATAAGCAAAAAAACCCCCATCAAACTAGAACCTGAGACACCCCTGGTCTCCCCACTGGAAAAAAGAAATCCCAACAAGGACAAGAATACCAAATAGTAGAAGTGAGAGTTGTATTTTTGGTGATATATTCCACACTTCTGTTTAGATTTTTAAACAATGACAGAGAGGTAAATGCTTTTCTAATTTCAGCAGTAAAACTGCTTTTTTTTTCTATTCAGTGACTAACTGCAAAGTACTGAAAAGAGCTGTGGGGAAATTAGGGACTTCATCAATATGAATTGTTCTTTCTCTACCATCATGAAAGTGTTTCAGACTGTTAAATAAATTTAAAGTGCAAAATTTGCAATGACTGAGGCTGTTATGAATTGCTGTGCTATTAGCAACCAGGCAACAACCATAGTAACTGCCATTCTCTGGTGGCTTTACTTGAATCTAAACAAAAGCAATAAACATAGGCATGTGTTTGTTTTTTTTTAAACACAGGCATACACAAACACCAGGATCAATATATTGTTTTTCTTATGTTTTTTTCCAAGGCAAATACTCCACAGGTCATGTTTTTATATCCCAGAGACACTTATTAAGCTTGAAAAGCTTAAAATAGGGCAGTGAATTTCTTCCAGATGGGCAGAAGTCAACCTGCCCTCCTGAACCCTGGGTAACTACTGGGAAGTGTCTTGGCATTTCTGGCCATACCTTAACTGTACTTTCGAGGAATGTGATATATGGGATGTGTTGAACCAGAACCCTCAGATAAAAAACAGTAATATTTATAGTCGTATATTCTATTATGCTAGCTGACCTGAATTAAGCTGAAAAAACAAGAATTGTAGAAAATCAGGGATTCAAATCACTACTGGATGATATGACCTTTTAAATGTAGTTTTACTCTTTTTACCATAGCTATGATTTTTTTAGTGTGTTTGCCTCTCTCTCTCTATATATATGGGTATATATAAAACTATTCTTTTTGTAAATATAGTGCTAGAAATGTACATGTCACAGAGCTGGTGGCACCTGTTCTTGTGACTGACCATCATAGGAGACTTGTAATGACACCAGAATTGCTATGCTACAGAGAACTGCTTCACTGCTAGAGATGTTGCCTTTTAGTGTCACAGGGATACTATCAGCAGAAAATAAAATACTTCTGGCTAAATATTTGCTAGTTAGCAATGCAGACATATGCTAGTAAAATCTGTATGGTGCATTTATGATTTTATCTAAATAAATATGTTTGTTTACATGATCATTCTCTCTCTGTTATTAGGGGTAAACTTCATAAAACTTTTCTTGATATGCCTGGATATGTATCTCTCAGGCAGTTAAAGAAATCTGT
Source organism: Poecile atricapillus (assembly GCF_030490865.1). Lineage (NCBI taxonomy): Eukaryota > Metazoa > Chordata > Aves > Passeriformes > Paridae > Poecile > Poecile atricapillus. The sequence goes on along the minus strand of NC_081289.1, from coordinate 36,824,134 downwards.
GTGTACCCTGTCAGAGCTATGAAGAAACAAGCACTTTTTTAGCTGAAGCTTCTGCAGCTTCTCTCCTGACAGATACATATGTGAAGTGTCCCATATTTTCTCATGCCCATGTCATTGACTGAAGAAGGGGTGTTTAATATGTATTCAAAACTCAACTAATAAAGCAATCCAGAATATTGCAGCTCTAAGTACAGTTATTTTAGAAAGCTCTATTAGTGGCTTGTATCAATATACTTTCACAGAACTTCTCCAGTATTACCAATAATATTATGCACAGTTTAAACAGAAAAGCATTTTTTATCCAGATTCTCATGACTGGAGTCCTTTGAGTTTTATCTTTTTACAGAAACTAAAGATCTGTGTGTCTGATAATTCATCTATGCACGTGTGGGTGTATATGGCTGTTAGAGAAAGAGACACCTGTAATAATGCAGTTGCCTGTATCATAGTGTGTATGTGCAAATTTTGGAGAGATACTTAATTTTTAGAAATGTTAAAAGCTAAATGCTGTTAATGTATTTATAGTACAGAGTATAGTGTTTAATAGACTGAATATTATTTTACTGAGGTGCTTGTATTATGTAAAAGGTAAGGTCTGGATACCATGCAGAGCTATATACATTTGATGACAAAAATATATAGATTTTTTTATTAGTTATGAGCATATTTTTAAGCTGAACTGTTTTCTGATTGTGTAGACAATGACTGTTTATCTGAAAACAGAGTATTAATGGAAAGCATGAGTTGTATTTGTTATATCTGCTTTTCTTACTTCTCTCTGCTCTTTTCAATTTAAGGTTGCCTTTGCCTCCTGGAGCATTCTCAGGCCTTTGGGAAAATCAAGAAACATTTCAGAAGTTATATTTCCAAAAATTTCCAGTAAGAATTATGAAATCAATTATTTAAGCTTCTGGTAATACTTCAAAACTGAAATGATAATAGATTTAACCTGGGAAACAGTTTATGATAAGTTGTCATAATTTCAGTGGAGATCTTTGGTTATATAAATATATATATATAAATATATATAAAAATCCTTTTTCACCTATAATTTCAGCTCTTGGGCATGCTGTTGTTTTTTTAAGATCTGAAACAGAAGTACACCATAAGCTTTTGAGCCAAAAAGTCATTTCATGTCATTTAATCTAAGATGTAAACCAGCAACCTTGCACTAGCACAGCTTCAAATGCACTCCTCCTGTTGGCCTGAAGCCATGCTAACTTGGTACCGCTCCAAAATACACACTGGTCCACTGTGCATCTGAATACACTGGAGGGTCTTTGCTGCATTAGTTATGTTTCCTTGTCAGATGAACTGTCCGAGGACGGGCTTACTGTGTTCCTTGCAAATAGGTAGATTTGCCCTATACAAATGTTGAAAATAGAAGATTTGGCTCAATGAAAGTAAATGATTGAGTTGTCACACAAATTATTTTTAGTGTGCAATTGCATCATGGTGACAGCGTATGTTTGGGTACAGCAAACAGTAATCTTTAGGAGCAGTTTGACAGCTGTCATTATATTGCAGCTATTCCGTTCTCCTTGTGTAGATCCGGGCAACATCCTTCTCCAAGCTGTCAGGGATCAAAGTAAGCAGAGTTGAAAAATGTCAGGATTTATCTATTTTTTTCTGTTCTGTATCAATAAAGACAACAAAACCTTTCCCTTTCTGGAAAAGGAGCTGCACAGGATAATACGATAAAAAAACAGTGACAAATATTACAGAAATAAATCTTTCAAGCATCAAAAGCTTACATAATTTGAAACAGGTCTATTTTTTTTTTATATTTTTGCGTTTCATGGTAAATTTATGAATCTTTCTGACTTTATTTTTCATTGTGTTGTATTTAGGGATATTATGATACTATGGATGCTGGTTATATGGATGAGGATGGCTATCTATATGTCCTGTCTCGAGCTGATGATGTGATCAATGTTGCTGGACACAGAATTTCAGCAGGTGCGATTGAAGAGGTTAGCATTGCCTGACAACAAAATACAAGAGTGAAAGATGAATAAAGCAAGCTGAGACTGAAAATCCCATATTTCATCACATCTCAAAATCTCACACAGAAAGATCTCTCATTTTCTTTCAGCTTGTTTTGTTTGCATTTCCACATTTGTACTTTTAACCAAAACATTTCTGTTTCAGATTCTTCCTATTAAGATGCTTTCCAGAAACATAACAAATTTAGTCAATAATAAGCATTTTGTACCATGGGATTTGTAAGGCAGGCATAATTTGGTATTTGAAGGTGGAGTTAAGGGGCAGAGTGGGAAGCATACCTTTTTGCTCAAAGAATGTATTTATTTAGGAATACATTAGGATAGTGTAATGTCAGTGTGACAAGTAGTTTTACTAGCTACTGTAGTTACTTAGGAGTAGAAACCTTTTTCCTAAAATGCAATGATCAGTGTTGGCTGATATTTTTTTTTTTTTCAGACATTCACATTTAGTGGTTTTTCTTGATTGGAAGACTTCATCATTTTTTGACAGCTGTTTTGTCTCTTATTGTATGAGCAGTGCTAAATGAACAATGAAAATTTCTGTAAAAGACCCTGCTGTTAAATTGAAAGTCATTAGTGTAATACCCATGCAACTCCAAAAAGTTGAAAACAGTCAAGTTCATAATAGTGTCTGAATTTTATATCATTGTTCACTCACCTTTCTGGAGTCACTATGATTGATTGCCAGTTACAAATTTCCCTGATGACATATCAATTGCTTATTCAGGGAGTATAGGAAAAGGTGTGCTGAGCATGTACAAGAGAAAAATAGGCTTTTAAGAACTCTTCATTTAACTGTTCACTGAATCAGAAACTAATCTGTGAGTCATTTTTTGTTTTATAATGTCTGTTAGTCTAGTGACTATTTTATTTTGATGGCTAGAAAACTTAGAAGAGAATAGAAGAAATTCTGATTACACAGAAGTGAATGAGTTCACATAAACATTAATCCATCAAGGATTGGTCAGCCAGGGAGCTGAAATAGCTGCTGTCCTGACTTGGGTCTATGGAGATATAAAGGTACTTTCAGTCTGCTTAAACCTCTTTTCCTTAGAAGTAGTTTTTTGTGTTCCCTTACTAAAGCACAGCAGGAATCTCATCCCCATCCCTTACTGCTCTACTACTCACGGGCCGAGCTGGGCATTTTCTTTGCTTCAGAGTCTGAAGCTGCTGTAACAAATGATGAATTGAATCACTTTCTCTGCTGTATTACCTTTGGATCCATCATACTGAGCTTCTCAGTATCTCTGTTTTTTCTCCCTGCTCATTAGGTCTTTCCCCTAGAAACATGATGTTTCATTGCTGTGATATTCTAGAAGCTTTTCTATTCACCTTTTGAATAAAGCTAGAAACCAAGAGTGATGTTAATGCATGCACAGCAAATTGCTGGTTAAATGGGAAAGTGTTAAGAAGACCACAATTAGCTCCTCAGTAAGATCAGTAAATACAGAATTAGAGGTCCATAGGATCATTAAGTAATTGACAGTCACCTTGCTGAGCAAGTATGTTATCTACATTTACATTATAGCTGCATTACAAGTTTAACAAGTTTTTCCTTAGTGCTTTGACTAAGTGTTTTAGCTCTGTTATGTTCCACACAGTAAGTTCCTTTGTCTAATGTATCTGTTAATACTATTGGAGCTCCATGTTTACTGCAATGCAGCAAATGTTACAGTTTACTTGGCCAATCAGTGAGTGGTGGCCATTATGGGAACCTCATCTTGTGTGTTGATCCACCCCCGTCTTTGGTCTGTAAATCTGTAGTGTTCCTTCTTGACCCTTCCTGAAAGAAAAAACAAACCCACAGCTTAACCAAATCTTGACTATCTGAGGCAACAGACTTGAAACTGAGAACTGAGGAATTTATCATGAGAAATCCCTTTTCCCTGATCCGCTGGTGTTTCTGTCTGCTGCCGCATTTGCCATCCATCCTTGTGCCCAGTAATCATACTAGGAAAAAACCATTTCCCTTCCTCAAGTTTTTTATTACTTTAAACAATTTTTAAATGTCTAGTACTGTTTCTGTTCTTCTTTTCAGTTGTTTAACAAAGTTTGATAATTATAAAATTAGTATTCACTAATTACTAATTTCAGTAATTTGAAGTTAGCATTTGAAAAGTCAAAGACATATTAATAGAACTTTGGATAGTCTGAAGAAAAATGCTACAATAACTACACTATTCCAGTTATGCATAAGACTTATGAATAAGTGACAGACTGGAATGACAAAACCAAAGTACAACAAAACAATCTGGCAGCATTTAAGTCTCCATCTTAGGAGGCTTGTTGATGCCTGGTAGGTAATTATATTTGATGGTAATGCCAGTTTACTGTAAATCTTTTTTCTGTATTCCTGTGGAAATCCTGTATTTACTGTGCTTGTTGACTTAATAGTCAACTTTCCATAATTCATTGTCTTTTTCTTTCCTGTTTTTGCCTTTTTGGATTTTTTGGTTATATATGCCTATCAGGTTTTTGTAGTCAAGAAGATAGAGCAGGAAAAAATGGAAATTTATAGCAGTAAATGGAATACATTACTGAGGTTCTGGTCTGTAAGTGACCAAAGTGCATTAAATGTATGTGATGCATTGAAAGCCTGTAGGGATTTGGACTTGCATAAGATTAATTCCTATATGATTTGTCAGTGTAGATACAATAACTTTTGGACAAAGTAGGCTGCACCTGAATTTAAATGCATTTGTGTATATTCAGCTTTTTGAAGCAGTCTCTTCTGCCCTTCTGATTCTGGGATAAGCCCAGTGCACTCTTTTATATTTAGCTTGTCCACATTCTATCTAATTAAAATTAAAATACAAATTATATATATATATGTATATATTATTATAAAAATTAATATAAATTATAATTAAAAATAATATAGTTTCAAAAGCTGTGCATAAATGGTCACGCTTCTGTACTTTGATAGAGCATGCATGTACTGTTAGGTCAGTGTTTTCCATTTGCCTTTTTTCTGGCATGGGACATTTCTAGGATCATAGTTTGTGAAATGAGTAGCTTCTGACAAAGTGGGTTTGAAACATATTGAGTGGATTTATTTTGCTAAAAACTACTTGGTGTATGTTGTACTGACCGTGACACATGGAGTCAGTTTCTCCTTCCTGTTTTCACTATAAAGCCTAAGGATGGTGAAATCTGTTTTGAAGATGTGTTATCGTGGACCCTTTGAATTGTTCCTTCCCCCATCAGTTTCATAAACAGGGCATACAAGAGCCTCCCTTTTGTTAATTGGAACAACAGTGATTCAGCTTTCCAGTCTTTCAGGTTTTTTTCCTTTCTCATTCTCACACCACTGTATTAGCTACTGCTAATGCCATTATGGTATTCCTGCTTAATAAAAACAACCAAAAGGTGCCTTTATTCCTAAAACTTAGTCATCCCACTGCCTTTGATTTTGGCAACACAGTATGTGAAGTTCAGTTTTTTTAGCAAGCACATAGCCCTTGTACGCACAGATAAATTACAAGCATAATCACATTATGTGGTTTCTGTGTAGGGTCAAGTTAGGTCCTCCTTGTGGTCGAATCCAGAGGACTGAAAAGTGCTGAAGGCATTGTTGACAGCAAAATGCCCCAAGGCACAGTGAAAAGAGCCAGTTGCTTTGGAAGAGGATTCACAACTACTGGCATCTTAAAGCCAGCTTTGTCCGTCTTGGTATGTACTGAGACATCTTGGTGACTGTTTTTCAGCTGGCTAATTGGAAGCTTACTATTTTTTTAACCTAAAAAAGAGTTTGATACATGTTATCAATGTGATGAGGCTCTGCTTTATAATTCCCTTCTTTATCACAGGATGCTGAAACCTAATGTTTCCGAGAGAGTGAGCTGACCTAGGCTGGCTGCAAGCTGTGCCTGCACATGTATTTGGCCTTGGTAGAAAGTATGCTTTTACAGCAACAAAGAATGAAAAAATAAGAGTCAGAGAAAAATGAACCAGTAGGATGCTATAAGTCTGTAGTAAGAGTGTTTCTGTGGTTTCGGTCCTTACTCCCTGCATTTAAGTCCCATGTTACCCATGTTAGACAAATGTTATTTGTTCCAGCAGAGATCTCGCTAACAAAACCAAAGATGTTATACTCTCACAAAGCTGTAAGGAAATTACCTGTGGTTTGTTCAATATTTCTATTTTGTGCTGCTAAAGCTTTTATTTCTTCCATTTGTTTGAAAAGTATACATGAGTATATATGAAAATATACATACATGTACGTCTTCAACACATGTAATTGGAATCCTGAGGTGTATGCACTGACCTTTTGCTGTTAAAATATAAGAAGTCTAAAAAGTTTTTTGTTCATACCATACCATTTTTTTGACTAAAATTTTATCTATTATTATTTCAGTTGTTTTCTTTTCCATCCCTCAGTGTATCCTCTTCCATCCCGCTGTGGCAGACTGTGCTGTTGTGGGCCAGGAGGATCCTTTAAAAGGACATGTTCCATTTGCACTGTGTGTACTGAGACAAGGTGAGAACTCACTGATAACTGATGTCACTAACACTTGCAAAAGTCTCAGAAGAGATAAAGGATTTTACCTTCTTCACTAGGTGTAAAGACACAAGAGAGTAAGATTTTGAAAGAGATTGTTGAGCAGGTTCGGACCAACATTGGTCCAGTAGCAGCTTTCCAGAAGGGGATGTTTGTGACACAGCTACCAAAAACACGCTCTGGCAAGATTCCACGTTCTGCTCTTTCTGCACTCATCAGTGGAAAGCCGTACAAGGTAAGTTAGAGATGTTTGCTTCAATAAATTAGGTACACATGCACATCCAAAGGTACAACATGGTGGTTTTGATTCTCTTGACTGTTCCGCAACTGGTTCATGACTTCAGGTAGTACTTTGTTTTATTTCTGTTGCAAATTATCCAAAAGATTTTCATGTTCCAAAGCTTTACAGATACCTTTTTCTTGATTGCTTTTGAAGTTTAAATTTAGAAGAATCTCTGAATGAAATTCTTACCTACTATCACATGCGACTGTGTTCTTCCTTTTCAGATAACACCAACCATTGAAGATGCTAGTGTGTTTAAACACATTGAAGAATTGCTAAAGAAAAATTAAATGGGATAATACTACTACATAATTACAAGAATTTCAGTTATTCAAGTATACAAAGAAGCTTTTTTTTATTGTTAAGAATACCACATTTTAAAAACAAGTAGTGATTTGGGACTAAATGTTTTTACTGCAGAAACATTACTGTGTTCTTTACCATCTTGCCAAAGCCACTGAGATATAGTAAAGTCTCTGCATGCTGTCAATATATGCTGGTTATTAAGATGGCTAAGAATTGCAAATAGAATTCATGCATTGCTGTAGTCTTAAAGGGAAGGAGTAATTCGATTATCCATCTTACATGGTGTGATGTAACCTTACATTTCAATCTGTTATTTTATAATGTGACCAGTAACTTTTGTTTGGCTGAAGCAGCTTACAAAAGGTAAATATTGAACAGAGGAGAACAAAAAAGGAATTAAATTGTGAAAATTGTTGCAGGCATAAATTGTTCTTACTTGTAAATTATAAACTCTTGTGTTTTAGATTTTTCTAAAATTAAAAATTTTAAGATTAGTTCTCTTGATTCCATTTTTTTTTTCCCAAGTCTTTCTGCTATAAATTAGATTTCTATTTTTTTTTTTCTCAATAACTTTCTGAAGAGTCTTTTTTGTAAAATGATAAATAATTTCTGGCTTTCTGTGAAATCTGTGAAAATCTTAATTTGTCCACAGTAGTATTCAGGAAACCCGTTGTATATTAAATAAAGGCAGGCATTTACCGTTTGAATTTTCTGCTAATTTTTTTTTGGTGATTTGTGTCCTTTATGATAAGGACAGTCAGAACGTGCTTTTGCTGCCATAATTAAACATTTTAGGCTAAGATACATATAACCAGGAAATTAAGTAAATACGGATACTAAGCAGCCCATTTTGGACTTTATGGGCCATTTCAGATTCATTACAGGGTTCTCAACAAGCCAGGGGATGGAGGATACACTTTTTACATACATTACTTCTGCAACTGAAGGTATTTAATTGAACAGTAAGTGTAAAAGCCCTTTTAAAAATAGATGCCCAGAAAAGTATAAAAGCAGAGAAGTTGCTCAAACTCAGCAGTACTTACCAGAGAAAGAAACAGTAAGTAACAGACAAAATCAGATGATGTTGTTGTATATGAGAGGTCCTCAAAAGGGTCCAAAATTACTTTTATGTAGTGGTGGATAGAGGTAAGGATGACATCCCTGGAAAGTGATGGAATAAAGCACCAGATTGATGTAGGAGCTAAAAGGTGATAGGTTCCACTTAGCATGAACCTGGTGGCGCCTTGTGCCTGTGACACTTCTCTGGAGTTAGTGAGCTCTACCAGTTACGTAAGAACTCAATAAAATGTCCACGTGTTTTTTCACTAGGGACTGCAGAGAGCTGGGCCAGTCATGTTGAACCAGGTCATACAGTCATGCTAAAACAGCTCAGTTTGAGCCTGCGCTGTCCTTGTTTCTTGCAGAATCATTGCATAAGGTGCCCCACTCCCTCTCAGCCATTCGAAAATCACAATCTGAACAGGGAATAAAACATGCAAAGACTGAGTAAATGCTAATGATGCTTTATGGTAGATTTGCTAAATATACAGGTTGGAGATTTGAAAGTGGGAATAATTTTGCTCTTCAGCGGTGTGCTTGTAATTTTCTTTAACTTCTTATAGAAGTGGTAGATTCAAGTACAAAGGCTTTAACAGGGGGCCTATGCCAAGTAATGGACTGACTTGCAGAGACTTTTTCCTTTTCACAATGCTACAATGCTACAATTTAGCAACAGCCCAGCAGTTACAGAGCAAGAGGGAATTCCTGGGAGTTGTCAGAGGTGTATTTTTTGAATCAGTGAGACACTACAAAAGTCTTCTTATCACAGAGAAACTGTGGCACATTCACAGGATATGTGGCTGTTACTGTTGCAGTTGAAGGTGAGACAATGTTGTGTATGTTTGCTGTCCTTACCTTGGCTGTAGCCATTGTGTAATTGCAAGAGTGGCGGGGGTCTTCTGTCAGAAGACCCAGACAAAGAAAGGCATCTTATTGCAGCAATACCGTGTGTGAAAATTATTGTTTCATGGCCATTCTTTTGATTTCCAGAGGAGCCTTTTGCTGAGGAACTGCAATTGCAGAATGCTTTGTCTTAGCCAAGCTCAAGAGAGGGAGGAGTAGTTGCCCTTGGCTGTGCTGCCTAACAATCTGGGTATACTATCAAGAAAAACAAGCCTATTTAAGAAGGAGTAGGACAGCAGTAATTTCCTTAACTTTGTTTTTAGAGAGAAGCAACAAGTGGGTAGATTTGAATGGTCAGTGAGTTACTGAACTTTGGCTGTAAGAGGCAGATGTAGTAGTTATTCTCAGTGTACTGAAAGGGTTGGGGCCAAGTAGGCAACATTTAGCATAACCACAGTTTCTAGCTGCAGAGAGTAGAGCTTCAGCTTATGTGAGGGAGACAGGATGAATTAGGAGACTTGGTATGTTATTGGTATGTTATCTAAATCAAAACTGAAGTCACAATAATACTGTTTTAAATTCTTCTGGTCTGTTTTCTTCCACTGTGAAATATATAATTTGTGGGTGCTGTACTCCTGGGGCAGGGTAACTTCTGCACTGGTCATAATAACTGGCTCATTCTTTTCCCCAACACACTTAATTCCCCTTTGCCCTCTATGTTTTAGCATAGGCTGCAAAAGCAATTCTGTAAAGCAAGAGCTGGTGTTTATGAGGGAACACGTATTCACACAGTACTGCTGGCACTGACAGTAGCAGTGGCAGTGACAGTGTTTGCATTGCTTTACTTTGTGACATTCTGCACTAAAATAATCCAAAAGGAGGCTGAGGAAAGAGAATAATGTTGGTCAAGTCCAAGAGATGTGCATACAAGAGTCCTGATTTTCTACAGTTGTGTGCTATGACCATGCCAGCACTTTGTGCCCATCAGCAAGATCTGTGCTCCCTCTCGTGGCAGATTCTCATCAGTAACTCCATCGTAACTCATCGCTGTGAGTGCCAAAATGTGCTTATGCTTAGCTGTGAGAAGCATCTGGTTTCCAAACAATGCTACTACATAACAAACTTAATAGACTTAGGAACACAAATAGCACTGAATTCTTTTTTTTATTGACATTGGGGGAGAAAAATCTTTCACCATCTGATTGACCGAAGTTTGCCAAATAAAAATAGACAAAACAAATGTTTATGTACGTGCAAACATTGCAGATCAAACTGCTAAAAGAAATAACTAAAAGACAGGTCTTGAGCTAAGATCAAGCAGCAGAAAAATAGCAAATAGGTAATGACTATTAAGTAGGTCTTACTTTGAAACTTCCCATTTAAACAAAGAATAAACAACAATAACACCACCAAATAAAGCCACAGCAGGTAATAGTTGCTCTTCTAAACTTTTATACACTATATATTAATCACTCTGTCTTTCAGTTATTTCCTCTGATAAAACTGACTTCTGTGAAGTCTCAGCAAGGCCATCTTGGCTAAAAGCGTAACGTTAGACAGGAGCCTGTCTAATGCCCTGTTAGAATGAAGAAATGGTGGGGGTTGGCTTCTCTTTTCTTGCTTTTTCTTTGCTGAATAAATCTGGAAATAAGAATCTGATTCTATGCAAATATTAGATTTACTTTTCCAATGCTGGCTGGTGTTTGAAGATCCTGGAACGAAAAGGTGGCTCTTGGTACAGCAAGATTCCTCTTGGTCCACAGGTAACATAGAAGAAAGTTTTTGGTTTTTTTGTACAAATCATGTTTTATTAAATTGATTTTTATTTTTTTATAAACAGTTCTTCTGGGTTTGTTTGTTTTTAAGAGATGAGCCATCATGGTACATCTCTGTAGGTATCTAACATTTCCATTTTGTCTTTAGAGGTCCTTTTTGGCTTCAGTTCCAGGTTATGTCATTCTATTATACATCATCAGAGGCAGGTGTTCAGCTTTAAATATTGACAGATTTTTCTCAGTAGGAACATGTTGAAGCTTCTAACTCTGCTAAACATATTCATTTGACTGTTACAATCCAAAAACTGTAAAAATGGTGGAATGGAAAGATACAAACAGTATTATTGACACTGTATTGTCAAATGTTTGCACTGAGACCCCATGTACCATAGATTTTATTTTTAAAAAATCATATTTATATCCATTTACATAAGACTTACACATTTTAAAAGAAATACATACACAGTAAATACGTAAATGTCTAGTATTTTACAATAAAACAGATGTAACAATGTAAAGATGAGTGGCTTCATTTGATAAAAGCTTTGGATGTGCACTACTGTCAAATTTTTGATGACAGAGATGCTGAAAAAAGGGGGAAATTGTTTTGTTTTCTTTTTCTTTTTTTTAGTAATTTAGTTATTCTTCATTCTTGTTTTAAACTAACCAATACATGAAAGGAACATCATATCTGTTTGTATGATAAACCTTATGTGTTCTCTTCCCTATTAACCTGTTCTTGCTGAGAGTTTTAATGCTCTTTTCCTAAGTAGCGGTAGTGCACTTCAGGTAAAGTAGAAGAAAGAGATGACATCTAAGAGAAAAAAATAAACATTAATTAGCAAGATTCTATGATTCTAATTCAGTCTAAAGTGCAATGACAAGAGAAAGTATGGCACTAAGTAAGTAGTTTAGTAACTATGTTACTAAAAGATGGGTTTGGAGTATTCATGGCAGCCATGCATTTGTTCAGTTTTAGATCTGCAACATAAACTTACTAATAATTAATTTTAATCTTTTACTAATTGTCCTCAGTCAACACACTACTGCTTATGTTCATTTTATAGTTGTTTTCCTGCTATTTTGGTTCAGCACTGGAATTAGTTTCTTGCATCTGGAGATCTTTGCCTGTTTGGCACAAGACTAAACACACATTTTTCCATGTACAGACCTTGCTGATGTACTTTGTAGTTCTTCTTCCTAGTTCACTGTAGCTTGACAGCATTTACCTTTTTCACCCTGATAGTTTCTTTGCTATGGACCAGCTGCTTCCCAATTATCATTCTCATCTTTTTGGAATGCTGCTTCTCCATTTGTCTTTACAAATTCTCTTTGGAACCCTTGGTAAAGTACATAACTGATTTTGCCAAATCTCCTTTAGTATTTCATTAGAATAAAAGTTAAAGTAATATGTTCTATTGCTCCAGCCTGCAGCAAGAAATCTGTCCTGAATGACCCTTCTTGACTTAGCAATGACAAATGTTTTAGAAGTTAAAGGTGTTGGGAAAGCTTGGATATTATGAATGCCAAATCCACTGGCTGTGTAAAGGCATTGCAGCTATTCAGCTGGGCCACCACATCTAGCCACCACGGCAGAAAGCTTGATGTGTCCTGTGTCTCTAGTAAATTTCTTAACAACATTAAATGGCCAGCACCAACAGCCTTAATTGTTCTTAAATTTCTGATACTGAGTGCACTAAAACAGGCCTGTGCAGAGTGTGCTCATATAACTGTTCTGAGAATGTCTTCTCATGATTTCTGGCAGCTCATTGTGGTTTCAAAAAATGTTCAAAAAAACCCCACCTGAAATGCAATTTGAAAGCATATGAATGGGACACAGCTGCTCTGAAGAAACACTATAAATACACAGGAAGGTTGTACCAAACTGATGTTGTTGGCATAAACTGTTTTGAAATACAAGCCTTTGACAATCTGTGTAAAAGAATGTCTCACTCATAAGAGTAGCAGAATGCAAGAATCTGCAGCCCGCTGTGATCACTGGCCATCTGCATTTGTTCCACATGTAATCTCTTTTCCACTTTCTTTTAGGCCTGCTCTGTAGGCATGTTTTCCTTTACCATATGAAAAACTCCCTTATCTCGCTATTGTGTGGCAGCTTGTCCAGCTATCCCTCCCCTCTGCTGCTTAGTTCCTGGTTCTGTGCATGCAGATGCTATACCAGAGTATCACAGCTGCTGATGAGTCTAGGCAAAATGTTACAAAAGCCTGGGTCTCAGTCTAAGCTGGATCTGGAAAATTTCAGGAGGCATGTTGTAATGAATAATTTTCCCTCTTGTCCAAGTATCAATCAGCTCCTTTCACGGAAAAACTGTTAGGAAGTGTGCTGACAAAATCCTGAAAACTCCTCTGTTGCCCTTCAATCTGATATTCCCCTCTATAGGCAGTTTCTGTTTATGAATTCATTCTTCAGTTGCATGCAATCTGTTTTAAATTTTCAAGTTTCACATAGTATTGAAGGAAATATTTTCCCTGCATGTTGTTTGTTTGGCTGGTTGGTTGGTTTTTGTTTTGGGGTTTGTTTGTTGTTTTTGCGGAGGGGGAGGGCTGGGGTGTTGTTTTGATTTTCTATATAATGTACTGGAATCCAAAATTACTTTAACTTGCTTTTTGGTTTCTAACCTGCATGACATTTTGAAATTGCCCTTACAGAAAGTGCATGTACTAAAGATCTAGCTCACATCATCTTGTTCCTTCTCTAAAAGGTAAATGAGAAGAGAAATAGTAGTACATTACTGTCAGTTAACCCCATATTTACATATTTACATATTTAGCCTTTACAATGTAGATGCAAATTTGATATCCTTATAGATATCTCAAGCATTTAACATTAGGATGTAATTGGCAGAACAGTGGACAAGCAGCAAGTATTTATGTACTTGAAACACTACTAATACTCCAATAGAAATTGAAGTTAACTTGTATAGCTTGTATAACCTTATATGCACATCTTTTTGCTCAAAGTACATGCCTTCCATATATATATATATATTTCTAGTGTCAGAAAAGTCTGCTACTTTACTTTTGTTCGTGCTTTGCTACTTTTTTAGATACTTTAATATAGTGGGAATAAATAGTTTGGATAATTTAAAATTAATTTTTGTTAGCATATTGGTTTTCCATTTCTGCCTTTCTGCTCTCTCTTCAAGCCTCACCTCAAGTGCCTGGCCCATTACTGTTGGCCTAAGACATAGCTTGGTCATGCTTTATTGCTTACAACTCCCATTCTGAAGCACATAGAAAAGCTTTGTATCTCTGCCTTCAGTTCCTGTCACCACCGAACCCTGTGAGAGTCCTGTCACTGACTTGCTGATACAATACTGTGCTTAAATCTATACATGCATACACATAAAAAAAATTCAACAGTTCATGCACTTCATCATCATATTTGTAGAATCAGCTGCTAAGCTTTGCTTTTTCAGAAAAAACAAACCAAAGCAAAACCAACAAATAACCACACCTCCCCAGGCTTATTTTTTCAGAGGTGGCTCAAAGAGTTCCCTTTTTTACTGAGGGTAAGGTTTTATACTTTTGCAGTCTTTTGAAGGTCTGAAGATCTATGAATTAAGGCTCATGTCATCAGGAGGATCCTGAACAATCTACTTTTCCCACTGTTAACATGTGCTATTCCTAAGCGTTTTTTCAACCAACACAGAGTTAGTAAAATCTTGATGGCCCCAAATCTGTCCCAGTGTTGGGAATCAAAACAAAAAAACAACTTGCTTGTCTTGCCTGCAATATGCAGCAGCTATTGAAGCATGTTTGATGCCTGATGAGGTTTTGGTGATACTCCTATTTTTTTTTCCAGCTGCCTTGCAATTCCTCAGGTAACTAAATGAAAACTGTTTTACTGAGAAAATACTAGGATAAAATGGTGCCATATTGATGTAAGTACTCATCATGTGTGTATTTTTTCCAAAAGCTGGGATAAAATAGAAAACTGTATTTCCACAGAACTCTGGAACAGTGACTCTGTGATATTCATAGTCACACTCAAAAGATATATGGTGAAAAATTTAACATGAATTCCAATACTAAATCTGATCCGAAGTTGCATCCAGCTCAGATTATCCTTTCTTTGTCAATTCTGAATGATTTGAGAAGTGCAGGAACCTCTGTAATAGATAAATTTTCAAGATTTTCTGTATGGGTAAGTCTTGTTCTAACTTTATGCAGCTATCTGATGTTCCAAATTGAGACATAGCTTTAATTAGATTTAAAAAAAAAAAAAGTAAATCTCGTCTTCTTTGCTAGCATTGCTCCCCATTCCAGCTCCTAGCAGATCTCTTTCAAGTTCTTATGAAGTAGGTTCATTCCCTGTGCCTTCTCCCCAAAACACGGTTGGTAGCATCCTTCGGACTGAGCTTAAGACTGTTGTCATGACCCAGTGACCAGCCTAGCAAATCCTTAGTTACGTGCTCTGCTCCCTGCTGGTTTGTGCTTGGATAATGTGGGGTAGTGTACAGTTACAAAGAGCTTTCATGATGGCCCCTACAGAATACTCACAACAATTCAGTGCTGGCTTCTTTGCTAGGCCTTGTCAGCATGAGTATGTGCGAACTGTTGAGCTGTCTAACCTCTGCAGTCGTGATGAAGCAACTGCAAATTAGGAAGGAAAAAAAAAGGAAACAAACCAGAACCTTTTTAGCATCGTCAATAAAATATGTCAGTCTGTTTACCACTGGAATGGTGGCTGTTATATTGTTCTGTGGCTTTTTCTAATGTGATCTGGGCATGGCTTAGTTCAAAACTCGGCACTTCATAACGGCTGATGTACTGTTGGAGTCTGTCTAAAGTGAATACAGTTTAAAACTCAATTTTATCTTTATTTTGTTGTAAGTCCTAATGCTCTTACTTATCATGCTCTTTAAATACTATTGTGTTCTTACTGCCGGGAGATAGGAAGCCAAATCCTGGATGAAGATACAGGTCTTCAAAATTACTTCCCTTTAAAGCTACTGAGTTCAGTATACCCGGCTCAAGAATTAACTGTCTGGAAGACCTCAAGTAAATCACTAAATCTGCCTTGTGCCTTAGTTCCACATCTGTAAAATGAGAATATCATCTCATACATCATACAATGACTGGAAGATGATATCCATTAATGTTTATAATGTTTTAAAGTTTATAAGGTTATACATATATATATATATATATATATATATATACACACTGCAGTAATGTGGGCTATGGAAATGCCATGGAAGCCATGGAAGGTAGGAGTCAATGGAATTCAGTGATGCAATCAGTAAATTATTCCATCTGTAACTGCAGCTATAAAGTACTGTTTTTAAGGGTGAGAAACTTTACTGGAATTTAGATGGCTTTAAGGGAATTTAGGTGGCAATACTGTCATACCAAGTTCATTATCAAGTTACAGGATGTAATCTTTACAAGTCAGTGTACTAAATTGTTTGTAGACCTAAATCCTGTCTGATGATGAAATAAATGGCAGTATTTTAAATGGAGCATTTAAATACTGTGTACTAATATTTCTCAGAACTTCAGGCAGGTATACTAGGCTTTATCTTCCATATACCTGAAAGAATAGCCGTGATGGGATTTCTTTCCTCTGTCTGCTCTCTTACAATGGTTTTTAAATTTTACTTACTTTTTAATTATGATCTGCTTGTTAATTTTCCTCTCATTTCTGAGTTAGTGTATCTTTTAGAAATCAAAAGATTTCCAGAGAAAATTAATACTGGTATATAGTAACTCAATTAGTGCCTAAATTTCAGTATTTGCTAACTACTCATCTTCTGGTGACTGTTAGAAACTAAAGTTATTTGATGGTCAAGGCTAAGCTATTTAATTTAAAGACAGGAAAATAAAGGTGATAGCCCTTTCTAATTGCATTCTCTAAAACACACTCCACCTGCTGGAGAGGTTAAAAGGATGAAAAATTTGCTCAGATATTATATTCAGTCTAATTGAAAGTTAGTAAATTAATTCTTCTCTTTCTGATTGTTTCTTTTACAGATGTAGAATAGTGATATGGCCTTTTTTTGTATTTTAAACACTGTCAACTGAAGCAAACCTGAAAAAATCAATAATATGCCAAGTCAGTGCTTTTCCATTCCCTAATTCAACTCTCCCAGACTAGGTTCATCCTAGTTAAATGAACACAGTTGTGGTGCGAGACAGACGTGCATTAAATCAACTTGACGTGCCAGGACGAGCCTCGTGCTTTCCAAGAGAAGTGCAGAAACGAGCTCGTACCGTCACTGGGCATTTTCCGCGACTGCCCTGATGTGGTGGTGAGCCGGAACCCGGCTGGTAGCGTTTCGGAGGCGCCTGGCATCATGCTGATCCCGTGAACCTCGCGTGGAGGGAACTGCCGTCGCCAGGAGGGGCCACGCCTGAAGTTCTTGTCATCGCTCTGTCAACACAGAGTTGTGTTTGATAAAGCAAAAGGAAACTTTCTGATTAACTATCCTGCTGTGTGCTGTCTCTATCACTGCCCAATGTATTCCATAGCAACTACCCTGCTCTGTTGCACTGTAGCCAGTCACTGTAATGTTTGAGACATGCTTGTAAAAGTAAAAGCTTTAGAAATATTAAATGCTGGGGTGGAAATCTCTTCTTAAATCTTTGGCTCGATATAGGCAAGGGGGTTTAGTATCAGCTAAAGTAGAACTTTCTTACATAGTGACAGGAAGTGGTTTGTTATTGCATTAGGAGGCTTACATAAAGTACTAAAAAAGGATTAAACACTCATGTGCATGCACAGAATTCATAGGCATCTGACATCTTCAGCAAGTACTTAAAAATTTTATTTCTCCTCATGTGCAGAAGTCCAAGACTTAAACATTTTTGCACTGGACTCTTATGTTAAGATAAATAATTTCCGTAGTTGGATTTGAGATTCCTCTTCCCAGAAAACTGCCCCAAATCACACTCTATTAGTATTGATTAACTTTTAAGAACTTTGAAGAAAAAAAGCAATAAAGATCAAACTGCAAATCTACTTTTCTTCTTTATTTTTAATAAAGATGTGTTATAAAGAATAGACTGCACAGGCATCCCACCCACACACATTCTCCACCACCTGCTCTGGCCAGCAAAACTTCCACTCCATTCTGCATGTTTCCTCTCTGGAAAATGTTCATCTTAAGGTAAGAGTGCAGTGTCAGATTTAGCATCTGAGATGACACAAACATGTAGCCAAACTGAGGTTTCTTTAAAAACCTTGATGGGTATTCCTAAGTTTGTTTTTTAAGCTGTAACTGACTCTTTTTAACAATGTGAAAATTACATCTCTTCATGCATTCAATTTAATGTTTTACTGTGATATTTTATAAATACTGAAAATAAAATTAATTACTTCCTCAAGTCGTCTTTCAGTTCCTAGTGCTAAAAGGTTGTTGTATTCTCTCTCAAGGATCTGCCGTGCCTAGAGATACCAAAGTAAACAATTAAAATGGTTGAAGACAAATAAAAGGTAATAATGGGTACAGATTAACCAGAAGTAGCGTAAGCAAACTTGCCTGTGTGTTTTGTGTTGGAATCTGTAATAATAAAGCTAAACTGCTGTAGTCAAAGTTTTCATCCAGTGCTATAAGTGAGCCATGTACACCACTTTCTAGAATATTATTTGCATATTCTCGGAGGCCAATGGCTTGTATCCAGCGTATGACTCGATCATTGCTCCATACCAGCACATCTGTAAGGACATAATACCAGGTCAGTCTCCTGATACCTGATAACTTCCAAATTGTACAGGCTGTGTGTGTAGCTGTGCATGCACTGGGGATGTCTTACTGCTTTATTTCATACATACATTCACTATTCATATAGCTTTAGTACCTCCTATTCCAAAACCTACGTGATTAACTATCTTCAAGTAATAATGTTTCCAAAGGAGAAATGTGCTTCCAGAGGGGATCTCCATAATGCAGTTCCTTCCACTTCCTATATATACCTTTTCAACTTGTAGGCAAGATTTTACAGTGCAAAGGCACAGGAGAAATATCCATTCCTCAAGGTTTCACTTGGGAGTTTTGTATTAAACATTTTGGGAGTTGTGTCAGCACCTATCATATACTAACATGCCATAAAGTAAAAGATCAGTTCACAATTTTAGAGACAAACTATTTTTAGTAAAGAAAGCTGGTAGAGTTAAAATCCATACCAATTATAAAGCTGAGGCAATAAAATGAGCTAGGAAACAATTTCTGAGGATTTGGCTGTTCTGAAAAAGTATTCTGCCCTGCCTGTAAATTTAAAAAAAAAAATTCCTTATGCTGATCTTTATAGTTGTAAGTGGGAGACATAGTACTGAGTTTTCTTTACAAAGTGATGAGGCTTCTTCTTGAACCTTTACAAGTCCAGCTGCTGTGGCTGTTCTGGGAGGAGGATTTCTCCATTGCCTGGCTGAGAGCATCTTGCTTTTTGGGGTCAGGATCAGCTGAAACACGGTGGCAGGCAGAGACCAAATCCCACCTGTGACCATGAATAACTGACCCATTCATGACAAGGTGAAGGAGGCTATGAATTCTTACCCTTCTCCTATCAGGAGCCAGCACTGAAGCCACAGCAGAATTTGAGACCAATACCCAATTCCCCTATGTCAGTCTCCAGCTAGACCCACTTGGCTGACTGGCACTGATGCCTGTACATCCAAGGCAGTCTGCATTAGTGCATACCATCATCTGCCTTGAGCAAATGTGCACTGTCACTGTAGCCCTTCAACTCTCTTTTTTAGCTCTTCTAATCAGCATTGTGCTTGAGAAATGCTAACTGCTGTAGTCACTAGAGCTGGGAAAGCTCAAAGGAATCAAAGAATTCATTTCTGATAGTTGAAAAAAACCCAGCCACCCTAATTGTTATATATAAAAAGAACCATGCAGTGAGCCTGCAACTGCTCTAGAGAGCTTTACACAGAAAAAAATCTTCAGAATCAGCTGTGAAATCTAATAAGGCCCATTTTGTAAGGAACTATTCTTATGTACCAATCATCTGCCTCAGTGGTCACCCCTCCAAACAGCTTTTTATATGATACATTCTGATGTAAGAAATCCAAGGCAAGGGCTTTCAAAAGCTGGAGCATAGTGTTAGGGTCCTGAGTGCTCCTATTTTTTTGTGTTTCCCCCAGCACATCCCACTGAGCTGGACACTGTTTGTCCTTCTGCTTCTGAGCCTGAAAGAAGTTCAGATAAGATCCATACCCAAAATTCAATTTAGCAAAATGTATGTGTCAAACCACCATTCAGAATTGCAGCCCAAATTTAGCAAAGTACTTAACTGTGCCTAATTTAAGGTGCCAGGATATGTCCTGAAGAAAGATGGACTTATGTTAGTTTTGCTTAAAGCACATGCTTAAATGCTTTGCTAAAATGGCATGACAATGGGTTAACAGTGTGAAGCTTCAAAAGAAATAACATTCCCAGTATTCATTCCCAGGAACTATCACCTTTTATTTCATGCTGACTCATTTCTCTTCGCTTTTCCAGTTCTTTTCTATCATAATTCAACCTCTTTAAACACATGATTCCATATTGCAAGCTTGTTCTGTTATTTAAAGAGAAACATTTACAGAGTTAATAAAGATCATTTTGAAGATGGGAACATTATGTAGGATGTATTTCCTGCACTTCACATGAGGTATTTCATAGTGCCCATGTCAGAAATCTTGAGAAGAGAGGGGAGAGCAAAACCAGTAAAAAAACTCCACAGACTTCAGGAATGAAATGGAAAAAACCAAAATGAGTATGTTTGAATAACTGTTTTAGCATAAGAACTCAAAGCATTAAAAGCAGTGTTCAGAAAAGGTCAGCCCTTGTGAGCTGTGAAATGTTTTGTCAAATCAGGCTTTAAAAAAAGTGACAAATCAGACAGCATATTAAAAAGAAATCCACTTCTTGTCACATAAACCTCATTCTCCCTAAAGTTTAAATGCCCTTATTTCCATAATTCCCATTTAGCTTCCTAGCTATATCCCTAGGTAACCCAACAACTGTCACATTGCTTGTACTGTTAACAGCTTTTATGTGCTACACACAATAGCTTTTCATTATTATGAGATCTCAGAGCTTTGAAGCTTAGTCTAACACTTTCTGATACTTCACACCACTTAAATTATTACTGTTTCTGTATTGTCAAGGGTCTATTGATATATTAATGGTTCCCTGCTCATTACGAAATTTATCTGTACGAGTATCTTGGTTTTGAGACACATAATTGCAATGTGGTTGCTGTTACTAAAGGAATCTCTCTCAATTCAGAATTCTGACAGTCAGCCCTCTCTTTTTTGTGTGTTTTTCCATACCAAAACAACAGAAAATGTTTATTCTGTGCAGCACTGAGCACTAGAGCAGACACATAAGTATTTTTGTAAGTGTAGTCTTTATGCCAACATACCGATGAAAACTATCCACCATTTTTAGGTGCACACGCAGATCTTTCTTTGTCAGGTGGTCTAACATCCTCGCATCTACCAGGCATTCCATAAAATAACTTCGGTACTGAGGTAAGCCCAGACTGGGGAGCCATTCATTACCTATCCATTCATGGTTCATATCACCATAAGCCAGGGTCTACAGAGAGAAGAAAACAGAGAGGGAGAAAAAATTCTTGAGTTTGTTCAAGACTACACCACAGACTGAGGACAAAATATGTCTAAAATAAAAAAAAAAATAAAAATAATGTTTAAAAAAATAATTATGTCTAAAAACAAGAGTAGTTCTGTTTTTGCTTTGTTTTAACATTGGAAGAGGGAGACAATATAGCTAATATCTCATAGGGTGAGATATTTGTTATGGATACCAGTTTCACATGTTGTACCTTGTTTTCTTACGTAAGTTTTAAGGAATTTTTTTCAACTTTGAGATTTAAATGCAAGCAAACTTGTTACACAATCCAAATATGTGTGTTTCATAATCTGATTTGCTTTCAATTGACCTTCTAGAATATTTATGCCAGGCAAAACCAGAACTGTGAACTGGTAATGCAACCATGGCTCCGGGGAATCCACTGAGGCTTGTTACTGTTTGTGGGGAGAAGAATTTCATAAATAGGGTCTAATGACACTTCATGGCTACACACCTGAAGTCCTTTAGAGACTAAAACTTAATTTCAGTTACTTGGCACTCAAGCTTACATTTAAATGAGATATTTTCAGCTGTGAACAGTTTAAACCTAAATCCATCATATATGCAGAGCTTAAGAAATTAATTGAGATAGGGGCAAACCTGAGTCCTCCTAGAAACTACTGCTCAGGCTTCATTGTTCAGCTAAAATTTCACTAGGGTGAGGAAGGAACTATATGAAAAATCCATGCATATTGAGCTATTTTAATAGGAGTTACCCTATTAAGATGCAAAATGAGTTTTTACAGCTCACTCTTGTTAATTATTTTGTATTACAAAACAGAACAGAGAACTAATAAATTGCAAGATTTACATTTCCTCAACAGGATCGTGCTCAGGATCATTTTCAAGCCTGACCATCTTTTTGGTTTTGTTTTTAATGTCATAAAAGACTAACATAATTAAAGCTGGATGGATATATTGTCTATGAGGGAAAATATAGTCCCCTTATGTCTCATTCTTGTGAGATTTTGAAGAGAAAAGGAATGTCATCAGTAAAGATAGCAAGATCATGTAAGTGTGCATATATTAGAAAAAATTTCAAAATGTAGCTAATTGACAGTTCTAACTAAATTATCCAATACTATTTGTAGACTGATACTTGGGTGTGACTTATACAAGTGTTCTAAAAAACCATTTGGTGTAATTTTAGAAAATTTAGCTCTCAAATTAATATTTAATTGTCCTATTCTGAAAAATTAGGAAAATACTCTCTAAAACTCTAAACACAGTTTTAGATGGGAGATAGAATATGTCCCTGAAATGTAGCCTTTTCTTTTGTGAAAAATATTCACAACATATGTTCCTCTTTCTGCTTTACCTAGCAAAACTGTCTGGAGAATATATTCATTGAGAAGAACTCTAAAATACATAAATTATAATTCAATAATTGAGATACTGTCACAATATTATATTCCACAACGCATATTGATGCACCCAATTACATTATTATTAACTTTCAGTTTAAAAAAATCATGTGAAAGATCATACCTGAGCCCAACTGCCTTCTTCAGACTCTTTCTGTATTATCAGCAGGAAGTAATTAGTAAAGCAGGTAAAAAGACAATAAAAATTAGTTTTAAAAAGATGTCATTTTCAGATGCATGTTAATGAAAAGGAAAATACACACATAAAGTGCACAAATAAAAAAAACTCTGGCCAGTGGCAATGTTCTGGGCTTAACTACCTGAAAGATTATAAGACCAAGACCATAAAATGTAGCTGAGTTTTCAAGACAGAAAATCATGATGTCGTGTTGAAATTTTAAAGCATTATTTAAGCATTCTTCACAGTTTCACAATTAAAACACAAGCATTTACTTAAAACTTTGGGCATTAGTGATGTTTTTGTTTCTAGTTTGATTTTGAAACATTCACACTAAAAAGCTGTCTTCTTGAGAATGTATTTTAAAGGAGCTTTTTGCATAACATTTTTTATGGAAAAGTCCTAATTTTACAGCTGGCCAGTTAAACAGGATCAACTCCACTTCTTGTCAGTTTAGTGCTGTTAAATTTGCTTTTATCTTTACCAACAATCATTAAATTGGAAATGAGCTTAGTTAAAAAAAAATACTGATGAGAATTGGCTTCCTTACTGCTGATGAGAAAACTTAAAATATGATAACAAGTATAAAATTTAAAGAAATAATTCCTTATTGCATCAAAAGTTAGCTCCAGTACCTCTCCCACCATTTACAGATTGGGCTGACTACAGTTTTCCAAACTAAAGATAATTTTTTTCAGAGATCTCAGCAGAGCATGGAATCATGTTTTATAAGCACCTTTATGGAGTTGTTATATATAATGTTAACAACCAAAACCTAAAATAACATACATTCTGAACTGAATAAAAAATTAGTCTTACTTTACTGTTAAGGGAGAGGTTTGACAAAAACCAATAAATAAATTACACTCTCCATGCACCTGAAATCAAAGATCATAAATACCCAAGTATGGACAAGAAAGACTCAGCATTATTAAAAACATGAAGTTGTGTAATGCACCATTCTCAAGCCTTTTACTTATTTCTTTCTATGTCAGCAAATACAAAACACCACTTAGAAAAAGTGGGAGTAGATTACAGGGGAAATGTTGCACCGGTAACCGTGACAATTTCATTCAATTAAATGAGGTTTCACAGTGGCACTGGAACTATTATATACTCAAAAAGTCCAATACTTGTTTTAGGGTCACACAGTTTTTGTGATGGTAATACTGTTTGTAAATTCTTTTGCTGAAAGATAACGTAACTGTTCTTTAAATTCAGTTTCATTACTCCCTGGAAATTTTTAATGGCATGCTTTGGGAAACATCTGACAGAAGATATGGCATAATGAAATAAAAAAAATCAGGAACAAGCCTATCCTTTTTTGAACACTGAAATTTTAAGTGGAAGTGGAATGACTAACCGTTTTAGCTGGAGCAGCAAGATTTTCCATTTCTTCATGGGTCACCCAAACATTGCCTGAGGGCTACAGACAAGGCCCACAGGAAGGCAGGTGGGATCCACATTAGGTAAGCAGTGGTAAAGAAGAAAGGCAGCACCACTGTAAGTTAACAGCGCATCACCATCAGCACAACCACGTTCTTGCCTCTACCGAGCTGCAACTAGAGACAACTTTAGACAACTTGGTTTGTATCTTTCATTAGCGGCTTCTGAACAGATGTGATGGAGTATTACAACTAGAACTGATGGATGAAATCCGGCAGAGCACTGCCACAAAGGAAAGGATAATAATTAAACCTGCATTTCAGAAACAACTGGCAAATGCAACCTTTAGCTCACAGCTCTATGTGGAACTAAGCTTCAGCTCCCAAAGATCTTCCAGACTAATTTTTATCTGCACAAATCACATTCCCATATTGTAATCTAAATAATGAAAACTTCTACCATGTTTGTGTAAATCAAAAATTTCAAGAAAATTCACTTCTAAAACTATTCGTTCTCATTCTATTGTTTTTCTTCAAATGAATACTAGGACAATGAGGAGAGTCTGGGAGGCAGCATGGATGTGTGCTGTGTTTTCTGGAGACCCGAGATCAATTGACTCCTTTCCTGAGAAAGAGGGGAAACAGAAAGACTGGGGACTCAGAAATGCACATTCCAGGGCAGCTTTGTGTGCAGTTACTCAGGCAGAATTAAAACACAAGGCAAAAGTATTCCCAATGTTTTTAGCTTGAACATAATATTCTCTCCCTTCATAAGTGTAAATGCTTTTATGCTTTGAAATATCCTCTTATACTCTTAAAATGATAATTAATTTTGTGTAGTAATTCAAACATCATATCGAGTCTTCATTGCTTTACTTTGGCAAAATCCACTACAATTCATAATATTACCATGGTAATGACACACAAAACTGTCTTCAGGGAAGAAAGTATCAGATAGTGACCAACAATATTTAAAGAACATGAGCAACATGAAGACAAAAGGGCACTCAATAACAGTATTAGTGCTGTTGCCTAGCTGCTTATGTAGCCCAGTGGATCCAGTGCCTCACAATGTTATCTGAATTCTAATTTCCACCAAAAGATTCCCCATAAATTTAATGAAAACAACATATTACAAAAGATAAATATCATTATCATTATTATTATTATTATTATTGCCTTGCTAGTATAAATCTGAGCTACACTGCTTGAGTAGTAGTCTTTGTCCTTTGCTTCTATGCCATGTTTGCCATCTGATCAAGCCTCTTTTGTTAGCCTCCATCACGTCTTTCATTGCCATTTCCATCAGCATATCTCAGCATTAAAAACTTCACTTCTGTTGTCTTGTCCCTTTTTAGATCAGTTTGGCCTATTTTTCCTGGTTTTTATATATAGCACTTTCATTCTATTCTTACTCTCCCCTGATTTATTTCCTTGCTCTTTTTGATATATTCTCCTTTCTTTCAGACTTGTATCTCTGTGTATCTTTACTTGCTTCCCTCGTTTCTTCCACCACTTTCTCTTCCTTCCTCACTGGATGCACAGGCTCCACTTCTGCTTTCCAGATGCTCCCCTCTCACCTCCAATCACTGCTTCTCTTAAAAGCATGAAGAACCTAAATCCAGCTGACTTACATCAGACAACATTTGAAAGGGTGCAAAAAGGGGAAATGGGAAAAAGACTCAAAAGATCCCTGTTCCTACATAACCTCTCCCAACATGTGCTTCCCCTCCACCCCAAAAAAAGAAATAAAGAAAGAGAACAAACAAACAAAAAAGAGAAATGCAATCTGATCAGGCTGGTACAGATGATTTGAAGGAACAGAAAGGCAAAAATAAAGGCAAAATTACAAATGAATTGCTCCATACTGATTTGGATAACATCAAGGATAATCAAAACAATGACTTAAAAAAAATAAGAATATCTGATAAAAAAAATCAGCAATCAACAATCAAGCAAGTGATGAACAGGTAGTTCTGTGCTTTTATTAGACAGTTCTCACTGATTGTGAAGTGTGTGTTATCATAGAGTCACTCTGATGCTACAAAAGTTTTTCTGCAGACTCCTGTAGAGTGAAATGGGGAGAGGAAAGGTTAGCTGAACAGGACTCACTGTTCTGGACGTTGGAGGTGCTGATGGACTTGTCAGCGATACCATCTCCTGGATTGCTAGCCGGAGTTTTAGGCGATGAAGGGGATTGCTGATTCCAATTTCTCTTTGAATCTCAGTATCAGACAAGGCAGACATGATAGCTCCACTCTTCACGTTGGCACGGCAGGCAGCGACATACCAGGCTGGCATCCCTAGCCAGAGCTGTCAAGAGAAAGGACATTCCATCCAAAGCACTGCTTCATTTCCCATATGAAATTACAAACATAGAGTATCCTGAGTTGGAAGGGACCCATCCGCACAATCAAGTCCAGCTCTTGGCTCTGCACAGAACAGCCTCAAGGATCACATCATGTGCCAAGAGTGCTGTCCAAAAGCTTCTTAAACTCTGTCAGACCTGGTGTCATGACCACTAATAACCAATTAATTAATGACCAATATTAAATAATTAATTGTCAGGGCACCCATCAGTCTGAATAAGCATGGTAATATACACAAATGAGTATGAACATCATAGTCTTTAATACAACAGAATTTCTTCAGAACCTTTGAAATTGTCACAATTGCATGTGAATTGTTTTTGCTTTTACTGAAATCAGAACTTTAAAGAAAGGCATGCTTTGAACTATTTTTAGAGCTGCCTCCATCCCCTGGGCTACTCCTTTCCCAGGTTTGTTAATGACCAAGTACTGGCACAAGTCAGTGTTACTACCTATCCGATAGTCTTATGTACAGAAAAACATCTAGGAGGAATCAAGTAATTTTTTCATTTTTGTACTAAAATGGCTTTTTTTTTTTTAATGTAGTATACTCAAGGGGCACAATCTTACATTTCTCAGCTTTTATTTTCTGAGTAGAAATTAACCAAGCTCAGTTCAAATAATCAACCTATCAGGGACAGACTTTACAGTAAATTTGGGAACAGTCTGGTATGGTGTCACATCCCAGCTGGGAATACTGGTTACAAGGAGCACCAAATGTGAGCGCAGCTCCATCACCTGTGGATCCATCACTGTGGATTTAGAAGATATGTATTTATTTGCTATTCCTCTTCTTATGTTAGTCTAACTAGCCCAGGCCAGCAACAGCCTTCACCACTTATTCTGTCCTTGTACGAGAGGACCTACTGAGTGTGAATTATTCTTGTTTTTCTCAGCTTTCTCATTTTATGCTGCCTCATTAATATGTCTACAGCTCTTTCTTCCCAAAGGAGGCAATTTCATATCAGGGATACATACATGTGAGGTTTTTAATCATGGTATGAAGTACATTATGCTTAGCAAAGCCTGTGGGAAGAACATAAGCAGTGAATGCCATAATCACTGCGATTTTAGGGATAACATAATGGAAAACAAAGACCTAGCTAGGTGCATCTCAGGTAGGCCATCAGAATTAGTTGGTTCCATTGGTTGCCTTTTTTTTTTTTTCCTCTTAATAAAGGCTTACTAAAAGAGGACACAAGGTCAAAGAAATGAGGAAATTCACAAAAAATCTGTAAAGCAGTGACAAATTAAAAGAATTTTAATTTCATTTGACATAGTAGGGGGAAGAAGTATGTGGTTATTAAGAGGTTTATATTTTATTTGGGAAATATTTCCATAGAAGACAGCTGTTAGGTCAGTTTTATGTCACAGAGAAAACAGACTTGACTGTCAGGTTGTAAAAGGCTGAGTAAAGCTTTGAGTCCTGAAGTATCACAGAGGTTGAGAAATGACTGTGTTGTGTTTGAGTAAGTCCTTCCCACTGATGGGATTAGAAACGACCCTCCATCCAACGCTAGTCTGAACCTTAAAAATATGGTCTGATTCCAACAAACTATTACAAAATACAAAGTTTCATGAAAGAAAAAAAAAAAACTAAAAACAAAACGTAAAAACTATATAGATAACACCCAGCTGCACTTGAAAGGCCATGAGAAAACCATGCATAGCTTTAAAATGTATTTCATCGCCTTATTTATTTTGACATTAATGTTTTTCACACATGCACTTGAAAAGCAGAAAAGCATAAACACTGGGAGTTATTCACCCTGCAGAAATAGATTAAACTCTTCACTGCTCATTAGGTAAAATACTTCTTTAACAAAATATGTAAATTCTTCAATAAAACAGCTGTCTAGCAGAAAATTATGTTAGATGAACAGTCTCTAGAAAGAGAACTCATTCTAGACAGAGAACTCAGATATTAAGATCAATAAACTTTTCCAGAATTAATTAAGAAAACACAAAATTCTTAAAATATTTCTCAACTATGTCTGTGGTACATACGAACAACAAAAATAAATTCTAAAGCTGAAAAGCCCTGTAAAGTTTAAAAATGTCACAATATACTTTTAAATTTCTGTCTATTTCTCCTTTATTATTTACTTTATTGTTTAGTTGAAGTGACACATTTTTCTTTAGGAGACACACAGTGTCCATCTGCTGACTGTATGCACTGATGCTCACTGAATAAACATACTACTCCTATCCTCATATATTTTTATCATCAGTATTCAATCTGCATTGACTACTGCCACATAAACTTCCTTTTGAGCTCTCCTGTGCTACTGTCATCATATTCCCCAAGAACTTCACAGGTCCTGATTTCTCTTTACAGCCCCTCTCTTAGACACTGGGAAGCATATCCTATTTTTCAGAAAAGAATCAAGGGAAAAAACATTAGGGCTTAACTTGTCAAGCTGCTTGAAACTGCAGATCACCTTGAAAGATGAGGGTATAGGTATTCAGAAGTGATAAACTTTTGTATGTTCATGTCTCCAGCAAATCAGGCTTTACTGTAATACTATATATTTCTGACTGATTTAAATCTGGTTACAGAACTCTTAAAGTCATATGAAAAAGTAAAGTAGTGGCCAAGGATTGTTCCATATTAACAGAGATTTTTTGGGAATGAGGATATAATCCTATTTTCCAAGGTCAAATACAAATACTTGTACTGGCTTTCTGCAGTTTTCATTTTGTCTTTTCCATTAGGTACCTTCAGCAATTCCAATGTGAAACAGAAATTCTGTGGACATTAGCTGCTTTAATATCTCCTCTTTCATTTATTCAGTAGCATATTTTTGTCAAATGTTTGGAGAGAGATCTCTTTTTTCTGTTGAAGGGAAAAACTTTACAAGGTCTAACTGATGATCAATGGATGATAGCTACAGCAGGCAGTAGAAAAGCTGTGAATAGGTAGAGGTGCATGGTATAGTAAGGAACAGACACTTGTTCTTTGAGCCAACAAAGAGTTTGTATCTGCACTAAAGAGTTACAGCCTTGCCATGTAAAAGTGACTGTGGATTTGTATAAGAACATTCTTAATTTCTGCCTTCTTCTCCCCTCAGCATCTGTGTAAGTTTTTTGATTAGTTCCTTCACCTAAAACATTCATTGATTACTTGTCAAAATTGATGACATCTCTGCTGATTTCTTCTTGATTTCCAAAACCTATTCATTTAGGTCCTCCAAATAAAGGACAGCTCTCTGCACACTGGTTTTCAAGTGCTTGTCAAATCAGAGAGATTTCAATCTGGATCTCCCACACTGCAGGTGAAAATGGTGAGAGGAACACTTTTTTTCTCCATTATATTTTTAAAATGCAGAAAGCTACAAATTCTTTACATTTATTTTAAATTGGCACATCATTCTACATAAAATGTCTGTGGAGTTCCTAGACATTTAGAGACTGAGTAATTGACTGAATCCCAAAGTTCTCAGAAACTTTGGGATTCAAGCGCATTTCTGGTCCTCATCCCACTGTGTAATTCTGTCTTACTTTTTCAGCTCTAGTCTCTAATTTACACCATCCACTGTCTAAACCTACATAGTGCTGATGGCACCGCACACAGGGGGAGAGAAAGAGGCTGTAACAGTCTCTTTTAAGATTTGTAAGGAGAAGCACACAGAAGCAGTCTACAAATCCGACTCACATTTTCAAGTTATGGCCAACACTTACCTCCAGCCAGGCAACCACGGTTGGTCCATCCCACTGTGCAAAAGGCAAACCTTTTCTCCGAGCCTCTTCCAGAAGTTCATGTCTAAAAATGGACCAAGAGATGATAAATATGTGGGGCCATGTATTGAGACAAAAAGACGTGACTCTGCCTTTTTGTGAAGGGTAATAACAGTGAAGCACAATGACAGGCATAGAAAAAGCACAGAACACACCAGTTAACAATACAGCTGTTCCTCCTGTTGAATGTGCTCTCAATCTATTCCAAATTCTTCATTTTTTCTGACATCCTTTTAAACATCTAACAGACAAAAGGTGAGGTTTCTCTCTCTTTTTTAGCCAAAGCAATAAAATATTCGGTATACCCTATAATAAAGGTGTATCAAAACAGATATTGGTGAAGAGAAAACTGAGGGACTCCTTGTTGGGGGTTTCCAAAACCAAGACACTCCTCCAGAGACTAACTTAGCTCTGGTCTGGTACTGACTCAGTAAGGCCCAGAACTAGAAGCTTCTAGACATGAACTAAGCATGGATGTAATGCAGCTGGATCTGAGAGGTGTCTGTGTTTGAAACACTAAGGCAGCTGTACCAGCTATGCACAACACTAGGGTCAGTGGAGTACAGCTATTTTGTACCTTAAATGTGCCATCTGTGGCTATTTAGGAATTGATTGTATCTTTACTTGTTCCATGTTTTGATCTTTTAAATTATTGATTATATACAAAAGAATTCTACAAGGTTTTCTGATGTATGTATTTTTATAATTACAGAATTGATGTGATTTCTCAATTTTATACACACACATAGACGTATCTCTATTGAGTTGAACAAATACCAATCCAGCTCCTTTATCTGCAGTTTTTCTGGACTACAACTGGTGTATATGCAAAACACCATTCTCAAAGCTTAATTGATACTTTTAATATGTCTGTATTAAATATTTGTTATAGTTAAGTATAAACCAGTCAGCAAGACTACCAGGAAAATGCTCTATATTAAAAATGTTCTTCAGTTATTTCACCAGACATTTCCACTGTGGTGATGGCATAGAAAAAGCAGTCCTTAAATGTCTTCTTTTTTTTTCTTTTCCTGGCATTTACCAACATGTTTTCAGCTGCCCCCTACTGAGTGAAACACAAAATAATGCTCTCTGCAACAAGCTGTAGTAAAAAACAAATTAGACAAGGACTATGCTAATGAAGTATTAAAATTTGCTTACAGTCCCAAACAACATGAAAATCTTGGAATTATGGCTTCAATTTTGTTCTGTCCTTCTTTATTACTACAGCCTTTGTGGTTCAGCTATCCCTTGACAATTCTTCCCTGCCTTAGCAGCCTTTCAAATATACGTACTACAAAATCACAGCAGATAAAAGCAATGGAGTGATCTTACTTGTAAGGAGCAGTCCTTTGGGGATTTTTGCATTGCCAAGGGGACACACTGAGAGAATTTGGCTTTAGCAGAAAATGGAACTCAAATAAGAGATTTTGCATTCAGTTTTAAATCCCTGTCTCTGAATATTAAAAGAAAGAAAGCTGCTTTATTTTCTGAGTTTATGCTGTAGTAATACATAACAGTACAAATACTTGGTAGCATTACTGAAGTTGATCTAGCTTCTCCTCCCAGACAGCCTCTGCAGCAACCTTTCCTTTGTCACTCAGATATCCCAAGCCACTGTAGAGCTATCCTTGATTTCTGTGAAAGCATAACCCTCAGTAAAACAAGAAGTTGTTCTCTGGGTACATGAACACAATGTCACCTTCAGCAGCTGATGGGGATGCAGGAATGCCTTGTTCCCAGGGAGACACGTAGTGAATGCCTATGAAAGGTATTCACCTGCCTGCTCAGGAGAGCAGAATAAAGGCATGGCCAGACTCAGCCACATCCCAGCTACCTGTGGATGAGGTATTTGGGTTGCAGCCTTCGCTTAGGGTTGGTTCTGCAGGTGCTGCAGTGGTGCTGTACCTCCCTCAGATGCTACAACATGGGCTGCAGGACTCCTGCTGTTACCAGGTCTAAGAGCTGGTATGGCCACCCCTAGGGAGAGACAAGCTTTCAGGAATGCCCCTGCCTCACCTGGCCACTTTTGGTGTCCCATGGCAGAGCATGGACTGCACAAAACCCTGTACAATGTGCTCCTTCCCTACAAGCAGCCCAAGCCTGGGAGCAGCCCCTTCTGCAGCTGGGAGTCCCTGGAGGAACCTGATCTCAGTGTCTCCTTTATCTGGGCTACTCTCTTCAATTATCCCAGATGAAGGAGCAGGGCAGGCTAACATGCTAAGTAGAAAAGGAAATAATGGCTTTGAGGGTCACTAGCCTTCCTTGCTTGTGCTAGTTTCCTGCTCCAAGCAGGAGAGCAACAGCACCTGGACTACGAGGAGGCGGGGGGGAAGTCTTGGCCTCTTGGATTTGGTGTTAAACCTCTTCATGCCTTCAGGAAATAAGTTGCCTGGAGAAGAGGCCTTAGCACTTTAGGTCTCACTTCCATGAAAAACTCAGTTCCTTTATACTGGAATTGCAAAGTACATATTTCTAGGGAGTCTGCTGTGACTCCACAACATTTGTACCAGCTGGAGGCTTGGTGTGCAGGCTTAGAATTATTCCAGTGGTTCTCAAACCAATACATTCTCCCAGAGTGGGGAAGTACTTCTGTTACTTCAGAGGCAGTCTGGCTCACAGAGCTAAAGGAAAACAGAGCTGTGGTTATTGATTTAGGCTGAAGAAAATGGGGCCAGGTAAGAAATATGTGTGTGTATATATATATGCACTACAGCCAAAGCCTTCAGTTTGATAAATGTAATCCAAATGGTCTTTGCATGTAGAAGGGAATTTCTCTGAGTAGAAAATATTGTTAGCATAAAGTTAAAAATCCTGCACTTGGACATGCACATGAAATACAGCCATCATAAGGGTTGTGCCTCTCTCACTGATGCAGAAAAACAGTAAAAGGGCTTTTAGAATATTTTTTTTTACTTAAGAAGAATTTAATGCTTCAAAACTTATAATTCCTTCCTCAGATGATTCTTATAAAAGAATAATAAAGAATAATAAACAGCACTGTAATATTAAAGTTTATTGAAATTATAATTTAGTTTTGGAATATTAGTCTTTGACTACTTCTTAATACAAACTAGGAGATCTGAACCTTCAGTTTATAAATCAAAATTTAACCCAGAATTTCTATTTTTGACTACGGGATATATTATTTAGCTGGCAGCCAGTGAAAACTCTAAAGAATGGTGTGTTTGGGGTTTTTTTGGTAATATGGACTAGCACTACAGAAAAAAAAAATCCACCCTTTCATTAAGTTAAAACTATCACGTAGGAAAAAATATGCAGTGTTTTGACCAATTGTGCAAACCACTTGAAAAAGAAATCCAGTGACCTGTTTTGGAATAGAAAATATTTTAGAATGGACAGGATGTTGTCTACAGTTGTCCTTATTGGATATAGTCACTGGCTTCCTGAAAGCAAAACCCTAAAGCCAAATACTGGTAACTGCAGCTCAATTTTCCTTGCAAAACCATACAATTGATCACAGGAGAAAGAAGAGACAAATACCCTAGAGCTTATCACTCCCTCTTCCCTTCATTACAAACACAGGGGAACATGAAAAGCATTATACAGCCAGTCTAATTTAGAAGGTTCTCTGGGGGGAACTGGGGATTTCACTCTCCTCAGACTTTGTCAGAAGAGTACTTTATGTTACAGTGCATCTATGCTGCATTGGCGAAGAGGAAGGGAATTAAAATGCAATTATTTCCATGCTTGCTTAGGTTTTTGGCAGCATATGAAAACAAGCTGATAAGGAAAAATTGACATTAATTAGGCATTACTAGAAATGCCATTACTTTGCAGATAGGGCTTTAAACCACTTACTACCACTGGAATGAATTCCAAAGTAAAGCCATATTTTTAAAGATAACATTATTACTGCTAAAGAACAAAATCCTCTTCCTGGAGATATTATGGAAGTAACTGGAATATGCTATTTAAAATATATCATTACTCTGAGCCTGGTTTTGTAAAGTCTGGAAATTTCATGAACATCAACTGTTTAACATACATCCAAAATTTGAGAAACACTTTTTTTGTGTTTTAGGAGTGCCTCATAAAGTGGGCTGTTTTCACATTTCTATCAAAGACTGTAAAGAAAAATGACATCATGTCAAGTTGTGTTGTGGAGCTGTGTGTTGGAGAAGCAGTTGCTTCCCTAGCACTGACTTCTGATGTTTAATCCTCCCTGAAATGACTTGCTAAAGACACTGGGCCAATTTGTCTCAGCACCATTCATCCACAAGCCAGGTACAACTGACTGCCCAGATCAACCTAAAAACCTGAGAGCACAGCTGTCTCATAGCGTGGGGACTTAGGAGTGCTTCAGTAATCCCTTGGACAGGAGAGGTTCGTGGAAGCAACGGGAAGGCAGAAATAATGAGTGAAATTATGTTACTATCCTGCAAATCTACTTCACATGTGTTCTCTGGTACCAGGGAAATTCTAGCTCTGTAGCAGCAGCTGCCATCAATCCATTGCATAAAGCCCAATGGACTTTATTAAAAACATTAATAATCTCTAACTAGAATTTGTGTAGGAAGTTAATGCTATCTTGACTAGGCGTGGCATTCAGCAGCATTCAGTTTTCCTCATGAAGACAAAGCTGCCCCCCACAAAGCAAACAGGCAATGACAGCTGAGGATTTCCAAGACACATAATGCAAACACTCTGTGCAATGCAAGACGTCCAGACATTGTCTTGGTGAAACGTAAACAATATTTCAACACAGATCTTCTTATTTCTGCAAGTAATAGGATTTACTCTGATATCTAATAGGGTTCACATGAAAAGACCTCAGGGATATTATACTGCACAAAAATATATAATGTCTCTTAATTAAAACATAGTCACAAATGTGAGATAAATTGAAAAGGAGGCGCAGTGAAGTCAAGAGCCGGATCATGTTCATAAAACAAAAACAGAATTGATTTAAAAATTTGGCTAATGGGTAATTTAGAGTGTGAAATGGCCTTTAGTCACAGACATTTTCTCAAACAGAAAACAGATTGAAATTTTTACCTAGCACGTCCTCTGATTATTGAGACATTATTATGATTATTATTACCATCAAAAATATTAAAATGTTTCATTTAAAACAGAGTACTGTACATGATAGGCTTCTGGAAGAGAACCAGACAGAAAAGACAGACCAAATATGCTGTATTATCTGAGTAATCCTATGATTTCAAGGTAAGATTAAACACATCTGCTACTCGAAATCTAACACACATTCAAAGTCTGAAAAAACCTGGAGACAGGATTTCTAATGAATTAAACTGGAATTGGATTTTACCCTTTCTATTGTCATTTGCTAAATACTTAAGACATGCCAGAATCCTGAAAGTCAGGACATTGCATGAAAAAATAAGAGCTGAATTTGTGTAAGTTAATAATATCTAATAAAAAAAACAAGTTACATTTTATATGTTTATTTTCTGCAAGACTATAAACGGATTTAATGTAGGAAGAGGAGTGGGAGGTTGGGGAAAGATTCAAGACTTCATATTGCCACACAGTACAGATTTAATTTAATCTGAAAGGATCCAACTGACATAAAGACTGCACTAATTAAAAACTATGCCAGATTCTGTTTGAACTTTGACACTTAAGTGATCTGGATTTTAAATTATTTGAGACCCTCATTCTCCTTTCTGATAACAAATTTCAGGTCAGACTAGAAACAACAGACAAAATTAAATTTCCAATGTTTTACAAAATGTTTTGTATTCAACTTTAAGGAGTTTTCAGGAAAAAAAATGACTGAAATAGAGAAATCAAGATGCAACTAATAAACAGAATGTTTTTAAATCTATAAAAGAAGGAAGTATAAATTCCACAGTATCCCAGATAACAGAGTAACAGTGCTGTGGATATTCCATGTTAGGTGTACATTTTAGCTGCATGCAAACTGAAGGGCAGCATCCTTTTTTTCTAAAGATGTTTATTAAGCTAAGTGAAGCACTTTCAGGAATGATTAAGACAGACTCTGACAAACAGAGCTTCAGAGGGCTAGTATTGAAAACCAAATAAAACAGCTGGGGAAATAAGCAGACTTGCATCATACATAGTCTTGCAATCTTGTGTGTATTGTGCTACATTAGAAACCCTTAGTGTTCCCAGGCTGATCAAATGCTATCAAATCTATTTTTATAAAGCAGTTTCATAATCACATATTCTAAATTAATCTGGTAACCCTTTTCTCTAAGTTATGTACCCTTTCACGTCCTGAAATTTCCTCCTTAAGTCTGCAAGTTCTTATTCAAGAAGAAATAGCATTTCTACAATAGATCAAAGAAGAGATGAAGATTTTAAACCTGATATCAGGATAACAACTACAAAAACTAAAACAAATAAGAAAATGAACTGGTGAAAAAAGAAAACAGTAAAATTATATGCACAAATAAAATATTTTTGCATATATGTTTGCTTTGAAACAACAGCATGAGGGTTCAAACAGAAAAAAAAATTTAGTCTGTGAGTCTTCTGTGGTTTAATAAAGCAGAATTTATGCCTTAACAGCATTTGCTAAACACATAATTTTTTCATTGACTTTAACTCTCAAATGCCTTTGTGATTATGGACTTTAGACCTCCCAAAATGTGTTTATTTTTTTTAAAAAATGCCAGAAGTTTTCTCCAAGTAGTTAACTCATTCTGTTAAGCACTTTAGGAGCAAGTCCTGACCTAAATTTTTGTGTGCTTTCAAGGTTTACTGTTATTCTGAATACTTTGAAAGCTTTCATTTTTTTGCATGGATTCAGTTTTCTGATGGATTTGTTACATAAGATTCACGGAAAAACAAAAAAAGTAGTAATAAAACATAGAAAATAAACATGGTGCTGAAGATTAATATGTTCAGCAGCCATGGCATTTTAACTTACCCAGATATGCTTTTCATGAGATGAAGAGAGATGAATGGAAAAAAAAAGCACATAAATGTTAATGAACATATAGTAGTCCATAAAAAAAAAATAAATAGTATGATAAATAAAATTATATCACCATTATAACTACAGAAATCTTTGTAACTGGTCTTTCAGTGCTTTAGAAAACTTAAGTGCTCTTGTGAGGAACAAGATGAAACTGTCAAAATGAGATTTTCATTGAACTCACATTGGCTATTAATTAGGTACCATTCAGCACAGCACATGTTCCATCTACAATACATATTCATGCCAAAGATCTGTAAACACAGGAAATGTGGAGTAGATTTTCAAATCAAAGCTTTTTGCTTAGATTTGAATAACTTCATAAAGGACTTTGCGTAATCCCAAAAATTTTGATTATCTCAAACCTGTGGATTTAACCAAATTACCACAGATAGACAGTAAAATTGAGTGGACTACATACCAAGGTTTACTTTCCTATATGCACTTTAATAATATTTTAGCAAAATATCTCATAGTAATCATAAATGGCCTAGAATTGGTGTAAAATTTGGTTTGGTTTTTGTTTGTTTTTAACATGAAGATTTCATGTACATAGGTGACTAAAATTTTCACTGGCTATTTATTCCTGGAAGCATTTTAATTTCAGCAGTCATACTAACACTAGATTATCAGGAACAACACTGGTATGAATGATTTGCCCTCTAGGTAACATATTATTGCCAATAGGTACAGTATATGGAGAAGAAATTAGGATGTCATTGCTTATAATAAACTTTCTACATCATCCA
Organism: Poecile atricapillus; assembly: GCF_030490865.1. Taxonomy (NCBI): domain Eukaryota; kingdom Metazoa; phylum Chordata; class Aves; order Passeriformes; family Paridae; genus Poecile; species Poecile atricapillus. Next base: position 36,786,043 of record NC_081289.1, on the reverse strand, counting down.
TTAATTGCCATCTTAAAACAGAAAACAGACACCTCAAAATAGTACATTTCTATGAACAAATTATTTACATAGATCTAGAAATGCTTGGTAGATACTGTTGTGATAAATGTGAGATGAAGAATCTTTACTGTGATTAGCTAAGAAGAGGTTGCAGACATTTCATTCAGTTCAGAAGGGCACTGTTTTTGAGGACTTAGATTTTGTTTTCATGTGTGCAAGATCAGCAGAACAGCTGAGAGAGGAGAGAAAGTGTGACGCAGAAAGTAGATGGAAACAAATGGCAAATTTATACACAGAAAATTTAAGACAGGAAGATTAAGGAAGGGAAGGACAACAAAGGTATGTAACATAAGTACTAGAGAATTATTAAAAAAATTACTAAATCTGATGGAAGTAGCACTAGAATTGAACATGCATTCACAATTCATGCTCATTTGTTACTGAGCTAATTGTAAAGACTGATGTGATCACCTTTGTTGAAAAAGCTTTTAATTTTGAGCCTTTTGGAGTATATTGAAGCAGAACTGCTATTTGTTACATTTTCCACTGAGTACTCCTTTGGGTATGTGTAGAGAGAAACAGGGGGATTGACTGGAATGCAAGTAATTTTCTTACAGTTTTAATGAGCTGGCAGTTTGCAGTCACTGGGGGATGATTTCCGGGACCTGAAGGCCATGATACGAGTAAAAGATCAAGGGACATTCTGTCACTTCCTGAGCACCTTGTTAGAGAATAATAAAATGCAGCAGGGAAAAAATGGACCTTTAATTCTAGGTTTTATCTTCAGGGTGTTTTGAAGGTTTGGGATTTTTTTGTCATAAGACAACGAATTTATCACAATTTTCTTACATTTTCCTTAGACATATATTAATATATAAGTTGTGTAGGATTTTTTACTCTGCTGTGTTTTACCCATTCTTCCTTTAAATCCTAATTCTACAGTTAATCTGATAGGATACTTATATCTGCTGGAGAGAGCTGTTTAGAAAGCCAGCTGCATGCATCAGGGTATAAGCTTATATTTATCCTGAAGTTCCAAATTGCAGAGGATAGACTTACATATGTAGATAAGACAGGGACTAGAGCCTTGGGGGTTTATGTTTGATTAAAAAGTTGCAATCTTCTGATATAAATAGTCTCATCTTTTATGAGGAAGAGAATTTTAAAAACTTGGCAAAGGATAAAAATATTATTTTTTTCAAAAGTATTATTGTAAAACGTAAAATATCTTTAAAGTATGAGTTAGATATGGAATATAATATGTTGTATCATTTTTTTCATCATCAGAATAATCTAAGAAAGGTTTAATAATCCTCTGCAAAATAAATACCCATTTATCTTTACATTTGCAAAGCTAAAAAGGCTCCGACTATCAATGTAAGAGCAAGACACATTTTTAATATTGCAAAAGCTTTGACTGGCTAATGATTTGAAAGTCTTCCAGTTAAAATATTTGCTAAAGGAATTATGCTTAAAAATAAAGTTCATCTTTATGTGGCTCAAAGACTAGACACTGATCCAGGCAAGGAGAAAACCACACTGCACACAGCAGACAATCCTAAACTGCATATCAAAATACTGAACACCTCTTTCCTTCACCAGAATGAGAAAACAGGAACACATTTTGCTAGAAAGGGAGGAAAAAAACCCATAAAGATCAGGCTAAAAGCTTCTAACATCAGGCAGTTTTTCATAGATGAGGTAGGAAGGAATGAAATTAAATGCCAAACTTGAATTTTCCTTTGAAGATTCAGAAAATAAGAGATTGGAGGTGAAAAAGACATTGTATTCTGAAGAGCTACATCAAAAAATAAATTGCATATGTTTAAGATACAATAGTGTTTAATAAGCATTAAGCATATAGGTGGATGGCACAGAAAAATACCCTAATTAATCCAACTGGATTCATTTTTCTAAAACATGTGCAATTAAAAAAATCATTAGAAACAGCTATTTGCATACTGCAGAGGACAGAAATTATTTGTAGTCACAAATACACTACATCAAATTCTAATTGCACTTACACAAATGAAACCTAATTAATTAACCTAATTAAAGGGGAATCATGTGGATTCAAAAGAAATTACATGACAACTGCAGTGTTTCAAACAAAATAGTCCACAAAATTCCACAAAATAGTCTATCTAGATATTTTTTCAAGTTGCCTGTTGACAGAGATCTAAAACTTGGATTTGCCCATTAAAAAAATGAAAGGCTGTTTATGTAATGAAGTTATCAACATTTATCCTTCCTTTTTTTTTCCCCTAAGTAGAAAGAGTCAATCCAACATGCTCTTCTGTTCATACAATGTGCCTGCTGTTTAACATGTACATCACAGTGGTCAGCTGAGACTTAACAGCATTGCAATTCTCTCTGCAAAGTTAATTATGAAGCTATGAATCATAAGAATCTCTTTTTACACCATAATTTTACATATGAGAATTGCTGAGGTCTGGATTTTACAAGTGTTTATTCATGTATGTAAGCACATGTACATGTCCTGGCACATCAAGGCTCTCCTGCAATGCACTTGAAGCCAGGAAGCTATATCTGGCAAACAAAAACTTGTAGCTGTGGAGTAAATCCCCCCAAAACCAGGTTCTTGGGAAAGAATGGTTTACTTTGATTTTCCTTGGAAAATATAAACCTCACATCTTAAGCTTGTTTTGGAAATATGGAATTAATATATTCTTGTCCAAAGTCAAATCAAACAAAACTGAAGAAAAAAGTGAGGCTAAAGTGCTGCTCTTGACTCCTATTAATAAACTGGGGTATTTATCAGCTTCTGGACTTGGGTCCTGCCATCATGATCCAGAAGATCTGGCTTGCACGTAAATTTTTTTTCAGGGACTTTTGTAATAATTTGTACAAAATATACAATGATAACATAATTTGTCCTTGGGATTGCTGCAGAAGGGATGGCACAAGCCCATTTCCCACAGCACTAGCAGCATGCACAAGGTGAAACCCACATCTGAGAGGCAATCTAGGACTACAGAGCACCCAAATGTCTCTCAAAACTTGCCTTATGCTGGTGCCTTACTGGGGATACAATCAGCACATCCTGTGAAATGTCAGTGACTATGACCAATCATTACACACTTTCACGGAACATATGACATACATATGTCTTGTATTTCTTCAGAGAGACACCTATTTGCTGCTACATTGCCTATTGCTGCAGATCACATCAAACATTACATTTGAGAAGGGTTCCTGGCCCTTGGAGCTATACTGCACTGTACAAAGCAAGACTCTTTAGAGCTGTATTTGCCACCAGTGAAGCTTTTAGCTAAGGGCGATTTGACATCATTCCTGAGAAAAACTGTGGATAAGGAGAAAACAATTGGTGTTCACTCAGATAGTTATAGCAAGAAGAGAAGTAAACACAGCTCTATTTATTGATAATCTTTCAAGCTTGGCTGAGTTCATTGTTAAAGAATATTTTCATAAAGGGCTCAGTGTATGGTATTTTAGTGAAAAAGACAGTAAAACATACAGCTTCTCTTAAGTGCCTTAATTTGTCACCTGAGATGAGGTCAGTGGAGATATGCATTTTTAAGGGGAATACAGTTTTATTTTAGCCACAGAGTTATCTACTCATTTTCTGATGTATGAATTGTCTTGTGGGACACACACTGATCAACTTCTGCTGTTCCAGAGGACACTATGACTCTACCTGAACCTTTCAGGAACCTTTACAAGTTTCAATAGAAACTGGACTGACCTGAACTTCCTATGCTGGGTTGTGGCTTGGGCTATCATGACAACCCTGTGTGAATGCCAAGGCCAAGTCATTGTGCACAGTTTGCACAACACCCATCAAGGATGATGTCATGAACATATGAGATAGTGCACACACAGTCACAGAGTATGGTAGCTGGAGTCAACTACAAAATTCAGAAGTGGAAATTTTCCATTTTTCTGTTTTCCAGAGGGAGACTGGTTAATCACTAGGAAAAAAAATACTAAGAGAAAAGCTCCGTTCTTCATTTTCTGATGGGTGCCTTCTGGAGAGTTTATCTTAATTAAAAGGTATGGTTTAGAGGAGTGTAAACTATTTAAATCATTGGGGGGTTCAAATGAATGTAACTGTGACAGACGGTATCTATGTCATTAATAAATCTAATCCTAAACCCTGCGTTTTCTTGAACAAGTTACTCTTTAGGCAAACAGGCTCTGAAATTCCGGGCAAAAAGCAGAAGATTCTATATACAACACCTCACCACATTTTATATAGAACAAGTGAAGTGAAAGACAAAGTCTATTGAAATAATAAAAATTAAATACATATACATCCCAACATCACCTAATTTCCCAAAACAATTAATAACACCCTAAACACTTTAAATACCCCTTACCCCCATATTTTGTTTCCTAGAACTGCGTGCTCAGTTTACAAATAGTAAGACCTAAAAAGCTTCAGTATTAACCAAAACTGTCATTTATTTAATGTCTGAGAGTAAGCATCTATGGATGAGTCAGGCAACTTAAATTCATCTCTTCAGCTTATAAGAGATGTTTGGTATAATTTAAAAACTCTACACAGCTTCCTTAATTTCTCTTTGATGCCTTAGGAGTAAGACTTGTTCCTAATAAATCTACTGTAATAACCAAATTTTGGATGAATAGACACTCTTGTTGGAAATTTATAAAGGTCTAGCATATCATTGAGACAAACTGTTAATTACATATTAATGACGTCTAAGCAGTCAATTGAAACGGAAAGAAATTTTACATCTAAATAGCATCTTCTAAACAAGAAGCAGGGAAACCTTGAAATTTAGGTTAATGACACTGTAATCACCAGAGAGAGAAATGGTCTCCAGAATTACCATACTCTCTCATTACACTTTTCAGAGTGAAATGTATTATTTAGTACCTGATTGCACACAAACAAATTGGGCTAAAGCACTATAACACAGCAGTGTGTTCCATGCCACGCTTGCTTGAGGCAGCAGGTGCCCAGGACACCTGATGGACCATTAGAACCTGCTGCTGCAGCACCTGGCAATTTGAAATGTCATGCATCTTCATTCCTGGGGTAGGGGCATCCTTGTGGAATTACTGATGAAATTAAATACATTCAAAAATGCAAAATGAGAAATTTAGAATTTTAAGTATTTCTCAGTTAAGAGATACCATGGATATAATTTTAACAGGAATATGTTATTTTATAATGACTTCTATCCAAACTAAATCAAAGCTAATAGCAAAGTCTGGTGAAGATGATGACTGTGAGGTGCCCCTGCCCAGGGGGACAAAGATTTAGTTTCAGATAAGTATTATTGAAGTGAGAGGCATGGGCAAGAGGGAATTCCATCCTCTGCCTTAGAGGATGTGCTCTGTGAGCCCTGGAAGAGTTGCCTCACCCCAGACCCCTTGTGGGGTGGCAGCCCAGGAGTTCTGATTGGGTTTGAGCCCCTGGGATTTCTCCCTTGCTGTGTTCCTACTGGTCCCAGACCCTGAACTCCACCCTGGTTCTGTCCCTCAAAACCCCTCACCCTGCCTCTGTTTGGGGCTCTCTGTTGCTGAATCTGAGTTTGTTCCCATGCTGAATAAATGGTTTCATGAACAGAAGCCCATCTTGTTGGTGTCCCATCCTGGCTCCTGGTAACTGTAGCTTCTCTAGACATGATCCTGCAGCTGCAGAGCACAACAGATGACTACTATCACAGTACTCATATGTTGATAACAATGATGAATCTGACCTCTGTTTCACAGCAAGGGAAGAATCCTTGCTTTCCTGCACCAGAACCACGACTCAACTCAGATGTTTGCTGAGCACTTAGTAGGGCTGAAAGCCATTTCACCTAACTTGCATGTGTCAAAATAAACACAGTTTCAGTATGTGGTATTATACCTGTTCTGTAGAAAAGAGAATTGGCTCTGGCATCACTTTTTCAAGGTTTTTTTGTATTGTTGGCTTTTATTGGTGGGTTGTTTGTTTGTTTTTTAGGTTGCTTTTTGTTTTGTCTGCTTCAGCTTTGGTTATTTTTTTTAAAGGGAGTGAAAAAGCCAGCATAAGTAAAGCTCTCTCAGACCTGTAATGTAATACAAAGTAGTACTTCACAGCCTTAGCATACCTTTTAATAATCCTACTGGTGAGTTTGGTTCTCTTGGGCTTTTATGTCCTAATCCAAGTCAGTTAGAAATGCTTACAAGGTGAATTTCTCTGCTCTGTATTCCAGTGACTGTGCTCACTCTCTGCAGGGTTTGCAGAGCAGATTTGTTTAGCAGTAAAAGAGGAATCAACCACTTGAACTTAAATTATACTGCCATAGTTCCTACTGCTGCATCACAAGCCAGAAAATGACTCTCAGACTTCTCTTATTATGTCTTACAAAGACCTCCCACTCATCCCCACCACCATTAATGTTACATAGCATGGTATCCTCACTTGCACTACACAGTTCAGTAATCCTGCACCTACTGTGTGTATGGCAAAGCTACTTCCAGAGGGAATTAGGTATTGTTAAGAACTGGTACGAAGAAATGTGACATACTGCAACAAACTTTTTATTTAAATTACTTTCTGGACTGTCTCAATTTAATATTTTCCAAAGTAAGACATGCAAATGAGGACTGATATTGAAGAACTATCTGGACACAACCCTGTGCCATGTGCTTTGGGATGACCCTGCTGAGCAGGGAGGTTGGACCAGTTGACCTACTGTGATCCCTTCTAATCTGACCCATTCTGTGATTCTCTGACTGCATTTCTTACAAGGAGGTGTTAGTTCTCCTACACTCTATTGACAGCTTGGCACCCTAATGACTACCATAATCCATAATCCATAATTCAGTAGAACCTCCTGTATATCTCTAACCCAATAGGTTACATTTTTTCCTACATTATGGTTCCTCTACAATGATATCACATATGCATACATATGTATGTAAACTAGCAAAGTATGTTAACCTTTCTGCAGTTCTGAGGATTCTAAAGTGAGACTATGAACACAGGTAACCCTAAAAAGAACAGGGGAAAATTAAATTTCTTCATTAAATAGTTGTAGAACATATACGTCATATAATATACAGTTCAGACTAATAGAATAGTCATAGTCACAAAGAAAAGATCCCTTTCCTTCCAGCAGAGGATATTTTGATTATATCTAATCCATAAAGAACCAAGGACAGACAGACACAGGAGAAAAAAAGGAAAGACTTGAAAAGCAGAAAGCATGGGATTGTGTGAGAGTGGACAGAAATTTAGTAACAGATTTTCTGCACACCCATTATTTACAGACCCAAAAGTTGGTAGGCAATCTATAGATGAAGTAGTCATGTCATGTTTGCAGTTGTGTGTGCTGGTTTAAAGAGCTAACATAAAAGAAAGTGAACAAAATGAATGCATTTATCCCTTCAAAGTGATTTCAATACGGTGATACATTCAGCCCTCAGAACTGGAAGGTACATTGTGACTTAAAAAAAAAGGCTTCTGAAAATTAAATTATATTCTTTATGAATGGTAATGATGGCCTCAGTGATGCCTTCTAGATTTAGTAAAGAAAAGCATGGTAACATAATCTACATCCATATATTTCCAAAATTACTGATTAGTGATAAAAATGTATAGATAAGAAATACAGGGACAAGACTCATCAACTGTAACATCCCTGTGAATGCTATTGTGAGTTTCTTAATTGAATTTAAAATGTTTCTTCTGTTTCAGCTAGCACAGTGACTACTTCTCTATCCTTAATTGCTAAATTGAGGCTGATTGAAACAGAATGCTTGCCATTGTACATTACATGGATGTGTACATTTAAAGTTATATTTCATCAAGTGCTTGACAGGAATGCAGTGATTAAAAATATTCAACACAAAAATTTTAAGAGAAGCTCAAACATTCAAGTTAGAATTGCAAAATCTCTTGAAACTCAGCAAAGGAATCTTAAAAGAGTGAAACAAACCTGAAAACACAGAAAATTTAAAAAATGAGGCTTTCAGAATCCAAATAATAACATTAAAGTTAATGATTATGGATGAAAAATAAACCTATTTGTTTACAGAATTAATTTGAAAAGTCATTTTTAAGTACCAGCTTTTTTCTCTGACACCCTCTAATTACACTGGGAGTGCAATGCTACCAAGAGGTCTCTTTTGTGTTTTCAGCCTTATTTTATTAGTTCTTCATAGCTCCTGGCAGCTGCTAGGAGTCAGTGTGCTGTTTTTACAAGGAGGCACATGAAAGACAGCATTAAATTATTATATAATTGATGCAAACAAAAAGCTGTGTTTCTTATTGTCTGCGTTTGCTGTCAGGCAAAAAGAAAGTGAAGCTGGTAGGGTTTATGGGGAGCCTTTGACATCTAGAAACAGAAATAACACTCTGTTCACTAGATAATATGAAAAAGGTTTTTCACCCTTTTGAAAAAGAAAATCTACATAGGGAGTCATTAAATACGTGTCTATTTTTTAAGAATTGCACAGAAGGCAATAAGCACAGGATTAATGACAATGTGAAATGGAAAAATGTCTCTCATAAATTTATGTTCTTTCACAAATAAAATAATATTGTACAATTGACAGACAATATTTTCCCTTATATTTTATATGCTGCTTTAAAAACTTTTACTTGCTGGAAAGCAACATCACTGCTAAAATGCCATAGTACATGGTCTTTGCTTCTCATTCTAGATTTGAGTAAAACAATAAAAATCCTGATATTTGAATCAAGTTTCAGCCAAAAAGTCACATAAAAACAGTACTCACTTTTTCTTTAGTCTTCTGTCCTTTTCTGCTTGTGTTCCGAGTTTGCCTAATCCCAGAGATTCCTGAGCTGCTGCCTCCGTTTCCATGTAACCTCCTGGAAAATAAAACAAACAAAACCCCCACCATATTTTCCCTTCTCTCTCTTCCTGTTGTTCCCTTCCTCAAGCCTTCAATTCTCCTCCCACCCACCATCATCATCTATGTTTGCTTCCTTAAGCTGTGACATCTGGTGTTTGTGGAGAAAATCTATCACCTGCAGAAGTGAATTCTGACACGCATTTACTACATGGGAAAAAGTAGTAGAAGAAAAAAAAATGTTTTCTCCTCCTTGTGTTTAGCAGAAATGTATGACAAGAGCACCCTTATCTCCTTTGCCTATTTTTATTTGCCTCCTAAAGCTCAGTCCCGTGGTACTAAGAAATGCTCTCACCATTTTTTAATCTTAGTTGAGAAATGTACAAATGAAATTGGATTCTCTAGAACTGTCTCTCTACTGTTGCCATAATACAGCATCACCTAATGCAGTAGTGCTAAAGTCTTCATTTTGCTTTCATAGAGAGTCTTAGATGTCCTTATCCCTGCAAACTCCCAGAGATGACAGAAAGAATCTGTCAGAGAAGTAAAAAGCCTCCTACATCTCCCTGGAGGTGTCTTGTAGGCACCTAAATCCTGTCAAAGTCAAGGGAACTTGAATAACTTACACTGACTGACAAAGGTAGCTTGCAGGAAGCAAGGACATGTGGACCAAAATAAAATAATTTTATAAACTAAGGGCATGACTGGTATGATCCACATGGCCACTGACATGACTTTCCTAGTGCAGAAGTGGAAAATGGTCTGACTATTTAATCACTGCCCGATTCAAGAAGAGGGGACCTGCTCATGGAGCTCAATACAGGCTCCTGGCTCTGGCTCCACACTGTCCTCTCACTCCCACTTTTATGTGTGCAGACAGAGGCATTGCAGCACTCCTTTGAAGGCTGCCTTCCTTCAGTGCTCCAGGTTGGAAGGTGTGTAACTGGCACAAGAAAGAAGACAACAGTATGGTAAAATGTTGATGATTGACTAGAAAATGGCAACTTCTTATTTCACAGCTAATGGATAGTGAACAATTGTAAAGTGGACATGGGCCTAATAAAAAAGCACAAAATAAATTAAAATATTTCTGTCCTGATACATTGATTTTAATAATAAAATAATTCATAAATGTTATGCAGTGAAATAGCACCACAACCTTTTACAAGTTTGATTTACATGCATTTCAACCAAAGGAGAACAAAACCTACTACTGCATCATGTCTATGACATAAACTTTTCTAAGTTTGGGTTCAAGCTGTTCTTTTAAAGCAGGTGCTGTTTTAACATTCCTGTTTGTCTAGACAGATTTTTACTTTATTAAAAAAGAACATTACTTCCACAAGTCTCACAATGAGGATGACACAAATGCATCTCAGAAATGCAGAAAACACAAATGCATACTTTTGTTTACTTCATTTGTCTGTCCAAGTCTTATAGAATCTCATTAAATGCTTGCTGACTCTGGATAACATTTTTTATTCAGCAAACAATCAACATACCACATCTTTGAGAGAGCAGCCCTCAGTATGTTGGATAGAGATGGGATGAGTGCAGTGAAATGAGGGCTTATTACAGCTTGGAGAGTAGTTTGGGCATGATGAATGTCTCCATTCTCCCAATACATCTAGTTTTCAAATAACTGGGTGTACCTTGTATTGGATGTGGCCACAATAAAAGCTTCCTAACAAGCTGACCTCTCCATTTGCCACGCAGATCAGCTTGCTTGGGCAACTCTAAAAAATGCCTGGAATGTATTGTTTGTTTTAGGGCCTAGAATACTTAAAATGTAAGATGAGAAGAATACCTAAGTGTCTAATGTGGTGTTTGTCAAGTGAGAGAAGACTGGAAAAGAAGGAAAGAAGGAAAAAGTGCACTTGTGCTTCCTGTATCATTCCTTTTTCCTTCTCCAAGAACTTAGAGAAAACTTGAAGAATCTAGAAATCTTGCACCTCGATTCTAAGAAAGGTCTCCTAAGGCATGAATTTGGCTTGGAACAGAAATGCTAATGGTTTAGCAGAGAAGGTAAAATTATCACATAACAAAATAACAAAATTCTAGCATGTTTAGGAGTTGAAAAGGAATAATTTCAGGGTTTTGCAAGGAGCACAGAGCAAGGAAATATTTTGGGTAATAGCATGACTCTGTTGAACTTAGTAATACAAATCTAGAAGTTTCAATAGTGCTTCTTAAAAAAGAGTATATAAATATGTTCTTTAGAAGAAAAGGTATTTTCCATATTAAAGAACATATAGAGCATATGTCTAAATTAAATTAGAGTGTTTAATTTAAACAAGCAAATAAAGTACATTATTTTATTGATTTTGCAAATAAATTTAGGTTATGAAAACCATACAAATATTTTGTATGTTTTTTTTCACAATGCCACAGTGATAGGACCTGCTATATAAATTTCTGTGATGTAGTATCTTACCACAAATAGAACTCCTAATTATATAGCTGCACAGCTAGCACATCTGTTGTGAAATTGAGTCAAGTACTACCACAAATGCTCTTTTTAAATATTCCTTGTCTGTTGCAGCTCAGGATATTCTATGATTCTATGATACTGCCATTGAATGGAAACAGCCACTCAATAAATGCTTCTCTTTTGATATGTTAAAAATTAAGATGAGCAAAACTACCTGTAATTCAGCTGCTCAATGTCTTTATAATTTCTGAAAAATATTTTGCTCCTACCTTTTGATTAGGTAACAGTCTTACTGTTCGTTTTATACATGCTACTAAACCTACTTGCTTAATTAAAATGTGCATTGTACTGAAATCTTTACTGTTGAATTAAAGGATCAAAGTTCCAAAAAATCATATAATTGCAAATCACTATAATCTTCTAGAAATTTCATGACCTAGTATGGGGAATTACAAATGGACTTTATCAAATTCCATGTATGTATTATTAATCATGGTGGGTATTACGAATTAACCTATTGCCCAATCATTGCTACTCAGATAATCTTTGAAGCTGTTATTTCATTTTTGTTCCACATTTCAAATAGCTGGAGGGAAGACCAACACATTTATTGCATCTTTGTCCTCTGTGTTCCTGACTTACTGATAAATTGTAGATTATTATGTATAAACCATTAGTATAAATAAAAAAGGGCTATCTGGAATGTAAATTTGAAAGAATAAAGTCTAACTTTAGATGTAGTCTAAAGTTATAAAATTATCCATCAATGCAGATGGTGGCATACAGGTGTATTTGAAAGACTTGTTTATAGATTCTCATTTAAAAGATTGAATAAAACACTTCTATTCATTCCACAGTGAGGAAAGAAAGGGAATTCAGATTACAAATTGAAATTAGGTTTTCTGGTTGTTTTTTTTCAAGAATACATGTTTTTCAGAGGCAGAGAGGAGAAACTTAGTACTACCTTTTTATAAATTCTGTACTACTTTAGCAATGGTTTTGTTAATTGTGATAAGGACACATTGCAATACAAATGTAGGGTTTTAATTTTAGGTTTATGCTTGCTGCTTAAGTGTTTACAATTACTGCAAGGCCTTAAAATTCTTTTGCAAGTGTTACATGGTCACCAAGCAGTAAAATATAGTGCCTCACAAATCTGTATTATGTGACATCTACATGACTAGGAAAGAGACGGTATTTCAATTTTATTGACACATTTATTCCAATTTGATACTTGTGTTGGCATGTGTCCATATAGACATATCCTACAGAAATAGGCAGTTGAAATTTTTTGCCATGAATGGAATAGAATGAAATAGTCTTGGCAAGTGAAAAGGGCAGGAGTAGGAAGAAAGGTAAGCACTGCTGTGAGCAGCATAACTAAAGAGTTATCCTAAGGGCATTCAGCTATAGGCACTAGAGGGCATCTATTGACACACTGAAATTTGAAAAGCAGCTACACTTAGTTGCAAGGACCTTCTGTATCACATAGGTACACCACTTATAGCCATTAACTTCTCACTTCCTCTTTATGTGGTTATTCAAGAATACAGTGTTACCATTTCTACTCTAATTCAATAGACTATTGAAGCACCAGGTTCAGTGAAGATGACTCCAGTAACTTGTGCCAGAACTCTCCTTTCATTTATATTACAGTCACTCCAAGCTCTCGACAAGTATAACTGCTGATAACAATTAAATTTAATGGGAAAGTTGTGCCAGACAAAACAGAAAAATGAGTGTATTGGAAACTGAAAAAAAAAAAGAGAAAAATTAAACATGGAAAAATGGCAGTGAAATGGTGACTTTATCTTGTTACCACTAATTCCTTACTGAGCTGTCCAAGTCGAGCCTTCTCTTTTTTACCAAACAATCGTCCTATTGAAGACTTGATTCCTTTCTTTTTGGGAGCTTTGTGCAGGGAGTCCTGACTGCTGCTGACACTGCCAAGACCAATGCTTTCTGGCTCCAGTGAAGCAGGCAAACTACTGCAAAATGATAATAAAGAAACAGAATAGATAACATGTCAACAATTTTATTTTCTTCTGAGCAGCTCTGCAAATAAATTAATTGGTTATAATTTAGTAATGATCTCCCAACAAGTGGAACAATCACATCTTAAAATTATTTGGCAACATATAGAGCAACAGAAGAGCACACTTCCTCTGTCAGGCAAGGCTGAAAATAAATATTTTAACTTTGCTAAGAACATTTTGTGAATAATACAGTAGTCAGCATCCTGATTTTATTTCTAGGATTTGTAGATTGTTGCTTGCAATAGCCATCAATACTGTACCTCAAAATAGAAATACCCAGCATGTACTTTAGCACTGATTAATATTTTCAGGGTCATGCAACAGATAAGGGGTAAGGTTTTTTTCTCTCATGACACGAGAAACAGAGAAGAAATCAGGTCATTTTGGAATATTTAAACAACGTGATTTGAAAATAATAATATATGGTATACTGCGAAGTACCGATCCATGGTGCAACCATCTTACCTTCTGGCATCATTGTGGTATGAAGAAGGAAGGGTATGAGTCATCCTGATAGCTCTGGGTGTTGGAGGAGGAGAAGTTTCACATTTGATTGTGGCTTTATCTTCACGCCCATCTTCTTCAACTACTGCAATCTGGGGGAGAGAGACTCCAATGAGAGCCTATTAGCTTTTCAAGAACGTTTTAACACATCTACATGAAATTATCAAGTGGACTGAAGCATGTAAAGTATCAAGAGCAATTTTTTGAGCAAATTGTAAGGGTTTGTTTTTTTTTAAAATATGCTGTTGGGAAAAACAATTGCCTAAATAAGGCAGCTTAAAGCACATATTTGAAAGTAATGACATTATGCTTGTAGAAGAAGCTAATTCCCTTTATGCTGAACAGGTTGACACAATGAAGGTCTAACATGAAGGTAGTCTCAGGTGTGGGGCCCTTGCACTAAACAGGATTATTCAGGTTAACTAAATTTCTCAGGGATGTAAGGGAGAAGGGGAATACAGGCATAAACATGACCACTTTCTTCACATCATGTTACCAGAATAGTCAGTATGCTTGACAATAGGCATGGACAAAATGGAATTTTGTCAGTGCACATAATGATTTATCTTAAATACCATTCTGACATGGAATCTCATCATCAGTACCAGTTCTGTAAACAACTTAATACTTCTCCAAAAGATTTCAAGGAATCTGTTTGTAGTTCCTCCAGCAAGAAAGTGGCCAAAATACATTTGAAGGTAATTATTTTGTGTCCATACCTACTTAAAAACAAGTGTTCCTTTAAGTTTGAGCTGTGAGACTGCTACTCTGAGAGATCACTGGTGGGCCTTGATTCTGTGGCTTAACTGTGGCCCCTGGAAGCTTTTCCAGGTAGGATTAAAATTATTATGTTCAGGCATTGAATGAAAAGGACAGGAGGGGATGTAGTTGCTGGCAAGGGACCCAGTTATCTAAATAGCAGGGGAATAAAATAAATGTGCTTTCCCAAACTTTAAAAAACCCCCAGTATCATACCTTTCTCCGATGCTTCCTTAGGTCGCTTGGCTTAGATTGATAACAAAAGAGGCAACAACAAAAAAATAATGATTAATAAAGATTATTGAAGCATAAAAATGTCTCACATTTGTTGTTCTCACATTCATGAAGTGAGAAGCAAAGATTAATTTAATACTTTCTATATTATATATTAATTATACACTTGATGCAATAATATACGATAACCCCTGAAAAATACATCATTTTGGGAAAGTAGGTTTGGAGTTTTTTTCCTAAAGAAACACTCTCTTTCAATTTCATAAACTTAGCAAAGAATTGGACATTTCAAGCCTGTAGTAGCACTTACTATTTTTGAGTTTTCATATAGGTACTTGGGTTATCCCCAACAGAGATTTTTTTTTAAAGTCTTATCAAATATTACAAATATATTGGTGTCCCACCAAGTAAAACCAAAAAATGTCATCACCAAATACCATGCCTGAAAAAATGACTGGTATTTTGAGGAAATGAATACATATTCACCCATCTTCTACAGTGTTACTTGGCAGTAGAAGACTGCTAGAATGGGAGTTGTTCAACTCCCTTTGCATTTTTATTTTTGGTAGATGTCTCATTCATTTAAGGAAAGCTGAAGATACTCTGTAGAATTGATTTACTCCAGCACCCAGGCTGTGGAAACTCACACAGTCCCACTTCTCCAGCCAACCAATACAGGGTCACTTGGCAATTTGAGCTCTAGAAACCAGGCTTCTACAAAACTCTTCCCAACTCAAAGCTTCACTTAGAGGATGTCTGACAGAATTGTGTCTGCTCCCAGACAGCAAGGAAGTGATATTCAACACTGAGCTCCTGCTGAAACAATGCAGGGCAGAAATGTCTTGAAATAGTTGATGAAGATGAGCAAAGCTGTGGGCTGTGCTGCTGAGCACACCATGGGGGGATGCTTCTACTGCTTATGGTAAGTCAAGAGTTCAACTGCAAGTCAGACAGACAAATCCACCTGAGTTTTAGCACAGTTAGAGCTGAATGCCAGTGAGACTACAGCAACCTGAATTGCAGAGGCTATGCTGTCATTTTGTATTTGAATCTGATGAACCTCATGACCCAAAGCTACAGTTTTCAAATCCAGGCCACCAGGCAGTGCAGGTGTCTGGTGGCAGGGCAGTTCAACCACTGCCATTTACCCACAGCCAGATTGCGTACTTTGAACGGCTGGGGAACGGGAACCAGACTGTGCTTTTGGGAAGGTGCTGCTCCGGTGAAGTGCGTGGCAGCACAGCAGCCTGCACACTCACCTCCTCCACAATGACCTATGCAACCAATATTTTCATTTCTGCTGTTCAGGTGTGGGAACTGGGGTAGCAAAGAATAAGTTATGACTGCCTGCCCAGACCTCCTCCCTGTTGACCTCAGATCCCAAGGCAGCAGCAAACACCATACTAACCTGGGAGGAGCAGAGGGGGGTATGAGTAGCTGTCAGTTCCCAGGAAAAGGGAATACTTGATGACGATCACGAACAAAACCCCTTATTCCCAGCTGAGAAGAATGAACAGCCAGGCTTCATTTCCAGCTGCTCTTAGCAAACTTTTCTGTTAGGAAGGGCTCTGCAGGGAATCTGTACTGCTGCTGCTTCCCAGGAATGGGCCACAAGGGGATATTGGTGATATTATGATTATCAGAGAAAAAGCAAACAAAAAATGGGCTTATGCATACCCTATTCTATTCCCTGTATGAGATCAGCAGAGTGGGCTGATTTGATTCTCTCCTAGTAATTAAAGGGATTAATTCACCCCAGCCCCAAACTGGCTAGCTCACACTGAACCCTGTATCTCTACTCAGATTAGTATCAGAGCTGTACATCTTAAATATAGTATATGCTTACTATCTTCTGATATTTGACAGATGTACTGTTTCTTTTTGTCTATGATCAAAATTAAATTCCTTGTAAATCCCTTTCCAAATCGAACCAGACATGCTTAAACGTGTTCTCAAACTTAGAAATTATTTGCACAGTAATTTCATGGTGGCTTGATCTCTATGTGTGAGCCACCTGTAATATTGAAACGTATCAGTTAAATGAATTAATGGAAACCAAGAGCTTATTTCATTGTGCATGACATATGAAATGAAGAATGCATAAAAATGCTGCAAGTGTAAAAGAGTGTACCAAATATAAAAGTATATCCAAATGATCACATATAAGAAGTGGTGAAATGTCTTCATGTTTTCTAGATACTTCCTGGAAGTTTAAACTCATCAATAGTTCCATAGACTATTGTGTAATAACTGTAACACTTAAGAACTTTCCATTAGTAAACATTTTTTACATACAAGTAATTCATGCAAGTAATTTACATACAAGTAATTTCAATTACTGTTTCTTATTAATTCCATACTCTATGGGCTCAAGACCCTCAGTAACCCCATCACTATGCCCCTAGTGAATCATGCAATGCTCAAAACCACTATAACAAAGCCCAAAGATAAAAAATGTCCAAATTCTAGAGAATTTCCTATCTGTATGGATGATGAATATGTGAATGAAGAATTAGAGAGATGAGCCAGTCATACAGTGAAAAGATTAAGTACTTAATACAAGAAATATCACATCAAATACTGTCATCGTAAGGTTTCTTACCAGCGTCATAACCCCCATTCTGTCCATCTCCCTGGCTGGACTGCGAGGGGTGAGTTTGGGAGTCGAGTGTCCACTGGGAGGAGATGAGCTTGCAAGTGATGATGCTGTCACTGAGCCAGTAATGGAGGTACCTTGGTGGACTCTGGCTAGATTTAAGCCTTCCAGACTCACACTAGCCACTCTGTTCTCTATCTCTTCAGCACGCAATTCTGTCGACTCTTTCTCTTCTTGGATTAGCCTTATCGAGTAAAAGAAGAATACTCTTGTTGTATTTGTCTCTTCATAATCCCAGAGCAAAACTAGAAACCAGTTCATTTCAAATGAGATTTGAAAGTAAGAGCAAACAAAGATGAATATCACAGATAACTAAAAAATACCCTTTTCCAATATTATTTTCCTAATCACCAGTTATCAAATTATTTCTCTCAACTCCTCCATCCTCAAAACCTGTTAGAAGAATATGATCAACAGCAAGACTTGATGTATGACATTTCAGGAATACTGGGTTTTTTGCAAAGGAACTAGAATTGAGCAGGGGGGTTAACAATCCGATTTACCATAGACTAATTCCAAGCTTACGTTGGCTTCATCTGATTATCTTTTGATAAATCACAAAGTTAAGAGTCAAGTGAAATTGGGCCTTTAAGAAGGGAATTGCTAAAATAATCCATATTAATAAAACAAGAGAATGTGTAAGACAAATTGTCTGTTTTACCCCTACAATTTGATCAAAAAATGATAGTTGTTTCTAAAGCCCTGGGTTTTTAAGTGAATTTCATTAAAATTGCTTTCTTGTTAGCAAGCAATATAAGCTTCTTAAGCATCTATCACCTCAACAGGATGCTTCCATTGGGTTCTTTGGTTGTTTTTCAATTGTGATTGCACCTAGAATGGAAATATGTCTTCAAAGTAAAATATTTCTTTGTTGCCGCTGAAGATGAATAGATCACACGGACACAGGTCGAGGTGTGGTGAAAAGAAGAGAGAGTTTATTTTTCCCCCCAGGATTTATAGGCTCCTGACCATGGCCAGGGATTGGATGGTCAGGATAACACTTTCTCACTGCACTGGCCATGAGAGATGTCCATCACAAGACGTGTAACAGAAAGAATGTACACATATCTATGTTTACAGTTACTGTCCTGGGAAAGTCTTTAAAAAACTATGTTAGCAAGCTCAGAAGCTGAGTTTTCAGGGCGACATTTCTTTATAAGTCCTTTGCCCATAAAACCTTGCTAGGAGAAGTTTTTTTTTTTTTCAAAAAGGAGGAAAATTATGAGGGATCAATGTGAAATGAGAAAATATGAAGTCTGGAGGGGTTGAAACTGTGAACCAGACTTTTCTGAGTGAAATGAAGCAAGTACAATACATAAAACCATAATATATTGAAAATAGAAACCTAAAAACTCCTGTGCAGTGGTAAATCTTCTTCCCTAACATCCATTTCACAATTTGTATAAAACATCTACCATTTTTTTAAATAATGCAGGGAAGAAACTTAAAGGCCATTAATATTTTGAAAGGGAATTATAACAATGTTTTTCATTTCACTAATCTAAATCCTGAATCATGTTGTATAATAAAACAAATCTAAGGCAAAACACAATTAATCTCTTTTGATATCTCAAAAAAAATTATAAACCCTTATAGTGTTTGTAAATTAAAAACAAAAACAAACAAACCAAGAAAACATGAAATGCAGAATGGTTTATAAGACTTTCCTTGTAGAAAGATTTTCCTGAGCTGTATAAAAAAACTTACAAAATTACATGCCTGATCCTTTATTAATAGTTGCTGTGATAATAAAACCCTATATTTCAGTACAAGATTAGCAGTTGAGGAAATAAACTACCCCCAGTAAAATAAATTATTTTGTATAAAAAGTGCACCCTTGCTTCCCTTTAGAGGTAAAACTGTACCTGACTCAAGGCTCTGGGTTGAGTACAACAGTGATCTGACTCAGTGTGGCACAAATAATATCCCAATATGTCACCTGCAAGTACTGCTCCTTGTTAAATCCCTTTACTGTATCACTTGTTAAGTGGACAAAAGACTAGTATTGTTGAAAAATAAATATAAATGTTGCATCTACAGCTTCCTGAACTGGCCACAGTGCTGACTTTGACATAACAGAAAATATAGATAAGGTTCTTTCTTTAATATACACTGTTTTAAGGAGATTTACTTTCCGAACACCAAAATATCTCTTTGACCCTGCATCTAGACAGGCGTAGGAAAAGGTTTGAAAAAAGTGTCATCTTATCTGAACAAACACATTCTGGGACAGCAAATAATGTAAAGTTCTAAATGTATCATAAAAGGTTTCTCCCTGAACAGAAAAATTACTCAAATTCAATATATTCCAAAAGAGTTCTCCCTTTATAGTTACCATGATCAGAGAATGATTCTGTCTTGTTTTGATTATATTTCTAACCACAGTATTTCTGTTTCTAGTATTACCAGAAAGTCCCTAATACATTTACTAACATTTCCTTCATCTCCTTCTAGGAAAACAGTCGCTAATGAGAGGATGTTTCTCATACAGCAACTTTTTTGAAAGTTGCCCTTCCTGAAAAATATGTAAGAATGTTTTAAGCATAATATATGGCTTTGTTTATAACAATCCCTTAATTAAAACACATAATTTGATTCTGTACCTCTCCATTAAATTAGCACAGATATTATAAAACCTTATATTCATTACCTATTAATTCATTACCTATTTCCAAGCACTATAATCCAACTTGGAGCATGAAAAATCATATTCTGTGTCTACAGAGAAAATCAAAACCACGTCTTAGAAAATGCGGCTTATGTTAGATTTTACATAGGGATAATTGCCAGAAGAAAGCATGAAGAGCACCGAAATAAAATATTTCTGATAAGAGATTGTTACTGAGAAAGTGGAGTCATGCATAACAGTGAAAAAGACCTTGAAAAGAGGACTGTGAACAGTAATCTGTGAAATCTTCCATGTGTTAGCCTCCTCTAACTTCTCTTCAACTGGTCAACAGTTCTTCACTTGGGAGGTTTTTTGAAAGAAATTTCTATGGGTAAGAAAGAAAGGCTCAATATCTTCACACAATCAATAGTCTCCGCAGGAAAGCAGACACATTATCAATCCTCTAAATGAAGAAGTTGTTTCCTAAGTGCCACAAATGGTACCTGAACTCAAGCACTAAAGGAAGCTTGAAGCTGTAACCATAAGTGCATCGCAGCTGGTTCAGGCTACATACCTGATTTCTTTATTGATTGCATCTAGCTGCTCCTGAAGCATCATGGCCAGAGTCTGGGCATCGGAATGGCCGCTTGGTGACAGCAGGTCCATGGAGCTGAACAGTGTTTCTCTATCATCATCATCGATGTCTGACATCTCCGTGTCGCTCTCAAACGGATGACTGCTCAGAACACCCATCTGCTGCGTCCTATTCCACTCATGATCACCAAGTGATTTTACCTGAGCAAGAATTAGGACATATATGGCTTATGTCAGAGAAAACTGCAAAGTCAAGCTTTAAAAAAATTGGGGAAGGAAAGCAACTAACACTTCAACATATGTATTCAATTATTAGTGCTCCATTAATGCTCTCAACATTACAGCAAATAGCAAAAAGTATTTTCACATAATTGCAATTTAGGTATACAATTACTATAAGGAAAATTTACACAAAGAGACACTCTGGAAAGACAAATAATCAAGTGTGTTTGAACTTTGATGCCTAAACTTCAACATTCTCTGCTGTCATTTTGTACAAAAGTTCTCTGAGCAGAAATAGAAAAAGCTCTGCTCTCTGAGTCGGGTTTTCTTGTTTGGTGGGTTGTTTTTTTCTCTTGTTGTTTTCTTTCTGGAAGAAAACTCCACAAACCGTAAGCTTAAAATCCTCAAATACATTATCTTATCAGGGAATATATGAAAAGAAATTGGGGATTAACCTTTGGTTCATCTCTGCGTACTCCCATCCGGCCTCTTCTAGGTCGCCTTATCACTTTAGTTGACCGATAGTCAGACTGACTATCAACTAGTGAGCCCACTGAGTACCTCAGCTCTGTTGATGTGTCCAGATGAGGTCTATAAACAGAATCACATAAGTGGACTGAGAGAGTAATAGGAATAACAACCACAATCCAATGACTTTCAGTCTAGCAACACAGATTTCTTTTTAAAAACGAACTTGCACGTATCACATGATAAATGAGAAAAATGCATCACAAAACGTAATTTAAAATTGAAATAATTGCATGAGAAAATTAAGGAGAAACAAATAATAAAATTTCTGATTTTTTTAAGTGAAAGCTATGCATAGAAAAGCTTATCATCCAAAACTTTAACAAGAAAAAGCACATTTCAGGATAATCAGAGCTGGCAGCTGAATGTATTATCCTGTATATTCATAAATATGCCTGAGGTTACTCTAAGCATGTTATGTGTTCATGAGTGAGCATATAGATTAAAGCTTTCCTGCTGTACGTCTGTGCTCTTCATTATGAAAACATTAGTGAACTGACCTGTGATATTTAACATAATTTAGGAATTACTAATCTTTGTTTGATGAAACTTTCAGTGTTTTAACCCCCAATTTTTCCTATAGCCCTGATAAGTCTTGGAATTTTGCAGTGAAGCTTATAAGGATGACTTCAACACCTCTTTTCTTGTTTATGAACAGTGGTCCCTGACCTCTTTGTCCTTAGTCAAAAAGCAGCACCAAAAGTTCACTGCATGCTGCAATAAAAAGCATCCTAACCATGGGCTGTGGAAACAAGGTGGAAGAGCAAAGGGTCGAGGCACCTCTCGAGAACTCAACCACAGAAGCAGAGACCTGAACAATTTATGTTTCTTAACACACCAGCAATCTCCACATAAAAATATAAGAATAACATGATCACAGTAAAAAAATGAAATGTAACAAAAACCCCCATAGGACAGTGACGTTTTTTATCTTCTGTGTACAGTAATTTTCTCAATAGAACTTTAGTCTCATAATCAATAATATTTGGTTGTTGTGAAACAAGTTGGCAGAAAAAAAAGAACCAGTCCAGGTTCCAGTGTCTAGATGCAGATATTCATCTGCTGACCAGCTTCATTATTTTCCTGAAAGCACGAACTCCAGCCAATGTAGAATTGAATACAGGCTGAGAATAGGAAGTATTCAATGTTCAGAGCTTTCTATGCCTGAGAGAGCTGGGAGCTTCATGAGGTAAGGTTACGTTAGGGAAAGTATACTTAGTGCAACCTGCTGAATTCCCAAGATATTTAGACAGCTTCAAACAGCCCTCTGACAAGGGCTAATCAGCTCCTCTTTAGGGAGCACAAGCTAATGATACTCATCTACCCAGCAAGAAAAGCTGCTGTTCAGCACGGATGGCTTCTCCAGAACCAAAGCTGCTGTTGCAGCAGCTCAATAGCCTCCGTCCCAGCAAGCATGTTCAAGAAAAAAAGTGCTGTGTGCCTGTAGTTCCCAAGGGAACAAAAATTCAAAAAGTTAGAAGCATCACATTCTGAATTCCATCGACTTACACCTCTCCACCCATACAAAAACATTATTCCAAGAAATAATAAAAGGTAGAGGGAAAAACCATGTCCAGGTACTGAGCAGTACGTCTGAGGACATCAATGGGCAGACAATAGCTGATGGAAAAAACAACAACCTCTTGAACAAGAGTAACTTTAGATGAATTCAGTGCTCCCAATTTAGTTTTGATCCATGAGCTTTGTCTGGCAGGTGTGCCAGCAAATTTTAAAAAATTTTAAAAAAAATTTAAAAATTTTAACATGGTGCTTGTTATGGAAACAGCACATGGCACACAATTATCAGTAAAGCAACAATTTAATCTCAAGGGACATTTTTAAGCAAGAGGGACTTTCTAGAATGATGAATTATTTTCAGCTGTTAGTGTTTATTTTTAATGGCATTTGTCTCATTATTCTTCCCATATGGATTTTCCATCAAAAAGAGGCACAATATTTAATGTCCGATTATGATGTTTTCAGATCTCTCTGAATAATGTCTTCACATTCAGCTGAAGTTCTGTGGTCCTTTGCTACACATTAAGTACAGCTGAGTTATGCCTTGCTAATAAAGGAAAATAAAAGATATTATTTATAGAATAAATATGATTGTAAATATGCTGATCAGTTTCAGCATTAAAGAGAATTGTTTCTAATTTATTTTTAACGTCTGGGAAAAAAGTTGTGCATTTGCATATACTTTTCAAAACATTTAATAATTCAAAAGGCTTTTGTTAATCTCAGTAATATTTCACTGTATACTCACTAATAAACTGATATACTCACTTTTTTACCTAGAAAAAAAGTGAAAAGCAACAGTAATACTAACTGCATAGATTTAACATTTTAAAAGAAATAAATGACCACAATTTTGTGTGGTTTGAACACATCCCTGCTGTAAATGCTTGCCATAAACATTTTCATCTATTTCAGCTTAAAGTGAAAAAACTTTTGTTGCAAAATATTACCTTGACAAGGTGGGTTCAATTAAAGAACCAGCCCTCAGTTTCATTTGATCCAGTTCAGACCGCAGCTTCTCAATTTCTTCAGCAAGCCTTTCCTGGAAGTAAGAAATGTAAGATATACTTACTTGTGACACAAATTACATTTATTTTATGGGATGTTGTTCTCATAAAGTTAAACAAGTAAGCAAAGATATACTGAATGTAACACTATAATAAAAGGAAGCTCATTTACGTCTCACTACTGCTAATGAGAGGAGGAGGTACAGCACTCTGCTGTTTTACCACTGCCTGGAAGTGCTGGAAGGACAACTTTGTCCTTGAAACTTGTTTCTTATTTTTTTCCTACTATAAAGTGGCATGACTCACCACTTGCCCTATAGAAACCAAGATTAACAGCTGGACTCAATGAGTTCCAAGATCATCTTTTCCACCCTACATGATTTAATGATACTGTGGGATTGCATACTGGCCTTTATATATTTTCTGACAGAGACACAGACTTAGAGAGAGCTGCTTAGATGACTTGAACTGCAGCTATCTGTCTCGCTTGTGTTGAGTTGATGTGACTCCAGTATGAGGTGCCACTGG
Source organism: Poecile atricapillus (assembly GCF_030490865.1). NCBI lineage: Eukaryota > Metazoa > Chordata > Aves > Passeriformes > Paridae > Poecile > Poecile atricapillus. Next base: position 36,761,622 of record NC_081289.1, on the reverse strand, counting down.
CAAAAAATGACAATTTGCCACAAAATTGGATTTTTGGAACTAAAAAACACGCACAGTTTACAGCTACCACTAGGGAAAACAGCACTGTTCCCAAATTCTACAAATAATTCTTATCTACTAATAAAGTGAAATCAATGAATTTTAAAACAAATTAAGAACAAACATGGGATGAAGCTATAACACTGCTCTTCCTAGAGTTAAAATGTTTAGTATTGCAAAAGGCTAGGAAGAATATGGATCATCTACATCTATAAATAATAACATCAATAAATAATGTATCTATAAATAATATCTACAAATAATGTATCAATAAATAATATTATCTATCAATAATAACAGTTTCAGTGAGTATTAATATATAATTATTAATATATAATTACATTAATATGATTAGAGTATTTTCAAAATATTTCTTGATTGAACAGAAGTACTGAGATGACTGAAACTCTGTTGGTAACACTTGCCAATTACTTAGAGATTATTAGTATCTGATGTTATGTCCATCTATCTGAAATTGCTTCATCAGTTTCTTCATCAAAGTGGAACAAATAATCCCTTCAAAGGGGGACACTTAGAAACTCTGGGGTCAGAACATGTAGAGACAGGACAAGGGATAATGGCTTTAAAATGAAAGAGGGTAGGTTTTAGATATCAGGAAGATATTCTTTATGGTGAGGGTGGTGAGGCACTGAAACAGGTTGTCCTTTTGAGTATTTGCTGCCTTTCTCTTCAGGTTACCTAAATGTAGATGAAAATATATTTTTTTTTAACAGGTACCCCTTTTGTTGTTTTTCTCAAAGGTCTTGACTTTTGATGCCATATATTTATATTGGTATAGCATAAAGCTATATTTATATATTATTAATTCTATACAATTGCTTTTACAGGGATTTAATACATTCTGTATTAAATCTGTATCTGTAAAAACACTTCTGTGAATCTGAACACAAATACATTTGTGTGTCTTACTGCACTCGAGGCAGGAATAACTTTAAAAAAATCCTGGTATGTGGGATTGGAAGAAATATTTATAATCAATTTGACTGATTCACTAAACAGCATTAGGGGTTAATTTGCAAGGAATGAAGAAAAGTCACATTCAGCTATATTTAGCATAATACCACTGCATTTGTTAAGAAGAATCGCATCAAATCAAAATCTTACATCCTTTACTATGAAAGTGCAACCAGTTATGAATGCATCTCTGTTAAACAAGACTTTTTCAGAATTAAAACCGATAGAAGAAAAACACTAGAGCCAGTGAAATCAATATTAAATTTGGTATTGACTTCCTGAGGCTAAGATATAACCATGAACTTAGCTCAGAACAACTGTCAGAGACCTTCTAAGGTTATTTATTGAATCTAGGTGATTAAAGGAATTCTCATTTGTCTCAGGAAGATTTGTCACAATAGCTGGATAGTTAATATTTCATATACATATTTCCAAATAATAATTCTACATATTTTGATAAAACAAGATAAAATCACAGTATTTCACAGTACCTTATCATGTAAGGACTCTTCTAGATTTTTCCTGAAACTTTCAGATTCTTGAATCAAAACATTCTAAAAATAAAAAGAGAAACAAATAAGCAAGAAAGAAATTAGAGATATGTTAATGTATCAGATATCACTATATACATGTGCAAGTTTAAAAAGTTCATATATGTTGGACTTAAAAATTAAAATTCTTTAATGCTTCAGTTGGATTATATACTTAATTTTAAATGCTGCAAGAATTCTAACATGTAGGAGCATGTGTTTTCTAGATCAGGAAAAACTTTGCGTCTTGGTTCAACTGAGCAACTGCCTCATCCTTACACAATTTCTTCTTTTGGTAAGTCTATTTCTCTATCCATAACACCTTTTGTTCCAATGATATAAACCAGACGTACATCCTCAGAGTTCTGAAATACCCTTCTGAAAAACACTGAAAGATTCCCCTCAGATCATACAGAAGGTGAATAAGTAGAAGAGAGAGGGATTAAAGAGGGCAAATACAAAGATAATTTGCTTTGAATTTTGCAGGAACACATTGTCTCACGTCATGGAAAATCTGTAAATAACATTCCCTTTCCAAGGTTAGATGATCCTTCTCTTGTGGTGCCAGAATTTTACTCTTCCGAGAGGAAGCAAGGTGAAATCAGCAAGTTAAAACACTGCAATGATGACACATGTAAAACGTCATTCCTCAGTTCTTGTCCACTTTGTCTCACTGCCGCATGCAGCCCATCAGGCCCTGGTCCTTTCCAAGCTCTTTACTGGGCTCTTGGCTGATGAACACATGACTCAAAATATTCAGCCATATTCACAGCACTTCTGAGAAGACCCTTGAGCTCTTGAATTAAGAGCTGAATGTGTAAGCTGGATGACATTTGTGGTAATATTTGGTAATACGAAATCAGCATGATGCCTCCATCCTGATAAAAGCAGAACATATGGGAAATCTTTATTAAGCTAAACTTTATACTGCTGTTTGTACTGTACCTTTTCTTCGAGTGCTGCCATTCTCTCTTTTAAGTGTAGTTGCAGACGCTCATTGGATTCTGTCAAAAGTCTGTCTACAGTATCCGATAATCTTTTGTTGTGCTCCTCATTCATTTTTTCTCTTTGCCTTGCCTTTAATGTAGGATAGACGAGACAGATTGGTAGGGTCCAAAATTAACCGGTACAGATTTACATCATTAAAAAATTAAAAAAAAAAAGGTAACTGTAACCATCTAAAAGAATTCCACAGGAAATGTAATTACTGTTACTGATTAATGCATATCCATTTCTGTAACTGCAGAACGCTTTCAACTCTGTAACTGGATGTAAATTATTGTATTAAGATGGTCAAGTGAAGTAGGAAGACGCTGCCATCACTGCTATAAACAAAACATTTACAATTAGATAGTTTTAGGTGCTGGAGAACATAATGTAGCAATATACTGGCAAATGAAAAGTGCACAGAAGCTGTTTGCAATACACATACTCTTTGAAGTTCCTGATTCTTCTCTTCAAGTTGAGCTTCTAAGTGTCTCATACGTTCCTCAATGTTTCCATGCCTTTCTTCTGCCTGTAAAAGAAAAATAGAAAGACTCTTTCTGTAATTTAGGTGTCTTTGGAAGTTTTTATCTCAGTAAAGTTTAAACAAAACATAAAGCAAGCTACTACTAACTGCAAACTTAGTTTTCCAAAAATAAACTTTATTTAAACAGGCAGCTGAACAGCATTGCTTGAAATGTGTCAGCTACAAAGGCCTGTTACATCCAAGCATCAGCAAAACATTGGATTTATTTATGAGCAATGAAATCAGCCAAATGTAACATGCAGACTGTGCATGGTTTGAACACAAACCTGCCATCGTAAAATTGTAAGCTCCTGAAGCACTGAACTGCACGATGGTTGATTATCAATTAAAAAAAAAAAAGTTAAAAAAAATGAAAACAAATCAGATGGATTCTATTCAGCAATAGAAAGTAAAGTCCAGTAGGACTACCTTCCTACGTATGGAGATCATTTCTTGTAGTTTAGCTTCCATAACATATTGATAATCATCAGATGAGGTAGAAGAGGTTGGATCAGACTAACAAGTCAAGGAAAAGGAGAGGGACAAAATTGAAAAATCAGAACTAAAGACACTGACACTGAACAGAACACAGCACAGAATGCTTAAAAGAAAAGTGTGATTGAAAATTTAATACTTTTAACTGACAGATTTTTACATGGAATAAGCTACACTGATACTTGGTGAATAAGATGCAGTTGATGTGGAGAAACTGAAAATAATGGAATGCTAAAGAAGCTATCAACCTACACATGGAAGTTCAAGGTTAGTGATGGCTGGCTGATGACAAATTACTACAGAGTGAATTCAAAGCGATACTGTCTAATCTAATGTTGTTTCTCTCTCTCTCTTTTTTTTTTTCCTTTTTTTTTTTTTTTTTTTTTAATTTTGGTAAACTGAAACGAGGACATCAGAAATTCTTGTATAATTCTTCTACCATTTTCTAGGAATGATTACAATGCATAAATACTATGTAATGGATCAGTCAGTTACACACTATGCAATGTCATGGTACATCCCCTACTTTCTAGAAAACAGAATGAATGTCAAAAGAGAATAGGCTCAAGCTTTCATATGCCATTTTAGAACACACTATATAAGGCCTTTCATCCAAATGAACAGTACAGTTTTGATCCCTTTGAAAACCCTGAAAAGATCCACCCTGGTGGATCTCTTTGGAAGATCAAGGTCATCAGATAAAAGAAGAACCTATAAATAAAAATTCATTAATAATAATGAAAAGTTATAACTGAGTATAGAAATGGTAATCCAACCAAAAATTCATTATTATTTCTGAGAGAAGTTGACCTTAATTAGGTCATCTGTGTAAAAAAAATCCATGAATATTCATGTTATTGTCATATCAAACAAGTCTATGTTATTATTCAAAAACCAAAAAAAGCCCTTTAAAAAAAGGGAAATGCTATATTGGTTTTGTTGCTATGGAAACAGGGATGTGCATAAGGCATACAGAGAGTGTTACTGATGACTGAGTTGTGAGCTCGTGCTTGTCAAATGCTGTTTCACTCTTTCAGATTTACCCTCTCTCAAAAAGAGATCCGAATTCCATCTTTAGATGAGTGAACTTTAATACCCACAAGAAATACTAATTTTACAGCTGTATCTTTGTGAGACTATTTTAAATATGCTTATCTGGTAATGATTTATCAGATTAATTAGGAATAGGTATCAAAGTAATGCCAGATGTTCGTAATAACTTAAAATTACCCATAACTTGAACTCAGTAGTATTGTCAGGACCAAAAGTTCATACAGAAAGCAATCCTGTGATTTAGTAATTTATAAAAAGACTCCAGCTTTTTATATGAAAACATCCACATCAGAAAATTTTTCTTTGAATAAATACAAGAATATTGCTTAACTAGTTTCTTTTCATAGTATATTCATAAAAGTCATATTCTTGAAAAATTTAAAGTCTTTGTAATTAAACTCATTTAGAAGCGCAACTCTTGTTTCTGATCATGAAGCAGGCATATTGTGATGTACTTGAACTTATTAGCTGAAACTATTTTGTCTGTTTATTACAACTTGGACCAGCAACAATACTTCTATCACCTTGAACTTCTCTCTCCATTTTACTTATTATCCAGTTTCATCACACCAGTGCTAATGCACTACTGCCTCTCCCAGCTGGGTAATTAGAAAGATAGGGTTGAAAAAGTTAAGGCCCTGTGACTGCAGAACAGACATCTTTCCGCAGAGTGATCAAGTTTTATCCTGCTCTATAGAGAATAGAATTTTACCCTTTTCAAGTCCTGGCTGCAGCACTGGTTCAAGGCCATCTCTTAATACATTTCCAAGGGTCATGAGATGACTTGAAATCACCAAAGCTCTGAGAATACTTATAGTACTTACAGAAATACTTAAGTATTAAGTAAGAATTTCTACCTCTTTTGAAACAATTTTCATAGAGGGAGATAAAGAACCTACTGGGTGCACCTTCCTACAAAATTTAATTCCTTATAAGCTTCATTAGCTGACTGCAAAACTTAAAAGCAAATTACTTAAACTTCACTGTTTCTGATGCCTTGAGAGGCTACCTGGAATAGAGGCTAGATAGTGTTAAAGTAAATATTTCTTGAAAAGGCCTTCAAAGCAGACACCTTGGGCAGTACAGGAGCCTGGCCAAGGCCCCACACAAGATGGAAGACGGGTCATGAGCTTTCACACTTTTATAAGTTCTGGTTCATTTACATGTTTGGGTTAATTGTCCAGTTACAGCTTCAGATTATGAAGTCACATCCTCCCAAACTGCTCCTCAATTCACTGTCGTTTATATTTTTTGGGCCTAAAGCTGCCTAAAGTGGCCTTGGTTCTCAGGCTGAAAAGGATTGTCTTGTCTAACTACACAGTGCAGAGAACTTGCTAACACTTTGTATGAGGTTCAGAGTTATACACCAGTGCAGTACAGAATCTGGAAAATATGAAAGCTACAACTTAAGGCATTACTTTCATACACTTAAGTGCAACTTAGTGGAAAAAATGAAGATAACCAAAGTAAAACATCTAGGTTCAAAGGGATCTCATTCACTGAAATGTGGTTTTGCCGGACATAACCTGTCCTTGAAAATACAGTCTATCTAGTTAGCTGTAAAATATAACATTTTTTTCAAACTAAAATGTAAATTTTTCAGTTCAAACCATGCCATAATCTGTCTAGTACATCTTTTCAGTGCAGAAAATAATTGTGATATTAAGACTAACAATTTTTGGGAAGAAGAGAAAGAATGAAATTATTTTCAGAATTATGAATATTATCTGAATTCTTATCTAGACAACATTCTTGAAAGAACATGATGTTCTCTTAAGATTCTTACAGTTACCTGTTATTTCATAACTTCCTGCTGCTTTACTAATTCAACAAGGTATATGCCACCTTTACATCTCTTTGGTAGAGCAGAAAAACTTCAAAATTTATTAAAATTCAATACGACTTAGAATAAAAACAAATGTCATTATTCTAAATGTTGCAAATGCATTAGAATATTTTATGTTTACTTTATGTACCATTTGTTCTGAAAGTGTTATTCTATATTACTCTAAAAGGACCAAATTATTTTATAGCCAAGATATTCAATAATTAGGCAGAAGTGCTTGTGTGGCAGAGAGCAAGCACAGGTGCATAGACTTAGTATCTGGTCTGGGCTCTAAAGCTGCTAAGGGATTTTAATATTGGTTATTATTATTATATGCCAACTGCAGGCACAGCCCCCTGGAGCAGGGATGAGAACCTGGAGGGCAGACAGAAACACATGTAACCAGTGTCCCCAGTTGCAACATACTCCCAAAACAGGGTTTTCAACACCTCCCATCACCCTTTACATTGAGGGAGGCCTCCAACCAGGTCTCAAAGAGACCTCTCTAAACAAAAATTCTCCTGTAGCAAGTCAGCTGCTAGCTAAGGGATTTGCAAATCCTTCCCTAAGGACTTCCCCAGGCCATGCACTTAGGATTGTTGTACCCATGGCAGTTACGCTTTTTTGTCGTTCATGTGTCTTAGTCAGACCCAGAGATTATAAGGAATAAGCTCTTTGAGAGACTTGGCAGCCTACCATAAAAATACTGAATGTGTCCATCTTTGCCTACATAAGGCAGAAATTGAGATACCAGTGCTTGTCAGGCTTCCACAGCAGAATATTAGGGACACATGAGACAGCACAGACAACTGCGGACTCAGATTCCCAAAGAAAATCTGTATTTCTTCCAACTTGTTTTACTAAGAATTAATTGACTTAAAAACTGTAAAGTAGAGCTCATATGACTACTTGCTTGGCAGGCCTTACCCTACATTCTTTCTTTAATATAAGACTTGCATTCCTGTTTGCTCCTACTCTGTACAGGAGGATTAATAAGACATATTGGGTGGCATTCAGCAACAAGTATTTAGCCAGAACATTCAGTTATAAATAGATTTGGGAAATCATGCATCTTAAACTGGATTAAAAATATATGGACAAAAACTAAAGATATCTGACCCCTACGAGAAAACCAGCATGAGTGTTAATGTTCACTTTGCACTCTTTATGCCATGGAATAGCCAGCACAAAGTAGTAACAGCCAGGAAAGCTCTGCATTGAGGGAATACCAAAGCAGCTTGTGTGATCTCTAACCCTGTTAAAACTCTGCTGATGCTTCTGCTGCTAATGCGCCCACAAAAAAGATGTTGCTTTCACATCATCTGCTACTGATGGCACTGCACATTTTCTAGGTTTTTGCATCTTAGTTGAAAAGAAAGAAACCCAAATTCAGATGCAGAAATCAATTGTATAATATAGGTGCAAGAATTTTATTTTTTTTTTGCACTAAGTTGCAGGAACAAATCTAAACTTTTCTAATGACACAAGCAATTTCCCCAGTTTTGAGACCTTGACTTGTGAACACTTGCGCTCTCCAGATTTTCTACTGACATCTTATAATTTAGTCTATCCTTGGAATAAGGGCATTATTCACAAATAAAGAATGCATTATTGAACTGAGCTATGAAGTTGAAGGTGAAAATAGGTGATCGTGGTGATAGTTGCAACAGCTCACAAAGTTATCAGCTACTTGCTCACATCTAACCTGTTACCAATGTGACAAAATGAATTGGTTCAGGTGTCCCCTTTTTCTAAACTCCAACCTTTCAGTCACTAGACAGTCACACCTTTCACCTCCTTTGTTTTCCCACTACCTTCTGTATCTCCTAAATTTAATAAGAAACTCCTTCAACTTAGCTTTGTCAAATTTGCTTCTTTCATTTCTTCCGCCTATCAGGGCAAAATCTTCCAAGAAAAGGAGAAGCAAAATAAGAGGGGTCTTTTGCAAAGACAGGTTGTGTTGTAAATATGAAATTTTCTTTGACTTCCCTCCCCTTCAAAGATTTTTTTCTTTTTTTAATAGCCTGAAAGAGGATTTATCAACTTCCTTCTGTTAACACATCATATTTTCTTTCTCTTCTTCTCAGAGAGGTTTCTGTATTAACTCCATTCACGCCTTGCGGGGGAACTTCTTTCCTCTTTGCATACTTTTCATGGCAGACATCCTCCTTCCACTTGTTTTGCAACTTCTTCCCTGCTTAAAGCAAACCACATCCCCACACTGACACAAAACAAGCATTATGTCCCACTTGCCTCCAACTCTCAAGTAATTTTTTATCACCTTTAAAATTAACTGAAGGTGTTACTATGCTAAATGTGGTTTATTATGATATGGTTTCCTCTTCTCCATCTCAGTGCTTCTCTAATGCAGCTGAAAAGCATGGCTGGTATTTCTGGTGACCTGCATATGGGAATGATGGTGTAAAATTCTGACTACTGTCTTGTGATCAGAGAAGTGACTTGGTACCTCTGCTGCACAAGCACCCAGGGGGTGAAGGACTACTAGTGGGAGTGAGTGAATGGAAGTAGGTGGATGCTGGCTGGCCCTACTGGACTCCTCCTTGAACACATGCAAGGAGAAACTGTGTTTGACAGACTAACCATCTGAAGATTCTGGATGCTCCAATGTCTGTCCCTTCTGAAGAAAATAAACATTTTGTGGGATAAAGAAAGGTTAATACAGGAGGGAAGCTCTTTCTACGAGGAACTGCGTCTTCTCCAGGGCAGGCAAACAGACCAATACTGTGAGAGTGAGTAGAAGGTGTCTCAATGAGTCATGGGAATCTAAATCTTGGGATACATGCTGAGAGCTGTGCTACTTGTCATGACCAGACAGGTACCAGTATGATGGCCAGGCAGGACAGCACAGTATATGGGATCATGCTGTTCCAGGTTAGTCTGCCAGAGGCTGACTAACCCTACAGTTGCTCACCCAATGGGCAGAACACAGTGAAAACAAAGCCAAAGAAAAGTTCAAATGGTTCAGGTGAAGTTATGGGTACTTATCCAAGTTCACTGTATAGTCCAAATTTTTGGAAGTTCACTCCTTATGAGCTAGTTTGGGCATGGAAAAGTAGCAGAAAGACATATCACTAGTTTATATACATAAAAAAAGGAAAACCAACTAATTTTAAAGACTGACACAGCAGAAGGATCACAGTTTATATCCTTCATTTGCAGAATCCCAACCTGGATTTATTATGAGCAAGAATATAAAAAAATTGAATGCAGAACTTCCAACATGCACCTTTAAAATCTGTGGGGGGTGGGGAATAATCACAGCCAAATCCAGAACATATTTGTTCTGGTTTATCTCCACATGTATGTAATTGGTCTTATATTCTACCCACAGAGAAGCAGATAACCCACATTCCTTTACTTAAAAATACATGTAAAGCAAGTTAGGCTTAACTCACCTCTTCTATATGGTTGTTACCCCATTAATCTCAGAGAAGCCACTTTCATTGAGATAGTACTAAAGGAAGGAGAATCAGTTTTGACTTTTTTTTTTTTTTTTTTTAGTGTAGAAACAGTAGCTGATTTAGTGGCTCCTCTTTTACTTGGCATACATAGACACTGCAGTGATCACACAGCTCAGGCAGACAGCCTTCAGGGGCTCTGCAGCCAGATAATTTGAGTCCTACAGACTGCATGTATGTGGGCATAAAGTCCAACAATAGCAAAATTAATTAAGCATCATTCAGCCCCTCAGGCAGGACTTGCAGTTGTCAGTGGAATAGCTGACCACATGTAAGAGCACACCAGCTAGCTAACTTAAAACTTCTTAAGTAAGCTACAGTGATTACAGTGTCCTTGGTTCACAGCCTCATTTATGTGATCCACGAAAAGTAATGAACTTTAAACTTCAGACCTGTCAAAGCAGCACTTTGATAAGCTCTACAGTTTGCAAAGAAATTGTATACAAGACACATAGGCCACAGGCCTGTTTAGCCTATTAGCCAAATTATGACATTCCTCATGTCATAATTCCAAGGCAGCACAATTTTAACTGAAATACATGTCTTCAGTTTTTCATGTAATCACTGAGAAATTAACAGAATCAGCATTATAACCTATTTCTCAGAGTTTCCTGCTTGGCAAAAACTTTGATCAAGTACTCAAAGTGAAATGGGGTGGAGCATCAGGTCTGTTCACAGCTCTCTAACTGCATCCCATGAAATAATGTAAGAAGACAAACAGAGATGTATATTGCAGCTTTATGGTCACAATAACAACAGTATCTCATGGAAGTCCCTGAGTGTTCTGCATGGTTGAAATGGGATTTCTTCTTACAATTTTTGTCATTAATATATGTTCAAGGAAAAATGCAGTTGCAAGAAAAGACATGCTTGAGACTGCCAGATACTTACTGGTGGCTAATTGCTGGAGAACTTATTCAGGAAAAATCCTCTTAAAATAGAAAACAGTATTTTTAAGCTACTGAGGCCATTAGAATATATTATTTTTTGCTGAATCAGAAACAATTGGGGAAAAAAAAAAAAGTTAAAATGCCAAGGGATTGTTCTTCTGTGCACCTAGTTTTCATTAAAATCCAATGAAAATTATTTGGTGTTTCATGTAGCTCTTTTTGCCGATTCTTCTTGCCTTCCTCCCCCCACCACCTCCCCCAATTTTCAGTCTTTCTTTCACATTCACACCCATTCATACATACCTAAAGTGACAGTACAAATCCTTGATTACTAAATAATGATCTCACCTCAATAAAAAATAACCCACACAAATTTCCCCAAAAGCCTTCCTTTCTTTGTTTCTTCTGCTTAAATAAATTACTTAAAAATCACACTTTATTAATGAGCTGCTCAGCATTTAACACTTCACTAAAAATGGAAAACATAGGAACTGCAAAAAGTCCATCAAATTTAAAAACAGATCAGCATATAAATAGAAGCATTCCTTAGCAATAGAGAAAAGAAAAATCAATCAGAATTATATATAATAGAGTCTCTTAAATGCATTTTTCTTTGTCTGATTTTAAGAGACAGAGTAAACCTCACTATATGCCTTTATGAGGTTGATAACTCTTGAACTATAGTATTAACTACACGCACACCTGAAAGCATTAGAGGCCGAATACAAAAATATAAATTTATCTTCATCTTCTTATTTCCTGTAAGATAGCATCCATATAATAAAGTTATCAGAAAAAAAAAAAAAGTTTGAAATCCACTCAGAGTTTCACTTTGCAGTTATATGATACAAAGAATCATTCAAAGCAAACCTTGTAAGCATGTACTGCAAGTTGTCTTCATTTGTGTTGCACAAATGATCCCACTTGCCGCCACGATATGATTTTATAGCACTTATTGCAATAAAACTCAGTGTTGTTTATATACATGGTATATGAAAACATCCAGAAGAACTAAGTACCTAAAGGAAAGGGATCTCCCTCACTGCCTGCCCTTAAATTAGAAACTCTTACACAGTAAAATGAGTCCTCCTAGAGTAAGTAATGCTCAATTGTATCAGAAATACACGACTCCCTTGTAAGTATAGCCTAGGCTAACTTACAGATAACTACTTTTCCTGTCATCAAACTGCTAAGAATTACAAACACGGCATTGAAACCATTCCCGTGCACATACTTAACAAAAAACATTTTCTTCTTTCAAATCGGCCCGATGGTACCTTTGTTTCGTCCTTGAGGTGAGGAATCAGGCTGCAAATTATTGTTAAAAATGGGGCTTCTAAAGTGAGCCTATTTCTCAGTACCTTAGTCAAAGCTGCAATTCTCTGAGCCAGTTCAGCCTCCACTTCAGGTAGGGTTTCAGCTTTCCTCATCGTCTGCTGCAGCTTCTGCTCAGCCAGCTCAAGGCGCTCTTGCAGCTGTCTGTTTTTGTCTTCCAACTGAGAGCCAACGACAGATAAACAAGTATAAAAAATAAAAATCGATATTAAGGATTTTCCTTCCCTTTCTAAAGTATCGGTGAAATGATAGCAAAACTCACTAAAAGGCAAGACACCCCTCAGTGTGGGAGAGGTTACTGGAGAGGTATTAACCCAAGCATGGACCAATGTACGCTGCCAGGCTTACTACTGATTTGAGGCTCAATGATCTCATGAAGGTGAATAAAAGGACTTGTAAAATGGCAGTAATTAAGATGAAAAAGCTCCACTGATGAATGTGGTATTTATCCCAGCTAAATAATAGTACTGGTGCCAGTAAAATGAGAATTTCCTAAATGGAAGTACAGTCCATCTTACAGAAAAATTTACATGTGACCTAAAATGGGAAAGAAGAACAATTCTGAAAGGATACAGTTCCCTGAATAAATTGCCAAGTATAATTTTCTGAATGAATTGCAATAATATATTATGAAAAGTTAAAACTGACATTTCATTCATTACAATTAAATTAAATTTTACAGAGGTGAAATTGAGTAAGCTGTGATAACTATTAAAGATAAATAGGAGGATGTTTTGTAACTGCAGCATTTTCTGACCTACTGAGATGCACCATACAATTAAGATTTTTTAGTGGTTGTTGCTTTCTTGCTCAATCCAGGTAATAAAATACAAAATGAAAAATAAGTGATTCTAGATTCTTTTTTAATCCTTAAGAAGGCATGAAAATCTAGGTTTTTCTCAGCTCGATGCTGCAAATCAACTTTAAGTCTGACCATATACTCTAAGCCTAGTTGTTTTGATTAGGCAGAGCTCTGCAACACAGCATGACTTACATTGGCAACAAACTGAACTCAGATACAAGTACCTTACTTCTTCCATTGCTGGGTGGTTTTATCCCTAACAATTGAAGACACCTGTTAAAATAGTCTAAGGAAGCTGGCAAAAGCTGGAGAGTTTGCGTTCTGATGGTTTAATTTCCCTGAAGAAGTAGTCAAATACATATATACACACACCGATACAGGGGTATATGTGCATGTGTGTGCAAATATATCTGCATACAATTATAGAAGCAGAGATTATCACATCACACAGGCTAATTTCCCATATAGCACTTTAAATTGTTTAAAGATATGCTAAGAAAAAAGAAGTCTGATACTGAGGCTGGGTTTGAATGATACAGTATAATTTATATTCACTTCATGTTTGCTTTCAGTTTATATCATATTCAAATTACAAACCAGTGTTTTATATTCAGTTTACATTCCAGATTTGGAATCACCATGGAAACAAAGTGATTGAAAGTGATGAAACAAAATCATGACAGAAAGCTGCACAGTCATGTTATAAGCTTTCTTTAAACATATTCACACTTAATTTAGCTTTAAAAAAATTTATTTGCACTCTACTCATCTGTAAAATAATTAGAATATATTTTATGCAAATTTGACTTTTTTGCAGAATGGAATGTTTTTAGCTCAAGCTGTTTTTTAGAAAATTAAATTACAAAATTGTTACATAAAAAACAAAGATATTCCACTACTTAAGGAATATCACATACTGTGTGCACTTATGCAAGACACTATCAGAAAACACTGTTATTTTCCAACATTGTATGTACACATTGAAATTATTGTTCACAACTGCAGTAGCTGATACGAAATTTAGAGATGCTGAACAATTCAGAATTTTTTAGATTAACTGATCTGTTGATCAAAGCTTCACAGATTAACCTAATGGAAACCTCTTCTAGTAAATTGACATTAATTTTCATTATGTATGAAGGAAACAGCTGAGTAATGCAGGTAGAGCACCTGACGCAGGATGGCTTCCTTGTTTGCCAGTTCATTTTCTAGCTTATCATTCATGTCGTGGATGGAGGTGGATTCTCTCTGAGCACTGAGGTAGCGCTTCTCCAGCGTAGTAATTCTTTCCTCCATATCTTCCTTTTGTGCCATTGCCTAATGTGACAGAAAAAAAACCATCAGGAACCGTGCAAATAAAATGCTACATAATTTTATACCAGTTTAATTTTCATGCTTATAGTAGACGGGTGTGTAATGTATGATCAGAAGTAAATCTTCAGTTTTATAGAGAATTCTTTGGGATTTCTTGTAGCTATGATACAGAATCACAGGATCAGCCAGGTTGGAAAAGACCTTTGAGTTAGTTGCAACCTATGATGCAACTCCACCTTGTTAATTAAACCATGACACTAATACTACACCCAGTCTTTTCTTAAAAGCTGTTGTAACAGAAAGATAACTAATGCATACCAAAATAGATTCTAGAAGCCAACCATCCACATATATTGAGAACATCTGCCTAAGACATGATATACAGAGAAACACTACAAATTTAAGAGGAGTAAAGAGATGGAAAATTAAATTTTACTTTCATTTATTGAGAGAGAGGAATAAATTTCTTGTACTATTTTTTGAATTTAAATCTTCTGTCTCCTATGTTTAAGTGATTTTATCAGTGCTCAACTTTTGCTGCTCACATCCATTGGCCTCCATCAGTTTGTAGCAGATACCACAGGAACAACAATCAAGAGATATGAGGTGAGCGTGGTGAATTCCTTACCTCTCTAATGTCTCTCTGATATTTACTGTTCATTTCCTCTGTTTTAATGAGCTCCTTTCTCGTAGTCTCTGCTTCCTGCTCTACCTCTCCCACCCGAGAAGACAGTGCAGCCAAACGCTCCTTCATCTGTGCCATTTCATAGTTTTGCTTTTCCAATAGCTCCTGAAGTTCAACAACTTGACTGGCTTCATCATTTGAGTCTATTGAGCCATTTGATAGGCGCTGTTAATGGAGAAGTGACACTGATTAATTATCTTTTAATGTGGGCTCTAGCTAAAGAATTTCTAAAGCAAAGATTATTTTTAAAATTACCAAAGTAAATAAGAAGGAAAAAAACATTTTCATGGTAGATAAGATAGGTATAGTTATGAAAAAATGGCAGAAGTTTAATTCATAAGAATGGATTCCAGAATGCATGAATACAGAGAGATGTAAGCACTTGCATTAAGAGCAGAATACTACACATAAAATGGTTTAGTTTGGCATTATGACTATTTGAGTACAGATTACAGCAATACTTCTAAAAATCACCAAATTGCTTTCATTGGTCTTAACTAAACTTACACAGCATTTTCACTTTAATAAAGTTAATGCCATTTGCAAAATATACCATGCTGCAGAGAGGAAACAACATTAATAAATCACAAACTCAGTGTACCAGAAAGGGCTTTTAGTCAGGACAACATACTGCTTAAATTTACATTAGAAACAAGTTCTGCTGAAGTAAGTGATGTGCTGCTGAAAGCCTTGGTATGAATATAGTTATAAAGAAAAAAAAACCTCAAGATTTCCTAACACATGCTGCATTTGGGATATGACCTCAGCAATACAATTTATATTGCAAATAAATTATTTCAGGATAGAAGTGCATTCACCAGTAGGACTCGCTGATACGGCCTCATTGCAGCAGATATTCACATTAACCTTTTCCAGCATAGGCTAAGCCTATGATTTCATACATATTTAATTCTCTCATGTTAAAAAAAAAGGCATGAAGAACAAACAAAATCATAAACATTTTATTTGAACTGCAACATTAAAAAATATATCCAAAGTTACTGTCATTGAATTTCTTGATTAAGTAAAATTTTATTGGCAAAATTTATATTTTGAAGCACAGGAGCAAAGTATTTTGCTGTAACTATAATTTAAACATCTTACAGAAATATTGGTCCTAGAAGGTGCTTATTGTCCTTCAGGTGATAATGTGTATAGCAATGTATATATGAAAAGTTCCTAGCAGGGTCTGAGGGGAAACCAGCTTTCATTAGCACTTTGTATTACTATTGTCAAAATGTATTTATACAAAGGTCTTTGAGCACATTCTAAGAACATTATTTAATGGCTTTAACAGAAATCGTTTCTCAATCGCAAGCCATAAAATGAACTTAGATCAGGATCACCTTCCCCCTGTGAATAACTGAATAAAAATTACTTTAAAAATTCACTACATCAAGTAACTCAGTTCCAAAGTTGTATTCTTTATACTACCTAATAATATTTTAGATATTTTATGTTACCTGCTGAACCATCATTGATCTACTTTCAGGACACCATGGTAAGATGACCATAGCAAATTAAAAACTGATTTACATTTAGTTTGATATTTTGAAAGAGTTCAATTAGTCTGCTTGAATCAAAATGCTATTAATATGCAGCAGTCACAAACTAAATAGTACTCAAATTCTCAAACAGGATAAGACAGCCAAACTGTCATACTTTGAAAATCTTAAAAATTTAAGATAAACTTTTTATATATGACAATCATAATCTGTTTTACAGTTATAATCTCATACAGCAAATTTAGAGGTTTTCACAGATTATCACATTTTATCTTGCATGGACCTTGCCCTACAGCTCTACAAAGAGCAGTCCAGGAATGCTGCAAGATTATAATAAGCCAAATACCAAATCTCAAATGCAATAAATGGCATGTGTTCATGTACCTTATGTAACATAAACCCTGGTAATTATGAAATGGCAACCCCTGGTATCTGGGAATACATTCACTGCAAGAGAAGTATTCTCTTTTCATTAATGAAGCTTTTTTCCTTACAAAATGAATAACTAAACCACATATAAATTAAATCTGAAAAAAAATTTTTTTCTACTAATTTGCTTAGTATCCAAGATTTCTGGAAAGACAAGTGATACCACAGTTAGAATTTGTCTCTCACCATTAAACCAATGCTGTAATTGACAATTATGTATGCACGTATTTTGATCTATGCACATTAACTTCCTTCATAATTCTTTGATGAACTATTTCACAAAGTGCTTTGATTCTAATCATCGTTCAGCTTTGTTTTATATTTTTTCTGTACTCACATATAGAGCTAGTTGGTATTTAAAATTTCCAACTTACTGAAAATGTCAACATTTTAATTTTCCTTAGCAAGATCAGGATAAAAAGAAAGCTTTCTGTAAAGACACAAATAAAATTTTAAAAACTCTGTTTAAAATCTGGTATATTTAGAATTTTGAAGCATACTTTAAAAGTTAACCAAGGGATTTTAACTGGTGTTTTGTCACTTTCATGCCTTGTTATTATTTTAGGATATATCCATTATATGGATACATACAGCGAGCACTTCAAAAGACCACAGGTAGAAAGTTATTCAGTATTAATTCAAGAAATAACTGATTTGAACAAGAATGTGAAAATATGCTATATCAGTAGAAGCAAAAGGCATTCTATAGATAGTAATTCAAATTCATTTTCTGAATTAGTGAAAGGAGCAGGAACCTCCCCTTCTCCAGAGAAATTTCCTATGGAATAAACTGGAAGGACAGAACTGCTGAATCTTCTCTATTAACAGTTTTATAAATAATGTCCATGTTTGATCCTTTTTCTTGTTCTTTCTCTGGCTGATTTTTTTTTATCTGATTGATTTTTTTGTTTCCTGGTATTCAAGGATCTTTTTGTTGATGCTGAGCATCAGTTGTAACACAGTACAATTAATAAATCAATTACAATACTGTTGCTGCACATTAATTACAATCCTTTGTAAATAAACTATTAGCTGAATATCTGAAACAATGAAATCAAATCTGCTAATTATTACCTGAAGCACTAAAGGAAACCTTTTCAGAAAAGCATACTCAAAAAAAAAGTGTCAAAATAGGCATTCTTAACTATCATATCCCTATACTACCCCCAAATCCCCCCAAAATGGAAGAAATGGTATCAAATTACTTAGGGTGTTGGAAAATGAAATACTGGAAGCAATCTGAAACAATTAGGAAATCTCTGAAGCAGGAATGTTAAAGAAAGCTTTCTAACTGGTCAAAACATTCTAGCAGAGAAAATATAAAATGTACATGGTCCCTAGGTTTGTCTTAGAAGTTCAATGAAGAAGATCAATGGCTATTTTTCCTCGAAGAAAGAAATGTGCCAAATAGCTCACATGCTTCAATGCTTTGAGGGTTTTTTGCCAACTGGTTTACCCAATACAAATAGTCCATCTGTTTCTAGCACATTTACTTATTCAGACTTCAATGCTGCAGAGAGGCATCATCATCTACTTTCCCCCTCCTCTTTGTTGCCTTCTCGAGCCAAGGCAGGTACACACAGCTGCAGTGTGTGCTCACCTGCTACGCACACTGGGAGGGCCTCTGGCCTCTGCTCCTGCCCCTTTCCACAGGTTTCTCAGCCACATGAGAAATCTGGCTGGCACTGGACTGAAAGGCTCTAGAGAAGCTTAAGACATCTTTTCTTGGGCTAGGTAAGAGCAAACAAAGGTATATGAGGAATGACATCTCTACCCAGCAATACAGCACTTGCATTCCTCCTCTCCTGGGAACAAAGAGGGAAAGAGTAACAGCAAGAGGATGCCTGGTGTGGGTTTTTGTAAGCTGGGATTTTTTTGCTTTTTTTCCTGTTATATCATCATATCACCACACTAGATAAATAACTGATATAACAAAGATAACACGGTTGTTACTATGGGTTTTAAATATACTCTTTATTCATAAAGAAAGCCTTTACGGTCACCCCAATATAGTTAAAGAAGATAGGAGGAGAAACAGAAAGGATGGAATAATCATCAAGTAAATCTGATGACAGTGATGGTACTAACTATGACAGGTGACACACTGTAGAGACAGGAATGAGGGGATAACAGGGATTAAGCAAGAAATATTTGAGGGGAGAAGTAAAATTTTAATTTCTTAAGGTTTGTGGAAACGGAGAAGGAAAGTAAATGTTCCCTACCACTGAACAGCATGAAAAGGAAAACAACATCCCTGGAGTGTGGTTTTCTTTTGAGATCAAAAAAGCTCAGCAGTAAAACAATGTGCTGTTCACATAGGAATGTCAGAAGGGAGAAGGACAGCAAATTTGAGCAGTACAAATAACCATAATTCCCCCCTATATTGTTGCTTCTCTCTACATGAAGAACAAAAGAAAAAGCTGCAGACTAGGCTACTGGAAAAATCCAAGGACAATGGTAAAAGGAACACCATGAGAAATTGTAAAGTGAGGCTAATCTGGAACATTTTAGTCTCTGTTAATCTAATTCATACTGCCCTTTATTAATTAAACCTAGCAAAATAACACTGGAGGAAAACTAATTGGAGTTACACCTAAGTTAAAATAATAAAAAAACCCAGTAGGGACACCAGTCTACAGAAGTTCACAAAAAAAATGGTAAAATTGTCCCAGCTTGTATAGTAAAGTTCTTTTCCATTTTATTTTGTAGGAAGAACTTATATGTTCAACTACATATGTGGTAAAATGTACATGAAAACCCAATTCTTTTAAGCAAGTCCCAAGAATAGTAAAAAGCACCTCCATGTGATATTTTCTCTCTAAAACATCTGACACAAAGTATTTGGCCTAAATACTATCCACCAGTAACCAATTATGTATTTTGTGCTAGACTTTAACCTCAGAGAGTGGTGAGAAGGAAACTAATATAATCTCATGAGGTTATTTCTGAACAACCTGCAGCAGAGACAGGGCTCATTAACGTGACAGAACTCCTCATTTGTGCCTCTTAGTTTTGGTAGTACATTCACAGGTGATTCACAGGATGCCCATATGCAGAAGCCTTTCCATGTCAGAGAACTAAATTAAATTCTGTGTAACCATAAGGTTAGACAGAAAATTGAAAAGTTGAAAGTAATCTAAAAATTCAGAAGCCTGGTCTTTTAGAATTCCTAGAAGAAACAAGTATTTTTATGCTGTAAGCACTGGGTTGTGTGGTTGGGGTTTTTGTGTGTATGTGTATTCTCCCTTTATATTTGTGGTTTTGTTTACTTAAACCCTAAAATTGTGTGCCTTATATCTACTCTTTAGTAGCACACTCTGTAAATAGTGAATAATACTATTTGACACTTCTTTTTTAAAGGAGTATTGGCAAGTTCATAATAAATGAAAAAGAATAAATCCCCATTGCATCATGGTCCTCACTTGGAAAAAATTGTCCAAAATCCCAGGGGAAAAAAAAAAAAAAAAGAAAAAAGAAAAAAGATTATTTTTAGTTCTATAATGATGGAGATGCTCCCTTCAACTTAGAAAATCTGGCCATGAAGGCCACATCATCAGGGAAGAGACAGAAATATAATTTGCTACACAGGTCAAATAAACTTATCTGAATTCTATAATATAGGAATATAAAAAAGTAAGTAAAAATAACCACCAAGCTAAATTATACAGATCATCTACTCTTATAAAAGCAAGAGTAAAAATCAATGCTGCAAACAGTAATGCAGATGCTGTTTGAGATGTAAGAATAACTAAGTTACCAGAGGATGATTTTTACTAGTGTAGTTCTTCCACCCCATTCCATTCAAATGCTTCATGTAAAACATTCAAAAGAAACTGATACTAACAGACACATTGCTATGCAATGGACCAAACCCAAAGGACAGCTAAACAAGCAAAAGCAGCATGATGATCATCATCCATGCAACCAGCACACAAACCAGAGTGTGTAAACCTATGTCAAACCAGTATCATCAAATCTAAGTGTCACAGTCATTTCTAAGTGGTGTATTTCCCCTGTGTTTAAAAATTATTCTACTTCTCTAGGTTGTTTCACACATTTTGGTCTGTGTCAGGCAGAAATATGATCATTAGAGATCTCCTTTTCAATTGCTCTGAATTGTCTCCAGCCTCTAATCAGCTGTCAAACACAACATTCTCAACTGAAATTCTCCATTGTGAGAGAGAAACAAACAAAATATAATTGCAGTTGAAAGGGATACTGTAATGGTGGACATTTAAGGTGTACAACATCAGAAGATCTCCTCTTTCTCAAAGCAACTTAAATGCTTCCTAATTTGCATGTGATCATTTCTTAAAATACTGTTTTACTGAATTATTCAACTTCTATGGTTCTTACAGAAGCTGAAATAAATACCAGTAGGAAATAATGAGTTTATTTGAAAAAAACCTTATTATTCACAGTATCTTATTTTTGACTGTTCAGTCCCACTGTTGCAGCATCCTTAGCTGCTTCCACAGATTTCCCAATGTGCACCTTATTCACTGGGAGTTCTGCCTTCCCTGGTGTTCACTTGAGGGGAAATCAGGAAACTCTCCTTAGAGATTAAGTGAAGGGTATCACTTACTGTGTGGCAGTAAGTGGAAGCAAGCAGAATATCTGATAACAGAAATGGTTGCATCTTAATTCCCACAGCAGGCGATCTCTGTCAGGTGTTCTTTGAAACAATTTTTCAAAGTCCTTTAAACTCTTCTCTTTGTGCAAGTTGGCCTCTTTGCAAGCTTCTGTATTTGCTACCTTTTAAGTTTCTCTCTCCTAAATAATAAGGAATTATTATAGGCCACCAAGGTAAATGTAGAAATGTTGAGAGCTGCTAGTGCAGAGGATGTGAATTAGAGTGCACTGGTTGATCTGGTGTCAATACAATCTCCTCTTAACTCCCTATCCAGTATGATTTCATTGCCATAAGCAGCAAAATCTAGCAGAAACTTTTATTTCAGCTTAACTCGATCAACATAAATTGCTTTTATTAGGTAGCATAGAAGTTTTCAGGACATAATATTCTAGAAATGTTCAATTAAAAAATGATGATAATAATATGTTACATTGGATTTCATCCCTCTCATTAGTGTTTAAATATGCAGACTTCTTAAAGGATGGATAGTCTTATTTCCACTTCTGCTGGTAAGCAATGAACCCAATGGCTCAAAACAGAAGACCCGGCTTGCAAAGAAAGTGGTAAATCAGAGATTTTCAGCTAAACAGTGTAGTTGCATTTAAAAGCACAACTGAGTGGGGTGAATTTTATCAAAATTTCACAGATGTGTCTGTGAGTATGATTTTGCAGAAAGGGGAGTGTAGCTAAACAGTATTTGTTTACTGTGTGTTTCTCAACCACATAGATTACTCAGAGGAAAATACACATAAACTGCAAAATGTGAAAAATTAATGCCTGCACTGTGAGTGCACCATTGTAAATTGGATTGACTATAAAATAAATAACGATGACAGCTATTTTTTCTAAGTGTGATTTATGCCACTGTTGATCATATGGCATTACACAAAAATGCACAATTAGAGATCCAAGCAGCAGCTCTACTCATTTCAGCTGTCTGCCAAATGTTATGTTATGTTATCATTTTAATTTAATAATTCTGAAGCAAGAGAGGAAGATGCTCAACTTGTTTTTTATCAATGTGGAAATCTAAGGCTAAGGAGAAAACCTGTTTTCTAAATCAGTCTACATTTTGTTGTCTTTCAGCATCAAGCAGCAAATACTTGGTCTGAATTGTATAGATGTATTTCTTCTGAAGGAGTGCTAAGTAGCTTCTCTCTATACGAGCATGGACAAGAATTTGAAGAATATTTTATAGGCAGCACTGAGAAAAATTACTTTTTCTTGTTTTTAGGTCTCTGTTATGCCCTTAGGGTTTCTTTTTGCAGGAATGTTTGCATATACAGCCTTCCACAAAGACACCTATGCCACTACACCTTGCTCTTCTGTACGCAACATACAAAGGATTACACAGCAGCATTTAGTACACATAATTGTAGCACTATGCAAAAAATTAAAAGAAAAGTTTATTATAAGTTATGGATCTAACTCAATACCCTATCAAAGAGCAAGGACCTGCCCATTTGTGTTTGTTTTCCATTTAAACAAGCTCATTTTTTCATGCTGTTTTCAGTAGGTAGACAAAACTCTAAATGGACATCCCATAAAATAGTCACATTACTAAAATCTAAAGCCTGATTATTTATCATAGAGATTATTAGATTTAATGACCACTAACATTTTATACCTTTTCATGAACCTTTTGCCCTGGCTCCATTCCTTCAATATGCTCTGATTCAGCAGACCCTTCCCCAGCTGCCATTTTCCTTTGAATGTGTGCATTTTGTTCACGCAAAGCTACAATCTGCAAAAGAAAGAAAAAAAGTGGTAAATATATATAAGAAACCATAAAAATACTGAGCATGCAATTTTTAAAATCTATTAACAATTCAATCTTATGTTGGCCATTTGTAATATTTGCAGAATTAGGTCATTATATGCAGAGGTTTAAAACCCATACATACTAATGATATCTTAAGGCCATTAAGGATACAGAGGAACAAATGACATGATAGTCAACACTGTCTTGTCTTCTATCCTGATTTTGTGGTAAGACACTTAATTTTAATCTTGAAAGATGAAACAGCAGTTAGCCATTGATTTTTTTTTTGACACTGTGAGAACAAGACTTACTCTTACATAGAATTCAATGAATGCCAAACTTGTGCTACAGGAAAACAGTACCAAGAGGCTATGAAGCAAACCCAAGTGATGTAAAACAAAGTGCTACTTTTCTGTCAGCCTCCCATCTGTTAGTAACAGCAACATACTTTTTACATGGTTCTTGTTAAGAAAAGCATGTACCTTAACACCATCTACTATCCATTGACTGTTTTAGCAGATATACAAGTAGGTTTCATTGTATTTAACATATTGATTATTTATTGGTAATGCTACTAAAATTCTCATGCAGCTATTGGAACATAAGCTGCTTTCTCTCTGACTTTGTGTCTTATGCTCAGGCAATACACAGCACAGAAAGATTTTGGTCCTAATAATTTTTTTACATTGTGTAATATGAAAAAATGGAAGATCTGGGTAATACGAGCAATTTATTTTGTTAAATTGCACAGTTAGATAGCTCTGTATTGTTCTGCTTTTATGAACACATACAGTAAATTATTTATCTGATGAATAACATTATGTATTAAACACAGTAGAACACTGGTAGGATGCAGAGATGCCATTTTTGGAAAGCTGGTGTAAGTTTAAAAGCTTCTGTCACCAAATTTTGGCTGTATAGATCCTGAGTCAGAAAGACCCTAAAGGACCTGTCTTAGAATACAAAAGCATGGGGTAGGAGCAAGAATTTTAGGTAGAACTACCTGGTAAGTGTGTGCAGCAGCCAAGATTTTGTGGAACATTTATTAAATTAAATTAAATTTAACTTAGTTGTAATTGACTTCAAGATTAATTTACTTTGATGTGAATAATTTAACTTTATTTTGAAACCTTTTTTTAAAATGTGTTTAAGTTATATTTAAGTGGTTATTGTAAAGACCATTTGAATCACTCTGACCAACATTTGAGATGTAAGAACACCACCTTAAACAGTTCTTCCTTAATATAAATTTTGAAAATTGCCATAATAGGAGATTTTGATGAGCAGGCTGATTCACTGCTCACTAAAAATTCCAAGTTACAGCCCCTGTAGAAGTCATATACTCCCACTGATTCCACTGCCAAGACCAAGACTTGTTGAAAGCAACATTTCATCCAAGCAATTACAGGAAACTCCCAGGGTGGGAATTAAAACTGAGACAATCTGTGTCTTTGGGGGTTGTACAAATACAATGAACTTTAAAACATTTTGATTAAATAAGAGAATTACGTCTGTCTTAAGTAACAGAAAAAAGAATGGTATAAATTCATTAGCATAGTCTAGCATTATACACAATCAGTAATTTAATATTTGTGGTTTGTTTTCTGAATACCTTCACTCACTAATTCTTCTTCTTTATGGTTCAAATAGTTCTCAAATTAAATCAAATAAAACTACTGAAATTATTGCTTCCACCCAACAAAATTAGCCATCAATTACTATTAAAGATACTTTCAGGTATGAAGTGAGATACTTCAACACATATATTATAAAATTATCATTGATGTAGAGCAACTACTTATACCATTAAAAAAATAAAATCACAGGATATATTAGCAGGAAACAATATATCAGGATTTTTCATATGATAATCTTTTGTTGACCCATTAAAAAACAGATATCACTATGCATTCCTTTGAAATATCACCTCTATCTACACAAATCCGTAACAGACCTTTAGCTGAATAAGAATACTTTAAACACCTGTGCAAAATTTTGTCATTTTATCACATATTTTTCTTAGCCTCTACAGGTCTTTAGGTACCACCCCTCTCCAGGTAAGTAAATAAGAAAAAAACCAATTGCCCCTATTAGAAAACAGTAAAATAAAATAATGCAATATTGTGTATCATTATTTGGAGGGATTTTCTTGATTTTTAAATGTTTTGGAACAATCACTGCGCCAAAAAACCATCACTGTTACACATCATGGTTTCAATGATTTTATTACTGTAATGAATGCAGAGCAAATATTTACAGGAACAACAAAGACTTTGAAGTCTGGCACATTGCAGAAGTTTCAGCTCTTGGGTAGTCATAAGATAACAGATCTAAACTGTGAAGAACCACACAGATAATTGTTTTCATACTTGTTCTATTCTTGATTTAATGAATATATTAAGGCAGAATTAGTGCTCCTAAGGAAACATGGAAATTCTTCAGTGTCTTACAAGTAAAGATAAATGTTTGCTTTTTGCTTTGTTGAAGCAAAAGGTTTTAATTGCTATAAAGCTCCTTCTAATGACTTACTTTTTTTTCTGATTTAACTTTCAATAATGTGCACATGTTTTGCAAATGTGCTCATTTAATCACTGCACCATTTCCGTATCTTTTTAAACAGGTTACCAAAACATGGAAGAAGGGTTGATGATTTGTGTGAAGACACAGATGACTAAATTCTTCCTAGGTAGATGCCAAAACCTCTTAAATTCTTATGATCATTACAATAGCAGACAGCAATAATAACCGAGATGTAGGTAAGAAAATGATTGCTCAATGCAGATAAAAATTTTTAATACTATTTTTGAGAAATGTCTATCTGTTCTACTGATGTTTTTCACAGACAGCTTTCCAAGTACCTACATACTATCTAACCTCTAATGTTAAATTCCTAATGATTTCTATGCTATGTTCTTTGTTTTGGAAAATAAAAGGTAATATTCTTGAGGATGGCATCATAACTGCTGAAAACAAATCAAAATGCCTCTTCTTCCCCTGCCCCAAGTCAGATTCATAGAAAATAAATGTGGATAAATATCATTATTCTATTTAGGATTGTTGTACCTCAAACTGGACAATCATCCTAAATACTGAAGTCCAAATTGTACCTTCTCATTTTTGATCAAATACATTACATTTTTTTCCTTATCAGCTTCTTCTTCTGGATCTCAAATGATTATATTCCAGTTCTAAAGTCACAGACATTATAGACTATTTAGCAAACTTGATCTTGACCATGGTAACACCTTTCAATGAGACTCTAAACAAAAGTAAAATTTCAAGTCTCTCCATACTAGGGAAAGTCTAAATTTGGCTCTCTGCTTTCTGTGCCATTCAGCAGAACTGAAAAATTCTTTCTGATTTTTGTTTGAGAAAAATAAAGTAAGTTTAAGAACAAAATGTAGGGTATTACTTTTCTAGTTGGATCTTTCTAACTTTTGTAGCTTAAGTCCATGAAAATACTTCCTAATCTGAAAAATATTCTTTCAGCTTGCTCTTTTCTCACAGGCATATTGACCTTCAACATTCTTCCCACTTCTGCATGTTAGTTTTATGACTCATAAGGCACATGAAAACCTTAAAGAATTTCCATTGATTCTATCTTCCAGATGTCAAAGGTACCTCAAAACAAATAACACAGTTTCAAAAGCCCTACTCTGTCATAATAATTCTGAACATAATCTTACGCAACCTCTGCCTTTCTGTCTTAACTAATAAATAATTTCAACATTCCTAAAACCCAGCTTTCTTAATTTAAAATGTTGGCAAATACCTCCACTATACTACACACATAAATTCCTTCTAAATTAACAAAATTTGTGTTCATTATCTATGCATGGACCATGCGTTTTTAAATGAAGTTAGGATTCAGCAGTTCAGACTCAAAATTTGAACTGGTCTCCATTTCCATAAATGGCCAAATCTACATATCATGCCTATACACTTAATAGACTGAATCCAGGTGTTAAGGGAATATTGATTTCAAATATTAAAATACAGAACAGAAGATGAATACAGTACTGATCTGAAGAAGTACCTGATAGAGCCGTACCCATCAGCCATGGTGGTGAAAAGGACAATATAATAAGAGAATTTCATAAGGAATAAAGGTAACGTGAGATTACAAATCAGTGAGCCATAGTGTAAATTCCTTCTGTTTAACAAGGGAAACAGTCTGATTACTAACTATAGTAGGACACTAAGATATAAAAACAAAAGAAGTAAAAGATTCATGCCGTACCTGAAAAACCACAAAACTATGAAGGATAACTAAAAAGGAAAGGAAAAACCAGCACGCAAAAAATGGCAAAATATGAACTGGGTTTCTTAGATAAAATGAAAATACACTGGAACACACAAGAAGATGGAGTGGATTTATTCACAGCATAAAGTCTCTCATCAGACAAAAAATGAGGCAGGGAAAGCACTACTCTACATGTTTACTTTGGATATATTGCAAATTAATTACTTTAAAATTATTTGAGAGGTGTGAAATCAGAATCCATTTCTAAACATATAAGATCCTAAATGCCCAGGTACCTCTGCTGCTGAAACTTGAGTGACCATGTTTTATCTCATTACAGTTTCAGTCTTCAGGCAATTAACTGTACTATGAATACTTAATATACTTCTCTATGTAGTGATAGGACAAAGCAGGAAGCCCTCAAACTGAAGGAGGGCAGGTTTAGCTTAGATCTTAGAAGGAAATTCTTTAGTTCTTATAAGGCTCCAGTGCCTCATCGCTTTATGAACAGGTTTCCCAGAAAGACTGTGGACTCTCCATCCCTGGAGGTGTCCAAGGCCAGGACAAATGAGGCTGTCAGCGACCCGGTGGAGTAGAAGGCATTCCTGCCTGTGGCAGGGGAGTTGGAACTACATGATCTTTAAGGATCAAACCTTTCTATGATTCTGAGATTCTTTAAAAGCAATGAAATTATTTTAAGCTCTTGAAAAGCAGTTTTTCATAAACTTTTCCTAACTTAAACAACTGAATTTGTTCCAACATTGAAACAAGTCTCAGTATGGGTTCAGTGTCATGGTCAAATGACCTGCACAGGACTGATGATTGGCTGATACACAGCATTTGAGAGAGAGAGAGAACACAAGATGCTCCTCAGGGTATCATAAATAGCACATTCTGATTTCATGAACAAAACTCATAGATACATACAAAGTCTTTTGAAACAGTAGATAAAAAGGAACCTCCATGAAGGTGACTTTAGTTTTTAAACACTTTTTCCATTCAGCAATGCAGGTTCTGAGCTTTACAACCAGGTATGTTTTAAAAGGGAAAATATAGAATTTGGGGTCTATTTTCACAATGGCTAGGACTAAATATATCTATGGAACATACAGCATTGCAATCAACATTAGCCATATTTCAAGGGAACAAAATAAAAGAAAAAAGTCTTTTCAGACTGAAAAAAAAAGTTTGGGAGGCAGAGAATGAAATCATCAGCCCTAACAATGAGCTTTGAGCTCACTTTGGGGGAAGAAAAAACATTTTTTAACCTCTCAGTTAGGTTTATTTTCAGGTTTATGGGTTTATGCCTGTAATTTCAGTGTATTTTATTGCAATTTAGAGGTGAGCTTTCTAGGAACTTTACACAATTGAGCACTTTAAAACCTGTTCTGACATATCAAGAAAAATAGTACTTTATTAAAGTAAAAAACTGTGAGGGTTATGAGTAATACATATTTTCAACATATTTACATAATGAATTCTCCCTTCATTGCTATGGAGAAATACTAATTACAGAGGAATCATCCTCATGAGGCAGCCTTGGAGATCAGACAGTAGTAGAAAGTCAGACAGAATGAAAAAAAAATTGAAAACAAATCTTGTGTTTGTGGGTAGGTAGCACACCAAGCCCCAGCCCTCAGTTACACATCTTTTACATTTTAAGTCCTTATCTCCTATGCTTCAAATTCTGTCAAAGAAAGCTAAAACCTCCTGCTTCTACAGCTTCTGGCATGTCCTGGTTATTTTATTCTTACGGTCTTGACATTGGTAGTGCTGCCTGCAATCCTGCTTGCATGGTGGATGGCACTTTCAGACTCTGCCTTCATGTCGCTGAAGCACACGTAATGAGTGACAACACGCAAAAATGACTGGAAATGCTCTGAATCTGCGGCAGATTGCTAATTTTAAATGGAAAGCACGAAAATATGAACCCCATGGTCCTTTACCGTTGATGGTGTGTGTTTGTGATAACTCCTGGCGAGGCCCTAGCCATCAGTGTTTTATCACCACGCCTGTGGAGGCCAGCTGTGCTGGTGACAAGGGCGCTGTGGTCCAGGGGCAGCATCCAGCTGTGGCACTCGGGCGGCTGCAGCAGGGACTGACTGACCGCAGGACCTCCCGCCGGCCGTCTGCACCATCGCTGAGCCCTGACTCCGGCTGAACTCAACACATCTGGGCCAGCAGGCAATTCTGTGCTTTAAATACACTAACATTTCAGGCTGATAATAAGGCAATAGGGTTTATTAGTCTCCCTTGGTTTGTTATGAATGGTTACTGGGTAAATACCTGTCTTGTGCTATTACACATACTCTAGAGCAGGCACTGTTTGTTTCTGTGGCAGCACTTCAGAAACAGAACAGGAGAAATTTAAAACAATGGTCCTGGTGCTATTGTGAAGAGTATCTGTCAAGACTTTCCACTGATTACCAGGTGCATTTCAGTACATTTTCTCAGAAACCCTTATCAAAGTAAACAAAAATGTACTACTTTTAATTTGTCACAAAATTTGTATGAAATACAACAGAATGGAAAGAGCTGTCTTTCTAGCACAATAGGAAAATAGTCACAAGTATCAATTACATGGTTGAATTATATTGTGTATTTGACACCTGCTGACTAATTTATTTTTTCATTCTTTTCCTTACCAAGCTCAACAAAATAGCAGCAAAACTATTGTTCTTTCATTATTACTCTGACAAACACTAGTTTGTTAGAAAACCAGTGCTCAGAATTTCTGGAGTTCATTGATAGGGTCTGATTTCCAGATTGACAGTGCTGAGGATGAATTTGGCAGAGACATAATGTACATACTTTTCAACAATATAAGAATTATTGAAACATGTATACATAGTGTGCATGCATATATTTAATATTTGTGATAATATGTACACATATATTTGTGCCTCTAGGGCTTTATGTAGTTGTTCTTAGTACATAAAGCATTTAATTGAAAAGTAACCCTGTATAACATATAAAATTTAATTTGAAAAATACTGCTCAGTTTGAAAAAGAGTGTTTAGCTATTTGCACTGCAGATCTGTTTTCCTCTTTTAGTTACACCAGTATATGTCCTCATGAGTAAAACCAGTCTTCCTCAAATGAAATTTTGTATTCTTTGTGTATATAATGTCACCTAGAGATTTGAGATTGTTTAGATTTATTTTGACTGGACATGTCTGTTATGAAAACCACTATTCTGCATGTATATTTCGTTTTATCACATTTTCCTATACAGTGTATCTGTATTAAAATCACCATCTCTGCTACTCATTGTAGAAAACATGAAAATATACAACAGATAGATAGGATATTAAAAATATTCAGAAAGGAAATGAACCTTATCTAGAACTACAATTAAACAAAATCAAAGCCATGATCTGCATGTACAAACTGAAGTAATCCCAGTTTAAGCTTCCTTCCCAGTCTGTTGAAATTGAATCTCAGTAGAGTGAGTAACAGTCTGTATTTCAAGAATTAAATAAAATGAACCCATTTAATTTTAGACAAGATCTCAATACTTTTCTTACTGGTAGTAATTTTTTTCCCCAGGTTTCTCCAGTGAAGATCAAGTATAAGGGCTTCATTGATACAAATTTTATCTATTTTTTTAATAACAAAGCACGTGGAACTTCTAAAATAATGTTTTTATCCTAGGATTATTGCAGAATGGAATCTAATATGACAGCCTTTTCTAATGTAGTGGAATGATACATACGGTTTCTTTTTTTTCCCTTCTTTTCATAGATCGTTTAATCTACATGATTAAAGGCGTCTAAACCACACTCTCCAGGTGCCAAGTTAAGCAAGCAGATCCATTATCTATAGATTGAACCAAGTCAAATCCTCTACAGCTCCTCTTACAATAATTTCACCCATGCACTGATGGTCCCCATTAGTATCAATGAAGATTCTTTATTATTTACTAATGTTGATGTTTCCTAATCAAACCCAAAATATTTTTTTACACTTTTGAATTCCAAGTCAAAATATTTCTATATTTATTTCTATTACAGGCATTTGATGGCTTGTTATTTGTAACTCTTGCTAGTTAATAGAATTATGAATTTGCAGAATACCCTTAGAGCTGCAGGTGCTCTGTAGGCTTGAGATAATCCAACAGGAAAACACAAATGACCCATTTTCTGGTTCATATGTTAACAGAAATATTGATTAATAAATATGAACCTAATGAAGCTTGAAGTTGATTTTATTTATTGACCCATGTCATCAATTTAAATATTTTTATACAAATTCAGCATGTAAGGCCTATCAATACAATTAAAATTATTATGGAGAGTAATAAGCATAGAAGACACTATGATCTTGTTATACTATTTAAAATCTGGTTTGAGAGTTAGTATATGATCTTAAAAATGATTTAATATTTAAAAACTTTACAGAAAAATGAATAATCATTCCAAAGAAACACATTGAGGAAATGTTAAAACAGTAGATTATTCCAACAGATTAAAAACAAAGGATAATGGGTGCATTTTGTGTTTTCATCAAGATGGATCTGAAAAATTATAGTTAATGGTAAAGAATAATTTTGTCCTGAAGTCCTATACTGCAAGTCTAATTCTTGCAATGAAACTGTCTTCATCTGCTTGAAGGTCTCATTTGACAAATGTCAAATAATTCCAAAATTTACACAGACAGAAAGTTAAGCAGCTATTTTCTGAAACCTGAATTCATACCGCCAGTGCCAGATAAATGGCATTCATTTCAAAGTTTATGCTTCCCAAAATAATAGACCAAAGATAAATGATATATTCTTTCTGATGCTTCATGAAAGGCACCCTGTGAATACTGTAGGCAAATTAAACATTAGACATTAAAATTTTCATGGATATACTTTATACACATAATAGTGACCTCTGCAATACATGTCAGCTAAGCACACCTTTATCCTTGTGCTGTGCTCTTCCCTCTAGGAATTCCATATGTTTAAAATAAGGCATTTGTTAACAAGACCTTATGAAATCAGGTCTGGTGAGGGTTGCATTCCATTGATTTACTAAGCTCCCTAAACAGATTGCCAAAGAAATGACATTAAATCCAAACCAAAATTATCCTGGTGTCTAAATTCATGCTGACTATAAGCAATCCTAAACTAACCATATTCAAGTAACTTTCCAATTTCATTAATCTCCTGGAGATTTCAGGTGTGTTGCCAAGCAATTGCGAAATACGTTCAAACACACATCTGGCTCATATGATCCCTGTGTTCTCTCAGCTTGTATTTCTTTGACTGCTGTGCCATTTCCTCTTTCTCCCTTTTTTCTGCTTCAGGTGAGGAATGTGTGGTAAATTAGAAATCCACAAAATCTGTGCTGGAAACTCAGAGCTTTCCTATTTTGTAATTCCCTGGAATACAGCAGAGGAGATCTATTTATCAATCTCTGAGCATCTTCTTCAGCTTCACAGAGCTCTGTCATATATTGATATATTTGTTTGCTTTTGTGCAGAAATGTCAGGCAAACTCGGTGACCCCTCTTTACTGATTAATATAAAACACTGTACAGACTCCCAAAATAACTCAGCCTCATGAGATCCAGAAAATTGTCCATACATGCTGATTTATTGCAGAGTGGTTGTGTTACTTGTTGATGAACACTGTGTTCTACAGTTATTTAGCTGCAGGGCCTCATGGAGAGCACTGTCCTTCCTTCCTGTCTGCAGCCCCAGCCTCCTTTCCATTAGGAAACCAGGCATGGATCTGGGATGGGGGGACATGTACCCAGAATTTAACTCCCAAGCATGGAGCTACAACCCAGTGAGTGTGATAGGGCTCATACAGCATACCAGGATTTGTGCAAGGTCCCAGAGCAGCAGTCGTGTGACAGAATGTGCACCTGAATAGATGCCACTACAGCCATCAGCTGTCAAAAATCAAGTTATGCAATTTAGCCAAGTCTATCCATTGATACTTACAAACCCATTAACTATCCAACTTTATTAAGCATCCTACCTTTTCTGCTGTAGAAACAGCTAACCAGTGATCCCAGCTGAACTAATCCCATGCTTTTAGGAGCAAGAATATTCATATCAGATAAGCCTGAGTCCTCTGAGATACTTTACAGAGCTCAGGTGGTAGTAAAAAGAACAACTTGTTCACCACATCTGCTGCATAGGTCACTGTGCTACCTGGGCTTTACAGGAATGCTGTCCACTCAACAATCAGGGGACACCATGAGACAGATTTGTACTGTTAAGTGCTACAGAGCAGGAATCATGCTTCAGTATTTATTTTTTTTCCCACAAAATGGCATCCTGCTCCTTTACTGGAGCTCTGTTGGGAGGATTGTAATGCAGTAATAATCGTAGTAAAAATGTGCAATAAAAGCACTTCGGTATGGAAGTCAAGACTGAATATATTGCTACTAAATAAATTACTAGATATTTATATTTCTGCAGCAATCTAAATTGCAGTTAAGATTTGGCCACAGCTTTTAGTGCATAGAAAAATACAATCTCCCCAAAATCAAAAGTCTGGAGACTTAGTCTACAAGTATTAAAAAAATGAGAATATAACATTTAAACAGAAGAACAACGTGAGTATTCTTAATAGAATTTGTAGTTAGACTTCTTATTTTTACATCACAGAAGTGGCACCTAATTTGTGGTCACAATGAGAAATCTATAAAACAAATGCTTTTAAAACAGAGACATATGAAAAAATATACTGGAATAGGTTTATGCTCATTTTGATGAAGATGCTAATTTTATGGAAAGTTTGTGCTTCAAGGTCTAAAGGAAACTGGGACTTTTTAATCTCCAGTCATCATTTATTCAGTAAAACAAGCCATTAAATCACCCGAGTTTCTAATCTTGGTGGACCAAGGTTTCATTAAATCAAATATTTCTGTCAGACATAAAAATGAAGTAGATTTGAAGAGATTTGCAAAAAATATTTCAAGCATCGATCTCACTGCTCTTTTAATGTATATTTAAACAATTGCTTCATAGCTGCACAGCAGGTTTTGGGAGAAGTGTAAAGAATTAGGAAGTAGCAAGTCACAGTTTGATATTGCTTTACTATCCTTTGCCATGCTCCCCTAAGCATTATTTTACTAAACTTAAATTTTTTATTTTCCTTTAATGCAAATAACAGCTTACAATAGTTTAAGAGTACAAAGGCTCTTATTGACACACAGGGATGTGTCATAGCAAAAAACTGAGAGGCTGCAATCAATCTCAGGGTATTTTTAAAATAAATCAAGCTGAACAAAACGCTACTCTTCAATGATAAATCTGTGACACTGGGATTTACCCTAGTCACAAACATTTACATAAAAAATCCCATAAAGAATTTTACAACTAAATTAAATGAAGAAGAACTAATTAGCCATGACACAAAGTTCTGAGAAAAAAACTCCCAAACTGCAGTGGTGATCCTTTGTAGCCAGAATTTTTCATCTCAGTGCGAGGGTCTGAATCCTTCCTTAACAGCGGTAAAACTCTGAAGCAGCTGAATACATTAATACTTGGAATTTTAGAATATTTAGAAAATATAATCAGAAATATCAATTGTCTTTATGACATAATATTCAAAAGAATATAAAAATATATAGAAAGAAATATGTACAAGCTAGCAAAACATTCAATATCAAACATTTTATTTTATTAATTATTTAATTATTAAAATAATTATTTTAATTTAAAAATCAATAATGTTATTAGAACTATTAATCACACTGTCTTTGTGAAGGAATAAAAACCTGCAGTCTTCAGCTAAATATTTCCTTAAGTGCTCCATGGACATGTGAGCACAGACCACAGATCTTTTCTTACAAATTGGTGTCTTCTAAAGAACACATAGGAGGCATTTGAATTAGACAAAAAACACAATGCAAAATGAGAACATGACATTGGTACTTTAGAATTTTTTACAAATGGCCACACACTAAATGGAGAGGAAAGAGAACACAGCATTTCAGAATGTCTTTTGAAAACACCCTAAGACATTTGGGCAACAACACATTTCTGCTCTGCAAATTTCCGTGAAGGCCAAAACTGGTGAACGTATTTAACATACAATTTCTGCATTGCGTACACTGCACTGTGGTAAACACATAAACAGGCTTAAGTCACTAAGATTTTTGTATAAAAATACTACTATCTGCAAAATCATTATCTGCTGTCATGGTAGAAAAGGTATGTTCTTTCAGTAGCCATGAGCTGAAGATTTTTCTCTGTGGTAGAAGTTTATGGAAGCTGTACTAAGAAACCACTCTTGCAAACGCAGTAGTGACATTCACCTCAAATATGTCAATAGAAATTATTGTTCTTCAGATGCTCTCTGGAAATGCATTGAATTCCAGAGCGATTCTGCTCTGCATTTTAGAGAAACACAAAATAAGTGAAAAAAAGTGATGGCAAAGCAAAATCAATCCTGCTACACTCAATATTCACAAAGGATTTCACTGGGTTTTTTTTCCCTCTGAGAACTAAGATTAGAATTAATTGAGGACATAAAATGAAATAGTTGTGGCAACTTAAATGACTATTTCTTGTGCTTAGTTCTTTTCCACTTTATAAAAAGATTAGGCAATGAAGGCTGTAGTGCTGCTGTATTAATTTTCAACCTCTTCAACTGCCATGCTGCACATACTAATTCAAATGTGTAGAGAAATAAATTAATGCTGTAAAGCATGTAATATAAAAAATAATCACAAAAAAAAAAATCCTTATTTTGCATCATTGACGCATTTAAAACTTAAGGGCAACAATAACTATCTGCAGAGGTAATGTTTAATTAGATGATTAAGGTTAAAGTCAGATTAAAAAGCAATAAATCTAGCATTTAAAATTACATTTCAAATCAAGATATTTCTAATTATGTGCAACTTACCAGAAAATATATATTTTGTTACGTTTACATAGGCATTTAAAGTTCAGACCACAAAGAATATCTCTTCAGAGTCATACCTCTGCAAACCTATAGCTTATAAAGAATTTTTAAAAAATTTAATATGTAGGAGAGAGTTCAGAAAGCAGTAATTTGAAGTTACACCATTCTGAGAAAATATGGTGAAATGAGATACTATAGAGGGTGTTTCAGATTCTTTGCAAAAATATGTATGCCTCAAGTCACCAGAAACAGATATAAATCATCTGCCTGGCCTTCAGAAAAAAAAAAATCCCTGAATTCCACCCAATTTCATCCAAAGTTTTGATATCCATAATTTCTGAAATTTGGATCCATGAAATTTTGTATAAACTATAAGTTCAAGAAATGCACATCTATTTTTCCCCGGAAACTGTTCCTTTTACAACACTTTTACTCCAAAAATCACTTTGAATTCTATTTACACAGGAAGGCTAAGGTCACCAGGAAACCCCTGTAAAAAATGCCTTAGCCTAACTGGAAATGAAAAAGCTAGGCATAGAAATTTGTTTTCATATGCAACCATGGTTAAAAAGGACATGCCACATTTAGCTAAGACTTCACTTTGAAATACATATATACATTAACTACTACAGAATATTTCATTAGCAGCAATGATACCATAGTCATGTCTGCAGCATCCCTCATGGTCAGAGCCAAAACTGTAACAATTTTACTGCAATTTTTACTGTGTTCTTGATTTGGTCTGAACAGCAGAATTTTGGCAGTTAACACGGTATTTTGAAGTTCTCTGCTGAATAAGTGGTTACATTTTCTGCTGTCTCTGGTATGGAACATAAAGAATTAGAAATTTCAAACCATCCTGTCTTTTCAGTGATGTAAATAATTTATGAATGCTTTCATAAATGCTATAAAAGGGTACCCTAATAAATGAACTAACCCATTATCAAGAAGAAACCCACTGCCTAAACAGGAGAATGTATGCAGTTATATGAAGCAGTGGGCTATGATCCAAAACTCCTGCAAGATCTCTCAGTGCCCCAGGAGCTAGATTTAGCCTCAAAGTCAAGAAAACTTTTGCAGAAGCAATTGTAACAATGAAGCTTTAAAATGAAGCCTGAGTGTTTTAAAATACAATTTATGTGTCAGTTGACAGGGGCAATAGAATGTTATTTGGCATTTGGAAATAGCACTGGCAATTGGAACAAATGCTGAGGAAAAGCATATGGTAGTACAGTGATATATACAGTCAAATCAGTAATTTCTGTAATTTAATATTATGCAGTCCCAATGTTTTCTGGGTTCCTAAAGAGTATCTTTGAGGCAATAAATGTAAGTAAAGCTATATTTTTCATGCCACAGTTTCTGCTAATGAGGAAAGATGGAAAAAACAGCATATTAAGTGGAAACAAAACAGGGTTTTGGAATGCCACTTATTATATGATTCTTATTAACACAGAAAGATGTTGCAAGGGATGGATAAAGTTTAAAGTGAACAGAAAAAAAATGATGTGCACATTAAGCACAGCCATTAAAAAAATAATAATTCCTGTATTGTATTAACTATGTATAAAACTTGATTTTACAAAACAAGCCTTGGAAAAAAGCTTTAACAGTTGTTTGGTTTGTGTATTTTAAAACTATTTGTTGAAGGCTCTGGGAAACAGGGAGATCTGTTACTTGAAATTGCATCAGTTTTCACTCAACACTGCACATTGCAGCAGAAATAGATGTAAAAGTGTCACTATGGGTCACGGTCTATAATCTATATACTCCTGAGCTGTGGAAGATACTAGCACTTGGGGTCCTGGGAATGTATGGCACTAATAACTAACCTTGGTGTGTTGTTTGCATGTGTATAGTTTAGCATACTTTTAACAAAGATTCACATTTGTAATGGTAATAAGAGTATTTCTAAAGCTGTAGAACAAAAGTAGTCATTTTGTCAGTATTTTCAACATGAAAGTTAATTCCCATTAAGATCATGAATGACAAAACTATGAAGATAAATTCACTTTCTTGCCAATGAGACTCATTTTTCTCAAATTAGTGTGTAAAAAGGAAGCTAGTTAGCAGATCATTGTTCAACTTTGCAAGTATTCATACACTCACTGAAAAACATCACATTTCCCTTGAAAAATATTCACAGAACACTATTATACCAATGAGCTTTTTTACTGATGTCCCACTTGCATCTTGTCTAATTGCTAACCGCAAATTATAACCCTCAGCAATAAAACTATTTGGAGAGACCATAGGTTACACGGAAGAAGATGAGAACCAGCATAATTTTAAAAGCACCTAAGGGGTAAGCAAATGTTTTACAGTAATTTTAATTAAAAACAGGAGGTAAATTTCTCAAAAAAAATTGCTAACAGTATCTTCTATTCATCTTGTCTACAACAGACATCTCCTAGTCATGAACTAGTAATGGCTTTTAGTGTAAACAGAAATGAAAAAAAAAAAAAAAGAGGATGTACATGGAATTTTATTACTGCAGTCATCTTGCCCAAAACTGTCTGCACAAAAACTCACTAAAAGCAATTTAGTTTGCTGCTACGTACAATGGCCCCTTCCACAGCCACTAATCAGCTGCAACAAAATAAAATATATAGTCGAATAACCTTTTCCCCTAGGAAAACACATATTTAAAGAATTTTTAATCCTCTCTTTAATAAAATATAAGCTTTAATAAAATATAAGCTCATAAGTTGAAAACCCTCCTCTATTACCCTTGTGTAACTACATGTAAATATTAGTTATACAAGCTGAGCTTCCCCAGCAGGTCCAAATGTCCACCCAATTGCTCTGGAGCTTAGAGTTCAAGGTTTATTACTGTTTCCTATCCAGTATTAAGTGCTTTGCAAGACTGTTAGCAGCTAGAGCTGAAATCAGCTTTGCCAGTTACAGATGATTTCACTCCCTTTGTTATGTAGGTAATTGTTGTAATGCAGTTAGGAAAAATGGTATGACTCAAAGAATGTACCCCCAAAAATGTAGAATTGTAAGTTTCCCTAATCTTTTTCTCCCCAGTTCCCCTTATTGGTTGTGTGAATTCCCTCCACCCCTTTCCCCCTGTCTTCAAAAAGGAGTGCTTATCAATCCCTCTTCCTCTTTCCCTCCTGCTACCTCACTCTGTAGGATCCCAAGAAATAAAGCTGTAGCTGCCATCTCAGCAAAGGGAAAGAGCCTCGTTTTTAGGTTCTTCTTTGACAAGCTAAACTATCTCCCCTGTCTCCCTGGCTGCTGCTGCGTGGACAGTGGTAACAGAGAGGCAGGGGACATTAGAAATTATAGCAGGTAATATGCCAAAAAGACTGTTAAATGAGAGCTTAGGTACCACCTAATGATGGAAAATGATGGAGAATAGTTGCTCTCTCCCTGTTTTGTTTTTCTTTTTTAAATATAAGAATAATTCCAGTAAATACTCATGAGTGTCTGCAATTTCTCACTTCTGCTGTGTCAGAGCCACAGCCACAAGCTTTCAGGCATATACATTTCTGCTACTTTTTATCTGATACTTGTCATATACCTAAACATAATTTGTTAAATCAGGGAACCAGCTTACTGTCATCACTTTATGTTTAGATATAGCCTGAATATAGTGCACTCTCAGAACAAGTATGAGAAAATGGATATGAATGAAAATACTAATTCACCCAGGACATCAAGACAGGACTACAGAAATTACGGAAAAGCATATACTCAATTCCCCTAGAAACTTAGCCCATTTGTTTTTATATATAGTACAATATATTTTTAGTGCTCAGTGTTTTATTGCCTGGGTATTTACTGTGGAATTTATCATACAACTAGACTTAAATACTGCAGTGTTCTAATTAATTTTGTCTTAAATAACTAATTGTGTGAAAATTATCTGAACTCTTGTTCAAATGCATAACTGTTTGAAAATCACTTGTTCTCTTCCACTTCTCTTCCCATTTCACTCTTTTTTCATTATTATTTAATTGACTTTCAACATTGTTCAACATTTCTAAGGATTTGGGGCAAGAAAAACCTACGGAAGTCCTATTTCAATTTAATTTCATTGTGCATGCTTTTATTCCTTCCTGTCTAAAAAGTTTAACTAAATTTTTAAAATTCTAAATAGCAAGACAATTCTCTAAAGACCTGGTCCTATGCCCAGTGAAGTGAACTTGGATTTAATTGGATGATGAGCAGGAGGGACTGGAGGAGTGTAATGCATCTCAGTTGGCTTGACTGACCAAAAGGACTGCTTGCTATTTAAGAAATGCTAGTGCAAATAACAGAATACACAACATAGTGTAACTATATTATTTGAACACAACTTTTCTGAATCCTTCTGAAAGAAGAGTCTTATTTTTTAACAGATAAAGTGCAGTTACTTCAGAGAGCAAAGGCATGAATCAAAATAGCTTTTTAATAGGTTTATAGTTTATCATACTTATAAAAAAAGAAGTACTAATATCTTAATTGAAGATCCTGCTTTTAAGAAGTAACTTTAAGAAAGTACATTTTCCAGTTTAAATTAGTTAAAAAAAATTAGGATTCTCTAGTTTATATTATCACACATTATTCTGAATTATGGCTATTCCACTTTTCAAAAATTGTTTGGTAGCATTGGAGGTTGTCTGTGTCTTCTTTCAGTTTCTGTCTTAACCCTGAATAAAAT
Source organism: Poecile atricapillus (assembly GCF_030490865.1). Classification (NCBI taxonomy): domain Eukaryota; kingdom Metazoa; phylum Chordata; class Aves; order Passeriformes; family Paridae; genus Poecile; species Poecile atricapillus. The sequence continues at coordinate 36,720,613 of NC_081289.1, read as the reverse complement.
GACACCAGAAAAATGTCATAATCCAAAATACTTTTAATCCAACTTACTTATCCGGCATATTTTTAACGGTGCTAAAAGCACATCAGGTGGGTTCAGATCAATAGGGGAATGGTAGTCACCAACAGACTCCATTTTTTATATTATTTGGTCTCAAAATCACCTAAGATGCAAACTTTCTTTCTCTATGTGTGAAGTGTACAGCTGTTCAATACAAATATGTTTTGGTGTTCACCCTTTCAAACAAAAGAGAACAGTCTGTAAACAGGAAAAAATACCTCTCGTCCAAGTTCACAATAGTTACATGGCACCACAGTACACCATGATACAGTTAAAAGGGAAGACACAAACCTACATTTCACCATAATCCTTCCTTCATCAATGAACATTTATATAATGAGTATATATACATGTGTGTGCGTTTTACTTAATTTTATAGTAAAATGGAAATTCAGGTTATTGAACTGTTACAGTATCTGACATCTGACATTTGTTGGTTCACTCATTTTTCAAGTCTAATAAGAAATCTGGGAATCTGTCACTAGCTCTTGGATTTTGGCTTGCTCACAAGGGAAGAGGAGGGAATAAATTGGTAAACAGAAGGGTTTTTTAATCTTAGCACCACCTTAAACAAGCCTCACTGAGAAGCTTACTCAGAATGTAATTTTTCTTTAGTTTTGTTTGTTTGCTTCATTGAGGTTTTTTCTAACAGCTTTGGAGAAAGTGACAGGGAACACATGGGACAGAGTATTAGAGAAATTTAATCTCAAAAGGGGAGAAAGTGTTTTATGTTACCTCCTGGTTAGCAGCAGCTAGTTCTTCTTCCAGTGCAGAGACTCTTTCTAAAGAAACCCTCAGTCGTTCCCTTACCTAGAAGAAAAATCAAAATATGTGCAGTAACGTAATTTCTATTAGTCTTTAAAGATTATATAATCTGCCATTTGCTCTACGGTATGCCCTGCCACTCCACTTGCAGGCATGTGTGCTGCACCCTTGCAAGAGACATGCTGTGTAGTAAACATTTAAACCTAACTATAGGAAAACTTAACCCATTAAAATAGGTGTCAAACTTTAAATGCCACATGGCTGTTCCACAGTCTGCCTGAAATTTTATGGAATACACAGCAAATGAAAATATTTTAAGACCACATTAGGTATAAAAGCAAAACTTTCACAAACATCTTTTACAAAGGATAAAGAATAAAACATTTGCAGATGTTTTAAATTCACTCCATGAAAGATAACTAATCTGTTTATAGTAACTGAGTGCAATAAATTCATAGAAAAATAACTTGTAGCATTGCCTTCAGGCCCATATACTAGAAATCTTTTATATCATCATGCCTTTGTTTCAGTTTTGCAAAAAGTCATAAACAATGTATATACTCTCATAAGCAGAAAAATCTTCTGTGTTTGCACCAGTTTCATAAATAACCTAATCTGTTCAGAAGAAGATTATGATCTCAATTATTACTAGTAGTAGCATTTTAATTATCAATAAATATTGATTATTAATAGTTAATACTAAATGTATCTGAAGACACATTGAGAGCTGGTTTGAGTGCCCTGGCTAATTGTTAGCTCGTGTAGCTCGTGTAACCTAAGCCAGCAATGTAGCTGCAGTAAAACCAAAGGCAAATCAGACCTGAAGTGACCTCCAGTGCTGTGTGTGACTTTCTCCTGACTGCTAAGGGACCCTGTGACTTTCCTAATTTACAGAACTTCATTAGGCACCTCACTCCAAGTATATTTCTTTCCATGTTCCAGCTATGCTGCAGCAATGCTGTTCCAGCTGCTGATCCATGGATGTTTAAGGCTATTAGCAATGTTTGTAGGGTAAGGTAGCATACCAAATTAGACCAAGAGATGTAGCTGGAAAATTATGCAAAACAAAACCAGTCTTTCAAACTTTCAAAACAAAGAAAGATGACATGTTTTCATTGTTTTCAGATCCGTGACAAATACAGGAGATCCCTAAAACAGTTGTATATATCCTAAAGCTTTCATATTTTTTCCAGTGATAGCTCTTAGTCTAATAAATATTACCTTTTTTTTTACACAGTTCATTTTTATTTGGTACTGACTGAAATGAGATTTTGCTAACAGATTCAATATATCCCAAGAATGGATCAGACTTCAGTAGATGAAAATTAGTTAGCAAAACTATAACACAGCATGTTCAGTTGACTTTAAAACTGACTAATCTAAAGATGAAATACATATTCAGGAAGCAAATACTTAAAACTATTCACCCTTTCTAACAAATGCAGTTTTTACGCAGTACTTTGAGGCTTTTGTTCCTCTTTACATAGTTTATTTAAAACTAGTGAGGGGTGTAGACCTGTCTCCAAGAGGCCTGATTTCAACTTCTCTAACTGCCATGGGAGCTGGTGTACAACTTTTTAACAAAAATCTCGGATTAGATATGAAAAATTACAATCATGTTTCTGGCTTCAATCTCTTTGGCTGTTAGTGCTGCCTTGGGACAGAATGATTAAGAGAAAATTTACAAGCAGGCAGTTGTTAAAAGCCAAAATGAAATACAACGAGTTGGCAACTTTACTTGAATTTTTTTCTGAAACCTTCATGTATTCAAGTCTGAGTGTTTTATAAAGGACAAAGTATTTAAAAAAAATGCATTGTAATATTTCTTACACTGACATTCACTTTGAATGGTATTAGAATTTTCAAACCTGCCAGGCCACATTACTGAGGATGTCACAGCTCTACAAGGAGCTGGAATCAGAAGAATTACCCTTAAAGTTTACACACTGTGGCACTGTAGAACTGAATCCTAGTGGGTTTTATACAGCCATTTTAGAGCTTGTTAACAACACTCCCTCTAAACAACAGAGAGCTCTGGAGACACAATTTTTTACATGGCACTTCAGCAAAACTAGGTAGAGAATTAATGTTTCTATTCTGACTATTGAGCTATTATATTCAAATACATTTCTTTTCATTCTTGGCCTGTTGTCAGTGACAACATTAAACATTTCCAGTGTAAGACAGAGTAACAGTTGGAAGCTGTTTCCTTTGTCCTGCCTTACCTCACCTTCCTCCCACATACATAGCTAATACACTGCCTTTTTTTATAATGACCTAACCAAAATTGCAGTCTGATGGCTCTTATTTGTTCTCTGAGTCTAACAGTTGCTAAAGGAAATGAAATCAATTCTGCCTTGGCACAGAAAGTATCTTTTTTCCTTTCATCTGACCAGTGAACAATAAATTGAGATTCCCATTTGCCATAGAGACATTGGAAAGGCTGCAACTAATTCTTCATTTTCAAACATAAATAAAGCTGTTGAAGTTGAGGAAAATCTTTGATTCTATTAGTAAAAAAATAAGTTACATCAGCAGTCTGATCTGAAGGAGAAATCTGCTCTGGTTAAAGCTGTAACTTTATTTCTCATTTTATATTTCTTTGTCAGTCATACACAAGTGTATTACAAAGGATTTTTTACTGGACTCTCTCTTCAAATTTCTGTTCACAGCAAAAAAAATCTCAAACAGAACCATCCTAATTTCTGAGAGATGCAGGAAAGGTGGTTTCTCCAGGTCACTATCTTGTTATAGAAAAAGGAACTGGAACAAATGCAAACTATTTTTATCTGACAATATTTGTTTGAGGGATTTTTTTATGTGATGAATGCCAATTAGTGATTGGCATATTACACTGTTTTCTATTTTCTGGAAGTGACAGTAAGTGAGTAACTGTAGTTAATAAGAACTATCTTACTGAGATCATGTGTATCACTTCAGAAGTTACTCTGCTTAAATTTCATATAATTCCTCAAAATATTTTTATTTTCTTGGGCACATGATAGAGCTTTACTAAAAAAGGTTTCACAAAGACTAATCAGATGTCAACTGATCTAACAGAAATGCTATCATACACATTTTTAAAGGACAAATACCTGGAGAATAGAAGGCTCTAGGGTGAACTTATAGTACCTTCCAGTTTCTAAGGGGGGCTTACAAGAGAGCTGGAGATTTTTCACAAGGGCAGATAGTGACAGGACAAGGTGGAAGGGATTGAAACTGAAAGAGGACAGATTTAAATTAGGTATTAGGAAGACATTTTCTTACTGTGGAAGTGGTGAGCCACTGGAACAGGTTCCCAAAGAAGCTGTGGATGCCCCACCCCTGGAAGCGTTCAAGGCCAGTTTGGATGGGGTCTAGAGCAACATGGGCCATGAATGGTGTCCCTAACATAGCAGAGGGTTCAAACTAGTGATTTTTAATTATTTCCATGTTGTGACTTTATGACTGTAGTGTCACAGACACAGCAGAAAAGAGTTGCTCTCTCCATGTTAGAGGGTGTATCCAACATATGCCCAGATGACTGAGTATTCTTCTGGCTTTTAAATGCAACCACATTATCTTTAAATGTAACACAGTCAATGTCATGTTAGCACTGCTGTCAGTGCAAAATATCACCCATCTTTCTCTGTCTCCTAGCAACTGCTTCCCACTTTTTTGCTTGCTGTCAAATTCTTGCTTCATTCTCTTCAGATCTGCAGCCCATAAAAAGCTTTTAAGAAAACACTTGCACAGTAGAATTGAATCACTTTTTTTTGATAAACAGTGTATTGTATAAAAGTTCTCCTAGTTACCTGCTAATGAATAAAAAGACAGTGACAATGCTGACACGAATAGGCTAATTTTGTTTGTAAGAATATCAACTATGCTTTTCTGCCATAAATTAATCTCAAGAGAACCAGTGGGTTTTTGATTCTTAGCTAAGACAGTAACATCTGGTAGCTGCTTTCCACTGTGAAGATCAACTGGATGCTTTTCGTACAACACTGACCAAAAAACTGGGTTTGGAGAAGTTGCTTCTTCTTTCCAAATGTACATTTTAAAAGTTGAACCCAAAGTTTAAAGCAAAAGAGGAAAAATGTCTGCAGGACAACAATCATCAGATCTATATTAGAAGGCTAGTAGAACTATAGAATGGCACAAGTAACATAATAATTTTTCTACCTTTTGTTCTTTCTGAATTGTACATAAGGACTATATATTTCCTGACCTACTCAATGTCTATTCTAACCATGAAGTTAACATGAGCTTCTATTTTTTATTCAACTCCAATGATTTCTAGGAAATATTGTCTTTACTCGCTCTTTTAGAAAAAATTCCATGTATATTCACATATAATATCACAAAATATTTTGCAGTGTTGCCTTACATTAGTTCCACAACTTCTCATTGCATGAAAAAAGCCACACAACAAAAGTATGAACTACTTAGCGGCAATAAGAGAAGTGCTTGAGACCTGAAGCATTAAGAAGGACAGGGTAAATAACTGAAGGGAGGCTTCCACCCTATGAACACTGCTATGAATTTCAACTGACTTATACAATGGCAAATTGTATAAGAAATGTTAAGTCAGAATTTCACACTGGTCCTAGCCCAAATCACTCCTAATTCTGGTGTTTCAAACTTCACATTTTTTAAACAATGCTTGTTGTTTGTGACATATAACCTAAACTTACACTTAGGTAAAACAGTCACTGAATTTAACTTCTCACATGATGAAAATTTAAAATTGCTAGCAGAACTGCCCATTTGCTTTGGTTTTGTATTTCTAAAAATGTTAGCATAGTTAGATATACAAAATTTTTTGCAAACGTATAACTTCTCTCAAATTAAATTTCTAAATAATAATAATAATAATAATAAATGCAGTTAGTGTGGTATCCATTTCATTTGCTGTGGCACAACTTACCCAAGGAGACACAATGAGATTTTTCTGAGGGACACATATAATGGTAAACATTTCTAAACTAAATGAACACTGTCATTATCCCCAGGCCCTAAAGCAAAAATTCTCGTAAAATACATTAAAACAGTCTGTGAAGACTTTTGTTTGGCTCTACTAAGGTCTCGTACAGATAATGGGCTAAGACTAAAAGCATACTCTTACCATTTCCTACTTACTTACTTACTGGGCTCAGCCAAACAGGCTCTCTCACATGGGAAGCTCATGACAAGCTTTCATTCTCCAGGATTGTGTCATGTGGATAATGAGAGGGATGCTGAAGGAGCTGTCAGACTGAAAAAACTACAATGACAGCCATATTTTCTCAGAATAATGCGATCACAGCTGTGATCTCTCTGTGATGATCTATCTTTTGGACAAAAGGTAAAAGCAAAGCCCAGACTTCAGGTAATAGAAAGTCAACAGACTGAAATAAGGTATCACTCCTGATTATTTTTATACTTAAGCAGGCCTGCCTAGAAATTGATACATTTTATTTTTCACTTTCCAATCTGTTAGCAGGTTTCATTGCATTTTCTTATAGTAATGAGGATGGTTTTATAGTTCTTGTACTGTGCATGTAGCAATCCTTTCATGATCAGTCAGGTTTTGTGGCAAAGCTTGTTACAACACATCAAGTTGTTTTAGTGTAGGAAGTGAAAACATGAAAGAAAATTGGCATTCAAGAAGAATTTTAAGATTTTCTTCATATTTTTGTAAGTTTAAAGGGCAAAACTTCTCATGAAAATATTATGTTATGCTTTTCCAAGAATGCAACATCCACATTAATAGTTTCAGTCAACATTTTTTGTGAAGAAAAAATTAAATAAAAATTTGCATTACTCATTTGCAAAGGATCATGATACATTTCCAGTGCACTTCTGACAGTTTTTATTACTCTTTATCCATTAACGTACTTCAGCTTCGTGTGCATTTTCTGCTGGGGCACTGTTTATTTTGCTGTGACATCAGTGTATCATAAATTGTGTTTTTTTGACTCAGTTTTACTGTGAGATTCTGCCTGTAGGCCTCCCCTGAGCACAGCAGCAGTCTGTGTTGGTGAAGCGTTACCCACAATATAGGAAGACAAGACATACATAGGTCAAACTTCATTGACTCCATCCGTGGATGCCAAGAGACTTCATTAGCTTGTCATAAGAAGACCTTTTTCTACTTTGAAAGTACCAGAAGTCAGGGAGATTCCTGATGAGTGGAAAACTCACAAAAGTTTTGTCCTGCTTCATGAAATACAGGAGTTATTCTGGGAAGATCCAGGAAAGTACAAGCTGGACAGCATAGGGAAGGTTATAGAGCAAATCTTCCAGGAAGCATTTTCAGGCACATAAAGGCTAAGATGGTGATTCAGGAGAGCCAGTATGGTCTTGTCAAAATCAAATGATACCTGGCCAATCTCACTGCCTTGCATGATGAGAGGACTGGTTCCACGGGTGAGGGGAGAACAGTGAATGCTCTTTGTCTCTACTGAGATTTTCTGCAAGATCTTCCATTTATACCTAGAGAAACTGGTGAGATGTAAATTGGTGAAACAGATTCCATGGTGCATCAAAAATGGACTGGACTGCAAGGTTCAGAGGTTTGTGATCAGTGACACAATGTCTGTGTGGCATTCCATTGCCACAAAATGCACAACCCTAGAGAATGAGACAGGCTTTGGGAAGAGAACGCAGTTTTGCAGAAAAGACCTAGTGGTGAAAAAGGCCAGCACACAGTTTGGCCCGTGGGTTGGAGAAAATTACTATTCATCTCCAGACTTTTGAGGCTGCATTTGGTTTTGAGATTCCTGGCAGAAGAAAGACATTGGCAGATTTCTATGAAGGCCCACCAAGTTGGCCACAGGCTGGAGCACACAGTATATGAAACAGGCTGAGAGAGCTCGGCCTGGTCAAAGTGAAGGAGGAACTGTTCCTGGGAGATCTAATTGCTGTCTACAACCAGCTAACCAGAAGATGTGGAGGAAACACAGCTAGATTCTTCTTGCAGATGTAGGAAGGGAAGACCTTGCAGGACAAGAGGGAACCAGTGCAACACTCAACAACAGAAACTCCAGATAGGTATTATGGGAAAAAAACTACAGTGAGGGTGGTGAAACACCAGAAGAGGTTTGCTGCCTAGAAATTATTCAGAAGTTACTGGACAGGACCTTAAGCAACCTGAAACAGTTGGCCCTGCTTTGAGCAGGAGGTTGAGCCAGATGTCTCTGAGGAGCTCCAACCCACATTGTTCTACTTGTCCCTGAAAAGCTTCAATGCATTTTTATAAGCGGATTGATATCTTATTTCTGAAGGGTCTGAAACAAATCTAACTTACATAACTTTTCTGTCACCATGCAGAATATATGACTCACATGCCATAAAAAAAATTTTAGCACATTTGGGTGCATGCAGTCTTTTTTACTTTCATTATTTTTAAATAAAAATCACCATAATGCTGACAATTTGTGAAAGCATTATATTATCAAGTATCTGGGTGATATCTGCGACAACTTTGATCCAATCTTTCCAGAGACACTGTAACAAAACCAGATATTTTTATATAGGATTTGTACTTTAAAATAATGTGGTCTGGGCTTATAACAAATTATTTTAAAATAATTTATTAAACTGTTTACTGGACTTATCTCAGAATGCTTTATAGCAAAAATATGATTTATTGCATCAAAATATGAAAGGTTCAACACAAAGATAAACAGCATGTTGGAAAAGTAATTTTGACTGATTTCAGAACTTGTTTTATAACGGAACGAATCTTTTCTTATAATGATTGCAGATGGTTGACTTTTCTAACCTGATAATTGTCATTACCACTGGGACAGGAATCAGTTAGATACATAAGATGTCTATCTGTGTCATTCCAAAAAATTTTAATGTGCTAAATACTGATTTTAACCTATTTCATTTAAAATAATATAAGAATAGAATTTTCTTTTAACAATGTAAGGCAAATTTTTCAATAATTCAAGTCAAAATATTACATGTAGCTTCAATCTAATTCCATACAATAGTTTTCAAAATGGGATGTAAAATAAACTGCATAATACCAAAACAGTAAAGCATTCACAAAAGAAAATGTGTAAGAGGTACACAACTGTTGAATAATCAGAATCGATCTCAAGTTTAGTTCTTACTATTTCTCATACTTATCCAACACAATGTCAAAAAGTATAAAAGCTGCAGAGCTCTCTACCCTAGTTTTATCAATATTTAAAGTGCTGGATAAAAGATCAAAGCTCAGAGTATAAATCCCATCGATCTTCAAAAGATCTTTGTAATAATACAGGATTTTTAAAGTCTTAATGACATCTAAAATCTTATTACAGTGGTTAGAAGTCATTATAGTTCCTTTTCTAGATTTTCTTTGAAGATGCTTTCATGATATCTGAGTAGAACACATAACCCTAAATATACCTAAACACATAATAAGTTTTTATTTAGCCTAAGTTTCCTTAATTTATTTAAATTTGAACATAATAGCTAACCTATAATGACTCATAACCCACAGAGTCTCATCCTTTCATTACCAATGATATATATTGCTATATATCTACAGCTACCTCAGTTCATTAAGTAAAGTCAACTTTCTGAGTCTATTTCTGAAAGTTAAATTTGCTCCTGTGAGACCATTAAATTGGTTCTGTACAATACAGCTCATCTGTGGAGTCAATGGTTTCGGTTTCGGAGGCTGTGCTGCACAATGTCATCCCTGCTTACCCAACCATCTCAAACAGAGAAGCAGCAATGAGCAAACCAGCCAAAACAGACCCCATAAGGAATGAAGTTCTTTGCTCATGAGCCTTGTTTCTCACGTGCTCCCTGCATGTGTAGTTTTGAGGCACTTAATAATTTCGATAAGTCGCCTTCCGAGCATGTTGTTTCTAGACTTGTACTGGATTTCTGAATTCATGTACACAATACTCAAGGTGATAATTCATAGTTGAACAAAGTTTCATTCACTTTGAATATAGTCTTTCCAGCACAGAATAGATGAGGAATGCAATGTAAGGACCCTCTTCATTAGCATGACTGGATGCAGTTATCAGCGTTTTTTACCTTGATTCTGCAGACCCTTCCTCACCACTGATAATCAAGAATGTACTAATTACTTTAGGTTATGTTCCTTGTAAAGGGAATGCTGTCTTTGTGTAGCAAAGGCTAAAAAGATCTCTGAAATTAAGGAGGTTTTTCTCCTAAAAATATCTAAGAGCCAAGTTCCCTTATGTAGTTAGGAAGAACTCATTCTGCCTCTCTGTGTGTTTTTAAAATTTGAGGTATACCTGCATTTTCATGACCATAACTTAAAATCACATTCTACACCCAATAAATTCTACAGGATCATCTTTATTTTGTGCTAAATAGGAAAAACATGTCTGGTAGGGGTGAGATTTGCTTATTTTGAGAAGTAATTTCTATTGTCTATAAAAGATAGCTGAAGTGACTCTGAGTGCATTACAGCTATTTGCCATACATGCTTACCATCCTGATTTCTCTGGACACCTGTAAATGCTCCAAGTACGGTATGTATTCCAAGGAGTAAATAAACAATACTGTTGCTCTGCTGCATCATAAAGCACAATTAGGCAAGTTGAAGAGTGTTTTTAGCAAGTTTTTTTTCCATACTGTACCTTTTCATCCAAAGCCTTGTGGTGCTCAAACAGAGATTTCAGAGCTTTGAGGACCTCAACTTCACTGGAAACCCCTGAGGGAGACTGTGCTTGCCGTTTCACCACTGTCATCCTCAGGGACCTTTCGTGTCTTGAGACAAGGCACTCCAAATGCTCCAGTAACAGCTATTGGATTTGAAATAAAGATTTATTAATTTCTGCGCCCCTAAACGCCACATAAATCCTAACTACAAAGTGCATGATAACAAAGAGCAATTTTCTTGGAAACCTCATTGTAGGAGAGATTGCTGGAACTATTAGAAATATTTCATGTTTCTAAACCAGATGGAATAAATGGAAAAACAGAAAATCTACTCATGATTTGACTTAACACTCTGCTATGAAAAGCAAAAACAACAAATCATTAAGCATAGGGTCACTGTTTAAATTAATTACATATTTGCATATCATTTGTGATAGTAATTGACAAGTATTGGCAGCCAAATAAACAAAGACAGTCTAAAGAATCATGCAAAAATATTAAATAAGTTTACAATTAATTCAGCCTAACTAATATATTTTCAATTTATCTTGAAAGCAACTTAACACAATATGTAGGAGTGAACAGTATATTTTATTAGATTTTTAAGACTATTCATTAGAACTGCCACAGCTAATGGTGCTCGTCACTAGCACATGCTTTAAAATATTCATTTCCTCTGTTGTATTAAAAACACCACAAATACCAGAGAGGTCCATAAACATCTGTAAAATAGACCATAAATAACATATCACAAAAACATATTATATTTATTTTTCATCATTACTCTGAGGTTAAAGGAAAAATTAAAATGGTATGTTGATGTTGTATAGAAAATTCCTCATTTGCCCATATTTTCAAAGGGCTACCATTGCTGTTTTTAGTGCCTGAGCATTAAAGAGACTTGGTTAGCTGTAAGGTTAAATCAAGGTAGCTAAATTCATGAATCAGAATGCATGTTAAATGTATTGTAATTGAAACAAACAATTATATCTAAGTCACTGAACTGGAAATCTGAACGTTACTTAGACAATTGTTTAATATTTCTCCTTTGATGTGGCTCTTAATATAGCTACTATTAGTAAATATATATATTTATCTGTAATCCACAGTTATTCTTAGTTATATAAGAGTTTTTATTCTTACACTAATTACTAGACATAGAAGAGCAAAAGCAGAGGGCAATTACATTAGAGATGTATACTGATATTAAGTCAGAATAAGAATGATTATGATTTGGTGTCATCTTTGCTTCAAACATGGTTCTTATGTCTGGATTTGCAGCTGGTTATTGTGTTACAATAACTTTATTCTTCACGAATTGTGAATGAATATGTGAACAATGTTAATACAATGAGACTTAGAAAGACTCCCTGCAGTTCAAGAAAGGAGGGTCTCCCTATCATTTCTGAATCCAAGTCATGGCCTGTGTGCATGAAAAACAAATTAACGAGAAATTCACAAGCTTTCTCATTCCAGAAGGGCTAATGGCAGATATAGGTGGATTTTTAATTATTTGAGGCAGTCCAAAGCAGCAAATTTGAAGAGACCTCTTTATGATAGAGCCATCAAGAATTCAATACGGGGCTGTGGGAAGTTGGAAAATTAAATGAGATTAGAACTTTTCCAAATATTTACAGAGTATTTATGTTCATAGTAGTAATTAAACAATTAATTGCTATTATAAATAGAACTGAATTGCTGAATTTTGGTCTAAATTCTTGTATTGCCATGGTTTTCCTAGGCCATCTATGTTATCTGGGCGAGAGCTGGAGGAAAGTAAGTCAATAGCTGATTTCTAATTCTTCAACCTACTGTCTGCCGTGTCTCTTGAAAGAGTCTGTAAGGGTGCAACATTTCCTTCTCTGTGCACCCTAACTCTGCCCAGCTCCATAGCCCTGGGGTAGCCAGAATCTGACTCTGATCCACGCTGTGCACTTAGATTTCCCCACGGTCATTCCCAACTCCTGGCTGATCCCATTAGAGCCTGGCTCATCCCAATTGGTTCTCTTTATGCAGAAATTTTTCAGTGCATCACAGCTATGTCTCGATCATTCTAAATCCAGCCAAAAGGCTACAGATATCTAAAGAAATTGGGGAAAAAAGGGAAAACATTGGCCTACGGTTGAGTTCTTAATATGGCCATTCCTTCCACAGGTCTGTAGTTGTCTAATGCTCAAACTGACACCCACTAAACCAGTCCAGAGTAACAAAACCTTGGCAACCTTTTTTTCAGCCCAACTCTGAGCAAATTTATGATATTTGGTGTCCTACTACCCTAAATGACTTATCTCCCAGACAAATGCTGTGATAATCAGAGACTTCTGAGAGCCTGCCTGCAAGACTTAGTTGGATAGGAAAATAGGAAAATCTGGTTTAAGAGAGGAAAAAAGTGATGGTGACATGGAAATTTTGACATGGAAAAATATTAATGACAGAAGAAATGACACATAAACTATAGCAGAGAGACAAATAAAGAATACACAAAAACCTCCTAGCATACATCCAGAACCTCATTTTGAGCTGGGGCAGACAGATAATCCCAAAAGGGCATGTGAAGTCAGCATGGACAGAAGACAAGAAATTTGCTAAGCAAAGGCAGAACAGAGATCAAAGAGAATGATGAAGAGACAAAACTAGTTAAACAAGGTTTACAATTATAAGAAGCTAGTAGACTAGTGGGAACTCAGAAGCTCTAATGGGGTGATTGCGGAGGAGTTTGCTAGTTGAAATGAACAGTACAGCACTCTAGCCTTTTGCAGATTACCTACAGATACATATTTAGGTTATGTTACTGCCATGTTAGAAACATGCCTAATACATAATACTAAACCACTGACAATCACCCATTTAACATACACAAAAGCTAAGGTTTTTTTTAGCTTAGAGCAACCATTTCAAAGGAGAAAAAGACATATTCCAATGTCTGCATACATTTCATAGTTGCTACATAAATTAAGTGTAAAATTCTGTGTTGCCTATTTTACTGTAAACAGATTCTCACAGCTGTGTCAAAAGACCCATGGAGAACTAAAATAGTGCTTGTGAACATTTTATACTTTTTCTTTCTGTTCATATTTACTCAAGCGTTTGCGTCACTTATTCTTCTGGAAACTACCTCTGATCACGAATTTTCCTTACCATCAGCTCTAGGAACGTTCAAGAAGGCATGCTAACAGAGGTTTTTCTTTTGTAAGAATGTCTTATTTTTGCTTTTCAACAACAATAACATCTATTTCTTCACAACTTCTGTTAGCGCTGCTAACAGCCACACCAGCTGAGCAGGGAATACTATTAACCAGGTTTCTTATTGAAACATTACTCCCAGTTCTGCTGAAAGGGAAAAAACCTAAGGGATAACACATCTGATTGTGACTGAGAACAAATAGCAAATCTTTGCCCCCTGCTCTGACGAAACACTGGGTTCACAGACTAATAGAATTGCTTAGGCTGGAAAAAACCTCTAAGATCATCAAGTCCAAGCATTAGCCCAGCACTACTACATCCTCCACTACACAAAGTGCCCAAGCGCCACATCTACACATCTTTTAAACACCTCCAGGGATGGCAACCCTACTGTTTCCCTGGGCAGCCTGTTCCAATGCTGTATCCAATCATGAAAATAACCGTCTTCGTGAAGAAATTGTCCATGATGCCCAGCCTAAACTTCCCCTGGTGTAACTTAAGGCCATTTCCTCACTTGCTACCTGGGAGAAGGGGCTGACCCCACACCTGACTTACATTTGTAGAGAGTGATAGGGTCTCCTCTGAGCCACCTTTTCTCCAGGCTAAACATCCCCAGGCCCCTCAGCTGCTCCTTTTAAGACTTGTGCTTCAGACCCTTCACAGCTTTGTTGCCCTACTTTGGACTTGTAACAATAGCTGCTGTTTTATTCAACTTTTCCCCAGTTACAATTATATTAAAAAAAAGGGGTAATAGATCTTCCCTGCTTCCCATGGAAGTAAAAATGTCAACAACACTGACAGAATTAAGAAGTGTCTCAGGGCTACAATAATGAGGGAAGGGAATATAAACATAGAAGATTGACATTGAAGATGATGGCGTGTCCAACCAATGTTCAACATCTGAGGGAAATCACAATAACTTCTGGGCATGCTGAGGACTTGCCTCCACATATGTAGTTCAAGAATTAATATTCCAAATATTAATTGTGAGAACAAATATTAGTTGTGAGAACATCAGAAGTTTTCACATTGAAATAATGTTGCAACAATAATGGTAATTAATTTAAAATACAAAAGAATGGTTAGAAACAGCTTTAGGGATTTCAGTAAGTTGCAATTAAACTCCGGCATTAATAGTGATCATGGGCTGCTGAGCATTTTCTGCTCCCTCACACTGTCAAGCTGTAACAGTTGTCAAGCACTCAGAGGGACAGGCAGCTTGCAAAGAAAAGAAGATGAAGATCAACAGCAGCAGGTAGGACAGAATCACCCACGCATCATTGCTATGCTTTCCCTACTGGAAAGCATAAGCTTGACAATGAATTATGAAATAATCTGACAAGTGAGTTTTATGCTGGGCAAATTTTATGATGCTCATGATGCCATGCTGATAATTGTATTTTATGTCAATAGGATTGTTTCTGGAACTCTGGACTTTTTATAAGCATAAAAAATGTATAAAAATAATAATTTAAAGACTGAAAAGGGCTCTAGTGCATATTTTTTGAATGAATGTAGCATTTTTAAAATGTTAATTAGAATGAAATGAAAATGAAAGGTGAAAAATTTTAGAATATACCCAGCTTCCTGTATTTCTCAAATCACTTACAAAGCCATTATGAAAGTGATTGATTTCTGTGAAACAGAAATGCATGGTTAGATTTAATGGTATAAACTACCTCAGTGTAGATTATCACCTAGTCTGCTCTACTACAATCTACCACCATGACTCTATGGACACTGATCTACATATATAAAATGAAAGAAGTTAAAATAATCATTTTATGGAATGATGGCTCAGTAAATCAAAATTAGTGTGACTCAGTAGAGTTTGCAATTACTGGATTTTAATAAATATAAAATATTTTATCTTAACTTTCATTATTTTTAAAAACCTTATTTGTAGAAAAAGTTCACAGCAGAATAATAAATGGAGAAATTAAAGACTCAGCAGATGGTAATGGAGAGAAAAGGAGAGTCATAAATAATAAAATACAGGGGGAAAAAATTAAAGAAAAGACCTTTAGTGAAATGAGACAGACTTAGCTTAAGTTATTCCTTAGAGGAATGAGGTAACCCACTAAGAAGACAATTATCTTTTGAGGTTCAGCTTAGAATTTCTCACTAGCAGAGGAAAAACTGAATTTTCTTTCAGTCTATATTTAGAATTCACATTGTTCAGTGAATCTCCATCTCTGGTATGAGCAGAGAAGACAAGTAAAATAAGCAGACATGAGGTTGAAGACTACCTCTAAAATCAGTCACAAAATCAGTAATTTTCTTCAGCATTGTTCCACAGTGATGGAAACCACTTTTCACCTGTGGTCACGTGGTGTGACCTCCAACAGCTACACTGGTAAGCTAAAAGTGAAAATCTTTCTCTGAAAAAAGGAAGTTACAGCCCAACTACTGCAGTGTGTCCCACGTCTGTCCTTCTGTACAGAAAGCAAAATGCAAGCAATCTAAAACCTTAAAGAAATCACACATATGTGAAACAAAGGTGTGAAAGAAAATGTAACAATTGGATAATAGTACAAAGTAACAGGAAGAATAAGGGTTTTGTAAGAATAATGAATAGAAATATAATAACTATTACACTACACAGATTACCTAAAAATACATAGTTATATGAAAACATAGTGATTGAATAACTATATGTCACATTTACTATCTGTTGTTACACAACTTTCTGACAGAAGTTCTTTTTTTTTAAAGAAGAGACACGTGAATCTACGAGACAGTTAATAATATTGAGGCAATGATATATACTGTTACTTAGATTATTGAATTAATGTTTTGCAATTTGCAGAACTCTACAAGACAGATATACTTATTTTCCTGTGTACAGTGTTTTTAGACTGTAAGAACTCCTCATGTTTAAAAAAGAAATACAATACCTGATTAATTTTCAGCATCTATGAAATTGATTTAATTAAAAAGACCTATGAAAAAATGAGCTAAAATAGGTAAAACCATAATTTGAAATATATTCATAGAGTTTCCCAACACAGTAGAAGGGAATTTGAATCATAAAATGCAGGGTTAAGTTCTGATCTATAGGTATGATGGGACTGCAGTGCATAATTGAAGATGTTTCATAAGCCATTCAATAAGGAATGGAGACAATAAAATATGAATTAAATTAGACATAACTCAGCCTTGTTCACTTTAATAAGAGCTTCATCTCCTAAGGCATTAAGCAAAAGAGAATTAATGACACTGTCTTCATTATTGCTGCTTCAGTTATGAACACAGGTACAATTTTTTTGTTTCTAAACTGTTAGAATTAAAATGGTTCAGACCAATTTGACTAAGAAATTTATACTTTATTCAAAAAGCACATGTATGTGTCTGGTCCTTTTTTTGTTGTAGGAGAAAATCCACAATCAGATTAATCCATAGAAGTACTGTAACATATTTTTTTCAGCTACCAAACCAACCCCCAAGTTTCCTCATAATAATATTCTGATCTAATAAGTTAATCATATGTATTCTTTTAAATAATACAGACAGAGAAAAAAAATTGTTTTCATTTGAACAGCCAAAGTAGTGTTATTTTATAATTTCCATTAAATAACCTGCTAGATCACACTGACTTATCTTCCAGCTTCAGAAAAGATGCTATCTTTCTACATGCTACAGGTGAGCCTTCTATCTAGAGGATATCCAGAGAAGTAACTGTAAGAGTTTCTATTAAGATATTTTTGTATCTGTTTTCAAAGTCCCATACAATGGACTTCCAGAGAGAACTTGTCTTCCTGTCAGCAATGCCACACAATCAGCGCTCCCACATTCTCTATTTTGCCTTGTGTGTTGATAGATTAAGTTGCCAGCTACGTTCTTAAAATGAAAATATTTCTGCTAATATGTTAGAAAAAGTTTATCTTAGGCAGGAAAAATACACATTCAATAGCAAATGCCTAAGAATGCTTCTAGAAGGATTGAGTAGAAACTTGATTAAATATTGGGGTAAGATTTAATTTCTTATTTTGGCTGAGATCTGAAGTGTATGTGTCCCAAAAAATGTAATTACATCATGATGTCTCTCTCTAATATATGTTACCATCAAGGTCTACTACTACAGCTTGGCATAGAATGGGAAATCAGGATGTGAAATCAGTTTTGTGTTTACGTGATGAGGAAAAACTGTGAGGCTGTTGCCAAAAAAGAAAGACGAACATAGATGTGGGTCTAGAGTAAATAAAATACTGCCAGTCAGGCTAACTGAAAGTGTAAAAGGGACCTGGAAGGCTGGTGTGTACTCAGGACCTGACAGAATTGCCCTTTTCATTCCTTTCTGCTGATATTCAGTAGCAGGACAAATCAAACAATATCTTTTTTGCTGTTACCCTAAGGAGATAAAAGGTTGGATAAAAAAATTCAGGAGCTGCAATTTGGAGCTCAGCATCTTCATTTAAAATCAGAAGGGAGTGCTACTTGGGACAAAGTGCTTGTCATGAGTAGTTCCACTATGTGTGATTATGCATGAGTGTGTCCTGGGGGGTCAGGTGAGCTAAGCTAGGGCTGGCTTAAGTGTGAACATTAGAGGGAGGACAAAAGATGCACTAGATAGACTATATATATATGAGAAAATACATTTAATTTTCTCACTGTGAAAGTGTATCAGTGTCCTCCAAATATTATTATTTTATTAGAATCCTTGCTAAATTAACAGAAAAAATTTGGATCAAATGTTTTTTCTTACAAAATATTAACGTTGTTTTGCATTAATAACACCATAAATCTCAGCTTGCAGAAGTGCCACTTTATATGCAATGCCTTTCCAATGAACACTGCTGGAAATCACATCATTGAGACTGTGTGTAGAAAACAACAACTTTGCATATAAAATGCTCATCTTTCCCTGTCACTCCAGAAAACAGCATGACTATTACAGCCAACTCTGGAATATATTGTAGTAATATGGCAGATTAAAGCCAGGCTAGAATACAAATATGACATGGAAGGGTAATAACTTATTCATGAAAATGCTAGAGGTCAGGGTAAGGCATGTCTCTGAATTTTTTCCTCTTTCTTTCTCCATTAATATTTGGACTCTGTCTTTCCCTTGCTTACTGTAATATCTCATGCTTTCCTTATATTTTTTCATAGCCTAAACATTTTGATCTCTAGCTTCATCCTCATTTTGAAAATACACTGTTAGCATTTACTACTTTTAACTGCAAGGACTTGCAAGGATTATAACACTGTAACTCTTATTTGTTGATACTAGTTCTGGAAAACCTCTTACTGATTTTTCTTTTATGTAGCACAAGAAACACAAGAATGGATGATCTTTAATCTTCTTGCTCTGCAGAGAAATTGTCTATGACAGAGATCAGTCTGACTTAGGAGATGACTTGCAGTTGAGTCATCTGCCTTTTCTCTCATGGTTCCTTGGCAAGTGACTATCTTTGGCTACTAGGCTGTCTTGGAATTTTTGTTAGTCTGCACTGCTTATATCAAACCCACATTAGATATTGGTGCACTGCAGCTTTAACATGCTAAAGCTGGTGTTCAGTGGACTTTGGAGTGAAATGGATAAAGCATTTTTTTATTAAATACTAAAATAATACACATGTAGGAGTTACTGATAATTTAAGCAGCTACAGAAAGTCTTAAGACTGTTCTTCAGCTGACATCTTTTGCTAAACCTGGAAAATGCAGTGCAATTCCTACATGTTTCTCAAAATCAATTAATTAATTAATTATTGGGAGAAAAATTAGGTCTCACCTATACCTCCCATAAGATTTTCCAAACCCATCACCTCTAAAAACTTTGTGCTAAATGTGATCATCTCCTGAACATCCAGGAAAGTATAAGGGTACATGGGTCAACTTTGCCTCTTTGTAGGCACCTGTTTCATCTGTCCTCCCTTGAATTTCTGAACTCTATGGCACTCAGTGGTGAGATGGGAAGACGAAAGCAGGGAGAAAGGCCCTCTCTCAGGTCTTCTGGCATATATATTGTCAGATTCTCTTAAAAATGCAAATTAGCTGCCAAAGAAGAGATGTTAGCTGAGTAGCCAAACTGCTATTAATTTATTAAGAATAGGATAATGGGAAAAGTTACACAGATCACAGAGAATCATCCTTGGTGTTCAGCCTCTGAGATCTCTTTTGTATATTCACTACCAGCCTGACTCCCACCTCACCTGGGACTACTCTAGCTCTTTCCTCACACCTTTCCACAAACACCATAAAGTCTCCTCTGCTACTCTCTTGTTTCTAGACCAAATCTGTCTTTTCCCAGACACTTTTACATGCAAATTATTCTGAAAACAATTCTGTCCGTTATTTGAGAATCTTCAGAAGGTGCTGTATCATATATTCTTGTTCCCAGAGAAAACAGTACCTTCTGATTGAAGCACAACAGGATACATTTCAGGATTTAATCTTGTCTCTGCTCAGGAGTATGGCAAATGATATTCACTTCAAGGGTCACAAGGCTGCATGTAGGCTAAACAACAGACTGCGTGTGGTATGTGCAGCAGCCTTCATCTCATTCAGATCGAATCCAAGGCACAAGGCAAAGCTTGTTGTAACCCTGCCTCTTGCCTTGGTAAGAGATGAGGATATGTTCAGGCTACTCGGGCTTGGAAGGCTGCATGAGTCCCTTGCTTTAAAAGATATTTACACTGAATGACATTACCATGTTACAAACTACATCTCCTGTGATTGTAATTGTTCACAATATATCTGGCTAATACACTCATGTCCTTCAGGACTGTAGCACGGTAGATATGTCCTGCTACTTAGAATCACCTTTACTCGTGAAAATGCTGGAATTTTGTTCTCTGATTCACACAAATGAAGATCTAGATTTATATGTAAGTTTACATACACATGATATCCAGAAAAGGTCTGCTGTATACTTACTCTTGTGTTGTTTCTTTCAGCTTTTAGTTCTGAAATCTCTTCCTCTTTTTCAAGCAGCTGTTCCCTGCATGCATTTAATTCTTTTGTCAGTGCAGCAAATTCCTGTAGAATAAAATTATATATGAAGTTACTCAAGATGTAAGCACTAGGATAATCAAATCCATGTGCCTTCTTGAGGATTTTAATAATATCTAGAAATCACCAACACAAACTAAAATAGCATATGTAAGCTTCAGCATCTACCAAAATCATTTCAAGTTTAGACACAGCTAATAAAAGGTAACTACTGATTTAAGTTTAGAAACAAAAGAAGATTTGAAATGGTGGCAGCATCCCCCATACACAAGCTATCAGAACCACACCAGAAGAAGAACAGAACTGGCCAATTTCATAGCAACAGAGACACCACATTTCACAAGTAAGGAGGTTCAACTCAACATACCCACTTAGGAGCATTCTTGCCACTCCATAAGGCAGCGTTTGCAATATGGCATTTGAGAAAAATGTTAAGGTATTCACTAATCAAAATCTACCTAATATCAAATTAACATAAGTAATATATGAGTTGTGAAAAAATACTCTACTTGATATTGAAGTTAGCCATTAAAATGTATTCAGTCATTATAGTGAAATAGTCATCTGTGATGACTCAGAACAAGATTTTTTAGTTGGAATGAATTTCCTATGAATTAACAACATAAAATGAAAGTGAATTTTAAGCTGCTCCTGACATTAAGTTTTATGCATGTGTATTAGTTAAGAGGTGTTCTGAAAAACTTTTCGTTTTCAAAACTTCTATTAAAATGTTTTGAATTTACCACTGCTCTTCAACAATACACATAAATTTTTGTTTATACAAAGGGCGGTTGTAGAGTTGTTATTAATTTCAATAAGGAAAAAGCTTCACTCCATATGTGTTTATTTTGACAGACATAAGATATACTAAGCTGTAGTGGTTAATTTTATCCTTTATAGTAAAAAAGATGCTATGTATCTCACAAACACAGTAAGGTAGATGAAAAGCCTTTAAGATTTGTGATCATGTTTTGAGAAAAAAATTGTCTTGAACAGCTCTTTAACAAATATGTATACATATTTTTAAATACTGGGTTAATTTTAATTTGACCGAAACAGTCGTAAGAGCCCACCAGCTCACAAGCAAGAAGTTAAGCTGCACTCCAAGAGAAAGCAGATCAAGAAAAAAAACATGTCCAGGTGGTTTATCTTCTCAGCCAGTAGGATGAAGCTGAGACTCAATCTCCTTATTTAAGTCAAAAGCTGTGATGATCTCAAAAGGGCTTGGTTTGCTGCTTTTCCTCAAGCTGTGGAAAGCAGCTTTTAGCTGAACTAAATAGGTGTTCAACAGAACTTTGGTGGGTCTTCCTAGTTCCATTCTATTTTAGTCAAGTTTTTAAATAGTTAACAGTATATGGTATTATATATTAGAAATTATTCAAATAAATTTCAAATGATATTCTGGAAACATGTAGCTAAGGGTGCTTTATTTTTCATTTTTCAGCAGCTGGAACTGGAAGTACAGCAGACCTTCATGCAAATTGCATGGTAGGAAAGAGGGTGTTGTTCTGATACCCCCAGTGGATTTTGTTTTAGACACTGGCTATTGATCACATGAACCATATATTGATGCTTTGTGTCCTACCTTCTAATCAGTATTTGCTTTTTACATCCTAGTGGTCAGGTACATATAAGGCTACACAGTATGTTAAAACCGTTAGCCTAGGTTTGAAAATGAAATTTTTATTGTAATACTCTTCCCTTGCTTTTCAAATGTTTAACACTTCTGCTGTACGTCTTAAACTAGGATTCAGAAACTACTAGTCCAGCAGTGTTATTCTGTTCATATTTAAAAAAAAAGCCGCTCCTGTCCTTAAGGTTCTAAGTAATGTTGCATACTGAATGAAAAATCAGACTAAACAGAAAGCTAGTGATCTCAACTCACACTGAATCAGAATTTTGAAGCACAAAACCAAACACAAACACATTTTTACACATTTTTGTCTACAGCCCTACAGGGTGGAGCCCTTGTTACACACACATGGATTAGCGTCTGTAATACTTGTTAGAGTCTCACAGAATAAACTTTCAGTGTAATCTATGGAGTATGTTGTTGCTGTTTATGTTTTCTCATTTCTTGGTATTGTTTCAGCTGGAATTAAAATAGACATTTTGGCATATGCTTGGGCATCCGTTTGGGTGACAGGTGGTGGACAGGATAACAAATGTCATCTGGTGCCTTACGGTTTGAGTTCTGAACTACAGTAAGGCAAATCAGTCTGGTAACCTGCATTTCCTACTTTCCTTGCAAATAAAAAAAAAAAATAAATGTTTATCAAATTGCACATCTTTGCTGTGCCAAGGCAAGCCTGCAGCCAGTACAATCCCTACTGCTTTGGTCAATGCTCCTACTAGTTTGCTAAGCAGCATGGAGTTTATTCTTAGGGTAACTTCTGGTCATCAGAGCAAGTTTTCCCTTGCTTTTAAGCAAATAATTTCTCAAAATTCTGCTCCCAGTGAGTCCTATACATAACGTAACGTTGTTTCAGCCTCCCAATACCTTCAGTTTATTCTCAAAACATCTATTAGTATCTACCTTAGCTGGGCTACCTGTGTCCAGTGTTTTAGTCTTTGTTATTTGAATAGCCAACATTATCCTTTGAAGCCTATTAATTATTTATTCAGTTGCTGCTGCTGCTCTCTGAAATTTCTCTGTGCTTTTGACATACCTGCACACACTTACAACAAGCAGTCACCTCTTCATATGTCTAGTGCTCAAGTGGCCAACTTCACCTGAAGTACTAGAGACTGCTCTTTCATCAAGAGCTTGGAATTCTCCGAGTTGAAAGACGACAGAAAGAGGGCGTTATTCCTTGTGTTTACATCATAAGCCTTTTACAGGGAAAGTCTCAAAGTAAATGGAGTTTTCCCCAGGGCTTTACAAATTATTATTTCTGTCACATCTGTTTTCATAAACTCATAACTAGGATAACACCTCACATCTTCCAAATAATACTTCCAAAACTATATGTAAATCTTATTTTAAAACTAAATTTTTTATCCAAGATATCCCCGTGATCAATACTTTAGGAAACATTCTTTTTCCCAAAGGTTCTATGCTAAGCAGAGCATATTTTTGTTTTAACATAACACTCAGTTATGTAATAAATGTGACGATAATGACCTCTGCTCATGCAATTCCCTCATATATATATACAGGGATCAAGGGAATACTGTCATCTGGAATTACTGTTTGCAGCAGAAATCTTGCATGGTCAGTGACCACGACAGTCAGTCATACTTTGGGAGCCCTGAAGGTAATATCTGTTGCATAACTAACAGGAGCTGACAGGCACAACTGCACTCTTAAAGCTCATATAGAAGTTGCATGGCTGTAAAGCTAATTAAGAAATTAAGTGAATTAAAACTCTATGAAAATTATTCAGTTGATTGCACTGGTTTTATACCATACCGTGACATCAAGACGTTGCAATTTTTTCCAAGATAAATAATCTGAGAAAGAGTATTGTTTTCCCCATCTGAATAAACGTAATCTCAGAGCCTATCTTAACTACTGCTTATCTTTTTCTCTTAACACTTGGCCTATGAAATTAAGCCTTGAAAACCAGTTCAACAGAAATTTGTAGCTACTAAAGGGACAACTAGAAGTTACCAATAAACAAAATTCAAGGACTTCCCTGGTGCAGCAGCTGAAATACAGTTGGAGCAGAGGCTGGAGGGTGCCTGAGAGAGTGGGATGCCATTGGGACAGGAAGGCCGGAAGCACTGCCAGATGTGCTGTCAGCAGGACTGGGCAGGGGACATTTACATCTACTACAGCTCTCTTACCATTACATTTCTGCTTCTGGGGGCTGGCTCAAGAAATCCTTCTTTCATTGTTTGTTTTTTCCAGGAAAGGCCTGCAAGATTTATTTTTTATGACCAAATGTGCATAAAACATACATAACTAGTCTCCAAATTGAGGGTATGCCACTGAGATCTCATATCTCTGATGCTCAGCTGCTCAGAATATGATCTAGTCCAAACTGAGCTGAAATAAAAACACAGCCTCTCATCATCCCCACAAAAAATACTGAAATAAAATAGAATTTTTGTGACAGTAATAACAAAAAACTAAATTAAAAACACATAAAAGTCAGTTTTGGAGACACTGAGGAGATTCAGCTTTAAAAATCTCCTCCTCTGGATTTTCCATCATTGAACCACAGCTCATTTTAGGAATGAGTGAGTGAACTAATCTTGGCATGGAAAAAGAATGGTAGGGGTTTATAATTTCTATTTTACATTCAACACAAGCTATGTCAACCTGAGAGTTCCATTAATAGGCAAAGGAAGACGAAGATTTGCACCAGGGGAGGCATAGACTGGATGTTAGGAAACAAGCTAAGCGGGGAAGTGGTGGAAGCAACATTGCTGGAAGCATTCAAAAAACATGTGAATGTGGCACTTAGGGACATGATTTAGTAGTGGACCTGGCAGTGTTGGGTTAACAATTGGACTCAATGACTTTTGAGTCTTTTCCAACCACTATTTGATTATTCTAAGATTACAACAAGATTTCTGTCATATAAGAGAGAGAACTGAGTTCCTTGGTTTCAGCTAGGGCAGAGTTAATTTCTTCCCAGAAGCTGTCACAGTGCTGTGTTTGGGATCTGGAATGAGAATGCTGTTGGTAACATGTTGATGTTTTCACTTTTGGCTAAGTTGTGTTAATCCTAAATGAAGGACCCATTTTTTTTTCCTTTTCTCATGCTCTGCCAGTGAGGAAGTATACCAAAGAAACTGGGGAGGAGCACAGCTGGGACAGGTGACCTGAACTGACCAAAGAGACACCCCAGAATGTTATGCCCAGTATGTAAACTGGGGGGAGTTGCTGAAAGGGTGGCTGATCCGGGTTCAGAAAGGGAAGTCTGGCATTGGTCAGTGTGTGCTGAGTACCTGCATTGTGCATCACTTGGTTTTTTTTTCCAATTCTTATTCTTATTCACCATTATTATTGTATTTTCACTTATTAAACTATAAAGAACTGTTCTGTTTTTATTAAACGAAACTTGTTCAACAAACAAATTTTACTTCAATTCTCCTCCCCATACCACCAGGGTGGGGGGATGACAGAGGGGAGGTTGAGTGAGTGGCTCTGTGGTGTTTCATCTCCCACTGGGCTGAAAACCATGACATTCGGCAACACAGTGGACTTAAGACCCTATTTTTAATTTTTTTTTTTTTTTTTTTCAGAAATGTGGGCAGTGACTAAAGTTTTGAAATGTGTAGCCATTTACCCACACAGAAGCACACAGTCAATGCTCTTGGAAGAAAGAAAAAACATTTCAGAGGCTCAGAGCCCGTGTAAACATCTATAAGAATCAATAATTCCAATACATTCACTGGACAAAAAATCTGACAAATGCAGAACTGCTACATAGCTTTCCATCAAGAAGAATTCCTTCCTTAAATAGTCAGTTAAATCTACATCAGATTTTGAACTAAGTCTTGCAAATATTTACTTATTCAGCCATTGCCTTCTGGGTAGAAGAAATCATCCCAAGCATGGCCTGCTACTGTGAATAAGTAAATTACTATGATGACTGTGTTCCCAGATTAAGAGCTTTTTTGAGCAAACAGAAAAATACTCAAATACCCTTTCAGTACCTGAAAAAAAAGGAAAGGCCTAAAAACTTGCTTCTAGAAAAGAACCCAAAATAACAATAGAGAACTGAGGATTAATCTAGATAAAATTTATGTATCTGATTAAGATAATTCAAACTTACTGAATGGATATGGATATAAATATTTTGGTGTAGCTTTGTGACCTAAGTAACCTGAATTTTATAGAAAAGTCACCTAAATTCACCAGCTGTATCATGTTACTTTCATGATTTTTTAGAACAAGAGTACCACAGTATTCAAAATTATATTTCAAAATTCAGTCAGAAAGAAGCTTTAAATGCATCTGTTTACATGTTAGTTGATGTGACAGCCATTCTAGATAATGGGAAATTCAAAGATAATGGGAAGAACAAACCACTGCC
The DNA here is from genome assembly GCF_030490865.1 of Poecile atricapillus. Taxonomy (NCBI): domain Eukaryota; kingdom Metazoa; phylum Chordata; class Aves; order Passeriformes; family Paridae; genus Poecile; species Poecile atricapillus. The sequence goes on along the minus strand of NC_081289.1, from coordinate 36,694,061 downwards.
AGGATTTATGATGTAATCTGCCTAGTTTTGCTAGTTCACACTTGCCATATAAAGATTAATTCCACCAGATTTTTGAAGTCAAAGAGAATCTCCACAACAACGTGAGTATTAAGGCAATGGATCAGTTTCTGGCAGTGATTTTCCCACACAGGATTACTTCAGGAAGAAATGTGACACAACACAGAAGATATGGGCACAAATATGCCATGGTAGTTTTCACTTGAATCTAAGGCAATAATAATATGAATATAATTCATATGGTTTTAATGTAACCACAAAGAGTGATCCATGTATAACACTCTAATCAGTACCACATAGCCAAACACAAATGTCTTTTCCATCATTTCCCAAATTAGCTTGAAAAATTGTCATGTAAAAGTGTAAATTTTACATGACACCAGCTAAAAAGTGCCCAGTTGGCATTTCTGGCTTCACAGTTAAATTTTTTTTTAATGGAAAACTGCTAAATAAAGTATGCAATCTGTTGGCTTATTCATATTTGCCCACTTCCTCTATTTAAATAATTTAGATTTGGTGCTCTGTATTATCTATTGTGGACTGATCTCTAAAATTTATGCTTTCTGAAGAACAATGTCCACCCAGCAGGTATTGGTCTGTCAAAACATTTACAGTAAAAAAAAAACAGAAGAAAAAGGGGGAGAAAAGACATAATAGAATTAACAACAGATTTTTCTTCCTTTTTAATCTAGAATCTCCTGCATTCTGTGAGACTCTTCAGATTATGATAAGAGATGTGAGTTGACAAAAGCTTAAAAAAACTGTCTCAAGCACAAGATAGTAGATGACAAAAATTCAACGTTTTTTACTTGCAATCCTTAGTATCAGGCTATAAAGCTTCAGGCTTCAAAGGACTTGACAGCCTCCACCCCTTAAAAAAAGCAGATATTTTAATAATTATAAAAATATAGTTTTTAAATGCTTTTAAATATTTTTCTTACAGCGTGGCCAATTTCGTTATAAAAAATGAGTAATTTTCCTGTATTTATGAACAACAATGAACTTAAAGCCTTGTTTCTTTCCCCGTAAAAAAGGCAGATTGAAACTTTAAAGGTGTCTTGTCTTGCAGATCATGCAAACTAGATTATTTGGGTTTGGAATAGATATCACAGTGAATGACAGCAACACACCCTGTTACTTTGAAATAACACTAATTGTGTCTTTAGTGCCTTGCTCCTGACTGATGGGAACACTGAGGAACAGAGGGTCTATAAGAAAATTAAACATCTGCCAGACTAGTACGGAAAAGGGATGGGATAAAACCTCACTCATATAAACATCTGTAACCATAATAAAGCTGAATTTGTAATTCAGGTATGTGACTTCAAAAGCTCATAATCTTATATACATTAGGATGAAACTGCAGACTGGCTTACAATGTGTATTCAGAATGTTTTACTATACACACTGGACTGTTTTTTGCAGAAGTATTACTCATGTGCAACATTATGGCAGCACACTTTCCAGAACTGGGATGAAAGTGTCGTTAGTTGAGACTGTAGGGATTTTTTCCTTAAATCACACTACTGTAGTATGGAAGAGAGTCAGCTATATAATAAAGGGAATTATACCATCAACTTTTTTCCATTTAATAATGAATGCTTTTGTTTTACAGATATTCATATTCACTTTTTCTAAAAGTACATAAATAATTTGCAGATATAGCTACGTTACAGACTACAGCATATCATAATTTTCAAGTGACGTCTTTTAGCATCAAAGATATTTATACCAATATGCCTTGATAGATTAAACATTGCACTGCATAAAAACTAATGACAATTTATGCCTCCACAGTTGAAAAATTTTTCATCTATCAAGAAATGAAGAGAGCAAAATATGGTCTAAAATGACAGACTATGACTAATTAAAAAAAATAATTTTATGGAAAATGGGATTGGTTTTATTCTGATTAATCAGTTATATATTTTTACAGATATTTAATTATTAAAGATGTGAAATGGTCACAGAGCAGTAGCACAAGCACAAAAAATTGCTGCATTGAAATACAAAACTACAACCTCACACCGCCAGCACAGAGTCCGATTTTATGCTTGCCATCCTACTTCTTTTTTTTTTTTCCCTCACAAATTTAAAATTAACACAAAGTTATAAAAAGAACAAGCCTGGACAATATGCAAATTATTGAAGTGCTTTACAGACTGTACAATGGCTTCAGCACATCAATGCACACATACAACCCTCATTGTAAGGCAGATTGAGGTCAGTACATGGCCCTAAGAAATAACCTAAAATAAATCCTGACAGAGAGGATATATGAAGGGTGACTATAAGAAGTAACACATACTTACCAGTAAACAGAATAGGTCTTCTATTAAAAGACCTGAGTAAAATTCCTGGGTAAGGAATGTGCAGGTTTTTTTGGTGCCAATTCCAGATTCCTTGGTTTAGTCTACTTGTTTTTTAGCATCCCTGACTCACTTTCCAAACTCTTTATTTTCCTGGCTTCAATTTGCTTCTCCCCAGAGCAACTTGTTGTTTTCTTCCAGGCAAACTTGACAAAATACAGCATGACCTTTTCTTCTCTCTCATTTTGTGTAACTGTCCTGACACTTGTCTCCTTCTCTGCTTTCTCAGCATTGTCTCTGGGTAAATTTTATCCATGATCACACATTTGGTTATTATTAATAGGTCAACAAGTCCCCTGTTCTGATTCAGAACCCAACCTTCCTTCTACAGTAAAATCATACTTTTTACTCTTTCAGAATTTATACCAAATAATTAACATAAAATAATTAAACACTTTAAATTTATTTAATTTTTTTTCCAGAATTTTGCTGTTTTCCAGTTTCCAATTTTTTCATGAATTTACTCAGTGTAAAACTACAGAAAAAGATGAGGCTAAAGAAAGAGAAATCATGCTTAATTCTATTATTTTGAAAAATTTCCAACCTCCAGAATATTAATCATACTAGATCCTAACTAAAAAAAATAAGGCTCCTAACTTAAAAAATAAGGATCTTAACTAAAAAAGATGAGGCTAAAGAAAGAGAAATCATGCTTAATTCTATTATTTTGAAAAACTTCCAACCTCCAGAATATTAATCATACTAGATCCTAAAAAAAAATAGCAACAATCTTTCATTTTGTCTATAATATTGCAATAAAATTTAAAAACTTCAGTGGTGAAAACAAGATAATTAGTCACAGATGTTCCTCATCAGGAAATATGATGAAATGGTAATTACTGACATAGACTTTGTCCTGAGGAAAAATATACAACGTAGTTACAGATGCCAAGAAAACCAAATTAAGGAATAGTGTCTTCTGTATTAGAAATTGCATAGGCAACAAAGATCTTATTAACCTCTGTGTCTTTATTGGAAATAAAGCAATAATAAAGCATCTTAAAATTATGTTAACATTCAGACTGGCATCTATTTTTTTTTTAAGACTACAGGGCAGTTGATATAAAACACTTTGAGGTTTTTCAATTCTTTCTCTCTTGGCTCTCCCCTTCTCCCCCTCCTATTTCTATCTCTCTCACTCACATTTATTGTTTAATAAAATCCGAATCATTGACTTTGGCACATGATCTTGTTTGCACTTTAATTTGAGTAGAAGTATCTCTTAATAACCAGATCATAACAAAGCAGTAGCTCAACACATAAGAAAAAATACTGCTAATCAAGAGCTCTGCAGGACTCCTGTGATTATGTTCAATAAATATGACATTTACATCAAAATACAACCTCGTTAGCAATACATTCTTTAGCTGCCCACTGGACAGGCAGGTGGTCCAGAGGCAGATTCTGCTCAGAGCCCAGGCAATCAATGCACCTTTGTCCACGTTTTGTTATTTAGTCCTTCAGGCATTGACAGTTCTGTGCAATGCAGGACAATAGCATGACTTCCAGAAAAGCAGTATCCCAAATTTGGGATGTAGTCCATGCCTTCTAAGCAGTGATGAGTTGTCTTTTCTGATGACAAATGCATGCACACCCATGAGTTTTGTTGCATGATTTGCCAGACGACCCATGTAGGTGTATGATCACCTCACATAAACATTACACAGTGTATGAACTAAAAGTAAGTTTTGTTGATTTTTCATATAATTTACACGACTCCACCTAACACTATCCATGTTTCTCCATAAAAAGGAAAAATAAGAAACTGACAAACAGAGATTTATTTATTTTTTAAAGTTCTATTTAAAATATTTACTACAAAACTGTGTCAGAGGATGGTTTTCTACCTAATCTTCACACACCTACTTCAGAAACAGCTGGGCTTGTTTGAAGTGTGACCATCACTTTGAAAACTAAATCATATTTGCTGATCCAGGTCTAGTGCTCTAAACAAAAGCTATGCTTCAAACAACTCCAGTTGCCTTTGAGGTGCTGCAGAGCTCCAGTTTCTGTTTGAAGTTCACTATCCTACCACATTACTACCAATTCAATGTTACATCTGCCCCCTTTTACTACATTGTGTCTACTGATAGCTAAATAAACACACTGATAACTAAATAAACACACATGATAATGTTCATGACAGAGTATTTGTGACAACTTTGAGCTCTTAGGAAAGCTCTGTTTAGAATTATAGCTACAACCACAAGATATGATGGAGTCATATGAAGAGTATAGAAAATAAAAATTGTCATTCTAAGGTAGCAATTTAGTGAAATTCAGGCACAATCACAAATGCACACATACAGACTATTAAATATTCTCACCAATATATTTAAATCTCATAAAAAGCTAGATTTAGACAATAATAGTCACATAAATCCTGCAGAAAATGGTACCTCACTAGTTCTCCTTTCTCTAGGGAATGGATGAATTTTTCTACTAGTGAAAAAAACCAAAAACCAAACAGTGGGACTTAGTTAAGTATAGTGAAGAAAACTGCTAATTACAATAGCAATCATGCTATACTTCACAAACTTTGATTTAGAGACATAATCCTCTCAGTCTGAAGCCCTAAAATCCATGTCATCACATAAAGATAGTAGTCCAGAATGCATTCAGTATACAGCCAAAATATGTGGGTTATATCTGTTAAAGGCAATCACCTAGCTTAGTACTTGTAAATTTATATTGTTTGACAAGGGCTGTGACAAGGAGAAAGAAAAGAATCCCAGGAATAAGAAACAAAGTGGTCTCTGGAGAAGGCTCCACAGAGTCTTGTTACCACCCGACATCTACATCCTAGCTGCCCATAAAACTGTCTCAGTTGCAGCCATGCACCTACAACCCAGCCCAGCTTCAGCTCTCTCACACGAACCACAGCTATCTCACAGTTTGTCTGCAAACCATCTGTGGGTAATCTGGCAGGAAAAATCCCTCCCCGGGTGCTAAACCAGTTTGGAAAGGTAATGAATGCTTCAATAAACTTGGGCAGAGCACCCTGTAGTGTCTCGACCTGCTTGATGAACTGGAAATCTGACTTGGTGTGCCAAAAGGCTTGCTGCCTGCGCTAAACTTAGCATGTAACCATCATATTACTAGAAGTCCTAAAGATATTGATGTGGGTAGTCATCTATTTTAGCACTACTGGCATGCAAGAAAATCAGTTCACATTACAGAGCTGAAGATGACACCTTGCATCTCCTCATTTTGAATCAATTTGTTTTCAATTTTCTGTAAAGCTGTGTCTTGTCTAAAATTTTCATTTCCAGCCTTTATTATTTAAAATTTTACTAGCAATGTTATGAGAAAGTAATTTTGATTTAAAGTGAAATATATATGTTTTATGCCCTAAGTAAGCAATGTATTCAATGTAGTTAAATGCTTTAAATTTTTTAGTTATTTTTCAGCTGCATTCAGTGACCAAAAAAAAAAGGACTATAATAATTAAAATTCAGTGACACCTTCACAGTGTTCATTACCCCCTTAGACCTTAATGAAAATACCCCAACCCACTCCTCTCCACAAACTCCAAACAAACCAAACCCCAAAGCATTGCAATAAAAACACTTTCTCAGCTCAAAAAACCCCACTTTCTCAGGCATGAGAACTGAATGAAGAAATTTTGCAAAAACAGAGGGCATAAAAAAAGCTATTCATCTTTGCACTTTATATATACAGACAAGCAAGCCCAAAACTGTAGAAATAAAAATACTTTAAAACATCCTTGCCCTCTGATTATGTTGAGCTTTGCATAAAGTTTATTTTCTCTTTTGCCTCAGGGTGCTATTCAACTTGATTTTCATTTTTTCTACAAATTATGTGGAGATCTAAAAAAATTTGTCTGTGACTGCATAGCTTACGTAAAACTGTATGAACATATATACATGCATTGTTCACTAGATCTTCAGATAACATTATGCCTAGGATCTTACATGTATCCAAATTTTTAAATAAAAATTAAAAGTTATTTAAATTTCTTTAAATTATTCTCTGAAGACCTCCTCTGTAATAACTGAATAGTATTTCATGGATATCTTCTGTGATGGATTGGCATCTAAGAAAAAAGTAGAAAACACTCATGGAAGTTAAGGCTGCTGGAGGCTGCTGGGAGTTTTTTCCTCCTGGCCAGCAGCTAGCCATTTCTGAGAATTTATAGTAGTTTTGACCATTGAAAAGTGAGATCAACCTGTGAACACCACCCTTTAACACCTAAACCCGTGAATTTCTGTTCTTTTTTCGTTTCTGGCTTTGAAAGGTAACAGAACTCTGGCTGGACTCTGCTCCCCCTGCCCGGGCCTGTGAGACCTGACAGGGGCTGGGCTGGGCCTGCTGGGGTTCCTGGGCGGGGCATGGAGCCTGAGGGGCTTCCCCAGGCCCCAGGCCCCGGCCAGGCTGTGCTGCGGCCCCTCCTGGGAAACGTCCTGTTCCTGTTCCAGCAGGGTGGCTGAAGCCTTTCCCAGGCAGGGCTGGGCTCTGCTGCGGCCATACCCGGAAAGCTCCGGTTCCTGTTCCAGCAGGGTGGCTGGAGCCTTTCCAGGGGCCGGAGGAGCTGAAATCCAACACCATGAATACCTGCTGCAGTTTGGGCCAGACTTTAACCCTTTCACTACTCAGATGAGACCTGCAGATTTAATCCTTTTTCCAGAGAGAGGGGAAGTGAGAGTGATCAGCATGTGGAGACAACATAAATCGTCAAAGTCAGTAAAAGAAGGAATCAAGCCTCAGATGGAAGGAGAATGAGAAGATGCTTTAATAAACTGAAATATTCTTTTGCTAAAGCCATGGAGATGAACAATAATGTTTTAAATAAAACCTCCTTTAATTCATAAAAGAGTATTTTGGGAGGAATGAAGCATTTCAAAGTGTAGATTTGTGTAAAATTAATCTATTGATGAAGCTGAGCAGATAATGAATAGTTGTAATCCTATGAAATGCTGAAACAGAAAAAGAGAAGTAAGAGTTGATGGAGACACTTAGCCTCCAGGAAAAAAGGATAAAACCTCTGTTCCCAGAGATGATCACAGAAACAGATGAAGTGAACTTTTGCCTTTGAATAACTCATCCGTAAAATGACACCCCCTGAGTTCATGGCCCATGAACACACCTCAGGATGGTGTGAAAATGGGAGGAGGGCATGATGGCAGAGTTTTCTGGGCAGCTGCCACCATGGGAATGAAATCCATGAGAAAACTCTTTTCTTGTGGAGAACTCTCCATGGAATTACAAAAAGAAACTTATTTTCTCTGCAAAGACTGATGAAAGGACTATTATATAGTTAGTACTGTTTTAACCACCAAGTTTTGTCTCTATGTTGTCAATTAGACAAGGGAATAGTTAAGTGGTGGGGAGGAAGGCTTTCTGGAGGTTTTATACTGGTTGCATATTCTTGTACTTTTGTTAATAAACTTTCTTTATTCCTTTTAAGTTTTAAGCCTGTTTTGCCTTTCTCCTAATCCATATCTCACAGCAAGAAATAAGTAAGTTTTCTAGTGATTTTTTTAGCTAGTGCTTCAAAACCATGACATTTTTATAAAACACTTAAAAATAAATCTTTGTTTTGGTTATCAGAAGTAATGGACAGAATCATTCATATAACTGATACCTTCTTCACCGTTACTGTGTCCAGTATCATAATTTTGTTTTATCTGTTGATAAAATTTCTGTATTTGGACTTCTGTATACTGGAAGACTTGACCAAAATCATGAATTTTAGAAACTTCATCTTTATTATCTGAATGTGGTTAACTGGATGTCTTAAGCAAAAAGGGAGAAATGCACATACAAATTGGTTAACATGTTTTTGTTCTTCCCAAAATATTTGCTGTAATTTGCAATATTGCCAATTCTGTGTGATCAGTCAATGAACCTCTACCATGAAATGAAGCTCATTGAAGACAGACAAGGATGAGAAACCCATGAAGCTTAAAAAAGAATTCTGGAAGTAGCTACAGCTATCATATAGGAATTTCCCTCAACACCAAGGGGACCAATGGGTGGCCTTTAGTGCAGATAAATGGCTGTGTCAGTTGAGGACAAACTTGTTGTGTAGATGGACTTTTCTAAAGTAACAGAAAGCTTTATTTTCCTGAGCCAGACAGATCAGCATGGGGGAGCTGTATATATGGCTCAACCCAACAATTACAATTACTGAGCAAATAGAAAAAGTGACTTTGAGGAGAGCAACGTGTTTAAGCTGACTTCAACCTATGCACTCCGTTCCAGCAGGCAGAAATGCCCAGTATAATGACTTCAGATGACTGACTTTCAAAAGTCAGTCATGCTTAGAAGTCCACTAGTAAACTTCTTTTGAAGGGAAAAGAACTAAACTATCAAAACTTGACACAGAAAGTTGGTACTTTCACATAGTTTTAAAATATTAATAAACCCAAATATATCATCCCATGTCTACAGAGCTCTGGAAAGTTTTGCCATCATCAGTATGATACTTGGAAACATTTTCTCATTGAGGTCAAATATACTGAGCATTGTCTTTGGCTGATCCAAGTTAAAATAATGAAACTTTCCCTTCAGTTCTTATGCTATAACACTTCATGTAAAGAAAAAAAAATATTTTGTGTTAAGTAATTTTTATAAATTTTTTATAAAAGTAATTTTTTTATATAAACACCCTACCTCAAGGCCTAGTATTTCATCCTACTGTGTGAAAGCACAAAAAGTTATGTTTTCTTTCCAAAGGAAGTTACAAACGAAGCATAAAGAAGAAGTGGTAAATTGAGAGGGACAAGGCAGAGACAACATGACAACATGACAGATAATTGGCTTCAGCTACACAATGCATAATCCATTTTCCTGGTAAATCAACTGGAATGGGAAAAGGCAGACATCACAGCCACCTGGGCTGACAAATAGAAATCCCAGTGGATACACTTTCACAGAGTAGCATCTAGAGTTTGCTTGGGCTGTCCTCTGTGGTGTGTGTGCTTTCCTTCAGTGCTTTGATTGCTGCCCCCTCCTTTACAGAGTTTTGGACCACCAATATGGGCCATGCTCATCTTTGTGTCAAAGTAACATTGTGACTATAAACACAGCTGTCATGGGGTGGCTTTACCTTTAAGATAGCTTTGGGAGCTAAGGAAGTTGAAACTGCTGGTGGCTGATGGGAGTCTTTTCTCCTGACCAATTATCAGTCATTTCTAAGAATTGACAGCAGTTTTGACCATTAAAAAGTTAAGTCAACCTGTGAACACCCCTTAAGATGTAAAGTCAGAGCTCTCTTCCTCTCTTTGTTTCCTGGCTGTGAAAGGTAATAGAGCCCCAGCTGGCCTCCCGTTCCCTGCCCAGACCATGCAGCCCGGGCAGGGGCTGGGCTGGGCCCAGCGGCTCCCGGCCGGGAGATGGGGCCTGCGGGGCTTGTCCCGGGCTCTGGCCGGGCCAGGCCGGTCCCTGGCTCGGCTGCAGTTTTTGCTGTGACTGAATTCACCAGAGACTGCCGAGTAAAGAAAGGAAAAAAAGCTCTTGACCTACGGCAGGCTGAGACAGCGACCACACTCTCCAGAGCAGACATGAAGAATCTTCCATCGCAGACAACTCCAGCTGCTGCTCCGGCAGATATCACAGAACCATCTACAAAACCTGGGCAAGATTTTAACCCTTTCATTACCCAGATGAGACTTGCAGATTAATCCTTTTATCCAGAGAGAGAAAGAGAGAGTAATCAACATGTAAAGAGACTTTATAAACTATCAGAGACAGTAAAGAAAAAAATTAAGCTTCAGAAAAGGTAGAGAATAAGGAGATGCTTTATAAGGTGAAATATTTTTCTGTTAAAGCTATGGAGATGGACAATAAGGTCCTGAAAAAATTCCTTTAATTCATGGCAGAGTATATAGGGAGGAATGGAGTGTTCAAAGTGTGGATTTTGAGTAAAAAGTAGAGTAATTGTGATACAGAGAAGTGCTGGAACAGAGTGAAGATTTGCAGCCTTGGGGGGCAATGAGAAAACTGTTTTCTAGTGGAGCTCACAGAAACAGATGAAGAGAACTTTCGCCTTTGAATAACTCATCCTTAAAAATAACATCCGTAGACTCACTGACCCATAACACACCTCAGAGTGATGTGAAATGGGAGGAGTGAACGGATGACAGGATTTCTGGGCAGCTGGCATCAGGAAAATAGAAAGCTATAACAGAAATAGCTTTCTTATAGAAAATTCCATAGATTAGCAGAAGAAAACTTCTGTTTCTCTACAAAGACTGATGAAAAGACTCTAGCAGGAATTGGGACTGTTTTAACCACCAAAGTTCCAAAGTTTTTGTCTCTATGTTGTCATGTGAACAAAGGAATGGTGGGTAGTAGGGGATAAAAAGGGTTTTCTGGAAGTTTATTCTGGTGTTCTTATTCTTGTAGTTTGTTAATAAACCTTCTTTATTCCTTTTTAAGTTTTAAGCCTGTTTGCTTTTGCTCTAATCCATATCTCACAGCAAGAAATAAGTAATTTTTTTAGTTACTGTTTTAAAGCCACGACAACAGCAAATGCATTCCTCCTTTCTGAGTAACACTAAGGTCTTATTTTCAGCAAAATGAAGGAGCTCTGAAAAGTGCATTGAACTGTAAGCAGGAAAGCAAGCAAACAAAATAATGGCAGAGATATGAACAGTAACTGAAACCAATGGGAATAAAACTGAAGTATGCAAACAGTAAGTCTGTAATTCCCAAGTTGCAGCAGGAGCTGTCCATACAAGTGGAGGATAAAAAAATTACTCTGCAGAAGGCTGTTGTATCATCTGGTTGATATTTAAGACTCCAGACGTCCTGCAGGAGCTTCCATTCCCTGGCCCCCTCACTGCGTTAGGAGCTCCCCAGTTTTTTGCCATAACATTGCCCCTTCCCTTGCCTTTCTTGTCCTGATCTTGGGCAAATGCTTCTGCTCAGGCCAAATAAGTTCATTTATACAATCAGAATACTTCATCTGCTCTGTTTACAGCTGGAGAGTTCATGGTAACATGAGCTGTGACAGGGATAGTATAAAGACCTCATCCTTAGTTTCCTCTTTAGAGTGGAGAATGAACTCACAGTTTGCTAGAGGCCAGTTCTTCAGAAAAATGTAATTTTCCATAGAACTCTGTATAAACCTTTCCTGCTCCTCAGACATACTAATAAATGAATAACCACAAAAACATCACAATTTTTGTCGTGGGAATTCAAGGCAAGGCCATGAAGAGGAGAGAATCACATGCCTCCAGGGATAATTTGGAGTATTTTGGACTAGCTAAGAAATACAAATACAATTCACTTGTCTACAGTTACTAAAAGGGAATTATGCCACAAGATAGTTCCTGAAAACCTGTCTCCTTACCCCTTAGGGCACATTTTCTTTGCAGAGGCAACTAAATCTATTAAATGAAGAAAGCACCCCTAAGTGCATGTCACCTGAACAGCTGATCCTGGAGCTGGAGTTAAATGAGATCTTCAAACTCTTCCATTTGAAAAAGTTTGGTGTTGTCCTCAAAGGCATGTCAGAACAGGAAAATTAACAGGGATGCTGCACTACTTTTGGGCAGGAGGTCACGAGACCAGACTGACAGACTATGTCACCGAGATCAAATCTCAATTCAGAAATACTAAACAGATTCTGACCTCTTCATCCTAATTTTACCTTTCACCTACTTTTACCAGTTTCATTTGGATTTGGATTCTGAGTTAAAAGAGATGTAAATGTGTGAGAAAGAAAAATGAGGAAAGATTACCAGGTGACTGCAGAGACTCGTGACAGACTTTCCAGCTACATTCCAAGTAATTTATGATAAACTCTTGTTGTTTTAAACAGCCAGGCAGGTAATCACATATTGATTAATTGGATCTAATAGCAAAACATACAAATTGAAAAACTGCATCTTCTCAATTATAGTTATCAATCAAAATCGATTCCTTTCCAAGATAAATACTGATGTTTACTTAATATTTTAAAATAAATTGAGTTGAAGGGGTTAGTTCTCTATCTATCTTGATCTGCTCCAAGAGAAATATCAGACATTGTTTATGGAACAAATCAAAATACATTATGAAATTGGAGGATGATATTTAAAGAAGAAAACTATTTCAAATGTTACAGTTCCTAATAAGGCTTCAGTAACGATATTTTCTAGAAAAAAGGTCAAAAATCCTTCTGAAACTAAATAGAAATGTAAAAATCCTTGTGCATGACTGCAAGAAGAATTAGACCATTGTAAGCTTAAGCTAATAACATTCAATTAATTTTCTAATTATTTTACTTTATCAAAAAAAAAGGGTCTAAAAGAGTCAGGGTGAAATTTCATCTGATGAAAATGAGCAAAATATATTAAAATCAATACTAAATTACTTACATAATTCACCAGAAAAATTAGACCATTTTAGAGCTACTTCTCTCACTTCTGAAAGGCAGTAAGACTTTTTGGCAATGTGCACAAGCTATTTTTATTTCTTTAATTATTTTGCAAAGTGGAAACAGTTCTGCTTCTATGCTTATAATCTTGTCCCACTTTTGCTTCCCTTCTCTCTCTCCCTAGCAGGGATCATGCCCTTTAAGGGGAGATATGGAATAGTCTCATGACAAGAAGTTATCAAGGACTTATGTGAGGAAAACAGCCTCCCAGCAAATACTCTGCATCTAAATCTAAGCTGGCATCCATACTTTGAAGTATCTTAACTGATTCAGTTCTTCAAAACTGATCTGTCTGTTGCTCAAGTGCAGTATTAGCTGAATCCATAAACCATGGCAAAATTAAAATAGTGGTTTTGATCCTCACCTGGAGAATGTGGTCATGGAGAGGACAGAAGAAATGAAATAAGGCTATGTCTTCAAAGGTATTTTTCAAATTAGTATTTAAAAAACACAAGAGACACTAATTACTTTATGCAAAATTTCTTATGATTTCTTACTATCCAGTTTTCAGAATTATATTAGTAGTACTCTGAAACCAGAAATTTAGACAGTGGCATACTGATCCTAAGAAGTTTTTAAAACTAAGATCTGAGAAAGATTTATTTTTCCATTTGAATAAAGTCTGCAATATGTCCAATTGCAAACATAATAAAGCTAAGAAGTAGCTGTATGTGCATCGAAATGAAGAAGTCATGGTAGTAAAATTTATGCATTATTTTTCTGAAGAATAACCTATTCATATAATGAAATATATATTTAAGAGAGAGAAAGTTTAACAGATCACAGGATGCCTTGCTAGAAGTATCTTCACTAGCCTTCTTTCTGCTCACTTGTCCCAAAACATTTATTTTTTTCTTTCTGTTTCACTATTTAATATTTATCTTATTTCAAATCATCTGTCTCTTCACATTTGTCTCATATAATTATGACTTCCCCCACATAAAATACAAGACGGAGTAGTGAAATAAGAAGACAGTTGATACTAATAATTTGATATTGTTTGGTATATAAACTGTGTATCTGAAGGATAGAGCTATACAGATCAAAAAATATATTTTATGTAATAAATACAATAATTAGATATAAGAAACATCAGACAAAAATAACTGATGGATGATGAACTTTCCTGAAGTTTTTTTCAGGTTTTTTTGTTTGTTTGGTTTGGGTTGTGGTTTTTTTTGTTTGTTTTTCATTTTGGGCTTGTTTTATTTACTTTGATTAAAAGGTATCTAAAATTTAATCAGAAAAGAAGAAAGTTGCAAAATTCATTGTATCACTACCTAGATAACTTTTACTAGGCTTACTACATATGAATGAAAAAACAATGGTGCAATTCAAAGGTCAGGGGAAATTCAAAATCTACAGAAAGATCATATTCCCAATTCTGTTTTTTTGCAAACAGAAACTACTTCACATTATAGCAGCATGAATATAAATGTACCATTGGAAGGAGAGTTTCTCTTAATTTCTTTTAATGGGTTGTCATTAATACTCAAAGAAAATAACTATGTTGTGTTTTAGATACACTGTCTAGAGTTCTCATGGTATAGATTTTTTCCCAGGCATTTCCTTTGGGAAATTGAAATCAAGTTTAATCCTTGCATTAATATTATATACCACCATTATTGTATAAAGCATTTGTGCATTTTCAAGCCAGTCACTTCCTTGAGGCACCAAGGAAACTCAGGACACAATCTTTGGTGCAAGCTTTTTCCTCTGGTCTGTCACTTGCAATATCAGTATGTTTTCCAATTACTTCTAACTCCAGTCCGCTGTAAGCATGAAACTAGTGCTTAAGTAATACTGACCTTTGAAATAATTCCTTTTCTTTCTCAGGGCATGTTTGTTTCTCATTCTAGAAGACAACTATTAGCAATTTAATAAACCAGAACTATTGGCTGGGGAAACAATTACAACAAAATTTCCATCTCACCACTCAAAATGTAATATATTGCTATATGCAATTACAGTAAAAGAGCTATATTAGAAGAGTGTAGAAGTATTATTTAAATGCCAGTACCAGGATTACTGTTGTCTAGAGGCTGAGCTCTTACCAAGTTGATTGGTTGAATCAGCAGTTAGGACCTTTCTCTTAAAATATTTAATTAAGTACAGTGTATAGCTTGGTGCGACACTGATTATTTCACTGACTTGGAACTTAACCGAAAGTCTAAGGAGTTCATAAGTATATTTGGTAACACAACCTCTATAAATTCCCAAAGTGGAATGAATCATTTTCTCATCAACATGTTAGATATGCCTGATACACAGCATCAAATCTGGGCTAATCTGAAATGTCCAGACCACGTGACAGGTGCCACCTGTTATACCATCATTCATAGTTTCGTCTGCTGGAACTCAAGATACCTTAGGAAGGGGCACATCTCTCCCACTTTAAGCTTCTCTGAGACATCATTCCAATAAAACTTCACATTTCCATGAAAAGATCAGTTTTCAATTTGGAGAACTGTGCCACTAAAAATTCCTTCTCCACTCTTACTTCTCCTCCATCTCAGATCATGTTTCTCCCCCACAGCCACCAGCCCCTATTCCCACTGGGGTCTCTGATCCCCCACCTGCTTCCACACTCCATGCTTAATGAATCAGAATTATTTTCCCCCTTCCGGTCCATGGCTGCCCTTTTCAATTTAATTTTTATTCTGGTCCAGGAACTTTTCCCCTGGGAGAGCTTCCTCTGCTTCCCCGTGGTTCCAGGAACAGCATCACAGCAGCAAGAAAGGTTACCAGCTTCACTAAGCAAAAGCTGTACACCATAAACATTGCATATTTCTAAACACAGAAATAATCTGAATCTGAGCTGATTCATTTTTCACACATCCTGGGATGGATGGCATTCTCTTATTTTTTCAAAGGAATCTGCCAACTGCCTTGTGCCAAATGAGTTATTTCCCCGCCATTAACAGCTGATAGCTCCTCTGATAGCTCCTCTGTATACCTCTTCTTCAAGACAAATGTAAATTACAGGACATAGTAAAGGAAAGTATCTAGAAGGATCATTGTTATTTAAAAAATTATTTCCTGTGTATTAGATTTCTGCCATGAGAAGATTTTGTCCACCTGTTTCCTGGGGATAGGGCTAAGCTTTTTCTCAGAAATAATCCAAAGGAAAAATGCTACCAAACCAATGAAAACCCGCTCTTCTCCCCAAAGCATAGTTCTTTCCATTTCCAGATCTCCCTTCTGTGGCTGTGGGGAGCTACAGCCTTTGGCTATAAGTTCCCTGCACAAACTGTGCCTCAGAAGTAGGGTAGGAAACAAAACAAACAAACAAACAAAGAGAAAAATAGTGGCAAGTTCTAGAAGAAAACATAAGATGAAAAAAATGAATTAAAAGGTGTGAAATAACTTAGATATCATCTGAGAATTGTTTCTTGCAAATCCTTGCAAATGCTGCCACAATTCCGAATTCCTGATTTCCATTTTGCAATTTTCAGTCTCTCAAATCAATGCATTGGGCCTGTGTCAGGCCGAATGCCATGGCAAAGAGTTGGAATGCTTGCAAGCATTGCCGGGACAGCAGTGCTGTGCATGTAAGAGCATTACCAGCAGTGTGCTGCCACATGCCTCAAGGCTGAGGACACCCCACTGCTGCCAAGGCGTATGCTTGCCAGTGATCCATGTCCCCAGTTGCAAGGCATTGCTGCTATCTCTTTCTGCCTCCTGAGTTAACACACTTGGCACAGCTGGCCCAGCAGCAGATCTGCCAGCTTGTTGCCTGTCCCGAGATCTGAAGCAGAGGCAAAAATGCTGGGCTGCACAGATTTGAGATTTGCTGGCCCTGTGGTAGGAAAGTGAGAGGTGAGGGCCAAAGACTAGTGTCATGCTGAAAATACACAGCTGCACAGTCACTGAGAAGAAATCAAACATGCTTTTCTTTTTACAAGTTTATTTGTGAATGAAGTAACTCCTGAACACTTTAAACTACGTAGTTTGTGAAAATCTTGAGAAAAGAAACCTCCCTGCAATTTTTTTTTCCTTCCATGGACATAAGTAAGACATCTACATGTCGAGAGGGTCTGAGACTTGAAAGTGTCAGGTGATCACATAAAATGGGTTTCTAGCTTCAAGTGGTAAGTCACTGTTTGGTAAATGCCTGATTTCTGTAAAAGTAGAAAATGAGCTGAAGTAGCTGATCTGAAAGCTCAAGGTGCTTTCACAACAACCTGAGAAAGGTTGGACACCTGTAATTATGTTTTGGCTTCTGACTTTTTTCTTCCTCTCTGTAGCAGTTCTGGAGTACTCTTTCCTCTTGATCTCAGAAATGTTTCCAACAGAGAAAAAAAATTATCTCTGCTTCATAATAAAGCCATTTGGTTTCAATTTAAGGAAAATACATGCTCAGCTTATTCAAATGAACAAATGAAAAAAGCAGGATTTAATCTTTGATTAAAAAAAACTTGAAAGTACAGTTTTGATTTCATATAGGAGGAAAATAAATATGCTGATAATTTAAGGCACCTGTATATTACCAAAGCTTTTACCCTCTGCCCCCTCCTTACTGTTACCCTCCCAAAATACCTTTTGAAATAGTGTGAAGAACTAAGATTGCTGATGAATGAAAACCAGCAATTTTATAAGATGCTGCATAACTGCTGAATTTGACAAAATATAAATAAATTGCTGTTCTCCTACAGACTTCCTGTATAAAATATCTATAGATATGTTCTACATCTTGGCTAAAGCCGTAAAATAATAATAAGAAAAAATGATGTTAAAAACTTAAGCACATTAAGCTTTGTGATTAATAAAAGTGCCTACCTGAAAAAGCAGTCTGAATCAGATGTGCTGGAATTCAAAAGACCTAGCATTTCAGAGTACTTAAACTCTGAAACTGACTAGCTCAAAGAATTTCTGAAGGTATATATCTGTTTAGACAAAACAAACGTGGCTTTTCCATGAAAGAGGAGTGTTATGGATGATGGGTCAAGAACAAAATGCATTGTGTTCGCACTTGACTAAAATGAAATAGTTTTCTTTTCAATTATATGCAGTGAAGTATGTTTTCATTTACTATATAGCTCAATTTTGTTTTACAAAAACACAGATTGGAGTTCTGTTTTGAATGAATAAACACAGCACATTTAATATCTGTCACCATTTTCTTTTGTATTTTGCTGTTTACATATTCACTGTGGACCTTAAAGAGCTGTGAAGAAAAGAAGTACTAGTGCTGCAATTTTGCAGAAGCTCAGGGCCAGGCAGCCACAGCAACTGGATCTGCATACAAAGTGTCCTGTCTATGCACTGCTTCCTGTCACCTTGTAATGGCATTGAGATATCTCAGTATGATAGACTGCCCTAAGTGACCCTACAGCCATCAGTAATGTTCATCCAGCCGCTTTATAATGTGTGTGTACTTTAAGCTTACACTTTCTGATAGTCCTATCAAGCAATGAATGGTGTTTATGAAGTATACAGCAACTGGAGTGGTTGTTTAAAGACCAATCTGTTCAAAAACACAGATAGATAGATAGATAGATAGATAGATAGATAGATAGATAGATAGATAGATAGATAGATAGATAGATAGATAGATAGATAGAATCATGATTTGGTGATTTGGGATATCATGCATGAAAGACGGCAAACCTAGCAGTTAATATCCTACTAAACAATACAGAGGAGAATAATCTGCAAAGCATTTTATTATTGTATATAATATTTCTTCCATTTCTTCCCTCATGCTTCTGCTGCATGAACACTTGGTAATAGTAAAAGATAGAAAAAAGTTTATGTGGAAACAAAGGTAAATTGAAGTCTATAATTATGAAGGTGTACACTTCACAGAGCAACAGCATACAGATTAGAACTTTTAATAAATTCTAATAATTCTAATAATTCTAATAATAATTAGAACTTTTAATAAGTGGGAACCTGTACACAGTTGTACCTTGAAAACCACCATGATATCTGAATTCTCAGTTTTGAATATATAGCAGTTTCTTCCTGAGCTTCATCTTTATTGCAAGCCTTGCAGTGTATTTCCATTAAGCAGAATGACTACTACTACTACTGCATCTACTACTACTACTATACAACCTTTATATCTAAAAACCTGCTTACAGTTTTTATTAATAAGATTAAGAAATGTTACTCAGGCTTAAGAAAGCCTTTTTTAATATTTTAGCATATATGTCTCATGAACAATCTCTTCTATGTTTTCTTTATGGTTTTAGCATTTCAAGCACTACTTCTAGGTGAGTAGTTCTAGAAATATATTTTGGGTCTGAGATTAAGAGCCAGAAAAGCCAAATGAAATGCATTGTACCTTTTTGACTAAGTAACTGAGGTTTATACTTAATTACAACTTAATTATTAATGCCACGTAATTAAAATGGTGAACCAGTGCAATATATACTGATTGAAAATTTTATGGTTTTGAGGCTATCCTCTGTAGTTATCCCTTTTTCAATAGGCAGAAATACAAAGTTGTGCAATTCACAGTAATTAGAAGAAACATTTCAGAAAAATGTAGCACAATAATTGAAAATTTACCATGCATTGAAACAATTTCAGCTGCAGATTTGACAGTCTTAATGCCCACTGTTAAAACTATGGTTCAAACTGGTAATTGGGGGGTTGGCATTGAATGGAATAAAATAAATTATTTACTTGATTTTGTACTTGTAAAGTAGAATTGACTTGCCTTCCTGTCCTCCCTGCGAGATGCTGGGTGAAAGGCTGAGCGCAGATTTCCACTTTTTGCTCTTGCTCAAGTGCATTTGGATGTCACGTAGATGTTGACAAAGATTAAATTCTATCTCTGAACAGGATTCTTTTATAACTAACAGAAATTTTGGTCATTATTAATTATAAATTCAAAAATCCTAGAATAATAAAATGTTTGGGGTTGGAAAGGACCTTAAAGATCATCTAGTTCCAGCCCCCTGCCACAGGCAGCGGTACCTTCCACTAGACCAGATTGCTCAAAGACTCAAAGATCTCAAATGATTTTGAAGTAACAGCATGGACTTCTATAACTATATTGGAAATACTGTGTTTTTCCATGCTCATCATTTCTGCCATGTTATTGTCTTTCTATATTACTAGCTACTGTCTGTCTACATTACTAGCTTCCATTAAAAATGGTACAATTTGCAAACTGGAATACTAAAATTGCACTGGAGAAGTTAAAGTCATGTTGAAAATCCAGAAGAGATTGGAGATTAATCATACACTATGTATTGAGGAAGTGTTTTTCCTTTGCACAGAAACAAGTTTGAAAATTGAATCAAACAGCACAAATCATAGCCAAGAATTTATAATATTGATTTATTCCAGGAATGTATGCAGAAACCCACAATGATTCAGATGGTCAGATGCAGTATCTTCTAAGAATGCAGTGTAAAGAATTTCCTGTGTTCCCTTAAGAGCACAAACTTTCCAGAAAAAAAGACTGGCTTGAGATTATTTTCCCAGATGGGGAGGACAAATTCACTTTTTACCAAAATTAAATCACAGCATTTTCTCTTTTAGATAGTAGTTACTTTAACTGGATTGTGCTTGCTCTTTGATTATTTGTTGTATCTTCAAAGAACTTAAGGGGATGGAAATGTTTATTCAGAATTCCGTCTGCCAGTTCCCCTATAAATATGATCATGTTTAGTTGAAAAATAAATTAGTGAACACATTACATGATAAAAGATAGCTTCTATAAAATTCAGAGCCACATTCTTTTCTCAAGAGTAAATCCCAATTTTCATTAATGTTTTCCCATTAATGTATAATAGTTCAGTTTTGGCCAAATGACTTGCCACTATCTAAATAGTTTTAGTCTAAAAAGACAAATGATTTATTATACTACAAGTGATAATTTGCTTATTTTCTTAACCAGATATATCACTAATTCTATCTTTCATAAGCAAAATAACTCCTCCCTCCTATTTTAAGTCATGGTATACATTTGTCTAAACAAGAAAAATGAAATTACCTTCCTTCCACATTTATTATTGCACATCTTCATATCAAAATGCAATTTAGGACAAGGTTAAATAGAATAAATATAGCCTCTCATTGCTTTCCTCATTTTGTCTATTGCTGTTCTACTGATTTCAACTGACAAGAGCATTGAGCTGGCTGGGAAGCAAGGTAAATGCAGAAAGAACTATGAATATATTATCATCTTTATTTAGAATTTTGATAGGCTGAGACCTCACTTGTAGTACAATATTCATTGACCCTGAAATACACAATGTGAAGTAACCTCAAGATGCACAAGCTTCTGTGGGCAACAAAATATCAAATTCACATAAGGAGGCTTCACATTTAAATTACGCAAAAAACCAAGATATTTTGAACATACATTAGGGCAGGATATGGTCCTTTGAATGTTATTCTCAATGCTCGTACCAGCAGCAACCGTCATCTGCAAAAGGGGGCAACAGAGATTCTGCTGAATGGAACAAAATTCTGTACAGTACTACAGTATATTTAAATTACACCATACTAACAGATGAATGTGATCATTCAAACAAGCTTATCAAAGAGAACACTGATGTGGCTCAACTGAAATTCACATAAAGAAATTGAAAGTATTGTTACATCTCCTGGCTTGTGAAGTACTGAGAACAACCAAATAGTAGATCACTTTGGTGTTCTGCACTGTGTTCACTCAAGTGGTCTCTGAAGCACTGTCAAACAGTCTGATGGCTGTGGAGAAATAATCACAGCTCCATGGCTGACTTGTACCTGAGGTCTCTACATAAAGCAAGAATTTTACCTGTTTGAGGTTTGAAGAAAGCAGTGTCTTCTCCCCCATATTCAAACATCTTATGGAAAAACATCAAAATAAATAAACCTATTATATTATTAGGTCCAATTTACCTATTAAATTGGTAATTATTTCATTCTCAGACTTCCTTCTTGCATCAATCATAAGAGTATAAAAATAGTAGGAAAGAAGCTATGTGCATTAAAAAGTCTGGAAGCCTTCAGCTTCTGAAGAATGTATTTTAGCATTGAATGTTATTTTTCTTCCTTTTTATCACTTTCTAATTTATTTCTGCAGAGCCCAATAAATAACATTTTTCTTTAGACAGACCTTGACTAGTAGACAATCTCACCAGGCAGTATTTCTTCAGATTTCAAAATTTGTTTCAGAAGAAATTAACAGCAGACATTTTCAAAGGTTCCAGATGTAAAAAACCCAGCAGTACTAGACTAAAGCTTTAAACAAATTCTTTCCACTGCTGAGAGCATATGTAACAATACATACAATGTTCATGCTAATTATAGTTGAGCTTAATCATTTCTCAAAGTAAATATTGATCTAAGCTTTATTTCTGTGACTATTTAGTAACTCAATAGAGTAAACCTGGTATTTAAGCAGGCAAAAAATAGGCTATTTTTGGATTCAAGTATTTTTAACATATGGAAAACACACCTTATTGCAAGATATGTTTTACAGTGAATTTACTAATATAATTTGAGGAAGTTAAGCCTGTATATTACAGCTTACTTTTGCAGTAAACAAAAATGTACACATTACCAATATATTTAAAAGCCACAGGCATGTATCCATGTCCATCTATCTTCAAATCACATACTTGCAATAATCCTCTCATTTTGATTTATAACAATTTTTAAATACTTGAAAGACTTTTAAAATTTCAGTTTTTTTAAGAATTATGCAATCATATTTAAAAGAAATTAAATTTTGTATTTTAAGCAAAACTCCCTGTATGCTGACAAGTTCTTAACTTGTTTCTGTCAGTTTCCCCTTCTTTAGATTTACAGCTTTAAATATTTGAAAACATTTTTATAATGCTATTCTCTTTACTTAAAAGATATTTCACTTCATACAGAGCAGCTACTTTTGAAAAGATAATTTCCATGCAAAACAACTTCATGTTAATTCATGTATTATGTTCAGATGTATTTATAACGTCACTGTTGCTCCAGAATTAAGGAAAACACAGTACACATTATATCACCATGGCACTGTTTTAAATAAACAATACTTCAGCACAAGTAAACACACACATTACAAATTTTACTCATTCAGTCTCGTGCATTTCAATTTAATCATGGTTCAATGGTTCATAAATTACATCTGTGTGTATATATATATACATTTTATATATATATATATACAACTACTAAAAAATGTTGAAACAAATGCATCTGGATTAATGTGTAAATAATTCACAAAATTTTGCATATTTTAATTTCCATATGTCTGACATATTATTTTTTCTGATAATTTTGCACTGATGTTTAAAAAGGTAGATCTACTGTATACTTTTGACTGCTGCATCTGAGCTCTATTAACTAATTTATTCTTGCTGTTCATCACTGTTAACCGCAATATTCTCTCAGTAACTTTACCATAATTTTTCAAATTATCTTGTAAACAATTTTCCCCCTCTTTCCCCTTGTAAAACTGCGATGAAAGACCTAGTGACAAAAGCTATAAAATTAATTATGTTAAATTTTAGCAGCTGATGGGGTTAAAGTCCAGTATTTTGACCCTTCAGGCCTACTATTGGAAAATTGACATAGATGGAAATGAGTGGTCCCTGGTACTAGCATGCTGTAAGGCTATTTCCTTTTAGCCATAGTAATTTCCTATCCAACTGGACTTCCATATCCAAAGTGTCAAGTGGAAGAAAAGTGAAAGAAAAATATTCCATTAAAAGTATAAAATCTGTGCATTACTTCTAAAATTGTTTTTCTTCAAACAATGTATGTTGAGGCAAATGCACCACATTGTTGTGAAGATTTTACTGGCAATCATTTGAGGTCCAAAAATCTATGAAAGAGTTATGCATTGTAAGTAGTGCAGCAACTCCCATTCATGCACGTTGATAAAATATTTATTCCATTCAGGAATGCATCTAATGGTATGGCATTGACTTAGTGTTTCGTGCCTTAGTAATTACAACATATTAGAATTAATATTAATGACACTTTCTATTGCACTTTGGGCTTTCTCCTTTAGAAAATATTTAACAGTGGAGAAAATTTAAGTTTATCAGAGGAGAAAATAGGGTTAACAGGGAGACAAAATTCTGGAAATGAATCTCTAGAACATGCATATAGTTTTTCTTGGGGTGAGCACTTTGGCTACTATTTACTGTAAACCACAACCAGGGGGACAGATTCTCAAGCTGTATCCTAATGGTGGACTCAGAAATGTTTCCAGTTTCCTTTTCATGTTTCTTTTGGATTTCCACACGGAAGAGCCTTGTGGGAGGTTGTGACACATCTGAAAACATTTTCAGAAAATGCATCACCTACGAAATGCCCTCTAGGTGCACACACAGCCATGCTACACCTCTTGGAGTTCCCAAGACCACGTGAGACAATAATCACAAATAATTGCACACATACGCAGCAAACTGGCCTGCCTTTCACAACCACATGGAAATAGTGACAATATATGATATATATAGGATATATGAGACTATAATTTCAAGTTTCTGTGGGAGCAATAAAATTAAATGAAGTTTTACATAATTCCCTAAATTAGCCTATGAGGAGTAGGAAAATTCATTAATTCCAACACTGTTATTCCTAACCCTACAACATGAAGCAACTGCATTTTTAGCTAGTTAATTACACTGGGTTTACATGTGATCTTGCTATCCAGGTCACATGAAAAATAATTTATTTTCCTAAGTACTAACATCATTACAATTCAAACCTTCATAAGTCCCCAGTCAATGCTCTGGTAAAGCAGGAAATTCTGCACTCAGTTATGGTACAAGCAATACAGCTCTAATTTCAAGGCCACATCCAAAATAAGGACAGGGAATACATAAGAAAGTCAGATTTTATAATCTCAAAAGCTGCTGAAAAATCCAAAGATACTTACTGAATGAACTTAATTTGTTTCTATATTAATAATATAAACCAGGGCAGAATCTCTCCCAGTTCTTTTTTATTCTATAATGTAGATTTCTGACAAGTGGAACCTATGTACTAGAAAATAACCATAATCCTGCTCTCAGAAATAAAAAAGTCTCCCTTGGAGCAAACTGTACATACACACTATGCATAAATAAGTATG
This sequence comes from Poecile atricapillus, assembly GCF_030490865.1. Classification (NCBI taxonomy): domain Eukaryota; kingdom Metazoa; phylum Chordata; class Aves; order Passeriformes; family Paridae; genus Poecile; species Poecile atricapillus. Next base: position 36,669,256 of record NC_081289.1, on the reverse strand, counting down.
TTTGATGATGATAGTCTCCAGAAAAAAAAAAAAAAAGGCAAAAAGAAGTAACAAAAACCACCTATAAACCATCTATATCAACATAGCTCTCTGGAATTTATGTTGACCTGTACACACTTTGTCCATGGGAGTGCTCCCACTGAACTACGGAGTACTTCCTATCACTTCACAGTGAAATCTACATGCAAAATTTGGCAAGATCTATTCCTTAAAAGCTAGTATGTAGGAAGACAGACCTTGCAGTCTGTATAATAGCATTGACACAGCATGTCAGAACAAGGTAAACTAATACCTCATTAAGTGAACATTTTAAAGAGAAAATATGATTCAAATGTATTTATTTACCTGTATCAAACTAACTGAACTTTATAATTATTCTTTGATTAATCTCTTTAGAAATATTTCAATAAAGTCACCACAGTTAAAATAAAAACTTACACTATAAAATATCTACTCTATTCTTGTAGGAGATACTTATTACAGTGAAGATTCAGAGCAATGAAGATCACAGAAGCAGAGTTTGAGTTAATATATCCATTAAAACATCTCGAGATCATGGCTTTGTGCTGTACCAAGGTACAGAATAATTCAGGCATGTATTCCACCATTAAAAATTTACTTAATAAAAAGACTCTAAAAAGAAACTGTCTGAATTTTCTTACTTGAAAACGAAACACATTGCCTTGCCTTTCCTTCCTAATGGTCAGAATTTCCTCCACATAAGGTCTTTTCAGTCTACAAGTTTGTTGTTTGGTTGTTTTTTTTATTACAAGTGCTGAAAACAAAGGACATGCTCATTTCACAGAAGCACAGAGTCATCAAGGTTAAAAGACACCTTCAAGATCATCTGGTCTGGCCATCAACAGCCCATCACCACCATAATCACCCCAAAGGCCACATCCAGACGCCTCTTCTTGAGTGCTTCCAGAGACATTGATTCCATCCCCTTCCTGGGCAACTTATTCCAATGCTCAACCTCTCTTTCAGTGAAAAAAAATTCTTCTAATATCTAATCTGAACCTCCTTAGGAATGGCAACTTAATGGTGAGGAAGGAAGAGGCAGCAGTGCACACACATGTACGTACTGCCCTGCAAAAAGACAAGTAGGGTTTAGGAAGGTGTGTTAAGACTGATGCTAAACTGTGTGCATGGTCCTTGGGGAACAGACCTGCTGAGATCCAGGTTAGAGGGAACTTGAGCACACCTGAGAGCCTTTACATGTCTCAGAAACCTCACAGATCTTGTGAGAGAGAGAAATCTCAAAAACAGGACAAGGATCACAGGGACTATCAGAGTTTTGCTAAAGACAAAACAAAGTCAAAATTCTGGAAACACATTCAAAACACAGTGAATCATACTTGCTCTCATTTGAAAACTTTGTGTCCTCCTGTCTCATTCTTACTGTATGACCACAGCAGACAGCAAAACCAAAACCATGCCTAAAAAATTCTCTACAGCCTCATACAACTTTCATTGCCCCATAAAGGCCAGGTGAAGCCTATTCAAAATCTGTTCCTGTTTCACTCCTCAGATTTCTACATAAGGAAAAAAAACCAAGACAGTGAATAATTTATTTTGCAGTAATGCATATTTCCCTCATTTTGCTGAAGCCATGTGCCAGCACATCCAGTTTCCTCCAGAGGGACAGTTTGCCCTCTGATCACCTGGAAGCAGAGTGAGGAGAAGGAAATGTGCCCTTGGGTGAGTGCAGCCCCTGAGAGCCATTCTGCTCTGCCTGGGCTCTGGAGGAGTCTGGAACACAGATATTCTGTATGACTGGGAGCAAACAAAACAAAGCAACTCTTACCTCATTTGTAACTATAACCTCATTCTACAAGCCCAACAAATACGGCTAACACTGTTAACACACAGTTTTTTCATAGTCTGTCCCCTCAGAGAAAAATGTGTACAGATTCATAGACATCTGCAGTCTGCAAAGCATTTTTGTTGAACTGTTTGTAGTTTTATTTTTTTTTTCTTATAAGTGTTTATTCTTCTAGATAAGACATTGCTGCAAAAATTCAGCTTGCTTTTGAAGATACAAGTGGGACAGGCATAGATAGTGGTAATTCCTAGGGGATTTAATGCTACTCTGTTGGATCAGCTTCCAAGCAATCCATCTCACTGTTCAGAACTTCGCAGGTCCTGACTAGGTCAGGGCTATCACATAAAATCCTGCTGACTTAAAGAAATTATTATTTAAAATAATCTATAGTATAACTTGCCATTAGCTTTGCTAGGCACTGTGCAAGTATAGCTCTGAGAATATTTCTTTTATGAACATGCTGGGATAAATGTGGAGTGTTTCCAAGCACTCTGCTGCTTTTGCTTCATATACTTTTCCATGGGAGTATAGAAGCCTAAATCACAAATTTCAGGTACAGTATTTTTCTTTGCATTTAAATATCTTCTTCCCAGTTTTTTGAGATACCAAAAGACACCCAAATACCAAACAGCAGTGCAGTGATCCACTTATGATTTACACATACACAGTTTCAGGAACTGAGAGTGATTATGATACTGGCAAGCAGCAAAAACCACAAATTAACAAGATTTTGGTCTTTTTCTTGTCTGTTCATAATGCTTTGGGCGAGAGCCAGATGTCAGAAATCAGTTCAGCTTCACATTAATGTCATTTGGAAAATGAACAGTGGAAGATGCAGGCAGCAAAACTACACCTTGGAAAGACAGACCAAAGGTGGAGGATATCAGTGGAGAGGAGTAGAAGCACTTACATACAAAATAAATAAGAAGCTGTAGGTGAGGAAGAGCCTGAACCAGAAGCCTCTTTTTTTACTGTCTCCTGGAAGAATCTGAAAATTACTGTATCTATGGGATTGAAAACTATTATTTGCATTAGACCTTAGCTATAGTTTCACCTTTTTGCACCGCAACAGGGCAGGGAAACCATGTCTGAATCCTGTAAATAATTTAAAGTTGTTGCAATAACTAAACAATAGAAAAGCTTTTTGACCTGGTGCCTCTGAGGAGAAACCCCAAGCTAAGGATCCTGTGCTGTGCTGTGACTTTATACCCTCACAGTCCAAGCAGGGCAAAGTCTGGGGGTTGTGGGTTCCTGCTTTGTCTCTGAGTTTCCGTCCCCAGGCACTGAACCTGCACACAGATATACCTGCGCTGAATGTATTCCTCAAAACTATCTTAGCATGAAATGAACGTAACACTGGTTATTCCTCTCCAGTAAACAGTTCAAATGCAAATTTCTACATTTGACAAGTTGCCTAAGTTTGAGAGGTAGACAAGCCAGTTTTTCCATAAAAACTTTCATGAGAAACAGTATTAAGAGTACATTCAAAAATGAAATGAAATTCTAATTTTAAAGGGAAGAACTGAAACAATTTTGATTTAAATTAAACATAAAACTTTGCAAGTGAAAAAAACAGACAGGACTATTTGTCTTTATGGATTAAACCAGCATGTTTATCCTCAAGAACTTTTTTAAGCTGTTTTAAACTGTCACTTTTGACACTGGTTTAAAACTCAATACTGCACTGACTGAAAACCTGAATTTAAAATGCTCCAAGAAGAAAATAAGCTTTGGGAACTTTTGTTTTGTTTTGTTTTGTTTATTCTCTCCATATGCAACATTCCCTGCAGCTACTTGAAGCATAAATCAGACCAAATTTCCTCACAGAGTATGTTGGAAGAGCTGCATCTTTTCAATAGAAATAAACAGAAATTGATGTTGAAAATCTGTTGAAGATAATGATAAAGATGCTTGAAGTTGAGTATACCAGACAATTTGAGGAAAATGAGTGAGACAGCTGGGTACATCCATGACCCCCGTTTTCTTTGCTATGCTGCTACTAGTCCCTGATGCTGCAGCAGGGACCAAGGAGTGGTCCAGGAAAGAAAGGCTTTCCTGACACCTACAATCTTGCTACTCTGCATACAGATAATTTATCTAGCCAAGAACACAATTTTCAAGTGTAACAATAATGATTATGTTCATATAAAACTGAGACAACAGCACAGCCTAAAATACTAAATTCAAGACCACAGACTTCACTGACTACTATGAAAAGAATGCAATAAAAAGAATAAGATACTACTCTGGCAACAGTTATTTAAGCAGCCAAAGAATTAACATCAAAACATCACTGGATAAGTATTGGCCATATTTTTTTCTCTCTCATCTCTACACCAACATGAAAGACTCCAGATCCAGACAAAAGCAATCTTTATTGAGTACATCGAACTGCAAATATAGAGAAATGCATATATAAAAACCACAGGACCTAGTTTGCAAAACAGAGGTATTTTGTTGATTAGTGTAAAAATCCAAATTTAAACGATGAAGGTCTGGCAACACTACTAATAAAATTTTGTAATTTTAATAAAAAATAGAATTGTTTGACATTATCTGGGGCCTCAAAAATACAGCTTTCGAATGTTTATTTTTTAAAAATCAAAATTTTATCTCTTACCATCAGTCAAAAGTCGGCAAGTGTAAAAACCTGTCATATGATTTGTACGCTATGTGTCCTTCAAGTATTACTTTTATAATTTATAACGTGTTCATAAAACATAGCGAGAAAGGGAGAAGGATATGAGCTAGTAGGTTGTGGTGGCTTTAGCACTAGCCAAAAATCACCAGAGTACTTACTCATTTCTTGCTGTGAGATATGGATTAGGAGAAGTAATAGAACTACAAGAATAAGAAACCAGAATAAAAACTCCTACAAGTGCCCAAAAGAATCCCTATAAAACACACAGCCAGCTATCATGATTTAATGAAGATCTTAGCTTTGTTACTAGGGAGAACTTCCTAATAGTTGAGAAAGGGCACATCAAAGAATCCTGCTCAGTTGAAAGACCAGACCTTCAGAGAAGATAGTAACTACCCACTATGATAGAGAATCTGTACCAAGAAAGTTGAAATTGAATGATTTGTACACCTTATCTAACTTAAATGTAATTCAAAGTACTTGAAGAGCTCAAGATTCCTGACCCTTGAGGGAGAAAAACAGGTTGCTTCTAAGGCGATTCAATATCTGAGTGGATTACCTAAAATTAGATGGCTTAAATGTAGTATGGACCTCTCTCTTAGCCAAAAAACCACCAGCGTTGCTTCCTAAGGAATGACAAGTATAGACAAGGCATTTTCGTATTTAATTGCATTTTTTTGGCAAAACACAATACTTTGTTTCAAAAAGCTGTTTCCTCACGATTGTAGCACCATCACTACTCACTGGTAAGCATGGGGAAGGAAAACTTTAGCAGGTGCTAATTACAGTGGATTTTCTGGTTAGTGCTGAAGATCATAGAACCATGTAATGGCTTGGGTTGGAAAGGACTTTAAAGATCATCTAGTTTCAACATACCTCAATGGGCAAGGACACCTTCCAATGTACCATGTTGCTCAGGACTCCATCCAATCTGGCCTTCAACACTTCCAGGAAGGAGGCGTCTACAAATTCTCTGTGCAATCTGTTCCAGTGCCTAACCACCCTCACAGGAAATAATTTCTTCCTAATATCTAATCTAAACCTACTCTCTTTCAGTTTGAAGCCATTTCCCCTTGTCCTTTCCTGTACGTGCTCTTGTAAGTCACACTCTATCTTTCCCGTAGGTTCCCTTCAGGTACTGGAAGGCTGCAATTAGGTTACCCCAAGGCCTTCTCTTCTCCAGCCCGAAGAATCCCAATTATTTTAGCCTTTCAGCATAGGAGAGGTGCTGCACTCCCCTAACCATCTTGGTAGCCTCCCCTGAACTTACTCCAACAAGTCAGTGTCCTTCCTGTGCTGGAGACCCACCACATCTCTGACAGAAGGAGGCTTAGTGAGTTTCCATTCCAAAATAAAAATGAATTGCTAACTATTCATAAAGAATACATTCAGACACCATGAGAATGTCTCGACCTTCTCCAAAGCACCAGTGACAGCAATATTTTTCTTGAAGTGTGTAAGGAATATGTTACAGGTTTTAACTATAGCAAATTTATTCCAGCTTGGAAACACTCAACCACCCCCTCACCACCCCAATTCCTCTCAATAATAAATCCTTCCACCAAGATTTTCAGCATTTCAGACACCAATAAAATTAAAAAACTAATTTTATTGTAACCTGCAACATCACAATTCCACAGAAATCACAAAAGAAAATATGTCTCGTAGGTATTAAGAAACTTCCAGAAGCAGCTACAATTGCAAAAATGCAGATGACAGTAAATTCACCAAAAGAGATATCGCAGATTGGCTACCAGCTACTAGCCTCTGGAAAACAGAATGTAATTCAACTTCCTACAACTTGAAATGATTCAATAAAGTTTTTATTTCACTGTGATCTAAACTAGGGTATGCATCAGCTTGCACACACCAGCAGTTAACAGTGTGCCTAAATAGTCGCCCTGGTAAGCAAACTCATGGGAAATGTCCTTAAAAGGAGTATCTTATAAGCAGTGAAAACAAGCTCTTGTACTTGGTAGGGGGGGAGGGAGGAAGGGAAACAGAGACAATTCTCTTCCAGTTTTCTGTTTGCAATGGATGCACAGCTGCCAAGACCCACATCTTGGGGAAACCCATGATATGGTGTTTCCCAAAAGTGGAAAGCCAGAAGTGCCAAGGGGACAGTCACATTTCTAATTTTGAATATGCAAATGCAAATGTTTCCCTGGCAAGTTGCCTCTAAATTTGAAAAAATATATCCAAGGGTGACAGTTCTCTATAAGCCTGAAGACCCTGACTTTTTGAAATTAATCTTACTGGTATCAACAGGAAGGGGTGCAGTGCAATGAAATGTCTCTTGCAACTAAAAAACTATCTTGAGTTAGCAGTTACTTCACTGATTCCAAGATCTACTTCTCTAATCATTATCATTGTTATGGATATGATGAAGTGTTCTGTTAGGATGCACTGTGAATCCTTTCCTTCCTTTCCCTTTCCTTTCCTTTCCTTTTCCTTTCCTTTCTTCCTTTCCTTTCCTTTCCTTTTCCTTTCCTTTCCTTTCCCTTTCCTTTCCTTTCCTTTTCCTTTCTTCCTTCCTTTCCTTTCCCTTTCCTTTCCTTTCCTTCCTTCCTTTCCTTTCCTTTCCTTCCTTCCTTTCCTTTCCCCTTTCTAATCCTTTCCTTTCCCTTTTCCTTTCCTTTCCTTTCCATCCTTTCCTTTCCTTTCCTTTCCTCCTTCTTCCTTCCTTTCCTTTCCATCCTTCCTTTCCCTTCTTCCCTTCCCTTCCCTTCCCCTTCCCTTCCCTTCCCTTCCCTTCCCTTCCCTTCCCTTCCTTCCCTTCCCTTCCCCTTCCCTTCCCTTCCCTTCCCTCCCTTCCCTTCCCTTCCTTCCCCTTCCCTTCCTTCCCTTCCCTTCCCTTCCTTCCCTTCCCTTCCCTTCCCTTCCCTTCCCTTCCCTTCCTTCCCTTCCCTTCCTTCCCTTCCCTTCCCTTCCCTTCCCTTCCCTTCCCTTCCCTTCCCTTCCCTTCCCTTCCTCCTTCCCTTTCCCTTCCCTTCCCTTCCCTTCCCTTCCTGTCCTTTCCTGTCCCTTTTTTCCTTTCCCCTCCTCCCTCCCTCCCTCTCCCTCCCCACCCTCCCTCCTCCCTCCCTCCCTCCCTCCCACCCCTCCCCCCTCCCTCCCTCCCCTCCTCCCTCCCTCCCTCCCACCCCTCCCTCCCTCCTCCACCTCCTCCCTCCCTCCCTCCCTCCCTCCCTCCCTCCCTCCTTCCTTCCATCTTTCTTGAGATTATGATTACTTGCTGACGTTATTCCATTTATTTGTTGGTTTCATTTTGGTGAGTGTTCATGACATTAATTAAAATTGGACACTACAGCTTTTTTGAGTTGAAACATTACTTAAAATTGCAGCAGTATTCACAGGAAATAAGCTCAGGAAGAGTTGGTTACCAAAACGATGACATTTAGTCAATATTTTATATTTCAAATTAATGTTGAAATTGAACAAGTCATGTTTTAAATACACTATTTTTTGACAATAGTGGAAAAGCAAAGCTATGAAGAATTTCACCATATGTGTATTAACTAACACACTCTCCAGACAATGCCTTGGCTTATGTACTTGTGTGCATCAAAGGAACACTGGCAGAAGACATGGTTAATAATATATGAGTCAGAAGGGTAGTGGTTTTGATCATTAACACGACATTAGTTGTGGAACAAAGATACATTAGATCAATACATGCATTCCTTTGATAGTCTTAGCTATGATTGTCATGTAACTATACTTAACAGAAGAATTGTCTTCTTAAAAGAAGAATTGACTATTTTGTCAACAGTTCTCCCTCTTCTGATGCAATTTTAATAGCTTTATTGTTTTACTCATTCATCTGTCTCAAATAAAATGATAGGTTTAATGATAAGCATCTATAAGGAAAAAGAAATCCAATACATTTTGCAACCCTATGTGATACTGAGTAGTTCAAGAGTTTATAGTGAGATATGTCTCAGTGTGTCTACAATAATACAGGAATTTTAAGGAATCATGATTTCATGTCAATTTGTTTTGCACACATACTCTGTTTCAACCATCATCTCATTAAAACTGAAAATAAAACATTTTACATGCAAATTTGTTTAAGCGAGTTTATGTGGTTATGCAGCTTCTTCAGTTCCATAGAATCATAGAACTATGTCCATAGTTTGGATTTGCTGTTCAGGAGTTTCAATGCACTTGAAATCCTGCTAGAAACTACTGAATTGCTAATAAAATTAAAAAAAATAAAATAAAATAAATAAAATAAGCGTGGCATTCCAGTGCAAGTTTAGTCATCACTCAAGCATTAAAGCTGTGTATCTCCTGTCCTCCACTGTGACCCTGAAAGACCATCTCTTTTTTACTTCTGTCTGAATTACTAAAAGCATTTCTACTACAAGACTTCAAGTCAAGATTTAAAGGATAAAGCCTCCACGTCATGTCCTAAGAGCCCACAGTTGTGATCCCACAAGGCAGATAACCCTTTAGGCTGTGACAAGCTCAGAGTATAGAATGGTTTTCCTCTCCCACTTCTGTATAATGCTGCCAAACAGATCTATTATTCACTGTCACTGTAAAAGGGACTCCAAGGTGATCAGATATTGTAATGATGGGCTGGTAAGAGCCTTAGAAAAAATGAAACCTTCTTTTCACTTTGGTGAGGGATTAAAATTAACCCTTTTCTCTTTTCCAGTTTATCTTCATATTTGAACTTCCCAACAGAATTTTGCCAAAATGGTAAAATACAGAAAGAGTGCAACTAGTGCCTTTACCAGTTCTCACTCATATAAAAGCCTGGTTGGGTCTGTTACTCCAGTGATTTTATGGTTGTAAGTTCCAAAGACTGAATGTCAATTAATAGATGTGGGCTCCTCTGTAGCCATCTATTTTTAATTCCATCAGAGAGGCTTAGTGTTAAACATGTGATGGAAGAAATGTTAGTCAGAGGAAAGCAGATGGGATAACTAATTTTTCTTTCACAGTGTTTACACAATGATGAAATTTTTTTAACTCTCACAGCAGAAAAACAAGAGTACAGTACTCATATATAGCAGTACTTCTCAGCAGGCTTTAGACAGGAAAATGCTAAGTTCTGATCTGGTTTTATCATTAGGTAGCCTGGCAATAGAATGTACCAGTTAAGGTATGAATCCACAGTCAGTGCCAGTAGTCCCCAAGCTTCAGGTGCTGCTTAGGTATCCAGGCTGAACACATCTCTGTGTGTTCATCTGGAGCCTCCTGCTCCCTCAGTGCATGTGTGAGCTGCACACAGAATAGAAAGTACTTTTTATAACTTATTCCTTAAATACATAAAAGCAGGCAAAGAGTTAAAAAGAAGCCCAGCCCAGACTGTACTGATGAAACACAGAAACTGAACAAAATATGCCAGCCATGAGAATGGCTGTCTTGTGCTACAGAAGATCCCTGAATTTATCCTGAATTACCTTGCTCCAGAAGGGAAAGCAGCATAGCTGTACCAGCAGTGGATGACGCCTACGAAAAAGAAGCACACACTAACCCAGGAACAACCACAGAATAACCTGATTTTGGACACAAACCAGGGATTTCTGCATTGCTCTGCACCATGCTATGCTGAAGTGTTAGCTTCCTTGGGACTGCAGTCAGCTGTATAAATTCATGGGGCTCAAATAGAGAAGATGAAATGATTCACACCTCTTAATAGTTGTTTCTAAGATCTTGGATGACTCAATTGACTCTTATTATAGCCTTCAAAATTAAAAAAAAAAAATTAGAAACTTGTGTTTAAAAAACTGTAGACAGAGATCCTTAAGTAAAGCTTGTTGAAAAAAGATGCCATTTCAATAAAAATATCAATAATTTGCAATAAACGTCGCAAATTCATGTTCTGTTTGCATATAATGATGAAGATAAATAATCCCTACAGCTGGCAGAAGAGTAAAAGAATGTACTGCTTTTAGGCAGTTCTGATGAATTTTAAGTCATATGGAACACAGACACTAAACACTTGCATGCTGTGTAGAATAAACCCATGCCACCTACATGAGAAAGCCTCTCTAAAAGTGCTAAATTCAAAAGGCAGGTAAGACAGTCAAATAAATTCATTCAAAGTATGTGATCTGAGTACTTGATCTTCAGTAAAGAAGATGCAGACTGCAACTTCTCAAAACCATGTTGCTTATGACTGAAGTATTCCCTTCAGATTTGTCTGCTGTGTCAACAGAAGTGCAAAATAATGGAAAAACATGAATGAAGCTCACTCAGTTTTCACTTTCAAGATCAGGAGAAGCAAGTTCATATGTTCTGGAGAAGTAAAACAAACTCTTAACTAACTTCAGGAATATTATGAATGAATTTGTGAATTATCAGAGCTCCTGCCTCACATATTTACCTATTTGCAATCATAGAGATAGCATAAGAGACAAACAAACTGCAACTTTTACTTTTTGATGAGTACCATTTCAGGTTACTCAAAAATGCATTCTGAAACCTGATTTCCATCTTTAGGGCAACATAAACCACAAGAGATATCCTTAAAATCTTTCAATGGTTAGGCTTCTCCAAAATTTCCAAAATAGATCTTTGTGAACTATACAAGGTATCTTGGTCATTAAAAGAATCACTTTTGCTCAACACATTATTGCCATTAAATGGATATAGAATAGATATATTCTGTACTGCTACTTTCAGGAAAAGCTGTTAACAAACACCTTCCAAATGGTTGATTTCATAGTCTTTTAGTGCTCAAGATTATTTAACAGATAAATATCTTGTTGTCAGAACAATCAGCATTACTGCAAACTCCCCTCACTTTTTTTAAGAGAGAAAAAATAGAGTTCTGTTACCCCAAGAGCTGTAACCAATAGCTCTTAATTAATTAATTAATTAATTAATTAATTAACTCCATTTTGTGGAGTTAACACACAATCATTTATAGACCACCAAAAGCACCAAAGCATGAAGTGATGATAAAAAAAAAAAAACAAACCATATTACATTTGGATCTTATAATTCTCCAAAGATACAAGGATACTTTGCTGTACTTGGTGCACCAGCATTCTGAAACCACACTTAGGAGAATGGGCTGGTTTAAAACAACTAAATCCCTTCCTTAAAAGTGAAATACTAATACTGCTACTACTACTAAAAAAAAAAAAAAAAAAATAAAAAATCAATTAGCCCTTTGTGATATTCAGGAACTTGTATGTGTTCTTTCTTCTATGTCATTTCCTGACACTATATGAAAAAACTTGCATGAAAAATCTACTTACAGCTTGAAAGGGGAATGAAGTGTCATATTTTCACCTGCTCATGTTTTGTTATGGTTTTGAGTATTCAAATCTTTAATTGTTCTTTATTTTCCGAATGACACATTGCTGTCACTGCTGCCTATTAGGATCTTTTATTTCCTAAATTAATTTTGAATATTGAGAGTTCAGAGTATAAATTACAGTTCTAGAAACAAGAGACATCCACTGATGATAAACTCAATTGTGAAACATGTAAAATGCCTTAAAAGCCTGGAAGTTCCAACCATTTCTTCCAACTACAATAAGCATTACATGTCTTACACAATAATGTACTCTCTTATGTTTCCACCTCTGTTCCATCCTTCCCTTAATTTGATGTGCCAGATTTTTACACCGTGCACTCTTTGTAGTCAGGATTACATTTCTACCTTGCCTGGAACAGTGGGACCTCATGCTTAATGAGACTTTTTCAGTAGTATCACCAATATTGAAGAGTGTATACACTATATAGAGCCCCAAGCAGTCCCAATGTTAACAAGAGGTGCAATATTTCTGAAGAGAACAAATGTTGTAAGTCACAGTGATGAAAGTGTAAAAATATTCTTTGTAAATATTATAGTTAGTTCAAGGTCCTCACATGAGATATAACCTTATAATAAAACCTTAAAAATTAAAGCCATCAGGGATGGATTAAGAGGGATCCTGCAGATTAGGGATCTGTAAAATCATGAGGCAGAAGCAGAGCAGCAGGCAGCATTTTTTGACAGGGCTGATTACTGCTGGCCAGCCACCCATCACAGACAGCTTCACTTCTCTGTGTCTGCAGGAGTTAAACAACTGCAAGGTTGAATATTGAGTTTGGACACAGGGAAAAGGAGGAAGAGTCCTTTGTATAGGTGTTCAGATGGGAGACAGCTGTTTCTGACACTGAAAATTAAAATGTATTGAACTGCAGCCTTTGCACAGTTAGGGTAAGCCTTAAAATACAGACTGGATGGTTTCATTTTACTTCACAGCACAAACCACAATGATTTTTACAAAATTCAAAGCCTAACCAACCAAACAAAACCAAACATTGTAAGAGGCAATGGTTCTAGGAGTGCTTCTCAATTTCTCAAGTACATGAATAAAAATATCTACTCCATTATATATCTTATGCCTTTGCTATGTCTGTCATATCCTGTACCTTCTCTGGGCTCACATAATGCTCAGAGGAACTCAATCTAAAATAAAAAGTCATAAGTAATCCAATCTAAATCTTGCATTCTACTTTATTTTATAAATCAATCCCAAAATATGATACCCAGAATTTCTCTGCACCGGATTTATATACAGAAACAGAGAGCAATAATCACAATGGTGATTTTTTTTTTTTCTCACATGGAGAAGGGATAGTTGCTCTTTTGTCACTTTTCCTCAAATACTGTAAATCATTTTGCCCAGGGATAATTTAAACTCCTGAGAAGTCTCCCACTTAGATTCACAGCCCTTATGAATTGCTACTACTTCCACTTTGTGTTCTCTTGCAGCCTTGAAAGTCATTTACCAGTGGCCTGACAGGCAGCGTTCCCTGCCCACCTCCTGTTATGCTGCTCTTACTGCCTCCTGCCTTTCCTAAGGACTTGGTGTGAACTAACCCACAATAAACTGCCTAACCTGGCTTGCTTACACTTCTGGCTGCACACTCTGTGTCCAACATGTAGCACAGCACAACCAAACCTAAGGGCTGGGGCCCTTAGGAACGTTTAAGGTTCACGTCCAGGAGAGGCAACGTTCTGTGACCACCTTTGTGTCCCCTTCTCACGTGCCTCACGAATGCTTGTTTGACAGCTTTATGCTGCCAGATGTGTAGGTATCTCAGCCACTTTTATAAACCACACCACCCCTTATTTAGATTTTTTGTTAGTGTAGTACTAGGAAAAATACTTCAGACTAAAGGCTTTTTGACAGCTGGCAGTGTGCTGAATTAGTCAGAAAACACATTTAGTTCTACTTGTTCACAGCCTGTGTTTGATTTAGGTTTTTATACACACACGCACACACGCACACACACACACACGCACACACACACATATAAAAATATATATACAAACTTTAAAGCAAAGGCTATTTTTGACATAATCTTCATCCTGATGATTTCAGTTTTTATTTGAATATACCCTTAAAAAACTTGCATATGCAGCATGATAGTGGCCTCTAATACCTCACTGAATAGACTCTCATGCAAATCCCAGCTGTAAATATAGGTTAAGTCTTTATATTGTTAAAAGGGTATCTCCTTAAGTACATATCAGGATTCTGTGTGCATCTGCTTGACTAACATAAAAACCTGCCCATATGTTGTTACAAGAATTTTTTAACAGAACAATTTTATTGTGGAATTAAGTCAAACAGACAGAATATAATAATAGAACTATGGGATATAAGCCATTTTTAATTGAACATTGCTACTGGCAGAATACTTAACCCTCTTATGTTTAGAACAAAATGACACAGATTTAGATTTTTGCATTCAATAACAATTTATTTCCCAGACACCCTCCTTTTGTAACCTTTTAAGTCTTTCAATTCCATCAGATTTTGAAGGGATAAGCTACTAATAAATGTAGTTTTATATCTATTTAATTTAAACACAGAAATAGGAATATAGTAAGGAATATAGGAATAAGTAAGTAGGAATATAGTTACAGGAATTCCCCAGGAAAATATTTCTGTGGTTTAACTTCTAATCCATTTTTATTTTGGGATTAATGCAGATAGCGGCAAAGCATCAAAATGAGAAACAATCTCCATATTCAGTTCAGGTATTCTACTGAAGCACCATGCAGCCTGAAAAGTAAAAAGGAAATATTTTCTCTTTGGCGTCTCCTTTTGAATTGTGTTTGAATATGAAACTTCTTAAGTTTTACTCTTTCTATAGAATACTTGATGTCTAACAACATGGAACTGTATCAACACTACAAAAAATATTTCAAGCCTTGTGTGAAAGTCCATAAATACTGAAAATTACTCATATCAATTAAACTATAAGGAATATGTACATATGTATAGCTAAAAACCTTTAGAGCTTGATTTATATCACACATTTCTTATGAAAACTGCATAAAGAACAAATTACCAACAATTATTTTGACAAATAATGGAAAAATATGATGAAAGATATTGAAAATGCCAATCTCTTAAATGCTGGATTAGGACTTTTTCTCTGCACTGGCTTCTGAAAAAATAACCCACAAAGAAAAGTAACGAAAAACTGTTCCTACAGGTAGTACAGTAAATATGTTTACCATGAAAAATTACTGAAAAAGTAATTCTGATATGAAAAATATACGTCAGTTTAAAGGCATAGAGAAATCCACTATGGTTGACATCAGAATCTGAATTGAGAGAGTTTATATTTATCTTGGTCTCTGTGAATAATTAACATCTTGGAATCAAAATGAAGTCAGTGTTAATGGGGATGATATACTGGGTGGCATATATTGCACCTGTGCTGTTGATATTAGAGTTCTACAGAGGAGAAAAAACCAGAGAAAAAGTAGTTGTCCCTGAAGTGTATGTGTGTGACTCACGTGTGCAAAAGACAGACCAGTGAAGTGCGAATGTGATGTTTAGACCCAGCTTTTTTACAGAGAACAGATGCTTCAAGATTATTTTCAAATATATATTACTATATATATAATATAAAAATAAGATGACTGTAATACTATGAGAACAAGAAGCTAAATTTAGCTAATGATTTTGGTTTTAATTGTGCCTTTCATTTCCTCAAGTTACAGATGAATAATTTGCATTTACCTTTCTGTTTAAGTAGGTATGTATTCATTTGAGCTTCCTCCATCAGAAACATGCAGTAATACTCTCCAGCTATGAACATGCAAGTACTCAGTGCAATTCTCAGTGTGGTTTTAACATACAAAGTTTTTGGTGTAATCTCGTGGTCTCTCCGTATCAGGTGCCTGACAACATACTTGGAAATCATGATGGTAACAGGGAATTACAAGGCTGAGCCTATTTCTGAAAGTCCATCATTGTCCCTACATTAGTTGGTCCACAGTGTTTCCCTTGAGGAGCTGTATTGCACTTTTCTTGCTCCCATCTCCACACAGAAGACCCCTGAAACCTTCATTTTGGAGAACCTGAGGAAATAATGCTGCAAAAATAGATAACTGAATTTTTGCATTATTTGCAGAATTTCTTCCAGGCTTAATGTTTCATCTTGTTTCAACAAGAGTGTAAGTTATTCTTTAAATCAATAATTGGTTTTAGGTGCATTCCATTCTAGCAACTAGAAGATATGGGTAGTTGGAAGTACCAACAGAGGAAAACAAAAAGAAAATAATCACCATAAAATAGTGCTCAAAAGGCTGTTAAATTAGCAATTTTTATTTAAAAGCAGATTATAATAATTTATTTTTGTTTTAAAGAAAATTGCATTTATTTCAGGAGTATTCATTAGGACATACTGTTGATGCATATGGAACTCTGCTATGTATAAACTGTGAAGCTGGATGGGCTTTATTTGCTACTGCAAGTCTGAAGTTATATAATTTTCCTCATAGGTGGATTTATGGCTTTCCAAATTTTTATCATCTGACCTGTGCCAAACACAAGAATCTGAACACTAAAGGACATTTGACTTGATATATTCAAGATATATTCTCCCTCTGGAGTGCTTACCCATGACTCGGCATTTACACAGGACCCATCAGCAGCTCTTGAAAGAGAACAAATGTCATTTGTACTAGTTTTTCCATTACTTGTACTCCACAGTAATATCCAGCTTTAAACTTTATATTCCACCTGCACAATTTTAGTACCATGGAGAGTCAACTACTGTAGTAATAGAGATACTGGAGCGGAGGAAGCCAGGCTGTCGTGCTTTGTGTAAAAGGGTCATAGCTGGCACACACAGAAAGTCTGCAATATTTATGTAGGAGTTTCTTCAAAATACATGCCCAAACACATTAGGGGGGAGCAAAACTGAAAACTTGTTCCTTCCTATTCAGACAGATGAAGGTAATCTTACAATCAGAGGAAGGTTGCACATCTATTATCTTGTTCTGCCATCCCAGGTCAGCATACAACAGCAAAAACTCTCACAGATTACAGAGTGGGAAGAACACCATTCTTTGATGTATCCATGATGCTCTGAGTTCATTTAAATATGCAGTAAGTATATGCAGTAAGTATATGCAGTATAGAATTTATTTGGTTTTCCAATCATTTTATGCAAAGTTAGCCAGAACTTGCCAGCTCAAGCGAGACTGAAGAACTGGTCAATTTTTTGCAGTCTCAGAGGGATCCTAAGGTTACTAGGAATGTTGGAGGAACTCGTAGGTTACTAGGGTGTTAACTAAGTAGATAACAATATATGGTGGAGGTATAATTAGGTATTATGTGGTATAGATCAGCACTTGGTTATTTTATTATTTTTTCACATGAACTGTTTGCTTCCTTACCAGTGTTGCTCTTTTATTGTTGCAAGTGAACTCCTTAGGCTGTTTTTCAACTGCTTCTAGCTATTGGATTTTATCTGGCAAGAAGGAAACCAACTTTGCTCAAGAGCAAGCGCCTCATCACAGAAAGGTTGTAATAACTAAAGCAGCAGCCCCAGCACATGATATTTAAACTGGTTTTCAGAAATACGTGAAGAAAGCTTCCCAAAAAAATCACAAGGCTTTTTAATCTGTTCTTGACTTTCACTGCAACACAAGACCATTTAAAGTGCATTTCAAAATGAAGATGACTCACACTCCAGTTCCCTTATCAAAGAAATACTTTGGCTGAAACTGCAATTTGCTGCTGACAGTGATGAGGACAGGAATACCATTGGCAAAGGTCTTCCCATGAAATTTAGGACACAGCTGGATTAATGGAACCATTACTGCCCTCTTAGTTATCACTTCTTTCTGCCAACATTCTTACACTTTAAAGCACTCTTTGTAATTATTAAAACTAAAACAGGTTTTTCCTGACAAAAGAGGTTGGCACCTGTACTTGTCAGTGGACTTTGACAGCCTGAGTTCTAAACACATTCCTGCATTGTCTTTAGCAGAGGCAACTTTCAGCAGATGACACTCAAACTCACAGTAGAAAAGCTGATAGTTATACTGAGCACCAAATTCCTAAATTTAGCCTTAAGTACACGCTATGCAGGAAATGGGATGTGTTTGGGCAGGAAACTTTGGGCTGTCTCATTTAAGAAATGTGTTAAGAAAGAAATTTTACCCCTATTACAGTACTTTGTAAGTCCAAGGACACAGCTAGTACTCAGTTTTTCTTGCAGTAAAACAAATACTGCAAGTAAAATAGAACGAATCACTAACTTAATGTATGCACTGTGAATTCATATACATACCCCTTCCCTAAGTACAGTATACTTACTTCCTGAGGAAGCTGTGGAATATATGTAAGATATTACAATAGTGGATTTAGCAGAACATTTTGAAGGCTACCTGATGAAGCAGATGGATGTGTAACTTGGAGAGAAAGTATTTCGTTTAAAGCATCCTCACACTTGCAATTCTTAAATTGCAAGGGGACATTTTGGTAGATTCAGACTATTTGGTGCTACTTCCACGTTCCTAGCTGAAAGCAAAATAATGTCACTGCCATAGGGCAATGTATTATTCAAGTAACCATGTTGATGCTGAACAGACACACAATGTAAAGACATTAACAACAGTATCTAAATAGAATTATAAGAAGTAGGACTTCATGCATTGTATGAGTGCCATTTACTAATTGTTATGTTAAGCTGTGAGATCATTCTGTGTCCTGCTGTAGCCTTGTGCACATGCATTACTGAATTCGGTATGGAACTTCTAGCCTCATTCAATATATTATTTTTATTATCTAGTAAATCCTATTGCTCTGAATGTGAACAATTGCCTTTTACAAGAAATGCTTAACAATTGAAGTGTAAAACTGATTTTTAGGAAAACAACTATATTGCACAGAGAGAAAATGTAAATACGGTGTTAACAAAGGCAGCTTCTAGGAGGAGGCAAAATGTGCAAATAACAGTGGAGCCAAGTTGAGGCTGCTCAATCTGTCTCCCTACAGCTAATACAGAGTGCCCACTCTCCCATCTGTCTCAAAACAGATATATCCATTTGGGAGGTATAATCTATAAACATAGACAACACCATTGTTACAGGAAAAATGTCATAACAGACATATTAATTTTCTCATAGGTACACTGGCCTAGTTTAGTCTCAACAGCCAAGTCCTATTCCATTCCTACATGCTGTCAGACTGTAATAAAAATAAATTTTCATTCTTGTAGACCTGAACAAGGTGGGGATAATGATGAAAAGAACAGGATGGTCAAACTATGTCGACTACAGTCTACCTTGGATCTTTTATGAAAAAGCAGTGAACAACATTACTTTTTTCTCACTCTATTCACAGATAAAATAATGCTGAGGCAATTATTAATTTTAAAAATACATTTATTTGCTTTTATATTCTGTTTTATAAACAAGCTTCATACGCACTTGCTCCTACTTATTACTTTCTTATTAGAACCTACGTAATTCATAGAAAGGATAATGTATTAATGTTACAGACACTGAAACAGTGAAAATGTCAGAATTATTAGCCTAACTTTAATTACAGAATAGAATCAAGAGAAAAGGCACTATAAAAATTTTTGCCTGTCCTCCCATTGTCTTGACAGTTAATCTACAGCAACACCCACTTCCTATCAGTTAATTTTACCAACACATCAAAAAAATGCAACTTCAGAATATGAAGAGGCTTAGAGGCTTAGTGGGTGATATTATTGGGAAAGGAAGCTGTATGTAATGATTAGAAACTAAAAATATACCAAATATCATAAGAAAATGGAATCAGAGTAATGAAAACTGAATACTAGTTGCTTAGTATGGAAGTGGTGTAGTATGCACTGTTTATTAGTATGCACTGTTGCAGAGCGGGATATACAAGAGTGCCACTTCATCACATAAATAAAGTTAGTATAAAAAGTAAGCTTTCATTTTTT
The DNA here is from genome assembly GCF_030490865.1 of Poecile atricapillus. Classification (NCBI taxonomy): domain Eukaryota; kingdom Metazoa; phylum Chordata; class Aves; order Passeriformes; family Paridae; genus Poecile; species Poecile atricapillus. The sequence goes on along the minus strand of NC_081289.1, from coordinate 36,649,583 downwards.
AATACAGTTGCACAGGTCAGTTTTGTCAGAGGTAAATAAACTTTTATCTTTTTAGACTTTGAAATGCAAGGAAGCTTTCTGGAGATCAGGAGGTGTTGTAACTGCACAGTAGCTCCCGTAGTCTCTGAGTAGCGGTAGCTCAGGGCAGCTGTGCCAATGCAGGTACAGTGAGCACGCTCTGTCCCCGAGAGAAACCCTCATGGCATCCAGAAAATAACCAACAAAGTTATCACTTTTATGAAGTGATGGGCAGAGAAAGACCTGCCCCTCAGCTTTCTCCTGAAATATAATTTGACCTAAAATTTAATAGTAAAATTCTTTTAGAGCTGTGTCCTTACCTCAGAATATATATATAGATTACTATGTAACTGTATAAATACTTTTATATTAATATATTAATATTAATTATTAATATATATTAATAGTTTAGGGCAGAATTTATTCTGCAAAAGAAAATTATTTCTGACTTTGTGCTCACCAATTAGAAGTTTCCCTTAAAACCACTGCAGTGAACTCAATTATTCCAAAACAAAATTAAGAGAACTGCCTAATTTTCTACATATTCATTTAAAAAAAATACATTAAAAAAAATAGTTACTTTGACATTTAAAAAAGTTGCTAGAATTAATTTAACATTTCTCTGTGTCCCTGAAGTATCACTATAACCAATATTTACAATACATTAGGCATAAAATTAATTCATAATTATGAATATTTTAGATTTGATTCTATACATAGGTGTAGCTGACTCTTAGCAGGCTAAGTAAGTATAAGAACAAAATTCTGCTGTTTAAATACTGAAAATGAGAAAACAGGTTGTCCAGGCTTTTTAATGTACAATAACCTCTTGAAGATTTGAGGGTGTTTTGATTTGGGAAGGGAAGTTACTGATTTTTTTTGGTCTTGGTACATATAGAATGTCAACAGAAAAATTTAGTTGTATTATTTAGTTGTAGGAAGCTTTTCTTAGACATTGTCTTACCTACAACTGCCAATTTCCAATTATATTTGTAATATAGGTGGCAGCATTTATAATTTGGCTTGAAGCTAAAATGCATCTATTCAAGTAAAGCTGCAAACGAGAAAAGTCTTAACAGCTCATCTTGTACTGGAAAATACTGATAAACAGATAGGAGCAAAGAAATTAACTCCTATATGGGAAAGGCCAACAGAATTGTTTTATGATTGTATTAATTGCAAACCTGAGTGTCTGCATTTGGCAAGGAGATAATTTCATTATTTTACAGAGATGCCCGAGAGAGTCTTCTTTATTTTCTAGGGGGACTTGGCATTTGGAAAAAAACTCAACAAATTCCAAACCCCTCAAAACCCACTGTTCTAAGAATTAAGAGTATAAAACATGTTAGAAACTGTCCATATCAGTGCACCATTACTGAAGAAGCTTAAGGTCAAGTAAATGTATTATTCATTCACTATTATGAGCTATGTGCTCTTTCTAAATGTAAATTACACTCTGTAATTATTTTGTACTTTTAAAGAGTATCATTCATAAAGCAAATTAAAATGATATGATTAAAATAATCAAAATTCCTGTACAAAATCCCAGAGGGCAGATGCAATGACATGATAAATTACAAAAGTTTAGCAGTTCAAGACTTTATACAGATTAGAAAGGGGTCATCAACTCCAGAGAGTGACGGAGTGCAATTCTGTCAAAGAGAAAATCAAAGCAACTTGTTTGCTGATATTTAGGGGGGAAGGGGTGGGAATACTAATGCTGTACTAATGCTGTAATCACAGCCTGAGGATGGGGAAACCGTAAGTATGATCTTGTGGAAGACTCTCTCCCCCTGATCTGGAAAGTTACTTTAAACACCCAGCATAAGCAGTGTGAACACCTTCCCCACTACTGAACTGAAACACTATCAGCAGGAAGCATTGAGTGAATCAAACAAAAACTCCTCCACCACCAAAAGAGGAGATGCTCAAAGTTGCTTAGTATCTATAGAAATCAAACTGACATCAACTTGGCACCTAATTTTATCATATTTCACAAATAAAATTTCCCTTCTCAGCTCTAATGCCCTTGACAGAACCATGGTCAGACTATGCCTTCAGGAACTCGAAATAAACCCATATTCTGACAATATTTTTGTAAAACTGTCCAGTGATAAATACATTCCAGCTTATGATCTTGCAAGGTTCTCACGGTTACTCTTCTGTTTCAGTAAATTCTTTTTTGTTTCTATGTGGACATCAGAAATTCTTCTAGACATAATTGAAAGTTTCTTCTTAACTTCTATTATCCTGTGTGTCCACCTGGTAGGACATAAATTAGACATTTACATAGCTTTACTTTTTAGGAAATATTAATTTCAAAGAGGGTTGTACAGTGAAACATCCCATGAAATAATATTGCCCTTTTAAATGGACTGGAGAGGAATATAGGAAAACAGAGAGATCCAAGGTCGTTGCTATCATCTCAGTATACATCAACACTATTTTCTTCTCTATATATCTCTCTAATTTTTCTCTATCCTCTTGGCAGTTTACAACACTTAGGTCATATGCTCACACTGGTAAAGTTCTGACAATTACTCACAAATCATGATTTTGAGTTTAGGGAGTTGGCAGGTTTCATTCTCCTAATAATTACAAGGTTCATAATCTTCCAGATGCTGCACAGAAAAAGCATGAAAACACCACACAGGATTAAGTGCTTATAGGAAAGGTTCTCTTAAGCCTACAAAATTATAGGGTTCCTCCTGAGAGGCTCTGCATTTCTGAGCTATATCCTTTGTGTCATCTTACTGCTTCTGCAGTAGGCGTAGGTGTAAACACAGCTCTTGCTACTCCGTTACTGTGCACCCCTTCTTCTCCTGGAAGAATTAAAAGGTGAATTACCAAAATTCTAGTGCAGCTTTTCATTTGAAATACTGCCAGTTCTCTGAGGAAGCATGTGACATTTTACAGATGTTCCTGAGTTTCAGCTTCAGCTCAACCTGACATGTCACCTCCAGGCCAGCAGACAGATTTGCTGAGGGTAATACACTTGAAACTTTTGTTAGGTAACACTGGAAGGTCTACAAAGTAAAAAAGCCTGTGTTATTTCTCAGCATCAGTGTGATTCTTTAAGAAGTCATATTTGATCAAATGAATGTACTCTGAAAAGACATAGCTATTTAAAAGCATAGAAACATAGGAACAGCAATAACTTTTCAAACAACAGGACCTAAAAAAAAAACCCTGTGTATAAAATACATTATTCAAGTGCTCAAAAGCAATGAGAATGCGCTTTATAATCCTTTCACTCCCCCTTTTTATTTTGAGCAATAATGCCAAAAAAGTGCCTGTTTTTCTCATTTTGAGGCAGAACACAGCCCTCTTATTTCATATCACAGGTACATTTCCCATCAAAAGGCATTTTGTTTCTCACAGGGCTCAAAATAGAACTCCAAAAACCAACTGAAAATAAAATTAAAAAAACCCACAATGACACTGCATTAGGTTCTCATTTGCTTTCTAGATCCTTTGTAAAGCTCACACCAGCACACAGGTGCACCAGTTGGACCAGTTGGAGTCCTGGTACAATATGCTTTTTCCTTCATTTGGGATGATATCCAGCTGATAGAAATGAAGCTCTAACATACATCAAGATGCATAAAAAAGCACAGTCATAATAATTTTCCTAATAATGGCTAGTTGTGGTGCGCTGACAAAATGAAATTCATTTCAGCAAGGAGCAGAGCCTACTGCTTCAGAAATTAGGCACCATCATCTTTTTCTTTTATTTTTTTCCTGCAGAAGTGCTCTATGAAGCCTGAAAACCATTCCCTCCCTGTGTGAACTTTTTAACACTGAATATATTACATGTTCTGGACATTTGCAACCTCTCATTTGAGGAAAAGCACATACACGTGTTCTGCAGAAATAAAGAAGATCTGTAATTACTGCAACTGGTTGGTATAACCTACAGCAGGGTAATGACCAGGAGTTCTGGTCAGTTCTGGTCTGCTGGGCAGTTTTGGAGGGCTGTGCTACCGTGGATTACAGGGAGAAGGTGCCATTAGAGGGCAGCCCTGGGTTTCCCCTGGGTGGAAGGCTATACAACAAGTGTCCCCAGTCCGATGGTATGCAGCAAAACCCATTTCAGCTTCTTAAAATAGAAGAAAAAATTTACAGAATGTATTTTGCATTCTGTGAGGAAAAAAAGTATACGCAGTATAGTTTGAGCAAATTTGTAGTGTATAAGCAGGAGTAGATAATAATTTTTTAAAGGCTTTTAAGTAACTTTAATGATGTAAAAGTAATCTTTTTTATTATTGAGAATTTCCATTGCTCATTTCACCTTAAAGCCTGAGTAAATTATCACTGGCAGCTAAGTAAGTCTTGCAATAATACAGAAGTAATCACAGTAACTTCCATGTAAATATATTACAAAAATAGGTGAATTGGGATTCCATAATAACAATCTTTCTCAGATCAGTCTGAGACTAGTTTTACTGTATGAACACATAACATTACCTTATTTTTTTTTTTTATACATAGATAATTTAGGGTGTTTTTTTTCTTTAATTACAACTCAATCGAATTATCTAATGGGTAACATCTTTGTATTATTTATAATTAAGCAGCGACATTCCATAGAATAAGGAAAAATGTTATTTATCATACATAACAGCTACATTATATTTAGAACAACAAATTCCATGTAAATTCTATGCAAAAGCCCCTAATGATTTTTGCTGTAATTTTCTTCGTCATATTACATAACTCTCTGACACTGCAATACTTTCCAATTACTCTCCTGAGTACATTTGTCTGCAACATATGTCCAACCTTTTCAGCTGTGTGAGGGTTGTTCAGTACAGTAATCTCCATTAGTTTAGTCAACTTAACAATCCCCACTGATCTCTTCACATAAAAGGTTTAAAGACTTGGAGCTTAGGATCCTCCTCACTGTTAGCAGCAGAAGCTCATTCAAAGCATTCTTTTACTCTAGGTGAAACTAATCCCTTGTCAGAAAGTAAACAAAGAGTTTTGCATTCATACAACTTAACAAACACGCACAGAACAATGACAGAATACCAAATCAAACCCATAAATAACAGTCCCAGAGGGCTTCACTCAGATTTCAGCTGAATACACAAGGACTCTCAAAATGCCAAACTGGCCTAGACCCACAAAAACAAGGCCATAGGGCATAAATGACCAGCCACAGCTCTCTGGATGGAATACACTTATGAAATAATAACCAGGCAGAAGGTGTGTTTACCCAGATCCTGGTAATAAAAGCACCAGTTTGTATTGCATTAACCATGCAAGCAAAGTAACATTTATTTCCTTAGGGATCACACTGGCTGTAAGGTATCTCGTTTGCTGGGCCTCCTTAACCTTGTTTCCTAAGCTCATGGTGCATGAACCTACTTTTACCTTTGTCTCTTGACATTTTTTCATGTGACTGCACAAGAGCTTGGCAGCTTTCGATCCGTCAGATAGCCTGCCCTGGAGGCTACAACATGGTTGGAGCACTACAGTGCACTCTAGTTTTGTAACACCAGTAATAATTACCAAGAAAAATGAAAAAAAAAAAAAAAAAAAAAAAGGAAAAGCAAGCCAAACCAAAGGATTTCTAGACATCTAGTCAGGTTTTATGGTATTCTTTGGGTTTTTTTAGCTTCTACGATAAAGGGAGTACTGTGAGTTGGAAGAGTGTATTATACAGATTTCAGAGAGATATAAGGCTTCTGGTAGTAGCAATCACTATAACTGCCTTTTAAATATCTGAAAACTCACTGTGTTACATTTGAAAATAAATCAGAATAGACATCTTGACCTGAAGTACAAACACTATCATAAACAAACAAACAAACAAACAAATAAACAAAAGAAAAAGGCAGAACAAGTGGCACTAATTCAGGGAAGTGACCTTACTCACTGGATGCCTGGGATGGTGCCGCTTGGACTCCTGCAAGCCTGCAAGCTTTCAGACACAGCTGATAGCTGTTTTACCAACAGGATAAGAGAAAACGAAAAAAATCAAATCCTAAGGTTCTAGCATGGGTACACAAAAGGCATGAACCACATGCAGAAAGGAAAGATGGGTCCAGTGGATTGCAAGGTGAAAAGTTTCTGGTACTTGCTTTCCTGAAAAGGCACCAATATGGGCCAAAAGCTGAAATATACTACTTGTGAAGAGCTGAAGACAGGGACTTTAGCCAAGAAAGACAACTTGATTAATCTTTTATCAGATATGGCAAGCACTTATGTACAGGCTGCAGTGTTTTTTTTCTGAACTAGATTCCAGCCAAAGAGGAGATATGCAGATGGGAAAAATAGAGATGGGCAAAAATGAAAATGCTTAGCTGATATAATGCTTAGTAATTAAAAATTACCCTGTATGATACAAAATACACAAACATTTTTCTAATGTAAATATCTATACTTTGTTGGTCAATATTACACTATATTGTTCACTCTTTCACATAGTATCATGCTAATATTTCAATTAAGTAGCTTTTAAAGATAGAGATTCATAACAACTTCCAATAAAAATAATTTTATCACCATGTCATGGGAAAAATAATGGATGGAACCGGATTATTTTTTCATTCTAGCAGTAACACAAAAAGCCAGAAATTCAGGTCAAAAAAGCAATTTACAAGTTTACTTTCATTAGGTGATACAGTTAACTAATACATTTACTAAATTTTTATGCCTTCAAAAGTAACTGACTTTTATATCAAAATACTAATTTACATACTGAAAACAATCTGTGTATTTAATTTATATAGAACCATATTTCACATTGGGAAGTGAAATAAAGTACGTGTTTATTGAAATATTTAGTTCAACTTAAAACGTATTTTATGCTTCCTTTTCAACTGGTTTTCGTTCACCCAGTCCTTGTTTTGTATGAGAAGTAGTTTCATAACACACTTGATCCTAATCTAAGATTTCAAGAGAACAATAAAAAGATTTCCCTCAGCTGCAGCTATCATCAAAAACATATCTATGAAATCGACCATACTAAAGTATGGGTCTGTCTTGGTCTAAGCATTAGAAAAAGGGTAAATATGTATGTTGCTGCTAGTCCTATATTTTCCCACTTCCTCAAAAGATGACAATGGAAGTTGATCCATTCCTGTTTAACTCACAGTCCTGTTATTCACCATGCAAGGATTCACAACTCAATCAATTGACAACAAATTGAGAATCAGGATTACAATGTGCAATTTTTAATTCCTAATCACGTTATTTCTTGTTATCCATGATAAATATGTTCCTGTTAGCCACTTAGTATTAGACATGCTTTGCATTTAATTCCCTTCGGCCTACAGTGGACTTTGAACTTAATTCTTGCAATAGAAACACTATTTGATTTATTCATCTAGTTCCACCATTCAAAAGAATCACACACCTTAATTATAACAAATTTACAAGCTCTGATCACTGTGAAAGCCTGAAACCCCTTGATCTACTCAGCTATTGGATTATATACATGTACATGACTGTGATGCTCTGAGAACTTTGTTTTATATGCTGAAAACAAAGCTCATCATATTTCAAATCTGATCAATAAAATCTTTCATATAGATTTGTTTTTTTTTTAATGTGCTGTTGATCATAAGCTACAGTGACCAGTGACAGGACCTGAGGGAATGGCATGAAGCTGTGTCAGGGGAGGTTTAGGTGAGATATTAGGCAAAGGCTTTTCACTCAGAGTATGGCTGGGCAATGCTCTCAGACACACAGTGTGACTCTTGGGGTGCGCTGTGCGGGGTCAGCAGTTGGACTTCCATGATCCTAGTGGGTCCCTTACAACTAGTGATACTCTATGATTCTGTGATTTTTTAAATCAGAGGATGTAGATCTCTGAAAAAATAATCTCAACATAATCATAAGGAAAAAGTCTTTGAGTTTATCTTTTTAAGATTTTTTAAAAAACTAATTATAATCTAAAACATGGCAAAGAAATTTTGGAGACAAACAGTAATGGTATCAGCAATCTGCTCCAACACCTTTGGAAATAGGCACATTATTTATATGCACAGGATTCAGTCCAGATTTACCTATTTACAGTCACATTTCCTCATATTTTGTTAATATGTTCTTCAATAACTACTGGGTATCACATACAAGGTATCATTCCGTGATGCCAGATTATCCCACATCACTGTGCCTCGCTGTTTCTCTGTATTTTGATGCATTTAACATCTCTCAAATGTGCCTTAGAATTGACTATTCCCTAGATATTTGTCTTTTTTATTGCATTTCTAAAGCACAGGCTCTAGAGGCTAGTGTGTTTTTCCCAGCATCTATTGATAATGAGAGCATTATCTTCAAGTCCATCCAGAGAATGAGAACATTTATTTGATAAATCTTTGTGTACTTCAATCTAAAAACCATCTACAAAAATGTCTCTTCTTTCCAGAAAGTTGGAAAGTCACTTTAAAAATAAGACTGCTGCAGTTCTTTTTCTGTACTGGGTTTTGCCAATCTGTCTCATGTCCTCAGAAAAGGTTTTATGGAGGAGAATTTTTTATCAGACCTTTTCCTTTGAGTTTTTCTAGGAATGAAAGGAAAATGCTTTGCCTCTTACTAACGAAGTCACAAATGAAATTAACATTCCTTGGTGATGTTCCCTATGGAATTTGCCGCAGCACAATGTGGATAAAGGCAGTCTCTTTAAGTGGGATTAGTTTTGCGTAAACTTGAAAGGAAAACAAGGTTATCAGTTTTAAATGTGACACAGAATGAGGACCACATTTTATGAAATGGTTTCATAGACTGAAAAAATTGATGGACTTCTTTTGACAGTCCTAATTACACTGGATTATTTATACCCCTGATTTTACAAGCAGTCCATTAATAATAGCACTATGTTGTAACTGACCAAGAGCTACTTGAGTTTCAGAGGGAACACTGCTCTTACAGGGCTTTCTGAAGCAGCACAACCCTGTCATCACTAACTCCCTCTCCCCTTTGCTCACGCTGATGGACATCTAGTTGCAGCAACTCTGCTCACTGCACCTCTTGTACACAGTGGGAAAAGGTATTAGGAAGGCTAATCACAAGTCATTTCTAAATGAAAATTGTGACATTTAAAGCAGTAGAGAAAGTCATGTAGTCAATGGCCCTACTCCCTTCACATCCTCAATCTAAACACATCAGATTAAAGTGTGGGGAAAAGGGCATTTTAATCTCAGTTTACCTCCAAGGAATGATGGAAGGTCAAGTAAATTTCCTGAGTCTGTATGAGAAGTTTGTAACAGTTTTTCAGGATCACAGCTCAGTGGCTCAATTTAACTGACTCAATAAACCAGTTTGTTTAAGTAAAACATGAAGTTCAACCCTTTACCTTAGATACATTTGACACTATCTCAAAAATACAGAGCAATGTACTGCCTGATATCCCTCAATTTAGTTTGTGTGCATATTATAAATGAGACCAGCAGCAGCAGCCAGAATCTTTGCGTTCTTTTCTGTGTTAGAGTGGAGACACACAACACCAGACCTCAACAGTAAGTTTAGAGTAAGTAATCACCCTAAATAAGTGTCTGATTCCTTGTTCCAGAAAAATGGTGCCCCACTTTGAGGCCACCCTCAAGAAGCAGGAAAGGATGCTTTTTTTCAAAATATGGCAATAATGGCAGTTTCTGTGGGTGAACAGTGAGATGGAATAAGAAGTAAATGAGAAACATTCAGGTTTTGGACAGACAGCAAGACCTGCTCTTGCATGAGAAACTCGTATTTTCCAATCAGCCTGCTGAAGTGGAATAAAAAATCCAGAGTGGCTAAAAGCTCCAAAAAATGGCAAAAGTGCTGGGCAGATTATCCATGGGCAGCTGGATGTTTCCAAGGTAACAGCTATCTTGTCTTGTAGAACATTCTTCAGGTTTCACAATACAGAACAGTGTGAAAGGAAACCAACCCAGCCAGAGTTCAATGGGATGTCATGCACAGCTCTGTAATTTGTCCAGCATACAGAGGCTCTCTGCTTCCTACACCATGGAGCTTTCTTCCTGAAAGTCTTGCATATCAATAACAGCGCATTCAACAGGGGACCGTGCTGCACTGCACATTTTCCTGAAATGTCTCCCCCGTTCTCTGCAAGTCCCTTATTCAAACAATTGAACAATGCAGAAGGAGGGCAGAGAAGCTGCTGGTAACACTGACAGATCAGCCCATGCAGATGAGAGGAGCACAAAAGTACTGTAGTTTGTCTACAGAAGGCACCTGCCTCTAGCAGGGGAGGAGTCTGGAGCAGGGAGGAAAAGATGGGGAAGAGCAGAACAACTGTGCATCTGATGTATATCACTTTCCCCTGGAAAAGCCTGTGTAGTTAAATTTAGAAAAGAAATACAATCAAAATTGCATTGTGATCTAAATTAAGAAAAAGGCAAACTGATTGAAAAGAGGGATTTTTTTTTTTTTTAAGAACTGGTTCTGTTTTTCTTACCAAATACAAGAAAATGCTTTCTACCTAGAGCAAGGCTTCCAATATGTAATAACTTCAGTTTCTTCAAACCATTGGCTTTGTCTCATCAGTCTCACAGCCACTTCACTCTAATTTTGCTGTAACATCAGTGCCTGGCAATAAAACATCCTGTTAAGCATATGGTGCTGCAATATTCCAAGTCTAAAAACTTCTAACATTTCCATGCCCTTTCATGTTGGGATGGAAAAAGGTTCATTAGATAAGTCTCTAAAGATAATACCCTTTCCAAAATGTCTGTTCTCAGGGCAGCATGTAAGGGGTATAATGGGAAAAAGTGGTAAGATGGATAGAGGAAGTTGGAGGCAATCTGTATAACTTTGTACTATTCCATCAACACAAACTTTATTGATAATAAAGTATTGATATTAATAATGAAGTAAAGATATTGATAATAACATAGCAAAAAAGTTTAGACCAAGAGGAACTGGTGGATTGTTTTTCTTCCAAAAACATTCAAAGTGATCTCACAGATCAAAGTGTTTATTTTTCTAATATATTTTTTACATATTAATTCCTAGTCTGATAATATGCAATGAATTAGAAATTTTAGGCCTAAATTAAAATACATGAGAATGATCTAAAGTGAGATAAAGATCTTTACTGAATATTCTGGGCAGTTTTGTTGCATGCACTGAATTATGTGAAAAAACACACTTGGAGCAGTGCTAGCAAACTTCCCACATAGATGTTGGAAAGCTTTATACTGTTTAAATAAAACTGACTGTTGACACAGTGTAGAATGCAAAAACCATCTACTGAAAAGATTTTTATACTGTTTCTTTTATCTATTAATGCCACATTTTTAAAAACTGGTCCTGTCATTAAAGGCTAGCATATTAGGCCATGACTAAGACATATATTCTGTGTGCAATTCCAACTGTATATTAAATACTAAGAAAAAAAGCTTAATTCTGAAATTTAAGAAATATACTTTGTAAGCACTCTAAAATAAGGAAAATATGGTATGCAAACACAATTTGCACAAGCTATTTGCAGACAGAGAGAGGAAAAATATTTGGTCTTTCTAGGTCATTCATCTAAAATACTTTTCATAAGTGCTGAAGGAAAGTGGACGTAAGTTCTGAGAAGGAAAAAATAGCAATAGAGATATATTCAGTAACCTGAAAAATGTCATGGATTTGGTCAGCAGTCCTATATTGTTATTAATATAATTTAAAAAGAAATTGAGACTTTAGACTATTTCTTTGGATTCATAGCCCATAGTTAAGTATTTTTGGTTTGTATTCATGGCATACAAAACAACAAAACCCTCTTATTGCTCCTGGATCACAAAGGCCCTCAAAAGAGAAGTGACCTAACAGAAGAAGTCTATTCTTAAGAAAAGTTTCAAAGAAGGAAAAAATTGACAGTTGAACTCACTGGAAGATGTTTCTAATTCCTAAGAAAGGATGATAGAGGTTTGTAAATTATTCATCTTGCTGTGTATACTATTCTTTATACAATACTACTAGTGGCAGTACATAGGAGTTTTATTTTTACTTCTTTTTCTAGACACAGATACCCTTTGACAGAGTGAAACTGAAAGTCAGAAGAGGTAGTTAAGAAAGTCAATGAATCATAGATCCATGCCGACTACTTTTTCTGCCTTTTTTTCTGACGCTATCCTGCATTTATTCTCCATCTCCTGGAGAAAGAAAACTAGTTATTTTGCTTAGCAGTCGTTCTGACACTTTTTAATTACCGGTAAGTTCCCAAAAACACTGAAAATAAAGTACAGGTCATAGTAGTAGCCTGTTTATTGTTGTGGCTTTGCTCCTTGGAAATAAACAGAAAGTTTATTATCCTTCCTAAGTTTTGGAGCTCTTCAAGAACCACTTAAAGTCAGTTGCAATTTTTCCATCTAGAAAGATGGATATCAGATATTTAACCCAATACTCAAAAAACAATGCACTATAGCAAGTGCAAATAATAAGGGGAAAATAAATTCTAATACTTCCAGCTATGTGTGTAGCATTGGAAGAATACTGGAAATAGAAGTTCTGCATAATTGTGGGTAAGTTAAAAAAAAACACTGTTTTTAAAATCACACCTTTAGTATTGCTAATTTCCAACAACTACAAATAGCAGGACAACAGGGATTTTTTTTTTTTTAAGTAAATGTATCATAGAAATTCATTACAGAATAATGTATTTGTGGACCTATGTAGCTATGGTCAATGCTGGCCAAGGCACCTCATACATTTTATAATTTAGATACAATACTGCCATCAAGTTCCAGCATTTCTAAGACTGAAAGAGTTAAACCTTACAGCCTTATAATTTATATCAGAAAGATAGTGACACAAAAATATAACTTATTTTCTCATAAAAAAGGATAGTGATGCTTCATCATTTAATGTGTATTTGATTAAACTCCAACAACAAACAATTCATGGGATGCTAAATCTTGGAATATATAATGACATGATTTCATACAAAATTTTATATTTAAAATATTTAGAAGCACTTGTAAGGAATTTATCTTATGTATTTCCACCAGTTTTCCTATAGAGCAGTATTTTTTGTGTAGTGTATCATTTACACAGCTTTGGGGCTCATAGCCTTTGAAAACACTGACAGTCTGAAGAAGACATGTCAGCCTTTATCATTAATCCTTCTTTTAAGACATGGAAAAGGTTGTCTCACCAGTTGTTTATTCTGAGTACTTGCAATAGTGCTACCCTTATATAACTGGTAAAAAACTCATTATTATTGTTACCACAGCAGGATTTTAAATGGAAATGTCCTCTGTACCCCACAAAGCCCAATAATGTCAATTTTCAGGCTGTGAAGGAAACTTAAATTTCTTGAAGTATTTTGCCCCTCTATCTCTTAAAAACCCAAGATTGTACACAAAATTTTAGCTTTTCTTAAAGCAGGCAGAAGCAAGAAAGGAGCGGGATATAAAGAGAATTATATGCCTTCTTGTCACTGCTCTGAACAACGGAAGACAAGCAATAACTTATATGAAACAAGCTTTAATTTTTGTTTAATTAGCAAGCTGAGAAGCATGGAGTTCCATCTGTTTTGCTAGGGGCTGAAATAAATACTAATTCTTGGAATTGTGGGTCTACAAACAAATTTTCTCATTCTACTGCAACACCCACCTAATGCCAAAGATTGTATTTTGGCCTAGGAAAAAACCCTGCACATCCTACTGTCTTATATAGGTCCCAGACAGTTTTTGCTTTAAGCAAGGGAGGTTTGGAGCCAGCTGATATTTGGAAAGATAAATTCCACACAAGCTCTTTGACAATGAGTTGCATTTTCTGCCCTCTCTGTCATCCTTGGCTAACAGACTGTGGCGCCTTCTGCATCAAACAGTAAAGGAGGAGAGCCTAAGGAATTTTAGTCCAAGCAGCTCACTTCAAAAACAGGACTTTTAAAATGTCTGAGATACTGAGAAAAGGTTCAAAATTAGATTTGCAGGAGGTTGTTTTTTTCTCTCCTTAAAGTCTTAGCAAGTCAGTATAAACCCAGACTTTGAAAATCTGGGGTCAGTGTAGTTTTCTACACTGTAACATACACTGACTAGTTCTTCTTCCCTTTCTGGACAGTAACTCCCTAACTTCTTTACTAGAAGTCCTTGGATCTTGCAGTTAGACACACTTGGTTTTGTTGGGGAAAAAAAAAAAAAAGTCATTCCTTTAACAAAGCAGAAGACTTTGAATTTAGTATCTCTCAAGATTAGACAAGATGTACAAAAATTGAAGTTTTTCTGAAAAATGTCTTCAAATTGACCCCTATAACACTTCTTTTTTTTTAAAAAAAAAGGACAATAAAGCAATTATAAAGCTGACAATTTTAATACATGCAGTTTTTCAAGCATACTATACCATTATTTATTAAGTCAAGACTGATCTCTCGATATGCAGACTTTGACATAATAATTTTTTTTTGCTCTCTCAATTCTTAACAGATAGGATGACATCAAAACTATTTAGAAAATTAAGCAGACAGAATTCTCCTTCAGCAATGTAAGTAAAGTAAACATATCATAGAGATACTATTCAAATTTGAAAGCAATTCTACTACAGATCTAAATGAACATTATTTTTATATTGTTATTAATGGAAGGTGGATATAAAAGCCAAAACTACATCTGTTCTGCATTGGAAACACAGTCTTACTATGGTTATATGCACAAAATTTCATATAAATATCAGTAAATGGTGTTTATTTCAGCACAGAAGAGTAATTTTACCATGTCTATATCATACTCAAACAACATTATGCAAAAAGGGATCATACAACCACACATCAAACCTTGCTAGACAAAATTTTCTTGAAGAATAACCTATTCCTCTTTAAATTTTCAATATATAAAAATATGAACTAAGTTTAAAAACAGGCCACATAATTACTGTAAGCAAATCTGATTTGAACAAAAATCAGCATATAAAAAAATTGAAGATAAGCATCCTCAGCTGCTCATATAATCTTTGAAACAGGCACTTTGACAGTAGTTTATATCCTTGAACAGTACACAAAAAAGGCTGGTGTATCTGTAAAGCAGGTTTAGAAGTTCTGTCTGAACTTCACAGTACAGACATCAAGTCAAGTAGAACATCAAGTGAGATGAACATTGTCCTGAAAGTGAAGGTAAACCATTTCTATTGGAAAGATGAATTCTCAGAGGATCCTAAAACACTGAAAAAAGAAGGGAATCTGTATTTCTTTTGATCTTTAATCCAAATTTCTTTTTGAAAAGAGAAAAAATAGAGCTGTACCTTCACTTAGCAAAAAATGTGTCTTAGCTGTGCTCACCATTTATAAAATTTACATAATTGAAATGATTTTAACTCTCACACATCACACAGAAAGACAGGTATGCACAGCAAATAAAATAATAATGTCAACAAGCCTGCTAGGTTTCTCATGGCCAGATAAATTCATTGCTGAATTTTCTGAAGAATCTCAAACCTTAGTTTATGTAAAATCTTCAGAGCTGTAATTAAACCCTGTCAGGAAGTAATATAACACTGTTATTTGGAAGAAATTAGGTGGAAGAAAATAATGGGTTTGACTCTCCATTCTTACACTGGTTTTGTGCAAATGTGAGGTGAAAATCATAGCTAACATGTTTGGTTTCCCTAAATATGCAGAGCATATGGAATGAAAATGTTCTTATTATTTCTTCAGTAGATTATACGATCCAGTCATACCATACTGTATATTCAGCTGCTATCTGAGTATATATTTTTGTCATGTTCTATGAGATGACAAAAGTACTGTAACTATATCAGAACTGTAAGTGGAATAACAGCAGACTAAATGGTGATAAAGCAGCTGGTACACAAAATGAGTGGGACTTGAATTTGAAAATATCCATATCCTTTTTTGTGTGTGAGAGAAATATAATCCAATTTGTGATTTGGATCTCTGATGCTGCAGCTGCCATAGGAAAGCTTCCAGCATATTCTTCAGCCACACTACTCTGCACTTAGCTTCTCAAGATTGAAATGAATGCTAATTGTTTACTTGGTAAAATCCTCTCTTCAATAAAAAACAATTCCTTTCCCTAAGTTCTGTCTTTTCAAGAACAGTGATCTTCAAAAGAGCTAACTTCAGCCCTTTTCCTAGTTTCAGAGATCTAGATTTGTTACATTTTTGTTTGGTGGAGAGGGAATTACCAGAAATTCTTTCAAGGTGCTGACTTGCCAAAAGCAAACACATTTGGTCTTGAGTTATTGGTCAATGCACCTCATTCCCTTGTTCTGGCCACCTTTGGGGAAAAAATAACCACCAGACTAAATGTGATTTTCAAGTATTACAGCTGCTTAATTGCACACTAATTTAAATTTCCTCTCAGTTGCTTAATTGCAGATTTAGACTTACATACTGTGGCATTCCTGCTTTTCTAGTGAAAGCTGTGACCCAAAATAAAAATCATTACAGTATCTCCTTGTGCATCTGGCTCTTGAATTTTCACCTTTCAGCTCTGAAATCCTTCTTCGTTGGTGGGTGGTCAGATAATAGATTTTTTTCTTGAAACTGAAATGAAGTGTTCAGTAGCAGTTTTCTGAAATCTGGCATTCTCAGAACGAATCACAGAGAGGAATCATGTTAGCAAACATAACAGCTCCTACCATATGCTGACTTTCCCCAGCTTGTTTAAGGTCAGAGGTCTCCAAGGGGTAAAAGTCTTTAAGTGAAGTTTGCTTCACTTAGATAATAAATGAATACAATGGAAAATAATTGCCTGGACAGTCCATTGTTTTCTGGAGAAAAGGAAGGTAAGCTCCTTCTCTGATCAGACTTCTACACAGCCTTACCCAGTGATATTCCAAAAGCAGTAAAAAAGCTGAGGAATAAAAATGTTCTATTTATAGAGCTCCCAACTAGTGCTATCTAGTCAGATAGCATGGAAAACAGATCCTGAAATATGCAAGCATTTCACTTAAATCATGTTCCTACCTACAGGAGTAGAGGTGTGATAAAAGACCAGCACACAAGGCTGGACTCCTTCCTGGACTCTATTTCAATGCCATATCAAGCACTTCAGCTGGAGTTCCACCCTGACATTAGAATTTCATTAGTTTATTATTTTACTCAGATGCCACAAAATAACCAGCCTTTGGCTGACTGTATGTATGCAAAGCGAGACTAGATTGCCATACCCTCAAATTTGTCTGGAAAAATACAAAATATTTTACGAATAGTGTCAGTAATTAACTAGTACTCAACACCATATTTAAGCGGTCTGTGACAGCTAATGACAGCTGCATAGCTGTAAGAGCTCATGCTTTCTCAGAGATATTTTTAAACTCTGGCTGCTGAAGTCCCTCAAAATTACAAAAAAAACCCCTCCTACTATTAAAAAATTATTTCAGTGCTCCAAAGATTTCTGATACCTGGCCATTTATAACAGATTCCAAAGTGCTATTTTTTCATAGTCAAATATATGTACATGCACACAAGCACATATTCAAATTCAAGTATATATACTTGATTTATATATATATATTTACAGGGAAAAAATAATCCAGTGAAGAGTGACTGCATAGGTACTGTGCGAAAGATTTCTCACGTGTATTTCTCAAATTTTGCGGGATAAAGCTTTATCAAGACACTTCAAAAATAATGTCAGGAAAAATCAATCTTCTACAGTATCATTTCACAAACATGCTGAAGTACTGGCATACTTCATGTGGTTTACTATAAAATACAAAATATGTATTATTTTTAAAAAGTCAGAGCTCTTGAAGGCTAAATGGATTAATTTACCATTGACCTAGAAACTGCTCCAAAACACTTCAATAGAAGTGTCACAACATCATTATGGCACTTCATGAACAAAGCCCCAAACCAATCAAACAATTAAAATACACAAGTCTTGTGGTGAAGGCAGAAAACATTTGAAAACAGCAATGTTTCTCCATGCTACTAAGCCTAGTGACCACACAAACTGAGCTACAGGTGCACCTGCAAGTGCCACTTCTCTAAAATGTATCTGACAGTTGATGGAATAACAACTTTACTGATTTCCCTTAACTTGACAGAAAATTTTTATCATAAACTGGATAGATAGCAAATTTACATTTTTTAGTAAAAAAAGGTAATTTTTTTTTTAGACTTTAGTTTTGTGGAGATATATGGATGCTTATAGTAAAGGATTAGGAATAAATATCTGGAAATCAATTGTCTGTCATATACATGGGTGATTTTTTTTTTATTTTTTTTTTTTTTTAGTGTTAGGATCTTTAACAAGTTAGTAAAATAAATTATTTTCCTACAGAAATGGACAGATAACTAATCCTTTTAATTTTTATTTTAAAAGTGATAAATAAGAACATGGATTTTTCCATGAGCATTTTCTTTGAACTTCTGAATTGCCTTTTCTCCTTAAATGCTTAAAGTATACTAAGTATAATATTGCTGTAATAAATCCCTTCACAATTACTCTAGAGACAGAGTCACAAACCATGCTGGAGTCAAGATGATTTAATTTAGTAATTCTGATTGACTGAAAGAGTGCAAACTGCTCTTTCCCCAGAAGGTTGTTTGAAGAGATAAATTCTTGGTACAGCCTACTGAACATAAATGCAAACAGGATCAGGAGCTGGTGTTAGAGGCTAAAATGTTCATCAGATTTCCCTCTTTACAAAGGAAACCTAAGAGGTGATGCAAATTGCAGCAAACTACAGACATATATTTTCCCTTTATTCTCTATTTTTAGCAGTAACATGTAAAATTTCTTACAGATAAACATTGCATTTAAGTAGTAGATGCCTATATGAAGAGGGAAGGGAATTTAAAACTAGATAATCCAAAGAACTCTTCCACTTGCTGAATAAAAAGATTGTTACTTTACAAAGATTAGAGATTAAATTCGACATACACATTACTGATAGTTTTGTGCTTCCAGAGGTTTAAGCTTCCCTCCAAAAATTGCCTTTGAATGATAAATAATAGTGAGTAATGAGAGTTGGTTTCAGACACCTGTTAAGAATATCCTCACAAGCCATAAGTGAGAGAGAGGATGAAACTTTGCCCAAATCTCAAACTTGCAGTGCAGTTGGGCTAATCAAAAGAGGGAATTCTATCATGTTCCCACTCTCAGGAGATAAACATACCTACTACAGTCATCAGATTTGCTGATGTGATTTGTTTGAGACACAAATGTTGATGTTGACAGCTTTACTTCAAGCAACAGATGTCTGTATATGTGTATTTAGTGTAAGTTACTGATTTTTTTGCTGAGCACAGTTTAGCAGATATTTAGCTTTATGCTTCACTGTTCATCACAGTGCTAGCCAATCTATCCTAGGTTTCAGGCCAACAGAGGCCATAATATGTTTTCAAACCTTACGAGATACAGAATCACAGAATCAACTAGGTTGGAAAAGACCTCTGAGATCATCAAGTCCAACCTATCATCTTTCAACCAGATTAGCACTAAGTGCCACATCCAGCCTTTCCTTAAACACTTCCAGGGACAGTGACTCCACCACCTCTGTGGGCAGCCCATTCCAATGCCCAGTGACCCTTTCTGTGAGGAGTTTCTTCCTAACAGCCAACCTAAACCTTCACTGGTGCAGCTGAAGTCTGTGTGCTCTTGTCCTATGGCTGCTTGTCTGGGAGAAGAGACCGACCCCCACCTGGCCACAGCCCGCTTTGAGGGAGGTGTAGAGAGTGATGGGGTCTGCCCTGAGCCTTTTCTCCAGACTAAACATCCCCAGCTCCTTCAGCCGCTCCTCACTGGACTGGTGTTCCACACCCTTCACCAGCCTTGTTGCCCTTCTCTGGACATGCTCCAGCATCTCAACGTCTTTCCTAAAGTGAGGAGCTCAGCACTGGACACAGCACTCAATGTGCAGCCTCACCAGTGCTGAGTACCAGGGAACAATCACTGCCCTGCTCCTGCTGGCCACGCTATTTCAGATGCAGGCCAGGATGTTGTTGGCCGCCTGGGCACAGCTGCTGGCTCATGTTCAGCTGCTGTTAACCAATACCCCCAGGTCCCTTTCTGCCTGGCTGGTGTCCAGCCACTCTGTCCTCATTCTCTGGTGCTGCATGGGGTTGTTGTGGCCAAAGTGGGGGACCCGGCACCTTGTCTTGTTGAGCCTCATGTCATTAAATTCAGCCCATGGATCCAGCCTGTCCTTCAGCAGAGCCCTCCTACCCTCCAGCAGATCAGCACGCACATCACACCACAGCTTGGTGTCATCTGCGAATTTCCTAATGGCAGACTCAATCCCTTCATCCCAATCAAGTATTAAATTTAAAGATCTTAAACAGGGCTGGGCCCAAAGCTGATCCGTGGGAGATGCCACCAGGGACCATCCACCAACTGGATTCAGCACCGTTCACCACCACTCACTGGGCCCAGCCACCCAGGCAGTTCTTAACCCAGTGAAGGGTGCACTTGTCCAAGGCATGGGCTGCCAGCTTTTCCAGGAGTATGGTGTGGGAGATGGTGTCAAAGGCTTTGCTGAAGTCCAGGTAGACAACATCCACAGCCTTCCCCTCATCCACCAGGTGGGCCACCTTATTGTAAAAGGAGATTAAGCTGGTCAGACAAGACCTGACCCTCCTAAATCTGTTCTGGCTGGATCTGATCCCCTGGATGTCTCCTTGAGTGTGATCACACTCGAGATGATACATCAAAGCCGTCCACTCAGTCAACCTGGAACTCATGTGGTTACATGAAACAGAGGTTCAATTACTAACCTGAAATTTTCTGTGTCTACTACTAACGTAAAAGTATGGCAAGGAAAAGCAGTTTCCATAACAACGTAAAATAAATCTTTTTCTTTGCTTTATCAAAACCATACATTAATAGCCAATCTATCCTAGATACAAAGTTTTTTATTTGCTCGGAAATGTGAGATGATAGTAATAATCTTCTCCACATAATATTTATTTTTATAATAGAGTCCTAAGAAAATGATAAAAGACACTGCAAATAGCACGCATGGAAGAGACTCATCTGAAGTATGACATGAGAAAGTCAACATAGTCTTTATCAATATAGTCGTATTGACAAAGGTTAGGTCAACATTCGGCAGCTTATGTTCCTGGACTCCTTTAAAAAAATACACTCTCCCAGAATGTGATTTAGAACTGACAAATCTTGGCCCTTATTCTGAAATGCTGTTTATCAGGTCCTGCTGTTACAGAAATCAAGTGTTTTGTTTTCTATGAGGAAATCTGAAGCAAAATTCCCTGTTGTCTCAACTCACTTTGGTTTGCATCGTGGTTTCAGAGTGCCTGGGTACCTCCTGGAAAAAATGAAATGGAAAGATAACCTGTGAGAGTGAGTCTGATGCTTTCCATCCCTTTGTGGATGTACAGCCTGAGGATGTGATGACCTATTCCAAAAAAACTTCCCTGTGGATGACACAGACACATGATCCTCGTCTTTTGCTCTACAGGTTGAATTTACCCTGCCACAGTACCTACTAATGGAGACATAAACACAAGAATCCAGATCATGTACCTTCCCTTTCTCCTTGGTTAGGCTCAGACCCTACACCCCTACAGATAACCACACCCTCAACGCATTTTCAGAGCTACTGACATCTCCTCACTGCCCTTTGTAAAGCTTTGCTCAGTGCCAACACTGCTGAGACTGATGGTGTAGACAAAGTCATTCCTCCCACTGTGCCACCATGATGCATGCAGAATACTTAATTAAAAATATAAATAAAAAATTAATGTATACTCTGTTAGGCCCATCAGTAGGAGTAACACATTTCATAGGAATAAGCACTCTTAGTCATGCAGAGCTGTAAAATTCCTCCTAGTGTAAAAATAACACAGAACACTTTAGTTTCCATGAATCATTAATTTTAATTCTTACAGTGAAAATACTGAATCCATATTCTTCTCATTAGTTTATATCTTTGAGTGAATCACAATTCAACTGAATTATGCCAGCTGTCACTTTAAAACAATCCTAACCTCAGTCCTCCATAAATGTTCTGCTACATAACTGCCAATTGAATATTGAACTAGACAGGAATAGATGAGGCAAAATAAAATTTATTTACTAAAATCACTACTAAGAAATTTAGGATTAAAAATATTGTAATGTATACTAACACTATTGCATTCAAAATGAAAATACAACCTATAAATAAAGGTAAAGTTATTTACTTTAATGCTTCTTAATTTTCCCCCAAAAAGGCGTATCTATAGGCATAGTTCCTCATAAATTGCTCAGCAAAAACTTTATTCACATCTCAAAGTATTTAAAACTATTAAAATAACTTAAGCACTTTTTTGCTTAACTTTGATGATAGGATAGTTCAACATGCCAAGTATTTTGTGTTTACTGCCTTCAGCTGCTTTCTTTCCTTGCTTTAAGACAAATATAAGTAAAAGAAGAAATTCTGAGGTAGATCACCCGTCTTTCAACATCATCAGCTGATGCTGTTGATAGTGAATACATTATGAGTATCAGGCCCCTCACCTTATGAATTTCCAAACAGTGTAAAAAAAAAAAAACCTTAAGGACTTTATGTAAGTTCTGTATATAAAATAAAATTAATACTATTCTAGGATGGAAGTGTTCCCTACTTGGTCCAATGTGTAGCAAAGCAAGAAGGCGGTAGCAGTATGATCTAGATCTGAGACAGCTACTAGGAATATATTTGAAATGTACAATGAAATTAGACAATTACTTACACTCTCCTCTAAGACAGGGATGGGAAAGTTTCATCAGTGCTGCACAGCAAGATTGTAATATTCATCAAGGGAAAAACCTTGCCATTTCCAGAAGATTATCATCACAATTTATATAGGATGTTGAGAACATTCCTCCACAGAGAAATAGTCTGTGCTCTCTGAGAACAGGCTATGCCTCTATTGTTCTGCTTTTCCCTATAAAGAAAGCATATTATCTGAAACTCTAAACAGTTTGTATTCTTTTGGACCAACAAATATCAAACCAATACACATTAATGTGCAATAACTATTAGTATCCTTACTAGTCTGGAAAGCACCAGTACATTTCTTTATTTTCCATTCAAATTATGGTAAAATAATCCAACACTGAAAGCTCTTCTGAAATTGAGGCAGAAACATGGTTTCTAGCTATGATTCAGAAACTGTACCATGATCCTATTTCTGGAAAAGGAGGAAAGCACTCCTATTGCTATTCCTCCTACTGGTCCCCTGCTTTTATTGGTCACATCCACTCAGCTGCAAAAGAAACAGCAGCTCTGTTTTAGCTCCACTACTTCTGGAATAAAAAGAAAAGGTACTTTCTGACTTTTTCTCATTACATTGCAAAGTAGAAGTGGCCACACTCCATATGACAGGAATTCCACATAGGAAAGTTGCATTGACTGCTCTGCTTGGTTACTGTTCAGTTTCAACAAATAAAATAATGGTATTATGTAGAAAAAAATACTTTTTTATGACAAACAAAAGCAAAATCTACATGAATATTTACTTAAGACAAAGACTTTAAGCTCTATCTTTCTATTTTGTTGTATCTATGTATATAAAGATCCTGTATTCTTCACTTGCTCCAATTATTGTATTTCTTGAGTAACCAACATTATTTACAAAATCTCTACAACTGAAAAATACTACAGACAGTTCTGTGCTCAATTACTTTCTTAATTGATTTGTGGGTTTTTTTGAAAGCATGTGTGTGTGTATGTGCATACAGTTAGTTTCGACTTGCAGCTTTTGGGAAGAAGGTTTAGTTTTCCTGATTTCTACACTGAATTCATGGTAATTAGGTTTATCTTAGAACTATAATGGTTCTAAGTTACTTCTTTAGCAACCTGTGTTTCTTCCCAGAGAAGGATGCAAATGCCACCTGTAGATCTAAACAGTCAGTTAATACGCAGTAAAGTCAGCCTTCCCAGTTCACTGCATGCAGAGCAGATTCATAAAACATTCAGACCATTTTATTGACTGGATGGAAAAACAAGCTACAGAAAATATGGGGCCATGCAGCACTACTGATTTTTAAGCAGGAGGAGGGTAAATGGTGGGGCAGCCCCACAGCTGGGGCAGCTCTCAGCCCAATTCCAGCTAAAATCCAGAAGCCAACCAGAAACCAAGTGCCTCTTCAGAGATGGTCTGTGTGCTTAGTTGTGGATTGTGGTTAAAACACTGTCTTTATGAGCTCTGATGGCCACAAATTAGAGCTCTCTGGAACAACAGAATTATGCAAAAGAAAAAACCCAACTCTTGTGCAAACAAAATTATTTCTGTAGATACCCAAGGCACATTAAATACTTCACAGTAACACAGTTTTAACACATTAGCTGAACACTTCGACAATGCTCTTATTTTCCTGTCAGACTGAATAATTCTGTTCCACTTTTGAAGTCCAAGTGCCACATTCTCACCAACTAGGTAAAATGACCAAACTTATTAATTGTCAGTATAGCTGAACTGATTAACAAATGCTCACATTCTCCATTATAGAAACAATTCTACAAGATTAAATTATTATAAGTTTATTTGGCATAGCATGTTTTAATGTGTAAAATTTTCTGATATTTGTCCTTCAAAATTTTGTAGCTGTGTACAGAGAAATAATATTTTTGATTAGTGTCAGAATAACACTGCATAACCAGGTCTGTATCTGAGCAGAAAAGCTGTAAGTTTGTTCTCACCAAACAGCCAATAAAAATACGTATCACAGAATAATAAAAGAAAATAATAGTAAATAAAAACCTTGAACATGAGGCCATTTGTCATTTACTTCTGAATAGAAGAGCCTGTAAGTATATCTCTCACACTACTCCTCTGAAGTCCCTGAATTCCAAAATTATATAAAACCCACTTATACAGCTATAAATATTTCCAAGGTATTTGCAATGCAAATCACTTTAATATTGTCTCCTGCCTTTGACACTGCCCATATTTTTTAAAGATTTCTTTCTTGGCTACACAGTAAAGCACTGGTCCAGCATTAGTATTTTCTGCCACTGTTAACATGTCAGAAGTCTTTAAAACCTAATTCACTGTCAGTCTTTCTTTCTGCCGCTGTTATTTTTATTCACTAACACAACTTTCAAAGCTTCTGAAGGCCACAGCAACCTCCATGATGTGCGCCACAACTTCTGCCACACCAACCCAGTTACTCAGTGGACTCAGTGATGTTCACCATCATTACTGGTACCAGTTACCAATTGGTTTTCACAAAGATCATGCTCCTAGAACTTCTACCTGATGTTTCTGAAAAAAATGTACTGTGCCAGTGCCATAAATAAGAAAATAAAAATCTTTATTTATGCAAAACTAAGGGAGAAATCTCACGCCTGGCAGAGGGTTGCTGGAAGGAGCTGCTCACATGCTCAGCCAGCTGAAGCTCAAGGTAAGATCAGATTCCACAGCTCTCCCATGGATGAGGTGACACAAGTCTGAAAGTATACACAATTTTTTGGCTCTCTTCTGCATGTTATATGTAGCATATTTTCTACATGTGCAATTAAGTCTGCATAGAGTAGGAACAGTCACCCAATTTTACAGGAATTTTGTTGTGGTATGAGTGGTGAGATACAAGGTGACTAATAACCCATCTCCATCACCTGGTATTAATTTTTTCTCATAGCACTGGGTTATTTCTGCAAAGAAACTTAAAAGCTTTTTTCTTTGATACTAAATCATATGGCACTAAAATATGTGAAGCAACAAAATAGTTGAAAAGTTATGGCCTACTAAACAAGCAGAGCATGGCATACCTACTAACTCTATGCTAACAAGTACAATTACAAATTCTAACAAGGTACTTTCTCTTATAGAAGCAGCTTTTTGTTTCACTTACTATTTTCATATAGTAAATTCATATGAAAGAAAATAGAATGACTAAAACAGACAGTATAAAACAGAGGTTTGGGTAGGCATACAGATAATTTAAATTACTAATACAGATATCAATAGGACAACTAATGAGATTATCTAGAATTTCTTATAGAATCTGGGGAGGTTTTCCATAGAGCTCAAAGCACATTGTGTACCAAAAAGTAACATTTTTACTTGCATTCTATTAATTCACTGTCTCTTAGTAACTTTTAGTTGCTAAGAAGGAAGAGCCAGCAGAAATCAGTATCATGGTGATAGATATGTTTTATGTATAGATATGTTTCCCAATTTCCCAGTAACCCAGTTTCACACCTTTGATCAGCAGTGCACTTTTACAGTACTTCATAGTATATTTACAGTTTTTTGTCACATTAATATTTTAGTATTTCTATGCTGGTTTTGTAAGAAGGTAATTTTATTTCTTTATGGACCTTCTGATTGTCAGATAACTTAAAAAAATTCCTTTAATCACCCCAGTTTTCAGAAAATATCAACCCTCACTTCACTACTTCTTAGCAAAAAGGAGTGCATTCTGGTTGTCCTAAGAATGCATTTATAAAACACAAATCTCATCTGCCTATAAAACTGACTAGTATTGCTTCCAAGTCTTTTAAATTTCTGGTTAACATTTATGGAAACTGTTACTACATAGTGCTGATTTCAAAGCTAAAGATTCAGCCAGAACCATGACACAGTGTACTGCACCAATTTGAGGATGTTTTCTGTCTCTACTGCACATGCCTAGTTCCTAAGTCGGAACCTATTGGCAACTCCTTTTACTTTCCATTTAGGTCTGTGCTTAGCTCTGGGCTTTAGATGTGTGCTCAGCTGAATAACTGAAATTTGTAAGAGCTAGAAATACTGTTCATAGATACTGAAAGCGAAAAATATTCTTTTTGAGCTTGAATTCTGTTGAAATAAACATTATGTACAATAGGAAGATACTCTGAATGTTCAGAAGTTATGCATGCTAGTATTCACGTGTTACTGTATACAACCAATTCAAGAAAACAAAAAAAGATATTATTGTATATGACAAAGGCCAGCATAAAGTTAAGTTGCTTTTAAATGACCAGAGTAGTATTAAAAAGCTTTCAGAAGCAAAATCTGGAATTTTGGAATAAAGCTCCTTTGTGCTAAGCTTTCATAAAAAGAGGAACAACCCTCAAGGCCCCAATAAAAACAGATGAAATAAAAATATTTTTTCAGTGAATTAATGCTTCCAAATTCACAAACAAAAATCAAGTTAAAACTATCTCCTTTCAAATCCAAACTTTTCCACCTGTATCATTATTATATGCAAATAACCATTAAATACAGCAAAATACATAACCAAGCAGAGAGCAAGGCAATGTTACTACTTGAATTTTGCTGTTTACAATGTTCATGAAAGATGCTCATTGTGAAACTCCTGGGAAACTAATTTATCCACTTCAAGTAGCAGAAATACTATCTTTTTATCAAGCTTGAATGCAAAAAAAAGAAAATCACTGCTTTCTGTTATATAGCTGCAGAAGTCTGTCAAGGTTGGCACACATAAATTGAGATGAAATATAGAGATACTGAAATACAAAGCACTAAATTTTGGTATTGCCCTGGTTATTATAAAGTTAAACCTTGTTCATAACAGCATTACAACTCCTTCCTTTCAGAAAATGCATAACTTCTTTATCTAAGCTCCTCTCATATATAGCTTTTTCTTATTTTAATTGCTTTAATAAAGTATATTCTAAGGATCAAAGCTTAAGCTTCTCTGAATTATGGCAGGTGAAAATACACTGAACCAAATCATGTTTTTAACATTTGCAGAGTTTCAGGACTAATTTCCTGAGCAGAACTGTGGTACGAGGAATATCATAACTTCAAGTCACAGAGGTTGATGTAATAGTCACAGATATTGATGTAATTAGGGACAGACATTGGAGCACCAGGAATCTTTAGATAGTCTGTCAAACACTAACTCTGATTTTCCCTAGCCCAAGTGCTCAGCTAGATGCATCCCTGTATAGCCAATCTGATTCCTTGGCCACTAGAATCCAACTTGGTCTGATTTCCTGAGAACATCAGTGAAATGCTGATAATAAAGTTACAACTTGCACATTTGATTTTTGCTTCTTCTGTACCATTTCCATTGCTGAAAGAATTAATATGTTGTGTTAATGAATCAATGCACAATTAACTCAGCTGTTGAATCATTACATCAATGTACAATGAAATCAGTTGCTTAATCACTCGTTGCCCTCCATCAATCTGTGCTCAGGCCCTCATCTCACAATTTTTGTATTTGTTCAGTTTTGAACATGCTGGACATTGCTGTTGCTGAGATTATTTTCACATGTTTAGGTTAAATACCAGTGTACATATTTCAAATTAAGTACCATTAACCTGTCACAAAACTTTGAAAGCTATTTAAACAAGAGATTTTTCTGTCTCAAAGAGATTCAATATAACACATAGCAACAACAAAATAGGTAGGAAAGCAAAAGGTGAAAGTACTCTAAAACAGATCAAAATCAGTAACAAGAATCATATGAACTCCTTCTCAGCAGTTATTTCATTTGTAAGCAAAGACTGAAGTAACTCAAGAGGGAAAGAGAAGGTGGTCAAAAGGCAAACATGGTGGTCAAACAATGGAACCATGGAGCCAAGGCAAGAACTAGAAAGTTGCTTCACATCATTTTATACTGCACATATATAAATAAATAAATGGGGAAAAGACTGCAAAAGGTCATCACAGGACAATACAGGCTCTCTTTGGTTGATTATTTTATTTTATTTTAATTTTCAGGGATTTTTTTTAGCACACCAAGCTGTTCTAGAACACAAACACATACTGTGAAGAATTAACAACTTTAAATTCCAAGGTCATTTAACTACATTGTTCATTAAGTATCCAGGATGCAACAGGAAATTTAGTTCTACTTTCCTTTTATTTAGTGATGCCTTAGCTCAAAAATCTGGAGAAGAAATAATTTAGACAAGAGAATTTTTTGTATGTGGGATGTCTACAGTAGTCACAGGGATTGCTAGTAGCAATAATACATATTGTCAAAAATACATATACTTTAGCACTTATTTTCATAAAGTATCACAAAATAAGATATTCAGTTTGGTATCACAACCAAGCATCCTAATTTTTGTGACTTTTTCAACTCGGCATACTCAGAAAGAATACCTGACGCCAGGAACTGTGTTTAAGAGCACAGCTACAGGAGGCTGTACAGAATATTTAGATGTCAGTGTGTGAAAAAAGTAGTCATGCTGTAGAGGAACAGGCCTGGGGCACTCATGTCTCTGAATCACTGCCAGGATCAGCAGATCGTCACTGTTAGGAGGATGCCATTCTTTCTGCACAGCCCCCAACTACCATTTGACACCACTGTAAGAAGGGCAAGACAGCACAATTAAAAACAATGGATTTAAGAGGGGAAAAGAATGAAATGCAATTATTGGACTAAAGAAGGCTGTACCTGGATTTTGTAATAGAAGTTTGCCATTCATTTTATAATCAACTTTTACAATCATCTTTGCTTCAGACTGCTTGTTCTGGTTGTATACACAGGGCTTATTACACATTGAAGAATTCCTCTACAATAGCACAGGTAATAAAAAAGACAGACCTGATAGGCAATCAGGTGCAGGAAGGATATTTAAATCCTAACTGTATCAGAGGCTGGGCTGAAAAAGCTGTTGCCACTTTAAGTTAGTGGAGTGCTTGATTTGCCTTGCAGGGCCAAAATGCTCTAAGGACCATCTGGGGCAGGGGTGTGTGTGAGGGCTCTTTCATTTTTGTTTAATCTTAATGTAGGATTACATAGTTTTTTGGAGCTAAGGTACTAAACATTACTTATCAAGAAATGCTACTGGAAGATGGTTGTAATTAGATTGAATTGCAAGTAAGACACAGAGCATATAATACATTCTTAATTTAGCTAAGGACACAAGCTTATTTACCTGGATGAGGCAAAACTTGGTTTAAAATTAAGAACCTTAATAATCCTACCAATAGATTCTGCTGTTCTATCAATTGCACATGTATTAGTATTCACTGGAATCAAATCAAGCATCAGCTAGCATGAAATTACATTCAGGATTAAGAATTTAAAATCCAGACATGTACAACATACAAAGTTTTTAAAATATATTTTGTATAATATGAGTTTGGAATTTCTGGTAATTTCAACAGAGTGTTTATCTGACCTAAGCAGAGAGACAATGTGGGTCCATGTGAGGAACTATAAATTTAATTAATTGCAAGATGATACTATTATTAGAAAACCAAACAATAGCAAAATAATAATGAATGTAATTTTGCATTAGTATAGGAGCAATGATGTTCTGTTTTTTGTAAAGCAGCACACTTACTGTGATGATACTGACTTCTTACATTTTTTCTCCTATCTATACAAAACTAATGAACACATAAGCTTCTTAACATATTAGCTACTCTTACTCAAAGTTTACCTATCGTTTAAAATCCTTTCAGTTTCATTAAAGTTCACTTACCTGAAAAGTATAAAACCGGGTCCCATTAGGAGGATGCACTTTAGGAGAGGCAGAGACAGTGTTCATATCCGAGAATATCATTTCTGGTCACACACAATACAATCCACAGAGAGCTACAGATGCAGAGCAGAGTGCTAAGCTCGGAGACAAATCCTTTTATACATTTAGGGAGGCAATTGGACAAAATTCCGTCTGCCCCATCCGTTCAGACGTACAGTGGCAGCTCTTTGAATTCCTCACTCCTGCATCTGTGAGCTAAACTGTAAGGTCATTGCTCCCTGACCTCTAGCTCAGCTAGCCCGTTGTAATATGCACGATGAATAAAAATTAGAAATGCCAAAGAAAAGAGAGCCAGAACCTACAGTACATGGAGCTTGTGCAGAATCTGGCAATGCTTTGGACCTGCCCATCTGTTCTCAGTGATAATCACCTCCCTCCACCACAGCCTTGCAAAGTGATTATGCTAAGCATCCCAGTTAACCAATAAAACACAGTTTCATTTCAAGCAAGCATGCACAGTGAAAAACAGAGGACCTCTTCTGACTAACCTGAAGCATGCCTCGTGTTCAGTTTATAGCTGCATTTGATAACAACGATAATTTTATCATTTCAGTTGCTGACAGCTATGTTAACACATACAACTTGCTTTAAATAACACAAAGGTGGCTTTTTTGTCGTTTTGACTGTCTTGTCTAGAAAAAAGAAACTGTGCACTGCTCTACAAATTAGTGGTTTTTACATTTCTTAATTTTTGGTGCTATTACTGGGGAGAAATAAATACATGTGAGACTGTTTACAGAGCTATAGTCAGTTTAAATACAATACACATTATAAGCGTCTCTTTTCTCATTTTTTTCCTAATTTTTTTTTCTCCACTTCAGTCTGAATCTCTCTTGAAGAAAGGTTTACCTGACATTGCTAAGTATAAGGTTGGAATTTTATTCTTAAAGCCTTACTGTGCTTAGCAAAGCTAAACCTACTGCTTAATTCATTAGCTATACACAATATATTTTAAAAAAGTTATTTTTTAAAGTTGGTAATACTTGTGAACACCTGCACTGAACATTCAAAAACCATTCATCACATTTTTTCTTTGAACACAGATCATTTGAACTACATGAAGATAATAAAGAAAGTAATATTTGAAGAACTTGACACAGTTCAGCAACAAAAAATAAGTGTTCAATATACAAAAATTAAAAAGTAGGGTTACAGAATAGGGTAAAATAGCAAAGTGGTTGCAAAACTAACTTTGCATGTTCTGTCAAGTACTTTGTATTTTATTCAAAAGGTTTAAAAGAGACAGAAAACCCACCTAAGAAATGGTACTTTCAAAAGGAACTTGTCAGAATTCTAAAAGCCTGGTGAGTTGCCAGGCTGCCTATGTTTTTTATTCTGTTTTATCTTAATGCTTTTAGCAGTAGGAGATAATGCAGCTTCTAAAGTAAAATGTCTATGAAAGGAGCTGGAAAAGAGGCAGAGATGTCTGTCTGTTTAAATGTGTATGTCAGAGTAGTACATACTGTAATAATATTTTGTAAGCCAAAGAGGAAAAAAATCTTCTCAGATCCTATTTGTATCTCCCAATTTCTTATAATTACCATGATATAGCTTCTATAACATTAACCAAATCAAAGCAAAACTACTGTCTGGAACATTTTCTTAAGACATAGATTTCAGATTACAGTGCATTCTCCCCTCTTTGATTTATCTTCCAGAAGATCTAGATGCTTGTATTAGCAAAGAGGCCCCTCAACTGGTCAAATGAAAGATATCAGTTTGTTTATAATCTGAGTAGAGAATCTTTTATTATGAGCTGATACTTTCTTCTTTATAATATGCCTACCAAAAATGTGCTATTTCCCCACAGTGCAATGAATAAAGTTTCTTTTATGCACATTTAAAATGGTTTGCCCTAGAAGAAGAAAGAAGTTTACATGAGAGTTTCCTCACCAAATACATAATTTGAAGAAATCGTGTCCCATGTACATTCCTCCAATAGAAAAGTACTTGCAGTACTCAGTGACTGTACCTATAGCTCAAACTTCTCTTGTTTCAAATTTCCTAACTTTTAATCCTTGCTTCTACCAGGGATATAGAAAAGTCAGTTCATTTTCTGATACTAGTATGTTCTAAATCTTAAGGTAGTTAATTCACAGTTAAAACCAACTTCTTTAGTCACAGTTACAATAATGCCTTTCACAATCATAACACTACTGCTATGTTTAGACTTGCTAGTTCCCCATTTGTTCCTCTAGGTCTGCACATATTCTAGCTGTAGCCTTCCACTGGGAGCTCTTACTGGGATCACTGTTCACCATGTCTTGGCTGCCTGTTACTTGAAAAATGCTTACTTTCCTTGGTCCTTTGTCTGTTGTTTTGGCTTTCCTGCCTAGGTGAAGAAATTTGCAGTTAAAAAACCTGCCACCAATTCCACCACAAAGAAAAAGCAACAGCCCAAACCCCACCTGCATTTCAGTTCCAATAAACATATCTCCCTATCTAATCCGTATAAATCTGGAGAGATGGCATAGCATTGTAACTGTTCTTCTAACTCTCCACTAACTTCCACCTCATGAAGAAAGATAATGACTACGAATTTTCATCTAGCTCACTGCAATACAGGCAACATCATATTCTTGTAGGATCCTCAAGGAATCAGAATGTCATTTTGGTGTAACACTCAAAATAGATTGAAGACTTTTGTTTACAGCAGCTTCTTCTGAGGAATATGAAACTAGCCTCCTGTCAGGAAGTGGTTACAGCACAGGTAAATTCAGTAAAGCATGAACTGATGCACGGCAGAATGAGTGCTCACAATTACAGAAAGAGTCACATTTCAGAAAAGCCGGCAGCCCCAAAGCTGGGATTCAGCAATCTCCTCGGAACAGGAGCTGGAACCAGGTCTCCCATGTCTAATTGAATGCAACAACTAAGGAGGGTATCAAGCAACATGAACTGAAAGAGAGCAGAAAATGGAACTGAAGGAAACTGAAGAGACCAAACAGGACAAACATAGAAACACACCTAAAGGCTATGGCTACAGCTCAGTGGTAGAAGTACTTACAATGGATGCAGTCCCCATCCAAATATTTGTTCCCATGAATCTTCCAGCTAATGATTTAATTATTCCATAAACTGAGACTTGTGGTGGGGAAATAAAAAAATCTACATGAAAAGAAAAAGTTCTACATGTTTAAAATATGAGACATAGGAATGCTTCTGAGATGGTTTTAGTTCCAGTTACTTTTGAACATATGAGTTATCAAGCGCTGGATCTGTATTGTATGAATTATGTTGAACTTTACATTTTAATTAGATAGTACTCTCCAAAATTTTCAGTGTGATTTTTTATTTAATGCTTTTAAGAGAGTTTTTTTTATGCATAGCCTATCATTTTTGATAGTAGGTACAAAACCTAAAATATTATATATCTATATCTATATATAGATATATAGATATATACAGATATATATATATATATATTTAAAAACCCAGTAAGTCACACATCAAAAAGGCATATGTATGTATATATCATATTATTATGTAAAGTACTTTGAAAATTCAGGGACACTAATACAAAACCTTCTATTTCTGACTGCAGAGACAGGATGCACTTTTTTAAATTGATGAAGACACTTAGCTTTTTACTGTGCTAGTGTTTGTGATATATAGTGTTTCTTCAGAATATGTAGTGCAATATAAAGCAGATGTTTTGAGTTAAGATTTCAATCACCAGCTCTTATTGAATTAGGTGGATAATTATCCAGAAACAAAGACTTTATATCACATATTATTCTCATTTCTGTCTCTATCAGGGAAAACCACGTTAAAGAAACATGCCTTACTCCAGGAGCAGTGTGAGTGTGATTTTCAGAACACTAGAGAGCTTCCACATTAAACCACTATCACTACCACTTATCACTTCTACCTCACTGACTCAGAGAAACCCTACTAATCTTCCAATATTGACAACACTGTACTTGAACTGTTGTTTCTTTCTTATTTTCTATTGTAAACATCAAAACAGAGTATCATATGATATGTTACTCATATGGCTTAAAATACCCTGATTTTGCTTTAAACTGAAAAATGTTAATATTTAAAGAGTTCTATTTTCCAACTATTAATGGCTGGAAATTATGTTAAACCTTTACCACAGTTCAGAAAAAAAGATATTCACTTGCATATCAAGTTTT
The DNA here is from genome assembly GCF_030490865.1 of Poecile atricapillus. NCBI lineage: Eukaryota > Metazoa > Chordata > Aves > Passeriformes > Paridae > Poecile > Poecile atricapillus. The sequence continues at coordinate 36,615,140 of NC_081289.1, read as the reverse complement.
AATGATTATATTCATGAAGTCACACATGAAATCTAATTTTTTTTATATATGAATTTATTTTTAGTTCCTTTCGGCTTATTTAATGAAGGTCTATGCCACAAATCCTTTTTTCCCCCATCAACAAAGCAACACAAAACCAAAATCTGATTCATATACTTTAAAGAAGGTATAAATCTTGTATAAAATGTTTCAGAAACTAACCCTTTCCAGTTGGTATAGCTCCCAGAAGGCAAAGTGGGAGAAGTAAAGACAATGAAACATAGAACAAGGGAGTTCTTGTTCCCTTTCAGGCTTCTCATACTAACAGAAAATCCTTATAGAATTTAAAACTGGTAGAAATAGACAGGCTTATCTTATTAATAAATAAAGCCTGTTTTACATCTGTAATTAAGAGCAAATTATCAACATTTCCATCATTGGTCTTTGTTGCTTTTGAGTGTACAAATACCAACTTCTACCAGGAAGTGTCTCACAAGAACAAGTGCTGGTACCAAGGCAGTATGAACTTATGAGCCCTATTTAAAGTCTGAACATAAGGATTAGTATAACCCTTGATGACAAGTACACTGCAGAACAAAATATCTTCTGTTAGAAGTAAAAACTATATGTCTGAAATACTAAAGGATAAAACATGTCCCAACAGGTTTATTCTGTATGAATTCCTTCTCAAGCATGAGAGCATTGAGAACAATGGCAAAACTTTCACAGGAAGTGCAAATATGAATACAATTAATTTCTAAAGTAATCTTGCTTTGTTGCATATACTGAAATGTTTTACCAAGCATTGCATTTATTTTGAAAAAAAACAGAGTCAACATCAACTATTCAACTTCAATCTCTTATAATCACTTTTCCTTTAAATGGCAAACTTGAGAATTCATTTAAGTATAAGCAAATCTATGCTATGAAAGGTCAAAAAAATTTAAAATTTCTCATTCAATATCTAAGCAAGTTTATGAATACAGTTGCTCATTCAGAATGTATTTTGTATAACCTATCAAGTATGCAGTCCATAATCAACAAATATGGAAGACAACCATAATGACACTAATTTCAAAAGATACTGTTTGATTGCTTGTGCAGGACCAAAATTTCCCTTTCTTTTTTTATCTATCTATCTTTATCTACCTATCTTTATTCTGGATAAGCAACTTTTGACCACAGCTAGGGCTCCTGCGCAGCACTGCCCTACAATATTCTGGTCATCACAGGCATAGGAATTAATTCTCCCATTCTGAAGACTTAACAATTAAATGGGTCTATATCTGACTCCCTTTCCACATGGTTCAACAAAGCCAGGATGGAATATCCAAAGCCATTTTTCTTGAAACAATTCAAGTTCCCAGCACTGGATCTGTGCTTCCTCTGTATAACTTGACCATCACTAAATCAAGATTGTACACAGAGGCTTATTAGGTAATTTAAATGAACCTGATATAAACACTGGTTTTATCTACTTTTAAGTTATGTGTTGATGACAGTTACTGAGTGAATCTAAAAAGGAAATGGAATGAAAACAATGTATATAGAGAAGTACACCGGACTTTAAGCACAATGTGAGAGTTGGAGGAGAGGATGGCAGAGTTGTGAGAAAGTCTAGTGAACCAAACCACAAAAAATTGAGAGATTTATCTCTGAAAGTTAATTCATACCTGATTTGAAAAGATATTTACTTTTCTGCATGATTCTTGGGTTTTAACTGCCAAAAGCCCAGATACTAAGCTATATTGCTATATATAATGGTCCTCTACCATTCACTTTTGATGCCAGGACTACCTTTCTGTTTTCTGACATGACTACAGATTTTATGAAAAGTCTAGATGGTCCTTGGAATCAAAGACAATTTTTTATATAGAATCAAAGAAGTGACTGCCTTTATGAATATTTTTAACATTTTGGTCAAATTTAACATTAACTCTTGATGAATCAAGACCAAAAGCTTCAAAGTAATGTGATCCTAGATAGTAGAAAAAAATAATATAAACATTCAGCATGTTATTTCACCATATGTCATATCACTTAGGTGTCACTCGTGTTATTTATGCTTTAAGTTGATTATATTGTAACATTATACACAGTGGTATCACGGCACTGGCCAAAATATGAGTCGTTTCTTATCGGCAAATGTAGAATCTAAATAATGTACATTACTGCAAAGGATCACAGTACATTAAGGATGAGTGAAATTATGAAGGAACACAAGATGATAATCATTGCCTATGTATTATCAGCAGCAGAGTGGCTTTTTCTTTTTAATTGAACATCTTACATTATGTGCCTCATCCTGAGGACAAAAATAGGATGAAAGCCTATGAGGGAAAAACAGAAGATACAAGTTTGAGATAATGTGTTCAGGCACTACAACTTACTGTGAAAAGATATCCTCTCTAATCTTCCTATGCTTCCTTCAAAAAATACTTTTTCTTCCTAACAGTATTATTTTATTAATTTTCATTCTGATAATATATTTTATACTGCAATTGTTCTGCAATCTTTACATGGAGATGTATCCTGTTCTGGAAGTATAAAAAGTGTTCAGAGAGTAAAGTACTAATGAAAATGAGTAACAGAATTTTATCTAGGAGGTAAAGGCTGTTAGGAAAGCTTGTGCCAAGGCCATTGTCTTTGTTACTTATTTCTATTTCTGCTCCATCTGGAAAGTATCTTTTGTCATAATGAGTGATGCAAGTTGCTAAACTGATCCTTTGAGTAAGAACTTAACAGAAATGAATCAAAAGCTAAAATTCATGACTGATGAATACTTTGCATGGGAACTGGAAATACTCTCTTGAGTAAGGATTGCGGACAGATCTCACTGTTGTACACTTAAGAGGCAAAGCACTTGGACTGACAAAGTTTGAAAATGTCAGACCTGTTGCTCCAAATTTATTCCCAAAATGTAGTCTCCTAAATACAATGTCAAATTCCCTTTCATAGCTAGATACAAGCCATAAAACCTTTTCTTGCCTTTTTTTTCCCCTTTAAGTACATGCCACAAATCAGCAATAACATATTGGCTTGAAAAGACCTCCAGACTTCGCTATGGTGCACATCTCCTTCATTGTCACACGTACAGCCTTACGTCATGGTAGAAAGCAGAAAGAGTCTTTTCTAAAAATGTAACCTATCTGTGCTTGTCCTTAACCTCTTGATGCCTTGTTCCCTTCTAAAAGTGCAGTGGCAGTGTTTGTGTACTGATAGTGTCTAAGATCATCCAGCAGAGAAAAGATAGGGGACTATAAAACAGCCAATACCATCCTGAGGGCAAATGGCCGTTCCAGATATTGACTCAGCACACTTCCATTTCCCCTTACAAACTATTATAAAAATATAGAATGATCCAGGAATTGCACAGCTATATTAAGTAGAAGCAAATGTTGCATTTTTCTGTGAAAAAAAAAAATAATTATATACAAATATAGCTGAAAGATACTTTCCCAGTGATATAAAATGTGAGTTCCACTGAACTAAATTTTTTTATTATTATTTTTTTTTATTTTTTATTTAATTCACAATTCAGACTTTTGGCAATCATAGAATATGCTATGCTGATTAGTGTTGGTTTAATGTTGATTTTCAGTTACCCTCCTTATCTTCCTGGAAATTCTAAAAGGAAAGTCAAGAGACAACAGTATAAAACAACCATTTTTCCAATCTTCAGGCTGAATGGTTTCAAAACTTACCACAACCCCAAAAAAGGACTTTCAAAGTCTAAATCTTCACAATAGTCACCTTTTTGCTTTATTAAACATGCTTTGGAAAAAAAAAAAAAAAAAGTAGGATAGACTATTAAGTAAGATAGTATTTCTAGGATACAGGAAAAGTAAAATTATTATTCATTTGCTTTCTGCATTCAATCAGGATGATTTCAATATTTATCATGCAACTGACTAAGCAGCATTATTCACAATTCATCTTGCCATGCATTTAAAAAATGCCATAAACTTATATGTAGTGGCCTGTATGTGTTTACGTTCTTATGTCTTAATCTGTATCTCAAGGTAGAAAACTGAGATGAAGATGGATTGACAACCAACAAATGTGTGTGCCAATATTAAATGAAGATAGAACTGTTATTATTAAGGATCACAGTCTAAAAACCTACACTTGCACAGGAAAAATAGCTACTTGACAAAAGCATAAAAATGTAGTGAAACTTAAATTAAACACTGCAAAACAGACAGGGTGCTTCTCTCATTTGACAAAACCTTGTCCCTTCTATATGGGAACAGACAACTATTGCCTGCTGTTCTGCACTCACAGCTCATTTTGAAAATGTTGAAAGCTTAGTGGTAAGACTATAAAGTCTCTAGATCAAAAGAAGAAAATTATTCATGGGCAGAGAATCTCAGGTGGAATGAGAGCAGATGGAAAGCTGGGAATTATGTGGCTGCTATTGAGCAAGGACACATTGAAATTTCCTCACCATAGGAAGGTAGCTTTTGCATTTCTTTCTTCCATGGAAGCAATGGCAGAAATGAACCTAGGCATCTTCTGGTGGGCTTTATTTGCAGTGGAAGTGTCTGTGTCTCTTGTGTGTTACCACAGGCTCCTTTACAGTCAATAAAGACAGGCGCTTTCAAGGGGCACTGTTTCTGACCTATTTTAGATGTCTATTTTAGTTTGGGATGAATCACACTACAGAGGTGGGAGGCAGTAAAGACAGAAATGCCTGCGCTCTAGATATCTGAAGTTAGGTGCAGTGAATCCTACCCTGGGAGCTTGAACTGAATGTTAAACAAGTTATCAAAACATGACAAGAAGATATTATAATCAATGACAAAACCCCCACTGCTGTTTAAGTACACCTAAGGGAAAATTACTATCAGAAATAATTATTTCTATAGCTATGTGAAACAAAACCAAAACCACACAAACCCCAAAAATGGCTTTTCCTACTTTCCTGAAACAAATTGTGTGAAAAGCAACATCTGCAGTGACAAATTCATAGTCACATCTAGATTAAGTTTGCTGCTATAATCACAGGGAAGATTAACATCCCAGACCAAGATACAAAAAACTATGGAGCACGGCAAAATTAGCTACAAAATTATTTATGTTTTATTAAAGGATATAATGTGACATAAACAAGTTAAATCACATAAGGTTAAATAATGAAGGAACCTCAGGCCAGGAAGTTTCTAATTCTTAGTACTATATCGTATGCTTATTTCACCTTCACTGCAGCATGAACATGTTTCTCATGAACATTAATCAGAAATTACAGACACTTCTTACAACTCAAAGTCAGAATTATTTTTTAGAACTTCACAGAATTTCACGTATTATATTTCATGCAATTTCATGCAGCAGCTTTAAATCTTGATTAGCGTCAAGCAGTCATAATGCTAATTAGTATGTTCTTAAAGTGGCACAGAAAATCTTAAAAAAACTGTAGAGCACTATATATTAAACTTCAAATGTATACAAAATATAGGCACCTGTGGTAAATTGAATAGTAAAACCATATAAAGGTTTAGTCCTTTCCTGAGACTGATGTAGGACATATTCTCAGCAATACCTTATGGGAAAGATGGCCGTAGGAAAAATTATACATCATCTTTCCTCTTTACCCATTCGCCTCTCTTCTCTAAAGAAAATAAATAGATAAATTTTTAGTGTAACTCCTCTACAGAAGTTACATTTTACATAAATACATCCTGATTTCTTTCATCTTTAAATAAACAGTGCTAATCCTGACAGCCTCTCTTCACTTAAAAATTCCTTCTTAGGAATTTTTCACTTAGGATCACTTTCACTATCTGTGTCTACATCTCCAGATAGTAGTTTGCCATGATGGAATAGATCTTGTTCCTTCTCAGCACAGCCAGATGGAAATCAGAAGGAAACATTTTATCTTACTCCTACTCCTGTCCATTCACCAAGACTCCAAACCTTCTAGCTGGTGCAAGGAAAGCAGCACTGAAATTGCAGTTAAGAGTGGTGTCCTAAGATGGAACAACATTGCACCTCAGAATAAACAGGTGGCATATAAACCAAATTAGACCAGCACAAATACAATTCTCTCAAAATTTTCAGACACTGACCAAGAAAGCTATTTTATTAAATGGCAGGACGGTTTTCTATATTTGCACAATCTGTTTAAGTGAAAAGTTTAAGATGACCATGGACGTGGTTTGACAGACAAGCGAGAAAGAACAGTTGGGAAAATAAACCGCAGATGAGTCAACAATTAAAATAAAACTTGTGAATTTATTTTTCAAAAATTTCTGATGACTCATTCACCATTATCTCCCCATAAGCTTCCATTGTATACACTCTGTAATATCTGAACAGATGAACTTGGTTTATGTGCAGATTAACCAAGATATTTCATTGTTTCACGTGTCTTTGAGCTGTTCACATATTAAAATAACCAGTGAACTCTTACATTGCTTTACAAGAAGCTTCAGAAATTCTTCCTAATTTCTGAAATTTTATTTTTGCAATCAATGCATCTGAAAGGAAATATACCAAAAGGTTATTAGAGTACAAAATGTTCACTTTGCAACACTGAGTGCTATACTTAAACTGACATGTTTGATCAAGTTCCATGGTTAAAAACATCCCTTTTCATAAGGGCTAAAAATTAGCTTTTATATTACCAGCAAACGAAAACACACACAAATCTCTTTCCTGGATACCCTTTCAAATAACTCCTTTTTCAGTTCAGTTGTTTATTGCTTCAGTTTAGACAAAGATCATCCTCCCAAGCAATCCCATCCCAAACATTACTGTGTTTCACTGTTACTGCCCATTTCTAGAGTTGCAATTAATGGAGCAAGAAAGAGGCAGGCATGATGTGTCAAAGCTAAAACAGAAGAGGTAACAGAGTTGGCATGGAGGCTGTGACATCATTAGAGGGAAATGGAAAGCTATATTTATAGGAGTAAACTAAATGTGCTTGGGAAAGTTCCCAGTTGTTGTGGCCAACTGGCACAGTAGAGAACACAAATATGTTAGTCAACACTGAAGTGTCCAAAGAGCCTGCATGCAAACTGCTTATTGGGAATGGTCCCTGCAACAGCCCTATTCCCACACCATAATTAGTAACTGCCTGGAAAATGTATAAATTTGTGTGAATGAAAAGTGTGCCAGAATCTGGGCCAACAGATTACTACTACAGATGATTGTGTTTGACCATCCAGGAACATTTGCCAGTACTGTTTGATTTATTTGCATATAAACATGCTAAGCCATTCCAGAAGGTTTAAAGTTATAGAATACAGTAAAAGATTTTATGCATTTCCAGTCTTGCTGTTGAAAATCATTTGATGTTTAGGGAAATTAGAGATAAGATATGAATTATCAATACCAACCGTTTCCAAAACTTCAATAAAGATATATCAGCCTAGATGCAGAATCATAGCTGCATTTTTGGCTGAAGAGCACAACATTATATTTGCAAAGAGAATGCAGATTGGTGCCATGGATAATGGTTACTTTTCATTTCACTCAGTTATCCCTAGCTGTTGAAGGCCAATGCCTTTTGTCCTTTCGCTGGTTGCATGGGAGAAGAGGCTGATCCCCACCTGGCAACAACCTCCTTTCAGGTGGTTGCAGAGAGGGCTGAGGTCACTCCTGAGCCAGGCTAAACCACCCCACCTCCCTCAGCTACTTGTGTGCCAGACCCTTCACCAGCTCTGTTGTCATTTCCTCAACACACTCAGCACCTCAATGTCATTCTTTTAGTGAAGAGCCCAAAACTGAACACAGAATTCATGGTGCAGCCTCTCCAGGCTGGGTACAAGGGGGTGCACTTCCCTGGTCCTACTGGCCCCACTATTGCTGATCCAGGCCAGGATGCCATTGGGCACCTGGGCAACCCTGGCTCACATTCACCTGCTGTCACTCAGCACCCCCAGCTCCTTTTCCCCTGGTATGGCTATGCTTCTTATCTTATGGAAATAGAAAGATGTAGTTGCACTTTTGGGGTGGCTTGTTTTCTTGATTTGTCAGGTCAGCTCATCATGAAAATTCTCTAGATTAATGTATTACCAGACTTATTTCACATTTCCTAAAATGTACCATAATGAACTAACTCTGGATGATGACACTCTTCGTGACCTGAAACCTTTTCTCCTGAAAGGGTTTTTAAATTATTGACATTCTGATATTGCTCTTTAAATAAGAACGTACTGGATTTCTTAGGACTTGGCCTTACAAATAACTTAACCTTGCTAACACTCATACAGAAAAATCTGTATTTCTCTATAGTGCAATTGCATCTCAGTGATTCAGTCTCTTTTCTTCTGTGCAACTTGAGGTTGTTTTTTACTTTTTATTTTATGTATATCAGTAATTCAGACTGACATTGGCAATTTGTGACCAAAACTACTAATTTTTCATCCAGCATGATATTAGATGACTAAAGAAATTTTTTCATTCTTACTGGGAACTCTTGACAAGTGCAAACCTTAGATGGTCTCAAGCATTAAGAATGGAGAGCTTGTGTCAAGACCAGCTGTTGATCAACTGTTAAGAGTTACAATTACGACTTTTTCAAAGCGTGCTAGTCTAAAGCAGAGGCAGCATGGCATACTCCAGAGAAACATCCAACTGCTATAGACAGAATGCAGGATTTTTCTCATTCTGCTCCCTTGCCACACTGCAATATCTTAACGGTTGTAATCAGCCGCACAGCAGAATTCAAAGGACAACCACCTTCAGGAAGTATTCCTGATGTAATCACCAAAATACAGATAATAATCCTGAAGACAGAAGTACTGCATAAAACTGTAGGTGCCTTTACTTGAAAAAACTGAGATTTTATAAACTTGATTTATTTTTTTCAGTTTGCCTGTTTCACAAATTATTTCACCCTTCAGCAGCTACAAGCAGCTGACTCTGGAGAAGCAATTTTTAATTAAAACCTGTTTCTCCCCTTTTCATTTTAGTTAATGATTGCCAGGAGGTGTTGCTAACCAGAGGCCCATTTCAATACATTCTGAACATACTCATATCCTATCACCTTCCACAGAAAAGACGGGTGCTCAGCATCTGCGGTAAGTGGGAGGACATGGATTTTCTCTGGAAGCTGAGCTGTGCTAAGTGAAATGTCTCCACTGATAAGTCTTTATTTTTTAATTAGTTCTTCATTAAAAGAAATTACTTCCAGTAGTGAATAAAACTGCCCTAAAAATCTAGAAGTACAGAATAGAAATTACTCTGTCTGTTATAAGAGTAAATAACTTTTGACAGAATGTTCATAATTTAACAATTTTTAGTCTTTCCTAGATAAAGTCTTAAAGCTGTAATATTTATGCTTTCATGGTAATTTACTTCATGATTGGTTGGGGATTTATTACCTAAGCTTAGGCTCAGATCATGTGGCTAAATTCAGAGCACTGAATGTTTTTATTCATTCCCTCAAGAAAAGAGTGATTATTTACAATGCTTATTAAATGCTGCTGTAAAAACTACACCAGACCTTTTCTATCATAACAGTTAACATAAATGTTTCTGTTCTGTGGATTTGGTAGGCTATAGAATGAACGTGTTTCAATTTATGCATTGATAAACATGGGGTTTATCTTGTTTACTAGCTTGTTTCTCTTTATATTGGCTTCTTCAAGAATCTGGTAAGCTAGTTTTATAGAAATTATTAAGAAAATGTTGTTTTCAGTAAAGTCTAGTTGGCTCAGATCTTTAGATGTTTATTTGTGAAGATGAAAGAACTTAGGAGTTGTGTCTAAGGCTATTCAGACATGTTCCTATCCACGGAAAAATCAAAAATGGTACAGCTCTGTGCAGACCTTTTTGCTTTATTGACTGTGATGGATCAGCCCTGGAAACATACAGAGACAGAAGAAAATACTTTTACTCCTTTCCTCCAGCCGATACAGAAAACACCACTGACCTACACCCTGAAACAAACACACACCCCACGAACACTGCAACTTTGAAATGCATCCCCTAATAACTTACAGTAAGCAACTTGGCTATTTCAAACAAATGTTATACTATATGAGTAGGTTTCAGAACAGTTACAAAGCAAAGGCTGGAACCTGGTGGAACAGTGTTTCTGTTGACACAGAATATTTACTGCAGAGATATTGCAAAGATGATGTAAGGGAAAAAATGGCTTAGATTGAAAGATAAGGAATTTTTCCCCCTGAAACTAGGCTACATAAACGAAACAATGAGGTAACAGCAGTGGACTGTTTACATGACTGCCATCAAAGAAAGACTTCATCTACCATCCAAGTGAGGACTTAACCCTCTTGAACTGGGTTTTCCTTGTAATTCAGCATACAAGCCTCTTAATGTACATGTAGGTGTTCAAAAGAATTTCTAGCACAATGAATACTAAGAAGTTTTATATTTTTGTATTTCAGCTAGTAAAAAGCCAGAGCTAGTCTTTTTCTATGCTACTTAATCAGAAGAAGGAGGGTTCTGTGAGCAGCACATGAGGACATCAGCACCATGTGAAGTGAAAAAGGTTCACAGCAAAACCCAGAATACTTTTTGATTTCCTACTGCTGAAAGATTAGGTAACTGGAAAAGACTTAAAAATATTTAAATATTACATTGTGCACTGTGTCTTGCACTGGGTTCCTGTCAATTAAGACATTTTAAAAGTCAGCCTTCTATCATGATTATAAAGTACTAAGAAAACAAAGTTTCATCTTTGGAAAGATGAGAACACTTTCTTCGGGAAGAAAGACAGGAAAACAAAGCCAAAAACAAGTAAATAGGCAGATACTTCAAAGGAATTCACCTTATGTGAAATATGTAGCATTTTCACTGAATTGTGGCTGCTTCTAAAACAAAACCAATTATCCCCATATGACTTGCAATTACAAATACAAAGAAGAAAAATGTGGGTATAAAACTATTCATGCCAAAATAATTTGTGAATCATCCTACCAAAGGTCACAACAGAGTTGCATGCTGGCCTTTAAACAGAGGCTTCAGAAAAATGCTTAGAAAAGCCACTGATATACTTACAAAGAAGGAAAAAACACCCAACCTCTATGGTTCAAGAAATTATTTTAAAATATTTATCAGCTTACAGGTAACTTATCTCAGAAAGCACAGGTTCAATTCCACACTAATCTCTGCCCAGTATCATGGCTCTCCACATACAGTAAATAGGCATAGCATGCTGTGTATCTGAGCTTAGAAGGTGGCCTTTCAGGCACTTAAGTAGGCTTTCCTTTAAGCATATACATATCCTATTTAAAACGTAAGGGCCCACTTTCTAATCTCTGCCAAGCAGTGGTGCACACCTACAACCACTCAGCACCGCATGGGAACCTGGTGTTTTCCCAGAGGTACAGTGCTATATGTCACAAATTCAACAAGCACTCAGGCACTCAATCTTTAGAGAATAACCAAGTTGACACAGATGCTTTAGAGGCCTATTTTCATTTTAATGCACAGGGAAGGGAAGATTTACTTGCACAGCTCATTTTATCCCTAGCAAGAGTCACTTGTGAGATGACATGAGAAAAATGCTCCCAGTGGAAGGTGGCACCTGCCACAGGCTGTGTGCGGCCAGCCCAGGCATGGGCAGCACTGGTGCCGGAGGCGAGCGTTCACCTGCCATCCCTCCCGCCCGCCCGCCGAGGATGCCCTCCATCTGCAGGGGAAAAGGGGCTTGGCACAGCCGGAGACAGACAGAAATTCTGAGGAGATGCAATGTCTTTCTCTGGAACAAATGATGTCTGCCAGGGCTTCTCCCCTGGCTGCTGTTCTGCCTCATGGGACTTGCTTCTGGGAGAACAAATCCCACGTGTGAGAGATGGGTGCTGGCTGCACAGTGTGGATTGCCCTATCCATAACTGGTGGTGCAGATCAAAGGAAACCAAGGAAGAACCTTGGAATATATCGCCCTGACTCGCATCAGCGTGTCAGCTTTATATTTAAAAAAACCCAAATCAGCAAGCTATTAAAACTATTCAATATTAAATTTTAAATTCAGACTATTGAATTATTAAAGTTTTATTTTGGTCCGTGGCCCATTACTGTTTCATTGCTCTAACTTAGAGGCAATAAATATAAACTATATAGAAAATCAAATTTTTCTGTAAGCCGTATCTTCATTTTTTCCTGTCAGAAAAGACATGACAAAGTTTAGCTAATTCACATATATAGTCCTTCTATAGCTAATGTAAACAGATATAATTTTAGAAATCCTTTGTGCTACGCATTGCTTAAAATTAGTGATAAACAGCTCTAATGGAAGACAAGGCAATTACAGAGGAAATAAATCAAAGGTCCTTTGAAGTGTTATTATGGCTGTTAACAAAATTAAATAAATTTATTGCATCTTTCAAGAGAAAAGGCAGTAAGGTAAACTGTTAGCTATTTTTAATACATGTATAAAATGTTTCATCTGGAAAAATATGGGACATAATTTTGGATTATAATTTTCTTAGCTCAGCAAAAAGGCCAGGCATTAAGTCATTAAAAGTCTCTAGAGTTCCAGTCTTGCAAAAATATTTGCACTTAAACAGCTTTAGGTAAAAGTTTAAGATGAGCCTTCAAAATCACTGATAGATGAGAATGCCAAGTACTTCCCATGAAATTTTTTTCAGTTTGTTTTTAGACTACTGAACTCATTAAAATAGCAAATATACAGTCTTAATGAACTGAACTTTAAAGCTCACAAGTGGGACAAGTATTCATATCCCTTGTGAAAAATTTGTACAGAACTGTGTGTCCTTCTGTTTCATGCAAGAACTGTACAAAAGACATAGTAACGTCTGTTCTCTAGAGGTATTACTGTGTACATGACATTTGCAACAACACTGCTGTAAAGTGCAATGAGGCTGAAATTTTATCTGAATTGTTGCTGTATTAGGAGTTTTAAAATTTCCTCACTCTTTGCAGGAAAAGTCAGTACTAATGTTTTCTGTTGAATTTATTAACGTGAAATTCTTCAATCATAGAGTATCAAAATATGCAAATTCTGCCATTTGTTACCAGCATTCTTGATTCACGACATACAAAATCAAGCACTGGTGATCTGGGAGAACACGTTTTCTCCTTCTCTGCAAGTGGGTGGCAAAACAGAAAGAGAAGCAAGCGCGTGACAAGGAAAGCAAACTCTGGTGGGAGTCTCCCCTGCTCCTGAGTCATGGGACCACACAGAGCACCAGCAGCTCGGCACAGGTGGGGGATCTGTCATGCCCTGTCAGCACCCTGCCAGGCCAAACTGAGAAAACCTCCAGCAACCAAACAGAAACCCCAAAGTCCCCAGTCAAGAATGATAAAAAAATTGAAGGAATAAGATCTCTGACACTGGGAAATTTGTGGCAGGTGCAGAGTTTCTCTAGACTTCTGTGCCAGCAATGATCAGCTTACACATAACACCTGTATAGATGTGCTGTATTCTACACAAATGCTGCAACCTGTCAAATGCCCACCTGCAAACACAGCCTGCCTGCAGGAGTGGAATCAAGGAAAAGGACTTGTGGGCACGACTGAAAGCCAGTGGATCTCAGAAATAACTGTGATTTTTAAAAACTGGGCAAAAATTTCTCTATATTGAAGCAACTCAGGTAAACTGAAGATTATTGACTGGGGGTTTTTAAGATGTAGAAGCAGTAGGCAGCAGCAGCAGTGACTGTGCTTCCCAGGGCTGTGACAAATCTACAGAAATTTATCAACGGTAACACAACGTACAGCAGGGAAATTCTGCTTTCTTGGCCACACAAAGACTATGACCTAAATTTAAGTAGTTGATTGCTGCTTTCTTTTGGTTCACCAGATAAAAGACAACACCTTAACATTCACCTCAGCAAACCATGATGGAAAGCTTTACCCAGCTTTAGGCAAGGAAACATTTCCCTATGAACATTTGTAAAATTAGGTGCTTGGTATAGAATGTTTAAACACAGCTTTCCTGTCAGATTACATGTTTTAATGGCCTCTTTGGACGAGTATCAGTCCTGACATTACTTAATACTGGGGCAAATCCTTGAAATTATTTTGATACACATAATAAAAGATAACTACTACTCCTGGTAGAAATACACATCCCACAGCCTTTTACAGTTTTGAGTAACTCTGCAAAACCAGGATCATTAAAGAAAATAGAATTTTTTTATATATGGAAAAGGAGAGGAACATAAAGATTTGGGGGGTTTTATGATTTTGTTTTGATGTATTTGCTGTGCACATTAAAATCTGAATATTATGCTGTAATAGCAGTGCATATAAAAAGAGCAAACACAATAAAACAAAACTTCAAGCAGTGTTCTAAATAAGAAATAATTAAGCACAGGAGAAAAAGCCCCTCAGATAAAAGAAACATAAAATTACACCACCTTCCTTACAACTCCAGTAAAGCTGTGGCTCTTAGATTCCAGGCAGATGTATTACTATGTGTGATTTCAGAAGGAGGACACATCACACATACCAAAAGAGGAAAAGCTGTTTCTAACACTAAGAAACTTTTCACACATCTTAAACATGAACAGACGTTGACTACAGGCAATGACTTTCTCAAACTAGACAAAGTGGCATGTATACTCATTTATAGTATTTTGTCTTTTACACAAACAGAAATTCACTGTCGCACATTACAATTTGTAGGCCTCAATACTAGCTCAAACTACTAATCAAAATTACTTGCTCTGCTGCACTGGATTCTGATTTCCAGTGGCTGAGATGAAAATACATCTTTGTTTCTGCTGCAAGCATTTGTTTCAGAACGTCATCTGATAGCTTTTTGAGCAACATAAGAGAGAATGCTTCCCAAAACTGCAAAGCAGCAGTAGCTAAATAGGAAAAACCAACAAATGCCAATCCCACTAGAACAGTCATTCAAAGCCACAGAATTCAGAATATGCACAGCCTATTTCTGTGAGTTTTCACTTCCAGCACTTAGTAAGTTCCAAGTTAAAGGATGGTCATTTACCTTCATGCAAAGAATACTTAGCATTCCAAGAGAAAGTAAATTAAAAAAAAAATCAGAGCTTACCCAAGTGCTAATTTCTACCTTTACTTTCAAGTTTTAAAACAGAACAATACCCCTGCAAATAATGCACCACTGACAAAAAGGTAATTTCTACTGTAAATAGATAGTCAAACCATCCTTCAACATTTCTGGTGTTTTCTGTGGAAGTAGGTATGTCTAAGCAAGGTTAAAGGGCATACTAGACTCTCAGATGTCCAGTCTTCTCTTCTTGGCAGCACTTTCATTTTTCTGTTACATTTGGCCAAAAGATCTCCCTTACTGATCCTTCAGATGAGAGTGTGATATACAGTGTGCATTTATTTTGATCTGTGTTCACTGGAGCTAAAACATAAGGACTTTAATAAATGCTTTTAGCCTAAATACACAGACATTAGCAGAGCACAGACAAAATACACTTACCAGGGTAGGAACAAAGGTACCACTGTGATCTGTCATGTTAGCCTACCCTCAGCGATAGTAAGAACAAGCTACTTTCTACAAAGAAAACTACAATTAGAAGTGTTTCAGGAAGCCATCAGATATCATCCGACTCCTTCAAAAGCCTAAAGGGAATCTTTCAAGAAATTTTCTTTTTAAGGAATGATTCACATATCAAAGCATGTGTTTCAGTCTGATTCAGTGCTTACTTTAAATACACACCATTTGACAAGAAATAATAGTGACAATCTATGGCTATATAGGATGGCTGGGACATTTAATGGGAATATAAAATTTGTTTTCATGGTTATCAAGTTCACTCTGGTAATACAAAATATTTCTAAGTATTTTGGTAAATCATTAAGCTATTCATTCTGAACTCATTTATACCAAGAAAAACAGTTATTGCAAAACGTTATATGTTGGAAAGATACATAAAAATATAAATCTGTTCACTTACTCATTGAATCAACTCCTGGAAATTATTCTCTGCATATATATCTATGTAACTGAAAATATGCATCTGTATTATACATATTTGTGTATGCACATCTCTCCTGCTGTTAAGTGATAAGATAAAATAAATCCTGTATTTATTTCCTAAGCAAGAAATTTTTTTTGTTTCTATACAAAGGTTTTATTTCTGGCATACTAAATTCTCAAAGTCAGTGTGATGCAGCTGCCTGACAGATGCTCGTATTCTTGCTGGGCCTGTTTTGCACTCTTGATCATGGACATGCAATACCAGGCCTGATTTCAACAGCTATGTTGTTCAGAGCCATAGCAACTACACTGAAGGGTCTGAGCGTGCCACATACACATGAAAATTAAGTACAGTGAAAAAGGTGAATTTTTAAATACTGATTTATTTTGATTTTATGTAAACAAGTGATACCTTGAGTAAACTGGTAAGTTCAGATAAATTTATCACCTCATTTCCTTTTAATGAAGCAGTTCTAGCTGACATTTTTATGACTTAAATTTGACATTTATGGCTTAATGACTCTGGAAAATAAAGCATGAAACAGAGCCGGTACAGAAAGATACACACAAATATCAAACATAATAGAAGGTCTACAAAACCTGCAATTCCCCTACACATAATAACATCTAGTATAACAGTGACTGCTGTACAACAAATGCACTATGGGCTTAAATCCAGGCTGCAACAGCTCTCTCTACCACTAAGGACACTTCTGTGTCTTCCCTTTAAAAGCCATGGCTTCGGTCTAGTGAACAATTATATAAGATTGTATAGCTGAACAGAAAGTCTAAAATAGTTTCTGCAGGAAGCACAAACCTCAGGAATTACCCTCAAATCTAGTTTTGTCACTTTTTCATTCTGGAGTATGTATAGAAGTATCACCTTACTTAATCTTATTGCTTATCTATTTCAATAAGTCCTGAAATTATTTTTATGCCTCCAAATAATGTCCTCATGAATTCTTACGATATTACAAAAGAAATGTGTTACCTCATATTTTTTTACTTTTTTTCATTTGTTTTTTGTTTTTTGTTTTTGTGATTTCTTTAATTCTCAGTGGTAAAACTATAAAGACTACAACTGCTGAAATATGCAGCGCCCAAGCTGAAATGTGTGGTTTTCAACAGGATTTTGGCTGTTCTGCAGAGTGGAACACATACCTCCACAAGATGGTGCTCTTTCTTAAAAAATCCAACTTGGTTGTGCCTAATGAGAAAATGCCAAGAAACTAAAGGTTCAACTCCACCTGTGCTAATATTTTCAATTATGTGATGCCAAAGCCTGCATAATAAAACGTCTTGACTAGTAAACGATGAAGAAAAACACCTGAAAAGAACCAATTTGCTTGGGAACATGTGATTTAAACACTGTAGTCTCTGGCCAGTCCAGCCAAGGTCACAAAAAAGGAGTTTTGTGTGTTGTTTCCCAAGATGATGTTCACGATGGCAAAGTTCTGGAAGCCAAAGGAGCTCGACAGCAGTTCTGCAGCAGTGGCAGTGGGTGTCAGGGTGCTGGGTGTGTGGAGCTGCTGCTGCCTGCCCCATGAGGAGTCACAGCTCCAGAGCTCTGGAGTGTTCTGGGGAGCTTCACCCAACTCCTTTTATGAGCTAGGGTCGCCTACAGAAGTGTGTGATGGCAACAGAACTCCTGGTTTCAGAGTGCCAGACAGGATGTGGGAAGCCTGAAGTTAATTCCCTATGCTCTCTTTGAACCCATCACTGAGGAGCTGGCTCTGATGGGCTCCAGACAGATTTAGACACACTCAAGTCAGTAACAGCTGTGATTTGTTCCATGTGAAACCTTCACTGCTGCAATAGGGTCATTTCCAGAGTTCAGGAACTCTACAGGGCAGGCAGAATTGTCAAATCCATGTTTTTGATCTCCATTTTGTTTCTTCACTAGGGAAATATAAGACGATTACATGTCAGAGTCCTGCGGGAATGAGGTTAGCACAAATCCAATAAAGTTGTGCGTTACTCATAGGGACAGATAAATAACAAAAACACACAGAGTAAAGTAAAATATTAATAGACTGGTAATGTTCTGCTTTTGATGAAAAGTACAGGCTTTGGTGGGAATTGTGCTAAAATCTCTGAAACCTGAACCTCTGATGCAATGAGGGATATGTTATATTTTTTGATCTTATACCATTTTCATTAATTTAACAACATATGCAGATGTTGGCATTTGTTGTCCCTAAAAAAAACCTCCACTTGTGACCTGAACTGCTCTTTTTTATATGAAAAAATATTTTATCAACAAATAAACTTGAACTGTAATTTGTAACAGATACTGTAGCAATCATATCTTCACAGCAGAAAGTCATCATTTTGCTGAAGTGATATGAAAATGCAGGCTAAACAGAAAATAACTGCGTGACATTGGAAGTAGGTACTGGGCAGAATTAAAAGGTCAAAGACATGGATAAAATACTGCCTTAGTAAGAAGTAGAAGTACTCTAGATAGATAGTGGGGAAGCTAGAGATAAGGGCAATAAGGGCGCTTGCAGGAGCAATTTCCATTTAAAAAACACTCTTCTCCCTCATCCACCCTCCCCATTTAATCACCTTTCCTTACTGACACCCAGCTTCTCCCCTTGAGCTGGCAGGAAGGGTTCAACACCGGACCATCTCCAGGGCTTACAAGCAGTTGCAAGGACAGAGATCAAGCATCAGAAGTCCAGAGACCAACACCTACCCCTTCTAATGCTGTCAAGAATCACCTACAATTTTCCTCATGGCGTCACCAGTGCCAAGAGCAGTAGGAATGTGTGCAGCCTGCTGAAAAAAAAGCAGAATTGCAGCCTCTCTCCCTGGGCACAGGCTGAAGAAACAGTTCCCTGGAACCAGATTTGTACCATTCTCTTTGGTCCTCTCACAAAAAGAAAATTGAAAGAGATTCATTTGCATACCTGAGCTAAGTGATCAAGAGCAAAAATAAAACAGAGGAAAGCCTCCTTCTATGTCTTTTGTATTGTGATGGCTGTAACTTGCATCAGCTCACAGAAAATACACAGTCTGATCTTTTTATCGGTGGGCCCAGCCTAAGGAGAAACACATGTTAATTTTGCAGGAAACTGCTCCAGGATGCTATCCATTGTGCACACTCTTTTTTCACCTGTCTCCTCTCCCTGCAAACACAGTATCCAAAAGATGCCAGCATGTGAAAGGATTATCACCTGTCCACAGCCTTACAAGTGCACTTACAAGTGCTTACTTGAACACAAAGCACAGCCAGTACCTCCATGCCCTTAGGAAAGCAGTTTTGCTCCAAGCATGTGCCAGCTCCTAAGAGCTGTGAACTGCTTCTGACGCCACAGGATGCTGCTATTGGCAATTTTTTTCACTCTCTCTCCTGGGAGCAAGGGAATTTGCCTTAGGTGGCTCAGCCTTTCTGAAATCAGATGTCAGGTATGCTTACTACAACATCCTTTTCTGATCAATAATGTTCAGGATGACTAATGAGTTGCAGTGACTCAAATTTCAGATAACTCAAAGTCTTTGTGTGTTCTAAGGGGAGCTTGGTACTGACAGAATGACCCAATAATTATTTGAAGTTACAGCACTGATGTAGGCCAGGTAGGCCAGGGAAGTTTTCTGAGTTGCTGTAAATGTCTCAGTAATTAATGCTGCAGGTAGCTGGCTTCCTTTAGCTCTCAATTCTAGTACTTAGAGAGCTCAGTCGGCAGGAGATTTTCCAACGCTGTAGCTACAGCATGCAAAAATACCAGGAGAGAGAAATGGGGCTTCACATTCCCCCAGCCCCATCAACCTGATGCTGTGTAAATCCTGCAGGTCTCTCTAGCTGCTTCACCCTGAGTTCCAGATTTACCAAGTTAGAAATCATACAAACCTTTTGTAAACTCGAGTGCTGCAAGCTCAGCGAGATCACGTCATAGGAATCAGGAATTCAAGTTGAAGCCTCATACTGAAGGGCCATCCTCACCACAAGACCTAAGCTTTTTCCCCATTCACAACAGAGCTGTGTCCAAGACCATCTATAGATGTTCAGCATCTAAATGCACACCGAGATTGTAATTCCAATTAATTCTGATTCAGTAGTAGGTGTAATCAATAAAATGGGAATTCCCCAATGGATAAATTATTAAGTCTTCTAAATAAGAATTTGAAGTTACAGTCTGAGGTGGAGAGATTCAGGCAATATTGCGTCCCCTGTCTTCATCTTACATAGAGACTCAGAACCATTAGGCTTGGAAAAGACCTCTATGATTATCAACTCCAACCTTTGAATGAGTAACACCATGCTCACTAAATCATACAATGAAGTGCCACATCTACTCATTTTTTGAACACTTCAGGGATGATGACTCCACCACTTCTCTGGTCAGCCTGTTCTAATGCTTGATGACTCCGTGAAGAAGCTTTCTTAAGATCCAGACTGAAACTCACTAAGTGCAACTTGATGCTGTTTCCTGTTGTCCTGTTGCTGGTTGCTTGGGAGAAGAGACTATTCCCCACCTGGGTACATCCTTCTTTCAGAGAGCTATAGAGAGCTAAAGTTTAAAAGCTAAAAGCTAGAGAGATAAAGTCTCCTCTGAGCCTCTTCCCCAGACTGAACTGCCCCAGCTCCCTCAGCTGCTCCTCACTGGATTTCACTCCAGACCCTTCACCAGCTCTGCTGTCATTCTCTGGACCCACTCCAGCACCTCAGTGTCATTGGTTTTAGTTGAGAGACCCAAAACTGAACACAGGTTTCATGATGCAGCCACACTTACTCCTGCTGGCCACACTATTGCTGACCCAGGCCAGGATGCCATTGGCCTTCTGGGCCACCTGGGCACTGCTGGCTCATGTTCAGCCGCTGTCACCAGCACCCCCAGCTCCTTTATCCCTTGGGCAGTTTCCAGGCACTGTGTCCCCAGCCTGTAGCACTGCATGGGGTTGTTGTGACCCAAGTGCAGGACCCAGCACTCGGCCTTGTTGAACCTCATCCAGTTGGCCTCAGTCCATTTATCCAGCCTGTCCAGATCCCTCTGCAGGGCCTTCCTGACTCCAGCAGATCAACACCCCGCCAAAGTTACTGTTGTCTGCAAATTTTTCATTTTAAATTAAATATGTTAGCAATAAGGAAGCTTTACACAAGCACACAGGACTTTTTTTGCATCTCAATAAATTCAGGCAACCATATTCTATGAAATTAAGTTAAATGCATTTCTCTTGAAATATGCTATCAATAAAAATACCAATAGTGGAAATTGCTTTGTCTTGACTAGATGCTAAGTTTTAAATGTAATTTATTTTAGCATGGATCACAGAATCATCCAATATGATTATAATTTTAATTTTCTTCTATTAACATGGTTTGGCTCAGCCATAAAAATGATCTGGCAATGTCCTTCTGCAACTTTGCTGCAGATATGCAGTAGAAGTTGTTTTTATGAAGCAAATGGGGATTTATGGCAAACTTTAAAAGGAAATCAATGAAAAGGTTTTGAGAGAAACTCTTGTGTCATTTATTTAGTTTCAGTACAATGCTACTGTCTGTACCCTGATTATGCTATGCTTTAGGCACACATAAGCACAATATGTATCATCATTTAGACAGGATAGCGAGGGAAACAGAATAAACATCAACCATATATGCTCCCCCGTGCTTCTTTTCTTGCTTTTCCACATGTAGGCACAGCAAGAGGAAAGACAAAAATCCCAGCTCCTAATGTTCAGAGATTTGTCAATGGCAGTTTTCTGTGGCTCACACGCAGAGTGAAGCAGCAGAGGAGACAACTGCAGAGAGCAAGTCAGGAGTGTGAACCCTCAGAGAGCAAAGCCACAGGGACAGAACAATCTCTTAAGCAGCTGGGGAGAAGAGGCAACCAATTAAATAGGGAGCAAAGAGGAGCAGGAAGCTCCATGTTAGGAAAAACCATTTTATTTTCTCTTGTATTTTTGATGAACAGTGGAAACCAAACATGTGGGTTTTTTTCAATACAGAAATATGGAATAGTCTGAAGCCATACCACAAAATAAAAACCCTTTTTTATCAGCAAACTACATTCTTGAAATCAAATTTAGGCTAATGTTTAAAATTAAGGTTCTAATTTTTTATATTGCTTTCTGTAGCCTTGAAAAACAAGCAAGCAAGCAAAAAAAAAGGAAGTTATTTTTCTACTGCTGAAAGTAGAACTTCTATGAACCATTCTCCTTCATTCATACATCTCACTTTCATTCCTCTCAGTCTGGAATTATATATTACAAGGATAAACTAATCAAGTAATTGGAAAGATCTACTCTAGAGCTGGCACAGTGTGTATCGTTTGCTGTGTGTCATGATGCACAGGAAAATTTCAACCCTTAAACATCACTTGGGATGCTGGCTTGAATCTGATGCAATGAGAAGTTATACTACTCCTCATCATGATGGTTGGTTAGATCAGTGTAATGCAGAGCTGGATCTTTTTAAGTCTAAGACTAGCAGTCTCACAATTTTATCCTGTGAGGTCTTGTGAACAGCTCTTAGAGACAAAGGCAAGAGAAGACAAGGGAAATCCTACAATTACCATGCAGGGGTAATGACAAAATATCTCCTGTGACTTTGGGGTGGCCCTTGCTCTGGAAGAGATAGTGAACGATACAGCTCCTGTCTCCACAAAGTCCAAGCTGTGTTTAGTCAACAGTTCCTAATAATTCTTTCCAAGTCTCTGTGTAATTGAGGACTTTTATTTGATGATTGGATGGAAAAGTTTATCCAAATTTGGGTTCCAAACAGCTATTATTAGTAATAAAAATTACTGCAGCAGGGTGACTAATATGCAGTGAACAATTATTCACTCACTATATCTCTACTGCTGTTTTTTACATCTGTGAAAAGTGGGTTTTTTCAGTATTTATTTAATGTTGTGGGTGTTCTTACTATTTTATTAACAACTCTTGGTTGTTCTTTTTCTGCAAATGTGTGAATATTCTCATCTGACATCCCTGGTCCCTTAACCAAACTTGTTTACTTCTCCACCTAACATCAAGCAATTTCTGATGTCATCATTTACAATTTTAATTACAAAATTCACTTTTTGTAACTAATAAAATTCCTCTTATCACTGAACATCCCTGTTAGTAAATTCATCTACTAAAAGCAAGAATGGCCCAGGAAATGTATATATATTCTCCAGAAAAAAAAATCAGGGAGAAGCAATTTCAGCACTGCTTTCAGATTTAAAAGCCACATATTCAATGTGGATATATTATGCAAAGATTTGAGTGTGCTTGTTATGAGCTGCTTAGCTGCATGTAGCATCTTCTTTTACAGGGCTTTTGGATATCTGCCAGTGCTATTCACAATAGATGCCTTTAGAAAGTTATGTGTTTTCATTTTGCTCCTATTGTACAATGGAATTGCAACAATGTTATATAAAACTGTGACATTTATATGGCAGATTCTTCACTTAATAAAGGAACCATTACAGGAGTAATATCTAAAATGAGATACTGTGAAAGCAGTATATTATGTATTTCTCAAAACGGGATGACTAGAAACGAGGGTGTTCTCACAAGGTGGCTAATGTATGACCAAAAGGGAAAAGATTAGGGGATTCCCAAAAGACCTCCATTAGAGTCAGGTATAGACTTCAAAGCATAGCTCTTTAAACTTAGCCAGAGAGGCAGGCAAAGACATCTCTGATTCCCTTTTGTATCACAGGCAAGGTCCTCACAGCTGAAGTGCCTCAGAGCTCTGCCCTGCTTCTGTCTTCTCTATCATCACCTCCGGTTCATCTCTTTCTAGCACTGTGTGTTGTTTGGTTTTATTTTTTAATGCAAAAGCACTGAAGAAGTGCCAAAAGTTTGGGAAACAATGTCTTTGTGAACTCAAGCCTATAAAACTTTGAAAATGTACATGAAATTTAAATAAGCGTTTGGTTAATTTTGGTTGAGAGAAAAAAAGGCAAAATCCCAAGATTTTGGATATGAGATACACATTTGCTTCGCTCTTGGTCTGGCACAGTAGTGTATACATGTGAGACTAGAATTATGATGCACGAACATCTCTCTGTTTAGAAATTAAAATCCAGACTAATTTACCATAAAATTTGACATATTCAATCCAAGTCTCTAAAATGAAGCAGTTTCAGCCACTTCAGACACAACACAGTACTAAGAGGAGCTCTATGAGCAGATCTGTAGCTGATCTTCCCAGTCCCTTTCTAGCCTTGTTAACAATGTCCTGATTTTGCTATTTTGGAGCATAAGGCATCTCCCCTTCCTCCCTTATTCCAAATGATTGCTAAATCTGAAAATAAGTTGGAGAATGGATGATTGGTTTAGTTTTGTCTTTTCACATGACACGAGGAAGTGAGATTTAATATAGGCAGAGAAAGCCTTGGCAAGACAGAGAGCAGTACTCTTACTTTACAGTCCCTCCTAACTGGTGCAAAATCACGTCACTTGTCTATTCAGGCAGTCAGCTTATTCAACAGAACACCAGCCTGCAGAGAGCTTTCCAAATTTAGCTGAGAGATAAACAGCAAGGAAAAAATATGCTGAAAACGGGATGCACATAATAAAATAGCAATCAAAAATGCATCACAGGGGGATTCACCTTATAATGTTTACTACCTCCAGCACAGAAGGCAAAAGGCAACAGAAGTAGCAGGGATGGTAGAAGGAAGACCATAGACCACTTCCTCCCTCCAAATTTTTATTTGACCTACATTTTTTAAGATGCTTTTGTCTGTGTTGCTGCTTATTGATAAGCACAGCATGATTCCCCTGACACCCCACTTTATAGAGCTACAGAATACCAAGAAAAAGAGTTGTTTCACTTGGTAGGAGAGATTTCAGAACAGCTAATACTTGACCTTTACTGCAAAGAGCTCCTTTTGCCACAGATCAAATATTTTTGATTTTCAGTACCAGCAACCTGGCCTAAAAGAATTTCATGAGATGAAATCACATTTTATCAGATCCATCACATACCCAGTGAATCCAGGAATGATTAAGCCTGACAGACTTAAATGTTCCTGGAGCCTGAGTGATTTTCCTGTGATACAAACAATATTTCTTTTACTACCTAAAGTTGTGATATTAATAGTGATTAATTTCAGATGTTTTAACAAAACCTGCACCAGGTATCCTCAGATTTTTATATGAAGTTTTGACATTCTGTGAACTACTTTTAATTCAAAGCGAGTTGCTCTTGAATTCAAGTTTCCACTATGTTAATCCTATTAAATCTCTTTAATAATACATTTAAATGAAGACTGACATATATATAGTTGTGTGGGTTTGACCTATACCACTCTGATTTTTATGATTATGAAAATAAATCCTCTTATAGATTGTTTGCTTCCTCTTGTAACAATTTGTCTGATCAGGGACTTCTTCACCATATTGTTTCCCAGCGTCCAGCTACCTCATGAGACTAGACATAAGACCTTTGGAGTTCAACCGTGACTAACTCTCTGATTTAATGGCTAGACATGAAAAAAGTGTCAGGAGCTTTTGTAAGAAACTTGAAGGCACCTGGTCACTGGGGTGGGATCCAAAACCCTGTACTAAGGCACCAAAGGCTTCACAGAGTGCACAGGAAATTAGGTATCTTAGAATAGCAACCCTAAATACAGACCTGCTGACTGGGAAGTTGTAAGATCTGTAAAATGACTCTCTCCTTCCTAGTATTAATAACACGAGTGCAAGGCAAACCATAAGTGACCCTTATTATAATGCTACCACTGAAAGGATTAAATCTAGGAAGCAAATAATAGGGGATTATTCATAATCCCTAACCATAACATTTATCCAGATAGTTTTCCTAGAGTTTCCTCTACAGCTCTTCCTCTGCAGACTGACCTCCTAACTATGTAATTTAAATTCATTATATGCTTAAGGGGGGGTGGTCTAACGTTGTAGGAGAGATAAACCTACAGAAAGTTCCAATGGAACTGGGAACTCTATTGCACACCATCATTTATTAGGTCAGCGGAGGGAGACTACAACTCTCCCTTAGTGCTTCAGAGGAGGATGCTTCATTTCCTGTGATCCATCATAACAATTCTCTGGGTGGAAAAGACCATCACTGCTAATGTACCCTGAGACATCAGCAGTGCACATTCATGAGTTTTATTAAGAAAGATTTGGTCTAATGTTTTGAGCACAACTGTTCAAGCTTCTCTGGAGACTCCCTGTTATTTCTGGGATATGGCAAGAGAAAGCACACAAAAGCATATTTTGTAAAGTCCTTCTAAACTGCTCAAAGAATATTCAAACCCCTGCATGTACCTTCAAGCTTAACAAGTGGTTTTGAAGCAGCTCTAAAAAAAAACAATAGGGGAATTATTTATATAACTCTGAATTGATTTTGATTCTCTGACAGTTTGCTGTTTCATGGAGGTATATTGTGATGCATTCCAAGGACTCAGCACTTCCCAGTCCTTTTTTTCCATTATTAGAAGGCAGGTCCCTGAAGAATGTTTAGATGTATCTGAAGTGTATGGAACAATGCACTATAATAATGACAATACTCAAAGATTGTCTCATCCAGGCTCAAGAGCAATACATCCCTACAAGATGGATCATAGGGAAGAACACCAGGAGACCTGGAGCTCCTGGAAAAACTTGAACAGGAACAGGTGCAGACAGGGAAAGTATCCTGGGAGGAATACAGAAAAATTCTCTAAACTGCCAGAGAGCTGCTTAGGAAAGCTAAAGCACTGGCAGCAGCAAATCTTGCCAAGGACATCGAGGGCAATAAAAAAGATTCTTCAGGCACATCACAGGTAAAAAGCTACATCCTGTTGAAAAATTCCAGAAGAGGCCACTAACTTAACCACAGAGCTGGGACACCTCTCTTATGAACACAGGCTGAGAGAGATCAGGCTGTTCAGCCTTGGGAAGAGAAGGTCCTACAACAGCCTTCCAGTACCTAATGGGACCTAGAAAAGAGCTGGAATGGGACTTTCACAAGAGTATGTAGTGACAGGACAGAGGGGGATGGCCTTAAGTTGGAGCGGGTTAGGTTTTAGTTAAGATTAGGTATTAGGAAGAGATTCTTTACTGTGAGGATGGTGAGACACTGCAACAGGTTTCCCAGAGCAGATGTGGACACCTAATTTCCAGAACTGTTTAAGGCTGGATGGGGCTCTGAGGAACCTCAAGACCAGTGGAAGGTTCCCTGCCCATGTCAAGTGGGATGGACTAGATGGTCTTTCAGGTCCCTTCCAACCCAATTATGAAGTCATGTCTAGTGGTAAAAATACACAGAAGGTTGTGAATCAGAGCTCCCAGTTCAAGAAGACAGCCTTAAATTCCAGGAAAATGCCTATTCTGCCTGAAAGCTCCTGCCATGGCTCTTCCTGATTCTAGGACTAGCAAAACAGTACAAGGGTACAGAGACAAGGCAAAATGAACCTTGCTACACAAGCCTTGTGAGAACTTGGGGTACTTGGTTCAAGGAAGGTTAGTTCACTGTTTTTCTATGTGATTCCAGTGGCCCAAGCACCCGGTGTTGGAACTGTGAAGCCGTCTCTTCCCAGCTGGCTGGTCTCACCACACTTTTTCTGGATTTCAGCTCACCCTTGTTCTGCTGGAGAGGCTCTTGCACTTGTGGCTGCAGAGTAACACAGCTTCCATGTGGGCAGGATACTGAGGGGCTCCACCAACAGCTGCTACACACCTAGCAGTGGTGGCTAGGTCATTCATTTAGGGTGACACAGTTACAGATCCAAGCTGAGAAGAACTAGTACCCCAGATCTCCAATTCTAACTTTTAGACTACTAAACAAGAGCCCATCGTCTCAGAAGATAACTATGTCCTGAATAATTCTCAGAAGCACTGAGTCACAAGTGTGCACAGAAATATCTGAGTGGGTAACATTTCCTACCAGCTGCCTTCAGACTTCCAGGCTAGCATGCAGATGTACTGAATCACTTTACAGAGCAAGATGACTTGTGAAACTAATCTTGAGGACTTTGGCTCTTGATTTAAGCACTCCAGACTGCCCACCTGAAGATACATAGATATGTATGTATACATACATAGTTCATATTTAGAACTGGGACAATTTAAATAAAAGAGTGCATTTGATTATATCCAGAGCAGAACCGCTGACCAGTCATAAGGTGAAGAACCTTAAGCAGAAATCTTGGTGACGTTGGCCCTTTTTCTGTTTATTCTAGACCACAGTGGCAACTTCAGCTCAATCTTCAGGCAAGGACCAAGTGTGGAGAGGAAGAAACACGACAAATTGGCAGAGGCTACCAGGACTGACACTGTCCAAAAAAAGACCAGTAGTATTCCATAATAGAAACCAAAGTTTATTTAGAACAGCATATGCCTAAAACTACTCTTGAGCTATTTACTCTTTTGTTTGATTTGTCCTGGTGATGGGCCTGAATTTGCTTTCATCATCAATAAATCTGACTAATGTGCTAGTGAAAAAATCAGCTATGAATTATCAGCAGAATTTTTAAGGTTCAGATTTACCCATGCCCTTACTAGCTCAAAAACAGAGTGGATGATTATATATATGTATAATATATACATATTATACATATATATACATATATATATGTACATACATATATGTATTTATGAAATACACTCTATAAATAGGCATTGCTAAGATTTTTACACTAGAGGGCACCTTGCTTATTCTCTTATATTTCATGGAATTAGTGCACTGTAACCTCTATGGAGTTTTCTGCAGTATTTGAATTCTAGAAGCTTTTAATGTGTCATTTGGTTTTGTTTTGTTTCTTTCAACAAGTACATGAATATAAGTATCAATTTCAGGCAATACCTATCCGAGACAACCTTGAAGATCTTAAATTGTAGGGGGAAAAAACTGGATGATGCCCAGTTTAAATCCTTCTAATGACTTTCAGGGTACTGAAGCCATTGAAACTGAACCACAGCTTTAAGTATTTTTTTGCTTAAATTGCTATGCAAGTATATACTGGCTAAAAATAAAATACACATGATAGCTTCTAAAGTATTTTGTAATGGAAAATTTAAATCATTATTTATTAGAACCTAAAAAAGCTTAGCTTATAATTTGCAGAGTACCGTGCCCATCAGGCTCAGATCATCTGACTCCTGTTGCTCTGTTGAGAGAAGAGCAATGTTGACACACGTCTATTATATATTTTACTATCTCCTGAAAAGAGATATGTATGTTGCTGTGTATAAATAAGTGTTCAATCAATGAGCAAGTCATAGCAGTTCCATTACTACATTGTATATACACCCTTTTTATGCACCAAATATAAACAAGGCAACTATTTAGGCCAGAGAAATTAAAACTATGTATATATATTCACACATTCCTTGAATGAGAATTATTTTAAGATCTGCTCCCCATGTGACAGTTTGTACAGTAAGTGGTTTTGAGAAACCTAAGGTCTGTGCACTGACCAATGTTGCCTGTTTTTCAGCCTCAGGGGACTGAATATACGGAGTATAAATCAACACAGAAGCTTAATACAACAGAGACCACACCACATTCTCCCCTTGGACTGGTGGGTTCCACCCTTTAAAACACTAAAATTTACTAGTTTTCCCGGAGTTCATAGGAGATAAAATTAAAGATTCTTTATCACCTCATTTCCATCCTATTAATCCATTCCCTCCTTTTCCCCACTATCATTCAGGTATCTGAGGATATGTATATATACCTGAGGAGCTAATGATGGAATCCTACCAAAGGAAGGACTAACTTCACTAAAAGGGAGGACTTTCAGGGTTATGCAGTCTTCCACTGAAAGCCATTGTTGCCTGGCATACATGCCCTACGGCAAGGTTTTGACCTACTTGAGAACAGGCATTATGCCATCCAAACAGATGGGCAAAAGCGCAGACAGTCAGGAGACCATGTTTGTACATCAAGCATGGATGATGAGGGCATGATTCTCAGATGAGAACATTTAAATAATTGTTCATTCAGAGCTTATGCTCCTGTCACAGAAAGTAACGTGTCACCATTAATCAAGCTTGGAGTTTAGTGCCCTTTAGGAAAGGCATTGAAATGTAAGGTGGATATTATCACCTAGATAGGATTTTGGGATTGATAGGTCTGGAGCACAATTATGGAAATGTTTGACTTCTAGTCCCACCTCTGCTACTAACTTCATAAATGACCTTGAGCAAAATCAGCTACACTCTTTGTAGCTGCTTCTTTTGTTTAACCAACATCAACTTACATAGTGTAAAGAGCAACATTATGTGAGCAAGTCAGCGTGTGCAAAACAGCTACAACAGAAATGAATACACATCCCTATAGCTGCTTTAGCACGTGACCTCCTTGTGTGAAATCTTAGTACAACAGGTACAATTCTCCATTTGCTGACATGACAAATTTCTCATGGCTAAACTCGTATTATTGGCCTCAATATCATGCAGACTTTATTTTTTTAAGATTAAAAAGGTTAATTTGTAGGCAGAAGTGGACAGAATTGCAAATGCTTCTACTTTGTCGTTTGCAATTTCACATGCTTCACTGATTTTGAACATGATCAGTATGTGAAATAAAGATGAGTGGGTATAACGAATTATTCCAGACTAATGCCAACATTAATAATAGTCACTATTTATATATTAATTTGAGCTAAAATTGTTTCAGATGAGAAAATAGAAAAAAAATGTATATATTTTTGCAAACTAGACACATATGAAGCATGATATAAAATATTAGGTATTATACAGAAACAAATAGATGCAACAAAATTGCTCATGGCAAATGTCAACTTTTAGAATTAATGTCTGGGTTGTTATTAAGATATGAAGTCCAAATTTATTTAACAGTGCTTGTAGACAAGCAATTCATTAGTCAAAGCTATCTACAGAGTAAGACCTAAGCCTGAATTTCTAAAAAATATCATGCATATATATAGATGCAGGACTGAGAACCTTTTCCAATGTGAATTTCATAAGGTAGTTTGTTAGCAATGTCTGAAAGTTAAATCTACTCAATTCATGAGGCTTAGTAGCTTGAATGGGATTATTTACATTGTGTAGTCTTGCAGAGTTATTCAGGTATTTTAGCACACTTACAAGCAATCAATTTCTTGAAGAACTAATCATATACTATAATCTTTTTTACCTGCCAATTAGATGCTGATTGAATGGATATTATCCAAATCTACTGCAAGTTGCTCTGAAACGCATTTAAACTGTACTGGGATAAAGTAAATTCCCAAAAGCATTTATCAGAAAAACTACAATATCTTAAATTAGTTATCATAGTAATTAATTACCCATTCAAATAAGCTGTCCATTAGCAGTTAGGCTTCTAGAAAATATACAGTCCTAATTTTACTAGAAGGACCGTAGGATATTTTAAAAGAAATGTTCCATACACTCTAAGACCAATTCTAAGAAACCAACTTATTTGCCAACTGATAGCATTGCAGCATTTTCAACATTTAGTCAAGCTTAACTCATTTCAGGGAAAGGAGTCATCCTTCAAATATATGACATGTATTTATTATCCAATTCACAAAGGTTCCAGTGCAACAAAGCAGCAATGAGCCTTTATGATGATTAAAATGTCAAAAGAAAATCTAATCAGTCATACTGTGAATTTCCCCCACATAACAACCACCACTGTCGTGCTATTATATTTCACTGTTGATGACAGAGCAGGTCCAATATGGAGGGCATGCCATGATCTTTGCTGTGTAATATATAGCCAGGAGTCATTCTCAGGGCATCATTAAAAGCCAGGTACACAGGGAGAAGCAGGGCCGCAACAATTGGAGTTCTCGGATCACGCAGTTGTAGCACAAATAGGAATGTAGCCTTACAAACAATGCAAGCCATTAAGGCAGCAAATTATTCCTATCCCACATCACCTTCAGCAGTGGATGACATCTTTCTCAGAGTATTGCTGTAAGCACATTTCCTGTTGAATGAGTTGTTCTTTTTGTCTCTCCCTCCCTGAGGCACAAAATGCCCCTCTGCATCTCCTTGAGGTCTATGCTTGTCACTGTTTGGGTCTGTGGCTTACAGGCACAGCCTTGATTTATCTTTATACCTATGTGCAATTAAGCAGTTTGAATGCAAATATGACTGAATTCTCTGGAGAGAATCAGTTATAAAAGAACGATTTTTTATCTAAAAAGAAATACAATAACAATGTGAGTCCTTTGCAGGAAGAAAAGCAAGAGCCACGAGCATGTAAAGGATGTACTCAAAATTTCCTTGAATTGCGCATATTTTATCTTTTGATTATTGTTTCTAACATTGAAACATTGCCTTATTATGTACTTAAGTATTGCAATTAATTTAATAATGACAGGCAGCTTCCAGCTGTTCCTAAACTTCATAAATAATATTAAATTGTTTTTAATAAATGATGTGCCTCTGTGAGTACTGTATAAATTTTCCTTATAAGTATGTATTTATAAACATATTCAGATTCAGGAAGATCCTACATAAGTAGGACTATTTTTCATTTCTGTTCAAAGAGAAATACATATCCAGCTCCCATTGGGAAGTGGGATAACTGGAAGAGTAGAGAGTACTGAGACTGTTTTTCATACATAACATATATAGTATTTACATTCCTTTCTAAATTTCCATTAAAATGAATTTATTTTATTTTTAAGAGAAATGTCAGTCAAATCACTAGCTTAAAGTAAGCGCGTCACTTTTATCAGGCATCATTAACACCTTCATAGGGAGCAAGGCTTTGGCTCATCTTGTTTGAGAAAAAAATCTCTCTAAGAAATGAAATAACACCTTAATAATAAAGCCATAGTTATATCTTAACAATTCAGAATCATAGCTGAAGAACATAAGTCAACCTTCCATGTTAACTAAAGAAGGCATGAAGTTCCAGCACACCCCAAAAAACTGCAAAGGACTCCTCCCCTACCATCTTCTCTGGGGCCAATATGTTACACTGCCTTAGAGATTTTCTAAAACTGCCAACCCATGGCTGTTGCTGACAGGAGCTGACATCCCAGACTCACTGCAGGAATTATTATAGTCTATGTCCTTAAAGGATCTCCCACAATGAATATCTCACACTGCCCTTTTGCATCCACTTCAGAACTGTTTCACTGTCTTTCACTGAGAAGGCACTGTGTTCCTAATGTATGGAGTATTTTATTCCGGGCAGTTTAATAACTTCAATATTTCCACTCCCAATACTGGCATGACTTGGCTGAGATGCCATGGCGCATGTAGTTGGCCAGTGATGATTACAGAAAGGTATTATCAATTATAGAAGAATTACAAAATATGGAGAGCCAATGCAAACATCAAGATTCTCATAACTGTTAAAGTTTCCTATGTGAGACATTAAACTTGGCTGTTAATTCTCACACAAATACATTCACTGTCTTAATCTTATCCCCTGTATGTAAACAATCCTATCACTTTTTGGTGTGGTTGTTTATTCTTCTTAAATATTTTCAGATTAAAGCTTTGTGCAACATGGTTGCAAAAACTACTTTCCTTTTTGTGAGATGGTAACTTCTGGTGTTAAACTTTTAAAGAAAATCAACTCTGACTTTTTCTTAATATACAAAACCGTATCTTCACCAAAGATTCTGTAAAATGAACAGCTCTTTCTCCTCTAACGTATCTAAATTACATGTCCTAAGAAAGACTAAGATATGTTGTTGTTTAAAAAAATTCTTTTTTGAATTAAACTATTTCACTACTAAAGAAAAAGATTTAAAATTCAAAAGATGGGCTGCAGTCCCACTTTCTGCCTGGAGTTTATGGGACTAACACTTAGTGATCCTTAAATGTCTTCTCTGCTAACTACATTTGGATTCCTCCAAGACATGAAAAAGTTTGTTACATATGATGAAGATTTTACACAACGAAGTTTTAAAAATACAGGATAGGAGACAGAGCCTACTTACACATCTGGCATTTTCCTGCTTGGACACTATCAAAATTAAAGAAAAATGTGCAATAAGTTCCTATGTATAGCTAACGCCTTCAAAAGGCATCTCATCTTTCATTTGATTTCTGCTGTGCTCCAAGTCCTGAAACATCGGTTGCAGCACCTATCCTGGAAATTTGGAAACATTCAAGGTCAGATTTGCTGGGGCTCCAAGGGACCTGATCAAGTTGAAGATATCTCTGCTCACTAGGAGTTGGACTAGGTGATCTTTAAAGGTGCCTTCAAACCCAAACTGTTTTATGATTCTATGATTATTATGAATACTATACACACCAGAATAATTTAGTTGTATTGTTATGGCCAAATATGGCACTGTATGGCAATCAAATCTTCAAAGAATCACAGAATAACAGAATCAGAAAGGCAGGGTTCAACAATTTTCCCTGAAAATTGACCTTAAACAGCTACAGTGATGAGGCACTTACTCTCTGGACAACCTGCTTCAGTCTTACCACCCTCGCCATACAAGAATTATTTCATCTATCCAATCTAAATCTATCCTCTTTCTGTTCAAAACCACTGTCCCTTTCCCTGTCACTACAGGATGGGTAAAAAGTCTCCACCTTTCTTATAATCCCTACTTATATTTTGAAAGGCTGCAACAGAAGTTTCCTGGAGCCTTCTTCAGGGCTCAACAACCCCAGTTCTCTCAGTAATCTATGTGGTTATTCAATTTTCTGACCTTCTTCAGCTCTTATACATATCATATGTCCCTCTCCTTGGGCTTTTTTGATACTACTGGAGAGAGGAACATAAAAATCCATGCTTCAGCTTCTTCTTTGTGCCCTATTCTCCTCAATGATTAGTACCAGTGAATTGCTGTGGGTTTTTAAGTTGTATATTGCCTACAGGTTCTTTAATTTTGTAATTCATATTGGTCACCTTTGACTGATAAGGGGAAATGAGAAATCATACATAAACCTGAAAAAAATTCAACATTTTTGTGTACTTCTTTCACAAGGACAGGTCACTCACCTGTTATTTGCAAGTGACTTAATTCTTTCACAGAGTCCCCTAGGAGTGATACTACCAGAGCAACTTTCCACATTCCTATCCTCCTGCCATTTTATCTAGAAAATAATTTCTCCATTACATTCTCTCTCCCACTCACCTCCTTTCATTTGTCTCTCTATTTACCCTTCCCTTCTGCTGATATGAAGGCATTCCACTATAAATGGACCTCTGAAAATTGTAATATACATTTCTGTATTGAAGTCATACCATCTCTATAAAAATAACAATATAAAAAAAAAAAAAAACATGAGGGGGAAATTAATCTGCAACAGAATGTCAGATGATT
The DNA here is from genome assembly GCF_030490865.1 of Poecile atricapillus. Classification (NCBI taxonomy): domain Eukaryota; kingdom Metazoa; phylum Chordata; class Aves; order Passeriformes; family Paridae; genus Poecile; species Poecile atricapillus. The sequence continues at coordinate 36,580,145 of NC_081289.1, read as the reverse complement.
GAGTCAGTGGTGCAAGGATAATCAGGAAAAACAGGAGAATTTGACAAGGCAGAAATTACTATTATCCCTTCGGACATGGGTTCACATAAGGGAATAGACTGATGAGTGTAGAGCAGCTCATCAGCTTCTTGTTAGTATCACAGTGAAAAATCCATTGTTCCTCTTTGGCTGCAGACTGCTTTCTTTGCATACCCTCCTCCTCTCGGTAGCTAGTCAGAAATACATCCTAATCCTTCTCCAGACTCCTTTTAGAGTGAACTTATACTTTGTAGATCTCTGAGGGAAACTCTGTACATCTCTGTAGTGGTAACCACCAGTAAAATTTAAAATAACCTTAGTTGTTCCTTTAACTTGTAGAAGATTTAGCTGGCAACTCAAGAACTTTTGAGGTATTTTGAGATAAAGTCATGGTTGTTTTCATTCACACCTGTCACATGGTTTCCAGCTTCCACAGAAACACTTTCTCAGATTGTCTTTATGAAAAGGGCAAAAATATTAAATATAAGTATAGTTTAAATTAACAATACATGCCAAAGTTTGCAGGCACTCCCCCTGTGCAGCCTCATGCCAGTGGGATGACAATCTCTTGGAGCTGCCATGGGTTTGGAAGCTTCAAATTCATTAGCTCTGTTTTCAGGCTTCATCAACAGACTTGAGCTATTGGCCAAACATAAATCCCACCTTCATGACTCCTGTAAATCTATCTTTAACTGGACTTCGTAGGAGTGAATTTGAATTATCTGTACTTCTCTTGAATCAGTGGTATGATAGCAAGACCTGAGTTTTGTGACCACCTACAAATAGCATCTCCATCAAGTTACCAGATAGGGAGTATCTGGCTTTCCTAGTAGGTATTTATGAATTTGGTGGGTGTGTGTCTATATATATATATATATATACATAATATTTGTATTTGTATTTATAATTTATTTTTAATGCTTTACATTTACTTTTCAAGTGTTTTGAATAAAATACTGTCACTTATTGGATCCTAATTAAGTTGTATTTTGGAAACAGATGGCTTTCAAGCAGAGGATCATAAATTCAGTTTCTGTAGAAGCTGCTTTTCACCAAAACTACTTCTGAAAACCCTATAAATGTGTATAATTATCTCTAACTATGTCATAAACTATGTGATATCTTTCTCTGCCCAGAAAAACCCCCAGATGTTTTGATTTACCTGAATGATACATTTCAGAGGGTCAAATAAAACTCCAGCTGTGAAGAAACCATGTAATACTTAGATATCGTCAAAGAAATACCACCTTTTTTTGTAAAATAAATTATGTCAGAAAGGACTAACATGGACACAAATTTCTACTTAAAAACTATGCTTAAAAGACTTTCAGTGCACAGAAGAGGTTTTCTGGGGTTTAACTTATGTATGAATTGGACTGATTGTAAAATTATATTATTTTACAGTAGCAATTTCCCCTATGGCTAGTCACTAACTGAAGTTAAGCCTAGACTAACACATCTTTTTTCAAATCCAGAAAAGTTCACTGGATGGAAGCCAAGAACCTTGAATAAGGTTGGTAGAATTTCTGAGATGCTGTGCTAAACCTTCTTTACAGGGACTAGTCAGTGCCACTGCTTCTGAACAACAAAGATGTCCAAAAAATCAGAGGTCTAATTTTTTCCTATATAATTTTCTGCAAAATTATGTTTCCCACCCTAAGGATAAGTAACATGCTATTATCATAACTTCATAATTTTTAAGATTCCATTTTACTAGCTTTTATGCAGAAGCTTATTTGTTTACAACAAAGTAACTCTTTGCCCTTTGACAAATTCAGTAAAATGAATTCTTCAAATGAATGCCAGATAGTTCAGATGGAAGAATAAGTGTATTAGGATATGCAAAAAGTATGTTTTCGTCACAATCTCCAAGACATCACTCTTTTAAGAAATTAAGCACTACATTTGGAAAATAGAGTAGAAGTCTCTATTTTCAGAATTTCAACTGTAGCATATTACTTGTTTCTTCATAATTTTTATAGTACCCATTGGGAAAAGAGAGAGAAATACTGCTCCCCATTATCATCTTCTAAACTGGATGAAATCTGGATTAACAAACTGAGAAAATATTGCCTGCAAGTTTAAGCAGAAAAATATTAACATCTTAAGTAATTTACTCTGTATTCACACTAACTGTGATTTTAAAAGAAAAAGGGCATTAACACATTAGAAGAAATTTTGACAGAGCTTACAGAATTCATGCTCAGGTGCAAAGATAAGTGAGTATGATTAAGGAAAATCTGAGGCACAGCAAAAGAGCTCTATCAACAGTATAAAAGAAGAAACAAAATGCAACCTTCAGCTGCACTAGGTTTGCTGGATATGTCTCAAAGATGATGGCAAAGTTAGAAATATTCTTTCTGGTTTCCCTTAGAAACCAGGAAAAGGCTGAAAAATCAACTTATTATAAAATAGGTGAAATTATTACTCTTTACACCAGCTCCAAGGCTATTTAATACACTAATTCATAGTATTTAGTTGCTTTCTGAATCTTAAAATAATTAGTGCATTCATTATCTAAAAATGGGGCCTGCATAGATCAAAGAGCAGTTTCGAATGTTTGTCCTATTTCCTATATAACAATGTGTTCAAGAGGAACAAGTTTTCCATGTGATTGTGATGCTAACAAGAATGATTTCTGATGTGGTAATAATTGTAATTCTTCTATAAAAGAGAAAAATACTTGCAAATAAGTAACAAAATCAGTCACCTTTGTCTCATAGTAAGCAAGTAAACATCACCCACTGCACAAGTATTTTCTTTAAAAGTTTGTCTTGTGTGTATAATGCATGTAACTTTTACACCTGATTCAATTATTTCAAACCAGTGGTGACTTTGTAAAAAACATTGTATTTACATGGGAGGGCACATTTCAAAGCATAGTACATATTTAGAGAGATGCACAGAGATTATGGATGGCAATGAAAATAGGTATGGTGCTGATGGAAATATTAATCTATGACATACATATGTCAAATAAATTATTATAATTTATTTTTTTCATTTGGCTGGACAAACAAACAAAAATCTACCAAACCCATTACAAGTTTTGAGGCAAAATGCTTTGTTCTTTGCTAGAATGTGTCTATGGTGGAACACAGTTTCACACACCCATCTCCCATGAAAAGTTATACCAGTTAAAAGTAGTAGGCTCACTCAATTTCCCACATATCACAGTAAAATTTATAAAATTTCAAATTAAAAGGCTTAAATATATTAACAGTACCTTTGTGGAATAAGCTCTAAACAATGGCTACACTACCATAATGCAGATTTCTCTATGAAAGCCTAATGTAGCCACTTTTGGGCTGTAATCACAACCACTGGACTTCATAAAGCACCATCTTCTTTTTGCACACCTTTGATAAAGCCAAAAGGTTGGAATAAAATGACAGCAGCAATTTCAATAAAGGCACAGCACAACCAGAATTATGACTGCCTTTCTTTTTTTGTAAAATCACAGTTACTTTATTTCTTCCTTAGGTGAAGTACTTTGATTCTCCTTTGTCTCCTCTGCTTCTTTGATATTTGGGATTCAGATTTTCAACAGAAAAAAAGGTATTTAAACAATGAGACAAAAGATTTTATTTTGTGTTTTGATTTCCTTCCAACAGTGTTTCAAGAGTGCAACATGCTCTCTGCAACATCCACAGAGCTGAATATTCTGGTTTATATCTAAATTATTGCTTTAATTTTCTGGAATGTTGTTGCTCCAATCCCACCTCCTAGTATCAGTAAAGACAAACATTAACCAAGCTCTGTGCAGCTTTCCCTCCCCACCCCCCACTACACTTTTAATCCTCTCAGAATCACTAGAAGGTGCAAGAGACCTTATTTCATTAATTACACTTTTTAACTGCCACGAGCAGCTGTTAATTTGATGTTTTGCAATATCAGACTTTCCACATTCAGGGTGGGATGGGGAGGGGGGGTGAGACAAGCTTTTAAAAAAAAAATTCTTTCCTACTCCATTGTCCAACATACCGTCATACTGCTCCAAACCATTTACATCATATGCTATGGTACTATGGTCTGTCAAAAACTTGTCTTTCCCATTGCTCATTCAAATTGAAGCATGCATATGTTTTCTCACATTAGTAAGAAACAATGTGTTGAGAGACTTAGCATTTGCCTTGTTTAATCTCTTTAAGTACCTCCAAATCTTGCCAAAAGTAAACAACAGAGATTTGGAAGGCAAAAATTTTTGGTAATTTACTACCACAGTAAAACTAGAAAACACAAACATAGAAAATGAAGAGGAAAAATAGGTAAAACATCAATTTTGACATTGTCTTAATTTTGTCCTTTTCAGAAGTTATTTGCTACAACTTAGTTGTATTTGTGACTAAAAAATTTAGCAAGCAATTCCCTTGAATATGCAGTGGCAAACTGCTAAGCTGTGTCTCGCTACTGTGCCCTATGTTGACACCATGGATCACATAAAGAATTGCAGTATTTTACAGTCTTTATGTCAATATAATACTCTATCTTCTTTAAAAGAAACAGAGGAGCTTAAACCATGCTGTGAAAGAAATTGAATTCTCAATAACATAAACAGCACTTGGAGGGTTTGAGAGCACAACAGGATGAGGAAATGCCTTATAGCCATCTTGTTTTGAAAGCCTGAAAGCCTGTAATGGAAAATTATCCTCTGTTTAGAATGAACTTGCTGGTTTGCATGCCCCTTAGTACTTTTCCCCATGGCTTGTGGGTACTCTAGTTCCTTCCCTTGTTCCTTGACTTAATTTTAAACAATAAGCCAACAATCCATTTGAATATGGCTGTGGGAGGGTCAGTTTGATGGGAGAGATGACATTCACCACTGTGAGGAGATCTGGGGCTGGACACTGTTCATCTCACTGGCTCTAAGTGTACTGTAACAGAAACATTACCTGCTTCAAAGCTGTTTCCTCCCCTAGCTGCTCATACAAGAAGGATTCAATGAGGGATTAAGGACTGCTCCACCTCAAGCAATGTGTCTGTTCCAAGGTTCACCAAGCCAGATGCTGGATTTCCAAACCATCCTCTGGGGGAAGTTGTACCTTCTATCCCCAGTACAGGGCTCTCACTGTGCTCACTGACTGCTGCAATTTGGTGTCCTGATGCAAGCACTAGAATAATCCTTTCTCCAAAGGACAATGACATCCAGGCCAGCAGCTCACAGTTCAGTTCATTTGCCTGGAATCACAGTGCATGAACTCTCTACCAGCTGGGATTGTTCAGCTCACATAGGATAAGCAAGCTCAAATCTGCTCTCAGAAGGTCTCAGCTCCTGAAGCTTCAACTCCTTTTCCTTCACCTTCACACAGAAAAACAGACTATGATGAAAACTCATGATCTTAAAGTATTTAATTAGGAAAATTTAAAAAAGGGAGCAGCCATATGAACAGCAGCACAACTTTTTCCAGTCCTCAACTTCAGCATAATGTTTGGGGTTTTTGTGTGAGATGTGTCATGTTTTTTTTTACTGTATGCTAGATAAAACCACTACATCTTGCCATCTCAAGCATTTGGAAGATGACAGGAAATATCTGTATATATTTTTGTAACCATGTTTGCTTTCACAATGAAAAGAGTCTTACTTTCACAATTATTTTTTGAATTTAAAATTTAATTTAAGTGCTATAAAGCTATTACTGGCTTTCCATCCAATCTAATTTATGTAAATTGTTCCTTGGGTTCCATTGTCTCATTCTAGAAGTCAAGCTATAATCAATGATAACTCAGCCATTCCCCTATTATTTATGTGTATTAACAGGATAATAACAAAGATATCAATGAAAATAAATAATGATAAATAAATAAATAAAATAAATAAATAAATAAATAAATGCAACAGATCTCCTGTCCCTGATACAATGCAAACTATTGCAGCCTAGACCTCTGACCTTGTAGAACCACAGGAAACCTTACCCAAATATTCAGGGATGGACTTCCTTTTACTTCTTCTAAACTAACTAAAATGTTTTTTTTACTGGAAAACACCAGTGTGCACCAACTTCAGTTCTGCCTCTCAAAGGTGGGTACAGTGTGTGGATGTCACCTTTGTAACAGCACAATGAGAAATGCAGCGCAGCAGGAGTTACTACTACCAAGAAATACAGTTGTCCTTCAGTGTAAATAAAGGTTTATGTACTCTGTACACGTCAAGATTCCACAGATATTCAGGTAGAAGCTGCATTCAAAGCCTTATATATGGTTCAGCTACTGGAATTCCTGAAAAGAGCTGCTACAGAGAGGAATGAACTACTTAGAGTAGGCTGTAAAACTTCTGATTAAAACAAATTGCTTCTAATTAAGGCCAATTAGCAGCTTAGGCCTCATCTTGTGCTTTCTCTCCTGCTAAAACAATCCACACTTGCCCTACACTGAAACAGCTTTATCTCACAATGGTGTGAGGGGAGCTCCAGGTGTACTTGTCTGGAGTAATGAGCGCCAATCAGAGAAGACAAGGTAGTCCAGTTGGTTTCACTAAGACCACACGAGAAGCTTTAAAATTGATTCCTCTAAAATACCAACTACAGTTAGCTTCTTGATTTGATATCTTAACTCCAGAAACATTAATTAGGATTTTCACACATTTGCATTCTAATGAGGTATGGTGAGAACATGTTTTTTCAAAATGGCAACATAACAAAATTGAAGTCAGAATCGCAGATAACATTTTTTCTTGTAAGTATGCTCATTAAATACAGGACAGAAATAGTAATTCTTAAAAAAATCTGCCAATTTCTAATCAACGTTAGCCCCAAATAGTCTTAAATTGGATTTTTTAATTTTTTCTGAAACATGCTCTTTTTTTGATCAAGTATCAAAATTTGAATTTTTGGATGAAAATTCTTCCAGATTAGTTTCAGAATAGTCTGAATCAAACATCCTCTCATCCACGATTTCACTTTGTAGAAACAAAATAGAAATTCAACATTTAATGAGCTCTAGTGGATGATGCCTTATAGTTTATGTATCAATGTATTAGGCACATGAAGTTCAGGAACATCACATACCTTCTAGCTTTCACATAAAAACAATTTTCACAATGACTACCCTGATGGATTACACCTTTTCTTTTTTTCTCCTAACAGTACTAGACAGCATTATCGAATGAATTAAAATATTCAGACTCACAAATGCTGAAATTTAATGCAAATGAAAGACTGGCATATGAGAATTATAATCTTTAATTATTATTTTTGTACCATTTCTTACAAAAATAACAAAGCCTTACTGAAAAATATTTATCAGTACCACCCAACAACTTCTCTCACATGTAGTTGCATCAATCACAAAAAAACCACGCACTTGATGAAAATGGTCTTACATTAGTTTTTATGTTATTAGTATGAACTCTGTTTTTCAGTTTAGCCATTTACACATGAATTTTTAATACTAAACATGCATATTGGGACAACTAGTGTCTTATTACAATGTTCATACTTGAAAATTGATCTCTCAGAATTACAAGATAAGATTTCATTTACCGCAGGAATGGATAACTGAGAAGAGTTGTAGAGATGCTAAAATTTTTTGGAGGGGGAAAAAGGAAAAACCAATTTTCTAAGTAGAAGGCAAAAAAGAGTTTGTCTGAATAGCAAAACTCCCAAAGCTATTTCAATGTTTTTACACCAGACAAACAAGGAATGCTGTTAATAAAAAAACCACAAGGGAAGGCCATTTGTAATACTCATTTGATATGGCACATTCACAGGAAATCACAGAAGAAACAACAGAAACACCACAGAGTTCATAACTATTAATAATCCTTGAAGTCCAGCCATTATATGCTATAGAATCTTCTTCAAAGGATGAAAGAAACATGGCTACAGATACAGCTCATGTAAATATGCATGATTTAGTAAGGTCTTAAATATTAATGGTTTTCAGGGTAGCCTAAATATTACATGTTAATAAAGAAACACCACTGGAAGCAGAACTTTAAATAGAAATTCATCTCAGTCTGGAAACAAAACCAAAATATTACCTGCAATGAAATCCTACCCTTGAGCATACTGTCTTGGCAAGCCCTTGATTAAGAGAAAGCAATGCTGTTCTGGCACAGCCACATATTTCATCTAGCCTGCTAGGAAGAAAAATTGGTCTTTAGAAGGAACTTCTCCACCTACACTACAAGACTCGTGTCCTTCCACTCCATGGTGGTAGATCTGAAGGAAAGCTGCAGTTCACTGCCAGCAGTTCCTGCCTAATCATTTGTGATGGAAACCCAGCAATCCTGCTGTGGATATCCCTAGGCAGGGACTCGCAGCATTGCAGGAACAGCTGCTGACAACAAAATGTTGAAAAGAGATGTATGTAAATCACAGCACGTGAGGACCCTACAGCTGAATTGTGCCACAATGGCACTCATTCTGGGTGTTTCACACAATCCACAGAAATTCTTGACTAGTACATCAGCTGGACTTAACATACTCATAGCCAGTTCTATAACTCTGGCTTCATGAGCTCTCAATACCTCCAACAGATTTGAACTATTGAAGATGATATTCTTCTTTCAGTGAAGGAACTTCCCAGCTATGACCAAGACAGGTTGGAGAAGAAAAACAGAAGTTCCTGGTAACTGCCACAGAAGGACCCTGTATCTTTCCCAAAGGATCACCTTAGCACTTAACCAGCAGAGAAACTAGACAGGTCTTCCTGCCTGCTGCTCCTGGCACAGCCTAACTACACATGACCAAGAGCTGTTTGATGGAAATCTGCCTGGGAAAGGATGAAACCAGGCTCTTCCAGTAAAGGACTGTCCATTTAACCAGAAGAACTTTCCATCAAGTGCCAAAAGTTACTTTTCTCAAAAGAAAGAATAAATAAATCATCCAACACTTCTGCACAGAAGCGGACTGGTAAAGTCACAGTCACAAGGCAGCTTGAAAAGACAGATGAAGAATGGACTGTAACACAGAAGTCTTGGTAAACTCTTCACTTATGGGAACAGTCATTTAAAGTGACTTGGTGGATATGCATCCATCCCATTCTAGCCTACTTACTTTTCATCCATATTAAATGAAGATAGTTCTGAATAACCTAATATCTGTTTACATTGTACAACATTTGAAATCAGCAGCATTAACACAGTGCTTACCTTAGGCAGAAATTTCCAAGTAAAAGTTGCATTTGATAAAACTGCCTTTCATTATGAAGAACCCTTTTTAAAGCAAGAATTAGTGCATGGATGTAGATTTTCAGTTATCCTCTGTATCTTTTGAAAAATCAACCTCTTGATTTCTTCTGCTTTAACCAGAATAACTAAATGTTTGCCACCACCAAATCAGTCTTTATTAGTCTTCACTCACAACATGGTATGGAGATATAAAGCATTTTTAGTTTTATGCATTTGAAGTAAGCCCTGGAAGCACCTGATATGCAGGAATCTAAAGCTTTTTCCTTTTTTTTTTCCAAATTATTCAATAATAATTTGTTGAATTGTGGATTTGAAAAACAGTATTCAACTATCTCTAAGTATTAATAAGCTGCATTTCTTCTAGTCATGAGTACATTTTATATTGAGGAGGCATAATGAATTAAAAATAGGCATTTCAAAGTTGTCTGTATATTTCTTTAAAAAAAAATAAAAAGAGAGAGAAAAAAAAAAAGACTAGCTACACACCAGTATTTCAGTCATGCGATTTTAAATACTTAAGGAAAGTATGCACAACACAACAGACTGTGTACAGAAACAGTCTGTATTCTCTTCAGCCAAGCAGGACTTGGAAATTTTGTTATGTCAAACTGACCACCAGTTCAGTAAGTTACACCCTCCAGTATTGATGCTTGATCAATACTTTATCCATACAGGCATGCTTTTCAGTCTTGGCAGAACATGACAGAAGTTACATCAAGTAAGCTCCTCATTTTAGTGGCATCTTTAATAATATTTTATGTATCTACTAAAAGACAAGGAGGGACAGTAAGTGAGAGGATCTATCCTATGAATTGTTCAGTGGTAAATATAACATCCTTCAGATACTGCACAGAATATCTGTTCCTAATGATGGTTCAGGTCAATGACCAGTTGATTCTCTATTCAAGACCGTTCACAAAAATAATTCACAGATATTTATAAATAAAACAAAATCACAGTATTATTTTGGTGTTTTGCTTCAAGGAAGGACTATAACTAAAGAGGAATAGGTTAAGGAAACTATGATTATGGTTATATTACTAAGCTCTGAGAAAAATTATTTCTGCCTTACACCATCTTGTTTCACATGGGTACAGAATTATGTTTATTCCAGATTTTCCTTTTAAACAAAGTATCTACAAGATTTGGCGTGTCATTGTCACTATGTGGCTTTTCGTAAGTGTTCATTGTTATTAACAGATATAACTGTACAAAAGAATTGTAAAGAATTTACTGTCAAGCTACATGAACTGTTTTTATTACAAAGGACAGTATCAATTTAAATATCCCAATAAGAGAAGAAAGCTGTATATCTCATGAGACACATAAAGAATAAACATGTGTTTCTGCCAGCTGTTCTTTTGCTAATGATTCTTTTTTTTCTTCTTCCTACTATGCTTAAGTCTCAAGACACATGGAGAGTTTTGTTTGATTATTCATGGTTGTTTGCCTTTCTAATATAAAGTCCTTTCTTTTTCAGTGGGTATGAACATCTATGCTGCAATATTTGAGCACACTATGCCTATCCAATTTTTATTACTCACATGTTTGGACAAGTAAAACTGGAGGCAATCTATTCTGATTTGATGCAAAAAACCCAAAGAAATCTGAAAAAAATTACAAAATGCAGATGAGTGATAATTCACATACTGTAATTATTTAAACTCTAATTAAACTTGAAGTTAGAGATTTTTTTCCTTGTTCCGTTGATATTTTTTGTTTGCAAGCAAAACACACAAATCTGATTATTGCCTTTTTAAAACCATTTCATAACTGCTCCTTAGAATGTACCTGAACTTTCTGTCCTCTAGACAGTGGAACAGCGATGAAAAAGTTCCCAGAATATTCACACAATCACAAAATAAGCTGAGTTGGACACAAAAGGATCATCAAGTCCAGCTCCTGGCCCTGCACAGCACCATTCCCAAGTCACACCATGTACCTGAGACCATTGTCCAAACACTTCTTGAACTCTGTCAGGTTTGGTGCTGTGACCACTACCCTGGGGAGCCTGTTCCAGTGACCAGCCACCCCCTGGCTGAAGAACTTTTTCCTGATGTCCAACCTAAACCTCCCCTGACACAACTCCAGGCCATTCCCTCGGGTCCTGTCACTGGACATCACAGAGATCAGTGCCTGCCCCTCCTCTTCCCCTTATGAGGGAGTTGCAGACTGCAGTGAGGTCTCCCCTCAGTCTCCTCCAGGCTGAACAGACCAAGTGACTTCAGCTGCTCCTCATAAGGCTCGCCCTCTTTGAGGATCCTACGATGAATCCTGAAAAAGACCTGATACATTTGTGGAGATCCAGCTTAATCAGCAGATCCCACACAATTTCAGGGTCAGCTGGGAGTTTATCATTATCACAGCCATGGTTCTCCAGTTCAGGGCACTGAAACCCCCTTCGCTGATCATCTGACTTGAAGAGAGAGGCAAAGAATGCATTAAACACCTCTGCCTTGTCCCTGTCCCTGTTCATGAGGTAACCATCCATCCTGTAACAGGACAGTGTTACTCTCACACTGCCTATTGCTATCAATATCATTGAAAAAAACTCTTTTTATTGTCCCCCACAGTTCTGGCTAGTTTCAACTCCTGTTGAGCTTTGACCACAAGAATTTTCTTCCTACAGTGGCAAGCAGCATCTCTGTATTCTTATTTTTCGTGTTTGGCCCCTTTTCCTTTATTCAAATGAACAGCAGCAGAGCTAAGAAGTTTGGTGAATATATACATTTTTATATTTGACAGGATTTGGACATATTAAGGTATTATGCAATGAGAATGGAAAGAAAGCAAGTCTAGTGCATTTACTTCCTGGCCTCAGATCTGCATTGCGAGGAACACTAGTCCTCACTGGGGACAGCTGGTACCTTTATGGGCTCCAGAAATACAAGGCAATCTCACTGTATGGTACTGCTACTGTTTCTGAGAGGCCTGGGGGAGGTGAAAGGCAAGGTGATTGCATGTTCCTAAATTCGTGCTGCTCCAGTGCTCGTAATGGCTTTTGACACACCTAAGGTACAGCAGGAAATACCAGGCTCCCCTAGGTAGCAGGGCTGTCCAGAGCTGATGTGAAAGAGTTTGAAATTCTGTTTCTCCTGCTCCTGATGCACTTCCCTACATTAGTATCAAAGCTGCTAAGGCAAAAGAATATTCCACTAAGCTCTCTCTGTGGTTAAAAGCTTTTAACAAATCTGAAGGACAAAGTAAAGATAAGTGCGGAACTAAAAATAACAGAAAGATAATGAGGTCTTAATTCAGATCTTTGGTCAAATGGTAGAAATGCTAATTACAAAGTTCTCCAATAGACTGTAATCTGTGTTCATTCAATCTGGCTGTTCTTGCCAGGACATCTGAGAAGTGTGACAGGTTGCTCAAAAGAGATCTTGGACCAGACCCTAAAGCAGATCATTAAACATGCAATACAACGGAACTTGGTATCAAATATGATACTTAAATATCAGTAAATTTCATCACTACCTGGACCAGAAGTTGGAACAGTTTGGCTTTGAAAAGATGCCTCCTATTTAACTCAGAATACAGAAGTGTTTACAGAAGCAGAGAAATAAACATTAAAGGCTGTTGGGTGTTCTTTCTTGCTCTGCTTAATCATGTATTTCTCACAACCATACAATAGCACTATAAACTGGCTTATGAATAGAAATTCTCCTTCCTTCTGTGAAATGAATATTGATACCTCTAGCTAAAAAAAACCCATAAAACAGACACTCCACCTTATGGATTATACTCACATTGATTTTTCCTTCACTTTAAACTCTAATTTAAGGATATATCAATTATACATTTCCATCAGGGTGGAGAATAGGAACTTACTTTCAGTTTTGCTTTGAACTCTCTGTCAAGAAAGAAACTGTTATGTTCAAATTTCCCTTCCTGCTCTGCATGCTCACAAGAAGGTATCAAGAAACAAAGATGGAAGGGAGCCTTCACCATTTGGTTGAAAATGATTCTACTATCAAAGCGAAAAAAAATATAGTCGTGTCCCAGAATCAGAAGTAACACTTCTTCCTGAAACTCTCTAAGCATTTCTTGTACACACAGCAACAGTTTTTAGTTAAGCCTTCCCACCCACACTCACTCCTGAAATTACTGGTGAGAAGTGTCTTAAACACATAGTGAAATTACCCACCAGTAAATCAAGTCACAACCTGATAATACCAGATATTGAGATGCAGACTGAATGCAACAGAAAACAAACCCTCAAACTGAGATACAGCAATATAACAGAGACTATGTAATCAAAAGGAAAAAACCCAAAACAACAAACTTCACCCATGATTTCTCTTGTGAATCTGTTAAAGTAGTTGCTTGATTCGTAATGCATTTATCTTCCATAAGGAATGATGTTTCTTGACCTCTTTCCCACTCTCAAACTACAGTATTAGAGAGACAGCTATCTGAATTACCAAATAGAATTCTATGGGGGAGTCAGTGGGAGCTGACATTTAAGCATTCCATGATACAAAATGCCCTGTGTGACATTCTACATCTTTGAGTTTCATCTGAAATTATTTCTCAATTTTGAAAGGAATTCTCCACAAATTTCTGTGATTTTACTACTTCCCTTCAAATCCACTAATTAAATTATGTTTTGTTGCTGTAAGAATAAAAATTTACACAAGGGTTGATGGAGGAACATATAGACAACTGTTATCATCAATATTGCCTTCTGCTAATCAACACTGTCAAGATAAATTCCTGTTACTACCTTGACCCACTGCCCTACCTTAATAGCAAATCTTTGTTGAAGAAATCATCTCCATGTTCACTGCAAAGCATTTTAAGATATCAGTAGTATCCCTAAATTTGACAGCAAACACGTATTTTTTTAAAAACTTCACAGAGCACAATGAATTAACATTACTAAGAACGAGATTTAAAATACCTTTAAAATATTTTCTATTATATTTTTGATTAAAAAAATTTAATTTTGCTGTATGTTATACTATGAGCTGAATTCCCTACAGCAATTCTCTTTGTGAGCAAACTCCAACAGTTGTGCAAACAGCCACAAGGTACAGGCGTGATGCCAAATAGAAAGCAACCAAATAGGTGAAAACATCATGTCTTCACTGAAATTGTTACTTGTCAGAAAATTGTAAGTACACACATGAACAGTACCATCTCAATTGCTTGGAGTTCAAAGTGACTGTTTAGACTTGAGGAGAGAAGGCTCCGGGGGGCTCTTACCAATGTGTATATACTGGAGGAGAATATGAAAGGAGATGAAACCAGACTGCTCTCTGCAATACACAGTCAGTGGACAAGGGGCACAAGGTGGAATACAAAAAATTCTGATTAAACAAAGAGTAAATAAAAATCTTTTTTATTGCAATCATGATCAAACACTGGAATAATTTGTTGAGAGCCGTTAAAGTGTGTCTGACCCTGATACTCAAAACTCAACTGGACATGGCCCTGAGTAACCCAGAGTGACTGGAGTACATTGTCATCAGAGGACCCTTTATCCTCAACCATTCCACACCTTTTGATATCAAGTAAAAAGTGAATATTTTTTTACCCTAATCAGTCCTTAATTTTATTAAAAAGAAAATTAATATCTAGGAATCAAACACAGGTAATCACAAAATTTTGAACTGGAGTTCAAAAACCTCAGCCTTCAAAAATCAACTACCGAGTCTTACAGAAAAGCAAAAATCATCACTTTCATAGATGCTGTGGCTTTCTATAGCCCTTTTTGTACCGAAACAGATGCATGATAAGGACATAAAGACAATTTTATACTGAAATGAATAAAACTCACCTTCAAGTGTTATGATCTATTCTAAGTAGGAAAGAATTACTGCAGCATACCCATTTCATTTATCAGTGGGAGGAATACACCAATACACACAGAATATAGTGGAGCCAACAACTGACAAAATTGCCATTCTATTCTCCCATTAAGTGAAAAAATTTACAGTGCTGAATGGCTCATCACAGAAAAGGATGAATATATAAAGCCACTTTTAGGTCTGCTTCTAGTGGACAAAATCAGCACAGGCTTAGTAAAATTCTAGAGTCATGTCTCAGTGTTGCAGCTGTGACTATCTTAAAATTTGAAATGTTCCCGAACAGTCTCTCAGTTACAGGCTGCCTGCTGCCTTTTTTTTTTTCTTTCTTTCTTTTTAAATTAGATGGGCACATGTAGGACAGCAGAATGGTGAAGCCATTCCAAATGCTTCCCCCTTACAAGCTGCTTACATGAACTGAGACTGACTTCAACAGTCCTTTAGTATTTTAGATAGTCTTTAAAGAAATTCTCAGGATTTTGCCTGCCTACTCTGTAGTCTATTCCACATCAAAACTTTTATTTCTAACACATTAAAAAGAATTACATCAGTCTGTTCAAGTCCAAACATATGTTCAGGCAAAACTGACAATAACATCAATACATTCTTAGAATGTGATAAATATGCATTTTCCTAAGTGTAAAAGATTGATTTATCTGCAAAACTGATGTACCAGGAAATGTCAATTAAACCCCAAGAAATAAAAATTCATCTCATATAGACATGTTTTTAAAAAGTGGCATTGTGAAACATTTTTCAAGGAAGAAACTTGGTTAGATTTCCACACAATATTAATGAGCAAGGCCAGATATAGTCTGAACCTCCCTCTTCTTCTTCTTCCCCTGCCCAAACTCAAATTTTCTATATTTCAGCATTCATCAGTAATGAACACTGTCACATGAACTCCTCATACCACAAAAATGAACTGACAGGACTAGCGCTATCTACTGATACACTTCCATTTTGTGTGGCATTTGACATGACTTGCCTTTGCTTTAATGCCTTCCTTTTCCTAGTGGGATGAGAGGGGCCTAAGGGATTTTTTTTTTAATCACATCATAAATTAAATGGGGAAGAAAGATTTAAGTGGCTTTTGGAGCAGTAGAGTGCTACTCAAACTCCCTGTCTCAAATGAAGCAGTTCCCCAATTCACATTTACTTCCTATCACAGAATAAATAGCTAACATAATTATATAGAAATTATTAACTCTATACAACAAGAAATTATGTTTTAATGCTGTTTCCAGAAAACTACAACTAAAGAAAAATTGTGCAAATTAGGAAAGTTAATTTCAAATAAAGATCTTGAAACTTCTTAAGCTAATTTCAAATGAAGAGTAGATTCCTAATGAGAATACTTAAATGGGGCACAGGAGAGCCAAAGGACATACACTCTTCCCAATTCCCAACTTATATCTTATTTCCCAACCACCATGATTAGGGCATAAATGTTAGAACAGATCTACTGGAAAGAAATCAACTTGGAGAATAAAAAAGAGTTACTCAAAGCCAACACATTGCCATTCGCTCACTGGAAACCATGAGAAAGAAGGGTAACACCTGAAACTGAAGCATTTAAAGTTGAGTTAGTTGATCCAGAAAATTTTAATTGACAAGTATGATTAAGAATTATGAAAGGAAGGCATAAGTTAAATTTAATTTCTATGAAAAAAACAAATGAAAACCAAACCCAAAACATGAAACTTTTCATAACCAGGAAAAAGTCTTAAGTGTCTCCCATTGTTTAGTTAACCTCCACTGTATACGCAAAGGTTCAGGCTTATTTACCACTGCTTTATGAAATCCTATTTTATACTATAAACAGTATCTCTTTCTAAGATACAGAACAACTCAAATAGGGCAGAGGGGAAAAAAAGGAGAGAAAGTCACATCTGATAAAATCATGGATCTAGTGAGCGTTGATAGGATAAAAGGGATCAATGCAGTTTCCATTTCTTAATTAAACACACTCCTTGAAAAATAAGATATAGATTAGGAATTCTTGCACAACTGTAGCGTGTGACTGCAGAGGGGGCAGTTAGTTCTTTTAAAATCCACATTGGCAGCATCGGAATCAACACAAGCCAGAGGAGCAGCACATATTGCTCTCATACATGTGTGATCATCCCTCACATCCTGTTTAGAAGGCAGAACACTGGATCCAACTGAATCCCTCCCTGTAAGCCAGGAAGCATATAGGTGACTCTGATGTCCGCTTCTGAGTCTGTCAGTGCAATTTACAGTCAGGGAGGGGTAAGGGGAGAACAATGCAAAGCCAGTGTATGACACAGCTGTACGAATTACTTCATCTGCAGTGCAGTTTGCACTGTTTGTATCTTACAGTGGCCAGGAAGCTCTGCTGCTCATTCTGCACTTTCAGAATGTTAATCTACAGTTAAGACTGTTAAGACTGAAAGGATCCATAGATTAGTTCAGAGTTAGTGTGACTAGACTGGAATAGGCCATTGGGTCAGAGATTCTCTCAATGGCATTAGAAACACAGACAAAGCTTCTCACAGTCCAAATCTGTTTCTAATTCACCAGGAGGGAAGTATAATAATGAAGCATGAAAAAGTTCTTGATTAAATGAAATCAAATCTGAACAGTGAAGAGTGGGAGGCATTGTACTTGAGAGGCTTTTCTGATCACCACCAGGACCTCCTGCCTCCTTAAGACTGAATTTCTAAGGTCTGTCGGGTTCTATTAGCACCATACTAATACTGTTCCTATGGTTAAAACACAGTTTTCTTTCAGATTGAAGAGATACACTCACAATAATTTATCTTTATTATTTGGTAGTTCTGACCTAAATAGATCTACATCATGGTTCCCAATTGTATTTAACTTCGTTTTGACTTCCTCACGCATACCCTTCTCTACTAAGTCACCAAACTGGGCATAGTAGGAAAGTAAATATGGGAGGGGGGAGGTATGATATGATATGGTATGGAATACATGGGCAGTTAGAAACTGTATCCTTCTTACAGGGCTTGGTAAGTAAGATAACAAGTGTTCTTAGTCTCTGAGGCCTTCACAATCTGCTTTTCTGCATGTCAGCATACATCACTCTAAAATTTCTACACAGAAAAATGGATTTCAACAGTCATCTTCAAGACAAAAACTTCTAGTGATAGAAGAAATACTAAACAGAGCAACAGTGTGAATGATAATCTGTGATACAGTTGGAATGCATTAAAGAATGTGGTAGGAAGTGAGGAAACTCATGCACCTGGGAGAAACTGCTCAGCACTGAGTACCACAAACTTGCATATTGCAGAGCATCTCCCATGTAGCTCTCTGCTTCCAGACAGCATAGAATATCATGAATATGATTAAATATTTAGTATTTTTGCTACATAAGACTTCAGAATCTATGCAAATATTATGTCAAAATGTATTTATTTCAGAAAGTAACACAAGAACCATGTTGTAATTTGTGTCATTTCAGTGTTGCAAAGGAAGCTGGAATTATTCTCTTGGGTAATAACCCCAGTTGCTTCAACAAACAAAAGTGAATTTCTGTGTCATCTGTTTAGACAGGTTCTGGCCATGATAATCTATTTTTCACTGCTGACAGACGGATTTAGTGCTTCTAAACTACAGTGAAAACCAAGCTATATTTAAATGTGCAGGAAGAAGGGAAATAGAAAGCTCTATATCTCATGCCAAATAGAATGATAATCACAACTATTTCAGTATTAGAGAAATAAAATCGAGCTCACTCGAGTGTCTAAAAATTTATCAAAACTAGCATTTCTTAGGGAGTCAAAACTATCAGGCAATCTCAACAACATATACTGCCACCCACTCCATCTTTAATAAGGTAAACTTGTGGGATTGCACCTCAAATTCTGGGCCCAGTTCTGGGCCCCTCACAACAAAAGAGACATTGAGGTGCTGGAGTGTGTCCAGAGAAGGGCAAAGGAGCTGGTGAAGGGTGCGGAACACAAATTCTATGAGAAGCAGCTGAGGGAGCTGGGGTTGTGGAGAAGAGGATGCTCGGGAGAGACCTTATCACTTGGTATATCTCCCTGAAAGGAGGCTTTAGCCAGGTGGGGGTTGGTCTCTCCTCCCAAGCAACCACCAACAGAAGAAAAGGAAAAGGCCTCAAATTATGCCATTGGGAGGTTTAGGTTGAATATTAAAAAAAAAATTATTCACCAAAAGGGTTGTCAAGCACTTGAAGAGGCTGTGCAGGGAAGAGGTCAAGTCACCATCCCTGGAGGTATTTAAAAGTCACATAAATGTGGTGCTTAGGGACATGGCTAGTGGTGGAGTTGGCAGTGCTGGGTTAGCAGCTGGACTCGATGTGCTAAACAGTCTTTTCCAATCTAAATGATTCTATAACTTTATGATTCGATATTCTATCTTTATCAGTGGGTTTAGTAATTTAAAAGACTTTTTTTTAGTTGTTGAGAATGCATTATCAATCTCTCAAAATAAAAATAGTTGGGTCTTTTAAGTTCAGACTAAAAGTATTGGACTAACAATGGCCAATCTCATTTGCTTCTATTAAACTGAAGTTTTGATTTAATGTTGACAGCCATGGCATACACAGCACAGTCTGCTGACCATTTTTCTTTCCTGCAGCCGAAGATTCTACTATGGAAATAAGTCTGTTGTGTTAGTGGGAATGAGCAGACGACTAAAATACTACTGTATTTGAGGAAGAACACAGTGTACATTTCCTGATCCAAGTGGAAAAAAACCCAACAAAACAGACAAAACTAGACTGTAATTAAATATGTTTGCAGCTCAATAGCTGTGACCACGGTAATTCTCATCAGGGACATATTGTAAGATTGGTGTGCATACAGGTAACATACATAAATACCCAAGATCCTTGAAAAATTCGTCCCATAGTTAAAGAACAAACAACAAAAAACAAGAGGATCTAGACTAGTAAAGAGCCTCAGGTAAAATGCTACTTGTTTTGATTTTGAACACTATTGAGTGTTGTCAGATCACTGATTTATAAAAAACTAGCTATGCTAGAAAAGCTACCTCACGAGATCTGAGGAAAAAAATTACCATACCTGTAAGTCCAATATGGGGTTTTTGTAATTTCTTTTTGTACTATCTTGTTAAAGTAAGAAAGGCAGACAGTTGGAGGTAAAACAGCTTACCTTCTTCCTCTTAGTAATTTTGTGGATAGTACATCACTAAAACAAGAATAGTTCTGACAAACTAGACATCCCATTGCTTTAATGTAATAAACAACAGGGAAAGAATGAAGGAGTTTGTCATTGAAATAGACAATTTGCATTCTCCTGATCATGGAAATCTGACAATTCCTGCAATTGTGCAAATGCACTTAATCTGTGCATTAAGATAAAGGGGAAAAAAATCAAATTAATTCAATAAAATTCATTCTTTCAAAGAAAGAGGGGAGGAGAGGGGAGCAGAGGGGAGAAAAACAGAGTAACTATAGTTAGATCAGCACAGAGCACTGTTAAATTAATCTGAGCTAATGAAAACATCTGCACTGCCACAAGAAAACAAAGCAGAGACAAAACAGAGAGCATTAATGCAGGGAAGTACCAAGGAAAAAGTCTGTGTTATTCACTGTTGAGGCAAAAGTGTGACAGTGCTGCAACAGGACACCAACTCACCACTTCACCATCCAGTACATCACAAGAAACTCACAGCAACACCACTCCTGATAGTATCATGCAGACTTCAGTAACCAGTGCCATGGGAGTCAGCAGGGAATTTTACCCTACTACTGAGATTAGAGTAGCTACAACCATTTCTCTACCACTCTGTTACTCTTCCAGATAATTTGATGTGACATCAAGAAAAATTAACTTCACGTGCTACAGAATTCCACTTCGAATCTCCTTTACCTAATTAAGTAAGTAGACTGCAAAACCATCCTGCTGACATGAAAACTATCTGATAAGAGGCTCTCTCCCAAGCTGTAACTCGGTGGTGTGAACTTCTTCCCTGACACAAGGCCACAGTCTCTGAGAATCAGCCCACCAAGCCTCTGCCTGCACACAGCTGTGTGCCTCGCTTTCCCCTTGCCAACTGTTTGCTGCCTCTGGCAACCACTTTGCCATTGTCCTCTGGTGTCTCAGAGACATCAAACTCACTCGGGTGTAGCTAGCCAGCCCTGTACTTTTTCACCTTTCCAGAACATACAAACAACTGTTTGTCAGATGCAAGAAGTCTGTTTTCTCAAACTTAAAAAAAAATAAAAAATTAGGAAAGCACTTGTGATTTTATTCCAACTCAGTTCTAACACTGGTTCTTCACTCCATCACCAGCCATGCTCTAATTTCCACCGGTAATTAGTCCTTCACGACATTTTCAGACACTGCTTTTCTTATGCAAAAGGACTTCTGAAGCAAAACATATCAAAATTTTCATCTGCACTGAAGCATATATCATGTGCCAGAAGCAGTTTTACTAAGAAAAAAGAACATTTTTCCCTTCCACTTAGGAATGCGTAATGCAAGGGAACCTGCAGAAAAGTGTGTCACACAGCAGTTGATATGGGCTTAAAGCACTAAATCAACAATTTGAGGAAGAAAAGTGCCCAGTGAGGTTGAGATACAAACCAGTAATGTCACAAATACCTCTACTCACTTCCTCCTTGTCAGCTACTTCTATACTCAGTTTTAAAATGAGTAAAATTTATCAAATCAGAAACATTTTTACTTCTCAAAAGATCCAAGATAATAATATAAAATCAAAAACTACTTAATTTCCAGAATGCTTCCTTTTAAACTAGGCAATTTTGTGTCTCTGGAATAGGTCATATTCTCATTCCACAAACAACACAGAGGCTGAACACTTTCTGAAGCTGCTGTTTCTATTTATACACAGGCCCACAGGATTTGCTTTAAGCATACATGAACTACAATGGGATGGCAGGAGCAGGGTTTGTGTGTGAGGCACATTCTATTGCTTCCCTGTCCCCACACCGTGTTAAAAACGTGCTCTTGAGAGAAGAGTGCTATTTTATTAATACTGATACATAATTTATAACAGAGAAACAAAAGGAACAGAATAGGGAAACGTGCATACAGATTACCGTTAGAACACATTAACAAATTCAGGGCCCTGAAACCAAACTGGTTACAAAGCAACAGCAGAAAGAACCACTTATCCACACAGGAACCATTTTTGGTCATTGGGGGTTTTTTATTGTTTTTGTTTTGTAATGCTCTAACTTGTGCCTTTAAGTATCAGAGTGACTTCCTTTCAGTTTGCTGGATACTTTTACTGTCCTTCCCCCGTGGGCCTTTGTCACAGCTCTTCCGCTTCACAGAGTGCCAAGTGAGCG
Source organism: Poecile atricapillus (assembly GCF_030490865.1). NCBI lineage: Eukaryota > Metazoa > Chordata > Aves > Passeriformes > Paridae > Poecile > Poecile atricapillus. The sequence continues at coordinate 36,557,896 of NC_081289.1, read as the reverse complement.
TCTGATTTTGTGCCAAGAATTATTAGTGATGGGCCACACTTCTGTAAAATCTCTCTTTTTACGGAAGTTTACCGAGCCCTTTAGAACAAGCCATACCATCTTTACTCAAAACTTCAGAGTCTGCATTTTTATGATTTTAAGCAGATGAGGAAATGTAACACAACCTTTCTGAAAGAAGTTCAGGTTCATTTTCCTACCCACAATGTATCATCATAAACAAAGAAACAGTTGCAGGCCTATCCTGATTTTCACTCACATAGTTGCTAAGATACTAACTGCATTTTATTATTACGCGTGATTTTCTATGAAATTCTTTTCACCAGAATATTGGTATGATAGCATTTTTTTCTATTACTTTCAAGACTGAATAAATTGCTTTTATTCACTTACAGACTAATCACACACAAAAAAATAATTTTATTTTTCATGACCACACAGTGTTCACAGGCATTCTAAATTTTATGGTTAACACACTTCTTGTTTACTTTTCCCAGTGCTATCAGCAGTATCATAACACAGGATCCCTCCTAGATTTAGAGTTTCTTAAGGAAAAACAATCAAGTTTAATCATGTCATTTCACCATCAGCTGCAAACTTCATTAGTTATTTCAAAGGGTCCTTTTCCAGTTATAGTCTTTTACATTTCTATTTTCAGTACTTGAGAATGCATGATTTTATTTTCCATCCTTTCATTATTAAGTAAACTTTATTCATTAAGACATTCTTACCTATACGTCCAGTTTACACCTTCATTTGACTCAACTTTGAATTACCGTATTTTCTTCCTACCTTCCTGATATTTTTAAGCAATATGGTTTTAGCTGCATTGTATGCAATGTAAACTTTTACTGAGAAAACACTGAAAAAGGCTGAAGTCTTCAGTTTTAACATGGAGAAGCTTAATTTAAAAAAAAAAAAAAGGAAACTACAAAATTCCTTGAAAAGTCTCCTCAGTATCTTACATCACCTTACAAGTCTCGCTAGCAAATTAATGAGTCTATTAGAAAGTAGAAAGTATCTGGGTTTTTTTCAGACTACTGTTAATCTCAATTTATCCAGTAAATTATATTTTTACTTTTAAAATATCCTTTTAGCACCTAAAATACAGATTATTTCAACAGGTTTGAAATGGAGAGCTTATTAATAGACTAGCAATTTTGGAATAAAAAAATTCCAAAAAGTCTCAAAATATTTTTTGACACATTTTGCTTTAGCATGGTACTATATCTGACTTAGTGACTTCCGTTCTTCATCCTAGCCTAGATAAAAGAGATTTGCTAGAGATGAAATTTTAAGATTTTGTTGTCATGTTTTCTGGTTGACTCTGGTGATCATATGCAGCCTTTAGGATGTTGGTCATGTGTTTCATAAATTACATTATCTGTTCTGTACTACAACACTCAACTCACAGTTACTGTAAGTCTAACACAATTACTAAGTCTATACTTCAAAAGATTTTAGAGAAACTTCACCAGAGCTTCTTCACCAGGGCTCCATAATGGCTACATCCAGTTAGAGAGTTTCTGTGACAACTATGCACATATATATGATAGATTTACTTACACATTCCTGATACAGACTCCTCTCTAGGAAGAAGGAAGACTTTCTGAAGACTTTTTCATTAGCGATGAGGTAGATTAAGTATTTTGGCTGCTTTGTTTATTCTTTTTAGTTGGTTCTGTATCATGTGACTATTATTACAAGGCAAAAAAAATCAGGAAAACAAATTCAGATGGAATCGATCCCCATAATTAGATTTACGTTACAGGAAACTGCATTCCTTTAGTGAGTGAAGTCATAGAATAAGTGACCTGAACTACAAGCAATTATTAAAGAGCAGAAAAGACCAACTTTCTTTTGAAATAAATCCACTCAGAAAAAAGATGAGAGAGTGCAAAGTTACATATATTTGCATAGCTCTGCCTAGAGGAGACGAACAGCATAATACACTGTGCTCTTTCTATGACCTCTCATACACAATTCAGCATTCAGTTTTGAGCAGCCTGAGAAGCCAAAAAATAAATACATTCTCAGCCAATTATACTCGGTTGGCCAGCCTGTAGGCAATAAAAAAATAACATCTGGTACTCTAGAAACCTACATTTTTTACCAGGTTTGTATTTTTCAGCATTAAAGCAATGAGGCAAAATTATAGGTTTTTATTTTTTAAAAAACAGATGATGATTAGATGAAAATCAAGGTTCTTTTGCCAAGAACTTGCAGCAGTGCAGGCTGCTGGCTGCAGAGATTGCAGCTGCTGGACATTCTGAGCTAATTACTAGCACAGTGAGGAGCATTTACCTAAAGCCAGTGAGGGGAAACTTGAGGCACAGGGCTCACAGAGGAAGACTGGAGGTTTGGGTAACAACTTGGGTTATGCTTATTTGGGTAACTATGAAGCTTAATGTCTTTGAGGAATCAAAGGCATTTAGGCAAAAGATACTTTTAAGGAACTGAGCCATTTTTCCTTAAGTCAGGGGAAGTAATGGGAATGCTGCAGATGTCCCAAGGAAAAAGGGCAATCTGTCCCACTAGGACACAAAGTCGTCCTACTGATGTGTGCCCATCTGACTCTGCTACAGCAATGACTGTGTGAGCCTGCTAACTGGGTTAATCACCCAGCCCCTCAAGTGATTTAACCTATACCTGTTTACCCATTTATATCTGGAATCTGACAATGAATGGGCTATGAACAATCTACTGTATTAAAAGTATCTTTAATAGTATCACAGAATCTGTTTTAACAACCTCCTATAAATGATTCAGAATTACACAACTATTAAAATGCACGAGACTGCTACTTAATAGCATGCTGTACCTTTGCAACTTTAAATTAACCAGTCTTCACAAATATAATCACTGAACTCAAAATGGAATTTTGTATTCATCTCCAAAAGGTACACTTTTCTAATTATGGCTGTCACATTAGGAGAGTATCCCACCAATCTAAATTCCTTTGAAAGGAAGGGCAGTCATTCTAAAAGATTGAAGTACACATCAAACATAATTTGTAGGGCTAATAAGACTCTATTTTGCCTCATTAGGATTTTGGTTTTTGTTATGAAATGAAATGCCCATTTTTTTCTGCACATTGGACAACCACTAAAACCCTGATGTAACAACTGTAAAAATCATAGATGGTTTATAATTGACTGTATCTCTTCAGTCAATTACATGAAGTATCCCAGTTATAATGAAAGAACATGTCCAGATCATTACGCTCTAAACCACTAGGTAAGGTCATCTGTGATAAAGTTCAATAGTATATTAATGACTAATTTATTTCCCATATAAGGTAATTTCAAGAAATTTTACTTGAGAAGTAATTTTGTTGTAGAATCTCAATAACAACTCTCATCCCTAACAAACCTCAGTTGTAACCTAATTAGGTATGGATAACAAAATCCACTAATTTATACTGGTTTTTCATTCTGACATGTATAATTAGGCTCACCACATTTGTGCTAGCAGAGTTTAAGAAGATAGCCAAATGACTATTATATCTCTGTGGGACAGAATTCAAGTTTTCATAAACTTCAATGAATGTTACTTGTCTGAGATCTTCAAGGCCCCCTGCTTCTTCAAAAGAACTCTGCCCTAGCAGGTATTTGAATCCTGCTGAAGTCAAATGGGCGGAACACCACAACCTCCAAGATCATAGTTTTTGAATGTAACTATCAGTGTAAAAACTGGATTGGGAAATTCCTTCTGAACTACCCATTTCAAATAATAAATTCACAAAACATATCAAAAAGAATGAACAACTAACATATGCAGGAAAAACCTTTTCACAGTTCACAGTTTATGTGTACTCTCACCTGTCTGGTGCCAGGCACTGCCTCAGCAGATCCCTGAATCCCCAGGAGCCCACAGCTCTTGTTGCACTTTGGCACTATATACCCATAGGGTAAAAAAGCATCTACTGCATTTTTATTTATATTTTTTAAAAAAATCATAAAGAAGTAAATATCTACAGTACACAGCCACACTAAATATTGATTGCTAATATTTAAAATATTAAATATGAGGCATAAATTCCACAAGTATATAATTCAAAGCTCACTTTTATTTATTTTTTTGCATTATTCTTGCATACTAAGTGAAACACCAGAAAAATTTGGCAAGACTGTGCATCAGTGCAATTAATTTCTATATTAAATACACCCATTTAACAGCAGTGCAAATCACTTTCCCATGCAGATTGGTATTAACCAATGTTGCTAGAGCACTAAAGTTATTCTACTGTTTTAGTATACCATATATGTCACTCTTTTTATTGCTTTAAGACAGCTAGAAATTTTACACAGCTGAACCTAAAAGTAAGTAATGTTCAAAAAAGAAACCATGCAGCTCCCTTGTTTTAAGACTATGGTCCAATCTTAAGCAAAAATTTAAAAACACCTAAATAGAACAGATGCAAGATGTGAAAAGAAAATACTTTTGCAAAAAGACTACAATACAAATGTTTTTTCTTAGAAAGCTTGGTGAGAGGAGGAAAACTTGCTAAGTATTCCTTAGCTATCTCATGAATAGTTTCCACACCATAAAACTTACAGTGCTTATTTGCCTGTAGCATAAATCAGAAGTTTCAGGATCACTTTATGTCACACAGACTTAGCATTAAACCTGCCTGGATGGTGGGTTATCCTTCTCTAATTGTTAACACTAATTTGCTCCCATCTCCCCTTTCCAAAATTGCTTAAAAGCTTTATTAAAACAGGCTTCTTGATGAATCTGTGTTCCTATCTTTGAACAAGAAAAGATATTGAAATCTCATATGAGATGTCCACATAATCTACTCCAAAGGCCATCTCAAAGTTTCAATTAAAATACTTCTTCAGTCTAGTATCAAACAGTAATGTGGATATTACTCTGCTGTTCTCTTTCAAAGACCAATGTATACCTGAACAGAGCTCAATATCAAGAAATTAGAATAATGTGCACCATGGTGTATGGACAGTTTGTGGTTTTTTTAGTGACAGTGGAAATTAATGAATGACCAGATAGTGGGGTACATCTGAGAAACTTTAAAATTTAAAGAAACTGAAAAGAAATCATTTTATATGTTTGATAAACAGCAAATTTGGGTGACCGACCTATGGCTTCATAGGGCATCAGAGGCAGACCTAAGTACTCCTGAGCTTTTCTAAATCTCAGAAAAGTGTATTTTTTTACAAGACTCATTTCCTCACTGTGCACTTCCATCCCATTTACAAATTTCCAAGCATATAGTCTCAAATTTTTCATTTCGTATTCAAACTACTTTTGCAGATTTAATTAGTAAAAATAAATGAGAATGTTATTCCTCACCACTCTATTTAAATTCTTAACTAGGTAGTTTGAAGCACAAGATTACATTATCTGTAACTTACTAAAACTGTACATGCACTTTTATCCCATAAGCACAAGTTATATCTCTGAAAAAAGGCTGTTATTTCAAAACATGGCCACTCTTACTTCTAATAAAAAAAAAAAAGAAATTTTCTAATTAGGTTCCTGACTTGTTATAATCACTTTCAGAAAAGTATAATTTAAAAATGAAATAAAAACAATTGCTGATGTTAAGGGGAGTTTTTAGACTTCAGGCTATTTAAGACCTTTTTCCTTTAAAAAACAATGAACAGCCTCACTGTCGTCAGCTCTTTGCAGGAGACAGGTTAGAACAAGAAAAGCATATGTGCAATCTACAAAGGCAATTTGTTCATCATTGACTGAATGCAGTTGTAAGATTACTCTCAATTTTTCTGCAATGTTTCCACCAGCTGAGTGACCCTGAACAAAGGAAGTAAAAAATTATCTACACCAGGTTGTCTCCTCACTTGATGCAATTGCTCCTCAGTCCTAAGAAATGAAGATTAACTTTTGAAAATAATTTTTAAGCTTTTTACTGAAAGTAAGCATGGAAGCAACATCTATCTGTACAAGACAAGGAAAAAAATACATGTTTCTCAGTTTTTCAGAGGAGACAGTAAATTATGAATGGAAAGAGACCTCTTCTATAGGGGACAGATAGACAATTGAATTTCAACATTCAGGATCATTCCTACCAACAAAAAAGTAGAGTAAACTGTATTAAGAAAAAAAAAAAAAAAAGAGTAAACTGCTCTGTAGAACTATCTCAATTATTTCCATAACTTATTAGCCTGGTGTATAACACTGCAGAAGTATGGAAAATTTTCTGCAGAAGCACTTGAATTTTAATAGAAATTCTTGCTTATCAGAACATCTGTTATTACTGTAAGAACTCATTCAGTAATGGCAGTTCATCCAAGACTGGGCATGCTCATCCATCAGTGCTTTATCTATGAAGCATGAAAGAGGTATGAAACTTTGTTAAATTAAACTTCATGTTCTATTTTGAGATGTAAATTGACAGCTTGCTTTGATTACTTGAAACTAAACTCTACCAAAATGCCATAATACAAGAATTTAGAGACCATCCTATGTGTTATTCTCAATGTAATCCAACCACTTTGCTGAAGTTACAAACTTTTCAACTACAGTGAACTTTTCTGTTCAGTTTCTTTTGCCTCCATGTGCTCAGTAGTACTGAACACCTCATAGCTATGAAATGACAAAAAAGGTTGCCAGTTCCTATGATGCCCAAAATGTGGAAGGAACTCTAAGGTGCTACTTTAGATCGCTGAACTCTAGATGAACTAAACGTGGTAGAATAAGCTTCGAAAGATATCTAGACAAAGCTTAGTAAGAAATGGCCTTATTCAGTTCCTAGAGGTCCTAAAGGCCAATTAGCTCTGAAATCACAAACAGAATATTGATTTGATTTCCCATCCAAAAAATAAGCATATACCATAGTAGTAGTAGAAAAGACATTAGACTTTAACTCAAAAACAAATGCAGTGTATTAATTACTTTTGGAGACAAGGGGTTAGGAGATCAGACGGCTTCGAAAGCTCCTTAAATAATTTGCTGAAAGTTTCTTACATAAATCAAGTGCAAAATATCTAAATATTTATAAATCTAATATCTAAATTTTTAAGGCTATATAGGCTGAGTTATTTTTTTTCCTTTAGAAAGAAGAAACGTGTGATTTTAAGCTACAGAACAAGAAGTAATTAAATAAAAGCATATTTTTTCTAAATACTTTGCCCTTAAAAAAGGAACTAACAAGATCATTCCACACCATAATATTTTCTCATCGTTTTTCTCACAAGCTATGAATAGAGACAAACATAAATAAAGTTGGAACTGCAATACTTGTGGAAGGAAAAATTATTGTCATGTGTCCTTTTACTAAAACAGAAGAGAAATAGGCAGATAGAAATTTTTACACCTACATGAAATTCTGATCAATTTTCCATCTCATAAAAAAGACAAAAAGCCCACATATGTGGGTATTGTCCTAAAGTAATTATGACCAAAACTGGAATGTGAATGGCTAGCCAGTCCTAGCTGCTCCTCTTTCTAAATCATCATATTTATATATGGAAGAAGAATTCAGTGAAATAGAAAATGGTAACAGACCATATTCATGCTGATTTTGCTGTTTTGAGTATTTAACTGTTTTAATTTCTAATAGAGTGTTTTTTACCTTCTACACTACAGAGCAGATTTTTTTCTGATTTCTCTGACAACAAAAAAAAGAAAAAAAAACCCAAAATTTTCTTTTCATTTCAGCTGCAATATTTTATTCTAGCTGAAGGTGATTTTTTCTTTCTTTTTAAATAGGCAGATTCAAGGCAGAAGACTATTTATAAATGAAAATTATAAACATTTCATTAAGAGATTAAAAAATGTTTCAATGTCTGTAAAGAAATGTCTTTAACTTTTCTAATTCTTTTTTCTTAACAAAAACAATAACCTAGTCATGACAAGCTCTGAAAAATAGGTCTGGCTGTCAAAACAGTAATTTTCAGATAATAAATTTTTTCTTCACAAAATGAAGCCTCCGCCGCCAATATTGAATTCTATGTTTTAAAAAAAAATTCTTTTTCAAAGGTACATTTGGATTAAATGTTTTCAAAATATTCCTCTAAAACTGTGGCATAAAAGACTGAAAATACTTTAAAAAGTTTCTCTTTCATGGAAAATGCAATGTATGATATAAAAAATAATGTTTTAGATAACTAATAGCATTTTACAGTTTGATTATAGCATGACATTATTTTTGTAATTTTTTAAAAATTAAAATCAATGGAAACTTTTCTGCAGAAGCACTTGAAATTTAATAGAAATTCTTGCTTATCAGAACATCTGTTATTACTGTAAGAACTCATTCAGTAATGGCAGTTCATCCAAGACTGGGCAGGCTCATCCATCAGTGCGTTTTCTATATTCCTTATAAACCCATTCTTAAGAGTGATTAAAACTGTTCACAACAAGTATGTATGTTATGAAAAAAAATTTCTTTCAGAAGGCACAAGCTGCACAAGTTTTTTGGGAAAAATATCAGACATGGGAAAAGAACCTCAAGTCTCCAATAGAGACAAATATGGATTTTACTAATAGAAATTAAAAGAAGAATACTGAGAGATATTGTGGCTAAAACAAATTATATAGCTTGTATCACTACATTACAAAATTACCACCCTGTCAGAAAAAGAAATATATTACTAAACTTCAGTATGTAGAGCATCATCCTTTTCAAAACAGAAGATGTCACAAACCACTTAAAATTCTGCTGATGTATAACCTTCCATGTAAATATTCTAATAATATCTACTGTGACTTTGAATTATGTCACAGCTCTTCATACGTAGCATACTTTATACTTACAAAATAACTCACTTCTGGAGGACAATGTACAACAATCCTGAGTCACAACTGACTCATGGAAAAAGACAAAGTAGGCAGGTTACTTTCTTACTCAACGATATGTTCTGCGCAAAAGTGACAACAGAAAAATTCTGCAAGGACAATCTACAGTGTGCTCTTACTCCTTTCAGATGCAGGGCTGTTCAGAGAACCCCAAAAGTACTTTTCATTCATTTGTATCAATATTTGTAATGCTTCCTCCTCACTTGGGGAAAACACTTGCATTTATGAGTCCTCTAAATGTAACTTAATACAAAATGTGGTCACATCTGTTTTCAGGTTTTTAAGTGCATCTGAATCAGTAGCTTGTAATTAATTAGTATGTTTTCTTCCATTTATTTCATTTCTTGCATTCAGACAAGACCTTCATGTACAAGACTGGCATGTTTACAAGTATCTAAATCCTTTTTTGTTGTGGCTGTTTCTTCATCTGTGTTAGGTCTTCGTGGAGGTGAGGATATCAGCTGGTGATATCCTAAATTATAAATTTTTAAAAAACCCTAAAAACAAAGTAAGTGGAAGAGGCTCAAAAGTGACTAAATCAGTTTTGGAACACAAACACTTCTATTCTAGGATAAGCATATAAACTGAAATTTAAAACTTGCCCTCAGCTGCAAATGACGGAAGTCTGAGAAAGCATTCTGGAGATCAGTATTGGGCTTGTCCTTTTCTACTTCCTTTCATTAAACCCTCATGTTAATAATTCTTTGTGAGCAGCTGGTATGTGTACACTCTAGAAACAAATTTATGGGGTTATGATCTTGGAAACATTTACCTGTATGTTATACTTGAGGTCTTTCTCCCATCTCTGGGAATTCAAATGAAGAATTGTAAAGCTGTACTAGTTCTTAATGTATAGGCATAGAAAATTTATGCTTTACGCTCATTCAGTGCCTTATGAATACTTTTTGTGTGTGTAAACAGCCAGTGAGAAAGAAGAATTTTATTCTCATCTGGATGTCATCTTGAAAATAGATCTTAAAAACATCTGTAAGTGTAAAATCTTTCTTTTTTTTCTAAACGATGAGTAGAAGAAACACTTTTGTGACTATTTTAAAGGGAGTCCTAGCCCATCATTAACACCATGCCAGTTAGGTAACAAGAGGTCTCTTTGAAAAACAAAGAGACATCATGGTGTAGGACTCAAAAATACAGTACTGGATTAGGGCAAGCAGCATTTCAGACATTTCATATCTATCTGCTAGTATTCTTCTAGAAGATAAGTACTTTCTGGTTTATCCTGTCCAGGGCAAAAGTAATTCTATTTCTATAATGTCTGAGAATACAAGTAATGACCAGCAATAAAGAATTTACTTTTCTGTCTCTTTGAACATACAAGATCAGAACACTGATCGTTTTACTACCTTAAATTGCTATTGATCTTCTTGTAATGCTTGCTATCATAGCACTGTAATAAGGAAGAAAACAAATTATTACGGATATATAAAAAATAGATTATAACTATCAGTGTATGGTTCAGATTTAAGCATGACTTTATTAAGAAGAATTGCGTCCACATGAAATAGTGCCATCAGAAATTTTATGACAAATGTACACATATTTGCAAGTCTGATTTAGCTTGAGATCTTGTGTAACCATTTGGTTTGAAAGTCCAGTTATCAACATTCATACTTAAATGTAGGTTCTCAAGTAATTTTCACTGTTTCTTAGAAAGTATGCAGAGGTTATTGTTTTGCATGAAAATATTGCCCATGCACAGTATTATTTCTGAAGATTTAATCTGAGAATTTATAAAGGCACAGTTCAATTTGTGAAAAATTGTGCTGCTTCTTGAAAGCATTGTTTGAAATTACAATTTTCAATAAACAATACCTCCTCAGATGTGTCCATACCATCCAAATATTGAGCCTCTATAGGGAATATATACAATATATGTGAGTTACTATTATACTGTTGATTGGATGCTCCTAACAGAATGCCACAGTTGAGGCAAGAAGTAGTAGTAAATCACCATGAAAATCATTAGGCTCCAGAAAAATTAATACAGATTTCTTTCTTAATACAGTAGACTTTTAAATTTATATTACAGCTAAGAGCCTAAGTATAGTTACATGGAAAGGAAAAGGAGTTACTGAAGGTAGTTGAATATTCAATAAAAAGGATAAAGAAATGGGAAAAATCAGTCGATTTACTTTCCACACATACAGGGTTCGAATTTTAAATGTGTCTTGGCTGACAAAGTTTATGCTAGTTTATAGCAGACACAAAAAGAAAATCAAATTACAGCAGAGTATCTTGTATGGATGTGTATCAATTATTGAAGAAGAAGAAATTCTCTATCTTAAAATACCTCACTTTTTCTTGGAATATTTCTAATATCAAGATTCTACTGCTAATGAAAAATTAATCTAATGGGTGCAATTATTCATGAACCTAGTGTTCACCAGTTCAGAAATATTGTCTATATATATTTTGACCAAAGATATACAACAATGGCCCTACGCACCAATTATATGAGACAGTATTCATCCTTGACCTTTGAGAAATGAAAACATTGTAAATGTGTTCAGCATATCTCAATGTCTTGGATATTCATTATTTCCAATGTCAGCCTGATATTATTAAGAAGAGGAAGTAGAAAAACACAAACTCAGTGTATAATCTCCAAGTTCCATCTCCAAAACACATTTCCACAAATAGCATTTGTATTCATAGTACTAAAGAAAACGGTTTTGGTTTTTTCCAGTAGATGAAAAATCTTATTTTTTGAATGCAGTAACTGTCTCAGTGTTCAATACCTATAAGGTATTGTCATTATGACAGGAAAAAAATACAAAAATGAGAATTTTGCACTTCAGATACACTCATGAGTTTTATTGTGATAGTGAGAATCACAGGAACACTTTTGATGACAGAATCACAGAATCAGTTAGGTTGGAAAAGACCCATGAGATCATCAAATCCAACTTATGACCAAACACCACCTTGTCAACTAGACCATGGCACAAAGTGTCAGGTCCAGCCTTTTCTCAAACATCTCCAGGGATGGTGACTCCCCAATCTTTCTGGGCAGACCAACCCAATATCTACTCATCCTTTCAGTGAGGAAATCCCTCCTGATGTCCAACCTGCACCTCCCCCAGCTCAGCTTGAGGCCATTTCCTCTTGTCCTGTCACTGGCTGCCTGGGAGAAGAGACCAACCCTTACCTGGCTACAGCCTCCTTCCAGGAAGCTGTACAGAGCAATAAGGTCCCCCACAAGATTCCTCTCTTCCTGGCTAACAGCCCCAGCTCCCTCAGACACTCCTCATAGGACTTGTACTCCAGACCCTTCCCCAGCCTTGCTGTCCTTCTCTGGGCATTCCCAGTACCTCCAACTCCTTCTTGCAGTGAAGAGCCCAGAACTGGACAGAGGACTCTGTGACCTCGAGGTGTGACCTCACCAGTGCCAAATACAGGGGGACAATCCCTGCCCTGCTCCTGCTGGCCACACCATTGCTGACCCAGGCCAGGATGCCATTGGCCTTCTGGGCCACCTGCGCCCTGCTGGCTCATGTTCAGCTGCTGTTGACCAGCACCTCCAGGTCTCTTTCTGCCCCTTACTCAACTTCTTCCTTACCTACTTGCTCTTTAAGGACTAGCTCTGTCACTGATTGAAGTAAGTGGGAAAACCTCCATACTGATTCTCATGAACTCTGGCCTAGAGCTTTACTTCTGGTGCAGACTGACTTTAGCTCTACCCCTTCTTAGAGAATTCTGTCCCTTTGATACAGTAGCATGGTTTATCTACATGTGCATTACCCTTTCCTTATTTATCCTTCCCTTTATTTATCTCTAGATCCCCTTCTGCTTAGAGGATCATCAAAAAAAAAAAAAAAATCCCAAAAAAAAGCAAATCTGTAATTTTGGTTACTTCATAAATTCAAATAAACCAACCTACAACAAAGAACCTCACTGTAAGTCTCCAAGATTTATTTAATATTTTCTGTTTTGACAGATGACTGACTGTCATAAGAAATCAACTGTCACAGTATAATTGGGGTTTTTTTAGAACTCATACATGGTAAAGAATGCAGTTCACTGACAATAATTAAAAGAAAAAAAGCCTATAATCTGATCCTAAATAGGAAAAAAGACTTTAAGGATAAGCTATACTCAGCAAATTATTACTTAGAGCAGATTCTTGAGTAGACTATAGAAATGTTACATTACACAAAATCAAGTCACAACTCTACCTGGCCCTTAACTTCTGTACATAGAAGTTCAGATTCTTGGGGATCATATGAAATATATATATCCAGCAATACAAACAAACCTATTTCTTCAGAGTCAACAGGAAAACTCTACACACTTCAGTAAGAGCTAAATTATCCCTACTTTTGAAATAAAAAAACATGGCCCAACATAATTTTATCTTTTTGAGTGAATACTCGTTAGTATGGGAAATTATTCATTAAGATAGAAGATAGCCTGAATAAGACACTTCTAAAAGCTAATTCTTAAATATTCTGCATTTCCTTTGCTTTTAATAGAGAACTTAAAAAGAAGGGATTATGTTTTGAAGGTGTTCTTGGATGATGTTTCAGCCTCTACCATCCACTTTCAAGGCCATGAGCAAAAAGTAAACTATCAAATTTAAGCTTTATAAAATTGCACTATTTTTTCTGGCTTTTCCTCACTGTATAAGAAGATAGAATAGTTCAGTTAGTAGAGACCTACAATAATCATCTTGTTCTAAAGCCTGACCACTTCAGGGCTGACGAAGTCAAATCATATTCTTGAAGCCATTGTCCAAATGCCTCTTAAGCACTGAGAGACATGACTACAGCTGTCATGAAAACTAGGGAAAAAAACCCATGACCTATTATTAAAACTACAGTGTCTATAATTTTGATGGCAACAGCTTATTTGTAAGCACTTGGATAACCATCTGTGTTCTATTCTGTTGACCAACACCATTATATTTTTTTCTCATTTTCATTTGTATGTCTTTTTAAACATTCAGATAATGAGCCATCAATAGTTAATGAAGCAGTTGATGTACCTGGTTCAAGCTAAAATAATTGATATCAATGTTTATGAAGCAGATACAGAGTGAAATGGGAGTACATAATCTTGATGATTGCTTCAAGCATTCACCACATGTTCCTCCTCCTCTAAATATTTAGGTTTCTGTCTTTTTTTCCATTATTATTATATTCCAATATCCCATTATATTCTTCTCCTGGATTGCCACATCGGTCTTCTTCAGTCAAGTATTTATAAAGAAGTGCAAAGCTTTTGAGAAAATCTCCTGCTTAAAATTATTTGCAGAATGCTCCTTAATACACAGAACTTCACGACAGCAAGGAAATAAACTCATACTTGAAAAGAATTCAGGCTGTTACTTGTATGTATAATTATACCTTTAGCTGTGCTCCATTGGGAATATGATGGCAGTTTTAAAAAAAAAGATAGTCCAGAGAGGACCCAGCTAAAAACCTAAACCACAGATACTGTCAATCTGTCTTTTATCAGATAATATTAGTTATGAGTCATCCACCAGAATAAAATTGGTATTTAACACTATGAAAACAACTTTCATTCAATTTTATGCGGAAAAAAGAACTGCCATGTGCTGTTATGCTAATTGTTCTGTTACTGAGGAAGGAAAACCTTAAACTTTTCCTAAACATCTGTCAGGTTGGACACAACTAATACTTCAGCATTGCATTGCACTTAAACCATTGCAACTTTATAATTCCAGGTTGTCTTTGATTTCCAGATGTTCTGTCTCCCCTCTATACAATTAAATCCTATAAAAATATGTATTTCCATATTTAATCTATTAGAACTAATAGTTATGGTTAGTATCTGATTTTTTTGCATACATCTTAATATGTTCCCCTCAACGTTTGTATCTTGAGACAAATAGCTTAGATAATTAGCAAAAAAAAAAGCATTGTTCCAGTTTGTTTCTGAAAATATTTCTGATTTTCAGTAATCTAAATTGATTTTCGCAGTCACAGAAACTTGATACTTGCATTGATTTTAGTGGGAACTGCATGGATTCAGAACACCTGAAAATTAACACGCTTATATTTAATAGCCTGCAAAATTTAAAACAGAGGAAATTCAGAGATAGAAACAAACATTGGGTCAACCTTTAGTTTTTTACACAAGTACAGAGTGTATCATTGGATTTTGAGACAGAGAACTTGGAATTTTCACCTCCGACACATTTCACTCAGATCTCCATTTCACTACTTGGGAATTCTTTTCAAATTATTCCCTGGAAATTTGAGAAAAATGAAAAATCTTGCAAGATTAAAAAAAAATAGATGAAGAACTTGCAGAAGTCCTTCACAAGAGGATGTTTTTAGAACCTCAGAAAAAGTACTGATTATTCATTCAAATATACAGGATGCCATTGGCACTCTATGTTCTTCAGCACAGCCAGAAAGAAATCGTGAAAAAAAGACATCATTCCATTTTCATCACAGGAACAAGAGCTGTTTTGAGAAAAATAGTGTGGGTCAAGCTATTATTTTACCCAAATAGCAAGTGTCCGCTCTTAAATAAACAAAATCTATTTTAATTATTAATTTTTAAATCTGTTTAAATCTTTTTAGTATTTATTTCTGTTAGGCTATTTTTTGTATCTATGTATGTATCTGCATGAGGCCAGTATTTTGTATCCATGCACTACATGCACACACATCTAAACAGAAAACACAACCTCAGAATAAGGCCCTACTGAATTACTGTTTTCTCCCTGTACCTTTCTTGTCTCTGGCAGCAAAAAATTCATTGCTCTCTGTATTGGAAGAAACTGCAAGTCTACCGACAAAATTCTCTAATCACAATCCTATTAAAGGTTAACATTGATTAAATTACATAAACTGGTTCAATAAAACAAGGTCATTACATTTCTCTCTTTGGATTTTCCCTTCTATCATGCCTCCAGTAAGCATTTCTAAATGAGTGGTATCTTATTAGATCAAATAAAACCTTAATGGTTGCCACTATATTTCTATTGCTGATTTTATTACTGAATTATTGTTGCTAACAATTACAATTTAGCTGAAATCTATGGGGTAGCAAAAGATACCACAGGATTCATTTTAGTATTGCAGTTCCACACTCCAAACAATTCTACTATCTATAGTATATATAGTATAAATAGAAATACTTGCAAACAGTGCTGAAAATAGTATCTATTGCAGAGGGGAAAAAAAAAAAATTGCATCATTCGAAGGAATTTATACTCAACTAGAACTAGGTGTTCAGATTTCCACCAGAGAGATTCAACATAATCTTTTGATTCACAAATCACAACTTACTCAAACTTGCTGGAAATAAACAAAATAAGTTTTAAAAAATAAAGAAAATAGAGTTCCAACCATCTCTCTCAGTATAAATTATTCAATGATCTCTACCAAAGATTAACATATCTGGACTGCTTTAGTTTTTAAAGGTATGTTTTAAAGACAGGAGGTTTTATGCCCATGCACAGAAGAATTCAACTCCTGTAAGTTAAGCTGTTTAAAACCATGCAAATTACACACTGTGCTCCACCACACCATCCCAAGTTGCAGAAGGCAAAAGCATGGACTGGGAGAATACAGAAGCACTCACTGAAGAGCAGGTTTGGGATTATGTACATCTAAGGAACCTGAAGGTGCACAAGTCCACAGCAACTGATAAGATGCATCCACATGTCCTGAGGGAACTGGCGGATGAAGCATCTAAGCCATTATCCATCATATTTGAGAAGCTGTGTCAGCCTTGTGAAGTTCCCACTGACTGGAAAAGCAGAAAATTACCCTTCTAATTTTTAAGAAGGGTAAAAAGGAAGATCTAGGGAACTGCAGGCCAGTCAGTTTCATCTCAGTGACCAGCAAGATCACGGAGCAGATCCTCCTGGAAACTATTCTAAGGCATATGGAAAATAATGAGTTGACTGGTGACAGCCAGCCAATAGTATTAAAAAAGATATATCATAGATGCAGATTCCGATGATCAATATGTGAAAAGATTTATAGCCATTAAAAAATAAAATGTGCTACCACAGGTGATCAGTAAAAGCAGGACTTTCTGGTAATGATATTGAAGATACAATGAACAGAAAAATGGAAACACAGAAGGCTCCTCCTGAACATCAGGAAATGTTTTTTACTTTTTACAGTAAGGATGACTGAGCACTGGCACAGGTTGCCCAGAGAGGCTGTGGAGTCCACCCTCACAGATATTCAAAAGCCATCTGGACACAGTCCTGGGCAGCCTGTTCTTAGTAACCTTGCTGCAGCAGAAGCTAGACAAGGTGACTGCCTGACGTCCCTTCCAACCTCAACTACTCTGTGAATAATAATTTCTAAGTAAATCACTGAGCAAGAACATTATTAATGAACAAAATAAACTTAACTGGAGAGTGATAACTTATTAACATCTTCATATAGATAATACCTTTCATACCTTGAAACTTATTCTTGAAAGGCTAAAAGGAACAATAAAACAACCAAAAACAAGAGTCGTCCTGTATTGTTTATCAGAGTACATTTATACTCTTATGATTCTGTGTCATTCGAAGTCTTACAATGACATACACTGTATCTTTCCAGTTTGTTTACATGGTAACTAATCAAGGTGATATTTTCTAGACAATTTAGCTTAGAGAAGATTTTGGTTAAATTTGCTGGAGAAAGTTGTGCCTGAACATTTTCCTCTTTCTAGCACTCAAAAACAGAGTTAGAGTTCCTAACCTTTTTAGTAGAACACTTTCTTATCCTACAGTAAAAGACCTAATTTTACTCCAAAAAAATAAAAACACACTATTAAGTAGTTAGTGCTTATGCTTTCTCATTACAGTGTAGTTCATTATATTTAGGATTTTTTTTTTTTTTTCTGGACTCGAGTCATGACCTAAATGCAATAAATTCCTATCATTGGGGAACACACAGTGCAGACCCAAATACACTTTCCTTAGAGGCTTCCGCTGTCAACAGGCAGCTTTGGGAAGAATAAACAATATTACTTGTGAGCTAGATTCTGAGTAACTCCACACTAAAGTCTGAAATAAAGAACCTGAAGGGGTACTCTGGGTCAAGTTCACAGATTAACCAAAGGTATTATGATACATAATGTCTTTTATACCAGCTTCATCTTGAAAAGATTTGGGTTTTCACTGTGTCTTTGTCTAAGAAAGATGCCATTCCTTCATAATTCAAGACCTTCTTTTGATGAATGATCCATCTTTATTCATGGTACCCTATAATCATTTATTCCTTCATCAACATTATTTTTGGCTTAAAATATTTCTTTCATCTTCACCTGTTCAGTCCATCTTCCTGTCTGTCCAAGAAAATCTATGAAATCACTCACAGCCCTTCTCAAGACAGTTTCCCCCAGAAATAAGAAAACTTCAGTTAGTCTTTTTAGACAGAAGATGTTACTTCCTCTTTCCTCTAGCAGTGTTTTTCTTAATCTCTTCCAACTTGAGGTTGACTCTCAATCACTACTGAGCCAAAACTCAGATAAATGAGGTCCAAACCACCCCTTTGTTCAACTGCCTTAATATTTACCTACTTCCAACAGAAGACTTCTACGTAACATATTTCAAAATCATACTTTCCATTTTTCACATCCACCTCCCACTGGCTCCCTACCACCATTTATAAACCATATATTATCCCTCTTTACTACTGCTACCTAAAATGAATTTTTTTATTACCTGCTAGATATAAGGCTCTCACCCTTGTACCATGCACTAGCATCCCACCTCTCTTACTCTTGTTCTTGTGTATTATAATACTCCCTTAGCAGACTATTCAATTTTGTGTCACCTGAAATTTCCACTAGCATGCTTCTTCTTATGCTCAAATTAATAAAAATTAATCTCAAAATCCATTAACTACTACTACGTTCCTTCCACCCAGTCAGTCTATAGTAATTGAAAATTTTTTCTCTCTCTCTTTTATTACTTATCTTACTAATTACTATATTGCTTTTCCTTACACACTTCCCATCTATTAGTAATTTAAATGAGGTGACTTCAAAAGATACCATTTTAGGGATACTGTAGCTCCCCAATTTAAAAAGTATAGTACTAAAGAGTCATGTTGAGTTACTTTGTATAAAGAAAATTTTGATAAACCCATGTCATATTTCTAAGTTAGCTTTTTGACATATTATTAGATTTTCCTGCAAAACAAGTTTTAAAGTCTTCCCTGTTATTTTATTTAGACTAGCTGTAATTTTCTGCTCACTTTTCCCCTTCTTCCTTAAACATAGCTGTTCAGTTACACATAGATGTTCATAAAGAGTGCCAATCTAATGGAAATAAAATTTATTTCAATGATAGTACTTAGCATGACAACTATATTTCTGTGATTCAGATTTGAAAGACATTGTTAATTATACATTGTTCTGTTTCAGTACAGACCAGTATAAATACTTAAAGACACTTACGGTCATTGGCTACAGCATTAACAGCTCTAACAGCATTAACTAATAACACAAGCTTCCTATTTAATGTTATTTATGATTTCCTATTTCCCATCAGACAAGATTTTTCAATGGCTGAGTTTTCATTCAAGCTCTTTTTGTTCAGGTTCTATTTATTCCAAGTGTAATGATTTCTCCAGAACATATTTTTCACTGTGAACAGTTAAACAGACAATAAGCAAAAAGAGTGTCCTAAAAAAAAAGGCTTTGGAATAGAACTGTGTAAATACACAGTTTCTACACACAAAGCACTACGTAAATACTAAGAAATAATTGAATTTTGAAAACCATTCAAGTGATCAAGAACTAGAAGAATATATTCTCATAAAGAAAGACTCATTAGATGCCACATTGTAACTAAATTATAATTATCATATCTTATAAAATATCTTATATTTCTTATAAAATATCTTTTATTTATATATTCTCCTCCTAAACTGAATATAGTTTTCTCTCCACCAGGTAATAAGTCTTAGGTAATATTTTGTCAGAAGGCTATAACAGGCAGTTAGCAAGGCAAGCTTGCCATTCATAAAACCATACACCAAAAAAACAGTAAAGCACTACATCTCAATAGTATTCTATTACTCTTGAATATCTCAAATTCAGAATTGAAACTAAATAGTATGGTAGTGATGAAAATAATATTCTTGAAAGACTCAATTACTAGAATGTTATATTACTAAGCCAGTGTTCTGTACTTATAAGAACAGATTTCTACAGAATTGAATTTCTTATATGAAGATCTAGATAACATATTTGATGGACAAAAAAACTGGTTCTGCTTTAAAGTATAAGCAGTGTGTCACACAGTTTCTCATATGGGAAGCCCACATCTCTCTTAGATATAAGGATGGATGCTACCTGAAACACCCATTCTTAATGGTTCATGGTAGACCAAAGCATTCACCTGACAAGTCAATTGCTTTAAGGCGGTGTATAGTTATCATTCAAAACTACGTAACACAATATAATTTTATGCTTTATTTCTTACCAGAAGAAATAAAGAATAAAATACTATTGTGATCCATTTCCTTAGAATGCTCTGTATGACATTTATGCTGAATATTATTTTCCTTAGCTAGTCTCCAGTATTTTAGCAGGAGTTCTGCATATGCAAGACACAGAAACATTAGGGCTTAGACACCTGTTAGTGCTCAATAAAAATACCTCACTATGGCCCAGTGAAGAGTGCCTCTGCACACTGAGCAGCACACTGAATGGGACTTCACAGATGCAGAGTGTCCTCTCTTCTTAGGATTTCCAGCAATAAATCTTTGAATAAAGGATTTATGCTGTCTTTCACTTACTCTTTTCCACTCTTCTATGGAGAGACACCTCTACAAAAGAAACTCAACTGCCCACAAATAAAGAGAAAAAAGAAAAAAAAAACAACCTTGATTTTACAGTATATCAAGATCATAGCTACTCCTTTTTGTTTGTCCCAAGACAGCTGCAGTCATTCTTACTGTCTGGAGCTAATGCTCAATTTGTTAATGCTGTTCTTCCACAGTCTCTCTCTCTCTCTTTTACTTAGTCCTATCCCCAGATATCTCAATGACCTGCTGAGGTTAGCCCTTGAAAAACTGCAGTTCCCTATTCCAGAGAGTGCCATTTTCCTCTTCTACCCTTCAAAATTTTCTTACTCATTTCATTCATCCTTATTACCTCTTTATTCCAACCACACGCTGTCCTAATTCCTCCCTAGGCCCTCATAGTCACATTCCCTAATAAGTGACAGCTGAGAGACACAAAGAAAAAAACATGGAGAAAACCTGAATTTTGAATCATGGTATCTTTCCAACCTCTGGCCCGATAAGCAGACAGAAGATTTTTCTTTGCTTTTAATTCTAGTATATTAAAAACCAATTATATTAACATATAATGTTGAAATACAATATCACATTAGTATTTTAACTGAAGTAGTTAATTTTGAAATTCCTAAAAAAGGCTAGGGTAACTTCAGATAATGACATTTATATAAATATTTAAATTTAATTTAATTAAAATATGAAGGTATCAGATGTTTTTGTGGGTTTGTGTAGTACCTTATTTAACCTATATAAGTTAGTTTTATTTGTTGTTTATTATTGTTATTTATAATAACATATATATATATGTTATTTATACATGAAAGTCTCTAGAAAACATCCTCATTCTTTTTGCTTTATTTCTACTATTAGATCTTTTGTTTAAATGATCCCTCACCTGTTGTAAATGCTAGAGCAACAGCCAAAAGAACCAGTAGCTACAGGCCTTCATCTTGCTCTCCTTCAAGTCAACAGCATTACTCCTACTCTTAAATATGAAAAGAGGTCCCACAGAGGTCAAACCAGGTACTATTAATTCAATAGGAGTTCTGCAGCTGACATCAATGGGAGCAAAATTTGGACCTCAAGGAATACATACTGATTAGGGTTAAAGCAAGTGGTATTAAGTAAAAAATTAGTGAACCAAAACAACAACAAAAAAAAGAATCTTTATTAAGGACATACCTGAGGCAGTGCTGAGTTCAGCTGTCGCTGGAGGGAATCTCTGTCGTAGATGACATCCTGTAGGCGTTGCTGTGCAAGTGACAAGCTTTCCTGTGTCTCCCGAAGGGTATCAAGGAGACGATCCCTTTCATCCAGCATGTTCACCATCAGCTGCTCAAAATGAGAATCCGAGTCCGAGCCACTGCTTTGGGACCCCCGTTGACTCATCGGGGTGTCCTCATTTATCGTTGGCATCACTTCACACATCATTTCTTTAAAAAGAACACAAATCAAGGAACAGCTCTTCAGTAGAGAAAACATTTGAGGATATTTCATAAGAGGAATAAACTCTGTCACATGGACACAGTAGATTATTGCATTGTTCCCACTTTCAAACTTGTGCGCAATGTTAATCAGACAGTCAATAGAGAGAGATTAAATACAGTGACTAATTCCACAGAGCAAAGACTTTGAATGTGCTTCCCAAAACTAAAGAAGACTGACTGAAAGGAGACAGAGGGTTACAGAATATTTTAAATTAATAGTTTTGGAAATAATGCTTAAAATAACAGAAAATACTTCCTCTGCAATTGTACTCTCCCTTATTTATTGTTCCTCTTCTCCCTTCTCTTACTTAATTTCATTGTTGAATTGTTGGTATTGATGTCAATATCTGCCACTAATTGCCAGATTTTGTCCTCCTCCAGGCAATTCTACAGTACAGCTCAGGCTAGCCATTGATCCAGTATCATACTGCCTTAACAATGCCAGGTTAATCTATTTTTCTATCTAGTTATTCCCATCCTCAGGGGAAATGAATCTCCAGCGAGCTTGTTCAGTAAGAGGTCAGCAACTAGAAACTCTGCTAATTACATCCCTGTGATATCTTGTGCAAATTGAGTTACCAGGAGCAGAATCACTTTTGTTTGTTTCTTAAATCTGTCCTGAGCAGTGCAAATAACATCACCTAGTCCCATGCTCCAGCTTATCTAAATCTCAAACCCCTGGTTCACGTACAGGGAGAAGCTTTGGGAATCCTTGGGGGAGCTTGCTGATGTTAACTGCTTTGTCCACTGTCGACACAGACCTGGAGATACGGAATGCCAGCCAGGAGAGCCTGTCTTGCCTCCAGGATCCTCTCACAACACCATATAAGTACACTGCACTCAGCAAGGGGCCATCGCCAGCCTCCACTCAGCTCCCACCTGCAGATAACTAGTTTGGGATGGTTAAGTTCACAGTGAGCAAAGGATAATTAAAAAATTTCAAAGCCATCTCCCACTTGCACAGTTCAATCATAACTTTTCGGTATGCACCAGGTGGCCAGAGACCATGGTCTCTGCATGCCCATTCTTCAACACCAAAGTTAACAATTTGGATTGTCACCAAGCCCTTCCTGCCTCACAATCATCAACATCTCATGGGTCACACTACTTGTCCCACGGTATTCTCATCAGCGAAGCTTCATCATTCAAGAATACACTTCCAGTGTCCTACACATGCAGATCAGGTTTCTGGTGTGAAGGGCATTTGCTACCCCTGCACACTGGCTGTGGCAGAGTGAGAGTGGTACCATTTTGCAGGAACATTGGCGAGAACAGGTAGGGAAATCTGTCTGTGGACAGCTGTTGCTACCTCAGCACCTTGCATTCAAACTAGATAGGAAATCTCCTCTTAAAGTCATTATGGGGATGTGGGAAGCCTTATGTGCAAGTGGATGTGGGGTGGCAAGGGAATCCATGAGTTGAATGCTCATGGCACTATTACGACATCTTGTCCCTCTCAGCTGTTGCTTTCAGGGAAGGCAGGGGGCCATGCATTGTTCTTATTTTGAATCCCTGGACTGCATTGTTCTGACAGCACAAGTAACAAACTTAGCTATGACTAAGACAGGAGAGAAGGCAGGGAATGGGTGGGCAGTTCCTGGTGTAGGCAGCTGCTATTTGGAAGTTTTCTCCCACAGCTCGCAGCCCCTGGAGAATGTTTAAAAGGTACAGCGGTTCTTGCAGTCAGCCTGGTGATGTACATCGCTTTCTGGAAGTTCGGAGATCAATGCTATTATTCCATTGGAACCACATGCATCCTCTCCCTCCCCCACCCTGAGAGTGGAGAGAAATACAGCAAAGCAGTCTGTTAACCTGAGCCAGATAGAAATGCTGGGAGGGTGTGACAGAGAGGGGCTCTTGCAACAGCAAGGAGCAGGAGATACAGGAGTCCTGGACCATGCCCTCACACAGATGGTTTGTGGGGGCCCATGAGGACCCCAAACAACTCTGAAGGAAACCTGGATTCTCAGAGTGCTCCTGGGTCACCAAGCCACAAAAAAAAAGGAACAAAATCTCAATCAACTGCAGGTTTGCTGTGGGGCTTCCAAAGAAAAATTTCTTACAACCTTTCATGAAAGACCTAGTATGCTGTGCTGTTTGATTTACTATGATTTGTGTCTTCTTGCCTTTAGAAAAGCACTTTTGGTTTCCTTTTTTAAACTTCTTTGGCATTTATCACTCTTATATGTGCCAACACATGGGATGCTTTCAATGTCCCGAGGCAGCCACCATTTAACACTGTTCCCAAGCACATGCAGAAGAATAGAGCTACTTCCCCAGGACATTATTACACCTTTCATGAATTTCCTGCTTGATAGCAGAAAGGAATCAAAATGCTGAGAATATTTGAAGAATTTTTAAATGAAGGAAAAAAAAAAAAAAGGAAAGAAGACTTATTGAGAGGGACTGCAATAAAAGCTAGGGCAGATAAAGCAGAGGAAGAACTTCACAGAAACACTGGAGGAGCGTCAGCAAACAGACTGATCGCAGTCTAGTAGCACAAGATTGTAAGCTGAGGACAAATAAAAGGGCACATATGCATGTGGATCTTTATATAGGAAGTGAATTATGTCACAGGGTTACAAGAGTTCTTGATGTTTCCTGAGCCTTCTGATGGTGTGTGTATGTATTAGTCAACCTTTGGCTAACCACAGGATGATGTGGGTCACACATGGGGTCAGGAGATTTAAATTTAAGAGTCAGCTCCCAGTTTAGTTATCAATGAAAAGAATTTAGTTTGCATACACCAGAAGCAGGTGTACGCAAACCAGGACAACACATGCAGACAGAAACACCTGAGGGATTCCTGCTAAAACATATAATAAAAATAGTATTGCTATGATCAGTTTGGTTTGATCACTAATGTGGTGATATCCTGAGTAACTTGAATTATATTTTAAAATTTCCAGTAGAGGAAGAGGGCCATTCCTGATTTTCCTTCTATGTAATTTGAATTTTAAACCTACATTTGGGTATTAAAAACCTCCATCACCCCAACAATTTTTAGTCTGGTTTCATAATATAATCAGCTGAAATATTTAATACAATGGAATTAGAAGGAATCACTCTACCTACCTACTCTTCCCCACTTATCACAGACCATAAATCTGTGTTAAGCTGAAGTGTATTTTATACAGGAAGGATTTCAATCATTAAACACTGACTGATCTCCCTAATAAATTGACCAGAATAAGTCATTCTTCCTGTGAAAAATATATGCCTTTTCCAATCATATTTATAGGGGAGACACAGTCACATTCAATGCTGCAGTTCTAAAAGGCTCATAACAAGGTTATTGGCAGGCCCACTTCTACTACACTTCAGAACCTACCATGCCACACATACTTTTGTGGCTGATCTGTGAATTTACATAACTTTTGAAAAAACTCGGATACCTTTCCCTACATACGTATGAATCAAATTTCATATACACAGGACAGCTGCATCCTGGACTTAATGATTTATGTACAGCTGAACAGATTCATGCATACATAGCAGGTATTCGTCTCAGGTACTCAGTTCTTACTAAATATGTATATATCAATTCTACTCAGAATGGAACTGAACAAGATTAAAAAAGGACTGTC
Source organism: Poecile atricapillus (assembly GCF_030490865.1). Classification (NCBI taxonomy): domain Eukaryota; kingdom Metazoa; phylum Chordata; class Aves; order Passeriformes; family Paridae; genus Poecile; species Poecile atricapillus. The sequence continues at coordinate 36,532,291 of NC_081289.1, read as the reverse complement.
ATTAGCTTCCTTTTTGTTCTCCATTCTTACTGCTCCAAAAACTGGATAGGCTCAGAGAACTTGATTTTTTAAACCATAACTACTGGATAGACGAAGCACATTCATAAACTAACATCTGGATATTCCACATTTTTTTACTGTTTTTATCAGCCTGTCATATAATTGACAGAATATAACCATATGCCCAGAATGGCCCCAAAAAAATCAAAGAGTGGAATGCAGACTTCCAGCCTCTTTTGAATTGGTTTTATACAGTGTAATAGGCTGTTTCTCATTCTACTCTGAATGCACACTGAAAATCAGATGCATAAACATCTTCAAGTCTGTGCATGTATTTTAATCTCTCCACTTGGTCTGCACATGCCAGCTCCAATGTTCAGATATTTGTTATCCCAGCACAGATAGCATCCCTTTTCCTAACCTATACATTCCTATCAACCTATACATTCCTATCAACTCCTACAAGGCAATTACAGTTACATTTCTTTGATGAGTCCTATTAGTGAAAAAGAATTCAGAGCTGACAGTGACAAAAAAGGGAGAATAAGCAAAGACAATCAACAATGTACATGAAGCATTAGAATCCCATCTCTGAAGTTTAAAACAGAAACCTTGAATTGCTTTGCCACAATTTCGAACTAACTCCTCTTATAAATTTCAGGTAATGTGACAAAATCTAAATGCAACAAAATTGGAGTGCATAAATATCTTCCTTAAGTTTCTGAAAATTACAATACACTGAATCTTCTTTTTAGTTTCCAAACCTGCAGTGAGCAGACTGCATAAGATGTTATTTTGCACTTGGCCCAACTCTGGGCAAGGGGTTGTCACAGATGACTTCTAAAGGTTCCACAGCATAATTCCACAGGATAGGAATCAAACAAATCAACCACCAAACAAATCCAAGAACCCAGAAACACAGACTTTGCTTCTTTTCAAAGGAATGATGAATGGTGTTGAATTGAGTAAACTCAGGTACCTGTACCCAGCCATAAGGAGGCACCTCTGCAGAGACTGAGTAATTTCCCACTGAAGGATTTTACTTAGGATTTCTTCACTAAGACTTGATACCTCAAATACTACTTGGTTATACCAGTGGTGCCTAACCATGCATCTGGCAAGTTACTGCAGATCATTGTGCCACCAGAGAACCACAGGCTTTTGCCCCACAGAACTGCAGGAAAGAAGTCAGGGAAGGAATGAAAGTAGAGGGGGAACAGGTAATTAAGACCTGAACTGACCATCTCAGTCATCAGGAGAAAGCAAGGTACAGGCCAGGTAACTACAGCAATCCACCAGTGAGTGGACAGCCGCCTTGCTTTGTCTGGATAGGACAGAATCACTGAACACCTAGGGCTGCAAGGAACCTCTGGAGATCATCTACTCCAACCTGAAGGCATGTTGAGTGGAACACAGGTGGTGAAGAATGAACACTGAGGAAGCTGGAATTCCTTTCCAGTGGGAGTTAAGAACTGTAAGTAATGGATTAAACACCTCTGTCCCATATTTTCCATATTTTCAAGATCACGTAAGTCCATGATAACTGAATAAGCTCTCCTGTACATCATCCTGTGCAACACCTCCCATGCAGTCATACAAAGAAGAGGAGAGGAAGGGATAAACAAGGTGGTATATTCTTCAACTTAAAGAGGCAGCATTAATAACTGAATATGCCCTGTATACCTCTTCATTCAAAGAAAGAGAAGGAAAGCTTGTGTTCTTTGCCAGAAAAAGGCTGACTTGCCCCGTAGTAATATAACTTAACTAAAGTTATGCTTGACTGATCTAAGCCAACAAAAGTAAGACTTTTCAAATGTGTTTCGCTTTCTTTAAATAGAAAAATAAAAGCTCCATTGATACGGAACTTAGTACTACTACAGTACAAAGTTTATTGCTTTACCCGGTATCCTGAATGTAAGTAAAGCAATCCCTCAATGAAAGATGTGTTAAGACACTGGCATTTTACTGTTAATACAGAATCACTGTTCCTTTGATCCATCCTGAGCCACAGAGCAGACATTACAACTCCCATGGTCAGGGTGCCTCCACAGCATCCAAAACTCGCAAGGACTGTAACATGTAGTCAACTTCTGTAGCACCTGCAACTGTCCCAAACCCCCAGAGAGGTTCTAAAGGGGGAGCAGGATACTGACAAATTCCTGCTTCCCTTTTAATCCATAAACACCCCCCAGAAATAGACTCTTAGGTAATGTAATAACTTTAGAACTCTTCTAATTCAAAATAAAACCTAGACTCTTATTTTAGTAGTAGCTCTCGACCTGAGTGTCAGGCACCACAGCCATATACAATGGCAGCTTAAGAAGCAGTACACTGAAGTTCTCTGAACACATTATCTTTCTTGTCCATCGTGTATCTACTGCACCACATACTACAAAGCCTACTCCAGGTTGATTGGTTCCTAAGTCAATGTTTTCTCCATTCCATTTGCATGGAATCTAATCCAGCAAATGCTTGTATTCATGGAAATTCTGTCATGGACTTCAGTGGGTTTGGATCAGTACAGCAGTTGGAAAAGTCATTAATGTAGACAAGCCATCAGTCTCCTGTCATTTTACTCCCTCCAAACAAAGACATAAAGATCACAAATGTCTGCTATGTGATACCAGGGAGCATGCTGGATGTTATGTGACCATTACCTACTATATTGCCAGAAATCATGGACAGGTTTCCCCTCTAAACACACAACACTCAACTGGCAAAAAAGCAATGACTGCTGAAAGTAGTCTGTCCTACTAGAGGGGGAAAGATGTGGTTCACTGTCATTACATTAAGATTTTTCAGGCTCTATGCAAAAATGTCATAGCAAATCTATAGCATTAGCTGCATTATGTCTCCATCAAGAGTGAACTCCGTATTAGCTCAATTAGGCATTCTGCAGCTCAGTTTAAACGTCCTGATAAAAGGAATGGACTAAAATTCCAGCACAGAGCAGAGGATATGGCCATCTTTGGTTAAGAGTTATATAAAGCTTCTTTTCAGGAGGGACTCCACTAATAAATTAATTGATAGCAACTCTCTTATATTAACCTCTCTCTGATTATGATCATATATGGACCAGGTACCAAAGTATGTCCTCAACACTGACTCTAAAACTACATGAAATTTCTGTATCCTATAGAGGATGAAAATGAAAAAGTTGTCTTCCTTCTTCTCACTGAACCCCACCCTATTTGGCATCTTCTGTTACCTCAATTGGGCAAGAGTCTTGGAATTATTTATTTAAGTGAATATTGTAACAAACACCTCTGCAATCTCATTTAGCCTGGAAATAATTTACCAGATGGAGTTCTTTCACTTGAGAAGCTCTGGGAATAAGAAGACACAAAGCAACTTGGCTTCTGCCTGACAAAGGCTTTTAGACAAGCATTCATTTTGCTCACCTTGAAGGCCACCACCTTAGATGTGAATCTAATTTTAATCCCTCACCTTTCTATCCATAACTGGCTTTAAAAGCTTGTTTTCTGTTTACTCTGATGTTTGATTTGCACACCACAGTTGAGGAGTCATTTCAACTTACTTGTAATTTTGCTGCAGGAAAAAGAAGTAAAAATCTACCTATCATACATTCTAGCCTGTCCACAGTGACATCAGCTTGAAAACTCATTTCATTGGATCCTTCAGAGTATTTTGCATTTACAAGCTATTTTTTCCAAATCGTTAAATAGATATAGTGACTGATAAAACCAGCTCTTACTGCAATTATGTCTCTTCAGACATCCTCAGCAGGATCACTCTTAGGCAGCACAGTGTAATTCCAATAAGGAAAATCCTTCCTATTGTCTGAGTTGCATTACATGCATATTCCTCCTCCTAGTTAACTCCTTACCTGCCAGTCTCCACTAAACTATGATATCACCTTTAACAGAAGCATCCTGCACTCCTTCCACACAGGAGGGGTGGTCAGCACAGTACCTTAGAAAAAAGGACTCGTTCCAACCATCTGTTCTTTATGTCATGCCTCTGACCTCCTACCTCCCTTAACCACAACCAAAAAAAATGAAGTTGGTTTCACATTTTTTAGTCTGAAATCCCCCAACTCCCATTATAGAAATGCATTTAAATACCACACAAGTACTACAGCAAGAGGCAGACAGCTAGATTTTGCATTTGCACCTCATCCCCCGAGGATATCGAGTCTAAGGAAGAAATGTCTAACTCAGAAATAGAAGGTTCAGTACCTAGTATCTTTTATTTCGGCGTCTGCTATTTCACTTGATCAATAACAACCGCAGTCTCCACCGGCTTCGAGCGGGGACTCACACAGCCGAGCGCTCCTGGACCATCTTCCTAGCAATGGTGACACAGGCGTTGCTCCGAGGAACCCCGAGCCCCCGCACCCGTCCTCCGGCAAGTCTCGCTGCTTGGCACCTCAACATTTTCTTCGGTCACTTCGTCAGCAGCCAAGAGGAGAAGCATCCATGGGAAAAATGGCATATTACAAATTTTGCTTTGGGAAGCAGAGCTCGGTTCAGACCATTGTCGGGAGCAGGAGGGGGGGGAGCGGCTCTTAAAGCTCCAGCAGCCCCTTTCGAGCAACAGCATCTTTGCAGCTGGAGGCAAACGATCACAGGGGGAGGGGGCAGGGCGAAAGCATCTTTCTTTGATTTCTTATCTTTTGCTAAACTTAACTAAGCCGTATCTGGCTTCCCTGGTTCTTCGATACCTCCCAGGCCAATTATGCCTCTGTGCGTGACTGAAGTCCACACGAGCTCGCACGACTGCCTGCACGATCAAAAAGCAGACGCGGTTTTCTGCTTTACAGAGAGAAATCCTCTGCCCACGGCTCGTCGCTGCCTGCCTGGCACACCGCTGCCTGGCTGGCGCCGTGCAGAGCCCGCCCGGAGCCGGGGCCGGGGCCGGGAGCGGAGCCGGGAGAGCCCCGGCCGGCGCTCACCCACGGCACGTGGTGGCCGCGCCCCGGGCACCGCTGCCAGCCCCGCATCGCCCGGGGACACCGGCAGCGAGAGCAGCACCACAGCGCTACGCTAACACATCCTGTCCTTTAAGGAGCTCAGGCAAATGCCACGGCATCTCTTGTAATCGTAGAGCGTAATAAAACGTATCATCTGCGGTAATCCGGCCGTGAGAAAGCAGGGATAAAACCTGCCATAATCTCAATAGTCCGGGCGTGTAATTAATAGGACACACTGGGGAAGGGCGGGCGCGGCGGGAGCCCTGTGCCCGGCTCGGAGCCTGGCCGGGGCGGCGGCGGGGGCGGAGGGAGCGGCGCGGCGCTGCCGGGCTGGGCGCGCTCCTCGGCGCGGGGACTTCCCCTGGAGCCGCTGCAGTGGTTTTCACCAGTCCTTAAATAAATTCTGAAGTAATCGCGTCTGCCTCCTCTGCCTCACGCACGCGGCTCCCCAGATGCTGCTGCCGCTGCTTCGCGGCTCGCTCGGCGTTAAGTCCCTCACGCCCACTCCTTACGAAAAAAAAAATAAAAAAAAATAAATAAAGGAAAAAGGGGACACCAGGGCGTGACCTGGATGTTGAGCGGCGCTGCCTCCAGCCCTTACAATTCCTCTGCCCACAGCCGTGCGGCCCCCGGGCGGCTCGGGGGGGCTGGAGGAGCTGCGGCATCCGAGCCCCCCGGCGCCGCCTCCGCCCGGGGCTGTCGGGGCTGCTGCCGCCTCCGGGGGTGCGCCCGGCACAGTCCGGCACAGCCCGGCACAACCCGGCACAGCCCGGCACAGCCCGGCACAGCGCGGCACAGCCCGGCACAGCCCGGCACAGTCCGGCACAGCCCGGCACAGCCCGGCACAGCCCGGCACAGCCCGGCACAGTCCGGCACAGCGCGGCACAGCCCGGCACAGCCCGGCACAGCCCGGCACAGTCCGGCACAGCACGGCACAGCCCGACACAGCCCGGCACAGCCCGGCACAGCCCGGCACAGCCCGGCACAGTCCGGCACAGCCCGGCACAGCCCGGCACAGGCGGCCCGAGGCAGGCAGGACAAGAGGGGTGGTGAGGTGGGACAGTGGTGAGTGGTGAGTGTTGAGTGCCCGTGGAACCGGGCATTGTGAATGAGCGAGCACCAGCCGGCGTTTTCAGTGTTCGTTCGAAATTAGGTTCAGCCCAGTTTGAGGATGATGATGCGCATGTGCCAATTACTCAAACTTTGTTGCAAAAAATATTTCAGTATTTGTTTACATGTCCTCCGCATAGAAGAATTTCATCCGTGAAGGGTTGTCTGTGTTGCTTCAGGAGCCTGAAGTCTCTCCATGTGCTGTGGAAATGTGCTGGATACAGGAGGGAGCTCAGCCAGCAGCGTGCTGAGACTCAGTGATGCTTGCCGCTGAGCTGGCTTCACAGGAGGTGTGGCACCGTATTGTGGGAAATATAAATACACGGAGGATGCACATCTGCACTGTAGGGCAAATAGCTGAGAAGAGTTGTCAGCATGGAGATTTCAAGACCAAGTGCAAAGAAAATGCTGGTGCCATGCCAGAGTGTGTTTTTGGCCTATCAGTGCAATACATAGGTGAAAAGAGAAAAAAAATAACTCTTCCTCTCCACCTGTGCCACTATTCCAAGTGGCTTTTTGTCATTTCGCTTGGTCATTTCAGATCATTATCTTGACTTAATTATCAGCATACAAACCATTAGAGCAGTTGCCTGATAATCCCACTGTAGCTAAGGGCAAGAGCTGTCATCTATGAGATTCTTCTACTGCATGACTATCACAAATCTGCGCTTTCAGTTAGGCGAGTAAGGAAAAAGTAAGAGACTCAAAAAGTGTTCGTTGAAAGCAGTCATGCTCAGGAGGCACCACACAGGCTGGCTGGTATGAACTTCTTCAAAAAGGAGGATATATCTGATGGGGATTTTTACATTATTTGTTTAAGCGTTTTTTCCCTTTGAAATTAAAGATCAGGGTTTGCAACTTGAAACTCTCTAGAACTCACCACTGGTACTTTTTACAACACATCTGTATGCATGGAAGTATCATTCTTTTCTAAATATTGATGAAGATGGGTGATACTGATGACATCCTGCCTTTTTCCCCTTTCAAACAGCATTTTCCTGCATAAAGTGTCTGCAGGACATGTGAGAGATCTGTCCATGTTTACTCAACATGACTGTTGAAAACAGTCTTGGAAAATACTCCAGTCTCTGTTCCATGTACTGGAGAAGGCAATTATTTGCAAGCTGTATAGCAGACAGACCTCCTTCACAGCCGTATGATTTACAAACATTTGTAGAATAGTTTTGGAAGTCTTTTAGCCCCTGAGCTCCTCATGCCCATCCTCCCTACTGACTTTCAATCATTAAAGCAAAAACTCAGCACAGAAAGGTTGTTATTGCTACTCAAGGTATTGGCATTGCTACCTGTACTAGTTGACCTGCTGCCCTCATCTTCTCCATTGCAGATTTACAGGTGAGTAGGTGGCTAAAGGACTGTGTGTCACAGCACTGAGGTTTCTGCAGAGTGCAGAAGCTGCCAATTAACACCTGTGCTTTGTGGCGGCAATTTAAAGAGGAGCCTCTTCTTTTCAAGCATGTAGGGATTTGAGGTCAATAAGATGGAAGAAGAAAACTCTAAAGAATGGGAAATGAAGAACTATGAAAAAGCCACAAAAACTGGGATGGAAAAATATATTTGGGCTTCATAATAATAAAATAATTCTCCCTACAGTAGGGGACACCTTTTGGTAAAACCTAGCTAAGTGGAGAGTTTTGGTCAAGAGCCTATAAGCATAATAATATATTCCATGGCAACTTTAGTAGTGAAAGGTACTTAGTGTATTATTTAATTCTGAGCTTAAAAGCTCCTTGAATGGAATTTGACCATTAGATCTCTGAAACATAGTTTTGCTTTTCTAAGATCCAAGTATTCTATCATCTATTATCTATATATAGATAGGTATTCTATTAACTATTATCTATATATATTCTATTATATTAATTCTAATCATTCCATTAATTACCCCAGAAGTGTGAAATGCCCTGTTGCTCTGGGAGGTTCTGTGTTTGTGTATAAATGTAGTGGCATCCGGTGTTTGAGTAACTGGAATTTATAGCTGATAAAGTGAGTGGGTGAACACAGGTAGGAAGAGTACCGTGAGACTGCATTCTTTGTTACCTTAGGAACTCCTCCTTACCATTTGTCTGGCTCCTTTTAAAAAAATGTATAATCTTATGTCAGAAAGACACATCTGAAAGCTGTTCTCCTTCCCTCCATCAGTGTTGCCATGGGGCTTTCTCATTTGCTGTCTCCAGCCAAGGTGGGGAATTACGAAGTCCTTTGCTATGAACAGGGTAAAAGAGGACACCACCATGCTCTTGAGGAACAACTGATCATATAGGGAGGTAAAGACCAACTTGGAAAACATTTGCTGTTACTTTGAAGACATACAGTGCAAACTGAGGAGCAAGTAATGGTGGCAAACTTATGTGATTCAGTCAACACAGTACGAGTGGAAAGTGATTCCTGAATCATACCTGAATCATGCTGATGATGCACCATTTCAATTTCTAAAGCCTTTTAATGGGTATTACAGCATATTGAAGGCCTGAATAAGGTTTCTATATTAAAATGGAGAAAGGAAGATATGTCTTAAAAATGTTACATAGGAAGAAAAGAAAAAACAAAACAAAACAAAAACACAGCAATATTTAGAGCTAGTCGTTCCTTGATAAAGAAGCCATTAGAGACTATGAAAGAAGCACAAAAGTGAAGTTCAGGAGATCTTGGGTAAGACTGGGGAAAAATGTAATATTGTGTGAATAAATTGCATTCCAATGTAATTTGAGTTAGAATTCCAGTTGTACTTTACAGTTGCATTTGTGCTTATTTCCCAAAGGTTCTCTGCATATTACCATAGCTTTAAGGGTTCCTCTGTAGTTCCTCACTTTAAATTGCTTACCTATTTCATCTGTGAACTCGATTGCTGCATTTTACTAGAAGACTGTCAAAAATCCTTTCTCTCTCTCTCATACACACACAATCCATATGTGGCCTCAAAAATCAACATGGCAGCCTTAAAAGTCTCTCATTGCAGACATTTGATAGGGAGGTTCAAATGTTCAAAGTTCAAAGGAGGAATATATCTTTAGCTTAGATGTGATTTGTTCAAAGCAAATTAGAGATCAATAAAATGCAGACCTGAGAGTTTTATAGCATAGTTAGCACCTTTTGGTACAGATGAAAGTCCTTAGCTGGGAAAGGACAGTTTTTATTTCTGTCTCAGTCTGATCTGCAGGGCAGGCTCTAGTTTGCAGCTACAGGATGGCTGATTGGGCCACTGAAATTTTTTGGTCGTATTGTTCTGCTTTAGTGTGATTTCTCTGGTGACATGATTTAAGGGCTGGTAAAGACCTGCTTAAGTATCCCAGTTACTCCCATACTGTTGTGCCTGAGAACCTGAAAATGAAGGGGAAATTTTTTTTTTTTTTTTTTTTTTTTTTTTTTTTTTTTTTAGTGATCTAAAAGGGGGTTTGAGAATAATAATTTTGTTCTTTTTCCACTCTGTCTCATACTGGTCAGCAGAAGTGTCACTTGCAATGAAAGTGGCATAAGGTATGAGTAAACATTTTAGTTCAGTCTGCTATTGAAATACTTATGCCATAATAGACAATTTTATTTTACTTAATTACCACAAAAATTGAACCTTGACATTCAGCTGCATAGAGAGTAGCTACCTGTGCTATCAGATTCTCAGAATACAATTTATTTATTAATTTTCTTCAACGTGTAAGTGCAAGGAAAACAATGCATGGAGTCATGAAACCTCTTGTATTTCTGGCATAATTTTTGTCTGGTTTCATGTTTTTACAAAGTGCCCTAGATTAGGCTTTGGCAATGGTATGGAACAGATCTGAGTGGGTAACTGATGTCTTCAAAAGCTGCTGAAATGAAGACGTGGAAGAGAAATTTGTGTTATATGCACACTGTTCAGCTATGGAACTTCCTTTTAATCCATGGAAATGTAAAACATGCAGACTATCAAAACAGCAAGTCTAATCGAGAAACAGTGCATCATGGTGTTAAAAATACTCTAAGCATTTTCAAGTTGGTGATCATAATGCATTTGTTAAAAGTAATTTAATTCATAATCCACTTCATTACATAGTGTGACTTAAGGGAGGAGCTAATTCCAAAGCAAAGCTCAAGGACCACAGAGCAGATGTTGGCCAGAGGAGTCAGCAAAGAAAAACGACACATAACTGCTGCTGCTGCTGAAAGATCTTGTCATTAAGAAACAAACCGATCTATAATACCATTGGTAGTAAAACAGACATCATAGCCAGCATCACAACAAACTAACACCACTAGTCTATCTGTCTACCCCGGGATTCTTGCTCCATCACAAACAAAAAAGTTTAAAAGGTAAAGTCCAATAACCTCCCCATCTGAAAAATGATGTTGAGGCATCGCAGAAGTGTTTCAGGTCATGCCTGGCTCCTTCACATATAAATAAAGAAAACTTGTTGGCACTAAACCCATATAAAGCCTTATTCAAATCAGAATTTCCACAGTGGATTGCCAGGTGACTCCATCTCCATGAGACAGGTTTTAGAGCTAGTTAGATTTCATCATCTTTCAGCTTTTCTGCAAAAGCACTATCCATCTGGATGAAAATCTTTCAATGACCAGGAAACTGCATTACTGCGTTGTGGTGCATATTGCTCCTCAGCTAGACAGGTTAGCCAGAGAAAGGCAAAATGCACGCTCCTCATTCCAGATTTTATGCACAGAGAGAGAGAATTTTAAAACAAGTCCTGATTCTCAATGTCTTCAAATACTCCATGTCTGTATTTTGAATTAATTAAAGCTTAGGGGTTGGCAGTTATGTTCTTTTATTATAAAACAATGCTTCATTATTGAAAAAAATCTCATCTGTTCAGCAAAAATAATAAAATGAAGGACTCTCATAGGATTTTTGTAGCTTCTGGGCTGAATGCAGCACCGTATAAAGATGCCAAAACAAAGATACACAAGAAAACACAGTGAAGTAGACAAATCATTGTACACCACCTGGCTGTGACAAGATAAAGTAAAAAATGCACAAGAGATACTAGTTAAAACAGATGTTAGTGGAAATGCTTTGTGAATTACTTGAAAGTAATATCAATGCTGTCACGGAGACTAGGATATAAGGAACCGTAGATTAAATACATTGTCTCAAAAGTTAAACAAATTTTCATTAAAAAATTATCAGTTTGTCTTTACTTTAAAAATGTCTACACTACTTTTAACCATTCACATGTAGCCAGAGTGTGTCACCTTCCACTTTGGTGCAGTTAAAAGAATGATAACACCTGGTGCTTACTTATGAAATAATTTCATAAGATAATTGGTTGCCAACAGAATAAAGTCTTGCTTTGTCAATAGGCAAAGTCAATTATTTAGGAGATTCTAGCTCTACAATCCCATGTCTAATGTTGTTCATTTCTACTGGGTGTAAAAAAGCTTTAAAGACTGAGTTGTTTGTGGGGTTGTGTTACATCTGGGAGATCTTCCTCATAGATATGCAAAATAACATGTATTCTTTTTTTTTTTTTTTAAATAAAATACTCATATGCTTACAGAACAAAAACAGTAACAATACAATTGTATACCTTTCTCTACCGAGGTATGTTTTTAGATTTACCTTATACATGTACTGGCTCTTTCACAGTTTTTAAAGGTTTGCATTGTGGGATTTTTTGCTTTGGTTTGGGTTGATTTTTTTTTTGTTGTTGTTTCTTTTTGTTTATTTGGTTTTATATTTATATTTTTTGGGATTTTTTGCAAATTGTTAATGAAATTACATTGAATCAAAAGAAAGTAGTTTTCTTGATTTCTGGACAACGTAAATTAATTCTGTGAAGTACATAGGGCTAATTACAAAATCAGGCCTTTAAAAAAATGTGAGAACAAGAGAAAGAAATAGAATTATTTGTTTGCTGTGCAGTCTAACAGTACTGTTAGACCTGATAATACCAAGTATTTTGAAGAGATTTTCAGTTTCTTTTCTAGAAAAAGGAGACTAACTTTGGGAGTTACAGCTGTACAAAATATTTTCTTAATTGATGTAAAACTGAGGAAGAGAAGTCAGTATATGGACCATACCTCTTTGTGGCACAATCTTAGATTTGCAGTCATCAGTAAGAGAAAACCAGTGGAAGGTGTAGGAGTACAGAAAGTTACTACTAGTTCCTTGTTTTGGTAGGTCATGTGCTCACATGTGTTTTCATACTCAAACCATTTTATTACATACGTGCTGAGTTTGCTGCCCTCAAGACCTGACAGACAACCTCAAGTAGTAATAAAAAATGACTGACAAGAACAAAACAAAACAAGAAAAGAGGAGAAGAGAGAGAGAGCGAGAGAGAGAGAGAGAAATTGAAGTGGCTGGCAAACAACTGTTCTTGCATCCAGAAGTTTATTTAGCAGCGTGGTCCAAACAGCATTAACTGCATTGGGAGAGGGTTGATGGTTTCCAGCCTCTCCCCTTGTCACACTGCACACCAACACCGTGCTCTTGGCTTTGCTCTTTCCTGCACATGGATACAGTAACAGGAATACTCAGCTGCCCGTGAACCGAGAGCTATGACTGCTTGCCGTGCCGTTAAATATGCAGCATTACAAATTTAAATTTACGCAAAACTCAGTTAATGTTGAGCCTGCTCGTTATTTTGCTGTCTCTATGTTAGATTGTTGTGGATTACATTAGACAAAAGGAAGCTATTCTACAACATATGTTGCATTATACATTATTGTCAAATATGTTGCTGTTGCTTATAAGTTCTAGTGCTTGTTAATGCTTGTTATATATATTGAAAAATATAAAAATGCTGATTCTATATTTTTCAAGTATCTGCAAAAAATAACAGAAAAAATAGTAATGATCTAGAAATTCAGTAGTGGGGAGAAATGTGTGTATTTGTAATATTTTTAAGTTTTACCCTTCAAGTGAGTCATATTTTCTGCCAATTATATGCACTGCTGCTAGCAATTTGTCTTGTTACTTTCAAACTGTTTTCTGTCATGGCAAAGATTTCTTAACATCTGTATGTATATGGCAAACTTCACACTTCTCCTACCATTAGGTAACAGAAGGGGAGGAAAGACAAGCAGAAGAGCAGAGATGAACAAAAACACATTGTTTGCAGTATTCCAGATCCCAGCTGAAGACCTGGGACACATTTCATGCACATGCACATACTTCTGTACACACCCAGCAACAGATTCCCAAGAGTTAAAAAAAAAAAAAACCCATGCCTACAAATCTCAGTGCAGTAAGAAATCTCTAGAAAATTACCAGATAAATTTGTCCAAATCACAAATATTATGGAAGTAATGAAAATGAGCAAATCTTACTGTAAAATGTGACCAGCAGATGTTCCATTTTGGAATTAAATTTTCACACACACCTTGGAAATGATCCTTTGTTGTTCACATTCTTCTTCTCCACGTCTCCTTTGTATCCTGTAGATTTTTTCTTCCTACTTTTTCAGTATTTGATTGATTTTGGCAAGAATATTTTTCCAGTTTATTACAGGAAAGCTGAAGATGACTATTAACACCTATTATTGATTATTAATCATTTTCTTAAAGAGCTACTCTACCTTTCAGTTCTAGATAATCGGTTTCTGTTTGTCTTCATTTGTTGAGATAAAAGCAAATAAAATCTAATACACATAGATAACTACTATGAAAAATAAAAATCTGTCACGCAATTTTAAACTAAGAAATAATCTCTGTACAAGAAATTATTTGAAACACCAGACAGGATGGTAGGAGAGAGATGTAGCTAAACGATGAGTACATTTACATACTATTCTCAGGAAGAAAAAAAACAACCTTTATCATCATAGGGTGATTAATACAATTAGTCAGTTATTTTCAAATTAAAATGAAGCTATGTTCAGATGAGTATCATACTACTCATTCTGCTAAGGAGAGAGAAGAATAAAGCCCGTGACTACCACTAGCAACAGAGTTCAGAGGTCAAAGCACCCACAAAATATAGGATGCTCTTTTCCCGTCCACTGCTTTAATAAATATTTAATGACAGTCTTCATCCCACAATGCAGTATGGCCCTCTTAGAATACTAGACTAAACCCTGTTTTCCTTCACAGCTTCCTTTTCATGCATAGCTCATTTTCTTGTGTGACTCCTCTCAGAAGCAGTGGGATACCTCTTTATCTAACACTTAACTCAGACCTAAAGAGTAGGTTGGGTATAATTAGATCTTAAAAAGCTGAGAAATTCCCTACTATGGAACTTCAGTGGTACAGAGGCAAAAGGAGGAAAGAATATTCAAGTGTACTCTTGTCAACAAAATTATTGAAAAAAATATTGAGCTTGGCATAGAAAATATTCTACTGATAAAGGAAAACCTATACATGTGGAACACACACAAAGCATGGGGTCTGAATGTCTGCCAAAAGTAAATTATATACTTAGACATGGAGAAAGGTTCTGCAGATCTTGAACTTAAAAATACGTTAATAAATATCTGAACAAAAAATCCATTTACTTTCATTAAAAATTAAACCTATTGAGTTTAACTAAAGTAAGAATATTTTTTAGACCTGCTTTTTTCTTTGAGATTGGTTTTAATACAGAAAACACCACAAAGTGACTATGTTGTGTGCTAGATACTGGTATAAAGAACTGGGATGAAATTCTGGCATACATAGTCATGGATTTTAGCCTCAGCAGAGCTGGGATTTCACAGTGGTTAGGTGCTCAAAAGTATAATTCATTATGTCTGCTTAATTTTTAATTGCAATTACAAAACCAATTGATATTCTCTTTTGTTCATGTTTTTTAAAACTTGCTATGTTTGCTCCCATATTACTATCTCAGCATAGAAAATGATTGTTGTTTCCTGAGTCTTTAGGGAATTTGAACAAGTGGGTAATCTAAGTAGAAATTTGTTAATAGGTACCAGGGCCCTCAGGCTCCAAATATATTACAAGGTATTTGCAAACTTTTGTAGCCCAGTGCAAGTGAAATCCTGTTATTTCCTAAACTCACCACAGCACAGTACTATCAGCTCCACCCTGGACAAATACAACAAAGTTCTCTTTCTGTGGATTATACTATATCAGTTACAGGTTTCATTTTTGTAAGGTTGAAATGGGACTGTTGTAGATATTTCTGTATCCCTCGAAAGTTCAATGAACCCCAAGGCACCATCTCTCCTGAGGGTCCCTCTCCCCTCCCTGACCTTCCCCCCCTGCCCTGGCCATCAGCCCCTGGCCCAGCGGCACATCAGCAGCTTTCCCAGCTCCACACAGCCCTTCCCTGCCTGGCCATGGGCCCAATGCCCAGGGCTGGGGCTGCACTGGTGTCCCCCAGCTGTCCATTTCTGGCTGGAGATGGGACGGGCCCTGGCACCAGACTCTCCCTCAGCCCCCGTCTGCCCTGACAGTCACCCTATGTGTTCTTGCCTACAAGACATTTTCAATGAATCTTTACTGTTTATCATTTTTCTTGAAGTACTATGTTGCATAAAATGCTAAACATATGATAATATAAGAAATGAAATTTTATGGCAGCTCGCCTAAATCACTCAACAGATTGCCTATATTTTAAACTGTGCTTGTCTGCCAATTTACCACACATTATTTTTACAAATAACTTCATACTGACTGTACACAAAGACTGAATGCTTTAAATAGTGAGCCACATAAATGGGGAACAAGTTAAAGAATAGGAGGCTGAAGTACATGCAGCTTTCTTGCTTTTTTGGTTTGTTGTGTCAAGTGAGGGTTCATTTGAGGTGACAGAGCTTTGTTGGGGAGAAGCGTAGGTTGGTGTGCTGCGGCGAGCGAGGTGTCAGAGCGAGCTGTGCCCGTCAGCCTGTGAGGCCAGCGCTACACTGCAGCTGCCCTCCGCTGCCTTGGCACAAGTCATGGCTCCTGAAGGACCCCTCTAAGGACAAGACAGGCATTTGCTTGAGGAGGTTTCTCTCCTTTCCAGCTCTGGAGATGCATCTTGTCTTCTGCTGTCACTGCTGCCACAGTGTGGCTAGGTCCCTGGAGCAGCTAGTGCTGGCAATGTGCTGAGCTGCAGGGATGCCCATCTGTGGGACGAGCACTGTCAGAAGCACAGTGTGGCAGAGAACACAGGGCTTTGAGGTCTGCTCTCTCTTCTCCTCTCATTGTGACAGATTTCAGAACTTGAGTTTCAGGTTTTCTGCACATACAGCTGTATTTGTTACATTTAGCCACATTTTCAAGGCTTCTTTTGCAGCATAACGGAACCCGAGAATTTCGTATTTTGTTTAAAAATAAACTTGTTCTCATGAAATCTTATGACTCTGGAATTTGAAGCGATAGGCATGTCAAACCTGTAGTTTAACTAGGACTTCAGAGTAGAGAGGATGAAAGAGACAGAATAAGGACAACTAGAGTGATGCTTGTGAAAAAAAAAAAATCATTGAGGTCGTGTCTTCTTTCATATTGTTTCATTTTCCTCGTAGGAGTGGATTAGTTCTTCTGAACCTGGAGGAAACAGCTCCAATGAGACTGAGATTGTGAGCTCAGTCTGGGAGAATTAGGGAAGAAGGTAAAAAAAGCATGAGAAATCTTTAATCTTTTGTCCTGACTTCTCCACATAAACAGTAAACTCCAGAGCAAGTGGTTCTGAGCCTGAAGACTCATCATCTGTGTGTTGTTTAACATTACCTTCAAAATGCAGGTGTTAAAAAATCAAGAGAGATACTTCTGTCTATCCATCTGTCTTTCAGCTGTTCTGGGCTTGTATAAAGTGTTTGTCCCATAGCTCAGATCTGTTTTCCAGATGATAAACAGAAACTCCTGTGGCAGAATTTCCAAATACTTGCATTACTTTGGTAGAGTCTGCCATAACTTTTATTGGTATGTATGTAAAGAGAGAAAATTTTCTTATTCAGTTACTACCCTGATGTTTTTTCAGAGAGTCGACTCATAAATCATTAAATTGATACATAACTTATGACAGGGATTTTTAAAAATACCAATTCATAAAATATTACATACATATATATATAATATATATATATATATACTTTATATATATAATGTACATGGATGCTCCATTATTGGTCTTTATGTCTGAAATTTCTTGCCTGCCATGTGCTTGAATTTTCATCATTCTTACTATATTAGGTTTGAACATCTTGTAGCCAATACTTCTAGGAAATAGAGATGTATTTATGTCTGTTTATTTTTCTCCTGATAAGTTCCTCTACTGATTTTTACCTTTAATTCTGTATTGAATTAATCCTTGCCATTATATCTTAAGTAGATATTTTTTATGGGGATTAAAGATGGAGTGTTCCAAGTTTCAGATAAAATTTCAAGAGGAAAAGAAGTATCTTTCAAACCTATTAATATGACTTGCTTTAAAATGTCTATTTGGGAATAAATGTAGTTAAAACTCCCTAAATTAATCCAAAACTGCTTATTAAAGAAAATATTAGATGAACATATATCATACTATTTTACTGCATTAACCAATCTTTGTAAATTCGGAGTATTCTACAAAGTATCAAGAAATCAGTAGACATATAATGTTTTTAAACATTTGACTTTTTTTAGTAATTCAGGAATGTTCTAGAAATAAGAAGAGCTGTGTTATATCTCCCCTAAGTCTTGTGTCTTCCTTATGTGAGACATTCTGTCATGTTGGATTCAAATCTGTCTTACTATCAGAAGGACCTGGTGTTTTCCTCTTTGCCTTTAAAATTAGGTACTAACAATAGAAGTACTCACTGTAGAAACCATGGTTACAGTTGGAATAAGTTGTATCTGCACCACTATGAAGTCCTTTTCATTTCTGCTGTGTCCTTCATTGTAGACATATGCAGCATCTCCATTAGTAGCAGCTGCTCTGGTATTCAGAAAAATAGAGAGAGGACAGCAGGAGCAGAGAGAGATCCTAGCTATGGTCTTCCTTCAAGAAAAAGAATTCAAGAAAGAATTCTCAGTCTTCAAAATCCTAAATGCACCCTTATGATTCTTCAGCAAGTGGAAGAAGAGCAGGAATAAACATGCAGACTTGACATCACTCCTTTTCAAATCACATATCAGTTGTTCTCTTCATCACTGATGTAAAGCAAAACCAAATCCAAACACACATTAGGCACTTTTCTCCCCAAAATTAAGGCCAGACCAAAAATCAATGAAGCTGTTCTCAAAGTAAAATACTGGTCAGCAGAAGTTTAAATGTGTCAGAATGGGATTCTGGATGGTCAGCAAATAAAGCAATGGATATATCGCTTTTCAAAACAAATTAATCATCTCTTCCTCTTATATCTTCTACACCAAAACAGCAAATAGAGCAGAAAACAAAATCTTTCATATTAATTTTTTTCACAGCGCAGGATGACATTTACAGCTACAGGGCTTGAATTTCATTTGCATATACTGTTATATCACATCTTCCTTTTCTTTGCACCATGCTTGGACATTCTTTTTCAATTACTACTTTGGCACCCACCTTGAAGAGAGTGAGTCTAATTGTGAATTAATGGCATGTTTAGAATTCTTTAATTTAGAAGCAACTTGGTTTAATTGTGTGAAGCTTGGTTTGGTTGGCCTGCTTAGGAGTTTTTATGTAGAGGAAAACAGAACATTCATTATCACTTCTAATTTTTACATGATACTTACTGTATTTTTCTCTGTGGAGTAGTTTATGCAGTATAGTAGGAAAATAAACAAACACCACTCCGCCTCCCAAAACAAAAAATGAGCCACCAAACAGTTCCCAACACAGCTGTACAGGAAGAAGTTTCCTCTGCTCAAAAACCTGAATGAACAGGTCCCTCAAAAGATTGAATTCAGACTTGTTTTGGAAAATTGAGGAGACCTGCTGGACCAGTGAGAAATATGTTTGTGCCCATTCCTTTTTATTTTTCTAAACTGCCATTGCAATTTTAATTACAAATCTTTATTCATTATTCCTTAATGAGTGGTAGTTCCTTAATGCACTCTGCTTGAGCACAGAATTGAAGGTATCTTGATCACCACCAAAACCACCAAATCAGTTATGCAAGCTTGTATACTTACAAGGAAATTCAGCAATTTTCAGAATGATGTAGTCTCTTTTGGAAGAAAAGGTTACATAATGAATAGAAAATTTTTAGAATGGATCAGGAAAGCTAATTTTAAATAATCATGAGGAACCCAAATCCATCCTTATCATATCTGCAAAAATGCAAACAGGCTTTCTGTCCATTGTGAATATTCCTACTTTTCTTCTATCCCCTGTTATGTGCTGATATATGTGGTGGAATTGTATGAGTACTCACTTGAGCTGAGGAGACAGCCGTGTCACCTTTCTTGTTGCTACATCTGCAGAATTCAGCTTGGATGACACCAACTTGGTGTGGTCAACATCTGTGGGGATGACTAAAGGATGGACTGGCAACAGAAATCAAGGTTAAAGCAGGATGCAAAAAAAGGTTAATTGTTTGAATATGAAAAATAAAGAATTGAATTGCCCAGTTGAAAAAGACATGAAATAAAAATGGACAAAAGAAAGAAAAGTAGGAGAAACTCTGGCGAAGGAAAGAAGAAGCAAGTTAGTGTGACAATGTGAGAAGGTCTGTTTCCTAATCCAGCAACAAAAGTGTTGTGAGCATTGAGCTAAGATATTTTACTTCATAAAAGTAACATTGCATTCTTTTTAAAATCATGTATCTTTAGACAAGATAATTTGGTTTTATATAGCAAAAGTCAAAGCAGCTTGATACATTTTGCTTTTTTGTCTGAGATGTTTTAGTATTGCTTATTTTCTGTAGTCTAATATGGATGAAGTATTTACATCTCAAAATGCATTTTATTTCCCTGCTCACCTAAGAAAAGCTTTTTAGTTATACTGCGGTCATAAAATAATGCAGTCTTTGTTGATCTGTGATGCTTTATACCCTTAGGAAGATAGAACCTTAGGCTGGAGGTGTGAAAAATGCTGTTCATCTTTAAACCCAACATCAGCCAAATATCTACAGAACTTTTTATTTCTTTTTATACCCTGGGCACTCATGTAAACATTTGATCTCAGGTTCTGAAGAAAATTTGGAAAGAGCACTAAGGAAAAGGTTTTGTCTTTGGAATAGCTATGAAAATATTTCCTGTCTGTAGTTTCCTTGAGGAAAAATTTAATTTAAACTGGGAAAGCTGAAAAAAAATTTCTTTCAGAACAGGAAACACAAATTACAATAAAACTAATATATCTTCATTAAAAGAAAATTATCAAAAATTATATTTTCCAGCAAGAACCATAAAAGTAAATGTAAAAACAAGTGACGTTTTTAGAAACAATTAGGTGAACTAATAACTTGTTATTCAGGAAAATTTTGTGACCCGTTAAGAAATGACCAATGATCTTGGAAATACCTCTGTAAAAATAACATTGTGGATATTGCATTTCTTGTCACTGCTTAATATCCCTTATCAAATGAGCAATGCTTGAAAAACAGACAGTGTTAGATCTGGCTGGAAGAAGAATGATAAAGCATGAATGTTCTCACTTGGAATTATAAGCAAGCAGTATCTCCTTGAGTCATGCTATTACCAATAATAAATATTTAACAGTTGGAATTTAACAAGTTTGCCTTGTCTAGATGCAACTTTTGCACTGTTTTAATTGAAATTTTATCTTATATCGTTAACTGAACAATAAAGAAAATGAGATTATATGAAAGGCTCCTAATACTCGTGGCTGTAACAAAACTGGATCTAAGAATAAATCCTAAAAGCAGTCTGAAACAAAGAAGGAACTATACCTGGACCAAAGGAGGAAAATAGTTGCATGTTAAAACTCTACAGTGCAGAATTTTTTCATGACTTAAAAATCTATATATTAAATTTGTGGGCTATGAGATAAATTTTAAGTTCTGCTATTAAATCCGTTGAAGTAAAGTATTCTTTCATGCTGATATACTTTACAATTATACCTATCAAAAGATATCATATTCAGTAGGTAGATCACATTAGCAAGAATTGAAATAAAAAGGAATTTGGCTCTATGTGTTTTATGCTCATATGCAGCCGGAAGAAATATAAATCTTAGTTTAATCTGCAGTTCAAAAATTACAAGCAGCTCCTTGCAGGATGTAAGAGTGTCTTGGAACAGAAATCCGAACGGCTTAGTAGATGTTTTAATCACAGAAAACCTGTTTATTTCAATATCAAGTTTCTTTCTACAGTGTTTCGTGAATTGTACAAATGGGTTGATTTGGATGTATTTGGTTGTCATTTTTGATGCTTGGAATGTGAGCGGTGGATGATAGTAAGGCTGAAAAAAACCTCCTTTTGTAATTTGCAGAGGGTTCAGGAAATTTCCCAGTGTTCTACTACTACTACTACTACTACTACTACTACTACTACTACTACTACTACTACTACTACTACTATTATTATTATTATTATTATTATTATTATTATTATTATTATTATTATTTCATTGTGTTGGGAGACTGTGGTAAATTACACAATCATAGGATCATTAAGGTTGGAAAAGACCTCTAAGATCACTGAGTCCAACCACTGACATAGCAGTTCCAGGTCCACCCCTAAACCATATTCTGAAGTACCACCTAGTCAACTTTATCAACAGAAATAAAAAACCCACTTCTGATTAAATTATTTTTGTAACTTTCCCATACAAAAATGCATATAACTTCAAAAAATTCATTTTCCTAAATTTATATTGCATTATTTAAATAAAATTATGCATGCTATACCTGCCTTTGGATCATTTAAGGATCCATAAAAGAAAGTGTCCATTAAGTGTAAGGCCTTAATATGTCCTTTATATATTAACTTAATAAAACCTATTGTGTTCTAGATTATGTTCTAGTATTTTCTGGTGGAGCAACACTATTCACATTTATTAAAATTAGATTTCATGTAGTTTTTGTTAAAATTTAAAGAGAGATGAAGAGATGACTAAAAGTGCTCTGAAATCACTGTCCTCTGCAAGCCCAGAAATAATTTCAATTTATGGACAAGATTTGCAAAATACTTAAGATCTAATTTACATTTCAAAGTCCCTTGCTCCACCTTGGATTTATGCACCAGTGGCTGTATGTCAGCGAGCAGATGAAATGTGAGATGCTGTCCCACAGCCAGTTAAATAAAACTGATGTCCCAGCTCATGAACTTCTGAGGACTAGAGCCCAGTCCTACCAGGACATTATGTCAGATGTCTTATTCACCAAATGTAGCATATAGGAGAGAAAGCTCCTGGACAAAAGCCTGCCTCAGTTATGAGCCCATTTGAGATGAGGGGTTTTGGATCACATTCCTAGTCTGCCTGAACCCATATTTTAGGAAAATGTCCTAAGTTGATCAATGGGAAAGTATAAAATCTGTCTTATATGTTCAAATTCTTCATTTTTCTGCAACCAACCAAGTGTTCTTTAGGCCAGAACTGTAACATAGAGGCTGGAGTCGTCACCTGTGGTGCACTGAGACCAAAGTACCTCATTTCCTCTTTTGGATCTAAGTTTAAAACACTGAAGGAGTACAGGTAGAATGACCTCTGAAAAAGGGTTGTCCTGTTCAGACTTCCAATGATTTTCACACTGACTTTGGCAATGAAACCTGTGTTTCAAATAGGACTTTGCACTTTCACATGCCTGAGGAACTTTAACTGCTAAGTTATTGGCTATTCTGTCATACGTAATGGTATTTTCTTCATAACAGAGTACTAATTTCTGGACAATTAATAGGTGAGGATTGCTATTAAAATAGTCAGAAAGAATCACCTGTCTGGCTAGACTTAGACATTGATCTTAAATAAAGAGTAGATGCTTAAGTTTTCTCAGTTTTCTCATTCCAATTCATTATTGGCTTGAAGGGATAAATAATTACTTCCAAATTTTCCCTTTAGGCAAGTTGTTGCATAATTTGACAGGCTACACACTCAAATCAGAGATGGGTGATGTGTGAGATGGCAGGAGGTTTGAGATCATGGTACTCAGAATTGCAATAATTGCGTTTGTTTGAATGCTTAAGTATAAGCCATAAGTTTCTTTAGTAGCAAACATTTTCCAGTCAAACCTTCCTAAAACTTTATGACAATACCTGAATCTTGGTCTGCTTTTGCTGATTTCCAGAGATTTCAAATCATATCCATAGGCTTATACCCAGGCTGAATGTTAGAGGAAACTAACAGGTCTGAGAACGTGTATGAAATAGAAGTTCAAAGCAAGTTTGCAAGATAACTAACAATGATGCTGTATTATTCAAATTAGTATTTTTACTGCAGTGCTGAATAATTTAGACGACTCATTAAGACATTGTGAAAAATAATGAACTGCTAATGGAAGAAATGTAAATCACAGTAAAAAAAACCTCTCACAGTAACATCATAGATTTATGTAATACAATTTTACATTCTTATTTGAATAATTAACATATAAAGTTAGCATGGGTATAAGTACATCTAATCAAATATAATGCCTCTGAAATTCACAATGAAAAAAGGAGTACAGATAGAAGTAACTCTGTAATGGGAACGTTTCAATGAAGTGTAATTGGGAGGAAAATTCTTCAGAATGCTTTTTACCACCTTGTCACCTCTCTCATGACTCTCCATAAAGATTATCTAAGTAGTGTGCATTTGGATTTAGTCGTGTGCTAAATCCTGCCTAATTAGGAATTTGGTTCATTTCAAAATTCTCTGGTTTGTGTAGCAATGCAGTTCATCTACTTCTCAGGACTCTCCCTATTTTTTTAAATTGTTCCCTTGGTATTTAACACTAGTTGTTGATGCTTAAAGGAAGTTACTTTGGACAGTGATCACCTGCTTTACAAGTAGGGCACTGTAGATATTGATATTTAATTTGAACACAATATGGTCTGCATCTACATTGTAGAAATTTTTTAAAAGAATGCAGCTGTGTTAGATGGATTGGTGAGTTGGATTTGCATGGCAACAGGGGTGGCTTCTGTGAGAAGCTGACATAAGCTTCCCCTGTGTCAAACAGAGCCAATTCCAGCCAGCTCCAGGATGGCCCCACCTCTAGCCAAGGCCCATCAGCATTGATGGTAGTACCTCTGGGATAACAGATTTAAAGAGAGGGAAAAACTGCTGGGCAACAGCAGCCAGAAAGAGGAGTGAGAATATTCAAGAGCAATAACACTGTGAATGCCAAAGTCTGTGAAAATGGCAGTGAGGAAGGAGGTGCTCCAGACATGGAGCAGAGATTTCTCTGCAGCCTGTGCTGCAGACCATGGTGAAGCAGGTTTGCTGGCAGGACTGGTGACTGAGAGGTGTCAGTACTGGAGCAGTGTGATCCTGGAGAACTGCACCGTGTGTGAGGGACCCACGCTGGAGATGTTCAAGGAGAACTGTGTCCCATGAGAGGGACCCCTCACAGGAGTACGAGAAGAGTGAGAGAAGTCTTTCTCCTGAGGAAAGAGAAGCATCAGAGAAGTGTGATGAACCAACCACAGCCCCCCTTCTCCATCCCCCTACTCCTCTTGCAAGGAAGAGGTGAAGAAAATTGGGGTTAAAGTTAAGGCTGGGAAGAAGGGAGGGCTAGAAGTTGTTTCAAAGATTTCGTTTCATTTCTCATTGTACTCATGTTTTGATCGGTAATAAATTAATTTCACCAATTCAGGTGTGTTTTGCCCACGATAGTATTGGGTGAGTGATCTGTGTTTGCCCTTATCTAAACCCAGAAGCCTCTCACTATATTTTTTCTCCTCTTCCCAGCTGAGGAGGGCAGGAATAGAGCAGCTTGGGTGGGCTCTAGGTGTCCAGCCAGGTTCAACTCATAACATAACATAACAGTAGGTGATTGGAGGCACTTTCTCCATTGACTGGGAAGTCTGACAAGCTGGATCAATACCTTCCTGGAGCAGTCTTCTGTATTTCTGGTGAGACAGTATCTCTCTTAGGTTCCAGCTGAGATGAGAAGATTGTTGTGAATCTATAAATACTGTTAATTTATATTGATTCTTATCTTCTGTTAAATGTTACTGTGCTTTTGTGTTGTCATTATTTTGTACTAAAATTCATTCTATTTTCTAAGCTTTTGTGTGACTCAGGTCCTCAATAACCTTCCTGCTATAATGCTGAATTAGCAAATAAAGAACCGTAGTAAATTCTAAGAGGTTGCTTAATTGGAACAGTCAGGGAAAACTACAGTCTATTTTCCAGGATGCTGTAATAGACAGAAATGGTTGTGGTAGGGTGAAGACAAGAAAAAATTCTGGAGCTTGTATTTACTATAATTCACTGAATAAAACACAGATATAACACTAGCAAACCAAACTTATCACATTTCATACCATTCACCTTCCCACTCTGAAACAGTATTTTCCTCTACTTGCTCCAACAAATAGGGCGTCAAAGGCTTTTGCATGTCTTAGGCTTTTATAGCACCAGAGTATTTGCCAGCTTTGTCAGGTGTGAGTAGTGAATGTCAAGTGGATTTATCTGGGCATTCAAAGTAATTCTTTCATGTACTCTACATTCAATTATAGCTTCAGTTGACTCATTTGCCTTGCTGTGCCATTTTTCCATCAAAAATGAATCAGTCATGCTTAGAGGTAATGAGCCAAACTGTGTGGGCATATCCTCACCAGCGCATGGGGCAGAAACCAAAATAAGTTTCTCATAGCATCAAGAATACCATTTTACATGTTTTCTGTCTTGCCAGCCACAAGTTAAAATAAGCAGCATATAGATCCTCTACTAGAAAAGAGAATTTTGTTTATAAATATATATATTTAATCACTTTGAAAGATGACTCATTGCCTACTATAGTTTTTTCATATACTTAACAATTATTGTCTTGTTCCAGTTGAGGTTAGAGTGCTCAGTGGCAGGAAAGAAAATATTTTGTTTGGAATCTACATCACGAGTCTATCCACATACTTCTATAGCTTCCAGAAGTGAAGCATAGTTTCTGTAATAATGTGATAGCTATATTAAAACAAAAATTAAGGTGCAGAGGTTTCTACTGCCTTAAGCAGGAAAAGGACACTATGCCTTTAACTAACAATAGTGCTCCAGTAAACATTGTTAATAAGATATTCTGCCTGAAGTGGGTGAAATCAATGCCAACACTGTATGCATCAAGTATTGCCACAGTAGCAGGATCTCAACTTACTCAAAAATATGTCATTTTTTAAAAATAACTTGCCTGCAGAACTGGTTAGGTCTTCTGAAAGAACATCTTTGTCTGTCCTTATAAGAGCACACTCAGTGCTTATATGCACACTCAATAGACATAAATATTGATCATCTATTTTTAATGCATGAGTCATAACTAGAAAAGATTAAATGACAACCTAAAGAAAGACAGGGCAGTATGGTCATTGTATTCAGGAGCAAAATAAAAATAAAGTGCAAACGCTATACTTTGTGATTGATAGGTTTAGTCTATTCTTAGTTTAACCCCAGATTTAGAAACATTGTTTAAAAATTATAAGATCATTGTGAATAGAAGGAAAAATACATATTACTTTGAACATTTATACTTGTACTGTTGAGATGTGGAAGGCTGTGAGCAGGAAAAATGAAAGAAGGGCTTGATAAGCAGCAGAACCCTGGTGTTGCATTCTCATTTATTCAAAATAAGAACCTGCAGACCGAGAGAGTCAATGGGAAAAGGGTTCAAACTATAAACAAAGGAAGAGGGCCTAGAGATGCTCCAGTATTATTTTTAGACTGTAGGAACTCATGACAACTGGAAATTCTAAAATTAAATTCTGTCTATCTAAGGGATTGAGGGAAAGCCAACAGAAAGAGTACATACACATAGAGTATCTGTTACTTTTAATTCCTTTGAGTGCTGTAAATCAGAGACTGGAGGACAAGCTGTAGCATTGAGCCATATTAGTGTTCACAGGTCATAAAACCAAATTTTTGCAAGACTAAGGGCTGTAGTTTGATGAGTGACTAAATAGAACACGGACATTCAGTCAGAGAGACTCTGAATAAATGAGAAGGTATGATCTGGAAGAAGGGATACATCTGAAGAACTGGAACTTTAGAATTCCATGCAGTATCAAGATTTTTTCTGCAATGTATTATTAAAGATAGGGGACTTATTACAAAAACAAGGATTATTTTGCAGTTTGCATTCTTCTATAATTCTTCTCTTTGCTATTAGCTTCCTCTGTCACCTTTGGAAGTCACTGAAGCCCAAATCATCAAATACATTTTGGGACCCATACACTTTTGTAAGCGATTGATGCTTACATTTCTTTAGAATCTCAGCATTATTAGGACACACAATTAGTACAAAGAGTTGATGGTAGTTTTTTATGTAATTCTTGGAATTTGCTCCAGGATCACAGATACAAATGGAAGATACATGAGTTTCTTAAAGGAAAAGGCAAATATGGAAAGAAGCCTTTGGTTCATTGCGAGGACAGTTTGTAAGTGGGTGGACAACCACTGAGCAGCTCTCAAATACACTGAATAAGCTTAAGTACTCTTGAAGAAAAGAAATAGGGCACTATGTGCATTAAATTGAATGAGGGAAGTGTGAGCATAGAGGAGTTCGAAAGTTTTAGGAAGGAAGAACTTGGGGGAAATCTCTGGAGCAGGAGCTCTGAAGTTCTGGGAGGGATAGAGGCCTCTGAGACGGGAAGTACTGAAGCTACTACAGGCCCTGCATGGGATCTGTGGGTGAAGATATTGATACAATCCTCCTGTCGACCCTGCAAATTCTTTCCACACTTTATCCTCCCTTTTGTTTCTTAGGATGAGCTTATTGACTCAGGCATCAGTCTGTGCTCTTGGATCTCCATGCCTTCCAGCCTTGCTGGTGCAGGCCAGCTGGCTCAGAGCGTGTGTGCAATGAGCTCATCATGTTCTACGTTACCTGCAGAGAAACAACCCCTTAAGTTGAAACCAGCACAGAATATCTGTACTGCTCATTTCCTCTAAGTTCTTCCTTTTAATTATTAATTTCACAGAGGACCAAGTCATGTCATATGTAGAAATTTGGTCTCTTCACAAAACATCCAGGTGATCCTCAAGAAGCCACCAATTGACTTTGGTGTCAATGTTGAAATTTTTATAACTCCCCCTCATATTCGTTTTCCAGGGGTGTTGTATTTCTTGCTGGTACTTAGATTAAGCACCAATTTTAATTGAAACTGACATTTCTAAAATAATTGACAGTGAAGAACAATATTTTACCACTGCAAGGTAATGATAGCAACACACACACAAAGTAGTCTTTGAAAGCCCGTGAAACTACAGAAAAGTGCTCATAGTTTTGAATATCTGTAAAGAGCTAATTTCTTTCAAAGGCCAGAGTGCCTCTCACTAATTCGTTTTGTTTTTTTCCCAGTGTGAGGAACCTTTATGAGTTTAACTACTAGGCAATGGAACCTAATATGATATTAAAAAGTCCATAAAGCTCTGTGAGTCTCATTCAGTCTCCATAAAGCCAGATAATTTCTACTGACTTCAGAAGATAATGGATCAAACTCCTGCTAAACATGACAACAACATCTGTCACCATGTGCATGTGCATGCAATATTGTTGTGTTGTTTAGGCTGTTCATTATTTTTATCAGTTTATCACCCTGTATAAATTAGTGTGTGTTAAAACATAGCTCCTTTTTAGTGGTTCTAGATGTGTAATAACTCTCCATATCTGCATTTGGGGAGAAATTTGTCACACAGAGGGTATTTTAGATTTTAAGCTGGGTGAATGAATGCTTTAGACTACCTTTAGCCTGAAGTCCGGTCTCACAATAGAGGTCAAAAGACTTTTATGCTCTATGCTTTTGAATTAAAATAAAGAAATGTATTCTAGCTTAATATGTCAGAGGTAACGTATATTTTACTAATATACATCTGTCGTGAAGTTGTACAAATATTATGTAGTAATTAGAAGCAAGCAGACAGTTAATCAGCTTAGTTTAATTAATGTGACTATAACCTAATTGTAGTGTCAGACATATTTATGCATTTTGTGGCGTGAAAAATCATTAAGTCAAGTCATTCATATTTATTGAGGACAAAAATCAAGGAAAGAAAAAAACACTTTTTCCAGGCTTTCTTTTAAAGATATGTTTTCAAGATGAAGTCTAAGATTCCACAGATGATTTGATCTGTGGCTGCCTGGAAGTGTTGTTTTACATCAGTTTCTTGTTTTAGAACCTCTTTCTCTAATTTAAAATAACGTTTTTCCTTGCTTTCCCTTTTGCAGAGAGAACTGGTGTAGCACAACCAAAGATCTTATATCATGTTGAACCAGCAAGCCTACTGTGCAAATTTAGTAATTGTAAATTACCTGAACCATACCTGAGAAATCAAATGTATTTGACTCTCAGCATTTGATTTATCTCTCCACAGGAGATTTTATGTTATGTCTACATTGCAACTAGAGGCATGATTGTAGCAACTATAACTATACTTAAACTTGAAGTATCCAGCTAGCTGAAGCAATCAGTGCACAGAAGTCATACCTTAGTTAAGTTTCTGAAAGTATGTTCTCATAATCCCATAAGAAAACCCCAGCTGATAGCTTTTGATTGCTTTACCCTGCTAAATTTAATCTATATTAGATCTATCTTTTTAGGCTGTGCTCATGAATCTCATTTGAAGGGTTAGCATGATTCTAGATAGTTAGAGAGATCCCAAGAATACTGGCCTGAGGGTGATTATAAAAGTGCTTGTTTTATAGCCACAGTATTTCACATTTATTGCTATCAGAATGGAAGTAAAATGGGTAAGAGAGACTTCTATTCAATTTTTGAAAAGAGGCTCGCACTTTAAAAAAAACGTGATCTGTATCACTGCTATTATAATAATCATACTGTAGGAAGACAAGCTTCAGAAAAGGAATTTTTTTTCATACCAGAAAAAAAAGTGTTGGGGGAGTTATCTTGAAAGATTATTTGAGGAGGTGATGGCTTTTTAATTTCCAGTCAGGTTTTGGCATTACTCTGCAATATAACTGGCAAGAAGGATGACATGTAGTTATGGCTATGTATATGATTATGTATATGGTTATTTTCTCTTCTGAAGACACTTAGTAAGATGTTGACTAACATAAGATTATTTAAATACAAGATTATTTTCATATACTACATCAATGATATGTTAATATATTGTGATGAATGTTCTTAAAGCAATGGCTTTTAAGACATTTAGTTTTGTCATCAGAAATAATTTAATTGTCCCTGTCAGGACCTAATCTGGATTCTTTTATTGTTTTTACCATTAATAATGTGATTTTTTTTTTTAATTTAATAGGATTTAAATAGTTAAATTTAATAGTAAACAGGGAGATTGGAATTGAAAGTTATTATTTTTTTTAAATCAGGGTGTTGTTCAAAATGAGCACCGGAGTTCCCATCACCTTTAGCACCTCTTTTTAAGAATAGTGTATTTGAAATCACTGGATTTTTTTCATCTCAGTGATTAATCTAATAGGGTAAATTCTTCAAAATACTACTCAACTTTCTCCTATTAATATGTCAGTAAGGCTTTTCCCTTAATTATTTTTAAATATATTTATGAATTCTTTTATATTCAAATAATGTTCTTTTATAATAGCCATTTGAGACTCTTTCTACTCCTGGTACCTTCACTTTTCTTCTCTAAAAGAATCTTCTGGAGTTTTACTTCTGTTATTTAAACTATAATTAGCTATCACAGTAGCACATCAGTCTATAATTCCATCAGAATAATCTAGAGAAAAGTATCAATGGCTGTATAGAGAAATATTAGTTATTCAATTTTTAGTTCTCCTGCTGTTAATAATTTTATTTTTGTGTAAAACTAAATCTCTACAGGTGGGTGAATTTTTGTATTTTCTCTTGTTTAAGTATTTTAAGAATACTTCATCATAATTTCACTACATATTCAGTTTTAGAAGTATCAATTTATTTAAAATTTTCTTATATATATATACAAGTCGGAGCATTAATTTTACATACAAGAATTAATATGGTTATAAAATATTGGTTAAAATTGTTATTGTTTAGTATTATTTGTTATTATAAAATATTGGATAAAAATATTTGAGAAATAGTTATTAGTCTCAGACAAGCACAATGCTTTTGAGAGAAGCAGTAGTAACTTAAGTAAGAAAATTGAATTTTCTGTTGATAGGAAGTTCTGTGGAAAAATTCTCAGCCGCTTCCTGATGTGAGCCTTTCCATACAGTGCTAAGACACCAGTTATGTCCCTGCCTCCTGGTGAGGTGCCACAGAGCACTCAAGCACCTGCCCACCACACTCCCTGGCTCCCCAGGGAGCCTGCCTGTCTGACCATCTTCTTTCCAAATGGCTTTCCAGCTGCCTCATGACTTCCCTTCCCTCCCAAGCTATTGCTGTCACTAGAGAAAGACCCAGAACATGGAATCAATCACCACTAGCAGATTTATGCCCTCTGCAAATCTGCAGCCGTCCCAGCACACAGCAGGCTGGGGTGCAGGGTGTTGCAGCACCGCGCAGTCACTGCTGTCAGCACGTTTTGAGAGCGTCTCAAGCCACAGAGACTTCATGCAGATTAGGAAACAGATTTTACTAGGCTGCTTGATCAGCTTGATAGACAAAATAAAAATGTGTCAGACAAAAAGACATATTTTGCTACAGCCAGGCAGGATCCAAACTCTTCTCTGTACTCAAATGCTTTGCATTTCTTCATAGGTATGAAATTCAGAGATACTCACAAAACTTTTAGTGTAAAGACAAAGACATGCTAATTCGAAAACAGGCATATGTTTTTCTTCCCTATCATGTCAAGAATTAGGACTTCGATGTTTCTATGCAGAGGAATCAGAGGAACTTTGAATTTTTAAAAGACAAAAGTTTTTAAAAGCTAGAAAAATTTTTAAAGATCTTCATCAACAGCCTTAGTAAGACAATACCCAGCCATATGAATGAACGTAGCTAACACACTCTGAAATGGGAGTAGTTGTTAAAACTGATTTTTAAATTGTATAAATTGCTTCTGAGGAGGCTCCTTGGGAAAATTAATGCTCAGGCCTATACTAGAATAAAAAAAAGTTGCCTTCCTGCTTCCCCTTCTTGATATTAGTAATGGAGAGGCTGTGAAATTAAGCCCATTTTACTCCTTCCTGAAAAAAAAGCTTATTAAATGACCCAAATTCTTTTGCATATGTTTTTGTGTGTAAAAATTCTTGCATTTATTCAAAATCAGTGCCCTTTACAATAAACCTTTACTCTGATAGTCAATTTATTATTTGCTGTTGAAATCTAGCAAATAATTGCACTAGCTCTTGAGATTACTGGCATGCTCTGTGTATTCCAGATCATAAAACCACTCAGCATTTTGTTGTCCATGCCATTTGACAGAGAGTCACAGAGAGTATCTGATCCTGGTGCCAATTAATTCAACTGAAAATTGTCAGCAATGCATTTAGTTATCAATGAAAAGTGATTCACTATTTGGGAATGGAAGACATTTGTTGGAAGTAAAAAAAAAAATTAAAAAGGTATATCATACAATAGGTAACATTTCTAAGCATCTGATTTTATTTAAACTCATGTTTCTTCTGCTTGATTTAAAGAAAATATCCATTCATCTTGCAGATGATGTGCTGGAACCTGATTTCCTTTTCTGTTTACCCATAGAATCAATGTTCCCATATTGTAATTGTTCAGCAAAAGATTCATTCTGAGGTTTCACGAATTAGCTGAAATATTTTCATTTAATACACTCATCATAAGACATCAATAAGCAATAATAACACATAGCTCTTTTAATTTTTAAGGTAGTTTAAACATTGATTAATTAATTGGACAACTTCATTGCTGCGAGTAGCAGATGTTCACATATTCTCTAGCATGGAACACTGCCTTCAACACAGTTCCAAATGGGTATGCAACATTTCCTCCCAAACATTATTGCAAAAGGGCACAAAAAGTGCTACAAGCTGCTCCAAGGGCAAAACTGGACCATATCAAGGTCAGCTGCAAGATCTCTTGAGGCAGGGCACCTCTTCTTTGTGTAGCCTTGTAAAGTCTTATGTATTGAAATGCAGAGGGTACGTTAAGGCATTGATGGATGCCTGAGATCTCTGTGTACTGTGTGCTCTATGTGCTACAAAAATAACAGAAGGCTTGGAAGGGCACTATGACGGCAGCATGAATCATTTCATAAATATGTTGTGAGCCATTACCTAACAGTTAGAAATTTCTGCAAAAATGGTTTAAATTACATCACTGGCATACAGTCTATGTTAAACCTAGGTGGTTTTTTCAGCAAGAATAAGAAAATTGTAAGAGTTGTTATAGCCAGAGATGTATGAGAAACATTAAAATCAGGGTTTTTCCCCTCCTGATAATCTGTGTCCCTTCGAGCTGAACCAATGAAGGTCAGTTTTGAAATGAGTGTGAAGTGATACTCAAACTCAGGCTCTATATAGCAAAAACCTTCAGCCTCACTATAATTGCACATTTTTACAGAACTGTGTGCACCTTGTTGCAATATGCTTGGACAAACTGGGATGAAATTAATTTATTTTTAAAAGGTGCTGTTTCCTGACTGCTAAATTAACTTTGGAAGCTGTTTCCATTAGCCTGATATCAGTGAGCATTTGTTGAGAAACTGAAGTTCCTACATCTCCTATTCTTTTTTTAGGAATCCCTCACTGGAATCTTTTCCCATCAATGGTGTTTTATCATTCCCCAATTTCCGTATTTTTTGAATTTCAGTTCTTTCCTCTGTGTCCTGTTGAGAGTGGAAAGTTGTGACATTTTATAGTGTGATTGTGTTTTACTCAGATTTTGATTGCATGGTCTTGAAAACAACATGATGCAAGGGCAGAACCTAGAATGCACAGGCAAGTGGAGATGCTGCACCCAAATTGTTTTTTTTTACAGATTCATGTATGCTTGACCATTGTGAGACACCTCCTCTGCCTTCACCCAATATTTTCTGATACCACTGGCCAGTTTTGACCAGATTTGTCACTTCAGAAGATTTAAATATTATTTAAATCTCTCTGAAAATAGATAGATGTGTAGAGGAAATAAATCCTTTTAGTGTTTCCAAGGAGAAACATGCAAATATAATCTCTTAATATAAATAAGGGAATCCAATAAAATATTTGTTTTGAAATAAAGACATATGAATATTGCAATCTTTTCCAGAAGACATTACTAAAACCAAAGTTTCACTGAAGGTTATCTTTTCTTTGATTTGTCCACATCTGTAGACTTCAAATAAATTTTTGATCATTATCTGAACTGAGCTACCAGCTGATTTTCTCATGAATTGCCAAGTGATTTAGGCAAATCCGATAACTGAGGTGTTTATGAAATGAGGTTGTTCAAATCACTTGCTTCCACACATCTTGTCGAAATCCAGTTACTTCAAATTCTGCAAAGCATTAGTTTTATTTTTTTTCATCTTTAGTCTTTTCTAAACTAAAAAGTTGTACAAATATAATTTGAAATGTCTTTACTGTCTATAAAGTTGAAGTAGTTATGTGTAAGATTGCTTATTTAGAATATTCTTTTATTCTAAACAGGAACAAAAAAAAAAACCAAAATAAGTCTGTAAATCCTAACTGGATTTTATGCGTTCCTTCTAATTCAGTATATTCCATGATACTGCAATTTCTCTCCTAACTACTATAAAACAACCATCATTGCTAGCTAACATAATGGTTTTAGTAAAAAACTTCAGCCATAATTCACTGTTTTAAGTACATGAACAAGACTTCACTGGTGAGATGATGAAATTTATTTCATTTTTAATATAATGCATTCCATGATTACATGCTGTGTGTGGTATGTCTGTTTCTTTCCCCTGGAGGGAAGTTATATCAAATTTATTATGTTCCTACAAGTTACATGAATACAGCTGTATGGGAAACAAATGCAGCTAGTGAGAAACAAGCTGAGCCTGACTCATTGCATATGTTTGGTTCTAATTTTTGCTTTCCCACTTATTTCACATGCATGCAGCATACTGTCCCATACATGCAGAGCATTAATGAGATATTTCCACTGTATTCAGTTGGTTTGTCCATTTTTATATCTTTTCCCTCTTCCTTGTTTTACTGTATAATGTACTTACAGTTTCATAGTTTGTAATTTCCTGGCTAAGTCTCACTTCAGTCTCTATCTGGACAACAGAGGGAAGTCACCCACACAAATTCAGAGAACCAGCATGACTTGTCAGCATCAGGTCCTCTTCCTCCCTGGGTTTGCACATTGAACAAAAGAATAATCATGTACATTTACTTCTTTGAAATTAGTTATTTTTATGATTTCTTTCTAGTTGTCACTAGAAATGTAAATTACATATGAGAATTTATAGCATGGGATTCCTAGGGTAGGGCAACCATTTTTCTGTTTGCTAAGCCTTTATGTTCTTGAAATGTGATTCTTTACTGTCTTTACTGTGTATAAGTTGAAGTACTTATGTATAAGATTGCTTATTTAGATTATTTTATTTTAAAAAGGGAAAAAAATCAGAAGAATGAAATGCACATAATGAGAACAAACATTTCTGTGGATTATCTGTTTTATTTGTATTTGTCAATACAATGGCAATTTGCTGCATAGAACATACACTGTTGGCCAGAGTTCAAGAAGTGTTTGGGCAATGCTCTCAGGCACATGGTGTGATTCTTGGGGTGTCCTGCACAGGGCCAGGAGTTGGACTCAATGATCCTGGTGGGTTCTTTCCAACTCAGCTATTCTATGCTTCTATGAATTCTCACAGGAGCATGCTTTGTCTATCTCTTTTTTTATTTTATTTTTTTACTGGTTGAGGCTATTGTTAGTTTCTCTTTTACCTGCTTTTGAAAACTTCTGAAAAAATATTTCATTAAATTTTCTCTTACCTATTTTGTTCCATTCATCAATCTTTTGTTTTTTTGTCTTGCACCATGCTTCCAAAAACTAGCAAAATGCTTTCTGTATGGAAATTGAAAAATATGGGACATAGCTTCTTACCATCCAGGTTTGACAAAGCACTAGCAAAGTACAAGAGTGCTTCTCAATATCTGAATTGTATATCCACTATTCACAAGAAAAATTAATTGTATATCCCATAGGGCTGCAAGACAACCTAGGATAATTTTCCTCTCATTCTGGGGATAGTGCAGTAACTGATGGTGTTGGTGACAACTCTGCCTCCCCTGGAACACCTGCCCAGTGAATGAAATCCACAGTCTTCTCTTCAGCCACAACTACTCTTCTCCTTTCCAACGGGCATCCCCCAAGACAGTATCAGGCCAGAAGAGGTCAGAAGGTAGCTTATTCCAGAGATGGTTCCCAATAAGCAGCACTGACATAACTTCACCAGGAGGAACTCCTTCAGCTCTACATCATCTTCCAACATTATTCTCCCACAGGGTTTTGCAACCTCTAAACACTCTTGTGCCTCACCATGGCACAGGTGATCAACACATTCAGCTTTATTATATGAAATACCATCATCCTGATGGACTACAGGACTTAGGTTGGCATACATTGACATGCATTGTGGCACTAAAAATAAACTGGAAAGGGTAAACAAAAAATGCTTATCTAGAGTTCAGAGAGGAAAGGGCGGGGTGAGAATTACCTTGAGCCAAGTATTATGGAATGCAGACACTCAACCACTCAAGTGCTCTCTGGCCTCAGTGTCAAAACCAGTCCTTAAGCCGTTCAGCACCACAGCATCCGTTTTTTTTTAATCTGAAGACGGCTTCTTGGCTACCATCCTCCATCTCTTGTGCTACCCAGTCTACTTGTTTTCAGGCAGAACTCTGATTAAAAATACCCTCCAGATCAACTGCTGTTAGCCAACAGAGGTGTTCTTCTTTTTGGGAGGCTGTGATCAGTAATGAACAGACTAAACAGGAAGTTCATCATCATCGTCATCATCATCACATCAGGTACAAACACTGTATCGAAGGAAAGGTATTTAGAGCAACAGACTGCCTAATGTCAGTCACACCAAACTCCACTGCTCAGTAAAGCCACCCAGCCTCTCTACGTCTTTATCAGTCCTTAGAACGCTCCTTATATTCCTTTTCAATTTTGAATTTCACTTTTGACTAAGTTTCTTTTTCTTAGCCCACTTTTGGGCTTCTGGATTTTTATTTGGGGGGGGGAGGGGGTTGTAAAGGGGGAGTTGGTTTATGATTCATTGGTGTTTTG
The DNA here is from genome assembly GCF_030490865.1 of Poecile atricapillus. Taxonomy (NCBI): domain Eukaryota; kingdom Metazoa; phylum Chordata; class Aves; order Passeriformes; family Paridae; genus Poecile; species Poecile atricapillus. Next base: position 36,495,234 of record NC_081289.1, on the reverse strand, counting down.
GGGTCTTTTTGTTTGTTTTTTACTGAGGCCCTTCAAAAAACAGTTTAATGAATTCAGGAGGTGGAACTAGCCTCTTCAGTGACTCATTTTGAAACTTCTCTCAAGTGTTTGCTGTGGGATGCTGTTCTGAGTCATTGTGATGCCTTCCCACTTGCTTACCAATAGCTATCCTGATTTAACTCTTAATGAAAAATGACCTAATCCTGAAAGGACAGAAGCCTGATAGAAAGCGAGTCAGGATGAAGAACTTTCATTATAGATATCCTTTTATTCAGTAAAATCCACCTATGGTCACTCAGTCCAAGATATTTCTGTTTACTTTTTACTTATAGCTCTTTTCTAATTATTATTTTAAAAACTCACATTTAAAATAAGGTAGTTTGTTTTCAGTTCAGTGACTATGATAGAAAAATCTGTAGGCTATTACACCTATTACTATACATACTGCAAAATAGCTTAACATTGGTTTTGTATTATCAGAAGCTACATTTTCTCATGTCAAAGTATTCTTGTCATTATTGATAACCTCCAATAATGTTAATGATATTCATATCCAATCTTTGGGGTCTGTAAAATCACTATCCAGATAAGGCCCTTTTATATCTAATTCCAAAGTAGGTTTGAATGAAAAAAAATAATCTCTTCTATCTTTCTATCTCTTTTCCTAAAGTGGATCAAATCCTTACTGTCTAATACTGTCTTAGAGCTATCTTTTATATACACATGTATGTATAATTTAACAACACAGTCCATCCTTCAGTAAATGTGATCTAGATGGGAAGGTTACTTAGCCTAAACTTCAAAGTTGGTGGGTTTTTCTGTATAACTAAGTAAAGTTTTTAAGTGAGTTGCATAAAATAGAAGAGAAAATGAGTATTTCTTACATTGTTAGGAGTTGTTCTTTTGAGCAGATGCAGAGCTCTGAATAATTGCAGTGTACTGATTATACTTCTGTCTGCTAAGCTCTTTCCTTCATTTATTGAAGTCTTGCCTTGTCAGATAAACTGGCATCAAAGCATTCTCTTAAGAGAAATTAAAATACTAAAGCTCTCAATTAAGCTACCATGTATTTTAATGGACTAAGTTCTCAATCAACAGAAAGATAAATGTAGTTGCTTGGTTATTTGCTTCTGTGGTGTATCTGTGCCATTGCTTATTTGAATGTAGATAGTATACAAAAATGTCTTTCCATATCTCAATTTATTCCTCAAGTTTCTTTACAACTTTGCATGGGTTTACATCTTCAGTTCTGTTGTGCTCTACAAATTTATTTGATATTGAATTTACACCAAAGGAAGTCCTGACAAAGAAAGAGGAAAAGCAGACATGCACAGAAGGCATTCTACAAAGTGTTTGCTCCTTTGCAGATTAGTTGGCAAAAATCTCTTAGAAATCTTGAGGTCTTAAAGAATGACAGCTGCTTGATTATTTCATGCAAATTGGATACATTCCTTTGGAAACAAAATCTATTTGGCCTTTTCAACCTCTGCTCCTGGCTGGAGTTCAAGTTGTATTTTTTAGTCTATTTACACATGTGCAAGCACATTCTTGTTTCCTTTTCTATGGAGTACATCACTGAGATTAGCTCAGTTAGAGCATGGTGCTAATAACACCAAAGTTATGGGTTCAATCGCCATTCACTTGGGATTCACTGGACTTGGGGATCCTTGTGAGTCCTTTCCAAATAAGAATATTCTGTGATGTGGTCATTTTGCCAACCACACACCAGGGCATACTGACAGAACAAATGTATTTGGCATACAATCAGATATATCTGCACCCAGCTCTGGGGTCCTCAGCACAAGAAGGGCTGATTGAAGGAGGGCCACCAAGAGGATTAGAAGGATGAAACTTCTCTCCTACGAGAAAAGTCTGAGAAAGTTGGGGTTATTCAGCTTAGAGAAGAGAAGGCTCTGAGGTGACCTCATATCATCTTCCAGTAGCTGAAGGGCTATAAGTAGTAGCTATAAGAGGGCTGGAGAGGCCTTTTTTCCCCCAAGGGCATGTAGTGATAAGACAATGGGGAATCATCTAAAGATGAAGAAGGGTAGATTTAGGTTAATTATTAGAAAAACATCCTTTCCTATAAGGATGGCGAAACACTGGAACAGGTTGTCCAAGAGTCTGTGGAAGCCCCATCCCTGAAAGTCTTCAAGGCCAGGTTGGACAGGACTTTGAATAAACTGGTCTAGTGGAAGGTAATTCTGCCCGTGATGGGGGTTTAGAACTAGATGATCTTTAAGGCCCCTTCCAACCCAAACCATTCTATGATTCTATGATTCAATGATATAATTCATCCAGAATCACTACAGTGCAGGAAAAGTAAATTGATGCCTGCAGAAGCAGTTTCAAAGACAGAAAATTGTGTCTAGCCAAGTTCCTTGAGGAGAGAAATCCATTTATTCTAGTTTCCTTTGTCTCTGTGGGAGGGAGTTTCAACTCCTGTTTAGTTAATACTGTTCAGTAAATCACAGGGCAGAGGCTGATCTCTGTGCAAGCCCATGAGTTTCTATTACAAACACAGAGCATTTAATGCCATTTGTGCTATTGTTCTTGAGCTTTACCAATCCAGGCTATGGGAACCATTTAGGTGATACATGGAGGACAGCCCCAGGTGAGTGTTTCAGATACACAGAGAGTCTTGCTGGGCACAAGACACCTCAATTTAGCACCCTGTGTCATGACAGATTTTGTCATTTCAGGAGGTTGTCAGAGTGGCTTGCCTCTGGCCTAGTTTTGAAAACATCTGTTATTTGTGTTTGTAATGTGTCAGTGCTGGAACACAGCAACCATAATAATTTTACACATCAAGAACATTTGAAAAGTTAGGTCCTTTCGAATTTTTTATTTTTTTTTTTCTGCTGGATGATACTATTGATTGATCTCAACTTCAGATACAGTGTCTATTTTAGTCTAAGTAAAATTTAGAAAAGGGAAATATATATCTGCTGTTTAGCTATCTTGAGGATTTGTATTTTCATGTCAGTAACAGGAAAACTTTTCATCTAGGTTAAAAAAGAGCTTTTCCTCTGTGTGTAGGAAAAGCTATATGTATACACAATACATGTGTATGTATATATGTACATATGGGCATGTATGTATGAAGTTTCTGCACTTTTACATTTTTCTGTATATCCTGTCTCTAGTCATATGCCTGATTTGCCGGAGGTTCATCCTAAGCAGAATCTAAACTGGCAGGTGAGCACTGTTTGCTCAGGATATCAGTGACTGATGAGATCCTAGCCAAGGACGGCTTCACTCCCTTCTGCTCTGCACAGTGCTGCTGTCCTTCCCTGGAAAGCAAAGCAAGGAGCAGATCAGTGCAGTGCTGAGCTGCACCCTACATGGTGGAAGGGTGCAGATAGGAAACACACCACAGCTTCAGAGTCAGAAGTTGGCTTGCATCCCACATTTTAGACATGCAAAAGTAACAAAGAGAAAAAGATATTAAGTGGGTTAAAAGAGTCTTAATAAAGAATGCTTCTCACATCTTCAAGGCATGACTTTCAAAGACAGTGAAAGCGAAGTTATTCTAAAGATGATTACTCAAAATCTGCTCATTACTATGTCCATGGGTATTTTGACTAGATTACCCCCATTCTAGACATCCTATGTACTCCATGTTTTCATGCTTTGCATTGTGGTTAAGGCAGCGACTGCTTATCCTTAGGATTCCCATTAATATTTCAACTGTACCACTCACTTCCAAAGTCAGGGGAATCCTGGTTTCGTTAGAATATGGAAGCTGGGCTCTCCTGTGCCTGAAAGAGAATTAATTATATGAAACTTTACCATTGCATAATTTTATGTTTAATTTCAAATGCAATGTATTATCACTTTTTTTCATATTTTAGCTTATTTCAAGCAAGACAACTAAGCAACAAGAAAACAAGATTGTTATGTGAGCTCTGTTCTTCAGAGAGATTAATATTTTTCTTCTTCAAATATTTGTTTCTTGCATAAGCCTGTAAAGTATTTAGGACATGATGTAGGTGACCTATCTGCTAGTATGAATTGGTTATATGAATACCATTAAAACTGTCATCAAATATTCATGCAGTGTTGTTGCCACACTACATTTCTGAGGAAGCCCCCCCATACTTGTCCTCATGCAAAATATTTTCTAAATGCAAGTATGACTAGCATCACCCTAGCCAGTTCAGGACTGTCACGAATTTGACCCCATCTATCTTCTTCCCTTTAGGTTGTGTATATGAATTACAAAACATACCATAATGTAAATATATCAGAAAATGTACTTATGTTTCATATATGCATTTTAGGTGATGATTTATTGCACTTATTTATTCTTGGGGCCTCAATTGATATTTTATTATCTGAAAAGTAGAAGCAGTGCTACAAGACCATAAGCAATCTCATTCATGTTAGTGTATCTTAGAGAATTTTCAGTGAGACAACTGTTCTTAAAGTAGAAACCAGAGACTCCCAACAGACAAGGAGCTATGCAAAACATATTTGTTGATTTCAGAATCTCAGACTGAAGTGTACCACTTTCTTTAAAAATAGAAAGCAGAGTTCTGATTATGCTAAAGAAGAATGTGCTCCAAAGCTAATAATAATTAGATGATAAGTGATGTAGAGCATTGATGTTTTTGCAAATAATCTTCCATTGATATTTTCATAGAATGATAGAATCATAAAGTCATAGAATAATTTGGGCTGGGAGGGACATGCCTCAGCTATTCACACACTATGAAATTGCTTCTTAGGTGGTTGAAGCCACTGGGTTTTTTGAGGATAAGGTATTAGGTGGCTTCCTTCATTTCTCAAATCATGAATTCTGTTTCAAACTCTCGAACAAACAACATGACATAAAAGCAATGTATACAAGTACAGATTGTGCTTCCTGAAAATATATGCATGACACTTCAAAACACAAAGTTGAGTTTACATAATCCCTATGAACAAGTAGTAAGTAAAAAAGTCAGTACTAAGTGGTAAACTTTCCTAAATCCTCTCATGGCTGAACCTCTTGAGCCGAGGTACATAAGTCAATCTTAATTTTCTGAGGTCTCTCTCAGTCATACCAACAATAAATTAGGATATGGAAAGCAAATAATAAATTAACCTCCTATATTAAAAATATTCGCTCTTTCCTATGAACTTGAGTCCACTTTGAATTATTATGAAATTATGACCTTTTCATGGAATAGGTGGTCACTGCTAACTCTATGCAATGACTTTCAGATAACATAATCTGAGCCTTTCTGTAATTTAAAACTGGAAGAAGCACATAGTCTGTAATGCTGCGTGCCTGACTGTGATCATTATGTTCAGGAAGATTTTAATGACACCGCTAACTACATCACTATTTTGCTTCAAGAGTGTTTTCTTTTACATAAGCTGTCCTCAAAGATTAGAGTATAAACTTTTGTTTGTAACAAGGGATCATGGGGAAACTGCCAAGCAGAGAAGCTAAGCACAGGGATTTATTACTTTCACTGAAATCTTTAAAAAACATATAAGCGCTGTCAAATCTGTATTGCCAAAAGTTGTTTGTGCAATGTGCAGAGAAGTTATAGGAAAACAGGCTCACATTTATCTTATTTTCCTCATGCTAGAATAACAGTATATTCCAAGATATGATTATTATTTGAAATGGAATAACTAAATTCAGTGCTTCTTAACAGAGAAAAAATGAAAAGTGTGTCAAAGATACACCCAGAGATATTATTCATCTAAAAAACAACAGAAAATTTTTACAAAGCAGTATAGTTACAAGTTCTGACCTTTATTAAATACTCATAATAATGACAGAAAAATTATAAAAGTACTGTATATAGAGCATAGTAAACAGCTTCAGTCTTCCCATCTCTGAAACTAATGAGACCTTTACCGCTGCCTCCATGAAGACCCAAAAGAAGGCATTTTCTTTTAATGACACTATGTGTGAGGGAAAACCTTAACCTTACTTGCTGTATTCACACCACAGAATTAAATAGTGATGGAAATCTCTATTGCTACAATAATAATGCATTTTCTTCCACTCCTGAAATGCATATTGAAATTGCAAAATTGGCTCAGGCTACATTAACTAGGCTTCCTACATCTCAATACAATTTTGATTGAAACACATATATAATTTTTTTTCCTCTGAACACTGTCTTCTTTAGTGTAAGAATAAACAGTATCCTTTGACAGGATATCTTGATGTTATTTTATTTGCTTCTTCTTCAATATTCTAGGTGCATGGATCCATCCATTATTTACTGAGGAGCACAGAATTGTTCATTCTCTCATGAGCTTTTCCAAATGCTTGCCAGTGCATCCAATGCATTTTTAAAAGATGCAAATGAAATTATCTACACGGTCCTTCTGTGAGGTAACTCCATTTCATACCTGGAGAATAATCAAAAACAGCTTAAGGCCAAAATTATCCAAAATACTCATTTTTCATAGTGCTAATTGGAAACTCACAAGGTGATTTTTTCAGCATACTTAGTACTTTGATAGCCTTTGTACGAATTTTACCTCTCTAAATGATGAGAGCAGAGCTCCTCATTCTTTTCTGATAAATAGATCTGAGTTCTCTGACGTACCCAAACCCACATATTAGCAGTCTTGTTTAAGTGAACTGTACAGCATCTGATGAAGGCACTCAGTGGCAGAATCAAGGACACCCTGCACTCCTCTGGGGTGTCACTTATTTTTGGTCAGCCCTCATCTTGTCCTCTGTGCTTCTAAATGGATGTAACAGACAGATCACCAACTCATTACTATTATTATTGCATTGCTAATGCTATTACTTCTATTTGTTCTTTGTAACTCCTACTGTTGCTACCAATTACTGTGTCAACAGCCTAGATATATTCTATATTCCCAGACCAAGCTCATTCACCTAAATCAGCTGAGAGTGAATGGGTCATGGTGGGCAGAGCAGAATATTAATTGACAGTTGCATACTGTGTTTTTTTTTAAGTGTGAGAGAACATTAACATAAATATTTTTTAAATTATGATTACTTTATTATACTTAATGAAATTAGAAAACATTACATATTTCAAAATAAATAAAAATATCTCTGCTTTAAAGACTTGTTAATATAAAGAATCAAAATATTTTCCCAAGTACCTTTCTGAGCAAAGACTGAAGTATTTAAAATTCTATTTCCTCTGCAATTTTTCTCTTTAATAAGCATAGTATAAAAAATTACAATCTAAGCAGTACATGAGATCTGACAAGACTAGAAGTAATTAAAAATCGACTCTTCTAATGGAAAGTTGTAGGCATCTTAAGTACAGGCTTAACTACTTACACCACCTGTAACAAACAATTTTTATTTATAATACTAAAACTCAAATCTGTTGCTCAGTTGTACCACTAGAACACTGGGCTTTCATATTTTTCTAATACCTCATGAACATATAAAATTCTATGTAAACCTGTTTAAAACCTCTTTAAAGCAATATTTTTTATGTTAGTATTAGAAAGAGGTTTTTTAAATTATAAAGTACATATTCTTTAAAAATAAATGGGAAAAAGCAAGAGAAATATTCTTTTAGTCTATTTGCATGCTTTTTAAGAAAAGAATTCACACAAACAGAAACAGCTTGTCAGTAAGTACTTGTAGAGCTGTTTCCCACTAATAATACTGCAGCTGTTATCTGCACAATGCTCACAGGCACACTATTCAATTGTTATAGGGTACAAAACCACCTCTTGTAGTGAGAAGAATGTAGGTGAAGTCAGTTTGTTCTTTGTTTTGACCAAATTCCCTTCCTTCTGTGAAAGGAAATCAAAATCCTACACAACCAGTGTTTCAGTACCAGATGTTGACTGCTCTGAGGACAAGGTGAAGATGGTTTTGGTATAATTAGCTGACTTACTTAAACATGAAATGATAATGTGTGAGTAAAAGGTTGTACAATTGTCTCAAACCACAAATTCAGATCCAAGTAGGAATGACTGGGCATGTCTTTTCCTGAGTTGCCTTGAAGACTTGAAAGGCTGGAAGGTGTCTTTCTAAGCTCAGTGGCCAGAGTTCACAACTGTCTCAAACTTCTTAAAATTGCTTCCGAAATAACATGAAATGCTTTTGGGAGAGAGAGATCAGCCTGGAGTCATCTGCTTGCTGACAGGTCTTTATCAGTACATGGCTCTCACCACATAGTCACCACTCATAAATGGTTTGATTTACACCGTGCTTCTGTTTCTGTTTTCATTTGCAGTAAAACGTGTGAGTATAAAATTCTGTTAATGAGTCTCAGTAATGCTTTACAACCATTTTTCAATGATGGTATAAATGAATACAGGAGATATACACATGCACAGAATTATAGTCCTTCTTTATTCTCTTTAAAAATTCAAGTTCATAAATTCAATATAAGGAAACAATTTTAAAAGAAAATGAGAAAGCAAATAATAATACCATTTTACAATCTACACTAGTACAGCTTTGTTATAAACAAGAATATGGCGATTTTAGTTCATACATATTCAAAATAGAGACAAATATTTATTTCACTTGCACTGGAATGTTGGAGCCTCTACTTTTATTTTCTTCAGTGAATGAGAGTGAAGATAGAGAAAATGCTTTAGACTGGAAAGTGATGACCTACTCAATTGCCTCAATTCAATGAAATATTTATATGTCATAAGCAAGTATAGTTGAACTATGATCTTTTACATTTTTTCTGGCTGCCTTTGTTTACTTTAGAGGCAACAAAAAGCCATAAGACAAGTGATTATGTTATTATGTTCTGAACTGGTTTGGATAGATAAATGAAAGGATAGATATAAACATAATTAAAGAAGGGTTTTGGTTAGAAGAAACCTTAAAGATCATCTGGTTCCAAACCTCTGCCATGGGCAGGAACACCTTCCACTAGACCAGGTTACTCAAAGCACCATTCAGCCTGGCCTTGAACACTTCCAGGAACGGGACACACACAACTTCTCTTGAAAATCCATTAAGTGCCTCACCACCCTTATTGTGAAAAATGTCTTCCTTATATTCAGTCTAAATCTACCCCCTCTTAGTTTAAAACCATTGCACCTTGTGCTGTCACTGCAAGCCCTGGTTAAAAGTCCCTCTCCAGCTTTCTTATAAGCCCTCTGTTTTAATTTTTGCTGAGCAGTGCTCAGACAGCATCAAGGCTTTTCCTGCCCCTCACACTGCCCCACCATGCACAAGGAGCTGGGATGGGACCCAGCCAGGACAGATGACACCAACTGACCAAAGGGATATTCCAGACCAAATGGCTCCAGCCTCAGCATATAAAGCTGCAAGAAGAAGAAAGAAGGGAGAACATTTTCAGTGATGCGGTGTTTGTCTTCCCAAAACACTGTTACGTGTGATGGAGCCCTGCTCCCCGGGAGATGGCCGAGCACCTGCCTGCCCATCAGAACCAATGACTGGATATTACTGTGTGGCTATATCTGTGGTAAATTGCATTCTGAATTTATGACTGCATTCCAGGTAACTAACGGGTATAGAAGTTTGATTTGTTCATTTTTGTAAAAAATGCAGCAGGAGCATACTCATATATAATCACATAGTCCAAGTCCACTCAGTCCTTCTTACATAGTGTGTCATTCAGAGTAGTACCTACAACAACATGCAGAGTCATAGACTACATTTTTCACTTTCAGTGGAATGTATCTTTTCCTTTATTGTGACAAATATGCCATTTTTATTGAAAGTTTCAGTCTCTCTGGTATTTCATGTTTCACATTTCATAGATACAACTTGGGAATGAGCTCACTAAGTCAAAAAGGCAGTCTGGAAGTAAAATATTCAAGGTAGTTTTTTTATTTCAGCATTCTTCTGAACATGTGTTTTGTTGTGGTTTTTTGTTACTGTTTTTATTAAGGATCTACAAGAGACACAGTAATTATAGTCTTCAGCTAGAAAATACATTGTACAATCATGCAAAGGCTTTCTTTTCAAGGCTGTAGTTCAGTAAAATTACCCTTTTGTAGTTTCAAGAATGCTATAATTTGTATTAAAATTTTCAACAATTTAAAAAACATAAAGCAACTAAATTCTTCATGAATCCTATGGTATAACCCTGTGGCAAGAGTAGAGCATGAAAAGAATGACAATACTGGCTCAGGATCTGAAATTGGACTTAACATCTATCTTGTTTTCAGCTCTAGTCAGTAATGGTAGCTCAGAGAAAGGGAAAAAAAAGAAACCCTTGTAGAGCTTTCTCCTTTGAGCAGCTTCCTGGTCCAAAGAAAGGTTTTAGAATGGAGGCCATAGGAATTATTATATTCACAGAGAATTATATTCACAGAGAATTATATTGACACATCATGGGATGTGCTGCATCCAGACACTGAGGTTGCACTCATCTCTACACATTCAAAGCTGCAGAAATACAGAAAGGTTAAAAAATGCCATAAATCAACTTGACATTGGGGATAACACTGCAAAAACAAAAAACAAAACAGAAACTATGAGATGATAGTGTCAAAACCAGAGGAGTACACCTACCTGCTAGGCTAACTCCTGGTACATATCTACACTAACAAAATGGGCTGTGTTATAGGTACAGGCACTTTTCAAACATTCCAGCTCCTGTCTTTTTAAACTTCTGAAGAAGAGCTGTCTTAAGCAACTTGCTTCATCTACTTTACTCAACCAGCAAATGCAGGCTGTCAGCCTGGTGTTCTCATGAGGTTTGTGCATGGCTTCTTCACTGGGGCAAAACAAGAAATGAGGATTCTCCAGAGACATGGAAGCCAGTGGAGGCAGTCAGGAACCCAAACAACTGGTGCCCCTGGGCTGGGCACAGGCACAGCCATCCCTCACCATTGGCAGTCACCTTCAGTTGGAAAAAGCCTGAGAATGAGCCTGGAAGGCTGGGGGAAAGGAAAAGCACAGATGGATGGAAACAGAAACTGAAGTCTCTATTTTCAGGGTCAGATAATCCAACTATATGTATGGTAGAGCTCAACCTACATTTGGCACAGTAGTTCACTAAGCCATCCTTGCTAATGTCCTGACTTCAGTCTCTGAAGTGATGTTGCCATGACCACTTCCCTTGATAATTTATTCCACGGTCCAGTTGCTTCTGCTGTTTTTCAAAATGGAATTGTAAGTTAGAGTGTTAATACACAAAGACTTGAGCATGCTTCTTCTGGATGGGAAAATTCTAACTGGGATGGTGGGACTTCTCTGTTTGAGTAAGAATAAATGTTCCTACAGTGAAACCAGAATCAATTTTTGATAACTAAGAAAATTTTAGTGGATTCATTTCCAGAGGATAGATATAATTATCCATTTTCTTTCATTGTAAATGACTGACAAGTACATTTACAGTTATTATTCAGAGCCCTCAATTGGTTTACCAATAATTATCTTTATTTTGAAACAAGACAATTAGGAGACATATCTGTGATTTAATAACAGAGTCTGCTTCATTTTAGACATCTCTGGGGACAGCTGCTACGATCATTTTCCAGTTCAATTATATATATTTAAATACCTTACAGATACTGAAAATCAGCTGAAGAATTATTCTATATTAAGCTATACAATTAGGCAGAAAAAAATGTGAGTGTTCGCATGTGCATGCATGCACACAGTTGCAAATTTTTCTTTATTACCATCTGCCCTCTTCCCACACTAGAATTAATCAGGTTGCATATAAATAAATATATAAACTCCATGTTTATTTTTTTTCCTAGTTCACTAGAAACCTAGGACTGAAATTTATTATCATTTTCATACAGATAGACCTTGAAAGACTTAAAGGGGGAAAAACATAAAAGTCAATTTATTTTAACATTTTGGTGAGGCTAGAAAGAAGATTGACCCTCCTGAGATTCAGAGTGCAGCTATATGATCTTCCTTCATGGGACAATGGAAATTTTGGGGCCCATGACTTCCACTTTAGATGAGGTCCAAAAATGTTTTCCAGTTTCTGTAGCAATTCATCCTTTGTTAATTTGTCACTATTTTTCTGGGCTCTCACTGCTAAGATTTTCTTCTGTTCCCATTACTTTTGTTCTCATATTTTTTGTGCAATGGTGATATCTCCTTGCAACCTGAATTTGTTAAAGTAAAGAACTTCAGCTTTTTTTTTAGTCTCCATGTAGAAAACACTTCAATCTTCTTATCAGCATAGCAATCTTTTTATACCCTTCTGCAGTTCTAACATCATTCTTCAGCAGAATTATACATAGAATTCAGATCTTAGGAGGATATTGTTATTTTCATGGCCTCAAATTATCTTGTAATCAGCTGGTGTTTCTTTGTTGTATTTCTGATTAAATCCAGTTGAACTCCTGACATTAAAAAAAAATTACAGTTTTTGTTTTCCAGAAACAGAAACTTGCATTTTGTCTTGTTCAATTTCAATTAAGAAATAATTTGGCTCAAAGGAATTGAATACTTTGTCTCTCTCTGAGGTTTACAGTCAAGCAAGACTATACACACCTGAAAGTAATTAGGAACCAATACATTCATTGTAGAGTGGTGTAAAAATTACGTGAGTATTAATTGCTTGCCTGATTTAGCCTTACATTTTGATTTATGATGGATTTATGTTGCTGAAAACATCCCCTTGGTCTGTTACCTGACAACAGCTGCTCAATGAGCAATCTGTTTGTTACAAATTTCTCTCAGTCCATTTATTGTCCTTGTTCCAAACATATTCCTATGTGAGCAGCCCCGGGTAATAAATCGTATTTATGTTTCATCTTTGCATCGAAACAAAATGACACAAACATCTGGGAACAGATACAATATTCAATGCTTTTTCAACAAAATGTATTATTGACACTGCACCTGTACTCTAATGCAAACAATTCTTTTTCCAAAAAGTGACATTTAACCCTGGTACATTAAAGCTTTAAAGGGCTAAGATTTAACCTTCATAAGCAAGGGGAAAGAGCTGTATTGCAGTTAATTATATTCTTCTCAACAGGAATGATCACAGATAGGGAGCACATGGGAAAAAATAAAATGTAGAACTTTCTGCTGAGTCCCAAATAGGACTTCTATTTCCTAAAGGAGAAATTAGGAGTATTGCTTTTACTTGTACATAGAGGTACTTCAGGACAAAATTAAAATAATTTTTTTTCTGAAATATTCCTTTGTAGATTTTTCTTCCTTTTGTTACTGTATGTTGGGGTTTTTTTGTTTTGTTTTGTTTCTTTTATAATTGTCATATTATTTCCTCATCACAATTGGAAAAAAAATACATGTATTATGTCATACCACTTACTGTCCCCATTGTTATCAATGGTAAGAGTTTTCTGTTTTAGTAGCATGGAAAAAACATCGTTCAAATTGGAAGGGCAGAGAGAAAAGAGAGCACAGTGCCTCTGTTACAGAAAGGGGGTCCAGGACTTGCACAGGACTCCATGACATCAAGGGAAGGCCTTCATAGCTTATTACAGTAAAGAGACAGGGGAAAAATGGGTGAAGTCTGAAACAGCACCACTGTCTTTAAAAGCAGTTCCTGCACAAAATTTCCTGAAAAAGCAGCATGAGTTTGTATGCTGTGAAGCTAGGTCTCAGAGGAAGAAAAACCCATGAAATTTAACAATCCTGAGGAAATCTTGTGGAGTATGGATGCAAAGAAGGAGTCTTCCAAGGTTGACATTGTAATCTTCTTTTAAGTCAAAGAGAAGACTATTGGCTCAACTGTAATGTCAGCCTTTTAGGGGAAATTTTTCTGCTGTTAAATGTTTTCCCATGTAAAGGCCGAACATTTACTGATTTTGCCATATTAAAAACTTGGTGTAATGTATTTTTTCTAAGAAAATGAATAAGCACTACAGAGTAAATGCTGAAGCATCATTATTAAAATTATTCTGAAATTCCCTCATCTTGCACAACAGTAGACATTTCTTTCTACTTGAAAGGAATGTTTAAATTTTTAAGGCTTTTCATCTTTCCACCCTGCCAGGTTTTCTATCAGGCACATCATCTGCAATTCTCCTAGGAGCCACTACTTGTCAGTCTGAAAAAACCCAACAGAATGCAATCACACCCATTTAATTGAGGAACAGAAATAATTTACATAAGTGGTCAAACACAGAAAAGCTCAAATTTCAGGTATTTCCAGGGATATAGCCTAGAGATTCAGGGAGAATCCTTTCTTCTTCTCCCACTTTTTTCTACATATCATCATAACCTCAAATAAACCCTAAATACCTAAGAAAATTGCATGTACATTTGAGAATATTTTTATAGTCACACCTAAATTGTTAAACACTGGAGATTTCCATTCACCACACCAGTGAGGTCCTTTCACAAGAGAAAATAAATTAATATTCTCCTTTTATTTAAAAGCTAATCTATAGACAGAGACACAAGAAGAAAATTAAACTTTTTTTGCTTTGCAAAAATTTTTGATTAAATAACAAGGATAATCTGGTAAGACTATCTCATCCAGGTAAGATAATTTTAAATTTTCTGTTTTGAAAAAATCTATTTATAAAGATAGGTATTGCATGTTTAGATAAAGCTATACTCTTCAGTGAAGATAATCTAAGATAAAAAAGGCATGTTTGGCATTTTTCTGGTTCTTAATCTTCAAACAGTGAAACATCAGATAAAGAATCACATTTGTTACAGGAAAAAAAGTCTTCTGAGTTGCAGGATACTCTGTACATTCCTAAGCTGTTTTACAGAAGCTCCTGAAAAGGCAGAAAGTTTATTTCTACAGTCTTTTTTTACCAAGTTACAGTATTGTTTCTGTGATACGTTGAAGAATTTAAGATGCATTAAGATCGTGATGTCCTTCTGACAATCTCAGAAAATCAGAGAAACTGGAAATTTCACCCATCTTTTCTGAGTAATAGCTCAGTGCTCAACAACAAGGTCCTCTTCTCTTGCATATCTTGTCAGTACGCTGATGTAACACCAGTTTGAAATCAGAGTGATGCTTAGTTTAACTTTTTTTCTGGTTACTGTACATTTCCATAGTATGCATGGCATGTTTCAAGAATAACAGGAGGCACTGACTGACACCAGTTTATTAAATTTTACTCCAGAAAGGAGCAGAATAGGTCAACAAGCAGTGACAAAATAGATTACAGCAAAAACACTTGTTCCAGTACAAATCTTTCATCTACCCTCTGCCAATTCACTTCTCATGAACATCAGTGCAGTAGTTACTTCCATCCACACTGACAGCTGACACATACAAGACAACATCATTATTCTGCAGATTCTAGTAGAAGTGCACATGAGAAGCACTCGATTGAAGCAGTGAGTATGTTTAAGTGAACAGTAAGAATATATGTTTTACTGAACAGTATGAATTCTTGGAAGGAAACCCTAAATATATGTCTAAGTTCGTGGTTCTTTTAATTGTTTCTTTACAGAAGTATTTTAAAACATCTTGAAGCAGAAATCATATACTAGTGATGTAAGAAACCCTGTAATCATTGAACTGCAAAAACAGTGTGTTTTTTACTTGTCCTGATAGCACTGATTTACAGCTCTGGAGAAAGGTCACAGAATTTTGCTGACTTCCACTGGCTGAATATCATGTCACTGGTCTTAGAGAAAAAGAATAAATGCTTAAAACAAAACTATCCTACTGGAAAAGGAAATTTTTACGATGTGTTTCATAGCCATCATTCACATGGAACAAGTTTGCTATTGTTTTAAAGGAACACAGATGCCACAATAAAAACAAACAGCAGCCATAGTCAATAAAATGGTAGCTGCAATATAAGAAATTTATAGTTTAAGGTTAAACTCACTTCTCTTCTTCAGGGATCTTTCAGTCATTACAGGAAATCACTGTGAATCACATTTTCAAAGCAAATAACTAGTAAATGAGCTGTGCAAATTCAGGGGGGTCCAATTTGCTACTGAAACATTTATTTTCAAAAAGTGGCTGTTCTTCTGTTTGTGACAACCCCTAATCATTTATTACAATTCAATCATAAAAATACACTTATGTACCGTAGTTATTTCTTCCTTTTTTTTTATTACTTGTGTTCTGTGTGTCTTTTGAGGCTGTGGTTCCAGCAGGATTGGAACATTGCTTCAGTTTAAGACCACAGGTCACTGCTTAAGGAATTAGGTATGGTATGCTCACAAGAAAAAACACCTGTATTTGAAAAATATATTTTTTAATCTGTTCTAATTTTTTGTTGTTATATTTTCTAGTACTACTGCAATTTTTACAGTCTTTGAGACATCTGCACATTTCCTCTTCCCCCAATAACAAGTTTTTTAAGGTCTATTATTTATAGATGCCTCTATGTTTGCCATGTAGTCAAAATTCAGTTAAATGACTGACAAGCTGGCCATTTCAACTAAAATACTATATGTTTCTGATAACTGCATAAAATGTTGAGTTTAGAATTATCAGGTATTAGAAGAGAAGTTAATAATCTACAATCCCTAACAATTTGCATTATAAAAGTTCCACTTCTTTTCAGTGTAAGCAAACACCATTTTTTTTATGCTAACTAGTAGTTACCAGTTATTAACTAACCTGTAGTTATTTAAACTTATAAAATAAATTTACTCACAGATTTGTCTTAGTTCAATTATTAATCACTAATGACACAAAGTAGACAGTTAATTTTTCTCACTTTCAATCCTCCAGATTCCTGGAATTTTCCAAAAACACTAAACATTGCAAGGTCAGATTCCCAGGACCCTCAGGCAGCATCAGCCTGTACTACTTTGAGAACTGCAGAACACAGCTATACCTTTTAAAAGAGGGAAATAAAGAAGTGAAAGACATACAAAAGCCGTATTAGAAGGGTGCTTCCTAACACTTTGTCAAGAAGGGGACTGAATGTTTCATTAACTGAAGCAAAAGTTGAGTAATGGCTTTCCTTCATATGTACAAGTGTACGTATACATATATGTATATGTATATATATATATATAATTTTATATGTATATGTATGTGGAGGTGTGTGGGGGTGTGTGTGCATATTTTTTTCCACAGATAATTTCTTTTCTACAATAACTACTGAAGACAATTGCTTTAGAAGACTAAAGAAACTTGCTCAAAGTGTGAGGATTTTGTCCCTGTGTCCTCTATTTTCATTAGCAATTTTCACTAAATAGACAAAATGTGTGGCTTGAAACAAAGTCCATTTAAAATGTTAACTAACAGCATGTTACACTGATATTGCGTTAGGTATTAGTGGTGAATTCACCTTTGACATCCCCACTTGTGAAAGTATACTTCAGATCTGCACAACTTCCAACCAGACACACAGTGGGAAAGAGACTTTGGGACCTCCGTACTTTCAGAATGTTTAGTTCTCTAAAATGGCATTAAAAAAATCATGAAATAATTGCCCTGTAATTTTGAAACTTATAAACAAAATGAGGGTTTGGAATCACAGTGATTAGGTAGTCTCAGCCACAGGGGAAAAAAAAAAAATCTGTAAAATGTTGTCCATCCAAAAAGCACTGAGCACTGAGGTTAATAGTACTGTGATACGGCAGGATATTGAATTTGTAAGGACAACAAGTTTAGTGTTCAAAGACATTAGTGAAAAATCACAAGAGATGCAAAGAGTCATGTGTTGTGGCATTTTCCAACCCTGGAGTACTGTGTGGTACACTTGCTCAGTGTCTGTTCTGGAGCACAGCCCTGCTGGTCTGGTGGGTCAGGCAACTCCTGGAGCACTGGCATTGATCAGAAGCTCACTGGTCTCATCAGGTATGGCAATTTGTATTTAGGCCTGCCAGGAAATTTGTGTTTGAAAACAGTTGTACTTATTATTGATTCTGTAAAGTGCAGCAGGCATAAATCAAGGAATATTAACGGCAGTAGCATGTTCATTGTCCTAACATTGAATCATTGTCTCTGAGATTATGTATTTTTATATTCTTTAATTAGGCAATATGCACTACGATTTCTGATGGAGTTCAGCCTTAGGTTATTGTATAAATGTTATCCCAGCATATGTGTTTTGACTGCCTGGTTGCCAACAGTTGTAGTAATCAATCTAGTAACATTATTTCACAGTTTCTAATATTTCTTTGCTACAATCAGCAATTCTATTTATTAGAAGGTAAACCAACTGATACTATTAGACCTAATCTCCAAAGTTTGAGTATATAAGTAAGCAAGAAAATATTGTATCTTGAAAACATTTCATTTGGTTAATTCCCTATAGCATTTGACAGATACTCTGTATCTGTAAATGTAAATGTTATCAAAATTAATTGTATAATTCGCTATGTACTCAGTTCCAAGAAAACATTACATCTTCTGTGTATCTGAGTGATTTTAAATAGCCAACAAGACTAAACACCCAGTTCATATTCTCTAGAATAAGAGCCTTCTTCTTGGAGTGTTATAACTTCCAGTTGTTTGCTCTCCACAATATTTATCACAGGGCAAAAAATGTCACATTGATCAGCACCCATATGTCCCTTGTTCTCTTGTCAGATCTTTCTTCTTTTGAATAAGTACTCCAGAGACATTTTCTGCTGATGTTAGTGTGAGAGATATTTAGCTATGTCATTGTTTCACTAGGCTTACCATTTGAACTAAGAGGTTTATTTAAGCTACAAAAGCCAGCATCTAAAAGTTTCTAAGAGGAAATTTAATGCTGTCAGGTGCAAGTAAATATTGCTTAAAATTCAGTCTGAAAGATTAAGAGGGGCCATACAATGAAAAGAAAGCAACAGTCCCAAATCAGAAAGAGGCAGACACAGCCATTAATACATCTTTTCATGTATTTTGGACTAGTGGTGAATGGAGATGAGTGTAAAGCAAATTATGATAAGAGTTACTGCTATTTTCTCCTAATACATAAATGACAATATCTATAAACTCCGAAACCATGGAGCAGCATATTAGACTTGAAGCATGACAGCTTCCAGAATAAAGACATATACCTAATAAAATTCTCATTATTAATAAATAAACATTTTTGAGTACTGACAGCCACAAAGTGATTCGTATTTGCAAAGATTGTTGCAATATCTTGTGCACTGAGGCTATAAATAGCAAAGTGCTCTGTCCTTCCTCAAGTACTTTAGCTTTGCACATGCACTGGGGTTTATTTAAAATTGAAATAGTGAAGTACTTGTAGTTACAGCTCAAAAGGAGAAGGAAAAGCACATACATAACACAGAACAAATGTACAATAAACACACATTACCATGCAACCTTTTGATTTGTTTAACAACATTTGAATGTTATAAAGATGGCATGCAAATGCATCAAAGGAGAACACTTCTTTTGCAAGTCGAGAAGATACTATATCCTGCATTTTACAAAATTGGAATAATCAGTGGGTGAAGAGAGATGTGGGAAGAGGACTGAGTTTGCATGCTTCTGACAGCCCCATGTATTGGAAACCCATCTGAAAATCAGTGGAAAATAATAATATTAAAAAAAATATATTATAAAGGGTTTAACTGGCATTTTAGGACACAGCTATGAGTGAGCAAGAGCTGCTGTTCTGGTTCTCCTGCTGTGCTAAATGCAGACCAGAGAAGTGCCATACTGTGCCTACCATCAGCCTGCTATTATTTCTTCAACAAAACCTTCATTCCCTACTGCTGCTAAACACTCACTTCTGAACAAGCATAAAACAAGGAAGGGAAAGCCCATTCTTCCCATGAAATTTAAGGCAAAATTCACCAACAATTGTTTTGCTGCCTCAGCCCTGAGATGCATGTACTGCAAATATTATGTAGCCATTCTTCTGAACAAGACACAAGTGGAAAATTTCCCGGCTTATGTCCCTTTCCAGCTTCAAGAGTCATGACATGACCAAATAATTTTTGTACGTCCATTTCTCTGTTTATAAAATGCAGCTGATGAGACCTTGTTTGTAAAGGATTCAGGCTTATAATTGAAAACTCTGACTAAAACTAGGTCATATTATTAACACTACCCCACACCACCTCCCTCCCCAGTCAGGCAAGAGCTGTGGCTGTTCCATGTGGCAGCAGACCTCTGCCAGGCAGGTTTGCTGCTTCAAGGGACCAATGACTTGCACTTGACTAATCAACTTCAATTGCTAATTCCTTGTGACTTTAATGAGAGCACAAACATAGGTAATCCCTATCTAAGTGGTTGGACTAGCAGAAAAGGTTTCGCTTCTGGACATAAAATTATCTTCTTTTTAATTTGTAAGGGTCGTCAGTAGCAAACTTTTTCGGTCCTCTTTCCACCTTTTTATTTTTGTACATTGAATATTGACATTTTGTAAAATGAATACATTATATATTTTAAATATTTTTCATAACAAAAACTAGCATCTTAAAAAGGATTTTTTTCCCCTTTTATTCTCAGGGAAAATAAAATGTGATAAGCTATAGCAAATAACAGACAAATTCACAGCAAACAGTATTATACCAATTAAACAATATTATATCAATTAAAAGAATATTTTTCCTCATTTTAAAACTTTTACAGGAACTATATTTTTTTTTAATTAAATCTAAATTACCACTGTCATTACTAACACCGGCACTTTTCAACATCTGAAGCTAAGAACTGCTTTACTTTAAGTTAACATTGTATAAACATGCCAGAACTTACAGCAAGTACTATGCAGTGACCTTGTAGGAGTTGCTTTTATGTGTATATTTCATGATTTCTATCAATTACCACTATAGGATCTTGCTGTTACATCAATAGAAAGATATTGGCTTTTTTGTGGTTCCTTGCAGATCAATGTTTCTATAAATCCACTATCCTGTAATCAGACTCCTGGATAAGTGATACCATTGTTTTCCAAATATCCACTCTTAGAATGGTTTCTTAAGACAGTATTGAAGCACTCTGAGCCACAGTCCATAGCAACCTTGACTTCCTCGTCTTTATTTCATAAGATGTCAGAAACAGTGAAAAAAACTTTATTTCTGATAATCAGACATAAGAAATATTTGAAACTTGTCTGTGAAAAAAGCGTTAATAATTTACTCCATTTTCTTTCCAGATTTTTTTGCAATACACCATTTTACTGTAACAGCAAGTATAGGACTAGTTTTGATTTATATTTCAAGATGGAACGAGGAAAAAAACTGCTGGGTTTCCTGTCAAAGTTCTTGCCACTGCTAAAAAAAGAAAAAACATAGGATTTTCAGCTTGTGGGTTTCTAAAATCTTCCAAGTTTATTTAAGTTATAAAAAATTAAACTTAATATATCTCTATGCCTCAGTCTGGAGACAGTGCAGCGCAATGGGTAAGGATGTGTAAACAGAAGTGACTGAAACTGGCTATTCCCACCCTCCATATGATAGTATGGAGTTTATTTTGGTTTAAATTCAATCTGGATTGAGTGATTCAACTCGTTTTTTGGGTTGAGTGCTATAGCTACTTTTGAGGTTGGACTGTTTTTTTGAGGAAAAGTTTTAAGTACGTGGTGGAAGATCTTGTCGTGGTAGAACCAGCACATTGGTTCAGAGCATAATGCCTCCATTAGCACTGAAGCACTTAGAGAGAAAAGCTTCTGATTCAGTCGTCTTTGAAAAAAATATATTTAATGAACACCAAATCTGCTCTCAGCAGTGAGGCAGAACATGGTAAATGGGGACAAGCAGGGGATTAGCTTCAAAACTGTACTTCTACTTGGAGCAAACTAAGTGGAGCCATTAGCACTTTCCGGGCCAGTCAGAGCAAAGAGTGCATTTGGTAGAGCACTTCTGCTCTCCCAAACAAGTGCAAAAGGCACTGCAATTTCCTACCTATACAGCTCAAATATCACCTTTCCTTCAATCTCTACTAATTCTAAAACTTTATTGAATTACACACATTTTGCTGAACATTGCGATTGGTTTGAAGAATTTATAGAGTGTGCAATAGAAAAGTTTGTCTCTAGTCAGTGCACTGGAAATTTCTGGAAGTAAATTACTTTTGTCTGTGAAATAGATTAAACAGGCTCTTCCTACGCATGAACTGATCTCACCTTTAAAGGATGAATGGGATAAAATATAGCCATGTTTATCAGAGAAATTTTAGTAGGAACTCATGAGAAAATATTCATCCATTTTTGTCTCATATTCAGAAGTATTTTATTTTCCTGAAGGTAGCCTGTGATTACAAATGAATGAGCAACTCCAAACAGTAATTCCTGGAGGAATTATGTAAAGATAATACTAAATGAATATTTGCAGAATCTCATAACTAATTAATAAATTGTTGATTTATGCTATCACAAATTTTTTAAAATCCTGGCAGCAATTACAAAACCTTCGAATTAACTGGCTTTTATTTGAATGCCTGAATCTTGGTGAGGCTGTCAGATGTTGTCTCTCACTGACTGGTAGGCAATGTGTCTTTTTACAGGCAGGCAAAATATAAATTTTCTGCATTTTTAACTTTTCAGGCAACCTAGAGAGCAGAGCACAGCTTGTAGAAATTGTGCTGCAATGAGATTTATTGCCACCCAGCAGCAACTTACTCAATATAAGGGGGAATAATTGGTCCCTAAAGTATATGAATATTACACAAAAGATTACCTATTCTGAAAGGACTTTGTGGTGTTTAAGTGCTGGATCAAGCAGTCAAATTTTAAGAAGCACATAATTTTTGTTCCTGTCAATATAACGTTACATTGAATCCTCTGTGATTATGGAAACTGGATTTCAACTACAAGCTCTCATTCTATTCTTTTGTCACAGTGTCTCTAGTTCCTTCACTGAATGCATTGTTACTCAGTATTACTTCTCATAAATGTCAGTTCTTGGCAAAATGTTCTTTTTCACTCAAATATTCACTGTATTTTGAACATAAAAAATCAATGCTTGCTTTTTAAGGATTTCTGTTTCCAATATGTACAAAACATACAGCAGATGTTAAGGCATATTATTTAGTATTGCCTCTGTAAAAAAAAAAAAAAAAGAAAATTATTACACCTACTTCCACACCTGGAACTGAAGTGCAGAGGTAATGTCCAAATTTCCAATAAATAATTAATTGTGAATGCTAATTACAGAAGCCCAAACGCATTTTTTTTTCTTTTTTTTTCAGTATATTTGGCACCATGTGATACATTCTTAAGCTCAAAATAGATCTCCCACTAGTTGCATTTCTTCTCCTGAGTATCTGCAAAACCAATCAAGAGAATTTCCACATGCTATATAAAAAATGAAGAGGACAGGAGTTACTATCATCGATTGTCTTACTGCTTGAAATTGCAGTAATGTACACTTTGTGGAGACACTTAATTCTGTTCTCCTGGGTTTAGCATCTTCCTTATGTTTTTCTTCCATGCTACCTTACCTGACAGGGGAGACCCGGCTCTCAGTTCTGGTGTCTCATAGCATAATGTCTCCCAGAGCAGAGAAAAATAATTCAGGAAAGCTCAAACCCAGTGTCTGCCCTTCAGGGAAGTCTGCAGCTAGGAGAAATGGGACTTCTAGGCAGCTCAACTGTGTGAAATTCTGAAAGACCTTTTATAAACTCAGAAAACAAACAAATCTAGGATCTTTTGCAGAAGGACAATAAAATAATCTTCTCAGCACTTGGATGAATTATTTGCCAAATTTTGAGTTGCTTCAAAGTGAAAAGACATAGCATTCTACAAACAATATGGGATTCAGATTTTTAAGACAAAGCTTTTTCAACCTTGTCTGAAGTGATGAATATTTTGGCTGCAATTTATATATATATATATAAGATAAGAATCTAACAGGAAGCCTTGATAAACCTAACAGGAACATTTCCCAGAACTATGTAACTGGAAAAAGTATAAGGCAATATTCCTATGTCTTGAGAGCTTTGATTTCAGTTTTGAAAACCAGAAGCACTTCATTTTCAGAGACATACCCTGGTGGGGTTAGTTTTCTAAGATTTAGAAAAACTTAGCTCAAATGTGATATAGTGAAGGATTCAGAAAAAAAAGAAACAGATTTTTGTGGAAGGGAGAGACATTTGTTTGTTTGTTCCATATCACATCTGAAATTGTTATAAACAGCTGTTGTTTGTTTTGTCTGCTTTCTAAAGCAAACTTGAATTTTTCTTTTCTTTTTTCATGTAACTATCTCTTTTCTTTTTTTTTTAATGAATTGTTCTTATTTTAGGCTACATTTTAATAAAGGTAATGTTCTTTCAAGATACACAAGATGAATCATGTCCTTCAAAATTTAAATTTGCTGGCAACAGCAACTATTTTTGATTTGTAGCTCAAATTTGTGTTTGTGTAGCTGATTTAAGAGAGCTGTTAGCCTCTGTTCTAATCATAAATTTCCTTCACCTAATGATGAAATGTATGCTGTGTTCAGAAAATGTTCTGAGACCAAAATCATGTGTGAAGATGTGTTTTTTTCAATATACTTTCATTTCTAATAAATCAAATTTAACATAAAATAAACATCTAATATAATTTTAAATATTATTATATTAAATTATATATTATATTTAATATTATCATTCTAATCTAACCAACAGGCAGAGATACTTAAGATAACAGCCAAGATTTTGAATGTAGTATTTTCAAAATATTTTCTTTGTTTTATTTATTACTGGAGTTTGTGTTTTAAGTTTGTTTTTCTTTCCAGAATGTGAAAATTATTTGCATTAGCTGTCCTTTTGGGAGCCTGTATCCAGTCTCAGCTTAGAACATCTAAATCTGACTTGTTTAGGCAGATGTCCTAAGTAGAATTTTATAAAGAAACCACTCATGAAGACCTCCAAGGTACCTGTATGTCATAGAAATTGTTTGATTTGGAAGAGTGTAACTTAATACTGCAGTGGTATAAATATGAATAAAGGTCCTTAAAAGATTCAGGTACATGAGCACAAATCAGAGCTATAGATCTTAAATAGCTGCCATTGCCAGCAAATTTGAATTTCGAAAGACATGATGTGTCTTGTGCATCTTGAACTTTTAATAAAGCTTTATAAAAATGTATCTTAAAACAAGAATTCATAGTTTAAAACACAGTGTGCGCCAGAAGCTACATTAAACTTCCATGTATCTTGCACAGTTTAACCCATTTTGTGCTTTCTTGCTTCTTCATCTCTAGAAAAGCATAGCTATCATCCTCCTTGTTTCATACTTAATAACAGAAAGAAAAATTGATCAGATTTTCTTCTCTAAAGGCACCTACCAATGACGTTTTTAGAAGTTAAACTTGAAATGAAACACCCAGGCTAATAAGGGGTTATTGCATTTGTCACATGCAGAGCTATACTGTATCGTGTATTTTTTCTACTAAAATGTTCTTTAGAAAAATATTCTTTATTGTTAATATGTATCATAAACTGTGTATCTGTAGTAATGATTTATGATATGAGAGAAGAATGGACACATTGCTTTTTATCATGCAAACAAAACATTCTCCATTCAAAGAAAGTGTATTTTTGTGGAATATTTGGTTGGAGTACACACTAACATCTTTTTAAATATCACGTATTGGGAACAAGGCAGTAGTCCAAATTAAAAAAAAAAAAAAACACAAAAAAGCAAACAAAAAATAAAAGCCACTAAAAAGAAGGCAAACAGAAAAAAACAAACCCAAACTCAAAATTTTCGTAATAATGATTTCTCACTTTAAACCATATCACAAGCCTTACAGCTCATGGAAAATTATAAAACCTTCCCTGGAACACTAATGCCAGAGGAAGAACAGATAGTAGGTCTTACATAATTTTCTCAAGTTAATTGTAAATTGTAATAGCTTTTCAAAATGAGAATGCTTCAGTTTGTGGCACTCATTTTGTATTCATACAAACTGTATTTGGGTTATAAATATTTAACACCAGGGTTCTACCATTTAGAGTCTCTCTAGGCAGTGCCAGAATCTTCTGTGGGCTGATTATAAGTAGGGATGTAGTGAGGGGGATGTACAACAGCGTATTCCTACTTTCGATTTCTGGAGGTCAGAGAATGAATCAACTCTTAAAAAAACCCAAAGGGATTTCCGATTTTCAAACTCACCATATATTTGGGTTGGTAAACAAATGGGGAATACAGGAATTGTAAAACTGTCAGTGGGGGGAAGTGGCAGGCAGGTGTAGCAACACTGTCAGTATGCAGACAGGTCTCAGCCCCCAAGGACATGCATCTTTGACAAAACCTGAAAAAATCCCAAGGTATAGCTTAGCAGGTAGTACTGCACATGTTTTCTAGTGACATCTCTAGAGAAGAAACACAGTACTCTCTCTTAGTATCCATAGTAAAAATACATCCTTCTATACATTTTGAATTATTTTTTGGGGGGATCTCAGAATGGAAACATACTTAGGTACTCTGCCCTACAGTAAAGCTTCCTTTTACTGTGGGCAAATACTGATAAGACCATCAGTTTAGTTATTTAAATGGAAAATGTTTGTGTCCTTCAATAAGACAGTGGATAATTTCAGAGAATTAAAGCATCATTTATTATAAGTTGTTCTTGTTGATTTTCAATCTTTCCGCTAAAGATGTAATATTCCTTTCAGGAGGTCTGGACACTTTTCTCTTAACATGTCACTGCAGCCATAGAACTCGGAGGGATTTGCATTTGCACCTGATCTGAAGGACCTTCAATTTTCTGAATTGGCTGGTGGCCACCCTCATCCTAATAGGCAAGTTATTTTTATACTGTTTATTGACACTAAGATGCTTGAAAATACATAATGCTACAGAGAAATAGTCTAGCTTCTTCAGTTTCAGACTGGAAGAATGAGTCCTGGCTACTTTCGCTTCTGTCCTTTAAAATGCTATCATCCATCCTCAAATTAAAAAAAATAAAAAAAATAAAAAAATGTATATCAGCAAATAGAGGCATTGTAGTGAAACCAGAGAAAGCACCTACCTCATCATTTGAATTATTTGTTTTAAGAAAATAAATCTTAATCTGTATCTAGAGCCTTTATAAACACACAAGTATGCTGAGTCTAACCTAATTACGGCGTGACCAATTATTCAATATTATTATGTTTTATTAGCCTTGATTATGCACTGAATGAAACATCTGTAGCCTAAACAGCAAAATTTACTTGAACAGCTATATTGTTAAACTAACATACAACTGTGTGCAATATAATCAGCTACTCGTAAAGCTTATAGGAATAATAGCCAGGGACAATCTGTTGGCATTTAACCATCTCCACAGCCTCTTTCCCACTAGGTTTATTCTTAAAAAGCTTAAAACTTGATCAGTGACTTTTGCGGTATTTTTTCCTAAGCATCACAAAATCTTGCGTAGACCTGTTTTCTCTGCTGGTTGGTTCAATATGGTTTGATAGGTAAACAGGGAGAAGATAATGCAGAATGAACCTCAGGATAATCCACCAGCTGTTGATCTTCTTCACAAAGGCCTCTGTTGGGCTGTTTTGGATCTGTGACTATGACAACGTTGGTAGCTATTGCTAAACAGTGATTGCACAGCATCAAAAACCTTCTCCCTTTCCAAGTCTGTCGCTACCCCAGTGACTAGGCTTAAGGATGGGCAAGAGGTTGGAAGATAACACAGCTGGGACAGCTGGCTTGGATTGGCCAGAAGGATTTTCCAATAGCAGCACATAGAGAGATAGCTCAGCTACTAAAGCTTCACTTGGGTATTTTTGCCTTTTTTTTCCTTCCCTCAGTAAAGTGCCTTCAAGCTGACTATTTAATTTTCGCACCCTTGTCTTCCTATTCCCATTTCTCTAGAGGAGATGGAGTGAGTGAGAAGCTGGGGGTAAACTTGGCTAGCAGCCAGAGTCAGCCCACTGCAACCTAATCTGGATTTCACAAGCTTCAATTTCCTTTACACATCATCATTTATTTTCATCAAACTTTCATATATTTTATGAAGATAATGTCACAATAGAAAGGTGATGGTTGGAATTCCTTCTTATCAGACCATGTTGCATTGAGCAATGGATAAAAAAAAGGCTTTCCTATTAGCCAGTAGTATTGATAAACGTTCAAAAATCTTAAAAATCATGCCTTTTTTATTAAATGCACAAATATAAAAGATATTTTAGGATATATTCCTGAACAGATATATTCCAAGATGACTTAATCCTATTAAAAATAGTTATCTTTTCTTTGTTCTTCCCTTACTTCCCAACCTATATCACTGAAGAAGGCTGCTTTTAAATCTTGTCCAAAAAAAAGTTATTTTAATGTCAGTTTTTAAGATTAGACTTGTTAAAAAATTGTTGGCCCCACTAGAAAAGGTAAATATATATTGCAACATGTCCTTCTGAATTTTTCAAGTACCATCCCAGTGACTAGAAAATTTTTAGTAATTACAGCATGCTATTTCTTTTACTTTTTAGGAAATCCACTGTTATGGCAAAATTCGTAGCCAAGGTAACCTTTTATTATTGTATGTATGGCCTCTACTAAGGCCATATCCTCAGTATAAAATGCTCATTTGTGCCGAGAAGGTATACATTTGCATCTTCTGCAAATTTCATTTGATTTAATTTTTTTTTTTTTAAATTACATTTACAATACTAATATTAAAGAAACCCCAGTTTTAAAAGGACATATCAGCTCAGAACTCTTTAAACTGCAGCACAGAGCCATCTCACTAGTTCAGGCTATCTTACTTGATCAGACAAGAGCAGATGTTTTTAAACCCTTACTTACTTCAGGATATATATTTGTGCAAAAGCATTGTGGCACCATTGTTCTCTTTTTTATTTTTAAAACAGAACAATTAGCTATTTTCCTCTTTATTGCAGTTTTTGTTCTATTTCACTTTGGTTTATTTAATTTAATTTAATTTAATTTAATTTAATTTAATTTAATTATTAAACTTCCTTTATCTTAACTCATTAATTTGTTCACTTTCACCCTTCTGATTCTTTCTCCCCATCTTGTGGAGGTGAACAAGCAGCTCTGTGGTGCTTAGTTACTGGCTGGATTTATAACAAGTCAAGTAATAATTTGACAACTTAAACAAAAATCTATTTTCATCTTTATGGAAGAAAAATATGAGTGTCATTATTGTGTAAAAAAAATAAATTTCAACAGTCATAAAAATTCCAAAACTCCAAAATAAAGCACACAGTAAATTGAGATACAAGATTTCTTGTATAGACATGCCAGTACAGAGAGAAGAAATTTCCCAGGGTACTTCCAAGTATGAAACACCACAGATTTACTTTCTAATTTACTTTACTAGAAAAAATGAAGACATCAGGCACAGGCAAGAGAGTTTGTTTGGTTTTTTTAATATGTGATTTATGAGTAAGCAGTATCAGTCACTTTTATGACGTCTTATTTTTATTAAAATAAAAAAATTAAATAGTCTCTCCTTGCATGTCTCCTAGATTCCACAACGCTTTCAAAAGCCTACTTTTTTTTTACATTTTTGTATTATTAAAAGTGTTGCAATTTGTGGATAAAGGCAGAAGAAAAGACTGTGATAAAGTTAAAATATTCTTGTGTCTTCAAGTCTTCATCGAGGATTTTTGGAAAAACATTAATAAGAAAGTTTAGGTCTCTTCTAAGAATTAGGATAGAGGTGTAATTTTAGCAGGTTATTTTTAGATTTTGAGGTTACAATAACCCAAACTTAAATATTAGTAGTAAATTTGAATTGCTACAACAATGGGTTTTGTCTTGTAGTATCTAACATTAACAAAAAATTTAGAATCATTGATTATCTGAAAAAAGGAAGATGAAACACTAAGACCAAAGCTAAGGGGAAAAATCAGAAATAGGCATTTTTAAGCTCCACTCAGTTCTTACTAATGTCACTAAGATCTATCACACTGACTTCACAGTACTGTGCAAGAAGCTTGTTACCAACAAAAGAAATTGAGGCTAAAGACCAGATAAAAGATGCTTTTTCTGAAAAGAATTGAGATCTTTACACAGAAGAACTGTGATACAGTTAAAATGCCTAAGTTTTCAGTAAATGCAGAAAATTTGAAGCTTTCATCAGGAAAGGAAGTTATTAAAAGTTTGCAATAGATGTGTAATATTGGAGACAATGTTTTGCAGGATAGCCTATTTATCCAAAACTCCTACTGAGATCTGTATTTTTTACAGAGCAATTGTTAGCTCAGTACCCAAAGGAATACAAAATTACTGCATGAATCTGATGTGTATTTCTGCTACCTGGACATGAACCGATTTATTATGCTAAATGGTCGCAATCTATACTTTTTTCTTAACCAAATATATGTATAGATATGAAAATACTTAGATGTAGTTTCTTAATTCCTGAGTAAACTGTTTGACAAAGCATGTAGCTTTAGCTTCAGCAATTTCCTCTTCAATAATCTCAATACTCTTAGACCTTTTTACTCAAGGTTTTTGGCCCCTACAACAAAATTAGCAATGTAGCAGAATTCCACCACGACCTGTGCCTCCTTGGACCATCCTGGCAAAACATGGAGGAGCACGCTCGTGCATTTGAAAAGGAGGAGGAAGGAGCTTACTGACTTAGTTGAGTTTTTGGGAAGAGCAACTAGGTCACTGTCTTCTTCAATACTCCACAAGAGGTGGTGCACCAGGGAAGGGAGGATGCTGTTTCTCTAGTGCCTGGGAACGTAAGGAGGGAAGTTTCTGTAATCACTTGGACCTTATCTCATAACTTTGTACAATCTTTTCCACGAGCCTGCTGATTTTTTTTAAGGAGTATAGTCACGATGAGCCGTGGATGAGTATCCGTTGCTCATTCAGTATTCCCTGACAGTCTGGGAGAAATATGTAATTTGTTTGGTTTTGATGCTTATATTTATAAATTTGTCTCAAATTACATAAATTGCAATTAACTTTAATATATGCTTAATTTCTTATATGCAAATTATAAATTTATTTCAAATATTCAGGTAGACAAGGATAACAAGCTCAGTAATGATAGTCAAATCAATGTTATTTTCTTTTTTAGTTTTGCCTGTTAATTACAGGAAGAAAAGGAGGAAGAACTTGAAAGCAGAACACATGAACACATGAAACAACAAAACAAAATTATTCAACAGAATTTTCAACTGCTAGTAACGATTACGAACTGGTCCCTGCTGCGGTATTCATATTCTAAGAAGCTAGATTGCTAGAACAAACCTGAGGGGGAACAGTGTAGCCTTAAAGGGTTATTCAGACAGGATGAACTCATGGCTAATTTTAAAAGTTTGTGAGGTAACTGCCTGTGTCCTCGTTTTATTCCAATTGTGGTGTGGTTTGTTTGCTTAGAAATTTGATCTTGTACAATTCTCAAAGATAATTATGATGTCATTTTCAATTCAGTTTTTCTGGATGTTTAATGTACCCAGTGATTCTCAAAGAAAATTGTTAAAAGTTACTGAGGCTGCATACTCCTTAAGATACTCAAGATACATAGTCTTAGCATGACAAAGAAATACAATTGTCTTTAATATTGTCAATGAGATATACATATACGTGTATGTGTAAACACTGCTTGTAAATTTTTCAAACTCTCTATCCCTTAAATAAGACTCTTTCCTTGTGTACTGTGGTTTTGGCTGGGGTAGAGCTGATTTTCCTGATAGCTAGTATGGGGCCGTGTTTTGGATTTGAATAGGGTGTTGATGTCACAGGGATGCTTTAGCTGCTGCTGGGCAGTGCTGACAATGCATCAAGGCCTTTTCTGCCCCTCACACCAGTGTGGGGGCTGGGGTTGCTTCAGGAGCTGGGAGGTGACACAGCCAGATCAGGTGACCCCATCTGACCAAAAGAATGTTCCAGACCATATGGCTTCGTGCTCAGTACACAATGCTGAGGGAAGAAGAGGGAAGTGGGGTAGTTGAGAGTGATGGGTTTGTCTTGTCTAGCAGGCATTGTGTGTGATGGAGCTCTGCTTCCCTGAAGATGGCTGAACATCTGCCTGCCCATGGGAAATGCAGAATACTTGTTCATTTAGAGTAAGCAGATATCATTCTTTCCCAGACACTGGGTTCTGATTTCAGGATTGCTGTCTGTTCTCGTGTGTTTCACCCATGTGTTGCTGAGGAGGGTTTGCTGTTCCATTGAAATCAAGAGCCAAAGCAAAGACCTGAGGGCTCACGTGATTGCAATTGAAATCACTGAGGCTTGTCACTTCACAGTCCTTTTTTACAAATGATACCTTTAGTCAGGTACAGAGATATGAGTAAAGCATTTAGCCTATTTATGAAATAGTCTTTGTTTTACATGTACCATGGAGTAGAGCTCTTTCACCTTTGCATCTGGATTTGAATGCAGAGCACATAAGCCAGTTTGCAATCTGTGATGCTAGAGAGGTTAGTTGGTCTGGACTGCATCATCTCAGCTCTAAGGTTGTTCAAGAGAAGGCAAATTCTGACTTTCTCCCAAAAGATTTCTCCCTGGGAAACATTCCCAACTACTTCTGATAGTGCCGATTTTCTGCCATTTTAGCACTTACTTATGTGCCATGTTTCCTGAGATTCGTTTGATTGAATTCAAGAAATGAGTTTGAAATTCCAATGAATGCGTCTATATCCACTCATACATGTCCAGTGTCTGTACTGTTAAGCAGTTTTTTCTGATTCATATCAGAGGAGAATTAGCTACTCTGAAGATAGTTCCCTCCAAGACTGATTAGCTAAGAAACAGTTTTTTTATATCCTGTGTTGCTGTGTTTGCTGGCTAAAAGCAAAGTGAATTTTGCCACTATAAGCATCTGAAACTCTGTGGCTAAGGAGCCAAGACATATTTTCTTAAAAGCATGCAGTCATTTGGAAAATCCAGTGTTATTTCCATTCATCTGCCTTCTTTTTTAGGTAATAAAAGACCACAGCATTTGAATGAAATGGGTCAATTTAAATGTCGTAAGTATTCTTTCCTTTTTTTTTTTTGCTCACAGTCTTGTTTTGAAGGAGTTTGAGTGGTGGTTTTCAAAGGTATTGAAGACACTGCTTGTAGAAAAAGCAAAAGGCTTTCTTTGAGATTCTCCCAGAAGAGCTCATCAGTACTTTTACAGGAAATTTATTTTTATATTCTGTAATTTGTTGAAGGCACACTATAAGGGCAGATCTCAATCATAGATTCTGAAATACTTATCTGCCTACTGACTTGTAGGCAGGCTTGAAAGCTAAAATGAGCAGCACACATTGCTTCCTTTCATATGATGAAGGATCCAGTGCCTGTACCAATTCTACAATTTCTGTAGAAGATTGTCTGTGGAATTGGTCAGATAATTGCCTTTCTACTTATGATTTTTATGAATCAAATGAGAAAATTGATGCAATCTCCCTCACATAGTCAGTATTTGCATGTGTATGATTAATTTTCTGTTGTTTTTCTTTCTAAATACACAGGGAGCAATTAAGTGAGAATTTTTCCATTTATTAGTAAAAAAATATTTTGGAGATAAATTTGATGGGACAACAAAAGTTATCTGGAAGTAAATTATTGAGTCGTTCAAGAAACCTTATTCTCCTGAGCTATGTGTGGTCTTGGCAGTGAAAGAGTGAGACTGCTTCCTTTATGAGTGATTATGAACATGAAATGTTCTTCCAGGCTCTCTTAATTTACCAAGAGAGTGGAAGGGGAATCTGAAAAAACTATCCTCAATTCTTTGTCACTTATTTTGACTTTTTTCAGTAAAGGAGCCAGCAAGGGAGTCTTTGTTAGGATCTTGTTTTTACAGAAAATGGAAGCTGGCTTTTGCTACATATATTCAGTTTGTTGTGAGATTTCAAGTCTAAGAGGGATGAATGAAATTTCCATCTTTTAGTATCACTGAAAGAGAAGAAAAAGCAGCGACCCTCTTCTCTGAAGGGTGGTTCAGATACACAACACATAGAGGTTTAGCAGCCTCTAGATTTAAACAGTTGAAGATAAATGGTGAAACTAAAGTATGACAAATTAAAGATTTTTTTAAAATTTTTACTTATAGAAAAAGAACAGTTTGTGAGCTAGTTTTTGTATTAATAGGATCTTCCATTATTTTCTATGTAAGATAGCAGATTAGGTACTTTGAAAATTCAAAACGCAATATATGCCAACATGTATTCCACAGTAGTGTATTACTATTGTGCATTGGGGACTAAATAGTAACTTTAAAATCTCTGAATTTTACAATGTTGCAAAAATAAAAATAAACTTAAAAAAAAATTTAAGTGCCACAGATTTTTCCATCTACTTCTAACATTTACAATAGGCTACATAAATTCTGTTTCTTTTTCCTCCAAAGGCTTGTACCATATTTATTACTATTTTTTTCTAGTTGTTGAAAAGCATAAAGAGATCAGTTGTGTGTGTGTTTGCAATCTTCAGGTGTGGGGATGGGGGAAGTATTAGCATTGTTTTGGTAGGGGGAGGGTTACAGGGATGGGTTCTGTGAGAAGCTGCTGGGAGCTTCCTCTGTGTCCATCAGAGACAATGTGAGATGAACTGACTGCAACCCCTGCCACTGGAAGGGAGGGGGTGCAGTAAATCGGGGGATATATTGTAAGATTTGTTTTTATTTCTCATTATCCTACTCTCATTAGCTTAGCAGTAGATTATTCTGTGTTTCCCTAGACAAATCTGTTTTGCCTGTGGTGATGTGAGTGATCTCACCCTGTCCTTTTCTCAGCCCAGGAACCTTTTGTTATGTTTTTCTCCACTGCCCACCCACCTAAGGAGGGGAGGGATAGAGGAGCTTTGGTAGGCACCTGGTGCCCAGCTAGGGTCAACCCACCACACAGTGGTTTACAATATAGCTTTAAATCAGTGCTGGAAGAAGAAAGACAAGGACATCAACCCAATTTGCAAAAGACAGTAACAACACAGGTATGTTAAACTGAATTAAGTTTAGGGTCAGGAGTCATGGAGTAGAATGATGCAAACCAAGCTACTACACCATACTGCTTCGTTTAGTCTGTGATGATAATGAGGTATCACTGAATGCTAAATAGATTATACATGGAAATTTGGGCTTGGAAGGAAAGCTCTCACCCTTTTTATGGAAATGGCAGAAATACCAAACAATACCTTGAACCAAATATTGAATGTTATAGGAGACATTCTGTAGCCCCTCAATCTCAAATTGAACACAAAAAAAGTTATTTTAAATTTACTGTCACAATTAATTCTTTTCAGTGCCATCATTGCACATTTCTGGAAATAATTTTCCTCCACTTGTTCTTATCCTTCTGTAGTTATTTCCTGAGTCTTAAAAAATCTGTTTTAAATTTAGCCTTGTGAAGAATCATTTCAGTGCAATCACTGGATTTTGTTGAATATCATTTTCCTGCAGTCAGTCTAATTTGTGACTCTTACAGATATTGCTCAGTCCTTTCCATTAAAGGCAGCCCCTCTACTGTTTGTTCCACTACTAGTCATCCAAAAAGCACTGGAAACATGTCAGCTTCAATAAATATTGGAAAATGCGTATATTGTAGGAAAATACATTCCAGAGGAGCACATTTTGTATGGGTATGAAAAGCTAAAAGTAGTAACTCAAGTGTCATGAAAAAAAGAAGTAATTGTTACTATATTTTGCAGTTTGTTTTGAGATCTTTGTCTCCCTTCTCCCTCCTACTATGTGCTATAGTTATACAGTAAACCATCACTAATCAGGACTTCACTCATCCCTACAAAATGCAGATTACAAGCACACACAGAAACTATACCTTCATGCTTTTTACCAAAGATTTTGCAATGCATAAAGATGTAGTTTTTTGGTGCATCAAAAATATATTCAAATATTCATTTACAAATTCTATTCATAAGGGATTTATTGTTTCTTAATAAACAGTTATTTTTGAATTTCTAATTCTCTGCACAAATAGATATCCTCCTAGGTATACCATCCTGAAGACAAAGCTGGTGGTCATGCACACAGTTAAAATTGTTAAAAAGTAAATTTGTTAAAATTGTTATCAATTGTTAAAAACAACTTCAACAGTCCCATCAGTATATTGTTCCCCACAGCAGACCTATGTTCTGATTTAAAAAAATATTCTGAGTAAATTATAGTGAGGATTTCCATGCTGAACTGGACATACCATTACAATATAATATTCCAAGTTCTCCCAGCAAAATTTTAGCAATATTTTATTTTGAGAAAAAGGAAATATAGGAATCAAAGTCACAGGCTTGATCACCTAAAAAATTTCCTGAATAACTTATCAAGTTCAATATTAGTAATTAAACGTTTGAACAAAGGGTACTGGAAAGAGTTGTATTTGTGTTTTATAGTAGCTAGTCATATAATAAAATACAAGCAATAGTCAGAAATCTAGGATGAAATCCAAGATTCATTCGTTCTAAGGGGTGGCCAAGTAATAGAATCATAAAATTGAGTTTTCTCTTGCATGATGAATTTTAAATATTAGTTTTCCCCAGAGACCCAGTATCAGGGATGTGTGTGTTTTCCATACAGTCAGGCTTGCATTAAGTCAAGATGTTCTCCAGAAAGGTGAACAAAGCCATTAAAAATAGAAAAATATATATGAGGTGTATGCTAAATGGGCCATAGGAACATAGGTCAAATGAGAAAAGCACATACTAAATAGCTGCTTGTTTAGCTAATGATACAAGCAACCATTCAATTCAAAGTGTAAGTAAAGATGGGATCACCCCAGGTGTGCACAAAATAAGTCAGTTAATGGTTAGAATGGATAACAGCATTTTTATAGTATTTGTATGCTTACCTTGTCCATCTGGACATCTTCGTAAAATATGCAATATTTATGTGGGGGAAAAATGTCTGAAAATAGAGGTATGATCCTCCTTTCTAAAAGACAACATTGACTGAAAAGTTTTGACCTCTTTCAGTGTGTGTATCTGGATTATTTTGGTCATAACCTGGTGCCAGTCCTTCAGCCCTTTATCAGCTTCTGTGTGCTGTGGGTCAGGGAGAGGCGAGTGGGGCAGCAGGGGGACAGGGATGGGCACCTGCTGCCACTGTGGCCATCCTGCTCCCTGGAAGGATTTGGGACCTGGGGCGCCCTCTGATTGAGGGGCAGACAGATGTTGGATTCTGACCCAGCTATTGATTGTAGTGGTGCAGCCATGGTTCATGGGTGTTTTATCCTCACAGCTACTTTGCTGAACATCTCCTTCCTTCCCCAGCCAGAGCTTGGCAAACCTCATGCACCTGTGGGTACCTGCACAGCAGACATAAATTCAGGAAAAACTGACTTTCACCCCAGTTGCTAGTGGCTACATGTATTTTTCAAAGGGCTCCAGTTAAGCATAGCTCCCAAAAACTGTTTCTGTCAGAGGAATGGGAACCAAGTTGTTTTCTTTTGTTTTCCAGCTGCTCTTTTGTGCCATGGCCTGTACTTAATCCTCTGTGACGTGGCCCAGTTTATTCCCTGCTAATGAGAGGGATACACGCATTTATAACTCTGATACCTGAATTTCCAGACTGGAGGCTCAGACCTACACACTGTACGTCCTTTCACTCTCGCCCCTCTCTCCCCTGCAGCAAATCATTTCTGTGTTTGTGTTTATTTGGCAGCACAGTTATGGAAATCCTCTCTCCAGTGCAGTGTGTAAAATGCTGGTGGCATTGTCAATGTAGAGATATATTCACATATGCATACAAGCACAGTTTTCTTATATTCATTAATAAGTGACTGGAGACAAAAGTAGAGGGAGTCTGTTATTCCCATAACTATTATACAGGTCAGATGAAATAAATTTTTTCTGTGCAGTGATTAAGATTGATGTGGTGTTCCTCTAACCCTGTTTGTCATCTTTCCTCCTCAGGAATTATTTCTATCACTGCTTACTTTTAAAAATCTGGACATAACTACTCATCAAAATAAAATATGTTTTTTAGGTTATGTGGATTTTAGCAAGGAAGGCACTGGGATTTGTTAGATTTGACATGTTTACTTTGCTCTGGGGCTAAATGTAAAATATAATACATTTACCAATTTTACATGCAAGCATTTATTTTGTAATGTTGGGAGAATGGGTTACAATTGTAAAATGTAAGTCAGAGCAGCAATATGAACTATATTATTCTTATATTAAATTTCATAGTAGTAAAGCCAACAAAACAACACTTTTTCCAAGATTTTGGTCACAAGTGCTAAGGAAGGCTGCACAATAAAATTTGTTATTGTAATTATTACAGTGGCAACACAGCATCTATTGTGGTCCCAGCTTGGGACTTAGAATTCCCTCTGCACCATGTTAGCTACATTAAATTTGGCACTGGCAATGGCATGTAGGCTTTGTGTTTCTATTACAGCAATGATTATGAGCTTTTGGTCAAGAAAACAAAGGCTAGTTACACTTGGGAACTATTCAGATTGAAAAAGAATAATTCTTGCCCTAAAAATCTTCCAGTCTTCTCTCCCATCTAAGAAGGGAGTATATTTATGCAATTTCCATTACAGGAAATATTAGCCACATGAAATAAGGTACTAGAAAGGATAATTAGTACCAATGGCAGTCAATACCAATGCAATGAAGGGAAATGGAACAATGTGGGATTGTTTATAGAAACAAAGGGGGTGTTTATAAATTTTATAAGAAGAGAAGGTACAAGTCATCCCTCAAGGTCCTAACAGTGGCTGCTGTGACTTGAATATTTCTCAAATGAATTAAATTTGCTTTGGTTTTAAATACAAAACCCTAAAATTGTAGAATTAGTCCTTTATTCTGTCCTATACTGCTGTAATGCTTTTTTGGTTTAGGTCACTACAACCGTTTAAACCCTGATTGAATAACTGCAGATTTTTCTGAAACTGCTGTCTTCTCATTTTCCCATTCACAGCCATTATGCTGACTTGCAGAGATTCTTTCATGGAGTCTGATGGCAGGAATGCAGCAGCCTGGATTCTTACACTGGAAAAGATATTGCATCTTCTTTGTCAGAAAAAGGCACAAGGATATTAGAAAGTCTTCCTTTTTACATCTGGTCTTTTATCAAGGAGTCAGCGGCCAACAGAATGAAGCCACTACACATACCCAGTCACTCATTAATTTTTTATTCATTGCCAAGTAAAGGGTCACTGACTTATTCTTGCTGTTCTTGCAGTGATTTAATGGAGATAAAGTCAGACAGTTGTGGCCTTGTGTGGCTCTTTGCTTAAATCCTGCAGAGGGCTCAGGGACAGCCAGAAGTGACATCCCCTAGATGTGTCTCTGGGGCATGAGAGCCTGCATTGGTCCTGCCAGGAGCCTCTCTGCTCGTGCTGGCACTGCACAGGTCAATGCCTGAAACCTATGCCACAGTGTTTATTCCCCTGAAACCATTACTGTCAATATACAGTGAATCTGCTAAACTTAGGTGTTGGTTTTGCAGATTAGTTCAGGCTAGGTTTTTTCCTTTGTTTTTACGAGCTATTTCTGATTTCATGGAAGGTTAACCTTCCATTTGATAGCAGGTGTTGAACAACATCTTTTCTGGAAAACACATATATAAGCATGGGCTTTAAAAATGTTAAATCACAGGTTTGTGTATTCGTGAAAATAAAGTTATTTAAAGGATTTACAAAACCTATGACGTATAGTAGTCTACTGCTTTTTCAGGCCTTGGAAAGCTTTGATGACAACTAAATAGTTCCACTGCCATTGGGAGGCAAGACTTAATGGGGGATCTCTGTGAAGATCATACCTCAGGAATGAAAAAAAATATTTTGGTGTAATAATGAAAGCATATTCCTTTTCAGGGAAATATATCCACTGCTACACTTTAAGCAAGAAATATCCTCAACAAAGAAGGTGACTAATATTTCCAACTAAAATTTGTTTTTACAATGACAGTTGTTTTAAGCCAATGGTTCCTCAGATTTCAAATGATGCTACATTCCTTTCTGAATCAAGCTGGCTTACTGGGGTTGCTAAGAGAAGCTAAGCTAACATTTGGGCTAGCACTTCATGATTAATGGTGCTTTCATAGCTTTTTGAAGTTTTACTATATGCTAGACACAGTAATCATATGGGTAGCTGCAACATTGTAAATTGTGTTCTTTGTAATTTATGGGACAACATAAGTAAGAGCTGTGTTTGTGAATACTTAAGAAATCTTCAGAGAATACAAACCATTTTCCTACAAAGTAGCGGTTCATAGTAGAGTAGCATATAAAATATTTTGCAGTGCTACAGCTAGTGTGATTTTAGTATAAAGTATTTAATTTTTTATTTTTTTTTAATGGATAGCTGGAGATGAAGTTCCACACTGTTGACAGTGTCTGTTAGGAGGGGATGGGATCAGAGCCTTTCTCTGACTGATCCTGGGTCCCAAAAATGCCTGTGGGCTGGTTACTGCTCTGGACACGTCTCCACCACAAACCAGAGTGAAGTAATGACACACCAGCTGACCTGGCACATCCACGGGGTGTAATGCAGCACCTGGCAGAGGTGCTCAGCTCAGTGTGGGAACCAGCCCACCCTCCACCCTGCGCAGATGAAACACCAGTAGGATGCACAGGTAGGAATTGTCAGGCAGTGCTGCAACCAGTAGACATACAGTGTTGCCCCCTTTGGTTTACATGAACATTTTTTTCCCAATATAAGTGTTATCAAAATAATTTCATGAACTGATGCTTTGAATTGTTTCAGAAGAGTCACAGATAGCTGTACACAATAGCAATAACTACAAATATTAAAACAAGTAAAGACAAGACTACTGTCAATTTCAGTCCTATATTTCCTTTGAATTTATCTGCACTCTCCTCTCAAATAGTAGTGCAGATAAAAACTATTAATGTAGGAAAGGCGCTCAAGCTGCTGAGTTCAGATTTTGCCTCATTTATTATTTTTTTTTAATGTCCTAGCAATAAGAAATTGTGTTTCTTATTTCTTATTCAATGTGTTACTTTTTTTTTGTTGTTTCATTAATCAATCCTGAGAAAAAAAAAATACTGAAATTAGAACACAGATTGTGCCTATGCTTTCGTGAAGACATATTGAGTTTACCTCCTGGAGAGAGATATTTTAAAGGAAAGGGGATCCCAAAGGAGACACATGAACTATTGACGCAGTAAAGAGAGATATTAGGAAAAAAAACCCTTATTTCTTAAAGGCACAGGCTGCTGAGGTGATACTGGATTTGTCTTTGTGCTGGAAGAAGGTATGTTAGAGTACAAACTTTGACTTGAAGTAACCCTACAGACAGCTCACCAGACAGCTCATTAGAATAAGGTATGTCAGGGTGCTCTGGCAAATGCCTCTTGCATAGCCATTAAGTACAGTTTTATCATGTTTCTGCACTAAGGCTACTGCTGATGCAAAGGGGCAAAAAGATTGATTTATTTCTGTACCCATATTAGGCATCACTGGCATTTTTATTTCCTTTTAATGTATTAAAAAGTTTGGTGATAATTTTATTAATGGGGTACTGTGCCCAGTTGGTTTTACCCTCCAAGTGTGAGGAAAGCCTTTGCAGCCTTGAGATTTTGTTACCTTGGTTTGAACCATTTTTCTGGCCATTTTCTGTGCCACAAAAAGGTAATCCCTAATCTCAGAGAGGGGAAGGTCACATCCCCATCCCTGCCACTGCTTTCTCACACTCCCTCATCGTCACAGTGGTTTTCAAATGGTGCTGATCCATCCCTTGCATGCATCTCCAGCAGACAATGATGAAAACTTCCTGTGGTTTTATATTCTGCTTGGGAAATTGATGTATATTTCCCCATACCAGAACTACAAAGGGGGCTATAACATAAATTTGCTATGTACTTTGAATATATACTGTGTATATATTAAGACCTTGGTCTTAAACCTCATCTCTAGGACAAATTTTCTGCATTGCTCACTCAACTTTTCTTCAGTTCAGTGGTTTGAACATTGGTTCACATGAAGGAATGAACATTTTTACTGCTTGGTTTGAATTTATCAAATGAACAGATTGGTGGAGAGAAATTGTCTATATGTCCTCTGAGAGCCAGTATACATGTACAGTAGACATGCCTGTCCAAACTACACTTCTATTTACGTGGTCTTTTTTAAGCAAAAATTATCTAAAAACACTCATATTTTATTTTTTTTTTTAGATTGTAGTTTAGTGATCCTTCACTTATATTTGTTATTTAGATAATTTAAATTTTAAAGAACAGGGTAAAATTCCATACAATAATTTGTCTGTAGGAATAAATAGCAATTTTTTGCCAGAGAAAATACATAGAATATTTTTAAAAGGTCTCTTCTTATATAAATTATAGTTGTGAAAAATGTATTTTTCAAATTACTGAGAAGAATACACATTGAATTTGAGTAAAGTGGATTTATTTCTATCCATGAGTTAGATATCCTGCTTCAAAGTGTATAAAGGCTTTCCAAACATTTCCAGCCTCTGTTTTCCACAGTTTTTCA
Source organism: Poecile atricapillus (assembly GCF_030490865.1). Classification (NCBI taxonomy): domain Eukaryota; kingdom Metazoa; phylum Chordata; class Aves; order Passeriformes; family Paridae; genus Poecile; species Poecile atricapillus. The sequence continues at coordinate 36,453,207 of NC_081289.1, read as the reverse complement.
GCTAGCAGATGAACATGCACTAGCAGATTAGCTGCAGTGGCACTCAGCAAAGGAATCTAAACAGAAGAGAATAATGAACATCATTTCAGAAACAAATCAAATTTAATAGCAGTTAAAATGGTTATGATGTGTATTGAAGTTTTGCAGTTATCTTAATGAATTTCTCTGACTGTGAGAAAGCTGGTAGGAAAGAATGCTGCGGCCAACTTGCTTCTCTGCTCATTTCACGGGACTGAAATATGCAGGAAAACTACAACTTGAAAAATTGTTACTGAAGATAACACAGCTTATATATTGTAGCAGCGGCCTCAGGGGAGACAAAGAGTTAACATTGTCCCACCCCAAACCCCTTGTGAAGGGCAGCCCAGGTGCTCTGATTGGGTTTGAGTCCCTGGGGGTTCTCCCTTGGTGTAGTTCTACTGGTCCCTGACCCTGAACTCCACCCTCAGGGGTGGAGACCCCCAAAGGTTCTGTCCCTCAAAAACCCCTGCTGTGCCTCTGTTCTGGGTGCTCTGTTCTGGATCTGAGTTTATTCCCATGCTGAATAAATGGTTTCGTGAACCGGGAGCCCGGCTCGTTGGTGTTTCATGCTGGTCCCCAGAATCCTGCTGCTTCCCTGGACGAGATCGTGAGGTTGTACACTGCAACAATATATTTGCATGTAAAACCACTGATTTACCAGGAAATAACAGTAAAGTGAGATTGGTTCCTTGGCTAGAAGAAAAAGCCCCAAGAATTGTGGGGAGAGTACCAAAAGCTGTGGAGGAGTTGCGACCGATTTTTTCACTCAGTATGTAAATCATGAAAAGTAAAAATGTTATATAATATCAGTTTATATAAGAGCAATTTATATAAGCTAGCAAGACTTATATAAGTTAGCAAAACTCCACAAATGACCACAAATGGGACAGTTTTCTTACATCTTAATTTCCCTCTACAATTCATCTGGAAATTAAATCTTTAAGATAAAACTTATCTTGAGCATGGGGATTAAAACCCCCACAAAATAAACAAAATCCTCAAACACACACCCCTAACCCATAGCTTTCCTAAAACCCTACAATGTTTACCATCAGTAATTCTTTTAATACACATTTACATTCCTCATTTCCTTACCTCCACCAAAATAATGGATCCCACACCCTGTAAAGGAGAAATGCAGTGCAAAACCCTCAAACCATAATGAAAACGAACTTCTTTACCAAGGATTCAAATATAATACTATGAATTATCATTTCACTTCACTGTGGCACTCAAAGAAATACCATTCTTAAACTAATACCATTTTTAAATTGTAGGATGACAATAAATAGATTCTTTGCATACTTTGTTGGCAACAGATCAAAAGTTAAATGTCAAGTGATTGTTTCTCTCTAATCAAAACATTTTATGTATCAAGTAATAACAGAAAAGCATGGCTTAAATGCTAATCATTGCAATGTTTACATAAAAGCCAAGTTTAAAACCAAAATATTTTAATAACTTTGAAAGCAATACTCATCTATGAACATGGCTCTAGAATTTATAACAAATTTCTTCATTTATTATCTAAATATTCTATTTATTTTCTTTTGGTAACTACTAAACTCATTTTTCAGGTGATTTTATTTTGATTCCTTGGGTTTAAAACATTGTTACAATAAGCTGAAGTGATTTAGCATGATATTGTGGTGGGTCTTTCACTGTAAGATTATTAAAGAAAGATTTTTGAAAATGTGTTTAAAATATAGATGATGTGGATGCAAATGTTTTCAGGTTTTTTCTATACAACCATACTCCTCTTTGGGTTTGTTGCAAACTACTTAATACTGTGTCTGCCACAGATATTGAGGGAAAACAGTTTTGAAACTGCTTATCTAAGAGTATGAAGTAATCAAAAACAACACAATATACCTGCTATATTTTCAAGAGGAAGAATATTTTTTTACATTTCTGAGAGCACCCCACTTACCCATTTTTGGAAACGTCAGCATTCTTCCGTACACCAAGAGGTGTTTCAAAACAAGTAGCACTTCTAAAAGAATTTTGCTGGAGCATTTTTATCACTCAGCATAAACAACAAGAAATGAATGATACTAGTCCTGTTCAAGTACGAAAAGCAATTCATAAACATGGAGTCAAGAATTAGCATAGAACATATTTAGCCCTTAATATCAATTGAAGAACAATGTTAGGTTTTTTTGTTTTTTGTTTTTTAATTTTTTTAAGGCCTTTCTTTCATCTTTCATAGAAAGTCTAAGCTTTTGCAGTTGGATGAGGGATTTCCCAGCCATTTTTGCTGTTTCCACATAAGATGTATGCCCAAGACTGCTCTGTGTCTGAGATATTCCCACATGTTGGAGATAAAGGGAGTCCAGCCACTGATTTTTCACCAGTCCCCCAAACACTACCTCCTTTGCAGCCTGCCACACTGTATATGTGTGCATAACATAAAGTAGCACAAGAGGTTGACAGCAATGGTCACCAGTTCCAGGGGCATCAGTACTCAAGATTCACAGGGTGGTGAAGAGCCCACTGAGTGCAGGGATGTTGACATTTCCTAACAAGTATTTCTTCTGGAAAAGACATGTTTTTGCATATCAGAGGATTAAAAATTAGAAAGGGTTGGTGGAAAATTAATTTCTGTGTTTGGAAGAGAATCTAATTAGAGAAAGTTAAAGGAGCCTCCTCTTTGACACTAGATTGGAAAATGCTTTCTAAATAGTCTCAACATTAACTTAAATTATACTTCTGGGAGAGGATGCTTGAAAAAACTGCCAAAACTTTTGTTGCATTTTGACAGACATGTAGGAAGAAACAGTCTTAATAGAAGTATAAAAAATAATGAAAGAGAACAAAATAATGAAACAAACAAAAAAATACAGTATTAACTTTTTTTGTCTAAAAATTATTGGTAGGAGCCAGGGGATGCTTGACAATCAGCCTTGCAGATACACTCTGCTTAAGCACAGCCACCTGTTGGGCAGTGTTGTTTCCCTCCTCTGTCTAGACACTGACACTTTGGTCCCATCCTGGGGACCCAGTACCAGAAAAATTGTCCATTGAGCACCCTAAGTACATAGAGGATCCAACAAGGACTAATGGAGATAAGTCTTAGTGTGTTTAAGGTGCCTGTTAACCTGAATGAAATGTAGTAGTAGTAGTAGTAGTAGTAGTAGTAGTAGTAATAATAATAATAATAATAATAATAATAATAATAATAATAATAATAATAATAATAATAATAATAATAATTTTTATATATATATAGTGTATTTACAAACCCTGTTTTAAACATTGACCCAAGCAACTTATATTGTTTATTATTTATATTTTCTATAGGGACTATATATTTCCCTCTATAGTAAAAAGGATTAAAACCTAATCTTTTTACTATAACTAAAAGATTAACAGTAATCTTTTTAACAGCACCTCCACATTTCTCTTCCTTCCAATATTGTAACTAAGATTAATGTAAAATATTTAGAGACAATAGATTAGGGACAATCATATAAGAGAAACTCCTTTAACTTCCATAGAAGTCACTATTGTCAATGGGGACATTTTTCACAGGAAATTTCTGATAAAAGTTTTCTATGGGAAGAATGCGTTAGAGTAGTTACTTCCTTCAAAGGTTTCTCAGAACCTCTAGAACCTTTCCATATTTCTCAATTTGTTTCATAACTAACCTTTTTACAGAACTGGTATTTGACATTTTGATTGTTTGTTTTTTATTTGAATAGTCGCAAACAAATCTTTTTGTTCAACCATTTCTGACTTGGAACACTTCGTTCCTACTTGTTGAATCAAACTGAAATCTGCCTTGATTCTGATGGTTGAGCTCTGTGTTTCCAAAGACTGCCATACTGAGGTTTGTGGGCTGGGCACCCCTGCTCAGCAGTACTGCCCTTGCATGCCACGCCAACCTGCAAGATACAGGGAATGATACAATCTGAGCTCAGGACTCTGCTAGTTAGAAACAAGCTCAGAAACTTAGAGTTCCAACAGTGACATTGGTAGAATGTACAATTATTAATGCCAAGCCAATCAAGTTTAAGTAAAAATGTATCAAAACTATTAATGCTTGATTCAACTCAGGAGAGAAGAGCAAGAAGATAAAAAAATGTCTCTCCAAATTAAAGAGATATAAGATACAGCAGGAAGAAAACAAGCCTTTTGGTCAATGGACAAAATAAATCAATGAGAATGCTATTATTCCTGGAACACAATAAATTGTTGATTAGCATTCTTTTTTTCCTCTCATATTCGGATTGCCTCGCATTTTATGTCAGTCTTCGCTCCATTCAGCATGGAACTGACCTCTGCTTGCCTCTGGGAAAGCTGTTACGTAGCATAAAACATTTGGTATGTCCTTTGGCATAGCCCCTGTCAAAACGTGGTGTAAAATTGTACTGCCTCAGAAGTAGTTTCACACTTGTAAAATTCCATTCCATGTTGCTTCCTTATTGCATTGGGCTCATGACTTCTGTCATTTGTTATGCTGCATTCCTCAGGCTAGCTCTGCCATCCAGCACTCCAGGGACATAGAAGGTTGAATCTGTCTTTTCCTTACCCTCCCTTTTGTACATATTTTGCTTAAAGATGAGTGGTCATGCAACTTGCACCTGCTAAAGCACCATACAATGTTCACGGAGGACCACAGAAGATATTGTACTTTTCCTCTTCTACCTGTGTAAACTCATTGTCTGAACTACAACCTAGCTTCAAAGATGCCAGAATAATTTTCAGTATTCTTGACTCTTAGCTGTTCTAAAACAGGCCCTTGAACTCTTGGGGAATTTGCAAGATGGCCAGATGTTCTCCATCCAAAATGTGTGGTTTCAAGATAATGAATATTCATGCCTAGGCTTCTCTGCTCTTGAGTGTATCAAAAAAGAATTAACGTAGCAAGATTTTCAGTTTCTGATTTGCCCATTTAGTAGGAGTACTAATTTAAAAAAAGCAAATAAAAAATGCATGAGGATAGAGCTGAGGTTCTTTCGGTCACTTCCAATGAAGCCATCCCCTGGATTTGCTGAATTCTTGTCTTCCTACACCCAAGGATGTATCATTTCATGACTGTTTTAACACCTGATGCAGATATTTCAGGGTCATTAATTACAACTTATCAAAGTTGTTTCTGAAGTAAAATTGTATTTTCAGGGTTGGAACGTATTTTCAACCTGTCAGCTTTGAAAATATATGGTTAAAATAGAGTGCAACAGGAGAAAATGAATTTTCAACACTTAGAATGATGTTTGAGACACAGAGCGGAAACAAGCAAGCCTGCATTGAGACTGATAAGCTTCCTAAATCCTGCAGGGCTTCTTGTACATTGCTATCTTTTTAAAAGGTTCATTTAAGCAAGTAATTTAGGGTTGTGAGCTTTTTTTCCCCTCTCCAGATATGCAGTCTGATGAGTTTAAACAGTAGCACAGTGTTTCACATCTTTAGCCATACCAGCTTAATCCCCTCAGCTCATAAACACACATCTAGTATTGTCTGTTAAAAAAAAAAAAAAAAAAGAGAAAGAGTGACAGGAATTCTGTTCTTGTTAACCTCCTTCATCTCCTCATTGACCTCTATGCTAGTTGGAAGATGTTTTCTATATTAATTTGCTCTGTACAGTGCTTAGCACACAGGGGCTTTGTTGCTAAATCTGGAATTCACTCTCTGTAAGGCTGTATTTACACAGTCCTTGCTAAGAGCCACATGACATTGATGGCAGAATCACAAGGCAGGCTGGAGGCTACACCATCCAGCTGGCCCATGAGACTGTATGTAGACTACTCTAATAATCTGAGAAGGGAAATGCTGGGTACAGAGTGTCTACAGTGTCCTCCAGAGCACATTTGTCTGCTCCATGACCACACCTGGTCTCTGTGCAACCTCTGGCTACCAGATCTATCTTGTCACTAATGATGTCAGGCAGAGGGATTAGAGCTTTCCCTGCAGGAGCCCGGTGCCCTGAGGACATCTGCAGGAAGAGCAACCAACATCTAAGTGACATGAATACAAATGGATTCAGGAGGTTTTTACAAACTCTGGAGATGTTTGAGTTTTGCTTTGAACAGTTGCCAAGAATAGTTGCCCCTAAGGGTGCATTGTCATGTGCTGTGTCAATATTGCAGCTGGTCACAAATCACATTCTTGTACTGGATGCTGGGCAATGACCACTGCCTAGGTCAGTTCAAAAGAAGCTGTGGAACTGGCTCAAACCTGAACTGATAGATTCCTGCCAGAGTGGAGAACACTTATTAACAACAAGGAAACAGGTGAATGTTGTTAAGCGAATGCACCCAATATTAGGTGCTTAGAGCACAAGGTAACAGAGAAGTAGTATATTTATTATATTGTGTACATTGAGAAAGGATGACAAAGTTCTTGTCATGTGAAAGAGGGATTTCCTCAAACAACTTTGGTTGGTCTGTCAATGCCCCAGGAAGGCTGGAAACCTTGTTCCCAGCCAGTCTGTCAGTGCCCCATTGTAGGGGCCCCAGTGAACAACCCTCTGTACCCCAGAGCAGCTTGACCCACTTGTCCAGGGACACGGACCACCAGCGTATCGGAGTGAAACCTTAATTGCAACTCAGAAAGTGAGAGCCCCTCCTGCATCCCCCCACTGGTATGCTCTCCACTGCCAGCAAGAGCTGCTGCCCGGGAAGGATTCACACGAAACACTTCATAAAATTACACACTTCATTAATTTACACACTGATAATAGGAAATTGTGACAGGTTAAAGTTTAAATATTGACAGTCATAGTGATGGACTGCCGACACATTTAAAACAACATACAGACATCATCAATAAAATCTAGATCAACAGAACAATTTAGAGCAAATGGAATACAATTCGTAAAATACACATTTCTATGGGGGAGAAGCCAGGTTCCACCCAGCAACTGATCCCAAGTGTTACAATGAAATCTTCCCTAACTTCTCACTACCCATATTTACATAGAATTCTTCTCTATCTTCTCCATGACCATCACTGACTTTTATATTATTTCTTTACATTTAGGTGGAGTTTGAATTGCTCTGGTCATATTTACCTTTCCTACTGATTTGATCAAAATTCTCTCACTTCGATATGAAAGATATAGTCAATAAAATATGGGGTGCATATCCAGCGAGGGGTGGTCATACCTGAGCGGTGGGTAATTCTGACATGGAGGTGTGTGTTGGTATTGCAATCAGATTATAATGGACCAAGTTAACTCATGGAGAGTGATTTCACCCCAGCTGCTGCTTCAGCAGCAAGACATCTCCTCTCTCCCTTGGGTGGCAGCTGCTGTGCAGTTTATTGGCTGCATGGCACCACCACTGGGTTCCCATCCCTGCAAGGATTTCAACAGAGCCTGCCCAAGGTGTCTTCCCTTTGCTCCACTCTCCATTTCATCCCTCATAGCATGTGCTCAAGGTTGCAGGCTCTGTGTGTGGTGAGTTATCATGGAATGGATTTCCTCCATGCCACTTGCATTCCATCCTGGAAGCAGCAACTGTATTTCATTCCATAATTTCCTCACTTCTACAATATCTCTTAGAATGTGAATATAAGTTCCCAGTTTCTCTGATTTCAGCCACAGTCACCTCAGCCTTCCTGGACTGCAATCAAGGGTACTTTCTATTTCTCTGTACTTGCATTGTTGAAGCGGCCTCGTCCTGGCAGCCCCATCACAGTTTCCCTCCTTTCTGAAGACTTCTTACTGTGCAGTCAGAAAAGTTGCAGAGATTTTGGTCAAAGGGTAGATGTTGATGACATCATCTGGCACAGAAATTCTGCATGTAACCATGCAGTATCTCTAGAAAGAATTCCCTCTTTAATCACAGCAAAAGGTGGGAGTGAGGCAGACAAGGCTATTTTTTCACTTTCTTACAAATTATAACAGAGCACATTACTTAATACTGATTGATGGTCACCGGGACAAGCCACAGTGGTATCCACAAATTACCAAGGCAAGTGCTTATTGTTGTCTTCTGAAAGTTGTGTCATATAAAACTGAATTTGAATCACTACCAGTTTATCTACGGTGGTTTATTTACAATTGATCTTCCTTCTGCTTTGTACACTCAGAATTGGGCTTTACTTAGCCAAGAATTGGACTCATTAGATGTTTTATTGTGTCAGCACCATGTAGTTATGTAATACTTCTCCAAAAATCCTAATAGCTGTTTTTCTATTCTTGGTTTGTATAGAAAGGCCAATACATGACAACGAAATCCTGCCTTGGTATTTTATATGGTGAGCTAATATTTAAATGTAATCAATCATTTTGTCATACATGAAAGAGTGATACCAAGACAAGCCATTATTCCTCAAACATTTCAAAATTGTCTTATAGCTCATCTCAGAGAAGATCTATCACCTGTCAAACAAAAAAAAAAAGCCATTCTTGATTTAGTACTGTGAAAGCATGAAGTTTATATGCAGAATAAGTCCATGGTGGGGGGAGGTATTACTGACCTGGGCTTTATAAAATTATAACCCAAACTTCTGGCAAAATTACTTCTACAGGCCCAAGAAAATGGTGTAAATAGCTTCCTTTCCATCTGGCAAAAGTATCCACTCAAGACAATAACTGTGAAAGCTTAGAAAGTGTCACTGTGAAAAGTCTTTGCCTAATGCCATGTTCTCATTTGCTGCAGAAAAAATGCATCTTTTGATCTGCTGTGTAAACGACATTATTGCACACTGTTTATTTTGAGTAATTTATTCATTGTCAGAAAGGACATTTCCAGGGATTCTCATGATCCTTTAGAGGACGTTAAAACTCTAAGCAGATTTAGGTTCCTAAAATCACACTACCTTTAATGCCTGAAGCAGAAAAGTCCTGCACATTTTGTCGAGTCCAATCCATTGTACCAGATGTTTTAATGTAGCTTCTGCTGGGACAAGAGGTGGGAGAGGACAGCTCTTCCTAGGGAGGACCTGAGCCACGTGAACTGCTGTCTTCTGCTGTCACCTGCAATGCAGCCAGGACTGCTTTCTCATCACTATGCTGAGCAGCCCACATTTCACCTTAAATACTTTTACAAAGACCCACAAGCATTCTCAAAACAGGGTTCTTATACCCATGAAAATTATTATCACTTCTGAAATGCCAAGTGTTTTGCCTTTGGGTAAAGGGTGAATGGGCATGCATGAACATGAGTCTCACTTCAAGTTTTTGATGCTATCAGACACAAGATGCTACTGACTTGAAAGGCAAGCTGGCAGGAAAAGATGGGAGGCATATGGGGCTTAGCCTCTCTGTGTCATGAATAAATCCCAGGGATTAGTGCGAGAGAGCTAGTCCTTCTTCCTAAAAACATTGGGGTGTGAGTGTACATAGCAAAACATGTGATCAAGTATTGTTCTGTGTTTCATAGGAAGTAATAAGATGTAAGTAAATTATATTGACATGCATGAAGATGATAAATGCATATTTTATACATAGTTTTTATAACCATTTTGTTAGAAGCAAGAGGAAATATTTTTCATTACTATGCATTTTTCATTACTGTCCGTTTTTCCTTTGCAAGATGAGCCTTGCAAGCCACTACTGATAAATGGTATTATTTTAAGATACATGCAGCATGGTTGAAAAATTTAATACAACATTAAGATTCAGATTTTCCATGAGAAGAAAAAGCATCCTTCATGCAGATCGAGTGACAACTTGTAAAATTGTATTATAAATTCACCTTGACTAATACAAAAAATCTGTGAATATGATTAAACAGGAATTTGCTCTCTCCACAGGGAAAAAAAAATGTAATTTAGAGAAGCTAAAGCAATTAATTTTAAAAAAATGATTTATGAAAAATCCATAAAAGTATTTAAAATATTCCAAAATAAATAGCATGTGTAAAAGTGTTGAGCACATCCAGGACTGATATTTATTGCCAAATTGTATGAAAACACACAAATATTCAATTATCTGCTTTAAAATTCTATCCTGCCAAGGTAGAGAATAATTCTATAGTACTGATTTTTTAAGTCTTTAAGAATATATCTATGACTAAATGCAACAAGATGCAGAAACACTTAGTTTTCCTGAAAAAACTTTTAAATTTTGTTTACAGAAAAAGGAAGTATTTAATTCAACAGCAATAGATGAAAATTTTAATTGTATTTTTATCATTGACAATATTGTGTAGGAGTCAGTTTCTTGACAAGTCATGAATTCACTTATGCTGCATAACCTCATCAAGAAATTAATCTGAAAATTCATATCACAATATTGTTGATTTTGTTTTCATCTGAAATTTAAACATATTATTTCCATATGCAAAACCTACTACAGGATAAGGCACAGAATAACAATTCCTTTGGAAGCCAGAAGACAATATATAAAAAATGATAAACACACACAAGATACTGAGTCTTATGTGATAGTGTTGTCTCAAGTAGATATGTCTTTCCTAGATGACAGCTTCTTCATAGCTGTCTGATTTTGCTGCTGGCCCAGAACTTGGGTAGATAAACCTGTCTGTCATTCAGATAGTGTTTCATCCCACCAGGGTGCTACTTGGCTCTCCAGAATTTCAGTTCCATCTTTCCTGCGCTCCAAATGTTGGAATGTCAATGCTGAAAGGGTCTGGTGGTATGTCACCCAGGGTCACCTGCTCTTTGTGCGTCCCCCTCTTGAGCCCTTACCACAAAGGCTGCTTGAACCAGCTTCATAACTAACATGCACAGGGGGAAAAAAAACATATCTGCAAAAGTCATCATGTCATTGTCTAAACAGGGTTAGTAACAGGCTCCAATTTTAGACAGATTCCCTACTGTTGGTGCACAGATTGACATTTTTGTACCTCCTGCAAACACTCATTCCTGGGACTCACCTGCATTCCTGCAAAAGTTCAGTACAGGTTGCTACTTTATAAAATACTGTGCCCTTTTCAAGAATTTAAATTCTGAACTTTCTGACTTGGTAGTGTCAGAGTGTACTAATGGGAAGGTGATGAGACAGGAATGTTTCCTCTGATGCATAAGCCCATCAGCTCTTGGCAGATGTGCCGATGCCCTGCTGACAGCACACTCGCTGCCTTAGCTGTGATCTTTGCTGGAGTTCCTGCAGACACCCACATGGCTTGGGCTGCTGCCATATGCTCCTCCTTTGTGTGGATGTTGGATGATGGGGTGAAGAAATGTTCAGCCCTATTGAGCAGTGTCAGGCCTTACAAGCCTTTGGTTTCAATCCACTACCTGCTTTGTGCCCCCCTTGGTTTGCTCTGCGTGTCACATGATGGCCCAACTCTGTCTTCCTTTTTGGCTTCTTGCTCAACAGATATGTTCCAACACAGGGATTTGTGGAAAGCTATTTTACACAGATTGTTGAATTTAAATGTTCTCAAATGTTTTCAAGAATACAAAAATGTTGGAGAAGGAAATGAAAAATAGTATTTAACAGAAAATTCGCTCACATCAGATAGAATGAAAAATAGTGGTTATTGCTGACAAATGCCTGTAAAGTTAATTATTCATCAAAGCAATTCATCTGAATTAACCAGATGAACAAACTGAGCTTACCTAGCATCATAATTTTAGAAACACAGAATGCTGCTTCAGAAGACCATAAATAACATTTCATATCACCCAGAAAGTTTAATAACCTTCCAATTTTTTTTTATTACTATAAAACTTCTGTGTTTATTAATAATGAGGTTTAGGCAAGTTCCACATCAAATTCAAATAGCTGAAGGGCTCTCACAAGGCAAATTAGAATGAGTAAATTGGGTGGACTATATTGACTGAAAAAAATCACTGGTCTTTTAGCACCAACAGGTTTCACAGATAGTTTAGAATGACCTTACAGTACATTCTTCTAAAAATAGAAAATGATCTGCCATGTGGCTTAAGGTTAAATAACAAATCCTTGAAATCAGTCTGCACACTCACCCAGCAATACATTTTCCTAGATGTGGCCTTGGACCCCAGAGAATTTTCCCAAAAGAAATTGAAAAAATTTTAATGAAAAATTTTCTTTCTAACTGCTTCATTTAGGCAAAAAAAAAAACTTTAGCAGAAAATTTATGCTTACTTCTATTTACAGTAAAAATTTATAACAATTGAGAAATAAAGGCAAAAGAATATGGAGGGCAGTATCATAAGAGAAACCTATTTTCATTTGAGAGAAGACAGAATTATTCTGACATGCTGAGTTTTAAAGTCCTGCTCAATATGATTGTATATATTTGTAAGTATATGTGGTATGTCTGCATGTGTATCCATAAAATTAAAAACCTAAATTTCTCTTCCTTAAAGTCTGCTTCAAGCTGTCATTATTTTTGTCTGAGAACAGCCATTGCAAAGAGACTTCTAAACACTAAATCACTGTCAATTATTTTATTTGTTTAGGGAATGTATAACTAAATACATGAATCAGAGTTTGAAAGCAATAACTGGAGTTCACAAGCCATTTTAAAGTAAAATATTTAGAAATAGTGTGAGAACATAGGAAATCCTTTCTGATTTTGCATTTTCATGCAAAGAGCCACTGCACACTATAAAGTACACTACATATAAATCAACTATTATCAGAATATCTTGGCTGTAGGATTTTATTCCATATCCTACTGTTGCCATTTGATTCAATAAACTGTATTATTAAGATAGTAACAAACGGTAATAGTTAGCATTAGTTGACATTAGTAGTAGTTATGCTAAGGCTTGGTAGGCCGCATGTAACCTGCTGATGAACTGTATAGTAGATATTGCAATGTAAGCAGTGTAGCTAAGAGATAATCTAAGGAATGTACCTGTTGGCAGAATTTAAAGGTCAAAGAGATAATTGTACCAAGTAGTGAGAAATAGTTATGATGAAGAAATCATGTAGAAAGCATATAAAAACCCTGTAATTTTTCTGTGGAATGGGGCTCTGTCTTTGGACGCTAGTCCACAGGCTCCCGGGCCCTCAATAAAGCACCGCATAAACGACTTCGGTTGTTTGTGTTTTCTTCGGATCGGGCAACACTACTATGAAGATTAAATACTGGTAGTATAAAATATAGGCATTCTATATTTTCTTTTAAGCCCAAACTCATCAAACATTTACTGGGAACAATATTGTCTTAAGAGAAGCTAAGTAATCCCTAATGTGAAATGAGAGTATTTACGTGTATGTCAGCCTCTAGGCTGAAGAGGAATAAAAACAACAGCTTAGAATGGCATATGATAAGAAAAATAAAGTAAAAACAAGATATTATACCTAAGAATTTATTTTCCAGGGACAGGAGAAAGCAGTAAGAAAATACAACTTTACAGAGGTATTTTAAAATCACCAGAGGAATGTGGACAGAAATAAGAAACAGCAAAAGCTGTTTTTACCATTCTATGCTTCAAAATAAGCAATTTATTTTATGATAAATTTCTTTAATATTTCTGTTTGTTTCACAACATGCAGCTGTTTAATGAGGCATAACTTCCATAATGTTCATTATTGCAATGGAGTCATCAGCCCAAAACAATGCTGCAGAAAAGAAAAATAAAGTCACAGAAAGATGAAAAAAAATACATATTTTGTGAAAGGACAATATTTTTAAAAAATCAAAAAGGAAATTTTTTTGTAGGAGATACCGTTATGTGTCATGCTGCCCTTTTTCTTTTTTTTTTTAAATTTATATATTTACTTATTATTGTCTCATTTAAATTAGTATTAAACAAAAGGGTAAAAAACAAAGACACACAGGCTTTCAGAAACCCATGTGTTCTTAAAATGATCTTGGAAACTGTAGGAACTGCTGCAATTGTTAATTTATTGAAATCCATTAGCAGAAAATGTGAAGTCAGGTCCTCATATATGTAGCCTGGCGTTGTTTCCATTGACTTTTTGCCTTTGTTCCATGAGCAAACTGAACAATGGCCTGTGATGAATACTCAGGAGATGAGTTGTTGAGTGTTCTTTCATGGTAAAATGCATAATTATTTCATATCTTTCCACTAAACTCTTACATACTTATGTGTATTGTAGTGTTATGAAAGTGAACATGGCTGTGGCAGCTAGTTGGAAGGAATTCAGATATCTAAGGAAAATGCACCTTCCCTTTGTGTGAATTTTCTCTTTTTTCTTGTGGCAGGGAAAAGCGTATCTTCAATAAATGTGAATGTGAATGAATAATTGAATTTTACTCCTTTTATTCTGCTCATTCTTCCAGGTTTTAGTTTTTTTTTTTCTATAAGATAAAAAGCTACATTCAGACTCATATTTTTTTAAATAAAAGACAGCTTGGGCAATAGTGGCAAATGTGATAAGTGGGCAGATTGTAATGCATAGATAATAAATATCAAAAGGCAGATAGGGTGGGTACTGTTGCTTCTTTTTTCTTTTCCCAAAATAACATATATTAAACTTAAATTTTAATCTCAAATGTTCTGTTCTGACAGGGAATGAATATTAAAAAATTAGTCTATATGACTACATGTCTCTATTTTATTGTAATTAACCAATCCATTAATTAGATTTCAAGATTATCTCACAAGTGTGTTAGTAATATTTAATTGTTTGAACAGTGCAGGATTTTCTTCTAAAATAAATCAAATGAAGAGGTGGGGGAGGAGTTAAGAATTATTATTGACAAGAATCTGGGCTTTTGTCTTTTCTGCATTATTTACCTGTGATTTTTCATCTCTAGTAACAAAGATGCAACATTACCATGGAGACCAAATATCTTTACTATTAATCTGCTCTCCTCATAATTTTAGACTTTATCCATTTTGCCCACTAAAGAGTAAAGCTGAGAAGTGAAGATAGTGCAGTGTGGATCAAAGAAATAATGGGAAAAAAATTATTCTTTCTTTCCTGAGGTATCTCTTGAAGTGTGCATGTTCATTGTAAAGCAAGATAAATCAGGAAAAAAAAGGAAAGTAAAAAACTAGCCTCAGGCAGCCTTATGATTTATATAGGTTTTACATATATTTTGCTCTGCTCAATGAAAGACAAAAAGGGTACAAAGCACTTAGAATCTGAGTTGGTTGTTCTTAGTGTGGTTGTTCTCTACTGCCATTCCCCACTCAAGGGAAAAGAGCAAAGGTTGGACATTTGGAGGTATAACTGAGTGTAAGAAGCACTGAAAGCCAATCTGAAGAGAAATTTGAACAGGATTATTCCAAAGAGTGCTCAATACTTTTTCTATAAGCAGTTCTGGCACAGAGGTGAGGAAGTCTTTCTCATTGCACCCAGAGATGTCACAGCCTCTTTGATCATTGCTATGCCCGTGCACAAAATTCAGAAGCAAAATTTAAGACTGACAGCAGTTACACCAGTCTATATTTGACTGATGGTATTTGAATTTATGAAACTGGGCTTTTCCTTTGGGAATGAAGGATCTGATGGGAAAAACAGGATAACTTATAAAATATATAGTTTTATATATTTGCTGTCACATTCTCTCAGTCCTTGTATTTGAATTGTTAAGAAAAATATCAGTTCAGTAAAATTCATTAAAATAAAGGCAGCAGGGAAGTCTACAGAATTGATGAGGTCTCATATTCTGTACTTCAGGAGGTTTGAAGTTGTGCCTGTAGCAACCCTTGTTTCATTAGTACAGCAGAAAAAAAGAGTTGGAAAGAGATTTCTCTCCTTATCTAAAGGAAAGGTTATCTAAAGATTTCGGACTTTGAGGGTTTTTTCCAAGATAAAATAATGAAGTTGAAAATATTAAGCTACAATCTAACTTATTTTCCTGCTGTTTATTTTACAACTACCTGATGAGGCATTTTGTCCCAGCAACTTTCATACAGCTCCTTCCAAACAGGGTGTCTTGGCAAATCTCTGCAATAGGACCAGTAGGAGTAGTCCACACTGTCCAGGCAAAGCTGGCACAGAATAGTAACTGGTATGACTGCTTCTGTTTAAGTAGCCATTGAAAAAGCTATTAATTCTACCTCTGACTAGATAAAGACACAGGAAGTCTTCTCTCTTCATGTTTTCTTTTCGACTTCTGAATCTAGTGTTGGAAGCTAGATGTCTGGCAGGGTTGGGTCCAATAAGAACCTTTGCCAGTGAGCCTGTTTTCCACCAACTGAGAACTGTTTGTGGGGGGGAAAGAATGTAATTCAAGGCAATAGGATCCTGAACAAGAGTTGAGTTTATCAAGTCAGTCCCAAACATAGTACACTTCAAGCAGGAACACTAAACTTCTTATATCTTGGTATTTACTATTATTCAAACCAGAAACAAGGGTACTACTATAATTCAGAATAGTAGCATGAAGAAAAAAACCCATCTCTCTATATCCCAATTTAACTTACAAGACAACTGGTAGTGACATCTTAGAAAAATCAGTCAGATAAAAAGTGATCAATAAACACATTTGCAATAAAACCAAGACACAAAGATTGTGGTCAGAAGGAAGACAAACAGCCTGTAATATGCTCCATTTGCCATTGCAGTAACACCAGTAATTTCATGCCAGGTAAATTTTTTGGGTCTGTACATGGGTTAATCTATCTCCAAAGGTGAATTGGCTCCTCTTTTTGTACATCCTAGATGGATAGGATCAGCAGGATTAAGTGGCACAAAAGAAGGCAAGAAGACACAAGGAAGAACTGATGACTGGTTGTGATTTATTTTTAGGAGTAATTGATATGAGGATATAGACTATAGCAAGAGATTCTTTCAAAGGAAAAAAAAAATAGAGCAAACTGTTGAGCAGCTCTGTTGAGAAATAGCTGTTCAGACATTAATTTTATCTTGAATTTCTTCAGTGTCCCAAGTTTGAAGAAAAATTCCTTCATCTACTTATTATAACTGGAACATTAGAGGCTTGCAATGTTATGAAAACTAATTTACAAAGCTCAGAGCTCTTATAAAAATTCTTTAATATC
This sequence comes from Poecile atricapillus, assembly GCF_030490865.1. Taxonomy (NCBI): domain Eukaryota; kingdom Metazoa; phylum Chordata; class Aves; order Passeriformes; family Paridae; genus Poecile; species Poecile atricapillus. The sequence goes on along the minus strand of NC_081289.1, from coordinate 36,436,416 downwards.
TTCATCTATATGGAAGGGAAGTGAAACAGATTGGAAGGTGAGTGTGTTCAGGCTTTTCCTTCTGTGAGATGATCTTTAATGATATCTTATCCAAGGTGTTTTTTATTGTGTGGATGTTCCAAATCTTTGTATTATCAGGTCACAATGATTTTCACTTACCTGGCTTGTAATGAGTGTGCTTGATCTATTCAAGTGTTTCCTAGTTTGCAGACACATACCTGAGATGGCTTTTTTTTTGTTTTGTTTTAAATTTTAAATTTTCTATCTCTAAATTGAAATATCAACCAGATTTATTTGGAGAACAAATGGAGAACAAATGGAGAACAAAAATGAGACATTTAACATCTTTATGTGACCATACGCTAATAAACTAATAAATGTTCAAATTGATTTTGATTAAAAGATCACAGTGACACCAGCATCTGATTAGGATATCAATACTCAAGGAAGTATAAAAAAACAAAGTAGGGATATTACTGGGGTAGTGTATGAACTTAGCTTTAAAAAGCCCAGAAGACACAGGAGATCAAACCAGAGCAGGTGTAGATAGTGGTGCTGAGAGGCCTGGAACACTGCAAATGTTAACAAAAGTGAGCACCTTCAGAGCCCAAGATCCCTGCCCTGTGTGCACAACACCTGTGACACCTGCACACCTCGTGGTGAGAACAGCACTGCCTGGGGGGCAACAAGCTGCTCCTGTGTGGGTGGCAGTGCAACACCTGCTGTTTCTGTTTCTGGTACCTTATAGAGCAGGTCTCAATCCCTTCCTACCACCTTTGCTGCTTTGGCAGGCTGCACTTCAAACAATTTCTTCCTTTTTGATTACTACAATGCAGTCCTCTGCCTGAGGAGTTGTGAAAAAAGGGGAACAAACCTTTGTATTAAGCTCTTTTCTTTCCCTGTAGCTCCTGGCTAATCACAGGAGGACAGTAGGGCTAAGTGCTGCCACACAAATGCCGGCACCTTGAGAAAATCACTCTATCTCTACTGGAACCGCAGTTGTTGACCCTGATTCCTAAAGCACAATATTAAATGGGCTTATTTACTGTCATAGTGTATTTTCAGTGTTCCTGATTTTCTCTTGGGTCCAAGATGCCTCATTATTAATATTCACTGTAACTGTTTTGCATCCACTTCTGACCTGAAATAAGTAATTAAAAAAAAATTCTGCTGCAGAATGAAAGGAAATATTTTCCTGCATCTATATATTACAGCAGGTGTTAATGTAAAACAGCTCATGTATTAATGTAAACCCAGTCCATTTATGTTAATGTTACCAGAAAAAGATTGTAAGAGACTATATATCCTGTTTTGAATGAGCCTCTAATATAGGAATCATTGAGGTACAGATAAAAAGTTTATTAAAGACAAGAGAGCTGCACTGGGATCCATTAACAGCAAAGATCATTACAGGTGTATTCGGATGTGGCAGGAGATCCAAGCCATGCATGAAAAACTGGGGAATTGTGCTTGGCTGTCATAAGAGCAGCTGTCAAAAGTGAGACAAACTGAACAACAACCTGTTGTGGAACCAGATAGTAGAGTTTATTTAGGAACCAAAACCATTAAAGACTGTACTCTACTTTCTTATATTATACGCTGACTTGTTTCCCTCATAATGTTAGGTTCACTGCTTCTTGGCTTTCCAGTAGGGAGATCTAGTAGGGAGCTGGTCTGGGAAGGCTGGGCACAAAGCCATTTTGTTTTCTGTGGTGCCACTACTCACAGTTTCCAGTCTCAGTTGTTACTGGGCCAATATCCCTGAGCATCATCCAGCATTTATCTCTGTATGTTTCCTTAATCTCTAGTCTTCTGGAATCAGGACATCTCCTGACTTTCAAGGTCTTCCCTCCAGATAGGATTTTATTTCCAAATTCCCTTCTTATTTCTGAAATCCTTTCTTCTTTCCATGAACATTTCTTTTTGGCCCTTTCTTTTCAGCAACCCAAATCTCCATTCTCCAATTCTAAATAGTCTGTGCACAGAAGCACAATGGGCAATCAGTGTCCTAACTGGTAGTTCTGGTTAATGTTACTTTAAACATTGGAAGATTGGTCAGAGCATTATCAAAATTGACAACCTCTCCACACAAAAGTTCAATTCTGAACATTCAGTACCTTCTCACATCTGTCACATATTAACACACAGTTTAAGCTATTTTTTCACCTGTCGTGCTATGAGGTCCCTCCTCTTAGTGAGAGCTTCAACAGCAGTCTCAGCAGGCTCTCCTAGAGACCTATATCCAACCCAGTCCTGTTATTCACCAGTGGGGCCCAGATGGCCTCATCATCTTTCCAGATGTGTAGAATACATGAGTGGGATTCGGTCTGATATTTAGACTAAACATACCTAACATGAGCTAGATGTGTTATTACAGGCAAGGGAGATTAATGTGGGCATTTGATATGGTAGATGGAGTAAAAAGAATCATTCAACCAACAACAGACATCTATTTTAAGGCAGGCTCAATTGCTTTCTACAAATCTACTAACTGCACTAATTTTTTTAACTATCCCACTGAGAGCTGCTGGTAAGATTTTTTTTATCCATGGTAATACCATTTTTTTCCATGGTGATACCACTGACATGATCCCTTACTCATATCATCCAGACTCTCCTTAGGAGCTAACTATAAATAAATTTATCATCAGTTCCACTAATGGAAAATGAACTCTTATTCCTGCTCTAATCCCAGCATTTTTGTGTATCCAAACACCTTATTGTTTCCACTCCTGCTTTCCTCCTTGAAGATATTCCTTCCTCTTCCTCAGTTCTCTCTACCACTTTTCCTAATGCAACAAGAGTATTTTCTACTGAACTGAACTCCAACAAAATGGATTTTGGTAAATCAGTATAAGAGATGGACTCTACATTCTGATCAAAGGAAAGGAGAATGCACATGACAAATGCTGTATCTAGGTACACTCAGAAGCTCTGTAGGACAAAACCTCTAAATAACTCCATCTATGGTGGCTAAATTAGGTAGGAATAAAATATAATCCATGGTGTTTGTAAAACAGCCCTGAGAAGGTAATCTTGCAGTCCCAGAGGCAATGTATCTGCACTACATTCTTGGACAGTTGCAATTGCAAAAATCCGCTGAATAAGTATGCCCAGAGAGTATAGATAATGAAAAGCCAGCTGCTATTCTGCCAGTGGTGTTGCCCAGATAGGTGTCACAGAATCTGTGCCACTATGTGCAAAATGACTGAGGTTTTACCCAAGAAAACCATTCTATGTGTTTTGCTGCTCTGCTCTGCATCTCACCCCAAATTAGCAAGAGCAGCTGCACTAACCGTATCGTGAGTGTTCAGTATTCCACTCAGCAGTCGGCAAGTATAAAATCCTACTTCCTTTCTATCTCAAAGAGATGATCATCTAAATCTCTGGTCTAAGACTTCTCTCAACCAAGGTTATCTCAATTTCTTGACTATTTTTGATTTTTCCTTTTTATCTCTACTGGAAATTTGAGCTGTCCTTCAAAATATTGTGTCTCTTTTCATCCACATTAAGACATGTTTTCATTTCTTAATACGTTCCTTCTATACTTGCCTATGTTTTCTTACAGTCCAAAAAGAATTTATTAGGATCAACTATACTTTGTTTTCCAGATGTCTACCTTATGACCATCACTGCAGTAGGTAAGAAAGCTCAATATAAGCTGTATTCTGGTAGTGTCTAATGAGTCATTTCCTTCCAGCAAAGTCAACTAAAGAATGTTACTAGTAAATGTCAATTTTGTACCTGACCATTTGGCAGCACTGCAGTTGGGATGTTCAATGACATATCTAGATGTAGAACATTAACATCACAAACTCAGTCATCTCCAGAATTAGGTGGTAGTATATTTATGCAATTTCTATAAATTCAAGAAATATTTTACCTGGTTTTGACTGTGGTGGAAATAATTGGCACAGTGTGACAATTTAACTAGGGATAATAGAATCACACTCTTAAAAATGTAATTAAACACTGTATTTTTCAGTGGATACATATTTCTGTGTTTATATAAAGATTATTTACTTACCAAATCATATTTAAATAGTATGTTGTTATCCTTTTCATATATTCGTGAGTTATTTACTGTTGGATGGATTCTGAATCCTTTATTCAAGCTGACATGCTTAAACTTCAGTGAGACATCTTTTAAACCAAGACTTAATCTTAGACCTTGTTTGTACATATACAAGTGCCTATGCTAGTCAATTCTTCTATACATACTACTGGGCATATTCAGATTTTGTTCAAGCGTGACAATGTCCTACAAGTGTCTTTAACTCGGTAACTATATTTTAAACAATCAGTGTTCCTTCTTATGTATATTTAATATTCATTTATTTTATGCATAAAGGTGAAAGCTACATTACATAAGGCTCTTTTTTTCCAGTAAACTCCTATTTGACATACAAAAGATGCACTTTAAGTTGTAAATGAGTGATTGCATATTATAGAGGTTTAAGCAGTATTTTCTGTTTCATGCACCAGATGTACATTTAATTTTGCTGATAAACACAGGTACAGGCACCTTCTTTTGAATTGGATTGGAACCTACGTGAAGGTGCCAACTTCAGCTATATTTCACTTTTTCCCACAGCAAACTTTGCATTTGCAAGTATTTTCTTACAAAAAAAAAATTAGACTAATCTTATTCAAATGTAAACTTGTAAACTAGGTATATATTTAAGGCTATATTGGCAATCACTTTTTTACATAGACCTATTGATTTCCTCTTTTCACAACAGTGAAACTACCATATCAATGATCAATCTTTATTATTCTCTTAATTACTCGGATTTTTAATTATGCATTTTTTAAAAAGACTTATTAACCAAATTTCTCTCCCTTCAATACCTAATCTGGATTTATTTTATTGCTAAAATTTTTCAGGGTACTAATCCATAAATTGAAACAAAATTTTCAAGGTATTCATAGGGGAGTGGCAGGTGAAGAGAGAAAGGATTTATGTTTAAGTACATAATAAATAACTTCCTGGTTTTACTGGCATGTTCTGAAGACTGGCCTTTAGAAAGATGGAAAAGATGAAAAAAAATGAAAAAAATGAGTTTAAGGTTACCTTATCAAAATTAACCTTGAAATAGCTCTACTGTATACAAATGATTTGTATATATAAAGATGTTTCAAAAGAAGATTGAGGGTTAAGACATCCAGGCACAATAAAGATAGACTTCTATTTAAAACAGTATTAATAACCTTTCAGAAGTATCAAGCAAAATATTTATACAGCATGATTTTAAGAGAAAAGCAGAATGCAAATGCATTATTCAGATTAGCAGAGATACAATCAATCTGGCAAATCAGTAGGAGACCTAAGAAAAATTCTGTTCTATTTATAACAAGGGCTCCAGAGCAAGCTCTTCTCTTTTATATGAAGCAGCAAAATTACAACTGCAGAACAAGCACTTTGTGGACCTACAGCACTTGGCAGGAGATAGAAACTGGTTCAAGGCCAAAGAAATAACACCAAAGGTGCTACTGTTGGGAAAAAGGGAAAAAAGCAAAAGGCAGTAATTTACAAAAAGTGGAAAAGCATGGGTAGTCTCCTAAAACTAATTTACCCAAAGCATAGGAGAAGGAAGCTATGATGGAAATGAAGTTAGAATGGGCAGGCATGGGACTAGTTTGTGGGAAAAGCAACAGAAAACCAAACAGACATGCAGCATGTTTTCAGTAGCAAGTAAATAAAATTCTCATGGGCAAGTAGTCACAGTATTTTTTGTCATCAGTGAATTGCTGATATTCTGTATAGAGATGAGGGATGCTAATCTATAAAATTCTGGTTTCCAGGTGCTGTTTTGCCTGAAATAATGTGCTAATGAAATGGGAGGCTGTTGGCTGAGCTGAAAGTAGGTCTGAAACTGTAGAGGTCACAGCCTACATGCACACAGAAAAGATTGCTCCTGGTTCCACTAGACCTCGCAGCTTAAGAGTGGGACAGAAATAGCTCAAAATAATTACATCTACATGGTACCATCCCAGCTTCTGATAATAAATGTTTCCAGTGCAGAAGGAGCCATATAAACCTGTCTTCTATCCTTCCCAAATGGGGTTAAGAGATACATTAAAATTTTATTTCTTTCTGGGAATCCAGAAATGCAGCTCAGATATGAGTGCTCATATTCTTGTTGTCGCTGCCTCTTCGAGATGGGTCCCAAATATAGAGTGCATAGGCTGAAACTGCAAGGGAATAGATGTTCTGTTAGGAGATCAAATTCAGCATTGTGGAATACTAGTGGTATCAATGCATTAGGTGGTATTACTCTGAATATTTAAGAGAGCTACTGTCCAACAACTGTTACTGCAGTGAGGCTTTCTGAGACAGCCCAAAAATATTGCTGATGATACTTCTAGGTTAAAAAAAATTTCACTTTTGACCAGAAAGTTTCTTTTGCAACTAGACACAATTTCTTTTTATGGATTTCTTTCTCATTTATTGAAAAATAAGTAGAATTCTTATGAACATGGTTTTATATTTGGATTTCCTAAGATGAAAAAATAGAATTTCTAAATTCCAGTGAACTACACCCAGAAAGAGTTATTTTTTGTCTGTCAGCTCAGAAAAACACGCGGCTGATCATATGATATCTTCTCCCAACAGCCAGCTGAAATATGCACAGAATTTTGCAAACCTAGCTATCTCAAGTTATTTCAGCATATCTGGTTTTATTCTATCCTTGGACAGGGAATTTGTGTGGCTCTGGTGCTAGAGACAGTCAGTACTATGGCTCCACTAGGAAATTCTAATCCTGAAAATCAGTTTCCATTATCCATTTTTTCTATGAAAGCTTAATCAGACAAGTAAAAAATGTGGAGACAAATTTACTTGTACTAACATCAAAAAGGTAAATGACTTTGAAGTTTTATCATCAATATTAGTACAGAAAATAGATCTCTGACTTTTTCCTAAGAGTATCCTTGGCTCTTCAGGTCACAGTTTAAAACTCTGGATCAGATGACAAGTTTTACTTGTTCTACCTAAACCTCAAAAGGGAGATAACACATGTTATTCCTTAGGTTTCAAGGAGGAATTGAATGTCTCCAGCATGTACATCCCTTTTAAAACAACACAGACCTTTAGCTTCATTGCAGAAAATTGAATATTTTTCTCTTCTTCTTTTCCCCCTTTTTTTTTTTTTTTTTTTTTTTGTTTTGTTTTGTTTTCTGAAGTAATGAATGTTTTTATTTCTTGTGTATTTCCTGCAGTTGAACAGAAGGGAAGTAAGCTTTCTGACCTAAGACACTGACTGCTCTTTTGTTTACACAAACATTTCTAGTGTATAACTGACATGTGTGCATGCTAGGCAATTCTGCCAGCTGAGTGTGTGCGAGGGAGCTTAGACATATATTAGTCTGGTCCAGTTTGAAACACAGTGGAACAAAGTCTGCATGAAAGACATGGATTTGTGACAGGATTTGTATCTCTGGTTCAAAAATACCCCTTAGGATATGAGCTTCATTTGAAGATCTCTTTGAAGTATTGATTTAATAGAGCTAAATAAATGTCTAAAAATTATGAATTTGCTTTAAAAGCTTGCTGAATTTATGCCTTTAATGAATAAAAGACTTGAACATTTGGGGAGAAGTTACAAATTTCAAGTGCGTGGTGTGCAAGGAATGATCAAAAATACTGTGAAGAAGAAATGAAGCTGTGTGTGCACTGATGCAATAAAATACGTGATCAATGAGAGGTGTAATTTTGCAAGTCATTGATAGTAAATACTGAATTTGATATGGCACTACATGAAGAACCACAAATCCAGATTCAGAGTGAGTCATGTAGTCAGATGCCCTGATGATCATGGGATTTGTTTCATGCCAAGTGTGATTTGTTTCTGTGTCATCGGCTGAGGCGGAACACAAAGCAGGCTCCACTGCTGTTGTCTATCCTAGGAAAACCTTTGTCATTCTTCTACCCCAAACTCTGTGTGCCCACTTTTGTGTGTTACTCCATGTACAGCACAGGTCTGTCCTAGAGATTCTGTTTATTTGTTTTTAAGGTACACCAAGTTATTTCTAGCCTCCAGAAAAAATTAGAGGAAAAAATATTTAGTATTTTAATGATGATGGATGCATTTTTAAATATCCCACACTAAGTGCATAGTGTTTTCTGGTCCACCATATTTTGATGTATCTTAAACCTTAATTGTGTTAAAACGATTTAATTGGAGTCACAGTCATAGATTTTTGTTGGTTTTTTTTTAAGTTGATCAACTGAAACTGCTGCCTTGGCAATTCAGGCCTTTGGCTTTTTTCAGAATTCACTTTACCTGTGAAGAAAATAAATGATCCAGTGATGTGCATCTTCTTGCCTTCTACCATAATGCCTGAACTGGGAACTGGCTCGCATTATGCAATTAATTATTAAATCTATTTGTGCACTTCTGGAATAAATACTCTCTGCTGACATGTTTTCCTGTCACTCTTTAAAAGAACAAACTCATGTAATTTGTTCTTATAGATTTAATTTTAAATTTAATTTCTTCAAAGAAGAGCTTCATTTTTGAAAATCTGACTCTATAAAATCAAGCATTGAATCAAACATTGTCTATATGATGCATGTCTCTGCTTTTTATTATACCGAAATCAAGAGCAAGACAGGCAATTGTAAGAGAACAAATTCTCACTGGCATAATTTTCTGTTACTGTAGACTTGTGCAGTTTGACCTTAACCACAATAGGAAACCTTTTTAAAGCTAATTATTTTTGTTGGTAGACCTTAAACTTCAAGATGTTCCAGAGTGAATTTTACTGTGGAATGTCACACTCCACTGAACTCTCAAAGTTGCATATCAAAGGTATTTTAGTGGCTTCTATAAATCTATTGTCCTTTTTGACAACTATGTTAATTTTGAAGATCTGGTGAATGTGTGACCTTTCAGGCCAAAATCCCAGCTTCTTACCTGCAACCAGTCGCTGTCTTTTTGCTGATTAATGTGGTGCTGTGGTAAACTGGTTATCACCAAAGGAAAAAAAAAAAAAAAAAGTCTCAGTAACTTTTGGAGTAACTTTAATCACTCTTCTTAGACACTTTGTCCATAATGGCATTTTTGAGAGCTTTTATTTGTTCCATATTTCATTAAAAAGATTAAATATTTTAGTAAGTTCATTACCACAAATTTCCCCCTGGCTTAGATTTACCAACAGTTTTGCTTGATATCAGTCTCTTTCTGCATGTATAATTTCTTTGTGGTGTGAAAAACATTTATGAGATGTTTAATTTCCATTGCAACTTAATGGTTTCCCTGATGCTAATCTACAAACTGCTCTTGGAAACATTTTTTTATACTCTTTCTTCTTTTCATTTCAAGGTAGAGAGGGGTTTTCTTTGTTTATTCTTCCTAGAAACCATCATTTTTGTGAATCAAGTACTTAGAAATGGGAATTGATACAGTATTTCACTATCATTACTTTCGGCATTTTCTTCAGATTTTTTTCTGCTGTTACCAATTTCATTTTTTGCTTCCTAGGTCCATTTTTTTTTTCCATTTTGGAGTGTGGTATTTTAGGGTATATTTCCTCTATGTATCACCACTACACAGTATATTTCCCTGATAATCAGCTACTCTTATTGCAGCATCTGTGATGCTATTGTGTTGAAGAGATTGTGTCAGTTTAATATTGATCTTTTATGCTGAAACCAGCTTGCATGTATTCTTCAATTGGTGTAAAAATTATTACTGTACATTTTTACACATAAGTTTTTTTGCTATCAGTTTTTCTTGTGGATTTTTGATAATTGATCCTCAGTTAAACAATATACAATTTATGTTAATTCATATTACAGGTCTTCTGTACGCTATGACATCGATATGCATGTTCTTCAAGACTGAACATAAATGGTTTTTACTTCCTTTTTTTGCTGGATATTTTGAGGATTTTCAAATTATTTGAGCTATTTGTAGGAATACTGGCCTTCTGGTTGTGTCCTGATAAGAAACAGAAATTAGTGCTTCTTTCAGTGCTGTACTGTGGGAGAAAAGGCCAGAGAAATCATGATTTTTAACCATATGTCAATCAGCAGAATACTGTTATCTGGGGTTCATAAGTAATTATTATTTTGATATTAATAAAATTTTAATTTACAAGTCTACAATACCGAAAATCTTGTTTGGAGTTTTTTGTCTGCTGTTTGATTCACAGCCTGTGATTATATCTGCATTGCTGAGAGCAACATGGGTTAAGAGACTCCTGCTAGCTTTGAACAAGGCAGATGTTGGAAATTGTTTAGCCATAGTCTGGGAGGTCAGCACTGGCTTCATGAACTTGCTAAAACACAGAGCAGAGCTGCCAGTGGAGAGATGTGACATTTCAGTAGCTGAAGTAAAGTGGTATTTCTATTTCAGGCTACAACTGACAATAAACAGCAGCATTTATCCAGTCATAGTTTTCTTCTCTCTAAGTTCTAATACTGTCTTTCAATCATTATTATATTATTTAATAATTTTAATTTTTGGTTTTGGGATTTTTAGGGATTCTTCAAATGATGATGTTATCATCAAGCCCTTATTACAAGGGCTTCAAAGTTGCATGCATTCATTATTTTTCTTTCTATCTTTTTATCCCCACAGGAATAATCTGCATAGACATTTCTCTGCCCCTCTCCTACCTCTTCCCTTCCTTTCCCCTAGCAGAAATTCAAGTTCTGGTAGGGTCCCCAAGGCTTACTTTCATGAAGTAGTGCAAGACTGCAGAAATAGAAAGGTTAAAAAGAAAAAGAATTTTTATTATTATTTAATATTAGCCTTCTCTCCTCAAAAACCTCTTTCTAGCTTACAAACAGTGTCATCAACATAAATGACCAAGAAGTTGCCAAGGCAACAGCTAGAATAGCCAAAGTCCTGTACAGAAGAAAAGAACAAAGGAAAAAAGCCCTTAAATTAGAAAATAACTGAGAGTGGTTTCTGGTAATGCTATAGCAATTCAAGATGCTCACACTTTCCTCTTGAAAGGGACCAAATTGTACCAGTGCTACCAAAAATGTGATTATGATCAGGTTATTGACTGAATGAAGCACAGTAGAGGCAATGAACTTTCACAGTGAAATGTATGAGTGTAAGGAAAAAAAAAGCTACATGTATTTGTTAATTAAAAGAAAAAAATTAGTCTGTCATGACTGTTTTGCCTAACCTAAATCATCTCTGAATAATTAGGCAATTAAAAGTAAATAATTTCAGAGGGTATTCCTCATTCCATGCAATGCTATACGTTCAATGTTTTCAAAATATCATTTTCCTGGAAGCTTTGAAAACCATATAATTTTGAAAAAGCTGCTGGTGCATAGGAAATATTATGGTCATTTATTCAAAATACAGTGCCTTTGTTGTTGCTTACATTACTTATATTACTGTTTCATTTAGGAGCCGTTGTCATAGGCTGCAGCTTTACTGTGTTGGAAGGAGCATCACCATGGAAGCAAGAGGATCCCAAGCTCCTGCTCTCTTTCTGACTGTTTGTTTCAGCAATGTGCATTTCTATAGCACCTACTTAAATCACAGATCTAGAGCCCTATGAGATTTATTCTGAACAGAAACGGAAGTTGAACGTTTAATGTTGAAGTGTGTTTGAATGATAATTATTTCCCCTGGGTGCCCTGCCATGCACAGCTCACACAAGGCTGCTTCCACTCATCCCTGTCAAATTCATAGGTTAACAAAACATTTAAAAAATTCAGATTATGAAGTTTTGAAATTCACAGTTTTTAGGTTATATGGGATGTCAACAGTGCTACCAGCATTACCACCACACCTTTGGGCTTTTTACTGGTAGGTTAATTTTGCAAACCTGGAAAACAATGCATTGCTATGCAATATATATCCCTGCCCTGGCTGCACATCTGAATTTGAACTGATACGATTTCACTTCTGTAGATTACCCACCAGCAGTAAAATTATGGGATTGTTTCAAAATTAAATTCTAAATAAGCCAACAAACCAAAGGAGAATAATGTTACCTGAGCTGCTATATGACAGCTTCTTCCATATCAAAACTAATGTGAGAATGAATCAGTGGGACTTCTTCCTGAACTTTGGTGATGCATAAACTCTGCTGGATTAAAATATTATTTTTCTGAAGTATATCATTAAATGAGGTATATGTACAAAATGTCTGCTAATGCAGGTAATTATGAAAGGGTTATTTGTTTCCTCTTCAAGAAGGAGAAGAAAGGTAACAGCTTTTTCCCAAACTGAACACACAGCAAGTCAGTGACACTAATTTTTGGTGCTTATCTGTAAACAAAAGATTATCACCTGGACAATGAAAGTTCCACTGTTTTTAAGTTTTTCAAGTAAAATTGCCTCAAATTTTGCAAAAGTCAAATATTTTAAATAAAGGCCTGCCTATAGTTATACTTCATGATTTAAATCTAGTCCTTAAATCTGCTTGCTTTTGGAGTAAAGACTTATGTTTTTTACTGTCAGAATTAGTGTACCCAAACTTATAACTGAGAATTTCTCCAAGACAATCTTACCATATCTTGAATAAACAATATTTTGAGGTAATCCTGTTACTTAAAATTACCTAGCTCAAGCAAAACCAGTAAAATAAAATGCAAGCTATTTTAAGCATTCAGAACATACTGTATTATCACAGTTCCATAGAAAAGGTAGAGATGAAAACAGAAAGACAAATGCATTCACATAATTATCATGATTCACTACCTTTAATTGACTTTTGGTACATATATTAAAAAGGTCTTTTTTCCCCTCATTCATCCTACTTTTCTTCTTCTTCCAAAAAAGAATACCCAGGGTTTGATTTATTTTCAGTACCTGTTTCCCCTTTTGGCTGGTAACTGTAGCTCTTACAAACAATTTCCTCTTCCAACCTTTGAAGTCCAGATCCCTCACCTTTGCCTCTGGTGCTGATTTGGAGTAGAGAGGAATGTTTCACTGACGTATATTTACCAGACAACTCAATCAGACATGATCTGAGCATTCTAATTGATAACTGTCTGCTCTTGATAGACTGGACAATAGTGAAACACTTTGGGATAATGGACTCTTAACCTCTCACCTTTAATAAACCCCACCACCGTTTCCATCACTTGTGAAGTTAGACCGAAACTTGAACAAAACAATGGCATTTAAATAAAAACCAGTTATTCTCAACTTTCATATGGTAATACTTATATGAAAACAGCATATTAACTGTGCATTAAATTTTAATACTACACCAGAATTGTTCCCACTTTGTGGCTACTGGGGTGTCTTAATAAAATTCATTTTCCCTGGGGGAGAAAAAGGGTTTTAGCCAAAGGAATTAATAAAATCAAACTTGTGTATGCTTAAAAGATGCCAAATTGGGCAGTTTAAATGATTAAAATTTATTAAAATGATTTTAATTATGTTTTCTCCCTTCAAATAAATGAGCCAACTTTTTTTCCTAATCTGAGTACTCTCTGTTTATGAAGTGATTAAAACTGTTGACTGAATCTTACCTCCTAGTAGCAAGCATAGTAATTTTGACCATGAAGGTTTGGGGTAGGTTTAACACATATTTGGTATTGTTGGAGAATAGCAAACACCTCAGAATAAATGTTTGCTCATAATGAAAGCAAACAGTGCTGTCCTGCTCCCAGTCCAGCCTTTTATGGCTTTTTCTTTGCTTATCAAACACATACATTTTTCTTCCAATTGCTGCTTGATGATGTAAATTATTTAAGTACCTGTTCAATCATTTTTATTCAGTAGAACTGACTGATTTAAGTATGTATTCAGTTAAAACATAATTAGCACAGCAGAGACCAAAAAAAAAAAAAATGCTGTAAAGGAAACTAAATCATTGACACGAGAACCTGCAGAGTTCAGCAATATATGAATGACAATACAAAGGTGCAAATTCTGAAGAAGGACCCAAAAATCTGCAAGTTACATCTTTCCCATCCTGTTTAGCCCTTTGAATACGAGCATATTTTATGCATCTCACATAGACAAGTATGTGAGATGCATAAGTAGACAAGTAAGAGCCAGCAGTTACAATTGATTTAAACTGGTAAAGGAATGTTACAGCTGAGATAGTTTATTGTTGTCCATAGAAGTTATGTTCTGCCTGGATCATATCTCTGTAAGATAAGCCCACCTTTTTCTGCTGGGTGTCTCTGGTATGGTTTCAGCTTGGTGGGAAAAGTTTGCAAAAATGGGACTGAAAGCAAGAAGTTACCAACCTGACAAAGACCTTGAATTTAGTGCTTTGTGTGACAGTTACAGTAGGAAACCTTTAACATATTTGTCACATTCCCACCTGTTTAAACCCTAGTAAGTAGAAAGCATAAAGGAATGTTGAAAAAATATCTGGGTGGCTAGCTGCTCTATAATTTTTACCTGGAGAGCCAGGTAAAAAACAAAAAAAAAATATGTTCAATTTTCTTTCACTGAAGGAAAAAATAAGTAGTTGCAATATGTAATGTATTAAGGGATTAATTAACATTTAGTTCCCTTTCCCAAGCACAGTACTGCATTTAAGTATGACATATTTTTTTACAAAATTTTTTCTAAGTTGAATAATAACTACCAAAAAAAAAATTTGGAGATACACTGATTTTAAAATCATCAAAGTTCACCAAAATTTATGTTATCATCATAGCTGTCAGAAGCTGAGGCTAACATGATGACAGTGTGAAATAGGAAGTGTACAGGGTAGTGTACCATCAAAAACTACTCACCAGTAACAAAGAATTGACTCAGGGCTGCCTTTGAGCATTAACTCGAAGGGTCAGCTTAAACCACACGAGTGACAACCCACCCATCACACTGCACTGGGTGCAGAGAGGACTCTCCATCATTTCTCCAGTGATATCAGACTCACTGTACATGCTGTGCAGGGTCCTCTGCATCTTGCCAAAATTCCGCATGATGGTCCCAGGAGTTTCCAAGAGGCTGAGCTGATCCTGACCTCTATTTCTACCCATACTTCCCCTTGATTTCTCGTCTTTAATGTCAGCCTTTCCATGGTGGATTACTGTTGTTACGAGTGAAGTCATTGATCAGCAGGAATTAATCAGGAAAGGCTATTAGTCCCAGCAAAGAAGGAAGATGTGCCAATATTCTCATGTGTTGAAACTCATTATACCCTAAATCCATTAGAACTTCCAAAAAACTCTTGTGACAAGGTTGCTGTGAAATTAAATTTTAATAAAAATGTAGGAAGAATCTCAGAAGTTTATATATTTTTTTCATTCTGATAATGCACTGCAATTTATATCTAGAAAAAATCCTGGTTTAATATTTTGAGGGGGTGTAAGCTTTACTGCCAAAATTGTTCTTTCCCTACTGTGAAATGTTATAGCAATTCGTTCTGGTTTAGAAGGAAAAAAAGCCATAAACTGCAGTCTAGCTGCAACAAATTTGTTAAATGAAACTAATAGAAAAGAAGTACAATTAGCTAAAAGCTTTAAATCAAATTCCAGAACTTGGCAGACTTCCCATTACCAAAAAACAAGTGCTGAACTGAGAAGAATTCATTTCAAAATCTGACAAGGACCTCAGACTGGTAGCTAAAACATGGCCAATAATGATTTAGTATCAATCCCACAGTTCCACAAAGGAAAAATAATTGTTCTTATTACAAATCAATAAAATACTAGACATTGCTTTTCTGTAGCTGTTATTATTTACACTCTCATGCTGTAATGGCTCACTGTTTGAGCAATCTCACAGGAATGGAGTGACAACTGTTTTTGATATTAATCCCTAATTTCTTTTGCAGGGTCTCCATGTGTAATGGGTGGTTACACATAACTTTTTATTTACTGTATTTTTTGTCTGTGTACATATATGCATATGAAGCGGTTTTAATTTTAAAAAAATCTTAGTTTTTTTCAAAGAAGTTGATAACAGTGTCCTAGTCTAAAAAAAACATAATGAACTGACATTTCCAAAGATGGAAGAGCTAAGGATAGAGAGATTCCTTCAAATCCCCAGTGAAACAAGTTCACATGTGGTCCCTTGGCTGGTGGTGGACAGTGAGAAGATAGCAAGTTTTGAGGGAGCGTTACCAGGATTAGAAATTGAACAGAGAGGGAAAATCACTGAGGAGCAGACTTTCCATAATAAGACAAATGTACTTGAGTTATGGGTAAATATGTAGCACACGGGGTATAGATGACTTTCCTCCTAGCCATATCATGAAACACAGATGAGCTGGTTGGAGTGACAAAAGACAAATCAAGGAAATGTTGGAAAGGCAGCAGGAGTTTTTTCAGGTTAAATTTCACCTTGGTCAAAGAAATGCCCATTTTTCATTTTTGAAAATATTAGTGTTTAGCATATTGTCTCTTGGGTAATCAAACACACACAGTGCAAATCAGATTGGAACTCACAAAAGGGAACCAAAGCAGCAGCATCTGCTTCTGCTCCAGTGCCAGCAAACTAAGGAGTAAAGTTACAGAAATAGAATGACATCTACCCCTAAATAAGACATTATTTTACTATTTTTTTTAAATGTTTGGTGGGCCATTGCTATGCTAAAAAAAAAAAAAAAAAAAAAAAAAAAAAGGATATGCAAGAAAGGTACAATAAATTACACAGATCATACAGAAGGCTCACATATTCACCTTAAATGAAGTTAATAAAACAAGCACCTCAGTGTGTTACAGAAGCCTCTGTGAATGGCTCTAGAACTCAGCTGCATATGATCCAGTGTCTAGGCTGGTACAACACAGTTTTCGTTCTCTCCTACTCAGGAAATTCTTATGAAGGTAAAAGAAAGTATGTGAGCTAAACCATGCAAAAACTTGAAAACACAAAGGGTAATAGAAAACAGACAATCTGTAGAAGGCAATAGGACAGAGGAGAGGTGAAGCCCAAGGAGCAACCATGGATAAACTTTTCCTTCTTTCTGGCAATAGTCTGGTGAGGAAAGGCTCTACTGCTGCTTCAGTGAAATGGGAGTGAATATATAAATGCTTAGCTTAGTAGCTCGCTAGTCTTTGTTTCCCTAGTGATAGCTAATAAATAATGGCTTTCTCTTAAATTACATATACCCAGCTTCTCTCTGTGCAAGGTAAAAATCCAATGAAAGTGACCCAGAGAGAAGGTTATATCTGAATTGGTCTTCCAGTCCAAACAATAAAAATATAGTATGGGATCTGTATTACCAATGACTCAACTACGAGAGCAACACTGACTGGGATTTTCTGAAAGAGACACAGAAGCAGGAAACACAACTGTAATGAGAGACTTTAATTACTCTCTGACAGACTAGACAAATGTCATATCCGGATGTGAAATAGAGAATTTTTAGATAACATCATTGGCTCCGGGAAGAAATAGAGAGCTGATTAGGGAGCCTGCAGTAAGAAATGCAGCACTGGGCTGGGTTGTGAGTAAAGGTTTGTTCCAAAGTGTTCCAGGTATAAGGCATCTCTGTAGTGCTGCCATTGGGAAATGGCATTTGAAAACACATAAAATAATCATAATAAAGGGCAACAGTCAACTAAATTGGAATGAACACAGAAATCAGCAGGTTTCTATTGATAGGATCTGATAGGGACTGTTTCAACTCTCACTGTCTTCTCCACCAAAATGTCCTCCACTGTGTGAAGCCAGACTTGTGAGCACACAGACAGGCTTAGCCTGTCTCCAGGCCCCCAAAAGTCTTACCATGGGCTTTTCTGAAGGAGGGTCAGGTCCATAACCAGAGTGTCCTGTGCTTCAGGGAGTGTATGGACTGTGTGACTCCTTGATTTTGGAAAATACTGGCCCTGATAAAGTGCAGGAGAAAGCATTTAATCCGATATGAAACTTTTCAGATAAGAGCAAAGGGAAAAAAACCTGATTATCCTTTATGTTCAATGAAGGCTTGTTGTCTGTAGAAAGCAAAACAAAAAAAGACAACAAAAACAAATAAACAAACACAAATACAACAGAACAAAAAACCAAAACCAAACAACAACAATGTCCATAAACAAACTGGAGAGAGTAATCTCTAAAAGCAAAATTTCAAAAGGTCAAGGGTGATTGCTCTCAGGCAGGTTTCCAGCATACAATTCTGTGTTACAAAAGAGAGCTAATGTTCCATTTTAGCTCTAAGGTAGGGCCTCTGGTTTCCTCTCTTTCGTTCCTTTCCAGCCCCTGTTGGGCAGACAGTGCATTGAGCAGCATCAGGCATTGCCCCGCTGAACTCAGGCGGCTGTGCTGCTGCTGAGCTTCTTTCTGCAGCCATCCCACATCACTCTGCACTGCCTTCCCCAGGCTTCCCACTGCTGCTTCCACACAGAGCTGAGCACCCCTTAATGGGAAGCTCCTAGTGTGGCTGTCCCCTCCCAACAACCAGGGACAGCAGAAGGCAGAGATAAGAAGAAAGGACAAAATAATGAAAGGTGTCTGAAGATGTTTCAAAAAAACACCTAAATGTCAGCTTGATGTATTAATCTTAATATTTGTAAATGTAGTTCTAACACCTTATGAGCTTAGGCATACATTATTTGCTTTGCTGGATGGGTCTTACTGACTACAGTTTAATTTTATTTAACATCTTTCAGGTCTCTAAATTGTTTCTAGTAATAAATAATAGGGGGAAAGCAAAAAAAAAAAGTATAGAGAAGAAAGAATTTGGGTGGGTGAGTAGGCAGGAAAATAGAAGATAAATTTATCAGCTGAAATTTGAAAATTGAGTTGATGAGGCAGAGATACAGAGAAATACTTTCTGCAGTGTATTTATATAAAAAGATACATAATAAGATGTTTTTGCAACGTGACAGCTATCATGCTTTCCAGGCAGTCAGCTGTCTGACTGTGTTCACATGGGAATATGTATCCTTTGGAAGCTGAAAAAAAATTATGTGAAGTTGCATAAAGTTTTGCAATGTAATCTGTTCTACATCATCTCTGTTTGCTTTTCTTGTACTTGTGTTTCATAATGACATCCATCATCACAAAGCACAGATATTTCTACTTAGATTTTAATTTTCTCTTGATTACATAATTCCTTTTTGTTGGTTGGACACAAGTTGTTATGTCACATAGCCAAGTAGAAATTTTACAGAGAAATACTGTCTAAATTGATGCTAAGGATCTGTAGTAATAACCCAATATTCAGTGCCATACTTTGGCAAAGATTATATGCTAATATTATCCGTTTCCAATCACTTCATGCACAGCCACTCATTTATTCAGGAACTACTTGACAATTTTAAGCTCCTTTATACTGTGTGCTTTACATCTGGATAGCTGTGGCTGAATCTTCTATTCAGTTGTTGGAAAATGAGGCCAAGCTTTTCCCCAGATTTATGCTCACTCTAATTATTTGAAGGCCTATCAAATACTGTTAAAAACACCCTGTCTTTAAAGCTTCATTTCTGAGCATACTATATTGAACAAGTCTCTGTTTTTTTACTGTGTAAGAAGTCCGACATATTTCTGAACTCTGATACAAAATCAATAAAACGGGGGCAAGGCAGAATGCCAGGATGGAGCTCCATGTGCGCTCTTCTTGATCACAAAGTGGTAGAAAGCCCATCCCTTCATTGCAGGGCAGTGCTAAAACTGCTTTTCTCTCCAATACACCATTACAACCTGGCTGCCAAGAAGGTGGCAGGTAAGGCAAGCAGCAATACTTCATGTGGAGGGAGGGAATTGCAGATGGGCACTTCTGTGCTTTGAATTTAGAAGATCTTGATGTAGAACATGTATATGAACATGCCAAAGGAGCTGATGTGGATATCTCACAGGCAGGAAATGAGAACAGGAAGACTTGCATTCAAATTTGCTCTGAATATTTCAGGATTCATCTGATTTTCAGGATTTCACTCCTAAGAGTCTTGAAATATTTTCCGCTGTCAACTCCTCATTAATACCTTTCTATTAAGTCTTGTGTATTTCATTTTCTGATGCAAATTTTCTTCTACATTCAGACCTGGAGCTGCAGCTCAACCCAGACATGCAGAAGCACCTTTAATCCTTCTTCTTGGTATTGATGTGCTGACTTCACCTTCTGTGCAAGTTTGCCAACAGAGTATTTACTCAGGTCCTGGGTTGGTTGTGCAATTTTAGCTGAGCTCTGTACTGTAGCAGCATTACTTTTTCTGTACCTGGACTTGCTAGTTTCCATCTAGCACACATATAACTACCTCCCTAATTATATTTATTTATTTATTTATTTATTTATTTATTTAATTAATTAATTAATTAATTAATTAATTAATTAATTTTTGGGGTTTTTTTTTTTGCAATTTACAAAGAGACATCTTTCATGATCCTTCCCCTTTTTTCTTTTCTTTTCTTTCCCTTTTTTCTTTTCTTTCCTAGTTTTAAAGGCAGTTTGCAAAGGATATCTGGTGTTGTCACTTCTACTTTATCTAAGGAAACTGAGGACAGGAGCAAATGCCTGTAGTCATCTGGCAAGCCACTGGCTGAACCAGAAATAGCACCCAGAAATCTTGCTTGCAGTCCAAATCCTGATCTTCTGGTCCATGTTCCCTCTCACTTCCACAAAAATGAAAGGCTACATAATCCACAACAGCTCTAAAGCTGTGTCCCAAATATTCACCTACCAATAAAATAAATGAATGACATGCTCAAGCTGTGTGTAATATGCGTAATTCACAATTTTATTCTCTATTTCAGTATAGCAAAAAGGAAGGCAACAAATGAAAAATAAGCAAATCTTTTCCTTTATTGCACAGAGGCTTAATAAAATCTGTAGTATGGACACAATGTTTCCTTTGTAACTGATCATAAAATTCTGTAAACAGAATCTGTCTTACAGAAGAAAATACAACAATTTGTAACAATAAAATATATATATACTAAAAAATGTGCATATCTCCCAAATGACATACCTGAGCTACTATTGCTATCAATGTTCACTTGTAACTCAAGAAAATAAAACTGTGTATTTGAAAAAAAGAAGCAGATCTGTCTTACAGGATTTTAGCTCAAGGTTCATTGTTTTTCCTACAGATCTCACACAGTTCAAGGCATTGTAGGAAGTTGGTTTTTCAATATTATTTTTGGGACTTCTGATTTAAAAAATAAATCACAGAACTTTGACTACAGCTTCTATTTCACATAATTTGTAAAATAGTAATCATTTGTTATCAAAACACTGCATTTGCATTGAAAGGAATCAACATTTTAAATCAGTATTATTCACTTCTTTTTCAAAAGCATTTCTGTTGACTTTTAATGATTTTATGTGAAAAATAAATATTCTGAAATTTTAATTTTTTTTAAACTCAATATGTAATACCAGCCAGGATAAGCAGCATGCTATCCAGCTTTGGAGTAACAACTTTGGAGCTATCAATTGCCAACACACCAGATCATTTCCCATGCAGGGCTTGTTTACACCTGATCTTGTGGGGCAAGAGATAAGTAAAGTACTTCCTTCCCTTGAGGGGATATATGTCTCTTGCCAAAGAATTTTCCCTGAGCAATATACATGTAAGTGTACCGACAAACAGTTCCCATGATGAGCTATTATGATGGTTCAAAAGAAACTGCAGAGACAGTACAATGGCAATTGAAGGTTTTTCAGTGGTGCTTCATATATTTGCACTTCATAACAGAAACTAAAAACATGAAATGACGCACAGAAGTGCAGTAAAGTGTCTCAAATATACACTGACGTTTTAAGAATGTGCCCACAGAATATTAAATAAAGGCCAAGCTCATGTTGCTGCTGAGTAGAACCAACTTCTGTTCTGCTTTAGAAGCCATGAATGTCCTGAAGGGGTCTGGGCCCCGAAGCACACACACCAGTGAAATGATGATTACTGTAGAGAGATATGGAACCTTTTAAAACATGCCAGAAGTTCAGTTTTGAGAAATGGTGTCTGATTTTTAATAGGATGGTCTAATTTTTAATAGCAGCCTTTCTTATTACTTATTAAACTGCATGCAGCAGTGCAGACAGGACTGCTGCTGGTGGATGAGTGTTGAAACTTCAAATTCCTCCTTTGCTAAAGCTGAGATCTTGATCTGTAATCCCATCTTTCTTTACTTGCCAGTTCCTTGCCAGTTTCATTGTCACTCATCTAAAATTGCAGCAGAAATTCTGTTCTGCTGTTCGATTGTCCTTGGTCCCTCCCATCTCTCCATTAGACAATCATCCCTTAGAGCACCTTCAGCTGCAATTTCTCCATGGCTGGAATTGCTCCTATGATTGAAGCTCCACTTCTCATGCTATTTATATATTTATCTGGATTCACTTATATTCTTGTAAATTCATTTAAGCCTGGAAATCATGTTTCCCACTTGATCATGACAATTTATAACAGTAACTAGAGAACCCTTTGGTTTTGCCAAAACCAGTTAGTGCAATCCAAAGCTATCCCTTGCCACAGCTCAGCAGTTGAAATGGGGCAGGGATCACCCTCAGCTGGCCAAAGGCTGTTTGCAAACCATTCACTAGCATGGACCCTGTGCTAGTATGCAGCCACTGAGTCTAATACGTGTGTAGATAACAAAATAGTCCCTCAAGCAATTATTTCCAGTTATACCATCTCATTTTTAAATTTTTTTGTCATATTGCACATCTTGATATTTCTATACAGCCTGTGTCATCTAAAAGTAACTATGAATGCAGAGAAATTAGCAACTTGA
Source organism: Poecile atricapillus (assembly GCF_030490865.1). NCBI lineage: Eukaryota > Metazoa > Chordata > Aves > Passeriformes > Paridae > Poecile > Poecile atricapillus. The sequence goes on along the minus strand of NC_081289.1, from coordinate 36,413,854 downwards.
TAAGTATCATCTTTACTTGTATTCTTTCTCTTCTTCCACTTCTCTCATTCATTGCTGTTTCACTTCATTCTTTCTCTGCTTTCCACGGTTTTGTGTACTAGTCAATTTTTTATATCTCTTCCATCAGTCTTTTTGTCTCTCTTGTCTCCCCTGGCAGGACCTTTCATCTCACACTACGGCTTTTTGGCCTGGGTTCCTGTCTAGGAGTATGTTTCATAGTAAAGACTCACTCTTCTCCCTGCTCCAAGATAATTAAGATTTTGTTCACCATCTTCCACTCCTTATAACTGCCTTCCATCAACTTGATTACCGAGTTTCCATTTCCTTTGGATTATTTCCCTTTGCTGTTTTATTAATTTCCTTATTTGAGCTGAAGTACTGCAGTAATATAATCTCCTGTCTCATAACTATTCTTTCTTCCCTTTCTTCTCCTGTTATTCCACAGTTGCTGTGAACTGGGTCTGCAGATGCATGGATCTGGGCATTATAAGCTGGGCTCTGCATCAGCTGGAATGGTAATTTCCATTTCGGCTATTGATTCTTCTGCTGCAGCCTGTGCTGGCTGTGGCTGGTACTTCATTTGCCCACTCAAAAGCTGGCGGGTAATTGAGCTGCCCTGCTCAGTTTCAGTTTCAGAAAAGACTGGATGCATATTTGTAGCTTCAAATCTGTAAGGATTTTCATATAGGTAAAAACTTTAGAGAGGCCAGAAAGGACTATTTGTTGATACATGCAAATCTGGTCTGTGCTCAAGGCTTGTAGATCTTCCAGAAATGCCACTAAAGAATGAAAATAACACCTTCTGGACTCCATAGTGCAGACCAATACACTTTCCTCATTCAAGATAAGAAGTCACCTCTCCTCCAGTATACCCTTAACCTTGTGCTGTTTCACCTGCTAGATGAGACTGCTGTTATTTATTTATTTCAATTTTTTTTGCTGTATGCATGTATACATGTGACAAGTCTTTCTGTCATGATATCAAAATGTATGAGATCACAGTACCCTATTTGTGAAGGCTAAATTTCATAATGAACAATGATGAAGAGCCAGAGCAGCTGAAGTACAAATAGATCCTTAGAGAGCTGGCTCTTTTCACTCTTGGCAAGAGAAGGGTAAAGGAGACCTCGCTGCTGTCTTCTGCTGCTTGATGGTAGGGTGAAAAGGAGACAGAGTGTAACTCTTCTCAAAAATAGAATAGTGGTAAGATAAGAGGTAAAACATACAAATTACAACATATGAAATTCTTTGTTGATCAAATAAATGTGTTTTGAACATTTGTCATATCATGTCTGAGCCAGATGTATTCTAAACATGTAGCTACTGAGGAATCCTGTAGAGTTTTTCTTCCACTACTTATAAGATACAATTCCACACAAACTGAAGATCTCCATGATTATATATTGGTATATACATATTTATATATGTATATATCAACATTTTCACAATAGAGGCAAGACTCTCCCAGAAAAGTACTGAGCTGGGACAAAAATTGCTTGCAAGCTCTCTGTATTCCATGCATAGCTTGGAGTCATAGAATCACAGAATCATTAGCATTGGAAAAGAACTCCAAGATTACCAAACATTTACACAGCACTGCCAGGTCCACACTAAATCATGTCCATAAGCACCACAGTCATACACAAAGGGAAGGTTTCTTGCAAGAATCATAAATTGTCCACAATTTATCAAAAGTTATAAAATTCTATATATTGACTAAAGACATCCTTCACTAGACATCAACCAAGAAAAATGAGAGAGACATTTGTGCTTCAGTCGGAGTTGTGTCAGTTGTTTTTCAGTTCCACTCGTGAAAGGGTGATGAGCAGCCATGCAGCCCAAACCCAGCAGCAAGGCCAAGGTAGAGCCCCATATTGTCCTGTGGCAACAACATCATGGATCTCACTGCCAAGACTGAGAAAGATTTATATCAGATTTCAGTTATGCCCTTAGCCCCTGACTGTTTTGTTTATTGGCATGATTCCCTTCCAAAGCCAAGAGCCCAAGAGTTATTATAAGACAGCACTGAGAAGCCATCCAATGGCATGTCTCTCCGACAAAGTTTTGCAGCTACTTTTGTAAGAACTTCCTAAATTATGGCATTTCCCTTAATACAGGATTTGCAAAAGGCACATTGGGAAGGAAAATTGCACTGCATATCCAGCAGAATAGAAGATGGAAGTGGAGAGTGGCAGCAAAACAGTTTCTTTCTAGCCCAGCTATTTAATCATAATGCTATTTTTCCTGCAATATGCTTTCTGTTAAATATATAAACTGGAAAAAGATATAGCTAAGAGTTGAATGCAGAGATAAACGTATCACTAGCTCAATCTGACCTAAAAGGAAATTGCATCTTTTTCCTGGTTCTCCACTGAACTGTAAGAAACTAAGCGGATTCATAAAGAACATACCAGTATTTGAAGCTCAAGAAATACTCAGATGCTGAAATGTCTAAAAAAAAAATTTAAATATACAGACACCAAGTTCTAGTAAAATGAAACCAAGTGCAGTAAATTAAGAGTGGCTTTTTCTAGATGTTTCACTATATTTACCGGGCCCTTAAAAAGAAGTCTGTTTTTTCACCTCAGTTTGGTGAGGGAGTGGTATAAACTGTCATCATGATTTCCCAAACCAGCTTCTTCAGGTCCATAATGGGGTAAATATGCCACATCCCTAGGGAAACAATGCTAGGATTATGCTGCTCCTCCACAAAATTACTCAGCTGTCTGGCATTATTATAGACATCTGCAAAAGAGTACAGCTGGTCTTGCTGAAGGGAACTCAGACTATTACAAGTCTTCTTTAATAGAATAAACATCACTTAAATGAAGAAGTGCACACAAATAAGTAAAAAAATGAGCTCTGTCCCTTCCATACTGTAATCCCACTCTACAGTGAGTGAAACATTAATTATTATCATCTGATGTGGACAAAAGAGAGGTCCATAAAGCAGTGTCAGCTTAGCACCAATATTCAGCATCCAGGCACGACTACTGTCTTGTTAATATGTGGGCAAGACCTTACTGAAGCTGATATGTTATCTGGGCAGAATCTGCTGCATTGTTACAAATTTCCCCTGTTCAAACCTAAGGGGAGTGTTGTCGTGGTTTTAAAGCAGTAACTAAAAAATTACGAGAAAACTTACTTATTTCTTGCTGTGAGATATGGATTAGAACAAGAGCAAAACAGGCTTAAAACTTAAAAGGAATAAAGAAAGTTTATTAACAAAACTACAAGAATAAAAACACCAGAATAAACCTCCAGAAAACCTCTTTATCCCCCACTACTTAACCATTCCCTCATTCACATGACAACATAGAGACAAAAAACTTTGGAACTTTGGTGTTTAAAACAGTCCCAATTCTCACTAGAGTCTTTTCATCAGTCTTTGTAGAGAAACAGAAGTCTTCTTCTGCTAATCTATGGAGTTTCTCACAAGAAAACTATTTCTGTTATAGTTTTCTATTTCTCTGATGCCAGCTGCCTGGAAATCTGTCATCAGTTCACTCCTCCCATTTCACATCACTCTGAGGTGTGTATGGGTCAATGAGTCTAGGGATGTCATTTTTAAGGATGAGTTATTCAAAGGCAAAAGCTCTCTTCGTTTGTCTCTGTGAGCTTCCCTGGAAAACAGTTTTCTCATTGCCTCTACAACGGCCCCCAAATCTTTAACTATTACTTCTCCCCTCTCTGTTCCAGCACCTCACTGTATCACAACTACTCCACCTTTTGCTCAAAATCCAAAATTTTGAACACTCCATTCCTCCCCAAATACTCTGTCATGAATTAAAGGAGTTTTTTCAGAACATTATTGTCCATCTCCATAGCTTTAACAGAAAAATATTTCAGCTTAATTAAGCATCTCCTTATTCTCTACTTTTTCTGAAGCTTAATTATTTTCTTTACTGTCTCTGATAGTTTATAAAGTCTCTACATGTTGATTACTCTCTTTTTCTCTCTCTGGATAAAAGGATTAATCTCCAAGTCTCATCTAGGTAATAAATGGCTTAAAATCTTGCCCAGGTTTTGTAGATGGTTCTGTGATCTCTGCCAGAGCAGCAGCTGGGGCTGTCTGTGATGGAAGATTCTTCATGGCTGCTCTGGAGAGATTGGTCACTGTCTCAGCACGCTGCAGGTCCAGAGCTTTTTCTCTCTTTACTCAGCAGTCTCTGGTGAATTCAGTCACAGCAAAAACTGCAGCCGAGCCAGGGACCGGCCTGGCCCGGCCAGAGCCCGGGACAAGCCCCACAGGCCCCATCTCCCGGCCGGGAGCCCCTGGGCCCAGCCCAGCCCCTGCCTGGGCTGCATGGCCTGGGCAGGGAACGGGAGGCCAGCAGGAGCTTTGTTACCTTTCACAGCCAGGAAACAAAGAGACAAAGAAATTCCCAGGCTTAGGTCTTAAGGTGGTGTTCACAGGTTGATTTCACTTTTCAATGGTTAAAAGTGTTGTCAATTCTTAGAAATGGCCTGTTATTGGCTAGGAGACAAGCTCCCATCAGCCTCCAGCAGTTTTAACTTCTTTCGGTGTTTCTCTGTGTTTACTTAAATGCCAATCCATCACAAGTGTGAACCAGTGGATGGATGCCAGTATGCTGAAAATGTAAAACTAACACATGTGAAATTGGAAAATTGCATTGCTCTTTAGTAAAAAGCAGACTAGTAGTGGTACAGCAAAGTGTGGCAAAATCCAAAATAGTTGTATGATGTATAGGCTGCCTTGGGAAGCTAATTTAATCTTAATATGAGCCATAGACATCTGTCAAGCCAGTAACATTGGGAACAGATGCGAGCTCTAAGAAGTCCTCTGTAGGATGAACAGCTGGCTTATGTGACATTACTCCAAACACACAAAATGGAAAGAAAAAGGTAATCAGATAAATGAAACTTACTAGGAACAAGGAATATTCTTGTTTCTTGACAGCTGAGAAAAGCATAGGCTTGAGGCACACAAGATAAAATGGAAATAAAATTAAATGGGAAGTAAGGCTTTCATTAACACCAAGAGTATTTCTCCTCCAGCAGAAATGTTAAGGCAAGCCTCACATAAAAGTATGGTTTTTAAGATGTTTTTTAAAATGGATACTCTGGTGAGGCTCAGAATAGGTCTATAAAACCTACATTAAACAAAACACATACAGTATCCTGAAGCGTTTTTTGTATAGTCAAGTGAGAAAACAGAGAAAGTATTGAATAGAATAGACTGGCTCAGGAACCAAATCCCAAGGGTGTATTAAAAATCCCTTACTTGGAGCTCCTTGTGTCTAATTTACTAAATTTCCAACCCATGCTGATTATGTTTACTTCCATAGATTCATATAAGCTGAGATTTTCTTATTTTAAAGTCTTTTAGAGAAAATAGAATATTAATCTTCATGTTCTGAATGGACCATGAAATTTCTTTGATTTCTTCTACATTTTACTTCTAATTAAGTTATGAACCAGACATACAAACAAGCAAAACACCAGGACATACTATTCAATTTTTAAAATATTCAGTTTTACTAATTTGTTTCAAAAGCTAGGGCTGGAATCCAAAGCCTTTGTAACACCATCAATTCAGGAGACATGAAAGTTGCATGATATATCCTCATTTATTTTTGTCCTGACCTTAATTATACTAACCCTTTTTTCTTGCACACATTCTTAGTTTATTTACTTTGAAGTTGCCTGCTAGTCTTTCAGTCACTGGTTTATGTGCATAAAACCTTGCCTGTTTATTCCACTTGTTTATGCTAATAATAGGTATGGCTTTGCCCCTTTGAAAAATATCTCTGGCATTTCATAACTTTTAAGTGTTTTATTCTCTAAAAACCTTCTTTTAAGATAGGGGTTCCACATGTAATTGTTATAGTCATCAACAGGAATTCATGTTAGCAATTTTGGGACCACCATAGTACTACTGTACAGGAATAATTCTGCTGGGTTGCAGAAGAATGTAATATTAAAGCATTAAGTCCTTGCTTCTATAGTTGACTGGTCCTGAAGGATTTTACAATTGCATATTTGCATGGACATCTGCACTGGGATGTCACCGTATAGCACTGTTACCGTGAACTCCTAAAAACCCAAGGGATTTTGGCAGAAAAACTGTCAGCTGTTTTCTACAATGCAGTGTATAAATGTTAGCTAAAATAAAAGCAAGTATTTTTTTCCATAGACCTAAAACCTTTAAACTGGAGTTTTCATGTTCTTTAAGAACATTTGTTTGGTCTGTTACTTTAAATTTTTTGAAGACAAACCAAAAAATCATATGGTGTACCAATGGGAATACTCTCTGTTAAAACTAAATTAAGATTGAAGGCGTGTTTTTGTAATTAATAGGTTAAAGAATATGACAGGTATGTTGTAACTACATGAAAGGTAGCATTAGGAATCCCCAAATCTCAGAAGTAAAATTACTCTTAAGTGCACAGTTGTTACTTACTCTGACATGGATTAACATCATCGTGGGGAGAATATTTCTAGGCTCCGCTGTTTCATTAAATTAATTTAATCTATTTCATAACTATCTACAACAGACGTGAATAATTGATTGAAGATATTATATCCTGTCATTACACGGAATATTTATGGAACTCAGATGCTTTATCAAGCATTGATATGACTTCTTCCTTGCAAAAATTCTGGGTTTAGATTTAGAAATACATTTATTAAGAACTTTTAACAGAATACAGATGATGGAGAGTGGTCCAGTGCCAGCACCAGAGGCCATGGCACAAAACAAAACATGAGAGGTTCCCTCTAAACATTGGGAAACACTTTTTACTGTGAAGTGTGACTGAGAGCTGGCATAGGCTGCCCTGAGCAGTTGTATCCTTAGAGATATTCAAAAGCCATCTGAACATGGTCCTGGGCAACTGGTCCTAGGTGGCCCTAACTGAGCAGGGAATTGGATCAGATGCATTCCAGAGGTTTTTTTCCAACTTCAACCAGTCAGTAAATCTGTGAAATCCCACACAAAAGAGCAATTCCTTGACTGCATTAAAAAAAAAAAAACCCAAAAAACCAAAAAAACCACAACAACAACAAAAAAAAACCAAACAAAAATGCTACGACTTTAATGATTTAGTTCAGTTCTGGTCATTGTAACTCAGAAATAATAATAATTTAAATTCTGAAAAAGGGAAAAATAACAACAGAAAGTGATAATGTGTTGATATTTTCATATACTACAGGAACTGAGTTCTCTGGCACCTATTTACATGATGTAGAGGACATTGCTCCCTGAAGTATAAATTCAGGCTCAGGACATCTACTGCAACTGTTGTAGCCTTAAGTAAACTAAATAACAAGACAGCAAAAAACCCAGATGAGCTGTGTGGCTGATCCTTTCCTTCAGATCACTTTGGTCTCTTGTCCCATACTGCTGTTTATGTCAGCTTTGTCTTACAAGCAATAAAAGTAATTGTAGTTAAGTGTTTGATCTAAAGTGGTGTTAGTGACATTGGATTGTTCTGGTTACCTGCCCCTGCAGTGTTAATTTAAGACAAAACACAGCAAGAATTAAGGATAAACACAGTATTTTAGCTCTATGAGCTGTAACATGGCATCTTTCCAAAACCTCTATGCTCTTCCTGTGGTTAAACAACAGCTGGTATACCTGAGTTGCCCATATTACCTGACTGCTGATTAATTTCAACCTTTGTTACAGTCTAAAGATACATACCCAAATACTCTACTGAGAGTCAAATGCCATCTTAACATTCATCCACTTGGTTGCAATTCTTTAACAAAATATGCAAAACTCGGGTTATGCATTAAACTACGGGATAATCCATATACGAGTAAAACCGATAACATTTCATCTTCAGATGAGTGAAGATGGACCTGGGCTTGACTAAGCCCTGGATGAAAGAATACATGGGAATTCTCCATTAAATCATTGTAAGAATACTTAAGAATATCCTAAAGTGTGAAAATCATACAGTAAGTGTACAGTAAGTGTGGTGTACAATGAAACATGCAGCAGCTGAAGTAAATTGACAGAAGAACACCAGTGGAGAAGGTACCACTATCCACTAGAAAATCTCTTGTACTTCAGATAATTAGAACTAGAAAAATAATGAAATTAATATTCTCAAAATCATTCCTCCATCTTTAAAAATAAGCACCCTTTAAAGAGAGATCCTTAAAAATAAAAGTGTATAATAAAAAATAAAGGTGCATAAATAACACTATATTTCTTGTATATCATCAATCATATAGGTGATGTAAATTTATTTTTAAATCAGAATAAATTTAATTTACAAATTCACTGTATGGTTCATTGCATATTCTCTGTCTCCATCTTACTGATATGATTATTTCACTTGCAAGTTAACAAATAAAAGAGAATTTCCTGAAAATCTACAAAATGGAAAGCTCTCTTGAGATACGACCATTTGGAACAGTTGGATAAATGTATTTTTTCATTTAAAGTGTGTCTGTATGTTTGACCTTTAACTGACTGATGCTTAAATATTGAATTAAAAACATAAAGGACAAAATTTTCTCAGCTCAGTGCAGTGGACACTGACAAGAATGATTGGGCTTTTTTATTTCCACATACCAGAATACAACCCAGCATCACTGGCAAGATCCTCATCTGACCTCAAAGAGAAAAATGGTGCCTTTTAATTAAAAACATACATGTGGAGTAAGAAAAAATATTGGTAAGTCAGACTCATTGTTTCCTTTCACAGTTTGTTTTTTATACGAGTTTTATAGTCTGCTTTATGAAACCAGCTTCAGCTCATCTGCACTTCAGTCAGTGCTCTATAGGGACACATTAATGTGAAAAGGGCAGGTAGTCCTGGGTGCTGAACCCACTTTCCTCTCCTGTTTGGATTGAAGGAGTCATGCTTCCTTTTCTACTTCTTCTGGCTCAACAAAGCTTTTTTTTTTTTTTTTTTTTTTAATGTGAGACTTTGCATGAGGAGGCTCAAACAACCTTATCCTGCCTGGTTCACCGCTGGTTATGGCACTTTATCAGAAGTAGAAAATAAGAATCCAAATTCCTGAAGCTTAGAAGTTATAAAATCTAAACTTCCTTTTAGTGCATCTTAGTGCATATTGCTGCAGCCTCAAGAGCACAGTAATTATAGACAAGAAGTAAAAAGAATGAGATGAGCCTGTTTGCTGGTCCTTCCCACGAGGCTCCTATGCTACTCATATTTGCAGAACTGCAGTTTTGCTCTGACTCCTGGGCCTTATTTACTAGATTAACAGAGCCAGAGAAAAGCTGCACAAGGGCTCTGAAGATGTAAATGGGGGCCACAATGTAACAGGGGAGGGAGGGGGCATGAAAAGGGCACATAAGACCCCTACCAGGAGAAGTACCCACCAGCAAAAACCCAGCCTCCAGCTATGTGCCCAGTGAGAGCTGCGGAGGGAAGGACAGGGAGGAAAGCAAGCTCAGCACCCTCCTCCCTCCCACTCCCATTAATATCAGGATATTTTTGTGCCCACAGCTGTGTTACTATACTTGCAATTTCTTGTGTTGCGTCTAGGGAGAGGCGCATCTCCTGGGACATGGGAAATTTGTCATGTACAATTAGCAGAATCATCAAAAGCTAAAGTGTCCTGATTTGGAAAATGACAAAAATTAATCTACCTGGTTTTAGAAAAGAAAAGTGAATCAAATGTCACACATATAATTTTTGGTCAAATTATTATGACTAGACCTTAGCTCTGAACCTTACTCCTTTATACAAATTTATCTTTGGACTTAAAGATGAGCCTTGTGCATCTGTTTCAACCCAGGATTGAATGACGTCTTCCAAATTCCACCTTTATGCCTTATTTTCCACTTACTCAGAAGGTCCATAATATGTTTTAAGTATCACACCAGTAAAGATTTGAATACCAGTATATGCAACTTTAAGTATAAAAAGAGCAATTGTGAAACGTGTATTAATATATCCAGATTGTTTTACAGTACCATGAAGTGTACACCATTACAAGTTGTGGGTGCTCAGTCTCTTGTCCTAAATATGAATTGCCATCATATTGGTTACAAACCACAAGCCAGTAATTCAAAAATACAGGCTTTTTGCGAGAGAAGTAAATTGATAATTATTATACATATAATTTGTTATTTAAAGGTTCAAGCACATATGAAGGTATAAGCACAGTTTATAGACTTATTAATGTAAGGAGCACTCATGGGTATACTTAGTACTCATAGTCGTGCTATTAAATTTCTAAATTAAGGACCTTGGTGATTGTTTTCATTAAAAAAGTGCTTGTGTGCAGCTGTCACCAGGCTCCCTTCATAAATCTGTCTTGGATTATTTATAGGTTTCCAGCTTTTTAATTCTGCCGTACAACTAATAGTAATTTTCATACAGTTATCAAGACTCTAGGTCTCAGGAAAATAAATAACCTTGGAGGAAAGTAACCAGAAACCTTAAACATTCAACCACTGTTTAGATGCTATGATATAGGCAGAAAAAAAGGCAGAAAATGAGAATTATGCCACATACAAATGAAGGTGAATACAAGTATACAGATTATGCTCATGCATATACATTCATAGTAAGATTCATGTACTATTCATGAAAAAATATAAATTCTAAAACCTAAAGTACTGGGTTCTGTCATTCTAAAACCAAAAGTACTGGATTCAGTGATATAATGAACTGTTGTTATTGCACATTCTTGCATTTAACTATACAGAACCATTTTAATGGCAAAAAGAAAAACATTTATCTGTGGAAGAGGGTGAAAACTGTTACTACAGTGAAACAACCACAATGTGAATGGAATGGCTCATTTTCTGTATGATAACATCCTTTGTCTTCCTTTGAACCAATCTTCAGTTCATGGTTGACCCATTTTTGACAGAATTTCACATCACAGAATATCTGAAATGGCTACATCCCTGAAAGGCATTTTAACTATAAAATCTGCCTCACGAGACATTTCCACAGTACTATAAAAATAAGAAAGAATGTAGGCAAGCAGCATGAAGACTAATGCTTGCTATTTAGCTACAAGACATACCTTACAGAATTCAGGATCTTGAATTCAACAAATGTTGTTTAGTTTCTGTCAGAGAGAGGAATAGGTTTTCTACCACATCTAGGGCCACTTTTATATTTTACATGTAAACATGATTGGAAAAAACATTCTGAAGAGCAATTCATTGCACTGAAGTGCAGCTAACAGCATAAAAATATACCATTACATTTTTTTCAAGGTCAATATTCATTGTTATCTTCCAGAAAATGCTAAATTCAATAAGAATCTTGTCAAGGCTCTGTTCTTCCGAGTGTGTTCCAACATTTGCTTTACACAAATGCTGTGCCAAGTAAAAGCAACCTGTCAAAAAAAGAGCATCACACAGGAATAAGCAGGCCTTTCATTTTCTGCCTAGTACTGCATCTGCATTTTGCTAACCTGTCTTTAGTTCAGCCAGGTTCCCTTTTTGACTCCTTTCTAAAGCAAATTGGCTCAACTCCAGGTTTTCTGTTAAGGATGTTTTAAGATGTTATTACTTCAAGCTGGATTTTACTTTTTTTTATTATTAAAACGAGAACAAGCACTGGAGCATTTAATAATCTATCCTCTATTTACAAATCTTTCAACTTGCATTATCCCTTTCTGAAATATAGAGAGAACATGGACTCTTGATACTAATAAAAATTTTACATCACTATTAGTTTGATGTTAAAAAATCCTTTCTTTACTCCATTTCCCTTTTTAACTGGATTAGTCCTGCCTGGGTAACTAATTTAAAAATATCTTTGAAGTGTGAATATAATATTGCTTCATATTAGTTAAACATTTTCAATATCTAAAAGTGACTCAAAACATTAATCCTGTAATACGTTCACTTCTGTGATCTTTTAATGTGAGAAGCTGATGTGTTTAATCCCTGTGAACTGAAATGAGCAATTATCCAAAGCTTTGCTTGTACTTTTTGCAAACTATAAAAATAGATTTAATGTAAACATGGGGCAACTTCTGATTTTGGTTACTAATTACTCATTATGTTAATAAGAAACACTTGAGAAGTAGCCCAGCTCCTCCACCCCAACCTATACTTGAAAGCAATGAAAAAAAATTGTAATAATTTTATAAATTGTTTGAAACCATGTTTGTGATTTATGTTTCTCAAACTGAAGTGTGAATTGACAATATTCTGATTTAAATGAATGACTCATCATTTCTTATAGCTGCCAATAGTTTGAAGTATGTTTTGAGTAAAAAGGGTTTAATCAAACACGTTTAAGTAAAAGCTGAAACCAGAATAATTATGATTAAATAAGATAAAATTCTGTAAGTTTTCAGTCTGGAGGGAAAAATAATGAGATCCTTTTTGGCAAATACAGTTTTTCTATAGTGACACAAAATGTATTTCAGTTTCATGAAGATATTTAGAGATCTTAATTCAAAATATCAGCACCACCTCTCAGAAGAGCCACTGTTTATTCATGATGAGCTTAGCCTAGGATTGTAAGCTATAACTGTCTTTAACAAATTGCTTGTGACCAGTTTTTCTAAGTCGTGTCAGTTGGCATTTTGGAAGAAATGGTGATGGCAGCTGAGCAAAGGCTTTTGTTCAGACCCAATCTATACCTGAAGGGCAGTGACTGCTATACAATTTTCTTAGCCTATCCTGGGCTGTTGCCATTAGATATACCTGCTCATTTAGTAGCCTGTTAGCAAATCTGCCTAAAATACCAAAATCCAGCAAGTCCTGGGTGAAAATAATCCCCTGTCCCTGAGCTTTGTGGTTTGAAGTTCAAGATCTCTTAATTTTTGTCTGGTGATTAAAAGAGTGAAACTAATGGTATCATCTTTTCAGTTTTTAAAATTTTTAAAATGCATATCGGAGGAAAATGAAGCAAAAGCTATCCAGACACTTAAAACAAATGCTGGCAGTGTTTTGTGTCAGTTCTGTACCATAATATAACTACTGCAGATGCAGAGCAAAATGCAAAATAAATATTGACTATAACTTAATATCATAACTTTCTGAGCAAGGATTGAATTTTGGATGAAATTTGTTCCCATCTAACTTTATTGGACTTTTAAATTTTTTTATAAAATGCTAACAGGGAATTAATCTTCCATAATGATAATAATCTGAAAACATAATTATTAAAAACCATGGTATGTCTAGGTTTTCCAGTCTCCTACATAGTAAATTGAGAGGAATAAGCACTTTTGAGGAAAATTCATCCTGTCCTAGGATATGTAAGACATTACTCTATGTCTTTCTGCTTCACTGCAACATTTTTTTTTCCTATTTTACAAACTACTGGAAAACTAATTGAAGCAGTTTTGGCTTGGTGAAGCATGAGCATCCTATAACATGTTTTGAAATTCTGTTTTAATGGCCATATACATATTATTTGTATTAAATGCAATGAAATTTTAAATCATCTTAAGAGATCCTTCGGTGATGTCTTTGAGACTATGACCCAGAAGAGTATTCTTGAAAAGATTGCATTTTGCAGTATGTCACATGAAAAATGAAAGATTCACCACGCTAATGGAGATGGTCCAATGGAGAATGCATTTGGCTAATCATAATTCAGGAATCTAATTACTTATGGGCACATGAGTGAAAGTGGAAGAGTCAGTAATGCAAATAGTCCTCAGGTGCTGGGATGACTTGTCAAATGTTAAATGACTGGAAATTTACCTTCTTCACAGATCAAAAGCAAGTCTAAAAACATAGGAATCATGTCATTAGCAACTTTGAAATAATATTTCCAGTGTAACTTCTGTCCCCACAGAACTTTAAAAAATACAGCAAAAACCTTGCCAGTGGTGTGAATTGGTTTCTGTGTGCCTGTTAATGTATGGATTTCCTTCATACTTGTGGTAATGCATATTTCTGAGTGTTTCCTAGTTTCTGTGTGGACCTCCTAGGCAGCTGTGACGTGTTTTTCCCCTCCCCTCCCTGTCCATGAAACATGATCCCATTGGTTGGTGTTATATGTCCCCCCGCCCCTCTCCCGAGGTTTGAAGAAGCCCGGGAAGGAGAAACCCGGTCTCTTTTTCCCCTGGAATCCAGCCAGAATAAACATCCTCCGTTACTCCGGGGGGAGAAGCAGCTTCCTTTTGGGTCTTTTTCTTGGTCTTGAAGGACCTCCTGAACCCCTCCATCGACAGAGCTAGCCAGGATTACGTCGAGGGGCTAAGGAAGGGTCTCCTTCAGGTGGCGACCAACAGTGGGGCTTTAGATCCCCTCGGGAAGGCTGGAAAACACCCCACTGGTGTTTTAACAAGCCTAGGTATTGTCACCTACCCTGCAGATTTTACTGACAGGGGTCGGGTTGGGAGCTCGGTGAGTACACGAGCCAACTCGGATCGAGAACCTTTTTTTTTCTTTTCTTCGAACACCACACGTCCTTCAGGATACAGGTACTGGGGGGAGTGTGGGGGGTGCGGGAGATCCTGTGGTTGTTGTGGGGTTTTGCGAAGCACGGTGGTTTGTGTGGTGCCGGTGCCTCTCCCCGGTATCAGGACCGGGGGAGTCCACGTGGCACTACACGTGGTGTGGGGGCGGTGCACCGGCGGCGCGTCCTAGGCTCCCTGGTGGTTTTTAAACCCTGAGCACAGTTTGGATCTTTTCTGCTTTTTCAGAGGTAAAAAAGGTTAGACCAGCCTGTGTAGTAAAGCCTTAAGATTGGCCATGGGTACTCTTTTGTCTACACAGGAAAGGAATAAATATTCCCTTATTAAGAATATTTTAAAGGCTGGAAATATCAATTTCTCAAAAAATAAGCTGAAGAAATTAGTAAAATGGGTTTTTTTGCATTTTCCGGATTTTAATGTTGATTCTCTTCCTGACTGGGAGAAAGTTGGGCATACACTCACAGTGCAAATTGAACTGGGGGAGAAAACAGCTGGCAAATACCTCCCACTGTTCCTTTTAATTCGGAAAGCCATTCTACAGAGGCAAAAGCCTCCAACTCCCTCTCCCCCTCCTCTTCCCTCAGCCCCCCCGTCAGAGGGTTTGTCTGAAGCATTGCAGGCAGGCAAAAACTCCCCGTGCCCTTCCCCCCCCGCAGAAAACCCCGAAAAAAATAGCTTAAAATCCTCCTTGCAAGGGGGGGAGGGGTCAGCTGAACTTACTCAAGAACACATGGTTGAGAGCCAAGATGGCGCCGGCCACGTGCTACCTAGCCACATGGTAAAACCCACTGTGTATTCCCTTTCTCCTACCCATGACCCCTCCCACCCACCGGTTTCCACCCATAACCCTTATCACAAGCCCTTTGTTCCCTCTGATGTTCCACCCTGCTCCACCTCCCAGCCCTGCTTAACCCCACCCTATGACCCTGCCCCCCGAGGCTGTAACCCTATCCCCTATCCCTCCGACCCCTGTCCTGTGGGGAGGAGGGGCGGGGAGGGAGAGAGTTACACCCAGTGCTCCTGCAGAGGGACAGGGGGAGGGGTGTCCCGGCCCTGCCCCCCGATGGGGGGATGCCAGCCTACCGGGCCTGGAGAGGGGGGGCACGGACCCTCTCCCGGCTCCAGCGGGGGTGGGGCTGAGTCCCTCCACAAGCCCGATGAGGGATCCGGACCCCCGGGACCCGGCGTGAGGGGAGGCCGCTCCCTGCCCGGTTCCTGCGGGGCAACAAGCACCCCGGAGCCCGGCGTGGGGGGGTCCGGACCCCCGGGACCCGGCGTGAGGGGAGGCCGCCCCATGCCCGGCTCCTGCGGGGGAACAAGCACCCCGGAGCCCGGCGTCGGGGGGGGCAGAAACCCGGAACCCGAGTGGGGGGTGAGGGGCGGAACCCCTCCCAGTTCCCACGGTCCGGGGGGCGAGGCTGGGGGCTGGGCCGAGGGGGGGATGAGGAGCAGAGCACCTCCCAGTTCTCACGGTCCGGGGGGCGGGGCTGGGGGCTGGGCCGAGGGGGGGATGAGGAGCAGAGCACCTCCCAGTTCCCACGGTCCGGGGGGCGGGGCTGGGGGCTGGGCCGAGGGGGGGATGAGGAGCAGAGCACCTCCCAGTTCTCACGGTCCAGGGGGCGGGGCCGAGACCGAGCAGGGAGGTGAGGTTGCCTCACCACACTCCAAAGGCAGGTGTGGTTGTGCTAATACAATCTGCCCTGATGGCCCTGGGGGACGCCCCGGGGGATGGAAGGGTGGATCCCCTCTGCCTGCTACCCCTGTAGAGCCACGTGGTGCCCCTGGGGGATGGGGAAATGCGAGCCTTCCCAATACCTGGACAGGGCAAACCCCTCCCCCCTGTTTTACTCAGCTCCCTACAGCTGACAGTAAAGGCAGTTATATTAATATAAAACAAATGCCTTCAGAAGGATTCCTGCAATTCTTAGACCGATTAAGAGAACAAGTGTCCCGTCAGGTAGAAGACCCTGTAGTACAGGCAGAGTTAGTCAAAGAACTTGCTCAGAGAAATGCTAATGAATCCTGTCGTAGAATTATTCTAGGCTTGCCTATGGATCCCCCTCCAACCCTTGCACAGATGTCAGCAGCCTGTGCAAGGAAAGCAGAGATGTTTTCGCAGGAAAAGAGACCTCCCTGGACCACCCCAAGACCTGTTGTTGTGGTTTCATCTGAGACAAGGAGTGAACAGATGACGTCTGACCAGCAGCAGCGAATTTGTTTTCACTGCAGAAAACCAGGACATTTCGCAAAAAACTGTCCTTTAAAACAACAGAAACACACGAATACCAGCTTGCCAAAAAACTTACATCACAGCGCTTATCCATTCAGCACGCAGACATAAATGAAGTGGAAACAAATCTCTGTCCTTTAATAAAAAGGGGGGAGGGGGGTGAAAAACTGCAAAAATATAATTGTGAAAAACGTTTGCCTAATAAGGTCTGGCAACCGCAAAAGCGATTCAGACTTGTAACTTCTAAAGCTTTTTGTTTCAGATCTGACCGCTGGGCTGTTGTTGTAGTAGATTTGCAGGAAAATTCACAAGACCTGGCTGGACTGGATAGTAGGTATTTTGTTATTGGAGACACAGCACACACACCAATAGAGATTGAGGTGGCTCCCATGACAATTATGGGAGACCTAACACATCTCATTCTCTTAGCTAGGTGCTCTCAACCACCTTTCTATATAGACAAAGGGCAGGTAATAGCCCAGGTAATCCCTGTTCCAACAGAAGTCCCAGTAGATGACAGAGCACCGGGAGTCTACTGGGCAGAAGTAGTGGGTGAAGATAAGCCCATTATGGGGTGTAATTTAACACATAAATCAGAACATCTCCATGTAGAAGGGTTAATTGACACTGGGGCAGATGTGACCATCATACCGGAGAAGGTGTGGCCCTCACATTGGGAATTACAACCGGTAGCAGGAAAAATACAGGGTGTTGGAGGGATGAAACTGGCAAAAGTTGCTAAAGATATCATCCAGATCGAAGGTCCGGACGGTAGAATAGCTAGTGTCCGACCTTTTGTAATTGACTACAAGTGTCCCTTGTGGGGGAGAGATACCATGTCGCAATGGGGGGTCAAATTAACAATTCCTGAGACACCTCAGGATTTTTGATAGAGGCCACTGTAGAGCGTCTGGTCCAAAAGTTATCTTGGCTAGATAATGATCCAATTTGGGTGAACCAGTGGCCTCTCAGCAAACAAAAACTTGGGGCGCTAGAAAAATTAGTGGAAGAAGAATTGGCTAAAGGACACATAGTAGAAACAACCAGCCCTTGGAATTCCCCGGTGTTTGTAATAAAAAAGCCAGGGAAAGATAAATGGCGTCTCCTTCAAGATTTAAGAGAAATAAACAAAAAAATACAAGACATGGGATCTCTCCAACCAGGAATGCCATCTCCCACCATGCTACCACAGAATTGGCTACTAGCAGTACTTGATATTAAAGATTGTTTTTTTCAAATTCCCCTGCACCCAGAGGATGCACCAAGGTTTGCCTTTTCCATTCCTACAATTAACAGGGAAGCTCCAATGAAACGGTACCACTGGACAGTATTACCTCAGGGGATGAAAGCCAGCCCCTTCATCTGCCAGTGGTATGTGGGGTCATTGCTGTCCTCCGTGCGTGCTGAAAAGAGAGAAGCTATCATTTTGCATTACATAGACGATATTTTAATATGCTGTCCCAATAACAACATACTGAAAGATACCCTTGACCTAGTGGTTAAAGTTTTAACCTCTGCTGGATTCCAGTTGCAGGAAGACAAAGTTCAAAGGATGCCACCTTGGAAATACCTGGGCCTGGAAATTACTGCACGGACTGTTGTTCCACAAAAATTGGAAATTATTGGTAATCCTAAAACTCTAGCAGATCTTCATTCTCTATGCGGGTCACTAAACTGGGTCAGACCATGGCTAGGTCTCACAAATGAGGACCTGAGTCCACTACTCAATTTATTGAAAGGGGAGAGAGAGTTACTGTCTCCCAGGGAGCTGACTCCAGAAGCAAAAACTGTAATTGAAAAGGCACAAAAGGCCTTGACAGAAAGACAGGCACACCGCTTCAAACCTGAGCTGCCTTTCAAATTTATTGTCCTGGGGAAGTTGCCACACCTACATGGGTTAATATTCCAATGGGCTGAGGGGCAGAGAGATGCACTCTTAATCATAGAGTGGGTCTTCCTCTCCCATCAAAGTCCCAAAACTATCACCAAGCCACAAGAGCTGATGGCTCAGCCGATTCAAAAGGCCAGGATAAGACTGCGGGAACTGGCAGGTTGTGACTTTATGTGTATTCACCTCCCAGTCAGGCTCTCTGGAGAAGGCAAACACTCCCCTGAGAGACTGACCAAAGAGATGTTTGAGCATCTGCTACAGAGCAATGCTAACCTCCAGTTAGCTCTGGACAGCTATAGTGGGCAGATTTCAGTTAATGCACCATCACACAAATTGTTTCATGAGGAATTCCATCTCATTCCTCGTGAGAAAAGGAGCCGAAGGCCACTCAAGGCGCTCACAGTGTTCACTGATGCATCTGGGACATCCCACAAGTCGGTGATGACTTGGAGAAATCCACAGACTCAGCTTTGGGAAGCTGATGTTGAGTTTGTAGAGGGGTCACCCCAGATAGCTGAACTAGCTGCGGTCGTGAGAGCCTTTGAGAAATTTTCAGAACCAATTAATTTAGTTACTGACTCAGCCTACGTAGCAGGAGTGGTGTCCAGAGCGGAACAGGCAGTTCTCAAGGACATTGAGAACGAACATCTCTTTAGATTGCTTTCAAAACTGATTTACTTGGTCTCGAAGAGAGAACAACCTTTCTATGTAATGCATATAAGGGCGCACACCCCGTTGCCAGGTGAAATCGCTGAGGGGAACCGGAGGGCTGATTCCCTTGCTGCCCCAGCGGAAAAGGTATGTCTCCCTGATGTGTTTCAGCAGGCAAAAATAAGTCACCAGCAATACCATCAAAATGTGCCAGGACTGATTTGTCAGTTCCAGCTGACACGGGACCAGGCTAAAGCCATCGTGGCTACCTGTCCCAATTGTCAGCTCCAAGCAGTGCCATCATTAGGCATCGGAGTTAATCCCCGAGGCCTTAAGAGCTGTGAGGTGTGGCAAACAGATATCACTCACATCCCCAGTTTTGGCCGCCTTAAGTATGTACATGTGAGTATTGATACATACTCAGGAGCGGTGTATGCCTCTGCTCACGCAGGAGAAAAGTCTGTGCATGCTAAACAACATTTAGTACAGGCCTTTTCTGTATTGGGAATCCCTAAAGAAATTAAAACAGATAATGGCCCAGCGTATAAATCCAAGGAGTTCCTGGAATTTGTCCAGCAGTGGGGAGTGGAACATAAAACTGGCATCCCCCACTCCCCCACAGGTCAGGCTGTAATCGAGCGTACCCACCAGACGCTCAAACAAGTTCTAGCCAGGCAAGGCAGTGAAGCAGTGTGGATGTCTCCACAACAGAAACTCTGTAAAGCTCTGTTTACCATTAACTTCCTAAACTGCTCATTTGAAAACATGAATCCTCCTGTAACTCGGCATTTTAACAATGGTGGTCAGTTTAAATTGTCACAACATCCACCAGTGTTAATCAGAGACCCTGAAACTTGGCAGACCAAGGGTCCCTATGAACTTGTCACCTGGGGGCGTGGTTACACATGTGTATCCACCCCCACAGGCCCCCGATGAATTCCTCAGAAATTTGTAAAACCTTTTGTTCCAAAGAATCCAGCACCAGCAAGAAAAAAGGAGAAGCAAGTGGCTGTTGCTTCCAAGAGAAGACGCCGCTGAAGAGAGCAAGAAGAAACCTCTCTAGCCTCTGACCTGCATACTGTAACTGTAAATATGTTTTAAAAATGTCTGTTTCCTTTTTTTTAGAAATAACCTACCTCTTACTCAAATCCATGATGAGCCTTAACCCTGCTGTCATCCTGCTTGCACTGAGCAGCCTGACAGCAGCCTGGATCGTCCCACAGCCACGCCAGAACATCTGGGTGACCCTGGCACAAACACTCCAACAGGAAAACATATGCCTATCGACAGCAGCAGCAAAAAATCCTATGTCTACCTGCCTGGTAGGAATTCCTTTGCAAGATAATGAATTCACACACAGCTTTGGTACGCTGACTCCTGAAGCAGATAATAAACTACACAGCACTCATGTAGAAGCAGAGTTAAGAAACCCAGTAGAAGAGTGGCTACCCCATTTTCCTAAGGCAACCCAGGAACCCCAGGAGTTAGAGCTACTGGGTTCCTCCCCAGCATCATACTGTGTACACTTTAGGGTCAGTCCTCCAACTCATAAAGAAACATTCCACCATATAGTACAACATCGGGAGGAGTTCACAGCAAAAAGGTGGTGCCGTGTACTAAGCTACATCAAAGTGCACTCCTCAGCTCATACACAACCCAAAAGCCTCCCCAAAGGACTGTTCCTCATTTGTGGGGACTGTGCATGGGCAGGAATTCCATCCCGTCTCCTCGGAGGGCCGTGTACCATAGGGCGTCTATCACTGTTAGCGCCCAATCAAACATTAATTGGCGAGTGGACCCATAAAACCAATTTGACAAAAAAAATTCAAAAGAGAAGCGCTACAAAATTAGATGAAAATTGTGACTCAGAGATTTTCCATTGGTCAAAATCAAAAAGAATTGCCGCATCCATTTTCCTTCCTTGGGTGGCTGCAGCCAAAGCCCTAGGTGAATTGGGACACCTAAAATGCTGGGTAGTAAAACAAGCGAATTTAACATCTAATGCTATAAGTGCCTTCCTAGAAGATGAAGAAATTACCAGGCAGGCGACACTTCAAAACCGTGCTGCAATAGACTTTCTCCTATTGCTCCACGGGCACGAGTGCCAGGAGTTCGAGGGTCTCTGCTGCATGGATCTGACATCAAAAGCTCCTAACATCCACGCCACGCTCCGAGAGATGAAAAGCATGATCGGACAAGTCAAGCAAGAAGCAGATGACTGATTTAATGGACTGTTTAAAAACTGGGGACTCTCGGGGTGGTGGGCTTCAGTCGTGAAAACCATTCTGTCACTGCTAGTCATTGTTTTGCTAACAGTGTTAGTGTTTGGAGTGCTGAGCAAAATACTGTACAGAAGCATAGTTAAACTAGTGTCAGCTACCTCATATGTCAACCATATAGAGTTGGCAGACCGGAGTAACCCCCACCAGCCTGCAAATGGAGATTGGTGGGCCACTTCAGGTCAGTAAGACGTATAAACCTGTTACCTCTCATTTAATTACATATATCAAAGTAGGGGCAGATGTGGTAATGCATATTTCTGAGTGTTTCCTAGTTTCTGTGTGGATCTCCTAAACAGCTGTGACGTGTTTTTCCCCTCCCCTCCCCGTCCCTGAAACATGATCCCATTGGTTGGTGTTATATGTCCCCCCGCCCCTCTCCCAAGGTTTGAAAAAGCCCGGGAAGGAGAAACCCGGTCTCTTTTTCCCCTGGAATCCAGCCAGAATAAACATCCTCCGTTACTCTGGGGGGAGAAGCAGCTTCCTTTTGGGTCTTTTTCTTGGTCTTGAAGGACCTCCTGAACCCCTCTATCGACAGAGCTAGCCAGGATTACGTCGAGGGGCTAAGGAAGGGTCTCCTTCACATACTCATCTTTCAAGGCCATCTCTTTTTTTCTTTTTCTTTGGGGGCAGAGGAGAGCACAAGACTGCAATTCATGGATCCCATGAACTCTTATTTGGCTACATTTGTCTTTACATTTGTCTACACACAAAGTAAAATTTCTCCACAACTTATGTCAAGATTAAAAAAAAAAAAAAAATTATGAATCTTCCTGCTGCAAACTTTTCTGATATTACAATAAAAATGACAGCAGTGATGGGGATTTATTTGAATTCTGTAGGATTAAAAAAAGCAGAAAATTTGACAAAAATGAAAATCACATCTAACAGCTTCTTATATAGCTGTTACTTCATTTCAATGCAGTCTAAGACCTATCAATGCTGAAATTTTCTTAACACGTCTGCAAAAATAGCTGAAGGGACTGCTCCAACATAGCTGAAATAAATACTAATGGAAATTATGAAAGTTCTCTGATCTTTAAAGATCTGATGTAAGTTGCTTGTAAGGTCAATAGTCATTGACAATTTCAGGTAAAGATTTAGCTTTCATTAACATAGGTGAAATAGTCAGGACCTTATTACTATGTTGGGGAATATTCTCTGAAAGGATAATGGAGCTATCTAGAAGTCACAAGCAGATAAAGTCTTATCACAATGAACCAGTTCAATCAATTCCAGCCATTCCTTCTTCATATTAACCCAACAACACTCCAGTAAGTTCTGACATAGAAAATAGAGTAATATGGAGCTACATTCCTGGTACAAACTCATTAATACTTTTTTATTTAACTTCTAAAACAATGTAATTATTCTTTTTATTCAATACAGCTATATGCAATTTTTATATTATATATGATGTATGTACATATGTATGTAATGTCTATACAATTTTATACAGCATTAAAATTTAATTATTAAATTCATATTAAACATGTTCAGTAAAATAAAGGAAATATTATTCTGAAATATGAATCCTTCATGAAAAAGAAATCATTAAATATTTGAGGTGTCAGGAAGTGATTGTTTTGGTTAGTTCCAAAATTCACAAATACATAACCTCAGCATTTCCAGGTAGACCCTGGGAAGCTTCATAGCAGAAGTGATAGGAAGTTTGAAGTTTCAGAGTGCTACTGAGAAGTGGAAACCTCAAAAACCTGATGGAGAAAATTAACATTTTAGCACTTTAGCCTTGTTCCATGTAGAAGACTTCCAATTCAGGGAAATCAGTACGTTAAAGATAATTGCTTCCCAGAGACAGATATTAACAATACTCTTTTGAAATGGTCAAATTTTCTGATCTTACTGTACTTAAATGAAAAATCCTTATGACAATTTTATTAAATTACAGATTTCTGTGTAAATTCCATCCCCTTGTCTATTTTAAGTAAGATAGAATAAGTTCATTTCAGAAATCCTTTAAGTGCCTATTTTGATTTAGATTATTTTATTTGTGATTTGGAAAATATTCAGCTACAATGAGATGTGTTTAGGATCATTTATTCAATGTCTTTTTTTTTGACACATGGAATAATCTTTTTGGTCACAGAAACCAAAGAAAATTATTGCTTATTTTTTTATAATACACATCAACGCATAAACCAAGTAATATTCTATTATAAGGAATAACAGCAGATTTTTTGAAGTCATATAATTTTTGTTTCTATTTTTAGATGTAGTGTATAGCAAAACAGTAAGCCTGTTAAGTAGATTATTGTAAGTATGTACAAGCTCAAATAACACCACAATTCATTGACAAATATACAGTGGTGCACACTGGTAAGTTATACTGCACATTTATTCTGAAGTATGCCCCAGTGCATATACCTACTGATACAAAAAGAAACCTTGTATTATTAAAAGGTATAAAATAATCTTTTAACAATATGTTTGGAGGCTAAATATATCATCATTAGTACAAGGAATTACAAATGTACATCTCTATATATGCTTCTGAGCTGGCATCCTGCCTGTGATTTATATCATCACTCCTTCCTAATTTTGCAGTCATACATGCATAGGGTACATATGCACACATATGTGTGTGATACATAAATGAAATTGTAGACCATGAGTTCTTAATATATACAGATAGCAAATATATACAATATCTTTTAATCTCAGATGAATCACAGCAGGATCTAAATATTCATCATTTTCTAAACTTGTAAATGTTAGCAATAGCCTAAAGTTACTGAGAAGGACTACAGGCACCCATAGTGAAGCTGGTAGGAGGCTACCCTAAATTGTACATTGTGACAGCCAAGGAACCTGCAGATAGGACAGGAAAGTTGTCTTTTAAAACAATTAACTTTGAGTAAAGACCAGAGAGCTGTCTGTCACACTATCTTTATCATCATCTGTTCTCCCTGATGAGATCCTCCTAATGGATTTTATGTCCCGTGAAAAGCCTGAGTCCACTGTTTTTCCCAGAATATGTATTTGCTCCATACACTAATAATTTCTGTAATGCTGATACATAAGATGAATAGGAAAATATAGGTAATATTATAATGAGAAACTATTTTCAGAGTCTATAAGAGACAGTTAGCTTAGTACTTTATAACTACAGTTTTATTTTTGGTCAATTTCTGTACAGGAAAAAGGCTTTTTCTTTTGAAAATCCCTTCCTAAATTTTCTACATCTTAAGATTTACATTTATGCAGAGAGATATATATTCAGCTAAAAATATGCCAAAGAGAAGCCTTTAGCTATATCTGAACTCAGTACAATTGCATATGAATTTTATTGATAGCATAGCAATGCTGGTTGAGCAGTAAAGCTGCTAAGGAAACAGTATATTTACTGACAATTTATTTTGTGAGCTTCTGATGGGGTGTGAAGGATGAATATTTCCAGTTTGTTGACAAAACCACTATGTCTGATGCTGGAAAGTAAATAGAATGTAGGAGTTTCAGTTACAAATATGAAGTCAGGTAGACCAAGACTTACTGTCTATTATGGGGAGGAGGTAGCATCATCTATTTGCTAACAATTGTGTCTACATCTCTTCCAATCCTTACCATGCTGCCTACTCATCATATTTCGGTATGATAATATACACAGTTGGATTAACTATAACAACACACACAAGAAATGCAGTCCTCCTTGCTTTCATCACAGCTACACACAAGCTTTTATAAATTGATGCAACCTAAATCTAAAGATTTAGTGAACATTCACGTTATGTTATTTTGACTATCCTGCTTGGGGGAAAATTGTGTGCTTAGAATTATGCGGTGTAACTTTTTTACAGTCTGAGCTGGGGACTGCACTGTTTTAAACTAAGTCTATTTAAAAAACTGGCTCAATGGTCTTGTGCATGGGTCACCCTAAAATCCCAAATTCCTGTATAAGGTATCAATCTATTTCTTCATTCCAAGCACACACCAGTTTCCTTGCACATCAAAAGAGGTAAGATTGATTGGAATCTAACATGCTGTTGCTACACTCGCTTTCAAAAATGTGGTACAGGCTGTAGCTGAAAAAAATATTCCCCTGTCCTCTCCATTGTAGACTAAGGACAAACCAGATTCATCACATGCCCTCAAATTTTTCTTTTAATTTTCTTTACAGGATGGAGTTCATCTGAAATCATATCTGAGAGTCCCTCAGGGTTATTTTTCATTCTCTGTAGTGTGACATTTTACCTCTGTGTGATGCACTGCACCCAGTTATGTCCTTGCACAAACTGACCGATGTGACCCAGCAGAATTATCAGGGCAATGACTAGTGAGCCTGGGAAGTCTAAACACAAAACTGGTGCAGACATCACCCTAATTTCCTGAGGATGTAAACAGAACTGGTTGCAAGAAGCAGTATAATTTTTTAATCATTTAATCTATTGCTTTAATCAAAATTTCTCCTTCTAATAGCAAGAAAACAATTTCTGTTGAATTACCTACTTAATATCAGTGATAATAGGTTAAAAAATCATTGATTATCTCACCTTAATGATGAGTTATTGCACGCATTCTAGATTTTGCAATGGGTTTTGGCAAATCTCATTCAGTCCTAATGTTATTAAAGTATATCTTTCCAAGCTTAAATGACCACTATCAGGTGGTCTGATAGTATTATAATGATTTACTGAATGACACAATGATTCACTAAAAAAAGTGCCTTGTGTTATGCTTGACATGCATCTCTCCATGTACACTGAATATCCATACTTCTATGTATATTGGAAAATGTAGACAGCCATGCTACCATGAAGCATTGCACTAAGAAAACCCAGCATGTAGTAAAAAAAAACCAAAACAAACAAATAATTACCTCTACCCTGAATTAAACAACTCTGAAAGTTTCCTTACTCACTTCTAAATTTTTCTTTCCACATACACATAGACAAATCCCCACATCACAAGGTGAATAGAGAGCTTTTACACAACAGCCAGAAGAGCTTAGAGAGACATTTCTGAAAACACAAAAGTGAATAAGGCCTAAAGACAAAGGTTCATATTCTGCACCAATTCTAAGGTATTGTTGACCTTTCCTACCTGTCAGTTTTAGGATGCTGCTCTCTCAGAGCCTCCAGCACAAGTGTTTCAAAGGCTGGGCTCTCAACCAAGTCAGGCTCAACTTTAAATGCAAACCAGATAATTTATAAACTATATAGCTTGTAAAAAGAAAAATCCTGATTTCCCTTGGTTATATTTTGCCTTGGAAATGAGTTATTGGAAAGTAGGGGAAGTACTGAAATTATTTTAGACAGCATTGTCACTGAAAAATTGCATGTAGAACTACGTTACTCGAAAGTTGACACACACAGCTAAGGACCTACCCTTAGGGGCATCTGGGCAGCTAGAAGCAAAACTTTGCAAAGTGCCACTAGGTATGCAGTGACATTTTCAGGTTATTAAGTACCTTTACAAAAAACTGCCTTCTTTTAGTAATGGAAGTATGAGACACTTTAGCTCCCCACTTGAGAATTTTAGTCTTGGTGTAACCAAGAAGTAGTCAGACACCTCCTGCCTATTTCAGATGATTTTAGATAAGGGTTGCATTACCTGGCAAAGTTTGACTTTGATGGCTAGCTTGAAGTTCTACCCTCATATTAGGGAGTCAACCTTTTATGCATAGAAGCTGGAATATATTAGACTTATACTGAAAATCTGTGTCACTGTTAAAAGTACAGTATACATATTGAATATTCCCTATATTCATGTTCAGTTCACTGTTCAGTAACAATGAAAACAAAAATTGTCAATATAAAAATATATATAAAAATAGAGATCTATTTCTGAAACAAAGCCCTTCTTTCAAAATTGTATTTGCAATAAGCTCAAAATACACAGTTTCACTGTGTAGTCCTTCAAAGGTGGATATATGTACTGATGCACAAAATTAATTAAATATTGTCATTTCCACTGAATATATTAAACATAATATCTGGAATTTAAAGAAAAGACACATCAGGTGGTCTGATAGTATCTTGATCAGTTTGAAATTAATTTAGGAAGTGTAGTATTTCTTAGTTTAGCAAGATCAATAGAAGAAAGAAAAATGCAAGTTCTGCTGGGCTTTTCATATTAGACATAAAGCTGTGAAACTGTTCTTGAACCTGATGAGATGAGATTTTGGTTGTCATGCCCACTTTGCCGGACGCACCGGGGAAGAGTCTGATCATCCTGTACCTATAGTGCTCATTTTGGCCATTTCCTATGCAATGCAAAGGTTTCTGGGAAAGCAATTTTTAACTGCTCCACAATTCTGTTACATGTCCCCCATGCCCCACTGGCATTTACATGGTGTCCAGCTTGTCAAGACACTGCATCCTCCTCCATCAGCTGCTCTGTCATTACAGAGGATGTCAGCCCCTGGGTCACCAATTACAGAAGTGCACAACATCCCCATATCCCTGTGATGAGCAGGGACTGTCTCCAGATTCCATGCCACCTCTCTGAGTCTTTGGTGCAGCACAGTGAGCATTGCTTGATGTGTGCCCTGGGATGGGAGCGGAACAGGAGTGATCTATAGCCTCAAGAGCACACTGGACCCAGTGAAGCCTCGATCTTCTGGTCTGCTCCTCATGTGTAGGCATGGCTCCAGGAGCACTAGAGATCCCCGCAGTCTTCCAGAAGGCATGGGGCAGACAAGCCTTCCTGGGCCACAGTGAGTTACAAGGTGCTACAGTATTGAGAGAAAGGAATCTGCCATCATCACAGCTATAAGACTTTGCCTGTCTTCTGTGGAGGAATATAAATCTGTGTGAAATAAAGCATGTTTTCAGATGACTGATGTAAGTAATCGAACTGTATTGAAAAGGCATAGTGTTAGCTGGAAAAAATTATTCTGGCTCCTATGTTTAGACAAGAATGTTTAATCATGAAATGTATTTCTGTGTGGTTGTCCATTACTGATGTCAAAAATGAATGCCTGAAATTAAACAATTCCTTCTGTTTGACAGTTTTGAACTACTTAGTTTCTCTGGTTAAGAAAACTAACATCAAATTCATCAACATCCATATATAATACAAACTATGTTAATTATCTGCTAGTACTATATTGGAAATTATTTCTGTTCATAGTGTGACACTAAACAGAGTCAATCTTGTGTTATACTCTATCCTGTTCTATTAAAAGTTATCTTCCTAATCCTCTAGTAGTCAAGTGATTTCTGCACTGGTGAAGTTTGAGTTTGGATTCTTTTCAGAATTCTTAATCCAAATACTTCTCTACATATTAATTTCAAATGTTGTGAGATACCAGATACAGGTCTAGAAATCTTGAATTCTGGGCTATGAGATATTTAAGGAAAAATGGTTGATTTGACTACCTAGAGAAATTCTGACTCAGCAGAATTTGAGAATATAATAGAATAAATGGAATAAAAAGATTATTTTTTTAATTAATATTTTTGAATATTTGAATGTACTTTGTGCTTTGAATAGATGCTCTTTCCTCCAGTCCCACTGTTTGGTTTAGCATGTGACCTGATACAACTACTATACACATATACATAGTAGTTATATATGTCAGTGTACAATATATGTACAAACTCCTTTATATGTCCAGTTTAAAACATTCAGTCATGTATGGATATTAAAAATTTCCATGATTGCCCCAAAACCTATTACATCTTTTTTTGGCAAAAATACAGAAAAGCTTTCCAATGACATTTTTCTGTCTCTGTACTTTTGTATTAAAATTGTTTATACAAGATTATTTTATATTTATCCTTGTTCCTATCTCATATAGTTTTCAAACAAATTCCTTTGTGGTTAGGAATAGCATTGTAGTCATCATTTAAGAGACAGCATTGTAAGGTTCCATGTGATAACATTCTTGCTTAATGGGTTGCAGAAGCAATACAATACAATAAATTAATTATGAGAAGTTACTTTTGGGAGTAGAACCCAAAGTTTCCTAAATAACTCCATTAGCTGGAGCCAGCACTGTGTCTTTGTAGTATTCAATCAATGTAGACTTCCTCTCACCGTTTCCTCTTTTCAATCAGTATAATTGATAACACTAGCCTTTTAACTTGATAAGCTCTTCTTTATCTGTTGTGTATTTTGTAATCTTGCAGTTCTTCTAATGCCCAAAAGCAATTAAAACCAGAAATAACTAAAAGTATCAGTAGCAATTTGAATATCCAGAGTTTTATTAGCATTTCAGACATGTTAGTCTGAAAATCTTATCTGTAGTGCTTTTCAGACTAACCTGTGATTTTTCTTTGTGGAGAAGAAAATTTGTGTCTTTGGTCTCACCTGCACCTGCTCACCCAAGAGGGCTAATCTGGTTCAGGGTGTTTGTCACTGTACTTTTTTAGCTTTCACCTCTAGTTGGAATAACATAGCATAGCAATAGAATAGACTAGACTAGACTAAACTAGACTAGAATAGAATAGTCCTGAGTTGGAAGGGACCCATCAGGAGCATCAAGTCCACTCCTGGTCCTGCACAGGACATCCTCAAGAGTCACACCATGTGCCCAAGAGCATTGTCCAAATGCTTTTTGAACTCTGTCAGGTTGGTGCTGTGAACACTTCCCTGAGAAGCCTGTGCCAGTGCTCAGCCACCATTTTGGTGAAGAACCTTCCTCCACAGAGATGGATTTTTCCATGTTTCTTTATACCTAGGAAGACCTGAATTTTAAGTTATCAATCACTGAATATTACCTTACTCTTTTATACTTTCAGCTTAATATATTTCAGCTACCTTTTTCCTTCTCATACAAGAGAGAATTTTGCCTTTTCTGGTTTAGCCATAGCAATGTCTCTTACACTGGTAGAGGTTACTGTGGTTGTATATAACATATGTACAGGCAAGAGCATCTATCACATTTAAAGAAAAGCCTCCCCCGACAAAAAAAGAATCTTAGGAAAACCAAATTTATTCTTAAGATTCACCAAATCCTAAGACGTGTTCCTTAAAACTAATTGATGGTTATGAGGTGACGGTGCATGTTACTTGCAGTAGAAAAAACATAGATATGCAACTTGGGTGGAAAACCCAACTTTTTA
This sequence comes from Poecile atricapillus, assembly GCF_030490865.1. Taxonomy (NCBI): domain Eukaryota; kingdom Metazoa; phylum Chordata; class Aves; order Passeriformes; family Paridae; genus Poecile; species Poecile atricapillus. The sequence goes on along the minus strand of NC_081289.1, from coordinate 36,383,425 downwards.
GATGGCTGAAATTACATGTGGTCCTCTTTCCTTTCTGTTTAAAGATATAAATCCAAAGTGTACTGAAGCTAATGCACTTGCAGCTGTGAAAAGTACCTACACAGCAGGGGATTTGAAGGAAAAAAATCCCAGACATTCACTTCATAAAGTTCAGCACAGGCTCAGGAATCCATTGAAACAGGAATTACTTCATCCAGTGTAATTTAAGCCTGCAATACTTCAGAATTAAATGCCATTGGATCAAGTAAAATTTTATATTTATAGGTTCAGTGGACTTCATTCAGACTTTTGATCTGTCAAAATACCTGAAACCAGAAAACGAGGGTTTGGATCCCTGTCTTGGACTTCAATGTTGGTTTACTAGTACTGAAAACCATCTTAATTGTTAACCAGTTTCCATTTTAGGTAATCTCTTCTCTTTTGAAGAGGAACCCTTAGTAATTAATAATAATTTTCTGCTAACACACCAGCTTCATTAACTCAGCTGGAGTTAATGCAATCTCTGAGTTACTTAACCTGGACCTTCTCTTGCTAGCTCAAAAGTAAAAGTTGTTTAACTAACTGGATTTATTACATATGAAAACCAGAAGACAATGTTTCCTGCAGCCTAAAATTATGCAAACAGAATAGAAGGGTTTTTTAAGAGATTAATATTGAATATCTATCACACAAAAGTGCAATTCCACAAGTAGCAGAAAAGTGGAAAAGATTAGTTAATTTTCATGTGCCAGCAAGGCCTGCAAGAGAAAATGCATGAGGGCTGAAGGATAGATAAAAAATACCCATTGCAAGTAATACGTTGATTAAATTAAGAAATTAGAGTTAGGAAATACAAATGTTTCAAATAAGAGTTATTAGTTTAGTTTACTTGGAAACCAATACATAAGGAGATATAATGAGCATGGTTAAGACAAGTATTAGAGCAAATTATTTGATGACTGTATGAAAGGAAGTTGACTCCCATGTCTTAGTCACAGTTCTGAGTGTTGGAGCCTTCATGGTACAGACCTATTCGCTGCTTGTCGCATTTGCTGTTTGGTTGCTATGATATTAACCCAGAACCCACTTTTGCCTTTAAATTCCATTTTGGTTCAACTACTGTGTTTCTCATTGTATTTCTTGATATTTTTCAAAGGATTCTAATTATATCCACACATCTCTATGTATTTTTTTCCAGAGGTTGTTACATCTCATGCCAAAGTATTGTTTACATTGTACTCTATTTTGGTAGCTATTTCATGCAGGCAGTTCTGATTCTTTCAAATTGTTCTGAAGCTGAATCTTCTGATCCTGCTGTCAGCTAGTGTATAAGTCCATGTTTCCAGTGACTTTGATGTGTAATAGAAATTTTCAGCAGCTGACAGCAGTAACTTTTCTATACCAAAAAATACTGTTGATTTGTAAGAGAATCACAAATCCCCAGTGCTTACAGAGCCGCATTATCCCTCTGAAACTAATACACTGCTCACTAAAATAATATTTTTATCTATTCATGAAGAAGTAAAGACAGAATTACTAACTGTAAGGTGCAGATTTCTTCTCTTTTTAATAATGCAAAAAGTATTTTCACAGTAAGCATAAACAACCTTTTGAGTGAATTGTTCTGTTTAGCTTTTAACAATAGTATGTGGCTAGTATTATCATCCAGCCTACTTAATAGTCTGATTTTTTCCTAAAAAAATCAGACCTGTTGCAATTTTAAATGATCAGCTGCACTGGTAACAGCATGTGTATGTAAAATGAAAATTAGTCATGAAAATATCAGTCCATTAATTTCTTATTCTGATGTCTTCTGTAACCCAGCATATTAAACATCACATGTCAATTCATGCTTTGAATTGGGTTGGTTTACTTAAGTATAGGTGGTATTTTCTTTTTTAAGGACAACTTCAGTACCTGTTACAAAAAAAAAGAAGGGAATGTTTAGAAAAACATGACTGAAAAATAGCATCTAGTTTTAAAAAAATGCAGAATTTAATTTGTATACCATGTCATATTTTTAAGCATGTACTGGATTTGTGTGGCAAGGCTTTGCTAGTACAAGGGCAACAGGGGTGGCTTCTGTGAGAAGCTGCCAGAAGCCTCCCCCATGTCCCACAGAGCCAATTCCAGACGGCTCCCGGATGGACTCGCTGCTGACCGAGGCTGAGCCATCAGCAATGGTGGCAGCACCTCTGGGATAACAAGGGATAAGAAGGGAAAATACTGCTGGACAACAGCTAGTAGGGAAGAGGAGTGAGAATATGTGAGAGGAACAGCTGGGCTGACACTGAGGTCAGGGCAGAAGGAGGGGCAGGAGGTGCCTGAGAAGAGATTCCCCTGCAGCCTGTGGTGTGGAGCAAGGTAAGGCAAGATGCGCCTCCACGTGCAGTCATGGAGGCTCATGATAGAGCAGAGATCCAACTGCAGCCAACAGAGGACTGCATGCCAGATCAGGTGGATGCTCAAAGGAGGCTGTGACCCCATAGCAAGCCTGTGCTGGAGCAGGCTCCTTGCAGGACCTGTGGCCCCATAGGGAACTAAGGCCATGCTGCAGCAGATTTGCTGGCAGGACTGGTGTGGCCCCATAGAGGACCCACACCAGAGCAGTGTGTTCCTGAAGGACTGTGCCCTGAGGGAGGGTACTACACTGGAGCAGTTCAGTAAGAACTGCAGCCTGTGGGAAGGACTCACACTGGAGAAGTTTGTGAAGGACAGTCTCCCATGGCAGGGACCCCACGTTGGAGCAGCAGGGAGAGAATGAGGAGTCCTCCCCGCAAGGAGAAAAGCATGGAAAAGATGACAGGTGATGAACTAAACACAGTCTACAGTGACAGAGGGAAAGTAAGGAAAACCAGCAGTGAAGTTGAGTCTGAGAAGAAGGGAGGGGTGGGTGGAAGATGTTTTTAAAAATTTATTTTATTTCTCATTATCATACTATGAATTGATCAGCAATAAATTACACAAATTTCTCCAAGTCAAGTTGGTTTTGCCTGTAATAGTGGTGGGTGAGTGTTCTCACCCTGTCCTTATCTTGAACCATGCAACCCTACTCATGTTTTTTGCCCACTATCCAGCTGAGGTGTAAAGTGAGTGTAAAGAGAGTGGCTTGGTGGGCACCTGGTGTCCAGCCAGGATAAATTCACCACAATTTCTGTATTTAAAGTTTGCAGGTTTGTATTTCCAGTTTGGCTTTCAAAAGTTAAAATTATTTAACTGAAATGTTTTTAAATTTCACAATCTCAAATAAAAGTATATGTAAGAAATTTTAATATTTTTTGTCTTTTTGTTTCACGGAAGATTTTGTCTTTTTTTTTAGGCTGTAAATCCTTATTCGCACCCATCTCTATATCCAAATACTGATTACCTATCCGAACTATACTTATTTGTATAAATTGTGCTTTGTATCTGCAAATACCTGGAAGAATTGTTCTCTGAGCTACCGCCAGTAAAATAAGTTTTCATGAACAACTGAGTTTGACAATTCTTGCAAGAGTATTTTGACAATAACTGGTGTCCTCTCTTGAGTAGATCAGTACTGAACACTTTTCATAATGCTACTGCTTTACCTTTCCAGGTCTGTGAGTCAGTCAACAATAAGTAATTCTGAAGCAGATAAATCCCATTTTCCAACCAGCATTTGCTCCCTCTAATAGTACCAGTGACTTCCCAAAAGCTCCCTTGGGTGTTAGAGGTCTGTTCCCTGTAAAAGTTCATTAAATACCCTTGGCCAAAGCACTTGGTAGCAAACAGGCCAAATTAAGGAGCTAAAATACTGCAGCTGAGAAATGCTTAAGGAAACTGCAGGTGCCTGCTTACCATTTTCCTGATTATCTTCCACTTCTTTATTATCCAGACCCATTTTTGCTCACAGGCTACTTGATGGTAAAACTCCATGGCAGAACAGAGTCCACAGGGTTTTTTGCTAAAATTAGACATAATCTATATTTAGATGGTCCCATGAATAAGAGTCAACAGCATGAAGTACTTTTAGCATATATGTGAAGTACTAGGGTATAAAATCTGAGCTGTAGTTTGCAGGCAGAGCTTCAGTGTGAAATCACAGTGATCACAGTGAAATGTTTTTTAAGAACATGGCTAATTTTTGTGACTGCCTACCACCCAGAAAGACTTTTATTTATATTCTGATCAATGGGAAGCTAAACAGGAGCCAGCAGTGCCCTGGCAGCCAGGAGGGCCAACCTTGTCCTTGGGGGCATCAGGCACAGCATGGCCAGCTGGGCAAGGGAAGGGATTGTCCTGCTCTGCTCTGCAGTGCACTGGAGCAGCCTCACCTCGAGTGCTGGGGCAGTTTTGGGCACCACAATGTAAGAAAGACATTAAACCCTTAGGAAGCACCCAAAGAAATGCCGCAAGGGTGGTGAAGAGTCTGGAGGGGAAACTGTATGAGGAGCACCTGAGGTCACCTGGTCTTTTCAGCCTGGAGGAAATTGAGGGGAGACCTCTCTGCAGTCTTCAAGATCCTCATGACGTGAACCAGAGGGGCAAACACTGATCTCTCTCAGTGACAAGGCTTGAGGAACTGGCATGAAGCTGAGTCAGGGGAGGTTTAGGTTGGATATCAGGAAGAGGTTTTTCACCCAAAGGGTAATGGATCACTGGAACAGGCTCCCCAGGCAGGTGTTAATAGCATCAAGCCTGACAAGAGTTCAAGAAGCATTTGGACAATGCTCTCAGGCACATGGTGTGATTGTGCACCTGGTGCACAGGGTATCCTGTGCACAGCCAGGAGTTGAACTCAGTTATTCTGATGGATCCCTTCCAACCTGGCGTATTCTGTGAATTTATGATTGTACTACATATAATAACCTAAGTATGTTCATCTTTTTATTGCAGGGATAACACTCTTAAAAGTAGATAAGCAGAGTTATAACTTCTGAAAGACAGCTGTGTAAAAACTTATGCTCTTCCTCCCCTGGGAAAGCAACAGCTGCTGGTTTCTCTAGTTAAATAATCATTAAGTATTGCAGGGAGGCATGCCCTGGTTGGAATCAAAGGGATAAAGTGAGGGGGGATAAGGTCCAGGGTTCTGCACAGTTCCTTGTTTGGCTGGCTGCCTTTGCACAGCTATCTCTTCTAGTACTGGGCTTCAGGCCTTCTTGTGCTCTCTCTGCCTACTGTGGTGCCTAACCACCATTCTTGGATGCCTTTTGCATTGATCCTCTTACTCTCTTTTTTAATCACTGGTAGAGGCAGACTCTCAGGCCATTCTGGGCTTCTGAGTTGTTCCAGAGATGTGGGTACCTCCTCCACTGTCTGCTGGCACAAGCCCTGTTTGTGTCTGCTGTATGATCTTGCTGAGTATCTCAGGATTATTGGTATGCTTGTGCTTTCCTAGCTATGCATTATGCCCTCCCTTGTCCTGCCAACCATTCCTCCCTTCCCTCCCTGCCATTACTTGCTGAAACAGAAATTATTTCAATCTCAGAGGATGTAGAAAAACTCTTTTTAACCTTTAAGAAGCATCCTGGTTTGAAAAACCAGGTGCAACTTTTCCTGGCAAAAGCAGTCAAGTAATCATGAGTTTGCTGTGTTTTAACCTTTTTAATTTTTCTGTGCAAGTTCATTACTGGTGAATGTAACTCAGACAGAGCAGTAGCTTCTGCTTAGCTTTCATTAATTTTCTGTTGGTTAAGCAGCTTAGTTGTTGAGCAGTAAGCTGTACAACTACACTGGTGCCTTCAGGCTGAAAAGCATGCTCATTCTTTGCCAAGTTTCCATCTTGTGTATGTGATGCCATGCCTTGGTGGTACAAGCGTGGCTACCATCAGGTTTGTGGTAGAATCAAACTCTCACTGAGCATGATCTAATTACTCAATTCCTACAAGCAGTGCGTGTTGAGTGGTGTCTCTACCATGTACAAGACCTGTGTAAGTTCAGACTCCCAACAAACCATTCTCTTCTCAAGATATGGTGCTGATGCTTTCCTGTGTCTCAAACAGCAATAATATGACAGTGCCTCAAAGACAGACAGCAGTCAGCTCATTCATAATTCCACTTGCTCTGCTCAGATATGGGTAAGTATATGTTTAGAACTCTATGGGCCCCAAATCTTCTCCACCTTTCAGTCTTCTTCCCCTGAGCATATCCTTAATCAGCAGAATGTAAGCCAAGTTATGGCACAAATTTAGACAGAAAAATTCAAAAGGAAGTTGAGAAACTGTTAATGTTTACAAGCAATAGTTAAAATAACACCTGTAATATATATAGCTCATATATCATCCAGAAGCAAATGGTTATTTTAAGCAAAATCCCTAGTTAAATTAGTATTGAGTATTATGACAGGTATTATATTAAGGAATTTAACAAACCTATATTTAACAAACCTATCATGAAAGATTTGTTTAAGCCTGGGCAACTAGGATTTAATGATGAGATAAACAGGCTACATTCTATCTAGCTATGAAAGATTTGACAAAGTGAAAAAATAATCTGAATGTTCCTCCTTTTATTCTGATTGGAGCACTGTAAAGCAAACTACTTAATAAAAATCCAACTTGCTGCATATTAAGAGAAAAATGTTTGTGGTTAATGAACAAAACCAAAATAAATTAAAAATATTTCACTGAATTTTTAGTATAAAAAAATCTCACTACAGACATTTGGTTTTGACAACCTGTTTTAACTATGTAATTTGTTATTATTAGCAAGATACAAAAGTTATATATGGCCATCAGACAAATGTTTTCTCTTTCAGCTATTAAATAAATAGGTCTGTCTTTCCTTTGTATCTCATTAAAATGGTAGAAGACATTTATCTCGCTTTAACGTGCATGGTTATATGCATTATTGCTAATTAATAGCATTAAGTGTCTGGGCAGCAGAGAGTGAAAAGTAAACAGAACTCTAAAAATATTAAATCAGGGAATTGAACATCCAAGCAGAATGAAAATAACAAATTGAAGCTGCTGTTCATGAGCTGTAATTTTATCTTTTTGGGGGGGGTCCTGGGGGTATAAATTTGTAGGACTGTGTTCCAATGTAATGGTTTTAGTGGCTTACTTAGCATGCTACATTAGAAAGAAGACAGCAATGTGACCTCTCTGGCTAGAAACTGGCTAGAATGAATGATCCCAGGTGGACTGGAGATAAGGAGTTACCAAAATCAGGTTCCAAAGGCTAAATTGGATGTCAAAACATAAGGCATCAATTGAGATCTGTGCTCTGAACTCAAAACCAGAAGGAGCCACACCTACTACCTGTACTTAATGTTCATAGCAAAAGACATTTTACAGCAATAGTAAAGAGAAAAAAAGATTAAGTGCTGTAGAAAAACAACTTCTTCAATAGAATATATACAATTATTGAGAAGCCAATTTTCATTTCAGTTTTTGCTCAAGATTAAGAATTATAAAAAACATTAATCTTCAACCTCAAACTTATGATTTTGAATATTTAATTTATACAAATGTATCTTTTCAATTTCTTCAGCTTACGTATATCTAAATGCACAGTTACTTTTGTGTCTTCTGAGTTTAGAAAAATAAAAACCAAGGCTCTCAATACAATTAGGTCTCTTCTTCCTTCAAGACACTTCCACATGAAGTTCTATATTAAATGTAGCTATTGTCTACGAGAGATTGCTCAGCAAAAGGCCCCAGGAATTTCTGGTTCTTTCACTATTAAACTAAAAATATTACCTCAAATAAATTGATTGTGACTGCTGTGGCAAATTATGGATATCAAGGAACCAGTGATAAAAAATCACAATGCAGCAAACATTAAAACATGTTTAATGCACTTGCTTTGTGAAGTTTCAGTGAGAGCATTGCTTTCAAAATTAATTGTGAATTCTGAGATGTTGCAGCTTGGAGGCAAAGACAAAAATTGCCTATTTGAAAACAACTAAAATCATCTAAGCCCTTTCTTTCCCTTTTACAACTTTCACTAAAATATTTTAGTATCTCTACTTCAAGTTCTCCAGGATGTTTTAGCAAATATTATCAGAGCTGAGTACTTCAAGAGGTTCATTAGTTTCTATCTTTGTAAGTATAAGTTTTAAGAGCCATTGTGTGTACCTTAAGAACCAGATAATTCAAAAAGCATGAAAGGCTTTAGACCAAATGCCAGATGCAATCATTAGAACAGCCAGCTCCTTCTAGAGAACGTATGCTTAGCAGCAATGTAACCAAGGCTTTGTGTCTTTGACAGCATGTTGATTTTTGATTTCTGAAGTAATATATTCTCAAGTTAAGTCATCAGTACAACCTTTTATTTCTTGTTAATGATATATTTATCTGTGAGAACCAGGTTTCCACATAAACGATATAATTTGGATTGTAACTACTGCTCAGCAGGAACATTTCTGTCTCTCATAAAGCATTGTTTAGGTGCACAAATTTCTGTGGATTTCCCTGTGGACCAATGTCTATCACATAACAACATCTGCCAAGGAATATGCTGCAAAGCTGTCTTCATATTGTTCCTCTCTTCCTCAAGATATATTTGTTCACTTCTGGAAAATGAATCAAACATCTTCACAATCAGTGTTACACTCAAAATAAACAGTTGAAAATCTCATGCTGCAAACAGGCAACTGGCAGGCATTTTGTACCATGCTCTGACTCATATAATAGAAATGGAGGCAGTGTTGAATATAAATTCTCTATTATTTGCAAGTACATATTTTAGCAGATTTTTTTCAACTACAGATAAGCATGTTTCTTAAAAGTTCTAGTACTGCTAAACACTACAACATTGAATGTCCAAGTATTAACAAATTTGTGGTACGTGTTTAGTGGCTAGAAAGTGTCTTTAACTTGTAAAATATGGAAAATCAGATTTAAAACCAAACCACCAAAAATATAACCCCCAACAGTGGAATCAATTTATCTACTTTACAGACTTGTTTGGTTTTTTTCATATTGAGCAGCCCTCAACACAGTTACAGTAGTGGAAGTTACCCTTTTAACTTCCTTAAATATAGCTGGTATCTCATTACTTGAACATTCAGTATAGATTTACTCCTCAGAACTCAGTCCCTGTCTCCTGTGCATCAGTTGCTTAAATCCAGTTTCCTCAAGGGAGTTTTTTGTGGTATACGCACATTTATTGGAGCAAAAGGAGTTCTGATTTCAGAGTGCTTGCTACTAAAAAACAGATTTGTTTGTAATTGTTTTTGAAATCCAATAAACACTCCTGTCCATGTGCTGAAAACTCATTGTAGACAGGAAAATCATTAGTTTGGGTTTGGCATTTGCAAAAACCATTTCAGAATTTTGAACCTTTCAGTTATCTACAGATATTAAAGTGGTTACATAAGCTTGCATGTGACACTGGGAGCTAATTGTTTTACTGTGATATCTGCTGCTTGAATTAATACAATAATGAATGTATACATAGGATTTTAACTATCAAAACAGAATTAAGCTGAAAGTGAGGTCTTTCTACCAATGAGTCCGTTTTGTCTGTGGCCACATTCAAGAGTCAGCTTAGTGCACAAGAATATGACTTTGTATTCTTGCATAAAGAAACACTTAACCCACTATTAAACAGGTTGAAATCCCCTTCAGGTAGCCCCTGGAAAGTATTGTGCCTCTGGCTGCTACCTGTTCAAGAATGACTGTAATCTACCCCTGCCTGTACGGCATGTACATTACATGCTCAGCATGTCCCGTCATCCTGTTTGAGGAAGTTATAGAGCTAACACATATACACATGACAAAATGTGTACTAAAAGTGTACAGAGCTGTGAGCAAGTTTTAAAGCAATAAAAACACAACAGCCCCCCTCGCCCTCTCTCCCTCCCTCCCTCCCTCCAAAAAAATAAAACAAATGGGTTTTTTCATTTCATCAGTCACTTATTCATTATTTTCCTGGAGTTTCATTAATTTAAAAAAAAAAAAAAAAGTTTGTGTAAAAGCTAATAACCAAGAATCAGTCACTAAAATCATAAAAATTCTTCACTGGAGAACATTAAACACTGAAATATTTTAGTAAATTGCTAACCTTTTTATTGTGAAGAGCAAATATACAAATATTTAACATTTCTAATAACTTTAAAACAGCCACCAGCAGCAACAGCCAATAAAGAAAATCAAAGAAGAAGAATCCTTTTGAGACCTAAATATTTTCAAGGAACCACTCAAAATATAAATGGAAAGAAAACAGCATGTTTTCTACCAAGGTAAATGGAATTAAAATCATATGAGACGATCATACAGAAACTGAAAGGACTACTTCCAATGAAAAGACTGCAATGTGATCTTTCAGCTGTTAAAGAATGCTTTGATTACAACTTTATGTAGAAGCTATTACATTTCATTATACCATATGGCAGTAAGGTGGAGTACAGCATATGGAAATCCAGTCAGGCAAAGAGAAACACTGAAGAAGAAATAGTAAGTGTATTGTGGCACTGTGAATACCTGTATGTAAGGAATCATTTTGGATCCCTTGCTGTCCATGCCAATGAGTACACAGGTATTTCAGCACTGCTCTTATATTTAATGGATTTTTTTTTTTGGTACATCTGTCAAGTCCCAGTTTCTTGTGGCACTCACTTCAGGCCATCAATATCACTGCTCTGGAGACACTGATGGAAAGTTGTTTGATGGGGATATTTTGTCTTCCTTTTCTCCTATCCTATTTTTTCCCTTTCCTCTCTCCCTTTCCACTGGTAGCAGCTGCCTTTCCTGCAATACTCTTTATCTAGTCCATATTTAACATATGCACTAAAGATTTTGGGCAAACACATTGAAATGAATGTAGCGCATGAGGAGAGGAGAGGAGAGGAGAGGAGAGGAGAGGAGAGGAGAGGAGAGGAGAGGAGAGGAGAGGAGAGGAGAGGAGAGGAGAGGAGAGGAGAGGAGAGGAGAGGAGAGGAGAGGAGAGGAGAGGAGAGGAGAGGAGAGGAGAGGAGAGGAGAGGAGGGGAGGAGGTCAGGAACTGACAGCAGGGGGGGAGGGAAACAGCCAATTATGGATCATTTGTGTTGATAAATATTGCTTTTTTGGTTTGTCTTCTTTAAAAGCAAATAATGTAGATGGGGAAACTCCTGCCCAGATTTTTAATCTTAAAACTATCCATAGGTGGCATAGTTCATATTTTTCCTGTATTAGATTTACAGGAACAAGATTTCAAAGCCTATTTCAGCAGCCCAACCTAGTCATTTTTACAGTTTGGAGATTAGCCAGCTCCTAAGATTGAGCACTATATGTAGGGATTACCTCACCCATGTTGACATGCAGCCAGCACTGTTGGTAAGAAGCCACTTCATGACTGCAAAATATTTTGAACATGGAGAAGAAGAATAAATCTAAAAGAAGAAATTTCTCTCCTGTATTGGCAGAACATAGGTACCTTAGTTTGAATTTTATCCACGACATTTGTGGCTTAAAAGAAGAAACATAACTGCTTTTGCCAGCTCCATATTGAAACAATGAGAGGGGGAAATACCCAGGATTTATCAATAATTTTAACACTTAAGGTTTTCCACAAGCATTCAGAGAGCTCTTTTTCAGGATTAGGGGAAAATGTGTACTCACAGCAGCCATCAGTATGACTGCCACACAGGTATATATAGGAAAATTTATTTTGAATAGAGGAAGCAAGAACACTGATTACAAGGACTTTACCATATCTCAAATCCATGATGGCTTTTTATTGTTCTGTCTTCAGACTCGTCATCTTTCATATCTTTTACTGTACAAATTAATGAGATCAAAAGCAGTCCAGTTATGTCAACTCAGGCTACAATTAAAATTCCCATGTCTATAAAAAGAGTTGAGCTTCTTACTGAAAATTATTTTAAAAAGGCAATTAGTTCATGGAGTATTAGTAATTGAGGAATGGAAAGAAGTGACACAGCTACAGCCTAAGAGAATGTTTATCTGCTCTCTGATCTCTGATGTGCTGCATTAGAGTCTGGAGGTAACCTCCAAAGAGTGATTGCTCCTGGCTTTCCAAAGCTGGTGTGTTAGCTTCGCCTGGCTGGGTTCTGGCCAACCATCTGTCAGCAGAGCTTGCCTTGTTTAGCCTAGCAAAACAAAAGCTGAGAGAGATATAGTCACTCTCTATAAACACTTTGAGGATAAACAAGGGAGAGGAATAAGAACTATTTAATCTAAGGGATAATGTTGGCATAAAAACAAGTAGAAACAAACTGGCAATGAATAAATTTTGGTTGGAATTTAGATAGCCTTTCAGCAGAAGTACAGTTGCAAATTAGACTTCCTACAGCTGTAATTGGAGTTATACAGCTTCAGGATTTTCAAACTTGGAGTCTTCTCTGTTTATGAAGAGAATTTTATTATATTGTCTCCAAAACCTAAGTAAAATTATCCCTGTTCTGTACCAAAATATTCAGCACTGATCATTACTTCCATTTATACTGCCACAAAACAGTTGGCTTTGCAAAGCCATCTGAATATTTGTTTCATAAGACCATTAAATGGATGCCTTTCTGAACATACAGCTTAGAACATCTCATACTCTATTTTTTTAGCACAAATTCTGGGGAACAGCTGAGCCAAACTAAAGTGACTTTGGTTCCAAGTGTGGACTGTGTCAGGAAAGTGGCACTACATCTCTCCTTGAATAATTGGTGATGCCCTCATGAGTTAAAATACCACCTTTAATGCAGATCCTGTGGTGCTTTAGAGGAAATTCTAGGCCATATGAACAGGACATATATGCAATTTAATTAAAAAAAATGACTATGAGGGACTGGAAGAAAGATGTACATCCCATTAATTTTTTTCGGTAAATCCAAATTCAACTCTTTGAAACCTTTACCTAACACAATAGGTAAATTCATGATTGAATACATCATCAAATAAGATATAAAACAAAGCTTAATTTCCTGATCTGTTTTACAACATTCTTAGAATCTCAACCTTCAATTACCAGCCTTATTGAGAAGATACTCTGGTTGTGCTTTCTTCGTCTCAGAGAAAATGATAAGAGATGCAGAGCTAAATCTTGGCTGTTCTTGGCTCTGGGCTAGAAGAGGGGGAAGGAAGTTTTACAGTAACCATGAAAGTCTGAAATAGTTCAAATATTTGGGGTGCTCTGATATATCCAAATAAAATATATTTGTGTTGAGAGAGGCTGAGCAATTCAGATGCATATAATGAATAATTATTTGTTTTAAGTTTCTGTGACCTTTTATATAGAAATCATTTTCAGGCATTAACTGCATATGAAAAACTCCTTCATATCTTTTTTCATTTACTTAGTGAGGCAGTATGGAAGAACAGAAGACTTGCAGGTTTCCTGAAATTAAAAAACAAGTATTCTTCATTTGTTTAAACATGGGTTTTCACATATCGTTTGCAATTTCTTGTTCTGATCCTGAAAAGGCATTTTCATAGAAAACTTTGCAGCTCACTAAATTTCTGTTACTTATTGTGACGGTCATCCTGTAACATTACATCCCCTGTACACATTACACTGTTCTTGAAGGAGACAGCAAACTCCAGTTTGGTACTGATGTAGACAGCCCTGAATGTAGAGAGAAAGTGATGGCCAGTGCTTACCTGAGTGGAAATCTGTAATAGCTCTTCAGAACTTCAGTTTAAGCCAATGTTTCCCTCTAGTTATCAAATCAGATAACCTCTAGAAAAATCTCCACCTGCTCTACTACTGGTTACTTTTCCAGCTGGCAGGCAAAAGTTGCATTTGCTGACAAGAGTTAAAGCTCCAGTTCGAAGTGCTAGAAAAAAGGTAAGAGTTAGAGTTGGACCAAGGCACCTTCAGATATGAGTAACTCAATCCTGTGTTACTGTTTCTTACCACACTTAACATTTGCTATCAGTCTTTATCAGTGGGTCCAAAAAAGGCTCTAATTAACTACCGTTGACCTCATAGGAGCTTACACGTTTGGAAATTGAGTTCAGTGATGACTTCATACTTTAAAAGAAATTAATTTGAACTTACCTATACATTTTGTATTTGGAAATGCAATGGAAATCACTTTTATTTGTGTTAATTAACATGCAGCTATTTAAACTCATTATTAAAATTTAAAATATCAGATAGAAAACAGGTGCTTAATGGAGCTAAAGGTGTTCTGTGGAGTCAGTTGAAAATATCTGACATTTCAAACTGACTGATGAAAAGGTCAAAATAATCTTTAGCACTGTTTTGTGAATCCCACTTTTACCTATCTTTGGATCTCACAAAGATGTTCTCATTTTCCATGATGGTGAGATGCTGCTGACAGTCCACACTTTGGAGAAAATTCTCTTTGCTAATGAATACTCTTTTATTTTTTTGTTTGCACAATTATATTATAATGAATTTTTTTTAAAAAAAATTAAAAAATAGACATTGCATAAAATTTAGTGAAAGGTCTTTATTTTTTTCCAGAAATTATGTATTATAAAATAATCTAGACACAGCAGTGGGAATGTGTGACTCTGACTAGAGATATTAGGCCCAGGGCTCCCCTAACCTGCCCATGGTGAAGGGCCTCATGTCAGGCCCCGGGGCCTCATGACTCCTGGAGCTCCAGGAGTCTGACATGTCCATGGCCTGAGACCCCATACCAGCTTCTCCATGCTGCCGTAGTCCCAGGACCCCACGCCAGCCCCCACAGGGCCGTCATTCCATCCCGCAGTGATTCCATACCCCGTCCAGCCTGGCCCAGCCCCGTGGGCCCATCTCCAGCCTGGCTCAGCCTGCTGCCACCCCTGTGGCCTTGCCTGGCCTCCTGGGCCCGTGTGGGCCTGATGCTGTGGCTGACCCTTGGACCCTTCTGCCAGGGCTCAGCCCCATGCCCGTCACCTCGGCTCGGGCCCACAGCTGTACCTGGCAGAGCCCCTCGGCCTGTCCCACTCCTTCCCAGGCATGGGGCTGAGCCCCGGCCCTGAACCTGGCCATCCGCCACAGGGTCCCTGGGCTCCCACTCCCTGGAGCTGCTCTGGCTGCTCCCTGGGGCCTCTCTCTAACCCAAACTGCACAGGAAAACCACGACAATTTACTGCTTGGCAGGTCTTTTTAAACAGGGGAGATATTTTATAAAGTCACTAAATAGTTAAGATAGTTTTTGTTCCACATTCTATTTAATCCATATGTACAAGCTGTATACAGGCAAGAAACTGGAAGGGACAAATGCTGTTGCTCAGCAACAAGAAACTGGCAGAAACTCAAATACTCCATGTTTCCAGGAGACAATGGCTCTCTGAGCTCACAATCAATAGCATTTGATGCAAAGGAAATGCCCAGTTTATCACACTTGCCATCTAATAACACCTCAAGTGTTTTTGTGGCTGGCATACATAAAAACATATCTGAACTCCAGCTGTTTGAATAATGTATTGAAAAATTCACACTTTTTTTGCTTGAAAGCCAGCTACAACAAATGAGTTTGTTATTTGTAGGTATTCAGTGAATAATTTATGGAAACAAATGTCACTCTATAGGTTATTCAAGATATTCAGTTTAACTATTCATGAGCCAGGATGTTCAAAGATGACTCAAGTCCATCATAAAATCTGAATTATGCTTCTTCATTTGTTCGACAGTCTCTTCCTTTGTGGTTCTTTATATATCACCTTGGTTTTATGCACACACAAGTAAGTCTCACATTTTGTTTCTTCTGCTACACCTGTCCTTTTCCTGTTTCTTAACTTCCCTTCAGCCTTTTTGTCCTTCAGGATTTCTCTTGGCCTTTCCATAATTTCTCTTCTCCTCTTCAGGGCTACAATTATCTGCTTAGAAGATGAATTTTTGCTATCCCACCCCTCTGTGCAGCATTTTTACTATCCCACTGCCTCTAGTCAGTTTCTGTCTTGCCACCAGGCAGAGGCAGGTGTGGCGCCACAAGCCACCACAAAGGTGAAGCTGGGAGCAGCACCAGTCGACAGGGGCTATGGAGCTCAGTAAAGTACTGATTCTAGTGCTGGGGTACAGAACAGAAAGAGACTGTCAAGAATCTGAATTTCATGGTGTTGAAAAACTATGGTGATGAGCACTTCATCACAAAATTAGTTTTATTGTCCTTCGTTTTACTAATAGAAACTTAAGCATCATCTGCTTATTGCTTCTCATCAAGCTATGACCACACTGTCTCTCCTGCCTTTCTCATCAAGCTATGACCACACTGTCTCTCCTGCCTTAGACACCTGTCTTAAAGCAGGATGACTCCATCTCTAGCACCGCTGATTTTCTTTACAGGATATAGATGATTCCTAAACAATTAACTTAAACAAGGTGCCTAAAATTAAGAAATTCAAAGTTGGATGAGATTAATGCCCTCCAATTTTCAGAATGGCACCAACAGTCCACAGGATTTAATTATTTATTCCTTCAGATCTCATACTACTACCAGGGGTAGAGCATATATTTTAGAAAAAAAAACCAACCTTGATTTCAAAATGTTAATTAGCAATTAATCAGAATCACAGGTATTGAAAAATAGATATATCTAACATAGATATACATAAGGGGCTAAGAATTCTGTGAGAATTCCTCCTGGAAATGTTTAGTGTTGGAGAACAAGCTTTTGTAAAATGTTCCAGTGGTTACATGTAGCTTCCTTATCATATCTGAGATATGCTGAGATTGACAAAATATATTTATGCATATATGTTTAATTTAATTTCATTCTAGAATAGTGGAAGCAGTTATGTCAATGAAAGAAGACACACGGGAGAGTAGAGGCAGCCTAGCCTTTTGGGAATTATATTTTAATGTTGTGCATAAAATTGTCCTAACGAACATGTTAGTGTTTAAAAAACCCCTTGCTCATTTTATCTCTAAAAATATATATGATTTCCATGCCGTCCAACTTTTGATCAGTATTGGCGGTATTACTATCCTGTAAAAAAGAGCTATAACTGGTCATATATCAAACACATTTTGGTTTGTGGATAAACAGATTGCCCAATGTAAAAGAATATCTTTTAAAATTTGCTACCTTCATAAATGGTCTGAGAAATGCAAATTGCATAAAGGATATAAACTAAGTCTTAAACTTCTCAGTCTTCATTCTTCATAAGGTTAAAACAAAACCGTGTTTCCTTGCTTTTATAATTAAAAAACCCACATTAATATGCAAGACTAGAGGATTTTTTGTTTCCTTTCAATGAAACAAAATGATATGTCTTGGAAAATGTAATTGTTTGCTACATGTGTCTTGGAATTTTGATCCTATATCATTGGAGGTATAACCTCAAGGACACTAGGTTACAAAAACAGCTAGAAAAAGAACCTGTGAGGTTATTTTTATTTGTTTTCTGGAATGCCCTTATGGGCTTTTAAAATCCAGTCTTCTGGGGTTTATCTATTTCTGTAAAGACAGAATGCTTAATAGAGAAGACAAACAGAAACCTTGCATCTGAAGCTCTTACCCATAAAAATCCAGGAGATGGTTCTGGAAAAGCAATGTGATTAAATGAGGAGACTTTAAAAGGTAAGATTTAGGGGAAGCAGATCTGGGATGTTCAGTATTTGTTTATGAAGTTTCCTGTCGCCAACAAAACACAATAATTGCTTGAAAAATCAATAAGAAAAGATAAACCAGAGTTAGGAGTTAAGTTGATGCTCAGCATTTCAGGTGCAAAGTAGCTTTGATCTGGCTGCTTCCCTGATGATATAAGATATTAACTTAATAGAAGTTGATCACTGAAGTAACATGCCCATATTAATGAACCTTGAGGGCTCAGGATTTTTCTCAGAAGCCAATAATAAATATAATGAAGACCATAAATATAAACTGTCTAGATCAATTGACCCAGAGGATTTTACAGGACTGATTCCACAATATAGTTCTTTTAAACAAAATACTTGCTTGATTTTGTTCAGGTAATTCTTGTTGTAGGAGACAGTGCCTTTTTTGTTTTGGTTTGTTTTGTTTTGGGGTTTTGGTTTTTTTTTTTCATTTTTGTTTTTGGGGTTTAAGATTCTTGTACACTAACCTTGTAGAAATAACAGTTGAAGAGTATTGTCATCCTAGAATACCCATCATTAACTTTTAGAAAGACATTAATTTCCAAAGCTGTAAATTCCCAAGAATGGAGAACAATAATTCCTGATCACTTGGATCAAATTCTGTTCCTACTGCTTTTACTGCTAAAGTTGGCCTAACTCTACTGGGCTTATGACTTTTTAATATTCATCCATAGGCTATTATCAAGCATTAGCATGCTGCAGCTATGCCCATAAATATTCAGATATTCTTCAATAAAACTCCATATTGTTCCATCATTTGTTTCAAGGTATTTACAAATAATTACCTCTGTTAAGGAACGTTAACAACTCCAGAAGTTACAGAAAAATTACAGGAGGCATCATCAGCTTCTTTCATTCAATTTTTTTATAACTTTGGTTTCCATGACAACAAAGGAGACAATTCTACAAATCCTGCAGCTCGTTATTTGAGACAGTTTGCTTTTTTTCTCTGGAGAGGAGAGACACTTTTTTTTAGAGTCTCATGTATGAAATTCATAATTCAGTGGATGAAATCTGAAGGAAAAAGTAATTGAAGTGAGGCGTCTCTTTGGGTACATGGTGTATCTTGTGAAGAACACTTACTGAGACTTATATTGGTTCTTCCTCCACTCCCAACTCACTGACTTATGTTACCAGTATTTCTTCTCTTAGTTTTCTGTGAGAAACTCTGACATAATTTGAACTCTTACTAAGAAAAAAATACCTGTAAGGTGAAGGAGTGATTGTTTTCCTTTTTTTTTTTCTCCCTAAAGCACAACATCTAGAGCTCTGCAGTTCCCCAGTAAGTGGATGAAAGTACTGTTGATCTCAGCCATGTACAAACTCTCATTATGTTAGGAAATACCTCTTGAAAATACAACTAAGCAAGATCCCAAGTTCTGATAATAATTAAAGACTTGGTTATTTTTATGTGTTACATTTGAGAAATCCATATATAGAAAAGTCATTTTCTGAAGAAGGCACAAACCAGGCTTCTTATAAATTAAAGACAGTATGAAAAGGTTTCTTTACCAATGACCTGCCTCTATCACTAGAAAAATATCCTTTTAGAAGGGGTATTGGTGTAGGGAAGAATATGGTGTGCATATTCTTCACTAGTTCTCTAAATGTTCCACATGCAGGCAAGGCAAGAGGAAATACAAACCCACATGAACATTAGAATCGTGAAATGTAAGCAGAAAATCCTTTAAGAAGAAGCATTTCTTGCTACTATCCCCATTTAAAATACAATACTATAATAGATGAATATCCAGTTTCAGGATTTGGTTCCAAATTATTCCATGAGTTTTAAAAGGTCACATGAGCAGTGGTCCTGATGGAATCAGATCTGGTAGGAAATTATTTTCTTCACAGTCTTAGCATATCATTACTGAGCAGTTTTTTATGGCATGAAGTTAGGTTTATTATAACAACTTTTGAAATGCTGAAAGCCAGACACTTTTGTTAACAGTAAACATGTTTCTTGCAATGTTGCCTGCATTTTCTAGTTTAGCATAAAACCAGATTAGCTGTTCAGGTCTGTTAAATCTGTATTCATCCACAACTTGTGTTTCCTGATACTGTATGAGGTTCTTGGAATCCAGAAGTTTTAACTAGACAAGGGAAAAAAGAAATCAAAAGCTTCACCACAGAGAAAGTGTCTCAAATATCATAGTGACACAGCAAAGCCTTTCAACAACGACCAAATCACCAGAACCAAACCAAACCAACAAAACAAAGAAAAAACCTCCAAAAATTTAGTAAAGAGAAGTGGCACATGCAAATGGCAGAAGAGTGGTAAGTAAAGAAGCAGCAAATGAATGCATGAGGGAACTGACCCTTACCCTTCACAAAAAAAAAAACAACAAAAAAAACCAAAAAAAACCAACCCCAAAACTATGTTTACTTGCAAGCAATCCCTAATTTCCCAACTTATTTTCTGATGTGGTAAAGGACTCCAGTTCTGCTTTTATGGAATCACTACATTAAGAAAAGGCTGATTTAAAAGGGATCCATCTGGAAGAAAGGCTTCTGGTCAACTGATGTAAAAAAAATCTGATGTACTTCTCTAACTTTATTTTCCCTTGTTTCTGAATGTGATTTGTAGCTGCCGTTTTTCAATGCTCAGCTGTTTCTGACTTGACTTCAGCATCCATACCTCAGTCATAAATAGGATTTTCCAACATTTAAGAAGGCTTTATAGCTTGTGACTCACACATTCATAAGGTTCTATGAACTACATGTAGTGAGCTAACAAAACATTTCTCGAAACTCGAAGGCCATATATCATCATGCAGCAATCTGTTTGCCTGTTTTGGGGGCTTTTTTCTAAAGTGTTCAATGCCATCCCTGGAAAATTTCTTGCGGTCCACAGCTAGGCACAGTGACATACGCCTCATACTCCAGTACAATTCAACTGTATGCTGTAGTAAGATTATGGGCAATAAAAACAGATTAATTATATGGTATAAATAGCCTAAACGTATTATTATTTTTGACTGAACTTACACTTCATTTTACACTAGCATGAAATCCACTGGTTTTAAATCCATGAAGTAGTAAAATTAGTAACTACATGAAGTCTGAGCTTCCTTTGTAGAAGTGTGCAGTTTATTTTTAGAACTGACTTTTGTAAATGTTTTATTGACCTAGTGGTTGTGTGGAGAAACACGTTTATTCAGACTTCACATTTGTTAACAGTGCTTTGAAATGACAGTTTGGCTTTCTCTCAAGAAAATGTTGTTTGGGATACACAAAGGAAATCTGGAATTATATGATTTCCGTTAAGATTGTTCATTTTCTTTTGTAAGGGATACAAGAAAGTGTCATTCATCTGCCTTTAAAGTAAACTGAGGACATCAAAACTAGGAGTTATTGGAATATACATTCTTTCTGAAATGCCCTGAAATGCCGTCTCTGTGCTTCATGAAAACTGCAGGTTCTACAGAATGTTTTCCTGAGCCACTGTCACATTACCAAACAGTTTTGCCTTTCAAAGACATGACCCTGGGTGCACATCTGAGGTGATGCATTTGTTTCTTGACACCGGAGGGAAGTTGACTTATGCTTGTTACAGGATGAAATACTCACTGAGCATTGTTACATGGCATTTTCAAGGAGAAGAAGTCTCTAGCTGTAGCTATTTTAAAAGCAGGCGTGTACTGAGAAATCAGCAGTTCAACATGAAGTAACTGCATTTTACTCTGAGTTCGTAAAAATCTGTGTGCTTCCTATTACAGAGACAGACAGGTCTTGAGGCACTGTTTGTGTTACCATCTTCATACACTAGCAAAAAGAAATAAAAACTGTTCATTGGAGGTCTGGCAAGCTTGCTTTTACAGCTTAAAAATTACTGACACATCAAATAAAGGGCTTTGGTCCACAAGATTTGTCAAGTGTTACAATCAGATCTTTGAACTCCATCATTTCAAGAAATGAAAGACTAGAATGGAAGCAAAAAAGGTTAACAAAAGAAAGAGAGGTTGAAAACGCAAGGTGAAAATCTGATTGCCTTCAAAAGATCAAAATTGTACTTCAAGAGTCAATTAAATAAAATGAACTTAATACAAGTTGCTTTATTTATGACTAGTCATCACACTTAAATACATGCCTCCTTTTTAAATATTAGAGTATCTGGATAATTTTACTAATACTGTGACTACTACATAAACTACGTAGTAGTTTAAACTATGGTTTTATGGCAGAAATTTAACTTTGTTTTAGTGAAACAAACTTGAAAAATATCTGATGTTTTCTCATTAGAATAGCTCTAGTGAGTTTAAAAAAAAATGGAATTATTTGTTATTACTTTATTTTCTGTGAAATATAGTTGCTATGGTATGTTAACATACAATGTGATAAACAAAATGTTAACTCCACAGGGCATTGCTACCCAGTATGACTTTTACTTTTTTGAGATTTACCTGTTATGAGTAATGGCCTCATCCTACATCGAAATTTGCCTTACAGACTCTTCCCTTGATTCATGTAACAGCAAGGAGGAACTCTGGCAGAAGATGCAGCAATGGAGATTGGATCCAGGGACCTGGGGTGTTTCTGTGTTTTGTTTTTTGATTTGTTTTTGGTTGGTTGGTTTTGGGTTTTTTTAGGGCTCAGGCTGCACACCAGTAAATTGCAAAGCTAAAATTGTTATAGAGATCAGCTTCAAATGTGTCTGCTTCATTAATTTTTTCCACATTGAAAAAAGACAGAGGCCAAGAAAGCAAGCTTTGCTGGCTTGAAGAGTAACCAGAAAGAAAGCTGTTCAGTCTGGAAGAGATGCTTTGTTTTAAGGCTCTCTGGAGGAAATACTGTTGTGAAGCTGTGTGACAAAGGGCTATTAATAAGAAAAGTGGCGGAAAAATGTTCACGTTCATTCTTTTTTATTTTGGAAGACAGCAAAACCCCAAAACAAGAAGCATAATCAAGGTATGGACTTGGAATATATACTCTATTCTCTCCAGAGAGCTACCTGAAATGTCCCGTAAGATTATTATTTTCTGTTCCCTGGGGGCTAGACTTCATTTGACAGTTACTTTTGCTCTCAGACAGGCTAAGTTCCTCATAGATGGTGAGTTTAAGAAAGTAGCATCTTCAGACTTGAACATCAGTTTTCCTGACTTCCAGCAGAAAGGTTGCAGGCTCTGACAAATCCAAATGAAGAAATCTTACTCCAATTTTCAGGTACTGAAATAATACAACCAGTGTAGAGGAAAAGCATCTAGATATTACTAGCGTCAAGTACTATAAGAAAAAATAACAACAGCCTCCAAAATATATATCCAAGGAAGGATATAATTTACTTCAGAGGTATGGCTCCAACTGTACCATGGTTTCTTAATACCTGTTTTAAATCTGTATTTTATGCCCTTGTGTAAAGAATGTGATTACTTCCCTGGAACTGATCACTCTTAAAACAAACTGTTTTACAGATCCAGGGTGAAAACCAGACAGTGGAAAGTATGCAGCAATGCTGAGTATGTAAAATCTTGACATTTTAATGACGTACACATATATGAGTGTGGGAACGGACACATAAAATCAGTATTTTTATTAGTCTCACTCTGCAGGTCAAACCTGAAGAGGTGTTGAAGACTGGAACAGATAACGTTACAGATAATACTAAAATATTCATATCCTTTTTATGAAGGTACAGAATGAAGAATAAAAGAATCATTACTACCTACTACTTATCAATCATTCTACTATTTAAAATGCTTTGATAGACCAATCAGAATGTAAATATATTGTATCAGATCCTGTTGCACCATAGTTGCAAGAAGATGTCCATAATGTGCAGGCTAAATTGTGTTTCCATGAAGCACTGTGTAAACAGTGGTGAATAAATGATATAAAACAGCAGAGTCACTTGTCTGCCCCACTAGCTCCTGATGCCCACAAGTGCACTGGTTCTGCTGGATACTGTTCAAAGAGAAAAGGATTCTCTGCACCACATAGGAGAGAGTGGTGCCAAGCCAGCATCATTCCTATTACATTCACTCCTTAATATTAGCAGATGTTTAGCAGGGAGCTGTTTACAGAAAGGAGCTGAGTTGTCAACTACCTGTCCCCTGTTCTAACTGACATGACCCTCAAAGCTTCACATGACAGACACTGACTGGCTGGGTGTACCCTTCTCACCCTGGTTCACTCCAGCTCTGCATAAATTGCTGCTTTACTTCCTCAGGTGTGGCTCTAGCCTACAGATTCCAACCACAATTATTACCCAGCATAATTATCCTGAGCAGGTATCAAAAAAATCTCCATCTGCAGAATTCAAATTCAGTGGTCTATCAGGACAGTGTTTCCAAAAGCCATCTGGAACAAAACCTAACATTTAACAAACACTTATCATTACATAAAACATTCCCTGTTGTACATACACTGTTGTTGTTAGAATACTGCTAGAGCTCCAGCAAAGTAATCCCTTCAGTTATGCTTTTCCCCAGGAATTTTTTCACTGTATGTGAATTGTACTGAGGTGTTTGTCAATCATATTATGTAAACAAGCTCTTGGTGATTATTTCACTTGGAAAACATCCATTTACCCGTAAAACTCGTGAGAAAAATCAAATTTGTAAGTTGCCACAACTTGTATATACTACACATTTAGTCTCAGGAGAATAACTGAGGATAAAAGGATAAAATCTGCATAAATGCACAAGGGTACTTTCTCTTGTAGATTTTTGGATTGGCTTAGTTCATCATAAATCTACAAGACAGAAGTATCCAAAGTCATAAAGAAGCTGTCGAGATATTTTACCACCTTATATAGTAATTTTATTATTTGCTAGAATGAAGAGATGCCTGCATTGAAGTGTAGGCTAGGGTCAGTAGTTTTTCCAAGTATTATTCCTCTGTATGTAATTTCCACATAACAAGGATAATTGAAATATAATCTAGATATGGTCAGTGGAACTGAGCTACAAAATTTTAGAATTCTGTGGGATAACTCATCATTTGTCAGGGTGAATGATAAGACCAAATATTACTGAGCTGAATTAAGTTATTTTCAAAATAATTATATGAGGGTTTTGGAATACTCTTGGTACAGCGGATAACATTGGGTTTAAAATCTTCAGTGGAAAGGCTTCTCTTTTTCCCTTTAGAAGCTATACATACAAGACATAGAGATTTTAGAAAACAGGATAAAATACTTGTGAAAATATTCTTGTACTACAGGATTGTTAAGCATTACAAATGTAACAACTATTGCTATTTTTATGTGGAGAATCACTGCCTCTTTTATGATGCTCATTTTTTGAATAATACTAAATGAGCCGAATTTATGCACATAAATCAGTACTTCTACATTTTCATTTTTATTACATATATACATCACAGAGTTGCACAGATTAATATAAAAAATCTGTTATTAAAATTTTTATTTTCAAGAGAGCAGAAACAAAGGACAGCAAAATGAATATCAATAAATCATAGAAAATCAATAGAGAAAATTAAAGGATAACAAGGGAACTCTATAGCTGACAGCAAGGAAAATAAAACTAATTTAAACTCTATTTAGGACAAAAGGAATCCTATCAATTCTTTTTCAATAAAAAACTGATTAAAAAATCATAAATTGCCTACATTTTCAATCAATATTTCTACTTGCTACCTGGGGGAAAAGGACACTGAGATACACATTGTGTATTTACCGTTTTAAAGAAATACTATTTAACAGGTTACAAGATGGGTAAGAACTTACTGAATAACTGCACTCAGAGGGTCACAGGTTTCTACTTGGAGCCAGTGGCAAGTGGAATAACACAAAGGTCTGTCCTGTCTTGTCTCACATCTTTATTAGTGAGCTGGGCACAAAACCAGGGATAACAATGGCCATGCTCAAAGGCAGAGGCAGGACTTAGATTCAGACCTAGGCAGGCCAGAGGAACAGGAAAATAGGGGCAAGGACAAATAGGAGTCCTGGATCTGTGGTAGAAGAACCTGGCACCACATCATATGATCCCCTCCTGAACTGGATGAAAACACTGCTTCCATGATCAAGTCGTTTTGTAATTTACAGTGCATTGTGAAAAGCAACAGAATCAGTAATACTGGAATTCATTCAGTTCTCCAGGGAAAGAAACTCCTGCTCACCTTCCTTGTACCACGGCATAGGCTGAAACCTTCCTTCTGTAACCCCACCTGAAGGCTGCCTTCACTCTGCCCGGTGGACTAGTCATCCAAGACTCAGGTCTCATGTGACACTAGAGTAACCTGGGCTCCAACTGCCTCTAAAGGGCTGTGAGACAGTCTGTAAAGTGACAGAAGAAACAAAAGTCTCAGGGAGGGGGGGGGGGGGGGGGGGGTTGTATTATTGATACAGTATCAATAGTAGCTCAAAGATTCAAGAGAGAAAATACCAGCATGCAAATGTGAGAAGGCCTGATGGGAAGACAGCAGAGAGGTTAGTTGGGACGGTCTGTTTGGTTTGGAAGGAGTTGTGAAGCACTGGGTCAAACTGGCAGTGTTGTCAGTGTTGACGCTGCTGGTGACACACTGAAGCAGTGAGGATACGTGGTGGTGCCCAACCCTTCCTCCTCTTAATGATTCCACACTGTCTGCCAAGGTTTTTCACACCAGAGGTGGGGGGGCACACTGTTGTTTAGACTAACAGCTTATTCTAGCTATCTCTTTTATGTTAAATAATAAACTTTTGCTTTTTTTTTTATTTTAAAGGTGCATCTATCCTGACTTCAGGATATCTTTATGCCTGGCTGAAGATGCCCAAGTGAACCAGCCCAACAGGGAGTATAACAACATTGGAGCAGCACAGCAGTTACATGGCTTGACCTTGGGGCACTGACTTGTCTCACAGATGGGTCAATATTTGCCAAGACTCCACTCAGTAATTGCAATTCCTGTGGGAACTCTCTACAAGCATTTCCTAGGAACAAGGAGCACAGAATAGGCATCTATAGACAAAATTACAAAGCCTGACCTTGTGGTACTTGTGCCTCCACTAACTAGAACTGACTATGTGGATATCTGTCAAAACTCTAACTAGGTCTCATTTCACTTTGTTTTTTTTCCTACACAGTTCTGCAGAAAAGACTTCATACAAAGTTGCTTTGAGATACATCAACAGAAGAACAGTCCATGACAGATGTCACCGCCATTACAGAGAGCTGACAGATAGAGGTCCTGGATTGAAACCGTGTCCAAGGCCTGGAAAAATAGATTAGGATGAGATTATCAAATCCCAGCACCTCACAGAGTTCCATTAATAATCCCTATGTAAGTATGTAATGGATGTCAATAATCTGCTTTTGGCCCTTTACTTTCAGTTCTGTCTGCAAGGTCCCTGACCCTCCTGAAGCAACTCCTTCAGCAGAATCACTGCAGGAGGATGCAGGCACATCCCCTGTGGCATTTTGGATTGGCCCCCTAAAGCAAGGGCTCACATGGCTGAAAGTATTTCAGCTGTCTGTGGTACTGGGGCCACCACAATGCTCAGCCACAGCTGTCAGCACCTGCAGGAGAAAGCTGAGCCCAGGGAAGCTGTGGAATTGTGATTGCTTGCTGTTGTAAGTAGGGTTGTTCACTGATACTATTACCAGGCAGCAAGTGAGAAATGAGGAATTGTGGCTAAGACTCTCACTTAGCATTGGATGAGAGTATAATGTGTAGAAAACAAGGTGTTGTGCAATGCACAATTGCTTGTAGAACAGTTAGCTCTGCTCAGCTTTCGTGCCCCTATTAAGAGAAAAGTGTTGATAAACTGGCAATTAGCTTTCAGAAGAGTCAAAAAATTACTGAAGCAGATTCTATACTGCAAGACTTCAGGGTTCCTTCTAAGCAGCTCAGGAAGGATAAATACATATGCAACTGTTACAATATTGTTTATGTAACTGCCAGGGTACAGCCAAAATTTTAAGAGAACTTCATAAAATTAAAAGTAAGGGATACAACTGAGCAATTCAGAAAAGGTTTCCATTGATTCTCTAATGCAGACATAATTCTAAATTATAATCAGGCGGTTTTAAGGAAGATGTGCACAACTTCAAATAGCTAGCAAGCCTTCATTAAACAGGGCTGCTGGGCTTTGTTCCTAATGTCCCTTCCTTTTTTTACATTTATTAATCTACAATTGCTGTCTTCTGATGAAATTTAGCTCCATGCCTCCACCCAGTGGGCTTTTCTTAACCAAGAACAAAAAGAGACCCTAAAAAGTGCATGCACGCACACAGGACCAGCAGAAGCATTGGTGGTGTGAATTTTTTTCTTTCCATCTTTTTTGTAGAGTGGCTCAGCTGAAATGTAGACAGGTATTTGATATTACCTTCTGCAGCTAGACAACCACAAATGTGATATCTTTAAAAATGTTTTAATATTGTTTCCATAATATGTTTGCCATTGCTATGAAAATGGTAATTGGGAAGCATCTAAATCCAGCTGACACCAGAAAAAAGCTTAAATTTCAGAGTGGGTTTTTTTTAAATCTAAAAATCTGAAATGAGTTTTAATTTTTAAAATAAATGCAAAACAGATTACAACACTGGCTTGTGATTATAAATAACCCTTATTTCATAGTACTTATTTTGCATATTTAAACTAAGGAAAAGTATTTTCTACCATTTTTTCTTTCCAATTGAGATTATTTATTGACTTGCAATGGCACTCCTGCATTAAACTGGAAGAACTATCCTGGATATATATCCTAAAGAGCTTATAACAAAATGAGTTCTGTAGATGTCAACTTCTCTCTTAAATTACATAGGGTATTTCAGATATATGCTCTGCTTTTGTAAAACAGTGGTTCATATATGCTGAATATTGTTTACATTTAGAAACACATGGTTGTTACCACTTCTCCAACTGTCTTTGCTTTCCATTCCTTTCTTTTCTGTCAGGCCTCCATATCCACTAAACTGTGGTGTGTCACTATACATTAAAAAATATAAACTTAAAAGGAAGTGCACATTTAATCTATCAAAGAAGAAAACACAGTTTAGGTAAACACTTTTATGCCAAGCCAGGAAGAAGAACAAGATCCCTTCCTCCATTCCAGTCTGAGAAATAAAAAATACACTTTTCTGATCCTCCACCACTTTAATGACATCTTCCTTACATCTAATACCAAAACCACTCCAGAAGAAACCTCTATCCCACAAAATAGCTCTCCTACTCTCTGCAAGTATCTGCCTACAATTTATTAATACTACCATAGAACTGAAGCTAAAAGACAATGAAATTAAAGAATAATGAAAAGCTTTTCAGCCTGTAATTAATCTGCAACTATTTATAGATGAGAAAATCTACAGTCTTCTGTACAAATTAGATTTTGGTGGAGTAGGAATAACAGCCCAAACATATTAGATAATAATTCAAACTGCAAAGAAGTCATACACTCATCTTCTGTTCTTACATTTCTTATACTACAGGTCGAAGAACCATTTCTCTATCAAGTTCATCATTTTCTAGGGCACTGCACTGTTTTGAGAGATACCTAATATAAACTGACAGATAGAGATGCTTCTAGCTATTCCTGTTTTTTGGAGGGGGGTGTGTTGCTTTTTTTTGCTTCATAATGCCGTGTATGTGTTTCAGCTGCTAAAGGTCTGAGATAGCTTAATTTCACATTTGCCAAATGACATTCTAGGGAAATGGAAAGAAACCTACACATTACAGTTTCAGGTTAGGCTCACTTCTGATCTGTTTTTTTCCCTTTTTTTGGTTTTCAGTTAGAAGCTTTTCCTCAAAGAGCAAATCAAACCAAAGAGCAAAATCCAACCAAACTTCACCATACCAGTGTTTTTGGTTTGTGAATCCAAGGAAGGTAATTACCTATTTTAAAAGAGCTTACAATACAACCCAAGAATCCTCAGAAAGTTAAAATATTTTAAAATTGTCTTAGTGTCAAAGTTATGACTATATAGTATTTTTGTAGAATACCTGTAAGGAATTTAGCAAACAATATTCATTTGCATTATATACAGAGTATTAAATGTAGGTCCATCTTCTAATCAAAATCCTTAGGTTTTTTTTCAATTGTGAATGCTAAAGGTATGAACAATATTCAGAATTTACTTGGAATTTAAAACTTTTGTGAAAAAAATCTTTCGATGTAGAAATGTTTCCTAATATCCAGTCTAAACCTTACCTGGTGCAACTTGAGACATGATTTCCTCTTGTCCTGTCACTTGTTACCTGGGAGAAGAGGCTGACTCCCATCTGATTTCAGCCTCCTTTCAGGCACTCTTAGAGAGGGATAAGGCCTCCCCTGAAAGAAGCATCACGGGCTTTGCTTTTGAAGGCTTTGCTAAAGTTGAGGTAGTTAACATCCACACTTTTTCCCTTATCCACTAAGCACATCAATTTAACACAGAGTGAGATTAGGTTGTTCAAGCAGCCCCTGCTTCTCGTACTCCCATGCTGGCTGGGCCTTATCTCCTGGTTGTCCCGCACTTGATGTGTGATGGCAGGAAGGATGATCTGCTCCATGGCTTTCCCTGGCATCAAGGTCAAACTGTGAGACCTGTAGTCCCCCAGATCCTCTTCTGGTTCTTCTTGCAAAAAAAAAAAACCAACAAAAACCAAACCAAACCAAAACAAAACACAGAAAACAAAAAACCACAACTATTCTGCCAGATATTAATAAGACTTAGGGTGTCTTATAAATAAGACATATTAATAAGTCTTATTAGACTTACTAATAAGACATTAATAAAACTTAAGAGAAAAAAGCCAAATGAACAAGGTAAGAGGTCAGAGGAACAAGGTAGCTTTTTATTTTTCCTTTTTTGTTTTCTTTTCTCTTACTTTATATGATCAACATCAAGAATGTGCTTAAGCCCTTCTGATTGAAGGTGCAGCCCATTCCTAGGAGTGCTTTTTCTGAACAGATACAGGAAGTGAGGACATGGGCTGGAAGAGCTGCCTTGTCCCCGCTCACGGAGCTGAAAATTGGATAACTTGCTCTAATACAAAGTATAATGGAGAAGTGGAAAGTGTTCCTGTGTATGTTGTAACTGCGTTTTGTACCCTTTCTGCACTCCCAAAGAAAATATTTGTTAAATACAAAACGTCTGCAAGTTTTGGCATGATTTATTGCTCCTAGTGCCAAGGCAATTTATCATCATACCTCCACTGCCTTCGGAGCAGAGTACTGTAAAGATCGAGGAGCAGCAGCTCCTACACTTGAATTTTCAGCGGCTGAAATTACCACAAAATTATATATATAGATATATACATATATATGTAAGATTGGTTTTAAAATAACATTGACAACAGTGATCACTACCACCTGGACAAGACATTGTTTTAAAATAAAAAGTGATTATCTTAAGATATTGCCTGAAAATCAGACCAGCATTTACAGGTAAGTATGTGAAGGTATGGATGTGTAAATTATATCCCCTTTGCTTTAATCTTGAGCACAGTGCATATGAACTAGTTCTGTGTTTTCAGACCCACAGTGCAATTCAACATATTGACAGCTAGACAATAATTGCAAAAAATATACCTCAAATACATTGATATTTTAATGTCTTTTGGTTTATCGACCACTAAAAGCATTTTAATGCATACCAGATTACTTTCAAAGGAATACTGTCTACCTCATTAAACTCAAACAGCATTTTCCACTAGATAACAGCTTCATTTAGATTATCTAGAAGGAACAAAATATAAAACCCCATCCAAATTAAATAAGTAGGAGCAAAAAACCATGAATATCAGTAAAAATGTTGACACAGAAGGAATTAATGCTTTTTATATCTGTAATTTCTAAAGAATGGACCAATTTGAAAAATCAAAAAGCATTAAAAAAGCTTTACCAGCAATGCCTTTGGAGAATTAAACGCATGCGATTATGGAGGCTAGCTTTGGAGCAAGCTGCAGGCCCCATGGCCTGCCAGCCCTGCCTGAGAGCTAGCCTGGGAAATTCATGGGAGGATTCAAAACAATCCTCAAAGACAGAAAACAGCCTGCAGGTGCTGTTTGTCTGTTCCCGTGTTTTCCTTGCAGGAGAGGGTCAGGGGGGTGGTGAACCCCACTGACCAATGATGGTAATGTAGCACTTTACTAACCAATAAGAGTTTCCTTTCTGTACTTTCCACGAACCAGTCTATATAACATGGCTGTAGCAATAAACTAGAGATTCTCTCCTGTTCTGACTCCTTTGAGAGTCCGTGTCGTTCTTTCCGCCGTTCCCAATTAGAACGACATGCGATGCCATTTTTTTTCCTGAACACCTTCACGCGGCACAGTGGTGGGCTGGGGCGGCGGCACGCAACACTCGGAGATGGGCGCCACCACCTTGTTCCGGAAGTACATGCCAGCGCCATATTGCTCCCATATCACGTGACTGCATGGGCGCCGCCATGTGTTCCCTGACCACATGACTACCGAGCGCCGCCATTTTTATAGTTAGGGTTAGTAGTGTTAGGGTTAGGGTTGGGGTTGGGGTTAGGGTTAGCGTGAGGAAACACTGCCTTCAGCAGATACACCTTGATTTTAAGTGCAGAGTGCTGGGGGATTTTTAATTATTATCAGGAAATATGATGAAATCTGAAAAAGGGCACCAAAGCAAAGGGAACTACATTCCTAAAAAATAAGGTTGGCTTTGATTTATTAACAAATAGGGTTATTAAATATTTGGTGTTAGGGGATTTTTTGTGTCCAAGAACATTGCCTGATGAAGTTTGATGTCCAAATGTTTTCACGTAACTGTTGAATATGCATTAGTGTGGGTGCAGGCTGGAATGTTGTGTTGCAAACACTCAGGGATGCTGAGAAAGCTAATTCTGTGCCATGTATATAAACATTTTGTAAAATTTCTAGGAGCTTCAAATGCTCAGTATCTGTGCAGATCAGCTGCAAAGCTTCCTGCCATAAAGC
The DNA here is from genome assembly GCF_030490865.1 of Poecile atricapillus. Taxonomy (NCBI): domain Eukaryota; kingdom Metazoa; phylum Chordata; class Aves; order Passeriformes; family Paridae; genus Poecile; species Poecile atricapillus. Next base: position 36,351,208 of record NC_081289.1, on the reverse strand, counting down.
TGATAACTCTTGGCTGGATCAGATATACTGTGTGCACACCGAAAGAAGAGTTCATATGTGCACAGCAAATCCTACATGCTGAGACCAGATGAATTTCCTGCCAATGAGATGGCCATCTGTGGAGGGCAGCTTCTTCCATTTCTCCCTGGAAAATTCTCAACTGAAATACATCAGTCCTGTCACCAGTGAGCAACCCAAAACTGGTGTAGGTAGGAAGCATGAAATAGATCTGCCTGAAGAGTGATTAATATAAACACTCATTTAGCACATCTAAGTCTTGGGGAAACAAGCGCTTACCAGCAGCAGCCTGACTATGCTGGTGGATACTTTTATAAACGATCTACAAGTGGTCCTTGAAACCGAGAACAAATTTAAAAATTGTTAAGTATGTAATTTAGGATTCTATTTTAAAAATAAGTGTATTTATTCCTACATTGTATCTGATCTAATTTAACTGGACAATATAAATTGAATGTAAATATTAACAACTGAATGATAAAGAATGAAGTTTTCCATAATCTAGCATTATCTTTCTCCCATAAGTTTCACCACCCGAGTCTTCTTAAAGCAATCTAAGTAATGCGTAACTGATTTGTGTTCAGCACTGACTGAAAACATACAGTGTATTACAATAGTTTTAATTTTTTTAAGCACTGGATAGAATTATTTCTAGTTTTATGCCAGCATTTAACTTTTAGATCCAAGTGACACGTAAGCAACTGTAGATCATATACTTTCCATCTGCCATTGGCAGTTCAAGTCCTTGTACTTCATTCTATAACAGAAGGAAAAAAAAATAAAGAGAAAAAAGGAAAAAGCAAGAGAAAAAGAGCAAAAAAAGGAAAAAATGGGGAAAAAAATCTACCTTGTAGTAAATCATCACTGTTCAGTTAAAAAAAAAAAAAAAAAAAAATTCTGGTGAAAGAGAGAAATCGCTGCCATACTCACTGCTTCGTGGTCTCAGAATAGCTTTACCTACATGGCAATACCCCTTTGGTCAGCTTGGGTCACCTGTCCTGGCTGTCTCCTCCCAGCCTCCCTGGCACCCCCAATGTCTGTGCCAGTGTGGCAGCATGGAATAAACCTTGGCTCTGTGTAAGCCCTACTCTGCAATAATGAAAACTTCCACTATCAACGCTGTGTTCAGCACAAATCAAAACACAGCTCTGTACCAGCCACTGTGAAGACAAGTAACTCTACCCCAGCCAAAACCAGCACACAGTTTCTAGCGAGCAAATATGGATTGAAGAAATTTCTAAAACATTGTTAGTTGATAATTTCTTTTTTCCTTTAATCCACAAAGTGGGATCCTCAACTATAACTTCTCAACTGATAAATGTTGTGTTTCCTCAACTGGGTTGTTAGTAAGATATTAAAAAAACCCACAAATGTGAGGATAACCTCTCTCTTTAGGAAAATACATAAACTTGAAAATATTGGTCCAAATTGCTATTAAGTAAAAGCTACATAGAAGAAAACAAATTTCATGACAAAGCTATGACACAAAAGGTAGAGCAATTCAGACATTACAAGTTACAAAGCAGCTTTATGAATGGGCCAACAATTATTTTACCAAGATCTTTACATCCAAACACTTCTGGGCCTTTGGCAAGTTTTCTTCTTTGTGGAAAACAACAAATAATAGCCATCCAAGTATAGTATATGTACTTTGTTTTCATGTGCCAAACCTATCCAAGAGCACACAAAACACGCTCCTAGAACTGGCAGTTCTTGAGATATCAATTTGCATCATTTTAGTCCTTCCAAGTGTGTGCAATTTTAGTAATCACAATTGCAGGAAGTATTAGATTCATGGTCAGATGGTGCTACAGCCTATTACTTTTAATTCAAGATGACATACAGCTTATAGAATTTAAGTTTAGAAATACAGACCATTTATTTTCAAGGTACCACATCCCTTTCACTCTCAGCATAGAGATATTTTTAGGATGAATATATCATTCGACTGATGAGATAAATCAAGGCAATAACAAAAGTAATGCAGAAACAAAAAGACAGTATTTATTAGAAGAAATTTAATAAAATGTCCACAGCTAACTTAAATATATGCAGAGGTTATGTATTTTGCTGTATTTTCTGAAGAAGAAATTCTACTTGTAAATTTAGATTTGGCTGTCCTTTCTTTGTCTTCTTACTCAGTATTTTATAAGCTTCCATTTTCTTTTTCTTGTACAAACGTTGAGCTTCTTCTCTTTGTTGTTTTCTTTTTTCTGCTTCCTGAAATTAAGTAAAGATATAAGATTATGAAACAATTACAAACCTTCTGTGACTGCAAAGCTATCCATAAGCAATAAAGTTCATTTTTATATAGGTACTGGCAATTAGGTATTGTACTGCCAATAGAAACATCATTTCTCTGAAGCTGAATCATGATGTTCTTTCAGCAGATACTGCAATCAAAACAAATTATACAACCCCAAGCTTCAAGAGAAGAGCCAAGTTTTCTTCAGCAGAACATCCTACAATAAGGTTTGCTGCTGCAATGCATACTATTTCCTTTCTGTGAAATGTGCTCCTTCACTACTCTCCTTAAATGACAAACTGGCGAAATTTTCCCCACTTTCTCCTCTTGAGTGCAAGAAAGAAAAAGGTGATGCAGCAGCTCCCCTGTGAATGAATATCTTGCCAATCCAGATGTGCTAGGATATTGGACACCTTTGCATGGGATAGGCTGAAAGGATATGAGACATATCTGGACCATGAATTGGGCAATAACATTGTTCTGTTATTAGGACAGCATTATCTCGGGAAAATTAATCCAGACCAAACTACTAGTGATCTGTCCTCTTTGAGCAACACAGACTGCAGTCTGTTCCTTTAAGAGAGATGGAACAAAACCATAAACCCTAATCAAATTTTCACCTGTAAAACCTTCCATGAAGCAGACATGCAACCAAACTACTAATGGAGTGTTAACTATATATGGATGGACGATCAACACTATATAGATATCACCACAGTGTTATGTTCAGATTTTATCCAATATCTCACACCCCCTTTTCCAGTGTTGTAATTTTTGTTTTCCACAGCCTAGATGGCTTCAGTGAGGTACCAAAATTAGCAAGAATTGCCCTCTGATATAAAATTTATAGGACGTAAGGAAAGATTTCTAAACAGAAATCTAAGAGGAAAAAATCCCAAACAATCTAATAAACATGCATATGCAAAATATGCACAGATAACAACCTCTTTCCACTCAGAACCCTTGACTTATTTTACCATAATGACTAATACAATTTATTCCCCCCTTTTAAAAAAAACAGAGCAGCATCAGCTCTAACTTACCAGTAATTCACATCCTATCTAATAATTTTTCTGCTGTTCAGCATATTCTTGTATACAACACCCAGTTAAGCTACCAACCAAATGGCTACTTCCAAGCAAGAACATTCATCTTACTTACACAGTTGCTAGTTGCATTAATTTTTTCTGATCTTTACTAAACCTTAGCTTTCTTCAGGCCAAAAAAGGCCTTTGAGGAGGCTGAAATGCGTCTTTAGGCTTGTTTCTCCTCTCAAAATAAATAACAGTAAATTCAGTGTTTGCTAATATACACACGATGGTGAAGAACATGGTTTACTTTTTCATCACACACCACTTAAGAACTCCACATAAATGATTACTGTTATTGGGCACTTAGCTCCTGTTTTGCCTAATTATCTTTAGCAAAACTAAAAATGCCAACACCTGCACTCAGGCAACTCCTATGTGCTGCCCAGAGAATACTCCCTGCTGTCTTGCTGGGGTTTGGCTTGTTCTCACCTTCTCTAAATAAGCTGGTCATAACATTAATTTCTTTTGATACAAACTGTAGCTAATACGCAAAAAAGCAGCCATCAGCTGAATAACCATGTAACTCACCCAGAATCACAGATCAGCTTGCATAAAACTAAACGTAGCTGAACTGAAGAAACAGTATGTTTTACACAGCTATACATTTAATACTTACTATATATATATATATATATATTTAATTTATATTTAATATAGATATTTAATATTTATTCAGTAGCTACTGAAATTTAGTATGTGACCAGGAAGTTACACAACTTCTACAATGTTATACTGTGTGCCCTTTTACAGTGCAACAAACAATGTCCTGGGAAAGAACAGTAGTTAAATAAAGACCTCTCAAATTAATAATTCAAGTGCGCTATTTCACAATGATGATATTACAGTATGTCCCATAAAAATAATTCCAAATAAATATGAATGAAGAGAATTACTAAAATTTTTGACTGCAGATACTATTACATTTAATTGTTTCACTGTTGGTCAAAGTACATAAAAAGGTAAAATGAAGACCGCATGATGATAATGCCATGAAAGACAGGATGGGTATTTCATTTTCCATCACAAGATGATGATATTGTTATTACTTCCCCTTCTACAAAATTTAAGAGGTCTAATATAATCCACTGGGGTATGCAGATCAAGCTCTAAGCTTTTCTTGATGTACCAACTGACATGATAAAATTCTGCTATTGGCAACTGCAGGACAAAAATAGTAAGAACAAAGAGAAGGATCCTTTGAACGCCTGTGTGCTTTGAATACCACTGTCAAGTTGAAAAAGACTGAAGGAGTTCCAATACCTCCTACAGTCTTCTCTGGGTTCAGATGGAAGACTGAGGCAGAAATGGCATTAATCTAGACTTTGTTTAAAATCAAGAAAGAATTCTGTTTAAATGTACCTCTTTCTTTCTAGCATGCTCAGCCTTTATTTTCTCATACTCTTCTTTTGCCTTCTGATTGGATGTCTTATTTTTAAACTTCTCTTGAGTCACAACTGACCTGGAAGAAAAAGTACATGTTCTTGAGACACTGATTATCACCAAGCAGACATAACCTTAGACACTACAGCCACTGCACAATCACAGCACAGTCTTCCAATGCTTTTTACAAATTCAGGGAAGTTAACTACAAATACAGGTTTCAGAAGAGTCATCCTCCTACACTGAATGGATTGTTTGCACCATTCTTACGTGATACCCGACACCATTCCAGGCCATGCATAAGCAGCCAGCAAGAAAGCACAACAAACTAAACTTCTTCAATGCCAAATGCACCAAAGACCAGAGCGCACACAACTTTTAGTCATACACCTTATCTGCTGTATCTCCACATGGATGATGTTTCCTGAAGCTTAAAGACTGCCTAAAAGAGTTTCCCCCATAATTTAAGCTCCTCAGAGCTAAAAACCTGGACATACTAGCTTAGAGCTGCATTCTCTCTTTCTAGTTCAAACATATGGAAGCAACTGCAGAGAGATGACAACACTCATTTAGAAATACTGCTCTCTTATGGAAAAAACAACAAAAAAATTTTGCTTCATTCTCATCTCCATCTGGTGGTAATACTGTGCAATGACGCCTCATCGTCTCAAGCACACAAAACTAGTTACGCTGTCATTTATTTTTCTAACCACCAGGAAAAAATATTTAAGACACAATGGCATTTTTAGTAAAGCAAATTACCACACTGAAGTCCACGTGAACTGTTAAGATCTAAAATATTTATTTAGCGATGGAAAAAATTACTTTTTTAAAAGACTTTGGAAACTTACTCTGCTGCTTTATTAAGCTTTTCTTCTGATGACACCGAATCATCTGGAGTCTTGCGCCGCAGCTTCTTAAGCTTTTCTTCCTCTGCAAGGTAAAGATGTTTCAAGTGCTCTGGATAAGTATCAGTAAACTGATCACCCTGTTGTGCAGGCACTTGTCTTCTCTTTTTCAACAATCTCCTGTACTGTCGTTCAATCTTCTGTTTCCTCCGAAATGCAAATCCTCGTCCTGAAAGCATAAGAAAAGGGGAGTTAAATACACCTGCACTAAAATAGTACCAAACCATTCAATTGTTGTCTGGACTCTTTCAATCTGTTTTCTTTCCAAATTGAAAAAGCCACTATGTGTAGCAATTTTAGTAAGGCCCAGTCACAAGTTCAAGGGAAAAAACATTATTATTAGGTTGTTCCCCACTGCAGCATCGCAGCTTGCACTGATTTACTCAAAATTACTCCCTAAATCCCCGGGAGAGCACTGCAAACATCACTACTTATTGCCCACTCACCACCATGCACCTTTGCCAATGCTTTGTGAAGCCAGGGAAAAGATGTATTAATGTTTCACTTCAGTCCTGCTTTTGACAGCTTCTAAAGCAATATCTAAACAGATTCCAAAATAAGCTCCTAAAGGCAGTCTCAGGAAAAGAAAGGTAACAACGCTGCAGCAGCAGAAATGTGCTGTGACGCAGGGAAAAATGTCACTAAAGCCTCGTATCGCTCTACATTAATAACCCACTACATCTTTTCACTTAAATAGTATTTTATTGCCACTACCTTCTTTCTGCACATGTCCAGGAAGAGCTTTTCTACAGCTACATCATAGAATCATTCCTGCTTAAAGAAAAGCTCAGACATTGGCTGTTTCAGTCTCGACCATTAAAGAAAAATGAAACTTTAAGTTAAACTTGCTTTTTTCCTAATACCTTATTTTTTATTACATTACTCTTAAAAATCTACTGACTTTCGTGGTATTTACTAACGAAACAGTTTCTAAAGGGAAGCCAAATCAGTTCCAACTTTTCCTTTTATTCTTTTTCCAAAGTTGCCACTTCAGCACAGTGCTGCTGAAGCCCATGCTCTTCTTCCTACTCATTTTTACATCTGCATAACTACCTATCTGAACCTTTTCTCAAACACGCTTCCTTTTTAAACGTGCACCTTTCTACGGAGAAAATTCAAAGCGAGTCCAAAAGCCGAAACCCATCGCCACGCGGCCCAGGGGCTGCAATCCCGGACCCGGGGAGCTCCAGCTCACACAGGCCGCGCTCAGCCAGCCCTGAACCCCCAGCCCCGAGCCCACGGCCACCAACACCCGGGGGCGAGAGGGGCTGCGGGCTCCGCCAGCCCAAACCCTCCGCTAGGCCTAGCAGGGCCGGCCCCAGCCAGGACCCCCGGGTCGAGCCGGCTCGCAGCTGAGCCAAGGAGTCGGGTCTCCCACGGCGTCCCCTCAGGCTCACCGGCGGCCCCGACTCACCCTCCTGGACGCTGCCGACAACGCTGCGCAGCAGGGCGGGCCTCCACCGCCTCTTTCGGCCGGGCCCCCGGGCCGCCGCGCCCGCCTTGGCCGCCGCCGGCCCGGGCCCGTCGCCCCGCGCCGCCGCCATCGCGCTCCGTGCGCCGCGCACCGAGATGACGTCACCGAGCCGCGCCGCGGCGCCGACGGGCCGCGCGCGGGGCCATGTCGCGGCCGCCGAGCGCGCTCCCGGCCCAGCCGCCCCCGGCGGCGGCGGCGCGGGCGCTGCGGCGCGCGGCGCGGTTCGTGCGGCGCGCGCTGCCGCTGTGCCGCGCGCACACCGTGGAGTTCTTCACGCGCGGGCTCTGGGAGCGGCTCGTGGCGCTGCGCCCCGACGCCGTGCTCGAGGCGCTGCGCGCGGCCGGGCCGCTGGCGCGCCCCCTGGCGGCGGGCGCCGCGGCGGCTCCGTGCGGTGAGTGGCGCGGGGGGCGCGGGGCGGCGGCGCTCGGCCGTGCCGCGGGAACCGGAGCCGCTCGGAGCCGTCCCGCTGCAGACGGAGCGCAGCCGGCCTGGGAATTGCACTGTCGGGCCCCGCGGAAGTGGCGCTTGTGGCCGCGTTCATTTGGAAACGAAATGAAACTCCAAGCTGTCAGATTCCTTCACTCTGACTGACTCCTGAAGAACACAATTAAAATGAAAAAAACCCCAAACCAAATGAAACAAAACACACCAAAAAAAAAATAAAAACCCACTAAAAAACCCCCCAAAAAACCACCCAAAACCTCCACGAGTGGAAAGATGTAACAGTTGAAATCCTCCGGTGTTGAAACTGGAGATGCGGGGGACAGCTGGAAAAGGCGTAACACCGCTTTCCTGTGTATCTGTAATAGTGCGTCTGGCACAGGAAAGCAGCTGCTTTATTTGTGACGAGATCTATTTAAGTAGCATTTCATATTTTTAGTAATTTTCACATAACTGAAGAGGAAGCCAGCTAGGCTGCTGTGTTGCTGAATGCAATGCGCTCCAAGTAGGAGAGAAACGTACCAGTAATGAATGCTCCTTGAAATGAAGATAAAGCGTCTGAAAGCTGTGGTATTTGGGGGGACTGATCCCAAGCAAAGAGATCATTTTCAAATCCAAGGTGAAATCTCTGACAAAGCACTTAGCTGAGAAAAGCCAAAGCATATGGAGTGTAGATCGCTGCCACATTGCGTTAGCTCTGAAATCTCACGTTAAATGGCATGCGAGGCAGGAAAGCGTGTGGAGTGGAAGAGAAGGCTCCGCAGGATGTAGCATGTGCTTTTTGGCATAGAAGACAAGCTAAAATAATGATTTGGACTCAGAAAGAGATTGAAGAACTGTGAATTGCTATATCACTAGCAACATTTGCTCTGTTGGGTCTAAAGACCTCTCAAAATATTAACTGTAAGACTCATTTTTAAAGGGTTATTTGGGAAAAATCCCACAGAGGTTATTTGTGCATAGAAAAGACACTGGATTATGAATTACCTTCAAGATCCAGATGGAAATAAGACAGTGGTCTGGTCAGCAAGCAAAAGTGTTGGGAAGCAGCAAGGACAGGCTTAATGTTCTTGACAGGTAATGTCAGAGTCAGGACTGGTTCAGAGCAACAGGACATAAAAAATTAATGTAATTAGAGGCTGAAACAAAACTAATTATTAAATGAAATCATCATAAAGAAAACAGTAGAGGAAAATTACTCTGCTCTAACCTGTTTCTATGGGAAAGTGCATGGAATGATTCAGACACCAAAGTGGTGGCCTGTAGAGTAGAATGAGAATGAGGAATATTGTTTTGTAGATTTCAAAACTGGGAAATAATTTAATAATTTGAATTCCAAATGCGTGCTACAGATTCTGATGCAGAAGTTACTGGAACAAAAAGAAAATTTATGTCTAAGCACGCCTTTTGAAGAGTATGAAGCTTTCATGCTGTAGCTAAAACATGGTATTTCTTCTTTTGTTTCTGCAGGGATTGTTTCTGCTAATTAAAAGAAAAAATGGAAGACTTTCCCCTTTTTTCCTGACTTTATAATATGCTATTTAACGCAATGCACTGTAGTGGAGTGGGTATATGCATGCTGATATGCTTGGAGGTTCATGCCTTCCTCATTTGACTGCATGGTATCTGTCCATCCAGTCGTATGATGAAAATACTTCATAGTAGAATATAAGTTTTTCAGTGAAGACACCTGCAAACATCTACTTACATTTGCAAATAAGTGCACTGCTAGCCTGTATTAAAATTAGGAGAGAGGGAGGAATGTAGTATTATATCTTATCATAGTATCATAGCTTATCTGAGTGCATTAGTGCAACTCAATAACATTAGGGAATCAGAAACTGACCATCAGAAATCTTGAAACCCAACATAAACAGAAATTACTCTTCCCTGTTCAAAGTAATTTCATTATAATGACCATGTGAAGGATGGAACGCTTGTTTTCACTTGTATGCTGCAGAAAAATGTAAGATCCCTTTTTAGTTTCAGAAACTGGTTTGAATACATCAAAAAGCTGACACTTGCCATATTGTATTTTGTTTATCACATCATTGCAGTAAATTGGACACAGGCACAGACAAATCTGTGTTTAAGTATTTTCATATCTTACTGTAAATTACTGTTTGTACTGTGATTCCAACTTTGGGGCATATGTTTCTTTCCTCTGAAGATTTGTTTGCAAATGTAGAGACTGACTGGTTAAAAGACATGCTAGATTTCCTCTTGTGAGCATCCAGAGTAGAAACATGTCAAAAAACCTAACATTTTTAATATTCATAAATAATACAAAGTTCACCCCAACTGCCGTTCTGTAGCTTGAAGTTAGGCTTCAGAAGCCTTAATGTAGTTGGTTCCTTTTTTTCAGTTGTCAAGCTGGGCCAACAATTTTAAGTTTGGTGGAACTGTTATCATGAGAGATGCACTAGCAATCTTGTATGAGATCCTGCTAGTTCTGTCATGTTCTTCCACTAAGTTACCAGGCTAAGGAGTGTTCTAGAACTCGGGTATTGCTGCATTGTATTTCACTTAAGTGAGATTTGTGAGAACAGTAATTATATTTTATGTCAGCTGCTGAAAAAGTGAAAGCACATCTATTTCCTTATCTTTCTGTAATAAATCTTACAGAAGAGACATTGGAAAGCAAAGTTGCCCCTTTTCCCTAAAAGCTGCAGTCTTTATTTCTCATCTCTAGTATCCTGTTACAGTCTTACCCTTCATGAAGGCTACACTAACTAAAATTTGTTCAGACAAGGGAGTTGTTTATGGAGAAAAGTGGCTTTCTTTTAAGATTTTGTAGCAGAAGTAGAGTAAGAAGTGCTGTGCAGGCAACAAAACCATGTTAATTCTGGTCAGAACTTAGACAATATTTATGCTTTCTTCAATACAAAATTTGTTTGCTGCGCTTGTCACTTTGTAGTGTCATATCATGAAAATTAACGTGGTTTGGGACTGTTTTCAGAGGATTGTAATGTATGCATGACCCTTAATTGTGGTCATGCAGAAAACTGAGAGCATTAGAGCTGAGGTCAATCAAAACAGCTGTATCCATTGCCATGCCAGATTCAGGAAAGCTACTGCGCTAGGTATGTACTTCCTCAAAATCTACCTATGACACAAAAGACAAACTAGAAGACCTTTTCCAAATCTTTGTAATGGTTGGTTTGCTGGACTGGTTGCCTTTTAAATATTGAAAAGAATTACAAATGTGTAAAAATAATTAGCAAAACTATGTAGAATTCACAAATAGGTAAAATAGAGAGGAATTAGACAATACAAAACAATCTTAGAAATAATAAATAATTCATACTGATATGTTTCACTTAAAAATAAATGTACATTTTTGAAACTCAGTACCAGGTAATACCAAAACGAAGTATTGCATCATGAATCTAATGAAATACATATTGGAATTTAACTTTGGCCCACACCTGGTTGGAAATAAAAATTAATTTAATTCTCCCAGTATTCATCAGTGACAAAGCAGCTTGGAAAGTACATAAATTGAGTGATTGTGAATCTAAACATTTCATATACTGAACAGCTGCATTCCTTAAAAACAAAAATCCAGCAGCATATATTGGCAGATAGGGCTGACTAGGATGTGCATAATGAGCAAGTTTGTAAACAGAAGAGAAGTGATAATGTTGGCTGGATTAACTTGTCAATTATACTAAAGTAGGTTTGCTGAAACAACAGATTTTGCCACATTTACACTTGCTCAGCTAAGAGCTGAATTTGACCTCAGTTCTGAAGGGGGAATACAGCTGAAGAAAAATAATGAGTTTTCCCACTTAGAGAAGCAAGATAAATGGCCAGTTGTGTTTGATACTAAGTATTTATTGCCAGTAGTTCTCTGTCAGCAGTACTAGAGAGCTGTTAAGCACTGTTTACAAATTTTTTTTCCTTTTCTTTTATGTGCAGACGATGACATCTTTTCCAGTGCATTTTGTGAAAACTCTGAGAAGCTTATCAATGTACATTTGTTTGCCCTGGCTGCTAAGTATTATTCTTTGCCTAACCTTGGAGTATGTACCCCACTAGAAGATATGCTTGAAGCACTGAAAGGAGACAGTGAAGGAGCAACAGGTATATTTACATCTGTATTTTAACATTTGCTTATTCACTATAGGACTGTAAGAGAGTTTTGGTTTTGGAGGGTAGTTTCTTGTTTGAGGGTTTTTTCCTACGTGAGCCTCACTTCTATTTTTATTTGTTCCTGGATATTTTTTTTATTGTCTTTGTTTACAAAATGGATTCTCTTGCTAAAATTTGAGCATTTGGTATCTATAGACCCATCATGGGATTCAGTTCCAAAGGGGATGGGACAAAGAAAAATGCACATCACTACTTGAGATACCTTGTTAATTCTCTTTGTTTTGTCCCTGATTGGCAAGAATCATAGTTGCTACTCATGCTTTTCTTAGAAGTATCACTCTAAAATATGGCAAATGTTTGATGTCTTAGAAAAAAAAGCTTAATTAATTCTGTATTTTTGGGACTAATACCATTTATATGTGATAAAACAAGTAATTTCATTTTCTGTAGTTAAAGAAATTGAATTGGCAGCAAGTTGGACCCGGGAATCTTACCCTGATTATAATTTTTAGATCAGATGATAAACTGATCCTTATTTGGACTGCTGTCATTTTCACTGCAAAGGAAATGGCTATTCATGGAGTCCTCAGCCTCTCTAGGTTTGCCACTGTCTTTGAGATTTCTCATTAGTTTTTAAGAGATAGACTGAGCAGCTCTCTGCCTTAGCCTTCTAGTGCCTTTTATCTCTGGGATGCATTAAAACTCCTGATGTTTCTTATCCTAAGTGGTAGCACCATTATACAAATGTTGTGCATCTCTCCCATTTTCTACAGCAATCTCTTTCCAATTTTGCCATTTTTCATGGTTGGCTCCCCAGGTTTTTTTAGAGGTACTAGAATGCCATTGCTGAGATACTCCTAATGATTTGTAGTGCATTCCTCTTACTTTCTGGCTTCTTTCCTTATGCTCTTAGTTCATCACAAACCCTTTTTTCTTCCTTGACAGCTGTATGCTGTTTTTCTTTCCCACTAGCTTTTTAGCTATTTTCAATTTTACTTTATCTCATTCTCCATGTTCCTCTTAATTTTCTGTAATTCTCTGTTTCTACTTTCTTCTATTTGAGTTAACTTTCTTAGCCAAAACTTTGAGGAGTCTTTCACCTTCTTGTCATGCAGAATGGAGCATCAGGAATAATGCAATTGCTGAGTATTTTGTTCTGTGTAGCAGGAGTGATACTTGGTTGGGTAGCTGGGGCCTGGGTTTGGTTTTTTTTGCAGTACTTCTTGGGGAAAAATAAAATGCATTCCAAATGTGTACAACAGAACTATAATTCAAAACCTTTGTGCTGGATTAGCAGTAAATATCAGTTAAATTAACTTAAATGAAGTTCCTGGTAGTCATTTGGCATACGCAAAATACCAGCTTATGGATTCATAATGTGCAAGTTGCCAAATGAAAGTTGTGATCTTTTAACTTTGAGCTATTTTAGATATTTTGGACTTATTTCTGTATTTCAAAAGATATCTTTGTTCCCTGACATGCTAAAGTGTGCTTGCAAGTCCAGAGAAATGGAAGTCTGAGAAAACTGGCAACTTTTTGATGGTGTTGCCTATATTCTGAAAAATATGCATCAGGGTAATTCCATATCCATATATGTTCCAGATGTTTTTAATACTTTTTCTTCTTCTAAGACAAACAGAGCCTTTTCCCACAGTTTGCATACTTATATAGTTCTCTAGCTTCTTTGCAATCTTAATGTAGATATATTCCCATCCTTCCTGGGAATAATTGGGAAGCACAAACATTTTAAGGATGTTGTGGACATAGCTACTCAGAATGGAGTTCTGAGTCTGAAGGGTGTTCTGCTCTGCTTCGTAACCACCCAGAAGTGATGGCTGGATTGAGAGTACTCCACCTTTGCAGTGTGTTTATGGCCAAGGTAATAATCATGCCATGCAGTCGCTACTAATGAATCCATCTTTAAATTCCATGTGCTGGAATATCACTCTGCCTCAGAAGGGTTTTTTTTGAGTATATGGTTAGTCCAGCTCCTGACTCTGGATTATGGAGTTAAATCACCGTAGTAAACTTCTATATAGATAGTTGTATGGTGTGGACTATGGATTTATACTTTTTTTTCTGGTATGTAAGTGAGTTTCCACAGGTAGCTGGGGTATAAAACCCTTGCACCCTGCCATAGGAGATCTTAAAAATGTCTGTGTTAGCCCTGGATAAAAAGTCTCTCCTCGATTTGCTTAGCTTCACAACTAAAGATGTAGCTGTAAATGGCACTTCAGTGTTAAAGCAGTTCTTCAAATGGAATACAGGTACTCATGCTAGGGATTCCCAGTGGAAATGAGCAGCACTTCATTACCAGCTGAAATTGGTGACATAAAGCTTTCTGTTACTCTGTCATATCCAAGCTACTTCTCTATTTGAAAACACACTTTATCTTTTTTTCATCACAATGGAAGATGGTTCTCTAAGTTTCTGATGTTTTTTTGAAATTAGTATTTGTTCTGTCTGCATCAGTTGTACACAAAGTAATAATACAAGTACATGTATTATTATCTGTTTCAAGAAAGTAATTTTGTGGTAGCAGAAAGAATTTACACAGTTTCAGTCAAACTAGTATATTTTTTTAATTCAAATTTTCAGCTGTCTAGGCAATATAAAACAGTCCCCAGATACATTTATTTGCATTAGTTTGTAATATCAGGGTTTTTTCCAGAATAATGTAAAAACCTATCAGAATTTTGCATAAAAAGCAGGAAAAATAAAATTTATTTTAAAACCCATAATTTTCTTCAAAAAGTATCCTTTGCCCTGAGCTGAAATATGAGCAGTGTATTATCCTGCAGAAAGAAGGGAAAGAAGTCAAAAAATGCTTAAGAAAGTTTTGTAAGCTAAGGTGATAAATAAACTATAGATGTAAATATAAACAAATTATGCTTTTTCTATATGGAGCCTCAGCTTTTGTAAGTTAGGTAATTGTTCTGGATCTCTACCATGTTTGAAATACTTAATTTGGATTAAGTACTCTCTGACATAGTACTTCACCTAGCATTACTCCATTCGGTGTTTTGAGTTCATAATAAAGAGTAAAGGTGCAGTATGTGGTCATTGTCCAAAGGGACAATGCTGCTTTGGAAAAAAAAATAACTTTTATTTCTGTCAAGAAGTTAAATGTCTGTTTCTTCTTGTTCCATTTCTGCTTCTTTTTCTGATGAGCCAATCCAGACACAAAAATGTTCTAACATAAACAAAAAGAGAGACCTTATTTCTTTTAAATTTTTTTCCTGTCTGTTTTTCTTTAACCTGATGTGCTTACAAATTATGAGCTTTTTAGGATGCTGTATAGATCTTTACAATTCTAAAGTTAAGGAGATTCTTCAATGAGATGACAAACAATTTGTTTCTGCTATTTGTATTGTTTAAGTCTTTCAGTCTATTTTTCCTTTTGTCAGTTCATAGAGTCTATATTAGATTTTAAGTATTGTCATAACAGTTTATTATAAGAACCCCAGATGTTCAAGAAATAGACAGATCCCTTGGGGTTTGGGAAAAATAGAGAAAACTCTGGGTTTCTTATGAGCTCAGTTCAATTCCCCACTCTCTTTTAAATAAGTAACACACTTGGCTCTGCTCCCAGCATGGTTTGATCAAGAAATGAACATTGTTTTTACCTAATGATCAGTTTCTGGACAGATGAAAACATACAGTGCATAAAGCAGAAAATGGGAAAATATATTAATCTGCCTAGTCATGTAGAAAAGTCCTCTTTTCTAGGAGCATGCTCATTAGTAATGATCCATTTTCTTCTACCATCTCTCAGTCTTACCATCAGTTTAACTAGATCCAAGTGTACTGCAGCACTGGACCCCTAAGAGAAATAAGTAGGTTGCTCCCAAGGGAATGAGAGACTTCTGAGCTCCTGCTTTGGCTGGGTGGCGCAGAGGTTTGCAAGTGAGTGCGCTTGGTGTTCTGCACAAGCAGGTAACCCACGGTGCAGGTTGACTCCATCTCATTAACACATTCTCCAGCAACACTGAAATGAGGGATTTTCTGCCATTAAGGTGTAACAGTCCTATAACTAATTCACAGGGTAAATAAAGAAAAGTTCATCTTCCTCTGAATTTTCCCAGTACTGCTCATAACTTTTTAGTAGAAATAGTGTATCTCCCTCTTGATATTGACAGCAAATCCGCAGCATTAACAAGCTGTACAATGCGATTGCTTATTGTCCCAGCCTTTTAATTTCATTTATGAAAAGGTAGATGTGATAAATGAGACTAAATAAATATTTTCCATTGTAAAGGAAGAAATAGTACAGTTTTATAGTTGTAGCTATTGTCTGATATATGGTCAGGTATTAAATATGCTACATCTTAAAAAACTGAGTTTTGTAGAGTGTTGAATGTTGCTAATTCATCCATAATCCAGAAGTTTACTCCTTTACTAGTGATTTAGTGAGTTTTTAATTAAAAATTATTATCCTGGAAATATATGAACAGTATTAGCTTTTTTTTTCCTGATTAATCACAAATCCTTATTATTACATGTTGTGTTAATGTGTATTTATTTTCCTAATCTAATACAGGTATCAAACCAGATGAGTTTATGAATAATAAGAAATCACATGAAGTGAAGGTCATGTCAGAGCTGGTAGACAGCATAGCAAATTATTGTGGGATAAAGCAGGTAAGAAAGCATTTCTTGCTGTGTGTTACCAGGTACTTCCCGAGTTATTCTCCTTGATGCATCACTTTGATATTCTGTCACTGCTGTTCTTATTTTTCCTGTCCATAACTGGAGCTAAAGAAGAGCTCTTGGGGCCAAACTGAAGGACAATTTTGTTTACTAATGTATTGTTCCAAAGGAGCTGCCTTTCAGTGACTCATAATCACTCATGAGTAATTTTAAAAAGTTATGATCATCCTCTATGTGTTGAACAGCTAAAAACTGTTCTGCTTTTTGGACTGGTACTGCCTTGTTTGTCAGTATTCTGTTGCTGGCAGTTTTGCACATGTCAGTAGGAAGGAGAGCTGCCTTGTGTCATGCACACAGGGGTGTCACGTAGAGACCAAGGCAGAATATCATGAGAAGGTTTGAAAGCTCCTCTTATTCTGACATAAGATTTAAATTATTTCCTGTTGTTTAATACTGTTCACCTTTATTAAACATGGATTGAGATCTGTAAATTAGAAATTTAGTTATGATGTTTTTAGTTTGAAGAGAGAGCAAATTAGGCAGAAATTTATGTAAGAGTGTGTATGAAATACACTTGGTAGAACATGTATGAGGCCTGGACACCCAACACCATTATCACCTAGCAATTACTGCATGAGTTGGGTGTTTCATACATCAGATAACAGGTCTGTCTTTGTGTAGTGAAGAATTGCAGGATTCCTTTCTCAAATTTGATAGCAACTTAAAACTTTTTTTTATACACATATAATTGTGATTGTACAGTGTGCTAGATCACCGTTTCAGTAAAACCTTGTAGAGGTTTATTTATGGATCTGTTGACAAAACACAAGCAATACTTGACTTTTTTGAATAGTGTGTTTCACATTCTGTTAGACAAAATACACCAATACCATGCCATAGCAATACCATTTCCTCAGTTTACATACATACGCTTTTTTTGTAAGGTTTTTCAGTGATAAACCTTATGTTAGATTCCATACCATAGGCCTGTGTTGTGGTAAGGCTAAATTTCTCAGTATCTGGGTGAGCTGAGTTCGTTAATTCATTTTAATCTCTCTAATGCTGGTAACTGGCCAGTGTAACTTCATCCTTGGTTTGAACTAGAGGTGACATGGGGCTCTCGATGCGCATTTGATTCCCTTCTACATCTGAGCTGCACTTGCTTTCCATGCAAGGGGCTGTAACTGTGAATGGAGACTTCCTCCAGGCTAATATTTATTCCCACAAAGATTTTGTGGAGAACGAACTATATTTGTTTAAAAACAAAAGTTAATAAGGTACCTGTCCAGATTTTATGGTGAGGGTATTTTCTCTGAGTATTCTTTTTTATAAGTAAATATGTATGAGTATAGTTTAAAAGTAATGTACCTGCAGCATCCCAAGTTGCTGTTGTTGCTCCCACCACAGGGAAAGCCCTAAAACTTGGATTCAGCTCCGAACTGCTGAAGCTGAACTTTGGTTGGGAGGTTATTTGGCTCAGACTGAGTTTAATTTAGATACGTAAATGATGCCATACTCTTGCTAGATTTGGGTCAGGCCTTTGGCACCTTGGACACAGAGATCAAAATCCTCAGTCCTGACCATCTGTTTTGTGAGGAACAGCTGATGAAGACAAAGTTTTAGGTAGTGTACTTACAACTGGGATTGTCAAGTAAATAGAGAGCTTCCATTAAGGCCAAACATCCCAGGGTGAGACACATTCAGTTTGTGAGCATTTGTGATCGCTTACAGCGGTGGGAGGCAGTGTCTCCAGCAGCCCTGTAAGAGCCAGCCACAGTGACAGAGACCTCCACAGCCCTAAAGTGGGTGTGCTCTGCAGAGAACAGAAATACACTAGCAGCACATTTGTGAAAGTCTGCTATTCTGTCATGAGCATGTGTTTTTTGCCTTGTTTAGCTTTTGTTTCAGGCAAATATTAGTTAAGTATTGAAGACTTACATGTACTGAAAAAGCTGTAGGAGAGTATAGTTTGCTTACATTGCAATAATAAGTGGTCTCTCTATTTGCTGGAAAGTGGTGTTTCATATAGCATTTTTGTTTAGATTTAAATAGTTCCTGTGGGATTCAGGAATGAAAGGAAAGCAAAAACTGAAAAAGTAATGCCATCTTGATAACTTAACTGAAGTTTCAATGTAGCTGGTTACTAATAAAATCTCAAACCAATCTTTATTAAGTGTCTGTCAATATGCTGCATATATACAATATATATATTCATCTCATTACAATTTCATCTAGTAATTGCACACTTTTATCAGGTAACTTGGATTATGTTTATACATGGGATTATTATCTGTTTACTTTTAAAAAAATTCTAACATTTAATGAAAAATATTAATGCAGTATATTATTATATATTTCAGTATATGAAATACTGAATGCACTATATTAACTTTTTTCCATTTTAGTCATACACTATAGCAATATTTATTTGTGCAAAGTTACAAATCCCTAATATATGAAAAGAGCTTTCCTTTTACTTTGGAAAATAAAAAAAGGAAAGCCTCCTTCTTAGTCTTTAAAAAGCAACTCCTTTTATTTTTGTTTTCTTTCAACTGAAAAAAAAGTAGCAATTATAAATTTTAGGAGTTTTTCCCTAATTGATTTTTTTCCATTCTTCTTGCAAAACAAAATATATGTAGCATTTAATTAAAAAATCTAGAGTTATGAAAATGAAACACATGTTTTACAACAACACATGTCCTCAGGGTGTTTGTTTCAGATATTACAGATCACTGGCAGCTTGAAAAATGCCCTCCGTTTCACCTCCATACCCACGCTGTATATAATGGGTGGTAGAAGATATTGTTCTCTTTTGGTATTTTTTAATGTGCAATAGTAAATAGTAAAATAAGAATAAAAAGCAAAAATTTTATTACCACTATAATCACTTCTGGGTTAATGATTTGAATTTAAGTAGTAATTCAAAATAAATAGAGGGCTTTTTTCTTTCAGTAGTTTGCTGACCCTTTTAAGCACCATTCCTATCATACAAGTGGAACTTGTATTTTAAAGAAGTTCTTGATTAAACTCTGAAAATAAGCCAGTGTTGATTCCTCTTTGCTTAAGTGCACATTTGTTTTATTTAATGTATTGGTCAAAGTATTCCTTGCAAATTGCAGCATGTGCAGCAAAACTTGGAGTGTGTAATGTAAAGATGATATAATTCTGCATACAGCATCCATTACATTTGTGAATTGATGCTGGGAAATGTTGGAATGCTTGATTGTGCCAGAAACTGTGTTTAAACATAGGACCCAACTCTCTCTGGACAAGACCTTTGGAGTTTATTATATCATGGAAATTTCATTTTAAAAGTTCATGCTTGACAGATAGGCTATGGATTGCTTATTACCTTTCCCTATGTAATCAATGGAAGGTAAAGCAGGGAATAATTGAATGCAGCTTATTTGTTTCGTGCAAGAACATTGCTTGCTATTTTTAGTCAATTTTCCTTTTGCTTTTAAACTGTTCTCCCCCTGCTAATTTAACAATGTATTACTGTTTTCTATTTACTTGAGAAACTTTTCACAAACTGCAGCTGGTCTCCATAACCACCAGGGGTCATAGGAAGAATTCACTACCCCTCTCTTGTGTCCAAGTGCTGCTTTTTACTGAAAAAAATCAGAACTTGAACAAGAGGAGGAGTGCACATTCTACATAATTGTAATGTCTGCTAAATAAAAGAGTGGGTAAAATTATTCCTAATGACAGAATCACAGAAAGGATCAGGTTGGAAGTGATCACAGTGGGTCCAACCTCCCTGCTCAGCAGATTCATCCCAAAGCACAAGGCACAGGATTGCATCCAGATTATTCCTTAATATCTCCATAACCTCTCTGGGCACCCTGTTCCAGTGCACAG
Source organism: Poecile atricapillus (assembly GCF_030490865.1). NCBI lineage: Eukaryota > Metazoa > Chordata > Aves > Passeriformes > Paridae > Poecile > Poecile atricapillus. Next base: position 36,331,045 of record NC_081289.1, on the reverse strand, counting down.
TCACCTGCTCAATAAAGAAGTTCTTCCTCATATTTAGATGGAACTGCCTGTGCATCAGTTTCCAGCTGTTGCCTCTTGTCCTGCTGCTTGGCAGCACCAAGAGCCTGGAGAAATCCTGTTAACACCCTCCCTTCAGCTACTTTTACTCTCAGTTGTCTCCTATCAAGGCTGAACAGGCCCAGCTCCCTCAGCCTTTCCTAATAAGAGAGGTGCTCCAGTCTCTTCATGGTCTTTGTTGCCCTGTGCTTGACCTGCTCTAGGAGCTCCGTGTCGCTCCTGTGCTGAGCTGCCCAGAACTGGACATAGCATTCCACTTGTGGCCTCACTAGGGCTGAGTAGAGCAGAATATTAGTGATTAATGTGGCAAATAAATGGCATTTTAAAAAGTATGCTTAGGTTATATAAATTTCATTTCCCTAAATTCATTGCTGTACAGATTTATTTCAAAAGAATTTATGGTGGTAGATTGTCTAGATTGCAAATATTCATCAATATCACATGATGACTACAATGAGAAAGCCATGTGCTACTTGAGTAAACAGTTTTTACCTAATATTATGTATTCTCCTGTGTTTTTCATAGTCTTTGGTGACATTGGCTCAAATTTTTATTTCTAATTCCATGGCTGTCCAAATCTTTTTATTAAGATAATGAATAAATCTTTCTCATTGAGTAAGAATATTGCTGCATTGAATATTTTTACCTGGTAAAATACTGTGCAGTTGAGTTGGAGATGCATCAATGTAGTGTATGCCGCAATTTGGGTTTAGCAGTGTCAGTGTAAGCTTTCTTATGAACATGTGACAGACCAAGAATAAAACATAGATGTTCTTAAATCAAACACTTCCAGGAGCTTCTGCAAAGAAGTCATATATAATCAGTATAATTTTTGGTCAGTACCTGGACAGAAGTGAACATTGTAACTTTCTTTCCTTAGAGAAGTGTCACTCTGCCAATTCTCATAACTATTATGTTATGTATTTATTATATATGTATTTATTACATGTTAAAACGTGTTATACAAAGCTGTGATTATGTACTGAAAGATCTCAGGTTACTCTTGTTTCTGCTAATACTTTGTATGGGGTTTTCTTTCCTGGGGTACATCAGTCACTGAACTAGCACATGGTATCAGCTGTGAGACAAACTGTCACCTATCACTCCTTCCTCCAGAACGGGCAGTGCAAAGTACATGTGGCTTATGAGCCCCTTTATTTTATTAGAAAAGCATCCTCATGTTAAATAAAGATGTATGGATTGTTTCACAGAAGGGGAAAGCAGAATAAGCAAGCATTCTGACATAAAAGAGTATCGGTATCACCCTTTTTTAGGTCAAATCTAAAGGGATTAAATTAGGCACTCAAACTAAGGATGCTTTCTGCTCTGCACTCATTGGCAGTAGGCTCCTAAGTATGGGAATTGCATGCCTAAAGCTGAATACTGTGTGTGGTTTGTTTGCTAACTCTGACCCAGTTTAGTAAGGGCAGGTAGAATTGCTGTTGGTTTATGGTTATTTTTTTTAGCAGAAGAAAGGTCTGTGTCAAAAAAATATACTGGAAGTCTTTACAAGAAGCAGAGCATGTGTATTGCATAAACATTGTAGTCTCTGTTTTCTGGAGTACATCAGTTAAGACTTAATTCTGTGTTTTAAAGTCAGAAGATGGACCAACAAAGCAAAAGAGCTAAGTGCGTTGAGAAGTATGGTACTAATAAGGTAGCTGTTCAATCCATGCTTAAATTTTTAGGGAATGATTTTGCATTTGAAGTGTGCCTTGTTTCTTATTAATGCAGCAAACTTTCTTTTCCTTTATTTTTTCTCCATTATCTAGGTGATTGATATAGGTTCTGGAAAAGGCTACCTGAGTTCATTTTTGTCCATGCAATATAACTTAAAAGTTTATGGAATTGACTCCTCAAGCTCCAACACAAATGGTGCTCATGAAAGAAATAAAAAATTGAAGAAACACTGGAGAGCATATCAGAGTCGAGGAAGGGAAAACCTCAAAAGCCAGAGTTTGGAAAAGTCAAACAACAGGCCAATGGAAAGTGAAATTAACTGTAAAACAATCAATGAAGAGCTCTTAAATAATGCCAACAGTCTTCAAAATCAGGACCAAGTGATTAACCAAGATTTAGTTCCTTCTTTTGGTTTCACAGAAATGGCTACACCTGAAACCAACACAGAAACTGAAGCTGATTTAGTGACTGGGGCACAATCTCATGAGACCAAACTTTCTGAAGAGGTTCTTGCTGTTCTAAATGTTCTTCCTGCTGATGCTGTAGAAGATTTTTCTTCATCTTGTTATAACTGTGGGGAGCTCTGTGAAGAGGAAAAAGTACAAAGGAAAATGACATCTCTCAAGAGTAAAGCAAGAAAATCAAGTGAATCGAACCTGTATTTTCCATTGACCTCTTGCATCACTGCAGAAACAGAACTCAGTGACATCATAACAGACCTGGAGGTTATTTTACTCTAAATATTTACTCGTTTTAGATTGTCCATTGTCTTTAGATTGCCATTTTCGTGTGTACGTTTGCTGAGTGTACACAGAGTGCTATCTCTGGTGTAAATGAATATTCTGGGCCAATAATGGTTTTTAACCAGGTAGCAGAAGTATGCTATTTCAGTTGATGAAAGAGATGAATTTATTGTTGCTTTTTTTTTTTCTTTTCCTTCTCAGGACTGTATGGTGGTGGGTCTACATACATGCGGAGATCTTGCTGCAAATACACTACGAATTTTTACTGCCAAGCCTGAAATCAAAGCCGTTTGCAGTGTGGGCTGCTGCTACCATCTGTTGTCAGAACAGTTTGAAAACCAAGAAGGTAATTCTTCTGAGCTTAGCTCGTGGCTGCCAGTTTGCATGTTGAGAGTATTATACCTTTTAATTAATAATTTCCTTGTGTTTGTTCCTTTCCAGTGGCTTATTTAGTACTGGTTTTAATTACTTTATGAGGATCATTCACTCCCAGATGCACTGTTGCCTTTCTGTTATGCCAATAATCCTAATATTTTTACTGAGATTAGGGACATTAGTGCGTAATGTTTTATGTGGTTTACAGCTGGTTTTATTCCATTAATTCACTCATAAATGTATAGGCTCTTTTATTCCAGTATGTTTCCATCCTTTTGAAATATTTTGTACCAGATTTTGTCCTCATCTGTCTGCGTGCAACATCTTTTTGTTAAGTTGTACGTATACAATGATGAGCAGAATTAAGTTTTTGTAATGTCAGGTAATACTCAAAAAACCACTCATCTGGGTGCTGTGCTGGTCTTTGCCTGTTTGGCCCATCATGAAACAATACATATGTAAGAGTTTTTCTTGGAGAGATAACCTGAAAATTATTTGTGGATTCAGAATATAGTCAAATTTTGCTATAAATGGAGGGGCGGTTTCATTTACCAGGTATTGCTCTTTATGAGTTAGCTGCTTAGGCAGTTATGGCACAGCTCCACACTGGCCATGACACATGCTAGCTCTTGCTTTTCATGTTGTTTTTAATTTGCTCTGCAGCTATTTTAAGAGTTTTTTCAGTGTATTAGTCTTAGTAATTTCAAAATACTTCAGCTCACTCCAAAAGCAAAATACAATTGAAATTTCTGTGCTTCAGAAATGCAGTTAGAGAAAAGACATACAATTACTTTTACATCTGAGTTTTGAGAAATTAAGAACTTTTCAGGTACTTGTCATTAAGTCTGTGTGTCTGAAATATTTGGTTCTTTCTTACTATTACAAAGAGGACACAGCTTGCTGCTCTAGCTATATAGGATTACTTTTTGCAGACCAGTGCATAAACTCAGACACCACCGAAGGATCAGGCATGATAACCTTTTCAAAGCTTAAACAAACAGATATATGTGCATGGTTAGAAGAGACACTGCAGTTTCATAGCAGTATGGAAATGAAGTCAGACTACATGTTGGAATTTCTAGCTGTTTGATTTTACTCTGCTTGAAGGACAAAATTATTCTCAAAGGAGAGAATAATGTTTGGACAGAACAAAAGGAAATTGCAGTATTCTTTTTTTGGGAAAGAATACATATATTGTCCTAGTAATGCTCAAAATTATTTTTTTTTTACTATTACTATGAGAGTGCATATTCTAAAATGTATAATGCTGTTGTATTCCCCTACTAAGTCATCTACCAAATGGCTTGTTCTTAAAGGTGCAGAGGAAGGCTAAGAGAACAAGGACTGACAGTATCTCAGAGCTTAGATCTCTTCAAATGGGAAAGAATTCAGACTGTATCTTGTGTCTGCATTTCCTATACATGGACTTCAAACTGACAGAGCATTCTAGAGGATTCTAGGAGACTCTGTAACTAATCAGATGGTATTGATCCAACAATTTACTTCTGCAAGCAGTAAACAAACTCCTCTTGCAGCTGTTGGAAGGAAGTGGATTTTAATATTGCTTCCAGAATGGGCCAAATTATAGCATTTAAGTAGCAAGTAACTTCTGGAGGCCATCTGGACCAGATCATGGCACAAGGCAGGGCCAACTTAGATAATTTCATTCAGGGCCTTGTCCATTCATGTTTTGAATTTCTCCAAGGGCAGTGATTCAGTAGCCCACTTCAATGTTTGCTGTCACCATGAAGTTCTTTCCCTCATATCTATTCAGAATTTGCAGCTATTGTGCATTATCTATTGTCTTTTTCATTTTGCACTGCCAAGAATAGTCTAGCTTAATCTTTTTTTGTTCTCTTTCCTTTGTTGAAAACAGCAGTTAGATCCCTTCTTGACCTTCTCTGCAGCCCTTTAGTGCTCTTGCCACCACTAAGTTAATTTCAGTCATTATGGTGGGCTAAAGAGCCCAAAGAAGCACTCCAGATACTCTCATAAGTGCTAAAAAGGGAGAATAATCACATCCCTTAATCTGCAGGGTTCACTGTCTAACTTCAGATTGCTATCAATTTTCTGCCTATTTTAGAGTCCACCCATTTGAGTCATATCTTTCCATTTTGTCTATAAAGATGCTAAGGAAAGCTTGCTGAATGACTTCATATAATCAAGATAAACTATGACTCTGCTGTTCCCTAGTTCATGGAGCCAGACACTATATCACAGAGGGTAATAGTTTGTCAGTGCCTGATGAATTCCTGCCCGCTAGTGTCAACCTTCTTCTCGTTCTTCATGGGCCTGGGCATGGTTTCCAGGAAAATGTGCTCCATAAACTTGTTGAGAGTGAGCTTATTCAGGTGAAGATGAGTGTGATTTTCACCTGTTTCCTATAATCAGGATGGACATGACCTGTCGAAGATGATAGAGTATGGTCTTCATGGGACACCAGTGAGTTATGTGATCCTGAAATGCGTCCCATCTGGCCACGTGCAGTTGTGTATTTCCAGTTGGCTTGTGTGGTACTTCAGCCAATATAATCTCTACTGCAGATAGTCCTTCATTTGCCCAGGCTCTGAACTCAGGAAAGCTACTGGCTACTCTAGGCACCAATCAGAGATTGCAGAGACATGTACATGCTTTAGACGGAGAGACCAATTTGAATATTAGGAAGCAAGTTTAGAGCTACATCTCTGCAGTGATGGATAGCTCTTCCTAAGAAGCAAAGAGAATTGGGCAGAATTTGCTCCAACACAGGAAATGACTTACTCATTTGAAATCAGTCTAGTAAGTAAGGACTTGGCTGCAAGGACACAGTGGGAAGTTCTGTTCTAAAGCATTCTACAGTCATTTTATCTTGACTAAATAGCCTCGAAGTTTTTCGAAGTCTGTTTTAAAAATGTTATTTGTCCTCTATAAAAGCTTTTTTATTTTCCTGAGGTATGCACCCTTAAAGTCAAGGTTGTGGCAAGTCCACCTCAAAGCTCTTGCCCCCAGAGTAGCACATTTTCCATCTTTGGTGTTTCTTTAATGTAAACTCAGAGTGTTGTTCTCATAAGCACAGTTGAAGCAGAGGAGCCTCAAGCAGGAGCTGCGATGGACTTCTGGTTTCAGAACTTGGTATGGCTGGAGAGCATGTTCTTTGGCACTTAAGATTTAATACCAAGTCAAGTGAAAATTACTCTTTCACTTCATATTAACTGGAATCAACTGATATTCATAGGAATAAAATTTACCAGTATCAACAAAATGTTACTATTTGGTTTTTGTTGGGCTACTGAATTACTTTGGCTATCACAAGTTTGGGTTTGGTTTTTGTTTCTGAGATGACATCAGGGAATAATGCATTACATTTCTCACGTACTCTAAAAATAGTACATATATTACAAGATTGGCTGATTGAGTTTGCTGTTGGACCTGCTGTGAATTCTTTGGAAGCATTTCTGATGAAAGTAGGTGTCAACAGTCAGAATCTTGAATAATAATGCAATCAGTATACAGTATCCTTCTATGTGTCTATAAATAAACAATTCATCTTGGAATTTTGGTAATGGGACCACATTTCCAATTATGCTGGGAATAATTTTGAACTGTTAAGATCATGAAAGCCTTTGCTTTGATTTATTAGTAACTAAAACAACCAAGAGGTGCTGTGTAATGTTAAATTTCAACTCAATTTTAAAAAGTTGAAGCCAATGTCTTTTAACACCTGTCTTTAAATTTCACTGCTTATAAGCAGTATGAAATTCTAAGTATCAGTTAATAAGGAATAATATGACAGCTCTTGAAAAATTCTAAGTAGTTTTGCTTTGGGTCTCCCTAAGGAGAATTGCCTGTTTATGTAGAGATTCTTGTATGGATAAAATATATGTAGCCATTAATATAATTGATTCCTTTGGGGGTTTTCTTTTCTGTTACTGCATTGGGTAGTCAATTACATCAGAGTAGAAAGGATTTTACTATTTATTAGAGACATTTTACATAAACCTATTTACATAGTGAACCATTATGTCAGTTTTTCTGGGGAAAAAATCAGTTTGCTGATGATTTTTAGGTTAAAACAGACTCTGTGCCTCTGTTCAGGAGATATTCTTAGGATTCTTGGGAGCTGTTTTATCTTGCATTCAGCTAACACATTTTTGGGGCAGTGTACCAGCTGGTCTATGGTTATCTATTAACAGAGAAGAACTGAAAACTTAACATATTTTTAAAAAATATTTTACTTTCCTTGAAAAGGAATTTGAGTTTCTGTGTTCTAATTCTCTGCTTTCCATCTTCCTTACCACCAAATATATCAGTACCAGTCTAGAAACCAATGAAATTCTTCAGTATTATATCCTCTGTTTTGAGGGAAAAATACACGAATGTTTCTTTTGCTCTGGAGCCGCTGTTAAGATTCACCAGAGACAGGGTTACTGAGGTTCTTTTTAATATATCCCTTGGGGCAGATTAGAGTGAAAAGAATGATAGGTGCATGTGTATATATATATATATATATATATATTAATATGTGTTTGTGTGTGGTGGTATATATATTTTAGAGCAATTCGGTTGCAATGGAAATGTAGCCATTTTGGTTATTATCTATAACAATATGACATTATAAAAGCATGAAAATATCACTGAAGAAAATCGATAAGGAAGAGAAAGAAATTAGAAGAGTAGCTAGTGGAGAGGAAAGGTATCACTACACATTATTTTTGCACTTCAGGAGCACTTTGCATTTCAGATGTCCATTAGTTAAAGTGATGGTTGCAGTCTTGATCCATCAGGGGTGGGGGAAGCCATGAAACAAACTCTTCAAGGGTTAATATATGCTCAGGATCAGGTGGGAAAGCCCAGGTACCTCCCCTGCCGGGGCGGGGGGAAGTTCTAACCCTTTGGATCATGTGCAGTCCTCAGCACATGTGGTCACAGCACTAAGCCTGACAGAGTTCAAGAAGTGTTTGGGCAATGCTCTCAGGAACATGGTGTGATCCTTGAGGATGGTGCTCTGCAGGGCTACAAGGTGATCTTGGTGATCCATTGGATCCCTTCCAATTCAACATAATCTTTGATTCTGTAATTTGAAATAAGAGATAGGTGTAGTTGTATAGATACTTTCAGTGATAGCTATCTGATAGAAGCTCTTTTTGAGGTTGGCTTTAGTAATACAAAACATAAACTCCAGGTTGTGTAAGCATTGCCAAAGTCAGGTCACTGCTGGGTAGAGGAGTTCTAGAGCTCTACAGGAAGCTGTGGAAAGTAGCTTCTCAATAAGGCACTCTGGAAGAAGTCAGCAAAGCTTTTGTAAAATAAACTTTGACTATTAAAAGCTACTGAACATAATAAAGGGAATCAGAAGAGTTGCAAAGGGTAGTCAAAATTCACAGACAGAATTTTATCAGACTTGTGAAACTTGGCAAAGCCTTGAGTAAGGTGGATTTGGAGGACAAATACTCTGAAACTGAATTTTCTAAAGGATTACTTACACAAGCATAATGGCTTTGTATCACTCCATCCCAGTCAAATATGAAAGATTACTCACTGTTTCAGGGTATTAGAGTACAGATGATTTATGTGTAGCCTAGTTATATTTTCAAAAATATTCCACAGCCAATATCTTAAAATAGCTACCACTGATACCATGGCAACACAGGAAAACACTTCCAAGCAACAGATCAAAAAACTTAATTTCCTTCCCAAGGCATCTTTAGATATTGCTGCATAGGGAACCTTTCTATGTATTTGTGACACAGCTAACTAGTCACTAAATCCCAGATGTTTTTTATAAAAATTGATTCTGAAGAAAATATGAAACTTGAAAAAATACTAACAAGGTAAGCTTTACAGATGTTAAATGAAAGTATTACCTATTGAAGTTATTATGGTACTTTTCATTAATAAATGTAGCAAGAATATATTAAAACCTGAAACCATCTTACGTTTGTATTTTTCTCATGTGTACAAAGTATAAGGTTAGAATTAAGAATGCCAAAGTTTTAATGCACATACTTAAAACATACTCTAGGTTTGGGTTTTGGAAATTATTTTGGTGGCAGCTGATTCTGTTTCCTGCAATTAGAGAACATTTTTCTTCCCCACTGCCCCTTGCTTTCCCCAGCAAAATCCTGCTTAGTCAGGGGACTTTTTTTGAAAAATACAAATTCAAGGAACAGTGAATTACATGGCCAAGGAAGATTTAGTCTACCCCATGAAGGAAAAAGGCAGTTTAGTGGTTATCTATTTCATTTTGAATAACAGAAGTAGACTAAAAATCTACAGTGTTGTGGAAGATAGAGGGTATGGAGGACCTGAAAAAAGTTGTTTGTGTTTTAGTACTACTTTGATGAAATTCACAATATATACAAAGAGACAAAGTAGGGTGTATGTGAAAAAAAATGAGGAGGGTAATAGATTAATTCCCACTGAAAAATCTCATAAAGAAAAATGCCATTTCAATTCATTGAATTACATAATCAGCCAAAAGCAGCCATTAGGTTTAGGGTTGGGATTCAGAGATTCCCACAAAGCCTGCAGCTCCAGGGACACCAGGGCTGGAAAAGGCATGCCAAGAGGAATACGATGCGGCACCAGCTTTGCTGCCTCCACACCTTTCTGATCTGGCTCATCCCATGGAACTCAAGTCAGTTAATATAATAACTTAAGTCAGTTATTTTCCCAGTAATGTTAAAGCTTGTTGGTCTCGTTGTTTTATAATGACAATATTTTACTGTAAAGCTTTGTGAAGTAAAATTTGAATATTAGCATACTAAAAATTGTAATATTCTTAGAGATGGGAATCTATGGACAGCCTAATATTAAAGGTATTGGGGAAGTTCATCCCATTCTCTTGAACTTCCTTGTCATCATTTGTGCACAGAGTTAGCAACTGTGAAAAGGATTTTAACTTTATCTTACTTTTATTGCCTTATATTATTTTTTTATAAATACCATATCAATTTAAAAAATGCTGATGTTTAGTTGCGTTATTTGCAGCATTTTATTAAATGCGTGATTTAGTCTTTCTTAGAAGTTAGCTTAGAGGTAAAATCCTTGCTATTTAACTAATATCTTCTGATATTAAACACCAGCTTAACTTCAGTTCTGCTCATTGAATGATTACCTAAAATTCCCTATTTTGTTAACTGCTCATAGAAGGAATTCTGTCTGATTGGCTACTCTGTACTGAATTATAACGTGATTGCTTCATGTGCTGTTGAACACTTGAGCTGTTTCCTGTGAAATGTTCCATGGAGTACTTAAAATGTACTTAAAATGTTTCTTGAATATTTTTTGAGATTTATACAGTGTAGAACAGCTGTTGTGTTGTTAGAGGCACAATAAGGTATTTAGTGAGCTATATAATATTAAGTGTATCTGAAGTAGTTGGAGGCATTAAAATAATTTCTAGTTTTTTAAAATATAGCTTGCAAATATATGAACTTTGTAGCAATACATTAATCCTAAAATTTTTAAAAGTGTACTTGAGAGCAGACTGAACGTGAAATAATAAATAGAATTTAAAGCAATATTGTAGATGTGTGGTCAACTTTTGATATATACAAAAAATTCTTTCCAACTTAAAGTATTAATTTCCCTTTTTCTCCTGCTTTACAGTTTCAATAATTTAAATGAAGATGGTGCTTTGAGTGATAATCTTTTTCAAAGATTATCAGAATTATGCATGAGTACTGTGCACTGATATTGAGATTGTAGCTGACAGGCTAGTATCTTCAACTTGAATGAATGATTAGTTTGCCTGGAGGACAGGGCATAAATTAGAAGGGATTTGCTTGAAAAGATCAAGTATTTCATCTTTCTAAATCAGTTTGCAAATGTTTATTTTGAAATATTTTAACATACATATTAGAAAGACATATTAGTGATAATCATACAATAGGAACCATGTCAGTTGTCGCTGTTGGACACAAAATGAGTCACACAGACACAGCTCAAGGTGTGATGAAAGGAAAGAGAAACTTTATTTCTTCTCTCAGAATTTATAGGTTTCTGACCACAGCCAGGGATTGGATGGTCAGGATAACACTTTCTCACTGCACTGGCCATGAGAGATGTCCATCAAAAGACGTGTAACAGAAAGAATGTACACATGTCTATGTTTACAGTTACTGTCCTGGGAAAGTCTTTAGAAACTATGTCAACAAGCTCAAAAAGCTGAGTTTTCAGGGTGACAGTCAGTCATTGTTTTCTTTGCAAAGTAAATATATTTAATAACTTCTTACTGCCATCCCTGCAGTAGAAATATTCATGTATTCCATGTACTTCATAATTAGACTTGAAGTTAATTAATATTTTAGAGCTTGTCATGAGGCACTTACAAATTCTTGGTACATTCCTAGTGCTGAAACCAATTGCAATCTGTTTGATCAAATTTCATCTTTATTTCTAAAGAATTTTCTTTCTCTTTCTGCTTGCAATCCATAATTAAAATCCTATTCTTAAATCACAGTTCTCAAACCAGTATTCAACCCCTAAGAGCCTCTGGTGTTCCTCAGGGCTAAAAGGAGAGCAAAGTGTGAGGTTCCCTGCACAGGATTCTTGTTTGCTTGCTGTAATTCTCTAGTGGTCAGCTGAGACTGGGCATTTCTTCCAAAAAGGCAAAGGCTGTCATAAGTTTTGGGGTTGGTTCTTTACAGTTTTTTTTCTTTTTCTTTGCCTAACTTTTATAGAATGAATTCAGCTTCCATGTATGTATCTCCAATTGTTGGTAAATTTTCTGCTGTCCCCTCTTTTTAACCCCATTACATGATTTATTCTGAAATATGCCCCAGTCACCTTCCTGTGCTAAAAAGCCAGGATCTCAGCCAAATTGTGGGTTTTTTTAAAGAAAGCAGTGATTCTTATTCACCATTCTAAAAAATCAGCTGACAATGTGTTAATGAAGGCTCTAAACATTTAGAGTTTGTGTACATTTAGAACTGAGTATTAAGAACATCTATAAAGTAATCTCTGTGCTTCAGTTTTCCAATATTTGCACTAGTGTTAAACATGAATAATTTTCTTGTTATTCAAAATACAAATGATACTGAAACTGAGCACAGATTGTGATGCAAATGCTTCTTGGTGTTTTGAAGAAAGAGCAAGAGCCTTTGCAGCTGCTCTTTTCTGGAAAACAAACATTCTGCCTCACAGCAGAATGGTCTTTCAAAACTAGAATAAACAAATACACATTGTTCTGTGTGATGTCTGAAAGACATTTGGGATAGAATAAGGAGACAATGAGAAGTGGTAATGAAGCTCTTCTGCATGGAATGACTGCTTGGCCTACATCTTGTGATTCGTGGAGTAGTGTAGGTTACCCAGAGTATTTGCAGACTTTTCTCTTGTCCCTTTGACTGTTTTTTCAGTGGATTTATGCAAAGGACACTCACTTAAAATTGTTTTGGTAAATGTGAAATTATCAGAAATTCAGCATAAACCAAAAACATCTGTTAAAGGGAAAGCATGTTTTTTGTAGGACTACCACGAGTTTTGGTACTGGGTGAGAACAGTTAAGTGTTTCTGCTACATTACCTACTGTTCATCTTGCTCCATCCATTGAGTACTCTGTAAGTGAAAAAGCTGTGCCTTTTTTTTTTTCCCTCCTTGTTGCAGAATGCCAGGACCAAGTCTGGGGATTTCCCATGTGCCAGTACTTGAAGGACAAAGGCTGGTGCTGTGGTCGCAATGCTAGGATGTCAGCATGCTTGGTATGATTCCCCTCCCTTTTTCCTACAGAGAGCTTTGTCCAGATGTTACAGGATTCATTGTTTTTGGCTTCTGATCCTGAAGCCATGACTTTAATCCAAGAACCTACAGAATAACATCATTAATGTTGTAAGCGTGATGAATTATATCTAAAAAAAACAGTATTGACCTTCCAGCTTTATATATTTTATGCTTACCGAAGGCATGAAAAATGAGTATTGACAGAAATGTATTTTAAGAGTGGACAGAAAGGCCAAAACTTTGCTGAAACCTAAACAAGGTAGCCCCTCAGGATAATAGTTCTTGGCCTAGGACTTTGGGAGAAACAAGGTAATTGTAGAAGGATTGCAGTCAGTAACTCCTCCAATGCCTTCATGATTCATAATATTGACTGTTCTAGCTGTTTAAAACCTGAACAATCCTGCCTATTCAAAAAACTAGAGGAGCTCTAAAATCCATGTAGCTTAAGAATCTGGAAGCGTCTTTTTAACATTGCACCAAGAGATGAAGTACTTTTAAAGACTTAGCCTCATCAAGATAGGATGATGAGCTGTTTTCTAATTTGAAAAAACAGATAGGTACTGAAAATTCTGACCACTGTTTCAGGTAGAAGACCACTATTCTTTCCCTCTATTAATTTTTAATTTATGGTATCCAAATAAATCACATCAGGTTCTGGCTAGGCTGTACTGCTAGCTCCGCACCTCCATTACAAAGAAGATAGACTAAAGATTGAGTGTGGACTAATGTATTGAGGTTATGTAAACTTGAACTACCATGATAATTAAATGCTATCAAGAGAAAATATAGGAGGACAGTTGTTTAGGATCCATAAGGCTTAAATGTGTTACCCTCGGCAAAGTAAAAGAAAAGAATTGTTCATTTTAGAGATGTAGTTGTAAACTTAGCAGAAGAAAAGTGCTTTCTAAAGGGATTTGCCTTTTCTCTTTTTCTTGTCAGTGTCATACAATACCAGTCCTTCCTCAGCTGACACATTAGCTGTTTCCTATTCCATTTCTTTTGGACAGAAAAAGGTTGGGCTGTTTTTCAGCAATGGTAGGAAGATAAATTTTGTAAGCAAATGACCCCCAAGAGAGTACTGATCATGCTATATATATCTATTTTAGATGTCTCAGAAATCACAGAAATTTGGCAATTAAAAAACCTTTTGTTTGAATATCCACAAAAGGCAGAGTTCTCCTGTGTAACTAGATACTTCTCCTGTTATGTTTATAATCATCTATGTGCATTTTTCATGACTAGGATTTTCCTTGCCGTGTAGGATGTACAAGGGAGCCAGCACAGAGCCACTAAGCACCCACATTTCTTGGGCTAATGGCTGGTTAGCAGCAGGTCTGCTGAGCAGTGACACTGAGTTCAAACTGGTTGAACTGACAAGAGCCAGAGGTGTTGGGCAAGAGTTACAGTTCCAGAGCCTTACAATATGTCTTGGAACCCGTACCATCTCCTCAGCAGCAGCAGATAGCTGCTGTTACGAGAGCTTGTGCAGCAAAAGGCAAACCTGATAGCTGGCCAAAGCCGTGAGTGGAGGAACTGCAACTATGTGGACTGTGTTTGAAGAACAGTGTGAAATACAAGATTAGTTCTATAATAAGGAGAAAGAAGAGTGGTTGATTGTGTAACATGCAGTCTTATTTACTATAGTGAAATTTGGGACTAAGGGTGATAATAATCTGTAAATTGCAAGGGATTTTTGGTTTGCTGCCTAATTTGGTGTAGTATCAGATAATCAGATACTGAGGTTTTGTCTTCATTTCTACTACAATCTTCAAAACTCTGTTGAAATTTTGTAGGCACATTATCGTTTTAACTGTGAAAGAGTATTACATGTTTCTAATTATGTGTCATTCTTTGTCACTATGCATCATAAAAATCAAGTAGTCTCATATCTACATCAGCATTTATAGTATGAAGACTCTAGTGAAAACAATGCACAGTATTTTAAACTGCAGTCTCTCTTAAGGTACTTTATTTGCCTGCAGTTTACCTGAGTACTAGCAATTAAAACTAATACTGTCCATTGAACTAGTATTTACTTTTAAATGATTAAATATGCAAAGTGAATTATTTGTATTTCAGTAGAAACAGATTCAAGAAAAATTCATTTGTTTTTACGCTTTCACAGAAAGTAATCCTCTGAAATTCTTGTGCAATAGACAGAAAAACAAGCAAATTTTTCATGGACCTGTTTCCACACAGTTGGATGTCATTGCTTCTCCCATAAAGAAACCAAAATAACAGGAGTAGCTGCTTATGAGTGCCTAAAGGTATTAACACTTTAAAGTGTGCAAGCTCATGTTATTTCACACCATTAATCTTTTAAAATGTCATCTCCTCTGACTTTTATACCATGTGTTTATAAAATGTTATGATAAAGAATAAACATATCAGCAATTTAATTCCTTGACTCTTAAAGGCTTTGGAGCGAGTTGCAGTTGGCCAAATGGTAAGTAATACTGTTTATTTTAGCCATTCTACGATAAAATGTGTTTTTCCCCCCTTGAATGTTCTTAATCCATGGCCTTTTATTGAACTTCTGCGTATCTGGAATCTGAAATACTGGTCTACACTATGTCAAATCCTGATAGATAGCATGTGTCATCATGAAATCACATTTTATTGCTGTGGTTGTACTTAGTGAATCTGTTTTCCTTGACAATTAAGAGTCTGAGAAAAAAAAGCACAACGTAAAATTTAAGTCATTAAAGTACCCATCCTAACTTCCTTTGCTGTCTTTCAGCTAATACATAAATTCAGTGCAAATGTCCTCCTGATATCCCTGGTTTGGATCACTCTATCCCAATGTTTTATCAACTAGTGTAAAAATAGACATTGTTATGACAAAAGCTTGAACCTGTTAGAAACATCATCATTCTCCTTTTTAATCCCTGTATATTTTTTCCCTGTGAATATTTTGAATTATTGTTGTGCAAGTTATCCTTAAGGGATGGTGGGCACCACCTGTGCAAGTATTTAAAGGGCCAGGCTGAGAGACTTTCCATATTCAGTAAGCCCACTGGCCCCAGCAGTCTTTTTCTGTGAATTTTTAATTGGCAGTCATTAACTGGTTTTATGCAAAGAGATTTTCCATAGACAAATATATGAAATTTTTAGTACTTTTTTTTTTAGCATAGTACTTTCAGCGTGATTCAGACTACAGTCTGACCATAGATGATTCAGCTAGGTAATTTCTCCTTTTGTCTTCAAAACAGCTTAGATAATTGTTATTTATTTTGTATATTAGAATTTGGATCATGAACAGTGCTTTTTTTCTCTGTTGTCTTTCTTTCCATCAAGAGAGTCTGGGTTTGTTTTTCTTTTCTTATATTTATGGTTGTGTTAGAATCTGACTTAAAAACATAATTTTAACTGGATGCAAGAACATTAGTAAATTGTCTTGTTAAATCTGGTATGACTGGTTGTAAAGTATACAACTCAATAAATAGTTAAGGAAGCCAGTACTAGTTTTGTTGCTCTGATCTTAATTTCAGTGCCAATTTTAAATCCTTGCTGTTGTAAAATTTTTTGCAGCTGCCTACAGAATCATTGTTTTATCGAGCTGTTCTTCAGGTTATTATAGAAGAAATTTATGGTGTCACCAAAAGGTAGGAAGCTCTGCATTCACATAATAACAACCAGAGATTGATCTGATTCTCTTCCACCTCTGTGTTGTAGAGAAAGTATGTTTTGGAAAGCAGTACCTCTTTGGTACTGGGTAAAGTGTATCTTCACCTGAGAATACTCAGCAAATGCACTGAAAAGTCAGTGGCGGTCCTGGCAGTCCTGGCAGTCCCTGTCATGCAGAGATCCTGGGTGCTTTGATACTGCAGAAGGAAAAAGGCATTTCTGTTTGTCCTGAGAAAAACTGCTGACAGCTCTATGGCCATCATGGCTCCAAAGAGCTTACTCACTGCCTGTGCCTACACTAGCAAGTGCTGCTTTCTTGGAGGAATGGGATTTGGAGAGCTGCTGTTCAGGACCTGACATCTACATTATTCTCTTCTGTGGTTGCAGTTGGATTTGATTTTATCTTAATCTGTGGGATGTATGCCTGTTAGAACTTGGAGCACATCCAGAAGCACACCTACCAGTTTAATTTGGTTTGAAAATAACCCATTTTTTGAGTTCTGATATTATTTCATGGTGTGAGCCAAGGCATGAGAGGTGGGGAAAACCAGAAAATTCACTTCAGAAGTATACTCTGATCTAAAATAAGTACTTAATGCAAATACCCTTAAAATTTACTAGATGTAGAGTCTGACAGATTACCTACCCTTCAGAAGGTCAAATTCCTGAGAGAAGAAACATTTCTTTATTTTAAAGTTGCATAAAATATTACACAAAAAGTCATGGCTGCTAAATTGTAATGAAAAGAAAAACTGTGAGGTACATTTTTCATGTTTTGAAGGAAGTATAATTTGGAGGAAGTAATTAAGATTATATGTCCGTAATGAGCACAATGGCTCCCTTGGCAAGACCTTTGTCACCCCCATTTTTTTTTCTGAGCATGACATTAAATGCCCATATTCCTAGGAATGACATAACAACATAATCATTAACTGATTTTCAGACTGTATCAGCCTAAATGTTTAGGTGCATCTGAATATTAAATATGAAAACAAAAATGATTCTCAATGAGTGAGGGTCCTTGACACCTAAACAGCATTAGAACTGCATTGAAATTCTTTGAATTCTGTTGACCTCAGATATTCGTTCTGGGTTTTAGATAAGGAGATACATTATGCTAAGAATAAAGAAGGAGAAAAGTTTGAAACTAATATATTTCTATTCAATTTTTCACTGGGAGGGTATGGGGAGAGTGTATTTCTTATTATATAACTCAGTACCTGAATATTTAACTCCTACCCTGCACATCTAGAAGAGAAATAATGTTAGACTCAGTCAAGAAAGTGAATTCAGACTAAAAAGAAGATTTGTGTGTTGTTTCTCCAAGATATTTTAAGCACAGACAAGTGGTCTGCTAGGATTCATTCTTCCTATATGTTTAAGATTTTGTGCATTATTTTAACATATGTTTTGAAACAACGCACATTTTTGTCTGGCTTAAAATGCAAGCTATTGAGTTTTGAACAGGACAGAATTCTGGCATCATTTAATGAAATAAAAATTGAAAGGATAAGAACACCAGGTAACAAGCAAAAGTGACATTTTCTTAGTCCAGTAGTTGGTGTTAAATAAATTACAGCAGAATTATGTTAGATTATGGAAATAATGTAGAAGTATGGAAAGAAATATCTGTCAGTGGAAATAATAATTTTGTCATTCATAAAAGGAAAAGTTACTTAAGAAATTAAAAAGAAACTTCAACTATCTCTCAAAATTTTAGGTAAAATAATAACCATATTATAACCATAATACAGTTATACAGTTGCTGTGTCTAGAAGCTACTTCAAGTGTTAGCTAGATTCTTTTAAGTGGAAGGGGGAAAAAAGAAAGTTGTTGCTAACTTGGCAGTAGTAGCTATCCAACTGATTTATTTCTTTTGTTAAAAACACATGAATTTCTGTTGTTGGATGTGTAAAAGCTACACCTGAGTACTGTATTTGCAGTGATCGACATGTTGGAAAAACCTTCTCCAAATCATCCTCCTTCGTAGATTATGTCAGACGATCTCTGAAAAAGCTGGAACTGGATGACTCGAAGGTGAGTCACTAATTAGTGACTATATGAAATTGTTACATCCATGTAAGTTCTTAAGTCAGCACCACAATGCAATGTTTGAGCCATTGTGTTGATTTATGTCATATATTGCTGTATGAATATTATATTTGAAGACTTCATACCTTTAAATTAGTGAATGTTAAGGAAATATATGAAGATATTAAATCACTTTGTTGGAGAAAAAGAAGTAAATGTAAAGTAGAGATTTAAAATCTTTTGGAGATTTTATTTATGTTCTTGAGTCTTGTCTTAGTCGTAGTCCTACAATTGCTCAATTGGTCAACAGATGGCAATATAGTATTAGGCATGGAATATGACTGTGTGAAGATCACAACCATGTTGTGAGAACAAGTTGAGCAGAGGAGACACTAGAGAGTACTAGACATATTGTTAACAAATTAAGTACAATCAAAGGAAAAGTGTGAGTGTAAGCATGTAAAATATTTAAGCTAAATGTTGTTGCAACCCTTGGTAAAGTAATGTTTAAAGCCTGTAGTCAAAATGTCCAATGACTCAAAATTTGCCAGGCACATCAAAGCATAAGCTGGGAGAAACAGGCAAAATCAAATAAGCAAGTAAATTCAAATGACATTGGAATCATCTTGACAGCATTAGGAAAAGGACTTATGCCTGAAGTCTGCTGTATTTTAGAAGGATTGTATTTCATTCCGTAGTTAGCAAATCGCTTCTAGCAAATGTAGTTACCTGTTTGCTTTTCTGTACGAATAGGCACTAACAAGATGCATTCACCTCAACTAGAAATAAAATTACATCTTTCTTCATGTGTGTACAGTCACCCAAAAGTAATAGTGGGTTGTTTGTGTAATAATCAATTCACAAGATGTTTTCTTGAAAACCAGTAAGAATAGAAAGGTTGTTTCAATAGGTCTGATTTTAGATATGTTGCCTTTTGCTAAGAAGGGTCTGGACAAATGCAAGTTGCCCTGAGACAAAGATGTCTGTCAACACTACTTCAAGCTGCACATTTATGTGGCTGCTGAAGACCTGATTCAAGTAAATGCTCACTTTTGCTCATGTTTCTCCTCATTTTATGTGCAGCTGGCTGCATACTGAAGACTGGATTTTATGCTGATGTAAACAATATTATTTTTTATTTCCCAGCTATATTGAAATCTGCAGCAGCACAAAACCAGTGCTGTTTTCATACTACTGAGAGGAAAGTTGTTACTGCTCCCTTAACAGTGGTTCTGACCCTGCAGTTTTCATGGTGGAGTCAGCACTATATCTACACAATATTGGAGAATGCGTTAAATGCCTCACTTCAGGAAAAAAAAAATACTTATGTAGCTAGAAATGTGATGAAGCCTAAACATTTGCTCTGAAAGATAACAAAAATCAAGGAGAAATTTATGTGGAATTTGTTTTTTTAGCTCTATTTAGAAATGAACAAAAGAGCAGCTGTACTGCATAGACCAAATGTCTGCTTTGTCTCTGGCAGTGGACAAAAACTGATGCCTTGGGATGAATATAAGGTGGGAGTAAGCATATATGAAACATACTTCTAGAATAATCCAAAATGTCCTTGTCATTCACAAAAAAAAAAGGGAGGCAATCATTGTCTTATGCATAAATATATTTAGGTTATATTAAAAAGCAGCTAAAACTTAGTGACACTGTGTAATACAAGCAGAGAACTCTGAGAAAAAATTGTTTCCATATGGGTCTCTGTTTTACATGTGCAAAGATATTTTCTAAAATACAGAAGTCAAGAAATTGTGAGTCTCCAGTCTTTTACTAGGCTTATCAGAATATTAAAAATAATTTCATCTCTGTATGATAATAAAAGTACTGGAAAGGAAAACAGAGGGATAGAGGCGCTGTTTTTAGGAGTCCCTGCCAGGGTTTGGTAGCTTGTTCATGTATGGTAAAATCTTGCATGGTTTTTATCACTGGAGCTGAATCTGTACTGTGGGATGTAAACACTCTTCCAAAATTAATGGTTTATGATAAGCATCACAGCTGCTTCCTTTATACACACCAATACCTCTGTTTCTGATCAAAAGGTAGCCCTGAGGCAATCTGGTCATTTTCCAGTCTGGACAATTGTGGAGGCAGGATAAAGAGTGCAAGTATATAAAACACCTAACCTGCCTTGATACTCATTTTTGTAAGTGTGCCTTTTGCTAACTATTACCCTAATGAAGACTCATCACCTATAATTATCCAAATAGTAAGGTTGTTTTGGCTGTTGATTTTAATTAAAGATAAATTCTTGAATCCTGCCAATAATTCATGTGAAGAAAGCCCTCTGCTTCTTTCCTTTGTGAAATAGATGTGAAGTTTTTGCTTATGTGAAGCAAGAATTGACTCTTTATGAAAAGAGTCTCAATCAGAAATGAGTTAGAGTGAAACAGCATAGTAAAATAGTTTTTCTACAAAAAATAAAAGGCATTTATCAATAACCTAGCATCACAATTGTAACGAATTGCTGTTCAAGCACTGAAGTTTCCTATTAAGTGAGCCAAAATAATTTCCTCCATTCATGGTGTTTCTTTTTAGTGTGGAAGAGTCTGTCAATTAAACACTTAGATGCAATGAAATAATTTTTTCTGCCTTTTGGTACAAGACCATTCCCTTCACACATCTTTTCATCTCAGTAGTAAAAATGAGGTATAAACCACAACTGAATTTCTGACAAAACATTCTCATTCTGTGAGGGCAGAGAAAGGTCTTTTAGTGTAAGCATGCTGCTTCACAAGTGTGGTTATATTGCTTCTAGCTTCAGAATTAATGGAATTGTTCTGTGGGCTGTGGATCATAAAATGATAGAAGGGGTGTTAATGATCATCTAGTTAAAACCCCCCTGCTGTGGGCAGGGACACCTTTCACCAGGTTGCTGAAAACCTCATCCAGTCTTGCTTTGAACGTTACCAGGGGTGGGGCATCCACAGCTTCTGTGAACAACCTGTGCCAGTGTCTCATACCCCCATAGTGAAGAATTTCTTCCTTATGTAATCTGAAGCTATCCTCAGTCATTTTGTCCTGTCACTACATGCCCTTGTGAAAAGTACTTCTCCAGTTCTCTTGTAGGTGCCCTTTAGGTACTGGAAAGTCCTTTAAGGTCTCCTCAGAGTCTTCATTTCTCCAGGCTGTGCAGCCTCAACACTCTCAGCCTGCTGGCCACAACTCTTTTATTGTGGTCATTCAGTGAATTCCTTATCCACCGAGTGGTCTCCAGTTTAGAGACGAGGATGTCACGTGGGACAATGTGAAATGTTTTGCACAAGTCCAGGTAACAATGTCACTTGCTCTTTCCTTATCTACCAATTCTGTAACGCCTTCGTAGAAGGCCACCTGATTTGAAGGCACAGTTTGCCGTTAATGAAGCCATGTTGGCTGCCAACAGCCACCTCTTTATTTTCCGTGTGCCTTAGCATAGTTTTCAGGAGGATCTGATGCATGATCTTAGGCATCAAGGAACCTGTAGTTCCCCAGGCCTTCAGTTTTTTTCCTTTTTGAAAATGAGTTACAGATTATGTTCCCTTTTTCCATGGGAACTTCACTAGGCTGACATGACTTCTCAAATATGCTGGATAATGGCTTAGCAACTTCATCTGCCAGTTCATCTGGCAGATGCATCTCATCAGGTCCTATGGACTCGTTCATCTTCAGGCTCCTAAGATGTTATTGAGCCTGATCTTCTCCTACAAGGAGCAGTTCTTCATTTAGTTAGTCCCTGCCTTTGCCTTCTGCAGTGGTGTGGCTGAAACACTTGCTGGTGAAGACTCAGTCAAAAAAGTTGTTGAGTATCTCAGCATTCTCCGTAAGCTCCGTAATCATTCTCTGGTTCTGGAGAGCGCACATGTACCTATAGAAGCTTTTCTTCTTGCTCTTGATGTCAGTCAAGTTTAATTCTCTGAGAGCTTTGTCTTTCCTAACCTGATTCCTGGCTGCTCGGACAATATCTCTGTATTCCTCCCAGGCTACCTTGCTTCCACTCTTGGTAGGCTTCCTTTTTGTTGTTTAGTTTGGCCAGAAGATCATTGTTCATCCATACTGACCTCATGGTATTTTTTACTTCCTCTTTAAGCTTGGACAAGGTAGCCCTTGAGTATTAACCAGCTTTTACTGGCCTTTTCCCTCCAGGGCTTTATGCCATGGTACTCTGTCAAGCTAATCCCAGAAGTCTGGTCTCCTGAAGTCCCGGATAATGAGTTTGCTGTGTGCTCTCCTTGCTGCCCCAAGGACCTTGAATTCCACCACTTCATGGTCACTGCAGCCCAGGCTTCCCCTTGAGTTTCACATTCCCCACCAGGCACTCTATTGCTGAGAACTGAGAGCATTGGCTCCTCTGTCTCAAGGGAAGAAGTTCTCATTGATGCATTCCAGGAACCTCCTGGGTTGCTTATGCCCTGCTGTGTTGTCCCTCCAGCAGATACTGGTGTGGTTGAAGTGCCCCATGAGGACAAGGGCTGCTCCTTTGTGCTTGTAGAAGGCCATATCTAGAGATCCCTGCACAGGGCTGCAGTAATTGCTCTGGATGCATACCAAAGCAGTATTTTGTTCCTGATTGTTTTGTTTGTCATAATTCACTCTCTTTCTATAAATTCTGTTTTGTACAGACAGAGCGTTTAGGTTCATATAGATTTTGGAGAAATTCTTTCTATCACAAGATTTCTTTTCCCTTTTATTCACGTTTAACCTAATTGATGTGGACAGGGAACCCTCTTTTGGGAGAATGAAGCATTCATCCCTGCCGTCTCTCCTGGAGTAGCTGGCCCCTCTGATACTTGTTAGCCTTTTTTGCTTTCAAGCAGCGAGAGCAATTCCTTCCTCTTCAGCTCAGAACATGTTCCAGCTGTTTGTAGCTGCTTTGCAAATGCATTTAAAATGAAGCCTCTTTATTAACACATCTGATTGCTGCTTAAGGCAGTAAGTGCTACAAATAGCATTGCCATGGTAAAATCTCCTTATATAAGTATTTATGTATTTCTAGAGTTTTTAAGAAAGAAAACTCAAAACTCTTTAAGTTTTCTGGTGTCCTGTTCTTACTGGGGTAGATTAGCAAAAGACCTTTCATTGGGGCTAGCTTAAGGTGATTAAATGAAGTGCTTACAAAGCTAAGGCCTGGATGTGTGTCTGACAGCCTTTGGGATCTATTGACTTGGTGCTTTTCAAAAATCCAGACTATTTAATTTTAGTGTTAAAGCTGGTAGACAATACTGAAATCAGAATTTGAGCAAAAATACTTTTTTTTTTCACTAATTGCTTATTTTTTAATTAGACAAGTTCAGGGTTTTTTTGCATTTGATAAGGGAGATGGGTTACTCTTAGCTTACTATAGACTGTCCTTGACTTTTAAATTCTCCTCAGCAGTCACTAGCGGAATATCATAAAATGCAGGTTGCAAATGAAGAGAGACAACATGAAGCTTACAGTGTGTCTTAATTTTCTCTTGCTTTAAAAAGCGTTGAAAAGCCACTCACTTAAGACTGGGAAACTGTCAGTAGTGGAATTGTGTAATACATTAAGACATTAACTAACCTGAATATATGCAGCTGTACTGTGAACTAAAATGAATTTTTGCAGAAATTGGAAAAGAGAGGGACTTTTAGCCTGAGATTTCTCATGATCTTAATGTCTACCCCACAGTCAGCGTCAGGGTGGATATCCTGAAATGACAGTGAATATCTGAAACTGGTTGGTCTTTGCTAAGAATATTTGTAATTTGATATGTTTTATTGTGTTCAGCCACTGGGCAAACATGGAGCCAAAGCCAAAACAATACTACTTTCCCCTGAACCCTGAAACAGCAATTAACTGAGACTAAGCAGTCAAAAAATGAAGGTAGTACATGGATTTACACACATAATACATTTTACAATTGTTGAAGAGTTGACTTCCTTCACTGTTTTCTTGGACAGAATGAATTTAATCTCACAGACTTCCTGTTTCCTTTGTTAGTTAGGGAAGTACTAAATGATGGCTCGGGTAACACTTGCATAGCACTCTATAAAGTATAAGCACATAATGCTGTTTTTAAGCATAACTGTTTTTCACATAGACAAAATACTATCCCAGTTATAGTACTGTAGCATTTTACTCTGATGAAGGGTCCTAAGAGATGTGACTTGTATATCAGTTAAGCATAATTATAAATAATATAAATTGCATTCATTTGAAATGCATTTTAAACAAAGTTCTAAATAAACTTAAGCCAGTCAGTAGTCTCATTATCTGTTTTACATCATTTTATAGTATGTAACATTACATTATTTTTAACTACCTTAGTCATGGAAAAGTTGTAAAATTTCCTCTTAAGTATGTTCTCCCCAATGTTTTGAACTGATCTAAGACTCTGCTCTGCTAGAAGTATTGCCTCACAGTTTTCTTGTAGTCTCGTCAGTGTTCCTGATCACACTGGTACAAGGAGAGAGAGGAAACATGGAAGTGTGCAGTCAGTGCAGGAAGAAGCAGTCCCTTTGAGATAGCAAAGAGGAATTGCATCTAACAGACTGTGGAATAGCATCCTTAGGCTGTCTCTTCTGTTGAGGTCATGTGTAGCATTGGACAGTAAAAGCGACTTGCATTCAGTGAAAATACTCTTAGTCTAGGGAAGGATATGGCTCTGAAAAAATGCTCTCTGAAGAACCATGAAGTGTGGTATCAGTAATTGCCTCACACCTTGTGCCTGAGTGTTTTCTTTTCAGCCTGTGCTGTATCAGTGTGCCTTGGACTGCAGTCCAAGCTGGTTGTGCTCAGGTGTGTGGTATCTCAGAACTCTCAGAGTTCTCACCATGTTCAAATTGGATCAGTCAGTCCTATGGCTCATGTTTAGTGCCATCTCCACCATATGATATTTATGATATATATGGTATATTATATATGGTATTGTAACAACTAAGTCACTGGAGACTTTGCTAGCTCCTCTTGCTTGTTTCAGTTGTTTGAGTGCCCACATCCATCCTCAAAGAAATCTGTTCAAAATAAAGCTTGCACCACCATCACAGTACAAAGAGATAAGGTCCTTTTGTTGGCAACCTGATAAAGACCAGGAGACATTGTAGCTGTATCAGGAAAGAAATACTGGCCCAAATGAAATGAAGGTCACTTGAATGTCAATAACATAAGTTAGATCTTTGAGTGCAGAGTCATTATTAAGACAAATGCATGTATTTGAGTTTTTTCATGTTCATAGTCTCAATGTCAAAATGTAAGCAAAAAGTTCAGTGCATATATATGAAGAATTTTTTTTGCATACACAAGTGAGTGACAACGCAGAGTTCAGTTGCTTGGATAACTTCAGTGGCTGAATGGGGCTTGCTTTGCATGTGGAAGTACAATTCTTCTTCAGAAATGCCAAGAGTAAACTACTCCTACTTCACCCTGGAAGGAGAGCTGAAGGTTGTGTTAGGTACCGAAGGCAGGTGGAAAGCTGTTGCAGTTTCAGACAAAGCCAGTGTTATTTGGGTTTTAGATGTCTTCCAGTAAATTGAACACATGGCTAACTACCATTTTTGTGCCCTTCTCTACCAATGCTTTTCAGACGGACACTTTTGCTCTTTTCCAGCTGAGCTGTTTCACTGAATTGGTTCGCTCACCAAACCTTTATCTGAGGCACAGTTTGGAATAGTACCTGATCTATCCATGACAGCAGGATGTGTTCTGTCAAAATGTGTAATAGGCAGGGAAGGAATGGAAAAGCGCATACTTGTATATGGCAGAGACATTTTTGACCTACTTTTTATTTACCAAACATTTCGCAGCTTGTTTTCTTTTAATTTGAATGTTTTGTCTTGAAAAAAGGAGAACATAAAGGGAGCAAAAGGAGAGAGGTTTCAAGATCATGTTTTTTCCAAATATAGATCTTTGTATTTTAATTCCAAATAGCCTGTAATTTCAAAAATCCATTATACTAAAACCCTATTAATACTCAGTTGAAATGAAAAGCTTACAGGGCAGAGGTTAAATAAACTCTTTTGTTTATTTCATGACTGATATATTTTAATTGGTTTGACTGTTTAGAGGGGAAGAGAAAAACAAAAAGAACTCTAAAATATTTGCACAGCTTCACAGAAAATAAAATAGCAGTAAGACCAAAAAATTCTTGTTAGTCCACTTTAGTACTGCTGGATAAACTACTCAACCTTGCCTTTGCAGTAGTGAAAATGTACTTTTTAAATTAAAAAAATATGACTGAAATACCACAAAAGGATTTTTTCTGATCTCTTGTTTTAAAGCAGAGCTAGAATTATGCATCATTCCTGAAAATATTTGTCAGATCTTCTAAAAGCTTCCTGTGATGCAGACTGACAGCCTTGCCAGTCCTTAATTAACCTCTAATAGAAAATTTTCAAGTCTTGACTTTTTTTTTCTTTTTTTTTTTCCTTCAATTCAAGCCCATTAATTCTTGCCCTATCACACAGTGAATAAACTGTTCCCTACTTCTTGGTGATAGCCTTGTAAAAACTGTTATTATCCCCACTCTCAATTTTGTCTCATTTAGCCTGATCAGTTCCAGTTCTCTGAGTCTTTCTTCACAGGTCATGTTTTCTAGATCTCTGATCTATTTTCTCTCTCAGGGCTTTTTCAGACAGTTCATTTCTTTCTTTGAAATCTGATGCCCAAAAATGGATGCAGTATTCCAGCTAGAGCTTTTCCACTGCCAGAGTTGAAGGATTACTTCCTGCACTTTGCAGGCTGCTCTCCCATACATGTCACAGAATGGTGATTGCTTTTTTTTTGCAGTAGCACAACTGTGGCTCTCACTCAGCTTATGATCTGCTCTGTCTTCCAGACTGTCATTTGGTGCTCCCCATCCTGAACAGCTGATTATTTCTGCCTGAGCCTAGTCCCTTCTGCTTTTCTGTACAGCATTTCAAACTTCTTCTCTAAGCAATGCTCCAGTTTCTGAAAGTTATTTTAAGTTCTGGCAATACCTTCCTGTTGCACATTTGCAGACTTGGCTAATGTGGTTTCTGTTCTATTGTCTGAATTCTTAATGAAAATACTGCATTCCATGATGGACCTCCAGTCAGCAGGTAGTTCCAGTTGCTCAAAGACTCATTAGGAGCTACTCTCTGGTTATGGTAATTCAAACAGTTCTCACTCACTTTTTAGTACTTTAATCTGAAGCTTGTTTCCTAAATTTGCTTATAAAATTATTATGGGAAATGCTATCAAAAATCTTTTTGAAATCAAAATATGTGTGAATCAGTTGTTTTTCTCTGTCGTGAATCCTTTTATCCTTACAAGTGAAGTAGACTGACTTGTGATTTATTCTTGATGACTTTTTGTTGTTACTCATTTGCTTATCTTTCAGTGGTTTTAAATTCTTTATTTGTTCCACTTTTTCAGTGCATTGAACCTGAACTTTCTGGTCTATAATAAAAGATGTATCTGCTATCTTTATGCTATGTATGTGTCTGACATACTCTCTTTGAGAACTTCTCAGTGACAATGAGTAATAGTTCTGAGGTCACTTCAGTCCTTTCTTGGCTGTCCCAGGATAAAGTTTATAATACTCACTTGATTGGAAAACTTACATATTTTTTAAATGTTTACTGGTTTGTTTCCCTATTTTAGACAAAGATTTTACTTCTTTGCAACTGTATTAGCCACATGCTCTCAGATGATTCTTCTAATAAAATGTGCAAAAATTTATTAAGCATCTTAGCTTTCCTAGTCTTTTGTCATAGAGTCATAGAGGCATTTAGGCTGAAAAAGACTTCTAAGAGCAGCAATTCCAGCCATTAACTCAGCACTGCAAGTCCACCACTAAACCATGTCCCTCAGCACCACATCAACACATCTGGCAGAACTGTTACTTTTCTGCTGAGTTTGGACCCTTTCATTCCATAGCCATGACAGAACTGCCATACTGCAAAACTCCCAGTACAGCAGAAGTGCATCAGGCTCTTTCAGCTCTGCTCTTCTCAGCAGCAATAATGCTACAATCCTACTTCCCACTTCTTTGGCATGTTCCTTACGTGGCCAGTTCAAGTGTCTTGTTCAGTGTCCAGGACTGTGGTCAACAGAGCAGACACATCATGACCTTCAAAAGCCAGGAGATGTGGTGGTCTGGCTGCCCTATAGAGAACATGTAAAGAGCAGTCATGGTCACAGCTGCAGCAGCTGCTCTGCTGCATTGTCCAGCAAGGGCTGAAAAGGCTTGGCCAAGTTCCTGAACTGACTGTGTATCAAATTCAGCCCCAAATTTCAGCATTTGCAGTCATGGTGGCAGTGCTGGCAAATTCACATCAGGTGATTGGGAAGAGAGGGAACATGAAGTAGTTCAAAGTCAGTAGAGAAAGTTCTGCTTTAAAGATGGGTAATTTTATGCACAGGGAGACAAAGCATTATTTCCAGAATCTGGCAGTAGGTGGTGAAATACCATCCATGTTAGTCTCACACCGGAGTTTAATTCTCAGCTATTTAAATAAATCTCTTGGGCATGGAAGTGAAGAACGGATAAGGTACATGGAAAGGAAATGAGAATGTTATCTCCACTTTACTGTCTAATTCTCATTTAAGAGTGGCTGGAGCTTTCTGTATAAGGATATTTCTCAGTATTTCCTGTCAGTGGAAAATGCTGTGTGAAGAACAGTTACTGTAAGTAAGAACTGAGAAACGGCTATTGGAAAACCATTATAAATACTAGCAAAGTGCTAATTTCAAAAACAAAATACAGATTTCATTTTGTAGTGTGACAATATTTAATTCTGAAGTTCTCTTGAAAAAGTACCTAAAATAACTTTGATATCTTTTTTTTAATCTCTTGCAGCTCCCAGACAGCTGTATAATCGATTATTATGAAAAGTACAAGCACAGAATGAATGAGCTTGAAGCATTTAATATGGTAAAAGTTATAGGAATAATACTACTACCTTGTGTACATGTGCTAGTCTAGAACAAAGCCCTGTTAAGTTTTATGTGGTGGGGGACTGTCTTACACTGTGGTATGCAATCTCAAGAAACAAAGCAGTTCCCCCTTCCACACTTTGGAGCGTATCCTATTCCAGAACTATATTAGGTGTAAGTAAAGTAATAAAGTGAACAACACATGGAAGATTCTTTCTCAAGAGGGACTGTTGCACTGGAAAATGGAATGTCAGTCTCCTTTTAAATCTAGACTGGTCTCCATGCAGTTATTTCATAAAAAACTCTTTTTATTAAAATTGGTTATTTCCCTCTTTAAAATTGTTCTGCTACATTTAATATTATTTTCTTGTTGGACAATGTCTGAAAACCAACTAAACAACGTAGTTCCGTGATTTATGGCATTCCATGTATTTTTGATTTTAATATAATCTGTTTTGAAGATGTCCATCCCATGGGAAAAATTAGCAATTACAATTACAAATTGTACATTTGTACAACAGAACCCCTAAAAGGTGATTGACCTTCCTGGAATTGTTCTGAGGAAATGTAGCCATTTGGGAGTGTATTGCTTGTCTTTCCTAAAAGGATTCTAGCATCTAATCTTTCTTTCAGTTGAAGG
The DNA here is from genome assembly GCF_030490865.1 of Poecile atricapillus. Classification (NCBI taxonomy): domain Eukaryota; kingdom Metazoa; phylum Chordata; class Aves; order Passeriformes; family Paridae; genus Poecile; species Poecile atricapillus. Next base: position 36,301,345 of record NC_081289.1, on the reverse strand, counting down.
TTGTTCTGGCTCCTTGCATAGAAGTTTTGATACTTCTGGATCGTCTTTGCTACCTCAAGGAGCAGGTATTTTTGCATTCTCTTTCATGATACCTAAAGGCTACATCACTGAAATGAGGCTATTTCAGTCAATTTATTACTGTGCAGACGAAAAGTCTCTGTTGCAGAATTATTATTCTCATCATATTTGCACAAGTATAAGCATTCATTCCATTTAGTATAAACATATGCCCAGCAGATGTTTTTATTTTCAACAAAGCAGCAACAGTAAAGTTTATGCTCTTTTAATTGTATTGTAATTACTAGTCAATAGATAGTAAAAAATAAATCAATCAAAGATGCAGCAAATCTCATTTTACACAACATAATGAAATATTTAATAATTAAAAAAAATTTTAGGAAATGCTAAACAAATATTGTGCTGTTAATACTTCCAATTAATGTGCTTTGGAACTTATAATTCAAAAATGTTTGAATTCAATCCAAAATGTTTATGACATTCTTTTACTGTTTCTTAATTAAGATCAGTTAATAAAGAGAGAGGATGCACCTTTTCTAACTGTATGGGTCAGCTGAGGTACATTTGACTAATATACAGCCTGGATATATTTTACAAGTATAGATCTGGGATGTAATAAGCAAATGCTGCTACATTTACTCCATGATGACTTCTTCCATTATTGCTTTTTTCTTCTAACACTGATTTTGAGCTTGGCCTGGTTAGCTTGAAAGCAGTGGTAATACTTTTTCTGTGCCAATAAACATTTTTCACACAAGTAATAATTTCCTAGGAGGAAATGGTAGCATCTTCCAGCTTCTGCTCTGGGCCATGGTCAAAATAAAATTTTAAAATAAAGTTTAAACTCATTCATATGAATAGCTATGTTTTTCCACTATAAACCTTTCATTTTAACAGCTCCATTTTATCATAAGTGAAAACTCACTTTATTCTCTGTCATGGTGCACTTGGAACAACTGCTTTGTAGTAAATGTATGCCTTTGTTCTAACTGGTATTTTTACAGAGGCAATTTGAAATAGTTAAATAATGATGTATTTTCCCAAATGCCAACCAGTTAAAAATTGCATAGAAATCTGTATGATTTCCAAGATGGCAGATCAAACTTGCTGCATATAATACTAATTCACCTTTTCTAAATGTAATATATGCATGGATTTAATCTCGTACTGATTGATTCACAAAATGTGTTTAGGAAGAAAAATACAAATTATAAAAGCCAAATGCAGGGTGATGACCAGATCCAGCTGGCCTGATTCATTAGAAAAGTCAGTTAATTAGCTCAGTAGTAGAATGTGCAACATAAAACGAATATGACATGATCCTTAATTTCTTTGTTCTAGTTCAACCAAAAAACAAAGCTTTATTGATGAAGCAGGTGAGAAGCTATCATTTGATAGCACCAGAAATAATTAAATGACTTTAAAATACATCCTGTTATGGATTCCCATTTTTTCACAACAAACTTTCCCCCAATTTTCTTGTTAGATAAGTAGTTCTTCTGCTTTGCATTAGGATAGTTCTATTTATTTTCAATTTTGTATTTCAAAATGTGTACCTGTTACCATATTTTAGCTTGTAAGTCAAACACATTTTTATGCACTTCGATCATATATCATTTTCAGGAAAACATTGCCTGGTCTGGACTTGTGAAGTTATTTGATCCTGTGAAGTCCCCCAGATGCTATGCAGTTATTGCTCTGAAGAACCAGTCATATTCTTAAGTGGAAGCAAATTGCAAAGAGGTTGGAAATTCTGAACTGATAGTGCTTTTTCCTCCATTTTATTCTGTTATTTTTAACTGATTCCTCAAGTACAGTGTTTGTTTTTCGATGCAAAAGAAAAAAGTGCAATGTCTCTTTGAATCTCCAGAAATAAATATCTCCTTTATAAATATGATTGCTTCCTTATGTCTGTTATTAATGTCGAGCATTGATTTTATTATAAACGGTATGACCCATACTCTGTGATTATTATTTAAAATAACAATTATGTTTCTTCTTTTTAAGGTATTATGCTTGTGTATCCTTTCTCTTGATACTTCTAATCCCATAATAAGCTAAATTTTTACCAGTGGCTGGTATCAGCAGTCTCAGACTGGGCTCACTTTTTTCTTTTCTGGATTCAGATGGTGAGGAGTATAAACAGAAAAATAACCTGCACTGTAAACAAGAGGCTCATAGACTAAGTAGAATCTTTGTAATTCCCCTTCTTCGGTCATCAGGACCAGTTTATTTATACAGCAGCGTAGAAAAGCCTAAGCAGCAACTACCTGCAAAGGACAGTTTCGTATCAACCTCTTCTTCCTTCAGGCATTTTCCTGGCATGCACTTGTTTTCCTGTCACTCTGAAAGAAAAATATGTGTGCTCTAATCCAGTGGGAGATTTCCCAGTGCTTAAGAATCAGCTGCCCTGCTGGGGTTCACTCTGTAATCCTTGGGTTGTATTGGAAAGCTATTATCTGGCCCAAATCTGTTTGGTATAAATACTTCAGTACTCAAATGAATTGAAACTTCCTAGGCAGTTTCTTGTTAGCTGTGCTGCATTCATGAGTGGGAAATTTATTTGTTGATGCATTTATCTCAATGGGTTGCCTAATTAAACTTGCAGATTTTCCATTAATTAAAAAAAGAGAAAAGTTTATTTTCTAAGTCCTAGTGCTTTTATTAGAATTTTCCAGCATATGTAAAATATAATTAATTACTAGTGCACAGAAAAAAAGGACAACAAATAAATAATAAAATACAGCAGTAAAGAAGAAAAAGAAGAGAAAGAAGAAAAAGGAGAATACTAATGGAAGATGAGAATAACAAAAATACTTTTTATAGTAATTGTATAATGACAGTAATTAGGCTGAGACTGAGATGTGAACAGGAATGGATCTTAGTCTGTTGCACTTTGCAAAATATAATGAGAGCTTGTGAACATGGCCACTCAAGAGAAGTAAGGTATTTTTCTAACAAGTCACATCTTTCTTGATGTATTCACTTAGAAGTAATACTTTGGTTTTGTGTCTGTCTAAACTCACTGCTGTCTGTTTCAGAACTCCAGTCCTTATTAATTCCATGTTTCCAGTGTTAGTGTCTGATATTTGTTTGGTCCTTAGAGCTGCTGAACATCTTCAGTGCCCAAGGAAATTATCAGAAGTTGCAGGTCTGGAGCAGTAGAGCTAAGAGAAAAATGAGGCCTTCCATAAGTGCCACCTTTTGTTATACAGAGAGTACTGAGAAAACTAATAAGCCACTGAACTTTTTTCCCAGGAGAGGAATTAAAAGAAAGAAAATACTTTCGTAACCTCTAAGCATCTGGAAGGAAAAAAAAACCCCATAATATCCGATATAAAAAGGCAATCTAAAGTACATGAAGTTAGAAAAAAGGTGAGCAAAATTCCTAGAAAAATAGGTTTTATTATATTATGTTCTATTTTATTATATTATGTTCATGCTAAGACATGATGACTAATTGTCACTGAAGTGTTCAGATGTTGTCATCCCTATTTTATGTGCTGTTGAAAAAATGTACTTGGGGAAGAAATTACCTTTTTTTCTGTTATGAATAGGTTCTTCTACTTTTGCAGACCAAATTCTAAAAACTGGGCATATATGATGTTTAAACAAAGAAAGCACAGTTTCCCACTGAAAACAAGGGCTTAAAAGTACCTTTTTATGGTCCAGAAATACTCATTTGAGCAAGCCCTGTCTGGTTTAATCTGAACACAGTCAAAATTGCAAAGGGTATACAGACTGCTGTTAATTTGATGTGATATGTCTGTAATGCTAGATAAATTCAAAGTTAAATTTTTATTACTATCTTAAGAGAACGTTTGCAACAGCTTAGAAAAACAAGCACATCTCTAGGATTAGCACAAGTGCTTGTCTACTGTTTTAAAAAGGTCTGAATAAATTTGCATACCCTCCCCCAGCAACATCTCAGGCTCTTTCAGTACTTTTCATGCACTTTGTAGTCTATGCAGGCAAAAACAGAGGCAATGTGCTTCTTAGAATAATAACTATCAAGAGGTTTATATGATGAGTTTGGATTCAAGTGAAGTCAGTTGCTGTCTGCTCTCAAAGCTGTTTCAAAGCTTTGGGTGCCTGAATACCTATGCATTATTGCTTACACAATGGAAAAATCCCTGACAGTAATAAAGATGAATAAAACTGCTTTTCCTCATGGTTATTGCCAGAAGTTCTCCCATAAAGTAAACTGTATCCTAAATATGATGAAGTCTTTTGATAGGAACGAATCTCCATTTTCTTTCAGTATGACAGACCGTTATCTATTTTCCTGGTCTCCCTAAGGAACAGAGGATATACCTTCTTTCCATCAGGTGTTTGCCTGATTCTATTTGTGGCACAACTATGCATTCTCTAACAGATTCAGAGAGCTTATTTATCTTTCTTAGGGTTGAAACCCATTTTTAGTTGGAGGAATAAGGGTATATGCAGGGTATGTGGGAAAACTTAGTATTAAAGAGATCAATGTAGCCCTAAAATCTCCAAGCCTGCTTTTGTGACAAACTTTAATTCTGCAGGTCGAGTGGGGTTCCTCAGGGGTTGGTATTGGGGCTGGTGCTGTTTAACATCCTTGTTGGAGATATGGGCAGTGGGATCAAGTGCATCTCAGCAAGTTTGCAGGTGACACCAGGCTGTGTGGTGAGGTCAGTGTGCTGGAGGGAAGGGATCTTGCCAGGCTTGAGAGATGAGCCTATAAGAACCTCATGAAGTTCAACAAAGCCAAGTGGAAGGTCCTGTATCTGATTTGGGGCAATCCCAAGCACAAACACAGGCTGGGCAGAGAATGGATTGAGATGAGCCCTGGGGAGAAGGACAAGGGGGAATGGTCTCAAGCTGAAGCAGGTAGGTTTAGATTAGGTGTTAGGAAAAAATGGTGAAGCACTGGAACAGGTTGCCAGAAAGGTTATGAACTCCTCATGCCAGGGAGGGTTCAAGCCCGAGTCGGATAGGACTGTAAGACCTGGTCTAGTAGAGGGTGTCCCTGCCCACGGCAGGGGGGTTGGAACTAGATAATCTTCAAGGTCTCTTTCAAACCACACCATTCTACGATTCTGATTCCAGGTCTGATTCCTTAGTTGTAACATCACACACAAAAAAAATTCATGCTGTTTTAGTTTCAAAGGTTTTTTTCTTATTAAATATTAGGTATATTTTATGGTAAATTATCTTCTCAATTGACATTATTCATTACTGTTAAAGTGCTTAGTATCTTCTCACAGTTAGCATGCTTTTGCTATGTCTTGATGGACTTAAAATCTTGAGAGTCTGTGTTCTGTGATGGCATAAAATCTGCACAGGGGAAGTATGCTAAATGTATTTGGCTTTGTGGCAGCAATATGTCTTTCAAATTACTGGAGTACTTACTGGCTTATATTTACTTTTTTTCCTAGAGACTATCCTAAGTTGTCATTATACTGGCAGATATCACTGGTACTAAGGGCAAGTGGTAAAATAGGACAAGCACCAAGAAAGTCCTCCCTGCTTATGTGTGAATTAGCCAGCTTAGTGTGGCACTTCAGACTTCCCTTTCCCAGGGAAGTAACTGGATACCAACCACTGTTAGCATCTTTAAATCTCTTTACCCCATGCATCTTAGCATTCTCACTGGTATCTGTTCTCCTTCTTCCTGATATATAGTCTAGTGCACTGAAAATAGGGAAATTCATGCTAGGCTGTGGTCCATGAAGAATTGTCAGTATTTGTAAGCAAATCAGAATTGAAGTATAGTTGTCCAGACACTTAAATCAGCCACCTAACCCTTAGAACTGTGACTTTAGCTCCCTAAGTTTCTGAAGTCCATTCAAATTTTGAGTTCCAAAATCCTGCCAGATGGGAGCATGACCTAATTCTCTGCAAATCCAGCTGCAGTTCTCTCCCTATCTGAAATAACCAACTCAGATTGGTGGGTTTATATTCTGTATCTCCAGGCAACCGCTGAATAAGTTGGTTTCTTTGAATTTCCTTATCCCTTCTTGTTATCTCTGTCAATGTTGTATTTTGTTGTACTTTGAGATAGAGTAAAATCCTTCTGAGATTTAGGATGCCTCAGAGAAGCTACACCACAGTTACACTTCTTGTTGCTTTCTCCCTTAAATTAATTCCTGATGATCAGAAAGATTAGTAAGCACCAGACATCCTGAGAGGCATGGGCTATTAAAAATTACTGTGCACAATATCTTCACTTCAGAAGTCTTTCTCAATTCAAGAGCTCTAAAGCATTTTCTTCACATGAATTCCAGAGCACATTATCATTAAACTCAGACATCTAAGGAAACCCACCAGCATAATAAAGATTGGCCTCAAATTGTTAAAACATTGCTGTTGTACACCAATCTTCCCAGTATAAACCTAAATTCTCTTCAAGGCTGTCTGCAATGTCTGTATCAAACTGGAAACAAATAGACACTTGTCTTACATTCATGAAATCAGCAAGAGAATGACATTCTACTCTCTGCTTTATGCTAAAATGCAACAGAATCCTTAGAATGGGTATGCCAAACATTCACAGATTTTTCCTGATACCATTATTGAAATCCTTTGAACAGATTTTTTCAGTCGGTCCAGTCTGTTACTGCAGTCACTACTATCATCAACAGGTCTACAGTGTCCTGTGGTTTATGTTTCACTGGTGAACCTTTCCAACAATACATTTGTCCAAACAGTAAATTACTTCAACTAGTTTCTAGCAGTGCTAGCTACTCCTAAGTTTATGTATGGATTTTATAGTAAATTTGTTTTATCTAAGTGGAATCCTGCTATGTACCATAATTTTCTCAGAAATGTGCATTTGAAGTACACCAGAAAATAGTTTCTAGATTACCAATTAAATGTAAAAGAAACTGAAATTATACTGTGTAAATGTGTTCTTGGTAGGAAAGCACAGTATATGTCAGGTTGCATCGTGAGGTGAACTCTTGGCCAGAATTTGACAAATAAAAAACACATAGACAGGATTGCATGCAGAAAATATCTGAGATTTGCAGTTACCATAAAGTGTATTGCTGTTCTTTATAAGCCATAGGAAGAAATGCAATTATGTAATTTAACTGGAATACAGGAAAACTGGAACTCACAGTAAGTAGACGAGAGAGTGACACTTTAAACTTGCCTTACAATTTAGGAAGTGGCTGCAAAAGTGACAATTTTTTGGGGGCAACCATTTGATATACTGTTTCCCCCAGGAAATCAAGCTACACAACATTTATTTTGTACCTGTTCTATAATCCAAGTCCATGCATGTTTTAATAATTGATTATTAAATTATGTCTTTTCAGTGTTTTGCAATTACAGTCACAGTGGTTATGTGTAATAAGCAAGGACTTTTTATTTCTTCTTGTAGCTAACATGATACAATTGCTACATGATACAACACATGCTAACAGTATACAATTATTTACTATCTTTGTTTAAGATTAAAAAAGACTGTCCAAAAGCAAAATATCACTTCTGAATTTATCTACAGTTTATCTGTGGATTAAAAAACTCTGCATGTGAAACCTGCTTAAGTTTTCATTACAAAATTCGCAGATTTATACAAGTCTCTTTCTTTTTGCATCTTGACCAGTATGAACTTACTGATGTAGATAAAGATGTTGTCAGGGTAGCTGGTATTGGGTTTCACATGGAATTTATCAGGAAAATCAAGATGCACTAAATCTACTGAGCCAACAAATCAGATTGTTAGACTGAAGCTGAGATGGCCTTAACACACTGTCAACTCTTTCATGACTCACTGATGAAAAGAGCAAAGCTGTCCGCTTACTGAATAACTCAGTAGTGTCTGGCACTGAAGGAGAAAATTCCAAAGCAGAAAGGAGCAGTGATCACCTCTCTTGATTATAGAAACCTTCAGAAACAATAATTAAAATGTACAGTTGTAAATCTATGCTGTTTATTATACCTCCTATTATTAGAGTAATGAATAAAGACTGACAGCAGAAGCAACCATGCTGTTTCTCAACTATAAATCCTAAGTTCACTTGTTAGTCTTAGAAAGGCTAAAGTCATCAAGAGGACATACAGATGTTAAAAACTGCAAAAAGAGCTCTACATTGCTTGAATAAATGTGCCATTTGCTAAGCTTTTTACACTTTGAGGCATGGGCATCCATTCAAAGAGCACAACTCACAAAATACTCAATGAGCGGCATATAAAACAAGTTCTATGAATTTTAAGTTCTCCAGTGTTTATTGACAGACTGTTATTAGCTAATACAAAAATGCTTTTATTCCACAGAAATGAAAGCATTTAATTTGAGAATATGAATAATGGTAGCCAGTCATGTAGTAAAAATGCATATCATTAAGATTACACCTAGACAATTTTACTTGATTTAAGTAAAAGTAAAAAATAATGTAGTGAAGACCTGTATTGTCTTTTCAGTCACTGGCTAATTTCTCTTGATTTCCATGGGAGCAGGCTTGGATACAAAAGCGTCTGCTGAAGACAAACAGTGTGTATGATCAAATACTTTTGTACAAGGACAGTTCCAAATTTACATTTCTGAAGGTGGAGAGATTGTATGCGCTTCCTTTATTCATTCATATTGAATGGTATAGAAACGATTGTGAGTGCTGGTTCATCACTGAAATCTTCCTGACATATAGTAAGAGAAGGTTTAAATGGCTTTTTGTTTTGTTTTTTTTTTTATTTCAGATAATATGTTTGAATGTATCAAAACTCTCAGGATTTTCTCCTCTCACTAGCCCTTAACAATGAGGGCACTGACTACAGTAACAGAGTTAAATGGCACTTTTTGTTCCTGAGAACAACTGAAGTGTCTCAGCCTGTACTTTGAATCTAATGGCTTAATTCTCATGAACACCAATGTAACTGATTCTATGAATAAGGAAAGTAAGATTTAGCCTTAATTCTTAAAAATATCAACACTTGTCACAGCACTTTAACGGAATATTGTCATAGCAAGATTTCACTTTGTATTTACTTTTCATTTTCCCCTGTATTTCCCTTCCTTTCTTCTATGCAGAAATTTTATAAAATATTGTAAAACAAAAAACTGAATTTATCTGAGTTATCTGTTTTTATGAGTTATCTGTTGTGTTTCACCAGTTAGCCACCTCTGCTAGCACTTTGTAGGCAGCGCATCCCTTATTCACGAACCGTGTGTTAAAGGAATGTTAATAACTCTTTCTGCACAGCCCAAGAATTCAATAGAACCTATAAATGTTGATTGTCAGACAAAAATTTTGATTTATTTTTATAATTTCATTTAGGACATATTTTAAGAATGGATTTCTATAGAAAACATTTTTAAATGTGATTTTATAAAAATATTTTACAGCAGCACTTGAAAATTATGTAATTGGAGGTAGAATCTCAGTGGAGAATTAAAATAATATTTCAGGTTGTCTGTGGGGATAATTTAATAAAAATCCTGTTTGTTATGATTTAACAACAACAGAAATTAATTAAGTGTAAAAGGTATCACAATTATTCATTCACTTCTAGTTTATTGAAATATTACAGCCTCATATGTTGCAAATTTACTTGTCTTCGGCAAACTGCACCTAAGATTTTGGAAGAGCAAATCTGGGAACATTAATGTTTTTATGCATTAGTTCTGTTGAATGAAATAGAAGTGTATGATATAGTAAGCAATGTCATGTTTCTCCATAAAAAAGCTGCCAAAATAAATCCGAATACATGCAAAAAAATGTTACAGTTCACAGTAAGCATTTAGTTTCCTTATCAATTTGTCATCAGAAGTTAATGTCAGCTTAATTAGCTTCTTTTTAATCAGTTAAGGTTTGAGACCAGCCTCACATTTTGATTCTCCATCTCAGGAAAGGAAAGATGGATTCACTTTACACCAGGTAAAACTGTTGTATTATTACCTTATATATACCCCAGTGGCCACATAAGCCTGTTAGTCTGAGATTCCCCCAAATTAATTCTATGACTGCAGCATCACCAGACTGGTGCAGTGCTTCCCTGATACGGTTCTACTCCTGTATAGCCCAGGGGAGGAGCATGTGTATGCTCTGAGCATTATCTGGCTTTTTGAGACAGGATCAACAAGGAAGAATGTAGAAGTTTTATTACTCCTCCCACCTACTGCTTGTGTAACACCTTTAAGCGCTTTGGGCCAAGTTTTCTCTTACTGTCTAAAGGTAGCAGTGAGCAGCTCACACAGTTCTTGAGGGTCAAGCATTGCTCCTGCATATCTCTTTTGTGTAATTGGTGCCTGGAACCTGCTACCACCAAAGGCTGGATAATTCCCTTTGTGGAAGTTAGCCTGCAGGATTTACTTTCTCTTCAAGAAGTGATGCTGTGCTTTGCAGTGTGGTGGGGTGCCCTGTTCCAGGTTGTTCTGAGCATTTCTTATTGAACTGGAGTTCTTCCCTTGAACAGTAAAATCACAGGCTTGCCATCGAACATTGCAATACATCTTATCATTCCCAGGTTGCCTAGAGGATGTTATTAAAAAGAAACAAAACAAAAATAGTTTTGTGTTCAGACAGGTGAGTATTTTTATGTGTGCTAAATCATAAATATTGCCCTTTGTTGGCAGAAGAGTACATACACTACATTCATTATCACTACATTTGCATTCTGGCAACCCTCTTAACAACAAAATGCACTTCAAAGTGCTTTTCAAAAACTGACCTTCTCTCTTGAAACATCTCCTCAGGGCAACTATCTTTTGTATTATAAATGTAGTTTTTATTTCTAATTTCCATGGACTTTTATCATTCTTTTTGGGTTTTTTTCTTCAAGTGAGGGATAATGGAGTGTTAGAGAGAAAAACCATTTTCCAGATGAAGTAAAAAAAGTTACAACTTTTGGAATAATTTAAATAAGATTTCATACAGATAAGAAATCCGAATTTTATTTTGCAGATGCTGAAAAGGTCTATTCCCATTGTAAAGTTTTAAACTTAGAAAGTTCTAATGTCAACATACACAGTCAATACATGCAGTTTGTATGGCTTTCAAAAACAGTGATATGCTGAGCAACGTGAATTCCAGTGCTCTGCTTTCCCAAAAACTTAAGCAAATTATTATAGACAGGCAGTTTTATGTAACAAAAAATCCCTAATATTTGTTATGAAAGCCAGCTACAGACAGATTAATATTTTAAAGTTCTTTTTAGTTCTTTTTTTTTTTTCTTTTTTCTGTCTAATCAATGTATCTTCTGTTGAAAGTGACCTTAGAAGTGTTTACACTCAATTTCTGAAAAATTGTATATTTGTTTGTTGGATTAAAATGCCAGGTTTTTTTACCTCTGCAATCTGTTGCTAAGTTGCCCTAAAAAGCAGACAGGTAATGAACTACTCCCCATACAAAACAAGGATTCTTCAGTAAACTCTGTCAGAAGAATACTACAAAGCATTCTCATTTTTTTAACTCAATGACACCTTTCCTTGTAAAAAGCATATTTTTCACTGAGTGTCTATTTCCTACATAGAAGAACAGGAAAACATTTCAACAGACTCATTATTTAATTTTTCACTTGGTTTGTGTGAATTCTGATCCTAGTTATAAAATACATTATGTACTTATATCTAATTTAAACCCTGTTTGAAGAGATAAAAATCAGCCTGCAAGATTCCTACCTGATTCTGTCTCCTTGTTCACAGTGATTCCTCCCTGATGTGAATTGTACAAACAGATCCTATTTATCTCTCATACTTGTTGTCTTGAAGGATACATTTCTTCAGGGAATAACTTGGCCTGCAGATGGTTCACAAATGGTATGTGATGATTATTTTCCACTGCTTTGTTTTCTGACTGGATAATTTTTTCAGTAAAGGAAGATCTGTTTGTGCAGACACTGGTTCATCTGCTTATCCTCACTACTTTAGTCCAGTCCAGGTCATGAGGCGCTGCATTGTAGCACAAATAAGTGGGAGATATCATCCAGGATCGTAAGCTAGCAACAATGGCACATTTAATGTGGATTAATGATGGTATATGAATTATGAACTGCTATATAATATATGAATATTTCCTGCTACTATAAGAGCATCTGATCAAAATTAGCAGTTGTAACTACTCACTTAATGAACAGCATTTATAAAAGTATTTATGGAACATGTACACCAAATAGGCACAAACAAAGCCAAAGATGTACATTCTTAAAATAAATTAGGTAGTTAAAGAAAGTAAACATTTCTGAAACATATTTATCCCAGACTTTTTTGCAAGATTAATATGGTATGTGTAGTATACACATTTAATATTTATGTTTGTATCATGATCAAATTAAGTATGCTGTGAACCAATAGCAGAGAATCTAGGAAGGAAATTCAGACATTTGGGGCCAGAAAGAACACTGCATGATAGGCAGACTGAACATTGAAAGAAAGTGCACAAAAAACAGCCAAATATGTAGCAAATCAGACATACCACAGGATGTTTTGGAAACACAGCAACAGCAACAATGGAAACTTTTTAGACTTTGTTTAGCTAAAACAGAAAACAAAAGAAAAGACTGATTGAATTAATTAATTTTAAAAAAAAATGTTGACCATTTGGAACATAGCAAATGTGAACCAAAATAATCGAACAGAATATAAATTAGAAGTGTTTCCAGTTAGTGTAACTATTTTTATACACTGTATGCTGAACAGACACAAAATTTTATAAATAATTATCTCTAATGGGAATACTCAAAGACAGCTTGGTGACCATTAAAGATGTGAAGCTGCATCTTTGACTCAAATATGCTTGACTGTAAGTATTTGATTTAGAAATCAAATGTGTGTACTGTCACAGTGTGTAAATACACCCCTTGCAGCATCGTGCTTTGAGTGACACAGAGTCACAAATTTCTCTAATTGATTTTACTGTGTCCAGATCTGTGTTTCACAGTTTTTACATATACGTCAGGACTTGATGAAAGTTGCAATGTAGACAAAGCCATAATAATGTTTCCATTTAAGTTTTATATTGTTTCTCTATTTTCATTTTTAATTTAATTTTTGGTCCAGTTCAGGACAAGTCACCTTACCTTTTCATATTGTTTTAGTAAATATTCTTACTGCTTTCTGTTAAATAAGAAATAAGGTAATGCTGCCATGAAAATAACATCTTTCCAATTTCAATCTGTTATGTCAATCATTAATACAAATCTAAACATTACATAGTAACCCCAGGAGCTTTTGAATTCCCATTTCCCATTCCCTCATGTAAGCCTGTTTCAATGCTGTACTGCTAAGGGAAGAAGCAGTGTTGAAAATCCTTGTTGGCTTTTCTTAGAATGTATTTTCTGCCTGCTTTTATTCCTAATCACTCCTGTGACAAATCCAGTGTCTGAGCATGCTTTTTTGCATTTATTTGTCATGAGTGAGTCTTTTTGCATTGTTCTCCTGCACTAACAGTGTGAAATACTTAAGGAGGAGCACTTTCTGCTCAGATCTGAGCAAAGACTGCTTTATGCTATCAGCCATTCAGAAGCCAATATTATTAATGGTTAGAGCAAAAAGTGTTATTTATTTATTTGCTGGTTTGTTTACTTAAATGCATTTCCTGCTTCCTTAACGGCATGGTTCACCTCCAACACTGCTTGAGAAGGATAATACTTGTTAAATTGAAGAGATCCTTTGTAGCCACTTGACTCCAAGCATTTCAAGGAAAGCTGCCAAATGTGATTTCTTAGGGCTGTACCTTAATGCAAGAAATACTGACAAGAGGAAGAAAGGGTTGGAGTTCACAAGCAACTTCCATGTACCATGAAAGTCAGCTTTACCTTCTGAAGATTCTATATGAAGTGTTGCATGTTAGCAAGTTGTAGACAAAGACATTTTTGGCAATATTTTATAACTAATTTTACCAAGGATGCATGAAGGATACAAGATTTAACCAGTTACAAAGATTTCTATTATTTTTTGGGGAAACAGAGATAAGTGGTTAAATTCCTCAGATCATATCCTTCCTCCAGTTATGCAGCTACTGAAGGGAGATTTTTTGAACCTTATGAAATATATCTTATATTTCTAATATACATAGTCATTATATGTAGTTCTCCTATACTAGTAGTAGTTCTGTGAATGCTCTTCTTCAAGAATTTATTAGTTTACTTGAAATGTTTTTAATTTTCTTTTATTAATATGACAGTTAATCACCAGCCAAATAATCAGCATTTCTACCTGTATTCCTACCAGTCCAGGATTTCTTGTATATCCTATAAAAAGGAAAAAATTAATTAATGGGGACAGTTCTCTCTGTGATATATATAATCAAAACTTCCTCTACTCAGTGAAAAATATAAGGAATTTTCCTGATCTTTGTACCATTTTTATGGCATGTGGCAAGGACACCAATACATTTTCTATTACAAACAAGTATCAACAATCCAGATAGTTCTCATACATTTTTTCCCTAGAAGTTAAGGATATTTTTTATTAATAGAAATGCTCTTTTTACTGTAGCAGTAAGCAGACAAAAAAGGAGAAAATCAACCAATTTGCACAATGTCTTTTTCACCATATAAACCAAATTTTGAATGCCAGTATCAAGCCTTCAAGGCATGAACTTTCAAAGCCACCACCCCACATTAACTCAGGAATGTTATAGTTATCTTAAAAATAAAATCCTTACATTTGCCAATAAAATAAGCATAAATTTTGTCTGCTAGGTTTCCCTCCTTCCAGATTTCACTTTTGGGTTATGTACACATAAACATATGTCATATGCTTCTCTATTTTTAAAGTCCTACCTGGACTTTAAAAGTCTTACTGGAAAAGAAAACTGTGAATTCAAAGTGTTGAACTATAGGTTACTCTTGTTTGACTGGAATTGGTTCATGTATGGTTTCAGGTTCCATAAGCCCCTCTGTTAACCTTTGACTTACTTCAGTTCAAAGCATTGTCTACGCTGTAGATTCCTGTGAAGTGCTTGACAGAAGTTTATTGTACAAACTCAGTATGGATTGTTTTCTCCTCAAGAAAACTTAGGTTGTGTTATACCACAGTAATTGCAGAAGGATGACGATGTCACCTTGCCAGGCTTCTGGCAGCTTTCCAGTCTTCTAAGCTTGCTGCAGACCTCAGAAATCCAGTTAGCTCCCCACAGAATATAAATTTTAGTATTTGCATATGGATTTAGCTCACAACTGAATGTTTCCTGTTCAAAATTCTTTTTCCTCCAAATACAGGCAGAATACCTGTGAAGGTTCTGAGAAAATCTGCAGAGCTGTCTTCTGAGAGTAAGGGAGAGAGATGCTGTATTTTTTTACTGATGTGTGCTGTAAATCACTGACTGTCACAGATAATCAGTTTTTCTCTGCTACCACCCCAGGCTTCCTATGTCTGCATATATGACTGGCTCCAAAGGCACAGGTTTCCACATCTCCCATACCATCTTTTGTAAGGTTATCTTCCAGCCCTATTCACTGTAACTCACAGCATACAGCTTTTCAATGCACACAGTGATGAGCGCGAAGCTGGCAGGAAGATGAGCATTAATATGGGATGAATGCTCACTTCAGCCTTTCCAGTGCAGCATTGTGTCTGTATCCT
This sequence comes from Poecile atricapillus, assembly GCF_030490865.1. Lineage (NCBI taxonomy): Eukaryota > Metazoa > Chordata > Aves > Passeriformes > Paridae > Poecile > Poecile atricapillus. The sequence goes on along the minus strand of NC_081289.1, from coordinate 36,285,831 downwards.
GCTTGCCACTTCACATCCACTCATCTGCATCCTCATCTCTCACTGAGTCCATTGCTTATGCATCCAAGGGCACTCAGGCTTTACTGCATTAGGATGTTTTTCTGTAAAAATGATGACACAGGAGATGTTTAGCTGTCACAAGCCAAGTCAGCTCTGGCAAAGCTTGATACCCAATCTAATTCATAGGTGATGAATTCTCACTAGAATCAAAAGGGCTACAGGATCCCTAGAGAGGGCCCTTCCAGAGCCATATCTTTATGTCTTTATCCCACTGTATCCTCTTCCACATGTTTTACTTTCCTTATCAAAGCTGGAAATAGCAATTTACACAATGTCAGATTTCAAATCTTCCCAGTCCTCTAGTCAACCACTGAAGCCTTTTGTGAATTATGAAATGAAATTAGTACTGGCACTCATAGCAACATAAAGAATATATTCATAGGAGCTTCTTCCAAGTTTTGACACTAAGAATTTTGAAATATATTTCCATGCCTATTTTACAAATGAGAGAATGAAGACAAATATAATAAACTGTGTTCTGCAGAAGAGACAAAATTGGAATAGATGCTCTCCTTCTGCATGCCAGCTTGCTCACTTTTAGGACAATTACATTCACCTTTTCATGACAGGGCTTCTGAAATACTCTTTGGTTAACCCGCGACTTTCTCACTGTCTCCCTGTCTACTTTAGCAACTTCATAGACTAAAACTACAATACAAGTTAAAGGCATATTTCACAGGAATAAAAAAAAAAAATCAGTAGAATTTAAAGAGCACTTAAATACTTGAGTTTGAAAATAAATTTATATATATATATAAATATATATGTATATATATATAAAAATGTATATTTAAAATTTGCATTCAGACCCAAAGCTATTGTGATGATACAGTTCTGGGTTCTGAAATACGTAGGGAGGAAAAATTACAGACTAATGGTAAACTTACTAGAAAATGAAAAAAAAATAAAAAGCTCATATTAAATATCAAGAAGTCCTATATCACTGTGTATCAAGAAAAACACACTGTTACACATCTTCAGCTTTGACTGAGGTTCCTTTGTGCAAGTTGCTAAACCAGCAGGGATCTACAGATTTCGCAAACCCTTCAAAAGCTGCAGGGAATGCATTGTGCTCTGCTGAGGCTCGATTTCTGTGTCTGCTGCCAGCTTGCAACACAGGCACTGAGGTTGTGCTCTGACTGCACACTGGAGCCAGGTTTAGAGTCTATAGTGCAAGATCAAAAATCACACAGTGTAAAGGAAGCATTAACACCCTCTTGAGTACTCTTAATTTTACCAAACAGTATTTGTATGACTACACCTGATCTGGATCAAGAATATATTATGGGTGATCTGGAAATGCATCTGACCCAGTGCTAATGACTGGGAGATTACAACCTAAAGCAGACATTTGTTAAGCACTTTGATACTTACATTTCCTAATGGATGTAGGATGCCAGAAAGGAAACTAAAAAACACAAACACCAGGAGAGACAGAAAAGGCACACTCTGAAACTCATAGAAGTGGAGGAATGCTCTACTTCGTGTTACATGAAATGGGACAGAGGTGTTCTTCATCACAGAATGAAAAGAGAAGATACAAAGCTTTTTGACTTACAGAGGGTTGAAACACCTCAGATTTTGGAGGCTAAGTTTCTATATAGCAAATCACATTGGAAATCTGAAACAGAAGATACTAATTAATAAGGGATCCAGTTTCAAATTTTTACAAATTTACTGTGAAGAAGTGAAAGTGATTTTGACCCAGACGATGCAAAAAGAAGATTAACTACTGAAATAAGGAAGAAATAAAGGATGTGGAGATGAAAATCAGCATACATGGAACAGTTCCGTGTATTGCAATAAACAACACAATTCCTGGCCTTTAGAAGAGAATGCAGACACTGTAAGTAATTACACCATGTCGTAAGAGTTTACTGGTGCCAGGAGAGAATGAAGAAACAGGAATTTTTGGACATCATTGCATCAAAAGATGAATTAACCACCAGTCCAAAGCAAATGAAACTTTTATCCATTTTAAGTTGGATGCAGGTGCAGAAGCCTGTGCAGCCAGAAACCATAATATTATCACTGAAAGAAAAGCCAGCATTAGTAGAAGGTAACAGTTAGACTCAAGGTTAAATAGGCATTTAGGATGGCACAGGCATAGGCTATTCACCTATTAAGAAAGGAAAAAAGTATGTGGGTAAAAATTATTTGGAAACTTCTCAATTTCTGAAGGCCCCACCTCCCCCAAATAAGTGTTCATTTTTGTAAATTATCTCCTTGAGAAGAATCATTGCTGAAAGAAACAAAATACTGAGGAAGAGTTTAAGGATGCTTTCCAGTAGATAACATATTTCCCAAAGGAGTACTTGCCAGGTCTGACAGAACTGACAGTTCACACTTCCAGCAAAGTTCTGCTTACTGTTAGGGATCAACACAAGATTTCTTAGCTGGCAGAAATAAGCCTGTGAGCAAGACCAGAAGCTTTGTGTTGTGCCAGACATTACCAAAGATACAGATCTAAAACCTCACAATTCAATTTGAGCATAAGGAACAGAAGCAAGGGATGAACATGCTAAATCACACGGGCAGCCAGCCCCTTGCAAGGGAATGTCAGTCTCCTGTAATTCCCAGAAGCATGTGTAGATTGGAGAAGTCCATCAGAGGATGAGTATATGCCCGCTCAGCCACAGCCAGAGGGTTCCCCTTTGCCCCAACACCCAAGAGCTTAAAAACCTGGTGTTTGAGGTGGCTCTGCAGGAGGCTCATCTGAGAAATGAGTTATAAATACACAAAGACCCAGGCCTAAGGTGTCGGGATCCTGAGGGCAAAGCCTTTTGGATTGCCCATAGATACTGAAGAGAAGGTAATTCATATGTTTGAGAGCAGAAACTTAGAATAGCTGTTGTCACAGGACGTTTCCAGGGTATCTCAAACTGTGTCTGTTTATTGGCCATTCTTGTGAAAAGGGAGAGCTCAGGCCTGGGGAGAAGGTCTGCAGAGCTTGTAGCCATATGTCTATTTACTTCTCTTCAAAAAAGACAACCTCATCCATCCTTGCCTGTTTGGAATTTTCCATGGCCCTTTCTCAGAGTCCTGACAGCACCACAGTCCTCAGGACCCTGGTCCCCTTCCCAGTGCTGCCATCACCCTGCCCATGGCCACAAGTGTGTGCCCCAGCAGCTCTGCAGCAGCATCGCTGCCCACGCACTCCTGCCCCATGGTTGGCCTCAGCCCCATCCCCAGGGAGCACAGTGCCCCGGGATAGGCTGTTCCTGGTGGGATGGTGGGATGGTGGGATGGTGGGATGGTGGGATGGGGCCTGGAGCCAGGCCCTGCCCGGCCGCACCCCAGCACCCTGAACAGCACCCAAAACCAGGATAAATGACACAGCCCAGCACATCTCCAGGGATGCTTATTAGGAGTTTATCTTGAACCTCTAATTATCCTCTAATTTCTGTTTATGAATAGAGACATACTCTCTAGTTTAATGTGCTCTGCTGGTAACTTACAGATAGATAGAACAATATTTTGAAATTTTTTGCTGCATTAGCATAATTTTCAGTTATTGATTTTCAGTCTACTTTCAGCTGGGTAAAGGAATTAAAACTTCTGAGTGGTAAGGAATTAAAACTTCAAGAAGCACTTTTATAACCAGAGCCGTAATCTGCGGGCATGAGGACTTGGTTCATGGCTTGCTGCTCAGTTCAAAATGTTGGAGGAGTGAGAAGAGCTCTCTGCCAGGCTTCTTTAGTGCAAAACCAGAAAAGGAGTTGCTGAATAAAGGATCTTGTTGAGAAACCAAAATGCATTTTAGCTGGTATCTGAGTGGCTGGAGTTGAAATTCCTTTTCCCCAGAGGCAATCCTGTTGGTTTCACATCTGAATTTTAGGACTGAAATTTTAGACACACAGGAGATCTGGGTACTAATAAGTAGTGCTTGACATCCTATAAAGGATGGCAAAATCAAGCATCCATATGCATAGTAAACCCACCTCACCAGTGTGAAAAACTCCATAGACAGAATTTACTTTCCTTAGTCTTATTATTTATACCTACCCCCTTATTCATTGTAGAATTATGAAAAAAAAAGTCAACAGTTTTTCTTGCAGAAAATTAGCAAAACCTACTGCTGGCTTTTAAAATATGAGTAGCAGATGTTATTTTCACATAGTAACTTAGGCTGGAAGGGACCTCTGGTGGTCAGCCCCAAAGCAGGGCTAACTCCGAAGTCAGCCAAAAGCTAAGATGTAGCAGTCTCCATTAGTCATGTGAGTGGCCAGAACACAGCAGATGGTGAGGATATAGTCTAGCCTTCCTCACATCTCTTGGGCTTCAGAGATCACAACTGTAGCAAAAAGAGAAGGAAAAAGGGAGACAATCAAACACTTGGTTTTCCTGGCCATATTCTGAAGGGATTGCTTGTTTCACCTGTGTGCTGTGTGGACTGCAGGCATTTCAGATGTGCTCTGAGAATGTCTCCCAGACGAGCACAACAACCTTGGGCAGAGGCTCCCAATTCCATCCCTCTAATCCTAAATTAGATGTAGCACCAGGCGCAGACAGCACGACTTAGCCCTGCCAACAAGAAATACATGTGCACATGCGAACAATAGGAGCTACAGATATCAATGGAAAGTCTGTGATGAAAACAAGAGTGCCTGCTGAGTTTAAGCAAATCCACGGTGTGTTAGCATCTGCGCAGAGATTCACAGGATTATATTTTTGTTCATTGGCACTTACATGTGACCTAAATTTCACCTGAAGTGGTGTTCTTTTCTGGTGTCTGCAGTGCCACATTCTTGCTGATTGTAAGAGCACAGCCCTGTGTTTATGCAGGTTTGTCTCTGCAGGTCAGTAGCAACACTTGATCACTGCACTTTCCTTCCGAATTCTATTTTCACATTATAATTTACAGAATAACTTTCTGACCTAATATATGTGGAATCACTTTTCTGAATGATGACCAAAAAAAGACTGCTTTTTCTTATAATTGTCAAATTGCTTGGGATGATGTTCTGTGTTTCTCTTAATTATTTTATCGTAGCAAAAAAAAATGTCAGTTTTTATTGGAAAACCACTAGTTAAAGTCTTTTAAATTGCTTCTGCAAAGCAATTGTGTACTTTCTATATCTCTAGCACCTGATTTGTGCGCCCAGAACACATGCTTCATTAGCCCCTTTCACAAGCTAAGTGTCTGCTGCTCCAAATGTAATGCAAATCACTTTTTAATGGTCACATTGACTAGATAGGAAATGCTTTTGTTGGAGCTATGACTTGTAGTTAATTAAGCAAATTAGCATGTGATATAAGCACTTCTGAGAAGACAAAGCCCAAGAATAGCTCTCAAAACAAGGTGGAAGACTTTTCTGTAGAAATGATACAGAAGAAAATGGGAATTAAGCAAGAGGAAGTTTAAAAATAAATTCTAAATGTATTCACTACTTTTTCTATTTTATAGAAGTTTCAGCTGATCTTCTATGAGAAACATATTTGTGGGGCTGAGAATCTGCTTGCTGTCTGTGTAAGGAGATAAAAACAGACTTTTTACTCAGCAGAGATGATGGGCAATAACATTTCTGCAGAGATCCTGCTTATATCATGAAATTATCTGATTTATCAATTGCTTTTTTGACTTCGTTCCAAAAGAAGACTTTTCTGCTTAACACCAGAAGAGAGTCTCAGAGTCTGGCTGTAGGGTAAGGACTGTCCTTGCTTCAAAGTTACAACCAAAAAGACTCCTGAGCCTTTAAAATGGAAATGTATCCCATTCCTTCTAGCACTGTTTCTCAAAGTAATGGGTAACAGTGAGACACTTTATAATTTAACCACCCTAGAAATATGCAGTCTATATGTGAAGTCTTAGGAATAAGTTGCATTGGTCTTTCAGAAATTCTACTAAATTGGGTCAGTGTATGATTTGAAACATACAGTGACCAAGAGGTGTAAGTTATGATACATTCTTTTCAGTGTGCATGATACCTGGGTTTCATTTGCTGGGAATTTTCAATGCTTTTTAGAAACCTGTTTTTGCTCAATGTAAAAGAACAAATCTTTTGCAGTCTTTCCTAATACAGTTTGAACCTTGTTATTGTTTTGCCAGTTGCTTCTTTTATATCCTGGAATGAAACGTGATTCTCAAACAAAGAAAAATCTGATTCTGTCAGATAAAGTAGAAGTTGATTAGGATGCTAAACTACATAATTGCTATTGGTAGTTAATTTTTATGCCCTTCAAATTAAATGAATAAGAGAAAAAGTGTCAAATGAGCTAGCAGGATTTTGAACAAAGGAAGTAAGCTTTTATGCCTACATTGCATTCTTATGCTTGCATTGGGAATTTGCTAAATTCTGTTGCAAAACTTCAGACTAGAAGATTGCTGCCTGTCCAGTGTTCACCCCGTGTAATTTTGTTGCATCCTTCCTCTTTTTTTTCCTCTCTTTTTTTTCCTCTCTTTTTTTTCTCTCTTTTTCCACCCTGAATGTACACATTACTGTTTATCATCAATCATAATTAATCATTCATTAATCATAAGCTTGCAATTGGCTTTATGAGACTAGAACTTACACTTCCCAACTGATGCAGAATTTCATACAAATACAAATGACTAATTGTGTGATGGACATCTTTTGCAAGAGGAATGATTGGACAATTCTAGTTGTTCAGTCTTCCTCCAAAAATTAAATAGTCTCTGCTCTAGTTCTTTCATATACATAAAGGTACCTTGCAAAGAGATTTTTTGTCTCTCTTACCAACTATGTTCCATAGTTGCTCCACAGTTTCTTTTCTCTTTTTCTTATGAAGATGTTAGAATGGCCATAATCATTTGATCCGAAATTTTACGTACTCAGTAGCAATGGCTGAAAGGGTTTCTGTTCCTCACCCTTGATTTGGATTTAGGAATGGGGTGTTTTGATTTCTCTAAAAGTAAATAAAGAGGTGCTTTTTTAGGAACATGTCCTAATCAAAGAGTTTATAGTGAAGATACAAGTCCTCTTGAAAACTCCTATATGGTTTTTATAGAGGAGTAAATTTTCTTTCCTCATAGAATAGTCCTTGATCTTATCATTCAGTTCTGCAAAGAGCAAAATACTCTTGACTTATATTGACTTGAATAAAATGGAGGAGGCTCACTGCACTACAGAATTGTGAACAGTATTTGGTAAGTCACTGGTGGTCTCGCAAATCTTGCCTATACACACAGATAAATTGTATTTAAATTTAACAGAAGTTTAATTCAGTGGCTGACAAGATTCCGTTTGTCAGTGTAATTCATTGATGTTGTAAGGTGTTTTCTATTACCAAGCCATATACTAGATAGTCTTTTCATTTTTAGAAAGTCTACAAAATACTAAACTGAACCTCTGTTCTTCTCTGAGGGATCACACAGGGCAAATCAGTTTGGATATTTTTCTCATGGCACAATGCTGCTTGCAAATCAAGATGCTAAATAAATGCTGTACTTGTAGTTGTTATGTTACCAATTGACAGTGCTACTGTACAAGAAAAGATGTTTGAGAATTCTCATGCACTACAGGAAATGACATTAGGAAAAATAATTACTTAATTTTAATATCAGTTTCAATTAGAAACAGACTTATGCGATTAAGGAGAAAGACAGTCTGGAAGAAAATGTTTCAACCTGCTGAGTGGGAAATTAAAATCAGCACAATGTAAACATCACCAGCAAAACAGTTCATCATATTCAAAGCTAGTAACTATTTATAATAACAGTCTTGCATGTCCACACTTGAATTTTTGTGCCAGCTATTCCCACAGTGTAGCAGCTGCACATCCAGATGAGACATGCCCTGGGATTTGTGTTGGGCAGCAGTAGGGAGTAGATGTGGGCCATCCCTATGAAGTCACTGCTGCTCGTTTCTTCCCTGTACCTCTCTGACCCTGCAATACTGCAAGAGGTTGAGCAAGAAGGGGCTCATGGAAGTGCTAAAGGTCATCAGGCAGCCAGAAGGGTTAACATGGAGTCATGAGACATGTATCTACAACTGGGAGCTGGGTGCTCTGACAGTTCAGCACACCCAGCACCTGCTGGTTTTGCAAAAAATCGGATGACTCTTTTGCACAGCAGACTTTACGTAAACAGCTCTGTGCTGTTAAATTGTTGGCTCTCCTTCCATATTGACTGGCTTCAGAGACTAAAGTTTGAATTAAACAAATGTTTTATTCCACTGTGGCTTACACCACTGTGATATCTTTACTTCCAGATGTCCATGTTTTCTAAAGCTTCCTATTTGCCATTAATCTTTTTCTTACAGTCTTTCCAGAAGAGAAGGTTTGAGTCAATCTGAACTGTGAACATAATAGGATAACCAAAGACATTTGACTGTTCATACCATGTAGTTTTAGCAAAGAATCTGTATTTTGTATGTAGCAACACTTAGGGACTGGGACAGGACATAATATTCCACTCAAGCCTACCTATCTTACCTATACAGAGGCTGAGATGGACTGTTTTCATGCTGATTGAGAAGTCTGAATGTGATGATTATTCAGATTTAGATTTAGGAATATGACAAAGGAAATGTTAAATGGCATTCTTCAGCACACTTGCAACAGCTCTCATCCCAGAAGAGAAATGCTTCAGATCCAATTAAAGATTAGTGCTTAATAAAGAATTCCCAATGATAGATCATTGGATGTGCTGACTGCAGAATCATATAGTGGACCACAACAGCACACAGCAGTTTGGTTTAAAAAAATTAAAACAATCACAGGAAGACTGCTTTTCATTTCATGGACATGGATTTGCAGTAAAACTTTAAAATATCTCATAGGATCCTTTTGGTGTATCACAGACTATATTTCATTCTACAGTGTCAAGTGATAAAAATGGTTTCACTATTCTGCAATCCTGTGCCTTCTGTCAAGGGTATTTTATAACTGTTCATTTCAGTTTCCACAAATCCTAAATTTTGAGTTCACTCTCACTTCTGAGTCAGGAAGGACCGCCAGCTGTGACTGATGTGTAGTTACCAACTCCATGTTAGTGACTGAACTGCTAAAAATCAATAGACAAATTAGAATTTCTTTCTAACTGCACAGTGACCTACATTTAAGAATTCTAAACAGGGTAGGAATCTGAGACTCAGGAAGAGAAAAATTTGGAAGTGGTAAGTTGGAGGAAAATAATTATAAAAATTATTTTCATATATATAAAAATATATATATAACATATAAATATACATATAAAAATATATGCTTTTACATGCAAACAGTGCAGAGGAACAAAGTGACCAGAAGGTAAGAAAGTATGTTGAATCCACTGAGCAAGATGCTGTTCTGTTCAAGGAAGGTAGCTTTAGGTAATTCATCAGCAGATAAGATGTTCAGATATGTATGCATGCTCACCCAGGTTTGGTATTGATATTATCTAGCTGATAAAACTTTTAAGAGGTTTAGCTGTGACCAGATACCCAGAAAGATAGGTGATCAGATGGTTGTTTTCTTAGTCTTTATTAGCGTTCATTGCTGAGCACACCTCACACCAGGAAGTGTGATATCACCCTTCCTAGCTATTGTTAACCAATTGGTTTAGATTAGATTTCTACATTAAGGAACTTTCCACTTTGGTATATTCCTAATTTAACTGAAAATATACCTTAAAACCTATGGGACCAGGCACAAAATGGTATGAATTAGTTTAAAATGGTCATTTAAATTCACGATTTTGAGTTAATTTAAAAAGAACAAAAACTAAATGTGGGAATCTGAAATAAGGTCTCACATGGTTGCAAGTGATTGTTAAAGGATGAATGGTTGAGTAAATTAGTGTGACTTTCCCATGCGATAAGCCATGTCACCTCATCTAATTTAAGTGGGATAGTAAAGAAATGCCACCGAGTAGGGGAATTTTAACTCAGGAAATGGAATTTTTAGGTACTGACAAACCTACTTTTGTTTTGGTTTTTTTTTTCAGAAGATAGGTTGCAAAAAGGTTTCACAAATTAAACTTATTTTTTGTTTTCTGGCAAGGTAGAAAGGTTTGGCCGTGGGCTGAGAAACTCTCTGCTTCCATTTCTGCTCTTGCAGAGTCATATGATAGATATTAGAATATTTTTAATGCCAGAATTTGCAGTGTGAAATCATCTCTGGAGAAGATCACAAGGGAAACTTTCTCTTTTTGTATAAATGTATATATCCCAAACAAAGGAGTGCAAATGTCTTGTTAACATTCTACCACTGGTATACAGATGTTACAAATCATGTTTATATTCATGAATATTCATTGCCTAAACAGTAGCAGGCATGACAAAGTCTGAATGGGAAGCTTAATAGGAACAGTCTTGCTTATTATTATTATTTATTATTTTTTAAGTGATTTCATTTTAAAAATTACTTTAAATTCTCTTTTTAAAAAGTGTTTGATAACTATGAACACTTGTATTATGGTGTGTTTTATTATTGGATATTACTGGAATTTTTTCCTGATCTAAGTGCAGACTGTCAATTTAAAGTAACTGCAGTGTCTTAGATCAGTGTTTTTGCACTAATTTCTACAATGTGGAAGGACCTTGACTCATATTCTAAAAGAAGGAGGCAATAACAATCTGTTTTGGTTTAAGACAATTTAAAGAGATGGATGCTCTAAAATTAATTACCTCCCCTCAGTTCCAATCAATCCCCTTCCACCAATAAGAAACAAATACCAGTAGCTAAAAGTAGATAAAAGTTTACTAACAAGCAAAACTGCAACAGGCAAAAAATGTCAGTAAATAATATCTAGATACAAAATTGCTAAATCTCAGGACCTCCCAGAGAACAAAGAGACACTCAAATTGTTGGGGTTCTGCCCCTTCCGAGCCGGCGCTCCCGCTGCCGACTGCGCACAGGGAGACAGAGGGACAATGGCGGCTGGCCCTACCCATAAAATGGCGGCCGCTGCGGCTGATGGCATGGCTTAAAGACAAAGGGAAAGGGTGTCAGCTCTCTACCCCAGGATGGTGGCCTTCGCAGGCAGTGTACCTTCCTTCCTCCTGTAACTCTCACGATGCTACATGCCTGTGTGTGCCCAGTCTGTTTGCAGAAAACGTGCTGCAAAAACACTCCTTTTTGCACTAAAGCCTCCTTCCTCCTTTAAAGCAAATGTTCCTTACTTCTTCCCTTCTGCAATCATTTTCTTTTTTAAGGAAACGAAACCAAGCCAAACTCCCAGATCCACAAGGGTACTCTGGGTGCAGTACACACCTTGAATCTTTCTGGGTGTCTCAGCTGTGCCGTAGCAGTTTGAGCAGGCCGTGCTCAATGCTCCTGGGCCAGCCTTCAGTGGCCGCGGTGCAGCACGGCATCATTTCGGGGATGCAGTTCTGCCTCAGGTACCATTTACCAGCTCTTTAGAGGTGTTGCACATTTGAAATCTCCTGTGGCATCCTGCAATAATCTTCATGTGCCCTTGTAATCTTTGAGGGTTGTTTTATAATGGATGGAGTATACAGGGTGGAGTTAATGCACAGATGAAGGATTAACCTGCAATTAAGCTGTGGAATCATTCATGCACCTTAATCTATTAGCCATGTGAGAATTTCAGGATTTAGAAACAAACTTGGTTTTTCTCTCTCCTTTCCCTGGCTCCCTTGATTTTTGATTTTATCGTTTAAAAAGGGAATAGGAACATGTAGAGGAATAAAGCTGGGAAATGGGAATGTAAAGGCAACATAAATTCTTAAAAATATTTTGTTCTGAACAGGATTTTATTAAATTCCTTTTATTCCTGGGGCTCTACCAATGCCAAATAGACTTTGTTCAGGCCTTGCATGACATGAAATGTGCCTGGAAGAGATGCCCATATCAGATGTTTTTAATCTTGAATCTATCAAAGGGTCCTAGACAAATATCACAGTTCCAGCTACTGAATCTCATTCAGCAATGGGTGCTGTCATACCTTCTGGGAAAGGATATAAATAACCTACTGACTGGACAAAGAAAAAGAAAGCCTGGAAAAGTCTTTTGTTCTAGAATCAGAATGAAATGGTAGCACTGTTTATATTGACTAAGGTATTCCCATCTTCTAAATAATCTGTCATTTCACATTTTGAAAAGAGTCTGAAAGTTGCAACAAAACATATGTGAGTGTAAGTCATGGATCTTGTCCTTGGTGTCATAATTTTTTGCTGATACAGTTTTCTTTCTACGATAATATTGGGAAGTGAGAATGAGAGTTGTATGGAGAGTCTGTGCATTGCTGATAAGCTATTGATAGCATTTTACACAGAGAAAATACTTTCTAGCATGCTTCTATACCTTATTGTATGCTAAGTCTTGGAATTTATAATTTAGAAATTAATAATGAAGTCTTTTCACGTAATAAAATTACAGATAGTACAAATTATTCAATATGCACAATTTTCATCTGGGTAAACAACAGATGTGGCCAAACACCTGGAGTTATACTGGATAGCATTTCAACTGAAATGTTCCAACACTATTATAAATCTGTGAAAGAGGCACACCCTCTTTGATATACACATTTTTTTCTAGACTCAAGTGGTTTATTGTGCAGCTGGTTATCTGAAACCTTCCCAAAGTAGTCCAAGCTGACATTGCAGAAAAAGTATTCTATGTTTTCTTCATGAAATACTTACATTTGTTGCAATGCTGTGCTTTTGTTAAACTTTATATGACTGTAGCAGTGCACAGGAAGCAGAGGTCACCACACATCAAGCTCCACCTGCCTCCAAATTTCAGCTGAGTAGTATGCTGGGCACCAATTCACATAACATTGGCTCAAATTGATCTGAAACTCTGAAAGAGTTCTAGTCAGCAAATGGCCGCATATGGTGGGAGGAACATTGTAAATGCTGCAGCAATAACTGACTTCTGGGAAAAGAATACACACATTAAAGTGTTTGTAATTAATAACTATTTCAAGATGCTTGCCATGAATTTGAAACCTTTTTGCAAACTGTCCTGCTTAACTAATCATCCTATACTAGTCTCTGTAATTTGTCCAGTGCCTCTGAGAGAAATTGCAAAACGTCTGATCCATGCCCTTTAAAATACATTAATAATAAAGTGAAATCCAAATGTGTCCTTTTTAGCTCTGAAGTACAGCTCAAGCTCCACGCTGAGCACAATTACAAATAATGTATGAACTACCATGATGCTAACTACAGATGTCCAGCTGGTGGAAAGGAGGGTAAGCTATGTTTGCTAGCACATATGCTTGCAAAGTTTAAAACATATGACTTATCTTAATGTATTTTGTCTTCCTAACAGTGCACAACTTCTTGTTGATACCACATTGTACTCAGCTGGAATTGGGTATTTTTATGGATAGTCTGTAGAAGGAATATTCTCTGACTGAGGACAACAATATCTGTAGGAATTTAATATTTGTTATTTATATTTGTATATTTGTAGATACAAAATATAGGGTAAACTGATTTTGCTAAAAGGGGGAACTCAATAATTCAAATGCAATAGCCATGAAAATGTTGCTATCACAAAGTTGTCTTAAGTGATTAGTTTTCTGAAAGTGCTGGAGTGAAGCATTTTGTATGTAGTCTCTTGTAGTTCTTTGATGGAAGAGGCTTCTCAATTTGTTTTTTAAACTAGAGTAAGATGTAAAAAGACTGTTTTAAACCAAAGTCAAGGTGTTGCTTCACCTCAGGAAGATGACAAAGTTGCAAATGCAGCTGAAGGTTATGTTGTGTTCTGAGACTGGTGCAGAAGCACAGCAGTCAGGCTGAAGAAGAAGAGAACAAGCATGTGTCAGTGAGGACCCTTGAGGGAGCAGTTGCAGAGACACACATTAAATTTGAGATGTGAAGCCACAGCTAATTTACAAAAGATATTTTAAAAATTGTTTGTAAGTGAAGTGTTTTATCAAAGACAGTGGCTGTTTTGTATCTATTTTGTGGCTGAGAACAGAAGGGTGCAAAACCTAATGACTGATAAAAGTTATGTTCCACTGTCTCTGAACTTCTGTTTTCAGTGGCTTTTTTTTTGGCCATTTCAGTAACCCCAGGCTGTACATCACTGAAACGTTCCTTTAAATTAAGGTAAAGCTGGATCAGCACAAAGTCTGTTAACCATCAGTTTAGACTTGTAGAAATAGCTGGTGGTATGTCTCCTAAAACAAGAAGGGGGACACGTGTGTCTGTTTTTCCACTGAAAGACCCTGAATGGATACCTACTGTATGCACATGGCAGCTCCAGTCAGAGGTTCTTTAAGTGGTAAGTTGTACTACACACTGACTTGCTGACAGGATAGACAGGAGGAGACATAATTCCTAGATGAGGATTAAAGAAAGACTGGACAGGCTGAAGGAGAAGTGAATGGGATGGGGCTTAGGGAAATGGCAAGCATCCATTCTAGCCACGAGTGCTTTAGGGTCCTGGTATTATTATTTCTTCTCTGCCTCTTTGGGGTTTTATCAGGGTCAGGCAGAGGCACAGGAAACCCCATACAGCGCAGGTACAGTACAGCAACTTTGCTAATAAGCCAGAAGTCTTGCCTGAGGCCAAAGCAAGCAGGAATAGACATAGTAATCTGCTTAACAATTTGAACAAGTTAATTGTTCAGTGCCTTTATTGACTGAAGAAAACTGTGGCTCTCCAATGGAAGAGTTTGCATTTCTCTCCAAAGAAGTCCTCACCAAGTTGTCTTCTTCTAAAACTCTTTTGAGGATTGTATCACTGAAGGGGATGATGTGGTCCAGCTGTTGAAAACAATAACACAAAAACATAATGATAATTAATCCAATGGGAGAAATGCAGTAGAATGCCACAGAAATTAAATTACTCAATCTGACAAAATTAGTGTTGTAAAATGGTATAGAACTCATTTCTAAAGATACCTAAAATCAGTCTAAATAACTTACTGGAGGAATATGTCCATTCTGTTAAATGCATATGCTAGTTCTACACTGACTGTAGCAAGATTTCTTTATAAAGAGAGAAAAAGACTAATTCACGTTTAAAATGATCTTTCATCCTTATGACAGTTCTTGTAACTGCTTAAAATTTCCAGTAGTTTCACTCTTTCTCCCCAAACTAGACAATATTAATGTATTTTGCATTCATTTACAATACATTCCCTCTGGTCCATATATACATTATAATATTTGCAGGCAGAACATTCTATTTAACTAGTAATCTAAAGTTTCGCACCTTGCCAAGAAAACTGAGGGGGTTTGAGAGGTGAAGATTAAAATGAAGAAGAAATTCCAGCACTGTAAATTGTAAAACTTTACACTTTACAGCTGCCAGCTGTAACCCACAAGGAGACAGTGTTCTTAAGCTCCCAGGAACTTAGACTGGGCCATTTTTTAGCAAATGCTTTTGTTGTTCCTTCAGAAAGGGAAGAAAAGGGAAGATAAAAGTCCCAAACCCCAGAAGGATCCTTACATATAGAGTACATAGCATTCATGAGGAGTTGTTTTGTCCTTGAGTGTGGAAGGATTGCAGTGATTTGATAAGATCTGTTAAGATTACACTTTGCTTGTTATTACAGTTGAAATATAACAGCTGAAATGTTACACAGGCTAAGTCATACTAAGCCTGAGAGGATTTTCACAATGTAACATTTACATAAGATAAGGACATGGTGGTTTCTAGTTATTTTTAACTGAAATACCTTCAATAACTATTGAGATAGATAGATAGATAGATAGATAGATAGATAGATAGATAGATAGATAGATAGATAGATAGATAGACAGATAAATAGACAGATAGATAATAAATACCTGAAATAACTATTACTCTGTTATTTCTATCTTAAACCAGCTTTCACTGTAAGATAAATGTATTTGTTTTAAATCCATAACAAAGCTTATTTTAATAACCTATCTTCTTAATAATTTTAATAAATTAGCATCAGACAAAATCCACAGTGCAGTTAAGATTCCTGAAGGTACAGCTTACTTGCAGAAGTAAAGCAATTCATTCAGCATAGTAATTCATGAGGGGTACTTTGCTGTGCTGAGACCTTCAAAAAGGAAAACCACATCTGAGTAAATGAGAGGCCTAGCAGTTGCATCATTTTTCCTCTAACTAAAGAAGGAGCAATGGAGAACTATTTTGGGTAGTCCAAGGAAGCCTGAATTTAAGAAGTGTGTCAAGGCAAGGGAAAGAAGAGAAAGACACAGGACAAGTCTACATATCTGTTTATCATATTTTGTCTGCCTGTGTCTTTGTGGTGAGAGAAAAAGGGAAGAAAGAGGCATAAGAAATAACAATCAGTCAAAGGTCTCAGGATGAAATAGCCACAACTGCAGAGTTATCTCAAGGAGAATACTGAAAATGAGAGAGAAAAACACCTTCTGAGAAAAACTGAGTGATAGTGTGTTCCTTGCTAGTGGCTATAGCTTATAAAGAAATATCTAGATCCAGAATGAGTTTGTTTTCCTGGTGAAAATATCCCAGAAAAGTCTCTATGAGATCTAGATACCTGAGGCAAGCAAAATAACCTAGTGTTGTAAGCCTTACAATTCATTAATTATTGGGAAAAAAAAATGTAATCTTGACAACACTAAAGTTCATTAGACAAGAAAGGGGCTTAATAATGTGTTCACTAGTTTTAAATAGTGGTTATTTTTCCGAATATTTCTTGATTGTGCCTTTAAATTGCACCTTTGTTGCCAGCTGAACTCGATTTTTTCTGAGGTTTGTTCCATGTCCATTTCTATGGAACATACTTTGTGGTTGGTACTATAAAACACTTCTGTAAAGTGAAACAGAAAACAAGTACTTTGTGTTATGGAAGAACTCCGTGAAGTCCCTGGTTTGCTTTAATTCAGATTCACATAGGTAGGTTTAGTGCTAGTCAAGTCTGTGAGCAGGTTTAGAGACATTCCCTTAAACCATGCTTAAAAGATTATCGTATCTTCCCCTGCCATTTTCAATGCAGCCATCACTTTATGACTTTTCTTCCAGTTAGAAAAGGGAGGCAAGATTCATATGGAAATCTACTGCTATTCTGTGGTTCTTTTGGTCTGAAGTAAGCCACAGGAAAATGGAACCTGTAAACTTAAGAGAAAATGGTGTCTTAAGTTTGTGTTAAGCTGCATTGACTTGGTTTGACGTAGAGATAAACACATGAAATCTAAGATCTGAAGGAAACTTGTCTATATAATTCTGAAGTTTCCTTTTGGTCCTGAAATCCTATGAATTTAAGTCCCTTCATGGCACTTTGGAGACAGGTCATTAAAAAGAAAAGCCCTTTTCACTGGGCATGGAAGGAGCCTTTTCCCTCAGCAGTCCTTATGGTGTGGCTATAAAAAAAAGTGACTCCAGCACCAGGAAGCCTGGCTGTCCAAAGAGCCAGCATTTATTAAAAAACATTTTCCTTGTAGGTAGTGAATGAACCTGCTAGAAATGTTCTAGTGCTGGAATACAATCCTTTCCAGAAGTCAGATTTTTACACAAATTTCCCATCAGTATCACTCTAAGAGAAGGCACACTGCATTTAGTGTGAGCCCTGAAAAGCATGAACCAAAGTATAATTTGAATCTCATGTCAAAACCGGCTACTCAGTGAGGAATTTTCTCCTGGAAATAGTAAAGAGAAATATAAGAGAGACACAGATTTCAAAAGACTTCAGGATAGTTATGCTTTTCACATTTTAATCTTTTCTGACACAACAGAGCTACCTTCCCTGCCATCACTTCTCATCATTGAGTTTTTATGGCAGGAAAACTGCATACAGAAGAGCTCTTATCCTCTAACTGAAATCATAAAGGGCTTTAAGTAAGAATCTCTTAGACTATAAGTATTTTTCTACTTAAAAAAGAGAACACATCACATCTCCAGAGAATACATCACTTTGAAATAATTTTGATTATTAGAGCTATAGATATTTTGTAGAAAGCATTTTTAAAATTTTAAACAAATTTCTGAGGGTTTGGGAAAATATGCTCTTTCTTAAAGTTTGCCTGTCTTACTAGCTCAGCAAGACCTGGTGAAAGTGTTACTTTAGTAAGTGACCACTTCTACTCAGCTCAGTAAAAAATAATTTTTTCTCCATTTATCTTTTCTCTGTCAAATGCAAAATTGTAACCAAGTTTAGAAGGTTAATTTATTTATAGTTAATATTACTCTTGCTTGTTTTGGCTAATATTTACACTGGCTACATAGAGAACTTCTACACTATTGAGATTTATAGTGTGCAAAACTTATGTCAGTTGAGATACCTATGGTACTTTGAGTGATAAAGAGCTAGAACAGGTGTGGCCAAGGAAAAGAGTACACTCTGCTTTATTCACTCAATACAATTTAAAAGATAATTTTCTCATGTAACAGGTTCTGTATGTTTTTCAAATACAGCCTTATTCAACATATTTTTAATTTGCCAGTAACTATGCTTCTGTCTCCTTTGTTTGATCCCCACAAACTGATCTCATATAGCTGCATTTCAGAAGTGTCCCTGTTAATAATTTTTCATCTTTTCATAGATAGATGTAAAAATTGCTATATATATATTCTGAAGATGTTCAGAGTGACATGCTGAAAAGACAGGTGACTGGAAAGAATAGCTTCACAGCTGGCCCACTTTTATTAGCATTTCCTGTATGTGAATATCTCTTATTTTATGCAAATGAAGCATGTTGTCATGCTAATTGCTTTTAATTTTCATTGCTAGTGTTTAATTTACACTGTTAATGTTTCTTCAATCATTTCTGGGGTCATGCATTTTCTCTTTTCCTACAGCTTGTGTCAGTCACCAGATAAACTTGAGGGATACCACAATATCCTGGACCTGAAAATAGCATTAGAGCATTACTTTTTTCCAATGCTGCTAACCTGGCATAGGTAGTTTAAGAGAGTATATCTTTGAAAAAAATTGTTCTTTATTTGACTTCTTTTCCTTTTCTCAACACCATAGTGATCTGTCAGGTTTATAACCATATTGCACATGGATGTCTCTCCCTCCTTGGTGTTTCACCATGTATCATTTCCAAATGCTCTGGAAGTGCTCAGTAAAGCTGAACAATATCCCTTTTTTGAAGACTTATTGCATGCAGGTTCTAAAGCTGCACATGTTTTCTATGAATGCTTGAGTGCTTTATCACATTTCCCTCTCTTTTTCCTCTTTTAGTTCACCTGTGGCCCAAGATATTTTATTCAACACATTTTTGTTGGGACTGATTACACTGACATTTGTATTTTTACGGAATTATTCCTTTGATGTTGATGGTGAGATGAGTAGGTTTCCTAATGAAATGTACATCAAAGAGTTTGTTCACTCTTTCATGGATGTTCTTTGGAGAGAAATGAGGGAGAGACATCTTGAAAATTAAATTTAAATTACCCCTGAACATGCATAAGCTGCAAACTGCTCATGTCAATAAAAGCCCTAGCCAATGGAAAAGGCCATCTGGAAGAGAGAGCCAGCTTCAGCCCATATGAGTGGGAAGATGGAAGGGGTTAGTCAGGCCCTTCCAGAGCCAAGAGCTTTAAGAGATTTTCGCACCCACTGTCATCACTCTTCCCTCTCCCCACTCCCTCCAGCTATCCTTGAGCTTTTTTTCCTTGGGCTCTTTTCAACCACTGACACTTTTTGTTTTCTGTAGCAGCAGAAGGCAGAAAGCCTTAGCCGTATTTGCCTGTTCTGGTCATACTTGCTCTGCCTTGGTCCACCATCATAGAGTACAGACCCCTCCACAGCTCACCTGTGCTTCCAGCTGCCTTTCCTCAGTCTTCCCTTCCTCCCATTCTGTTTGCCCTGCACTGCATTTTCACCCAACATCATATTCTCATTGACACAAACTCTTCTTTACATTTCCTCTGGCAAAATAAAGGATTCACTGAATGAATAAAAATTATACTTGAATGCAAGTCCATGAGAGACAGTGAGAGGATAAAAAGTAAAGAACAAGGAAAGCTACAACAAGGCCTGATAGAAACAAAGGAACCCACTAAATCCTTTTCAGACTTCACTAAGCTAGCGTGCAAGGGAAAAGGAGATACGGAAATAATTCAAACTGGGAAACAATAGGAGAAGAACCTTAATATGAAAGGAAAAATTCAGCATTTCATTGTCACAGACTGGTTTATAATACTACATGGAGGACTGAATCAGGAATTTATGTTGAAGGAACATAAATTTAAAGGAATATTATTAAGGGCCTATGAATATGGGAAAAGGGAACATGATAAGGTCATTATTCACCTGGAAGAATAATGTCTTTAATATTTTGCTATTAGACTCTGACCTAATATGTAACACATTACAGAAAAAAAATTCATCTTATAATAATTCTAGATAGAGAGATCCAATAGCATTTTTTTGCAGGGATGTAAATATTAAAGCTGAAATATAACTTTAAAAGGAAAGTGGAGAAATGGGCAGATGATTTAGATCCACTGTTTTTACTTTATAGATAATTGTATTGATTACTCAGTTGCAAGTGACATGCCTGATTATTTGTTATGTTAAACTGTAAGTGTTTCATAAATCTAGGGAGTGAATCATGGTAATGACACACTCCCAAAATCACAGACTGGGAGACTTGCTTGTAAAAGTTACTTTTTTGTGTATCTGCCTTAAGTACTAAAAACCAGTTGAATCAAACCTTGCAGCAAATAACTTCAGTGAGGAACTAGAAATAGTTTTATTATCCCACATGTAAATTAAAACTCTTCCATTTTAAATCTGCTTAAATTAAAGTGGGAAGTTCCATATAACAAGTTGGACAGTCTGAATGTGGAGAATATCTGTAACAGAGAGGTCCAAATCTTGTGCCATGTTGATAACTGTGTTCAGTTTCATTTGCAGAAAGTTGCCCTAGTAGTGGTAACTCCTTATCTTGATTAAGTTATTCAACTGCTGCAGTCTGTACAGCTCTCTTTTGGATGATATCTGAGTCCCCACTTAATCATGCTCCTGACTTCCATGTGGACCCAGAGAGCCATTAGGAGATAGAGCTGTTGCTGAGGAAGGGGACCAAGCTGACACAGGCTGAGCTGTGGTTTTGAAACAAAGAAGTTTTGTTGCTTCGGGGTACTGGTGTATGATAAAAGCACTATTTGTAGTGACAGTAGTATCAGAACAAAGAAAGAAATAATGTATAATGGAAACCTCAGGTCATATGCTCATCTATCCTAACATCTGTAAAGAAATAACCTTCTCTGAAATGCAGGTGGTCCACAAAGAGAGGCATATAAAATGCCTAAATCAAAATACAAGCTTCAGATAATGGCTGAAATAGGTCCCCAGAGAGCCTCCCGTCCTTGAACCAACTCTGTACATGACAGCCTGTAAAAGGGAGGAAAGAAACACAGATAATTTTACAATACTATTTGTGAGAGCTGAGCGTCTCCAGCAGATGAGACTGCTTCAGACCTACTGTTGTTTTAGGAGAATCCAACACTAAATGATGCTAGCAATGGCACAGATGAATCTTATAAAACACGTTTAACTATTAAAGGTCTTGACACAAAGGTGAAGTAATTCCAGCTGTCCTGCTGGACCACATAAAAGTGATATATGATGTCTAACTAAGATATTCATACCAGGTGCAAGTGACAGATGCAACCAGCATGATGGCAGATCGAGAGTTCTTGTAAATCTCATCAGGAAAGGCCATTTATTAAGGGCTTCAGCATCCCCAGCTGTTTCATGTCAGCAGATCTGATTGAATTTCTCTGTTAATAGACCTTACATAGTTTCTGTGATGATCCTAGTCCTTATTCTAAATTCTTGGTTGTGGATGATGAGCTACAGGAAAGATAGTTGGAAAGTTCTTCAACACACAAACCTTATTTCCAGCCCTGTTTTGGTTTCTATCTGGCTGTATTCAGACATTTCCTGAGGCAAACCTTTTCCAGCTGAGGAGCAGAACACAGCACAGATATTTAGAACAACAGGAAAGTATATGTGGAGCTGCTTTTTATGTCATTTTTCACATGCAATAGTGATCCTGGAGAGCAAGAAGCTGAACTTAAATAAACTGCCTGAATCATGCCTTTCTGAACGTGTGGAGAGTAGACTGAGGCATTAATTCACATCTTCCCCAGTGAAGTTATAGTACAGTCTGTAAAAGTCATGGGCTGCCTTAGTTGCCCTGTGTGACTCTGCAGTGACTTTCTCATAGTCCCTAGAGAATGAGTTCCTTCTGAACTGGGTCTGACCCAGATATTCACCCCAGTGTCATTGCAGACATCTTAGGACATTACAAATTAATGATAATCCTAGCCAAATTAAGTAAAACAACTGAGCTAGTATAAATTGCGCAGCTGAGGTGAAAAATTAGTTTCTCAAATTATATTCATGTTATTGTTATACCCATTATCTGATTATTACAGATGACACTATTTATATATAATGAAACAAATGTGCTTTTTCTCAGTGTTCAAGCTTGTTCTATGTTTTCAGTTAAAATCCTTAGTTGTGGGAGTAACCACAAAGTGGCAAGGGCTGAACTGGGGTCAGTACAGGCTGGGGGATGAGCAGATGGAGAACAGCCCTGCCCACAAGGACTTGGGAGTGCTGGTGGCTGAGAGGCTGGACATGACCCAGCAGTGTGCACTGGCAGCTCAGAAACCAAACATATCCTGGGTTGCGTCCAAAATGGTGTGGGCATCAGGACTGGGGGGGAGGATTCTGCCCCTCTTTTCTGCTCCTGTGAGACCCCACCTGGAACACTGCATCCAGCTCTGGGGTCCCAGCACAGGAAGGACATGGACCCGTGGAAGTGGAAGTGGAAGTGGAAGTGGAAATGAGCCTACAGGAAATATGGAGAGAGAATTTTTACATGAGCCGGTAGTGATAGGACAAGGGGAAATGGCTTCAGACTGAAAGAGAGTAGGTTTAGGTTAGATGTTAGGAAGAAATTCTTGGCTGTGAGGGTGGTGAGGCACTGGAACAGGCTGCCCAGAGAAGCTGTGGATGTCCCGTCCCTGGCAGTGTTCAAAGCCATTATGGCATGAAGCCCATGGTAGAAGGATTGGAATGAGATGATCTTTTAAGATCACTTCCAGCCCTAGATGTTCTATGATTCTATGACTGTCTGATTGAGTGGCACAACTTGATACTACAGTGACTCTGGCATGCCAGTACCAGCCGTGCTGGTTTATTGATTATACCAGCTGCAGACCACAATATTTCATGAGGCACAGGTCTGACATGGTAACTCTGTAGGACTACAGCAAACAATTGGAAGGGTTCAGTGAAAACGACATAGCAAAGAATCAGAAAATGGGGCTTTGGAGGCACCAAGGATTCATTGGAACCTCCAAAAATCAGTTCTTTAGCTACAATTAAGTAGCTCCACTGATTGCTGGAAAATAAAAGTTAGAAAACTAAGTTGCATCTCTAGGAATACAAATTGGTACACTTATTTATTTGGAGTTTTTGAAGAAAAGTAAAAGTGAGCATGTTTTTTCATATATGTAAGGCTGTAACATGAAAAAATAATAAAGAAAATCTACTGAGGTGCAAAATTGGTCCATTACCTAATGCTATTCTAACCTCCTCTGAGACTTGTGCTTCCTGACTAAAGATTTGTTTATAAGCTGATGATACTTTGCTACTTCAGTATCTGAGCTATTTAATTTAAAGGTAGCTTGCCTATCTCATCTTTATATTGCAGTCCTATACATGATGCCAGTGTAGATATATACACCTCAGATCTCTAACATTCAGGTCAGTTATGGCTTGTCAAGAAACTGTTAGAAGAGAATTCACAGGGAAAGAACTGTCTTAAAAATTCCTTCTTTCATTTCTGTTTTTTCTTGCACAAAGGGCAGTCTTGTATGTTCAGTCTGCGTAGCCTCAGGTAGTTCACATAATACAGAATAATACTATTCTGTTGATAAATGAATTACAGTGAGAGGTATTGGAGAACTCTGTAATCTCAGAGAGCATCAGAAAGTGAGTGTTTCACAGAGGTGTTGCAAAACTCCCCTTCAGACAGGTATTACAAAGTCACAGTAATACCTCTGTGAGGAACCTATTACTCACTGAAGACCTATCCAGATTGTTCAGGAGGGACACAGACCCAGAATCATATATGCTGAAACCTTGAGAATGGAGTTAAGCATGTCAAGATCTATTACCTGCATGTTTTCTAGCCACATTAGTAGTTGTCCTTCTTATGCATTAGCTTAAAGTCTCTTTGCTCTTGGGGCACTTTGCCCTCCTTCCTTTTTCAAGGACTTGAACATCTTTAGCTGGGGCAGAGGAGAGTACAAGTGTCCCACTGCACTGCTGTTAAGCAGTGGTTTTGTGCATCTACTGGCTTTGCCCAATTAGGAACAGGATCATCAGGATCCTGATGATCCTGTTCCTAATTGGGCAAATGTGTGCTGAAAGCCTAACAGGAATTTGCAGACCTGTTAAGGAAACTACCCAGTCTGAACATTCACAAGACTCTCTGGCATTCTGGGACTGAAGTCCCTCTACATCTCCAGTGAGCCCAGGGGTGCCCCACACACCCTACTCACAGTCAACCAGGTTTCCTGACTGGTTAACCCCAGGTTTCCCATAGCAAAGTCCAAGATGTCCCATTCCATAAAGCCATTTATTCACAGTGCAGTAACACGAAAACAGCCTGGGCTGGTGCCTCTGAGGAGAAACCCCCAACAAAGGAACCCCATGGCTTTTATATCCCCACAATCTACCCAGGCAAAAGTCTTGCTTTTCCTCCTGAGGCCTCCCTTCCTGCTGTGTCTCCCAGTGTCCATCCACCTGGTTGGCACCCACTTTGTGCCATTTGTTAACCAAAGGGTTGTCACTTCATGGCCTCTTGTCTTGGGCTCCTACCCAGAGCATGTCAATCTGCAGCTTGTAAATAGAGCTACCTGCACCAGATGTATTCCTCAGCAGATCATACCTTCAGGCTGAGAGCTAAGGTACTGCCACCAAAATTGGCTAAAAATCAGCTTGGGCAAAAAATCCTTATGTGATCATCTGTGACTGCTGCAGACCCTGTGCAGCTTAGTGGGGAGCTGTTTCAGGCAGTTTCACTCTAGGAAGGTAGATAACTTTGTACACCTCTCTTCTAGATGACTTGGAGCATCTCACTGTTTCTGTACCTGCCCAGTACATCTTAGCCTTGATAGATGTCTCTCTCTGATGCTTTTTTATGTCTTATAACCAGTCTCTAGGGCACAGCATAAATTTGAAGAGAATTATTTTATATCTTTTTCATCTGTCTTTTCTTCCTTGTCCCTGCTTCCCAAAGCCCTATGATTAGCATTTTGAATGCATTCCTTTATATACCTTAGTTTGCACATTACTGGCTTTAGCCTTTAGCATTTCTTACTTGCAGACTTCTGAAGTCACATCAGTGACAGCCAACTAATTATATAATGAAATACAATAAATGAAAAACATTCTTGTTTAACTGACAATTGTTTTGGTTGGCGTCATATAAAGGCTTTATCTGGCAATAAACTACTTCTGATTAATTCATTGTCCTTACCCCTGATCCCCACCATTAATTTTACAGGGACTTCTACTGTAGAGTCTTCATTGAGTACTTCTTTGGGCAAATGTACAAATTGAGGTGTCTTGCAGTAATGAGGCCTTATTCTCATTTTTGCTCAGTCACATATTCTCCTCCTCTCTTTCTGTGGGCATCTGAGGTGAATTTATATTCTGAGCAATTATTTTTATGTATTGGATGCAAAATATCTGCCTGGCAATCACCTGCAGATGAACCTGGAAGGTCTCTGACCCCTTAGAATATTGTCTATTATCACCTACAGCTATTCTCTCTAGCAGTTAGGACTGCTAGATTCATTCCCTTTCCTAGCTCTCTGAGAATGCTACTGGAAGAACCAGTGACACTCTTCTCTCAACAGCCAGATTTGTCAGTATAGGAATACTTGGTAAAGTTTTGTTTTATTGTAATTTTTTTAAAGTATATTTTTAGTATTATCTCTGTTCTAATCACTGTAGGGCTTCATATCTTCAAAGCTCAAGTTTGTCTCTCACTGTCCATACTAGTGCCAAGTCAGAGTGGCTGCAGCGGATGACAGAAGGGATGTGTTGAAGCAGCAACTCACAAGCTTTTTTTGGTCCATAATACAACCTCTACCAGTCCTGTGTTCTGTCCTCCACTCTAACACTACTTGGGCCTGCAGGTGTCCAACCTCAAGCACCAGAACAGCCACTCATAGCTTTCTGCCTGCTCATTTCCTTCACAGACTCATCCTAACTGGCATCTTCTGTGTCTCTTAATGCACAGGAAGGTTGTTCCCATGTGAGAATGGTGCACAAATTCTAGCACCTCCTGTGAGAAGCTTGCAGCCCAGCTGAGGACAAAGGAGCTCTCTAAAACAGACATGGAGTGCCCTTATTGAATGTACAAATACCCTGAAGTGTCAGTTCACGTTGTTGCTCCATGCCAAAGACAGAAGGATCTTTTTTCTCCACCCTCCGTTACAGGGCCCAAGAGTCAAATACCCTCATTGAACAGACTGTCTCTCACTCTCCAGATGTTCGCCCACTCCTGGGCAGTGACATAGGAAAATGTTTCATGTAGCAGGAAGTTTAGTGGTTCCTGCACATTCCTGAAAGCTTTTAATGAGGCTGAGGCTCATTAAAACACACCCAGCTCTCACACCATGGGAGCTGAAGTAAGGGCATAAAATACTAGATTAGTGTTACTGCAAGTGAGAGGATACACCAAGCCCGGTCTGGAAAACCAGGAAAATCATTCTGGCACTACAACATTTAAGAAGTCTTCTGAAGCCCCACTTGGCTGCACAATCTGAGGAGAGAGAAGTGTGAGAGAGGCCATAAGTAGGAAGTAATATGTCAATCAGACCGCCTGGCTGGCTGTCTCCTTCTTATGCACAAAGCCCAATATTTCTTTATTCTCCCTCTTCCATCAAATCACGTCCACCACATTCAGCAGATGACTACTGAAGTCTGCAAATCATTCACTGTGATATGAGTTCATGCCCCTTCTTGTCTGACCTGATTGCTCTCCTTTTGTTGTCTAGTCAACATGTGCAGAGAGCAGCATGGAAATCAAAGGGTTCTTTCAGATGCTGCTTCCTGGACGAAAATGTTCAGAATAGGAAAATCAGTTCACAGATCTCATCCAGAGGATGGACTTCAAGGGAAGTGGATAAGCAGACTAAATTCTATATTGACTAGGAGGTTCAAAGAGTCTACATTTGTAGACTTGTGTTATTTATAATCTGTTCCACATGGGATGCCCTCTTAGGCCTGCCCTGGACCTATCTCCGTGACTCAGACAGGACCATGAATAAGGACAGAAAATACTGGGTTCTGCAGTAAGGGAGAAATGTGAGAGCTTTCACAGTCGCACGTGATCTCTTTGTGATGAAAGGGCCAGGTTGGTGTACTGTGCATTTCACTGAGGATGATCAGGTGTTCCTGGCACATGACTTAAATGATCAGCTAAAACTGAAAATATTTGCACTTTACGACCACCTTTTCCTGTCTTTCCTACAGTGCCTGCAGTACCTTCTCCATGTGCTGATGGAGTACACCTCAGCTATCTGCTTGTCTTCCTAGATTCTCACCATGCTGCATGGGATGTGAAAGTATCCATTGCTTAAAAATCTCAAGCTGAAGCCCTAGATTTTATTAGAGTTTAAATTTTGGAGGGTTTGCATCCTTCATTCCTAAATCTTCGTTCCTGCCCTGGAGGACACAGCGGACAAAAGCCACTTACTGGGTCTTGTTTTCTTTCCAAATAAATCCTAGAGCTCTAAGCACACTTTTTATTTGTCATGTTACTTTAAAGAGTAAGAAGAAAGGGGCTGTCTTTATGTTCCCTGTATATCTTTCAGCAATTTGCCTAGCCCAAGCAGGAATGCTAGTGCTTATATCCTCTGTATTTCACATAGTACTCACTCTGTGCCAGAGGGTCTATGTATTATTATTTTTGGTTCAGCTTTCAGGGTGTGCATATTGCAAACAGCTTTTTTATTTTTTCTTTTTTTGCCTTTTTTTTTTTTTTTTTTTGTAAGGAGACAGTAAAACACTTTGCATTGGACAATGTCTCTTGACTCAATGCACTTTTGGAAAGCCATCTCCTCTGGTATTCACACTATATCATCCTCCACCACAAGACAATTTAAAATAAGATATTCCCAGTCCTGCCAGCTTTCTCTAAACAAAGCCTGTGAGTTGAGAATGAGCTCAGTATATCCATGACATGTATTGGCATAGACACATCTACAGGAGGGGAGCAGTTAGGGTAATTTGGGATATCCTAGGAAACTTTGGGGAGAACTGTGGACCACTCACTGGTCTTCCTCCAGGGGACTTACATTTTCATTCATTTCAATAATGCACTTTCACCCTTAGACCATCAGCCTTCACAGACCTCAAATGAAGGACTGAAAGAGAATGCCTGGGCAGCAGGTTTTCCTATTTCTGCAGCTGCCACAGAGAAATGGGATGAGAAGGCAAAAGCAAAGATTTATTCTCCATGAGGCGGTGGTTTGAGATGCATCTGCCTCTGGAACAGCCAATGCATGTCCTCTTGCAAAGATACAGTAAAGGTTCTGATGAAGGAGAGCTTCCTTTGTTTTTATACACAAAAGGCCCTGAACCTGGTAAAAATAAATTCTTATTCTTATATTCTTATATCTTTAGCATGGCTAAAATATCTATTTATTGCTGATATGAGTCAGTTAATATACTAAAATGTGCATCAGAATATACACCTTGGAAGAAATGACTAATCAGACATTGTTTTAAAATGTGCCTAAATGAATAGCAGAGTAACATGAAATTCTTATTTGGAAGTGTCCATATAATTGAAATGCCATTTAAATATCACTAATGGTTTGAATCTTGTACAATGTTTTAGAAGCATTCATGTGCCCAATTCCCTTTAACATCACAGCCTATAAGGCATACAAATATCTTTGCAATAGTTTTCAAAGGTCTCAAATGCATATTAGCACTGAAAACAACACTGGTTTGTAGTTTTGTTGTTGTGAACTTTTATTTACTGGCTGCCTGTCTTTACCAAAAGTCTGTCCACTGGTTGCTGTCTTTTTTATTTTAATGTTCAAGCACTTTGAATAGTTTAATTTGTCCTCAGTGTAACTAATCTCACAGATGAAGTATTAGGCTCATAGAATTTGTTTACATTTATAAATATTTTCTCTCATGGCTGAAACTTTTTTGAGACAGAAATTTCTTTCCTTATAGAAAATGTACTTGTGTTTTGTTTGAAGGGGGCCACGTGCCCTGGCTAGGCTGCCATGAACTGGTGTATGGCTGCACATACAGTACACAGTGTACTTTTTTTGTTAATTTTCTTCATCTCTTCCAGTCTCTGCTTCTTTTATTCCCAGTAACTTTAATAAACTGAAAGAGAAATTCTATGAAGGGCTGGAGCTTTCAAACCAAAAATGCAGCACTTGAAATGAAATAGTATGATCTCATACATCCCTAAATTTTTGTGCCTTTTCTATGTCCAGTAGACAGCTTTACTTTTATAAAGCTTGAGTTCTTGTCAGCCTTGAAAATACTATTTATTGATTTTGTCACTTGTATTTACTATAAGCTATTCCCTGTTCTATATGGCCATACACAATGAGTTTCCAAGCAAAATATGAAGTATTTTTTATGTTGATCAAGAGATCTAATTCCAAAGTCAAACTCTTCTCCAACTGTGCACAAGTGAAGGAAAAGTTTTTCGATATACTGTGGTACAGTTCTGTACTCCTATACATCTGACATAAGAATAATGTGCACTGGGCTTGATCCAACAGAGAGGGGCTTTTGTGTCTGTTGATCCTGGACATTTCCAGAGCCCCCCAGGATCTCTAGTCAAAAAGTCTATTTTTGATTCTAATGGGAGAAAAGTGCTTCCTTCTATGGCTGCAGACTGCCAAATTATGCATCCCATTTTCCTGACTGGCACTGCAATAATAGCTGTAGTAAAGATTTTAGTCTTTACCTCTAAAGCTGGCTTGGCATGAAAGATTGATAAGCTGAAGACTCAAAACCAAATGTAGTATTTCATAAGAGAACATAGGCAGAAAGAACTGCTGATTGTTTTCCCCTTTTGCACAGTAAATGAACTAACTAGCCAAATCCATTGTTAGGTATCTGTTAAAGGGCTTTTGTTTTCCCATAAATAACCGCTGCAAGTTTTGAAAATGAAATCAGCCATCACAAGCAGGCTTTTGAACATGCCGTCAGGGCTGAATGCAGTCAGCATGCTCAAGAAATCATTTGTCACGATTCAATCAATGGGCCAGAGCAAAAATCTAAAGAAAGGCGGAAGTAGAATAAAATAGCATCAGGTTCCATGCATACAGTCCCTTCAGAAAATCATTAATCTAGCAACAATTATATACTTATAGGTGCATATTAAAGGGAAAAAAAATCTGAAATGGGAAGAATACTTTATTTATCAAAATAAGCTGATAATAATATCATATTATCAGCTATCATATATCTGGCTGCAGCCAGAGATGTAGGCAGCAACAGGAAATTGTGGGACTGCTTCTGTTGATACCTTCCAGTACTGCGGATCCAAAGCTGGAATAGATCCCCGATTCACTGAAGTATTTAAG
The DNA here is from genome assembly GCF_030490865.1 of Poecile atricapillus. Lineage (NCBI taxonomy): Eukaryota > Metazoa > Chordata > Aves > Passeriformes > Paridae > Poecile > Poecile atricapillus. The sequence goes on along the minus strand of NC_081289.1, from coordinate 36,255,342 downwards.
CATGTGTCTCATTCCCAGTGAGTTCAAAGAGGCTTAATCTTGTCCTTAGAGTAAGCATCTGCTTAAATATTTAAACTGAATGAGGACCTATCATGATCCCGTTTTTATTGGAAACATCCACTGACTTCTATAACTACAGAATTAGACTCCTAAATAGGACTTGCAGAACTGTGGATCTGGGCTTTAGTCATTCACCTATTTTTCTTTAAGCATGTGTCCTGTGTAGAGGATGTATGGTTCATGACTATTCAGTCTTGGGATAGCTAACTGATCTCTTCTCTGCGGTGACTGTTGACAGCCTGAAGTTGTGGTGGGAGGCTTTAGGATGGATATTAGAAAAATTTTTTTCTCTTGTTGAGTACTGCAGAAGGCTCTCCAGGGCACTTGTCACAGCACCAAGCCTGACAGAATTCGAGAGCTGTTTAGACAACACCCTCAGGCACACAGTGTGACTTTTGGGGATGTCCTTTGGAGGTTCAGGAGTTGGACTCAATGATCCTTGTGGGTGTCTTCTAACTCAGCTTGTTTTGTGAGTATCCTTACTAGAAATTTCAGAAATTTGATTAGGGTGGTAGAGCCTGACTCAGCAAAATAGTTGGGCATGACTTCACAGGCTGGATCATAAAATGAGGTTGGTTGGTGTCGGTCTAGGAATGCTCTGAATAAATACCACAGTTCCCATTTACTCTCAGTCCATTTTCCCAGAGGCCAGATACAGCTGGGTGGATACACAGTTGGGTGGAACAAGGTCATCATGCTCATGGGGTTGCAGGGCTCTGGCATTTTGCAAAGAGTCAGACCAGAGGCCCTGCTGCAGGGGCCGACAGGGTGGAAGCAGCGGTGAAAGTGTCATGCTCTGCACACAAGGTTTGATGGGTCTTCACGTAGGCCCATTAAAGTCAATGAGAACGAAACACACACTTTGCTCTGCAGAGATGGGATTACTCATGCGCCTAAAATTAAACATGTGGTTAAGTGCTCTGCTGAATCGGGGCCAGAGAGATGGAAAATGAGCGCTGCCAGTACTGATTCTCTCCCATCGTCTTTTCCACACAGCTGCCTCCTGACGCCTGCTGACTCTTTCGTAAATATGGACTGTAGCTATAGTACTATATTAATTGCTAAAAGAAACTGGGCTGTATCCAAAGCCCTGGCCTCACTGAGGTCTTAGACAAAACTTCCATTAACACCAAGTTAAGATCATAAAAATGGCGTTCTGTGGCATAAGAATGGAGTAGTTTCTAACACAATGGATGTAGATGAGGTTTCCTATGACAGAAGCAAATTAGTGGGAAAGTACAACTACCAGATAAGTCCAGAGGAAGGGTAAATTTTCTATTAGGAAATGTACATTAGAGAGCTTCTTCTGCACTTTTCTTTTGTGTGCACTTAATCAGTTAACTTGTCAAATCTTTTAGCATAAATAACTCTTACAGTATCAGAGAAAATTACATATGTTTGTTTACAGGAGATTTATTATTAACACATTTGCTTATTTAACAGGTGTGTTAATTTTATCCAACATACAAAAGAATTGTGGTTGCATCAAATTGTTTCTTTAGCTTTAAAACCAAAAATGGAAGCTAGAGTGGAGTCTCTGTTTGAATCAGGGAAAAATTCATATGTGTGTGTTTAACATAAATGATTATTCATTTGAAAAGCAGCTGGAATTTGTGTTTCATAAATTTGGTAAGTCACCATATTCTTACATTTTCTCACCACTTTCAGAATGACATTCCAAGAGTTACATTCAACCTTCTTCTAGAATAGGCTATACTTCCTCTGTCCATGTAAGCATCCCATGAGAAAGCAGTTGAGGTAAAGCATATCATAAAAGTGATACAGATATTATAGATATGATATAGATATTATACATATAATACAGTAATATACAATATAATGCATAATACTATACAGATATTATTAATACAGACATTATAGATTAATAAACTATGTGTTTTATTTTTTTAATAAATTTTGAATCTATCGGTTTTCTGATGAACATTGATGATAAGGCTTTGATGTGCATTTTATTATCTTTGGAAATGTGGGCATTTCTGATTGAAATAATCACTGAAAAGTAGACAGGATGTAGAATTTAAGAAAATGTTGTCTTCCCTTCTTACAGTGCAACAAACTAAAAGATTTTTAAAACTACTTACCATGTGGTTTGTTCTGTTAAGTCAATATCAGAGTAAAGACCCAGGAATTCCAAGAATTTTTCACAGGTTATTTAACTTATCTGTTTCTCCACTTGTATTTTTCACAGGTTATTAAACTTATCTGTTTCTCCACTTGTCAGTGTGTTATCAGTATATTACTGATTACTGCCTTTGACCCAACAAAGTAAAATAGAATTAGAATTGTAAAAACTTTATGATATTAGATAAAAACTGATAAGAATTAATTATGATGTCAAATATATACTAAATATAATACATAGTGGACACTACATAATAATTAATAATAACCAATACTACTACTACTACTACTACTACTACTAATACTAATAATAATAATAATAATAATGCAATGAGCAACAATCCTTGAAAAAAACGGTGTCTTTCACTACTGCCAGTAGATCTGGGTGTATAAGAGAAGATACTCCAGGTACTAGATTTTTTAAGGAAAAAGTGTTTTGCCAGGCTGGACACTTATCAGTGTGGCTTTGTTATATACAGACTAACCCCAGGAAATGCAGAGCTAGGTACATACATCTGCCAGGCTCCAGAAGGCCATAGAGCCTGTACAACCATGCTTCAATATTTAACTCCTTCTTTTTTCTTTTTTCTTTCTTGCTTTGACAATCATAATGGAAAACACTACCCAAGACAGTTGGTCTGGGCTGCTTTTTGTCAATCCTCACATATTAAATGCATACATGTTAGGTCTGTGGTGTTCTAGGTGTAAGGGGCCAAATGCAAATGTCATACAAATAAAAAAAATAATTAATGTCCCTTCCCAAAATTAAATCAGCCTTCACAATGTCTGTATCTTGCAAGAGCCACTTTTCTTTAGTCCTCGTTCCATACTTACACTTTTCCAGTTGAAATCTGAAGATGGAGTGAAGGAGATCCATGTTAAACTTCTTGCCTGTAACAGACAGCTGAAGAACACGGTGGCTAAAACTCAAAAAGGCTGCTCTCTGGCAGACTTCTCTGTTGAACAGTAGACCTGGGAGCTTGTGTTTGCTTTCTTTGGCTGTAAAAAAATCACCTTAAGCTGAGCTCAAGTAAAATGCATTTTAAAAAAATACACTTTTTTTCTCCCCAGCATTACTGTTTATAAGGGAATGAAGAGTGTTTAGGGAATGCAATCCAGGAAAGATGGCAGAGGCTTTTTTGTGGCTGTGGCAAGATTAATATAAAGAGTGGCTATAACTCTTATATGACCAGCTTACTTTAAGACATAGTGATATTTGGATGAATAAGCTAAAAGGCCTGGACGGATCTAAAAGCGAAAAATGCTGCACTGTAGTGAGCAGTAAGAGATGCCCAGGCATTTCCTAGGGGAAGTACTGACCTGTGACCGTTTACTCCTGGCACTGGGGTATGTAATTTTTCTCTGCCTTCATCATAGTCATCTTCTCCCCCACTTCCCCCTACCATTTTACCATGCTGGTGTAATGATCTGACCAATTCTTGCAGTCCTGTAAAAGGACATCCCAAACTGGGTAAGATAGGGCCAGTGTGCAGTGGGAAGTGTGGTGTCATAGTATAGAAAATATATGTATTTTCATATGAAAATACATATTTTTATTATTTTAAAAATATTTTTTAATATGTGTATTTTTGGTGACATTCTGAGTGTCGCAGAAAAATCTATGGTACAGAACCCAGGATTAAGAAGCCTGCATGATTTACCCATCCCACAAGTAAGGACTAGAAGCTGGAATACCTCTGTCTATCAGCTTTTAGAGTGGTTTCAAGAAGATAAGGACCCTCTGTGTAATGTAGCTGAAGAAGCCATTTAGCCTGCAAGGCAGACAGGACATACCAATTAAGAATGACCTAGTTTCACTGGACTGGTGGAGATTATGGGTATTCTCTGAACTATGATGGAAAGCAACCACAATCATATGGCTCTGCTTGGGAAAACTACCCATGAGAAGTGGGATTAATTTTGGTCTGAAAAATGAAGTTTTGTCAGTTTGGACAGCTATCTCACAGAGACAGTCTGGTCTGTGCCTGTGGCAGCCTCAGCTTACCAAGCAGCAGGTGCTGAGTTGAGGGGTCACAAAACTAGATTCAAGTAATAGAATTAAAGAGTGGCTGGTCATTTTATCTTCCTGATAGAGGGAAAGCAATACAAGAGCAGGAAGTATGAGGTAAGAACCACAAACAAAGCCTGGAGGGATGATTTGTTATGGTTTAGGATCATATGAGAAGTCTTGAAAGAGCGTCAACAAGATCTGGGTGTGGTAACAGTGTGTTCTAGCAGAAGGTCTTAAAGCAGGCAACAAAACAATAGCAGGGGTTCATGTGGTCTAGACCAATGGCCAAATACAGGAAACCACAAAGTGTGCTTGCTGGCAGAGAGGAAGAAGTGCCTGAGAGCGGAAAATTGCTGTGACGGCCAAGCAATATCCAGGAGGGACCCAGACATTTCCTCACAGAACACCAGGAATTATGTGGGCGACCCTGGCTCCATGTTCTCAAGGATGGATCAGGACAGATGCCAGCAGTGAAAGCAGCACCCCTGGGGGAGTATATACAAGGGGGGAAAAGCAGAGCAGCAGGAGGGAAAGTTGAAGCTAGACAGAAATACCCATTCCACAGTCACCCATCACATAAAGTGGTCTGTAAGATCAATTGGGGTCTGAAAGCAGTTTGTCCTGCAAATGACCTTATGAAGGAGAGCAGCTGGCTAAGGGCCCTCTGTCAGTTGAGGAAAACAGAAGTCTTTGGGATTAGCTCAGAAAGGGACTGGTGTCTGTAGATGCTTGTCCCTGGATCACCATCAACCAGTGATGAAGAAGAAAATCTAAGGGTCACCCTGGCTGTGAGCCACAGTGGTCCAGCTGCAAAAGACTACATGTGAGCCTGATTACCCAGGGTCTGGGAAAAAAGTAACACTTACTGAGGTGTCAATGGGAATGAACAGAAAGAATCACTAGGTGGACTAACACAAGATAAACTTGCAGCACATGTGAGTGTCACATGCTTTTTTGGTAAAAACTAACACACTACAAAATAGAGTGAAACATGAAACATGTAACCTTGATTTACAAGACTTAGGTAACCCTGCTGTTCTCAGTGCATGCAGTTAACCTGATGGTATAGCTTCTAATTGACTTCTCTGATAGGGCTGAATGGCCAGAAAGCTACAGTGTGGGATCTGCCAGAACATCCTGATAGAAAAGCATGGCCTTTTTTGATTGCTGCTAGCAACTTAGTGTTGTCTGAAGCCATGCACAGCAGAAGCATTTGGTATTTTGCCAAAGCAAAAAGGAACGGGTGTTTTATCCAAGCTGCTTGGAAGGATCCAACTCTCTTTGTGTTTCACACATACCTCTACAATGTACCCAGAGCACCATGGAGGCGAAGCAAATTCTGTATGTGAGTCAGAGAGGAGACTGACACCAAGAAGTGATGGAAGTTGGCTGGATTTGCCTGAAAATACAGGGTGGAAGCAGGGACTAATATCCAGTCCTTTGCCATCCAGCAGTGATAAGGAAGGAGTGACTACCACTGGGCAGCATTTTCTTAATTGTTTTGTCATGTTGTTTCTAAGATCTTCTGCCCTACTATCCCTATGGCACCATTCAGCTATCTGAAATAAACAAACAAACAAGCAAATAAATAAAGTAGTGGCTGTGAAAATGGCCTTGAGAGCCTGTAAACGACAGTCAACAGGAGAGTGCCCAGCACTGGCCTCTTTTTGAAGTTACAGAGCAGAGAAGTCACAAAATCTGGAGATATGTAAAATGCCCTGACTTATGTGGAAGGTACCATTGATCGATATTTTACACTTTAATGTCACACAGTGCAGAAGTGTGATTAATGAAACAATTAAAATCCCTTGCTTCCAGCAGAGACCTGAACCTTTGTTTCGGTAGGTTTTTTTTCAGTACCATAATGTTTAGCTAGTTTAAACGTGTTCTTTAATTTCATTTTGAGCTAATATCCAAATTTTACAGAGATACAGTGAAAAATTATGTCACATTGTCAGCAAAAACAATTAGATTATGATCCTTTAATCACTTGTACTGAGCATGAAGTCCCTGATTCAGCGATGCATTTAAGTGTGCTTTGAATTTTAATTATGTGTGACGATGATTGTTATTCAGAAAGGTGTTTAGGCGTATGCTTATATGTTTTGATGAACTGAAGCTTGAGAGCAATAAGAAGGCATCTGGCACTTACCTAAGTGCAATCGAGGGTGAGTCATAGTAGTGAAACTGAAGCTGTGGCCACAGAGAGTTACTGCACAGAGCAGTCTCCTAACCCTGTACTACAATAATCAAGAAAGAAAAAGCTGTGCTTATCTCAGTCTTCAGATTCCTTTAGTGTGTTTTTTCTGATTGAAACTGCATTATTTTACCAGGGTCCTTTCATTTCTTGTCAATCAAGGATGATGAATATAGGAATGTTTGTTTTTTCATCACACTTTCCAGTGGACAAATAATTCCCAGCACACAGGGGTGGCTGTTGAACAAACTCCTGCTGTAAAACCAGTTGAAAGGCTCCCATTGATTCTGAGGAAAGCAGCTTCAGGCCCTGGGTGAGTCACTGCATGGGCAGCCTTGGTCTCAGCACTTCTTGTGCTGTCTCTGTAATACAGCAGCAGATCAAGGTCTCCCAGCCAGTAACTAACAAATGCTTAGATTGGAGAATCACTTCCCAATCCCAAAGTCTTGTGACAGCAGGCTGCTGCCTCTTTCTAGCTGTTTCTTTCTTTCTAGATGTCTCAGTGTGAGCTACCCTAGGACAGCAGTCTGTCTCTAACAGCACTTGGCAGGGCTCTGGCAAGCACTCTACTTGGATGCAAGGCACCACTGCTCCACTTGCCTCATCATGATACTAGAGGAAGAATTTAACCCCCCTGTCAACTCAGAGTAATAAATGAGAGAACTCCCCAGCTGATTATCAGCTCTTTTACCTGCAACATCCAGGACCATTTAAATCTTACTATGACTGATTAAAAAACATAATGGAAAATTGATTTTTTTTCTGTGTTATAGGGGCAAAATCAATGCAGATTAAGAACAAGAGAAACAGTGAAAGGGAAGAAATACAACTGCAAATTCCACTGGACTCAAACCCAAAACCAAGAGTATATATTCTAAACTTCAGGAATAAATGCTTTCCAAAGCCTCCTAAGTCTCTGCACTGGTAAAATAATCTCAAACAAACTTGAAAGCAGATTGAAAATAGATGGGGTGTCTCTAAGTGAAAAGAGACAGTTATCCTCTGCACCTGCTAACAAACACAGTTCTTTTTTTTGTTATGAAATGTCTCTAACTTAAAATACTGCCTGAAAGTAAACTCCTTCATCAATTCATGATGAATTCTTCAAAGGCATTTTGGTAGACACTCTAAACCATTGGCATTATTGTAGCTTTATTTAGGATTTGAGGAGAGAGAATACTGCAATCAGAAAGGAAGAAAGACAGACAGAGGAAATTATTACCTTTCAACTCCTGTGATTTAGAAAGAATAACATGCTTCTTTCTTGATCTGTTATATACTTACAGAGTGAAATTTGACACAATGTGGCATTGAACTGTAACTGCCTGCTGAAGTGATATCATCCTCTCCTGTATACCAGGAACTTCTGGACCTGGGAATTCTGTGCCCTTTCTAGAATGCATCCTCCCACTGCTTTTGGATTAATCACTGTATACTCCCCTCTGTACTTTCCAGCAGAAATGATTAATGGAAAGGGTGGGCAGCCATGCCCTCACTGCTGTGTAATCACTTCTCTTCATTTAGAATAAAGGTCAATTTTGACAGCAATACTATTTTTAAAAAATTATTGGTTTTTTAAGTTCCTCAAATTTTTTGACAAATCTAGGTAAGTTTTCCTCCTTTCTGAAGTTATGCAGCCACACATTCCTCATGTAAAGGAGAAAAAAGTTGTTGTCGCAGTGCTCTGGGCATTTAAGAACTGCTAAAAGTACAGCACCAAGCAGGTACTTTTCTGGTGGTGATGAGTGCATATCTGTCTGAGGATGTAGAGCTGAGTTTGCTGTTCAGTTTTGGAGGCCTTCCCAAACACTTCACCATTTCACCTGATAAGGAAAGTAGGCTGGGAAAAATGCTAGACATTAATTGTGGAAAAGATTGTCCTGTCTCCATTTTGACAACCGGATTAAGAAAACATGATTTCTAATGGCTACACTGAGAATTCGGGATGTTTGACATCTGTTTCTGTAATTCTGTGCTCCGTAAATGCTCTAAAAAGCAACCAAAGGCATCAGATTCTGTGATAGGAATGCCAGAAGAAACACCTGAAGGAATATAACTGGAAAACTGGGCACCACATGTAATGGGTACTGGCCTCCAGAACTGCCTGCAGCAGGAGCCTGAGCTCAGTGTTGCAACCCTGTTCTCCCTTTTTTTCCATCACGTTCTCTGCTATGTGAGTGTTTTTGTCTATGCACTGCCAAACTTTAAACATCAGAAATCTTATAAACTCAAACTAAACCATTTGGCTTAAAAAGCTGCAATAAAAGTGAACATCGGAGAATATGAATCAGATAAATGTGTCCCTGTGACAAGAGTTTCTTTTTTTCTACTGAAAAATAATTTGTTATTCCATATGTATTGCCGCTGAAGGTTTGCTTTTAGAAGGCACATTATAGAGACTATCAGAAATTTTCTCTGAAGTTGAGTTCAAATATGTTCAAAAATCAGACATTTCTCTTTTTTGGTGTGTGTATAAATAACATTATAGCACTCTCCTCACAGAGTGTATGGCAAAGATGGAGATACATTTACAGATAACCTATGTAAGCCATACCAGCTTTGGTGTCTTTGTACTAAAGCAATGATGATGTAAGTTAGCCAAGGATTTGCTCCTAATACACAAAATTGGTTCATGGCTCAGTTATTTTTCGCTGGTAAAGCTTTTGGGTTACCTGCAGAACTTCTGGAATCTTGTTTGGTAGTCCTTTTGCCTGGCTGGTGCTGCTTGGTAGCCCTGGGACGACACTTATCGTGCAGTATTTATGACTAACTTTTGTCAGAACCCTTTCAAATTCATATTGAAGGAGGGTTGGAATTACAAATAAAGAACCTTTTTTCTTATCTGATTTCAGCCATGGCCAGGGGAAAAAAGTACTTTGTGGGCTTTTTGTGGGTTATTTGTACACACAGAGGATTGTGTCACAGGAATCTTTCAGCCAACTACCATCTGCTGCTGCTAATGGAAACTGTCTAAACCGGCCCAAATTAGGCAAGTCTCTGAGATCAAACCATATGAAGAATGAAGAATTTGCAGTCAGTTAAATTTTCAAAATGGCATTCTAAAATGTGTGGGTTTCTTCCAAGTCCCTCACTAAAATATGCTGCGATGTACAACTGTGCAGTTCTGAGGGTGAGCTTGGGGAAAGAGGGGTAACTCTGAGGTAATGGAAAAGACCATTTCTTCAAAACAGTTGGAACATGCCCGATGATTTGGATGGGTCTATACACTGTGGGTGCTGAGAATAGGCTGGAGAGCCAGGAATCACTTGGGAAAATGCATTTCAGTGATGGACTTTAATATCACAAGACAACCAAGCAGACCTACCTTGCATGTTCGTGTGATTAATAGCTCTGATGAAGGGTTAGTGAGTAACAGCCTGATGCCAAATGGATATCAATGGGATCAAACCATGCATTTAGCAGATATAGGAGGGAGAACTCATTGTTGTACACAGAATAAAGGAGAGTGCAGCAGCAACTCCCTGAACCCCTGGTAGAGCTCTGGCATGGGAACAAGAATCTGGCTGTAACCCTGCACAATAAGGACCACGCATGAACACATGTGCACGCAATTACATGGCATGAATATAACAAGAGAAAATTGAATGTAAAAATATTACAGAAAGCCAATAATTCTGGTTTATATCTTTCTTTCTCCTTGATGCATTAGAGAACCCGGCTATTTTAAAATCTGGGTTCTATTTACATAGCCAAATTTAATGCTTTTTCTTGTGCAAAATATGGTAGGAAGGAATTTAGAATGCTAACATTCTCTAGACCTGTATGTCTCTTTTCATGCCTCCCTCAGCACTAAGGTATAGACACTAAATGATTGAAACTGTGACAGTTCTGCTAAAGATATGACAAGTTATACCAGCTGCAAACATGATCCAAAATCTCTGACAATGTACCTGCCCTACAAAACAAGGATTTAATCACATGGTAGCCAGTATATGGGAAAATCCTTTTGTTGATCATGCAGGCAGCATCTTTTACTCATTAGCAGATGGAGAAAACTAAATTAAGGCCTTAACACAGGAAGTCAGTATTTTCCATGGGATGTATTCAGTAGGACATAGTTGCTTTCCAAAAATTCCTAATGGATATAGAAAGGAATAACATTCTTTTTACCAGCTTTCTCTAAAAAATTATAACAAAAACAATCTCACAATGCTCAGTTTTCCTCAAGGTCACTACAGATTGATCAAATCTCTAAACGTTTTCTCTTACCAGTGTGGAAATACCTTAGTATAAATGGGCCAGTTTAATGATGGTAAATTTCATGAGCTAGAGCTAGGTGTATTTTCCAAGGTATACTTCCCCAAGCAAACAAAGTAAGCAAATATTACTAGAATAAAAAATAAGAAGAGATTAAATAAATTAGAAAGCTTCTACTTTGCAAAACACAAGGAATTCTCTCCTCTCTGCCAATGTACATGGGAGGGAAAAGTACTGGAATAAAGTCTCCAAAGAATTTTATTTTTGGTGTGCACACTGGAGATGATAACTTCATTTCACTGCATCCTATGGCACACATCAATGTAACTGGAATCCAGCACGTATATACAATAGCCAGTAGCCAAGCAATCTCACTGTTCACAGAGAGTATACAATGCTGTGTCTATCTGTTCATGTGACACAGCAGGGAAGAAATCTGGGTCACCTGCATTTCCTGAGTCACTGCAGTCACTTAAAAGCTGTAAATGCTCCACTGAACTGATTAAACTTCTGCTACAAATCTTGTGCACAAAAAAAACCTCTCACATTTCATATTTTGCATTTTACCATATTTGAAAATAAAAGAAGGAATTGCCTTATCTCTAAATTAACATAGAAATATCCTTAAACCACTAAAAATGCAATAATGTGTTTATTTCATTAAAAATTCAATTTAATGTGACTTTATTGCTAGTATGTGCTAATTATATTTTGAAGTATGGAGAGAGAGGCCATTTGAGATTTTAATTCAGGATTTCATGTATACAGAAAGAAGGTGTTTCCTCAAAATGAGCAAGCAGATGAGAAGAAACATTAATTCCTGCTAATTTTAGTTCTGCTATAAGAACCTAGAACTCCTTGAATTATCCTCTCTGGGCTTGTGTCTATTGCAATAAAAAAATGTCATTTAGTTCCAATATTATTATGAAAAAACCAAACTGACTTTGTTTAGAGGGGTTCAAAGGTTTACTCCCTATAATATTTTTCCCTTGTTTATTTAACTCTTGAGAATTTTGCTTGTGCTGGTGTTACATACGTTTTGGTAATGTTGACATATTCCCTCTGAAATAAGAGTAATCATGGTTTTTCTGGCTTTACTTCATGCTTATACAGCAGGAAGCCAGGATTGTACTAAAGTAAAAAACTAAATTAGGTTATTCCGTAGAAAATCTGCAGGGATTGAGGTGGAAATTACACTTGCATCTTTGGCTGCTTTTGCTCTGCCGTGGGATGAAGATCTGATCTTGCTGCCATAGAGATGTATCATTTTTTTGTCCAGTTTTCACAGCCAATATCCCAGGTTGTACATTTGAAGGACAAATAAAGTACAAGTAGACAGATCTAGAGTAAAAACTGTCTTTCAACATCTGCATCACAGGGGAAGTGTCAATAGGCTGAAAAGTAGAGGACTTACGGACAGCACAATGATTTGCTTCTTTTTATGGGAAGGAAGATGACAAGGAACAGATTTTCAGCCGCTGATGAAACTTTTCCATCTACTGGGCAATACAGCTGCCAAGAAATGATGAGAGGCAGGATATGATACACAACTCATACTCCCTATCCTCCACCTGCACAAAATCCAAGCTGTGCACCACAGACCTCTTGGTTACATTGCAGGCATCCATCTGTCAAGTAGGACTTTTCTCAGAATTAGTGTCCTAGGCCAAATTAATCCCTGAGATAATTCTATTGTGTTTTGTCTAAGGAAATATCAATTACTGTGAATGGAAGGGTGATCTCATGATGAAAGCAAATGAATGACTTGGACTCATAGATGGGACCTTGGATAGATTCCTCTTCTGCTGTAGAGTTCTCAAATGATTTGGATAAACTGACACAAATGCCAGTTGCCTCAATTTCCACCTATGTAAAATGAGGTTAATTCTAATTTACTTCCAGAGCCATGTTTTAAGAATCTGTATTTCTTTGAGCTCTTTTGAAAAAAAACAAACCAAAAAACAAACCTGCAAAAAAGCCCAAACTAACCAAACCAAACAAAAAAACCTCCAAAAACCAAAACCCAAAACTGGCATACTGCTCTTTTTATAAAGCATGAGAAAACCAGTAAGAGGATCATGTTCTGGGAGATGACAAACAGACATATCTGCATTTAGTAAGTTTATACTGTCAACTTACTCTGAACAAGAAGGATTAAAAACTCTTTTTGATCTCTCTCTGAGCTATCTCAAGGAACATGGGAGATAAATATGCAAAGCAGATTAGGATTAGTCTAGAATGGAGTAATATTAAGAAAATAATCCTGAAAATTCAGAAGAAACTAAAATTTACCTTTTTCTCTGCTACTGAGATATGTGACTCACCTATGAGTCACACAAATGCTCCTGCATGTGTTGTGCATACAAGAAACTTCCCTTGAATTATCTTTTTTTCTCTGTAGAGAGAATCTGCATAATTAGATTAGGTCAAGTTTAAAACGCATTAGTTTTCTCTCTCCCTCTCTCCCTTTCTCTCCCCCTCTCTCTCTCTCTAGCTCTGCAGCAATACTCTAGCTCCACTGACTGATCTAAAGTAGGAACTGGTGCCTCCCAGAAATGTACATCCTTAGGAAATGTGTTCAGTTAAAATCTCTTCCAAGTACTGATGGAAGTCCTGTGTGTGCTTGTTTTTCCTGCATCTTTTTACTTTTTATGGTCATATTTCATAAAGATTTCAATGAAATTTTACCGTTTTTGAGTTGCAATTGATTTTTACTTTGTCTGTCATTGTTGATATTATTATTATCATAACACTAAAAAAAAAAAAAAAAGGCAATTTCTTAGTAAAAGCAGGAATACTGGTGTCTTTGAAGATTAGCATGATCTTGTTAGCATGAAAGGAAAACAACAGCTTGGATCCTAGTCCACAGAATCCAACAGCTTTATCTCTATGGATCAGTCAGTAATTGTGAAAGCAGCACTTGGCTAAAGCATTCTCCCCTACTCCTCTTTCTCCACTTTTGATCAAGTAAAATAATTTTTTCCTTCCTTAGATAACACCAGTTTATTCTTGACTGCATGGGTGTTTCAAAATGCACCAAAGTTTACATTTCTGAGGTTCACCATCTTTGGGTGTCATTTGGATTGTTCAAAATTAGGCACAGTATGTTATGACATTTCTTTGATGGCATCTGAGCATAAGAACTGTCAAAAAAATTAAAAATCCCACTTAATTATTCCTATAGTAACATTTAATATCTAGTTACCTTATTCTAATCAAATCCCCAGCGTCTTTCAAGGGATTAGCCTTTCTCTTCTCAGATGCTTTAAGGAAGCTGGCACAAATATTTTTTTACAAGCTCCATCAAATGAACCCACTTTATAGAAATTGAAGTGTCTAATCTAATCTGTTGAGGGATCTGTACCACATGCATTACCCTGACATTTAAGGTCTCATAGTCAGTGACCGGTTAACCAAATCTGTCACTGTGACAGACATGTATTTCTACATGCTGTGCCACAACTTAATCTTTCAGGCACCATTTAGGTGGAATATCTTCTAACACAGTGACTCAGAGTCCATAATGTCTTTAATGAAAAAAATTCCCAGCTGGTATTAAAACAGATAATTTTGATTGTTGTGTTTATAATAAAGCAAAACAAAGTGAATTTATCTACTAGCTCTACACAGTAGATGAGCTGTTAGACTATGCAACTCCAGTTATTTTTACAATTACTGTTGTTATTATTATGTGTTATTACAACCCTATACTTCCTCTCTTTCCTGGCATCACAGCCTGTGACTTTCTGGAGGTGAAGACTGTTTTTGAAATGTCTGCTTAGTGACAGATCTGAACTTCCAAATTAGCTCTTCTGACACCTTGTGGTTCCTGTACATCACATTGTAAATCTGCTATGAGTCAGAATGTTGTCTGATATCTCTCAATGATACTGTAAAATATAGTGTTCATGACTACATGCATCTAATACTTTTAACTAACTTTAAGAAGATAAAGAATTCTTTTAACATGAATTGATTTCTACCCTCTTGTTTTCTTTTGTGGTGTTGTTTAACAGGGTCAATAATTTATATGTTCAATTTGTCTCCAGTTTTCTGCACTGGCTCTTTCTGGCTGCTGTCCCTGGCATGGCCCAGCTTGTGGCCCAGAGCTGACAGGTGGGGTGGTGCATGCACATGTTGCCATCAATATCTTTCTACAAAGCAAGTTATCTCCACTGGAGACAGCTCTTGCCATTGGGAGGAAACTTGTCCTTTGTTTATACAGAGAAATGTCTCTGCAAGATACAGACTTTGTGGATTCTTGTAGTGTGGCTAAATCTAGTTGGACAGGCTGGTTCCAGTCACCCTGGAGCACTTGGTATGTGCTGGGGAACAGGTACCCTCCACACAGTCTACACATTTCATCCCACCTATTCTTGACATTTGCTTTTATTAGACAGTGCCTGGCTTTGTTAAACTTCTTTTTCCCGAAGGAACTATTTTGTTTCTAAAACTTCTCTGCCAGACTTCATTTACCCCAATCAGTAGTCCTACCTCTTTGAAGAAAAAATACATATGCTTTTGATGGATAACAAGAGGCTTCTGCCACTATGACTCAGCAGCAATTACACTGCTTTTTATGCAGAGTTTAATAGGATGTTCCAAAGAAGGAGCTGTACAAACCTAGTGCGTGAACTCAGCAATTCCAGTGCAGCAAGAAAGACTAAGTTGTGATGACTGGGATCTTGGCAGTAGGTCCAGAAGCATATTGAGAATTGGTGTTTGAAAGGAGGGATCATAGGTCTTCTGACAAAGAATACCAACTCTTTAAAACCTAGGTTACTATGTTCAGTGCTTCAGGCTGAAAAGTTTAATGCCAGATCAATGCAATCTGCTAATGGGTTCAATAAGGCCCCTCAAAGCTTTAATATTCTGAAAAAAAATGCCACCCTCCCCCCATGTCTGCAATTACTGACACTGCTGGTGATAACACACTCCCTGAATCTAAATAGAAGCAGCTGAGATGTTTGCGATTCTTAGGGCAGACTTCCCAGGAGCACTTTAAGCATTGCTTGAAAAGAGGTGTTAATGCACTTCGTATATTTCGAGGTTGCAAAGAACAGCATCAAAAAAATCACATAGGAGAGGAAGAAAACTTGTTAAAAGCTCCCCAATTTATTAGACACAGCTTGATGAACAGTCTCCCATTCTTCTGGGACAGCACGATGTGCCACTTGATGGAAATCATGAGGAAACAGTTACATAAAAGGGCTGGCTAGCAGGGAAAGGAGGCAACGTTTTAAAAAACTCTCTATAAAAAAGAAATAATCAGCTTGATGGACCAAAATCCTTTCCATAACTTCATGCCTCTATATCCCATGAATTCTGGAGGACGGTTTCAGTGCCTTATTTTCCACAGCTGTCTTTCCTTTCCAGTCTATTTACCTGTTCTACTCAAAGCGCACACCTCTGGCTATACCCACCCCTCCTCTCCTCTGGTGGGCAGCAGTTGTGGGGCTGTCCTGAGGGAGCACCAGCTTGCAGCACTCCTTGCCTTGGGGTGTGTTTGTTTCCGACCCTCTCTGCCAAGTTCCAGTGATTTTGCTTAACTGTAAGCAAAGCTAAGAGCTCCCTATGGATGTTCACACTGAAACAGCAGGCTGTGGGCAAGCGTGGAGCCCCCTGGCATCCCATCTCCAATATAGGTACGGCCCTTCTCTTTCCTACTGATCGGACCTATTCAGGCAGGGCCGAATAAAAATTAAAAAAAACGGGGGAAAAAGGGGAACAGGAAAACAAGGAAAATAAAGACGGGAAAAGGAAGAAAAGAGGAACAGAGAAAAAGGGAAAAGAAAGGGAGAAGCCGAAGAGAAAAAAGAATGGAATAGAAAAATGGGAAAAGGAGAAAATGGGAAGGAAAACAAGCCATGACAGTGCCCAGCTGGCAGCGGGTCACTGCGAACCCACGGCCCAGCCCGTGCCGCCGGTGCCGGAACGGGCGCGGGGCCGCCTCAGCCGCCGGCGCGCGGGGCGGGGCGGGGCGCGGGGCGGGCGCGGAGGGGCGGCGCGGGGCGGGCCCGCGCGCAGGCGCGGTGGGAGCCCGGGGCGCCCCACGCGGGCGCTCCCAGAGCCTCGGCGGCAGCGCCCGGCTCGGCAGCGAGGGGGGCGCGGGCCGGGAACGGAGCTGCGGTAGCGCCGGGGCGCCGCGGGAGGAAGGCGGGAGTCGGAGGCGTGCCTCGCTCCGCTGAGCCCCGCTCCGCTGAGCCCAGCTACGCTCTCGCCGCCGATCGCTCCGCTGCCATGGGGTAGGAGCGGCGGAGCGCGGGGACGCCGTCAGGCTGTGGCCGCCGGCGGAGCGCGGAGCGGCGCCCCGCGGTGCCGGGGAGCACGAGGGGCAGGCGCGGCGGGGCTGGCGCGGGAGGTCGGGCAGGGCAGGGGGCTGCTCCGGTGCGAGAGCGGCAGCGGCGGTGGCAGGCGGAGAGATGATCGCGGAGTTGTTGAGCAGCGCCCTGGGGCTCGCCCTGTACCTCAACACCCTGAGCGCCGACTTCTGCTACGATGACAGGTAGGGCGGGCAGCGGCGGGGCTGGGCGGGCGGGGGTTGCTCACCTGTCAAGAGCGGAGCTTCGGCCGCCCCGCTCCTGGTGCCCGGGGCGACGCCGGAGGGTCCCGGTGGCTGCGGAGCTCCGGGTGGCCGTGGCGGCACCCTTCGCTCCCGGGGCTCTGATAGATCGGACTCGGTTCTCTCCAGGTCCACACAGCGGGAGGGGACCCGCCGTGCCAAGTTGGCGTGTCCTGGGCTGGTCCCTCGTGCGCGGTGTCAGCGGGGCGCTCGGCCGCCTGCCGTCCCGTCCCCCCGCTCCGCCGGGACCGAGCGCCCGCGGGAAGTTGCCGTCGCTGCCGGGCTGCGCTGGGCGGCCGCGGGGAGCGGAGCCCCGCCGGCCGAGAGCGACGCTGGGCTGGTTTGGGCTGCCCACCTGCTCGTCTCCTGGCCGTACCTGCCCGCCGGAGCTGCGGAAAGCTGCTGCTCTTAGTCGGGGGAAATTCCGATTTGTGCCTTTTCCGGTGGCTTAATCTGATGGCATATAAAACAGATGCATAATTATAATGTATTATTAGGGAGAGCAGCACGCCTGGCTAAACTTATTAACCGTCCTGGGGTGATTCATGCTCCATTGGAATTAAGCCATCCAAAAAGTGAGCCGGGATTGACTTTGACAGCGTTTCATCAGCCTCTCTCCTCTGTGGCCAGAGGCCGTCTGCCCCGGGGGTGTTTGGGTGAGGGGCTCCGGCGGGCCCGTCCCGTCCCGTCCCGGCGGCGCGGCTGGAATGCTGCGGGAGCCGGCAGCTGGCCACGCGTGCGGGGCTGCTGTGCGGGAGGGAGCGAGGAGTGCCCCTGGGAGCGTGTGTGAGCGGAGGGTCTTACGGCGCGACTCGGGTTCGCGGTGCCAGCGAACTCCCTGAGCGGCTGTCGGGCAGGGTTGGTGCCTTGGAGCCTTTGGTGCGAGAGGAAGAAACGCGAGGAAACACGGCGAGGTGGGATGAGGGATGTGCCTGATCAGGAGGATGTTTGCTGGATGAGTTGAACTTCCCGGGGCGCTGATGGGGATGCGAAAGGGTCAGATGTGTGTTTGATTAGGCATTTGCCTTGGAAAAATAACCTGCCTGTCCTGCAATAATTAGTTACTAAACTTGGAATTTTTCTCCCTTAAGCAGTATTACAGTGCACCTGCCGTGTTTAAGATCTGTCACCGCTTCCAGAATACTCCCCCCTGTTTTCAAGGCTTGCTACTATTAAACCTATTATACTGGAAGCAAATGCCAAGTGTTAGTCCTGGTATGGGTCTCTGGCTAGGAACAGTTGGCTGCAGAATGTGGCAATTCAGGCTTCAGCCCTCCAGGTCATTTACATGTAGTTGAAGCCTTGTGAGCAATTAAGTGGTTTTAGGTTTCTGTGAGTCTTCCAGTTTCCTACAGTGATTTTTCTTAAACCTATTTTAGAGTTTTGAAGCTTCATTCATAAACAATAAAAGAGAAAAGTCTGCTGTTGCCCTGAAATGTCAGGTCTGAGTTGGATCAATAGGAAGTAGTGAATATTTTGATACCGTGATGCTTAAACCCGCTTATTATAGTTAAGAACTGCAAGAGTTGTGGAATATTTACATAACCCTACATAGCATATATTGCAGTGTTTGGGCAAAACTGGCTTGTTTAAGCACAAGCTTAAAAGCCTGTCCTGCAGACCAGTTCAAATGGACTAGGCATGGAAAGCAGTATGAAGTACTTTCTGGCGCTGTTGATGTGGAGGTCAAAGTTACTCTTGATCTTGCCTGAGTGTGTTTTAATGCAGTTGGAAAAAAAGTAGTATTTGAGTGTCATCTCTGAAAGTGCGGAAAAGATAATCACACAGTGATTTTGCTAGTAGTAATCCCACACTGTTTAAAAGGTGCTCTAAAAGACTGCTTTGTTTATGTGTTTACCTCCTAACTAATTAAAGTACTTGTCATCATTGTAGCTAAGATTTAGGCATTGGCTAGAGTGTTCTGAAAGTGAGCTAATGGCATATCTGTATGTGGGGTCATCTAATTAGGATGTTTTTCAGTTGCAGCACTGGAAGGGACAAGGCAGAAAGAGGGCTGTTTCGTGCTAGTAACTGTTGAGCTTGAAAGGGTTATCTATTCAAAGAGGCAGGCTCTCAGACCCAAAGTATTCTTTCAGCTGTAATCACAGAGTCTTGCTGCCCTGCAGGAGCCAGCTTAAAATGTAACAGTAGAAAAGGAGGTCGATGCTGGAGCTGCAGGACACAGCCCTCCATGTACGAGATGGATCATGCTACTAACTTGAACTTTAACTGCATTTAAGCTGGGAACCAGCAATGTCTTGTTTCAGGAGGGCAGCATATTGCCATGTTTTTTTTTTCTACTTCCTTTGCTATTATATTGAAGTTACATCACACTGTTCTCTTTTTAATATAGTGATCAAACTTAACACATAAAGGGTGTCTGTAATTGCTTTCTGTATTTTTTTATGTAGGTTGGGCAAGATTAAGTGGTACCATAAAACTTATAGCAAAATCAATTTTCCAGGGGTAAGATGTAATATTTTAGCAGCAGCAAGGCACCAAACTAAAGACTGTATGGACAGTGATATAACAAACTTGCTTGTAGTCTGGGCTTTGACTCTGTATCAAAGGATTCAATATTTTATTCCCCACCCTTCACCCACTTTAGCTGAAATAGCATGAATTTTAAGCCTGAGGAAATGTACGTGTTCTTTTAGTCATTAGTCTGCCTAAACTAATTTCTTTCAGGCTAAGCAGATATATTCCACATCATCAGTGCAATCCTGATATTTTGAGCAGTTAATTTATTGATTACTTTGAATGAAAGTGTCACTTGTCAGTTTCTAAACACAAGAGCCAGTGTTGTTGGATTTTTTTTTTTTTGTTCTGTAGATGTAGACCTAGAAAACACATGCTTTTGCCTCCCTTGTCCCTGCCACTGTAATTCTTACAGACAGCTGTGATATTTCCTACTTATGTGTGTAGATTATTACTGAGAGTTTGACCTCCCCAGCTCAAAACCTTCTTGTTCAGCTAGGAGCAAATAGATGTATTTTCCCCCTCTTTTTCCGTATTTATTTGAAACTGAATGTGGCATGTAGTAACCCAAAACAAGAAATGAATGAAGATAGAGGGGGAAAAATATTTAATGCCACAGTAGCTCACATTGCTTGTTAATAAAGGTTGATTTATTGTTAAGCAAAATCATCTTGAAACTGGTAACAGGGTAGAAAGAAATGCAATTTCCATTCCTGCAGATGTGTTTAAGATCTTGCTCGTTGCACCGTGTTACGTCCAGCTTCTTGCCAGATTAAGGGGGGGACTAATCTCTGCACACACATTTAGTGTTTCATGCTAGTATCTAACAGTATTACAGGAGGGAGGCCCATTGCTGCAATTAGGCTTACACATAGGCATGACTATTTTTGCCTGCCCACCTGACAATTTGACCTGCAGGTGCCTTACACTGACGCTGTCATCCTTCATGTGACCTCTGCTGACTAAGACAGGTGGCTGTCAGTTTGTAGCTGGGGTGGGAAGATTTAGTGCTCTGCCTATCCAAGGTCATGCATTGCTACAGTGAACAGGGCAAAATCAACTCATCTATTGAGGTGGTCCTTTCTTTTAAATCTCAGATGAAAGGCATAATTTAGGGACAGTATGGTAGGAAGCTTTTACCTTGAGTGATGTATTGTCTCAGTGACACATTGTCAAAATTGGTGTTCTGGAAAATGTATACAGATTTGTCTGTATTTCTTCCATGAAATTTGGTAGCACAGACCAACTTTCTCTAGGTTATACTGCATTTTATTTAGCAGGCCTGAATGGGGCAGCCTTGCTGATGGTAGAAATATCCATCAGCCCTGTTTTGAAGTCCCTGGGCAACATTCCAGACTGCGCTGAAAAAATCCTGTTAAATGTTTTCACCCTGTAGTGTCAGACTTGCATCATTTTAAAAGAGGCCGAGCCCATACACATTTGACAGTACTTCTGTTGGGTCTGCCACATGAGATTTAATCTAGCAAGTGACCCAAATACGTGCACTAGAAGAACAAGTGTAAGTGCACTGGGGAAAATTACTTGCCATCTGTCTCCTTGTTGTGTGCATATATTTGATTATTAATTTACGTTTGTGATTTTTATGGCCCCTTTTTGTTGTCTTCTCAACTTTTCAGCTCCAAGTACACCTCTCCAGTAGCTTTTAGTAGCTCCAGTTGATAGGTAAATCTTCTGAATTCCAGGAGTGAGGTTGGTGATGGGGAAACAGGGACTTGTGTGCTTTCTCTATAGTGTTTTCCCTTTGTCCCCTCTGTTCCACCTTCTGCATGCTAATTTCAAACCACCATAATTTTTATACAAAACAGGAGGTTTTACATATTTATAAAGCAGTAAGGGTATCTTGGAGAAGATGCTTAAGTAAGTTAGGCTGTGTAGTAAAGGTTTGTAGTTGAGTTTGTGTTGTAGCTGAGTATTAACCAAGTGAACCGGTAACTGATTTTCTAATGGGATGAACCCGGCACAATAATATTCTGTTAATACCAGTTATTTTTTAAATGCTGAACATAACCTAAATGTGTATTTGGCTTTTGATTTAAAAATGGTTTCTGCATAAAAAAATACGTTGAATGAAACACTTTGATCCAAATGTGAAATCGTAGTTTCATCAAGATATTGGTGGGTGGTTTGTTTTGTTTGTTGGTTTTCTTTTTCCATTTGAGATGCTGTAATATAGGGATTTTAGAAAGCAAAAAA
Organism: Poecile atricapillus; assembly: GCF_030490865.1. NCBI lineage: Eukaryota > Metazoa > Chordata > Aves > Passeriformes > Paridae > Poecile > Poecile atricapillus. The sequence goes on along the minus strand of NC_081289.1, from coordinate 36,233,460 downwards.
GAAATTATGTCCCCACTGGCTTTATTTTAAGATTCTTGTTGCATATGTAACACTAACATAAAGCATGTCACTTCTGGTAGCTGGTTCAGAGAATAAATTCATGCCTGTTAGCAGACAGAGAGTCTCTCTGAGTCACTGACGGGATGCGCCTCATCTGCAGGAAGTTCTTCCAGCACACAATGGAGTTACAAATTTGAATGATCAACTTTCTCCAACATCTCCCATATGTATTCCAGCTGCACTTCTGAATCCTTTAAGTTTGCCAGAGCGAAAGTCGCTGAAAGGCTCAGAAGTATCTCATCTCAATTTGTTAACCATCTGATAGCTGCAAGAGTGATGAATTAGAGCTCCTTTGCTTCCCTCATCTGGAAGTTTGCCCTTCCCTTGTTGTTTGCTGTGAGGTTTTTGTTTTTGGTTTTTTTTTTTTTGGCTTTTTTTTTTTTTTTTTTGTGAAGTTGACTGAATCAGACTTTGCTGTTTGTTTATGGAGTTTCTTTATATTTGAATATTTGATGCTGAAACTGATGCAAGACTGCTGGCAACCTGTGGTGAGAATTGCTCCAAAAACAAAGCTGAAGAAACAGACGAAATCTGAAGGCAGAGATGCTTAATGTTACTGTTTCTTATGTAAAGGTGAATCTGTTCTTCGGGCCAGTGTTTTATGTTATATTTTTAAAAATAAAATGTATGTCTAAATATTTTATAGGCTGTACTCAGATTTTGGGATAACTGTTTTTTTGGAAAAGAAACTTTTTTAAAATGCCCATTTCCTTTTCTGTTCTTTTAACCCAAATTTTTGTCTGAAATGGTTGTTTGAGAGGAGGAAGCATGTAATCTGGAGGCCTGAACCTTCTGCTGAAAGTTTTAAAATAAATTTTGGAATTTTTGTCTCTTGATTGTGTAAGTCTGTTGTTTGCCTTAAGGCTTGGCAACCTTTGACTCCTTCTGCTTTCCGACTTGAGATGACTGATCATATGAATTCTCCTTTATAATCCTTTAGAGTGGGAACTTGCTCTGTGGGCAGGTTGTTTAAGTCAGGATGGCAGTAGGATTTCATTTCATGTGTACTAGATCAGGTTCTTATCCTGTCTCAGGATGGTCATCCAGACTTAAGATGTGTGATTTTTTTGTGCAGGCAGTCTCTCCCTAGTAGGAGGGTATAAATTTTGCAATTTGTTTCCCAGTTTCACCCTCTGCAGAGCTCCGTACTAAACCATTTTCCCCCAAAAGCTAGCCTGTAGGTGAATGAAACTCGAAGAGTCAGAGGAAAGTGTTTCTTTGGAATGGCATCCTAAATATTACTTAACATGTCAACACTACTGCTCAGTTTGTTACTTCAGAACAGCTGAAATATTTTGTGGACCTGTGAATGGTTTATGGCAGACATCTCCAAAGGCAGTGATAGGCACTTGGCTCTGTCTTCAGATGGTGCTTCAGGCTAGCACAGGGTTGCTGCTGTTTGTGTATGACAGCTGATTGTGAAACAAGGAACAAGCTGGATCATTGGGGCAGCAGCCAAGGCTCAAGTAATCTATCAATCTCTGTTTTACTTCAAGGAAAAAGAAAATTGATAAATCAAACTGTTTGAAGCTGATAAGATTTTGTGACCCTGCCTCTGTAACTGGGGAAGGTTCATCGGTGATGCTTCACTGGCCATTCCTGGCCTCATTAAGCTTTGAGAGGGAGAAAAAGTAAAAGTGGCTTCCTTGAATACTAATCCTTGTGTTCCCTAGGACACTGTGAATTACTGTTAGCCTTCATTGTCCTAGTGGCTTCATGAGGAAATTTTTCAAGAATAGTGGCAGGTTTCAGTTGGAGGTAAATAGTACTTGTTTACTATCTTCATTTCCATTATTTCCTTTTCTTCTTCATCTATTTAATTACTTCTTGTTTTATTGGAAATATTATGGTTTCAGCATAAGATTTTTTTTGTCTTTTATATCTTAATTTTTATTTATTTATTTTTTGTCCAGTGGGTTATTCAAGTGGCACATATTGATGCTTCCAAAAACTGTTAAGAATCAGTGTAATCTGTAAAAACACTGTGGGTGTATATACTACCATTATATTAAATAGCAGAATTCTGTTGTATGCTAAAATTTGAGACCGTGCCTTTTATGGCATCTTTCTTCCAGCAGAGAGCTGGACAGGTCTGCTATTAGTCTGCTACAAAGGCCCCTTAATATATTCATGGGGGTCACTGTTGACTGCCTCAGATCATTTCCTTCTCTCCAGGATTTAAGCACATTGGCCTCAGCAGCATTCCCAGTCCCAGCTGGCCTGGGAAGCCAGAGACTGACAGATTATTGAGCGTGGATTTTCTATATGATGGTACAAACCATTGTTTCTACATGACTGGACTGGTCTATGGAATCCCTTACTATTCACCGTCACTAAACCCCAAAAGCCCTGCCCTGACCTCTGACCTGGGTTTCAAGGGAGGGCAGGTTTTTCTGAATTTAGCATCCTGTGTCCAGGATGGGTGTTTCTGAATTTAGTGTTACTCTAGGCTGTTTTGCTAATGAGAGGATTGTAAGATTTTTAGCTCTAACATGTTTTATTCAGTTAGTCCAATTTGCGTACAGGGGAACAACACAGTAATTGGTAGCAGAACTATTGCTGTGAAGTTGCTGCCAGTGCCTGGATGCTATTTTCATGTAGCTTGGTAATTTGCGTACTTAAATCCTAAAAAAGGATTTGAACTCTTGAAACAGGGTCACTGTTTAGTGACCAAAATTGTCATGGAAACAAACCCACTCAACAGCAGCCAATGCCCTTCCTAGATCTCTGTCCAGTGTTCTCACCTCTGCGGCTTTTTACATATAGCAATGAATAATTGGAAGCTGGGCCCAGGAACCAGACTCCAGTGTGTGCCTTCCACATCATTGTGGTAGAATGACCTGTCCCCAGTGCTTAGGTGGGAAACCAGTCTCTGAACACTTTCAAATACCTAACTAAAAGATACACCACAAGTGCTTATCTGCAGCCCCAGCTTGGAGATCACATTTCATTTTTGTACATAGTGTTTCCAATTGCTTGGCTGCCTGCTCTAAGTGTAACTTCAGTTAACTGCTTGTCTAAGGTTTTTCTGTCCCTCAGATACAAGGGAATGTAGTTCAAAGTTGTATGGCTCTCTGTGAATCAGGTACTTTTATTTAGGAGGTGGTGCCTGGCTAAGTGTGTGGGCTTCCAGTGTCATGATGCATCAGGAGTGCCTTTGCAGCATCCAGCCTCCATTCTTGCAATTTCTGTGCAGGAATATTTCTCAGTTGATGATTTTTGAAATAGGTTTTATGTTTTCTCAGCAACTATTGAAGTTGGTAATGTTTATTTTCTTTGGTACTAAAAGAGCCAGCATGGAGTTCCAGTGTATGAATAAAGCATTAAGAAATACAATTCCACTGAAAATAGTTTCCTAAAGTTGATGTTTGGAGCAGTTTTAAGGTAACATAATTACTTAGCAGGGAGGAGGAAAAACTCCTGAATCACTGGATGTTGTTAATTATAAGGATATTTAGAATTAAGGAAAATAAAAATCTGTCTGTAGATAGGGGTCTGCTAAGGCCTTTATTGTGGAATATTGTGATTAAAACCAAGCCTTGAAATCCAGCCAACCAGCATGAAACTGTTTGCTTTTATCAAAGAGCCCCTTGGTATGTCTTCTTCTAGATTCCAACAGGAGATGAATGACTTCAGGAGGAAATCAGCTTGTGTGTAGAAGAGATTGGATGTGTTGAGGTTGCTTCTAGAAGGTAGGCAGCAGAGGTCTGTCCCATTGTCATTTAAATTGTAAATATTCAGTGTGTGGCTGGTTTTGGAACCATGAATGTTGTGGTAATTCCTGTGCCTGCATTTTACCTCAGGGTGTTTCCCAGAGGTGTTTTGTATCATGCTTAGGGTTCAACCTGCTGTAAGTGAGGTTGTGAGTCATGGAGTTCAAGTTCTTTACTATATTAATGCCTATACACCAGACAGGCTCTTAGTAGGCACTTTGCATTGAAACATGCAATTCATTGGATTATAAAGTAGTAACCAACATCTTGGAGGCAGACTGGGGAGAACTGGAATTCTTAATCGAGGATAATTATTTTTTTTTTGTAACTAACTGATTTGTCTCAGGTCTCTCATGTGAAATCTTGAAGTGGGAATTAGTTTCAAAAGTCTGCCACTTCTGTGACTTTAACTTTGGTTTCTCAAAGTCCTTTGTGTATGTGTATAGTTTGATATTGTTTTCAGAGTGTGTTTTCAGTGGTGGACATTTGAAAAGACATGGGAGGCTCTTGCTGCCCAATGTGCAAAGCATCACATTAAATAATACACTTTAAAATCTTCCTTTTGAAGCACCCAATGCCTGTGCCTTTATAAGCTGTTTAGTAATTTCTCCTCTGCAGACTGATCCTGTTGGTGTTTTTAGTCTTTGTGATATTGTAGCACTTTGGAAACATTGGAAACCAAAATATTCTTGGTTTCATTTCACAGCCTGTCAACTTTCCTGGGTCAGAATCAGTTATGTTTGGCTGGCTCCTTTGTTTGAGGGGACTTGTATTGGACGACTTTGAGAAGAGGATTAGGTCCAGTTGGAAATTTAGATGAGATGCCTGCAGTTCTTGCCATTAGGGTAACTTTCCTTAGTTCCCCATTTCCAAGTAACACTGTGGATTTCCCTTACTGGAGTAGAAGGAGTCTGTATTGTGTCCAGTGTGACTCTGTGGGTGGAACTTGCAGCTGTTGTTCTGTAGGTTATGAACCTTCTGCTCGATACTCTTTTTTTCATATTTCATATGCTTTTTAAAAATAGGGTTTTTTTTCTTAAAAAAAAAAAAATAGAAGCAACACTATGTGCGTGCCTTATTTTATCCTCTCATTTCCAACAGTTATGTGACAGTGAAGGTGCTGTCATATTTCTTTTGTATTTGATACTGTATTTATTTGATATTACTGCCTAGTGTGGCAACAGTATTGTTTGTTTTAATATTTTAATAAGAAGATGAAGAAATTAGACTCACATTTGAGGCAGGGTCTTAACAAGCCTAATTTTGTGTGTTTTATATTGGCACTCTAGATACCACTAAAATGATATTTATATCCTGGATTAAACCTCTCTGTATTGGCCCATCTGACCTTTTTGGTGTCAGTATTTGTTGGTGAATCATCTTGGAGAATCATCTCTCTGAAATAAATGAGTTGGTGAATCATTTAGTTGGAGAATCATCTCTCTGAAATGATTTCTGATTTGGAAGTTTGGTTCATGAGTCTCTAGCAAGGTTGCTCCCATTCTGCTATCCTTTCTTCGGCTTTCCAGGCCTCCTTCCAGCTCCCTTGCCAAAAGAAACACTGTTCGTGGGAAGATACTTCTAGGTATGGTATGCTCCTATCTGTTTCCATACTGCAAAATCTTGAATTTTAACAAGAATTTCCTTGCAATAAATTCCAAGAATTTTCAGTGTATGTGTTTCATTTTCTTTGAACAGTTTCAGTTGTACTTGAGGAAACTTTTAAAGGTCATTTTTTCTGTGAGGGTCGTTTTGTTGTTTTGTTTGTTTCGTTTTTTTTTTAGAAAAGAGGAATCCTCCGGCAAATTCAATATTAGCTGGAGAAAAAGGGTTTCCTTTTTTTAACCAATTATTTGTAATTAAACTTCTGATGTCTTACATTTTTATAATTAAAGGAGAAGAAAATTTAGGCTTTTTAAATCACTTTGATCTGAATTAAGGTTCCAGTGCCAAAAAAATAATTTAAATGCTGCATGGCTGTATAAATAAGGCCTGCTGGAAGAATAAGTACTAAGAGCATAATGAAAAAATTTAATCAAATGGCATTTTTGTCTAGCAGCTCTTATTTTGTAGAACAGTTCTTTATAGCTTCTTTGTAACACCAGTGTACTTTAATAAATTTTCTATTTTTGTTAAAAGATGTACTTATATGTTCTATTCCATTCCACAGTACATTACTCATCTCTTGCATGTAAATCACTTGGCTTGTTAAAAATGTTAGTATTTCTCTTTAATAAACATCGCGCTTCTGGAGAGTTCTCAAAATATACTTTTATCCAGAAGATGAAATGTTCCCTTAAGGACAGGGAAAGGCCACAGAATTCCTTGGTTGTTGCGCTCATGGTAAAAAAGCAAAGCCCAGGCTGGATCTCCTGGAGTTCTGTCTGTGCTGCTGTTTGCTGCCAGGCACGTTCCTGCTCTGCCTGGCACGTTCTTGCTCTGCCTGGCTGTTGAAAGCAGCTCCTGCTATGGAGATGGTTGTGGTGATGTGCCTTATGGAGTATGGCTGGCAGGTTGAGCCTCAGATGGGTGCCTGCTCCATCTGTATGTGTCTGGGGCTGTGTGTCAGGATGGACCCTGAGTGATGCTGCAAGTCACTACATCTCTTACTGCTTTGTTTCTTCCACCCTGTTCTGCTCATTATGACAGCAAACTAGTGGCAACATCTTTGATGGTCTGTTGTGCTGGGTGGTTCCATGTGGCTCAAGCCTTCATAAGGGTATCTGGCTATTTTGAAATGACAATTTGGGCTTAAAGGAAGGAACTTGTTTTATATACTTCCCCTTTCCCCAAGAACTGTGAGGGCTCTAGATGCTGCTTAGGCAGAGCAGTTTTGGTTTCTCTGGAGTGTGTTTTGCTGTAGCACTGTACTTGCTTTAATTAAAAGACGAGAGGACTTGTGGAGAGTCTCCTTCTCTGGGCATAATCAAAACCCACCTGGACACAATCCTGTGCAACCTGCTCCCGGTAAACCTGCTTTATTTGGATGGACTGGGGTGTGTCTTAGATTAGATGACCTCCAGAGGTCCCTCCCGAAAGTTGAAATTCTGTGAAAGTCTCACTAAGTCAGTTTTGTTTAATGTTGAATGAGTAGGTTTGTATGTGTTCTTAGCAGAACCTGGGATTACTCTGATGGAGTTGAGTAACTGTAGTTTCATGCCGGACTGATAAAGGGTTAAGAGCAAAAGGAAGGATTGGATGTCCAGTGAGCAAGGAAGCCTGTTGGTCTTCTGGAATTTAGAGCCTGCTCGTAGCGCATGACAAAAGAAATAGGATTTTAATGAAAAAGGTGATGTTTATATGTTAATATCAGTAAATGTGTAAGATTTTTCAGGAAACTACAGTAAACCTGTCAGAATTTTCAGGAAACTCTTCACCTCTAGGGGACAGTCAGCTCTTCCATTTTTTTCCTAAGTGTTTTGTTTTCAATCAAAATGAACAATCCTGTCTGAGGACAATTGAGGGTCACCTCATTTAGGGGCTGGACAAGTGTATAGTGAGGGGAGGAAAGAATCTCACAAAGAAAGGCCTTAAGGAATATCTCCTTTCACCTATTTCTGTGCCATATACCTAGTCTGCTAGCTTACCATGCTAATAATTATTAATATTTGGTATTTTACTCTTGAAAAATTATGAAAATACTGACTGTATAGGAATATCTGTAGCGTTTTTTTCCATGTATCACTAAGATAATTGTTAACCCTATTGTAATTCTGAGCTGTTGGCTTGATGTGTACAGAAATAAACTAGTTTTGCAGGGAAAAAGGTTTGCTGCTCTTTGCAACTCTAGATCTTGATGCTGCTTGATGATAGTGTTGGAAAAGAAGGCTTCTCAAAACAGGAAATTTGAGTAGTACAGATTTGCAGGTACCATGGTGATGAGTTCTATAAGTGTCTTGAAAGGCTCTGATGCAGTAGCTTGGAGCAAGGTACCACCCTGTTAGGCACAGTTTCCAGAAACATGTCCTGTGTGTGATATTTACATCTACCAATTTGGCTCAGTGCTTGGCTTGTTCTGAACATCTTGCAGACTGAAATTTGTAGATTTTGTTGAGGTTCTCTGTGTTGTAGCTTACTATGGGCAGAGGGTTTCTGTTTGTGTTCACACTATGCTCACTAATTTTTAATGATGTGAAAAAGCACAGTTTATTTTACAGCAAAAAGATTTAAACCTCAGTTTCTTACTACTGAATCCGAATTTTAGGGTACTGTTTTCTGAATAAGTAAAATGACTCTAAAGCGTAAAAATAAAGAACTAAGACACAGGTAAATTTAAGTATGGGAAAGATTCCAGAAATAAAAAGCTATTTTATTAATGCCTGTGTGCCGCACTATATTAGGAACAGTGAGAAGCACAACACTGACTCTCTTAGCTGTATTGTGCAAGAGAGCAAGAGTTTTATTATTCCAGTTCTTCATTTATAGACATGTTCGAGAAGGTCCGAGAGGTAAAACTCTCATTGGTCATTAAAACAACACATCCACCATCACTGGTTAAGTGGAACACCACCCCGTGACTGTTTCTTACAAATAAACAACAAGGATCCTAAACAACACCTGCGAAGATTGTTTGGATTTTACCTTATGCTTTCTCAGGCCAGAGTGAGAAGCTTGTGTGACTTAGTTTCACACAGGCTCTGTATTCCTGCTTGCTTTTTACATTTAGCATCCATGTCTGTGCCTCAGTCTTTCTGTAAATATTTAAGGAAAAATCTAAGTGATGTGGATGTGAATTTTCAGTGATAAGTGTGACTGAAATAATTTATTCTTGCTTGTCTAGTCTAACTGGAACAATTCTGCTTCAAAATACAAATTGCACTGGATCTTACTGTAGTCAAGGATCTAAGGACATCCCTTCTTTGTGTGACATAGTGGTGGGTGTGCTGGCTGAAGGTTTTGGCTTGAACAAGGGCACTGAGAGCACTTTATTTTGCATACTTCTTTCAAGATAAGAAATTGTGGGGAAACATCTGTGTGTAGAGTATGGAAATACACAATGTTGTACTTTATATGCTGCTGTATTAGTGGAGAGTATTTGTTTTCCATCCTCATTTTTCTTGGACTGAAATCCTATATAAAATGTGTGAACTAGCAAAGAATGCTCCTGTTAAAGAAGAGGTGATAATGTGATACTGTGATAATTCTAAGAATGAATCTGAAATTTTACCAGTTAGTCCTTTGCCAAGAGTAAGTGAGCACACTTGTAGAATAAGTGCTCAAGGAAGACTTCTTGTTGTGATGTATTTTGTGTTGTAAAATGCAAAAGAACCGTTTTCATAACAGGATGGTTGCATTTAATATGCATATTTAATTGCACGTCTAACTGTATATATATATACGCAGAGTGAAATACAATTTTTCATCCCATCTGTACTTGCATGCTATCTTACATCTGCACCAGCAGCACAGATCATGGATAAGGTAAAGGGATGGGCCCTGCAATCAGTGACTTTTCCAACAGAGTGATTAAATTTTCCACTTAAGCCCTTGGGAGTTTCTGAGCTTATAAATATAGTAAGCAGTATGGTAATCAGAAAAAGAAAGTTGTTTGTTTTGTGTTTAGAGGGTCCTTATTTCTTTAGTCATTGTTCTGAATTGCATCAGGAACTGCATAATTTTTACTTTCTGCAGTGAAGGATCTCTTCTGACTTTGCAATATTTGGGTTTCCTTCTTTTTTTCTGCTGAAGGTTTGAAGTTAGCTCCTTAGGTCAGCTTACACTATCCATGTTTTAAAATAAAACTAAATGAGGAAGCAAATGCAGAGATTATGTTTCAGGTATTGCTTCAGAAACTGAGTAAGCTTTGATGTAATTGAATTCAATTTAGATTGGTTGAATATTGCTGCTGTTCTAATTAAAGAAAGAAGACTACACCTTACTAATGTGCTATTCTTGTAGCTGCGTAAAATTTATTCTTTTTTGAAGTACAAATGAACAAGTGAACTCTTCTGCTAAGCAAAGTCAGTGTTTGTGCATAGACTATTATGCATTAACTGTTTCCTGCTGATTGGAGAGGATAACCTGCTTAGTAATATTCAAAAAGAGGGATGGATATGCTTTAGCGGTATGTTTATTTTGTCCTAGCTTAGTTAAAATCAAAGGAAAGGAAATAATTTTGTAGGTCTGATGTACTAGTAAGAGAGAGAATGGCAGAGTATGCCTTGGCTTTGCTGTTGAGACTTCAGTTTTACAAACACTTGGACATGTGTTCAGCTTTTCAGATGTAAATAGTCCCATTAGATGAAATCTGGGTCTAAATGGAATCAATGGTAAAACCTGTGGCAATTTAAATAAGGCTAGAATTTCATGAATGAGTTCAGTGAGACTGCTTGCATACATAAAGTTAAACACATGGCTGAGTGTTTGCAGGATGGAGGGCCTGCAAGGATATGAGAATAAGACCCTTGCGACATAGTTTGAAGTCTGACCTTCAGTCTTGCTGCTGAATGATGAAGAGCCACAGTGAGGAAGTAGGGGACCATTTTGTGCATAAACGAAGGCAGTATATAAAACATCATAAATAACTACAATTCATAAAATGCTTGGTTCGTCCTAAATAATGAAGCAGTGAAAATGTTTATGGGATGTGCTTGTAATGTGTTTTTATTTTATATTTTTTGGCACAAATACATGTAAGTATCATTATTATGTTTCATTATTCAGAAAAACTTAGTAGCAGGAGACTTTCTTTTGGGAGAGGGAAGGTAAATTAGAAATTACAGGGCAGCTCCCCGCACTTTGTCCTTTCAGTCATAGGAGTCATGCAACATTTGGCAATTGTGTCAACTCTTTTAATCATCATGTATATTAACTGCTTAATTTTACATCACACATGGTAAAGAAACGTTGTATTATCATAATTGTGGTGGTTCTCACCATCTGAGGCTCTCCCCTCCAGATGTTTCACCAGTTTGCAAATTTGATTTGGAGCTGCATGTGCAGCTAAACAACTGTTATATACACTAACAGATCTGTCTCTCTTTGTGCAAAGCATCTTTGCAGAGCCTAGTTTCACATTTCTTGGTGAGAAATATTATTGAATGACTGCCCTCTTATAATCCTGTGAGATTTAGATAAGTGCAATTTTCCGGGTTTTTGAGGTAGTCCTAATTTACATTTCATAACACACACAAAGCAATTAGCATGAAGTCTTATGGCAGTTTGACAGTCCTTTGTGCCTATGGAAACAGTTACACAATAGTGCATGTGCAGATAATGTTATCAGGTGCCCTTTGTGCGCTCTCACTTGTTTTACCTGGGGCATACTAAAGAGTTGCAGTCTAATTCTCATTTAAACTCAACCCGCTCTGTTGTACAATGAACTTGCATAAAGAGAGAAATGTTGAGGTCTTAAGAAAATAATAGTTACCGTTCATTGTTCTGAGTGACCTCATTTTGGCATGCTCAGGCTGTTTTTCTCCATGTGCTTTGAATTCCAGTGACAGGAGGAATATGACCTCCTAGGTGAGGAGCTGTAGATTCAGGCTGTAGAGTTTCTTTCTGTCTTTGCTCTCCCTCTCTCCTCTCAGGTAGGTGTAGAACCTTGCCTTCTTCCCCAGGCTGGAGACTAATAGTACCTACGTGTTTGGAGAATGGAGAAGGACATCCCAGCTGCATTGTCCTGTTGACTATGCAATCCAGATGTTGTTGGGGAGTAGAGAGGGGAGACTTGGTGTAGTGGGCCAGAAGGCAAAGTAAAGCAGCAAGGCGGTAGAAGGTTTGGTGCTTGTACCAAGCTTTTTGGCTGTTTTGTGCACAGATGACTGCACCAAGTACTTCTGTACTTCCTACTCAGTCTTTGTTGATTTTTTTTTTCCTCCCAAGGTTTAAAACATTTTTGTTTTGGTCTGATGAGATTCTGATGCAATTTCATTCATTTCAGTTGCGTTATCCAACTGTGTAGGGAGCAATACCTTAGGGTGCTTTCAGGAGCTCTTGAGAAGGGATTTTCTGCCCCAAGGAGTTTTGGACTGAAAGGTTTGAGAAGAGCAATGCATGGAAAAGAGGCAGTGTATGCATAGTGGTCCTGTGTCTCAGAGACTGAGTAGTGTTTGCAGGTACAAGAGCCATCTAAACATTATGGTGCCAAATAGGGGAGGTCTGGCTAAAGGAAAGGTCAAGGCAGGTGACATAACAAGAGAAAGGTGAAATGATATACAGAGCTAGTTGGCTCTTAGGTGTGTGAGGTGCAAAAGATCCAAGCTCAGTACACAAGCTGTGAGAGGAATTGCTCTCAGAGTCTGAATGCTGCTGCATTTGCTGAGAGACATTATCCCTAGGCTTTGGCAATCTCAGCTGTTCCTGTTGCAGGAAGCCAGGCTGGGTCAAACTGCTTAAGCTCGTTTGCTTGATGGGAGCAAACCTAAGATCGATCACACCATCAGCATGGTCAGCAGGTCTGAAGGGATGCCTGTTAGTAGGGTAAGTAATCAGTGCAGATAATCTGGTCAGAGGGTACCAGGGAAGCCTGTTCAGAGAGGTCTCTGGGGATTTCACTCCTGCCTTTCTTGGCTTTTCATCTTGCTCTTCTAACCTGTTCTCTGTCTCCCTGGGTGGTTTTCTCCTCTCCTTCTTACAATAGAAAGCAATTAAGGCATATACGGAAAACAGATGCTGGAACCAAAGAAGGAGAAATGAGCAATGACTTACTTAATAGATTTAGGCCCATTCAAGAAGAAAGACACAATAGGACCTAAAAATGAGATAAATTGTTTGGGAAAGGAAAATGGATAAAACAATGTGCCTGAAGACAAAGGCTTAGCTGATGCTGTGCAAAAGCTAGATTGCTACAGAAGCTACATTTTTGTGACTGCCTTGTTTGGCTTTCCTTGCACTAATTCCTAGTTTGGGACAGACGGTGATGGTGCAGAGCACTGCTGCTTTGAGCTGGCCCTTGCCAAGGCTGCTGTGTGGCTAATGAAGCGCGAAGCTTTAACCTCCTCTTGGCAATAGTGGTTTGGATGGAAGTCCAAGCTGAACTATCGTCAGAGACAAGGCTATTTTTAGGGCTATGTGTATGAAGAAATAGCCGATATAAAGCTATGGAAAACCCTTGAAAAGTGGCCCTATGCCTTTTGCTTTGAATACTTTATACTGAAGAAGTTTTCAAGTCCCTCTCAACATGAGAACTGACTGTGAGTGTCAAATATGGTACTGCACAGCATGTGGCATTCGTTTATTACCCCATTATAAGTTTAAATGTTATGAATTAAACAAATATTATTTCCCCTGATTGCTTAGGTTATTGTTATAGTAGACACACATCTTTAATTCCAGGTAGATAGGCTTTTTTCTCTCTTTTTGGACTTATCTTCTTTCCTACCATGTCTTAGCTTCAAGGACAAAGGACAACTTAATTTTTACATTAAAGAAGAAATTATTTTTAAAGACACATTATACTCCCAGGCTTCCAAGATTTGTGGTCTGAAACTGGAAATGTAGCCACAACTGATGTATTTAGAGAAAAGCTCAATGTGCAGTTTTACTGAAATGTTTAGTAGATGCTCTCAAGAGCAATGAGTGAAGCTGTATAAATTTTATTGTAGTTCCCTATATATACAGCCTGATGTTTAATGCTGGCATAATCTTTCTAGAATGCATTATATAATTAGACCTATCAATTTACCATGAAAAATAGAATAGCGATAGTATCCCCATCCCCATTAACTTGTTTGTATATCTCCCTCTCTCATCTTAAACCAGGAAGAAAATACCGATATTTTCATGTTGTTGCCATTTTTTTTAATATGCCATTTTCTTAGGTAGAAGGAATGCTTTAGAAGAGCTAATGTCCGTGGCCTCTGTTCACCTTTAGCTGATACAGCATTTCTTATAATGCGTCTGTATTCCGTGCGCGGTGAGATTGGCTTTGTACTTAGTGGCAGAACTGGTCTGCACGTGGTGTGGGAGCAGCATGCTTGCACAGGCAAGCCAGTAGCAACTTCAGAGAAACTTTTCTTGCACCTTGGAAGTGCTGCTCCCACCAAAGCTGATGGTCAAGGTAATGCTATGAAAACAATTCAAGTGGTAGGTAGATAATGGCAAAATTCAGAAGGCAGTAACAAGACCTATTATATGTAGAAGTTTAAAAAATTATCTATAGTGAGCATTCAGGAATGCTAGTGCTTTTCATAATGATTTTATCACTTGATTTGATGAACTGTCTGAAGTTCATGTGGCAATAATATTCTATATTCAAGGTGATTAAGTTGGAGTTTTGGAGACTCTGTAAATATGGGGAACAACTGCAATCTCTGTCCAACCTAAAAAAGGGCTAAAAGCAGGAAACCATACAGGGTGACATATGGACAGAGCGTACTCTTTGAGTTCCTCCAAGATCTAAATATACTCAGAGTTTGAGCTGAAACAGCATTGTTTGTGTGCTTCAGTGTTAATCTGAGTGTATTTCTGGGATGTGCTGGAGTTGTAGCTCTATCTTCAGGGCAGATGTAGCCAGATAACTGAGACAGAGACCAGGATTAGTCAATAAATGGCTTATCTGCAGTATGGATGGTTCAAAAGTATAAACTACATGATTTCTAATTTATTATCATAACATGATTTCTGAAGCAGTCTGATCCTTCTAGAGTTGTGCCCTAGCTATTTGAGAGACTATAGAAATCGGAAGTTGTCCCAGCCCTAAAACCTTGTTATTCAGGCCCCTATTCTGCAATAAAAACCCCCACCCCAAACCAACATACTTAATATCTACTCCTGCCTATTTTTGATTTTACTTAGTAGGATTGCTTATATAAACTGAAAATTGATATGACTGTCTTATTTTTTCAAGAACATAAAAAATCTCAGAGATTTTGCTCATGTTTTATTTCTGATTACTTCATGCTGTGGGTATTGATGAGATAATGAAAATCTCTATCTGGAGCATTGTTGTGGGGGAAGCAAATTGTGTGCAGTGTTCTTCATCAACCATAATTAAAGGATTGACTATTACAATTAAAATTAATTGTGTTTAATAAAGGATTGCAACTGTTTTTTTTGTAATGTATTTCAATTATACACTCATAACTTTCCCTTCATGTTTCAGAAAGCTTTTGGAAAATTCAGTTTTCCTTTTTCAGTGTAACTATGTCTAGGATAAAAGGGATTCAGTATTTCCTGAAGGTAGGTATATTTCTTAAATCATAGAATCCAAATGCAGTGGTTAATGCTAATAAATATTTACTTTGGTTGGAATCATCAGCAGTGCCACCAGCTAATCTGTGAATTTGCCTGAGGTGGTGATGTGAGCCTTCAGACTGTTATATTTGAAGTTGCACTCATCCGTTGATTAACTGAATAAAATTTGCATCTCTAACAAAGACCAGCCTATAGCTTTCTCTAGGTAAATAATTCTATGCATATTTTTCAGTAGTATTTTACAAATTTTTCCTTTTTAATTGTTTTAACATTACTTTCCTCTGTGTGTTGGTTTTTTGTTCTCATTTTTTTATCTTTAGGGAAAGCTTGTTTTCAATATCAAACAAGACCCAAACGCTATCAGAAAAAGATGTTGGGAATAAAAGCAATTTGGTATCATCATAGACCATGAACTGTGAAAGTGATATAAGCTCAACTAATCTTCTCACAAGTCAATATTAGATTTTTTCTGTCTCCTGGTTTTGTGATGTTGTGTTTGTTTTTTTAATGTATTTTTTTTTAATTTTTGTCACTTGCTTTGTCTGTGTTCACTTATTCCTTCCTACCTCACTCTTACATCATACCTTCTATGGGCAAAGGAGAAACCTGCTTGGAGCTTGTACTTGTCTTGATGAAAAGCATCGTCATTGATGGGTTGGATTTTTTAAGTGTCATTATTTTCATCTCAAAACCTGATATTTTTATTGATTCTTATAATTCATGTAACCTGCTGCCTCTCACTTTTATAACTGTTTGGTCAAGAATGAGTGTCAGGGTTGAATATATTGGTGAATATAGGTAATTATGTCTCTTCTATATTATGTGAAGTTCTTGAGCACTATGAGATCATAAAATATAAAAATAATGGGAAACCATTGTGTTTAATGTAAAGTGTGTTCTACTCACCAGTTTTGCTCATGAGCTGCAGTACACTCCCTAGGACACCTTTGCCAGCAGGGCAGATCTGTGAGTCTTCCCCTTGTTGGGGTCAGGACCCCATTTATATTGGGAGTATTAGTAGACCCAAGGATGTGCTGGTTTCCAAGAGGGTTTGCTGCAGAACTGGTGTGTCTGCCTCACGGAAAGCCTTTGGCTTGTCCTCCCCTGCCTCCTTTGCTCGGATAATCCTGCAGCAGCTGTCGGAGCTTCCCTTTGATTCCTCTGGCTTCAGCAAAGCTGCAGGGACACTGGAAACCTGGCCCTGACCCCTGCTGAGCTGATGGAGTTAAGAGCAGCATCATCCTCATTGAACCTGTGTACCATTGCCCTATTGCAGCCAAGTGAACGGTCAAAATCAAGTCCCTGATTTGATTTCCAAGGTCTCTCCCCATTGCCTGTCCCCCAGTGATGCCAGCTGCATGTGCCCTGTCCCCGGTGCCCCTATGGGTGGGGTGTGGAGTAGTGATGTGGTGTCAGCAGTTCCCTGTGATAGCATCCCTGCTTGTGACAGCTAGAGGGAAAAAGTGGGTGTTGGTAGATGAGGTTTTGCTCAAATTTGATTGGGACCTTCTGTCTGTTGTTGTTAACCAGTGCAGAAGGTGTTGTCAGTGGATATCTGGTGAGGACTGGGTGCTAGGCAGCAAGAGATCAAAAATACAGAGCTGTCGAGTTGGTCCTGTTGTATTTGGTATTGTCTGTGAGGCTCAGTGGAATGCACATCCCTTATTTTAGATAATGTCTCACTGTCCCTGAAAACATGTCTCTTAAAAGTTTTGTTGTTCTTATTTTTAGCTTCAGCATGCATTTGTGAACTAGCTATACACAGGAAGGGTGCTCTGCCATTGATTCAGTTCTTGTTCTAGAAAGCATCCCCACTGAACTGTTTTGGAAATGGCTTAATGTATAATCTGCAGTGTGAGGAGGCTGGCAGTGAGAAGGGTAGGTGATTAAATCATTCCATAAATACTGATAGACAATTTGAACATACACTGCTTGGATTAACTGCTTCTACTTTATGTACATAATTTTCTGTTAAAATAATTTGTTTTCTTACAGGTAAAAAGTTAATCTTCTAATTTTAAATTAATCTGGGTTTAACTTCTATTAGTGCAATCTGCTTTCTCTTTTCATTCTGACATAATGTTCCACTCTGCTAGGCAAATTCAATAGTTTAAGCATTGGAATTTGGTACATGAGACCTTTTCAAGTGTGAAGGTATTGCAGATTGGCTTTTCTATAGCTTCCACATCACTTTGTTTAATAGTAACTTTTTCAGTGTCTAGAAATATACAGGGATGACACAAAGATTATGCCTTATTATTTCAATCTACAGACACTCTTCTTTGAGGAACTGGACTTTTCAATAACTCTTGTGGCCTCAGCCCCTCTGTGCCGTATTAATCCCAGCGTAACTTCTGAATGGTACATGTACAAGATTGAAACGAATTTTTGCAAAGTCTTGCGATGTCATGAGATTAAACATGTGTCTTCCTCCCTTGGATTCTGTTGTTCTCAAAATGTTTAGGTTGTGGATTTGATACTAGGTGGCTGGTGTAAGCTTGGCATTGACCCTTCTGTGAGGTATCAGAAGGCTCATGACCCTTCTGTGAAGGTATCAGAAACTCCTGTCTGAAGGTGTTCAGCTCCAAAGTCGGCTGTCTGCTCTTGAAGTAATTCTCTTTGTCCTGCTGCTGGCAGTACTGATGAGTATCTGATGAGCTGTGTGTGAAAGCAGTAGCAGCAGCACGAGGTCCCTACTCACAGTGTGTCTGGGGACCTCAGGGGCCACACTTGTTGCTGGCTGCTGAGAGCTAAAACCCAGGCATGGGCACGGGAACCTGCTTAGGGGTGCTTGAACTGCTGGTGCATCCTGGAACAATTAGTACGTAAGTGCTTTTTGTACTAACTGTTAGGAATACCATCCTATCACCATTTAAAAACCCAGAGTGAAACAGAGCCCTTTGTGATTGTTTGTTCCTTTGTGTGCCTCCTGGCTTTCTAATTAAAAAAACACCTAATGTGTCTGTTGTGTTCGTTCTTTCTTTCAAAGCAAGAAATATGCATTTATGTATTGGAAAGGGTAGTCTGTCTTTTATCCTTTTCCTTTTTCATCCAGAAAAAGTGGCAGGAAAGAAAGAAATACAAATGTAGTGTTTTAATTAATTTTCCCCTGGATTTTGAAGAGGGCTTTTCTCACATATTGACTGTAGTTTGTGCTTTGAAAAGTGATGTTTTGTGTGTAACTCCTAGTGTGCCACATAATCACTGTGAATGCTGGGTGGGGACTTAGGTCAAAACCTCCTTTAGCCGTTCTTTACTGAGCATAGTCAAGCTTTACTTTACTGTCCAGTGGATATCTCTGGGTCTTGCAGATTTACAGTCTCTTATGCAGGGCAATTTTCAGGAATTCCAGTCTGTGGCATTCTTGCTACTAGAAGAATTACACAAATGTTGAAACGTCTTAAATTCACATATGTTCCTCCTGTTTGAGGTGATAATGTACAATGGGGAAGACTATTTTTAGGCTCTGTAAAATGCAGTTTCTCTACAGCTTTACTTTCTGGTTCCAGCCTGATATTTCATAGCTTTTGAGGTTTCTTTTTTTTTGTTGCTTTGTTTTGTTTTGGTCTTTGTTGTTTTTGGTTTTTGTTTTGTATTTTTTGTTCTGATGCATGTATTGAGTTTGTCTAGGTTTTTCAATTGTGTTGCATTTCCACCTTCCTCAGATTTTCTTCTTTACTGTGGAAAAACTAGCTGTTAATTCCTTCCTTTTTTTTTTTTTTTAATTTTTTTTTTTTTACTGACAGTTTTGAAAATTACTCTGGAACAAATGACACAAAAGTGCTTTTGGTTAGGCAGTTTTACCTGTGTTTTTGCATTGATGTAGCTGGCGCTGCTGGCTGTAATCCAGGCAGACCTACTGGCAGGTGCTTTAAGGCCAGTACAGTTTTTTTTTCCCAGGTATTTTCTGGTTTTGATATTTACTCAGTTTTTCTTTCTAGTGGTTTTAATTTTGGATTGCTGTATTGAGCAATATTACTGACAGTGCAAAGCCTGAAGAGGTCTGCTTAATTATTGCAGTACTTCTGTCAATAGTTGACAATATATTTGCAAGTGCAGACTTTTGTAGAATGCATCTGTTTATTCATTTATTTATTTTACATATCAAGACAACAGGCTAACCACACTGTCAGCTTTAAACCAGCATCAGTCCAACGCACAGATGGAGAACACCTATTTTGTGCCTGTGCTTCAGGGTGGGATTTTCCCCAGCACAGATGTGTGTAAGCAGAAGTCATAGATGCATTTGCTTAGTTTCTGCTTTTCACCAAATTCTGCTTCTGTTTAAGGGCTTTTTCTCAGTCTCTTTGGAGTTTCTTCCCTGAACATGTATGAAGAAGAATCAGGAGGTGAAGCCCTGTTTTCAGAGAAATGTACTTTTAATCGAGCGGGGTTGTAAGCTCTTAAATGGTGTATGACCTATTTGGCCTTACAGTTCCCTTCTAGAAGGGATAGTCAGCAGATGTATTGTTACAAGAGTCTATTGGAAAAGGCTGCAGTCTGGAGAGGAATGTGCATGCTGTACTTTAAATCTCTTTCCATTAGAAGTTTCCTTTGTCACCAAGGAAGTAAAGCAATGATTATGTTATGGGGCTGGCAGTTTTGCTAATGTTTCATATTTTAGAACAAGGCTGATCAGTTGTTGAGGATGACGTAAAATTCAAGGATTCTTACTAATCTTTTTGATGGGATTAAAATATATTTTTACACCTCCTCCCTTCGTAAAAAGCCCTCGAAATGTCTTTTCTCAAGGTGACAGAGGAATGGACTGCCTATTTCATGGATTTTGGTAATTATAGCAAGTAATTAGGTACTCTCTGTCCCTTTGGTGGTGTAAAAAGCTCCACAGACTCTCTAAACTGGTCTCCCTTTACCGAGGATGAAGTGTGTTGGAGTTTTCCCTGCTGCTGCGGCTGCTTTTTACAACTCCTTTGGTGTTGTAAGTCATCACTGGGAGGAGGAGCTGTTACTCATGTCCCATTCATAACTGCCTTGTTCCTACTTTACCACTTCATAGTTAGAAGTGTTATTTTCATCCCTTTCTTTTTTTCCTTTCATCCATGCACTTAGGAAATAAGAGACTGTGTTTGCTCTTTCAATTGCAGTTACCTTTGTGTGTTTAAGGGCATTGGACTTCAGAGTTTTACTGTGTGCACTGGGTATCTCTGCTTATGGTAAAGTGATGTTATCTCAGGTACTGATGACTTTCCCTTCCTCTTCAAATTCAGGATGTCAGTGAAAGACTCAGGAGTGACCAATCTGCAGTTGAGACAATGATGCTGCATCCTCATCCTCTTCCCTTAGCTGTTTCTGAGAAAGAGACAGGAAGTGATATTCTTCCTTACTTTTGATGTTGGCAAACATGGTGATGCCTTTTTTATTGAATAAAGAGGAAATGTAACTGGATGCAGTTTGAATTCTACTTTTTTCTGCTATGCATGTTCTTGTGTGCATGTGGGTAGGTGGTCCACAGTGCTGCCTGATACTGAGAGGATAGTTCTTGCTGTGTAACTAATTTCTGATTTAAAAACTCGAGCCTGATGAAAACTAGCAGTATGAGCAGGATTTATTTTGCCTAACTTCATATTTTTAAAATATTTAGGTCTAGATGACAGTTGTTATGGGGGTAAGAATATTGGTCAGAGGGAAAAAAGATGTGCAGGTTATGCAGGCTTGATGAATTTTGAGAGACTTCTCCCCTTCTCTGTCTCCGTTCATAAGGGTTTAGTATTTCAAGTCAAATGTTTTAAAATATTTACTTCTCCTACATGCATGAGAGGATTCTCTCATTTAACTTGAGTATCCTTCTTTATTAATAACCTTTAGAAATTATCATCTTAGTTGATAAGGGGTGGCTACTAGTTTCTTGCTTTAGAGGACAAAGATATTGAAGATGATCAAATAGTGTTGCTAAAATATGCATAATGTATCATGTTAACCTTAGTTTTAAAAATTTTTCTTTGCCTGTAGCACTACATGAGAGAACTATCACATAAAAAGATTATAAGGTAGAGAGAGTAGCATTATTGTTGATCTGCTGTGCACACTAATACCTACTTTTTAAAGCAGGATTACTAGAAAAAGATAATCACAAAATCAGTGACATCATCTTTCCCTTCCCCTGTTCTTTGTTTAAAAAGAATAAAAATCCAAGGAAATACCCTGCTATTATATCTGAGCTAAAATTTTAGCTTCTGTAAGTTAATATATTGTTAGTAAAGAGAATTAGGCTGGCTCACAACAAAAAAGAGATGTTTCTTATTTCAGCTTTCAGATGCAGGAAGAAGGCAGTCTGATTTTTAAAAACATCTACAATTATGACAAAGGAAAAAAATCAAAATATTCTGTAGAAACAAGGAAAGTTCATGGAGTTGTCTTTTCCTAGGCATGCAGGAAGACAGAGATGTGATGCAAGTGAAGTGGTTAAATTAGGTTGTGGCATGAGCTTTAGTGGGGATTGCTAGGAAATAATTTGCAGAGTGGAGGAGAGCTTCCTTCCTTAATTGTTTCCACCTGGTAGCAGGCTATTGTCAGAGCAGGGACCTCTCTGCCCCTTGGAGCAGCACTCTGAATGAGAAGTACACCGTGCTCTGAGAGTAAGTAGTGTTTGGATAATAGCTAATTCTGCCTGGCTTCGTTTTACAAAGCTGTTTGGAAATGTGATAGAAAAGCATTCTCCTTTAGGAATACATGCTTTCCCACTATGTTCTTACTTGGGAGACTGTTTTTCTGTGGTTTTATTTTTGTGTTGCTGTTTCTGCTACTGCAAGCACCATGGTATGTTTTCAAAATTCCGTATAAAAATGGGAAGTGTTATGCTACAATGTTAAAGCATTTGTGACTTCTTTGTTCTGAAAAAATGTACCCAGAAGTTGTTTAGGAATGCAGTGCCTTACTAGAAGACAAATTGAGTCCTTTATATAATGCTCTAGATTTAGCTGCTAGGAAGGATAAAAAGCCATGCCTAACACACAGAAAAAAGTGGATGGAGTAGGCATGCATGTGAAGTAATATCACTACCTGATCTTGAAAAAAAATCATGATGACTTCTAATGCAAGCCCTCACTGTGGAAATCTGCTTATTACATCTAATGCAGCTCAGAAATTCAGTCCAGTTTTAGTAGCTGAAGGCTAGAATGTGAAAGTCCCTCCTTTTGTAATCTATGGCTCTTTAAAAGTGTCCTTGATTTCTGCCTTCAGAATCAGAAGGACATAGACGTGAAATGGGATAAACTTTCATCAGGAATCAACTGAAACGTGGATTTCCAAGGTAAGTGTATAGGATTACTGCAGGCTGCCTGTGTACACCTGTTGTAGTTTTAGTCTCATTTAATTTCTCTCAAATGATGGTACTGTATCCTAATTAATAGTTTGCTATGTTTGTTGATGGACTTGGGAATCAAAAATTCAAATTGCAGCGATTAAAAACCTCTCAGCAATGAAACTCAGGGCTCTCTGGATACATTAGTGAGTGCAATCCCATTGGTTGCTGACAGCCCACTGCTGGTATTGCACACATGGGTGGCTTTGTCGTGATGGAACACACACATTCCTCACACACCTGACATCCCTGACATGGAGCAGGAGGCAGACAAATGCCTACCCACTGCTGGGAATGCTTCCTCTGCCAGAGCTACCCTGGATTCCAGAAGCTGCTTGGTACTGGCTGTGGAATATTAAGCAGGGTTGAATCTGCTTCAGTATGTTGGAATGAGATTGCATATTTCATTAAAGCCTAATTTGTTTTTCATGGGGAAATACCAGAGGCTTCGGCAATTATCATACTTCTAAGATTGGGAGAAAGATGCTTGGATGAAATTTAGCAAACAAGGCTGTCAGCGCTCATTTAGTAGCTCCTTTGTGAATCATTTTGAACCGAATTTGCATGATTGTAACAGACCCAGAAAACCTTCTGCCGCAATTATTCAGTGATACCACTATATAATCAGCTGGAGGTAGTGGGTATGCTTCGTACAAAGCTTTTTTTTTCACCATTTCTGGCCTTTTCAATCCCTTTGTCAGCCTCCCTGGGGGCGTTCTGAGACAACCTGGCAGTGACCCAGAGAAGATAGATACACGGAGGACAGTGAGTTGGATGGAGGGATGCTGGCCTTTTGACAGAAGGATAAGATGCTGTTTTTTCAGATTTGACCCTGAATTTTTTGAAATCTTCAAGATTTAGGGAAAAAAGCCTTGTGAGTTGTTCAAATTCCTCATACTGGAGTCTGGATTGAAAGTGCTTCATACATCATGGGCTAACAATCTAATGTAGGAATTGAATTGAGCCTGTGTAACTTGCATGCTAAATTTTGAAATGCTTGCCAGATGAGAAATAAAAGGGGGGTAGGGAAATTACAGAGTAAGTAGTACTAAATAAGATCTTAAGTTGTCTTGCTTTATATTTCAAGTAGTGGAGTAGGAAGCTGAGTCCTGAGTTATAATGAAAAAGGAGTTTGTGCCTCACAGTATTGTTGTGAAAGTTAAGTATTTGTAAATGACAGAGTTCAAGACTGACAGGAAAAAAAGACATTAAATCTGAAACAGCAGCATAGATATTTTTGATGGTGATGGGGTAGGGTGGAAAGTGCATGTGGAGCTCTGTGAGACAATGTAATTTTTGTTCCCAGCCTATGGAAGTGGTTAGCAGCTGCTTATTGCCTGTAACAGTTTGTTCTTAATTGACAAGGTTCCCATCTTGAGAGTTTTCAGTTATATGCTTATATCTCCTCCGTCTTGGTATTCTCTAAACAATTTAAGAAGCCTGACATATCTCTTCCACCGTGGCAGCAGAAATTGAATTGCATCAGAACAATCAGACATTGTGAAGTGAGTTGTTAGGAAGTCTCTCTGCCTGAGATACAGCTGTTTCTTGAGCATATGTTATCACAACAGCTACAAGTGTCAGTAAGGCTATGTGGAAAAGAAAGAATTGTCACTGAACTACTATTTAAAAAAGGAATAAAATCCAAGTGAACACCCATTTTCAGAGGAGCTGAAATACAGTGTGGCTTGCTTTTTTACTCCCTTTTGGGTGTGCTTGGTTTTTATTTATTCTGCAATATAGATAGATGACCTGAGAAAAAAAAAACAATTTAAAATGCACAGACCATTTTCAAGGATGATGTTACTGAACTGGCTGGTCTGTTTTGTGCAGATGCAGTTCCAGTATATTGTTGTTGCACATGTGTTCGTGCATATAGAAAATTGACTTCAGAAGTTTGCTGCTGCTCTTAGTCCGCACTTGCTTTTGTGATCACTTGGTTTAATACTTGGTATCAGAGCTGGGAATACCTTTGTCAGCGTGCTTGTAATGTTAACTAACGTGCTCCTGGTGGCATTTTTTTTAACAATTCAGAGATAATTTAACAATTTTTAAAGATACCATCATTGCTACTTAAGAGATGTGTTTCCTAAGCTAAAAGAAAAAGGAAACACAGATGCTTTGAATACATACATCTGAGTACTGTTTCATTTTAAGCGGTCATAACACTTTACCTGCAGTATATCGGTTTCCTGAATTTCAGTAGCCTTTGCTCTGATCCCTCTGTGAACAACTGAATCCTGCTGGCAACACAGGGATCTTCTCAAGTGTTGCCATGCCATGTGCATGCATTTCTGCATTGTGATACTGTTCCCTCCAGTAGTATTTTTAAGACCATGCCTCCTTGTCTAATATTCTTGGTTAGTAATTTAACCAATCTCCTCTATAAATGTGATCTTTTTGTTTCCACTTCATTGCTGTGCAATTGCATGGCCTACTTAATTTCATGGTTAATGGACAATCTCTCTTCAAAGGATTTGGGAATCCTTCTACCAGTTAGATAACATCTGTTTTACCATTGTGCTTATATAATGGTGTATGATAATGTAAAATTGAGGCTCCTAAAGCAATTTGATTATTCGTTCAGATAAGAAGTCTTACCATAAGTCATTGTTGACAGTGAAGTGAAAACAGGATGGTTTTAGTGGCTTAGGTGGAATGTACAATCACTGCAGCATTCTCTGAGTGTGCTATGAAATGGTTCCTTACAAGACAATTCTTACAATTCTTTCCTATGGCTATATGTTCTTTTTTTATGGAAACAGTTTCTTGTGAAGACAATGGCCTTGTATCCCTTACTAGGCAAAAGCATAACTCTTTCCTGCAGAGCAGAGATATAGTGAGGGAATTGGTTTTGTGGTGGGGCCTCTGTTTTATCTCTGTGGAAAGGCAGGGCAAGGATATGCAGTGCAGAAGAAATGGAGATGGGCAAAGTCGTTTAAGTGCTCCTGTTCTGAAGTGAAGGAAGCATGTAGCATGAGGAGTGCACTTGAACTAATGGTGTTCATGTTGTTGTAGAATAAGACACAAAGTGACCTTTTTGATGTAAGCTTCTTTCTCTTGAAACTTTAAGTTTCACAGTTGGTGGGAAGGGAAGGAAGCTGCATGTGGCTGCTTCATTAAGTAGCAGAGAATGTAATTATGACTTGTATTCTTGATTTATTGTTGGGAACTGATAGTGAGTGACAGCATGAAGAATGCTCTTAGAAATACAGTCTGTCTCAAACTTTGCAGCTGGGCTTCAGCTTGTCTTTAACATCTGTGTTACGTGTGTTGGGTGGGTGCCCAGGTTGTCAGAAATGCTGGTGACTCTGCTCTCTGCATCTTCATCAGAGCATCAGGAGTCTGACAAATTAGTAGGAGGCCAGCCTGGCTTTCTGGCTTCTCCTCCTGCCTTACCTTTTTTTTTAATTTTTTTTTTTAATTTTTTTTTTTTTCTGACTGAAGGCATCCTTAATTACAGCTGCACTCTGCTGTCAAAGTGGAACATATCAGGGAAGATATCAGCAGGGAAGATATCGGCCCAGTTCCTACTTGCTGCCTCCTGGAGGTGAGGCACAGGACAAAGAAAATCAATTAAGAGATGAATAAGCACATTTTAAAATAAACTGAGTAGATGAAACTCCCAAAAGGATGGAACTATTTGCAGACATGATGAAAGTTTTTACATTTGCATAATTACATTAACATTTGTAAATCAAATGTGATTCTTGTGTCACAGTGAGAGAGGCTGGTTTTAAATATTCTATGAAATTTTGTTTAATATTTGATAGTGAAAGATTTTTTTTTTTAGAGTGTGTAATTGAGTTGGATTCCTGGATAAACAAGTTAAAAGTGATTTCAATATATGTTTCTTGTTCCACATAAATGCCCAATTTTCTATGCTCTCTTGAGTACTCTTAGCACTTTAGCAGTAAAACCTTTATTTTAGCTGACATTAGAACCGATTTCTCAGTGAATGCAGTTTCTGCTATTAAAGCATCATTCCTTTGTCAGTAAGAATATTGCTTAATTGAAAATTCTGTCTGTAAATACTAATTTGTGCTTCTAGGTGACCTCCAGATATGCTTCTAATCTTGTCAGTATAGAAGAGTGCTTAAAGACCAAAGACAGAAGGAACATTTTTGGAGGGATTATATTCCCTGCTTAGTTGCCTGAAGATAATTTCTTCTGTATCACTTAGGACATGTTGTCCTTGATATGTGATACTAGCATTTTCTTCCAATTTTATTTTGTTTTGCAAGACTGTTAAATTATATATTCATGATTTGTGAAATGTTAGGCATATATATGTTGCATATTATGTTTTTATAGAGTTCTGTTATTTTGACAGTATTGTCACCACCAGTAATGCTAGATTGATTTGAAGTTGAATCTCTACAATGCCAGTGAGTAGTGCATCCAATTTGCACATGAACTAATCTATTTGTCTTCTGAACTCAGGGGAAAAAACCTTTTCTAAAAGGCCTTATATTCTAGAATATTAATTACCTTTAAAATATCTTACAGAGCTGTATGAACACCACTTAATAGTTATGAGATTTATTTAGAAACAAATGTGTTAACCTTTTTGATACAGGAAGCCTTGCATAGTTCTTGAGCAGAGATTTATATCACATTCTGCATCAAGCTAGACTTCCGTGGATTGTTCTGAGCTGCAAGCACAAGAATCAACTTTATAAACGGACAGTTTCACATTTGCTTCAAAGGTAGCTTGTAAATGAAGTGGCAAGTTTTAGTTAAGGAAGGTACACCAAAGATTTATGTGCTGAATCTTCACATTGCTGAACTCAGATATTTGAGGATAAGTCCTTGCAGCAATTTGCTGTGATAGCCAAGCCAAAACCTTGTTGCATTGCCATTGTTCATTGTGGAAGGATTGGAAAATGCCTTGCTAGGAATTGATTGGTATGGTGTAGTGTCTCAGTTCTCTGCTGGAAACTATGCTTACTAAGTACAATAATGTTCTTGGTGAGAAGAAATACCATGCTATCAGGAAATAACTAAAGAAAACTGTATGGCATATACTAATTGTAGGGGAAGGCAAATTCTTGGCAAGAAATTTAGGAATGTTTCCATTTAATACTGTAAAGATCAAATATTTATTTTTCTTTTCTTCCAAAAAGGAAAATAAACATTGGCTTTTCAAAAATTGTTAAATACTTTGTCCCATTTTGTACAGTGACTATGTTGCTGTTGACTATCAACTGGTGAATGTAAGCTCTCACCTCTCACGGATACAGTACTTAAGATACTGTGTACTCTACATGTTAGTCATAGTTAGAAGTTCCTATCAAAGAAGCCAGCAAATGAGGAGATAAGGCTGTACTTAAAATGAACAGAAAAGATTGTAGACTCATTTATCTGACTGCTCTGGTACGCACTGCATTAAAGTACATAATGAATAACTACATCATGGTTCATGTAGGGTTTAACATTCTTAGGTTAAGCTTTTATCAAAGGCATTAAAAGAATGAATAGCTATTGTATGTATAAATCATATGGATAAGCAGAATGTAAAGCAGAAGTGAAGTATGCTGCACTCCTTGGTGGCTAATCTGCAAAGCATAACAGCATACTTTCCCTGTATGGTTCTACAGCTACCCCTTCAGTTTGCATACATTCCATCATGAGCCTTCAAGCTTCAAATCATATTTGTTTATTTAAAACATTTTAATTTTTGTCCAAATTTAAAGTTATTATATTAGGATAATATAAAGTTTTCTCTGTTGATGATGAGTGCATACAAGTAGTCAGGAAGAATGTAGTACAGTACTGTTTTTTGTTTCTTGTTCTTCTTGCTCTCCCCCCCACTTTTTAATTTATTTTTTTTTTTTCTTCTGACTTTGCACTGGATCAGAAGGGATCTTACCCACTTGTTTGGTGTGGGTGCTAAATGTAAAAAGCAAGCAGAAACACAGAGCCTGTGTGAAACTAAGTCACACAAACTTCTCACTCTGGCCTGACAAAGCATAAGGAAAAATCCAAACAGGCCTTGGTAAAGGACAACAATCTTTGCAGGTGTTGTTTAGGATCCTTGTTGTTTACTTGCAAGAAACAGTCAAGGGGTGGTGTTCCAGTTAACCAATGATAGTGATGTGTAAGTTTAATGACCAATGAGAGTTTTACCTCTCGGACCTTCTTGAACCTGTCTATAAAAGAAGAACTGGAATAATAAACTTTGCTGTCTTGGACGATGCAGCTAGGAGAGTCAGTGTTATGCTTATTGTTGTTCCTAATATAGTGCGACAGTTTGGTGTATGCTTGGAACAAAGGACACTTCTCTGGTAGAGTTTGGGAATAAAAGAAAGTGCATTATCAGTACTGATGGATGGTTAACTAGTTTTCCACGATACAATGAGGAGAAGTAGCTACATTTAGTCATGTGTTTTCATCTCCTTTGCTTCACACTAGGGAGATAGGATCTTTAGTTTTGACTTGTGACCTTTCACCTGCGTATAATGTTTTGGTCATCAAGTTTAATCCAGATCTAGATCTTGGTCTTGATTTCTGTGTTACTGTACTGCTGTTCTAAACCATTCCTTAAATATCTTGAAAGAATGAAGTTACTGCAAGAAGAGAGTGTGCTATCTGTTAATGGTGTTCTTCACCATTGATAGGTGGTACCTAGCACTGTGTGTGAGTGCAAAAATGTAGCTTGTATTTGTCTGCACAGTCTGCAAGAGAATCTGCAAATAGCTCTCAGAAGCAGGTGTCTTCTGCTGCCTATTACATTGAATGTGTCTTTAGGAGAGGCATCAAAAACTCAGGCTGCTTGGGAAGGGACTGGGCTGTTTGGTTCTTGGAATTTACTTAGTTTCTTTCTCCCTTTGACTGATGTGAAAAAGTCCAAACTAGGATTAGCTCTGAAGCAGGCTGTGAAGTCATTCTGTTTTCCCAGACTTTAGGAAGAGAAGGTTATGTTGACTTTACTCTCCTTAAACTCTGTTCTCATCCATAATCAGTGTATTCTCTGGGTTTCTGGCAAGGAGCACACCTTATGGAAGAGAATTTTAGCTGTTAGCCTGTTTCAGGAAAACCTGAAAAAGAGAGCTTTTGGCTATTTATAAATATATATCCATCTGGGGCAATGTCTGAAAATTACTGGGGGGGGAAATTTTTATACTCACTGAATCTGGTTTTGTTGATAATAGAAAAAGAATTATATTGAAGCAGAAAGAATTTAGACCTTTAAACCTTCAATTGATATTAATCAAGGGGAGGGTATTCTTCCTATGCTCTCCTGCCTCAGATTTTAAGATCTAAGCATTGGAGGCTGTGGGTTGTATAAAGACACAATTGTTGGCTTTTGTACCTTCATTTTATTCTGTTTCAGCGAAGCAAACAAAATGAGAACTATCAAGTCTAATACTTCCTCCGAATTATTGCAAACTTAGTTAAGAGACATCTCTGACGTCACTGATACTTTGATAATAGGGAGGTGCTTACAATCTGATTAACACATGCTACATTTTTCTTTCTGCTGCTGGGAATAAAAGTCTGGGGCTAATAAAATGTTTCCTGACCTTGAATAGGAGGGTGTAGTATTTTTTTCTTGATAAACATATGAGTGCTGATATTTGGTGATTTTGTTTGAGAGGTATAGTAAACAATACAACTTATGAGAAAGTATGCATAGTAAATTTTACTCATCTCCTCTCTTTTTTTTCATGAAGAAGTAAGTTAAAAAGAGTAGCTATGTAGCTACCGTGTAGCTGATAAATTAAAATGCTTGTTTTGGTTTAAACAGACTTTTCAAAATTTATACTCAAAACTTTGAGTTAAACTTTTGAATTAAAAATAGGACAGTTGTTACTGTTTTTTGTGTATACATCTGGGAATTCTTCTTTGCATCTTTTTAACACAGTAAATAAAAAAAGAAGGAACTAGAACATATCTGACTTTAAAAGTCTTCTAAAAATGTATCTAAAAAATGTAAGAAGACTTTATCTTTCCCCCTCTTTATAATTTCCCAAATACTTTTTAATTAAGTAGTGCTTCCAGGTTTTTTTGGCTGAATTAAAGTGGTTTCCTTTGTAGCTTGCAATGACACATAATAAGGGTCTGCCTACAACCATGGTTGAATTAAGAAGTGTTGAGAGTCAGGAGACTAGAGAGGAGAAATGCCCAGCTGAAAACATTTGAATTAGGAGATTTTTAGCTTTTCATAACAATGAAACAAAAAAAAAAAGTGATGACATGTTGTTCTCTCCTGGTTATGCAGCTCAGATTCTTTAACAACAAAAGTTATCCTAGTGTAGCTAAGGTCTCCTCCTAAAGCAGCAGCTTTCTCAGCTGCAGGTGGTAACAGATGGAGATGCAGATGCAACTCAAGCTGGGGAGATGTTTGCCAGTCACTCTGTTATCCCTCCTCTCACTGGTATCCACCTCTTTGAAGTGCTGGCTCCACATTTTGTCAGGACTCCCATTTGGCTTCCATTCAAATCTGATCAAATAAAGACGAGAGAGAAATTTACATCTTTGCTATACCAGACATTATTTTTGGGGTATTTGTTTTTTGGTGGCTGGCATACCCTATTTGTCAGGAAACTGTCTTTAAAATGCTATTTGCACTCAGCACTTGACATTTTTAGTACAGTATAACCCAAGACTTCTCTAGCAGCCCTCAAGCTTCTTCACGTAAGGTGGCTGCATATTGCATGTCTTGAGAAACAGGAGGTCCTTCCCAGTCCTAAAAATGGAATTGATGTCATAGTCCCTGTTTAAAACCATCAATAGCTATAAACCAGATAATAGCTAGGACAGCCTTATGACCGTCCTAGAAGTGGGAGGTTGGTCATCGCTGAAAGATGAGTCTGGTTTTGTTCTGATACGTAGGAGATGGCAGCTTGTGGCAACCTCCAATGATGTTGACTTTCTCTGGGTCAAGGAAGGCAGGATGAGAGGAAGAGGTCTGGAATAGGAGCCTTTTGTTCCCAGAGTCTTCTGGCATTTAAGGTTATGGAGAGCACATCTCCACCGGAGATGGTAGCTGAGCAGGAACTGTGACATTTTTGTTGCTACATTGTTTTTATAGTTGGAGGAGGAAGAGAGGAGGGATGCTTGTAAAAGGTGCTTTCCTTCTAGGGGGGATGTTTTTCCTGCTTGAACCTGTGCCTACAGCAGGAAGGAAATAGAGGCTATAGAACTTGCCAGGAGACAATGATTCTTCAGTAGAAAGTTGCTAATATGCAACTGTCAGCCGGACAATCTCCTAAAATGCTGTGCTTCCACCCTGATTACTCCTTGTTCTCAGTGATCAGCAGTTGGGCTGTCAGCTTCTGTTTGTAAGTCATTGTAATTTAGCTTGGTTCCTACTTCTGGGGTCAGTGCGAGATGCAGACGTGGCTACAGCAGTGTCCTATGGTATTTATTTGAACAGTTGGGTTTGTGACAAGGGAGGGCGACATTTATTGAGAAGTTCAGAGGGATTATGTGAAATGTCATCCACAGCCTGTGCCTGGAAGGTGGAGGGAGGGATTATAGGATTTGCTGTGGGTGATGTGAACCTGCACATCTGCCTGGTTTTGCTGTGGTCAGGATCAAATGCTATTTCTGGATACATTTTGGCGGCTTTGAAGTGGTGGCCTTGCTTGAGTCAGTAAGCATTGCCCGTGTAAAGGTTATAAAGGCCAATCATGTGACACAAGACTACATAAATGAAATATATTTTTTTTATATAATCACATTGTGCCTGGTCCACTGGTGCTCTACTCATCTAGAAGCTTTTGGTGATGGCCTGGTAGCCTATTCAGATAAGAAAAAAAACCCTTTCCCTGCTTTTTCATGATCTCAACATTTTCAGCTTGCTATTATCATAACAAAAAAAAGGGTTAATTCATGTACTTAATAATACGTCTTTGAAAACAATTTTCTAAGCATTGTTCTGTCATCATTTATGGCTCTGAACTTCAAATGTGTTTATTAGAAAATATTTTAATAGTCTTCCAGTTGTTCAATACAGAGATGTTTGGTTTTTCCTTTTTGAAGGCAGCTTTTAGCAGATCAGTGGTTTTTGAAAATCATCCCCCGTTTTGTGACTGAAATTACTCCATGTCCACCTTTCTGCTGTGTGTGAAATCAATGGCATTGGGATGGAAGTCACTCTGCAAATGTACTATTTCTTGTAAAGTCCTCTGAAGTGATAAAGTGGTCTAAAACATTTTGTTGAGAAGAGGATTGTTTTCCTCATAAATACAGGAAGTAGAAGCAACATTCTTTTTTCTTTTCAGTGTTCACAGAACAGTATCAAAGAATTTGATGTGTGCTTAAAAAGCAAACATGCAGAAGAACAAAAAATATGAAACAAGTCTTTGATGTTGTTTTTTTTCCCCTGAACTCTAATACTAACAGGCAGAATAGGGTTCTGAGCATTATCTTGTAGGGATTTACACCTGATAGGAAAGCAGAGAGCATTTTGAAGGACAGAATTACTTTGTTGTCTTTGGAATGGTTACTAAGCCGCGTAACAGCATGACTGTTTACATGGAATAATGCCTCCAGGCTTTAGGCAAAGGAGTGTGAAGGATGTGAGAATAACTGGCCCTGGGAGACACCAGAGAAAGCCAGCCTGTCGATAGGCTTCAGCATCCCCAAGCATCTGATCCAGTGTGAAATTGAGCAAAAATAATGGTACTTTGTAACTCAGGTAGCAAGAATTTAGGTTCCAGTGTTGCTGCTTATTTCTTTTCTGAAGTGGTCTGTTGACATTTATGTTGTTTCTTTTGTGTGCAGATGTGACTCTCCAGGTCTGTGGGGAAGGCTGGTAGTAAAATATGTATGTATGCTGTTTATTGTATCTTTGGCTTTGACACCTTACATGTTTTTTATTTAACCCTTTGAAGTTTTTACATGGAAGTCTTTACTGTGAATGATTTTCAGAAATCGAGCTATGTGATTGCATTAGCTTTATTAATGTTTGTGCAGTTGTAATGTGCCATGATTTTAGTAATGAGATTTGCAGCTCTGGGCTGAAGATTGTAGTCCTGCAGTTCTGCTTGGAAATAAAAGTGCCTAAAATGGTTAGCAATATTATTTATATGCTCAGTAAGCATCAGGCTGGAGTCAAGATTACTATTCTTATTCTGTAAGTGAGCATCCTGCTTCTTCCAGTCTGCCCTTCCAGCTCTCTTTCCACCTTTTTTCTCTCTCCTCTGACTGCATGTTTAGTATGTTTTGACAATAGTTCCAATAGGAAAGAGTCTGTCCCCTGCTGACCTGGAAAGCCTTTGAAACTGGAAGTTACAGCATTTTGCTGAAAGGCAAGAGATGATATTTCAAAATCAAAAATAATTAAAAAATAAAAGAGGGGTTTGAGTCCAAGTCTGGGTTGGAGTCTGGCTGGGATCTGGAAAGGGGGTGCTGGTAGCTGTGCAGTGCAGTGTCCTTCTTTCCTCATGTTTCTCACCCTCCTTTTGCAAGGCAGCCACTGGAAGGGTGCTGGCTCTCTGAAAGTACTTCTTGCATGAACCAAAGGAGTGAGACAGAGTATTTTATTTAGCCCCTAATTTACATATATTAAAAGTGTGAAAGAGGAACAGCTTATACTGACATAGGGGAGATAATCTATTCTTCATTTTCAGTATGGCTCTGCTGTTGAAGTTGATGTATGATAGGCCCTTTGTCCCATCCTTATAGCAAATTTGAGCTGTTTTGAAGTCCCTTGCACAGAATGAAAATGTGAAAAAGCTCAGGTAAATATTTTGTAATACAATTACTAACAAAGACCTCTTACTGAGAAAGTGTTCAATGTTTAGGAGTGTGCATGAGGTGATTCTACTATCACCCCATATTTCATATAATCTTGTTTGTTAGCATGTGTGAGCTCTTCTGTTCTGTGTCAGCTCTCAATAAGTGACATCTCACTGATTTATGTGTATAGGGAATCCTGCACAGGTAACACAATAGTTCCAGTAGGCATGGCACTTAAAATACATTCTTATAGACAAGTGACACTTAAATGTAAAATACATTCTTACAGACAAGTGAAAACTATATTAATAATTAAAGTCTTTATTGAAACACTGATTTGAAATTGGTTTGAACCCACAATTAAGATAACTATGCTGAGAAACTATGTTTAGTTACATGACTTTGAACTAGCAGCTATACACACACTGTACAAAAAATACTTATGCTATTACTTCCTTAAAGGTAAACAAAAAATCTCCTCCTAACCTACATAGAAAGTAAGTGGCAGATGCTTCTGTAGCAGTGTAAGTCAAATAAAGAAGAGTATAAGGCTGGTTATGCTTTCACCATGTTGTTGTCAGTTCAGAACCACATGGAAATGGGAATGTGTGGGAGTGGCCGCAAATTTGTATTTTTGAGCTGGGAAAGGTCACCTTTCTGCATCTGAGTAGTGTAGGGATGCTGAATACCTTTAAACAATGGCTTGCTAGTTAGCTGGTGATAGAGGGTCTGACTGTGACCTTGAGCTCTACTGCTGTGAATGAAGTTTGTTTTGAGGTGTGGCAGTGTTGAATTAGCACTTGTGTTAGTGAGGGAAACTTTGGCTCAACATTTGATTTTTAATGCCAAAATCTAGCCCACAGGAAGAAAAACTTCTGTTCTCTAAATCCCCAGATGCTATTTTCTGGAAGTAGGTAATATACAGATGCAAGACAGTTGTTCTTGGAGTATCTGCTGCAAAAGGTTGTATGTCAAAAAATGTTATGGATAGCTAGTGTAAAAAAAAAAAAAAAAAAGTATGAGGCAAGTATGCTGTTGCCTGCATGCTCTGCTAGAAAATATTAAACTGAAACACTGTCAAAGCCCAAAAGGACTTGGAGTAAAATGATTAAAAAAATATATTTTCACATAAATTCACAATGTAAGGCATGAAAGGAATGTTATGACATTGTGTGATCTGAATTGTACTAGATGCTTCTATCTTTCACTCATTTATCCTTTTTGTAGAAACATTAAATTACTGGAAAAAAATATAGGCTAGGGTTATACAACACTTCTGCTATTTTTTCAGTTTTTGTTTTTAATCAAGACCTGCAGTCTGTGCATCTGTGGCTCCTAGAAAGCTGAAGACATATGTATTTCCTGTGTCTAATGCATAATTTCTGCAGTTGTGGTCATTCCCATT
Source organism: Poecile atricapillus (assembly GCF_030490865.1). Lineage (NCBI taxonomy): Eukaryota > Metazoa > Chordata > Aves > Passeriformes > Paridae > Poecile > Poecile atricapillus. The sequence continues at coordinate 36,198,134 of NC_081289.1, read as the reverse complement.
CACTTCACTTTTCATCGTTCTTTGTATGGTGTGAAAAAGAGGTGAGTTGGTTTCTTGAACATTTGTCTGTTAAAAGCAGTAGTCTGGGTTTTGGATGAATTCTGCATCCTTGCTAAAGGACACTGGTGTTTGGGGTAGGTGTCTTAAAAGAGCTTGAAGTGAGTCTGAGAGGCGGATTGTGCTTAGAAGGGCTCTTCCTGCCATTCTCTCATCCAGAGGAAGGTCAATTTTTGTCTAGAGGAAAGGACCTTCTTGTGCCATCGGAAAAGTTGAAAAGCCAAATTGTCTTTCCTCCACTTCTCTTGAAGAGCTCCTCAGTGTTCACTTCATTAACTTTCTGAGGGGAGAGGGAGCAGGGAAGTCAGACTGCCTTATAAGTACAGCAAGATTCTCTTCAGTTGACAATTGAGTTGCAGTAGCTGTAGCACAAGTAAATAAATAACAATAATAATTGAAGACAAACATTGCAATTAGAGGGCAAAATTTTACAATCTGACTCTCTACAGGAGAATTAGTACATCAGATAACAAACCATTCACACACAGGCAGCATCAGGTTATTAAAAAGCCTGATGATATTTGCAGTTTATTTATGGCCAAAACATAAATCCATAAAACCTGGTTTCCATAGAAAAGTGTCAGGCTGTAAAAGCAACACTTCTATGTAATATGTGTAGTGTTGCAGTTCTGCATATTTTGATTTTTTTTTTAATTTTTAATTAAACTGTTTTTATATTTCTGTGAGAATGCACAATGCAATAATACTATTGAATCCTGAGAAGGAAAAATGTAATATTTTATTCACTTTCTATGGTTTTTTTCCCCTTTTGTTAATGTACAGCTGTAGAGTGGGAAGCTTAGTGGCCAATATCAGTGCTGCTCTGAGGGCTGCTTCCAGGTGGGCTCCAGTGAGTCACATTCATGACTGTCCTGCCTGGGTCCCAGTCAGCTTTTGCTGCTGGAGGCAGAGCAGTGACTGTGTGCTGGGGGCATCCACTCCTGGACACTCTGGTACACAGGCTCTGGGAAGCTTCAGGATGTGCCCTGGCTGGGGCAGGGCATGTGGGTGAGGCTGGTCAGGAGACTGCTGGTCAGTGTCCTCACTAGGGTGATTCTTGGGAATAAGAGGAGACTGAAGATCTGGGAAAGTGGATGTGTGTTGAACTATTGGAGCAAATCAAAGCCTGGTGTTATCAGTTGAACAGTTTTCTATCTTCTTTTCTTTAATTTTTTTTTTTTTTTGACTTTTTAAGATCAGTATGGCTTCTTTAAAGAAATAAAGAGAATCTCTTAGTGATGAGATTCAGCATTGCTGCATAAGTGGGCACAGCAGCACCCTCACTGCACTGAGGGGTTTTTTGCTTGGTTTTTCGAGTAATCTACATTTCTCTGGTTACTGACTTCAAGTCATACATGAATAAAGGCATATCAAAAACTGGAAAACAAAAAGAAAAACCTAGGAAGGGGAAAACTAAAGAACTACTGTTGAAGACATGTTATATATTGAAGTAGTGAGGCTCCTATAATGTTTTACAGTATAATAAAATGTGTAAAGGTTTTTATTACAATGTATTTTTTTAGTTTTTTACAACACAGGTTGTCAAAAACGCGCAGCTGATCTTGCCTCTCATCTCTCTAGTCTGAAACAAGTCTGTTAAAATCACTTACAATATTAAGTGAGAATTAGAATATGTGTTTTAGTAGGGCTTTCAGCCAGAAGCTGCCTTAGAGCAGAATCGATGCTTGATACTTCACATGTCATGAAAAAAATGTTGAATGAGAGAATACAGGTCTTTCAAAATGTGGAAATAGCATTGATGACTCTCACGTAGTCCAACATCTTCTGTTCCCAAATGTCCGAAATCATTTACATCTAAGAGATACAAATGTTATATTTTTGTACAGTGAACAGAATCAAAAAATGGCTAGAAGCATTTGTTTCAGAAAGACATGGTAAATCCTTTTTGGCTGATTTACTGAATAAATTTTGCTGCAGCACAACACTTTAATATTGCAAAGCTAGTATTCTAAGCATTATGAGCAAAATCTAACTTCTAGTATGAATACCTATGTTTGTTGTGATGTGCTGAGATTCCAGAAAATCACTGATACAAAGCACTGTCTCTATCAAATCCCAAGTTAGTCCACTGCTACATGCTCATGTGATTTCCAGATAAGTAAACTGACTGCTTTATTATCTTGTCAGATTCTTGTTTTCTGTAAAGCTGGCAGAATTGCTATCTGTCACTTGCCAAAAAGCATTTTTAAAGAATATTTACAGTTCTCCTTTTTATCTTCTTTTTCTCCTGGACCAGTACTCTAAATGATTTTAGGTTCTTGCTGATGACAATAAATCCGTAGTTTTCATACTGAATCCCATCATCCTGAGCTCAGCCATTTGCAAAACACTGCTCTACAACACCTAAGTGCTATTCTTGTGATCTTATGCAATACTGTCCAGTTTCATTTAATTTCATCAGGATTGATTTTTGAGTAAGCAGATGGCTTAGTCTTTTCTCTAAGAGTCTATCAGGAAATGCCTTGCCAGACATACTTTGTGTTTCATGATATTTAAGATTGCTGGGATTTTTAAGGGTTTATAAGAGTGTATTCAGCTTTTTTTTTGTGCAGCTCATCAGTAGGGTTTCATTGCTGATCCTCAAACTCATAAATGGAGACCACAATTCTGTTTCCAGATGCCTTTCAGAGAAAAGCCTGTTTGGCCAACAGGACGCTGGTTCCATGCGTGCCGTTGCTTAGGCTGCTCAGGCAGTCTCTTCAAAAGCTTAATCCTCTGTCTATTTGGAGGATCTGGATGTATCTAGTGCAGCTAATATGAACTGAAGAAAAATAGAACAAAAAAGACAACATTTTCTTTTTTTTTTTCCCCTACACAGTGGATAAATTCAAATGATTTATGCAGTGATTCTAAAATGCTATTTTAATTGCCCAAATAATTATTTTTTTTTAAAAATCAGAAAATATTAAGTTTAAAGAGTATTTAATTCTTTTTGACCTCTATCATGACATATTGTATAGTGATTAATTATATAATTACTTAGTATGAAAATCAACTTTTTATTACTTATTTTTTTTTCTTTTTCCAATGTATATGTTAGGTGTTAGTTTTTCTTTTGTTATAAAATAGTGAATGGCACTTTGAATTGCTCTTTTTTTTTTTTTTTTTTTTTAATTTTTTAAGCTTTTATCATACTAGTCAGTTAAATGTTGTTGCAGTATCTTGGATATTATTGTATTGTCTTCTTGAGGCATTTAAGGCCAACCAGGTGGTGTTCCATATGAGGCAAAGTGCAGCCAGAAGGTAAAGGCAAGCAGTGGCTCCCCTTTACCCAGTGCCTGGGAGCTTGCATCTGGGGAATTGTATCCAGTGTGGGGCTTCCCAGTGCAAGAGAAAGGTTTATGAAGAAGAGCAAGCCAAGCAGAGGAATGTTGAGGTGGTTTGGGGGTAAAAGTGTGAGTGCAGGGGAGAGGCTGAGGAAATTGGACTGGCTCAAGTTGAAGATAAGAAGACTAAAGGGAGTCTGACTGCTTACTTCAGCTCTCTAAAGGAGGGCGTTTAGAGGAGGTAGATCTTAGACACATCTAGTGGAAATGGCAGACAAGAGTGGCATGTTGTTGAAGGAAACTGCTGATTAGGTTAAAGGCAAATAAGTATCCACACTGTTTGTAGCTAAGCACTTAAAGAGGTTTCACAGGTTTCTTTGTTTTTGGAGCCCTCAAGCAGCCTAGATTTATCAAGGTAATGGAGCAAACTGATCTTTATTCCAAATTAGCCCTGTCTGGGGCAGGGGCTTGGACAAGATGGCCTCCAAAGATCTCTCCCAACCTGAAGTATGTGCTGATTCAGTGAATACTCCTGTGAATGATTGATTGATTGATTGATTTAAAGTTCTTGTTGCCTTATATACACCAAATAACTAAGAGAAATTATAACAGCCTTGCCTCTAATGTTTACTTACCAAGGGAGGTATTTGTAGTTAAGGGATTAGACCTAATTAATTTTGCTTACCATTGTCCCTCCAGATTTGTTTGGGGAACTAAGAGAGATCACACTTTCGGTTTACTGATGGAGTGGAAAATAAGCTCTCCTGTTTTTGCAACTCCCCAGAGGTTCATCAGTTTTGAATAAATTGCTAACTGAATAGAGCTATTTGCATGAGCCAAGATAAAAAATACAGAGCCTTGCTGTATTTATAAAACATGCTATAGCTGTCAAAGCTGGCTTATCTCTTTAAGGAACTACATGTGCATAGACAAACGTGGGGTTTTCTAATAAAAGCTCACCATAAAGTTTTCACTCTTAGTATTGTCATGCAGTCAGTATTGTTGAGAGTGTTAGTCCATTTTTGCATGCATAAAAATTCATCTGTCTTGATCATCTCTCTCTGCCAGGCAGACCAGGTGCATTATGTATGTAGAATAGAAGTGTAAGGAATATGTATAGGAAAAAGACCTTCTAGGGAAAAGGGAGCTTAAAAAGACAGGAATTTTGTTTTGAAAATTTCTAGCAGCTATTATAGTGTAGCCTTTAAACTTGGGCTATTTGACTGGATTTTATTTTTACATTTTCCCTCTGTGCAGCTTGTTGCTTTTGAATTGAATATTTGCTGAGATGGAGGAAAAGTTTTTAATTGGTGCTATGAGCAAACTTGCCTGAGCAAAGTTGAGCCTCAGCAACATAGTAATTTTGTTTCTCAGTTGGCTGTGAACTAAATGTAGGGAAAGAAAGTGGGAAACGTCATTGGACAGTACTATTCATCAGTGCATTCCTTTAAAAACTGATAGGGCTGATCATCAGCTCAAATTAACTGTCTGTAATTGGGATTGTTTTCACGTGTCCCAGATCTTACCTTTTCAAAGCAACTCCGTGGCAGAACCGTGGAATGTTAAGGTCATTCTTGAGTTTATGTGGAATGGAGCAAGGGATAGGATTGGGGGGGGGAAAAATCCTCAAGAATTGTTTTAGTATCTTTTCCATTCCCCATTTATTTTCTATTTTGTGTCTTAGCTGGCTCTGTTGGTCTCTCTGACTGACCTAAACGAGGGGTTATGTTCTTTTGACCTAAACCAGGGGTTATGTTCTTGCATTTGTGTCTTCCAAGGTCTTCCTACTTCTCCTGGGCCTGAATCACTGTTACTGTTTAACTATCTGTGTAGGTCAAACTATACACTATGGGTCAAATATCCTTTCCCCATTACATGCAGTTTCTCTGGGTGGTAGACAAATAGAAGTGAGTATTCATGGGTTTCTGTTTCTTCCTCATTCGGTTTGCACCATGTGTGTTTCAGGGATTGTCTGGGGTGTGGAGGTGCTGGTGGAAACAGCACTGCTCCCTGTGCTCATGGACTATGAGATGCTGTTAAAAGCAGTGGTGTGTACCCAGAAATGTAATAATGTTAGAATCCTGCTTTCTGTCTTAACATGGGTTGAGAACACTGGGAAATATCATAAAACCTCATCTCAATTTTTTGTAGTCAGGCTATTGCCATATATACACACTTTAGCTACCCTGCTTGATTCAGAGGGAAAAAAACTCAAACAGAAACCCCAGCACAACAAAACCTCAAGCAAGCAAACAAAGCAACCCCACCAAGCTCTCTAGAAACTGCAGACAGAAGTCCTGACACCAAACTTCTGTGTAGTAATATTGTGAGTGTCCTGAGGGCTCAGCCTGGTGAGAGGAGTGTATAGCAAGAAGGGTTTGGCTGTGTATTGATGTGTGGTTGCACGCCTGCCAGCCATGTGTGTCTGTTGGGCTCTGTTTCTGTTGCGCGTTTTGCCCTCTGGTCATGTACAATGATTTGTTCAATGCTCTTGGTTGTAGATGTTCTTTACTACTAAAAGGTAAAGCTCAACTGTGGATGAAACATGTTGAGGGGAAAACAGACCAGTGATCTCACCCAGCATTGCTTTAGCAAAATGGTACACAGTGTTCTTTTTTTCTCAAACTGTCCTTTCATTTTCCTCTTAATAGAATTAGGAATGGAATTCTGTTTTATCTGCTTTGGAAATATATTCATGGTATCATTTTTTTTCTTGTGCAGACAAATAAACTGCATTTCCAGGGACAGATCAGACCACAAACTTAGAAACAATGTAATTAGGTTATTAAGTATATAACTGATGTAATGCGTTAGTAATAGTATTGTTCCATTAGATAGCTTCACAGGGAAATGGGAATCATCACAACCACAATTACATATTTCAGTGCTCCAATTTATGTCTTTTACAAGTGAAGTCAAGCAGATGCTATCCTGTAGCAGGAAAGGCATTAGACTGAAAGGTGTGTATTACTGGCCTTTGCAGGTGTCTCTAGGTTATGAATAATGTTAGATTCATTGGTCTTCCTCCTGACTTTAGGGGTCAGCAGTGGTGGCAGGCACAGCTTGGGTGCTGTGAGATTTGTCTCTAGCTCCGCTGTAAGCTCTTCCTGCAGTAGTGAGGGGGGTGGGAATGATGTTGTAGTTGAAGGTCAGCTGAGAAAGACACAATCTGCTGGAAATGCTAGTTAATTTGAAAGGCATTTTTATCCCATAATGACTAAAATGATGGCACCAGATGCAGAGTAGTGGTTTTGAGATGATTTGTATTGATCATCTTCGCTGGTGTCCTATTTTACTACCTGATAAGTACTGCTGAGCTTTTTTGTCCTAAGCTGATGATAAGATACAAGGATTGTCAATACCTTTCATTAACATTATTTTGAATTTGTATATTTACACACCATAATTATTCTTTATGGCTGTTTGTACAAGGGGAGAGGAAGTAAAAAAAATCTGTACTTTTCATTTTGGTGTTTAAGTCTGGACAATAGGATGGATGCGGTAACATAATCGTTAGGAAGGGCTATAGATAGCAGCCTTAGAAATGTAGCATTTTTTTTCCTTTGTTTTCACATGTGACCTTTTCATCTCTTTGGTCCCCAAAGCTGTATACTGCATAACCTTGGATTAGTACAAACAAGAAATGCTGTGCATCATCTAATGACATATTTCTTTTGGCTACATCAAAAGGTTAGATAAGATCTGTTGTAGGAAATCTGCGTAGTCTACAGGAGTGATGGTTTGTAGCCAAGGATACTGTGACTTCCTTTTGCAAAGAAGGATAACACTGAAAAAGTCTGCCATGCTGGTTTATCTTAAAATGCTTAGGGAAGCCTTGAACGTACTTGAAATAATGTTAATTGTGTACAAGGAGATCTCATGTGTTCTCCTTTCCTACGTGTGGACACTGGAAATACCAGTGAGAAGTTACTGAGTAACTGAGTATGAGTATGACTTGTACCCAATTCCAGATTATTGAGAATCCATTTTTAATTCACTTGGTTTTGATAGTGTGGTGTTTAAAATTCTTAGAGTGAAGGTGGTGAACAGTATTTTTCTTCCATCTGAAACTGAAATAGTGGTAGTATGACTTTTCAATGTGTGTTGCCGTTGTGTAGCCCTGAAGGTAAATAGGTTTCATTGTATCCAGTAACAGAAATGGATAGCAAATCTGGCTTTGTTCCAGCACCATCTGTAAAATAGGAGTTATGTTTTTATGGTTTGGAGATGGTGCTAGAATGGCAAAATAAGTTCAAAGTTGACATCAGTTTTTAACCACACATAGTGCTCCTCTCCTCCTCTTTAATAAAATTGATATTCACTTCTATCAGGAAGAAAAATAACCACTGTGATAAGGAATCTTTAAATAAAATTACTTCTCTCTTGAAAGGTTAAAAACAATGCTGTAGTCTTGCAGAACAGAAATGTGTAGGTGCTGTGCAGAAACATTTGGGATGCAATGAATAATTTAAAATACTGTGTACAGGGGGAGACAAGCCAGTCTCATTTTATGTAGAAATTTCAAGGTGCTTCAAGCTGGAGTTACTGTTTGTTGATACAGTAAAGGCAGAAACTGGCTTTGATGTCAGGCCTTCTTCTGTCCTCTATTTGCAGATCTTTCCTCCTACTTCTGGCACTGGGTGAAGTGAGACCTGCATTGAGTGATATCCCAAGATATGGTGCAGTGTGCTGAAGTGCCCTGCAGTGAAATGCTTCTCCTTTGACAGTTTGCATCAATTACATGTTGGCCAATATTATTGAGCGCAACAAATCTGTGGTGATCTTCACATTTAGTTGATGGCTTTTAAGAAATCTGTGCAAGAGCACGTATTTCAACTATACCATGTTGTGAGTGATATTCAGAGATGCTCAGTTGCCTCATTCATGGGGTGGGCTTGGTGAAGTACAGAGGAAATACCAGTGTAATGAAGTACTTACTATGGGCCAACAGAATTAAGGATTTGTGAGTATTTCCCAGTATTATAACTAAAAGTAACAGATATTTTCTTCCTCATATAAGAGAATGTGTAGTGATTGTAGTGAATAGCAATGAGATGATGTTACAAATGTTAAACTTCTGTGCATAAAGTTATTTGTCAGCTGATCAGGCCTGAATCAGCATTTTCCTTTAATCTCAGAGTGTACCAAGAGGATTCTGCTCCCTTCTGCCTATCTACCATTACTAAGTGTCTTATCAGAGATCAGTCTTTGCATCTATGAGGAGGAAAAATAAAACTGTGAGAAGGAAATGCCTATTGCTGGACCCTTAGACTAGGAATAGACCAGAATAGCTTTTATATGAGTGAGCTATCTTTCAGGATATAGAGGAGGGGAAACACTGACACAGGAAAATTCAATCATTCAGCCTAGAATTTTTGTAACTGATGTTTTCAGAGGTAAAGTAGACAGGATAACAGTTCAGGAATCCAGTTTGAAAGTGTTTTTGCAAAGCTTCTTGTGGGAGAAGTGAGGAAGGACTGCTATTTTTGCTCTGGCATTTTAGCAAGTACAAATCTTTTTAGCTTTGGCATTTCTTATCTTGAAAATCTATTCTTAGTTTAAACCTAAATAGCAGAACTCACATACATGCATTGAAGTACTGGCTGTATGTGCCATTGAATAAAAATGCCTACAGTAACAATGGATTTTAAAGAAATAAAATACTTAGGAATTTTTTACTTGGCATCAGAGCTCCAGTTACGTCAGAGCAATACCTTTTCATCACTATTCATTGTAGATGAAAATGCTTCTGATTCATTGCTGAAGTGGAAGCTCTCAGTAGCTAAACTGCAATCCAGATATCTGATGTGTGAGATCAGAATTTTTAATGAAGTTTTTTGTGTACGTCAGGCAACTGAATTGTAAAGGTGGTAATTGTTTAAAATTTGGCCTTTCATAGACCTAATGTCAAACCATGTTATTAAGTCCCTTTGGAGTCCAGTGTACACGTTGAAGTAGAAGCTAATCACATTGGTTGTAAATATAAATGGTGTTCTTGATCTCTGAGCTGGATCACTGGGAAGAAGACATGAAAATACAGTTAAGACTGTGTACATTTAAAGCGTATTTCCACTGATCTAGTTGAAATGGTGCAAATGGTTGAAGGGATTGCAAGCATTGCTAGCTGTTTAGAGCCAGTTCTTCATATCTTTTGGCTGGTCAAGGAGCCTACAGCTGTTCAATGTGTCTAAGTTTAGTTGAAATGAAAAATATTTTACTAAAATGCATATAGCAAGAAAGGAATTCAAGACAGCTAATAGTAATCGATCTCTAAAAATATTTCTGTAAACAGAAAATAAAAAGCACAGGCTTAAAAATGGGTTTCTTGGGTATTTGCAAGATCATTTGTGCAAGTCTTGTCCAATGTAATGAAAAATGTCTTTGGTGCCTCCTAGTTCATCAAGTTTGTACCTCTGCAACATTTCACATGATATAAACAGAACAAAACTTCTGGTATGTAATCATTTTACAGAAAAAAGAAATAATTACAGTGAATAAGCTTTTTAATATACTCCCTTTTTTCAGTTCATTCTCCAGCACTGAAAGCCTTTCCTCTTTCAAATGAGCATGGAATCACAATTTGATCATATCCTTTCCAAGACTCTACTGTTTAAACAGATGGGGGAAAAAAAAGAAACAGCAAATACAGCTCTTTGGAGCAGATGACTCCAGCCGGTGTGTTTAGAGGAAGTTTAGCTGCTGGAGAGCTTTTCTGTTCTTTAGTGATTCATTGTAGAACAGCTCTGCCTGAAGCTCTTGTGGTGCTTGCTGGGTTTTGTTCCTGGGACTTAATGATTTCAAGTTTCTTTTCTGTGTACCCTTGTAACCCTGACATGGATTCTGTGACTGCTGGCACCATCAAAGATTGGTATTATGCTGCTAATCAGGAGGGTATGGAGATGTTTGATGTGGATTTAGAGTGGTCAGGGTATTTCAGATTGCAAATATCTACTTTCATAAAACTGAAGAAGTGGGATGTAGGCTGTAGATATTTTTAGTATTCTGAGATGATATTTAAGTATGTGGTTACTTCAAGTCTAGGCAGAAATTCCTGGTTACATTCTTGTGTGATGGTTTATCTTATTAGAGTTGACCCTTCACCGATCTTCAGCTAGTGTGTGGTTGATTTTTGTCATTGTGGAGAATGCCTGCTCAGAGCTAGTTTAGGAGCTTTGCTTTAAAGGGTGGTGTAGACATTTTTGCCTTTGGAACTGTGGCCCTCTGGAGGGTAGCCCTTGAGAATGGCTGTATAAAGCCTAGGGGTCATGATACATTGCTCTGAAACATGATACCATTATCAGCGTATATAAATGTTCTTTAATGACTGAAATGAAAACAAGCATAGGAAACATTTCATGCTCCTAACAAACTGTGTCTTAGTAAAAGTCTTAATTCTTAGTAATTTATTTCATTTGGGAGATGTGCAAAGTATTACAATTACAATCAAAAGACTGTTCCAAGTCATAGTGATGGAATAGGCTAACTCTTACTGTGCATTTTACTGACAGCTGAGTAAGATGTCAGTCAAATGTTAAGAACAATTTTCAGTATCAGTGGTGTTAATGAAGGATTTTTGAGCATTTTGCTGTTCTAAACAGAGTAGCACATAATTTATTTCTCAGTCATTGGACACCAGGAACACTGAAAGACTATAATAAAAATAGTGTGAGGTTTCTGAGTAGCATTCTAAAAAATGAAGTTCTAAAGTAGCTTCTCATTTTAAATTCTTAATTAAGAAAATGTGCTCAAATTCATCCTGTGATTTATTTATTTTCCCACATGACAATAAGTAAATAGCTGCTGTCAGATTTTCTTTTTTCTGTGTAACTTGGTTAGATGGATCAATGTGCATCTTCTGGCTACAGCAACTTCCATGCTTAAGTTATGGATTGTACTTTTTTGACAGTAATTTTTGGCCCATAGCTGGTTTATGCCGTGAGGCTCTAATGTGGCGTTAATCTGATTCAATACAAACTGGACAATGAGTTCTCCAAAAGATGAAAAAGCAGAGCTGAGTAAAGCCTACGGAGTCCAGAGCCAGCTGAGTCTTAAAAGCTGAGCTGTTCGCTTAGCAGTTGAACTAAAATGACCTCCACAATTTGTGGCTGGGTTTTTTTGTTGGAAAAATTTGGCTAGAATTGTGTCTACTATGAGAGCGTGTGGTACATGGCTGGTCTAGAGGGATTCATCTGCTTTGTATGCCAGTATGTAACCACAAACCATATGTTCTTAGCTATTGAGTACATCTCTTATGGGTTTTAGGAGTTGGGAATGAGCCATTAGCCTCAAAAAAATGAGTCTGAGGTGGGGGAAATATCTCTGAAATGGTCTGTTTCATCAGGGGCTTTTGCTTAGTAAGCATATATACCATGTTAAATAAGGATATGGAGAAATATGTACCTATAAATCTCAGTGGCACTCTGCCAGTCTGACTTGGGGAAGAGTCTTGTTATGACTTGGCTGTGGAGATTTGATAAGATATTAAGCACTTGAGCAGAGAACATCAGTTTAATATAAGTGGAAACATGAACGCATCATCTCAATAGTTGTGATGCTCATGCTTTGGAGGAAGGTGAAATCTCCCCCCTCCTTATTAGTCTAAATTAATTAATCTCCCTGGCTTCTTAATAAGAGGCATAATGAAACGTTGAATGTTGTCACCTTCCTTTAATGTCTTGGGTAGAAATTCTGGCTTGCCCCTCATATTGAAGTGTGCATACCTGAAAATCCTCAGTTCCTAGTACTAAACCCACTAGTAAATTCAGGACAGATAAGCTTTTTTTTCCTGTATTACTTAGGAAAGGCATAAAGGGCCCTGTATAGAAGAGATACCATTTAGAGGAAGTGCTCTGAATTTCTCCTACTATGTTCCATAGTTTTCATAATGATCAATGGAGTAGCTTGGCCTGCGTGGGAAAAAGTAAAAATAAATGAGACTTTATCCATTTATATATTTTTGAATGTGAAATCTAGCTCATAGGTGCAGTAAGGTTTAGGTATACAATATGGTTCTGTTCTTAAATTGGTATCAATTTCTTTATTACAGTAATTTACTTCTGTACATGGTCCGTGCTGCATTGCACAAGAATCTGAAAAAAGGTGCTTGGATAAGTGACAGAGTATCTACGTATTTTGAGATTTAAAAAAGAAAAATAATTTGAAGACAGAATTGTACCTCAAGGTCAGCTGTCAGCCAAAGCAAATGGCGAAACTGAAGCATTGTCAGGTGACAAGAGAAGTGAAGTTTGTCTTCATAACACCATAGTCTGCCTTATGGTAGATGAAATTGCCATTCCTGAATTATATGAGTGTTGAACCTTACGATTCCTGGCCCAGTTTTTCCTGAAATATTATAATTTTGCAGATCTCAGCATGGATAGAAGGAAGAGTGATTTGGGGCCTTTTTTTTGTTGTTTTTTAACATTAGAATGGGGAGGCTTACTGGCATACGTAATTTGATAAAATGAAATGGACAAGCTGTTCCTGTTTTATGGATACTACCATCTATTTGGCTAGTATAGACTTTGTTTTATGAAATTTGGGAATATACCTTTTTTTTAATGGCTAATCTCAAAGTTTAAAAAATGAAATGTCTGATCTCTGATTTATAGAGGTCACAGAATTTGTTTAATCATCCTCTAAAATGTAGATAAACATGATGTGCCTCCTGATGGACTGAAGGCTGCTTTTCTTCCAGATAAAGCTAGCAGGCTTTGCTCTGACTTTCTAAAACAAGTTCCTGCAGTGATATAGGTGCACTAGTTTTGTTTTTTTAGTGCAAAAAATAAAAGCAAATAGTTTATTATCACAGTATTTAACATCTTAAAAGTTTCTGGTTTGTTATTGTGCAATATATTCTAAAGTTTATAAGTAAGCAGAGGTCTGAGCTTGCTACAGTTCCTCTCCATTTTTGCATGATTTGCACAAACATCTTTGCTAAGTAATTACTTGAAGAATGTGTATATACTAATGCTTCCTGAAAATATTGGATGGAATATTGGATTGTTTCATATTGACACAAGAGTTGAATTACATATGTTGAGCTTTTTCAAGTATAAGCAAGTTTTCTTTGACTACAACATCTTGCTAACAGTTTGTATGATTTGATGTAGCTTTTGGAGACTGCAAGAGCATTTGCCTGTAGGGTTGCAAAAGAAATGAGCTTTCTACAGCTGTTGGCTTCCTATTGCCAAGAGTCCACAAATTAAACTGTTCCTTGTAGCTTTAAAGAAAGATCTTCAAGCATGCTTGTAACCTCCTACAAAACCCCTCTCCCTTGATATTAGCCATATCTGAGAATGAAAGCAAGATATGTCAAATGGAAAGTATGATCTTATGTATATATTTCAATATATATTTAAACTTGAAAGTTGATGTTGAATGTACAGGTCTTGTTCCCATCAGCTGTCTACATTAAATCATGTAACAGCTTTAGCTTTATATTTAGGATGTGGAAAAAATAGTTCTGTCAAAACAGTATGAACATTTATTATGCAAATTCCCAAAAAGCATATTGTGAACTTTTGAGCCTTAGACTTGTCAGCTTCTGGTGTGCATTGTGTAAACAGGCTCTCCAATAGGATGTTAAGATACTGGAGTAAGAGGCTAGGAAATAATTCATTCTTTCTGCAGACTCCACTAGAGCAGGCATTCTCAGAGTTCTTACACATGTGGTTCAAGTACAATCTTTTCAAAACTTTAAAGCCTTTATGCTCTTTTATTTCCCTTCCAAACTATGTGTGTGCAAATTAGGAAAGAATCATTAAAATGTGTGTGCACATGTATGCGTGCTGCTACATTCACTGTTCTCGTGTACTTTTGTGAAAGACTATTGACAATTAAAACTTACGTTGTATTTGGACCAATTTAATTTTATTGCCAGATATACATACCTGCCTTACATCCTCTCTTAATAATGCTAAAAGTATATGTTCAAAAGGAGACTTAAGCTTGGTTTCCAATTCCTGCTTCTTTTTCTCTCTGTGGATTATTTCAATGTTCTTCATTTAGCAAATGAGGAAAGCAGCATTATTTAATACAGCTCACCCACATTAATGAAGCTGGCAGCTAAAGGATTTACATGTTATAATGACGTGCTTGTGTACAGCAGGTTTTAAAAGAATATATAATGAATTGTGATGGAAAAAAGGTACAATGGGAATAGATAATATATGTAGTGAGTGTGCAGTCTGTTAAGACTGCACAAGGTTTTCCCTCTGAGAATGGTACAGTTTCTTCAGGTGTTTTAACTTGTCTGTTTTGTAATCTCAGAGAAGAAACATTTTTTTGTTTTTCTGAAATACTAATCAATATTGTTTTATGCTTTATTACAACAGAAAGCCTTATGTAAGTCCAAGACACAGGTTAAATGCCTGTTCACTTAATGAGTAAGATTAAATATCAGATAAAATGGCTGAAACTTTGAACTTGCTTCAGGAAAAACAATCTTGCGGAGTTCAGAGCTGATGTCCAAGTATCATAAACAGTGGGAGAAAGTGAATTCCAGGGAAAGATTGCGCCAGCAACCTTATTCCAGGTTTAGGCTTCTTGCAGTAATTAAAAATCTGATCATAGGATCCGGTGAAGAGCAGTATCATACTGTTTGGGAAGATCTCATCAGAGCTTGGGTTCAAGCCCCAAAGATTTAAGTCTTCATCATGTGTGCTTTGCAGAGAGGGGTGAGTGCTGAACAGGCTTTGTGAGAGGTGGGTGCTCACCAGGCCAGGCTGAGCCTTGCTGCCTGAAAGACTATCATATGTTATACCTCCTCATGGCTTAAGCTTGAGTAAAGTAGAGAGGGAGTTTCAGTGTCTAGTCAGTATTTCTAGACTGAGAGGTATCCTTTTTTCCTAGCTTTGTTGGTTAAAAAAAGGAAAAAAACAGAAAGGTATTCACCGGATTACTTCACTGATCTGTAAATTCCTCAGATCAACCTTGTTAGACATCACAAAGTTGAAAGAAATGTCAGAACTTGAAAAGGAGATAAGGGTGAGAGTTATGGCAATGATTTTTATGGTAGAGGAAACTAAAATTTTGAAGCCTCATGTTGATCATGTAGAATTCCCTACAAGTTGTCACAGCTTCTCTCATTTAGAGAAATAAATCCAATTTGTGCTGATATTTAAATTTCAAAGCATATTGCATATTACAGTGATGTCTTTTGATCTATATACAGTGTATCTGAAACTTTGAATGCAAGTGACACTCCTTGCTGTTACTAAATTAATAAGGAGGAATCAACATAAAAGTAATTAGCATCTTCATGTCCTCAGACTAAATTCAGAGGAACTGGCTTGCAGAAACAATAAGAATCAAAACTTCTTCCTGTGTGCTGAGGAGCTGCAAATCAAAAGATATAATGCTGAACATACTGTTGTAGACAGTTTTTTCCTCTTTGAGGATCATGTAATGAAATATAAGCAGCTGCAAATGCATTAATGTTGTTAGTGAAACAGAATGAATTTTCACTTGCCTACTTGCAAAAAAGTTAAAAAAAAATCCTTGCCCCTCTCCCCACACAGAAAAACCCCAAATAGACCTAAACCTCATATCTTACCTTACCTTACTTTCATGGAATCTACTTTTTATGGTGTTTTGGGAATTCTGGATATGATCTGTAATTCAGCCATGCAAACATTTCTCATCTTACAGCTTTATTATAGGCCTACTCTACTTGCATGCGTAAGAAACTTGCCAATTAATTTTTCTTCTTAGGGTTGCAGCCTTTCTTTCAGACTTCCTTGTGATCACATTCACCTAGTCTGAATTGAATTTAGGACAAAAAATTGGAACTATTTACTTCTTCCTTGGAGACCTCTCATACAGTGAGGTTGATTTTGCTTAATCAATATCAGGCCTTAAGAATTCAAGGAAGTGCTGTGATTTCTGGATTCTGTGTTGTCCAGAAGAAAAATATGAATGAAACACCAGACTCTGTTCAGTATGCTCTAGGGCATAATATGCAAAATAAAAGTTCAGGGGAAGTGGGGCGGGGGGCAGGGTGTAAGCAGCCACAAGGTCAAATTTGTTAAATGAGTTAATTAAATTCTGTTAATGGATGTTCTTTTGTAAACCACTTTAAGAAAGGAATCTGTTGAGAAAGCTGTACCAACCACAAACAAAATCACTTGTCACTTAAAGCTGAGGGGAGGATTCTCTTGCAGGTAAAGTGGAGGTAGAGCAGAGTTGCGTTGTCTCGGAGGAAAATCCCTCACCATTCCAATTGTCCATCACAACTCTTAATCCTGGAACTCTGGAAAAACAAATTGTATATCTATCCCTCTTAAGTAGCTAGTGGAACCAATATAGTGGAATATATATATATATATGTAGTGGAACCAATTGTACCATGGAAAGGAAAGACATTACTGAACTTCTGGAAATACCTCCTGCAGTATGATGATCTGTGATCCCAGGCAGTAATCTGGTTAGATTGGCATGAATGTTTAATCGTGCCTAATGAACAGCAATTTAGGGCTGAGATAGACATTGCATTGCTTAATAGTTGCCTTCTGTAGCTATCAGTATATTAATTGTTTTGTTAATATATTTAAAATATTTCAAAGCAAATATTACAAAGGAGCTTAACAATACCATGTTAGTTTACCAGTTAATAAAATTCCCCACTACAAGTCTAGCTGTAGCTTGAGTTCTAGGAAGCAGTGAAGTGCTTAAACTTCTCAAGCCATGTAAAATTGTATTTCTGGTAAAATATGCAAAAATCCTTTTTTCATTTAAAGTGGGTTTACTGGTTCTTTTCCCCATGTGCAATGGATTGGATGTGTATATTTATTATATGAACATCTATAGAAACAAATAGTAAATTCAGGAATACTTTGTTCCTTTTAGCTGTAAAACTCTAATATTTAAGAAACTATTGGAGAGGCTTCAGTGTGTTGCAAGATGTGTTTGCAGTGTGTTGTGCTGTGAAATCTTGCACGTGAGGTTTGTGTGCATGTGCCAGCAGCAGAGCTGTCTGATTTACTAGGGGTATTTGAAGGGTAAGGATAATTCATAATACAAAGTAGAAAACATCCAAGGTCAGGTTATGATCATCATTATAATCCATGTCCCACATTTCTTTCATTGTTGATGCACTTTTTCTGTACCATCTCTTTCCAGAATAGCAGATAACCTTGATGTCCAACAGAGTGCCAGTGGCTTAATGTTTGTTGTCTGTGTCATTTGTACTGGTGGGTCTGTTATGCTGCTGGCTTTTGCAGAAATGTTTGGTGGTTTTGTGATGTGAAACGTGTTGTTTTATAGTCTGAGCAGTGGTCAACGGATTCTCTTCAGCTTTAACCAGGGCCTAATTCCAACCAATTACCCCAGAGAATGAATCTTGGCACCTTTTGCCAGTGCTGTTACTGTGATAGACATCAAGAGCATATCCAGACAGCTCTGCAGCTTCAAAGTTAGTATTGTTGCTTTCTTGTTCAGCACTGCTGTTGTTGTAGACACATTCTTGTTCCTTGTGCCTGCTGAATGGAAGAAAGGTGAGAACTAACTACTTAAAATTAGAGGAAACATTTTCAAGAAAAGCACTCAAAATGTGATTTACCTCCAGCTTGTTTGCCTCTAATAAGTTTGAGTGCTCTTCATTGACTGAATGTTGTATGCTATTTTTCCTGTATAGACCCCTAGGGAAAATTTAAGATAACTAATAGAAAAATGTTAATACAAATTAAATACTTTTCATTCCTTGGTTGACATGCCATCTTGCTATCTGCCAATTGCACAGGGGTATTGAGTGTTTCTCAAGTCTAATTGTTATTTTCTTAAGCATAGAAGTGCTTTTCAAGCTGTTCTCAAGAGCTGAACCCCTGTGTTCTCTCCAGAGTAGCTTATACAGTGATGACTAACTTTTAATCAACTCATAACTTGTTCTTGCTTTTTCTTCCAGCTCTGGCACTTCAGCACTTGCAATTTTGACAGTGTTTTGGCTGGACTTCACATGCATATTAGTTCTGTGCAGTCAATAGTCTCTTAGCTGTGTTAAGTTACCTACAATATTGCCAGCTTTCACAGTATCACTGGATATGTTCCTTGCTGTCTTTTGCCTGCTTGCTTACTTTCCTTAGCTCAGGTGATATACAGTGTAATAATTTGCTTGGAAAACAGGACCCAAACTCCAAAGTTTATCAAGAAATCCATATTCCAGGAATAAAGCAACTGTGCTCTTATTAAGTGTCTGCCCTATGATCTACTCCTGAAGACATTTGTCATTGTGTTTTGATAGTTACTACATCATAGTTGCATGGTGATGTCATAAGCAACCATGTTCTAGTCTTTTTTCTGTCAGAAAAGGCATTTTGGGGAATGTGAGCTAAGGATAATTGATGCTGGTATGCTACAAAACCATGTAGGGACTGTTCTAATGTTGGAATGCTTCCTGCTTTTTCTACTTCATTGGCTCCATAGAAATGGTGGTTTTAAGCATAAAAAACAGCATATGGCTACATATTGCATTGTCATTGGTATTGTGTGCCACTTGCTTGTGAGAGCAAGGAGGAGAGTAATGTTTGCTCAAGTTTACTAAAGCTGTACCTTCACATTTCACAGAGAGTGAAAAGTTGGAAATGACCTTCTTCTTTCTCTGCACTGAGACAGAGTTTGAGAGAAACAGGAGAGTGCTCCTCCTGGAACTACCCACATAAATGAACTTCAGGTAAAGGTTGTGCATGTGAGCCTGCTAAAAGAGGCTGGGAAGGAAGGAACTTGTCAGGGATAGGAGAAGAGCTTATTGGAATGTCCCTACAGTTTCAGTATTTCAGTTCTGGATCCCTATTTCTGGTTTTTAGGCATGGATCATCACTAAAGCAAAAATACTCTCTTCTCTTTGTAATATACTCACTAAAATGTCCTGACTGCTAGTGTCAACGTTTCCCGCTGATCTGCCATTGCAATAGCCAGCACCAACCCTGTTCTACTTGTTTGAGGAAACGCTGGAGTTTGAGCATGAATGAGTGTCATTCAGTTTCTTTTACTTTTGGAAGTTGTTCTTTCCCAGGCCGGAGCAGATGGCATTAGGATAAAACCTCAGAGATTTTGAGAGATTTCTTCACCATTTCATGATGGTGAAGAATGATGTCATTGTTTCTGTTTATTTTGTTAAACGGAGAACTCAAACTGACATGCATGGGGAGACATGAGAAGGAGAGCAGGAAGGAAAGAAGGACGGAAAATCTTTTACCTGGTCATGAGGATGATGAGCAATAGTCTCCCTGGTATACCATGGCATCTGAGATGGAAAGTAGAATTCTTGTATTTTTGATGATTCAAAGTGAAACAAAATTTGTTTTCTCTAGAGTCTCAACAAGAATTTTACCTTATGTTTATTTTCTCTTTAAACCCAGCTGATGTTGTTGAGCAATGAAGCACTTAAAGACACTTAAAGTTCCTGTTGGAACTGCTCAGTAGCTTAAAGTAGAAAGCCTTGTGGGATCAGGAATGCAAAAGAAGGGAATAATGTATATCTCCCCGAGCTTTCAGTAAAAATGGTGAGATGCAGAATTTCTGTCAAACACCAATCTCTTATGAGGGAAATAAATATAAAATACTGACATGTGATGGAGTGCCTGCTTTTTCCTGTAATGATACGCTGAGAAACCATTTATCATAAAATAAACATAATCATATATGACTCTGAGACTGGACTCTAATCTTGTCTCCAAAGTGCAGGGGCTTTATTATTATTGTTTTATAATAATAGCTTGTCTTCCCTTTGAAATGTAGATTTTATTTTTTTGCTTTTGGTTATGTGTGGTTTAAGGCTCTTGTAGGTTTGCCAGCTAGAGCTGTTTGTGTAGTTTAAACAAGTGTGAGAAAAGGGAAGTCCTCTCTGCTCTTTCCAGTTGGACTTTTCTCTGGTTTTTGGAGTGGTGTAGAAGAGAAAGGAAATAAAAAATCCTGTTATCATTTTCAGCATTGAACAGCTGCTTTTTGAATTATTATTATTTATTTATTCTTGCATGTACATTCTGGCATGACTCACAAGTGAGATGAAGTTTATGGGATTCATCCTTTTTGCTCTGGGGACGTTTGCATCAGAGAAATATCACACGATGTGACAGCATTGGCAACCTGTCTTTTGCAGAGACTTGGCGCTGAAACCGATGGGTAGTTGTAGATAGGGCATGAGCCATACTGGCAAAGCTTTCTCTTGCTTGCACAGCACCTGCCTTTACTGTGTCTTCATCTGTCCCAGGCCCTTTTTTGCAACAGCAGTATAGGAACCAAATTAACACCCTGTTTCATATGAGGGAGGAAAGAATTGAGCCATTCTTGCAGGGCGCTGCCAAAGTTGAATCTGTAAGCAGCCAATGTGTGATTTGGGTGCCCTACTGAAGACACTGTAAGGAGACCTTAAAAAGCACAGTCCAACAAATATTCTCACTAAGTTTCTGAATGGCATCCATTTCCCCCTCACCTTAATAAGTGAACATGTTAAAAAAGATTTGTAGAGGACAGTATAGATATTTATTACAGTATGTGGTGGCTTCTATGAAAGACAGAATACCCTTGCAGTCATCTGAATTGCGTTTTGCAAGCAGAGCTATGTTTCAGAAGAAATTAGACTGACAGCCAGCAAACTGGCAGGCGAGGAGTGAAGAAGTGCTACAGTCAGTATTCTGGAATTCAGCTTGCTTGTGCAAAGCAGGCTTCCATCCAGATTTGTGAAGACCTTTGCAAGAAAAGTCTCAAACTTGTGGAGGGTTTTTTTAAGTCATTACAAAATACTAAGCCTGTTTTTCCTTTTTAGAGGATCTTGCTAAAGGCTGTCTTCACTCCGGTTTGCAGCTTCATTCAATCCCATTCTGTTTTTGCTCTTTTAAAGGTTTGGTTTCTGCAGTATAACTTTCAACATCTGTAAGGACTCTCTATGGATTGGTGAACAATAGGGGGGGAGTGAAACCTTTGCCAGCTCCATATGAACTGAAGCCTACACTTTAAAATGTTCTGGGCTTCAATGTATCCATCTAATGTCAAGCTCCTGATTGATCAGTGCTGGGAATAGCATCAAATTCCAGCTGGTTGTGATGTGCCAGGTAATGATAAACTGTCTCATTTGGAAGGAGGAAGGAAAAGGAGATGAATAAATACGTATTCCACAATTCCTTATGTCAGGATTCCCGTAGCTCTACAGGTGTGAAATAATTTTGGCCACTTATTCCGTAGTACCTCAGAGCTTTTCTATACTGAAGTCAGTGAGGAATGGCCTTATGGGATCAAGCTGTTGTTAGAAAAGTTGAGGTATGTTGCTACCTGTGATTTTTCTGTATGAAACCCAAAGTATTCAAGTCTGGATTAGCAAAATTCTCAACTCTTGTCCAAGCTGTGCTTTTGCCAGCTGTGGAATAATATTGCAAATAAGTTTTTGTATGTAACTTAAAAAACAGAAAGATTGCATTTTGTTTTGTATGATTAGATGAGGAATCCTTTAGTTAAAGGCCTGTCCTAAATGAATCCTTCTCAAATAAATGAATTACATTAAGGCTTTAAGCATGTTGTCTCAAAAGTTTTTCTTCCATAAATGTTTTTTAAGAAAAAAAAAATTGAATTTTGGGGTTATTAGATATGTTAAATGTAGGCCCTGCGCAGTAAAACTTCGGCTCAGCATAAAATAATACATTTGCTTTAATTCCTCCAAAAGCATAAAACTAAACCATACAGAGCTGTAGGCCAGAATGTGAATGTAGTGTAAAGTTTTTTAGTGGAGGTGTAGGTAAGTGAATTTACCAACAAAATTAGAGCAAATTTGTAGGTTTCCAAATTACACTTAATTATAAACATGGTCACTTCTGTCAAGAAGTAGAAAATGGGAAAAACAATTATAAAGAAAATAGTTTTCTTTTTTGTTGATAGGCTTATTTCACAGAACCACAGAATAAGTGGGGTTGGAAGGGACCTCTGGGGATATCTAGTATAACCCCCCTGCCAAGGCAGGGTCACCTAGAGCAGGATAAGCAGAAACTCATCCAGGTGGGTTGATTTGTCTCCAGAAAGGGAGACTCCAAAACCTCCCTGGGCAGTCTGTGCAATGCTCTGCCACCCTCAGTGTAAAGAAGGCCTTCCTCAGGTTGAGGAAGGACTTCCTGTGTTGTAGTTAACAGCCATTGCTGCTTGTCCTGTTGCTGCACACCAGTGAAGAGTCCATCACAGCCCTTCTGGCAGCAGCCTTTGAAATATTTAAATACACTGATGAGATCCTGTCTCAGTCTTCTCCAGACTAAACATGCCCAGCGCCCTCAGTCTCTTCTGACAGTGTCCTCAGACAGGAGAGATGCTCCAGACCCCTCATCATCTTTGTGGCCTCTGCTGGACCCTTTCTATCAGCGCCTTGAACTGTGGAGACCAAAATTACTGATGACAATCTTCCAGATATTCCAATATTCCTGATTAGGGCTGAGCAGAGGGGGAGGATCACCTCCCTTGACCTGCTGACCTCACTCTTCTGATGCACCCCAGGGTACCACTGTCCCTCCTGGCCACAGGGGCACTGCGGGCTCATGGTCACCTTGTTGTCCTCCAGGACTCCCAAGTCCTTTCTTACGGAGCTGTTCCATAGTAGGTCAGCCCCCAGCCCCCAAGTCCTTCAGTTTAAAGCCCCTCTCACCACTCTGCCCAGCTGGCTGCCTGAGTCTCTTGCCCTTTTTAGGCAGGTGGATCCCATCCCTCCTTAACAGACTACAATCATTAAACGACAATTTCTGAAGTTAATTTTAAAACCAATGATCTTTCTTTTCAGTCGTAACCCAAAGTGCTGTTTTTTAAGGTGCTGATGAATTGCTTAAACTAGACCGGGTATTCTGCTGTTACAGCGTTTGTTCTTTAATTTGTTTGATTGAAATATTTAACACAACTTGCTACTTGCTTATCTTAGATAATGCTATAGTTAATTTCCACCTCTATTCTCTGTCTTTTCTCCCACCTCAATTTTGCTTAACTCATTGGTTTAAAGATTCATGAAAGTAAGTCTCTTGAAGCTTCAAAATAATTAGTTTTTTTCACTTAAATGATAGACCTTAAAAAGGGAAGTTAGATGGGTGTCTCAGTTTAGGGCAAATTTGGGAGAGAACCTCCAAATGGAAAAGCAAATTCAAGCAGCCCCTCCCCCAAACTGGTTCGGGAAAAGAGATTTCCCTGAGGTTTAAATTCACCTCCATTCATTAAAGCAACATAGTGCAATACTGCACATAAGCAAGAAGAAAAAAAAATAAAAATGCCCCATTATGTTCAAGACTGCTCCTTAAAGAAAAGCCATTAAAAACAAATTGCATTTAAAAAAACAACTTTGTTTTTTAAGACAAAAATGTACTCCAATATCTGAACTGTTAGTGACTTTTTTAAAAATTCTTGTCTATGACTGAAATGAGGACTGAATGCATGTTTAACACTTATGATGTTTAACACATAGGTATGGCATGTATTGGGGATATGTAGTACTACAAGCATAAGTTGGGGTTTTTTCTCCTTCCTTGGAAGAAAATTTCCTGAAAGTCAGGCACCATGTTAGTTGTCACTCCTAAGACATAGCAGGTGTTTCTTAAATTCTCAGCTTGAACCAGTAGGAATATGGATCTGCATTTAAATGTTACCATCTCTTGAGCATTCACTGTAGTTAAAATACATAATATAGAAAATATGCCAGTTAGTAAACAGTTAATATACAGGTGTATTTTAGAAGTGGTCCCATTGCATTGTTCTGTTTAGGAAGGTTATTCCCTTTCCAATTAATCTATCTGTAAACAACACTCATATGTGAAAGCAGTGATTTATTTTAACATGCTGAACTGCTGTGCCTGACCTATATTATTCTGGAACATCTGTTGCCCTAAATTTTTAGGTTTTGAAGTAGACTGAAACCTACAATATTTAGTCAGGTCATGTGTTGACTTTCTCTGAATTCTCTCTTCAACGTTAATGTTATTTGAATGATGACTTCAGATTTGACTCTTAAAAACACACCTTTCTTTCATCTTCCCAAGGCTTAATTTCCCGTCTCCCTCTGTGAATTTAGTGTTTTAGAATTATCCTAATGTTTTGGTTAATTCCTGTTGGTCATGGAGCTCTGTCTCCATTCATGTGTACCCTTCTACTGTCTTTGGAAGTGACCACCTGTTTACTCTTACTCTCATATTTTTAGTGGTCTCCTCATTTAGTCAATTATTTTGGAAAACATACTGAGTGATAATTCCTGAAGTCTTCCAGAATGTGGAAGTACTTTTAAAAACATATCTTTTTAACCTAAAATAATTTTTTCCTATTTGTTTATAAGTAGATGGCTTATGGGACTTGCAATGTAGTGTATTGTTGCAGCGGCCTCAGGGAGACAAAGAGTTACATTGTCCCACCCCAAACCCCTTGTGAAGGGCGGCCCAGGAGTTCTGATTGGGTTTGAGTCCCTGGGGGGTTCTCCCTTGGTGTGTTTCTAATGGTCCCTGACCCTGAACTCCACCCTCAAAGGTGTAAACCCTCGGTTCTGTCCCTCAAAAACCCCTGCTGTGCCTCTGTTCGGGGCTCTCTGTTCTGGACCTGAGTTTGTTCTCATGCTGAATAAATGGTTTCATGAACGGGAGCCCGTCTCGTTGGTGTTTCATGCTGGTCCCCAGAACCCTGCTGCTTCCCTGGACGAGATCCTGAGGTTGCAGGCTGCAACAAATGGTGAGAGAATGCGGGCATCCAGTGAAGCACCAGGAGAACAGCAGGACCCGGCTCCATGGACACCTCGTAAGTCCCCGGCTGATGGCTTGAGAGCCAGCGAGACCCCCGCCTTGGAAAGGAGGACTCGAGAGTACCTGGCAGGGAGACTGGGTTGAGAGTGCCTCGGAGGCATGGGGGAAGAAAAGGGATTACGGAGGTGGGGGAGCCGAGACCAGACGCTGGGACAAGCACCTAACATCACCCAACGAGACGTATTATGGACGATATCAACATTATGGACGATTCTATCAACACTATGGACGATATCAACATTATGGACGATTATATCAACATTATGGACGATTATGGACGGTATGGATCTTCCGGTGGACTGTTTCTGTCTTCTGTGAAGTTCCTTTTTTTTTTTTTTTGGTGTATACCTCCCTGTACCTTCCCCTTTCCTCTGTTCCTAAGGGCAGGACAAAGGGTGAAAAAAGCTAAGATGGCTCGGGGTTGCTGCCGTCTGCCCGCCGTTCCGTGTCCTCCTTCACCCCGTCTCTCCATATTCCCCGTTCCCTGTCCGGGAAAGTCCGTCCCGGACCCCCCCCATCCCAAGATGGCGCCGGCCACGCGGTCTGGGATCCCTGGTTTCCCGCCTTGCTCCTTCTTTTCCGGTCCCAAACCTTCCCGAACCTCCCAGTAACTCCTGCTTCGGTCCCACCCCTTTGTTCGGTGCTCCACCCCTGGGGGCTGTGCCTTCTCCATCGTGGGCAACACCTCCTCTGGGGAAATCGAAACTGTAACCGAGCTCCGAAAGCCAGTGTTTCACCCAGATCATCTAAAGGGCGACGCCCACATGGGAGCCGGAGCCGAAGCTGGAGATCGAAGAATTCTGCCCCTCGTGAGAGGAGATCTAAGAGCTGCACCCTTCCTAACAGAG
Organism: Poecile atricapillus; assembly: GCF_030490865.1. NCBI lineage: Eukaryota > Metazoa > Chordata > Aves > Passeriformes > Paridae > Poecile > Poecile atricapillus. The sequence continues at coordinate 36,172,208 of NC_081289.1, read as the reverse complement.
AATCCTAAAGTGGAAGAGACTGAACAAAAAAAAAAAAAAAAAAAAAATTATGTTTGCATTAAGTACCATCACCGTTTAATTTACCCGGCGTAGTCCGAGATTTAAGTGTTTTCAATTTTGTTTTTTCTGTTTGCTTAATGTGTTTTGTTATTGAGCTATTGGTGTCCCACAAAGCAAAGTGGGTGCTCTGTGGAAGAGGTGAGATTTTAAGGTGTATGTTTGGAAACATTTTAAGCTCCTAATTAAAATTTGAAAAAAAAAAAAAAAAAAAAAAAAAAAAAAAAAAAAGGAGCAGATGTTGCAGCGGCCTCAGGGAGACAAAGAGTTACATTGTCCCACCCCAAACCCCTTGTGAAGGGCGGCCCAGGAGTTCTGATTGGGTTTGAGTCCCTGGGGGGTTCTCCCTTGGTGTGTTTCTAATGGTCCCTGACCCTGAACTCCACCCTCAAAGGTGTAAACCCTCGGTTCTGTCCCTCAAAAACCCCTGCTGTGCCTCTGTTCGGGGCTCTCTGTTCTGGACCTGAGTTTGTTCTCATGCTGAATAAATGGTTTCATGAACGGGAGCCCGTCTCGTTGGTGTTTCATGCTGGTCCCCAGAACCCTGCTGCTTCCCTGGACGAGATCCTGAGGTTGCAGGCTGCAACAGTGTATACCTCGTTAAATAAAATGATTACATGATGTCTTGCTATTTATTCATCACATTTTGTCAGAGTTCCTTAACTGATTAGGAGAAGGCTGTGGAGTCCTTGGTGGAAGGTTTTGTCGATTTTTTTTTTTTTTTTTTTTTGTTTTGAGATTTTTTTTTACCCTCTCCAGTTAACACATGGATGATAATTTTTATTCTACATTTTATAATAGTCACTACAAAACATCAAAAACAACAGGGCTTGTAATATCTTTGGTATGTAATTTCATTTTCTATTCAGGGTTTTTTATGATGCCCTGCATTCCTGTGCCTATTACTGGTCTAGCTCTTCCCTTGCTCTCCTACTGTCTCCCTTTGTCTTCCCCTGTGTGTAAACCTGGTTTTTGCCCTCCACGTCTCTCCAGCATACACTCATTTCCCATAGCCATTTCCTGCCTTTGCTGTGCATTATATTGAGGTTTGGCCCTTTGGGCTTAGAGAAGTTTGACTTGATGCCAAGGAAGCAATGAGAAGTGATGGTCTTGCTGGCTGATGACAGCTTGTTCCTGAGCAAAGCAGCTGCAGGTAAATTTAGTTCTCTGATGAGCGCAACACTTCCCCCCCACCTTTTGAAATTTTTTTTCCACAGGGAAATTTTGAAAAAGGACAAGCATTTCATCAAAGTTTAAGGAAGATGTGAAGTTTATGGAATGTCCCAATTGTAACAGTTTAGCAAAACCAGATAACGTATCTCAATTTTACATGAAATTTGAAAGGAAAAAGAATTCCACCAGCAGTAGAGCTTCAATCTATATGTTAGCATCTAAGCTAGGATTCTGGACTCCTTTGAAAACCAGTGCTAAAAACCAGGCAATCTGGGCATGACTCGTTTAAAGCTGTTGTTGAAAATAGTTGGATAAGTGCTAATTTCTCAAAGGTAGACATCTAAAGTTTGAAGTATGTTGTTTCACTGGAGAATCTCTTCAGGGATGAGGAGCATTTACTTAGGATCAGCAATCAGTAGTAATTTTGCTTTTGAGAAACAACCTTCTGAACCTAAATTACTACATTTAAAAAATAAATTAAAGCATCAGTCCTTGTAATTAAATAAATCAGAGTCATTGAATAGGTATGATTGATTCCTTACAGAAATGTTTCTGTATATTTTTTATCCTCTATATAAAAGTGTGACGTTTTTTAGCGAATATCTCTACTTTCTTAATGCTCAGCTAGTTGGGCCCTTAAATATAGCATAAATATTTTTGGCAGGGAGTGATGTGCACTTGGCCTCTGTTTATTTGTGTTTTTTTCAGGAAATTGTAACTGCAAGTTAGTGATCATGTCACAGTAACAACAGAGCCATTTAATTTTGCTTTCCCCTTTATGAAGGGTAAGGCAGTGAGAGAGAGGAGGAGAGTTTAGAGATTTTAGCATAGCTTATTGTCTACACAGATGAGAAGCTTTGCTGCCCTGTAGCTTCTGTATTGTCCCATAGAGTTTTGGTGGCTTGACCGGCTCTTCAGTCTGTTTGACCCTTGTCTTTCTGCTCAAGCTTGTGCCTGTCTGATGCTAATTAGAGAGCTGTTTTCAGCTGTGTTCTCCTGAAAGCAGGATGTTGTCTAAAGAGCACATTGGTGGTCCCAAACAGAGTGATGCAACACATTTTCCCAGTTGCCCTCACTGCCTGCACTGTGAGCAGTTGCCATATGAGGTGCATTATGTAGTTAAGCAACAAGGTTAAGGTCTCAAGTGCTCGAACACTGTAGCATTGGCTTGCTCTCTGCCTAGCTAGGAAACACATTCAGCAAGGACCATGGTGGTGTCTGTGCTCACATTCTGGTATAATTTTTAAAAATGTAGCAGTTGATTCAAAACATGGAGAGTGCCATATAAAAGACTATTATATTGAAGATTGAAATAGTGTAAGACTTTTTGTGTGCTAGGCTGATTTGCATTCCCTGTAAAAGTAGCACAGATGAACTAATAGGCATTTGGTGTCAGGGCTTCGGAAAATAACTTGAGTATTTTGAAGCAGCTCCCTGAATAAAACAATGTATAAATTATGCTCAAATGACCTGTTTCTATTCTTTCTTTATTATGCAGACTTTGTAAAACTATGAATCTTGCCTATAGAATTTTTGTTTTTTGAATAATTAGTATAGTGTTGTTATATTGCACCAATGAAATAGAACATCCTGTAAATATATCATAAAATACTTTGATAGAAAACTGAGTTGCCTAAGTCCATCTCAGTAAGGTTAGTAAGGTTAGTATCAGCTTCACAGGTATGCCCTTGGATAGCTAGGATGGCTTGGAAAGCATATGAAATAAAATTTCTGCTTATAATTTTATGTCTTTTTCTTTGCATCACAGTTTCACATTTTTAGAAAGATTGATTGATGATGGTGGTGTTCAGAAACTACTGATGCTTTTGACAAATTTTTCCTTTTTATTTTTTTTGAGTAATGTTTCCAATGATGTGATAAGTTTGCTTATGAATCCATTATAAATTGAGAGCCATTTTTAAAATCCAAGCTATTTTGAGTTAACAAAGGCACAAAATTTAATATATGTTAGATTTCTTTATGTATTTATCAAATGAATAATTACAGAATATCCATAATCAAAACCAGCTGAAAGTTTTATATGCCTATTTTGCAGGTGTATAAAGCTTGCTTAGTCAAGGACATAGTCTTCACTAATAGAAAAATGTGAAAAGTTTTGATTTCAGAAATTTTGTTAGTGAGACCTGAGTGCTTTCTTGAGTGAAGTTTGTGAGCAGAAAAGACTGTGCACAGTCTCTTTTTAATTAGGAGCTGGGGGCCTTATTATTTGTAAGTGATTAGACAATGCTAGAAGACTCAGCTAAGATGGAAAACTTACTTTACAGCTGACTGTTTTTAAAAATTGCAAATAAGAACATAGAGTGCAATATGCTAAGGATGATTATTATTCATAGAATCATAGAATATCCAGAGTTGGAAGGAATCCACAAGGATCATTGAAGTCAAACTTCTGGTCCTACAGGAGAATCTCAAGAATCGGACGTGTGCCCGACAGCACTGTCCAAGTGCTTGAACTCTGTCAGGCAGGTTCTGTGACCACTTCCCTGGGCACCGTGTTCCAGTGCATGACCACGTTGTGGTGAAGAACCTTTTCCTAATATTCAACCTAAGCATCTTCTGACACAGCTTCAGTCCATTCCCTTCTAGGATGGCCATTCACCAGTGAGAAGATATCAGTGTCTGCCCCTCCACCTTGTGAGGAATCTGTAGACCACAATGAGGTCTCCCCTCCATTTCCTCATTAGGCTGAACAGACTAAGTGACCTCATTTGCTCCTCAAAAGGCTTCCTCTCCAGACCCATCCTCATCTTGACAGCCCTTCTCAGGATACTTTCTAATAGCTTTATATCCTTTTTTTGTTGTGGCACCCAAAGCTGCCCCCAGCACTTCAGGTGAGGCCACCCTACTGCAGAGCAGAGCAGGACAATCCCCGCCCTTGCCCAGCTGGCCATGCTGTGCCTGATGTCCCCCAGGACAGGATTTGCCCTCCTGGCTGCCAGGGCACTGCTGGCTCCTGTTCAACTTGCCATCCACCAGGACACCCAGGTCCCTTTCCACAGCTCTGCTTCCCAGTATCTCATTCCCTAGTCTGTGCACACATCCAGGGTTGCCCCAGCCCACGTGCAGAATCTGGCACTTGTCCTTGTTGAACTTCATATGGTTGGTCATTGCCCATCTCTCTAATTTGTCATAGTCTTTCTTCAGGGCCTCTCTGCTTTTGTGGGAGTTAAAAGCTCTTCCCAGTTTAGTGTCCTTTGCAAACCTGGTATCCCTTCCAGTCCTGTGTCCAAGTCCTTTAAGAAAATGTTGAAGAGCACAGACCCAAGGATGGAGCCCTGTGGAACCCCACTAGTGACAGGTCACTGTTGCCGCTGAAGATGAACAGATCACACGGACACAGGTCGAGGTGTGGTGAAGAGAAGAGCGAGGTTTATTTTTCCCTCCAGGATTTATAGGTTTCTGACCACGGCCAGAGATTGGATGGTCAGGATAACACTTTCTCACAGCACTGGCCATGAGAGATGTCCATCACAAGATGTGTAACAGAAAGAATGTACACATATCTATGTTTACAGTTACTGTCCTGGGAAAGTCTTTAGAAAACTATGTTAGCAAGCTCAGAAGCTGAGTTTTCAGGGCGACAGGTCACCACTCTGATGTCACCCCTTTCACTGTAACCCTTTGTGCCCAACCCATGAGACAGTTGCTCACTCATCACATTGTGTGTTTATCCAGCTGTGTGCTGGACATTTTGTTCAGAAGGATCCTGCCAGAGACAGTATCAAAAGCTCTATTGAAATCCAAAAAGATCCCAACAACTTAAGTTCCTCCATCAACTGGATAGGTCACGTTACTGTACAAGGAAGTAATTTTGAGAAGTACGCCTTTGCCCTCATGAAGCTGTGTTGGCTGTGACAGATGACTGTGTTGTCCTTCAGGTGTTTTTTGATACCTTCCAGGATAATCTCCATAATCTTACCTGAACTGTTACTCTCTTTTGTGTGTGAACACAGTTATTGTGTTAAATGTTTGTTGGTGTGCTTGAATATTTAGAGACATTCTATAATAAGTGGATTGCTGTGAGTCATCTTGGTTGTTCATCAGACTGAAAAATTACTCCATAGAAGAAAAACTACAGGAGTAAGAGCTTCTTAGCGCATGTATCTGTGGTTAGTAATGTGGGAATGTGGATTTCACCTGTGTGTGCTTTATTTCCGGTGTCTTTGCTTTGAGTGATTACGGCTGAGTGATTTGAGTGATTACTGTGATTCTATCACAGCCCCACGTTGCTCTTAAACAGGAAACCTTGTCCAGTCATTTATAAAAAAGAGTGCTTTGGCTGAAGTATTTGGCATGCACCTTGTCTATGACTGTAGTTATAAGATACCTTATTATGAAGTGAACAAGAGGAAGAACTGTAATAAAGAAAAATGTCGTGACACGTAAGATATCTTCAGGTGTTTTTAATCACAGTGCTGCTTTTCTCTTACTAAAGCAGCAAGATTTTCACCCCTTCATCACTCTCTGGTTTACAGATACCTTCCTGAATGCTACTTTGCTTCCAAACAGCTTCATTTTGATTTTATTAAGGAAAAAACTTGGGAGTCTTCTCTGCTTAGAATCTGTGACTCTTTGAACTATTACCTGAACATTTTGATAAAACATAAAATACTTCTTAATGTTGATTTTAAAACTGGTATACTGAAACCAGTAAGGGTTACTTTAAAAGTTTGTTTAAAACGTTGTGGTCTACATATGTGGGAGATGTACTGGAATATTTTTCCTCTGAAAGTGAGTAAAGTTATAGAAAGACTTGTGTGAAAATCTGTGATTTTATAGCTGAATGTAGACCGCCTAGAGGTTATTTTAAAAAATCCTGGAACTTGAGTATTGATACCCTTTGTAGCTGTATTTTACTTGAGTACAGTTATGGATGTTGTTCTTATCTCTGTTGCTACTCTTACCAAACTGTTGGAGTCAATACGTTCCAAGAGTTAATTCCATGTACTTCACTTTCTTGCTTTCACAGTGAAATCTGTTGTTTTTAATTTTTGTCTAAATTAGAGAGCTCTCTTCCCCCACTAGTTTATTTTAAGAGTATTGTTTAATTATTCCTGTTGCATCCTGAATATTTTATTTATTTATTTATTTCCCCTTTGGAGTGAGGTTAGAAAAGATCATTAAATAATTGGGCCTTTTCTATCCCCTTTTTCTCATAGTAAATCAGGTCTTAATGCTCAGTTACTCTGCAGCTATTCAGACTATTGCAGAGTAGTTATAAGTCACTGCACTCTAATTTGGCAGTGTTTTAGACTTTCTCTGTTGGCTTTCCTACCAATGGTTCTGCTATTAGTAAAATTGACTGTACGATGCAAGACAAAGAATTTGAGTTGTAACAGAAACTTTTCTTTAATACCAGATTTCTAAATCTGAATCTTTTGCTGAAGTGCTGGTGCCTTCAGGTTGTCATGTGCGATTCCTTTTGTATGACTATGTTTAAAATTATTAGTAAACCTTTTAAGTTAAGGAGAGTAGGTTCTGTGGCACTAATTACAGCAGCATTTGGCTTTTATATTCTAGCACTAAAAACCCAGAAAGGCTATTTGAGGCAGGTTTTTGTTTTTTAATGCTATCTTGTACAAAATTTAGCCTCCAAGTTGTCATTTCTTTAGTAATTTTCCCAGCATTCTTCCATCATAAGCTTTTTTCCTCCCTAATAAGAAGTATGAGTGTTCATACTAGATCAAATTGCTTATCCATCTTATTATGCTCACAGAAGTTAACAGCAGGTGAGTAAAGATGTGAATGAGAGCAGAGGAAAACACAGTCGTACTTGCTTGAAACCTTAATACCAAGAATCTGCATTTTTGATCTGCACTGAATACCTATATTATGAGTGTTAGAAAGAATAAAGCAGAAACCTCACTTTGTAGTTCACTTCCTGCATACCACCAAATGTTTACACATAGCTGTCTCATGGCAGTTTTACAGTATTTTTTTCCAATTTGAAAGTTGTCAGTCTGTTGAGCTGCTCCTTATATGAAATACATTTATCTTTTTTTCTATGTGTAGGATTTCTTGTTTCCTTTTTAAGAGAAAAAACAGAGAGAGCATGGGCTCGCTAAATAAATAAATAATTGGGTGTGTGCACAAGTATATAACATGAGATTTTATCTTTTTTAAATAGCCTTATATATATTGAAATATTGAAACTCAAGCTGGTGAATATCTAGTAACTACTGAGATTTTTTGTTTTTCTTTTTCATGGGCAATAGCTAGGTCCAACTCCATTGTTTTCTAAATACGTATAATCAGGATATTCTGCTTGTTCTGCTTGACTAAATGTACATCTATAGGATATGTTAGGATTTACTAATTTAATAATTTTCATGTAATGAATTGCCTGAAAAATATTGTGAGGGCTTTTTGCAATGCTTCAGAGTTGACAATAATCCTTACTAGTGGATTTAACCTAGCAAACCTTTTTTTATTTTTCACTGTTATTTTTTTTTGGTCCTACACCTGTTTTTCAGTAATTTAATAAAATGAGAACAGCAGAGGTGCTTTTTGGATCTTTCTAAAGACATTCCAGTGGGTGTTAAGAATATTTTGAGCCTGTCATAAGGCTTATATCTTTTTTCTAGTTGTCCTGTTTTAAAAGTAGCATTTTCTTTTAATTGAATCCTTACATGGCAGCATTTTGCTCATGAACTTTTTATCAAAAGCAGTGTGTGGTTATGGAAATTCCCTGACTTTTTGGAGGAAGTCACCAAAATTGAATTTGTTAGGATACAAAACCTCTAGTTTACTTATTAGTATTATAATACACACATTTTTCTATTTTAGTCTTTCTTCTATTGCATTTATCTCTGTTTGAAAGTATTATGTCTGGTTTTCCTTTTGTTGAAGTTTTGTATCAGAATTTTGATCAACATAAATGTTGCAAATTTATTTACAAAATATGTAAACGTACAAGTTATGTTATGTACAGAGTTTATGCAAATTAAAATAAGACTCACTACCTTACTTGTACTAGCCATGGTAGTGAACACATTTTAAACAGATAAACTGTAAGCCTTAGAAGTGTATATGCATTTTGTCTTCCATGAAGGTACGCAGGCTTTATTTAAATACGCAGGAAGATTAACCTCCAGGTTAGTTTTGCTAGGCTGCTTTGGACCTTTGCACAGCACTGTTTCATCTTGACTAACCTACATAATTTCCTGCCATCAGCATTTTTTCCGTCTCCTCTAGGTCGTTAATAAATACATGGAACAGTGTAAGTCTCAGAACAGCTCCCTGGGGCACACCGCTGTTAACTTCTTTCTGTGCTGAGAGTCAGCCATTTATTAATTCTCCTTTGCTTCCTACCTGTTGGCTGGCTTTCAGGCTATGACAGGACTTTACTACTCACTCTGCGGTTACCAAGGCTGTGTTTTGTTTTGTTTGTTTTTTAAACAGCCTCTGATGTAGGACATGTAACCTACATTCAGGGCTGCTTTCCTTGCCCACTATTTTTTTAACTCTCCCAAAGAGTGCTAACTGGGGAGGGATGCCATATTTCATTTGTAAGGGCTGTACTTCTTTTCATCCCTGTAATACTCATCAAAATGCTTTATCTTTCCATGTAGATTCAACCTTACAGTCCTCAACATCCAGATATTTTTCACTTTTAGGTATGCTACAGCTTACCCTTCAATAAAAGAGGGTTTCAGCAGAAAACCATAATTCAGGTTGATGGTGTGTGGTAATGAATGATGCAGCTAGATATTTTCCAGTGAAATTGTACTGCTGGTGTCCTCATATTCTGATGCCTACTAGCAAAGAAAGTGAAATTATATCTACATAGGTTTAGGGTTTTTTTTTCAGTTACCTTATTTTCTAAAGTATATACATTTTGTTAATGAAAATTGCATCCTGAAAGTAATTTCCGGGATTTTAAACTTCCTGAATAAAGAAGCCTGCTTCTTCCTATACACCATATTTAATCTAGCATATTAGAAAATGTAAAGTAGTTTATTTTATTAATTTGGTATTATTATGGTGTTTCTTTCATGCTATGGTATCATCCATTTGGCTTTGAATTTATATTCTCAGTTTTTCACTCCTTAAGTGAAACAGTTAACATAGTTGTTATTTTTTATTTTGGGTTCATTGCCCCATTTCACACTTCCTCCTGATTCTCTCAAATGTGAGAGCTAAGTAAGCAGTTTGCTTGTTTTAGCTGAGTTGCAATTTATGGAAAGAAAACTTTTCTATTTAGCAGCAAGCATAGATGTAATAAGTTTTATAGCTGGTGTGTACGAAACCACAGCTTGGTTTGTCTTTGTCTAAAACCTTTTGGGGCATTGCCACTGTCAGTTGAAATTCAAAACTGTCAAAATTCTGTCTTCAGTCTCTTCTAATGTAATGTAAACTTCCACATTGGTGGGTTCATGAACAAGAGCTTTGCTATCACAGGATTTGTATTCATGCTTAGATTGAATGTTGCCATATGCAAGCCCTGTACTAGTTTAATATTTAGAAATTTTGATCACTTTGGATAGATCATTGATATTTTAAAGCATGATGCATGTGTTGCATACTTGAATTTCTCATCTGATGTTACTGAGTTTACAGACTTCGAATTGAGGAAAAAGATCATGTGGATGAATGGAGGATGGTCTAACAAGATAAGGTGTTGCTGTACTTAGGTGTATCCTTGTGTTTCATTATTTAAATACATCATGGCACTAATTGCATGTGTATGTATGGGGATATGAATGTGTGGATCACTTAAAGCTTGGGGCTTTTTTTTAGAAAAGTACTTTAAAAGCAGAAGAATAATGATCTTCTGCTAAATGTTATGATGGATTCCTCCCTGAAGAGTATGGGGAAAAATAGTTTTGGGGGGATGGAGGGGGTTCAGTTCTATATATAACCTGGTAATAAATTTCAATGTCAGAAGGCTGCAGGGAAGACCTTGTCCTTTGGCTTCATTTGCTTCATTCTTTGTTAGCCTGTACCTTTGGAAATACTTAGGTAATGGAGTGTTTGGAGTACCACAGTAATTCATAGCAGATTGCTTTGATTGATAATGAATGCTGCTGCTTTTCATCTTGATATACTGTTAGCAGTGAGATAGTCAGAGATATACAGCTGTTCTTTTAAACGGGAATTAATGTCTTAAATGTCTTTAAGCTTGAAGTTGTTCATTGTCACCCTCCCTTGCCTCCTCCCAGCTGAGGTACCACATTCCAGCTGAAAGCACCCAACCTTCTCAATAACTGTGAGGAAAATAAAGAGGTCTATTGTCCCTTGTTCTGGAGTTGGGAGGGGTTCCAGTTAAGAACAGACTTTTTTGTGTGGCATCTAATGTGATCACACCAAAGAGAAAGACCTGGTGCTGAAGAGTTTAATTCAAATAGAGATAGATTAGTGCAAACCAAATAGAGACAGATTAGCCCAACCCAAATTCCTTACTTTTTTCTGTAAATTATACTGCTCTTCAGCACTCAGAGGTGACAGACTGCCAGCTTTGTCCTGTGAGTGCAGTCATGAATGGGGCTCGCCTCGGGGGCGAGCGGATGCCTGAGGGGTGATTGTTCAGGTAGGTACGTGTGCATGGAAGGTGCAGATTTTAAGTGTTGATGCTTTCAAGTTCTCCTGCAGAAGACCCAAGAGGTAAAGCTAGAGGAGGGTTGTGTACGTTGTTTCTTCCCTGCTGTGGTTGGAGCCCAGCAGCTGGGTTGAGAAACCGTGTGGGCGTGCAGATGCTGAGCATGAGAATGATCAGTCTGGGCTACCAGGTCATTCTGGACAGGCACATCCTCACTGCTTGAGATGCAGAAGTGATTTTAATTCTGTTTTTTTGGTCAGCAGAATTACAAACAAACCAATTTCTCTCAACTTCTTTACTTAAGACTAGATTAATGATTCCTGTTTTTTTTCCTCCCTCACCTTTTGTAGTTTGGTGGTAGCAGGGGAAAGTGGCCATGCAGGTCTTTGATTGTCTGAACAGTCCTTGCTGAAGGAAGATAATTGGGTATATGTGGCTCCAAGGAAGTGGTGACATATCTCGAATTGGGGAGGTTTGTGCTGGGGGTGGGACAACACTTCATTCATTTGTTCAGCTGTTGAAAGTTTCAAGGATGGGCATGCTTTCTCTATAGTGCTAGTCTGCTGTTGTTCACTTGCTGTTGCTGTAAAATTTGCTTCGCAGTTTTATTTCTGCTGAAAGTTCTCAATAGTATACACTCATTCACACCTAAATCATCCTGTCTTTCTGGCCAAAAAGTAATTCTGTATTCTCATAATAAAAAAAAGGCATAATAGTAATCTGGGTCATTTGTTAGAGGATGACATCTTAGAGGTCAGGGCAGGCAAAGGGCTGGCTGCTATATTGATTTGGAATGCCACAGAGTATTTCTTGAAGGCTGGAAGTCATTACTTTTACAGACCTGTTATGTCTTATGTGCTCAGCATAAGCTTACTCTTTTGGCCCTTGCTGCACGCTCTCCTGCTGTGGTCCAAGTGTTTCAGACACTGGCTGCACAGCCTTGCTTCCACCTTGTATCACATGCAGCTGATTCACAGATCTGTGACCTTTCACTGATCTGCTGGTTTATAGTCCAGAAATGTGGGAGGGACAGAGGGGCTCTGTTACTCTTTGGAAAATGTGTTAAAAGAAACAGACTTTCAGTACCAGCTTCATAAAGTAGGCATTCCCTTTCAAAAGGACTAATTTGCCTTTGGCAGAACAGCATCACAACTCTGCACGGGCTGTGCTGTGAACCCATGCATAAGTGCGTGTTTTTTGTGTGAATAGATGCCTTTTTCCCTGGATGCTGCTTCTGTGGAATGATGTGTTAGACTTTTACATGAGACTTCTAAGAACTGGGGACATTTGCTTTTGTATAAAATCATTTGGGTAAAAGTCCTTTTGAGCTAATCTGGGGGAGGAATTGAACAAAGATGTCTTTGCTGCTTATTCAGAAATTACTGAGCAGCCACTTCTTCCATAGTCTGAATGGAGAGGCAGGGAATAAACTTTATAGAAAGTTTAAGAAAGCAAAGCAGGAAATCTGTAAGCTGATGATTCCAAAAATTATGTGAAATTAAGGGTGCTAGTACTGATAGCTATTGCTTACAACTGTAGGTTGTTAAATTATGCTGTTATCTGCATGCATTCTGGATTGCTATCCATACTTTAATTTTGTAAACTGGACAGTCTTTGCCTTCCTCCACCTGCTGGTGCTTCCACCACTGTCTGCTTTTTCCAGACTGTCTTTGAATTTCATGAGAAATGCATGCATCTTGTTTTTGTGCTTGAAAATATTTTCATATGCCATCTCACTTGGGGTGCCATAAAAATACTACTGCTTTGATAATTGCAGACTTCAAGTTATTTCAAGTGTGTGGTGAAGCATGAACATTTCACATAGTGATCATGGAAAAGGACAAACAGGATTTGTTTCTCTAAAAATAAAAGTAATTTTTTGGTATTATAAGTAATGTACAATCCATTATTTACAAATAAAATGTGAATATATGGAATATATGTGTGAATAAAGAATTCTGTACATACAGGGAAGACCTGGGTATGCTCAGTATCAACCACTTCCAAACTTCTATGAAGTGTACCGGATTTTAAAGAAATTCATGTCCAACATGACCAATATTTTGTTATTGTATTGGTCATAGTCATAAGCACAGAGCAGCAACTCTTGCACTATACATGGTATTTTAAAGTCTGTAAATCACAGGCTACTAGGACATAAGAAGTCTTTAAAAGGAGTATTTGGTATGAAACGTTATTCTTGTAAATCCAACTGATTAATTGCTGAACTTCGATTTTTCGAAGTTTTTGCTTTCTATTTTTTGCTAGGCTATTCAGAAAAATCCAGATCTGTATGAAAATAATTAATTGACAAAATCCCATTTTCATGAAGTAACATCCAAATATGCACTTCCATGTAATCTTCACTCTTTTACATGTCTTTTCAATTTGTCTGCCCTGAAATGTTGTTCAGTGGAAATATTAGCATGTAATATTTTTCTTCCAGGGCTATTATGTTTGCTTACATAATAATTTTATTCCTCTCCATCTACAACAGTATAAAGAAAATTCCCAAAGGGAATCCTCTACAGGGATGAGTGCCTTCAGTGCAGAGCTTGAGTGGAAGCCCAAACACTGAGCTGCTATTTTTCTTTTCAACAGGAGAAAAACGTGTAATGTCTTAGCAATATTACTTGTACTCTTCCCGTTATTGATGTAATCCCTCTGCATTCCATCAAACTAATGTCTTCCAGTGAAAATACATGAAGGAAAAAGGAAGGACTATTTGTAATTATTTTCATTTGTCAAGCAAGTTAGTGCTTGTTCTGTCTTCACTTTGTCTTGCATTTGAAACCGAGTTCTCAGTCCTACATCATTACAGCATTTGAGCTCCTCACAGTCTTTGTAGCTCTCATCATTACAGCACAGTAAATAACTTTTTTAATTGCTTTTCGACAGAGAAGTAATTATGGGTCAAGAAGTTTTTTAAAGTTACACCTTAAAGAATTTCTATGTGTATTTCAATGATTTCAGTGGACATTAAAATTCTAGTCATCTGAATTATGTTCATTACCAAGCCTAGAGCATGGCAAATGGCAATGATGGGTGCCAGGCCTCTAAGGAGAGCTTCATTAGACCAGAGGTAATGTGTCTGGCAAAGCCAGCTACATAAGCTCCTCCATGTTGGGAGTTTTCTACTGGTCTTTGGGACATGGAGGCATAATTTCCTCCTCTTCCAGATGGTTCACTGTGACCTGAAGCTGCAGCAATCAGCTGATGTTAAGGGACAACCTTATTACCCATCTCCCGAACAAAATGTACAATGCATATCATTTAAGCAGTGAACCGGCAACAAATAATAGTTTTACTGTTTGTGACAGAACCTTAATTAATAAAATCTGACTCCAAGTGAGCAATTCTGCCCCTAGGCAGAACTGTAATTAGATGTTTTAAAGAATCATGGTGGTTTTTTCCATGTGTTATTGTAATTATTATATTTTTGGTCTTTGAATTTTGTTCTTGCATTCAAGAATCCTGAAGATCTGAAAACTTAGAGAAAGGAAGCATTACCATACTGTTGTGTGATAAAGTGTTGCTTACATTGTTCTTTCTGTTTGTAACTCATAGGGGTTTTTATTATTTATTTTATTATTTATCCCCTCTGGTTACTTTCTGCTTTATTCTATGCCTTTTTGTTGATATTTTTAAAAGGAGACTGCGAGTGAAGTAAAAATTAACTGAGGGATAGATAAACTGCTTCAGTCAATGGGTCTTGGAACTCAATTTTTGAGTTGTCTCTTTGGGGCAGGTCTTGCAAAAAGCCTGGGACAAGTGCACTATACCATTGCTACTATCAGGATAGTAGCATTACTTAATCAACTTATATTTTTTATATATTTATATGTATATATATATGCACATGGAAAAGCAAGAACTCCATAGAGATTTTAAAATACATATTTTTTTTAAAGTCAGCATTGTAAAGTGAACTTGTAGCTTAATAACAGAAAAACTTTATCGCAGAACAGCTAGCTTTTGATATTCTAATATATTCAAATTTTCAAGTATTTTATTTTCATGTGGAATGACAGTGAAAAGTAGTGTGATGTAGTATTGGGGGGAGTATTCTAGCTGTAGTATTCTAGGAGCAGTCTAATTGCCTTTAGACTATGAGAATCACTGTTTTCCAATTGCTTAGATTAGCAATCTATTAATCTTTTTCTAAAGTGAAATCTTACTCTGAAAATGAAATGGATTATATTCAGAGTTGATACTTGCCATTTTTGGCAAATTTATTAATTACAGCCCTCTGTCCTGGCTGTAGTTAATAGTATTCTTTCTGACAGACAATGATTTGTGTATAAATGTGAGAAGACCCTGGAGACTTGGAGGTGCTAATAAAATGGGTCCTACCGGATGTGGCGGACAAATTTAGGCTGTAGAAATCAGGTGCATAAATAACGCTGCTGTTTGGAACAGGTAGCAGTGTGTGTGGCTTGTCTGGGTGGTGATGGCAGGAGCCAGCATGTGTTTAGGTGTCTTTTCAGGTATGGGCCCCTAGACAAATGTCTGACTGCTATTGCCTTCTATGAATATAAAACTCACTGGTGGTGAAAGTTGCTACTAAAGTCTTAAGAACAAAAGTGATGTTCTGAAATGAAGTCGTGACTCTCTTAATGTTAGTGCTTAAGCCAAGCATCTGGAACTAGAGATTTAAGTGAAATGTGAATGCCAGGAACCCATTTCTTGTTCATATTGCATCAAACTTCGACACTGCTGTAGTAGTACCTGACATTTGAACTCTGAAGTGTATTGACTTCTGCAGATAGAGAAGACCCTATTTGTGTTATCTGGAAGTAATACCAGAGAGAATTGAGCTGATTTCCTGTGGATTTTGTGAGTGCGTATTCAAAGTATGATATTTTTATTTTTGATGCTGATTTGAAAAATGTGAACTGTTTAGTGTAGCTTCAGATCAGCTTGTTAAATGAAGCTCCTTATTACACAGCTGTAAGAAGTTTAAATTTAGTTATCTTTCTGCACAGACTTCCAGTACATTTACTGATCTGTCTGCTGGAGTCATGATGGAGAAGATCAGTAATACCTCTGTATGCCTACACAGAACAATTGGAATGTTTTCAGTCCTTTTTGGTTCCACAAGTATTAATAGAAACCTTTCATTTGTTCCAGTTGCAGGTGCTCACCTTGAGTTCTGTGTGCAGTTTTGGGCACCACAACATAAGAATATAATGTTATTAGAGAGCATCCAAAGGCAGGTCATGGGAAGGGTCTGAAGGGGAAGTTGTATGAGGAGCAGCTGAGGTCACTTGGTTTATTCAGCCTGGAGGAGACCTCATTGTGGTCTACAGATACCTCATGAGGGGAAGGGCAGGGGCCAAGACTGATCTCTTCTCTGTGGTGCCCATGACAGGACCCAAGGGAATGACATGAAGCTTTGTCAAGAGAGCTTTAATTCTGATGTTGGCAAAAGTTTCTTTCCCCAAGGGTTTAGTCAAGCGCTGAAAGGCACTCTCCTGGGAGGTGGTCATAGCACCAGACCTGACAGAGTTCAAGAAACACTTGGACAATGCTCTCAGGAACATGGTGTACTTTTTGGGGTTGTGTTGTTCAGGGCCAGGAGCTGGACTCAGTGACCCTTGTCAGTCGCTTCCAACACAGAATATGCTATGATTTGAAGTAGTTACATTCATATATTTATCATTATGTAAGTTCACCTGTTTTTAGTAGCCCATGTAAATTTTAATTACATTGCCAGTTGTGGTTAAACTAAATGGAAGACTATTTAATATTGGAATGGAATAAAATCTCCTGTTAGAGGGTTTACAATTTTTTTTGTAAATAAGGCATAGTGGAATGTTTAACCTCTGTTGGGAAGCATAGCCAGGTGGAGGACGACTGACAAGAAGATGGGACACAGTGTTTAAAAATGGTCCTTTCTTTCAGACTCATTTCTTCTGTTGAGGAATTGGCTGTGGTGTCCAAAAGTGATGTTTTTCTCCAACTGTACAGTTTAATGCAAGGTTGATAAATATTCTTCTTGATTTGATTCCTTGAATAGATAAAGAAATCTATTTCTCACATTGGTAATGGCTATGTAGGTTGTATACAGCAGGTAGATGCTATGGCATGTATGTTTATTGCAGGTGGCCTCTGACACTTTAAAACTGAGACATTTTTACAGCACAGGTGAAAACCAATCAACGTAATATTATTGTCAGAAACTGGTGGTGGGGAGGAAGGAGAAGATATCATGGAGCTGTTAAGGGAACTTCTTTTTCTAATGGAATGATTTTTTCAAGTAATGAAGATACTAGCTTCATCTTGGTACTCAGCTAATAAATGTTGACCTCTACGATCTGATTCAAAGTCCACAGAAGTTAGGGCAGTCTCATTGTCCTCTATGACTTTTTGGGTTACGGCAGCCAAAAAGGCTCATTTCTTGCCTTTTCATTTGGGAGCTGTGATTTTGTGGGGGCTTCCTGTTCCTGTGAGGTGACTGCTTTAAGTTGACTTAATTCAGAATTGATTACAGAAACAAGTTGAGACTGTCTGTGCTTTTTAGTGTGCTTGTCAGTGCCTATTAATGTTTGTCAGGCTTTTTATAGACAGTCTGTGAACTTTAAAAATACAAAATGCTTGCATTCAGTATGATGAATAGGATTTAACTGAACTACTCTTATTAACTGGATGCCTGTAGTGTTCATGTAGTACACTTTTGAAGTGCTACACTAACATTAATTAATTTTCAAAACACCCCTGTACCTTAATGTAGGTGAGAAACTTGGTGTCTAAATACTCATCAGCAGTACTGAGAATGTTCCCACAAGACTATAAAAAAATGACTGAGCAAAGATGTTATAAATTAAAAACCTGTTTTATTTAGTCAAATGTAATTTGCTAGCTCTAACTTTTGTTCATAAAGAACAGTAGATGACTGTGCTTAAGACTCTTGGCTCTCCTGGATATAATGGGACAGTAGTATGCAAGAAAAAAATCCCAGGTTTCTTTGCTTGCTCCCCCCTAATTTATGCTGACTGGTTTCTGCATAAGTACATTTATTGTGTTTATGGTGCCTAGAGAGGCACATTGTAAGGTGTGAAGTTTATACATACATTAAAAAAACATAAAACAAAAATGTGCTTGATGATAAATCTGTTGATGTAATCAGGGAAAAAGAGAGAGTGTGTATCCACAACAGCTCACAGTCAGATGTAAAAGTTTCCTGACCTGCTTTTAAGGGCAAGATTTTAGAACTTGCTATGAAGACATTTTTAGCCAGGCTATTAAGAAGTGACATAATCCAAAAAAGGCAGATTGTTTGAAATTTTGATCACTTGCTTAATAGTGTTTAAGTTTCTAAGACTGGTTGCTGCATTTTAAATTAACACTTGGTCAGAGAGGAAAGAACCTCTAGCACTCAGTTCAGCTATCAACAAGAAAAAAAAAATCCTGTAAATTGATTAATTTCTAGATTATTGTGGCATTTAAAAGGAAGTGATTTAGAAAAAAAAGTCCCAAACATTTATTGGATGGAGTTTTTGTTTCTGAAAAGGACCATCATATATTTGGACAATTTAAGGAATTTGTATTGAAATTTCATTTCTTTAGCATGGGGGAGTAATTGAATTATTTATTGTGTAATATTTTTTTCCCCCCAGTGTGGTTTAGTAATCCTACATACTTAAATGGAAATTGGAGAATATAGAAGACAAGGGGAAAAAAAAAAAAAAAAAAGCTGGAGCAGAGGGAAATGTCTTCTAATCTGATGTAGAGCTGAAGAAATGTTAAAAAGTTTGACCAGAGCAGACTTAAGTCTGAAGTCTTATGGCAGAAAAATACTTGAGGCTCAGAAACCATAGTTCTTGAAATTACAGTGTGTAAAGCCAGTTTGCCATTATAGTATTGAATGTTTTTGTGCATGAAAGCACACTCACAAGAAGAAAATTCATTGAATGTTAGATTCCTGCTGCTGCTGTAATTTTCTTCCTTTAGATTATCTTTGTTTGGCTAGATGGGTCTTACAAAAGGAAAATTAGTCAATAATGCATCAGTCATGTAGAAATAATTCTTTACAGGAATATTTGTCTTGGAATGTCTGAGTTTTTATTTATACTGA
Source organism: Poecile atricapillus (assembly GCF_030490865.1). Classification (NCBI taxonomy): domain Eukaryota; kingdom Metazoa; phylum Chordata; class Aves; order Passeriformes; family Paridae; genus Poecile; species Poecile atricapillus. The sequence goes on along the minus strand of NC_081289.1, from coordinate 36,153,342 downwards.
CCACTTTACCCCAGGAGCTAAAGAGCTTCCAGATACCTGATCATTTGGACTTGTCTCCTGACCGCTGTTTTCTAATGGCTGTTAAGTTATTGTACTTTTCCCTAGAAGTCATGGAATTACAGAATCCTTTAGGTTGAAAAAGATCTCTAAGATCATGGAGTCTAAGAACACCACTAAATCATATCCCTAAGAGTCACATCTACATGGAAATTGGATCTAGGAAATTGGTGAATATTTTAGTTGTTTGGATTAAAAAATAAATAATCCCCAGCAAGTTATTTTTCTGTAAAACAAGATCTGATTTACTCCTAGAAAGAAGTTGGCAACTTAGTGTTAATGGCAAAACAAGAAGATGTAATTTATGCATCATAATATCCCTTTGGCAGTGAATTTTGAAGTTCAAAAGGTGACTTCTGTCATTTGACTATAACCACACTTCCAGAAGGCCCAACTGGCTGCTTAAAAATAAACCACATCAGTATTACTGAACGTGTTGAAAAGTGGTATTCTCTGTCTTTGTGATTCTACCTATTATGTCAGTTTTACTACTACTGGCCCTGCAGAGCAGGTCCTGTCATGGGAGGCTGAGCTGGTTCATACATCACCTAGAGAATTTCTAATGAAGTTTCAGCTTTCAAATTCTGCCTGAAAATTAGAAGCATAGAACAGTTTTACCTTGTTTATGTGGCCATTTAATATTCTGCTTTGCCTTTTAATTTCTTATGAATCTGCTTGCTCCTCCAAAGCCTTACTCATGTTTTTATGTTCAACTCAAACTGGTTGTCCTGTACGTTAATTTTCAGTGTCACTGTTTTGAGCACAGTAGATGTACTCCTATGCATGTCTTGTGATCTGTGACATTGCATTATATAAATGTCACTGCAGTTGTACTTAGTCCACTAAATTTCTACTCCTAAATCAAAGGCCATATAGGCTTCAAAGGGGAACAGTTTGATTTGCAGAACCCTGGTTGATTTTGTAGAGCTAACTGCTGGAGGTAGGTAAATTCTTTTTGTGAGCTCATTGATCTGGATTAAAAGACTGTAAACCTAGAACCAGTCAGACATTTTCACAGTTGCTTTTCCAAGAGAAAGTGCTCTTTCATTTCTGGTTAAATGACATAGAATTAAATAATTGTGGTAGATAGAGGAAATACATCTATGTGCAGTTCCTCTGTTTCATGAATGGGAGCTATGATTGCAGCTATCAATGATGATTAGAACTTGCATTTTGTAGCAGAAAACATGCCATACCTGAAGACTTGAAAAATTGGCATGAAGGGAGTTGTCATCAATGAGTAGCTGTTGAGTTTGTAGAACATAGATTGCTCGAGGCACTTTTTGCATGATTTCTGTCCCTACTGTTCTTCAGCATGGCAAAACCTGAAGAATGGAAAGAACAGAGAAAGGTATGTTAGACTGCTTTTAACACTGGTGTTCAAGGACTGGAATCCAATGACTTCAAGAGAGAAATAGGAGCAAACAGAAAATGGCTTCTCTGAATTCTAGTTCTAGTTAAGAGCCTTGCCATTGTTTCCCATATTGTCTTTCCTTCTTTCAAATTAACCATGAGTTTGATGAAGAGAAAGGATGAAGTTTGGGTGATTATTTCAGTGGTTCAGGGATGCTATTTCACTGCTCAAAAGAGGGTGGAATGAAGCAGTGGCAGGATGTTGCCCTACTGCAGCCTGATGGGAATGCTCAAGACTCATGGCATATGTGCTGTTGTCTAAAATAAGATGCTCCACTGGAAACACTGTAACACTTTCCCTCCCTTGCCTCAGACAGTTAAATGAGGACCAAAGTGGTGCTCCCTAGCTCTCTGCTCAGAAGAGTTAAAAGTACCTGGCTTTAGGAGATCAGTTGCAATGCAATAAGGATTTCACTTTTATATGAGGAGCTTCTTAATTAATCATAATAAACTCTACAATACTACAATATGAAGCTTTGTGTCTTCCTCACTGTAAATCTGTACCTGTTAAAAAGGGTCAGCTGTTATTACTGCTAAGTGTGTTGTACTTTCTGAGATGTTGCAGCTTCTCTACTGCAGTATTTCTGGGTATATTCAAAGAAAAGTTATCCACTCAAGCAAGGCCTTTTTTATATTAATGCTAAGAAACTGAAATGGCCTTGAAATATGTAAAAAATACTTTTACAATATTATAGTTAGAGAGATCTTTGTGTGTTTGTAAGGTTTTCAAAAGTAATGGGGAGACATGCCAATATTTGAATACTTTATTTATTTGAATAATTTTATTTATTTTTCCTATAAAATCACTCTCCTAAAGCCAAGGAGTAATTTGTGTATATCAACACCGGGGACAAATGTGCTTTGTCTTCTTTCCAGTCACAGATATCTGGGGGCATATATTTAGACCTGATCTGAATGGCAGAGAAAAGGGATCTGCACTTTACAAGTTCATTTGTATAGGAGATTTTACATCATTTTACAACAATGAATTTTTGTTTCCCACAATTGAAAAAAACCTCTAACAATCCATGCTTATAATTTTCTAGTAGCAAAAACCCCGGAAACCTAGAACTAAAAAGCCTAATTATAATTAATTGAAAAGGTTTTCTGTAAAAGCTAGTGGCAATGATTTGCATAAATTCTTATTAAGGTGAATAATATATTTTCTTCAAGATCCATTAAACAAGCTTTAATCAGTTGGGCTTGAAAAACTTCACCACAAAACTTCAGTTGAAAGTAATTACATGGCATCTATTTAAGTTCTGAAAAATTACAAAAATGTATCTAAGAGACATCAGCGTCCTTCACAGAGTAAGAAGCCGTGTAATAAATATTGAGAGGAAAGGTGGATTGTTGTTCCTGGCTTTAAGTTAATTCCACAAAGGCAAAATGTGCCTGGTGGGAAGGAAGCCCGGTGGGGTGTCATATCAGAGTGAGGTATCTGCAATGTACTTTTTGTGCTGTTTTGATGAAGAGAACATAATAAACTGTAGGTATGCTGCAAGAATCTGTACTTGCCACCTCTGCCTTATGTTGTGAATACCCTACTGCAGGTTTGGTTGTTTTTTTTTCTTCCCTTTTTAACAGTTAAACTGAGCCGGCCATTAAAACATTTATTTATGTACGCAACCTAAACATTGGTGTATGTTTCTATCCTGTTTCAGTTCTCAGCATTAAGTCAGATGCAGTCTTTCAGGTCACAGGTGCTAAGTGGTTAGATGCATTGTCTTTAGCCTGTGTTTCATTAACAACTTTCCTTTCTGAGTTAATCCATTTTATGTTAGGAGCTGTATGGAATTCATTTTGGAGCAACCACATCTTTTTTCAGCAATATTTTGGATGCCAGGAATAGTGGAGTTTCAGGAACTCAGTGTCTGCTGTTCTTGGCAATACTTTCCTCTCTTTATTTAAGGCCATAAAGAAAAGAACACTTTCAAAGTTGCTCTAATAATAGCGATGATAATAATAATAATAATAATTCAGTATTATTAATTGATATTTATTATTAATGAAAGTTGCACTAAATTTGTTCCTTGGCATTTAATAAGAAGTCATGCAGAAGTCAAAATGAAACTTTAGATTCAGGCACTGAACTATTTAAAACAGCAGTTCCTCAATTGGAGTGTGTGTCACGCTTGTATAATTTATTGCACACTGTTCAAAGTGGTAGTTGACCTGGCTGGAACTGGTACTGCTGGAATTGGTACCTGCCAGCCTTTATTACGGTACCTTTTCAAAGAAAAAATCATCACAATTTTGTCCTATTCTAGTACATTTCTCTTGCTGCTTTCTTTTGTTTGATGACTCTTCTGTACAGTCTGAAATACAGACATGGGGCATGTATTTTGGAATGGATAAGGATGACTAGTATTAGGAAGCACTAAAAATTTCATTCTCTTTACTTGAGTCAATATGGCACTTGTCTTTGAGAAATACCTTTTTAGGTAGATAGCAGTATCACCAGCAAGAAAACAGAGCAGTAAGTATAGGTTTTGTTATGTGTGATAACAAGTTTGACACAGGAAGAAAGCTTCCTGCTCATCATTTGGCATAGTTTTTTCTTTGTGTGTTTCTCCTATTTGAGGGACCTTAGCTATAAAGGTTGAAATAAGATAGTCTGATGCTTTCTTGTACTGTGAAAACTCCCTTAATTAACAATAACCAAGAAGTTTGAAGCTTCTGAATGATAAAGTAATTCATGATTATTTTTGGGGCTCTAGAGGCCAGAATGAGAAAATGAGTGAATGTTTCTTCAGTTAGCAGGCTGCCCCTAAGACTACTGTTATTTGTGAATTTTCAAATATCAATTTGTTTTTGATTTCCCCCTATCATTGTGGTGCTCCTGACAATGAGTTAGTTGTTGCAGCTTCTTTTTGTGACTCTGGAGAAGAAAGGGGAAAAACTAACCCAAAAGACCCACCCTAGTATGGTGGCCTGAATTACTTTCTTTGTTCTGTGATAATTATCACCATTATTTCTTGTTTTATTATATTGGGCAGTTTGTGTATTTCTTTTGGCTGTGTAATGGCATCTAGGTTCCATCCCCAAAGCGTTGCCTGACTCATCTGTAGAGGAATATATACATTAAAATATCTCCAGATAAACTCTGTTGTGATGTTTTTCCCTGTTGCTTCAGTTTTCAAAGATTTTACATCATGTTAAGGAGGTAGTGTCCCAAGAATAACTGGTATATGCTAAAATTCAGTTGATTCAGCTCCTTTAAATGTTATGGGAGGTCTATAAGTGATGGGTGGCCCAAAACCCAAAGTCACCATTCTGTTCAAATAAACACACAAAGAAAGTATGTGCAAGACCTTTAACTCCTTCAGGAGCTTGGCTTTGTGCCATGCTTCTGACTTAATGGAATGACTGATTACAGGGTTGCTTGGGGCCATAACCACAAATAAGCATGTGTATCTCTGAGGTCATTGAAACCAGTTTTATTATATTCAGACTTACTAGAAATAAGTCATCTAGATTGATTTATATGTAAAATTACAGAATATTAGCCTACAGAAGGGCTGTTTAATTAAAAACTTTCACCTGTTTTGTTGTCCTGTAGTATTAAATTCACAGCTGCTTGTGTCTCTAGAAATACTGTTTTGTCTTTCTTAGAAGCTGATGTTAAGCATTCACTGTAAGGTTGGGATTTAAGTTGAATGTCTTCATTGAAATAAGTGAAATAAGGCTCATTTTCAGCACTGCTGCAGCTCCCAGCTGCCGGGTGGGACTTCCATCTTCCAGTGAGTTTGAAAATGTGATGGTGAGCTTTTGGGTTTCCTGTGGACTCCCTGTGCCTCTTATGAGCCAGAAGCTACCTCTATTCTACAAGAATTTCTGCATGCTTTTGTCCTAAAAGACTAAGATGAAGAAGGAACTATAAGGGACAATGAAGTTTATTTGAATGAGGTGTTTATGACTGATTACATTCTTCATCCAGAGGATTTTTTTCTAAAATAGTTGGATAGCACTACTTTCTCAGTATTTCTTCAGATTTCCTTTAAAGAACATGGCAGCCCTACACTGAAATCTTTGTAGGCCTTTGCTGCCACTTTGTCTTAGTGGATGGTACAAATGGGTTGCATAGCTGTAATTATTTATTGGCTATGTCATAATTAATTTCTCAATGTCTTTCTGTGTACCACAGCATGTGAGGAACTTGGGAAATTTATGATGCATACACAGCAGTGTATTATTCCAAACAACTAATTTCCTGTAGTAAGAAATAAATCTCAAATTCCTGATTATTTTGCAGCAAGATCAATGTAGAGTCCCAGAAAGAGAAGCAAGTCTGGTAGAGCAGAAACTGCTTATTGCCTGTGCTATTCTAGCTTGATTTTATTATGCAGAAATAATACATCCTGGTATTTTATATGGCCTAGCAAACTATAATTTTCTTCATTAATCTTTCAGTGGCTTCAAGTGCCAGAGGAGACAATAAATAGGGCTCCTGAACTCTGAAGAGGTAACCTTCTCCTAGCTTCCTAGGCAATAGGTATTTGCTGAGTTTATGTAAAGATTCAAATGGACTGTTGCTCTTTAGATAAAAAAAGGCATCACATTGCTCTTTCTTAAATGGTACATAAAATATGTGTTTTATGTGTTATCATATACCATATCATATATCATTATCATATGTCTTCATGCCCTAGCAGAAAACAATCTCAGTTCAAGGTCAGACAAGTGAATTTGGAGCTACTTCTCTTCAAGGTGAAATTCTGCATTTCTCATCTTCTCACATATGGCTAAAAGATAGTTGAGGAGAATATGTTTGCCTTGCCAGCAAATGCAACAAGACAGTACCCACTGGTTTGGTTTTTTTTTTCTTTTTGAAGTCTGAAAGTGCCAACTGACCTCTCCAAGGCAGCCTGTTCTCTGATTAATTTGGGTCAGCTTCATTGCACTGAGTTGCAGGTTTTTCTCTTAATCTACCTGTGTTTTTTTCCCCTTGTGTCTGAAGTTTCTTTGTATTGTGATCTCAAGCAGTCTTCCTGCTTTGGCATGAGGAGCAAAATTATTACTGTTCTTTGGCAGTGCTAGAATTTTGAAATATAACATACAATTTCTGTTGTGATAAAATGCTACATGAATTGTGCTCTCACAGACCTTTTTTATTTTTTTTATGAAGACTACTGAAAGAAGCAAACTACTTACTTTTTAGGGCTTTCATAAACCTTTGTGTGTGATCAGTTTTCTTCTATGGGTCTCTCTAGGCAGAACTTACAGCTGTTGTTGTCTAAAGGCCAGTGTTATGAAATACCATAACCTTTTGTGGCACTTGGGTTTCTCATCTGCCAGGAAGAAATGCAGTCCTCTGTTGTGCTGCCATCAGGGGTGGTTGTACTTTAATGTTAGAGTGGACAGTTAAGCCTAGCAGTTAAATATTGGTTTGATCTTCCAGGAGATCTTCAGACCTTAATTTATAGAAGGATGCTGCTTTGGAAAGTTAAAGCTACTTGGGAGAAAAAGCAACCCAAAAGCACATAAAAAAAAAAAACAACCAAACCACTTGTGGAGAAGAGTGCAAGCACTTAGCTAGCATAGAATTAAAGAGACTTAAAAATCTGGCATGTTTCAGTTCAAAACTCCCTGCTTTTGTAGTGCAACTTGACATAGCTCTAGTTTTATTGTCAAGAAAGGTTGATCAGTTTTGTGATTCGGGTAATGGCTTCAGTTTACCTGAATTGCTGTCTGAGATCCTTCTTGCTAACTGCCTGCCTCTTGATAGCTGTTCTAAAACATAGACAGGAATGGGGTTTGGTTGTTTTGTTTTTATGCTTGGAAGTCTAAAAAGTGTACAGAAGGGCTATAAAAGCTTACACCAATTGCAGTTGATTGTAAAACCTACTGGTTTCAGTGACATAAAGTGCAGATTATTGCAATACCAATATGAACTAAAGCTAATTTAGCAGAAATCAGGATTTGCCCCTGTGTGTTCTGATAACATAATTCAGCTAATTTGTCATTTCCTGCCTTTTTACCTCAATCTTTGACTGCATCCAGTAAAATCCTTGAGTGTGTGCTTGATACAAACTTGCATATAATGGTAAGTGTAAAGCACATTTTTATTCCAAAATAACTCTGATTAGTTGCCTTGCTGTCACTCCCCAACTGTTATCTATTAGCTGGGTGCTCTAACCAAGCAATTCAGAGAAGATAAATTTTATTTTAAACGCTACTGTGGTTTGAATTTTTAGTGTTTCACAATTGCTGTGACAAGCCACAAAACTTGTTTAACTCTTGTGAATCCCTGCATCTCTATATATTGAGGCACAAAGATGAAACAAATCAGTAAAGGTAATTTCAGTCTTTTTCATAACTTTCCAAATGGGTGGTTGCCATCTGCTCTGTTAAAGTATGTTTTTGAAGGGTGTCCCACAGTGCCCTCTGTAAAGATGTTGAAGAGTAGAAAAAGCGTAGTTCGTTCATAGGATCATTATGGTTTAAAAATCTCTCAAGATCATCAAGCCCAACCTTTGGTGAAATACCACCATGCCCACTAAACCTAACCACAGAGTGCCACCTCTACTTATTTATTTAGTACTTCTAAGGATGGTGACTTCACTGCTTTCCTGGGGAGCCTGTTTCAGGACTCTGCTGAACAGTCTCTCTATTCACTAGAAGTCATTACACATCTTCACATGAACAAATATTGGTTTTAATTTTCTGGGTTATTTTACCTTTTTGTGAGAATTTAGTTTTCATAAAAATTGGTTTTGACATAGGTCTGTAGCAGGTTCCATTTTTCCCCTGCTAAAAATATAAAATTATAAAAATGCTTACAGGAATTTGTTTGATGTGTCTGTGGCAAAGACTGAAGGTAAAGTCTAACTCCATCACAAATGCTTTCTAGCCAGATTTTAGGCCCTCTGTATATTGTGTAGGAATTTTGATTAATAGGCATCTGAAAAGAAGTGTTGCATTTTTTTTTTTCTTTAAATTTGGAATCCTCTGACAAGGTGCTTAAAATATTCCCTGGTGAGTAAATGATCATCATGTAAGCCTCAACTATATGTCAACATTTCTTCTTTTTCCATCAAGTTAAGATTGCTTTGCTTTTTGTGTTTCCTCAAGACTATTTCACTGAAATAGCAGTACATCTCTTGGTTCATGATAGTGTAGCTGGACTTTGTAGCTGACACAGAGTAAATTTTGGTAATCCTCAGGGAGGATTCCCTTGCCCTCATTATTATTTAATACCTGCCTTTGAATGGGACTGTGACTACAATCATTGACTGTGTATCAGGCAAGTTAATAAACTAGACTGGGAAGATTGTAGTGACTTAAAAGACAAGTGGTATGTGTTTGATTTCTTGGACCAGACTGATTTCAGGAAAGAAAAAGTTTAAGCAGAAGTTGCTGTCTAAAAATGGTACCTTTTGTAGTGTGCTAATATATTTGTGGACAGTCTTTTATGTGCATAATTGAGAAGCTTGTGAGGGAAGTTCTACTAAAAATGGACAGTACTGCAAGGAAAAACATGCAAGAGTTATAGTTTCTTGCCATACAATATAGTCTTTTAAAGCCTCAGCATCAGTATTTGTAATATTTGTGTATTGACTTAACCTAAATGGAAAATGCTCATTCTGTATGGCACTATTAAAAAAACTCCCAAACCCAAACAGCCCACCCTGCAAATCTGATAACATGATACCCTTTGGGTAGAAAAAGTGATACAGTTGATGTGTTTCAGAACATTAGTTTTATACATTTATGTATCTTATAGTGGGACTGGAGGGAGGGAAGAGGAGACTTCTTGGAAACAGGAGAATTTTGGGTGAGCATGTGTCATTTTGGGTGAGTGTTGCACAGTCTGTACTTGAAATTCTGTGGATACTTAAAGCCAAGGTGGGTCTGACTGTTCTCTGAATCACTTGATTCTTACAGTGAATAACATGAACATGACAAGGGATAGCTGGGATTTTTTTGATTGGGTTTTTTTCCTCTTTCTGCCAGTATGGACATTTCTTCAATGTGAGTTCTAAAGACAGTGTGAAGGTTAAATTGAACTCTGTGGATATGCATGCACCAAATTGTTTTCACTGATTAGATTTTGAATAATACTTTTCAGTTAAACCAGTAAAACTAAATTTAGATCAGCCCTTGTTAATGAAGGGTTGTTTTACTGCTAAAATAAAAGACTTGAAAAAGGAAACTTACGCACTAAAACCCTATTGCATTTCTTTGTCTCCTTCAAAAAATAACAAAAGGCAAGTGTCTTTATGTTATGTTGTGGTTCAGTGGTTTTTCCTCCACTCATAATTTCTGTATTTGTTGAGTACATCTTCCTGGTTATTCTCTTCAGTGCTTCGCTAAAATGAAAAATCAAAATCAGAACCTAAAAATTATTTCAGGCTTTAAATTTAGAGTGCACAAGAGTCATGGGCTTAGGCATAATTGTGTACCATCTCCTGAAATTTCCTGAATATGCACTATTAAAAAATAAACTAAATGTGGGGGGGGGGAAATATTTCCAGAATTAAATTGCTGAACGTAATTTTCTCCAATGTCTGCCACATACTGAAAAAAACTCGGAGAAGTGAATAGCCATGGGACTGATATATGGCTGATAAGCTCTTTTTTGTAGTGCTACAGAATGTGTGCCTCTGTTTTCAGCTAATGGCTTAAAATGCGTGTGTCTTGAAAAGGCTTTATGTGTATTCAAAAGGTGTACTGTCAAAAAAAGGTACTTTAATATCCATACTGTTAATTTGGGTAAGAAAATCAACATTTTAACTCGAATTGCTATATTCTCAAGCCTTTAAATATTTGTTCTTGTACTGTTATGAATTGCAAAAGTTATTTATGTTTCATTTTTTTCAGTGGAAAGTGGTGAAGAGAAGTAATGTGGTGCCATATTGTATTGCAGAACAGTAAATCTAATAAGGCCTGCTGGGCCCACTTTTATTATCTAAAATAGATTTAAAAAAGGCAGCAGAGGTTCCAGCTAAGAATTCTAATTCTTAGCTTCAGAAGCTTTATATATTTTATATATGTATTGCATACATATATAAAATAAAGAAAATTTGAGTTATTGTCAGGCAGTCATTTGGCACAGATGAATGTTTTAAAGGACAACTTCAGGGATATGTTTGAAAGAATATTTATCAGGTAAAAGCAAAGTATCTTGAAGTTTCAGAAGAATAGAATTAGCAATTTTGCATTGCAGGGTATAGTTGGTAGTGAAGCTAGTTTATAAAATAGCTGTGAGAATAGCAGAAAACATTTCTGATTTAGGAATGAAACTATCTTTTCACAGACCTATGGTACATGCTGTGGTGAAGAAATTCACGGATCAGAGACAAAGACAGGAGCTGTTTTTCTCCTTATGATTTCATCAATTTCCTCTTACGAGGACACTGATGGTGTCCCACTGTTCAGCATATGAAAGTATTAATTACTTCTTTCATTTCTCTCCATTGTGTTTTTGGTTTTTTTTTGTTTGTTTGTTTGTTTTTTTAAACTGTGCATGAATAATCAAGTAATACTATTCCAGGCAGCTGGAATTAATTGGGATTTCAAATTTCACATACTCCCATCTTTCAGTGTTTATGTCAGGCTAAGTCTTAAACTGAGGGGAGTGAGGTGCATTTACAGTTAATATTAAGGCCATTTTATTTCTTCATAGGAGGAAATACATAGAAATGGAAAAGCTTATACAATGCAGAAGGAGTTCAAAACCATTATAGCTGGCTTTTGAAATATTTATATTCTGGTAAAAAAAAATTAAAGGCCATCTTGACCTTCTTGTAATTAAAATGTTTTGAACTTCTAGTTATATAAAGATTTCAAAGCTCTCTTAGTCAATAAGAAAATCAATAGATGCAGTATGTTTAAGTGTAGTTAAAGCAATTCCTAATAGCATTTGGTGTTATATGTAAGCATTGCTACCACTTCCTTCTTTTGAATAACATCTTGCATCTTGAGTTGCAATATTATAAAGTCTACAAGCATGTAGCTGATGGGCTGCTGGATCATAGCCAGTTACTGGCAGACACAGTTATATCACAGCAGATATAATCATTGATGGAAAAAAACAAGGAAAAAGTTATTGCTTATTTTAAAAGATCAATTTCTTTAAAAGACATAGTAGTGCAGTATAGAAAAATATTAGAAAGTGTGTGTATAAATATATATACACACACACACACACATATATATATGCACTTTATACTTTATATGGTATAAGACCATAACCTTTGCATTTTTACTGGTTTTCTTTGTGATTTTACTTGTTTTCTTTAGTATTTTTGTTTGTTTTTGGCAGTGGTTGCAATCATCTAATGGTATAGTTGCAGTTGTCTCACTCATCCATCTTTTCCACACTGTTTATATCTAATTCAGGAAAGGCTCATCCAAGAAAGTTTACAAATAAAACACTATTTACAGACCAGTTACTCGTAGCTCCTCTTTGTTCTGGTACTAAACTGAAGCTGTAGAATTGCTTTCATAGTCCAAAATACAGAATTAATATTATCATTTGTTAATGTATTTTCCAGAGGTCCTGTACTAACTCTGTATAGAGTTAATAGCTTTCACTAGTAATTACATAAGACAGGAAAATTATTTTAAAACTAGATGTTGTCTTCAGTGTTTGAACTCCTGAGTTCAGCTGTTTCTATACAGTTAGAAAAGGACCATAATATTGGCAGAAGTTAACTAGATACGAAGTTCTTGTAAGCTAATTTCTCTTTTATGATGTCATATTTTCCTTTAATTAGTTTAAAATATGATTTGAACCTAGGTGTTTCCATCAATCTGTATGTATTGTCCCACTCGGAGCCAGCTAGCAGCTCTGGATCCTGTATGTCACCTAGCTAGTTGTTGCCAAGTATTTCCTTTCTGAAAGCAGCTGGATTATTAGATTTTCCTTAGAGATGCGCCTAAGAACAGTTTTTCTTGAGACAAATCAAAAGCTGCAACTTGAAACTTAGAGGATACACAGATTTTGGTCTCCTGAAGTTATCCCTAGTTGATAAATACTATAGAGTTTTGTGGTTTTATTTTTGGGTGTTGTTTTTTTAAGGGGTGGTGTTCTTTTGTTGTTGTTTGTGGTGGGTTTTTGGTTTTTTTTGTTTTTTGTGAAATGGCATGGGTAAAACTTTACTATCTGCTGTATTTGAAGGCAAATTCCACTTTAACAACTGTTGAGAAGGATGAACTTTAATACACATCATGTTGGATGTAATTTTCCCAAGAATTATACCAGAATGGCAAATAGTTCCTTTGAGTCTTTAAACATTTAGATGAATGTACTTAACCTTATTACTTTCCTAAGACATCTCTGCATATTAAGTAGTATTTTCTGACTTTTACTTTATCCTGTCAAAACAGACAATGTGTGTATATATATATATATATATAGTTAGTCGGCAGGCAAGTATGACAAGCTCTTCTTCCCTGCTTTGACCACCACCTGCCTAACAACCTGTAGTTGTCTGTAGTTTGTTGTAAGTAGTTCGGAGGATTTACTTAGCTGCTGTGTGTTTTGGGGATGTGAAGCTGTTTGTACTCAAGCAAGTAGTCTCTTGGATGTGTTTCCAGTCTTGTTGTCTATATAAGTAACATATAGTCTTGAAAGCATCCTAAGGGTGTCTCATTAGTATCCACTGTAAAAATACCCTAGGGTGTTTTGCCATTGCTATTTAAGAAAAAAACCACTAAATTAGTACTGTTTAAAGATGTCTGAGGATAAACAACAATGAACCTCCATGTTCAACCTTGCCAGTCCATCACTGACTATCTATTTTATGTGAGAGATGTCTGGTCAATGGCTTCCTGCATGCGCAGTTGGGAATTCTCCTTTTCCTTTAAAATGTGTTGTCTACTTCAGATGCTGATGGTAATTTTCAGCATATGGGGACCATTAGCAATATTGAAGCTGGATATAAGGCTTAACTCGTTAAATCACTTTAGAATGTCGCATCTGTTTTTTTACCCTAGTGTTAACACCTGGATCAGTTTAACACCAGCACAGAAGTTTGGGACATATATAGCTGTTAATTTTGAAAACACCTGGAATATTTTTGTGTGCGTATGCATGTATATGTGCACGTGCGAATGGCTGTATCTCTGGCATTTTTAGGTTTGATGAATAAAAGCTCAGTGAGTTGTGCTCAAGGTGTGTACTGACCTGTGGCAAATAAGTGATTTATGGCAGGAGGCAGAAGCATTGCATCAAGTGGATTAGAAATTATGATTTTGTCTTTACAATTTTTTTGTCTTTCTTCAGCTTTCTATTTCTGAAGAACTGATAACTGAATCTAATTTCTTTCCTTCCCCCTGCCCCCCAGCACGTCCATTTGTTGTACACTAAGTAAGATAGCCCATTCTCCTGGGATGTGTGAAACAGGCAGGCATTGCAAATTGAAGAAAGAACGTCCCCTGCCTGAGTGTGCAACTCTATTCAGAGCCTGCTTGGAAGTAAAATGCCAATTATGTTGGAATTTTGAGAAACGACTTTCTCAGGTGACCTGCTGCCTTTTAGTGAGAGCAGAGTTTGCAGCTCTGGCAAGGAATGATGACTGCAGTTGGAGAGCTTCTCTTATGCCCATTAGCAAAATTGGACTAATTTGCAGGACATAACCTCAAGGTAAACTGTGACTGAAGCAGGAAACAAGGCTAATATGGCATTTTATAATTTCCTTTATCCCAGAGTCTTTTCCAGAGCCAGCAATTAATATAATTTTGTATCTGCAGAGAGTAAGGGTGGCTGCTAGCACAGGAGGCTTTACTGGAGACAAACTGGCACTGCTGCCAGGCTGAGGAGGTGTTGCTTTCAGAATTTCTGCTGGAACTGGAGACCAAGCAGGATTAACAGCTTGGTGATTCAGTAACTAGATAAAAAACAGAGCCTTGCCACAGCCAGGAGCCAGGGCAGCCCAAGACCTGGGCATTGGGCACTTGGCTGGGGACAAGGACCGGCTGGGATACAGGTTCAGCTCAGCAAAACCCTTTGTTGTCAGTGTAGGGCCTGGGGAGCTGAGACTGTCCCTGCTGAGGTGTCCCTGGGGCTGGGGCTGATGGCCATGGGAGACTCACATGGGGTCCTGAGCTCTGCGCAGCATCGGAGACCTGGCGTGAGGTCCTGGGACTGTGGGCAGGGGATGGGAACCTCGGGAGCGGGGTCAGGCTGTCAAAGCTCATTAGTGCCCTTGAACCATGTGGAAACCATACACATAGAAATTTTAACTTCATTTAAAATTTAATCTATAGAAAGTACAGCATTTGATGTGACTAAACACTGAGTAAGGTGGAACTGTCAGCTTCTGTATTCTTTATGCTGTTGGGTAGGTACTAGAATTTGTTGCATTTACATGCACAAGAAACTAGGACTATTATAGAACTGCCTGTTGAAATCTCTACCTAAATAAAGTTTTCTTCTTGCAATCTTCAGGGCTTCCTTTGATTTTCTGTTGTGTGTGGGGCTTTTTTTGTTGTCTGTTTCTTTGTTTCAATTTTTAATATGGACAGGTCTAAACAGAAAAGGATCAAAGACGCATGAAATTTGTTGGTAAAGCTGTGAATAAGATTAAACTGAATTAATGCCTTTGGAATGTACACTAGGTTTCTTTGTGATACAAGCAGTTTACTTTTGGTGGGGATGAGTTCAATATGAATGTCTGCTGCATGAAAACTATCATCTTTAGAGAAAAGGCAAAAGAAATTCTAAAAGCTACCATTTCCTGGGAGCAACCTGGGAACTGTCTGGACTCTTTGCCCCTGAGGAGGATGGTTGTGCTGGCAATGTTATTGCCACTTACTTTCTTATTGTTTCCCAAAAAAAACCCCACTTTTGCAGTTCAGGGTTTCAACTCTAAATCCTGACATCTGATAGCCATTCTTGGCCTTTGGAAGGCTGTTGTCTAATATATTATGTTTTTCTCAGAGAAAGGACTCTTTCTCAGAGAAAGGACTCTTTCTTGCCTGACACCTGCTTTATTTTTGCCAAATTCCTTGGTTTCTGATAGTGGTTCTGAGAGTTATACTACGAAGAGAAATCACAAACAGAGGAATTAGGTTTCAAGAAAGGACAACACAGAAGGACAAGATAAATAATGTGGAAACAACGATCTTGTTTTCCTCCAGTGTTCTTTTGTGACTCACCTAAAATGAGAAAAATGTGTGTGGGGTTGGGAAAACAAATACAGGCAACCTGATCCACTGCATAAGCAGAAGTCAAAATGAAAATTTTCAAATATTCTAAAAAGCATCATCAGATCTTTAAAGGATTTAAGCTGACCTCTCTATAACCTCTGTGTGCTCAGATACAAAAGGACATGCTGAGAGGAAGCGTGTCTGAAAGCATTACAGCAGGATGCTCTGGACAATGGAAATGCTGAGCTGTGTGGTATTTGGAGTATTTGCATGGAGATTCTGTGGTGCAGTATATCAGTTTTGAGCATTTTTCTTCCCAGAACAAGACAACATTCCTGAAACCTGAATACTACAAGAAAAAAAAAAGGGGGGCATTTGCATATAGGTTCTAAGAAAATGGAGAATGTGAGTGGAGTCTTGGAATATGAATTAGTCATGTATTTTAAATGCAGGCTTGAGTTTCACACCTTTTTTTTCCTTCCTCATCTGAATTGAAAAATTATTAATTATAGGAGGGTATTTATTGGTAAGGCAGATAGAGGTTTTGAATAGAGAATAAGATTTAAATCAACTCTCTTGTTTAGTATTTTGAATAGAAGAGTCTTGAGCTGGCTGGATTCTTAATTACCCTAATAAAATAAATGCTAAATGAGTTAAGCTCAGTAGTAACAACATTGCATCTTTAAATAATTGCTTAAATACAACTAATTAAATTCTAGTCATCTTTTTGCACTAAGCAGGTCTTACACCTTCTCCCACTGCATAAATTTAAATGCAAATCTTTGGATTTGTACAAACACTATATGAGGCAGATTTTTAGAGTAACGAATTAGACTTAGAGACTGCTAATGGCTGGCATGAGTTCTTGCCAGTGTGGTTGTAAGCATAAATGCTGAAAACTGCAGCATTTTTTTTCTAATTAAGTTGACAGACTTGAATTCATAAGCTAATACAATGTAAAAATGTTTTTTTCCCCCTTAATTGTAAATACAAGAAATTCAAAAAGAAAGTGTATTTTCATCTGTTAAATATTCTGTGGTCTGTCTTCAACAAGGTGTTGCAGAAAATATTGTCAGTCAAAATATGCACAGGACAATTATACAGGGAGAATGCTCTGTCCAGAAGCAGAAAATTGCACACTACTATCAACTTTTGTACTTATTGTTTATCTATGTTAGCAAAATCCATTCCAACATCTAAATTAAAATTTCAATATAAAAGGACAATTGGGGTTTTAGTTCTGAATTACTGGAGGATCCATTGTTTCAACAATAATGTTTGCAAGATTTTCATATTTCTTGTACATTTTAATTATAACTCATCAAATCTTAACTGATTACTCCTGGATTAGACTCAGAAGAATGTCACTGAAGGGTGTTTTAATTTAAGGGAAACAGCATAACGTCTGTTTCTAACATTTTAAAAGCCAATTTATATGGAAATTTTGCTCTAGAAGAAAGTCAATAGATATGTAGTTTAACACCTCCTGTTAAAATTCAAAACTTGATGCAATACCAAACAATGCCATTTTTTTCTTGTAGCAGTGTGATTGCATTTTCACAGCCTTTCATTTGTAGCCATTTTCTTCTGTTAAAATTAAATTTTTATTTGTCTTTTGTAGTCGAGCTATCAAGACAAACCAGGACCTTTTGCCTGAGACGCCGTGGATCCATATCTTCTACAATGACTTTTGGGGGACACTGCTTACTCACAGCGGGAGCCACAAGTCCTACCGACCTCTCTGCACCCTTTCCTTCCGCATTAACCATGCTGTTGGGGGAATGGACCCGTGGGGCTACCACCTTGTAAATGTCCTCTTACATGCTGCAGTCACTGGCCTTTTCACAAACTTCTCCAGAATTCTGTTTGGCGATGGGTACTGGACCTTGATAGCCGGCCTGCTGTTTGCATCTCATCCCATCCACACGGAAGCTGTAGCAGGGATTGTAGGAAGGGCAGATATTGGAGCCTGCCTCTTCTTTCTGCTTTCCCTCATGTGTTACGTGAAGCACTGCTCTACCAGAGGTTCCTCACCGAGTACTTGGGGCTGGATCTTGGGAGCAGGGCTGTGTGCTGGATGCAGCATGCTGTGGAAGGAGCAAGGAGTGACTGTTCTGGCCATTTCAGCCGTGTACGATATCTTTGTATTTCATCGACTGAAAATGAATCAGATCGTTTCTGCTTTATACAAGGTGAGTCTTCTCTGTGGTAACCTATTTGTGAGGCACTGTTCACTATTAAACAGATGCTAAATGAGTTTTTGAGTACACAGTAATTCTTAGTAGTTTAGTCAACTCCCAAAAATAAGCACAGATGTTTAATGCTGAAAGAACACTTCAAGAGCTTTAGTATGGTCTTTTTACATTTTGTTTAAGCAATGTGTTATTAGCCATTGCTATTATTCAGTGCCGGGGATGGGCTTTTTCAATTACTTTCCTTACTTCCAGCAGCTTCCTCATTCTGTTTACTGTCAAGCACTGGTTATCTGAATTGAGCACTGGATATCTGACTGCCTTTTGCAAAGAATTCATTCATGCTCTTCTCGTATCTTGCAAACTCAGCTTAGTTTGGTCAGGCGTGCAAGTGTGACAGCTGATATCATCAACTTTGCTCCCTGAGGCAAAGATAAAACTCTTATTGTTCTAGTTTAACAGAGATGCATGGGGCTTGGTGCATGCCTTTGGCAGCATGTATTCTTTCCTTCCCCTAGTAGGAACTATGACTTAAATGTATTACTGTCTTAATAAAATAAG
Organism: Poecile atricapillus; assembly: GCF_030490865.1. NCBI lineage: Eukaryota > Metazoa > Chordata > Aves > Passeriformes > Paridae > Poecile > Poecile atricapillus. The sequence continues at coordinate 36,135,022 of NC_081289.1, read as the reverse complement.
TATTTCCTATTTTTTAACTTCTTCCCCGAGAACAAACAAGTAAAATAAGCAAACAAGCTCACTGAATCCCCCAGCTTACACAAAACTGTGTATTTTAGTGGTACTCAGAAACCCGAGTTAAAATCAAGAGTCCTTTACAGCAGTGGCTGTACAAATGAGTAAGCTGAGTGTATGTAATTTTCTTTTCAGTGAAATGGCTGTCAGAAAAATACTATTTTGACAAAAGGACAGCAGTATTTCATATGGACGCGTGTTGTCACGTTTTGCAGTTAGATGTAGATTGCAAATATGTATTTTGTTTCATTGTTTTTCTTACTTATCTCAAACACCTTGATTTGAAAATTTGGATTTCTTTTTGAAATTGATTGAAAAGAAATTGTAGTTTTTGATAAAGCAATGATGACTTTGGTTCATACAGACTATATAGCTGTAATATAAAGGGAAAGTAGTAGAGTAAAAAACCCCAAAACACCCAGTCACTTGTAGCTTCTTTTCTAATGGCTCTAAGGTGTTGACTTAGTTATTATGCTCTTTCCTAACAAAATGGAAAAGGAAAGAATAATTTCATATATGTATACCCACATACTTGGGTATTTTTATTCGTGTATAATGACATATGTAAGACCCCTGAATGTCAATAGCCAAATACTGTATGGTACATTGTGCATCTAACACTGAGCAGAAACAAACAGGAAACTGAGTAAGTTGTTGCATTTATTTTTTTCCTTAAAGTTCATCTGCAACAGCAGGCTTCATACTGAAAGGCACAAAGATGAGACTTTTTCAAATGCTTAAAGAAGTTTAGTTAATAACTCAAGTGTTACCCTATCTTATGGAATTAAACAGTGGTAAAAACATTCATATGACAGAATATTCTGAACATCTAGAAAGTTTTTATTATTGAACACTCCTTGCTCAAACCCACAATATTTTCAGATGTTTCTGGTAGACTTTTAATTTAGAAAAGCTTGTTCTCATCTTTTTCTTCCTTTTCCATGCCAGGGCCAGAGTAAGATTGGTCCAGAAGAGACCTGAATGACACAGGTGAAATCCAAGCTTCTACATCCTAACTTTTTGAATACAAGGTCTGTCTTCCTAGAGAGCTCTGTGGAGCTCTAAATTTGGACAGCTGACTTGTGAGGTTTTTTTTGCACCCAGCATCAGAGTTGTCTTAGACAGTAAGCTGGTGTCTTTTGAAAATTTGTTTTTTTATCTGTAATGCTAGAAGGAGTAATTCTTTGTTTTGCAGATTACAGACCTTTGTGAAGATTTGATTTTTGCTGCAGACAGTTTTATAAGGAGAGACTATTGAAAGAAAGTGTGAATATTTTGATTAATTGGCCAGAAATGCATTTTTTAAATTCACTAAATTACAAGGCTGCATATTTCTTGTACATATGGTCAGGCTGAGGGCTGCTCAGCCTGAAAAAATTAGAAAGAATTGCATCTGTATACCTGTTATGGAATTTATTCTTGGTGTTTTCCTAGTGTAATACTGGGAGAGGGCAATTTCAGGAGAAAGGGAAAAAAATATGTCAAAAAGGTCAGTTGAGGAAAAAGTTACCATCTTTTGTAGCATGTTGGAGGGCAAAAGTGTTGAATGGAGCTGAGGAAGAAAGGAAAATAATTTAAAAGATGTTTAGCTCAAGCCTGTACTACCTAAGTAAGCAGTAACTGAATGCTTTCTAACGAGCTGATATAGCTGTTTCCTAGGCTGTGCTGCAAACTGAACTGAGAGGAAATGCAGGTAAAAAAATAACCTTTAAACACCACACCCCTCACCCAAATATCCCAGATACATCTTTTAGGAGTTACTTCAAACCTGAATCAGTTCAGTTATATTCAGTCCTTGTCATTGCCCTACAGATAGCTGTACTGATTAACAGTGAGAGGAAAGATGCAGTGTGAGCACAGGAGCAAGGAATGGAGAGAGATGGGGGAGTGGCTGGTTAGGGACCTGGCTGGTATGCTGCCAGACTATGGCTTTTAACTTTGAAAATGATGACATTTTTCAGAATATACCACTGGGGAAATTGAGACACAAATATTTCTGTTTAAAGAATAGTGAAACTACTGGCAGTCTTCAGGATGGTCAGTAAAGTATAAACTGGTACAAGCAACTTGAAAAATGCTCCAGCTGATGGTAGGATATGGTACTGGGTGACAAGCTTATTTTTTTCCATTGTGTTCTTATCTTTGGGCCAATATCCAGTGGTATAAAATGATGGCTACTGTTCAAGACCAGTTATCATGTGCATCCTGATTTGTCACACTGAGAACATGAAAACATCCCAGTTTGCAATTTGAGTAGACTGGCAGGACTTCTAACCAAGGTTGCTGAAAAGCTGGACCACTAGCTGAGCAGATTAATGCTACCCTTTATGTAGAAGCTATTCCTGAGGCATCTTAAAAATTTGTATTGTACCCACTTATTAGACTATCCAGCGCTTTTCTTTGTCATCTGGGTATTGGTTATTCAGTAGAACTTGGCTGCTGATTTTTTTTCTTTTGCCAAGTCTTGTATTCCTGTCTGCCTGTGATGCTCTCACTCTGGCTGGAAAAGTTGTAAGTCTGGACTCCATCTCATTTGGTTAGCTCTATTTTATTCTGATTGGCTGACATGAAGGTATTCACTGTCTTTGAGTCAGAAGATTGTGATGGAATTGTATTTATTGCAGTCATAAATGAGTTGTTTGAAATGAGAGTAATGGAAAAGTGGTGTTCTACTGGGGTAAAGCATTCCTTGTGGAAGTAAGTTAGACACTCATTTTATTTTTTGGCCTTCTAGGCCTTGAGTAATTTCCAGTGTAAGTTGCATAGCAGGTTTGCGGATTGATTGAGTTGTCAGGTGGGATAGGTATCAGAGATTGTACCTGTCAGCAGCTGGAGTTGTGCAAGTTAAACCATCAGAGGTGTAGAACTGGGAGGGGGAGCTTGAATATGGGAGAGAGCTGTGATCAAGTTTGTTAATACAGAAAATATGCAAATACAGAGGCTTAATTGTTTTGTACTTGAAATATTCAACTTGAGTGCAGAAGCATTAATCAACAGTCTTCTGTACAATTAATAGTACAAAGCTAATACAAACCCTACTGTGCTGCTCTTTTTTCATCTTGTTGGTATTTTAGTTTTTCTTTTGTTTGCTTTGTTCTTTTGTTTTTGTTTTTTTTTAAAGTGTGAGTGGACCTAAATAACATTAACAGTTAAAAAGAGGAGGAAAATGCATTTAAAGCTCATTTTTAATATAATGTTAATGATAAAGTATTTATTGCTCTGTGGCTTATGTATACAAAGTGCCATGCAGATATAACTAAATCAGATCTAAGTTCTACTAATGTTGCACTGCTACAATACAGTAACATTTTACCAGATCTACATATAGTTAATACGGGGGGTTTGTTATACCAAAAAAAGGAAATGTATCTTTTCCCATCGTTTACTTGATTAAAATCTCCCTCTGGGAGGTCTGTCTCCCATGTGGAATTAGTTACTGGTGTCTATAGCTTAACATGATCCACAAATTGGATTGCAGGATGTGTTATCTAGGCTTCTGTGCTATTATAGCAGTACTGGTTTTGTAAAAGACAATTTTATTGTAGGCCAATATTTTATTTAAGGTAATGATGTAAAGCTGGGGCCTCCGTGGATGACGTGGTCAACCACCAAACCAAGTTTTATAAAAATCTACTTTCTTTTATGGTCTTGGAACACTCTTAGTTGTGGGTGATATGCTGCTGGGTATTAGATAAAGCTACTGATTTTTGAGAGCATTCTAAACTTCAAGTAGGCCACTTTCTGTATTCTTTAGTCTTTGAAGTTGCTACTTTTATAACTATTACGCTTTGAAAAGTAATGTCAAAATAAAATGCTGCTCTTGATTTAAATTTGCAGTTTTATCCTTCTCTTCTGAGGAGCTCTAAAGCCTTAGTAATGTAGTAGTCAGTATTCCTTATTGTTCATCTCTTCTCTGTTTGCAAGTTATGCTGTTTTCCAGTAGTGTTTCATCATTATATAAAATCTAACTCAGTGGGTTTTTTTTCTACTTGTTTCTCACCATCTAAGGAATTTTATTAAGCTGCGCTTACCCGAGATCTTGATATTTCGGAACAACTGATTTGGAGCCTATTATATTTTGTAAGTTATTTCTCTTTTGAGTGGGCATGGTCCAGTCTTGTCTCCATGTCTTTGAAGTACATTATTTACAGTGTTTAGACTGTTAGGGCAGCTGCTACTCCTTGCAGGACAGACTTTATCCTTGGAGTCAGATATTTAGTAAATATGTTTTTCATCGAGACTGCTTTTATTCCAGATAAAAATAATAAATAACTTACAATTCAAAACATGACTTGACCTCTCATGGGTTCCCTTTGTCTAACAAGAACCACATATTCAAGTGCACTGAGCTGTTAAGTGTTGCATTTGTGGGCTGGGTAACCCTTAGCATTTCAAGAAGTGTGGAGGAGATTGGGGGCTCTGTTGCCAGCTGGGGCCTCATATATCCCTGGCATCTCTCATTCTGCAGTAGTCAGCTGGGGGTTAATTTTCCTGTCAGCTTTAAGGCTGTACAAAATGCTGAAAACGGTGAGACAAATGTGCCTGCACATACATTGCTCATATTTGCAGATGAGCCAGCCTGATGCTTTTCTCTTCACACTGCTGGATGGCAACAGCATGAGGCCTGTGTGGTCCTGACCATCGCTCCCCACCCCCCCAGATATTTCCTAGACACAAGAAGCTTTTTCCAATTTACTTCTCCCTTGACAATTTCAAGTAGCTAATACTGCTGTTTCCTGTAGTTACCACAGCTCCTTGCTGCTTTTCTGTTTGATCCTGAAATCAGAAAAGCAAGATTGGCCTCCGCTATCTTCTCAGAGATATTGATCTCCTGCAGGTCCCTGTGATGTTGGTGGAATGGTACTGAATTGGACATCAATATGTATAAATAGCTGTTGTTTCCTGAAAATATTTTCATGGGGTGATTTAAACCACTGGAACAGATCACATATGACAGAAATACAGCATCCTAAGGCAAATTTATCAGAGTTGTATCTTGTTAAAAAGGAGGGATCATAAGATGTCTTGCTGAAGCTGCTGACACTTGCATAATAGGGATTATATTTTAATATTAAATCTGTAATGTCTTCATTGGAATTGCTACTGAAATCCCCACTACTTTTATCCATCCACTTGAAGTCTACAGTAATATTTAGAAGCCTTTATTTGAGAATGCCTCTCTAGAATGATGAAAAAAGGAAAGACTTCTCTAATAAACGAGTAAGTAAATAAAGAAAGAGAGAAGGCTTTTCTTATTTACAGGATCTGTGGAGAGCCTTCAGTTTACCAGAGAGGTTAGTTTACCAGGGAAATGTTGTTACTGTCTTCAGTCCTGCATAAGATTTATACTGCATAGTAGCATACAAAGTATGCTCTGTTGCTCCATTCTTCTCTGTTGTGGTTTAACCTCAGCCAGCACCTCAGCCCCATACAGCTGCTAGCTCACTCTGTCCACTTAGGATGGGGAAGGGGACAACTCAGAGAATAAGGTAGTTTGATAGGTGAAGCAAAATCTGTGTGTGCAAACAAAACAAGGAATTCATTCAGTGGTTCCCATGGGCAAGAAGGTGTTCAGCCACATCCAGGAGAGCAGGGCTCTATCATGCACTGCCATTACTTGGGAAGACAAACATCATCACTCCGAAAATCTACCCCTTCCTGCTCCTCCCTTTAGCTTTATGTGCTGAGCATGATGGCATGTGTCTGAGACATCCCTACGATCAGCTGTCCTGGCTGTGCCCATGTGTCTGAAACATCCCTATGATCAGCTGTCCTGGCTGTGCCCCCTCCCAGCTCCTCGCTGGTGCACACCTCGCAGTGTGAAGGGTAGAAAAAGCCTTGATGCTATGTGAGCACTGCTCAGCAATAGCTAAAACATCCCTGCGACATCAACACTCTTTCCAGCTCAAATCCAGAACTGCCCCATTCTACTGTGAAGAAAACTAACTCAATCAGACAAAACCAGCACATTCTCCCTGGCTTAAAGGGGATCTCTCTAAGAGGGACAAGGTAAGAAAGTTTCCACAGGCTTTGCTTAGTTTTTGTTAGCACTTATTTTTCATTCTGAGGTTACATGCCAGTTACTGACATCAACAGCATGACTTTTTCATGGTGGTTTTTAATTACAGGGGGGATTGCTACTTTCACTTCTACAAAGTCTTTGCAAATAATATCAATCAGAAAATGTTACTCTCTTAATTATTAATGCTTTCATAATATTTAAGGAATATTAATTAAGCACCAAGCTTATCATACTGTCTAAGAACTGAGTTTCAAAATATTGGGCATTATTACAGATGTATGTTTTTTCATCTTAGCAATTACTTAGCTCCCTAATTAAAGAAACTGTAAAACTGTTTTCCTGGAAGCTGACAATTTTCCTGTTTAAAATATCAATATTAAAGAACAGTTAAATTTCATGCTTTTTGGTAGGGTTAGTCAATGTTTAATACGTTTAATACTTAAATGTATTTTATGCTGTGATAAGGAGATTTGGATTTCCACAAACTTTGAGGGATAAAAAATATCTGTAGCTTTGGCCAATCTTCAGTTTTCCATTTGTTCACTAGCTAAAAAGCCATATTTCTTCCGCTCTGGCTTTGCTTCTCCCATGGGTCAGTTGACCGGGTACTGGGCGCAGGATGAGAAAAACACCATACGGTGCTAAAGCTCACTGGTGTTTTAATGAGCTAAACATTTCCTGGTGTTATTCCTTTTGTGCAGACCTTCCTCAGGAATTATGCCTTTCTGCTTAAGCCTGGTCTAGTGCCATGGTTAAAATGCATGCGTTCATGGTTGTATTCGTCAAGTATGGGCTGTGTTCGTTAAATGCCACGCAGAAAGTTTATACCTGTGCCTGTGTGTTCAATCATGAGTACTTGGCATTAGTTTCCTAATGTCATGTTTAGACACCTGAATGTCCTGGTTTGATGAAGTCAGGAATGCTTGTAGCTCCTGATGAGCTTTACCTAATGAACTCATTGCACTTGGTCAAATCACGGCTAAATAGCAAGCTAAACCTCCTGCTCCCAGAAGTCAGGGCATACAATAGTAGTGCAAGAAGAGGGTAAACCTGGAAGTATGTCTTCAATTAGAATCAGATAGATCAGGGAGCAGGTAAATCTTCTGGATGCTCTGAGTTCTGACTTGCAGCAGTTTGTTACAGCACCTTTGGGAAAGATAAGGCTGCCCAGAGTGTGAAGGTCAGGCTCCTGATTTTTTGAGCATCTTAACTGTGGTCGTCTAAGTTTCAGAGCTGTAGTCCTCTGGCAGCATCCCGAGTCTATTCTATAGAGCTGCATTCTCAGCTGTGTTCTTGGAGTCCTACCCAAGAGACAGCCATTCCTGGTACATGAACATGAGCTCTGGTTCTGAACCTGAGAGAACTTTTGAAGGAACAGAACCATACACCTGAGCCACAAGGGAGATTTTTTTCTGATACTAGGTTCAATTTTGAATTTTTGGCTTATGCTCAGTTTTATTGAAATTTTAATAATTTAATGATTACATACATGCTTTTTTTCTGAATGGTTCTAAGCATTAACCTATGTAGCCAGTTACACTATTAAAAAGGGGGGAAGTACAAGTGTATTGAGATTTACAGTGGCAACAGCTAGTTGTGATAGAATACAGCAAACACTTTTTGGCATATTTACTGGAGGAACTGAACAATATTTTGTACCTATTGCATGTATTTCTTTTTTCCAGCTGCAATATAGATTTGGTATGGGATGGGAGGGAACCCATGCTTGCAATTTTGTAGCTGTCTTTATGAGTCAGCTACTACCAGGTAAATTTCCAGCCTCACTAACCTTGACTGTCACTTATAAAAGAGAAGAATCTCTTGATGCTGTGGACAGTCCTCATTGGGAGACAGGGAAAACAAAATATGTTTTATTCTTGAGTTTCTAGGAAACTAATTGAAAATGTGCATGCAGAAATTGTTAAAATTATCTGGAAGGTTTTGGGGGAAGAGAGAGAGAATTTGTGTGCTTCGCTTTTAAATGCCAGGTAGAACATATGTACCTTTTTATGATCACAACTGTAAGACTTTCAAACACATACACAGATTTTTTTTTTATTTTTTTTTTTAGGCTGTAGATTTGATTAGGTTGTGCAAAAGTCAGAGCTTCTGTGACATTTAATCACCAAAATCTTGGTTTCTTCTTGACAATAATATATGGAAATAAATTCCCATAGCAACAAAGTCTTTAAAGTGAGTGTAGGGACATATTGAGTTAATAAAGGCAATGAGGGAGCAAGGGAAAAGAGGGTAGAATTGTATTGAGTCTCTGTAAATTCTTCCTCTCCCAGAAAACAGCACTTTGGGGGTTATGGATAAATTTTTTGCATGTTTTAGTCTGCACATTTTAAAAGTATCCTGGGCAGCCTGCATTGCTGTAGACTACAATGAAGGTTGCATCAATAGCAGTGTTCATTTAGTAGGGATTTTGGGATAATGGTTTATTCCTAAAATATATGTTTATTATAGTTCTATCTCTATACTTGGAAACTTTTCTCCTTAAAATATTATTAAAAATAGCAAAACATCACCACAAAATAGCTCTCACAAGTTTTAAAACAGAAGAAATGCCAATTTTTAAAACTTTAATTCTTGCTTCTTTGGACTACTTCATGTATAGCATTTTTAGCTGTTTTTGGCTGTTTGTAATGTGAAAAGGCAGCACTAGCGTTCTTGTGGAGTGACTTTTCTTTGTTTGTTTCTTTGTTTAAACGAATACATTTTTATCTCTTTTGATCTGAGCTGTTAGCCAATAACTTAATAGTTTGTGGGTAATTCTGGTTGAGAATATGGATTGAAAGATACCAATTTCTGTGATTATACAATCCTGTTTAGTTACAAAGAGTATCCTAAGGATAATTTCTTCCAGAATAACATTTAATAAACTATGTCTTTATCCCAGTTCCAAACCCCTTTCAGCTAGAAGGTACCTGCATAATATATAATTTTACCTTGCTTTTTTTGCACCTCCTCTCGTCTCTTACTAATTCATATAAATACCAACACAACCGTCCCACACCAAGCTAGATAAGAAAGAAAATCCCCCCAAAAACAAAATTTAAAAAAATCCCTCAAAACAAAGAAAAACCCCCCAGCCACACCCCCTCCATATATCATTGTTCTGGTAGTGACATTTTTGCTTAGAAAAGCACAATTAATTTTTTCAGTCAGCTTCTGTAAAAGGCAGCTAACTTTAGGGACCTTGGCACAGACTGCTAAAATGGATTTAAATGCAAGTTAAGTGGGTAGGGTGTAGGGTCCTTGGCTGCCTCATACCCGACTGATACTAATGCACAAAGTTTGAGGCTGGCCAGATGATACATATCTGCTAATTTTATCATTTTAACCTAAGTATTTATGAGCCCTCTCTGTCAGGATAGTCAAAATAAATTAGCACTATTATCATCTGAGGCCTTTCAAACTAAGAAGGAAGTGTTAATAATTTACAGGTAAACTTTGGAAAGTTTTAACTTGCTTTCCGTTTTGAAAATCTGTAGAATAAATATTTTCAGGATTCCATCTCTAATACTGAAGTTTGAAAAAGGGGAAGAAAAATTCCTTACTTTCTCAAAATTATGCTTCTTACTGGATGTTAGGATATATACAGATAAAACTGTGTCCTGGCTGCAGCTGTGGCAGATTACTTGATATCTTTAATCCCACTTTTTACCTGCAGTTACACTTTAGTATATGTAATTTAAATTTTTTAGGGGAAAAACAACAACAACAGCCACCAAAAACAAACTCCAAAAACCTAAAAAACCAAACGAAAGAACCAAACAAAAAAAGAAGAGCAAGCACAAGCAGTATCTGTTTATATTTTAATTATTGGTTTGATAGCTCTGTATTGATGTACTTTGAAGATGTAGTTTCTAAATGCAACTTCAATGGATTTAGAAAAAGGTGGTTTTTTAAATTTTCAGATCAGAAAATTGTTTGCACTGCAACACAAACCACTATCTATATGATACTATATTAGCTGTAGATCCTGTTAAATAACCATTTCTGCCTTGGCACTGCCCTGCTCATGGTATGGCATGTTGTCAGCAGTCTGTGGTTGCACTGTAGTGAAAAGGGTTGATGTGTCCTTGTGTTTTCAGGTTGCTCTCCAAGGCTCTGAAATACCCAGATGGCTTCTCTGTGCTCTGATAATTACCCCTGGCATCATCAGGTGAAATGTTGAAGATTCAGGTGTCAGTGTAGTTTCTTCACTGTTAATCTGCCTAACTCGTATTTGTGACTGCAAATCTACATCCAGTAAGGGGGTGATATGTCTGTGTAAAAGCTACATGGCATAGATATCTCCTTCAGTTATAGCCTGGTTTTGTACTGGGAATGAATTCAGTCTGAGACTAAAACCTTACTCTGAAGCAGCAGAGATTTATTAGTAGGTTTATTAATGAAGACAGTGCTCTTTGACTCAGTCCTTATTGCTCAGTGTTTCTAGCTTCAGATCTATACCAGTTCTAATTAAAATGTTTGTTTTTCTCCCTGCGATATTTAGAATGAAAGAATTTCAATACCTGATTAAGTATAAGCCTTTTGACTATCTACTGAAATTATAAGGAAAAAAGGGAGAAATTAGTAAAGGTGGAAAAAAGCGCATTGTTTGTGAAGTTGAGTGTATGAAAATTTGGGACCCTATTAGAGGTCACATATCTGTATTAATCAACAGAATTGTTCTTATCAGCCAGATGATATAGCTCCTTTCCTCTGTCCTTATTGTATACTGATTTTGTACTTTTTATTGTAAATTTTGGCAGAGTAATGAAAGGTGAAATTTGAGAAAAAACGTTTTTGATATGTGACCTTCCATTCCATGGCATTGGTGGTTAGCAACCAACGTACTGTCTCCATAGGGTAATAAATTCATGTTTTAATACAGTTACTTGTTTTGCTTGTAGTGTAGCAGACAGCTTCAAACCCTCAGGGGGAGCCTTATAAGTCTGTCTGTCAGGTGCTCTGCTTTGCTGTTTCATCCTGTGGGCATGGTTACAGTATTTAGATTAGATGTTACATTACTGTGATACATAAATAATTTAAAATGCTAATATTTTTTTCTAAGAAACATTATTTAAAAGGACCCCAAATATGTGTCTGAAAATGGAGCCTTAACCTTTTCATGAGTCTCAAAGCTGTACTTCTTCACATCAACAGACTCATTCCAAGCCTGTCAACATGAAAAGATGCAGCAAAATGGCTCCAAAATTTTCTAACTAGAAATACTAGAAGTCTTTTTTAAGGAAGCTAATTTTTCTGTGCGTTAAAGGAAATAAGTAAACTTTTTCCTCATTTTTTTCCCCTGTTGATACTATCAGTAGCTGAAAAAATTTTAAGTCTGTCATGTTTTCTATACATAGTTTTTTTGGTAAGCTGATCTATTCCGCCAGTATCTGGTTGCTACAGCCAGTTGTTAATTGCAGGAATACAAACTCCTCTTGAAAGCTTACTTAGGTGTAAGTGCCCTGGCAGCCAGGAGGGCCAACCCTGTCCTGGGGGGCATCAGGCACAGCATGGCCAGCTGGGCACGGGAGGGGATTGTCCTGCTCTGCTCTGCTCTGGGGCAGCCTCACCTCAAGTGCCGGGGGCAGTTCTGGGTGCCACAATGGAAGAAAAATCTTAAATTACTAAAGAGCATCCAAAGGACAGCAGTAAAGATGATGAAGAGCCTTGAGTGAAGCTGTGTGAGGATTGACTGAGGTCACTTGGTATGTTCATCCTGGAGAAGAGGAGACTAAAGGGAGGCCTCACTGCAGTCTAGAACTTACTCATGAGGGGAAGAGGAGGCACTGATCTCTTTGTGGTGCCCAATGACAGGACCCGAGGGAATGGCCTGAAGATGTGTTAGGGGAGGTTTAAGTTGGATATTAGAAAAAGGTTCTTCACCCGGGGATGGTTGGGCACTGGAACAGCCTCCCTGGGCAAGTGGTGACAGTACCAAGCCTGACGGAATTCAAGAAACATTGGGACAACAGGCACATGGTGTGACTCTTGAGGATGATTCTGTGCAGGGCTAAGAGGTGATATTGATGCTTGTATGTCCCTTCCCGTAAGTGGGTCCCCACAGCATATTCTGTGGTTCTGTATGTTGTCCTTTCACTAGAAAAGAGGATATGAAAAGGGTAGGGTTTGGTTTTTTTTTTTTGGTTTTGACATAGTAGATTCAACCCCTGTGCCTCTTTGCACTTTGCCCATCTGCTGCAATTTTTATGATGCCAAATGTTTCTTTAATAGGTGCTCTGTTGAGCTCAAATACACATTTGGAACTGGAAGAACGACCCAATTTTAATGATGTGCAATTTCAAAGTGGCTTTAAGAAATCAAAGTGATTTGCTTCTGAGAAACTGTAATCTAAAACTAATGATCACAGATGTTCACTCAGGTATAAGAAATAATTACCATACCTAAAGTCAGGATACAACTTTGCCATTTCTATCTTCCACTTAATGCTTCAAAGTATTGCTAACTCATGCTATTAGCTGTTACTTCAGAAGACTGCCCTTGGGTTTGCATTAAAGAGGGTTTATAGCCCTGTGTTTTATGAAAATATATGCAATTATTTAAGAATTACTATCAAAAATTATTTAGAAATATGGCTATGAAAATTTGTTTGAAGAAAGTGCTAGTTAATGCAGGGGATTTGTTTGAAAAAAGGACAACTGTGTAAAGAAATTTTGGGTGGTAGTGTTGCAAAATACAAATCAGATGTTAGAAGAGGAATAATTTGAAGATGTCAATTGTGAAAGTGTCCTGCCATATCTTCGTGAAGGTAAGGATCAGTAAATTCAACCTGAATATCTGTTTGCTGTGGTAGCAGAGAAACTGTCATTGAAATAGATTCTGTAGGCTGTGTCATTCTGACATAATGTGAGAATGAAGTTATTTCTTGGTATATAACATTTTAATATTTAAAAGCCAAAACTTTGTTTCAGCATTTTCTCCACATGAGATAATTATGGATAAAAAAAGCTAGAAACCAGACAAAAGCAGCATAAAATTGCGGGCTAGATGCTTTTATTTATTTTATTTTTTTTAATAAAGGAAACCAGAAAACAAAATATGTAAGTTTAGCATGATGATGATGTTTCACTGTTAATTTATAAGTAATTGAATAATATAAACATAATACTTGAAAGGACTTTCTTTGATGTTCTTTACCGAGGAATGAAAATCTTACACCAGGCTGTCAGAATATTCCTTCAGATTAGGATGGCAGCCTTTTATAAGGTGTGAACAGAGCCAGATCAGAAAGGTTTATTATCAGGAGGAAAAAAATTAGATAAATTGTGGAAGTGGAATGTATTCCTAATTCATAGTCTGATGTCTTAAGATCTGGTCTTTACCTTCATGCTTTATTAGAAGAAATACTTCCTATAGAAATGTAAATATTACGGAAAGGGAGGTGTAAATACAAGTTAGCTGTAGAAGCTTATTGGCAAAATATGTCAGTCCAGACTCTCATAAACATACAGCAGATCAGGCCAAGATGTGAACAAGACTTTTATTTAACTAGTTTCTGCAAAATAGCCCTTTACTTTAGAAGAACAATACAGGCTAAATATGAACATTATTAATTTATACATGCCAAGACTGTAAATTTGCTGTAGAAGGCTTTCTTTTAGGAAAGATGAAACCAAATTGCTCTCATGTTAGCTCTGTATTGTCCCAAGGACCCAACTCTATTCTTGTTTTAGTGTGGTCAATGATAACCTAAAACCAAAAAGTTTGAAGTCCTATCTAGATCTATAATCTTTAAAATTCCAGAAAGGAAATGAAATAGGAAAAAATCAGTGAACCTGAAAGACCTGCTAATTGCCCACATATCTCTCAATCATGAAGAGTTACATTGTAAGTAAGATTGAACAGTATGTATGTTGTTCTCTAGGTCTAGTGGAGTGTCTTACTAGACATAATGATTTAAAAATGTGTATGTGACCAATCTGTATACTGTCAACTATTATTTAGGGAAAGTTTAACAACTGATTAGAATACCTAGACAATTGAGTGACAGCAGATTTTTTTGAGTTCAGGGGATAAGCTGCAGAACTTTCAGCATATTTTAATACTTTATTGTTTATCTCTGGATATTACCAACCTCTCAGAGAGTTTTGCTGTCGTATCTCTCTTCCATCAAGTAAATCATCATAAAACGTGTGAAGCACCCGGAGGTTCTCGCTTCCTCCAGCTGTCAGTCCTAAAAGGGAAAATACCATCCCTCAAAATTAGTGAATGTTATGATACATTTTTACAGAAAGCTGAAGTCCCCTGCCTTCTGCTTTATGAACTACATTTTGTACGATACCACTCGAAAAATCAAACTTGTCAATCTGAAGGTAACACCTCAATGAAATTTGATCAGTCACTATATTTATAATGCAGTCTTCAGACCCCAGGGCACTTCTCAATTGGCGAGCAAGAGTAAAGCTTGTTGAGATCTGCATCACTGAGGTAGCTTAAGAAAAATTCAATGGGAAAAGATAAGCTGACAGTTCTAGCATCTAATCTGTAAGTGCACACATGACTGCTGATAGCACATTTCAGGTATGAACCAGGAAAGTACAATCCGGTCAGCCCAGCACTGTAAGGAGTACCAGGATGTCTGTCACCATCACTGGGAGCTCCAGGAATCAAGGGAATGGGCTGGTTCAACAGCAGTCCTTGTGTGGAGGGGGCCAGGGGACAACACATTTAGGAGCTTTCTTTTAAGAACCAAAGACCTGGTGCCAAGTACTGGAAGCAGATAATTTGTTACAAGTCAGAGAAATAGAAATATATTATAGCCCATGTCTGGCAATTACAGGTGATTAGCATAATTGTGTTTCCTTCTAAGTATCTTCCATTTCTAATTCTTCAAGTTCTGTTTTGTACTCTAGAAGAAATTTAATTTCAAAACTCTTCCTGATAAAACTTGAAACTAGGAATTTTTAGACATCTCAGTGTTAACTTCTCCCTACCTATTCAACAAAATAACATTTTTAATACTTTTCTCCCAGTGTCTTCCTAAAGTGGCCTTGACAAACAATGTTAGTTCCAACCTTACTTCTAGAATTTATAGCCTAGCTACAAATGTTCTTTAGGTCAAAATTTAGCACAGATCAGAAAGTGACATAAAATAGGTTTGATATTCCTGAACTATAGATAAAAATTGCTATTTTTTTATCTCACAGAAGATCTTTAGCAAGTCAACAATATCTGGATGGTGTTGTCTCAGAAACTAGTTTTAATGTAAGTTTATTTTAAAAGACACACAGGTTGCATTAATATGCTTGGAATTTCTGTCCATCTTTTTACTTCAGTGTCCATCCGTCAGGGAGAAGCCAATTTGACTCAGGAACAATACTCTCAATGGTGAAGCACTTAAAGGCTTTAATAAAATTGTAATAGGAATAGAGAGGAGACAAGTTTCCCTGAGAGAAAAATAATTCAGGAGCACTTTTTTAGATACTGGAAATCCAAGCAGCAGCAGCACATTTGGAGTTGTGTATCAGGCATGAAATCTCTTGCCATGGTATGTGCATTCAGGGGAAAGCAGGCTTCATTAATGCTAATGTTTGCAAACTAGTTGTGTGTAGACGACTTACAAATTTGTTTGTTTTGCACTCCTCCAGAAATACATAAGCTTTATGCTGATACATATTCCTACTCCCCAAGGGCAGAAGTAGGGGGGTATTCCTTTGGAACATCTAAATTGGAAACAAAATTTTCTTTCAGTCCTCATTGCTGATACTCAAAACCTTCCTCATTCAAAATATTCAGAAACAAATAACCGAACAGGATTTGTCAGAAGGTGTGTTTTCAGTCTGGGAATTTTTATGTAATTTTTAAAGGCAATACTCAAAACCAATTGCTACAAAAGTAGTCCTCTCCATATAAACCTGTGGTTGCAGTGACCCAAGTCATGTTATATTCTCTTTTAATTTAGCTATCTCTTGGTTTTTCATGGGAATTCCAAACCAATAGTCAGTCTGCAGTTTTGGGGGAAGTTTGAATCCTATGCATGTACATGAAAGTTCATTTTATACAATATGAAGAGAAATGCTCATCAATTAACTGAAAGATTCTCCAGTTTGTGGCCAAAGTTTTACTTACAGGAACTATTAAAAATATTCTTTAGGTTTTCTAGTGTTTATGAATCATTATATAAAGGAGTGATAATTAATCTTTTGTTTTATACAGAGTCACTTAATCCTTTGATTTTGCCAAATTAAAAAAATGTTTAAAGATTAAAAAATGTTATCAAAATGATAATTAACAACTGGTTTTGCCCCTCTTTTTTCCTTTCTTTGTAATGTTTAAGACAGAATATTCTCTGTGGCTACTTGATCAAAATTCTCAATTCTGTAAAGGTTTTCTAAAGCTGCTTCAGAGTTTTCAAAGAAAATGTGTTTCTTTTTGCTTTGAAAATAAAAGAATTGGCTGTAGCTGCAGGAAATGCTTCTTGAAAATGGTTAGCAGTTTAAAAAATGTGTTAATATTTTAATATTTAATTAATACTAAATTTAATTAATATTTATTATATCTACATAGAGTTATATACAATATATTTATTATTATATATTATTAAATCTATATATAATATTTTTAATATTTTTGAATATTTTTAGAATAATATATTCATTTTGCTTTGTTTTCTTAGTAGTTACAGAAGCTTTTGTTAATTCTAGAAAATGTGATGAGGATAGGGCAAAATAATGTGACTACTGTTCTTGTAGCTGGTTATAACAGAAATGTACCAGAAAAAGGAATGTTTATCTCACAGGGCAGTGCTACAAAGTGTAGATTTTCACCTGAGGAATCTGACAATATTTGCCTTTTCCTCTCTCTGCTTTAATATCTTTGCTAAAATATTTTCCATATCCTGTGTTTACCAACATGTATCAAACTGCTGTGGCAAGATAAGAAGGTTCTTTAAGAACGTCAGGTTCCGTCAGCTTCTACCATTGACCCATTATTACCCTAGACAAGTTCATTATTCTGTCTAGATTCTTTTTCTGTGGATTAGGAATGATAATAGTAGACTGCTTCCATGATTTTCACAGGTAACTATCCTCTAAAAAGCTTAATTTTTATTGGCTGGTTTGCTATAAGTTTATTGATACATTTTTGGAAGTAGTACAGTTAAACAGCTCACAAGACTTCAGGGTCTTTCTTCAGAAAAAGAAAGAATGGGATTGTCATAAATGACATTTATTGCATAAATTCTTCTCCCTTGAATGATGTATCCTATTTGGTTTTAGGTTTCAAGTATGAATGGAGTACTTTTATAAAGTTTATAAGAGACCAGAAATTTTAGAAGACATTTCTTTTGTCTATAAGATTCCTTTACTGAGAAATTTTCCAAATAAGACTTAATCAGAAAATAAGATATTCAGTCTTAAATTTTGAAGATTGATTTGTGTCAAGAAAAGGCCTGGTGTTGGAAGAATTTCAGAATATGATAATTTTGTCTAGTGCTAAAATTGAAACTTTTCAATTTGTAATTTTACACTCTAAATTAAACTGCATTAAAAGAATTGTTTAGTAATTTTTCTTGCCTATCTCTCAGATTACATTAAGCCTTTATTCCTTCAAGGGCAATAAATGCCAATTAAACTGTTAGATCTTCCCCTTCTGTTATGTGGGTTAACTGTATCATCCTCCAGTAAGTTTTGTCAAATTGTATAATTTACAATAACCAGGAAGAAAGCAGTGTAAAGACTGGAAATACCTTGGTCTTTAGAGAAATGTGATTTGTGTATATATATTGTATTTTTGGAGGAAATATCTGTGCTATTCAGTGGTAAGTTTCTTCATTCATGCTTTACCTGTTGCACTGGCCACTGTAGTGTTATGAAAACCTGCTCTATCTCCACACTTCTGTCAACAGGTCTTGCAGTTACTCATCAACAGTTCACTCTTTGCTGCAGCTATGTTAGTTTGGCACACTGGAGGTTTTCTCCTAAAGCAGTGGTTCTTTCCCACCTGTTCAGGTCCTTGCAGGCCTGCAAATCTGGGGCCTCACGTGGGCCACGCTTGCCTATTATGCCAGATGTGCAATCCATTAAGAACTTGTACTGCAACATTTCACACATACTTAACAAAAGATTTCTATAAAATAGCATGGCTGTTGGCCACCTGGGACAAGGCAAAAACCCAAGGAGGTGCCCAAAGCAAAAGGTCAGATTCCACAGATTTGCCCAGTGCCTCCCCTGCTGCTTCCCTCCTCCTGCTCTCACTGTATGAGTGCTGCACCTGATAAAGCATCACCCAGCATTTCCCAGCAGGGTCATGAATCCTGAAAGCCTATCAGGAGATGATTGACAGCTTGATGGAAATGCCTTAGCTCAGCCATGATGGCCAAACCAGGCAGAATTCTCATTAGACATATTTATCTAAGAATTAATACAATTACTGTAATCCCCTGGATGAGTTTTCTAATCTCATAGGTCAACAGAGAAGAAGGTGTCTTTAAGAATGTCAGTGTTGGCAATGGAACTAACACATACTCAAGGTTTTCAATCATTGTGGAAAAATTGTGTGGGGTCAGATGATCACTTTCTAAATAATTTCTGAAATTTGTTAATCTTTAGGTTTTCATGCAAGACTGTGTTTAATGTGTACAAAGTGCTTGTTATATGATGTAGAAAAAACATGTACCTTTGCTTTAAGTTATTCATGAGAGTATTTCCTTGATAGTATGGTATTACAGTAAGTCTTTGGAAGACAGCAAAACTTAGTACAAACTCTTTCTAGTTGCCCTGTGGCTTTACAAAACAGGATCCAAGATGGACATGAGGAGGTAAAGCTAATCTAATTCCTAAAAAAAGCTTCACATTCCCAGATATATATGTTACATTTTCGAGGCTCATATTCCTATTTTAACTTTGTTTCCAGGGTAAAGTATTGTGTGAATTATCTATCATAGTGTCTATGAACAGTGCTCTGTGGCCAAGTACCATGTGCACAACTGTGTCTAGGTAAAAAGGCGGACTCATTACTGTCCCAGAAGGCTGGGCTTGTGAGAACAGCTGGCTGGTCATGGAGAGAAGCAGCTTTGCAAATACAACCCTTGTAGACATTCAGTAACTTTCAGTGTTTTCATATCAAGCATAGGCTAACTGTACAAAAATTCTCTTTGTGTTCTTCACCATGTGTTTTATTTTTTAGATGCAGCGGAGGAATGTGGGGTAACTTTGAGATCAGTTTTACATTGGGTGAATGAATGATTGGGACTCTTTTGATTTTTCAGTTACATCCTCATAATATCTTCTTTTTCTATGGGCAATACTGTTGAAAAGGCATGGTTATGGCTGTGAAAACGGCAATTAGACATATCCAGTAATACTTATTTTTTAGTCTCTTTACAGTTCAGATGTACAGACCAGTGAAGGCTTAGGGGAAACTTCTGACTTCGGATAATATAAAGACGATTAGCCAACCAAAAATATCTCCAAGTAGCTTCCTTCATTCTTCATTTGTTTATCCACCCCAAAAGCTAAGCTTGG
Source organism: Poecile atricapillus (assembly GCF_030490865.1). NCBI lineage: Eukaryota > Metazoa > Chordata > Aves > Passeriformes > Paridae > Poecile > Poecile atricapillus. Next base: position 36,115,462 of record NC_081289.1, on the reverse strand, counting down.
ATTTCTCAAAGCTGTTTTAACCCTCTTTAGACTCTACTGGAACCTTTCAGGCTTATCCCTACGCAGTTAATGTTAATGAAACAATGAAGGTTGTTAATTCACAAAAGGAGATCAGTTTGTGTAAGCTGATAGTTTTTGTCAGTTGGCAACTATCATGGTCAGCTAAAGAACAGTTGCTTTATTCAACCAGGTAAATTTACGATTGCAATGGTAAAAAAAACCCAAACCACCAAAACCCCCCAAATCAATGAAAAAAATTGAAGTCTCTTTAGGTGTTGTGGAGATTGTATGCCTAGCAGAATGGGAGAGCTCTTAAGTAGTTATTCTAGTAGCTCATCCACCCAAATCCCTGCCAATTCACTGTATGTGTGCTCTTTCTGCCTTCAGTAGCTGAAATTATTCTTCAGTCTAAAACAGTATAGTCTACCAAAAATGTCACTGCAATAAACACCTCATCTTTAGTCCAGTTACCAGCCCGTTTTTTTTTTTTTCAGGGAGAGTTATTTCACTGTCACACACGTGCCTTGCAAAGCTCTTTCTGCCTTGTCATGCTGACTGCTGCCCTGTCTTGCGCTTCCTTTACTCCTTCCCATTTTGCAGACAGAAGAGCTGTCCCAGCTGTGTGCTGAAGAGGGAGATTGAGTTGGGACAGCTGGTGAGAAGGGTGAGGATAGAAGAGGGGTCTTTTGTATTGCACTGAGAATCAAGGTGGGCAGGGGCAGAAGAGCTGTGACTGTCATGGGAGGGTGAGGAGGGAAAGAGCAGTTTGCTGGAGCAGGCTTTTAGATGCTGCTTTTGCTCAACTGGTGGAAGCACAAGAGGTCTCAGGAGCAAGTTCCTGTATTTCGTCTTAATCCCACCCATGTTTTGTTTGGTGATATTTCTTATTTTTCAGGATATCCTTCTTGAAAAGTTTTGCAATGCCCTTTGAGAAACCTCTTAAACTACTGGTAAAAAGTTTTACTAGGTACGTGAAGGGAAATTAATTAGATGAATTAGTGAATTGAATTAATTAAATGAATTAAATGTTATCAAAAACATAGGATTTAAAGAGTTACTTTATTGCAGAATTATCTAGCACACACATTTAATCTTGGTACAATGATCCCCAATTGTGTACTTGGTGCTTTTGCAACTTTGCAACTTCTTGGTGGGTTTTTTGTTAGTATGTTTTTCACTTCACTAACAGAATTTTCAAATTGCTGATGTTTTTTTTCTTGAGTGTATTCATTTTGCATGCTCTCACAGTCTGCAATCCAAAATGCAGTTACTGTGCAGAGGGAAACAAGCATATTGTGGTTACAGATTAATTCTTTTCTGAGCTTTTCAGTGGCATAATTTAGCAGATATATCCTGGCTAATCTGGTAGTTCTAAAGATGTTTGCAAGATACACCTTCAAGACAGAAGGATTTAAAACTGGCTCATTATGATTTAATTATGATCTTTAGAGTATATAAAATCACATTGCTAAGTCAAAGGAAACCATTTTTCCTGCCGTCTGTTTTGGGATGGAGGGAGAATTGTCAGCCTTTTAATCTGAAGAATTTTGATGAAAATTTGGAAAGAACTTGCACATTTTTAGTTGGTGTAAACAAACACAGCCACAATAACATGTTCAGGGCTGAAAGTGTCTTTTCTCATATATAAACCTATACTGTGGCAGAGACAAAATAAAGTTTCAGAGGATTTAAAGCATACCATTCTTCAAAATATGTTCTTCACTTGGTTTTACAAGTTTCTTTTCTACAAAAATCAAAACTCTTTGCATTTATTAAAACAAGTTGAAATGGTCCTACTTTGTTTTTCTTTTTTCTTTTTTCTTTTTTGTCTCAACTCTTCCATTAATGTCTGGCACAAAACAGTTGAACAGAGGGGTTGCATAATGACACCTAATATGTTTCTACTTGAAAGAGCAGTATTTTAAGTACTCAGTCATGTGGATCTGTCTAGATCAAGAACTCAGTCACAGCATAAAAGGTTTTAGGGGTTACATTTTTAACATTCCTCACATAAATAGATCAAAGCTCAAGTATTTCAAGAACAACCCAAATTCTTTATGCTTCAATACACTGATGGATCTGAAGAAAAACCAATATGCCAGTTCTCCCAATTTTTTTCTTTCTTTATTGAAGAAGGGATATTTGCAGAAAAACAAAGATCCTTGTGCAGTGATGCAAGTTAACTTAAGCATTAGGTAGATGGTATTGAAACATGCTTGTGCTGTGGTGTCAAAGTAACTTGTCAGGCGCACAGTTTTGTTAAATGAAATTTCAATAATAAAGTGTCTCTTAGCTGCTTCTTTTCCTTTTCTAACCATACTCATAAGTCTTCATCTGAATATTTTTCTTTAAAGCATGCTCTTGATTTCACAAACCTTTTCCTATTCACTATGTATGTTGTCACAGAAAGACAGCATGAGAGAAACAATGCTGAATTTTTTTGCTAGCCTTATTGCATGTTTTTATTTTTATTTGTTTTCACAATTTGGAAGTCTGTATTTTAACGTACAAAGGAAAACCTTTTCTTTCTCACTGGTATATAAAATAACCTTTTCCAGGCTATAGCTATAGGAGGGACAGCATGCTTAGCATTTTAAAATATAAATTCTGCATGAATTGCAGTTGTGGGATAAAAGAAAATTTGCCTAAGTAGTTAACAAATGTTCTAGCAATAGTAGCTGCATCATCAGAAACTATTAGATCCTACCCTTCTGTGAGTCCACTACAGTCTGGCTTTGTAAATAATTGGGAAATATGCAGGAGACAGATTGGCCTAAAATGCAGCTTTCAGGTAGCTTCAAAGTAAAAATTAACAAATTAGGCCATTCGAAAAACCAAGTTCAGGCACTTTCTACTCATCTCTGCTCCTTTCCAGTGAAGAACTTTATTCCTGCAAAATCCTTAGACATCCTACATTATTCTGTACTTATCCACAGTAACTTAAAGAGTCTTAATGCACATTTATGCCACCTCACCACCTTCCCCCGCATGAAACTGCCACTGTTGTCACTCTTGTGTTTGTAGAACTAACTTACTGATGTTCTGAACCTCTGGTTACTCTTCTTTCAGTTTTGCTTTTTTTGTGATTCTTTGGGTTTTTTTGTTGTTGTTGTTTGAAGGTTTTGGCTTTTGTTGTTTGTTTGTTTGGGTTTTATTAATTTGCTGTTTTGTTGGTTTTTTTTTTTTTGTAAAGTTGGACTCTTAAATAGTCCAAATTGGTTATTAAGTTCCTGTCCTTTAAGAAACTGTTTAAAAAGCAATAATTCAATCTGGTGGGGATTTGGCAGGTCATGAACAAGTGCACTCAGCATCTGTATGCAGACATTGCAGTCCTGGGCTAGTGGAAACCCTTCCAGGACTGTATGCTAGCTTAAATCCCAGACAAGGCAGTCTAGCTTTCTGGGCATGCTTTTTAATCTCTGCTCTCTGTGGAGCTAAATTTCTTCCTATGTTGATTTTGCTTGTGACCTTAGAGAAATGGAAGGTCTTTGCTGTTAGTTTCAGAATGCTGTATGCTGGTTGATCTTTTCTATTTAAAAAATCAAATCTCTGATAAAGACAAGTTGACCTTTTATTCAATGAAGTCTCTTTCTGTCAGGGTCAGTGTATTTTTAGAACAAAGGGGAACCCCCATGTAGAAAGAGCAGCTTATTGACAGTAGAGAAGAAAGCACCTCTTTGCATCTTGAGAAAGAAGGCTCATCATGCAGTTGCAAATTGTGTGTCAGTTTTCTTACCGTTTTCTGCTTTATCTCTTAGGCCAGTAATGTCATCTCAGAGCTCTGAGAAAAGTCCTGTCTGGATATTTCCATTGAAGAGAATACACAAAGAATCTTTAAAACTTTTTTAGTTTGTTTTTTTTTTTTCTCTAATATAAATATTAAAATAAAGCAGAAATTCATCATGAGAGCTGATTTGCTGAGTGCTGTATATTCAAATAATTGCGTTTGAAAACAGGTTTAATCCTTGTCTACTGACATCCTTGAAAGGGAAGAGCCTCTTAATTTTCCCTTGGATCTTTCTGGTCTCCTGTAGGTCTCTAAAAAAGTCTTCAGTTGTCTCTGAGATGTAGTTCCCTCCTTTGCTCAAGCCTCCTATTTCCATCCTCGTGGCTCATTGCTTCCCACAGCTTTCCCTGTTGAGCCCTGCACTGCAGCAGCATTTCCCAGTTTGGTGCTGTCTGAGAGCAAGGTCCCTCCTCCTTCCCAACATCCAATTGAACCAGTGCATAATTGCCTGGTAAGACAAGCAGCCAGCCCAATGCTCTTTTGACAAGCCACAGCCCTTTAACAAAACATACACTTACAGTAGACTGTGAGCAGCGAACTACACACTTGTAACATCTGTCCCAGTGAGAATCTCAGCTTTCACAGGAAAAAACCCCAAACCAAACTGATAGATGTAGTCATCATGGTTTTGGCCAGTGCTTAAGAATGTAAACCTCTTTAATCCGGGATTTCAGAAGGCAAGTAACGAAAATTGAAATGAAGTGGGTTTCCTAGCTTTCCAATTATTTCTGTGATAAGAGTAAAAGGCTGACTGTGGGTTTGACTGGAGTGAGGTCAGCCCCAGCTGTTAATGCTCTAGTCGAAGGGAGGCCTGTTGCAGGCAGTAGGAGGTGTTCTTCATAATTTAACTCTTGATTTAAACTCCTCTTTGTTTATACTTGTTGTATGTGGAAAGTATGTAAACCTTGGCCAAAATGCAAAGGAGAAGGTAGGGACACAGTTGATTCTGTACTATCACAATAGCCAAGTCTAAAAGTTATCTTAAGGTCCTGTTCATCTGTTGCTTGCAGCTCAACTGGACCCCTGCTAACCATCCTTACCTCCCTTCAGGCATGCACTAACTAGTTTATGAGCAGAGTGTTTGTAAAGCCTGTCCAACCATGCATCTTTCCTTCTTTGTCATCAGGATGGTTTATTCCTTGTGTGCTCTAGCACACCAGGGCTGCTGTACACACAGTGAGCTCTGAGTGAGAATATGCTCAATAGGTACTAAAATACTTACTCAGTGAGATGGCATAGCCCAAGTTTCCTCCAGAACAAAGAACTCAAATCATGTGCACTCGTGGCAGTCTTTGGAAGAGAATGTCTGTATAGTCTGGAGTCTATCACAGACAATGAGTAGAGACTGAAATGTGGATCGTCTGCTTTTCTTTTTAAACAGGAGGGTTTTCCATAATTCTGGGAAGTTACTGAGCAAAAGGGAAGAAAATACATTGTCTTCTAAAAAAAGTCCAACTGTCTAATTCCTCTGTTTGTGAAATTAAGACAAGTAAGGTTTCTGGGGAACTTGGAGACTAGCATTGACAGTGGTGGTTTCTGTGGAGCCTCTGCTTTAAGGCATTTCACTTTCAGATGTTTGAAATGTTGATACTTTTAAGCTGGTAGGAAATTAAAAATAGATTTTCATCATTGTGATATTTTTATCATTTTCATAGTTTTCATCATTTTAGTATTAAGAACATTAATCACAGAAATCACCTCAGACAAACAATCCAACAATGCTTTCAAAGAGCTGCAAATACTACTACAGGGTTATCTTTGCAGTTTAGTGTCTGTTTAGATAAATGAATTGTGGAAGATGTAGTTTTTAATAACTGGAAAAACTTCAAGGTCCCTTCATAGAGACTTGAAAAATTTAGCAATTGTAATTTCTGTCCTGGAATGTATTTTGGTTAATGATTTTCATGTACTTGTGTAGATAAGAAGGAATTTTAATGAAGATTGTAGGTACATAATTTAAAATGTTAGTATTTTCAGTCAAATTTTTCATCACTAAAATGAATATTGCTCGCCCGGTAAATCCATAATGTGTGATTATTCCTAGTCTTTAAAGGTTATTCTCTCTTTTTTTTCTTTAAGCAATGTCAAGAAATGTATTTTGTTCATTGATTGGCAAAGTTGAGAACATGAATGATTAACAACTTCTTAGTTCTTTTGCTTCTCTGAGCCACCTGATCGAGTTGAAGATGGCCCTACTCATGGCAGGGGTGTTGAATGAGATTGCCTTTAAAGGTTCCTTCCAACCCAAATTACTCTGTGAGTCGTTGAATATTTATATGGGCTTCCTAGAGTGCAGTATTCCATCATGTTAGATTTTACACTGGGTATAAAATAGTTGGAAGCACCATTTTGAAAAGCACCATTGCATTTCAGGGTAATATTTGGCAGAAGCAAACAGGGAAAGGAGCTGGGGGCAAAGAAAGATGAAAATGAAGTTATTGACAGCTGCTACTTAGGCTGGATAAATATGGAACAGAAGCATGTTGGATGACAATTTCCAGATTACACAGTGAAAGAATTTGCTGCTGTCTGTAGTGTTTAATTATTTGTATAATAGATACTTATGTGGAAGCACCTTCTTAAATTCCATAGAAAGCATAATTGCAAATTCCTACTACTGTTAGGAATACAGTGTCTGAATTTAGAGGCAGTATGGAAGGATTAGAGCAAAAGGAGACAGAAGGAGGATAAGCAAATCTGCTTTGTATCATTCAGTATATTTGTGTTAGAGCTGGTGACAAAAGCATCATCGTGATCTGTTATCAGGTGCATTTTTTCGTGATACTTACAGCAAAACTTTGAAGAATTTTCACTTTTTGGCGTGATTTGAGTGTAACTACCATCTATGAGGTATAGATGAAGGAGGTTTCATAGGAAGACTTAAAGTGCTTTTGACAGGAAAATGATGAGCTGATGAAGGATCTGTGGGTTGGGCAGATGGTTTGAAATGCAGACAAACACAGCAATGAAGTTCATCCTAATATCTGAGGATTATTTAGAAACTGAAGATGTACATACTTCCGAGGGACAAGGAAGTATGTCACAGCTTTCTGAAAGATTCAGAAATTTGGGCTTTTACTGTCATAACATCTAGATAACCTGTGTAGTGACCCTGAAAACAAGCATCTGGTGTGGAATGAATATTTAAGACTGTCAGGTGGGAGGGAATTTTGTGGCCATGTGCACGATAGCTTAAGGACTTCTCCGTTTAATGTAGACTGTGTATCTTTTGTTCAGTGGAACATTTTTATTTTTTAAGACTCAGGAAAATGACATCTTACTCCTTGAGGTAGAACAGTTATAACTGTTCTCAGATAAGTATTTCTAATAAGTATATTCTATTCTAAACAAGTCTTAGTTTACTGAAGAAGCAGGGATGGATGTGTGTTTTTTTACCGTGCATGGAAGATTGCAGTTTTCCTAGTGATATTCTTGGAAGTCACATTTTGATAGGCATCTTTGGCTGTAGTCATGGCGTAACAAACTTAACCACTTTCTTCAGCTTCCCACTTTTATACACTGTTCCTTCCACTGGCCTAACACAATGTCACTCTGCACAAGGATCACTTTGAAAACAATAGGAGAAAATAGACAAGAAAGTTCCCCAGGCATCATTAGTGTTTAGATTCTTCTGTTGTCAAGGAACCACAGTTTAAATTTTCTCATTAGAAAAGCGCAACCTGAATCAGTGATGCCTACATTTTGATTTTAAGAATTCTGGCATAATATGCTCCACTGTCTTCTTCCCACCATCTCGCTGGCATCCTTCTTTAGCAAACTCAACAATTTACTCTGAAAGCCAAGGTGGATGATTTCTAGCATGCAAAGCCCTTATGTCCCCATCACATGCATAAAGATTATGGCATATAGTTTACTGAAAATGTATTTATTTTTACTATTGGAGGCTGGATGTAGCTTTGAACTGGAGGTGGGTTAAGGAGAGGCTTCAGGTTTGTGTGTAACAGAATTTGAGTCATCGGTGCTCTCCTGCAGGGGAGAGAGCTGTACAGAGAGGAACTGTGGGCAACTCTGGCCTCTCCTGAGCTTGCTGAGGAAGGGTACCTCTCTGTTCTTTCATTGTGTCTTTGCCAAACAATGTCTTGCCTCAGGGCTCATTTGTTTTGTTTGCTCTATGGAGTGCCTGACATTAGGCAACCTAGTTTAGTTCATTAAACTTTACTAAATTTTTTTATACTGAATTGTGTCTATCTGCTAATCTCTACAAATCCGTGTTTTACATTTGAAAGAACTTACTAAAAAACGAGCCAAAAACTCAAGATAGGAACAACTTTGAGGATTTTTCTTTTGGTGGTTTTACTGTAGCAGCAATGTTCAGTGATGTGGGTGTCTGCATAATGTAACACATCCTATTCCAAATCTTGCCTTTTTTAAATTCTTGAAGAAACCCACACTCATTAAATAGCTTTCTGTTATGATAACTTGCAGAGAGAACTGCTGTACTTTAGCCTTCCTACTGGGTGACTTCTCATTATAAATCATGTCTTTATGGCTCAAAAGTACTGCACTTCCAAACTCAATTCATTAGTGAGACTGGAATGAATTTAATAATAGCTGGCTGTTTGCACCAGAGCCATGCTAAGGAAACGCTGTTGCATTTATGTCCTTGATGCCCAAAACATGTTTGTAATGCACTGGAGCTGGACAAACCAGAAATTATCAAGGCTAGGTCTGTGTATTTGTATGTATAAATGTGGATGAGTACACACAGGCAATGTGATTTCTGTTTGCACTTCTTTTTCTTCTTCTATTTTGTCTATAAAAGATGAGAAATATATTTTAAACAAAGTTTTGATAATGGCACGGAATGTACTTAAGAAGAAATAATTTTTTCCTTTCTTCTAAAAGAGTATGTAGTTTTTCATTTCCTTCAGAGAAGCTGGATTGTTTTACAGGTACTCATTTGACCACAGACCATCACCTCACAGGAAATATTAAATATCTTTTTTTAAGTTAAACAAGATAACTGTGCAGGCTTTCAAGTAAGTTTAATGTACTCGGTTAAGGGGTTTCAGCACACCTCTTACAGTACCAGTAACTGACCTCTTTTAAATACTTCACCCCGTAATAACTGAGAAGTATCTTCGTATTGGTTCACAAGAGATTGCTCCTAACTGCCTCATTTCTTCACATTAGCTTAATGGAGAGTAATGACATTCCATGTCATGAAGTAAGTTTTGTCATCCATATTCTGCTTCACCATTTTTAATCTCTCTTTATTTGAATTATTGAAGATTTGGTTTTGTAATATGGAGGTCAGTAAATGCTTTCTGTATCTTTTACTCTGATTCAGACTCTAGTAATGCAGTTTGTATTTTGCAAAGGCAAATATCCTTTTAAATACACCTTAAAAGGATCCCTAGAATAAGGGGAGAAAGAAATTATCACCAATATTTTTTGTAGTTTTCTTCATATTTTATGTATAGTGAAACAAAGTAGAGAACATCCTATTCATGGTATTCCGTTGATTTTATCAAACATACTTGTGAAGAAGTTTTCTGGTGGAGTGTTTTCAGTTTTAATTATTGGCTAAATGTTATTATATTTGAGTATTTTTACTCCTGTGATATCTTTGCAACACTCTTTGCTATCATTGAGCAGTAATTACTTACATAGTTAGCCAAGACTGTTTGCTGCAAAAAGTTTAGTTTGTTTTCTCTATTCTGATAGGTTTATTCTATTTCTGATAGGTTTTCATTCCCATTTCTGTTTAGTGTATTCCATAGGGAATGAATACAAAAAGCTCCCCCAGTAATTAACACAGAAAACACTAAGCTCTCTCTTCTTTAAGTTAGTCTTTGACCATAACAAATTCTATTAAAAAGCTTGCAATCTAATCAAAAAGGGCAACAAATTAAGTTCTTATTAAAATGGTAGTTGTCCCAGTCTTGCTTCTCAAGATTGCAGTACTTACTGATCAGATAAAATTTATTAGAATTGAGAAGAGTGGAAGGATTACTTCACACATCTTGGAAGGTGTGCTTTCATTTGTAGCCTCAGTACAGTGTTTACCTTTCTAGCAGTGGCTTAAAAGAGTTGCCTGTTTCATCTGTGATGAACTCTTGTTCTTCTCTGAAGATGAGCCAATTACTTGCTCCACTTCTCATACTCGTGTACCTTTAAGCAAACAGTGTTGCCCGTGCCTTTTATGCAAATTTATTTTTTCTGAACATTTCTCTGTTATTTCAAAATAATTTTGAATTCCAGTTCTACCTTACAACATACTTGCATGTTCAGTGAGCTCTCAGTGTTTTGTCTAACATGGAAAGTGCATCACTCTTCCTTCACTGTAAAACCTCTGGATGGGACAATACTTGTTCAATGAAATTCAGGTACGACCACCTGCCTATCTGTGTGGTGGTAACAGTAGTGCTGGACAGCATCCCTGAGCAGTCTGGCAGTCCAGGAATGTCTTTTGGTCCCAATGGGTTTCTAATCTCCTGTGTAAAGTTTTTGCTGCTGCACATAGATGGAGTAACTCTGGGTGGATATTGGTAGCATCACCATTGTCACACAGCATTTAGCTATGTCAACTTAGAGAAAACCTTTCCTAGCGCTGACCATGAAAACAGATTTATCAAGCTACTGTATTTTCATACTGAAATTGGCCAAATATAAACTTTGTAACACAGATTTGAGCATTACAAAGCAGGCATTCTTTATTGCAGTGCTGGGCATTTGGAGAATCCTTCCACTAATCAAGTACCTGGAGTGTTGGATAAACTGTTCTTATCATACACACTAATTACATATCATTCGCTATCCCCACTTGCTTGATATATATGTATTACTTTATTTACATAGTCACAGCCCTTATCCGAAGTCCTTTTATGCTTCTTTGGGGTCTTCTTTACTGGTCTTCAGTGTCTGATGTCCTTTTCAGGCGGCTGTTCCTCGACCCCCACATTTGAGTAAGTGTGATTTCATTGCTTTGCTCTGTCAGCCTTGCAGAGCTGAGTTGGCATCCTGCGTGTGTTTTGTATGACTTCTGTTTGCCTAAGTTGCATCTTTTATTTACTTCCCCAAGGCTTTGTTGTTCTGTTCTCTTGTCTGTATCAAATCCTTCTGCTCTTCTACGATCTCAGTCATTCATGCACTTTTTGATCTTTTCACCTGTAGTCCATATAACTATTTTTCAGTGGAGAGGTTAGTCTTTGTGGTTTCAGATTTTTTTTTTTTTTTGTAATTAAAAATTCATTTTAAAGAATGAAGGATTTTAGAGTAAGATTTTGGCAATTTTAAATGCCAGTATTTATAACTCAAATTAATATAAGGCAAGTTAGTGGCAGTAAGGACTGTTTAACTTGTGCTGCAGGCTAATTACAATAAAAGTATGTGCAGATAATCTTTAGCTGTTTTGTGAATGCACTGACTACCTTGTTGGAGAATTGTGTGGGGTCATAACCTAGAAGTAAGTGTCATTAAATATGCACAGTTGGTCCCAATATTGGACAAGCTGTTGACAGAGTTCCAACTCTGAGTAAGAACACACCTTTAGGTCAGTTGTTGCATCAGCAGTGAAAATGAGTAAACCTCATTTAGTGGGTCATGCAAGCAGAACAAACTGGACAGGTGATCAGGAAGCATTAAAGGCCACTTCCATCTCAGCACTGTGACCCAGCAGGGGTTGTAGCAAATAGCTTCATTCCTTGTGGGGACATGTTTAGAATTGTAGTTTGGTTCCAGATTGGCTGATCTGTTATCCAGGAACCTCTACCTACTGTGGGAAGAAGATGCTGTCAGTCTAGTGATCTGGCAGCGTTTTACTACTTTCGGAAGTCTCAGGTTTCAAGCCAGCATATATTTAAGGAACTCTAATTTGGAAAAGAAATTCCTGTGAGTAATGCCTGATGACACATCTTCTTTCATCTCTGCATTTCCCGAGTTCTAAGAATAACATTTTGTGTGTTATGATTTTGATATCTGGACTGTCTCGATCATGTGCCATATTCAATGCGGCTTGTGAAATGGATAATGTAAGGTTAAAAGAACAGTGTCTTTTGAAAATGCTTTGGATACCACTTAGGCAATGACTGAGTTTTGGCAGTGACTGCCCAATTAAGAAATCTGCTGCAATGCCTTATTTAAGGACAATATAATGAAGTGAGGAATTAGCATTTAATGCAAGGGAAATGTGCAATGTGGGTGGGTCATGCAGATGGATTTTGCTAGGGTGATGAAGGAGGTTTCTACGGTCACAAAGACTAAAATTGCAGTGGTGAGCAGGCAGGAGACATGTTAAATCTGATCTAAATCAGTGCTCATTTTTTTCCTCAGATGAAAATGGCTACTTATGAAAGGTTAGAGGATTTATGGGGGTGTCAAAACATATGGCAGATGGGCTGGATTAGGATTTATGGGTATAGTAATCCAAATCCTTTCTGTCAAGCATTACAGAGGATCTCTTCTGCTCCTGGACTGCACTGAATGTACACAATCAGATCAGAGTAGCACAGGCTGTCAGGAGGCTCAGAAGAAGAGTAACTAGTGAAAGTGCTTGTCTGAGCAGAGTTCATTTTGAAAGCAGTTCCTTTGAAGGCAAAAATCTACTGGGGGAATGGCTATTATTTAATTTTAGTAAATTGCTGGAATGATTTTCTTCCAAAGCCTTAAAAGAAAGTAAAGCCAAAATGTGTGGTAAACCTTTCTCATTATCTGTGACTATATTAGCACAGAGGGATAAAAGCTATGCAAAAATCATGAATGTTGAAAGGGGAAAGAAAGAGGAATGAATTTGTCTTTCCTTTCTAGGCCAATGCTATCTGTGAGATTTGAAAACTGAAAACTAAAAAAAAAAAAAAGTGTAAAAAGGCATCCTACTTTAAATTGTTGTGACATATGTTTAAGTGTTAGGGACAGATTTTTCTTGCCTCTAGACTGAGCCTCTTCTGAAATCTGAAAATTCACAATGGCATGTCAGTATAATGCAGGTTATTGCTAATTGTATTTAACATGTAGTTAATTAAAAAAGGTTATATAGCTACTGGCTATTGAAAAGATTCATGTGTGAAATCTGGGGAAGAATGCAAACCGTTTGTATCTGAGGCAGCAACAGGAAATTTGCACTTTGCTCATGTGGTCAGTTAATTTAGTTTAAGAATCTACTAGAGCTCAGTCTCCAATTGACTAGCGCCTTACAGCATGATCAATTCATATGGTGGGGTGCTAAACCTACTCAGATATCTCTGAGCTCTGTGAGTGAATGCTTAGATATTTCATTTGAAAATCATGTGAAATGCTAAAAGAATCGTAAAAAAGGTTTTGTTACAGCATGTCACACAAACCTGTATATGGATAATCTGTGTTCTTTGTAAAACCTACAGGTGTGAGGGTAAGGTATTACAGACCTTAAATGTAAATCTTAGAAGAGAGGCTGCAGATAGTTACTTCAGCAGTGAGGACTGATGATCTCTGACCTACAGATTGTTAACATTTTTGGGATAGGAGCAAGATGCAAATTTCTGATTGTTAGTGTTTGGTTAACGTATGAGGAGGACCTGAACATTTTTAGAAGGTTTCACTATTTTCCATGAGGAATAGCATATCTGCTCTCACATGGTTTTGTCAGTGAACTTTGTAAAGTGAACTTTCTTAGTTCATTTAATAGAAAAGTGCAATGGTTAGGACTTCAGAAAAGTGAGATTTTCTTCCAGTTGTTAAGTAAGTATTAACAAAATAACAAAGCAGCCTGATCAGTCCATGAAAGCTCACTTTTCATCTGTTAATTGAGTTTCACTTCCTTAGTATGTGGGATATCTTAATCTTTCAAGTGGTATATAGCCTTCCAGAAAAGACTTCTAACTCCAACAAACAAAAAAGACCATCTTTCACTTCCCAGCTTCTTTCTGGCTTAGCAGCCTCCTCATATGAGATTCATAAGAAGGATGTATCAAAGAACAAATAGGTCACATTTCACATTTGAGAGTTGTTTATATGTATGTTTGAAGGAAACAGGAGTTTGAAAATTATTGAGCCAGAAGGGTGGGCAGAAAAAATTTCATGTAGAAAAATTTGATGAGAATGAAAGGACAAGTTGAACCAGGGACATGAGGTTTTACTATGAGGACATGCATGCAAATCCATGAAATCTGAATAATCTTTTTATTCCAAATATAAACTTAGTTGGGAGTTTCAGTGATAACCGGTTGACACAGCTTTATAACATTAAAAACATTTAAATAGTTTTGGCAGGCATGGATGAAACCATGTGTGAAGTGAGTTGTGAAGTATTATCCAGCTTACAAATAAAAGTAAGTTGTTCTAATAGGCTTTCCGGTGAATGTAGTTACCATGATGTATAGATGAGGGTTTTGATTGATATATTACCAGAACATTGTGGATTGTGAATGTAAAAAAAGCTAGTAAATTAAACGGGTGTTAATGTGGCAAATTAAATCTGGACTCAGGCTTTGTTTTATATATAAAAAGTGCCAGCATTTTTTAGATGTTTGCAGTACATATGCATGAATGTTTCCATTATAAATTTTTTTGTTCCCTACTAATGCCTCCATTAAATTCCATAATGTAGCATAACTGAATGAATGAATCTAACTGATGTTTAATATTTTAAGCTTCACAAGGAGGAACTCTATAGAAATACGAAAGGATATGAATTTCTTCCTAATATATTAGAAGATAAACTATAAATTATCATTGCTAGATTGTGTCTTCTTAGTAGAACATCAGTAAGCTGTAGAAAACTACTAGTAATTGACCTAAAATGGAGCAACTCAATCATCTTTGATTCAGGATATCAAGGGTTGAGCCCACCCACAAAGAAGAAAAATTAGTTGTTTTGTAGAAATAGGATAAAACATTATACTGTGAAGTTCTGCTTCTGAATAACTAAGTAAACATTGAGTAATCATCCCAGGAGTGTGTAGTGTGAGATGGAAAAAACCAAGCCTAATAAAATGAAAAATGATTGTCAAATAATTGTTTATAATAATGGGGAAAATATTATCAAAGTACTTATTCTGTGGAGCTATTTGGCAAATAAGTTTTTTTTCCCTATCTTTACAAAAGGTGTCTGAGAAACTGAAGTACAAAAATACATATATTTTAGCTTCTATACAGAGAGGGAGTGATGTAAACCAGCTTTCATTTAGTGTGCCTGTACAATTGAGAGCAGAACTTACCCAAGAAGCAACTCCTGCTGGAGAATGTTCAGTTATTCCATAAATAAGTGCAAATTCTTCAAGTTGTTAGAATGATGATATTGATAGAAGGAGTCAGCTACCTGCTTCCCATAATGTTATTTAGATGCATATAAAGATCTGGAAGGTTTTGGAGCGCTTATTATGGTGTGCTTGAAGAAAAAACCCCAATATATTGTTTGTCTCTGAGATCACAGAATCACAGAATTGTTAGGGTTGAAAGGGACCTCTGGAGATCATCCAGTTCAAATCCCCCTGCCCAGGCAGGGTCACCTAGAGCAGGCTGTACAGGAACAAACCCAGATGGGTTTTGAATATCTCCAGAGAACGAGAATCCACAACATTCCTGGGCAGCCTGTTCCAGTGCTCTGCCACTCTCAATGTAAAGAAGCCCTTCCTCAGGCTGAGGTGAACGTTTTTGTGTTTTATTGAAAATGAAGTGGGACTTTGAGTAGTAGGTAGATCTGAAGGCTCCAAGCAATCACTGTAGTTAATAGGCAGGAGCTAGGAGACCTAAATAGGTTTTCCTCTCTTGCTTTCTTGGAAATTTTAATCAATTCTCTAGTGAAATGCCTCAGGAGAGACTTTGATTAAGGAAAGTGGAACTGGGACATCCTTTAGACTTTAAATGTAGCTGAGGCAATCTGGTGTTTTGGTCACAGCCAGAAACAGAGAAGGGATTTGGGAGGTTATGTAGGAACTAATGCAAGATTCCATAAATTTCTCTAAAATAAGAGTTTCCAGAACATTACACAACTAAATCTTTAGCAAGGACTGACAGCCCTAAAATATCTGAAGGCTTGACTCTGATATATTCCTGATAGAGCTTAAATAAAAGAACCAGTATAATTAATCTGTAGTCAACAATGTACTCCAACATGGCGTGATCCAAATGTCAGAGATGAAGATCTATTGTGTTTGTTTCCATTACTGAGAAAAAGTTCTATCAGATGTTTTCTTGGTTCTTTTTTGTGTATAATTTACACAACTAATTACTTAGTGTTGATTTATGCTCTTATTTTTTATTTTTTTTCAGAGAAAGAATTTGACCCTGTTCTTCAGCATTGGTTTATTGACCTCCTGGGGAACTGCACTTCTGGGTGTTCGCTTATACTGGATGGGCAACAAGCCCCCAAGTTTTTCTAATTCTGATAATCCAGCAGCTGATTCAGACAGTTTTCTCACACGTACTCTGACCTTCTTTTACTTGCCAACCAAGAACCTCTGGCTGTTGCTGTGCCCAGATACCCTCAGCTTTGACTGGTCTATGGATGCTGTGCCTCTTCTAAAAGCAGTCAGCGACTGGAGGAATCTACACACTGTGGCCTTCTATTCAGGACTACTCCTCCTTGCCTACTTTAGCTTGAAGGGCTCCAGCAATGAGAGAGAATGCAATGGGAAAACTGTGATGAATGGCAAGCAAAATGCTAATGGGCATAGCTGCCACCCAGAGATGGAGTACAAGACACTGGAGGTGAAGTCAAGCTTTGCATCAAAAGAAGAGAATGGCCTAAAAAAGCATGAAATTCAGAAACTGCAGCTTCCTTCAACCGAGAACATTGTCATTCTGTCTCTCTCTTTGTTAATAGTGCCCTTCGTTCCCGCCACAAACCTGTTTTTCTATGTTGGCTTTGTAATAGCAGAGCGTGTGCTGTATGTTCCTAGTATGGGCTTCTGCCTGCTGGTTACAGTAGGTGTCAGGGCCCTTTATGTCAAAGCCCAAAAGCGCTTTCTGAAGAACTTGGTTTTTTTTTCGACTGCTGCATTAATTGTTTTCTATGGACTCAAGACCGTTGTCAGGAATGGGGACTGGCAGAATGAAGAGATGCTGTATAGGTCAGGGATAAAAGTAAACCCTGCTAAAGGTAATTTTTGCTCTTTATGGTGAATGCTTTACTTCTTCCTGTCTGTCTTTGCCTTTGAATTGTCTGATTTTACTAGCTACTTCTAAAGAGATGACTAAAGAGATGACTACTTCTAAAGAGATACTTCAAGAAATGTAATTTTAAGTTGCAGTGCTATGTGCATTAGTTAAAAACAGGAAAAGCAGGAATGTGTTTTGATTAGGTGTTACAGGTTTGGCATGAACATGGAGAAAAGGAGACCCTAAGGTAAGAGGATAATTTCTTTTCAGTGGTATTGGTTCTGTATTTTGAAATTAAAGATGTGTTATTAGTATTATAGAGCCCACCCTGGTGTTTTTCCATTTGGAATCTGGTAGATAGCATGCTAATGAAGATTTTTTTTGAGTTGACCAAATGTTCTGTTTTCTATGATTAGAAAATAAAATAAATAGTCAAGGACAGCATCAGGGAAGTGCTGTTCCTTTATTTCCTCTGATGCAAGTAACGTCAGTACTACATAATAAGAATGAGGAAATGAGGTCATAAAATTCAGTTTAGGAAATGACTGTAGTTCCCCCTGCCTACAAGTACTGTAAAGAGTTATTGTCAAATACTTATGCCTTCCTGTTCATGTGTAAATATCAGCTATTTGTAACTTTTCCCAGCCACGTCTCAAAGGTTATATTTATGCTGTAATGAGATGTGACCACAGCTAGTGTAAACACATCCAAACAGGCAGTAAACCTGCCAATTTAGGTATCAGTAACAAGGTTTAGCTGTGGCTTTGTGGTTTCAAGCGCGGATGGCAGATCCAGCTTCTATCCTGAGCTCCATGCTGCCTGGCTGAACTGCTCTTGGCACACATGCAGGTTTACATGAGAATGGTCAAAATATCACCTGTGAGTGCAATGTAGACATTGACTAAGCCTTCCTTATTCACAGTTCATCAGAAGTGAGAAGGGATTAGTTGATTGTTTTGCCTGTCTGTGAAAGAAAAATTTGACAGCACTTGAGTTTTTTCAGTCCTCTGCTCAGAAATCCGTTATATGATGCAAAGTCATCTGCTGATAAAGCTGTGCATTTCGGCTAGACAGTTATATCATGCCAGTCTAAAAGCTGCTGTGATAGTAAGAGGCAAATGCAGGTGGTTACTGTGAGCTGACAGGGAGTGAAAAAGTAGATTTGGCAGATAAAATGCCTAGCAAAGCAACATTTTAGTAGTTTGTCAGTCTGATTTTGTAACTCTTCTCCATATACTTTCTCACCCTAGGAAAATTACTGAACTTGTTGCTGCAGTAAGTGCCTTTTTAAAATTGTAAACAAGGACATGCCATTTGTTTTACTTTTTTTTCAAAATTAGCGCAGGAGAGCAAGAAATGAAGTAACTGAACAGGGAGCCAGCACGCCAGAGTGAATATGTGAAGCTCTAGACTGACAAATTTAGAGACAATATAAAACGTGTATTAAAACACTGGAATTCCTTGGAAAGAAAAGTGTGTATGCACAGTTAATGCATGTTCCATTTTTATCCTTGGTGGAAATCCCCAGACATTAATAGTTGTTTGCTTGCAATGAGCCAGATTTTGTGGTCAAAAAAATACTGTGCTAGTTTTTGCCCAATAGTAGGATTGGCTGCAGCATTGTCTGGAAATTAGACTACTGGGTATTATGCTCCCAGGAGACAAGATGGGTTATTTTCATCATACAGATCTCAGTATGCACAGACTCGTGTGTATACGATCGTCTAGTTTCTTGCTATATAAGCTGACATTAAGCGTCTTGTAAGATGTGTAAAAGCAAAGACAGTATGTCAGTGTGATGATATAGACATGAATGAGCTGACTTAAATAAATCTGCTTAAAATATCCTGTTAAACTTCTGCTGAATATTTACTAGCCCACACACATTGTAATGAGGCTCGGTATAAGAAAGCCCTAGCTAATGTGACCTGTCACCCAACTCTATTCATTATTGTGAATATTTCTAAGATTATCCCTGGCTTTGACTATGCTAATTTTATTTTCTATTTCTTATATAGTCAGGCAAGCCTGACTGGACTAGACTGGCTGCCAATCCTGACAAAGCGTTAGGAGATCAACAATTCACACTACTCTTCAGTAATTAAAGGAGGTTGATGTAGGAAAAAAAATATTTTTGTTTGCCTCTTTTTTCTAGTTTCATGAATGCTAGTGCTAAATAGGCTGTTCAGAGAGTGGGACAATGGGCTGCTCAGTCAAATGGTAGAGTGGAGAAGTGTTTTTCTTATTTTTAGGTGACTAAGAAGAGGCTGTCACTCCTCATTTCTCTGCTTTCCTCAGCTCGTAGCAAGTTTCTCCTTAATAGTATTTTCTTACTTCTGAAAATTGTGGAGTAGCAGGATCATTTTCCCTGACAGTTCTGCTTTTTTTCTCATCTCCTGCAAAGAGCTGCTTCTAAACAAGAGCTGCTTCTGTCATAATCTAAAAAGCAATGAGGTATCCCTTGAAGAACTCACAGTGTGGAAACTGATAAAGAAATAGAAATCTGTGAAGACCATCTTTACTGAAGCAAAAAGATGAGTGTTTTTTTCCAGATCCATCTGTCTTCTGGGCTAGCAGGATGAGTGCCACTGATGGCTGAGTGCAGAGCTCTGAGCTGATAAGGCATAAGGGCATTTTGCAGGGCAAGCTTTTAGCATGGGTGCATTTGTGTACTAATGTGGCTGAACTGCTTTGGAAATGGAGTTGCCTCATTTGGTGATGGTTTATTATCAGGTCCTCTGTGTTGTGATATGTGTAAGATTATAATCTCATCTGCTGCTGTGGACTTTCAGGCAAACATATTCAGCAGCTTCTCCATCTTCAATCCTCAGTGAAGAAATGGGTGATAATCACCTCGCTGCTACTTTCTTCTGGTCCCTTCAGGGGTACCTTGCAGGCAGTGCAGAGAGAGCAGTGTTCTGCTGCAGGCGAGAAAACCTCTACTCCTGCAGGCAGCCACAGCCTTTCTGCAGTGTGCATTCCTGCAGGCTGTTTTTGTTAATCACTGACAATGTGGAAAAAATACTCACAAGCATGGGGCATGGATTATCTCTTAAAAAAACCTGCAAATGCACCGTGGGAGAGTCAAGTGAGAAGATGGTAAAGCTGCCTCCAAACACCCTGTGTGTGCCAGCTTTCCTGGCTGCCTCACTGTGCGGCAGGCAGCTGCTATCCCTTGGCTGAGGGAGTCCTTGGGATGTCTTAGCTGCATCTTTACTGGTCTTGTTCTGCTGTTTTGGTTCTGACTGGTATTTCAAATAACTTTAAAGTGATCCAAGCAGTACCTTGTTACAGTTTGTCAGCACTTGAGGGAGAAATATGCAAGACTCACTAATTTAGTTTATGGATTCTGAAGTGGGTATATGCGTGTTTTGACTGTAAGGAGGGAAAGACACAAGTGTTTCTCTGTTCTGCCTTCAACTTAATGAGCAGCCCAACTGATTTAAAACTATTCTCATTATCTGAATGTTCTTTTATAGCGAAGGAAGCCTCCCAAAATGTAAAAACAAAAAAAAGTGGGTGTTAGTTGTCACATCTTTTTAAGTTATACTGAGGGTCATTCTGTGGTGATGACTATCTTGTGTTTAATATAAAATTGTAATGACACACAAAATAATTGTGCATATTATGCCTCATTAAATCTAGTTTTCCCTGTGGTACCAAAAATAGGCTTCCAAAAACATAATATTCCTCTGGGCCATTTCATACCTTGTAGTCCGCATCTGAACATTAAAGATCATTATGATGTATTTCCTGTACCTGGTACAGACATTGATTAAAGAAGTAGAAAATAGAAAGGCTTAAACTTCTAGACTGCCACAGAGGTATTAGTTGTTTGGTCATATTTACTGATGGAATTTTATTCTACCTGTATAAATAGGCTTTGAAGATCCTTCTAGGAAATAGTCCACCTGGTACACAAAGTGGATGCTTAACTAAAAATTCAGCTAACAGTTCAGTGAGGAAAAATAGTTACTATACTTTATACCAAGCTAGGTAGAGAAGCCATATTTCCCACAAATAAAATAGATGCAATGAAACATTATTTTTCATTATTAATATTTTTGTATCACTACTGGTGACTGGAAACCAAAAGAGATATTTTAAGTTGCAGCATTCTTCAAATATGCTTATTTTGAAGAGCTTGCATTATGCTGGCAAAATCTCCTCTAATACATTTAGAGCTTTCAATAGTTACTGCTCTGACATACAGCTTGTTGTTCACTATACTTTTTTTTATACCTCTTAAATATAGTAGTGTGTGACCTAATAAATACCACATTGGGCATTTAAAAATAGTTTGAGTATTTGGGATTGCATTTCAGTTTTGGTGTATATATTCAGGTTTTTTCTATGTATCTTGTCAGTAAATCTCCAACTCATCTTTGGCCCCACAGCCCAATATACTACTCTGTACAGTAGTTATTTCTTTTTCCTTTGGCTCATTTAATGTCAATAATAATAATAATAATAAAATTAGCGCTGTGATTAATATAACATTCCACTGAATAGAAAATGTGGGTTTTGGGGGAAAAAAATCTTGAGAGAGAAAGTGATTTCAGTGCACAGATTGCCATATAAAGCATCAGATTTTGAACATATAAAACCTGCTGATAAGTACACTTAAAAATTTTGCTTATTATCACTGTTAAGAAATACCAGTGATATGAGCATAACATCTGGATTTTGGTATTCATGAGTTAGTTTTAATTTTGCTAATGAACTCTTCTTCAGTTTTTGAACAAACCACTTTAATCTAAATTTTTCTCTCTGGAATGGAACTCATATTACCTATTACCATAAAATATTAGAATTTTTTTATTTTGATGATTCATGTTGTTTTAAAACTTCTCAGTAGTTATGGCAGTATAATATCTCTCCTAAGCCAACTGATTAATATATATCAGAATATATAGTCATTATGGTGATTCTTAATGTTCTTTTTAGTTAATGTTTTTAGAAGTTGTCAGAGAAACATAATAACAAGTAATCATCCATTTTCCCAGTATCTTTGCCAAAACTTTCTGATACGTAATATTTTTTGACTAAATGTTGCATGGATATTTTCCTTGGCTTCTATAATAATTTTCAGCTTTAGCTACTTTTTAAAGAAGAAATTATTTTAAGGTATATCATGGTGTAAAATATTTCCAGCTGCCAGTAAGAACCTTTGTAACAGCTACTGTATGGCAAACGAAATGACATTATTAACAAAATCATAGGTTATTAACCTATATTGTTATATTATATAGGTTAGAATTGCACATAAATCATAGGTTAGAATAACACATTAAAAGTATCATTTATGTTATATAATGTTATATGGCCATGTAAGCCTGTTATATATGAATTATGCAATATGTACCATGATAAATTTGAAGTCTCTGTTCATAACAAACACATCAGAATTTGAAGGATAAGTATTCTACAGAATTCTTTAAAGTTCTTAAAATAAATTGGAAATAGTTTTTATATCTGCCACTCTTAAAATCTTATTGTGGTTTAGGAATACTGCTCCCCAAATTAGTGTCCCCACACAGACTCTCCCAAATGTTCTCTTTCTCCCCTGAATGGAACAAGAGAGATCTTGCAAGTGATGAGTGAATAACCTCAGGGTCTGGCAGTGCCTGCCAGGGTAGCTGGGACTACAGGCACCACCTTGCCTGGCTCCTGTAAAAAATTAGCTCTGTCCTGGCTGGAACTAAGACGCAGCTTTAAAAGAGTTAGCTCAAATGAACCACATAGAATTGTTTGGAAGTTAAATAAAAGGCCTACTCCCTGAAAACTGTGTGGGGCTCTCTAAATGGGTAGTAGTGCTACTCTGGGTGATTAAACAGTGTAGAAGGAATGGTCATTTGTAAGTTGTTTGGGAAACAGCCATAGTTATTTAGGCCATTTGAGCATGCCACAGGCAGCCCACCCTCAGCAAAACAGTCTGGTTATGCCAGATATGGTGGAGAGCTGATGCAAAGTGGTTTACAGTTCAGTTCAAACTCTGAATTTATTCTGCAGTGAGAGTATTCTCTCTTCCAGTTCTTTGGAAGTGCTGTAATTTCCTCTGAAACCCAGGTCAGTGTAGGATGTGCTTTTTCTTCAGCAGGATATGAGAAAGCCTGATATTCTTCCTTTATTTATATGTAGACGTCTGAAAACATGGATTTATTTCTTTTTCCCCTTGGAGTGTAGTACAGCAGCATCTCTAATCTGTAAATCTTAAAGTGCAGGGGGATAGGAAAGAAACTGTTATTAATTAATAGGCTTTTTTAAAGAAACAAATATGAGACATTGAGACATGGGCCAATCAGACTGTTACTTCTTCCCCTGTCTTCCCTGAGGAAGCCTTCAACAAGCTCATCTTGGCTGAAAACTACAGTGGAGGGAAAAAAAAGCCAAAAAACCAGGCCCAGTCAAGGAGGAATCAGCTTTGGCAAGATGAATTTTTGTATCATATAATATCAAGCAAAATGGCCTAAGTTTTTTGGGGGGTTTTTTGGATTTTTTTTTGGGGGGGGTTAGTTTTTGTTTTTTGCCAGAAAATGATAGATTTTATTTTTCAGTTTGATTAAAAGACAGACTTTTTGTCCATATAAGTATGTTTTCTGCAGAATTAGCCTGATGTTTTTTTCAGAAGGAAAAAGTTACTTTTAATTAGGAAAATGAGATTATCTGGATTGATTCTCAAGCTGAGCATATTTGTTTAAGCGCTTTAGATAATCATCCAATTGTTTTGTTATTTTTCCGTTTTTTCAAAGTATGACAACTTGGAAAAATTCCTCTTCATTTAAAATTTTGGCTATGAATTACATGTCATAATTTTCCTACCTGTGATGGATTTTGTATCAGTACATATTCAGGTCCGCTTACATAAATCTGGTAGAGATACTAACCTTTAATATGGACAGTGAAGTAATCTACATATATGCCTTTTTATACCACTTGTGGTAGGATAAAATCCCATTGTAGATAGATAAATACAAGTATTTTAAGATTTCAAATACTCCTCCTTTGTAACAGGGGGCTTTATAACTTAAGCCTGAGCTGTCATCGTTGCCAATCATGCGTCCAAAAAGTAAATGATGGCTGATGCAATTACAGTATGCACAAGAGGCTTGCATATAGTTTTGTTGTGAATTGCAGAAAAGATCATGAAATAGAATGACTGAATTCTCAATACCATTTCCTTCTCTTTCCTTAGATGCTCTAACACACTGAACTTTTCTTTGAGGTCTTAAAATACTGATGGTATTTTGAATATGGACTATTTAAGATGCTAGTTAATAGTTATAGTGTCTTTAATTAGTTTCACTGATAAATGAAGGAGGTAATTTTATGACCTTCCTTCCTCCCACCTATATTCCCATACCAATGGGGATATGTATCAGCTGGCAAAGCTTCACAGGCTCTTGTGTTGCCTTTCTCAGTGATTTAAAGCAAAACAATTGAAACCAGACAACTTCAAGCGTTATGAAAAGACTGCTACCTGGATATGAGCTAATTTGCATTTTCCAAGTGTGGCGTATGTCGTTTGAGCACATCTGAAGATTCTCTTGGTTTGACAAACCCAAATGCTGATTTTCTTCTCACCATGGCCCCTCTGGGATGTTTCCAGGACACTGTGCTCACTTTTCCCCTTTTCTGGAAAGAAGCCAACAGTGTTCCATCTACTCTTAGCTTGCAGAACCAGGGCTGCCATTTCAGTGCACCCTGCCACTGCTGTAAGAGGCTGACTTGCAGTTCATCACTTGGGACATAAGTGATAATTTTTAATATATCATAGATAATTTTTTTAGAAGCCTACTTTTAAGAAGGTTGCATAATTTGACAAATTTAGGACATGGCCACCTCTTTGCCTGAGTCACTACGAGGCTTTGAAGAGTTCCTCAGGGTTCATCCTGAGATGGCTGGGGTGTCCAGACATGTCCTATTGTTCCACTTGTATTTTTCTGCTCCTTTGTCCTCCTTTCATTTTCTTGCATGATTTATATCCCTTACCTCTATAAAATACAGTTCCTCATATAATGAGATTAAGATTAGTGCTGTTCACAGCTCTGTTGCTGACCATTGTGAAGTTTCATGGAACAGAACTTCATGGCAGTAATGTCTAACTGTGTTCACACGCTTGCAATGCACACTTAGCGAACAAAGTGAGAAAAGGTGTGATTGGGCTCTGCTGTGAACAGAACAGTGAGTAGATTAGATGTTAAAGGTTCTGTGGTCATAATTTTCTAATTGTTTTCCCTAACTTGGATCTGTTTAGTTATCTGATTGATACCATACCCTTCACAAAAATAATTTTAGCGTGAGGGAGGGTGTGGCAGAACTTGATTGTGTGTAGGATGGTAGGTAATGGTGAAGCCAAAGAGCACTAGCAGCTGCTCAGTCTATCTCTTAGGTTCGTTGCGCTGTTCATTCATCTGCTATCTGTTGAGGAGGAAGAGTTAATTTTCTGTAGCACAGAGGGTGAAGGGGGTGTATCAGCAGTAGAACAGGTCATGCGTTCACATTCATTTGCATCAGGCTTTCAGAACTGAGAAACAAAACCGAAGCACTGCTTGCCAAATGCGAGTTGGTTAGTACCCATGCTGACGTGTTGCTGGATAGCTTTCAAAGCAGTGCACAGTTTTCAATTCTGTTTTTCTTTCACCTGCTGTCATTACAAAAGCCCTGCAATTGATCAACAAATGAACTGTTGAACAAATTATATAAATAACAACCTTAATAAATAGAAGAAGATGTAAAAGTTAAGAGGTGATAGGTCTCTAACACAGTTTGTCTCAACATTGCCACATATCCACTGACATAAAAAAAAAATCAATGTGCAAAGTAGATTAAACACATAAATTATGGTTATGTATAACCTATTAATCCTTTAGGAAACAAGAAATTGGGCTATTTTGTGGTTGAGTTAGCAAAAAGAGATAACTTGATCAAAATGTTCTATTAACAAATGAAATTTTTTGAGGAAAATTATTACAAATTATATGCATGCATTTATTACATATTTTGAAAACAAATGATTATTCCTTTGAAATAACAGGAAAAATATAAATACCTTATAAAAACCATAGTACAAAAACTGTACCACTTTGAAAGTAGCAACCTGTAGCATTTTAGATTAATTTTTCCATTCTCAAACCACTTAATAAACGTGATCTAGTTGATCTTCAGGTTGTATTTGTGAGTGATAGTGGCCTCTGTATTGTAGAAAAACTGTTTTAGATGTTGAACTCCTTTCATTCTGTTTTTATGAATGTGAAGTTGAGCTTTCAGAGGTTTCCTTGGGGAAGTCTGTTGTTCCTCTATTGGTGAAACTGTTTCCCCTTTGAGGGAAAAACTGAAGGCTTTTCTTTCTGGACCAGCATTGCTTCATCCTTTAAACACTATTGAAGAAAAAAATAGAGATTCTAATTGTCATGCATTCACTTCTTTTTCATGGACAAGTCACAAGAAATGAGGAAGGATTTTAAAGAGAGGGAATGCAAACTGGAACTGCTGTTTCTAATTTCACAAGATAAAGAATAATAAGTAATACACAAATATCTGTAAATCTCCATAGAGGTTTTCTTGGCTTGATGTGCATTTTTCTGTGAACTAAAGGCTCTAGTTTAGAAGTGCTGACAAGTTGATTACAAATTACTGAGCTGTTCCCTAAATACTTCAGTCTTTGTTCAAGTAGTTTGTTTTACTCAAATAATAATCTGGTTCACACTCCTTAATGAATTCATCAATTTGTGGATTAACTTGTGTAAGTCTGATAGCACAAGGTGAGAACAGTATTACCAAACTTAAGTAATTTCATGTGAATAGTGAATGTTGTGTATCAATTTTTTTTTAAGTCTTGCATTTTGTTTCATTAGTTTTCAAGCATGCTTTCATAACATACAAGGAAAGGCAGCATTTTCCTTTTCTTTTCTATGTTATTTTTACCAAGATGTATTTGAGTGATTTAATGGGCAATTCTAGTTGGATTTTTTCCTCGTCATGTTTCAGCAGAAGTGTTTGGACAACAGATAAATTAATAGAATGGCAGTTTCCGAATAGATTTCATTATTACCTAGTTTTTCATGGATTATATAGGGCTGGCAGGTAGGAATCAGAATTTAATACTTTGGGTTGTCTTTGTTAATGATTTGCGATGTTATTTTTTTTAAATTTAGAGCAAACTTTTGTATAAAGAGATGAACATAAGTGCTTTTAACATTTCTGACTGCTCTTTTATGACACTTTGTTGCTTTATTATCTCCATTTCAGTGAATAACATAGCATAATCTTTGATTCAGTAAAAAGGGAACATTTTATTTAAAAGAAGATATTTAAACACATTAATTTCCATTTCTCACCTGTTTTCATCATTCAGTTGCAAGCTGAAAGTTTACTAGTTTTCTTTAGAAAATGTGCTTCTTAAATGCAGGCAGATTAGATTAGACAATGTTGTTCTTGTTTTGCTGTTGTTTGTCTTGCACTCTTCCAGAATGAAAGTGCTTAGAGAATATTTAATATACCACTCTGGTATTTTTCAGTCTTGTTCAATCTTAATTGTCAGTTTAACTGAGATAGTTGAGAAATTAAGCATTTTAAATGTGAAACTAGCATTTGTTATATTCATTTTCATTTTGAAAGCAATTGAATACATGAGAACTTGACCTACTCTTGCTGCAAAGTGGCGTAAATTTTTAAAGTTTAATAGAGGTCTAGTTTGAAATGGCCAAAATTCTAACACTTAAACAATGGTTTTATTTTCCTACTTAGTGCTGCATAATTTCTTCTGTTATTTATTTCTTTAAAATTTCCAAACAACAAACAGAAGAAAAAAATCCCTGTAAAAAGTTTCATTTTCCTGCAAAGACATGTAACTAACATAAGACTGCTCAAGCATTAGGAGATTTTTCAGTTTATAGTTGACTTATGATAAAGGTGATGAAATTGATTTAATTTTTAATATGCCCATTAATATTGAGTATGATCTATGGAAAAATAAGCAGTTAAATAAAATTTGAATGGATTGACTGTTTTGTAGTGAGATAAGAATGTTATATTTGTTCCTATGCCATGATGGAATGTTGTTTCATAAAGATCTGGGTCTATGTTATTTTTATTTTTCATGGACAGGGAATTAAGCAGCAGGCAAAAAGTAAATATTGAAAGCTCTTTCATTCACAGCTTCCTTTTTCTCTAGTGCTAGATAGGGTCTTCAATATGGGCAAATTTGAATTTTCAACTAAAGATTAAAATGTGTCATATATATGTATACTTTAGTGTCTTCTGAATGTTAAACGTTCCCTTTTTCAACTTAGCCAATAGAGATATTATATGAAAGATGTTTATAAAAATAATTGGAATAAACACCCATTCTAAATTCTAGAATTACTGACCTAGTTTCTTTTTCTTCTAAGAATATTTTTCTTTTTTTACAACGTACAATTGAGTGCTAGAATTGAATTGGAGTAATAGATTATTAGGTCATTAGTTGCTCATAGTTGAACCAATGTTATTGCAGTTTTGAAGAAAAAAAGTTAATAATTGAAGTTTTTTTCCCTGAAGGTTAGTTGCTTACTTGAGACAAAGGAGGAGTGAAGTTCCTTGAGTAGCTCCTGTAGCCTGTTCTCCATGTATGTACACCATCCTCTTTTCCTCATACACCAAAACTCAAGAGGACCTGGTTGCTGCAGATATTAGCTGTTCATAACTTGTAGGGTGTATGAGTATCATCTCTACTGATGTTCTATTTAGCTTCATCTCTAGCCAGAGCTAGATCATTCTTCTAACTAGTTCTGTATTTAAATAGACATGAATGTTTATATCAAATTTCTGTAGTTTGCATAAGTGAAAAGACCTTGGTTTTCATGTTTCCATTAGTGATAAATTGTCAGATTATCATGTTTTACATTTGCTGTTTTCTGCTATTGTCACTTCTTCTAGAGCATCGCATAAGGTTAATCATTCACAGTTTTACAAGTTTAGACAAAAGTCTAAATGGAATAAATTTAAAATTAAATAATATAGATTAATTAGTGATGGATATTAAAAACCTGATGCAGATTATTTTGCAAAATATAAATTAAAATATTGTTTTAAAAAGTGTAACTGCTAGAGCCTATGGCATGAAAGGAAGTGTAGAGGAGAAACTGTTACACTGAACAGTGTTAACGGTGTCTTTCCAGTCTAAGAGGTGAAAAGATGAACTGAATCCTCTTTTTATGCATACTTTCATTTACTGAGCTTCAGAATGTTTGGGAGTAAATAACTGCGTGGCAGGAAATTGTTATCAGTAGCTCAAATGGTCATTTGATGTAATGCTCTGTTATGGGAGATTAGAGTGAAAACAAAAGTCCCTATAGATTATATGGAACATGCAGTTATGGAAAACTGGATGCTCGTTTACTGCAGAAGCAAATTAATTTTAAAAATCATATATAAGTCTGTGTTTTTCTTCCAAGGTTAATGCCTACAGACTAATCACTTTCATTGGTACTTCCAAAGTGTTTTCTCTGTGTAAAAAGGGAAGAGTAGCTGTAATGGGGAAATTTCAGAATTCTGCACATATGCTAGCCAGGTGTAAAAACTGAGTGAACCTGAGAATAGTTTATCAGCTGTATTTCAAAATGATGGCTCATTTTGTGACTTCTATTGATTTATTGATAAATAAATATTGTTAAGTAAATTTCTTATTAAATACTAGGCCAAAATGAATTTACTCACAGAAGCAATAGTTTATTTTCTTATGGAAATATTACATATATTTTCTTTCTTTGAATTATGAAATATGTTGTGCTCAGTTGAATAACATGGTTTTTATAAATTCTAAATAGATTTATTAATTTATTTTTCCCAGCAATGACAGGCTTATTCTGCTCAGAGGAAATTCTGTGTTTGCTGCTGTTTCCATCCCTGTGGTAGGATGATTCTGCAACAAATCACAGCAGCTTGAATGTGATGCAGTTTCTCAGGAAAAAATGCCTGTCTCAGTTATCAACTTAGATAGCAGTGTTATATTAAAACTACCTGAAAATTTTACATTAATCACAATGGATGCAAATTCTTGAAAAGCAAAGAGTTAAATGCTACTTAAGCTAATGTATAAGTGCATCTGGAGAGAAGAATGTTCTGATATATATTTGGTGGAAAGGACATACATCATCTTTCCATTGGTTTCTTTCATTTAAGAAAGTGTGAAAATAGTATGAAACAACTTTGCATTTATAAGCATAAAGTGGTGGTTTGTTTTTTTTTCTTCATGTTCACACACACTGTAATTGTAATGCTGGTTAAATTTGCTTCCTAAATTCTGAGTAGCAGAGATTGTGTTTTCATACAATGTTAATTCGGATTCCTTTTTAAAGCAGCTTTTGTGCCACTCACAAAACTGCAAAGGGAACACATGAGGAGCTTTAAATATTTTTTTTTTTTTTTGCCTAAAGTCCTTTATAGATGGGCTGTAAAAACACATTGAGTAATATAATAAATTGTATGGAAATGGACCAAATGTTTTTCTAGTATTAAAAAAAATGCATTTTAGTGATCTGTGTAGTATGTTTATATCCATATGGCATCTTTTTAATCCTAGTTATTTACTTAACTGTTCTTTCAATTCCTGTGTCGTGTCAAATTTTAATACTTCAGTGAGGACTATGTCTACTCTGGAAAAATTTCTTGCTATTTAGAGTCAGTAGGCTTAAAAAAAAAAACCCATAAAAACTAAAAAGGTGCCTCAGTTCCACATTGGACTCTGGAGATTTTTATTTATAGGTGGTATGAAAGAAAATGGTCCTTTCCCTTTGTTAGAGTGATTTCTAGAAGCACATTTTTATAAAAAACTTCCCAACCAAAATCTCTATTAATGCAGAGTGCGTGTAAATCACCTCTATGAAATGTGAATCTCACAGTAAGATGCACAGAACCAGAGGGCTGGGGGAAAAAAAATAACCAACCTCCCCTCCCATTCCATAAAAATACTTTCTTTGTGGGGTTTGTCTCCCTGAGAAACTTCCTGATACTTGCATACTCTGTCATGTGTAATTGGATTGTAGATCTTTCTGAATACTGTTTTCTCCTCTTGACAGCATGGGGTAACCTTGGAAATGTTCTCAAGAGCCAGAGCAAGATTTCTGAAGCTGAAAGCGCCTATAGAAATGCCTTGTACTACCGCAGCAACATGGCTGATATGCTTTATAATTTGTAAGTATGTGTGGCTTTCCTGGGGTTGAATTGTCTTTGAAACCTGTTGTGAATAGAGCTACTGATTTACTTGCTGGAAATGGAGACAATGTTATTTGTTGCTTTGTAATAGTAATTTCATTAATTGTACTCCTCAAACTATGGGGTGGACAGGATTTTTTGGACAGGATTATTGTATATTGACGTAATGGGTATGGACAAGGTAAACTTACAAATCTGTTTGCTTCAAAAGAAGAAAAAAACCTCCTACACTTAACAAAGTACCAATAGATGAGTTGTGAGCTGTAGCCCTCCATCTGTTTGAGACTCAATTAAATTGTGAGGTGTTATTTAGACTTCTTTTTTAAGTCTGAATAACACTTGGTGGGCAGAGTGGGTGTAAACACTTCCAAGCATAGACCTATACCTTTCCCTTAGGTCCAGAAGTCTGAAATGTTAGAACAGCAAATTACTTTTCTCCTGTGACTGACTTCAGAACAGCGTAGGTTAAATAAAGTTTAATTACTTGAACCCTGTTGTAGGTGAGTAAGAGGATAAATAACATGAGCATCAAAATAATTATTCAGCAGGGGAAAAGATTTCCAAGATTTCCCATCTCATTAATGTGCCAAATCACGAAGACGGAAGCGAGCATCGCGCCAAGCTTCGCACTGAGGTGGGGTGTGCTGTGTGTCCCATCAGGGAGGGACTGATCCCCTGGCTGTCCCAGGCTCAGCACTGCTGCTTGTCCTGCTGGCCCTCAACCTTCCTCCCCCTTCTGCTGTGACCCAGCCAGCACAAGCCCTCAGAGCGGGGCTCTGCTGCACAAGCTGCTCACCTCCACCAGCCACGTGCTCTTGTTTGGTGATGTGTGTGGAGGACAGAATCCAGGTGACTGCCATTCCATAGGTAGCCATGTGAAAATAATATCCTGTGTGCAGCAGAAAAGCATGACTGTAAGATAAACAAAAGATGCAAAAACTGCATTCACATAGTAAGCATCTTCAAATCAATCAAAATATAATGTTCTGCCTATAAGTCCAGTTTAAAATGACTGCTTATAATATGTGAAAATGAAGTTTACCATAATAGTATATTTTTTACTATTTTTAACTTGTTTAAAATAGAAGTTGACCATTTTATTAATTTGTCTTTCAGTTAAGCAAATTGATTGACTTAATTAAACTCAAAATAATTTAATGATAGAATTTATGTTCCAAAATGAAATCCATATTTCATAATATGTGTATTTTTATGAATCATTTAGTTACACAAATATGGGTGTGCACAGAATTTCCCTCTCTGTTAGGCAGTGAGATGTATGACAAACATATTTTTAAGAGGAGTCTTCTGCTGACATTTAAAAAGCAACTTCTGAACCCAGCAGAAGATTGTAGGAAATAAAGTGACAAGTTAGATATATGTATATTTCCTATATGCTATTCATTTTGAAGGTGAAAATTATAGCTATTAAATTTTTATGTGCCTGTGCAGTACTTCTGTCTCTTACTGTGTTGTAGAGAGAAGCTGATATTAATACCAGGGTAAGAAGAGGAAAGGGGGTTGGATGATAAAGACAGGGACATAAAAGAAATCAGATTTCAGTCTTTTCACTGTTCTCAGAATAAGCTGCTAGTTTTCCAGTTTTCCATTAATACACAAAATATATGTCTATAAACCTTCATCTCTGTTGAACAAAAAAGTTTTTGAAATTCTACTGATTTTGTGTGGATTTTAACTAAAATGCTGATTGGAATATGTGTAGGGCATCAGAAGTATAGTTTAATTCTTAGCCTTTCTACTACTACTCCATTGAATACAATAGAATCCCATATTTTTTAAACAAGCTTTACAAAACCTTCAGTTATTCAACAGTAGTTGAAAAAGGATGCATCATTTTTTCTTTTTGGAGGCTGTATCAGTGTTGGATGCTTCAATATCCAGCATGAAAAATAGATGGTAAATGAGGTGTCCTTTGATATTACACAAATGAATCAATTCTTTTAAGCACAAACCCTCAAGAGCTCCTTTTCAAGTTAAACCCATCTTTGGCACGTTGTCTTTTGGGAGCCCTTTACAAAAAGCCTCTGTAATGGAAAATGTGTCTTATATGTGCTTACAAGAGGCCAGCCAGTTTTGCTGTTTCTGGTTTTCAGTATGTGCCTTTGAAACTAAAACAATCACTCCATAGAACTCCAGGAAACAGTATCTTTATGTTATTTAGAAGCACTGTATCACATGTTTGTTATTGTTTCTAAGCACCTATGCCTCAGTATTTGATGCAAATAAATTTCCATGTGCAGTGTTCACTCATAGCAGTAACAAATCCAAGTGCTCTCTGCTGCAGAACAAACTAAGATATAACTCAGAATTTTAATGGATAACAATCAAAGAGAGAAACTACATAAACAAAAGCACCTGATCTCTTTCCTTATTTTTCAATAAATTTCAATGTAAGGTTAGCTTAGAAATTGACTACTAATATATTAACATCCATAGAATTAAACAAACTAGATAAATTCAGTGCTGTATTTTAGTTTTTTAACTTATACCTTATGGCTCGGAGTTACGGCTGCTTTTGCCATTTAAAAAAATGTAAAATGCATTAGTGCATAACTACATAATCTACATTTGAAAATTTTCCTGATTATGAACATGTTATATTTGAATTCTCAAAGCTATGTAGCTTTGCTGATTTCAGCTAAGCTTCACAGGGTAGAAAAACAGCATAAAAAGACCTTTGTCGGATTTTATCTTTTTGACTGAGAAAACCATATATTTTAATATTGTGAAGTACCAAGGACAGAGCTGTAGAGAAATTATAGTTTATTCTTTCAAACAAGGCAATGTTCAGTAGATTAAAAACAAACTATTTCAGTTTGCTTTGGCTTTTCAGTCTTTGTTACCTTATGATTGTTACCTAAAATGTGTATTTTTTTAATGTATTTTTTCAAATTGCTTTTAATTAGTGTCTTAGGACAGTTTTGCATATACTGTGTTTAGGCCTGGCTGTGCTTTGCCAACCATATTAGTAAGCTGTGTTACTTTGAGTTTCTCATGTGATTATAAGGATGTTCTCAATCTGACATAGATATTGAATATTCCTTTAAATTATACTAATTACTTGAAATTGAATATTCCTTTAAAAATATACTAATTACTTGAAATGTAATTTTGGAATATACAGTGCCCTATAAAAGATTAATTTCTAGCAATCAGCCATCCCTTTGCTTCTCTCCTGCGGTATCTCATTTTGCCTGTACTGATAGAGCACTGTGTGTACAAGTTCGTTAGTTTGTTATTAAAATAATTTAATTTCTTTGAATAAGGTTGTGTTATGAATTTCCATAAACTTTACATTGGAAAACTTAGGGTATTATATCAATAAATGTGGATTTTAAGAAATGTTTCTGTTAGAAATTTCAGCCACTACTGAAGACTACCTATCCTTAGATAGTCTAGGATTGCAGTGTTTTGCAAGCAAAGTTTAACTCTACATCAGTAAAAATCAGGTAAAATCAATATAAGCAAAATTCTTCCTTGTCTGTTGTTGTTAGGCTTTATATGTTGGAAAATGTGTTCCCTGCCTTTTAAGGGTGCTGGCCTAAAAAAACCCTAATCAGAGACAAAAAACTCTAAAAGCAGCCAATCTTTCACTGGCAAACCTGTGCTGAACTGTGCTGTGGTTGAACCTTCGGCAGACCAAGTTCCTGGAGCAGCCACCTAGTAGGAAACAGGTCAAGGTTGTGGTTCCTCTTCCTTGATAGCCCAGAAGTTTTTATCATTCAGGATGTTAAGTTAAAAAGCAAAGAGGATGTGTCATCTGGTGTCTCCAGTACTTCCGTGTTGTTTTTCTCAGCTGTGAATGCAAACTTGTTGCAAACTTGTTTGGAATTAATCTCTGCTTTGCCAGCTAGTTCTTCCTCTGTCAAAGACCGCTGCTAAAATTTGTGTCTTGCTGTAACCAAAGATGTCTCGATAAAATCTTGCTGTGTTGACAGACTGGCTCTTGAGGTAGCACCCAAAGGTCACTGATGGTTTCCTGCAGTGCAAAACTCTGCCCTGGGCACTTTGTAAGGCCTATATCGAGTACAGATGGTTTTCAGTGTCATAGTTAGAGGTGAAAGACACTCAGTGACCTAGCTATTCAATTACATGTCTCAATATTTGAAATTGTGGGCACTTATAGTCCTCACATAAACTTCCACCATTTTATAAAATTAGGAAAATAGTGGTTTGTATCTGCCATTCAGTTTCAAAAAGACTCATCTTTTAGGAAGTTCTGTCCAGCTCTCTCTCTATATTGACAGCTGGGGCACATGAGAAAGAATAGGCATCGGGTTGGAGGACTGCAGACAGCACAGCACTGCCCATTGTCCAGAGGACAATGAGGAGAAGCAGTGCTACTCCTCATCCTCATAGCAGCCCTCCCTCTGCCCAAGAAATAGGGGCTGTGCAAGTTGATGTGGTCCTGAAAGGGTAGTATTCCCAACCAAACTGTACCAGTAACAAAAAAAAAAAAATTTGGACTATATTTGCTGACCAGTTTGCTTGCATTTGAGAAACTCTTCCCCAGATCTGGGAGAATGAAGCAATTTTACTGCACTGTCTGAAAGGCTAGAGGTTGTTTTGGGGATGATTATTTAGTTTTGTTTTTTGGGGGTTTTTTACTACTGGAGTGATAGATTACTTAGTGACTTCTGCAAAAGAAATGGTTATTGGCTGTGTGTTTGTGTTCTTACTGATTAAAAAGTATGTTTTGTAGTAGCTTCCATAGCTACCTTTCTACCCCCTAGTCTTTCACATGACAGTGAGAGTTGCCTTAGGAGGCAAAGCACATCCACTCTTGCTGTGTGTGACTGGAGACACGTCTGTGTGGGGAATAAGAGAGGATTTTCTTCCATTTGTTTCTTTGTTTGCCAGTGCAGCATTTAGGTAGATGTAGTCCTTTGTAGATAATCCCACTTGAAATCAATGGGATGAATGTAGCTTGAGGCACGGAAGAACCACAGTCATGGCAAAGTAATAGCTTACAGGCCCTGTATTAGTTATTATAAACCAGTAAACAAAATTGATTAAACTGTTTCAGTGTTGTACCTGAATTGAAAATGTTATAAATATTTCACTAACATGTTTACTTTGACAATTGCAGTTCCTGTGTAACATACTTAGCCAGTTTATGCCAGTTTTAGTCGCTGAGTTTCTTTGTAAGAGACCAGATGACTAGAATAGGACTGCCAACAGGAAGAAATTGTTTTGAAACTTCAGAAAGACCATAGACCATCTACTGCTTTTTTATATTCTCTGACTGCCTTCCGGTCTCTGAAAACAATTTTGTGCCATTAGTATTTAGTGACTTTTAGTCAAAACCAAAGCAGAGGAGGAAGACGGGAAGATTTTTTTATTGTTCGTGATGCAAGATAAGTAAAAGTTGGCAGCTTAAAGAATTCAGGAAGGTTGCAAACATCTCATTTTGGGGGGAAGTGTTTTCCTGCATGAACTAAATGAGCAATTCTATCTACAGAAATGATGTGCAGCATTTTCAGATAGTGAGAACTTCTCATTTTAAAAAAATTCTTGTTTCTATTTAAAAAACAGAATTCTGAGCCACTTCCTAAGTCACTTGGAGAAGTCTGCTACTTCTGCAAGCGGTCAGCACAACACTCCATGGAAAAGTAGCTAGAAGTAATGCAGGCAAAAAAAAAAAATCCTGCTGTAAGGTTCCAGAATCTTGCTACTTATGATAGTTAGAACTTGTCTCCTAATTAATACTAAATTATTTCATGGACAGTTTATAACTGTCCATTGTGTGTCCTATGGTTTAAGTTGCTTTTTCTTTTCTGAATACTTTTATCTTTATATATTTCACAGAATCAAAAAGTGTGAAATACTAGAAGGGACCACAGTGGGTCATGTGGCCCAACCTCCCTGCTCAAGCAGGGTCATCCCAGAGCACAGAGCACATGGCACAGGATTGTGTCCACACAATTTCTGAGTATCTCCAGTGAGGGAGTCTTCACAACCTCTCTGGACAATCTGTTCCAGTGTGTGATCACTCACATAGTGAAGAAGATCTTCCTCATGTTCATTTATTCTTTCACAGTACTTGTCTTATTAAACTATAGAAGCCACATATAGTTATGTCAGTAAACTGTCTTTGCATAGAAGTTGCATATTTCAGTCAACATTTTCACTTGCCTGCCTTCCAACTGGGAAGGTGAACTGGAGAGAATAAAAAGTTTTGGAAATATCAGCTTGAAGTAACCTTTCCTGTATTTTGGTTTTTTTTGTGGGAGCATTTTGATGGTTAGGCTTTTTTATTTAGTTAGTTTGGCATTTTTAGTAACTGTTAAAAGTTAGAACTGCTAGAGGGACATCCAAGTTTATCACTTGAACTTACATCCTTACTTCAAGGATGTTCTTTCCTTTGCTCATCCTTGTGTAAGGAAAAAGGAAAGCTTTATGTTTTTGTAACCACAAAAGTTAGGTACATACTCAACATGTGTCAGTTGCTATGCTCCACCTCTGGATTATGTCCAGTGCTTCTCACTGTATGGATGCCTTTGTGGTCTTTCTACTCTTCCCCTTTGCCAAAAATCTCCAAAGAGCAGTTATCATTTTTCAGTGTAAGCAAAGAAGTGAAAGGCACGTCAAGAACAAATCTGCTCCTGGCTATAGTGGAGAGGAGCTTATACAGCCAAGTGCCCTGGCTGCTGGGAGGGGTGAGATAGTGGAATCTGCTGTGCCTTCGAGGTGTGAACTCCAGCTGAGGGATGTTCTTCCACTGCATCTAGAGAAGTCAGCTTCTTCCTGACTTTGTTTAACCTCAGACTAGATCTGGACACTCAAAAATTGGTAGTGTTTGTACTGCCAGAAGCTACAATGAAAATTAGTGATCAATCAGGACCAATTTCACAAAGAGAAGAGACAGTTTCATGCCTTGGTAAGATTGTATTCTTTTTCTTCTCCCAAACTCATAAAAAATACAAATAAATCACTAATTACTGGGTGGAATTCAACACTCAGTCCTTCATCTGGGCTGCTTGGGTTATATATATGAGAGAGAGACACACACACACTGAGAGACTGACAGTTAATGGAACAGCTTTTAAAACAAAAACATCTTTTGGAAGAGAAGTTAAGAAAAAACCCACCTCAAAGTTGCAAGTAATAAATAAAAAATGTCAGTATTAGAGCATGTAGTGAATGCAAAGGATTGATTTGTAATAATTGCAAATAAAAGTTCTTTTAATCACAAACCCACATATGTTGTACATTTACCAAAGTAATTTGTTTTGGTGAAGTTGACCAATTACTGTATCACTTCTCTCAATATTATTTATTCCAGAACTAAAATAAGAATGGAATTTCTTAGATAAATTATTTCAAAATTGTGTGTAAGAATGTTTGCTTTTTAAAAAAGTAAAAGCAGCTTAAATGTCAGACCATGCAACTCATTTTTTTCTGTTAATTCTCTTGCTATCAATAGCAAACAGGATCAAAGTACCATAATTAATCTTCCCTGAAGTAAGGACAGTATACAAAATTTTTTAGAGTAAACAAAATTCAGCTTCTAGAAAATTTAGAAAATGTTATTTCCATCCTGTTGATCATACCTCTTGCTATTTGCAAGATACTTGACAGTAGTTACAGACCTTGGTGGCATGCTAAAAAGTATCTTGAATGTATTCCCTCATTGCTTACTTTACTACAAGTACCTAGTAAATGTAAGTTCTGTTAATGTTAAAAATTATTTACTGCCTAATCTGAAGTTAATTGGGAAATGATTTCAAAGTGAGGTCATATGATGCTGTTCGACTAGTATAGAAGAAAAATATTATATATTCCTCAATTCTGTTAAATCCTAACCCAGTGACAAGAAGCAAACAACATAGGTGGTGGCTACTTCAGCCAACTGAAGTAGCCACCTTCCCTTTTGGTCCCTTGAAGTTTACTGGTTTAACTGAAAAAGTTTTCTTGAAGGAAAACTTCACAGGGAAGTAAAATCTTCTCTGATTTGAGACTGGAGTTAAAAGAATTCCAAGCTCTTTGCAGTTCGAAAAGCTATCAGCAGATAAAAGCATAAAGGAAAAAAAGAAAATTGCTGTAGGTTAGGTAAACTACAATTAAATTAAAATTAAAGTACCACTACTACCTTAGAGGAAGAGCTGTGTTTTCTTGGATATTTTGAGTTCTATGACAAGGGATGTTTACCCCTGGATACTGAGGTCCGAGTGTCCACTCTGAAATGACTAATTTTTAAGAATTTTTAAATCATTCTGGTTTTAATATATTCCTATATGCTCTTTTTTAGTCTTCTGAAAAATAATGCTTTGGGTTTTCATTTAAGCATACATACAATGTACATTCATGTCCATGATGTCCAGATCACTTCTCAGAAATTTGTTGGCGCAATTCACAAGGATGTTTGTCTTAAAAGCTAAATTAAAGCCCATCTATTATGAAACTGGAAATATTCAGTATTCGTTAATACCTCTTCTGTTTGTTAATTTGTTTAGAGTATAAAGAATACAGGAAAAAACAGAACTTTTGTGGGTGCTTAGAACCTGTTGCAGTGAATAATCTAGTGAAGTTGCTGAACAAGGGGAGTGCTTAACATAACATGTGAAGGGCTGGGTGCTTAACTTCATCATGCATTTGAAAAAGACCTGCTTATTTCAGGTTAAGACAAGAGGCCAAGCTAATCATTAATGACTTACAAATACCTTCATCATATTCTGTCAACTTTTTAAAGTCCTGCAGGCTAACATTTTCTCAACTGAGTAAATGAATATCCTGGTTTCCAAGAAAGCCAAAACTGTTCTGTTGAACATATGCTTTGTTAAAGCCATATGGATGCACCTGATGTCTGTGAATCTTTATACATGGAATAATTTTCAAACTGAACTGTTAGTGAGTGCTTGTATCACTGATATACCAGTAAGCATATTTTTCTTTGTTACCCAAGTTTTGGTTTTGGTATTTGTTTTCAAGTTACTCTTTGTAATAACCTCACACCTCACTCTTTTTCTTTTCTTTTTTTTTTTTTTTTTTTTTTTTCTTTTTTTTCCCTTTATGCAGAGGATTACTTCTTCAGGAAAACAGCAGGTTTTCAGAGGCATTGCATTACTATAAACTGGCAATTGGTAGCAGACCCACACTAGCTTGTAAGTATTTTAACTATACAAGCTTGTATAATATTGACTATAGTTTTCATAGAAAATTTTCCTCCTCTTTTATAATGCTTTCTTTTTTTTCCAGAAGCTTTTAAGTCAGAAAGCAAAAGGTGAAATTGTGCCCTTGAAAGCAAGTGTTTATTAGTAAACAACTAAATTTAATGTGATATAAGTAAGAAGCAGATAATGAATTAACACTCAGCAGTACTACTAGAACTTAAAATGTTTCTGTTCTGGGGTGTTGAGCCACAGACACTACTACTCAAATTTTCAGACTCCTGTTTTCTGTTTCCTACAGCCAGTCCCTGGTATTTATATGAGTGAATAATACAAGTATTTCTGAAATCCTTTCATTTTTTCTTTCTTGCCTGGGGAAAATAGAGAATAATCATTCAGGTGTTGCCAGTAATAGGTTCCAAAATTACGTGTTGCTGTTTAAGATGGCTGAGACTTTTGTGCCTTCAGTATTAATCTTCTCTGTATGTATATATGTTTTTATGTATATGTGTATTTTTTGTTACACTTCAAGCATGGGTGCTATATGCTTTATACAGTCCTAAGAAGAGGAACAAAATGGAACACCCTGCCTAACCAGTGATTCCTTCCTTCCTTACTCAGTCTTTATAGTCACCTTCTTTCCTTGTCTCTGAATTTGTACCTTTTATATGTTCACATATATTACATGTTCACACAACAATGAGTGATCTATGTTATTCAAAAGCCCAATTAGATAACCTTGGGACCTCTACCAGATACTACTTAGAATTGAAACAGTAGATACAGCATAATAGAACTCCATTAAAAGATAACATTTTTCCCTCTTCACAGCTGCCTATTTAAATACTGGTATCATCCTGATGAACCAAGGGAAGACAGAGGAAGCCAGGAGGACTTTTGTGAAGTGTTCAGAGATCCCTGATGAAAATCTGAAAGATCCTCATGCTCATAAAAGCTCTGTTACCAGCTGTCTTTATAACTTAGGAAAACTTTTTCATGAACAAGGACACTATGAGGTAAAATAACAGATTTATATCTAATATACTTATAAAAACTTCATATACAAATAATATGTACTGCTTCCACCCAGACTTTCAAAATATATCACACACATGAACTGAATTAATTTCACCAGATCAAGATTAGCATTCTTTACAGAGAATATTTGTTCTCTACAGCCACTGGTGTAATGCTATTAATTAGCAGTGTGATGTTCTCATGTCAGAGTCAAAATTAGCAGTGGTCACATCTGATATGTGTTAGTTCATTGGTTTTGGCTTTTTACCCATAGCTGGTATGCAAGGATAAAACCTGATTAAATGTCAGTCAACCTAAAGTGTAGAGACATTATAATTCAAAACACAGTAAGTCCATCTTCAGCTGGAAAAGTACAATTATGCTTGCTTTTAAGTGTCCAAAAATAAGACCCAGTTGAAATAATTTAAAACTCCGGTGATTGAAATCATCCCACTGTGAGTTATTTTCAGATAACTTGACCTAAGTGCTAAAGTGGGTTGGATATTTTTAATGTAACCGTAAACTGCCCAAGCCATCCCATCTCATTTACACATGCAACTGTGACTGTTGTGATTCCTCTCCATTTTTTCTGATGAACTTTACTGAAACTGGACATTCACTTGAGGTTTGACCTTCAGCAGTATTTGAAATAAATTCATTCTCTCTTTGAATTGTCAGGCATACTTCAGAATAGGAGTTGAGTGGTTTTGATCCATGTGAAGTGTTCCTGACCATGACAGTTATGTCAGCTGTTTAAGATCAGGCATGCACAAGCTGGACAGATTCCCTGTCATCTGTCTGCTGCATCCAGCTCTGTCACTCTGTCAGATGGAGTTGCTAATTGGTTAAAATACAGACATCTAATACATATATACAGAGAAAAGAGCAGCAGCATGTTGTCTACACAGCTGTTAGAGTGTAGAGTTGGAGTTCAATACATGCAAGATGCAAGAGCTTTTAGGAATATAAAGCTTCAGATTTCTTCCTGGTGGTCATTGCAGCCTTCATGAGCTGTGACTGTATGATGCAGAACTAACAGACGAAGCAGCAGGCGTCCAAAGTGGTGAATGAATAAATGCATGATCAGGTAATTCAAGGCACAGCATATTTGCAAAGGGATTCCAGTTTTGGCTTTCTTGACTTTATAGTGCATCTCATCCTTTCTGTGGAGCAGGCTTCTGTTGTGAGGATTATGCTTTGTTATTATTTGGCAGTAGATAATTTCTTTATTTTTAGGTCACTTAGTTAATCATCAGTGTCCTTTTTCTGCAGTTCGATAATACTCCATATTCTTTGACTGCCTATAGAATTTTATGTTTATAAACTTATCAGTCATTAAGAGGTATAAAAAAATGTCCTTGTTACTTTTGCCTGGAAAAGAAGTTGCAATATTGGAACCAACTTGGTCTCTTGTCTATAAGCCTTACTGAATTTGGTAAAATTCAGGTAAAAAAAAACTTTTTAAAAGGAAAAATTTTGCACTTTCTGTGGCATTTTTGATGCCGATGTGTTTTCTCTATCCCTGCACCTTTCATTTGGGGAAGGAAGATAGTTTGGTTTTACTTTACATGTGCTTTTTAAGTTGGCATTTTCCCACCTGTGTGTCTCTTTTCAGGAGGCCCTTACGGTTTACAAAGAAGCAATACAGAAAATGCCAAGACAGTTTGCACCGCAGAGCCTATATAACATGATGGGTAAGTGCATTGTTGGTGCTTCAGAATGATATTTGAGGAGTCAGGGTGAAACAAAAGACCTTATCCAGGCAACTGGTGCTCAAATTATTGAGCTAATAAAACCCCAAAATAATTACCTTCAGTACAAGCCAAACTAGGTTCAGAGCTTAAATGCCAGCAACTACAATGCTGCATAAGGTACAATAAATGATGAGATTATTAGACACCAGATACCTTTAAGAGTGTCAGTGTAGCAGTTTTACATATAGAGTGCATGGATTAGTGTTTTTGTCTGCAGAATCTCTCAACCACTACTCTGGAGACCCCATGTGCCAGTGTGTGTAGGTGTTAGGTGGTGAAATGCCTTGCAAACCAGCAAGGTGTTCAAACAGACCCACAGATACGTACTTTTTTTTTAGGTTGTGCCAAAATCTTGTTTTCAGCAGATGTACTTTAGTTTAATGTCTACAATGAGAGAATTCTTATTTTTCTTCCAGGACCAGCACTCTGTCCTTCAAAATTTTAAGAGTCCTTTGAG
The DNA here is from genome assembly GCF_030490865.1 of Poecile atricapillus. Classification (NCBI taxonomy): domain Eukaryota; kingdom Metazoa; phylum Chordata; class Aves; order Passeriformes; family Paridae; genus Poecile; species Poecile atricapillus. The sequence goes on along the minus strand of NC_081289.1, from coordinate 36,072,082 downwards.
TACCGCAATAAATGAATAAACAAATAAAAAAAATCAATTTATCTGTGAGGCATTTTTTGTTTAACTTCAGTTCCTCATACTCTTAATCGCATTTTTATATGGGATACATTAAGCAGATAAAAGAAAGAAGATAATATGAATTATTACTTCTAGTACTCAGATCTGAAAACAAGAGGGCTGGTTCTTATTGTTACAGAGATGCTTGTAAGTGGAATTGTCTCTCAATGTTCATGTGTTTCTGCTAAGCAACCTCAGTGTTTGGCCCAGTACTCTCTTGTTTGGGACAGAAAAGGATGTAAGAACCCTTACTTTAAAGTAGTTCAAAGTGGAGCAATTAAAAATATCTGTGGAAGCAATTAGGATCAACAGGAGGCATATGGTGTTTTGTGTGGTTCCCCCCTGCCAATGCCTGGTGTACAAGGGAATGTATTGGTTGATACCAATTGCTTTTACACTGTCGTTGATTACTTAATCAGGAAAGGCATCTTCTATTTGCACCTTACAAGTACTAGCGCACAGGAAAAAGTAAAATTATGGTTGTGACTGATGCTGTATGTTTGAAAAATGTAAATGCTAATGCTAGATTAAGTAGTTCTCTTGCCACAGTGACGAAGTATCTGATGTCAGTCTAAACATTTTTTAGCAGTTCATACAGTTCAATGGAGAGTTACTTCTCCCTGAACACTAAGCTTTACCAGATTGGTACCAATGGCTAAATCCATGAATAGCACAAATTGATTATTACATATACTTTCGTTCATTGTCAGTCTTAGTGAAATTATTGTTTTATCAATTTTATTTATCAGCACTTGCTGATCGATTTAGTGGTGGTATCAAAAATCACTACTGTGTGAATTAAACCTCTGCTTGCTATTGGTATCTTATATTGACTGCTGAAATACCACAGGGCTTCAGCAAAGTCTCTGACGTTTGACTGCCTTCTTTAGTGTAGATACATTTTTCATAATTCTGATAAAAGCATTCCTCAGAATACAAAATTGGAAAGCATAAACCAGTGCTGTTTCTAGCATGTAATGCTTGTTCCATTGCAAAGCAGGTTTGTGCTGCCCTTTTTCCAATGAATGGATGCTTTTAGAACCACTATGATCCATAAGTTTATTCAGATTTTTCCTTTTTTTGTTGCATTTTTTAGGTTCAGGAGGCCTTTCTCAATTTCATTTGAAAGCACGTTCTGTGATGTCCAAGTTCACTTTGTTCCTGGGGTTTGCATTTTTTAACTCACTAAAACACAAAGACTAGCTCAGTTCCTTGCCCAGGCTTGGCTCTTGCTGTACTTCCTCCCTTCTCTCCTTAGCCTATACCCTGGCCTCTGCTTCCTTTAAGCTGCTGCCAACACTTCATGGATGTCCTGGTGGCATAACAAGACATGGTCAACTGAGTTGAGTGTACCTTAGCTCCTTGTGGAGCTCTGAGAATTTCAACTGTATTAACATAGCTTGTATTTGTATTTTGCTTGCTGTTGTGATGGCAGCATTTGCAGGGAAGACAGAACTTGCTTCACACTGGTTGCTGAAGTGTTGCTTGTAGGTTATGCTGCAAAGGCAATCCAAGAGGCTATGTAAAGTTGGGTAGGGACTTGAATAGAATGCAATACAGCTGTATTAACAGGACTCAGACTGGTTTGTTTGAAGCTGTCCTGGATGTGTCTACGTAAGCCTACATGGCTGCATTTAGTGTCTCCTACCTGAGATGACAAAACAGAGCTAGGTAGCTATGCTTCTTTACAGTGTGGAAAGAAAAGCATACCTCTGAGGAGTAATGAAGCCTTTCTGATTTAGACATCTATTTAAGGTTATACACATAATCCCTAAAAGCATACTTTTCCTCTAAAAGAGCTGAGATGACTAACTTAGACCTAGTAGCTCGAGTTGGGTGAGATAAATCTTAAGTACCTTTTCAGTCATTTCTTTGCTTTGTGTGTGACAGGAGAACGAGGCAGCCACATCCATTATCAGGAGTTCATCCGCTTTGCAGCTCATACGGTGTCACTGAGTATTTGAAGGCCGCCTGGAGTGCTTATTTCTGTTTTGATGTTCAAGACAAAATTATAAACACGTTCGCTATAACACTTTCTTTGATAAACAACATTACATAAACTTGTCTGCCCATTTCTTGCCTTTAAAAGGGAGACTAGAGGAACCGAAATAGGCCAGTCCTGTATCGTGCGCTTGCAACTGCGTAAACCTGACTGAGCTGTCACTAGTCCTTGTATGCTCATTGCTGGGGAGGAAGGGGGAGAAACTGGAGAGTGCTCCCTATCTGTTTGGCAAGTAGCAGAACGAAGTAGTCTTCCCTATCTCCTTAAATGTGGAAAAAGTCTTCACACCTTATCATGAAATCCAAGAATAGTCACACTTTGAGGATTATCTGCCATGGTTTTTATTGTATTGATATTGATGACTGTATTTCCAGTCTCTGGCAATCTCTTTGCTTGGTTGAGTGGCACACATATTGCTGCATATATATATATATATATATATATGTCGTACAAGGAAACAGTGCTTCCTCTAATTTTTAATAACTACTCATTCATGTAACTGAAAATTTTTTGGACAGTTTTCTTTCTCCTGTATGACGTACACAACCTACTTGAAAGAGAATAAACAGGAGATGAACTGCTTAAACTGAATCAGGTTTGAACTCCAGCACTCTGAGTGCAGTAGCATTAACACTCCAGCAGTGCTAAGCCTTTACACCACCTGCTTTCCCTGTTTGTGTTACACTTCTTTTCCTGTGCTTGCTTCTATTGGCCTTTTGCTCTGACAGGCCCTGTGACTCATTCCTCTGGTGTGTTAGTCTGCCTGACAGACTGTCATCCTTTAAAACACTCTGTAACTTGCCTCTTAATGGGAGAAAGAAGTATTTGGGCTCAAGAAGCAGGCATCCATTTGACTTTGCATTTTTTTCATGGTACATAAGACAGGGCTGTAATACCAGCATCAGATGTTCTGAGTTTGTGCATATGAAAAAGTTGCAGGGAAGATTTTGGTCTCCTGTTGCTGTGATTTATTTTGCCAGGTGCACAACAACTCAGCTAAGGAAACCATATGTTTCTCTGGCATTGTACCAAGAAATAAAACCTTTTCTTTTTTTTTTTTTTTTTTTTCCTTAGGAGAACCCAAAACAGCTAAAAATTGAAACTTTAAAACTAGAATCAAAATAGCTATTCAACAAGCTGTATAAGGTTGGCTTGGTATTTATTTTCTGTATACCATATTGCTTTGATGTAAATTAAAAAGTACATGCTAAGGTTACACAGATTAATTTGCTTGGCATGGCAACTTGCACTACAAAGGCCAGAGTCCAGCTCAGCTGTATTAAATAGGTAATATATTTTGTTTAAAGTTTCAATTAAAGCCTGAGGTCAAAAGATAAAATGGTCCCTGTGGGATCTTGAACACTTTAAAGCCAATATTAGGATTGCTGAAGGATCAGCCTCTGCTCTAGATGTCTTTTGCATTCCTTGAAATCTGATATTGTACAGTTGATTGTATTACATTGCTTTTAAAACCACACTAGCCCACCTGCTACAGTAATTCATACTCCTGACAGTTAAGTGGTGTGAAGTGGACCATGGAGGCTTTATTTTAATACCAAACTAACAAGAAAGATGGTGGGGTGGCATTGTTCAGGTTTAGATTGGCACAATAATGTCATAAAGATCAATGTCTTGATTGCACTTCATCTGCCCCTGCTAACTAACATCTGAATGTCTGTTTTCAAATGCACTTCAGGCAAAGCCTTACAAGCATTTTTTATGAGAAATGCAAGTCACAAAAAAGCTAACATTGCAGGAATGAATAAAGTTCATGATGCACAAAATTTAAATTTCTCCTTGCGAATCTGCCGGATTTCACATGGACAGAAAACAAATCATACATATGTGTACAGTCCAGAAAAGGGGAGGCAGATTTTACATCTGGTGCAGAGGTTTGTCTCATAAGTACAAAGGCTTAGCATGCAGAGAGACTTTCTGTGTTGATGATTATAACATAGCTATCACTTTACTCGATTATGCTTTTGCGTGGATGTGGCTGTTTCTACAAACCTGTTAATATTGTTAAGACTCCTATCCCATTTACCCCTTGCTCCCATTAGATGCTTTCTTATTGAATTATTTTGAAGTAGTTTTTAGAACTCCAGGAAATCCTTTGGTATAGTTTTACTGTGCATGCTGAGCAACACTTAATTTATAAGATCCTAAGATGATTAAGCTGTGAAATACATACCCCACATCATAATTTATGCAGAGTATGGTACCTGCACTTATCTAAGCTTTAGTCATCAGTGTGCTTCCTATGCACCTCATGAAGTTTTACTGGTAATTTCTTACTAAGTGTACATTTCAAGTAATTTTTTTTTTTCTTGTAAAACTAGCTTGGATGGAAAAAGGTTGTTTTTTTTCCTCCATATGTATATTTTATTACATGTTCCATGGAAATAAGAATGGTGTCCTCTCCAATGGTGATGGGAATGAAGTGCTGGGCTTCCTTCTCTCCCCCTTCCCACCCTCATTCTGATACTTTAACCCTTCCCCCTCTGAGACTTTGCAGGCTGTGGTAGTTTATATCAGGTGTCCAAAGCTAAGAAGCTAAATGCTGCATCCAGCTGGCAGCCAGTCCCTGATGATGTTCTGTGGGGCTCAGTATTAGGGCCAGTCCTGTTTAATATCTTTACTGATGATATGGATGAGGGGATTGAGTGCACCCTCAGTAAGTTCACAGATGTCACTCTGCTGAGGTGAGAGAATTGCTGTGCTGCAGAGCAGTAAGGCTCTGCAGAGGGACCTGGACAGGCTGGACTGATGATGAGTCATGGCCAATTGTATGAGATTTAGTAATGTGAATTTGCTGGGTCCTGTACTTGGGTCACAACAACCACAGGAGAAGGGGGGAAGAGTGGTTGCAAAGCAGCCCAGAGAAAAAGGACCTGGGGGTGTTGGTCACCAACAGCTGAACATGAACCACCAGTGTGTGCCCAGGCATACTGGCTTGTATCAGAAATAGTGTGGCCAGCTGGACCAGAGAAGTTACTGACTCTGTTCTCTGTGCTGGTGAAGCCACACCTTGAATCCTCTGCCCAGTTCTGGACCCATCACTACAAAGAAGACATTGAGGTGCTGGAGAATGCCCAGAGAAGGGCAATAGAGATGATGAAGGGTCTGGAGCACAAGTCCTACATGAAGCAGCTGAGGGAGCCTGGCATATTTAGCCTGGCTAAGGAGGGACCTTATCGCTCTTTTCAACTACCTGCAAGTAGCCATGGTTGGCCTCTTCTGCCAGGCAACCAGCAATACAACAAGAGGAAAAAAGAAAAAGTTGTGCCAGGGGAGGCTGGACATCAAGAAGAGTTTATTCACTGAAAAGGTTGTCAGGAATTGGAATGGGCTACCCAGGGAGGTGGTGGAGTCACCATCCTTGGAAGTGTTCAAGAAGTGACTGGATGTAACACTTGGTGCAGTGATCTAGTTGATGTGATGTTTAATCAAAGGTTGGACTTTGGTGATGATTGATGTCTTTCTCAGCCTAAATGATTCTGTGATTCTATGATTCTAAGTATGAATCTTCAAGCTGATAGCAATGTCTCCTGTTTTTTTGACTTAGCTTTGAGGGAATCAAGCTGGTTATGAAGATTACAGCAGTAAATTGTTGGAGATGGTAATTGATTCAATGTTTGAGAGCATGTTTGTTGTTTTTTTTTCTCCCTAGGTTCCCAGATTTTCTTAGTTTTATCTCTTTGGATTATTAATCTATATTTTAATATGAAATGCTTGAGTTTTCTTAAGGTAGTAGTCTGAAAAAGCTGATTCTAAGGATGAAATGCATTTTTATTTTAAACATGCAGGGTTTTATATGAAAATAAGTATAATCATAACATTTGCAGACCAAAAATATGGTCCAATACTGAAAATGGACTACAGGGATCCCAGTCAGGCATGATTCAAATGGAAAGTGCTTCTAGTAATAGAGTTTTAAAGAAACCTGTACTGGCATGAAAATGAAATTACCTATCTTGTGTGATCTCAATGCCTGTATTTTAGTCTGTATACTTCTTTCACTGGAAGCCTTTGTACAGCAGGAAACAGCTGTGAAAGGTCCATGCCGTTCCATGCTGCAACTGGTGTTATTTTGCCCTTCATTTATATCTGTTTTCTACTTAGGTATTTTCCCTCAAAAGTACCTTAGTGGTCTGATTAAATCAGATAAGGCTTTGCTTCAGCTAATTGAGGCCTATAAGAATTTGTTCAGTAAATGTAGATTGACTTCCATCCATCAAAAACCCTGATAATATACAATACATTCCTTGAAATCTACAAGGAGATTATTCTGTAAAAAGAAAAAAATCGAACCACAATATGCTTGGTCTGTGCAGACCTTGGTGCTCACTATGTTCACATGCTTCAGCTGTTTCTGGGAAGATGTGCATGCACTGCATATTTATAACCAAAACTGTTAATCTGCTGCAGTATATCTCATACAACAAGTATAGTATAACATCAAACCGTGCTTTCAGATTTATTGTGTTATTTTATGCATTGGTACCAAAGGGAAAAAAGAGGGAAGTCATATATCTAGAGAGGTGCATTTATGGTAAGCACATCTGCATCCTTGATTTGCACGAGAAAGCTGCACGGTCACATTATCAAAGACATACACTCCTCGCATTATTGCAACACACAGGGACGCAGACCTCTCCATCATTTTCTAAGGCAACTTGTTTATACTCCCAATTAAAAGAAATTATGGAAAAATTAAATTTAAATCCTGATGGAATGTCTGTATTAGAGATTTTTATTTTCAAAGGGCATCTCCATCTTCCTTGGTGTTTTGACATTTGGTGTCTTGTCCACGTCAAATTTAATGTTTTCTATATTACAGTTTTACCATGCCAAAATTTGAGGGGCAGATAATTAGCATATATAAGGATTATGCAAGGCATATTTACCCTACATTGTCTCCTTTATGGAGATAATTTTTTGGTTGTCTTTTCAGCAATATCTTTTGGGGTCCTAAAAGAAGGACCGCTGGAGGGACATATGTTGTTAATCTGAAAGTATGAGTACTGTACACCTGTGAAGGTACAGTGCTTTTACATCCACAGTTCTATTGTACTTTCTGATTAGAAAGTCTGGCATGCTCCCCACCAGTCCTTTGCTTGGTGTGACTACATGCATCTGAAGCAGAGAAAACATGAAATCAGCAGATGAGAGGTTAAGCTAGAACCATGTAACATACATTAATGTAAATGCTACCTAATTTTGCTTTTTAACAATATGTGGTATGTATTGGAAAATCTTGTATCCTCAGGTTTATTTTTCTTACAAACACATTCCACTTAGTTATCAAGAAAAATTTTAGCCTTTAGCGAATATAGCTGCTGGCAAGCTAATCTTTTCTTAGCATCATTATTTAATATAAATATTTAATGTTTATTATGATTGTTATGGGTTTTTAGTTATTATTAATTCGGTGTTAATTATTGTTAATGCTATGTTAATCAAATATATTTAATTGTAATTAATATCTTGGCGTGATTTTAGTGGGAGGTTTTTGGCTAGTTTATTATTTTTTTGGGGATTTTGTTTCATTTTATTTTGAAGGATCATTTTTAAATTCCAGGGATTGTGAGAAAATTTGGTAAAATACTGTTGATGAATGGTAGTTTTGCAAGTAGTCTGTCTTTGAGGCAAATAAAATCCACTTGAGTATAGGGATTTTAATTTTGGTGGTGCAAATCTAGCTAAAAGGTATCTCGTTGCAGATTTCTTTGGATGTATTAATATAAATGTTAATGCCCTTCTTTTAATGGTGTTTCAGTTGCAGGTTATGTTTTTCTTGCACTACATTAGTAAATGAGAATTACAGGTTATTAATATATGATCTTTCTAGTAGAATAAAACAAGAAATGGGTTCATAAAACACAGAAAATATTAACTGAACTAACCCTTGTGAAGCTGGAAACAGTTTTGAGATACTGATTGGGCCCATTTTACTCTAGCTGTCTGTTGAATTTATTACCACCACTCATTGTGCAGGCAATGCCACACATGTCTCTGTTGATACAGATTAGGGACTGGAGATAAATGACCATTTATATCTTAAGGTTTTCACTGCCATGAATTTCATTCTCTGTCGTCGTTACCTCTGTTGAACTTCAGAGATCTGACAAGCTTTATTAATAAAGTGTCTGAGTGTGATCTTTCAGATTTTTGGGATGAGATTTGAAAGATTTTGCAAAAAAAGCATTTGTTAAAGTAAATATAGAAATCTGCTTATGTGTTGGTTTGCATGTTTTCTGCCAGTGGACACTCTTGTTATCTTTCTGATGCCTAAATTGTTTGTGTTGCAAGTTTATAAGAATGCATGATTATAAATGGCAAATATTATTTTTCATATTTTAATCTCAGGCACTCAAATGCATCCTGAATTACAGAAATCAATCCATACATGTTTTCTCTGACATTTTGTTGGAAAATTATCTTAAGGTGGCATAGCTATTATTAAATTGCATCAGCCTAATGCATAAATTCACTTGATTGAATTAATGGTTCAGTTACCTGTTGCTTGATTCTATTCTGGGTTTTGAGTATGGCAGTGATAGGAGCTGTTGTCAATTTTCAACTTTTTCTTTTCTTCATTTAGAAGATGGAATTAATAACAGACCCCCTAACAGTGCTTCCTTCTGTAGTAATTTATGTTCTAATCAGTTATAATATAGGAATTCTTGATACAGGTTCCTTAGAAAAAAGTGTTCACCTATATTATCTGCAAAGAGTCACAGAATCACATAATGATCTGTGTTGGAAGACACCCACAGGGATCGTTAAGTCCAGCTTCTGGCCCTGCACAGCACTGTCCCCAAAAGCCACACCATGTGCCCAAGAATATGGTTCAGACTCTTGAACTCTGTCAGGCTGTGACCACTTCCCTGGGGAGCCTGTTACAGTGCCCAGCCAGTGCCCCCTGAGTGAAGAACCTTTTCTTGATATCCAAACTAAACCTCCCCTGAGCAACCCCAGGCCATTCCCCTGGGTCCTGTCCCTGCTCACCACAGAGAAGAGATCAGTGCCTGCCCCTCCTCTTCCCCTCCAAATAAAGTCATAACTGCCATGAAGTCTCCTCTCAATCTCCTCCAGGCTGAACAGCCCAGGTGACCTCAGCTGCTCCTCATAAGGCTTCCCCTCAAGGCCCTTCATCATCATTGTCCTCTGTTGGACATTCTTTAATAGTTTAAGAACTTATATCATGGCACCAAAAACTGCGCCCAGCAGTGGAGGTGAGGCTGTGCCACTGAAGAGCAGAGCAGGACAATCCCCTCCCTTGCCCAGCTGGCCATGCTGTGCTTGATGCTCTCCAGGACAGGGTTGGCCCTCCTGGCTGCCAGGGCACTGCTGGCAGCTTTCTGTCAACCGGCGCCCTTTACACTATGCTGCTTTCCAGCCTTTCGTTCCCTGACCCGTACAGCCCGAGTTGCCTCATCCCAGGTGAGGAATCTGGCATTTGCCCTTGTTCAGCTTCATATGGTTGGTGATTGCCCATCTCTCTGATTTGTTGAGGTCTCTTTGCAGAGCCTCCCTGCCTTCAAGTAACTCAACAGTTCCTCCCAGTTTTCATCTGGGAAGTTCAGGGAAATACAGTTTCTTTCGTTACAATTTCATATTTAGATTGACATATTGTGGCTTTGTTTCTAGGTACCTGCACTCAGAAACATCCTCCAAGTTTTAGGAGTTTAGTTTGTGAAGTAGTCGAGCTCCTAAAACCTATTAAAAATTGAATTTGCAAGTACTCCAAAGTTCTTAATCTCTTCTTATATCAGAATCTATCATGAAAAATAGATGGGAACCTTGGATCTGTTTGATATTTGGCAGTGCATTCAGCCTTTACTATCCACAAATAATAGCTCCATCACTTATGGCTGCTTACATTACTCTTAAAGCATCTTGTTAATTGCTTGAAACTCTGCCAAGCTGTAACAGGTTGGGGTGGGATTTTCCACTTGAAGAAAAGAACAATATGGATTCCTCATTTCCTGTATTCTAATGAAGCAGGAGCCTCATGGAAAAATAGTATGCAATCAAATAATTAAACATTCTGCATTAAAGCATGCAGCTAGGGAGAGGAGTTGAGGGGAGCATATAGCTTGACTTCCAGCTTCTTCCATCCTTTCAGCACTTACTGACTTTGTTTTGTGCAGATAAAACTATAATGTTGTCACTTATTTTTGAGTGCTGACATAGTGAAAAAAAAAAATCACATGTGATATTCCTATCATGGAATTTGATGTTCATGTTCCTCTGGGATTTCTTACCTGTTTGGATTTTTGGATTTGTTTTTCTTTTTTTTTTTAATTTATCCTAGCTTTTTTGGAGGGAATTGTTCTGGTTTTTTGGCCCTAAACAGCAGCAGAATTACTTGAGTTCTTCTGTGCGTGTAATCAGATATCAAAACCAGTGCATGAGTACAAAATGCTACCTAGATCTTTGATTTAGGATTATATGTAGGTAGACAAGTATAGACACACAGACTTTTTTTCCAAACTAGGATGCAAGCCTGTAAATACAGCAGGTTTGTTTGAAAAAAAGTCTAGTTGTTCTTAACAATCATGCTGGTTTCCCTTAGCCTTGGCTCAGCATGACTTCTGTCTCTGCATCATGCTTATTTTATCTGTGGTCTGAAGTTTTGTCATTTTGCATGCACCACACCCTAACTCCTGAAACTAAAAACTTGCATGCCACATTGTGCCTGGGATCCTTCTCCTCTGGTGACAAAGACAGGGAAAAACATCTGATTTGACCTTGTCCAATTTTATTTATGAAGAAAATCTTCTATAGCCTCTGTAAATATTCTAGATAAAGAGATAAAATAGCTCCCATGCTATGAGTTACTTTTCTTTCCTCTTTGAAAATACTTTTCTCCAAGTTTTGCAGGTGTGGTAGTTGGCTTTAATCCAATTAAAGAACTTTGGTCCCTCTGCTGGTACCTTCACAATTACTACTTTTCATGTAATGCAGAACTGGAGGATGTGACTCACCCGGAGACAGCCTTAGCTGATCTTTACTTGGGTCTCTTAGCTGTAGTCTCTTGATCCTCCAGTAGGAGCATTTGATAACCTGTGACTTCATAATTTTGGAAGCTACTTAGTCATTTATTAGAGATGGATCAGCTGTTGGGATGATGAAATCCTGAATCGTCAATTGGCATTTTCAGACTGTCATTGACCTAGACAAGGGCATGTTTATATCCAGAGTCCTTGTGAAAGAGCTGTGTAAATCCAGAGTGTTAATCTTAAAGCTCTTATTCTTTACCATTGCATACTTGTTTCATATTGTTTCCAACCTTTGAGAAATTCATTTGCTTCTTGAAGAAAGACACTTTCTTGCTGTGTATGCTAAACTCTTTCTTAGAAACTTTATGACTACAATTATCTAATACTAATATATATATATAAACATATAACAGGCTTTCCGACATCCCATTCATATATTGTTCTTCAACATTGCCTGCCTCAGCCTCTCATTGTCAAGGATTTCACTTTGAAAAATGTCCAGTTTCAGTCATTTTGTATGTGACTTCTTAAGATTAGCAATTTTAAAATAATGGGTGCTATGTTTTTAATTTAAACAAGTTGTGGCAGATGACCTAATATAACTACATTCAGAGATTAGGTTTTTTGATATCTTGCCCATCCCTTCAATATACTTTCAGGGTTGTTTTCTTAAACTTCCCTGCGTTTTGAAACAAAATTTAGGTACTTGAGTTATTATGATTAAATGCAAACATTTTCCATGTTCTCCCTGCTCTTCCATGCTTTGCAATGTAGAGTGATGGAGGAAAAGTAGATAAGGTAAAATTTCTGCTACTTTGAGACTTTTGACTAAAGCTTACCAGGTGGTTCTCTCTCTAGCAATTCTGCTCCAACAATAGTTTTTGTCTCAGCTATGCTATCCCAGCCCTAATAAAGCCTTAACTTAATCTCCCCACTCAAGTGTCTGCAAGGCCGTTTGTGTGTGGGTGTGGTTGCAAGTGTTCAATGCACTTCACCTTTTTCTAGATCTCTGCACATTTAAAGCAGAGAAAATTATGAGATAAACAAATTATGGAAGCCTTGAGAAATTTGTGTTATTCTCACTAGCATTTGTTTGATCCTGCAGGAGAAGCCTACATGAGAATGAGCCGGCTGCCCGAAGCAGAGCACTGGTATGTGGAGTCACTGCGATCCAAGAGCGACCACATCCCAGCCCATCTCACCTATGGAAAGCTGCTGGCTCTGACGGTGAGTTTATTATTATATACTCCTGGGAAGTGGTCTCAGGTCCTTTGTGTAGCTAAGGTAAAGGGATGGATGGGAAGGCTTTAGCCTGGAAATTGCTTTTTGCCTTATTTGTCACACTGTTTCAGTTACTCCTTCTAATTAAAGACTTAGTATTGGTTTTTTTGTTTTTGTTTTTTTTGTGAGACATTGTATCTATTCTTGAGGTAGTACCATGTCTCTGCTGGAAAAAAAAGAATTATAATGGCACAGGAACTTTGTAATGCACAGATAGAAGTTCTCTTGATAAAGCCTTTGTTATAAGTTCTTTGGATAATAAGTATTGGAATTAATTCTGTAATATATTCAGTGTTTGACTCAGGGTTGTTGGAGCAGCATATGGCTGGGTGTCACCTATACTTTGTCAATAGCATCTCATGCTTTGAATTTACATTCTTTAGGAGTATCTCTTTGACCATGTGAAAGAACTGCTTAACTATTAAGAGCTGGTTCTAAAAAATCAGAAGAGTTGTACTTCCTTATTTCTGTAAAATTTACTTAATTTTTGGCTGCAGGTGTGCCTGTAACTCCAGGTAAACTATCTCCATATCATCGTTATAGCAAAGTGCCAATCCCTCATTGATGTTCACACATTTTGAAGATGAAAATGGATTTCTATTTTATTAATTCAAATAATTCTGTTTTAAAACTGCCTTTCATTTGTTTTTTATTTCTCATTCCCATTTTTCTTTCATTTTTATCTATTCTATATTTGCTTTCATTGTTTACCTTAGTGGGTTCATATTTGCTCTCTGTGCACTACTGACACACTTCTGTATGGTTCTTGAGTCCTTGTGCCTCAGTCTGAATATTCCTCAACTAAAAGTTCCTCAACTTTTCACTTGGTGATAAGCTTTTTCTATGGTCTTGATTGTGCTGTCCAATCTTCAAGCAAAAGATGTCTTTTATCCAGTGGAAAACAACAGCTCATGATTAATTTCAGGAGATCATTTACTGTTAGTATTTGAATTTGGAAAAGGGGAAGGAAATACAGTGAAAGTTTTCTGTATGAGTAACAGTTGAAGACTTAAAAATCAGCCTGTGTTAATCTTAATTGCAGAATTTTATTAAAAGCTGCCTAGAAGGGAAGGTTTTAACTTGTAATGAAGTCAAGGTGGTAGTGTTATATCTACACTGCCTGTCAGTTCCACATCCTGGAAAGGATTTTTTTTTTTTTAACAATTTCCAGTTACTGTTAAAATTGCTGGGATATTAACAAATATATGCACCCACTGTTTGCCTTCTTCTAGAGTAGAACTACAAATAGGTTGTGTAGGAAAATTGGTATATTTACCTTGCTTTTCTAGCAGATATCTTGCACCTAGGAATAATAGCAGAAACTCAGTGTTACCAGCTTCTTTCTTAGCAGATCTTTGACACAAAAGTGCTAATTTATTGGAATTGCTGTGGGAAAGTGTTGTGGTTTAGGGATAGTATTTCCCAATTTAGTGTTCCCACTGTAACACTCTAAACCACGCGTTACTCTCTCGCTACTACTCCCTGTCCCCCCTGCTGCAGCAGGCTGGAGAGGAGAATTGGAGGCACAAAAGGTAAAGATCATGGGCTGAAATAAGAACAACTTACTGCAAATAGTAATAAAATAAGAAAACAAACAGTAAGAGCAACAATATTAATAACAAAGTGTACGAGAGAGGCGAACTATTCATGTGGGAATGCTCACAACATAGAAACCCTCAGCAATACCCAACCCTGCCACCATGCTCTTTGATCAAGAAGTGACCCCTTTCCCCCTTTCCTGGATGGGGAGGTGGTATAGAACAACCTCTGGGTCCTGGCCATGCCTCCTCTGGCCACAGCAAAAATTAACCCTATCCTGGCCAGAGCCAGGACAGGAAGTAAAGAGTTTTCTTAATAAAATCCAAATTTTTGTTTGTTTGTTTGTTTGTTTTGTTACACACATACACACACTCCTACTGCAATACTCCTCTGGTTAATTTTTTTTGACTGCTGAGTGTGTGAAATATGAGATCTGCTAGGGAAAGTCTTGCAGTGGTTCTGGAAAACAAGGTCTCACAGTTTTCTTCAAAATAACAAAATCCCCAAATCCCAGAAGTGTCCAAACATTGTGAGCCACTAATTTATTTTTTTTAAATTCTGTCCCCTTATTATGAAAGTGCAGGGATAGGATTAAAATTTAGTGTTATTATCCCAACTTTTAGAAGGAAGCAATGAAAAATCTGCATGAGTCTTTATAGTAGAATTGAACTCTTTACTTTTCTCTGGGGATATAAATGGAAGATATGTGTGGGGTGGATTGTGCCTTTAACATCTGAGCTGTGTTTGTGGAAGAATGTGTCTGAGCAAGGAGATTTGTATACAGCTTTCAACACTGAATACTGCACTATGATAGGCAGTAAAATACCTTTCCTTTCTCAACATACACTTGCTTTCCTATCCTTGTTCTGTGCCATAACTGTAATCTGTTCTCCTCACATTTATTTGTTATTATCTCTTGACACTTTTTTCTTTATTACTGTTGCTTCTCATATTCATGGCAATATGTACAGATAGGGTTGATGTCCATTCTGTTGACAGCAGTATAAGCTGAAAAGATGGTGCTGATGTCCTGTTGACTTTTAGAATTTCATAAACATATAGCAAGAAACATTATGATGACAAAATATTTACAGATGGGCACAATATTTTTCTGATGGTTACTTCATTAATGAAAAATAAAGTTCTTTTATCTTTGATCTATTGAAAATTGACATTAATTTTAATTAGTTCTTTGAGCTACAGGTCTGAAAAAATATTCAACACAAAAATGGATTAAGAGATTTGGCAGTAAAATATGTGGGGTTTGTCTCCATTTTGGTCACTTAATCAGTGTTGCAGATTACTGTCTGCTAAGTGATTCACAAAATGCATTTTGTCTACTTTCTGGTGTACTGAACTTGTCCTAGTATTAGTTCCCATTGCAAATATATAGTTGCTGTAACTGACATGCTTCCTGGAAGTCTTCATTAACTTCATTGGGATTTGGATTAGAGCTGCTCCCTTTTACATAGTTATTTCAGCCCAGCCCCAACTTGAGCTACCACTGTGACTTATTCTTCCGTTACACTTTGCTACCTGGGTTAGTGATAATTGTCTCACAGCCTGTAAATTTAGGAAAGAGAAAAGCCTACTTCAGTTAGTTTTTGGATGTTAGAGAAGAGATGTGTTAGAGGCTTCTTTGCCATCATCTGTTGGAATCAAACCTTTGAACTTTTTACAAACCTGTTTCTGAATATAAGTGCTGAGACAAAATTGTTAATAACAGTTCTCTGTGTCTTTTGTAGGAGAGAAATGTGAGATCACTGATGAAGTAAAGGGCGGATGTAGGTGCTAATATAGATAGAAAATTTTTCTGGCAGTGAAATTGGGGGTGTGAGGGAGGAGAGGAGGTAATTTCCAGATAAGTTCCTAAATTCCAGCCAAAGACAATTCTAATATAAAACCCCCTAGCAGTAAAGTCAGTCCTGTAAAGTTCACAAATTCAGCTATGTTTTACTTCTTTGCTTTAATTCCAATGAAGTGGATTAATTTTAACCTCAGTTTTTCTGCCTTCTCAAGTCTGCTGCCAGACTTACTGAAAGCAGCATCACATAGAATCAGAGAATCATTTAGGCTGGAAAAGACACAAGTAATACCCAAATGGACTTGGGCATGCTTCTGTATATTTAGGAAAAAAACAGACCAGCTTAAGAGCTCCAGAGGACTAGCTAATGAATTTACAGTCTTGTTACCTAATATCATAAGTTACAAGAATTTCCTAGCTCCTATATTAGTTCATGTTATATGTTTATATCTAAGAATTACAGCTCACGAAGCTACAATTTTCTTGAAAATATGTTAGGACAGCATAATTTAGTGGTTGAAAATCATGATTAGTAGCTCAGTTACTAGAGTAATTGGAAAATAGCCAGTTGTCTGGGGCTTAGGTTTGTCCTTTTTTTATATTTTGGAAAGGACATGTAGCTGTTTAGAACTGTAGTGCTTTAGCATTACGTGCTTTTTCATACCTTTAACTTGTTAAGCTGCTTAAATCGCTTGAGGAATTTGTTTTTCAATGTGATGTGTTAGTTGACATAGCCAATCTTCTGGTAGCTTTGTACCACACCATCTGAGCCTCATCCCTTGCTTAGGTAATTTATTTCTACATTGTAAAGAAAAGCATAATTTTTTGAAAGGCTTTTAAATTGCAAGGCTCCCAGCTTTAGGATAAAAATGAGTCTGTCAAAAATAACAGTGCCAGGTGATGCCTTGAGCATGTACTGTAATTCATTTTCCATTATATGAGCAGACCTTCTAGAAGAGAAGGCATTGGCTGTCATGCTAAAAAAATAATTTGCAAGTAAGACTTTTAATTTTTTTTTCTTCCTCGCACTTCAGTTGTCCTAAAGAGACAACTTTAGTCCTCCCTCCTAATGTCTGGCCTCTCTGCCATCAGTCAGTGTTTGGTTGTTACAGTAGCATGCTACTCTGAGATGCTTTATTTCAATTGGAAAGAAATGTTTTAAGTTGTGTTTTATCTCTTTTGAGTGAAGTTGACCCTGCATAGTCTGCAGCAGTGGCTCTAATTGCTAATTAGATTAGCCTCATATTGTAATATTTAGTGTTCTGCATCTAGGAATTACAGGCTTTGTTATATTTCTCTGGAAAAAATTGCACAGTGTTTTCTTGCATTTTACATGGCTCCACACAGTGCTGTTAATCTCTTATTTTTTACTGGCTTGGAAAATCACCCAAAGTGCTGTAAGAAAAATTTACTTTGCCTTGTAAAATTTTGGTACTGGAGCTCCAACTATTCAGCAATAATCATCCTAAAAGATTCCCTATAATATAACATATTTGATTTTAAAATGTTTTCTTTAAAGGGGATTGGGAAAAAGGCAGTCACAGACATGATAGAGACAGGCAGTGTTTTGGATTAGTATAAAAGTAGCAGGATTGTGACAGTCAAGTATCAACATTGAAGTTCAGTACTTTTCTGAAGTTTTGAGATAATTGCTTCTCAGTGAGTGACCATATTTTTGCCTGCAGTTGATTGTTGCTTATGCTTCTGACAAACAGAAGACGTGAGGTATCCTGCCATTTTTGGTTAGTTCTGAAATTACTCAGTGTTGCTATCAAATACCCTACTGTATTCAGTAATTGGTGTAGTGCTTGACTGTCGTCTCAAAATAAATATAAATAAATGACAACATAGAAATAAATGGAAGATAGGAAGAATAGAAAAGAATGAGACAGCAGGGGAAAGCAGAATGGTGTACAATGAATAGACTAATTCAACATTTACTATTTCTGTAATTACTTGCTGCTGGTGTTTCAGCACAGAAAGGAAATTTGCATTTCTGTTGGAAAAATCTGTCATATTGTCGTCTTTAATGTCACTGGTTCATTGCTACTTTTTTTTCTG
This sequence comes from Poecile atricapillus, assembly GCF_030490865.1. Lineage (NCBI taxonomy): Eukaryota > Metazoa > Chordata > Aves > Passeriformes > Paridae > Poecile > Poecile atricapillus. The sequence goes on along the minus strand of NC_081289.1, from coordinate 36,054,330 downwards.
TCTCTCTGGATTTACACAAATAGGAAGAAAGCAGGAATGAGGGAGAACAGTCATGATGTCAAAAGAATTGTGACTGTCTCTAAGACATAGAAATTGAAATGTTCTATGTTAAATCTAGTCATGATCTTCTAGAATGGTTTCTTCTTTTAATAATCAACTCCTTTAAAGCAAACAAAAATATTTTCAGTAGTACTTAGGGGACCAATAAATGCCTACACATAGAAAAATCTTTAATTAGTGAACAGGCATTTTCTGAACAGGTCAATTTAATTAGATCAGCAAAGCTCGTAGGTATTTCATTTTGGGAAACTATATCCCTTGGCTGCTAGTACTGCTTCTAGGAAGATTTTTTTTAAATGAAAATTGGAAATTTCAGTTAAAGTCATATCATGACAATATAAAAATGACACTGCATCCACAAGAATGCTTTGCCTAAGAAATCAAGTTAAGCCAAGCAATAGCCACTACTGCTTTTCTGTCTTGTTGTCAGTTTGTCATTGGAGTCTGGCACAGACACTATAAGCTTTCTAGACACTTGAAATCTCTTGAGGGTTATAATCAATACATGCACAGTTTGTACTTAGTTCTGAGTTTGCAAAATGAGAGTTATTTTCATTTTTGTTCCCAGCTTACAAGCAATTCACTTGTAGGGGCTAGAAGGAAGGGGTTTCCCTCTTCAGTGGGGAAAATCAGATTTACTGACTTCAGAAGTGTGAGCCCTTTTTTTAAAGGTTTGGTTATCTTGTGTATCTGGAGCTTTAACACCTCCAGTCTGAATGACAGGATTTCCGAACTACAGAAATTTCAATAGCTGACATCTATATTGAGTTTGCATTTCTTCAGGGGCTGGCTGCATGCCAGAAGTATTGCATCCATAGATATTCTTTCAAGTCCCCTTAGGACATGAGTTTGGCTGCATGCCAGTTGTAATAGAATTAATTGTAAAACAGAATATTTTCATTTAAATATAGCATATCTGTCTAGTTCATAAATGTCTCTGGAACAGGTATTTAGGCACATAACCCCTCACTAACCTCCTTTAGGGAATCTCATCTTTGGTATCATGTTTCTGACTTCCTGTAGACAGGAAACAGGGAGCCCTAAACTTCTCACTTTACTCAACATAAGTTTAAAGCTTGTTACAGAGAACATCACTGATACAGGATGAACTGCTTTCATGAAAGAATCATAGACTGTTTTGAGTTTGGAAGCAACCTTAAAGATCTAACCCACCAAAAGAGAGATGTTTTTTCTTTTACATGATTAGATATAGCTGCTGTAGTTACTCTCCGTATAGTAATTTGGTCAGTAATTGTGGAAAAATAGGCCAAATTTAGCTTAGAAGAAACTCATAGGACTTAGTGAAAACAGCGTGATACTGAATTTATGTTCTACTGACTGGCCAGTGAAATATGAGTAGATATTAATTCACTTCTTTATCAGAAAATATAAAATGTGGTTTAAGACTAAACAGAAAAGAAAGGGACTAACCTGGAAATTTACTTCACATTTCAATACATATTTTTGGTTCAAAATGGTCAAAGCTTAATGACTGAAGTGAACATTTCAATAGGGTTCTAGACAGTAAATAAATCATAAGGTGTAGAATGAAATCCATTCTTTAAATGTTTACTTAAGACTTTACACAATATTTCTTGGTTTCAACAGTGATGTAAGGAGGTAAATTCCTTCTAGACGTCAAGCTATCCCAAAAGAAAGACTAAAAATAAGATACATCATTAAAAAAAAAACCTCCAAACAAAAAATACCACCACAACAGAACAACCAAAAAAACCCTCCAAGGGGAAAAATAAATTATGCCTACATTTCTTTTCTATATGGTTTTGAATACTTTAATAGAACAAGAATGATTTTGGTGATAGGGGACACATTAAAAAATGGATGTCAAATAGCTTTAATATATTATTGATTCATTTAATACGTAATACTTGAAAAAAGTATCATCTTAATAGTGTCTCAGTGATGTCGCAAGTCAGTAAGTTTTGAGCTGGAATAGGCACTGCTTCAATCTCAACTCTCTGGTTATCATGCCTTTAATTGCCACTGTAGATATACACTCAAGAGCACAGTTTATGTTACTGTTCTCGTAATTAACCTTGGCTCTTGGAAGAATCACACTGACTTCAGCAGTATCTCAGTGAAAATAGATGGATTTTTACTCAACAAAATTCTGCATCTGTTTGAAGGAGGACTAATGTTATATATTAAGATGGAAGTGGACCACTTAAGGTACAAATAGAGGATTAAACTAAAAGAAGAGGTTGGATTTTATTGATTCTACCAAGGCTTGTTTCCAAAAGCAACTAGGTTACGCACTGGGTTATGCAGAAAGTATGCAATGTACTGAATTGTGCATGTGAGCACCCTGGTCCAGTGAAATGACTGGGAAGGAGAATGTTAGTCATGACCTCAGTGACAAAGTTATGTGGATATGTCACAACAAAGAGAAAGTTGCTTTACATTTATTTTAAATTTTAATGTATGGTGAATTACCTTGACTTGGTAGATAAAGATTTATAGTGTAATTTCCTCCAGAGTAATCCAGTTCATGCTTCCATACACTGATATGGCTTCTCTGCCATGTTGTTATTATTATTTTATTTTAATAAAGATGAGATGAGAAGGCAAGATTTGTCTTTTTAATGCACAGGAAGTATAGAAACAGAGATAAATTTTAAACCTTTGATATTAAAAATCCGAGTCCTCTATATTTCACTTGGTCTAGCATTTCATATACAAATTATGGTATAAGATATTTATATTGTAATTCAGAGTGAAGAGGGAAGAGTTGTAGAAATAACAGCAAATGAAGGAAGAAAGAGGAATCCCTTTAGCTACCAAATACTAGATATTAAAGTCCTTTTTGAACTACTAATATTTAGAGCTGGGGTGGAGAGATTGCCTATGTCAATGACATCATTGTAAGATGCAATTCCATAGTTCCTGTTTCATTAGTCCAGCTAAGTAAAAGCTTTTGAAGAATTTATTACTCATTTACTCAGTATCACACCATTTAAGTTGTGTTGTGCCTCACAAAAGTTGTGAGGAACTGGTTATGAACAAAAGGAACTGGTTATGAAACAGGATATGCAGGTCTGCAATTACTTAAGGAAACATGAAAAGGAAGTCACAGGTTCAGTTCAAACTTTTTTACTATCACTGAATAGTCTGTGACTTTAAAGTGTTCTAGAGAGGAGGAAAAAACCATGTAACATAATATTTGGTTTTCTCTATTCAGTGTGCACATTTTAATCAAACTTCGGTTAATAAATCTTTTCATAATTCAATCTGTTTTATTAAAAATGTGAATGCTTGCCAAAAAAAAGAAAAAAAGAACAGATGTAGAGAGTGACAGTTAACTGCATTTGTGGCATAAATTAAGTTATTTATGCAATCACATTATTACCTGTTAATGTTGGTAAAACTGTATTGAAGAATGAAGTCTGTGTCCTACTGGTGATCCCCCGTAACTTTTGAAGAATGATGAATGTTTGTCATATAAAGTTGGTTCAAATTGCAGAGACCACCTAATTTGTTGAACCACCTTACTGGTTGCCACTGTGTCATCATAGTTTCCACAGGAGGGTTATTCAGAGCTGCTCAGCTATATTAGTCTTTTCCAGTTTTACTACCATTGCAGGGTCCCTGGGCCTCCAGCAGCCTCAAGTACAACAGCTGCCTCAACATGAATTTGGCACAATTTACCAGAAAACTGAGGAAAAAGAAATTGGGGTGGATACCAAAATGCTAGTTTTATTCTCAGCTTTTTAATATTTTAAGGATAAATACAGTCTTTTACTAATGTATATAGTAATTATAATGTATATTATAATGTAGAACTGCCCTTAGTTGGCTCTCTTTCATTTGTTCTGGTGATCATAACAGTCATTTATATTTAATTTGTATGAAAGCCCAGATAAGCTGTTTGTCTGACCATATTAGCAAGCACAGATACATTGATTTGGTCTCTAGGGAAGAAGCAACCAACAAAAAAAACCCTCTTGCAGTCAGTTGCTAAGAACTTGTTTTAAAAATTGAGCTTCTGAAGTAATATTTAAACAATTAACAGTTTGTCTTCAAAAACTGCAAGCACCCAGCCATTCTGATTTAGAGTCTGCATGATTTGTGGAGAGAAAGGTGTTTCTGAAAACCAGGACAACTTGTGTTATGTTGTAAGAGCCCTGTATTACTTACCTGCAGTTTTAAATTATTTTTTTTTCCTTTTTAAATTTATTGGTGTTGCTGGAAGATGGTAATCAGAGGCAATAAATGTTTATTTGGGTATGAGACAGGGTAGAGGGGGACTGATATTCTCTTTATTAATGGAAAACTCTGGGAAGTTTGTCCTTATTATATGCTTTAGGTCCAGATCCAGTAAGGCAAATATCAGCCAGTCTTTCAAATCAATTATTAAAGTGTCTTCATCATGTTCAAGTTCTTCAGCAAGGAGATTGACATTGATTGTTTTATTATTGTCTTATTAGTCTCTGCACTGAAAAGCCATAAATATGCCAGTGCATCTGTGCAGAGGATCGCCATTAGTGTTTGGGCTGGGACCACCCACTCATTTCTCCTGAGCTGTCATATAGCACCTTTTCATTAGCCTCTGACCTGGACTGAATGTAAACTGGTGACCAAGAGGAGAAAGGTATTTTGTATCCCATTATTAATCTTCAGGGCTGTCAAGTATTTTCATTAAAATTTATGAATAACTTCTTTATCCTTAAAAAAGTCCGCTCTCATGTGGTTGTAAACTTAGAGTTTTTTGCTTTGTAAAATTGCCAGAGTATGTCATTGTGCATGTATGACTTCAAACCCTGCTGCTAGAAATTGGGAGGTTTCCAGTAGCTCTCAATTCCTGTGTTTGTATGGGTGAATACATGTAACAGTGAGCATGCACACCAAATGGCTTCCTGCCCCAAATGAGTATTTTTCAGCTGTTAAAACAATTAATTGGATTTTCTTTAAGAGTTATAATTTCATTCTCTTATACCATTTGTTTTATTTAATGCTGAGAAATGTGGGAAAGGGACAATGACAGGATTACTGTCAAGTAAACTGCATAGCATCTGCATTCTGTTGGATAGTTAAGATGTATATTGGATAATTGAAAAAAGGTTGATAAATACTAAGTTTTAATTATGAAATAGCCTGATTCTGTCAAGCGGTTGTATTTTACATATTTTGACACAAAAAATGATGTGTATTAAATCTATGCTGAGGTATTGACATTTTAGCAGTAGACTGCATTAAGCAGGACATTTTAGTGGTGTTGTGCAAGGTTCCTCACAATGCCAGTCTGCAAGAAAACACTTTCATTCATTTTTTAAAATAATTTTTGACAAATGTATATAAATTAAATTGATGGCCAACATGAACAAATGGAACTTTGCTGATTATTTTTAATCAGAGGACTTAATGTCTTGGCTGATATAATTAAAGATTTTTCTCCCCTTTATCTGTGAAATGACCATTTGAGCCTGTAAATAGCACAGTTCTTTTGATGTTATGTATACTGGCACCTGTCATCATTGTGTATTGTAGGTCTCCTGACTAGCCTGAACTTGAGTGCAGCATGCCATTTGGAAAGTGCCAAAAAGAGTAGAGCAGTCATGTATTTTTGGTGATTCCAGTAAATAAAAATTAATCATGTTTGACAAATGTTTGTGGCCTTATAGTTCTGTATGTAGAAGCTACAATTTTGTGACTGTATTCAATGAACTGTGCTTTGATGTTCTAGAAATAGACACAGAGTGCAACCAGCTAAAACTAATTATGTGACTCTGTTAAAAAAGGCAATTATGCAAAATCTGTAGATGTTCATTCTGTCAGTATTCATGATACATATGCTTAGTGCCTCTCATTTTGAAGCCTCAATGCTAGACTTAGAAAAGCCATTGTAACTTTTGGCAGACCACAATTGCCAGCCTCAGATTTAATGTGCAAAATTGAGTTTTTGATTATCATCTCATCCTGCCAATTGTTTTAATTGATGTTTATTTTCTTATTCATTTTTTGTTCTTAACTATAGTTACATGCTATTTAAAAAAAATTGTGTTTTAGATATACATACATATATATACATATATACATACACATACACCTACATACATATATATACACACGCATATATATATATATGTATGTATGTCTTTACTGCACTAGTAAAAGAAGAAGAATCAGTCTGGGCAACATATTGTACGGTTTTTGGTTTGGGCTTTTTGTTTGTGGGTTTGTTGTTTAGTTGTTTGGGTTTTTTAATAAAGCAGGATGAGCCACTGCAGTATAAGATAGTGTGCTCTATCATGTAGTTGTACCATTTGGTTGGTAGGAATCTTGTGCCATGTCGACTTGGCTGTAAGGAATATGGCTTTACCAAAGAAAGTTTACAATATAATAAGGCTGAATTCTTATCTCCAATGAACATTCATTTTGTGAAACTGGAATCCTATAAATGTTAAGCCTGCTCGTATCTCTGCCAGGATGATCTCTTGAAATGTGGCCTCTGCTGGTTTTGGTGGAACCTGGTCTTCATACAGTTCTTGGTCTGCTGCACAACTTCCTTCACTCTATTTTATTGTCTCTAAGACCCCTGAGGGAAATACTGAGAATCTAAAGCAGCTGTAATCATGAACAGACCTCATTGTTATTTCTGTGTTAACTTGTGGGATAGTGCAGGATGTGTGCCATGTCTGTTTCCAAACCACAAAACTTGAGAAAGCCTATATGGCTGTATCTGTGAAATAACACTCAAGGCAACTTGAGAGGTGCAGACCACAAAGCCTTTCTTCCACAGGGGTTAAGCTCAACTGTTCTTTATTCTGCAGGCTGCCTATTTTATAGCACAAACCACAGCAGCTAATTTTGTTGGGATAGGGATAAACAGGTTGCAGGTGTCTTAGTGAATATGTGATAGTGATTTGTGTTTGAGTATCAGACTAGCCTAATCCAATATCACTGTTTTTTCAAGAATAATGACCACTAATGCATCTGCTCTGGCACTTCTATACCATAATGGACCTATAGAGATTTGGTGATTCCAGTGATAAGAAAATCCCTGTCTCAGAAAATGTCTATTCTTTTTACCATAAGTTCTGTTAGGCTGTGGTTTTGTTGATTTTGGTTCTTTTTTTCCCTGACCGATTGTCATACCCTTGACCATTGTCTTTAAAAATTAGCATTTCTGTTACAGTTGTTTTATGATTGTCAGAATTGATTTCTGATAAAATCTGACTTCCCACATTAAAATCAGAAACACATATTTATTTTAACTTTCCACATTAAACCCTAAAATAGTTTCTATTTATGTACTTTCATTTGTGGTAACTTTACCTTTGGCTGTGTATATAGTATTTTTTAGGATACGAGGAAAAGAAATGGAGCTGCCTCAGGGGCATTCAGAATGGATATTCAGAAAATATTTTTCACTGTGAAGGTGACTGGTCACTGGACCAGGCTCTGCAGGGAAGTGGTTACAGCACCCAGCCTGTCAGAGCTCAAGAAGTATCTGGAAAACATGTAGTCACATGGTTTTAGGTAGTCCTGTGAGGAGCAGGGATTAGGAGTGAATATTTAAGGGTCCTTTCCAACATGAGAACTCCTAGGATTCTATGATTTCGTAGAACCATAACATGCTTTTCCTCCCCCAGCCCTCACTGACTTTTTTTCTTAAGAGCATGACTAAAGTTCTGTCCTAGTTTCCCTTCTGAGTTTAGCTTGGGTGAGTGTAATGCTTGTCGAGAAAAGTAGCATGGAACTGATGTTCACCCCAATATTGCAAAGGTTGCCATTTTTGCAATATGTTCCTACCACTTCCTTACTTCTTGAACATTGATAATGTTGGATACATTTCTTCCTTAGTCTGGAGATCTGCACCATAAAGTAGCTGACCACAAAACTTACTGTGGTACTTAAACACTCATATTTATTTAAGTTAAAGTCTAGTGATAATAGTAGTTGTTTTTCTGCAGTGCCTGGAGTTTGGAAATTTTAACTGTACATGATTGCTCTAGGGTGACACACTGTTAAAATAATTTCACCCCTTTTTTTTTTTTTTTTAGGGACGCAAGAGTGAGGCAGAGAAGTACTTCATGAAGGCTATTCAGCTGGATCCTACCAAAGGAAACTGCTACATGCATTATGGTATGTTTCAGATAGATAGGATTTCAACACGTGTTCCAGGCTTGCAGTTAATCTCTCCCAGTGATTAAAGATTTGAAAAGTTCTACTGGCAAAATATCTTCTCTAAAAGGAAAGAAACTAATCTACCATATAGTACTTCATTACAATGTTTCAATCATTGTAGAAGGAGAGGTGAAGATTTTCATATTTTGCATAGCTTTCCTCCTGTGAGAGGAATTTCAGTGTTGCTGCCTCTCTGGGAAAGAACAAATTGCCATATGTCAAAGTTTCATGGCCTGGAATATTATTGTTAAAGTTTTGGCCTGACATCACTCATTGTTGGTGGGTGGGTGGGCAACCAGAAGTTTTACTTTAGTGTCCATGAGTTTCATATATTGAAGTGTCTTACAGGCCTTACATCCCAGCACCTTCTTGGCTTGAAATGGCTAAGTATTACAAAATATTTGGACATGTTGGCTGTATCTTTCCTTTTAAGCCATGCATGTTTCATGAAGCACACCGTTAATTTGAAGGTATCTTTGTAACTTTGGATTGCTTTTGCTAGATGTGCAAAAAACATTTCCAGATGTGTTTAGTCTCAGGGAACCAAAATTATTTATGTTTATGGACTAATTCTAACTGCATTTTAAAGCTGATAATGGACAAATCCTAAAATACAAGCTATATTGTGCCAATTGGCATAGCATAAAAAGTAGTAAGTTTCATCTTTGTTTAGGAAGAAGGTAGGGAACCACAAAGCGTACTGTATGTATCCTTGTATATTATTTTAATTTATTCTTCTGATTCTAGCTGGTAAAATGAATAAAAATGAGTGGGCAAGAGGGAAAAATAAATATCACATAATAATCATGTTTTTACTCTGTGATATCTTTGTCTGCATTGCTCACATTATGTTTGTTTGGTCTATGTAGTATGAATTTCTGTATGTTAAATACCTAGAATCAACCTTTGGACTTAGGACATTTCATAGAATTTAAATTAATATAGCCCAGTGTTGCATTATTTTGCATTATGAAACACTGCAGTTCACAGCCTTGTTTTCTATTTATGCCTGTACAAGTAAAGATGATAGGGATATTTCTGCATATAAACCCCATTGTTTCATTGGGATGTAAGTATTGTGTATATCTCAAGACAATGAGAAAAAAGTTACAGCTGATTGTTTCTTGAAATCCTACTCAAGCCTCTTCCAGCCTTTGTTATTAAGAAATCTGTCTTCATTTAGTAGGAAATCTTACATACAAATTCAATGGTTGGTCTCAACATTCCATCTCAGCAAATGGTTAGGATTTAGTGTATTTTATTACAAGTCTTGAATTTTTTTTTCTTTTTTGCTCATTAGTCATCAACTTACTTGTCCTTTCCTGCAATATTCCCTGTGTCTCATTTTCAAGTACCCTATAAACTAAAAGCATGGTTATTCAAATCATCATTCATGTCTGTTTGATTTCTTCACTACACTATTAACATGGTGTGTTGTTTCCTAATTAAAACGATTCCTTAAAAACATTGGAAAACTTTTCCTTCATTGTGTCCCAGGTTAGAAAAGTGGGTTCTGTCATTGTGCAGAGGTGATAATTGCAAAATAAGTGAGGTTCTACTCAGTAGTTTAGGAGTGAAGAGCAAAATTTAATCAGTGTTTGCAATAACAGCATAGTAAAATAGGATGCTGAAAGTCAATAGATAGAAGAAATTTCTCTTTAACAGTCAATGGGTCTTGGAGCATTATACCCAAAGATCTCTTATGAATGTATGTGAAAAGTTTCCATAAAATAACCTCTGATCCCCTCACCGATTCAGTGCTGTTATTCTACATTTATATCAAAGTAGCTATGAGAAAGATATGGTCTACTTCTGCTTGGCTCTCGTGTCTTTGTAGTACAGCTGATCTCAAATCCTTGTCATTTTGGGCACAGGACTTTATAAAATTTGAAATAAAGTTTCCTTGCTTTTTATTTCTTTCTTTCCTTTTTTCCTTTCTTTTCTTCCTCTTTTCTTTTTCACCTATTTCTTGAATTAACGAGGGCTGTGTACTGTGTGTTACCAGAGACATTCCAAATAATCCACTGGAATCTCTAATGAGCACTTCAAGCTTTACCCTTCCATCTCATTAATTTGTTCCAGCACCTTGTCGCAGGTACATTCTACATCCTGTATGCTAAGAGTTCAATTATAGGGAAATACATCCATATTTTGCATGTAAATCTTAGAGATTGATTTTTTTCTCAGCATGAAGATACTGGAAGAGAGAATAAAGTAGTTGGCATCACTCCTGAAAAAACACATACCTCACAAAGCAGCCAAATGAAAAGAGTGGTCAGCTGGGACATGACAGGGTGTTGATAGAGTAGCAGGAATAAATGGACTGAAGATTTTCTTCCAAGTGCACATGGACTGCATACACTTAAAATTTGTGCTTCCAGGTTGTGCAGATGTTCTTTTTGACTTCTAACCTTCTGGACTTTTCTTGGATCTATGAGAAAAACTGTCAATATGCTGTATCTTTTAAGAGGCTTACCTTTGTATTATATTGTGCTTTAATTCAAGCCTTAAGCCAAAGCTATTTTTAGGTATGACTTGGTGCAGGAGGCAGCTTATTTAATCACATGAAAATTTGGAGAGAGTGGAACAGTTTCATGGCTGCTCCTTGAAAGATAGCACCACAGCATGTTTCTCTGCTCAAGCTGGCATTATAATTAGTTTTCTATAGGTACTTGGCTGACTTTGGATTTAAGGGGATTTAAGTTTTAAGCAGTGTTTCCCAGACTCATTATGCTTGAAGATGTCTGAAGGGAGAAATAGTGGAAAAGCTGAAGAGATGTAAATCCCTGTAGACTGCTGACATGATGTCACTTCATTGGACATAAGGGGAAGGGGCTTTTACTCTAGTGACCGGGGAGAATTGCAGTCCCTTCTCAGATGGAAGTGCAGGCTGCTGCTCACCTGACCACTTTTCTTTTGCCCTTCTTTCCTTTCTACCTCTGATATGCCAGTTATCTGAACATGTGAACTTGGTGCAAAACCATTGCCTTAGAAATACAAGAGTGTTGAAGAGTGGTACAAGCTGCACAGGTACACAGCATGCTACCAGAAACACCTCACAGATGGAAGAGAGAAAATTCTCATGAATCAAGAAGAAGAAAAAGTGAGAGAGGAAAGAGTGAAGATGCACCAATACTTTTTTTTTTTTTTTTTAGAATATATATGTTTTTGAACTAGAACACTAAAGGAATTTTTTTGGATACTGAGTTTGAAAGCTTCTGTAAGGTTTGCAGCTTTTAATTGGATATCTTTAATAGACATTTTCTAAAGACTGTCTAAAATGAACAGTTTTGACTGAAAGAGAACTTCACATTTATTTCCAGTTTTTTTCTCTGGGAAAGGTTTTATTCAACTGTCATACCCACATCTACTAAAGATATTGGCAGACATGCATCCCACTCTACTTTCAGCTCATTGAACATTCAACTCAAGTAGGCCATTTTAAATCTTTCAAGATCTTGGTAATGTCGGTCATCAGGAGATTGATGACATAATTGAAGTGATCTCCATGGACTGTTTGATTCTTTCTGAGCTACTTGCCTTGATGAAATGAAATGAAATTGAAGTGTCAGTCCTATAAACCACAAAGAGGTACCTATGAACTAAAAAAATTAAAAGGAACTGTCATCTAAATATTTTAAGAACATAATGGCATCTAAAGAGCCAGTACATCAAATTTGTTAACAAATGTGCCCAACATAGGGATATTCAATCAGGTCAGACAAGTGTCCTTATGGCTCAGAGACTGTGTAGTTTTGGATATGGTATTTGGATATATGACAAAGGAGGTAAAGGTTTCTATTTCTGTCTGCCCTGAGCCTATCTCAGGAGAAGGTGAAGAAAGATTATGTATGAAATTTGTCAGTGCACAGAGATGAGGTGCATTTCAAACAGTGGCATACTTACGTGCTCATCTTTTTTTCAAAAATGTTCAAAATAAATTCTTCAGTGTAATTGAGGAGTTGGAAATTGTTGAAAGCTTTCTATACTAGCTTTCCCTTAAATGATAAACACCATAAATCTGTGGTGATATTTGTTGTGTAAAGATTTTATCTCCAGAAGTGTCTTATTTTATTTATAATTTGCTGTTTAAAAACAAAATTAAAATAATAATAATAAAAACTCCACCTGGCAAACAACAACAAAACAAACAAAAAAACGCCACAAAAAACAAACAAAAAAAATCCCAAACCAAATAAACCCCTTAAAAAACACTAAAGCGGAATTCATTTTACTTGTCTGCTAAAAATAGGTTTTGCCACTATACCTCTTAAAGTGCATATAGTGGCCAAAATGATGAAAATGGAGTGGGGGATAAAAGAGCGAGACAAAGTTGGAGTGAGACTTCAAGACAAATATGGGTAGAGGACCCTTCTCCCTTATATTTGTAAAGACTTAATTGGAATAGAAAAGTCTAGAACCCCACAGAATGTTCGAATTAACTCTGTTTTATTAATAGCTGTTGAAGACCGCCCCCCTTTGAAAATGGTTTCCTTTGAATAATACATTGTTTCTGATAACCCTAAATTGTTTAAAGATTTCTTTTTCATTATAAAAATTTATTATTCTCTTTATATTAATTATGCACTCACTTAATTTGGCAGTTCACACTGATCATCTGCCTTTTTAAGTGCGTTCCCAATTAGAGGCATAAGGCAAAAAGAGACTTTCAAATTACCTAAAGCTGAACTGTATTAGCTATATACTCATTGAACTAAGAACAGATTAACATATTCCCAAATACACTTTTATTTTTACATTGTCTTCACTTTTGAATTTGTGATAATTTAGGAGTTATTTTTATAGATAGTCTTACATTATCTGTTTCTTTTTAAGCAAGTTTAACTTCTTAACTGCTGTTTTATTGTTTTTCAATTTCATCCTAATCTTTCTAATCACTCTTTCTGCAAAGGGCTCTTAGCCCTTTTTGATACCTAAATTTTTTACCTAAATTTATGAGCACTATAAATCTGTCTTTCTTCCAAATATGGCTTCTTTACCACTCCTATGTCACAGCCTGAAAATAGGTTGAAATTTCTATAGTTTAAAGATCAAAGTATATTTCATTGAAATACGGTTGCGGTGAGTTTTCAAGCACCATTTTTTTCAGTCTTTAAGTCTTAGGCTTACATGTATTAGTGAGTGTGAAAATTTTTATATATTTACTGGTGTGACTCGATTTTTTTTTTTCCTTAGATGTTTCTACTTAGATTGAGGTTCAGTAAGGTGAAGTGCCGGGTCCTGGACTTCAGTCACAACGACCCCACGCAGCACTGCAGGCTGGGAACAGAGTGGCTGGAAAGCTGTGCAGAGGAAAAGTAGCTGGAGATGCTGCTTGTCAGCAGCTGAACATGAGCCAGCAGTGCTGAGGTGGCCCAGAAGGCCCATGGCATCCTGGCCAGGATCAGCAATAGTGTGGCCAGCAGGAGCAGGGCAGGGATTGTCCCCTTGTATTTGGCACTGGTGAGGCCACACCTTGAGTGCTGGGTCCAGCTCTGGGCCCCACAGTATGAAAAACAGTGAGGTGCTGGAGTGTGCCCAGAGAAGGGCAACAAGGCTGTGAAGGGTTTGGAACACATGTGAGAAGCAGCTGAGAAAACTGGGGTTGTTCAGCCTGGAGGAGAGGAGGCTCAGGGGAGATCCTATCACTCTCTCTGACTCCCTGGAAGGAGGCTGTGGCCAGGTGAGGTTTGGTCTCTTCTCCCAGATAACCAGTTTAAAGGAAATGGCCTCAAACTGAGCCAGGGAGGTGCAGGTTGGACATCAGGAAGAATTCTCTCAGTGAAAAGGGTAGTTCAGCTTTGAAACAGGCTGCCCAGGGGGGTGTTGGAATCAACATGACTGGAGATGAGGAAGTAGGTCTGGTGATGGCACTTAGTACTAACTTTAATGAGCACGGAGGCGGTCAGTCCAAGGTTGGACTCAATGATCCTGAAGGTCTTTTACAACCTGATTGATTCTTTGTGCTGTATTTATAATATTTCCATGTAGTCACATTGCTGTCAGTGCTTGAGCTTTGTGGTTTTTCTCTTCATTGACTGAAGAGCAGCCTAGGAAAAATTTATTTTTCTCACATGTATTAGGAAAAGTTTCTATGAAGAAAGCAGTGAACTAATGAAAAGTAGAGTATCAATGTTGTGTTTATAAGAAAGAAGAATATCAACCATGACCTACTCATGGAATATTACTAATTTTTTTAGGATAGTTTTATGTGCACAGTAGAAATGTCACCCTAGTCCACAGGTAGGTCAGTGTTCACTTTTGTCAATGAAATGAATAGAATTTCAGAAGCCATAAATCCAGTGCCTCGATTATCCTATTTCTGACTGAGGTTAGCTAAATGGAGTATATGCTAAATGATAAATAAAAGTGCATGGATCTGCTGCATTGGGAACCTCAGATGCTACATGGTGCTTTGTACTGAGAAATTAAATCCCTTGATGAGGTAGAGTCAAAGTGAACCAGATATGGTATGTCCATCACTAACTCACTTCTCAATATGCACTCATGAACCTTTCTACCAGTGACAGATTTTGCTGTTTTAAATCTTTTGGAAATCCTAAATTAGTTTACAATTATTTTGTAGGGAAACTATAAACAAGTTTATGATACTCAAATAATACATGTTCATAGAACATATGTGTTCTTTGGAGAAGGGGTCTCTCTGTCTTGAACATACCATGTGCCATCAAATCCAGGTCCTGACTTTGGTCTGTGACCTGCTTATACCTGCTTTTGCAATATCAATGAACGTAATTCTGAGAAGACAGGATTCCTAGACCTGAAACAGGAAGATATAACTGTCTTGAAAAAAGACTTCATTAAGCTTCTGACTTTCTGCTCCCAGAACTCTCTCTATAAACTTTAAGAAAATCTTCAGCTACTACTAACCAGCAGTATTTCTTACTTCCAAACTGAGGAGAAAAACAGAGCTGTGCAGAACAATCCACCAATTTTAATTCCTTTTTGCCACTCTCTAGGCTACTGTTATCACACAACATTAAAAGAAGATTATTACAGACCATTTTTTCCAAACTCCCTTTAGAACCAATCGCTCAAGTGGAATGCAGTGGAGTATTTCCAAACAAGCTAGGTCACTGACCTGAAATGCTGTGGAATTTCCATGCTTCTGGCTCTTCCCTTGGGTTTAGCCTTAAATCTAATCATTCTGATGTCTCTAATATGTGGTTGACTCTGCTTCCTCAGCACAATATACTAAACTGCTCAAGAGATGTGATATAGATAGTGCAGATCAGAGACAGGGTTAGAAATGTGTCTGTATGCTCCTCCATATTGCCAAAATGTAGCTATTCTGTAGGGACTGAAAAATGTACATGAACAATGCCAAAGGCACTGGGGAGTTTTGTAGAGATAGCATGAAGCTGCTACAGAAGTACAGCTGGATAGTTCTTTTTCAGCCAAATTTTACATTTCCAAACCTTATACATCATCAGGTGTCTGGAAAATTATATAGAGTTCAGGATCTTCCTCAGTATGTGTAAATCATGAGATCCTCTGTAGTATATATTTTCATCATTAATCTTTTGGTTTGGTGAGAACTTCCAGTGATCCAGATGTGGTCACAGGTTTAGTCATCAAGTCCCAAAGGTCTGCTAGTTAATTTTTTGTCTTATCTGTGATCATGCTCTGAATGACATCCAGTGGTATATTTAGCTCAACTGCAACAGATAAGTTTTTCAGACAAAGAAAAAGGCTAATAAAAAAAAGTAAATTCTAAGCCAGTGCATATAATGACATTGCAGCGCCCACTGGCTTTGTTAGTGTTTCATTATATTTTATTTGCATGGAAGAATTTTCTCTATGGGAACTAATTAAAGGGAGAAAGTCTCCAGAAGTCCTTCCAGCAAGAAACCAAGAGTATGCCTTTAGATTAAGGTGGAATAGGATACAAGGAGCAGCAAAAACTGAAATGCTACTACCATTTAAGTGGTTGTGATATACGTTGCTGTTGTTTCTCCTATCACATCTTTCACGTTCAGCAAGAAATTAAAATTAAATCTAAACAGGCCTGGAAAAGCAGGATATTTAATAAAATATTCCCTTGCTCTGGGAACTTCTCCTTCACAGCCAGTGAATCTGTTTTGAAACTCCTAAAGGAAACAGTTATATTAGGTCACATCTGTTGACTTTGCATCTTGAAGCATTGATTCATCACCTGAAATACTTTGGAAATCAACTTCCAGGCAAGGTCTCTCTTCATTTCTTCCACTGAATGCAATTTAAATTTTCCATTTTGAAATCTCTGCATCAGCTCTTTAGATCCGCATTGCCACAGCAGAGCTGAAGTTGATAGTAACTTCAGTAGTGGTTCTGCTTATGCCACTGAGGATATAATTCTGTTCTCAAGACATTATCTGCATCGGACAAGATACAATGTACTGAGTCAGCCAGAATCCGCTCCCTCTTCTGACGATTTCTGATTTCTTTCAAAGCTTGAAATGCTTTAATAGAACCAGCAGATACTCAGATTCAAATCCTCAATGCTGAATGTGCTGAAAGAACTTCTAGTGAAGTTTATTGCAGTTGAATCTTGGTAGAGCCACTTTTTATGTTGTGGAAGTAAAAAATTCTTTTGAAGAGGATAAGAAGCAGAAGATTTGGTGAGAAATGTGTATTAAAAGGAGCAAGTTCCTGTTAGGATGGCATTGGAAGTTTTTTCATTATTATTCAGAAGGTAGTTTACTCAATTTTGCTTGGATTACTGAAGATACTACCACATAAGTCTGTCATGGCAACCTGTGTAAATGCAGAACCAGCAGCATTCTGAGAACAATCAAGATAGCTCTTTTCAAAAACAACACCAGCAAGATGAGCTATTTCAGAAATCTACTCTGTTCTGGGACAGAGCACCTTTGTTTGTTTGCCAGTGAGTAAAAGAGGGAACATGTCAACTAAAAGATTGGTGCAAATTGCACTTTTATCTAGTAAATTAAGCAAATTGCACTTTTATCTAGTAAAATAAAGGCTCACAGTGCCTGCGAGGAATAGTTAAGCCCGTACTAGAGGAACACACTAATGCCTTTGTGCTATGAACATAAGAGATTTTTACACACAGACATATCCCAACCAATTAATACGTTTCTTGTTACAATAAAGCAGCAGAACTACCAGTTCAGATGTATGGTTTTTAAATTGGTGGTGGTGCATGTCTTAACAAATGCTTTACAAATGTTCATGATTGTCTTAGGGAGACACTTATACGGGATAGAGAGTTGCATACTTTCATTTATTTGGACAAATGCTTTAAAAGAAATTATAAAAGATGAAAACAAACTGTTCTTTTCAATTGCTGGGAACTGGAATATTTTGTTCTTGTTTAAATTGCATACATACTTGTATCTTACTTTTCAGTAGATTGCATGTATTGCCCCAAAGGTTTTTTCGTCTATAAAGACTCAAATATAGACTCTAAACCACTGTTGATGGTTTGCAATGAAAAGTAAATTTGAGCAAGTCTGCAGCTTCAGATTTCAGCAGCTTTAATGCTAATTCTGATTCTTAGATAGTGTAGGAAAAATGACTAAGAGGATTGTGAAATATTGAATCAGTTCTCTGCTATCAAAGGTCTTTAACAACTATTGGCTACACATCTACTCTCACTCCTGTGCTGTCTAGCAAGAAAGGTAAAAAAATTTATTTTAAAAAATAACATTCCAGGCAGAGAACGGTGTTTCTGAAAGTCACATATTTTCCTGGACTATGGATTTCCTACTTCCAGTTTAGAAGAGTAATGAAAAATATTCTTTCCTCTAGATAGGAAAATGTGGTTATTTGGAGCTGTTTTCTCAAAAGCTGTTGTGATTCCAAAAAACAGTCAGGCTATCATAATTTATCTTGTTGGCAAGAGCAGGAATCATGACACCTGCAATAAGTAAGTTCTCTATGTGATGTTGGGCAGTATCTCATAAATCATGAGGTTTGCCAGCTGCTTGTCAGAGAAGAAAATCCTACATATAAATTTAGACCCACACAAGTGGTTCCTGGATGCAGGGGCTTGTGGATCATATCTTCTGATCCACCTTCAACACCTTGCCAATATTACACCCTGCTAGTGCTCTCTCTTGGGAAAACCTCTTTATGGCTTTGACAGGAAAGGTTCAGAAGTCTGATTTTTAATGAAGAAAGTGCAGCAGTATACTGCCAATCCAGCTCATTCTTGTATGAATTTAGTATATCAGATTAAAAGGAATGGCAGCTAATGTTTTCAAAATGGTATTTTTCTACTTAGGTGCTTTAAATTAATTTGAGATGTGTGAATGAAATTAGTCTGCCTTTCAGGAGAACTTGGCAAATCAATTTTTAACTGAAAGTTTCCACCTTGTACTGGGTCTGGCTGGGATAGTGTTAACTTCATAGCAGCCTGGATGATGCCTTGTTTTGGATTTGTGACTAAAACAGCCTTGATAACACACACCAATGTTTTGGCTGTTGCTGAATAGTGTTAGAGCAGTGTCAAGGCTTTCTCTTTTTGGGAGGGGGCGCAGCTTGGACAGCTGACCTGAGCTGGCCAAAGGGATAGAAATAACAGTCCATATAACATCATAAGAATAAAAACTGGGGTAGAGAAACAAGAAGGGTTTTGGCTTCTGAGGTGGCTTTGTTTGGATACTGGCTGAGCACTCTAGCTGTGAGAAGTGGTGAGAAATTTCCTTCAATTTGCTGTTTGCTGTTTTAGTTTTGGGTTTGTTTTTGGTTTTTTTTTTTTCTTCTTCCCCGTGTTAAACTGTCTTTATCTTGATGCAGAGATTTTCTTGGTTTTGCTCTTCTGTTTTCTCCCCCTACCCTGTATGAGTGGTTGGATACTGGCAGGGCCAACTCACCACACCTATACACTCAGGTATAGACTTTTTCACTAGACTGAGAAAGATGCAGTGTATTTTATTTGTAGCCCATGCAATTAAGGAAGTCTTTGATCAGCAACCCTCCTCTGGATGCTCTCTAATTGCTTTGTAGCTTTCTTATGCTATGGTGCCCAAAACTGCTCACAATATTCAAAGTGACATCAAACCACTACAGAGCAGAGTGGGAAAATCACCTCCCTCAACTTGCTCAACAGTGCCAGTGACTCATGTTCAACTTGCCATCTACCAGGACCCCCAGCTCCCTTTCCTTGGTGCTGTTCTCGAGCATCTCATTCCCCAGTCTGTTTGTACAGCCAGGGTTGTCCCGTCCCAGGTGCAGAATCCAGCACTTGCCCTCAGGGGAGTTGACAGCTCCTCTCAGTTTCATATCATTGGCAAACTTACTTAGACATAGTAAGTATACTGTTACTTAGTATGCCTTTAAGAGCTGCATCCAAGTCAGTTATGAAGAGAAGTGGCCCTAAAATGGAGTTCTGTAAGGGCTTATGTAGGGAGGATAATACAGTTGGTTTCATATATGCATCATCTGCTACTTTCCCACTCAGCATGGGTTACTGCCACCTCCAGTACAGGGGAGAGAATTGTGTATGGTAATGTACAGTCCTAGAATTTTCTTTTTTGAAGAACTGGAAGTTTTACTTATATCTTCCTTCTTCCCCCTGGCTGAATGTATTAGTAGCACATCCACTTAACAGTGTTTCACTCTACTAATTCAGGGCTTTCATTTGCAAAAGTACCTTAATTTTAACATGGGCTTAAAGATTAGGAATATTGTTTTGCTTCATTCATTGGAAAATAATAGGAATACTAGTTGGTCAAGCTTATTTCAAAGATTGCTCTTTAAAGAAAATAGGAATTCAGCCCAAATCAAGAGATATGAGCTATTTTATTGGTAGATTTACTTGGAGAATTTTCAGATTCAAATCTGTGTTTGTCCTGCTGCATATAAGGCATACACTGATGCAGTACCCAAAAGAAAAAAAAAAAAAGGTAAACTTTTAGCTTTTGTCAGAAGTTTTTTCCCTTTAGAAGAAACTTCCATTAAGAGACTTCCATTAACAGTTCAAGCACTGATATATAATTCTGAAGACAAATTAATTTCTTGTGGTCCAAACTATTTTTGAACTATGTTTTTGTCTTAGATTTTTTTTTCTATTTATTTATTTACTTTCTTCTTTTCCTGTGTGAAAAGGCTTTTTTTGTAAATCATTTGTTTCTGGGCACAGTAAGCACAGAGTATTGTACTGTATCAAAGCGTGATATATATTAGAGTGCAGATGTAACTAAAGCAAGGAAACCTTCCACTATGAATGCAATAAGGTACCAAAATGTTTTTACAAGTTTCACAGATCTGAATAATTAAGATATAGGAGACTGAATAAATAATCTGCCAACTCTCCGAAGCTGAAATGTATCCACAGAGAAAACAAAAAGCTAAGAAAGCTGCCTTTCATCACTTTTTGTATTGAAATTATTCCTTCTGCAAATGTCTTTGTTGTACCAAAGCATCACTGGGTTCACAATGCTTGTACAGACCTTGCTAGCTCTGGTTAAGGGAATTTTTTGCATAAGCACAAAGCAAGTATGTGAGCAGCAGGGAATGCATAAGGAAAGAGGGAAAGAATAAAGAGAAAATCCCTTACTAGACAGGGTATTGTTTGCTCATGGTATATTGATCCTGATGAAGTTTGTGGTTAGTGGTGGTGTGGCAGAGTTTTGGTTGAGAGACCTTTACAAAGTAAGACAAAAAGAGAAGGATGGGATGCTGGAATGTATAATCACTAGGCTTTAGGGTAGCTTTTCCAGATGTAAAGTAATGTAGGCACAGAGATGAGGTGGTGGAATTCTTGAAAAAAGTTTTTGCTAAAAATGACACATTTACAGATTAGGCATGAAAAAGTATTAAAAGGAGCAAAAATAAGGTTGAATGCCTTTCAAATTCCTTTTTTCACCTTCCTCAAAGGAAAACTCATAGAGTTGTACTCTATGTTACATGTTTTGTTTTGAAACTACTTTACTTTAGTTAAAGCTTGGTTAATGCTAAATTATTCATTCTTTTCAGTTTATATTTGCTTTAAAGATAATGATCATTTAATTTATAAAAAGTGAGTCACTTGATTTTAGCCATCTTCTGTTTTTGTTTAATGTGAGAGGTAAGTATCATTTAGGAAACTTGTAAAAAGCTACCTGTTGTGATTCTTTTAGTGCTAGTGAAATACATAATAAAATACCAGTCCACTAAGGTATACATACATATGTAATGGTTTTAAAGCAAATACTACTTAGAATTCTAAAGCTGAAAAAATGTTATCACGTATGTATACAAAAAATTATCATTTTATGTGATTTTAAGATACGCTTTTAAAACAAATTTTGGGATGTGCTTTGGGAATGTGTTTAATTTGTAGATACTATTTTATTTCAATTTTTTTGGAGGAAGCAAATATCATGGTAATTATATAGGCAGAAAAGCATGTTCTCAAATGGCAGGCTTCTTGGGGCCTGAGAGTATTGTTTCTTGATGTCTGAGTTTTATTTTATCATTCTCACTTTTCTTGTCAGAAAAGTGATATTTATATATATATAAATATATTCTAAAAATATTGTTTTTACTTGTCATATTTATTGCAATTTTTCTACATTGGCTGTATTATAAAAATAATGAAATGCAGAGCAGATCAACAAATAACTAAACATGGAATATGAGACCTTGGCTTGCTTCTTGGTTTATTAGTTTGGGGTTTGGTTTTTTGGTTTGGTTTGTTGTTTTTTTTTGTGCTTCCTTTTCCTGACTATACTGTCTGAAGTGTATTACATCAGTTATTTTCTGTGGGCTCATGTTCACACTCTCCATTGCAGGTCAGTTCCTCCTAGAAGAATCCCGCCTGATAGAAGCAGCTGAAATGGCAAAAAAAGCAGCTGAACTTGATAATACAGAATTTGATGTTGTTTTCAATGCAGCCCATATGCTCAGGTTAGTGCTTGAACATCTGCCTCCCTTGATTTTCCTCTTCTTTTGAGGAAAATAGTCTTTATAGCCTTTGCTTATGCAGGATTCTTTTTAAAGCCCAGCAACTCTTTTGAATAATTCAATATTATTGCTAATAAGATACAAAGAAGTGGAATTAAATTGTTGCAGCATTTAGCACTTTGCATTTCTTAAATTCTGTTTATTATATCATGACGTAACGCCTTCAAAACTTCTGTTGTTCACAAGCAGGTAATGCAGTTTGCTTGCATATGAAACAAGTGTTTCTTTTTTGAAGAACCTTCTGTAGGATTTCCTTTCACTTGATTTTTAAAATTTTAATGTGCATAGCAACTGAAGAGAGGAGACCATATTTCTCATCTTACATGGATATAAATAGAGAATATTGAAAATTTCTGTTAATATCAGTAGGGAACATTATGATAAATAGAAATCTAAATATTCCCAGGCTAGTAATTACTTTGAGATGCATTGGAGCACTTAGTGATATTCTCAGAATCTGTTATTTAAAATGTGGTCTTATATTTAATTCTGTTCTATCAGAATAGAACAAAACTTTGGACTTCTACTTTAGCTTTTAAAGCTGTCAGACCTGGTTATTCAGTAACATTAAGCTTCTGTCTCTGAGTATAACATAATCATTAAACTCACATTACTGTAATAGGTATCCTCTATACTTATTTCTAGGATAACTATCAAATTATTGTCTATTGTCCACTTTACAGCTATAAGGATACTTGATTTCATTTAGATATTATCTAAGCATGGAAAATGCATGAAAAAGGAAATCTAACAAATTTAGTTCATTAGCACAAAACAGCTCTTCATATAATTTCTCTGCTGAAGACACCTTACTAGGCTCCTTTATGCTTTTAGCATTTTAAATAAGAAATGGAAGAAAAAAGAAAAGAGTGTAAAAGAGAAGGTAGAATCCGCTTCTGAAGGCAAGTGACCTGTGTTTCAGAATTATGGTTTCTATGCCATGATTTGGAAATAAGCCCCAAAAGTTATTTTTTAAAAATAACTTACTGTTTGTAGGTTAGAAAGGAAACCAAGACAAATAGCTCATTGGTAAACAATAGTTTGACCTGACAGTGGTGTATGAGCTATTTTAAGGATCCTTCCCTTCCCCATGATGATTTTGTGAATAATATCTCTCAAGACAGAATTCAGCAATTTGAAACATTTTGATTAGTGTTACAAATTCACAGACAGAAGCAGAGCAAGTTAGGCATGACAGCTGAATTTAGAAAGGCATAGAGGGGTCACTGATTTTACTGAGTGTGTTGTAGAAGGTGGTTTAGTGGTATGATTGTGTATATTATAAAATGGGGTGGTGTAGATCAGTACTGTTTTGGAAATAGTTTTAATAAAGCTCCTGCTTTCTCTGTGAGCACTGAGTGTAGCGTTCAAAGTCTTTGAGGTGTATGTATGTACATCTGGATATGAGTATTTTTTTCACTTTTAAAGTAACAGCTAGGCTGCTGTGCTGCCATCAGCCATGGTTATCCTCCTTGATCTGGCTGGGAGTGTATTGTTTTTGGGAGGCCTTCACAAGCAATGAGCTCAGTGACTCTAAGCTGCATTCTCAATTTTTACTGTAACTGCAAAGCCACAACCTTCAAAAACAAAGAAGATGCACCAAACTGAAACACTTAAAAAAACAGGCCTGGTTTAGTTTAACTAGAATCCCTTGTGCTCCTTTGGGATACCCAGTTGATCTAATTTTTCACTTAATACTCAGCTCTGTGGAAGAACATAATGTCTTCCTGATACTCTCTGAGAGTCTAAAGTGGTCTGTAGGATTTAGCAAGAGTCAGGGTGGCAAAGCTGAATTCAGTGCTGACAAATATTTGCTAAAACCCCATGTGTTAACACCTGACTGATTTTTGCTAAAAGTTATGATTTTGTTGTCTGTCCTTGTTCAGTGCTTTACGTAGCAATTAATTCAAATATATTGCTTCTGTAATACTTGTTGAACAAGGGCAATGCATATTCATTCATTGTAACAGAGCAGCTACAAATCCACCAGGAGTCTGGCTCTTCAGAAGCAGATGATTTTTAGGAACTTTAGAACAGTGGGGAGCTGAGGGGATTCCAAGAGGAAAGCAGATACCAAGACACAAAGGAGAATGGAAAGAAGGGAGTACTCCAACTGACACAAAGTGACACTGGTAGAAACTGAATGCTAAAGACAGTCATAAATGAAAGGCTGACATAATTTCAAGTAGGTGACCAACTGCTCTTTAGGTACCCTAGAGAGCTATAAAAACTGACTGGTAAGCAAGTAAGAATTTTGAATGAACTGCACAGCTGTGAGATAGAAAATACATTATAGAAGTTCACAGAGCATGAAAATGAAATGACTCTTGTGAGAGACACGGGATAAATTTTAAAGACGTGTTGTGGAATAAGAGACAGAAATTGATATTAATATGGATGATGCAAGGTTTCCAAAATGACTGCAAGATAATAACAGAAGCTTATATTCTTGTACAGATTCTGATATTTTCTTTTTCAGACCAAGTATTTTACACAGTGATGTATTTTTGAATTAGGAAGGAATCATCTTCCCCTCCTCTCCTGCTGTTTCCACCATTAGCCTAAGGAGTTTCATAAGACTCAGAAACATGTAGATATTTATTGGTTTACAGCTGTTTTGGATGGAAAATAAACATAACTTTCATTCTCTCAAAATGCAATTTATTTTTCTAGTCTAGTGTTAAATATTTTCCTTTCTTTTGAATTCCCCTGCTTGCTGATAAAAAAATTTGAAATGCAACATAAATAAAAATTTACAACTTCTGAAAGTTTTGCAGTGCTGCAAGTTAATTTTCTTTTTCTTACAACAGGATTGTTAACTGGGATGAAATGCAGTAGCTGTATTTATAGATAGCCTGTTCTCAGTTTAGCAGTCACAAGAATTTCTGCTCTTCCAATCAGATATTCCAACATTGCTGATTTCCTCTCTTTGTGACTGAATCCGAAGTAAAAAAAAAAATAATTACTTAGTTCTGTTTGCATTATTGGGAGACCTCCCCTTTCCTAATTACATGATAGTTATTAATTTTTTTTTCCCTAAACAACTTCTGTAGCATCCTGTTAATGCAATGCAAGATGATTCAAGTCATCTGTAAGAGGGGTGAGATGTGGGATGAATGCAATTAATTTCTTTGCAACAGTCTGGTAACTTTTAACTTGCATAATACTTGTCTGTAAAATTCATCTTCTCGACAAATTTGTTTTCCAGACAGCTTTCTTCAAGGGTCACGCAGCCATTTGGGTGGTTCTTAAAACAGTATCTGGTCATGTGTTTTACATTTGTAGTATTTGCAGTGCTCTTTCTCAGAGGAGTTGGAAGTCCCTCAGCGAAGCAGTGACGTGCATGTGCGATGCCGTACGGTGGCTGCAGCTTCAGCGCTGAGCCGTGTCTTAACAAGGACTACAGCTCACTTGGCTCTCCTAGAGCTGCCATGAGCAAGGCTTCCTGTGGGCAGGGGAATGATTGTTTCTAGAGTGAAGGGTGGCAGTGTGGTGGTGCCGCCATAGTATTAGAAACCGGAAAAGAATTTTGCCTTGCCTCAACATATCTGGGAAAAAGACCTCTTTGCTTAAAAACACATTCTGTAGGAATAATTCATTTTTCGGTGCTTTTGTGAAAGGGTTGTTCTGGGAAGATCTCATGTGACATGAAGTTACAGGATGTTTATTGGCTGTTGAAAACAGAAGTCTAAATTAGAGCAGTACTACATGACATGGTCTTCATTTTTCAGTGATTTTCTGCACAAGTGTTTTGGCTCTCCAGAGTACACTGACCAAACATGGAGTGTAATTGCTGATAGAGTATCATAGGCACAACTTAACCCTATGTTATTGTCTGAACAGAGTATATTCATCCTTTAATTACTATCTATGTGCTTAAATATATTTGTGTGTATGGCAAAGCCTAAAGTCTATATAGATTTTTAAAACAAAAGAGCTGTGGATGAATGGCTCTTTGCAATGGAGCAGCTGATTATACGACCTGATTATAATTTTGTTGTTACGCAAAAAGGTTCATTAAGAATGCCAAGTACCAGCATTCAGCATTTTAAAATAGGAATTACTGAAGAAAATTTCTTTGTAGATGTGCTGACATCTATGGTTTTACTGTCAAAATTGACAATCTGAAACCTTGTACCAAGCAGCAGGCAGGTTAAAACTAACCCTTTCCAATCACATGTCAGCATTGGTGGTGTTTTTCTCTTACAACAGTATTTTTTCCAGTGAAAAATGTAAAAATCAAAATGAATGTAAACTGATTATAGCTGAGTATCAGGAGAATCTAAGAGTGATGTGTTGTCAAGCACATTTATTAGGTGTCACCGTTAGCTGGAGCTAAATAGGGGGAATTGTTTGGTTTGGTATCTCAGGTTAAGACATATGAGAGAATAAAAAGTGGAAATATTTTTTTCCCTTAAAATGAGATCAGATGCTAGCTGTTAGTGGGGAAAATCAGATATGTTTTCAAGGTCAGTCCTCATGAAAAGATTCAAGATAGACCTTAAAATATAGCTCGTAACTATGAAAAAGACTATCTTCTGAACTTCTCTTTGCTCCCTTTCCTTCCTCTCTGCTTTTTTATCAACATTTTAGCTAATATTTTACTCTACTGTGAGTTATGTTACTTTTAATAGTGTCCTTCCATTATTTGACGTTGATCCAGAGCTCTTTACTGCTCAGTGGCATAGGGTTACTGCAATTTCCTACCTCTGTGCCTTTAATTTTTCTCAAGGGAAAGCTGTTTCAGGGCTTAGCATAATTAATTTCTAGCTTAGATTTGCACTGAAAATGGGAACCAGAATTCTGCAGCATCTTAACTAAAGGAACTGTTGCTGAATGCCCCAGAAATTGAACTAGCATTTTCCTGACCAGGTTACTTTGTTCTACATTCATTTCTCTAAACTGTTTTTAATGGAGAACTATATATTCAAACTGATTTCAACTTGGCAATTAATGATCCTTGTTTCAAGATATACATGTGGCTGGAAAGCAAGCCATTTACGCCTCTGGTGTAAAGAGGGGGACAGGATTTTAATGTGTTCCACACTCACATGCCAGCAACTCTTTTTGGAGGTTAAGTGTACCTTTTGTATTTGCCTTCTGGGAAGGGCACCTTGTTTACTGTATGTTATTTCACCACTTTCAGAAGTGATTTGTGTTCTGACAGATTTGTGCAAACGGGGGAGGGGGGAAAAGCGCTCTGTAACATGTTCCATTTTACAGTGTCTTGTTGTAAATCCTGAAATTCCTAAGTACGAGATTAATTTTTTTTGCAATCATTTCAAGTGCTACTGATGCCCAGCAGGAGTGATTCGGAAGCAGGTTGAACAAATATTTTTAGACACTCAATCATTTCTAACCACTGCAACCGCTGAGTCAATGATACATGGGCAAAGTAATTTAAAACAGTTAACAGGTATAAACCAGGTTCTGTTTAGCAAATTGTTAGTCATGAAGTGGTTTCAGCTTGCTCAGGAGTAATGTGAGAAACTTCAAAGGAATTATCCTTTCTCCCCGCAAGACCAATAGCTGTCAAAATATATTGTTTGGGATTAATTGTCTGTCCATGTATTATGGGGCTAATGTTTAAAATCTGAGTGATGAGAAACAAAATTTGAACACAATTTGATAACATGGAGATATTTGATAACGTGGAGACAAAAAGAGAAGAGAGGAGTTTGAGAGAAGTGATAAAAAGGGCCTGTTGAGACAAAAACAAGTTTGGATTTCTTTGACAACATACTGCACTTTTATATGAAGATATTAAACTGAAAACTGATGGGAAGAAATAAAAACTAAACTACTGGGAGCATGTAGATGCTGACAGTAGTAGTAAGGAGGAGCAAAAGTGTTGAGCTAATACTGCTTCAGGTACCCAGAAACTCATCTTATTCTCTTGGAATATGAGATTTACATTTAAATGCCTGATCAGAATTATGTGAGTAAATTTTGAAATCAGAACTCTTTTCAGAATTAATTCCCTCAATCATGGAAACCTAGTTTTTAAAAATCTTTATGTTCTCTGCCTTTTTTTACTTTTTTTTTTACTGTAATTATATTGGTTTTGGGAGGGCACAAAGTAAGAAACTGGATTATGGTATAATACACAGTTTGAGAATTTAAAGTATGTCTGATAAAAAGTGAGCCACATTCTCTTCTGGTGAAGTCTCTGTTTTTGCCTGAGATAAGTATTCAGACTTCTGTATTTCTTTCCATTATGTACTAATATCACTGCAGAACTAAAAAGAAAATGAAGCAAAGAGGATTTGTGCTAATGGACATTCTGAAATGTCCATAAGAAGACTTTCAGATTTACATATTTTGTGCATTTGTTAGGGTAATATCCTTAAACAGCAGGGAGTAGTTGCAGCGTTTAGTTTCTAGCTATGCTTCTTTAGGTATGGTTTCATTTTAACATGAGGAAAATGAGGTGTAACTATGTTGTTCTTTTCCATCCTGATAGACAAGCCAGTCTTAATGAAGAGGCTGAGAAGTATTATGAAATGGCAGCAGGATTAAGACCTAATGTAAGTACCTTCTTAATGATACCCATTACTTAAGTTGATGAACGTGCCATGGCACGGAACCCTTTGTGTTGAGGAGAACTTGCTGGAGCATTTGTCTCTCAACCTGTGTTATATAGGTTCTTTGAATAGTTAATTATTGGGTAGTTAGATGAAGCTGTTCATTTGTCAAACCAATCACTGCAAGTTGTCTCAGTGAAGTGGTCTAGCCATAATTCTTACTTGGCTAACATACTTGGAAAAGAATTCCAAATTTAGATTTATTTATCTATGTTTAAATGTGTTAAGTTTGGAAAGCTTTTCCAATTCCATCTCTTCACTAGTAAAAGAGAATTAACTGTGAGCCACAGTTTAAGGCATTTTTAATAATACATTTATGCATTTTCATCTGCCATGAACTTCTGGCAAACATTGTTCAGCAAATGTAAAGATGTTTATCTCTGATGTAGTTGTGTATCGGCAAAGAAATACTGTTTGAGCAGATACATGTAGGAGTAAGTGACAGATGGTTTTTAACAAAGGAAGCTTATTTCCAGTTTTCATTGCATCAGGAATTAAAGAAATAAAATATTTTTTACTTACCATTTTTTACATAATATTACATTTCTTTTCAATTACCTTCACATTTTGAGGAAAAAATCATGAATAGAAATGGGGAAGAATTTGTTTTAGATACGTAACACCTTGTCTATGCAATAAATCAAACCTAGGAAAATTTCTGTCACAGAAGTCTGTAGTGCCAAATTTGAGGATACAAGTCAGCAAATGTAGTAAAAAAAAGGAAAAACCCAAGTAAAAAAAAAATACTTTAAAGACTTTTCAGAGCTAAGAATCAAAAGCAACAACAGCTAAGACTCAAGCTAACAAAATACAGTAAAAAACCCCATAATAACTTATTCATATGAAATTTCAGATTTTCATACTGTCTCTTAAGAACTCTCAGAAAACTACTTACTTAAAACTACTTCATACTTGGTGAATTTTGTGATTCATAATGCTTGCATAATGCAATACTTTTTTGTCTTTTTTTCTGAGAGGAAACCTTAATGTTGAAAGTGTTCCCTCAGCTATCTGCAAGTTGGCACAATTTCTCTTTTCTGTGCTTCATTGTATGCTCAAAATGCTTCCCAGAAACTAAGAAATAAGTTTATTGTGTATATCCCTATATATATATATGTGTATATATATATATATATATATATTTGGTTATTTTTGTGAGGTTTCTCAGAGAGCTTTGGAGTGACTGACAGCAAATTCACAGCAATAGTACTCTAAGGATTAGGTATTTCTGATTATTGATGACAAGCTTTACATGTTATGAACGAAGTATCCTTTTTGAAGAATAAGATTATCAAAACAATTTATTTTAGAAACTTTCTTTTAACTTTGATTAGCGTGAGCAAAAATCTAATAGGTACTGGTGTTCAGCTTTCTTCAAAAGAAATTTACACTTTTATATTCAAGATGATAGTTTAATTTTATAGGTAAGCATGGTGTACATATGGTTCATGACTTTTTAAGAATATTTTATTGGTGCAGAGTGGGAAACTTGTATCCATTTTCACAGCCATTATCAACTGTCTGATGACTTTACAGGGGTATGTCTTAAAAATGTAAACAAAACCAGAAGTAGTCATACATATTTCTCTTATTGTTATTAACTCTCAAATTTACCATACTAGTTTCAGACTGGCAGGAAAAGCAGCCACTTGAGGAGGCTTACTTGGTAGAAAGCAGTTTAATGCGTGCATGGTAAGACAGAAGCTTCCAATCTTTGCAAAAGAATATGGAATGAAAATTATTGAAGAACTCTGTACTTCATGGCTGCACCTGTGCCGATAAATTAAATGTGCCCAGTGCTGATTGAAACAGCTGCTTATCAAGGTATTGTCCTAGAGACTGCAGTGGCCCAGTCCAGAGCTGTGTAGGAACCATTTTCACAGCCTGAAAATGCCCACAGTTGATTTTGTATGTGGCCTGTGTATTCTCTCACTGTCTTACGAATATGAAGGATCAGCAAAATTATGTGAGTCAAGATGATAAAGAAATATTCTTAAATAGAATAAGTGCTTGAAGGATCTTTGTTTGGGTTGGTTTTGGTTTTTTTTTGTATCCATCACTAATGGTCTAGAAACATTTCTTGACAGAAAATTCTAGCTACTAGATGTATTCATGTGATGTAATATACAGATTCCTACCATTCCATGTATATAAACACATACCTGTATGTATATTTGTGTACATCTCTTTAGTTGCTAATAGGTCTGACCCCAAATTGCCTCTTGCTGAGAATACTGTGGCAGCAGTGAAGTCTCAATCTATGCAGTGGATCAACCTTGTTATTAGTATAATTAAGTGCTCAAAGGGTCTGTTTAACACAAGTCTTCCTTCTTCTGGTGCTTTAAACAGTACTGTTTGATATGAGTGAATTATGGAGCAGCATCCCAAGTAAACTGGCACTCTGCTTTTTTTCAGTATGACTTTTTTCCTTTGGTTCCCCAGTCACTTGGCCAGATCCCAAGTTGAAGATCCACTTCTTTGTTATCAACTTCTTTCTTTCACTGTGCCAAGACGATTAAATTATCACTTTTAGACTGATGACTGGCTCCTGTGAGATTTTCATGTAGCACAGCCTGAAACAAATCTCAGATTTCCACTCTTGCATCTGTTTCTTTACAAATGTAACATATTGTATAATATCTCTAATATTGCTACTATAAGATACAGTCCTTAGGAGCAATAAGAGACTGTAGTAATACTGTAAATGCAATCTTTTACTGATTATTAGTGAATTTTTTATTCTCATTTAGCTATCATGACACAGTTTTGTTCTCAGCATTCTGTTTTCATTTTGCATCTCTCTCTTTGGTTTCTCAACCATTCTTGTTGCTTTTGGAATGAAACAATACTCTATGCACAACAATTCCTTATCTGCTCCCTAATATATAAGCCTTTTGGATCTAGAAACTGCTCTGCTGAGCTTTTCTTCACCCATGTCCAGTTTAAATGGCCATCTGATTTACTACTTTCAGAGATACTTAATTGGCTATTTTAGTGCTTTTTCCAGACAGCAGTCTCCACTCTTGCATTTGTCTCCTAGACAAGCCCTTTTATTTCAGTGTCTCAGAATTGGAGAGCAGCAGTGAGCACCAATATAGCTGCATGTCTGAGTCACATTCACATTCAACTAATCCATTTTTAGAAAAGTTGTGACTAAGGCAGCTTAAAACATTGCCAGAAACACAGTATTCAGTTACAGAAAATATAACTTCTCTGAAACTTGCAGGCTATTGTTTTTAAGAGAGCAAGCATAAAAAGATTTTATTTTTGCAATATTGGGGATGATTCATTCATCACTGAACTAATTCTGAGAGGTCTGAGAATACAATTTATTTTTTTCATTACTAGCCTTATTACAATGAATAAAGTATTTGCAAGAAAAATATACAGCAAAGGAACAACTGAATACAGTAAAGGTGTGTTCCACATCTTGAATGCCACCCTTGCTTTTGGATACACTTTCTGTCTGCAGATGGTAAAAGAATTAAAACACTTGGATACAATAGTTGCACCAGCTGAAAAGGAGCTTGGATGCAAATTAAAGTCTGGCTCTGTTAGTGTTTGAGATACAGACCTAGCTGTTTTCTTAATAATGTTCACAATTGGCCTTATTTGCAGTAGATGGGTATTTATCCTCCATGACAGTAATTTCCAGACAAATTTCAGAAGAGCAGTATTTTCTGTAGAACACACTGCTGCTTTGAAGATGGGAACAATTTATCTCTACTGAAGAAGCAAGCATTCTCAAGGTTATATGTCTATTTTAGCTTTCAGAGGGTCAATTTCCCCTGGAAAGGCAAGAGGTAGAGAGGAATCCAGGAAGCAGTTCAGAAAACAAACCTACTTTTATTTGCAATTAATTATTTCTTACAGGACTCTCTTTTCTTCCTTCAAGTCCGTAGGTAACATACAGAGATTAGCCTCCCTAGCCCCTTGATCTTTATGAATGCTTTCCAAAAAATATGTTACTGCATTGTTTGCTATACCATGATCAAAACAAAATGATTTTAGAGCCTTCTCACTGAGAAGCACATAAATGTTTGTTCTAGCATTGTTGGCTTGAGTGTACATTTATCACATTAGTCTAATTTTAACAAATTAAGTTGCATGAGGATATGAAACCATAATTTTCTTTGGCATTTATACAATAATTATTCTGACTGTGAGTATGGCTGAAGAAAAGCTGTATTCAGGGATGATTTCTGGGTGCCCTACATATTGTAATCTTCACAAACCAGGAAATAGTTTTAACAAGTTGTTAGGCACTCTAAAATGTGAGCTTTAAGCTTGCTTTGTTGTGGAAAATCAGTCATCCGGAAACTGTCTTTAAATTGGCATTCTTTACAAGAATGTGAGATTCCCATTTAAGCTTCAGCCTTTGTTCAACTTTTAAGATATCATTTGTGTAATAGAGCTGCGTTTCTAATTTTTTAAGTCTGAGCCTGAAGCAGCCAGTCTTTAAAAAGCAGCTCTAGAACCCCCACATATGGCCAATGGCTTTTGGGAAGAAAGGGCACTTTGAAGTGTGACCTCAAGAGTATTAAATGAAAGAGAGCTCACCAGAGCCCTAAGACTTTGAGTCACCACCTAGAGCTGATTGGCTTAGGAGCATTCCTCAAGGAGGTGCCATGACCTGTAAGTCACTACCATCCCAACCACATATTAGTGCTGCTTGCAATCTGGAGCTCATGACAGCTTTAAGCCCCATGTCATCAGCACATTGTCAGATACAGCTGTTTCCACTCTACCACTTCAAAAGGGCTTGATTAAATGTCTTACTGTAACAACATACATAAAGACACACACAGAGAGTGAGGGGGAAAGGAGAAATGTACCTATAAGCAAAATAAATACAATTTCCACTAGATGGTTTAATCATGATGTGGGGGACTAAACCATTTTGTGACTTGAAGGGCTTATGTAGTCAGTTAACACAATATCATATTAAAAAGAAGTTTCTACAAGTGCTTATTTTATTTTTTTTTTTTTCCCGATGCTGAAGTACAGATTTCATGCCAAGGGCTCCAGGCTTGCAATAAGCTCTGCCTCAAGCTGTCTAACTGGTGAAAGAAGAATGCTAGTGATTTCTACATAATTGACTGTAATTTCATAGGCACCTTAGAGATAACATACTTTCACTGCCTTCTTAGGGAAAGTGTTCATAATTCATGGGGTTTATTCATGGCAGGACTTCTAAAAGAAAATACTTCCAATAGTACATATATCTTTAAAAAAGAAAGTAAATGCAGCATTTTTGTCTTGGAACATCTGTAATCAAGATCTGCTTTATTACATATTTTTTCCTTCAATGTTTCTGTGCCAAATTTTCTGTTTGATTTTCTCATGAACATTCAGTAATTGCCTCACTTAGCTTTACCGGGTTTGGAGTAATTGTGAGGGAAAAAACTTAAGCACATTTTGCCAGCTTTGTTAAGGACATCTGTTATTGCCAGGGAGAATTTTCGTAAACTTTTTCAAGAGTTTCTGCTATGTTAAATCTACTGATGATGGGAGTAATGGATGAGTTAACAGCAATTCTTGCATTGTCTGCAGCTGATCCTCAATTGACAGAAAAACTGGCTACAGTGGATCCAATCTCATTGCCACACTGCTCCAGGGATATGGCAGATCCCTCACCAGTAATGTATCTATTATTGCTCTTGCAGCTCTTTTGAGCGGATCTGCCTAGTCCCTGTTGTTCAAATGCAACTGGAGTGCCTTGCCATCTGTACTCCTAGTTTCTGGAGCATAGTACAGATAAAGCTGTACAGATCGTTTCCTGAGAAACAGTATATATATGATTTTAACACTTATGTATTATTGCCAGTAAAGCGTGACAATTTACAGCTGCAAATCCTTGTTTTAAAATGTTGTTCTGCCTGTTTACTTCTGTTTTCAAAATAATGAGCACATGGTAATATTTTAGCTTTATCTACTGGTGCTATGGCATGATCACAGAGCTGTGTTTTTAAGTAGTTAGCATCCAGCAGATTCATCTGTTCAGTTGTCTGCCTGTACTGAAAGTTGAAAAGTGGGCCCTGTGGAGCAGGAGCTTCTCTTGACTGCCCGTGTGCCCTCTGAGATGCTTCCAGCTTCTCCTGCCCTGTCAGGGCTGCACATCTTCCTAATACCCACACCAGCTGCTGCTAAGCCTCACGTTGTTCAAGGCTTCTTCTCAAGTGTGCCAAATTTTCTGCCTCAATAATATGAATGGCTGTGGATTCCTTCCAGCCCAGCAGTGCTCTTGGCCTCTTGAAAATGCCTCCTTTCTTTGCTCCTGTTGAAGGTGTGAGGAAAAAGAAAACTTCCCAGGATCCAGTTCTTCCTCTCTTCCTTCTAAAGACTCAAGCAATTGTTACAAGGCATGCAGGACTTTCAGGCACTAAAACAGGTACTGTGGCTTCCTAATAAGAAGAATAGGCATGACTGATGAGAACTGTATTTCCAGATGACATGTTTTAAATAGTTTGAATTCAGACAGATACAGGGGTGGGATGCTTAGGCATGGATCAGCTCCACTGGGAGAGGAGATAGTGGAACACCCTTATTGAGAAGA
Source organism: Poecile atricapillus (assembly GCF_030490865.1). Taxonomy (NCBI): domain Eukaryota; kingdom Metazoa; phylum Chordata; class Aves; order Passeriformes; family Paridae; genus Poecile; species Poecile atricapillus. The sequence continues at coordinate 36,019,071 of NC_081289.1, read as the reverse complement.
GGATATCATTCTCTGATCTCAGAAGGTCAAGAGAGCCCCTTCTTGGTTACTGTAAATTGGTTAGACTGTCCCTGTTGAAACACCATAAAAAATTACTTTGAGATTTGATATCAGAACAGCTGTGACATTTTTCAGTCTGCATAGTGCAAGGGTGATCTAGCCTAAATGTGCAGAATGGAAAAATTCAAGACAATTAATACTAACTGAATGCAAGTTTTCCATCATTTCAGGTAGAAAGACTCTTCAGTGTTTGCACAGGAATAGCAATACTTCCCCATGTAGAGTTTATCCATGCTCCTCTGCTCTTACCCAAGTCTCTCTGCTCCTCCTGAGCTTTTTTTGAATCTTATTAGTCCCCAACTCACTTTTCTTGTTTTGCTCCACCCCTTTCAGGTCCTTCTTGTCTGGGGCTAAGTGCACGGCAGATATGTTATTTACATCCAGCTGTTCGGGAAAAACAGTATTTATTCTTTTGAACAAAACTATTTCTTTCTGTATTTGCAATTATATTTGTTCACAGCCCTCTGAAACATTTTTATTACACATTTGGGGAGGTTTTTGTGCACAATTGTCAGCTTCAAGACAGGCTTCTGTACAGGATGTTGCTCTGAATCTCAAAGTATTTCTACTTCAGTGGAGATTAGTGTCTCCCACCTTAAAAAAAAAAAACACAACAGAAAAAACAAAAAAACCTCATACAGTGTTTTCCATCCCTGTGATCTCTATCAAGGGACAAAGAAAGAATACAGGCCACTGGAATGGGGATATTTACCTGTACCTGAAGTACAATATCAGAATGAGTTATATAATTTGAAAACCGATTTACTCAGCTGTGGAAAACACTGAATTTCCTTTGGGAAATACATGAGAATATTTATTGTCTTACCCCAGAAAATCGTACATGTGTTTTCTCCTGCATTGTAGCAGCTCTGTAAAAGCAAAGATTGAATGTATGATTGGGCAATTATAGACTACTTAAATCTAGTTCTAAATATTGTGATCCATCTTTGTGTAAGATGCAGAGGAACAAGCTGGAAATACTGTCATTACAGTTCACATCTTCACTTTTCTGAGAGTTAGGGAGTTGATTTGTACTCTCCTGATTATACAAGCAGTTAAACACACAAATGTCTGAGATAAAATGGTTTGCTCAGTGTAATTTGTGAGCTTTGAAATTGAATTAAAATGCATTTAAGTTGCTGTTTATTTCCATCTAGAATAATTTGTTGTACATTGATATTCTAATCAATACAGAATTGTTTTGTGTTTGCAAGTTCTAATTTACTGAAATGAAAATACATTCAAGTTTCTTCTGCTTACACAGATATTGCATTGCAGTACCATCATTGACTTTAGAGTTGCTTCTTTTTCTCCTGCATATGAGAGAGAAATTGGACTCTATGTTCTGATTTCATGTGAAAGTATGCAAGCAGCTATGAGCCGTCTTTAGCTTAAGTACTCAGCAAAGTAAGCCAGAAACTCATTGTCATGGTAATTCAGAGTGTTTTTCCTTTCATTTTTAGCTATAAAAATGTTTACAAATTTCACATAAATATTAGTCCTTCTACAGTCTAATTATTGATGTAATGTATTTTGCAAGTCATTCAACCTCATGAACAGTGAAATGTGTAGACATGCTTTTACTTACAGGGAAACAAATGTTAGAAATAGGCATCTATATACTAAATCTCCTTTTCTAATTAATTTAACATTTAGAACTCCATTAAATAATCAATTACTCTTACCAAGAACTGTTGAAACAGTAATTTTCTGCATAACACATAGTTTGGGAGAAAGAAACTCTCCAATAATTCATACACTATTCACTTAGCCCATAGGTCATACCAGGTTTTCAGTATGTCTGATGGCAATCCCTTGTGCTGCTTGGAGATGCTTTTCTTCTGTGAAGGAAAGTCTTTTCTTCACAAAAAAACCAGAAGTACCTCAGGGTATTTTAGTTAATGCAACCATTTCTGTTGTAGGATTGGCTGCCCACAGGTTCAAAATGTCATTTGACTAAAACTTCAATAAAGAAAAAGACCATGTTTTCACAAAAATCATACATGTTTATTGTTGGTTTAGTATGTTTCTCAAGAAGTTAATCAGAGAAGTATTAATTTATAGATTCTGTTTTTTCTCCAGGCACCTACCCATGTTCTTCCAGTACCATTAGGTGATGTAATTCACCTTGGATAGCTCGTAAATTCTCCAAAGTGAAGGTATTCCCATAGCAAATAATACTGGAGCTATTTCATTGTCAAGACTTTGATTCAGAAATTTTGTAGGACTGCATCTCAGTTAATTTGAATGGAAATCTCACAGTTTTTTAAATATGTATTTTCATTATGCCAATCTGAAGTCTTTAGCTCATGTATAGATATGATCAATCCATCATCAAAATTGCTTGAAGAAAAAGATGTTAAGTCATCTAGGCCTGTCCCTTGGAGTGCAGATTTGTTTCATCTAGCATTTTAGTGTTTTTCATTCATCTTAGTAGACAGATTTTTTTTTCCTGTGCTTACTCTTCAAGAATGAAAAATACTGCACAATGGTTGTGTTTGTACTCAGCTGTGATGTTCATTTACTGAATGATTTGAAAACGAAGTTTTTGAAACTAATTAATAGGAAACTAAATAGTCTAGATTTGTACTACTGAGTTAAATAAAACGAATCATTATGCTTTGAGAGGATGAGAGGTAGTAGTTTGTAAAGATGCAGTCTCTGCTAAAACTGTGGAATTGAAGATAGTGTATCATGGATAGATTTATGCACTTGATTGTGCTTAACAGTCTGACAGTAATATGGCAGGGGATACTGTGCCGCCTACATCAGTTCCTGGAGAGAGAAAGATTGCATTTGCCTGGTAAATTTGCCCTTGGTGTCAATCAGAAATAAAGTGCCATGAAATGGAGAACTCACACCAGTAGATTAGCATTTCAGAAATTAAACCATCTGTTTGAACTCAATTAAAAGATAATCCAGCAAGGCTTTTCCTGATAGAGTGTTCTAGTGCTGATTTTAGAAAGAATGCAATGGTTTTATCACACAATTAGAACTCATAAGAATGTGGGTTTAGTGCCCATTAAATGAACCCAGCAACTGTACATTCTCAATAGGATGTTTTGCAATAGATAACTGTTTAAAGATAACTGTTTAATTTTTTTTCCTAATCTGTAGTTCTGATGTATTTCTCAATCTAGGAGTGATTTTTAGTTGTGTATTGACATAGTCTACTAGATTTTTTTTCCCCCACAAGTTCTGGAGAAAGTTTCTTTCTCACAAGATGGTTTTGTTGCAGCTGGTCTTCCCCACCCTCCCACACCTTTGGGTTGAATGTAATTTTGTGTGTAGAGGAGAAATGCCCTGCAGTGAGGCTAGTTTTGGTCTGAGATCTGCCTGAGAAGAGCTGTACATTTGCAGACCGCTAGGAAGGGGATGGGTGTCAGGCATCTGTATGAAGTAATTTGCTTTGAATTTGTTTTTCAGAGTAACTTCAGTATCAGTTTGAACATATTCTTGCCTTGGAAAGTTAGTCCAGAGATCAGATGCCTGCAAATGAGAAGCTGCAGTGGGGAGGGGATGGAGACTTGCTTGTTTCCCCCAAGGAACAGTCCCTTTTTGAGACTGTCTGAACCCCACTGTGTTACCTCTTCGTTTTGCATTCATGTGATTCTGTTTACCACAGTTAGTTTTACTGGAGAGCAAATGTGCATTCCAGTGTACCTACCCTATTGAAATGTCTCCCATACAATGAACAGCTTTATTACTAAGCTGAGGAAGTTTTACTAATTCTTCAGGTGTTCCAATAAGGATTGTCTTCCTTAACAGTAAATAACTTTAATCTGACATTATGGTTTGTAATAGTGCCAGTTGCCTCAACATCTGGCTGCCTCAAGCTCATTGCAGACAATTGCAGCATGAAAGAAAATATAAACTTCTTCCAATAAAACAGCAACAGTAAATAAAATTCACAATAAAAGCCCTAGATTAAATTCCATAAGATTTGCTGTGTGTCTCTTAGAGTCTATGGGGGTGAATGATTACTATGTTCATGGTGGAGTTATTTGGTGGAGTTTTATTGCAACTCAGTAGTTCTACTTCATTTTTACACATTCTGACTGCATTTAAATACACTTGAAATTATTAGATTAGACATTTTCTGTCCTTTTTGAAAGATCCATGATCGTTCATTAATTGTTTGAAAAATTCTATTCAGATAGCTGCATTGATAGAGTTTTTTTGCTGATTCGTTCAAAAATTGATTGTTTTACCCACAATAGAGGAAGAAAATGCTCTCTGAACAGAGATTATTGAAATTGCACAGGAGACACACTTTTTGGTTTGGGTGGAAAAATGAGCTTGAACAGACAGTTCACTGGTAGAACCCAAAGTTAATTTCTGTGGTATCCTGTGGTGTTCATATAGAATGAGTGATAGGTGTAGTAAAAATTGAGGCAAAATAACCTCAGTTGAGTCATCAACTACAAAATTGCTTATTAAGTCTACTGACCCTGAATTGTACTTTGCTCCAGCCATAGAGGACTTTTTCTGGACCAGTTTGGAGGAAGCATCTGGTTTCACGGAATAATTTCTAGCACTGAATTTCAGAGGCAGGAATTGAACTTTGATTTCTTGGTGCTAGTCCTGCAAATACTAATTGTCCTCTTGTGCTTTTAGAAGTAATTAATTTAACACTTTTAAAAAAGGAAAATATTATCCAAATTATTGTTTTGTGTGTCCATTTCTTAAAACCTTAGTTTGACAAATACAAAAAACTTCTATTTGATAAATAGCATTTGTCAGCATATGCTGCATCAAGTGCAGTCTTTCAGAGTAGAATGTGTAGATCTACCACTGAATGTGTCTTGCTATTATTGATATTAATTACTGTAAACACATGTCACTATTCAGATGTGATAAATAAGGCTACACTAGCTGCAAGTAATTTTATTTTTTTAGAAGTCACAACATTGTAAAAGCCTAGTGAGCAATTAGTGCCCAGTGGTCTTACTGTTAGCAATCAAAAGACCAAATTTTAGAAACTGCAGCCCTGAAATATTTAGGCTCTAAGAATAAAAATTAAATCAGTGGGCTTACTGTGGAAGTTAATAATTTTAATATGTACTGTGCATTTAATTGCTAAATACTGTACAGGGAACACGTGCAGGTTAGTGGCTGCCAAAAAGTAAGGCATGAATTTTTATGAATTATACAGAATACAGTAATTCAGCATTTTGCAAAGGACCTCTAGTACATGCGTCTCTTCTCAGCTGCTCTCATAATTCTGTGCGTAAATATCAAACTCAAGACAAGTTTGGGCATAACTTTATTGCATTAGTATGGAAGTGATAGGAGCCAGATGAAAAAGGACAAAAGGGAAGAAGAAATTCTGATGCCTCAGAATCTCCTAGACCTCAGAGTCTTCTTTTTGATAATGCTGTAAGACCACACTTTGTCTGCGGGCTCTCTTGATAAAAAGATTGTGCATGATGGAAGCCTTTAAAAATTAACAGTATTATTGTTCCTTGTGCTCAGACCAGCTATGTCAAATTACATAATTGTTTACACAATGTGGCTGAAAGCAATGCCTCATAACTAAAAATACCTAAATAGTTTGGGAAAACATGCAGTTATACCAATATTAATCTCAAGCATTTAATTCAGTTGTCAGCCAAAGGTGCAAAGGCTTTTTGGAAATTTAACGTTCAACTGAACATCTGAGTCGAAATATTGGAAATCTCATTATATTGAGATTCCCATAACTAGAACTTAGTTAAGTTTTCAAGGCTAGAAATCAACATGACTTTCTGAGTCTGCAGTTGTTGTCTCTTCTCCAGAAAAATAGAAACTCTAATGCTATATGCCTGTTACAGGCATCTAGGAAAAGCTTACAACCTTCTCTGTGTACCAATGTATTTGATGAGTATCTGAGCAAAAATAAATGGATAATACATTCATTCTCAGCAGGTGTTTTTATTTTCTAATGACATTTTATTTGATTGGAAAAATTAACATGTTTAAATGCTAATAGTCTGAGTATAATTGTGATTAAAAATTCTGATGATCTGTACATTTGAGTTTTCTCTGAAGATTAGCCAGTTTTGATTGTGTTAATGTAGACAGCTATTAATCAGCCCTGTTTGTGAGCTGCTGGGGTGAAGTACATTATCGATACATTTTTTTAACATTTTACATTTCTTTTAAATTAAAAGTGGGCTTTGTCTTTAGTTAACAACACAAAGCCCTTTGCTTTTCTGTTTTCCAATGTTTAGAAAGAAAATGCAGGCAAAAGTGCATTTACTCACAAATTGATTTTCATTTTAATAAACTTACTTTGTCTTAATAGGACAAAATTCTGTTAGTGAAAGATTCTGAGCAATTTCTATTTGTCATTACAACAGTAGAGATGACATTTCTGTTCACCAAATTTTTAATTTGCTTGAAGTACAGACTTCCTACTTAGTATGCAGCCTATTTGTGTTTCATAAGGTAAATAAGTTAAGTGTTTTGTAACATAATTGTAACTATATATTAAAATCATCAAATTGCAGATATTAGAGCATAGTCGGCTTTCTATAAACAAAAATTAAGTAATTTGATTTTTTTTTTGTTTTAAGTGGAATCCTAAAGTGCAAGGAAAACTGAATAAGATTATCCTATCTTATACTGATGGAAAGCAAAGAAGTTTAATTAGAAACACTTTGAGGTCTGGAAAATGTTACTTTTTTATTATTATTGTTTTAGGTTTTTTGTACAACCATAATATGAAATGCCCATAACGTATGTTCTTCTTTAGCTTTTATTGTGGTAATCCAAGTGTGTTATCTAAAAATGTCCATCACAGTTTCCGTATAAACAGTGATTATAAGGAGGCTTCTTAAGCATAAACCAAAGCAATCAATGCATGGCCATTGGGAAAAAATGTCTAGATACACAGAAATTACAAGTGTAAGTACATTTTTGTGGGATGTTTTCAGCTGTTGTTAGGATCCACAGCCTTTAACAGTTGTAACACATGCTTTTGTTAACTTGCTGATCTCTAAGCTGGCCTACCCTGAATTTACATAAAGGTCAATGGTAGATAGCTTTTCAGCAGTAAGATGTAACATGTATCCATATATGGCGGTTTGGTTTGCTTGGTTGAGACTAGCGAGGTGCTGAGGAAAAATAAAAATATCCATTCGCTGGAGAACATTGAGAGTACGGTGTCCCCTGTTGATGTGGCAATTTGAAAAACAAAGTAGACTGCTTGATGCTTCCTTCCTATGCCAAGTCTAGAACTCTTCCCTGACTCACAGCTGTGGGTTTCCTTAATGATGCTGATGTCTCAGTCCAGAAGCAAACTGAATAATTTCATGGTATACTTGTGGATGAAGACACAATCTGTGACCACATCCACAACTCTTAAATAAAAAAAAAAAAAAAACAGTGAGAAACACTTCCTTCACTTTTTAATTTCTGGCTTTAAATGTACATATCATGTAGTTTGCAATTTGAGGTAAGAGAGTTTCCAGTGTTTCAAAATACACAAGGTTAGATCCATACAATTTCCATATATATCCGTCTGTCACCAGGTGGATTAAAGTGTCATCTGCTTTAGGTGTCCAGATGAGAGTATCCAAATGTAAAATAATAAAAAAACTAAAAAAAATTATTTGTGACCTAGTGTTTTTGTAATATCATCAGCTGTTAAGGTGACCAGGTGTTAACTCATTCTGGTTTTCTGCCTTATTAGGATAATATCATAACCTGAGACTATATATAAATAGTGTTCAATAGAAAATGTTTAATTGCTATTTACTTTTTAAAATATTTTTATTTATTTATTTACTTATTATTTCTTTGGAGGTTCTTTTTTTTTCTGCAGGGTGTTCATCTTCCCTGGAAATCAATTATTTGTTAGTTTGGTGAACAGTGAATGAGGTCTCTTTCTGTTTAGTGACATGTTAGTAAATAAGTAAGGCTATTCTCTTTCCAGTGTTAAGAACCTACTACTCTTAAAGAGGATGACTGAATACAAGGATCCACTCCCCTCCAGAGCCTTGTCCTGTCGCTCTTTAGATTTATATAGCTATTTATGTTATTCATTCTTAAGGTAATTAGATAGGGACACATGTTTCCTTTGCAGCAGAAGTGTTTAGGTCCATTTCTGACTAATACAACAGTGGAAACTGTGCTCTATGTTCAAATTAATACTGGCAGGGTAAATGTTTTCCTCTCCATTTCCCTTCTTAACTGTTTAAACTGAAAGCTGTTGTTGACACAAAAGCATACTTACTAAAATTGTACATAAGCAGATTGAAATTTAAGTGATGTATTTAACTATTGTAGAGGAAAAGTTGCGGAACATTTTTCCATTTTAAGAGCTTGAAAAGTGCTGATATTTTTGCTTATTTGTTTTCCAGAACAGCTGAATGTTTTGCTGTCTGGTTTGGTGACACAGGAAATCCCTTTCAACTTTGAATTGTAGCTTTTTTATTCTGTCTGATCCATACTAAGCAAGACATCCTGTCATCTTGATCCAGAATGCTTTTTGCACCAAATTATCAGTGCCTAGACAATTGACTTTCGTTGTCTTAGCCAGCTGAAGATCAGTGTCTTAGTTGTGGTTCATGTACCGTTTGGAACAAAATAGCAGACACAGCACATGCAAACTGCAGTTCTTTAGAAGCCTTATAGCGTAGAGAACCAGGTAGAAACATGAGTCTCTCTCCATAACTGCTGCTTGGTTTATCTGAGAACACTCCGATAAAAAAGTCTGGTTCCATGTGCCACTGATGAATTTACAGCGTTGTCACTGTATTACATCGGAGAGGAAGATGCAGTTGGCAGCAATCATCTTTCAGCATGTTCCTCCCCTGCTTTTCCTTCCACCAGTAATAAAAGTTCAAGAGAAAATTCTTGCCATCACTGTAGGAGGATAAAAAAGGGCATGACAGCATATTACTTAGTGGCCACTGATCAGATGCAGCAGTCCACCATGATTTTCTCTCATGCCTGGTGAGCCATTCTACAACTAATACTCTGCTGTTTGACTGCTCAGTCCTTGTACCACCTCTCTGTCTTCAGTTATCAAAGAGAAATTTCTGAATTCTTCACCCCTTTTGAACTAGAAGTGCTAGCATGAAATATTCATTTGTGATTGTGTCCTTCTTTAACTCAAAAGAAATCCTTAAAAGAATAAGTGTCCTTAATTGCACTTTTTAAAAACAAAACACAGCCTCTATGTTTCTGGTAAGTTGGCCACACTTACTACAGAATTCATTCAACAGTCCTGGGGTTGTTCTGAAGCATCTAAAGTATCAGACACGGCAGTAATTCCTTAAGAGTAAGATGGATTTTGGCAACATCTTTTAAAATGGGTAATTGAGGAGTATCTTGCACTTGTGATTCTACTGGAGTAAAAATTGCTGTAATTTCCTTAGAGATTTAACAAAATGCACTTTCATCTCAGAATTTACTGCCCTGATCTCTGTGGTGTTGAGCAGAGAAGGTCATCTGTAAGCAGAGCTTTGAGGAAAACAATTTTGGATTTCCTTGCTTGTGTTTGGACTGTTCTTTGTTCATACTTCTCTGCCATGCAAAAGGTATATTTGTGCTAGATTAAATGTTTGTGCATTTGTTTCTCTCTCCATAACTTCTTTGACCATGTAGGAGTAAAATTGTTTTTTTGTCTTTGTGACTGTACTTCTGCTATGGCAGAGGCAGAGATGACAAGCAAGGAGGCAGTTCATCTTCTATGTCATTAATTCCGTTTGTGGGTCCAATACTATACATGGTTACGATAGTGTAATCCTGAAATACTACTCAGAATTATTTTGAATTATTTGAGGATTCTATAGTTCTCTAATTTTAGAGAGGACTTTCTGATAGGGTTTTTTGCATGGCCCAATGCTCTCCTTTTATTTTGGTACTCAAGGGCAAATTTTTAAAAAAATTGTCATTAATATAAACCAAAACCACCTCAGACAACTAAATGCTTGCCTTGTGTTATTTCCTTATTCATTAACTACTCTGTTATTCCTTTCCCCTCCTCCCCCTGAGCACCTTCCCCCACCGCCCCCAAAAAACCACTAAGGAAACAAGCACACCACGATAAAATGCTAATAATGGGAATAATTCCAAATAGACTGTAAAAGACAGCATTTATAACCTCAATAGAAATGCCAGTCAGCTATTTTTGATGTAAAGCATCTGTCTCCAGAAGGAAATGAAGGCAGGCCTGTTTCTCCTTTCAAGTCTCTGAAGTAGTAGGTGGTGTCATTTGTTATACAGTGCTACAAGCCCCATGTTATTGCAGTGGTAGCTGCTGACTGCCTTTGTTAACGTACTGAAAAGTTTTATCAGCTGTCTTTAATAAAAGACAAACCATGTGAAGTAAAACTACAGCAAATGTCTCTTGCTCTCTTATCCTCTGACCATCCTTTATTGATGCCAGAGAGCATTGATACAGAATCTTGCAGACGTGCAAAATCCTTGTGACTGTTACAATAAACCATAGATACTGGGGTGACTGATAGCCTAGAAAGTTAGGGAGCAGTCTTTCAAAAATCCCATGCACTTCCTTATTTGAAATATAATGGAGTTGGAATGAACTTTAGTACTACCTGAAATGATTTATCTGTTCACGTTTTCCGTGGATACCTTTGTGTAAAACATTAATGACTTGGAATTTGTTAGGCCTCCAGGAAATCAGAAATGATGTATAGAAGCCGGAGAATTTCAGTTGAAAGGCATGAAGTTTGTTCATTTTATTTGTTTTTGTTGCTCGCCCTCATGAAATGGTATATCAAATTAAAGACATGATGGTAGAAGAGTTTCTTAGCTAGGCATATAGTCTTACATATGTGATGTTCTTGATTAGTCCCATACACACATCATATTTTCAGGAGGGTATGGAGGAAATGGAGAGGAATTCTGGAAGCCATATGAGACAACTAAGTTATTTCCTGCACAGTAAGTTTTGTGAATGCTGTAGAATTAGCCCTGAGCACATTTAAACATGTGCCTTATTTATATGAGTTTTTCTAGGTTTAAGATTTTTTAGTCCTTATTCATTGTAAGCTTTGTCTCAGTGCAAACATGCACACTTATAATTCAAGTGAGAGGACAGCTCTGTGTCAATAACTTTAAGAAAGCTTTCATTCATGAACTCTGATTAAACAAAGAAATAGCATGACTAGAGGAAATGGACATTCCGATTCATGATTCGCGAAAATTCTCTCAAACAATCTGAAGTCTAAAAATAAATTAGATATGAGGATATTTAAACAGTCATCAATGTACATGGGAGCTGATTACCAAGCGTTCTTCCCTTTAATAACATCAGTTGGCACCCAGAGCATCTGTAATTAAGGAGTATATTACTGCATTACAAAACAGTATGCAAGACTGGCTCTTCAAAGGTGGAGCTGTGAAAATATGGCTGCCAGTATGAGTAATTCATAGCTTAGATTACATTTCATGGGCCTTCTTTGCCTTCTTTTGAAGAGCATTTAACTGATAAAACTGTATGAAACCCAGCTGGTGTTTTTTGTTTGTTTGATTCACAGTAGAATGAAGTAACTGACTTATGGAAGGTGGAAAAAATCTGTCAGGGTAAGGCAAGAAGAAGTAAATCTAAAAATTACATTTTCAGATTCCTCTTCATTAGCATTGTGGTGTTTACAGTAAGGAGGGCTGAACTAATTTTGTTTTGCTTAATTTTGAAACTCTGTAAGCCATTTGTTCTGAAAATTTGATACATCACAGTTATTTATGAGTTTTTGTGATGCATATATTAATAGGTTAAAAGAAGCAAGAAGAAAGCTGAAAAAGAATGAATATATAGTATGAGGATATAAAACATTGGAATTATCTGAACAACATTTCCATCACAAAATTTAGGTTTTGGACATAAGAATTGTAGGGATTTTGTTGAAGCTTGATTTGAAAGCATAAGAGTAATGAGTTTAACTTTGTAGTGGAGAGGTTTGGAACAAAGGTAAGTCGTCTTCGCCGTAATGATTTCCTATTACCACATCAGTCTGGGAGACCAACTGTAGTACATATTTTATTTGCCTTCTACCTAATGTATTTCCATACAATCATCAAATGGTTTGGGTTGGAAGGGACCTTGAAAACCATCAGTTCCAACCTTCCTGCCATGAGCATGGACACCTAGACCAGGCTGCTTGGAACCCCATCAAACCTGGCCTTGAACACTTCCACAGCTTCTCTGGACAGCCTGTTCCAATGTCTAAAAAACTTCAGTTTTCCTGAAGTTATTGTCAGTGGAGGTCTCCTAAAGCATCCCAACACACCCTCTCAGTAGTCTGAACTTGATTTGCCATGTGGCTTCACATTTTGAATATTATTTTGTGCAGAACACTGATAAGTGGTGGCTTGAAACACTTATCCTCTGAGGCAACACTATGTGACTTCGAAAATGTGTTTTCCTTATTATTTTCCTAATTATTATTTTACATACATACATATACGTATATATACATAAACATATAAATATATATATATATGAATTTATAATTAGTATTAATTTCCTAATAAATGAATTTCCTCATTGAAACTTAGATTGACCTGAGGATGAGAACCACAGTGAACTTTGTGTGGTTTTTTTCCCTTTGTTCTTTAAAATGCAAAGTACTGGTTTGACAAATGCCTTTACTGTGCTCTCACTAGGATGTGAATACCTGTAGTGCTTGCCAAAAGGTAGGTTAGACTCTTCAGCTTCATAAATGTGTTTTTCTGCCCTTGGAATATTTGTTAACTCCAGTGACCAGGCACATTATTATCATGAAGAAACCTATTATTTCTTAATGGAGTAAGCTAGAGATAAAAAATAGAAACGATTTAAGCATTTTGTCTTAGCTAAACATGAAAAAAAATAATTTAATAACATAAGCTTTCAAATTAATTTGTTACAAAATTTTAACATTTTTCCACCATTGTTGGTTCTATTCAATCATTCATTAAGAAATAATTGCCACAGCCCAAATCTAAATGGATATTCTAGAACCCCTGAACACACTGAGAATCTGAGACCAGTTTGTATTTTCTACCAGTTGCAATTAAGACAAAGAGAAAATAGGGATAAGTTCCAATGTGTTAACTATTCCCAATGATTATAAACTCTTTATTGGCAATGGGTTTGATTAAAATTAAATTCTTGTTGCTAATTCACTCTTGCATTACTTTAATTTTCTCTTGGAACCTGTGTTATGCCAACATTACCACATTTAAAGCTTTTTGAGCTCTGTGTTTTCTCATTAAAAAAAAAAGTCTTATGTCTGTAGGCACTAGAGCTTGACCTGTTTAAAGCACAACCTGTTCAGCTGTTCAACAGCACAGCTGTTCAGAAACTTTTTCTTGTTATCTGTATTTGCTTAAATTACTAAATTGCTTCCATGAAAAATCAGCAAACATAAGGGAGTAATTTAAGCGGAAGAAGATTGTCTAAAAAGGAAAATTAAAAATATTTTTAATATTCCTCCTTCCTTTTTTATTATTGATACCAGTATCCAGCTGCCCTAATGAATCTTGGAGCCATTCTCCATCTGAATGGCAAACTGAAAGAGGCTGAAGAAAACTACCTCCTTGCTCTTCAACTTAAACCTGATGATGTCATCACCCAGTCCAATCTTCGCAAATTATGGAATATCATGGAGAAACAAGGTTTGAAAACATCCAAGACATGATGATGAAAACTCTGAACTTCTTTTCCTTAAAGTGATTGAACCCAAGAACTAGAACTTCCACACAGTTGTCAGGTCAGAGAACTTGCTGGACTTGACTGCAGGGATCAGAGGTCCTAATTGCTGCTAGGAGAAGATATTCTGCTAGAGAAATAGAAAAAGGGAGACTTTGAGGGATTCATGAAGAACTTGTAACGCTACAAAAATAGTTGGAACAATGGCACGTGAGAGAACTTGTTTCGGTATATTTGATAAATAATTGCAAATCCCATATTGCTTACTTTTGGGTGGGTACTTGAAATGTATAATGTCATAGAAATACGAAGGGAAAATCACACAGTAAACACTAAACACAGTAAAGCCATATGGGAGTTAAAGTGGTAATAGTAGGTTAAAGTATTTTGCTAATACTGTAATTCATTAAAATGTGTACTAAATCCAATGTGTTTGCAGTTTGTCTTAATGCTGCTGTATCTCACTTTTGAACCACTTGCTAGACAGTTTCACAGCTTATATGGCCCACTTTTTTTCAAACCTGTCACGTGATTAGATGACAGCACTGCAGGTTGAGAAAATGCCCATTACTTCAGCTTGTTAACTTACAGTACAGTTTTCTTGAGATACACAGTGAAATTTCTGTGAGGTAGCAGAATGATCAAGGAGCTGTCTGTATTTATTCTACATCAGAAGTAGTATGTAGGCTGGTAAAAAAAAGACCAGAGGTGGGATTTACCAATACAAGGAAGAGGAGTATTTACCCTGATACCAAATCAGTGTGGTCAGACTGTCATCTTAGAAAAAAATAATTGGTATTATAGAATAATGTCTTTGAATCTCTTTAGTTTGCTATCAGATAAGTCCAACTTTAAATTGAATTCTGCATATGATATATTTGCAATTAATAATTAAAATTATATTTGAAAATGTTAGTGCTTGGGTAGGCTAAAATGAGACTTCATGAGCAACTCAGAGAAAAGGGAATGTTATGCATTGATGAGGCTAGAAGGAATTTGATTCGATCATGCTTAAAATAGTGTAGATTAAAAGGATCAGTAATGGTGGTTGCCAGTTACTTTCCATATTGTTGGTGTTTTAAACAAACTTATTCAGATTCTAACCAAATATTAGCATTCTGTTGGTATTCTGACACATGCTAGCAGCAGAGCTGTCAAATATCTAAATACGCTTTTGGTGAGGTTCAATTTATTTTTGTTTCAGAATGATTTAGCCTCATTACTGTTTTAGTCTTCAGATTTTAAATGTAAAAATAATTTATTTTAAATCGAAGTGTATGAAGCTTTAGTAATTATTTTCCAGGACATTTTTTAACTGCTTTTTTTCTTTGGAATAAGTATTATTGCTTGTAAGAAAATGTACTATTTCATTTAATGGCCCTTTGGTATCTGCTTCAGTATTCCTTTCATAATGATAGATAAAATGTTAAAGTGGTAGAGCACCTTGAACTGAAGCTTCTTCAGGATCTTCTTTTAAAAACTCTTTATTACTGAGAAGGGGTTTGGGGTTTTTAGTTTATGTATTCCTTTTTAACTGTTGAGCACCATTCCAACAAAAATGTAGAGAAGAACACTTTGCTGTATTTATTTATTTATTACTTGACTGCAGCAATGTTACCTGCCATTAACACAACAGTCTCTAAGTGTTGCTATTTCTTTTATTTGGTTTTACTTGCATTTGTTTTGTGGTTAGTGTACGTACCAAATGGGAAAGGGAACACTTGAGTTATACTCTGCCTTCCTGGTCATTCTACCCTTACACTTGGATACTTGGATTTGAAATCTGGATTGAAATAGATTGGGGAATAGCTGTTTCAAAGTCAATATAGTAGAAAAACTGTAGTTACATGTGTTTCCTTGTCTTTCCTCTTGCTCACTAAAATACCGTGAGTTGCTAAGTTTACAGCTGGCCCACCAGCAGGGCTAGAGGGGAAAGATTGTTTGGTTTTGTGGAGTGTGTCAAGTTTTTCTCAAATTATGTTCTTGCTGGAAAAGCAAAACTGAAGGATCAAAACTTGAATTTCTACTTGATCATTGAAACCAGTGTTAGAATACAATGGTAGCTTGAACTTATTCTCTTGCTTTACTGACTTTCTGGGAAAAGATATAGAAATAGATAGTAACTGTAACTGAGCTTGGTATAGAACTGTGGTATCCTGCAGCTTTATTTGCTCAACAGCCATCAGACTTCGATGGCTTCTTTGTCTTAACCATTCACCAGGTTATTTATCTCCTTCAGCTTGTACTTATTCTTGTTTGGTAATTTTTATTCATTGCACAAAAAGGGGAAGAGGGGAGCACTCCTGTGATACGGTGTCATGCTTGCATTGATAACTGGTTTTGTTTGTTTCTTTAAAAAAAAACGAAAAAAAGGAAAAGAAAAAGAAAAAAGGACTACCGTAAATTTACCAAGAATGTCCCTGAATACATTTTTTTAATACAGGTCTTGATGACTTTCTTCTTTTGGGATAAATTTAAAACATGTTTAAAATATGTCTCTCTGCTCAGGGATTTGTGGTGGATTATTGCAGACAGTGCTAAACAAAAAAAAAGAGCACAAGACAAGTTTACTAAATTAAAATTTTATTTTTTGAAAAACTGTTATTTGTATAAATTATCAGATTTGTAGGCTTTCCTTTTTGTAGAAATAATTGTTTATGTGCCAGATAAAAGAATTTCAATTTTGTTCAATAATAAAGCATTGATAACTAATACCCTGTGTGTTTCTTTGTGTTACTGTAACAGTACTGTGGGTTTTTTAATTGTTCTAATTTAAGGAGTAATCTTGATTATTTTATGTATGGGAGAACTGTATAGCATAAGTAAAATACAACCTGTCACATTTACTTTCTTCTATGCTCTATTGCAATTACACTTCAGAGGATATTTTCAAAAAGGTTCCCTGAAAGCATTTTTAAATATTTATACTCATTAAATCTAGCCAAAATTATGTGATAATTATCATATTTGATTATTTTATCTAAACTATAGGAATAAAAGCTGATTAATATATTTAGAAAATATTTTTATATTACTATACAATCATGATGTCAGTAAAAACTTTGCTAAAGTATTATTGGTTACAAAAGCTAAAGAGAAAATTGCACTTAGGGATGAGGTCTTTTGCATGTATGAGGTCACATTTTCCTCATGCTGGGATGTCATATGATGAGTTTCAAATCTTCTGCCTTCCTGTGCAGAGATGTTATGAAACAACACAGTTCTTTTGCCTTTTGGCTTTCTCTAAATCTTCTATGGACAGAACCTCCTTAACTCAGTGCAGAACTAATATTCTAATATTCTAATATCTTCCTAGTTCTGTTGCATTCTAGTCCTGAGCATTGATAGGTTTGCTCTATGATTGAAAAACATGCATTGGCACGAGCAGTGCGGTCTTTCGGTCAGTGACTTGCAAATTCACCTTATTTCTATTGAAGGTCACGCCTCACCTTCCGACATTCCTTGCCTGAGCAGGTAATAAATAAATGGCAGATGATGAATGTAGAGAATGCAAAGAATCATCTGAATTGTGTCACTTGTTTCTCTTGGAAATAGAGCCTAAGCATGGGCTTGAGCTGCTGCTCTGGCACCTTAGCCCTGAACCCTTCTGAGTGAGATCCTGTTCTGTGTGTCTTGTGCTATGCTTCCAACGTTTCTGTTCTTCCAAGGATCACGCTTTCAGGCGAGAGATACTTGCTACATCTCCATTTCTGATGAAGGCACACAACCGCTCTCTGGTGATTTTTTTAGTCCTGCTTTCACAGACCCATCTGAACTTGCTCTCAGTAGCTGTTATGGATGGCTGTGTCACTTCTGGGATTTCAACTAAGAAAAAGGTAAGGCACTAAATGATTCTGTGTAAGTATACCAGCTCATTTGGATCTGGCTTGGCACTCTGTTGTAGGCATTCCCATGGCAGTTCTGCCTGACAGAGGTGAATGCAGGTAGCATGGGAGGAGACACTGCTTCCAGCTCATATCTGATAACAGGCATCAGCAGCTGAATTATGATCAGATAGGCTCCCTTGGGTAGACTGATCCTGCAATTTGAAGAGTCCCTGCCTTGTTTAACACAGATGCTTAACATTTAATCTCTCTGAGATTCAGTAGTGTGATGTTGAAAGAATGTGGTTATAGGAATAGAAAACATCTGATGTTGTGAAGGGATATTATGAGGGAGTTTGAGAGCAGAGGCAGACATTTTGGGGGAAATTTAGAGGGTCAGACTTTATTCCAAGAGCAAAGAAGGAACCCTGAGATCAAGTTATTCTAGAATAAACTATGGAAAAGTGAATTCATCAGTAATTTTTTTTTAAAAAATGCAAGAAAACAAAACCCCAAAGCTATACAGACTTGTAAAAAGTTCTAAGTTCTGTTATAATAATAAATTGAAACCAAACATTGCCAACAGGAAAAGCTGTCCTTGGAACATAGTATTATAAAGTTCAGGACATAAAAATATATTCCCCATTGTGCTGGTTTGGTTTTGGCTGGGATAGAGTTAATTTTCTTCACAGTAGCTAGAGTGGTGCTGTGTTTCAGATCTGAGCTGAAAACTGTTGATGTCACAGGGATGTTTTAGTTGTTGCTGAGCAGTGCTCACACAGAGTCAAGGCCTTTTTTGCCCCTCACACCACCCCACCAGCGAGGGGGCTGGGGGTGCACAAGGAGCTGGGAGGGGACACAGCTGGGACAGCTGACCATGGGGGATATTCCAGACCATATGGTTTCATTCTCAGCAATAAAACTGGGGTGGAGTTTGGCAGGGGGTATCAGTTGTTTGGTGGTTTAGTGGTGAGCAGTTGTTTTTCACTTGTATCACTTGTTTTTCTTGGGCTTTATTTTTCTCATGTTTTTGTAATATTCTGTTATTATTATTACTGTTACTTTTCTTTCTTGTTAATAATGTATTAAATTTATTGAAGTTTTAATTATTATTTTTTTCCTAAATCAGCCTATGATCTTTCTTACTTTTACCTTTCCAATTCTCTCCTCCATCCCACCAGGAAAGAGTGAGTGGCTCTGAGGTACTTCGTTGTTGGCAGGGATTAAACCATGACACCCACGAAAGACTGAATGTGTGACTCAAGTTATGCCACTTGATTGGAAAACCTTTAAAGTTGTATTTTTATTCACTTTTCAAGTCAATGTTTCTCCCTTCCTTTAAAGATAAATTCTTTATCTTATTTCCCCTGTTGTTGTGCACTGTCTCTTTAGTGCTACCACAGTTCCAGAGCTGGATAGCTTTAAAGGTTACTCATGAGGAAGCATTTCAGAAGGGCAGAAACAGCACAGTGCACCTTCTAGAAGGGTTTAAGCTGAAATAGATTGAATCATTCACTCTTGCTGTACACTCAAATTGTTTTGAATATAGTTTCAGTGACAAAGCCTGGTTTTACTTACTAAAGTTATTGAGCTTACAAATATTTATGTGTAAGGCTGGAGATTAAATTGTTTATATATACAAATTTCTATCCATTTGTGTGCATTTAACCACAGATTTATGTTTTTAAAAAAATTGAGATTTCCTTTTGAAGAAAGGGGCGTGGAAGCCATGTTGTGAGAAGATGTGAGGTTTTCTTCATTTAATAGAACTGAAGAGCCTGTCTTTCCTTGCATCACTGCTCCTTTAGCTGATGACATTCTATTTCTACATGGATATTTTTGGTTTTTTCTCTCTTGCAGAGTTTCAATAGTTTAAGCTAGAGTTTCTGTTTAGAGCTAGGTAGAAATGGGGATTTGATGGTTAAACTTGAGCTCAGTTTTGCTTTCAGTAATTATTTAACCCAGGTGAATAGATTTTTCAGCCCAATATACAGTGTTTTGCTGCAGCAGGTAATCCTGGAAAGCAGAGGTTGTTTGAGAGTCTTTGTTGGCTCTTCTCTAGGTTTTTTTTTATTCTTGTCAGCAAAGCATATTTTTTTCTCTTCTGGAGAGATATTTTATTTTGTCTCTAATTTTCTTGAAAACAGATGCTCCTGCATGCCCGGTATTTTTCTTTAATACAGTGAGAAATTAGCTTTTCATAGAATTGATTTCTTTATTATTTGGTCATGTTTGTTGCAACTGCAACCATAAGTTTCTCTACAGAGTGTATAATTCAGTGTATTGTTCCTTATATTAAATCAATTCCCTTTTCTGGTTTATAGTGATATGCAAAGCAAATCATTGCCAATCATTTCTGCACACCCACAGTTTCTGGAATATAGCATTACTTTTCCTATTGTGGTAGAGAATGTTTTGATGTGACAACATGAAGATGTAAGATGATAGAATAGGACTTTTTTTTTTTAACCACCATTTCATAGCCTTTTTTGTCCTTTTCCTTAAAGAAAGACTTTAACAATGATTTCTTTGAAAAAATTAAACATACTATTAATAGCAACAGAGCTCAGTAAATGCCACTTATACTTTAAAATTCATGGATAGAGTGTAATGGCTCAATCATTAAAATCTATTATTTTAATTACTATTCTTCCCTCCAAAATGCCATTTCTCTCTGAAGTTTTAGTGGCAATTAATATTTTAGCTATATAACTGCAAATCTGTGTTTCTTGATTTTTAAAAATGGAATATGTCTCCTGATAATTCTCATTAATTGGAAGAGTCTACATATACTTGCTTAGAAAATAGTTTTCCCCATCTCCTCTGTTAGTTTTGTGAATTATTTAGGGGCCAGAAGAGGAACAACTTTCCCTGAAGCGAAAGGCAGAGAAGACCTTTGGTTGAGCTTTACATCAGTTTTATGCCTTTTTGCCAAAGCCAAAAAGAGATAAAATCTGTTTTGTTTCAGTTTGGTTTCATTTGGTACTTACAGTTGTCTTCAGCATTCTAAGAATAACTTGACACCCAGTTGATGGGTTTTGCACTTCATTGTACTAAAGATGTGCTTTGCATGTGAACACGTGCACATCCCACAGCCTGATAATCTTCCTGCCAGTTCTGCAGATATTTATCCAGTTTATTCTGAATCAGTTATTTACTGTAATGTTTCTTGTGATTGATATGAAAACTTCCTTTCAGACATAGCAGGCAGAAAAAAAAAAGCCATGAAATGAAATCTCATGAAATGAGATGGGTACTGTTTTGGATTTTTGTGGACTCTGAGTAGTGATATATGTGTGTCAATTAGAGGTGATCATATAGATAAATATTTTTCTTTGTAGAGATAGAATCCCAGCAACCTCATTAAGCTTGAACTATACAAAATGCAAAACCATTGCAAAACTGGACCAAATCATCCTGAAAGCGTTTATAATCAAAGTGTAGAAATACAAAAGGATTAATTTTTTTTAAAAAAAAGCTATGCAATAGCTCAGACACCTCGCTGAACCTACTGTCCTCATTTGCTAGAGGGCTCAAAAACATGTTTTCTGTTGGTTTGGGTTTTTTTCTACCTTTAAAATTATAAAGGAGCCGTATCAGCTCACTAAACATCTAAAGAAAAGCACGGAGGTAATCCCCATTTTAGTCCTTATTGTAGAAATACCAACTGATATTTGGGCTCCTAGAAATTTGGGTTGAATGGGACTACACGACTACATTTTTTGACAAATCCCAAATTGGCATACTCATCTTGACTGTTCCCTGCTTAGAATCTCATGAAGTGACAAGATGAAGAGACCATCTCTGCAACTTTCCACAACCCCACTCCTACTGTTGGCTCTTGTCCCTACTTGCCCTGCAGACAAGGCATTCCTTGCAGACACTATAGTCTTGAGAGCCATGATTTGTACCTTCCAGCTGGCCGCAAAGTGCTCTAATGGGACTGTATAAATAAAAGTAATTAGTTTTTCTGCTTCATTCAAGGGACTATAAGTAAGAATAAGAGGGTGCACAAATCTAACTTCTAAAAATTACTTCATTGCAGGGTTAATAGTTTTTTAATATGCGCCTCTGGTTTTACCTCTTAAATGACAAGAAAAGACAGTAATACCTAAAACATAAAAATTACCTCACATTTCAGATCAGAGAGACTCAGAAAGCTGTAGAAATGATAGATTAACTTATTCTGAATGAGGAGCATCACTTGGTGTTGGATTTCTACTTTTAATTCAACACTGAAAATTATATAACCATACTGTGTACCTCGTAAGAGGAATTGTACAGGTTCTAACCATCTGCTAAGTTAAACATTGATGATTACATTATGAACATTTGGAGCAGACCTGGAACAAGGGGGATGATAACTCTGTGCACATACCTAAGTCCTTGGAGCCAACTTGATTCACAAGGTTGGATGTACCCAATTAGAAGAACTGAAGGGTAGTTTGTTGTTTTTGTTTTTTTTTTTTTAGTGGAGTGTCACTCACTGCAAAGTTCAGTGGCAACGGTTTGCTCCAATCCGTCTATATTAGATAAAATATATCCTGTGTCTAAAATACTGAAATGCTTGAAAAGATCCAGGTAGTTATGTCTTTTAAATAAATGTTTTAATATGTTGGCACTTTTCTGGCAGTAATTTCCCCTGCCAGACATTTGTGTTTTGGTGGTACTTTGAAAACTGGAAGAGGGCAATAAATCTCTTGAAGAGAGAAGTTTTGATTACTCACAAAATCCTAAGAGAACAAGACATAGCAGTATATGTGACAAAACTGGAAAAAAAATAAATAAACATACTAACTCAAACAGGAAACTTCTCAAGGGTCCTTCTGCTTGAGAGCCTGCACCCAAATAACAGAAATTGTTGCTGTACGGTTTCTGCTGCTTTTCTGATAATGTGCTGCTGTTTTTCACTTGGCTTATAAGGAAGAAATTCTGTTCCTGTTGAAGATGATAATGGTTTTGTCACTGACTTAAGTAGCTAAAATTTCACTGTAGAAAACTGTTTGTGATAAGGACTTACTAACATTCTTGTGCTGGTTCTGCTGGTTATTTTTCTGATCTCCTAGCATGGTAAAAATTACTCCTTCACATACTTTGTTCAGGAGCTGAGACATGAAGTGGTCTTTACACAAGGAGCCACTCAGGTACACTGTATTTTTCTGCTGGAGCTTACTGCCTCACTCAGGCAATGTGACGCTGTGTTATTTACGAGCATCAAGACAGAAGCTGCTTTAAAGCATCAGTGCTGGAGCAGAGAAAGGCTGGACACAATCATTGAGTTATTGTTTTACTGTGCAAGGTCACATTATCAAATTGTAACAAGAATGCTTTGCAAAAGTAATTTTTTTTTCTTATATGTTTGAGAAAATAAAATTTATTCAAAGATATGCTCCCTCCAAATGCTGGGAGAACTTCTGTTGTTAAGGCAACTGGAGTAATCAACTCAGAACTAATTTATGTTTCAGTTTGTCAAGTGCACATTTGTAATTATTTCAGTACTGTACTGAATTAATGGTAAAGCCTGATAAGAAGATGATCTGTCATTGCTATGTATAACTCCTTCTCCTCCCATTCTGCAAAAATCATTAGTTTTTAGTTGCTTTCAGTATAACTTCTCTTATGATGGGCTTCAAATGCACTTCATAGTCCACTGAATAATGTTTGAAAATTGATTAAAAACTGTAATTATTGTACCAGGAACATAATCATGATTGATAGGATGAAGCCAAGTAATCAAGGGGAGGAGGAAGATTCTCAGACTGAAACTTACTTCTGCTCTAGCAAAATTTAATTGAAGCAAAAAGCTGTATTTTCTGAAATTTAGATGAGTCCTTTTACTGGTGTTTTTAACACACAAAAAGAAAGAAATCACAAATACAACCATCACCCCTAATAGATCCCAAGCCTCTTGAAATTATGTGGATTTCTTCAACCTCAGTATAATAAAGAGCAGGTTTTAGTTGGTATAAACCGAAGAAACTAGTTCTAAATGTGCTATCTCATGAGGATGAGGGTAAACCTATCCTAAACAAACACAAAAACAGCAAACCTGCACAAAATTTACAGGTGCTTGCAGTGTCCAGATTTGCCTTTAAACTGTTGTGGCTATTACAGGATATTTTCCAGCTGGGGCTCAGTGACCGTTGACAGTCACTGCAAGCATGGACCAATTTAATTTAATTAAACAACAATGCAAGAAGCTTAATTTAAGGCTAGTCACCTCACACTTGATGTGTCTAAACATGTTTTTTCATGGATGTTTACTGTATGTCAGCTGACCTACAGTAACTTATGTAATATTATCTGTTGCTAAAGGACACAAAATGATTCACATGAATGCCTCTCAGTGTTAGAACAGGAAAGACGTAACCTTTATTCTCTGACTCCAGTATTTAGAGATTCTCGACAATGAGCAGGGATTGGATAATTAAGTTACCATCTTCCCAAGCACACTGGTCATGAGAAACGTCCATCAAAGGGCATTTCTTAGAAGGAATGTGATAAACAACCTATGTTTGCAGAACTTTCATGGGAAAATAACTAAAACTATGAAGACATTATCAGATGGCCTGAAGTTTCAGGGCAGCACTTATCCATGCTGAAAGCAGAAATCTACTTTTTGGTGAAGTACAAGGTAACGGTACTGAAAGTGATATGGCTGGATCCTAGGCTGACCTAGAATTGTATTTGAGAGTGTTAACAAAGCAAATTGACTAGTTCATTTTGTTGAAGCTGCTTTTATAATTGTACCAGTTGATGTCCTTCATGGTTACAGCACATGAATGAGGACAATTATTCCATCTGAGAAGCCAGAATGATTGGATCTATTAATAGGCCCTTCCTTAATGTAAGAAATCAGTATCACAGTACTCACTCCAGAATGGGTAATATCTAATCCTTTAAAAAACATAATGCTTAGCATCCAAACTAAAAGCATTTTCTGCTTAAAAAAGAGCACTAGGAAAACCAAGTTGTAATATGATCACTTACATTTTAGGTGAACTCAATGAAATCTATTGAGATCAAATAGGACAAGCAGTAGTCTGGGAAAGCCACAAGCATAGCAGAACACTGACTGAAATACACAAATCATTTTAAACTGGTCAATGAAAAGCTAGTGGGTCCTAATGCAATCTATCAGCAGTGGGAGGAACATCATCAAGGACAGAGGATGTCACGTGAGAATGAATTACTGAAGCACAACAAAAATGGCCTTTTTATGGTATCTGTTTTTCAGTCCAGTGCTGTAATAAGGATTAGATGTGTAAGCTTTTTGAAAGCCAGCTGTCTATCACACGATAAATTAATCCCATACTCATTGCATTCTATAGCAGTGCCCACACATTACACTTCCATATCTAGAAAAATCATAGGGTCCTACTATAGGCTAAGGCACAGAACTCAGCCCAAAGATCCCAGGTTTTTCTTGTTATTTATCATGTCATTTGTTCCTCATAACAGGTAATAATTATGAAGAGCAATAATTAATTATTTCTGCAAGCTTAAAAAGGAAAACATGCTAAAGAATGGGTGTTATTAAATAGGACATGGATTTATCTCCAACTAAGCCCTTAGAAAAAACCCACACAAATTTAACAGCATCTTTTATTCACTACTGATGATGACAAACACATGCCAAACTATTTGAATAGCTACCAGCTCTATGATTCGGTTCTTGCTAATCCTTGTTTTATAGTGCCTGCAAAGAGACAAAAAGGGAAATTACTACTTTTAGTTACCTTTATAAAGTGGATTAGAGACACTAACAGTACTAGTCATTACATCTTGCAGCTCTTTTGGGTTTCAAAAGAGGTTTCCTGTTTTTCTTACATTTAGACTCAAGATAGTTCTGACTGAAGTTGGCCATTCAGAGAACTGGAATGCTCACTAATTATCTTTGGTACTAGATAACACATTCTGGAGCTGGAGCTCTACAACAAAGGTGAGTCTGAACAAATTAACCTTAAGGGAAAGTGTTTTGTAGTGAGAGCAAGTCTGATTTCACCCACAGGTCTACTCCTCTTGTGTGGTTTAAAGATGCCTGATTTCTCACAACAACACATAATTCTGAAGAGTAATATGGAATTTAATTCAATTTTAAACTTCTTTGGCTTAGGATAGTAAGCACAAATAATCAATTCAGTTTAAGTGTAATTTATGAATGTTAATTCTGAGCTGAGGATGGATTTTTTTTCATTCTTGCATGGTTGTATCTCAGTGATAACTCTAGCACTCATGTTTAACAGCCTCACTTCTGTCTCCAGTTTGGAGGACACCAAGCAGTTAATTTTGAGTATCAAGAGAGCTGACTCACAGCTGTCCCCATAACAAAGCGTGCAACATCTCAGTGTTTTTGAATACTTTTTCTAAAGAATTAAATAGTCTATAGTTTTCCTAATTCCAGGTGTCTGATGTT
Organism: Poecile atricapillus; assembly: GCF_030490865.1. Taxonomy (NCBI): domain Eukaryota; kingdom Metazoa; phylum Chordata; class Aves; order Passeriformes; family Paridae; genus Poecile; species Poecile atricapillus. Next base: position 35,993,126 of record NC_081289.1, on the reverse strand, counting down.
GTCTAGTTGGGTTTTGGTACATATGAAATACTGATGTTCATTTTTTAATGTTTGATTTAGCCTTTAACATTACTGAAAAATTTTGTCATGCTTTCTGTTTAGTGTATTTTTAAACTGTTCTTGCTCCCTTGATAGATTTTTTTCCCAAGTGCTCTTGACTTTGACAGAATTATTCAGTTGGTTGAGAGGCAATCCATTTCTAAGACGTTATGTTTTGAAAATATTCTCAATTTAAAATTGCTCTATAAATATGTTTCTTTTAGGAGTTTATGCTCTATTACTTTAAAATACCAAGATTACTAATCATTATGCTGTTCCATCTCATTATATTTAATTAATTTCAAACATTTAATAAAATTATTTACTTGTACTGCTACTTCAGAAGCCTCCAATAGAAGAGTCTAAACCATTATTTTGACAGAATAGATTTTATTCTTTCTTTGTGATTAACGTGTTTTTGAGCTTTCACATTTAAAAGTTTGATGACATCTTTCATTGTTGCTGCCTTGTTTTTAAAGTGACGAAGGAATTGCATTTCCCCAGAGCAAGTTAACTTACCTAAACAAAGACTATCAAATGCTGACAGGAATATAAAGCATGGGAAAGAGAGAGGAGGTAAAAATACCTGATGCACAATCATCTGAAAGAAATCAGAAAAACCCTCCATAAACTGAAATTAACAAAATGTTTTGCCCAAAGTCAGGTAGAAAAACCTGGCATGCATGCAGTTTAGCTTTCTTGTCTCATCAGTAGTTTTGCATAAGCAAACACATTTACCTCTTGAAGTGACTGTTTCCTTGCATGCTCTTGGATCATGATTCTGTGATCAGTATGATGAAGAATGGCTTTCTAAGCAGTGGTTAAGGAAGACCAGCATCAAGTAAAAGACTTTGGAAAGATTTGGCTGGAAAGACAAGGATATAGATGGAGTTTGACTTCTCTTTTAGTGAGATGAGGCTTACATGATGTCTGCCTATCCTGCTCTTACCACCTTGTGATCTTTCTTGGCCAAATTCTGTCAAGAGTGACATACTTGTGGTTCTACTGTTAGTAGCCAGAAAATGGGAAGCTGGATACAGAAAAAAAACCATTCTGTTATTTTGCTTTCCCCCATCTTCCCCTCTCTCAGTCCTTTTGGGAGGGGAATGTTAAATGCAAATCCAGATTGGAGAGTGAGAGCTTCAGTGCTGGAAAACAAGAAGTTGCACCTTTTTGGACATTAGGGGATCTGTCCATTAGGCACAAGCCAAAGGAAACCAGGCCTCATTAGTTCTGCACTTCACAGGCCTGTTTTCCAAGGTACAGAGGTTCAGTTTTGCTAGCAGGGTTTTCTTCTGAGCTTGAAATCTCGATGCACAGTTGTGGGGCATATGCCATTTTGGACCCAATTTCCAGCTGTGAAGGAAAATTTCACGTAATGTAATTGTTGTTTATTTGATATTTTTAAAACTTACATTCCTTGTATGATAAGCTGAGAAATACTGGCATTCTCCTCAAGCACTGTGTGTTCTATAGATTTCAATGTCACATTGGGAGCTTTGATATAAGAGAAGGTTTAAAACCACTCACTATTAATACTGCTATATTCCTTAGTACCTTTTCTTGAGGCTATCAGAATATTTTAATGTCCCATCACTCCTGCACCATACAGAAGGGTCATAAAGTGATAGTTTTCCCATGTCAGAAATGTCTTTGAAGCAAAACAAAGCAATATTTAACACTTCAGAGCAACTGAAGCTCAAAGGCATTTGCCTTTGTCAATGAGAAACAGTACTAAACCCAACTGCATCTGCCAGAGGAATGTAGGCCGGCAAGAAGCAATTATGTGTCTAGAAATTTTGAAAGATAATGAGGTTAACCCCCTATTCTTGCACCAAAGACACACGAAGTTTTTAGAAACCACAGCTGAGAAGATGTTCTGTCTTAATTATTATTGGAAAGAGAGAATCCTTGTGAAGTTTACTGCTTTATAGTGTTATGTTCAAGGTTCTGTGCAGTAGTTGCTTGCTCAGTTACCCACTTCCTGCTGCAATATGGGATTCCTGGAGATCAAGGAGGAGATTCACTGGAGATCAAGGGAGGTCATGAGATCAGTGTAAAATACCATAACAAAAATCTTCCAATAAACGAAACCATATTTTGAAACTGACATCAAGGAACAAACCATCAAAAGCAGTGAACTAGAAACTGGCCACCCAGAAATAGAGTATCTTTATATTGTATCTTTTGTCTTACTGTATCCAAAATATTTAGAATCATAACAAATGGGGATCTCCTTATTTTATGCAGCTGCTTGGGAGGTGCAAAATTATTGACTCAATGGGAGCATGGACCATTGGAATTTAATATTATGTTTATTACATATAGCTTTAAGCATTGGCAATACTATTGTGTTATCTGTGTGCTTTTTTAAATTTTTTTTATTACTTGTTTGCAATAGTATCTGAATATGTTCTGGAAGTTCATAAGCTGACCTGAAAAATTGACCTGTATCTCGTTTTTATTTTCTTCCCAGGGGAAAAGAGGGTATAAATGTATGTGAATGACTTAAACTTATAATTAAAATCTTCTTTGTAGTTATTGTTCTAATAGTTGGGTTTTTAAAAATATCATTAATGTGGCTGCACTATTCTGTGCTTAAGCTGAGCATATTTGGCACAAAAAGATGTGAAACAGCATCTTAGCATGGAAGCCAGTAAGGGCTTTGGACTTTTACTATATGAAAATCTATAAAAGAATTTCAGACCAGGCTGTGTAAAAATGTTATCTAATGGTTGGGCAAGATTTATCCTTGCTTTGAAGTGCTCTGTTGTGCCAGAAAAGCAAAACTGTATACTGTGATTTTTGTCAAGGGGTTTATGTAAACATTCTACATGCTAGACATAGATATCTGAAAACTTACGAATATTGGCTAGTCTGACCTGAAACTTGACTCTTTCCACTAAAGAAAGCCAAGGATAACTTTTGCTAGTCTCTATGGTTCTTAGATGAGGAAACATGTTTAGCATTAGTAAACACTTCCATAAGAATAGTGATTCCACAACAGGACAAAGGAACATTTTGTTGCTGTTCAGACACGGTGTGATAGTCACATGTGGTGATGAGCCTTATTGATAAAATAAAGGTCATTGAATTTTCCTGCAATTTGGGAACTGGAAAAAATGCCCTGCTTTTATTGGGAAGCATGTCACATCATGGGTCTGATTTGCGCTGCACTCGGTTCTGACTACTGCTTCCAAATCAAACCTGAGCTGTGATGATCTATGCATACAGATCATTTAAAAGTGACTTTAAAAGTGTAGTTAATTCTGTTTGTAAGTACAATTCAGCAAGATGGCACGTTCTTTAGTAAAGCTAATATTGAGCCTTTATCAGTCACTGATAATTTGTTTCTGTGTGCTGTGTAATCGAACAAGCACTCAGCTTATGGTCTGATTACTTAGCAGAGTCTTTTCCACAAGAAAAGAGATGGAAGCCCTGCTGACCACCAGCACTTAGCTTTTGGGGCCTTAGAAGAGCACACATAAATACTTTTAATGGCTTTAGTGTGTTTTCTTTGGGGAGCATCAAAACCAGCCTAAGCAGGATGAGCCAGAGAAAGCAGCCGAGGCTTTGTCTGCACAGACGGGTGCAGACAGTCACGCGTTTGATCTGCTTGCACACTGAGCTGTCTGAATGGAAGCCAGCTCTGGCCTGGAAGCCATAAAGACATGTTAATGCATTGCCATGCTGGAGCTCATAAGCCTTACCAGTGCTAGGGCTACTTTTGTTTCAATAACCTCTCTATAACTGTTTTTTTAATGAAGTTGCTCCCATGGTTTGTTCCAACTACTATATAAAATACTGTATTTTAACAGGACTGCAAATCACTTTTTCAAAGAGAGAAAGCATGAAATATTTTAAATGTTGTTGGACCTGAAAAATTATCAGTAGTTATTATTTGAAAATTTTCATTCCTTTCTGGCTCTGTTTGTGAAAAAAACCGTAAAATTTAAGAAAAGACCCAGGTCTGACAGGCACGTACAAAAGTGAGATAAACCTAGCAACCATGACAGTTGTTCTGGTAAACAGCTAGAGATCATAGATAGTTTTCTGTTTGAAGTATCTGGGGGTACTTCCCATTTGAAGTATGTATCACATAGCTTCATTTGAAGCATGTATTGCATAGCTTCAGCCTCTAATTTAGTGCTCTGGATTAATAGCAGGCATAATTTGGAGTAGCCACCCATTGTCCAAAAATTCTGTACCCTCTACAGTGATTCCTCAGTGTCAAAAGTAGGGATGGCAGAGAAGGGAGACATTGAGCATAGACTCTTGAGGTTTCTTTAAAAGGAGGCAATGTTAAGTTAAAAAAAAAAAAAAAAAAAAGATCACGTAACAAGGCAGAGAGGATGACAGATTGAGTGTGATAAAAACCAGCGAGGATAAAAGATGTGAGCTAAAATAATAAAATGATATTGTCATAACACCCACAGGCCTCCCTTCTGGAAAGGACAGGGAGTAATTGTCAGGAGCTAAACTCAGTGTGCTCCAAATTCAGTCTCAAACTATCATTAATAATCTTGAGAAATGAGTCTGGAGGATAGAACTGAAACTGGCGGTATTTCAGAGGCAGAGTCGGCGTCAGCTGTCATCCCATTGAGAGACATTCCCTGTTAGGGCCTGTTAATGTTGCACTCCTGTCAGAGTGACATATAACATTACATGTTAAACAAGTGGCAGACAAGACAGTGTGGAGGCAAATTGTTCAGCAGATGGCACAGACTACTTTACTTGCCATCTGAAGTCAGAAAATAAAGCAAGTGCCATTTTTTGCATTCACTCTCTCATTCTTTTCAAATTCTTTTCAAATGGTAGTCTGGGTACTGCTCAGCAACTTCCTTTGTTGTGGCTGTTGAGACAAGAGGAACTTCCCAGTATAATATGAGATATGTCAAGTAGAGCATTAATCAAGTGCATATACATGTACATACACTTTTAGCTGAAATTGCAGCAGAGTTTCTGAGCCTCACTGAATGAATGCTTTGAGAGTATTACATCTCCAGATATCTGCTTTGTGCTGTGGATCTCCTGTGGCTCATTGTGTCTCCTCTTTTTTCAAAGCTTTACAATTTTTTGACGCACTAGACTTACACTATCCTCCCACGTTCTTAATCCTTGAAGGAGATACATTTTCTTTGGGAGCAGGAAAAATAACAGTTAAGCAGCATGATAACTGTTTTCTCTCTTTGAGTTCAATTTCCATCATTTTGGAGTAAATTATGGTCTTCTCATTGACTTTGGTAGTGTTGGACTGTGCTCTTACAAACCCATGAACTGGCTTAGGAGAAAAGAGTCATCAGCCATCAGTTTGGGACAATCTGAAGTGAGTAACAATTCCATACTGACCATCTTCTAGGTGCTCCTGGCTCAGTTTCCCGATTCAATTGGCTTTGTTCCTCTAGCCCAAGGAAGGGGCAGTAAAAGACAGGCCACTCCTGTGAAAAGTGACAGAAGAGGAAATGCCATCATTTCACACCTTAGCAGGAGTTTGTTACTCTTCTCACCCACACAAGATACAACCTCCTGTCTCAGGAGTTTGCAGACTAAGCAGAAGAGACAGAAGTGTTCAGATGTCTCTTTGTCATTCAGAATAAATCCCAGTCAATGGTTTGAGAGGACTTACACAGAAAAAGTGGAAGCAGTAGCAAATTCTAGTCCTGTAAAGTAGAAGAAAAAAGGAAAACCTCGCTTTCATAGGTAGAGTTCATTGTTTTTAGTTATATACATACCAAAATCACTATTAAACAAACACAGGCAGTGTTTGCAGTTCTGTAATAAATGTTTCATTGAAGGACCATGCAATATTGACTTTTAAATTATTTCTCGCCATACATGAAAATTTAACTGTTGAGAGATAAGCATAATGTTTTCTCTTTCTTTATGTCCAAGATACAGGAGTTCAGGAATGTGGTAAGTATACTGTTAAAATCACAGGTTAATTTCAGTGGTGATGTAACACTTCTAATGCACAAAAATCTACAATACTGCCACGCGTTTCAGTTATTCTCAGCAGTCCACAAACTCTTCAGGTGTTTCATGTGCAGAAATTCAACTTGAAACATGATAATGTCTCCATTTTATTCCCTGGTGATAATCATCAGAAATGTACCTAAGTGCAGACTTATTTAACAGGTTTTTACTGGGCTGCATATCACTCTCATCTTAACAAAAGATTTAATAAAGACATTTACGTTAAAGTCAAGGAATCCTTTAAAGATGAGAGCCTTCAAGGTGTAAGTATTATAAATTCTTTATCAATATAAACAAAATTTCCATTTCCTTTTACCAGCAAGAAAATTCATGCACTATTTTAACAAGTCTGTTTTAATGAAAAGTTGTATTACAAATACTTTCTACCTATGATTGCTGATAGAGCAGAAATTTCTATATATCCTCTTTAATAGTCTTGACCTTGGTTTGTTATAACTCAGTACATTCCAGCTCATTATGAAACTTTATCTGTCCCTGCAACATATCTGTTAATAATCAACTGCAGTTTCAGTGTTAATATGTTTCTGGATAACATGAAATATACGAAAAGAAAGACAAATGGTAGTTGTAATTATTTTATAGTTTACAGGAAACAGCCTGAAATTGTTATAGCTATTTTTACATGGGAAAATTTTGGAGAAGGATATTTGCAGAGGGTGATATAAAACTCCCTACACTCTTGCTACAGTTTAATTGGGATAGACCTGACGTAGCTCTTCTAAAGGGCCCTCCACCTCTTTGGATTCAATATACAGGGAGAGATTGGCCTTGTTAGGATAATGTTGGCCCTTATGAACAACCCTCATAGAGATTAATTGGGATGAAAGAGAAATAAAGCACTAATACATGTGTAAGCCTCTTCAGAAAAGGTTTAAAATAAATCCTGTTTTCCAAACTATTACAAAACCTTTACATCCAGTAAGGCCAATTCTATGGCAGACTTTCAGTTTCCTAAAATGAGGTAATACAGAATGTAAAAGGGATGATATTGATCTCCAGGGGTTTAAAGCCATTCTGTGTGGTTTTCCATTAATTAAGTAGGTCAATTAAAATAATCATGTGAAGTAAAATTTCACTTCAGCTCCAATTTCCTTAACATGTTCTATCCTTTTCAAAATCTACCACTACATTTTGACTGATTGACAGCAGCTATTTGGATTTTATGACATGAATACAGAGACTAATGAGCCTGTATAGCAGACCTTTGAAGCTGTGAGATCAAAACATGGCTGTTCTTAGGAACCAACCAAAGAATTCAACACAAGGAAAACCCCATGTGTCTGGTGTGGAGCTACTGCTTGTGTGAAAACCCTTGATGAATGACAGAAACAGCTTGAAAAGGTGCCCAATCCATTGGAAATATGAGAGTGCACCTGTAAATAAAACTAAGTTCAAATGCTCAGACATATGACGATTAAGACAAATAATGTTAATACCTGCTTTCAGAAAACGGATCAAAGAAAGCAATCAAAAGGAAAGATTAATTGTTTTATCCCCAGATTATCTGGAATCAGTTGTTGATAAAATCACAAAGGGTGTTTCAAAGCTCTGATTTAATTAAGAGATAATCCAGAATTATCACGTTTAATTATTTTGTAAAGGTCATTATGGTTTTTTTTCAGCAATTTAAACAGAGTGGTCTATTAGAATAAAAGAGAAAGAACCTCTTACTTCACTAACAGCACTGAGCAATGAATGTGATGAGAGTGAATGAGCCGATGTATGATGTTCTTCATTAGAGTATTTACGAATGAAGTTGTCACATTCTTGAAGAGACAAAAGTATGAGTAATTAAATTGGATTATTTTGGATTATTTTATGTAATCCAGTGTTTAAGAATGGTCATTACTGTAGAATCAGGCTGATCTTCAATAATCTCTAGACTAGGCAATTAGTCATTTTATGTCACGTGTGTGATCAAGGGCTACTTTTATGCAGGGCTCATTTTCATTACTACTTCTTTCCCTTCTCCCTTTTTTCTTGTGAGTTTATTTAAAGATCTTGAAATAAGGTAGCCAGAATATCTTGTAAACCAATTAGGATGAGATTTCTGCTTTTATTTTTCTACACAAATGTTGGCTTTCAACATCTCTTGCAAAAGTCCAAAAGCAGTTCTAATGTTTACTTGCCTGTTCTTTTCTTCACACCTCTCAATATCACAACGTATTTTTCTGCTGAATATTAAAAGCAATATTAATTGTCCAACAGTAAAGAGAAGAGATTTAGCTGGTATAAACAGGCTCCATTGACTTCAACAGAGCTGTGATAATTTATAACAAAAGAAGATCATGCAGTAAATAGCCTATTAAAGCTAAATGAAATGTATTGTTAATTGTATGTGGCATAGAATTTATGGCACAGTTTTTTCTAGGCATTTCTTTACATTATATCATTACTGTCTGGTAAAAGATCTGAATTCTACTGTTGGACATTTAGCTTCAAGACGGTGGGTGTCTAAATAGAGTAAGTGGGAGTGGCAAATCTGTTGCTTTTGTTACCTAATAAGTATTAAATATAAAAGATTTGTTGAATTGTTATTATTTTAATGCTAGATAATAATTAAGTACTATTTATGAAAAGTGTTTTAAAATTTCTCCTTGGTTTAAATTTAGTTGAATGAACTTCACCTTGATGAAGCCATTCAATATTGGAAGCTAGATTCCTCAGAAAGCCAAGGTCAGTAATAAATAGAAACAGCAATTGTTTTCACTCTAATTTCTGTAAGTAGTACTGTGACATATTCTGATTATTGGCATCATTTGTTATTTTAACTGGATGACAATTTTGATTTTTCATCAGAATTGTAATCTTAGACACATAAAATCGGGACAGAAACATTTAGCTTTCTAAAAGCAGGCGTCTGGTACTAGGAGCTAAAATACAGTCATGGGAAGAAAATTGGTATTTGCAAAGCACGAAACAGCAGCCAGATTGTTTCTTGTTCACTTACTGTGCACAGTGTGTGTTGGCACCATAACGCAGTAGCTCAGAAATCTCAAACTGTCAGGAAAAACAAACCGTGCCCCACAGACAGAATAGAAGGTTGAAGAAAAGACACAAAGAGGAAACCAGGAATTCATCTCCATTTATCAACAGAATGCTGTATTTGACAGCAGTGTGGTGGATTCTACTCCTCATTCATGAGTCATGCGTTCCCAGTTACTCCTTTTTAGGCTGCTCTTGTCTCTTCCATCAGCTTACAGTACTAAGCTTGGTTTAGTGGGCAGTGGAACAAACAGGAAGCACATCATTCATAGTGATGCTTCTTAATTGCATTCTAGTCTCTTTGTTTTAAAGATTCTCTTTCATATTAGGAACTGAGAAGGCATTCTAATTATTGAACAGTCCAGAATTGTTTCTTATTTGCATGTCTTTTCTGCTTATTTTAGGACAGTTTGTTTTTATAGAATTTTGGTTTTGCAAGAATTAGTTACCATTTCTTCATTAGACTATTTCTTTCTTTTTATTAAATTCCCAGTGAAATTAATATTATCCCGAATATTACAGATTTGGAGGTCTGCATCATGTAATGCAGCAACTTATATGTTTGTACCTCTGCATTATTTCATCACATTACACAGTCAGGGTAATTTTTCACTGATGTGGATTTTTTGCTCTGAATAAACTTGCTTTTTTTTTTCTTTCCCCCTTTTTTTTTTTATTTTCCTTTTTTTTTTCTTTTTCCTCTGTTCTTTATATCTATGTATGATCTTGCATATTTGCAGCCATGCATAGGTCTAGCAGGGGCCAAACTCTCCAGAAAAAAAAAAAAATGACTGATCAACACAATAGATAAAGTTCTTCAGCATGTAGTCATCCAAAGCACTCACCATGTCCTCTGGAAGGATGCCAGATACTTGAAATATGGTACAAGGGAATGCACAGAGCAACCTGCACCTTGTGAATGAGCTACGGGGAAATTCTTTCCTGTGTTCATCCTTCAGCCACAGACTGAATTTTGGTCTTGGGCTCTTTCTTTCCAGGAATTGGGTGATGCTCATACATTTTGGGTAAAGGAAGATGAGAATACAATGGTGGTGTCTCTTTTTTTTTTTTTTGTCCATAAGTCCATAACTACAAATATTTAGAAAATATGTAATTATGTGTCATAAATGTAATTAAGCCACAAAATAAAAAAGCACAGATAAAAGTCAAATGTACTTTTAGTACTGTAGTCTGATTTCTTAGATAATAAATGTGCATTTAAATGAAAGTAAAATGGGTGAAGCAGATAATCTAATTACTGGATTAGAATACCATTTCTAGAGAATCTTTGGCCTGAAACTTTAAAATAATTAAATTAAATCACATTAAATTCAATTCTACTGAGTGCCTAATATAATTATGGTTCACAAATAGGAATTGATACACTTTGTATCAGGTGTGACTATGTGTCTCTATAACTATATGTATAAAATTGCTGTTTCACCAGAAGTGTTACCTATTTACTGATTAGTGAATGTTGAAAATGGCACTGTGAGATTTGATGGCTGAGGTGTTCAGAGAATGGAGGTACACAGAACTGGAGTTACAGCTTCTGAAGGGATGTTCGCTGAGCAAGTAACCATTCAGTGAACAAGCATTTTAAGGAGCAAGGCCAGTTGAGACGAATCCCAAATGGGCCCTTCTTACTTAGTTTTACATCTGTAACTCAAATGCAGGCCAAAAAAATAGTTGTGTAAATTCAGTTATTGCTTGAGTAGTACAATGTGATGAAACAATTCAGACACTTAGGAAGTATTAATTCTTGCAGTCTAAAAAGAGGGCAAATTGCTTCCCTGTGCTTGTTAGAATGGGAGGTTCTAGTTGGGAATAAGACATTTTAAAGATGCTGTGGGATCAATTGCAGAAATGAGCGTGAGCCGGTGTGCTGCTCTGTGATTATGGTTTTGTCTCCACAGCCAAATTATTAGGGCAAATGTCAGAATTTCTATGTGTAACTGAGCAGTGAAAATGTGTAAATTTAATTGGTACTTATAATTATTACAGGTGCAGGATTGTGCCCATAAAGCTAGAGTTCTTCCAAAACACCTAGTTCAGCAAAAAATTGCTTATGTGAAAGAAAATAAAAACCACGCAGCAAATCTCAGAGGTTATCACAGAAGACACTTCAGGGTTCCTGGGTGGTGGTTTAGTGGAATAATGTTAGACTGCAAATGTCAGGTCCTGCACAGAAGAATGGAAGATAGGCTAAGTTTAAGGAAATTTAAAAGCTACAGCCTAGTCATATTTGGGATGTTTTTCTTTCAACAGCAAAAAGAAATAGCCACATATTTTCTTTCAAAATAGCTAGACTCTTTTCATATCATTAGAAATCTTTTTGACAATAAAATGCAACAGCTATTGTATTTAGTCATATGCAGGTACTCTGCTTGATTTGTGACTAAGTAGATAGCAGTCAAAGGAAAAACCTTAAGAATTTATTCTTAATCTGATGAACAATATTCATAAAAAGCAAAGCACAAACCCTGAAAAAATCATAAAGAACAATGTTTAATTTTGTCAGTTTAAAAATTAATTGTGTTGGTGTTTGCTTCAGAATCAATTGCTGCTTTAAAATTGTATGTTGAGTTAATGACCCTACATTTGTTTAAGAACTAATAGTGAGAAGGAAAAGCGAGCAAATTTCCAGACTCAAATGAGTTGCTTCTTGGGTAAAATGAAGACTCTTGCTAAACCCAAATCCCCCCCCCAAAAAATGTTTGTTTACATCCCTGAGGCTTCCCCACAGGTGAGGTGTTCTCAGACTGGGGCTGCTGCCAGAGGAGGGTTCTGACCCCAGCAGTGGCCACTGGTCCCACAGTACAGCTTGAGATGGCACCTGGACTGAGAACAGCTGGATGTTGAATGAAGTCACCTTTCTGAGAAAAACTGGGCAGGAATCTTTGAGCAACTGCTTTCTCTCAAAAAATTGATAAAATTGTCAAAATTAATATTTTTACTGGATTTGTATTTCTGAAGAAAGAAAAGGAATCTGTCTGTAGTTTCTTTTCAAGAAAAAATCCTGAAAAGCTCAGGGGTTAGGCAGGATTCGGGAGACCTAGATTAAAATCCTCCTTTAGTCTTATTCTTTGCAGTCCAAAGAAGATTTAATTATTTATGGAAAGTGGGACAGTTCAAACAAATTAATTTGGATGACTGAATTACGACCTATCACCAAAGCCTAGATTTCAGACAAGGCAGTCTACTATTTACAGGAGGGGAAAAACAGGGATTTAGTGCAGATCAAGAATTTCTGAAATCTTACCTTGCCCTTATAAGAAGCAAATCCAATTCTAGTTTTCATCTGTCTGAAGTCCAGGTCTAAATGGGAATATGCTGGACTAAACATCTAAATCAGAGCTTTCAGTTTATTACTAGAAAGAAGTATTTTAAGTGTCAAAAGACCAGGACATAGTAGGGCAGAAAGAAGAACATTTTCAGGAAAGAGAGGATCATTAGTCATCAAAAGCAAAATTGCTTTGCTTCATAAGTAACAAAACATCGTGGATGACAAAGAGTTAGATATACTTTTATAAGCTTTCAGCTGTTGAAAGAGTACATCTATTAGTGCAGCCATATTGTACTCTTTTTTTTCCCCCAATACTTTTGCGACTTATTTCAGCTTAAATCAATACTTCTCTGGGAAAATAAATGATCTACTTCTACTATGAAAAGTTTATTTGAGAAGAGTAGAAAACAATATTTGTTTGTGCTTTGAATGCCCATGTGGGGATTCTAAACATGTAATTTATATATTCATTTATTATACCTTCTTCTTCCTAAGAAATACTAGGGGGCAGGAGATCATGGTTTTGGTGGTGAAGAGAGACAGGGAGATAGGAGAGCAAAAAACCAAGAGCTTAATATATTGAAATATGTGGAAAAGTACTGAAAAGCGCATTAAAAATATCAGTAATCACCACAATTTCAGGTTAGTCTCAGGAGACATAACAATAGCTAGGAGAGAAGGAGAGAAGCTAAATGACCCTGGAATATCATGGGAGAGAAAACTTTGGATACAGCAGCTGTTGCTATAAACGTCCTCTAAATAAGACCTTCTTTTATGGCCCTGGGATAGTAGTGGTGAAGTTTAAAATAATAGAAAAATAATTTTTGGTTTAATTTTGTAAGAAATAACTCGCAAAACGAGAGTTAAATGAGAATTAAATGTACACAGAAAAGGCAGCAGTACAAACCTTGTTAGGCAAGCCTAAAGAGAGCAGGAGCAGTCAAAACAACCCCTGTGTGTGTATTACAGCCCAGGAGAAGTGAAGGAAGTACATTCTTCCATGCCACTAAGCTGACAGTGGACATGTTCAGCTGCACACTGATCATCTTTCCTGGCTGATCTTACAAGCTCACCACGAAAATGCTGGGTAAATAACCGCAATTTTAGATTTTTGCTCAGCACAGAAAGCAGGCAGGCGTTTGATTGGAATTCTTCAGTCAGTCTTCTCTGCTGTGATAAAGAGCTATGAACAAAGTCAAAGCACTGAAACACATCATTGTTCTTGAGAATTTACCAGTTAAGAAGAAAATATTGATTCAATGGAAAGCAACCTAGCAGGAAACAGCCTGTGTAGGCAGCACAGCCATAAACTGTCCTGCTTTGACTTGGTAGTCTTGGCCAAGGAGAAAATTTGAGACATTTAGAGACAACATTTTATATTTACTTATATAGGCTCTTTTTACACTGTGCCTACAAGGTACACTGTGTGTTGATAATTTCTTGTTGGCTGGTTATTTTATCACTGTGCATTGGCCTGATGAATTCTATTCAGAGCCCTGATTGCTTTCATTTGTTTAATATGCCCTGCTGTATTTGTATTGCAAAAACTAGTGTTAACATAAGCAATATCATGACGCCAGCAGTGACATCAGTACTCTTCAATTTCCTTTAATGTAAGGCTTCTATGTCAGATCACATCACATTTATATGCTTTTAACTTAATCACCTTAATTTTATTGCTCCTATCATGCAATTCTTGAAAAGCACATGGAGACCAGTATACTCTGATCACTCGTACCTTGTCTCCCTCTTTTTCTGTTTACATTTTTCTTGTCCTTTAACTAGATTGAACTAATGCAATCTGGAAAGTAATGTATGGATTTTAGTTGCAAGGAGGAGATATTAATTCTGTTGTTCACATTCAGTGTCCAAATTACAGAAAGAGTCTGACCAAAATTTGTTTGCGTGTTTGTGTGCCGAAAAAAGTATTTGAAGCTTGATAATAAGTGTGATTATTTCTAGAAACTCTCATGAGAAGTCAAATTCTGCTGTTCTGATGTTCATCATTCATGTCCTATGATTTTGAAACCAGACCAGCTGCAGGAGTTGCTCTATATGCTCATCTGCAAAAAGACCTACATTTCTGTCAATCAAAGCAATGATGGGATAAACATCTACAGTCACTTTGGTATACCAAACCTGACAATTAGAAAGTTCTTACATCAGCATCTGGAATTTTTATTATTACTCATATGAAAAGTAGCAGATTATATTGGTCTGCCACAATTTGTCATATAGAAGCTGCTTTCTCTAAGTATCTTTTGGTGTTAAGGGCACTTTAACACTTTTTTGAAGGTAAGCAATATAAGGAGCTTTAAGGCTTTCTTCCCATTAGGAAGGCAAATTGCACTGAAGATACCAACATCTAAACACTTTTCCTATCAATAAAATGGGAAATTTTGGTGCTATTAATGATGGTAAGACAAAGAAGTCATTCTCCACAGGATTTTTGGAAGATTAAAAGTGTGCTGTAGGTTTCTCCATTACTCAGAGTAGTGGGATGATTGCCTTCTGTTTACTATATAGGGATCTCATCTTACTCTCTTTGGTGTATGGTATGTGCATCAAGTGAGATGTTTATTTTGGAGAACAGATGATTGAAGGAAATTCCTTTCTGAGCAAATCCAAGACCATTGAGAAACTAGTCTGCTGTTTCAGGGAAGTACTCTGCTTTTCAGTTCTTATATCAGTTATGAGAATTTCACTGTTGTGGTCCTTGTATGTAGTACAAGATAATGCTCATTTTTTATCACTCCTTTCCTTCTGTTTGAATGCTGGAAAGAGATGATTCCTGGTCCAGAAAAATACAAAGGAATGCTTTAAGTAGGCAGCAGAACCATATTTTTGCTGTGCCAGCTGCTGGGTGTGGTTGCTACCATTCTTCTCAGGTAATTTGAACCACATTAGAGACCATATTATGCAGAGACCTTGTCTATTTATGCTTCCCTGAATTTTGTTGGGCAACCAGCATTCCTTTGATTATTTTTGTGTTGTTTACTTGTTAAACGTGTTTGAAACTCTGGTGATTATCTTACACATTATACACAACCCAATTTAAAAAACTTTCTAAGCAGAGTTGTTTTTGGTGTTTTATGTGAAATAAAAATTATAATTTGCCTTTCTACCTTTTAGTTTAGATTTACCAGGGTTATCAAAAATATGATAAAGTAACTGGCTTGTGCCTCAGTCTAAATTTCTTGTGAATGCATATTTCTTTTCTGTTTAGAAAACAGTGAGATGTGATCTTCCCAATCTATGGTGTTTTCTCAGAAAATCATAGTTAATCATGCCAGATCGCCTCTTTCTCAGCATTCTCATGTGTCTGAATGAATGACAAAAACATTTCTTCCAGAGTCTTAAAAGAGAGTAATTTTCAAGTGGAAGTAATATTGCATAAAACTGGAATTTTTCCTTATTTTTTGTTCCACACAGGCCATGTCCAACATAGGTAGGATCAATAATTATATGAATTTTTTTTTCCAAAGAGAATCATCTGGTTATGTAAAGAGTTGGTATTGAAAGGATGTCTTTGTGGGACATTATAAGTTTTTCTAACTGGCATTAAAAAAACCCCAAACAAACCAGAATGAACGAGATGATGAGCAGCACAGCTAATCGAGCCCATTCTGCTGAATTTAGCTGAAAATTATGTGGCATTTTTCACCTGAGGATAAAAAGCTGAGTAGAGAGACCCAGTTTGTTTCTAGATGTCTTGCTTTGAAAGGGACTAATCTCAAAAACACCCCAAAAGCTATTTTACATAACAAAAGAAAGAGGCTGGTACTTTCATAGGGTCTGCAATTTTCAGGATTACGTAGCATTTTTTAGATGATGCACAATTTTGGATTTCCAGATGTGTGTAGTTTATTTTCATTACACCTCTAGTACCCAATGGTTTTGCTGTGGTGGTTTTTTTTCGTCTCATGGCTTTCCTTGCTTCATGAGAAGCATGTGAGGGTGCACAGTCTGTAGTGGCTGTGAGCAGGCAGGATTAATCTCTCCAGGGGAAGTGAACTCTTGTAAATCGCTGTGACCTATCTGCTCAAAGGAATGGATTTGGCAGAGCGCAGAGGGACATTTCGAAGCACACATGCAAAATGGTTCGATTTAACTGTACAGGCACTTCCAAAGTGCTCTTTAGGAAAGGGTGCTGTTTTATTCATTTATGAGAAAAGTGAACATTTATAACTGAAGATTTAAGGTGGGGTTGGTTTTCTACTTCTTGTAATTACCATTTGAATACAGAAGTGCTATTAGTTTCCTGAGCTGTGCCATGCAAGTGCAGACTGTGGTCTGACAAATATAGCCTCTTAATGGTTTGATATTGAAATCAGGGGATTTACTGTCTGAAATAAGCAATTTATATTCTGTGTGGTTCCTACAGTAGTTTCTGCATTTAAATTATTTATGTAAAGGGTTCTGTTCTCGTCTTTATTACAAATCACACTGACTGCATGATCTGCAAGGGTGGAGTTTCCCTCTGAAATTCTGCACTGTTTCAGGAGTGATTCTTTGTCTTGGCACTGGCTGTGTGTACTGTGATGAAGACGAATTGAGATCACACAGCACTGCACCTTTCATTGACACTGGAAACAGCATCAGCTTTGTGCAGAGATAGGAGAACCTACAAGCAGCAGAGAATTCCTCTTCCGTCAGTCATTAGCACTTCTTGTAGACCATAGAACCAAATTCTTCAGGGGATGAAACCCAATTCAGAGAGTGATGTGTGCCTGTCAATACAAATCTGCTTTTAAGAGGATGAGAAGAGGAATCTTTGTAGTTTTCCATGAAAAAAAAAAAGGAAGAAAACAACAATACTGACACTATTTAAGAACAAATTTAATAGAATTGATGCTTACGGAAGTAAGCAAATAACAAACAGACTCTCTGTTTTCCAGGATGGTTGATTTGGCATGCTAAATTCTTCAAGAAGAGAGAATTCACTGCCATCTGTAGATCAGTCACTCCAACAGTCTCATACATACATACTTACAATTTTGTTTATTTCAAAAAGCCTTAAATGCAATTATTCCTGGTTAAATTGCACAAACCATGTATAAATAAGAATTTCTGCCATAAGAGCACAGTTTCTTTATGTATTTTTTCACAGCTTGTGTGCTAGGCTCTTCAGTTAGTAATGATTTGCATTATTTCAGCTCAATTGTTTTTAGATCAAATCTCAGCAAAATATTGACATACGATTGGTCTGATTTTTCGTGCATGATCTGACATAAAATTAGCTTTCATAACTCACTAATTTGAAATTAGCCCTCAAATTTGCATAGGTTGATGGCTGGCTGTCACCTCTTTTGTCCTGTCTCTTTGAAAATGTTTTCTGCCTCTTTACTTAGAAAAATATACCATCATCTTAAAAAAAAATTGCTTAAGTTCTTGCTTTCTTTCTGTGGGACCTATTTTAGGATACAAGCCTCATAAGAATAAGGCTAAGAATAAATGTTTCTGTCCAAGCCTATGTTGCCAAATCTCTGCTCTGGTCTCCTTCTCTCCAGCTGTGTCCCACTCCAAAGAGCACGTAAGCCTTGGGTGAGCACGAGTGAATGTCTGCTCACTTGTAACTGCTCCCTGTTTGGTACCTGATGCTCTGCTACTGTCCCTGATAGCACAGATCTAGTTACATTGTTAAATTTATCCAAGTCATGGGAATCTCCTTCCTCAATGATTTATTTTTCCTCCATTTTATTTCCCTTATCTTATGGAATTTTCATCTGTGTGACTAGAATACCCAGATGTAATAGTTTCTGTTGGTGAGGCATTAATGCCAGCCTCTGGACCAAAAAAAAAAAAAAAAGTCTGATTCCCAGCATTCTGGTGCTCAGCAGTAAGTGTGATCAGAAAGGCAACAGAAATCTAACAAGAATCATAACAGGGGACTTCTGCTACCCACTTGTAGCATGTACAAATGTATAGTGATTGTGAAAACTATTTATTGACACTTTAAGTGGTTGCTTCTTAAAATAGATAATTACAGAAAATGTCACCAGAGGCTATCGTGACTTAGTTTGAAGTAATTCACCAGAAAGCTCATTCAAATCACAGCTGTAACTAAATACAGGGATAAAGTTCAACACACCTAAGGGACAGCAAGTGACACAAGCAGAAAATAGGCTATAAAAGAGATTTCAGTTAAAAGAGGGGTCTAATAAAAAGCAACAAAACCCATGTGTATAAGTAAATCAAGTGAAGTCTTCAGAAGTTTGAAAAAATTTTGTAAAAGAAAAAAAAACAACAATTGTTTATGGAAACAACTATTGTATTACTGGATGTAAGCCACTTGCTGCTGGCCCTTTGGTATAGAGGATTTGCCAGATCAGAAAGGAAAGGAATCCAACATTTTCTGGGCTCTTGAGTGAGAAGAATGTCCCAAAGGGACTGTTCTGGCTGGTGCAAGAAAGAATAGATCAAATCAGATGCAACTTAAAGGAAAAACAAGATCCTGAAATAGTCAAGAGGCAAGACAAAGTTTTGGGTTTTTTTCTTTGTTTCTTCTTTTGTACTCTCTTTGCCAGAATTTTGGAAAGCTGGCCAAGAAAAATTGAAGTGTTGCCAAGAAGTGAAGGAGCCAAAGAGGAAGCTAAAGTTTAGGCAGATCTCTTGTGACACTTTTATATTCTTGGCCTTAGGGGAAAGCCTAGCTGGTGGAAGCCAAAAGGAGAGCTGTCATGGGCTTCCTGAGAGCAAGGCTTGCATACCTTGTCCAGCTCTAAACAAATTTATAAATATGCATGCCAAACTGTGTCCTTGGGCACAGGGACAAAAGCATGACTTGAATTCATGTCTTCAGAGTGGAAAGGTTAGACCACTAATAGCTGGTGTCAAAGAGTACCTTCAACCCTTTGGTTGCCAAAGGAAACAAGATATAATGATCAGTGACTCCAGTCACATTTTAAGCAATATTTACCATTCATGTAATAATACAATTTCAAGACAAGAATGAGCACTATTTCTATCTTCTCTGCAGAATAAACTGCAAAGAATTCCTTCTCAAGTATGTGCAAGCAGTTTGTATAGATAGGGAAGTTACTCTTTGTTTGTGTATATGTGCTGCTGCTTCACAATGTGCAGAGGTACTTCATTATACTTTCACATCCATTCTCTTTTCAGAAAGGAAAAGTAAGCCTTAATGAGGCTGCTTTTCTCACAGCCAGATTTTTGACTCCTTATTCACCCATCAAATTCCATAATGATATGAGCAATCTCAATTAACACAAAAGAATTTATTATGCAAATTGAATTTCTTATTCACTGCTTTAAAGAATTTAAAGTTTAGCAGCTGGAGTTCTGCATGGTGCCAATCAAACTGCTGGAATGTCTGCTATGATGGAGTTGTTGATCTTTCTCAAATACACTGAATAATTGTCATCTGAAGAAAGAGGATGTGCAGAGATACATTTAATGGTACCTAAAAGCAGAAGAACAATTTTAATGCCAGTGGGGTTTAAGCAACCTGTGGTAATTTACTGGATTTGATAAAGGATTTTTTTTTTTTGTTATGAGAAGAAAATGGATCTTAAATTGTCAATCCTAGTGAGAAATTATTATGTAATAATGTTTTATTCTAATAACGTTATTTGTTTAAAGTAAATAGTTTATTCCTATAGTCATTGACTGAAGTTAAACTCTAACATATAAGTGTGGTTTTATTTAGTTAAATACTACTGCTGCCTGCTATGTGGAAAGTATTAGCAAAATGTTTTTTAATCATTTATGAATACTCAGTGTATGTTGATAAGTTATCCAAAAGGAGACATGAACTATTGTTTCAAGGGAACAAGCACATATGGGAAGTTTTTTAAACCCTTCATCGTGATTATGACTTCATTACTTTTTTAAGCAATAAGAATATGTAAATGCATATGTTAGCAGATATTATTAGTTTGTTGTCTCAGAAATGAATATGTCTAGGATTGCCTGTCCAGATCAGAATCTTTATGCTTTGTCAAATTATCTTCTTAAAATAAATGACTATTTAAAATAGAAAACCCTTTTTAGTTATGAATCACCAATAAAGCAGTGTAAAAGTATTTATTTTGATTTAGCCATGTGACAATTTTCTACAGGTAGAAAATATTTTCATTTTACTCACACAATTTTGCTACTTGTTTCAACATCTGTGATAGGTTATAAACCTATAAGTAAGAGAAATGGGTTAGTTGACCCTGAGTGTGTGTATACAAGAGTGTCTGAAGGTCTTAATTCAAGTCATGTCAACAACTTTACTTTTCCTTGATATTTTGCTTTGAATTTGTTGTCTGTACAAAGGTGATACTACTTTGTGCATATTATAGGAGATTTGAAGCTTCATTAGAGCTTGATTACACAAGAAATTAGCTATTCCTGAATAATTCCACATGACAAACCATTTGCAAAGTTAATTATGTTGAAAAGGAATTGCATTTCAAAGTGAAATAACTATTGTATTTAGAAAACATTCTTCTTTAATACAAATAATATTTTTGCTGGGATAACATGGTCATTCATTAAGGTTTTTCTAAGTGTGGAAAATAAAATCAGGAGATTACAGTAACATGTCCTATTCTCATGTGTTCAAAGTACCACATATAAATTAATTTATGAATACTCAACTGATGCCTAAAGGATTTTCTGAGGGTGTCTACATGCATATTGTCTTAAGCAGTGGTCTTCTGCTGAAGTAAGATGTATTTGGCAGGCATTATCATTCAATTTCTAAGAAAGAGACTTTATGACAAATTTAAAAGAAATGTAATCATATTAATGAATGTTACTGTGACATTATCTTAACCTTTTTCAAACTATTCTCTAGTAACATTATGATGTGGGAAAATCACTTCTTCTCAATTCTGTGGAGATAAACTCGAGAAAAATGAAAATGTTGCCAGTTGTTATACTATAATGAAGTCAATGACATTATAGGGGTTTATTTGCATCACAATTCTAATAAAACTTTAAAAAGACAAATCTCTTTCCAAAGAGGCTGTTGAAATCTGTGTTAATTCCAGGTGTTACCATCTTGGCATGTGTACTGTCATGCATAGCCCTGCATGAAAAAGTTGCATAACCTTTGGGACAATAACATGTAGCTATTCATCAAATGAATGAGAGCTCAGCTTGTAGATGAATAAAAATGTTTTCAATAGCATCTACTTTCCATTTAAAAATAAGACCCAATGATATTGAGTAGCAAATCACCACATGTACAACCTATCTGGACCTTCCAACAGATTCTTTTTTCCAGATTTCTATTGATGCTGCAGTACAAAAAAGATTTATATTGTCCTTAGTGGGGTGTGGGGGGCTTCTTCATGTGAAAGTTACTGTGGAATTGTCTGGTTTGGAATTGACTGGCATGGATTTAAAGCACAAGGGTGTTTCTAAAGATGTTATTCATAAATACTTGAAATTAAAGATTTGTCCAATTAATCTCACTGAGATATGTATGGAAATGGAGTTTTAATCCATAATAATTGTATGTAGGAACCTGAGGGAGAAGTGTTGGGTGAAAGACCAGCAATCTTCTGATAGTGGTGCCTTTTCTGCAAGGCAATCACTTTGACTCCTGAATTCCCTATTTCTCCTCACTGGCACAAAACAATGTTCCACACAGTTCCACGGGAAGTACCTACCCAGTGCTACTTGGCAGACAGAGAGAAATTGAGCTAGAAATGGTACCTCGTGCTGTTGAGGCTGTGCTCTGTGCCATGTATCTGGGACTGTGGTCCCTGGGCTGGAAAACATGGCTGGAGTGGGCTGTGTCAGACTTCCAGCCCCACAGTGGGCTCTGCTGCCATGGCAATTACACAATGTGTGGAGAAATGGTGGGTCCTTATGGTTTTTTTCCTGAGGCAAACTGCTGGAAAGTGCTCTCAGATCTTGTAAAAGTCCAGGTCTATTTGAGAGTCAGTATTATTTTTGGTGTGAAATGTCTCAGTTTGTGAGCACCTACCAACCTCTCTCTCTTTCCCATCACAGGAGAGCCTGCCCTGAGTCTCTCCATGGCCTCCCCATGGTCTCAGGTAGGAAGGCTGCAGGTGTCTGAGTTGGATTGCATGCTGAGTGTGCCTGGCATATCCAGGAGCAGAGCTTCTCATGGCTGGCAGTGCCCTGGCCCCTCTCCCTGCTGGGAGAGAATGCTGTGTGTGAGAGAGCATATTGTGTGCAAGGAATTGGCGAGAGAAAAAGATGCCTGGTCAGTGAGCTGTGGTGAGTACAGCAAGCAGCCTGAGATGGAGACCAAATTAATAGGTGAGACACAAAGGGAACGACTTCTCACTGCTGCCATTGCCTGGAGCCTGTTCCTTGTGTTTTGGAAAGAGAAGAGAAACTTGGAAAAGAAAGAAAACTACATCTTGAGCATATACACCTTGCATCCTATTGTGCATTTTCTTCCTTAGAGACTAAGAAAACAATATAGGAGTATTAGTTTGTTTTTGGTTTTTTTTGTTTCCCAACCCCCCAAGTATGTTCTTTACAGTCCCTTCCCTTTCATAGGGTCCTACCCTGTAGGATTTTTATATCTGGATTTTTTAATTCCCTGGGAGAAATAAGGCTGGCAAATTTAATTCTAGGTGAATGGCTGGGTCACAATAGGGATTTAGTGAACAGTTACCTCTCTAAGGATGATTCAGGAGGCTTTAGAGGATTTTGAACCAAATGGGGTATTCAGTGTTTCACCGATGAGTTTGGCACTCACAGCAGCTATAAGTAGAGTATTCAGGGGTGTGACAGACAAAATTTGAAGGAAACAGGTGAGAAATAACATCTGGCTGCCTCAGCATGGCATTGAAACAGAAGGCTCAATATGGCAATTATTTTTAAGTGACTTATGGAAGAAACTTCAAGAAGAAATGTGAAAGAAGACAAGGATTATTTGGTGAACTTCTGATAGAGAAAATAGGGGTGTTGTGACAAGGTGAGGCATTTTCAGCTCAGGAATTAGTGGTAGGATGGGTGTTTGGAGGAATGAGGATATGATGATCTTTGCTATGGCAGGAATCCGGCGTTGTGGTGCTTTGAAGATGTGGTAATGTCAAAGGAGAATTATAGTGTCATTCCAAACCACTCAGGGGGTAAGGAGTCATCCACAGGGAGAAAAGAGACAGGGCCTTGGATCATTTATAAGAATTGGGAGTGGGCTCATTGGAAAAATATTTGGGGCAGAAGATAAAGGATAATCCCCATGTTTTTACAGTAGGCTGTCTGAAAGACCATCAAGTACCCTCTTTCCTTCCCTACTAGTCTTTAGACTACCAGAAAGAATTAGCAAGAAGATCAAAACTTGGAGTTAAATTTTAAGTTTAGGGAGATGGAAAAAGTTCAGGTTTAACTGTTCTTGGAGGAGGGTTCTGGAATTTGAAGGTCTTCTGGTTTGTCCTTCTCTGAACAGGAATCCATACAGAATTTAGTTTGTGTGGTCAGAGAATTTGGGACTGTTTGCCCTTTCACATTCCTCTCTGCTTTCTGAAACACAGCATCTTCACACTGTTCTGCAGAAAACTTTTTCCCCTTGCAGAATGTAATTTATAGCTTAAAAAGTAATCAGTTGAAATACAAACAAAACACCCTTTAACATCTGTTTCTCTAGGTCAATATTTAAACAAGAAGACTTGAAACTTCACAGTTCTACTTTGACCTGTAATTAGTATGCCTTAGACTTCATGTGTCTTGGACTTTGATAGCTCAGAATTTAGAGTGGACACACTGGACCTCCTGCTGCTGAGTCTGTACACTGAAGTGTTGCCTCATAGGAATTTACTGCATTTGCTGGTGCTGGTTTGATATAAGTATTCAACAATTCAGCGAGTGTGCTGTGTTATAAATGTGTTCAGCATCCTTTCTTCTGTGCTTTAGAGAAATGAAATGAGCAAGAGGAAAGTGTGCAGTCCTTGCTTCTAATATTTTTTATTGGACTCTACCTTAACATTTAAAATACCAACACATTGGCCACAGAAGTGATTCTCCCTCCCCATAGCCACCCACATGCACACACTACCTCACCTACTAAAATATTAGAAGGACAGAAACTCAAATGACCTGACTGTGAAATCACTGAAGCTGCACAAATTGAGAATTTGCTGATAGCAGCAACAGAGTTGGTACTGGCAAAAACACATCATGAAAGCTAACTTGCAAGCTTATCTTTTACCCCAGGAAGAAGGATTTTTAAAAAGTGAGTTATTGTTTTAGAGAAATGTGTGGACAATGAGCTTCCAGAAACTGAAGCATAGGATGCACTTTGTTTATACAGAAACCTGATTAGTATTCTTTACACACCATTTATCTGCTGTATCTTGTTGCAGAGCTGTTGACAGGATGTGTTCCTGTGATCAGGCAGGTCTAAAGTGACTTTTTTTTTCTTTGAAAGGTATAAATTCTTTTAGAAACTATTCTGCTTTGAATGATGTAAATCAACAAAAAAGGTAGTTTATTGCTTAAGGAAGTAACAGGATAGTGTTCCTACTCAGAATTGAGGGTTGTATGTCAGATACTTTTTCTTTTATATGGACTTGTAAAATGCTTTTTTTTCTCCTTTAAATATGAGTGTTAAGACATAAACCATAAATTATCCTTCAATAAAAGCCTTCCATTATCTGTAGGCATAGATATAAAAAAAGAGAACGTTTCAGAATCTACTTCTTGAACATCAATTGTACAAAATATACCTCAATAAAATAGGATATTTTCAGAGTCTAAAACAAGCAATGCTGACATTTTAATAGATGATATTCTTCCTTATTTGCCAATATTAATTAAATTAATGTTCCTGCATAATTGTCCATGATGTTGGAGTTTAATTTTTTTCACGGAAGAGTTTAATCAAGATATTAATTACTTACCATTAAAAATAGTCTCCTGATGATATTTTCAAGAGGAAGAGGGATAGCTCCATTGTTCTGTCTAAATTCCAGCTCTGCTAATTGCACTGCGCTTATCTACTTCACGCCAGCTGTAGATTCTCGTGAATGTGTAGATTGGTTGTTAGCAACTGATATGTTCCATCTTCCATATTTTCATATCTTGCCAAACTGATGTCTGAATGCTGAAGAATGTTTTTGGGCCCAATCCACCTCATTCTGTTGTTCAGGAAATGGCACCCACCTTCACCCCTGTGAAAGTATTTCTACAGTTAACGAGAGAGAGAATAAGGTAAGAGTTATTCTTGTGCTGCACAAATTAAATCCAAGCAGTCATGCAAGGTAATGTGCAGCAGCAAAAGAAAAGAAAAAAAAAACCATTCTCAACCTAGAAAATTACTCTAAGGAAAAAAGTGGACAACCAGTTCTGAAAACTGTAAAATGTAAAGGTTAATAAATATCCAAAATAAAAATATATCTGTAAACTTAATTCCTTCCTCTAAGCAACTGCTTTTAGTTCTTTTATACATGTGGTGTGAAGAATGAGAAGTAAAGCATCAAAAGTCAGGAAGGTATGGGGGTTTCCACCAAGTTTAAGATTATTGGATACTGGGGAGGGTTGTTTCCTTTTTCCAGTGTTCAGAAATAGAAGTGGTGCACATTTTCTCAAACATGAGAAAGTTTCACAAACAGACATCACATGATCTGTTTTCATCCAAGTGGTCACATCTTTCTATCTAGGTGTGTTGGACAAGATTTTCTAGTAATTTCCTTTCTTTATGTATAGGTTGGGACCTTTAACTCTCACTTCCTTCATTTTTAAGGCATATTTTTCCTACTTCAATATGCAATTTTAATATTACTTTAATGAAAAACGTAATATTACATATCCATAATTGTAGTAAAGAAACCACCTCAACAATTTTCCAAGGTAAGTAACAAAGTGATCATGCTGACTAAAACTGTTATATCAGTAAGAGGGAAATATTAGATGGATGGGTTCAATGACCTTGATATCCCCTCTGTAACTGTTGCATAATGAGAAACTTTGAACAGGTAGCCTATATCAACTAGAATGCTTCTATGAAATTATTTCCTTCAGAAATAACAGCAAAATGATTTAAAGTTACTGCCAGAACCCTTTTGCAAAAAGTTTCAGTATTCAGGATATTCGGCACAGACCCTTTCACATTTCTCTGTGGACCCTAGAGAAAATACCAAAGTAAAACTGCAGAAGCTTCAAATTCACAGTATCACTCAGGAGAAATATCTAGCTGTGTGTACATTTGAAAAAAAAAATTAAAAAAAATTCCACTTTCTCCTGTTTATGATCAGTGCATGGAGATGATTTTCCAGTAATTGAAAAACCAAACCCAAGAATTTTACTGGTATTGAGAAAATGTGAGTAGACTCTCTTAAGTCCCTAAAGATCTCTAGAACATTTTTAGGCCCTATAGAATTATAAGCAGAAATTAATCTGCTGTGGCTTCAAGGGATTATTTTCTTTAACAATTAATTTAAAAAAACCAAATTTCTTTATTTCCTGGAAAACATGTCCTTGTTTTTACTAAGGACAAAATTAACATTACCTGGTCAACAGGATAAAATGAAAATAGATCAGGTATAACATCCTGCAATATCATTTTATTCAACCAACCAGTGAACTAACTTGGTTTTTAAAGAAAAATATACTGTGTTGTTGCTAGTTTTATCAGGTTTTGTTTTCTTTTGTACCAAATCTTGTATTAAATTTGGGTGCCTATTTCTAATCACTTAGTGTGCCAAACAATTTATGAAACCCCATATATGTACACACTGTCAACACTATAATTGCCCAAGTCAAATTCAATTTAGTTGAATTATTTTAGCACCTGCCTATCAACTGTTTCCTTCTGAAAGCCCTGACACTTCCTTCTGTTATGTTCCATGAGGAAAAAACAAAGCTATAAAGCAACTTTTTTCCATGCATTTCACTGCCTAATTTTTGTGACGCGCTGGCAAACAAAACTTCAAGTTTCTTAACATTTCTTCTGAGTCATATCCAAAGCAGAAACCCTTTTATGAGTGACAATGTTGCAAAAAAAATTAGTAAAAGATTTGTAAATGTCTAAAAGAAAAACATCTTTCCAGCCTGAGGGATCATAACATCCATGTTTTTACCCTTCTTCAAATATTCACATATATTAATACTTTAAAATCTTATCAAAATTTTAAGTGATTTGATAACCTATATCTTTTCCAAAAGCTTGGTGTTTATAAGTAACTAAAAAGGAAACCTGGGATGTGTGTCTCCTGGGCTTTTTGATCCAAAAAATAGAAGGGCCTGAATAAAGAAATTGAAAAAAGGACAAAAGAAAAATCACAGGATAAGGCCTGTGATATTTTCACAGCAGTTCAGTCTTTTGCTGGTTCTGGACTACGAATTAATCTATTTGTTCTAACTGGTGAGCTACTGTTAGACAACAGTTCATCCCTAAAGCATTGGTTTAACACAAGGGACTAAATTAAAGTTTGTGTAAATAATAACCCTCTCTGGCCCCTTGACCCAGTGCTGGCCCACCAGGTTGGTAAAAACACTTATGAATTCTGGTTTCTATCTTCTAAAGTCCATTTTTTCCAGGTAGTAAGTTACTGTAATTGGAAATGACGCAGTTTTACACTACAGGCTTCCAAGTAGAAACAACTATATTGCAAAATGCTTGCTTTTTAATGATTTATTCTTTTAAATTTTTATATATATTGTATAGTCTGTATTTAAGAAAAATGTCCATTAGTTTGCTATGGGGAAACAAACATAAAAGAAAATAAGGACTTAACTTTAGGATCTGGACAGTGATAAATGGGCTGTTTATTACCCGATTCCACATGAAGGAAAAATTTGAACTGATTTAGTTAAAGACATGTCTGTATAGACATAATTACCACTTCTGACAGAGTTTTTAAAGCTGTGTTTTCTTAGCTAAAACATCAGGAGATCAGGTTCTAAGACTTTTGTCCTAATGAACCAAAACTGAAAAACAACCCAGAGCTTCCTGTTAAATCTTGGTCATGAAATTCACATTTCATCTATATTTCCATTTCAGTGAAACAACTTACTGTTTCTCTAGAATTATTCCTTTTCATAAACAGTCACACCTACTTAGCTTTTTCTTCATGAACTTAACATACCAAACCGACACCTCTATGTCTGGGAGTGTGCAACGGAGACGTATTTTAAAGGTAGTGACATACAGCTAAATGGAACTGAATTAGAGCTGCTGCACAAGTGGAAGGTCTCCCTGACCACCATCACACTTTTAGCACTCCTCCTCACTGAGCTAATGCATTTTATCTCCCAGCCACGGCAGGTCAGCTGTCAGTATGCAGATTCTTGATCAGGGTAAGATGATAACATTTAGTCATGAGTCCGGAAACTCATGAAAATCTGAAAGAAAAACTGATTTTACAAAAGAAAAATAAACACAGACTAGTAATTTAAAAATCTTAAATCCATATTTTCCTGACATAAAGGTTAGCGCACGTCAGCATGACAGCCAGATACATGTGGGCTTTCTTGTATGCCCATACCTCATCCATATTTGCACCTTCTTTTTTAAATCTAAGTGGAGAAGAGAAGGTATGTTTACTTTTTAGCAGTATTGCCTATTTCTCTGTACCTATATTTACTAAATACTTTCAGAAGAATTATGACCTTTGCCACAATATTTGATGTACTGTTGTGAAGACTGAGTTCTAGAAAATGAAAGTCAGCATTAAAACCACATTCTGATATCTCCTCTTTGAGTCTGAACTTGTTATTCAGTAGGTTTGTGTTGCTGCCAGTGATTTAAAGCCAGGTGCTACAGCATATTAGAATACTGACGTTTTATTGAATAAATGCAAATCAAACGTGAAAGCATAGCTGGCACCTCTGAGTATAAAACATTATGTTGCTGTTAAACTGGCTATGGATACTAGAACAAAACATGTTTGACAGTGAAAATAGTCCTTAGGCAATGGAGCTGGCACCATGTCAAAGGGAGAATAAAACCATCTTTCTGTTCCACATGGTTATTGATCACTGAGGCAAAATTTCTGTAAACAAAATGCATTGACTTTGTCAGCCTCTCCCACTCTGTTTTTTCCAACCAGGCCAGTGACATCTTTCAAAAGCATGTAGTTTGTCACTTGAAAGCTACGTAATCCTTCAAATGAAATGTACAGGAAAAGAGACTTGGGAAGCAGTATTAGAAAAAATCTGCCCCCCTGCCCCCAAGTGTTCATATTCAGGAGCAGTAAGATATATACTGCATAGCTTTTCACTCAAGTTTTGATGACTGAGCTGTTTTCTTACATTTTGAATTTAGTTAGGATTGTATGTGGAGTATCCTTGAACAAAGAACTTTTGACTTTCAAGCTGGCTTAATAGTATGTCTTTACTGCTGATGCCTTACTATAAAATGCAACTCTTTAAAAACCCCATTTAAGTATAATTTTATTAGATATCTTGTTTTGGTAGGGTGTTTAGAGTCAGGACTGGTCATTAATATGTATCCAGCTTGCACGTGAATATGCTGCACAAAGAGTGAATTAATGCATATTAGGAGAGGGAATAGCTGGAGAAGGAGAAAGGCAGGAATGGGGGGCAGGTGGGCAGAGAGGCTCAGTGAGGCAGGCAGAAATCACATTCAGGGACCAGAACCAGCAGGATTCCAGGTCCAGAGAACTTACTGGGCTCAGGGATGGGCCTTTTCTCGCCAAGTGAATAAAATAGAAGGAAACTACGTCCCTGGAAGACAAATTCAATCCCTAAACTTAGGATGTGGCTTTAAGATGTTTATTTTAAAATGTTCATATTTCAACAGGACTCTGAAAGTCACACGGATTTAAACCATGTTACATCATCAGACGTACCACTGGAATTTTTGTGGTTAATTAACAGGTGATATTACCAGAGGGGAAGATTTAGAGGTATTTTTTTTACCCTAAGCAAAACAGAAATGTTGACATAAGGTATCTTTTAGAATATTTTTTACCAGATACTTTAAAAAAATGTTGTTGGTATATTTTTTTAAAAATAATTTAAAGAAGATTAATATTTTATTTTCTTTAAACAAAAATAACCCCATAAAATAGCTCTAAAGATGAATGACAAAGTAGAAGTTAAATGCTCTCTATTTCCTTGTTTTAATGTATTTACATTTACTGAAAAAAAAAATTCAGTTTCCTATAGCTCAGTAGCTACTGTTCCATCCATACCTTTCAAACTATAAGCCAGTCTGTTTTCCACATCATTCATGAACACTATTGTATAAAAGCTTACAAGTGAAATTAATCATTGAGGAAAGAAGGAGGTTTAAGTAAACTGCTAAATGACAGTTGCCAAATATTCATCTGAAATATTTTTTCAACAATTAAAATTATACATATTAGTAACTTGGCCATTATTCACCAAAATATCTAATGTTATGCAAGTTAAAAATTTTCAGGGAACAATTATTTCCTCATCTGTTATTTCTTCCTCTTCTTTTGTATTAGGTGAAGAATACACAAAGCTTCTGGATAATTTTCTCTTTTTTTTTTTTTTTTTACAAATTCTATACCAAAATCAATGCGAGGTTTTCTCTGGGAAGGAATTCACTTTAAGGCTGAGCTCATGGCTTAAATGGGCTCAGCCTTCAGTTGCTTCAAAGTACTCTATGACAAAAACTGAGTTTGACTGTCTTCAAAACCTAGGTTTTTTCAAAAAAAAAAATTCAGTTAATTTGATCTGACAATTACATGATCTATTTGTACTTGCATCGGAAGTTTTTCCCATCATAATGCTTTAGCACAATGAGAAATTGCTACCGGCTGATGCATGTGTACTAATACTGAGCCAGTATTAGTAAATGCTTGCTCTGTACCAGCATACAAATGGTCATAACCAGAACACCAAGAAATATTTTTGTTGCTCAGCTGTTGAGGACTTCAGTGAGCAGGAAAAAAAACTTCTCAAATTAAATACTATTTTCATTTTTCATTTTACTTTTTTCCTTTTGGGTAAAGGTGAGGGCATAGGCATGGTAGTAGTGGATAAAACTTGTGCAGTTTCCTGTACTATTTTTTGGGAATAAATCCAGATTTAGAGATCAGGGTGGGCAGCATGACATATTTGGGGAGTGTTGGAATTGAACATGTATGTAACAGGTTCCATTAGATTAAAATACTGTCTTTTTCTTTCTTGTCAACAGCAGGACTTATATCTTTGTTAGGATTGATTTTTTTGTTGGTTAACAGGAAGAAGTCATTCAGAAGACTAGATGAATATAGCTTAGTTTAAATAAATTATTCTCAGGCAGCAAATGAAGACACTCGAGGACATGGAAAGATGATTTACCAAAAGGCTGATTATATTTGACAAAACTAGCACATTTTTTGGTAATTCCTTTTGTAAGCAAAGGAAGTGTCATGTATTTTCCAATAATGATTTCACTTGAAGATCTTTTAGTTAAACTGGACTTCAGGAGAAATGTATAGAAGAGGATGAACAAGGCAATGGGGAGAAGGCACTGAAAAAGAAGCAGCCTGTATGCATACACTACTTTGGAAAGCTTTGCAAAGGTGGGTCTCGGGACTGTCTGGATTAAAAAATTCACAAAAAGTAGAAAAATTATAATAAAATAAAAGGTATAATCAGATGCAATTCCATAAAGAAGAACTGGAAAAACTAATTAACAATAATAATAATTTAAACAACACAACATTCCATAAAATACCATGCATGATCATGCATGTGAAGAATATGTGTGTTTTAATTTATAGAAGGTTTGCTATTCATGTTACAGGTGAGCTATCAACATGATTCAGGTCTGAAAACAAAGATAACACAAGGAGAGGCATTTCCACAAGAGAAAGCAGTGCCAGATACTGGATGCAGTTCAGAGGAGAATGGATTCAGTTCTTCTCCCCCATGGTCTAGAAGTTTTTCCAATTCTCACAAGTATAGGAAAAGGCTGTTGGCTGATTACAATTTTGAGAGCTAATCTCCAAACTGTAGGAGACGAGTCTAGAATGGATTATCTTAATTATGTTAGTGGAATGAAAGGTTGGAAAATATTTTTTTTTCTCTAAAAAGCTCATAAAGTTGAACACTAGGGAATAAAATGACAATTTTAGCTGAAAAATAAATTTTAGCTTGGCATATGAACACAGGTAAGCAAAGTGGTCATGTATAGGTCTAGGGTGGAAATTAGTATAAAGGTTTTTACCCATTAGACGAATGAGGTTTGGACCACTTGTCAACACTGGGAGCCAAAAATGCCTGAATGATTTTATGGGGAAGCTTAAGATGACTGTGTTATGTGATTTACTTCAAGAAGAAGAATGTATATTTGATATAATGGGTGGCTCCTTCAGGTTCTTGCTATCCACAAATTGAAACAATCAATCAAATAAAACAAAAATTGAAATAAAATTAACAAAATATTAGTGACAGTAAAATTTGCTTTATACATTGCAATATTTACATTACAGTAGCATATATTTTACAATTATAATCTGTGTTAAAACAAAAAAAAATGAGTAAAAAAGAATATATTCAAAATTCATGGTCAACACTAATGTTATGAGTTCTCTAATCAGATTACAGCTACTATGGATCCCATTATACAATTACCTTCCCAGGACTGAGGGTCTTCAAAATCCATTTGTAAAAAACAAGTTGTGGTATCATAAACACTTATTACGTTTTATTGTATTTATATTCTAGGTTGTGTACAATGTGTAATGGATATTTATTGTCTTGAAAGAGTGTGATTAGAGGGGCAAGATGTGAAAACAAGATGCATTTCCCTGTTTGTTCTAAAACTAGAAGCAGATTAAATTCATTAAATTTCAGTTTTTGACATACAAATCAGAATTTTCTCACAAAACAATATACGGTGAGTCGTCTAATAACAATGATTTTATGGTCTCAATGAGTCATAAAACTCCCTCTGAAAAAGTGTGCTATTAATTAGACACCCAGCAATAATTCATTATTGTATTGTCAGAAGGCAATAAACAGGGCAAAAGTCAAAGTCAACTCCAATGTCACCTGACAGCATAATGCATAAGCAAGAATGAAAAAATAAATTACTGATAGGATACTAAGTTACAAGCAGTATGCATCTCTACAGGCTGACTTGTTTTTAGTGATGAAAGAGCTCGGAAACAACTAGAAAGATATTATGTTGTTAGTGTTTAAATTTGCCTAAGGATGTCTGCCATTCCAGAGCAAGGTTTGAACAAGGACGCCATCTGACCACATGAAATAGCTCATCTTCTCTGAATGAAAATGTATACTGAAGGTGTAGTTAGGAAATGTACTGAATCATCAGGGAAAGCCTCTCCAGAAAATTTTGGTAAATAATTTGTTTTTAATTTATTATGAACAATTTGAGCTCACTGGCTCTTTGAATAATTTTAACTATGCTGAAATGATCTGTTGCATGTAGGGCATTACTGGAACACAAATAATTTGGAGAGTTGCCTCAGAATTGTTTGGAAAAAATTCTTTCTGGTCTTCAGCTATGCTGTTTTATTTTCATTGTAAGTTTTTTGTTCCCCAACTTAGCCTTTCTTTAAAAAAAGAAGTCTATGTGTTCCTAGTGCCAGTTGAATTACTTAAGAAAGCAAGTCTGAGCCCAGATGTAAAAACTTAGGGAAAGAAATTGATAGTCCCCCAACAGAAAATAGGAATTATAGCTGTTTTCTTTTCTATGAGACACTTTCTCTTAGGTCTCAGTTTGGCAGAATACTGGGAGCTAAGAGAAGGCGTTATTTCAAGGAAAGAAATAGTCCTAGTTTACTTCAATGGGACTACTTCTGTACTAAGGAATCACGTGGGTTTAAATATCTTACCGGATCAGCCTTTTAGGTTTCGGAATTTTCACTGGCTGGATGGGGACTTACTATTGGGTCATTGTTTTTACTACCATGGCAATAAAATTTGAAACCTTTCTGAACAGACTGAGATGGGGAGTTCCAGACTAAAAATGGAAATGTGTGAGATTCAGTTATTGTTCATGCATTTTCCTCACACTCAAAGCTTAAATCTAGCAAGTAGTTATGCAGGCATTTTCCCTAGGCACACTTTTTACTCTGTGTCTTTGTATGGATGGTCCCAAGTCATCGTGATTTTAGTGATGATTTAGTTCTATAAACCAAGAATGAACACTTTCTGCTGAAAAAAAAAAAAAAAATAGCATCTGGAAACTCCGGACTCATTTTGGTGAATACTTTCGGTGGAATACTTTGCATGGGGTAGTAATTTAGCGCAGATTCACATTAGACACTCCTTCCAAAGGCAGTGGGTGCTGGATTTCCTTTGTCACTCTGTTATGGATCAGACATAAACCAAAACTGCATATTGTGCATGCTACTGATCATCTGAGCATTTGTTGCTTGCTGTGCACGTACTCCAGCTTGAACTATAATGTGTTAGCTGAAACTTCTTTCCCTGAGCCTGTTGTGTTCAGTTGAGGCAGAGTAAATCTCAAAGCTGTAATAATACTATTGTGTGCAAGAGCCCTTTTAAACAGAAATTTGGTACTCTTAAAGGAATTTATGGGTTATGAAGTTCAGGCAGGATATGCAAGGACAACAGTACTTTGGTTTTTTATCAGAATATAATAGATTGGGTTGGGCACAAAACATCTTATCTGAAAAGCATCTTTTAATGGTCTCTTTTGGCAAGACTTTTTAATGGCACCAAAAATGAATTTTTGTTTTTTTGGTTATCTGATTCAAAGAAGCAGCCCTGCATCTTAAAATTCCTTAATGAAGCTGGTATTAAAAGATATTGTATGCTGGCTCTGCTTTGAGCAGGGTGGTTGAACTGAACAGTCTCCAGAGGTCCCTTCCAACTTCAGAAGTTCTGTGAATCCATGAGTCAAGACTTAAATTTCAGTCACCTTGAAGGTGGGGCTATCAGTCACATTCAGGCATTGACTTCTTTACAAAAGGTTGAAGGCTGTCTTTGCTGTATGATGAGGCCTTACAGGAGGGTTGTGCAGTGTATTTCTCTTACTGGTTTTAGTGCAGCGTGAGTTCACTGACGCACAGCCAGGAAGACACTGACCATCCAACTCTGCCAGTAGCAAAACACAGCCATATGCTAACAATCTCAACATCCAGGTCAACAGTCACAAAAAGTAACTGAATAATACATAATCCATCGCATTCAAGCTAAAGAACCAGGTTTAATAGCGTAGTTAGATTTTATAAGCACTTGAAACAGCACTAGGTTAGTAAACCCAAATAAAACAGAGCTTTTACAGTAATACAATATATATGTATATATTACACAGCTAATCATGTCTGAATTTTTTTTTAACAGTTAGTATTTACCAATTGTAGCTTCCAATAGCTGTCTTGTTAAATTCATAACCGGAAAACTCAATTTGAGCCGTCATTGTAAGTTTCTCATTCAGAGTGCCTCTTACTCAATAGCCTAGCAGAAACAAACAAAAAAAAGAAATAAAAAATCCAATCTATACAAGAACTATATTGTAAAGAATATCAAAGTCACTGAAACACATATATTGAATGAGATTGTTTGGTTTTATTCTAGTGATTATTCTCAGTGAGGCAAGCACAAAATATTTCTTACCATTTGAGCAGGAGCCACAATTCAGGGCCTGACAGTTCATTGAATTTGTTTCTGTATCTATGGAAAAGAGAGTAATGGCATTACAGAGAATGACTGGGTAATGTACTCAAAACATCAGGAGTACAGTATCCCTTCCTAGCAGATTAATTTCCCCAAAACTTTATGATATTTGAATAGTGTACTGTATTGTGGAGGGAAAGGAGACATAAAATTTCCACATAAAGCTTTTTCTAATGGGCTGCCAGAGACATGAAACTCAAATGTATATGTCTGCAATTGTTGCAAGAGTTCAGAGAGTCTTGCAGTACTTGCACCTTTGTTTTCAGTACTTTTCAGTGGGAAAAATTACTAGTTAGTAATTGCTAGTAAAACTGGTTTGCTGTGTGATGTCTAAAATCAGATCCTTCTGAATCCTGTGCAAAGTGAGGAGCAGAAAGCTCCTGCAGTCTCCTGAATGAAAATGAAAGCTTCACACAATTTAGGTAGCGAACACAGATTATAATATAGCCCAATTTCCTTAAGTGGCTAATATTAATGATGTTTGGCTTTGTTATGGACATAGAATCCAAACATTTAATGAAGTACTTAAAATATGGTGGGTCTGGACTCCAATTTAGGTTGTACTGGACTCCAATTTAGGCTGCAAGGTAAATGTAGCAGTTTAGATACCATTCAAGAATGTTTCAGTTGCAGTAAGTTTGGCAAGCTGAGACATAAATGACCTTGACTGTTAATTTATCTAGGTTTTTTCACAGTGTATGATGTTTCCAGTGTATAAAAAACTTTTCACTCTGAGGCTATTGCTCAATTATTAGAGCTGTAGTGGTGGGACACAGTCACTTTATGAAGGGAAAGAAACCCAAACCTGACTGCCCAAATACACATCCAAATGTATATCCAGTCACCCAAATACAGAGCTCCTATATACCTATTTATATATAGCAAATGTGTTTTATGTCATGTTGTATTGAATCCAATTGTTCCATTAAAAACTTTGAATATAATGTTGTTGTTAAAATAAGCTCTTTTCAATGTTTTTGCACATCATTTTAAATGTAATAGCTAATAGAATTTTCTCATTGCAAGGGACATGATTAATATCCTGCAAGATTAGATGAACCTGTCTGGTGAGCTGTCTTTCTGTTTTTTTTTTTACCTCTCTCTCCAGACTCAGCAGCCATTAATGAGTTCAATTAAACATTGTTTTCAATTTAAAATATATTTACTTATACTTTGATGCTCCATCTGGAGGCCCTATGTTTCTGGAATAACTGGTTTTGAACATTTAAATATTCAAGAAGAAACAAGCTGGCAGAAAACCTGTGAAGTTAAACTGTATTTTGAAAACAAAATTCAGTTCTATAATCAAATTTGTCATTATAATGCATCTAAATCTGAACTAGCATTGCTTCAGAGATCTCTTTTACACATCAAATTGTAGCAGTTTGTATGTTCATCAGACATTGAGTGGCATAAATCCTTTTCCAGGTCTTTAAAATATTTTCTGTATGCTAGGATGTCCTAGCATGTCATATGTGAAGGTAAGATAAAGGCCAAAAATGTACTTCAATGCTTAACAGCAGCCTTAGGTAGAGCAATACAGAATATGCTGTGATGGCTCTCTGTTCCTAAAAGCACCTATAATAAGATGCTGAGTCCTACCTATGGGCTTATCTGCTAGTATCTATCTATCTATCTATCTATCTATCTATCTATCTATCTATCTATCTATCTATCTATCTATCTATCTATCTACCTACCTACCTACCTACCTACCTACCTACCTACCTATCTACCTATCTATCTCTATATATCTATGTCTCTATATCATATATATATATTATATATACAGAAGAAATCAGACCACTGAACATTCCTTTTAGGCTTACAGTTGACACCACTAAAGACTTGATACATAGAAGAAATCCTGCAATTTCTCGTTTAAAGGACTCTCTATAACTATCTTTAAGTGGCTAATAAAGCTGTGTGAAACTTGCTTCCCACTTGTTCTTTCAGAGAAGATGTACATTTTTGTCATCAAAACAAGATGCTGCTGGCCCTTTCTCTGCTCTAGACTGGAAGTTAATTCTCCTGGAGCAATTGTGAACCAACTAAGTATTGCAGATATTATAGCTATAATATATAATGGATGGCTGACTGCCAGTCTTAATACTCAATTTACATTCTATTCTACTTTTTGCAGAAGCTGCACTCAGGTATTTCTCAAAAGATATTTCCCCATCAAGAAATAATTTTCTGATTATTGATAATGTTAAAAAGCCCTGCAGAACACTAGACAAGCTTTATGGAAGGTTTAATAACCACTTTAAAACATAACCTTTAGTTATTGTTTTAAGTATAGGCCTGCCAATCAAGATACAAAAATACGCATGGCTGCTAGCAAATCACTGTAAGAATTTTAACTTGATGTTTGCACAATTTGAGAGGAAATCTGTGTTGATACTGTGAAAGGTAGAGAAAATTATAGACAAATAATATAAAGTTCCCTATTTGAAATATGATTTTAATGTCAATATCTATTTTCATGAACTCAGAGCAATGAGGAAAGGAAACACAGGAAAAATGCAAGAAGTTTGATTCAGCAGATACTTTACCTGCCATGCATCCTTGTGTGGGTGTGTTGTTGGCCTGGCACTGCATAATTCTAAGAAGGATGGTTGGGTTTTTTTCAGGAGTTGAACTTTAATGATTTTTATGGGTCCCTTCCAACTCAGGATATTCTGTGATTCTATGATTTACTCATAGGGATCTTATTTAGTGGATCCTATAATGGATTTATAATTGGTTCATTCTTGACTCCATTTATTTTCTTAAAGGAGGCTTTTGAATGTCAGTAGCATTTGCCGGAAATCTGGAAAGCCTGGCTTTCAGGAGCCCCAGAAAGTGAGTGGCAGAAACCATCTCTGTGGACACCTCTTAGAAGCAACTGTATTCTTCTAGGACTTAAAGAAAATGTATGCATGTATTTACCTGATATATGTACCTAGGTTATACTAATATGACTTTTTGACAGATGAAATTTGCACCATTAAAACCTGCAGTGGAAAAACCCCCAAATACTTGTGTGTTTGTATAAATTCAACATACTTTTTATATTAATAACTCTAAAGTATAGTTTAAGTGATTTAAGAAATGAAAAAGATGAAAAAAGAAAGAAATGAAAAAGATTAAGAAATGAAAAAATATGAAAAAATGAAAAAGAAATGAAATTATTTTATCACAAGCTAAGTTGTCAATTAAAGGATATTTAAATAATTTCTGGAATTTAATTTGAATTAATTTTGATACAGACATTTTCAGTCTAAAGAAATCCTCAGTCATCTTGGTAGACCAGGCGAGTTTTAAGAAATATAAATTATGTACAAGCAAAACAGGTTTAATGTGCTGAACTTTTGCAGTCCACACACATCTGGAGTTTGGTATGGAGCTGAGTTTATGGCATATTTTGTACTATCATGAGTGAGTTGTAGGCAGCTCAAAAATGAGCTGCTCACAAATGCAAAAATTCTTTTCGTTCATTAGCTTTCACTGCTCCTGGTACCACTTCCAATGATAAACTTCAACAAGCTCCTCAGTTTTCTTTTAGAATTTCACTTTGAAAGAACATTTTAGCTTCATTCAACAAAGCATTTCTTCAGTTGCCCAAAAGAAAATAATTGCCCTGACTGTTCTCTTTCTTCACCTGAACACATTAGATGTTAATGGTTTTTATTTGTTTATAACCATTTGGAACAATTACAAGCCTATACCATAGTTAAACTGTTTAATGGTATTTGTATCAGATATTCTTCATAAAACATTATGTATCTAAGATAAGCACATTAACAAATACTATTGTATTTTTGAATACTCAGACTGATAATTTTATCAAAACTATGTCAGACCATGCTGTTTAATTTAAATTATGCATAGATTTTCCTCTCTACTGTTCAGGTCCCTTTAGTTTATCAGATTTTTTTTCCCAAATAATTTTCTCTGTCTTAAACACAACCCCTTCATTTTCAGCTGTGCTATTTAACAGCATGGAAGTACTTATATCAGAAAACACATAATTAACATAATGCACATACACACATTTCCTCAAAAATAAACCAAATTTTTTCACTTTTTCTTAGTCATATTATCACAAATAATTTTTGAGGATATTGATTTTTATATGAGCATTTTCTCTGAAGTTAGCTGATTTTAATATTTGAGCACTATTTTTCTCATGTAAAAAAATATCTACTTACCATATTTCCAACATAATAAGAGTTTTAAAATTATTCTTGAAAATGGTGTGTCATTATTACCTTGTTTTGTACTAACCAACAATATACTACAGAGGATTTTGGTGTGTATGTTTCATCACCATATTTACCACAAAACTTGAGTATTAGAACAATGAAGTAGTAACGCTTCTGAGATTCTTTTGATGTTTTAAATTGTTAGTGCTCTAGAAACAGTGTTGTGAGATGATGCCAACATATGTTCCTGGAAACATTTATAATAATAATACAGCTTCAGCAGAGATGGTAATGTTATAAACAGGGCAAAGGAAATACCAGAAATGCAGCAGATGCAATTGATTATATGCCTTGGAGAATATTCCACTTATGTATTTTAGGTCCTGTCAATGTAAATCAAAAGAAGGTGATGTTGTCTGTAACATATATCACAGTCAAAATAATATGCAGTGACAGCAGTCTCCCCATGCTGATGGAACAGTTCATGATTTTTGAAATGAAGAAGACATCCGTAGCACAGCTGAGGTACTATAAACGAGGGGAAAATAGTCTGATTTAAACATCTGAATCATTGTGACCTGTGATCAAATTTATGCTGAAAGTTCATATGACTGATAGGGCCATATCAACCTTATTTTAAGCTGATAGGGCTGCTTTACGTTGAGCTGACAACAGTGTTTGAACTTGATCTATGTTTTATTCCTGCCCTAAATGTTTGCAGCTTTCATTATTTCTCAGGCTTGTAAATCTGGAAGCTAAGCAGTTTTTGAAAAACTGGAATAAATACCCATCAAAGGCAAGAATTCAGGTCTTGATTTAGAAGACAAGTGCTCAGAGTTCCTGTGATGGTTAAGTACAGCATTTGGCATGGGCCTGAAGAAAACCTTTTCTTGTTTTTATGAATTCTGATCTGCAAAGAGTTATTTTACCAATTTTGGAATGAATAT
This sequence comes from Poecile atricapillus, assembly GCF_030490865.1. Classification (NCBI taxonomy): domain Eukaryota; kingdom Metazoa; phylum Chordata; class Aves; order Passeriformes; family Paridae; genus Poecile; species Poecile atricapillus. The sequence continues at coordinate 35,952,165 of NC_081289.1, read as the reverse complement.
TCTGAACACACAAGTAAAATATTATGTGCTTTAAAAAGCTTTCTCACTCTTCGTTAGAAATAACTTTAAATATTCTAAAGAATTCTGTGCTAAGAATTGGAGCTAAGTTTGCCTTTTGTAATATGGAAGTTCTTGCAGTGCCTCCTGAAATTCCCTTAAGAATAGAAGATTAGCTTTACGAGTTTGCATAAAGATGAGAATAATAGTCAATTGTTAAGCTATTCTATGACTAATGTATATTTAATGTACATTGATACCATAATTTCTTTGAAATTACATATTATATTAACATTTATAGCAAAAGATTTTTTCTTTGAAGAAACAGCAATAAAAAAATGTAATATGTCAAATAATTTAATCTGATGGAAAATAGATTGATTTTTAATCTTAATATTTAATACTAGATAATTAGATAATGAAAAGGCTGGGTTACTTTTTTTTTTGTTTTTTTTAAATTAACAAACTGTGTCTTAAAAGCAGTAGCAAGGTACAGACCACATTCTGACACTGTAATTAGATCAAAGTTTTTCTGCTTGTTACCTAGCTCTGAAAACTTGGAGATTAGTGAGTAAATCCATTTGTGGCCACATGTCAGTGGAGATGGATGGGCAATTGTCTTTGCCACCTGGTGGAAGATAACATAGCTCCCTAGGTTTTAAGTGAGCAGTGTTTTGAATAGCTGATGTGACAGTAATGTATAGATCAGTAATGAATAGACAGTTTTTATAACTCATCTACAGTGACTGAGTGACTCCTTTAGGCAACCTCAATGCTTTCAAAAGATTGTGCTGAATGGATTGTGAAAGAACAGAAAGTGGCAAAAATAAATTTAAAAAATCATAAGAGGAGTGTGCACTTTCTGATTCAGAAGAAAATCTTCCATGGAAAAAGAGACAAAAGAGGTATCAGGTTGTGGATAGCTTTCCCATCTGAGCTTGCATATTTTGTGAATTTGGCCAGATTCTGGTATCAATTATGCTGCAATCTATCTATCTACTATCTATCAAGCAGCTTTACATACTTCTTCATTACATACACTTAATTTAATTTCCTCTTAACAGAGTGTAGAATACTTTCAGTACTTATTGCAGCATACACTAAATTTTGATTTATACAGATTTTTCAGGATTTCATCCCGTCTTTTTCCATAAAATTGCGTATACTGTGTGCAGAGTGCTGAAGGACTATCCCCAGAATATCATATATTTGCTACTATATTCTATTTGGAGTAGAATTAATAAAGATTCACATAATTTACACAGAGAAATTTTTAATAGGTCCTCCATAGTGATTTAATTCCAATATGAAAACTATCCTTGCTTAAAAAAATAACTTTAGTTTCATTATTGAATCATGAGATTGAGCTCCAAAGATTTACGAGTCTCTCAGCTAACTCATGTACAAATGATCCTTCGTACCTTTATTTTATATTTTATATTCCCGTTGTACACCTTGGAATGCAATTCCCAGGTATATTCTCATCATGGAATAATTCATCAGGTTTCATGGGGAAGTCATAAGAGCAGGTGTTAATTTACATGGAGTCTCTTCAGCATTTGCAAAGTAACCGTATGCAGCAGATTCAGACTGGGTAACGAATTCAGCACGGAGGCGGTTTATCGTATTGCTACTAGACGTGGCCTCAGTGAGGTAGCAAGCAGTGTTCCCTCTGATACTCCATGTTTTTCATTAAAGGACAGCTGACACATATTCATTTCTTGCTTAACTGTGACACTGACCATAAAGGGCTGCAGCAATTGATTTATTCATTCTGCTGAACTCAGATAAGAACATACCCAGGTCTTCCTGCTGCTGCCAGTCATTTCTAACTGGTAACGTTCTGGACACACTGCTCTGTCCACAAAGATGTCTATGTTGCTTATAACATAATTTAAGATTTACATCTGTTTTTTTTCTGATGTCCTCAAAATTTTAGGTTATGAAAGCAGTGTTTTGCAATAAAGGACTTTTTATTTCATATGAATCAGACTATTATTAGCCTTTAGTGATAACAAAACTCAAACCAAAAGTAGCCGTGCTCTCCCTAAATATTAGAATTATGCTTTTTTTTTTTTAAGTATGGGAACTCTCATAGTTATCATTGACTTATCATGGACTCATTTTATTTCCACTCTATCACTGTTTAACCCTATCATGCTATCTCATTTTGTGATATACAGTAGTTGAGGACTGTGTTTTAGGTGTGAAATCTGTCTATTGTTCTCACACACCTTCCAAGGAAACCAGAGGACATGAACTGGGTTTTGTTTTGATGACATCACACTGGAAGATGTGTTCCAGGTGTGCACTATTTCAGCCACTAATTTTCTTCACTTATAGGACCAGCCTCAGTCCCACGAAATAAAATCCCTGAATATTTACAAACCTTAGTATTGAATATTTTAATGTACAGGTCTCTTCCTAGCAAGCTTAATAATTTTCTTATTAATTATTATTTCAGATTTCCTGATCCTTCAGGGGATGGATGGATGGATGGATGGATGGATGGATGGATGGATGGATGGATGGATGGATGGATGGAACTCTGCTTTTAGAAATAAAATATCTGTTAAAGTCTTCAAGAGAAAGAATCATTTGTCCTACACTATTTTCTCATAATAATTAACATAGGTTTGGGAACTGATACCCCTATAAAATCAATGGGAGTTCATTTTCCTTACACAAGTATATAATTTGCCGTTTTTCCATCTCTAAATTGTGGCTTGTCTTTTCCAGTCTCATAAATCTCATAATCTGGGAATTAGTCACAAGATTTTAATGTGCCTTGGTAAAGACTCCAGTTCAAGTCTCTATTTTTTGAAGTGTGTGGCACTGTAGCTTATTAATTCCATTTGAATTCATAACATTCAAAGGTGAGCTCTGAGCCTTTTGGACTGTTTTTGCTCCTGGAATCACTATTTAGTGATTCAACTTCCTTACAGAAGTTATAGCCAGCCTGATCCCAGAGCTGGTGGGACACACATCCCTTCTCCATTGCAGTGAGCAGAAAGGTGTGAGCTGGTATTGCAGTCGTGCTGCACTGCATGTTTGTACAACTGGCTCAGTGACTTGAGGCTTGTGTGTTGATGCAGCACTGAAATACTGCCTGCTGAAAAGCATTAATATCCTTCTCATTCTCAAAAGCAAGGATCTCTGATGAGAGATAAGATTAGAAGATAAAAAGCTAATAGCTCTTATGTTATTACTGTTTGTGAATAAGGATGTATAATTACATAAGATGTATTCCAGATTCTTATATATGATTGATCTAACTACATGGACATCTTTTTGGATTATGATATGAAATTAAAATTGTGTGTAATCCTACTAATATATCAGAATTACAACAGGAAAAAAAACATTTGTTCACCAGATATGAACACCATTAATATAAGATGGCAAAAAAGGCTTCATTATGATTCATTATGAATCATATAATTCATTATGAATAGTACACAATACTATTTATAAAAATTCATTATGAATAGTAGCACAACTATTTTTCATTAACTAAAAAGTGTGCAGCTAAAGAACTGCATATTGCATTTGAATCTTGATAAACTGGAAAACCTGGAGGAGAACATACATCTGTACATATCTAAAAAAATACATATTTGAATGCATCAAGGTCTGCATATCTGCTGGTTGAAAACTTCCCTCTTTTTGACTCTGTGTTTTCCAATGTGTAATATGTCCAACGTAATATGTGAATTTAATCATCTGAATTAAAGTAAATTTTATTATTTTCTTCTTAGAAGTCAAACAAAATTTTATGGCAATGACATTTACCACAATGAAATACCTTCATAATAAAGTTCTTTGAAGACCTTTTAAAATTTGTAGTGTATTTCTTCCTCATATAAAAAATAATACATTTTCTGCTTACAGAAGTTTAAATATTATAAGTAACAGAATATTTTAAATGACAGACATGAAAGGAATACCCAAGTGCTTCAAGATTATTTAAACTGAAAAAATTAATATAAAAGAGTTATTAGTGATACCAAATTTCATAAATATTGGTAAAAGCATGAAGTAAATTCTCGGTGTCAAGAACCAAAATTATCATGGTTTCTTAGATCACTATACCATCATCTATCCATCCAAATACTTCTAAAAGATTCAAGACTGACAGAAACAAAGTGTCTTCTATACACAAAGCAAAGTTCTGCTCATGTGTCCCACATGGAAAATATTCAATCTTTTTCTGACATGAAATGATCGCGTACAGGATTTTGAAAGACTGCTATTTACTTTAGTTCTTTTTCATGAGAGTTCTTTGAGCAGTTGGAGTTGCAAGATATTCTGTGCAACAAGCCACTGAAACTCAACTCAGATAACACTGTCCGAGTTGGATATTCTAAGAAAAGTGATATGTACTCACAGATTCTTGCTCCTGTGAATTTGTTCTCATCCAAATGCTAGACCTAACAGAGTCGAAGGATTATCGTGCTATCGGTTTTCCAAACCAAGCAAATTAGGAGGGTTTTCAACAGTTGGATCTACCAGCTTCACATTATACAATGAAGACTGTCATTCCATAAGAAATATATGAGCTGCTGGCTCTGATAAGATTCAATAAATAATAGCTCTGCAGGGCTGAGCTCTTTAAATTATAAGTGCTTCTGGAAAGGACAATTCCTGGCATCTCGTGAGTCACTAAGAGAATTAAAGATCCATATAACAGCCTTGTGAAGGAAATTAAAGTATTTTATTATGTGCTGAGATTTTGAACTGCATGTTGTGAGGTACTATCTTTTGCTGAAAAGTTAAAGAGCAGTTGGTTAATCTCTCAGAACAAATTTTCACTCATACTATCACTGTTTATATGTTTGTAGGGGACCTGGGTTAAGAATTTCTGATCCACTATTAAAGGGCCAAGGAAAATCTTTGCTGTAAAACATTGTAAGCGGACATCGAAATCTGTGGCATCGTGAAATGCAACTTTGAGCGCCTTAAAACATTCAGTTGTGTTATTTATTTTTCCATCTTTTCATAGTCATTAACTGAAGTAATGACATCAAAGATAAGCATGTCCTGGAATGTATGGCAGAATGAGAAACTCATGTCTCCTACACGGCTGCTAACTGTTGGAAATGCCTTTTATCTCTGCCATTACTCTTTCATGTCCAAGTTAATAGGAGGCCATAAGTTAATGTGAAATTGAGTTTCCTACCCTTAATTTGTGAAGATACAGAACTGCAATTACCCAAGTATGATAATAAAAGCTATGAACTGCAGAAAGCTAAGGGAAGTTTGTTTCAGTTCTGATCCTTATTCTGAAGTTCTGTGGGACTTACCTTTCTCTAAGAAAAAAAATAAAATAATTAAGTAATGATTGATTGCAAAAGCATTCGAGTCTTGGTAAGAAGCACAGCAGACAATTTGACAATACTACATGTTCATGAGTGCTGTCTGATGTAAAGCAGTAAGGAATCTATTTTTCGAGAGAAATACAAGACAAAAATGTGAGATTTGTGGGACTGAGTTTAAGAATTTCTTCAGAATATGTTTGCTTTGATGAAGGTTTACCTTGTATATTTGACTAAGAGAGAATTCATAATATGAAAAATAAAATAAGCTATTAGTCATTCCTATGTTCATTTTCAAGCATCATTGTAGAACAAATTATTGGAGAAATTTTGAGTAGCTGAATGATGACTTGGAAAACAAAAAATTTGCATAAATAAGGACTGGATCTGATTTCTGAAGTGTTGTCTGTAACATGTAAAGGTAAATATGCTATGGACATATTGTCTGCAATGGAAGCATTTATGAAACAGACTAAACATGAAGGGAGTTCCTTTAAAATGTGTGGATTTACCACTGGCTTATATTTTATTGCACTCTTTCTGGGAAGGTGAATGGAACTCCAGATGCACCTTTATTCTATTTCTTTAATACAACTGCTACTTGAATTTCTCATCCTTATAATTAGAAAGCATGTACCTACAGAAAATAACAGCAGCAAAATAGATTATTCAATTTACTTGTTGGCTGGTGCATTCTGGCTGAGTTGCTCTAGAACCAAATTGCTTTTTTGTCCTGCTTTGTACTTTGTGTAAATCTGATGAAAAGCTTTTAAGCGAGTTATTCAAAACTTTCTTTTCTTAGATCTGATTCTGAATTTCTTTTTACTTTGCTCTGCTTAACTAGTCATAAAGAAATTTCTTATTCTGTTTGCTTGCTAAGGTTGAATTTTTGAAAAACAAACAGAGAGTGTAAGCTAATATTTTTGGCTCAGAATAAGTGGAAAAAAAAAAAAAAGAACAAAACTCAGCATCAGATGCAGTGTCATTGCAATGAGCAGTCAACTGTCAAGTTGTTTTCTTACACCATGAAGGCCAAGCAAAATTACAATTCAGTGCATTTCCAGGAGTCTTATCACTGTATACCAGGGAGAAGAGACCAACATCTTGTTCTGCACTTCCGCTCTTTGGGAAGCTGGAGAGAGGCATGAGGTCATCCCTTCTCTAAGCTAGACAAACCCAAAGTCCTCAGCTCCTCTTCACAGCATGTTCATTTCAGCCCTTGCATCAGCTGCTCTTCATGCCTTCTTCTGGATGCAATGAAGGACCTTCATAGTCTCAAACTGTGGGTCCCAGAACTGCACACAGTGCTCAAGGTGAGCCTGCACCATCAAGTACAGAAGGGAAGGGGAAGGGGAAGGGGAAGGGGAAGGGGAAGGGGAAGGGGAAGGGGAAGGGGAAGGGGAAGGGGAAGGGAAGGGGAAGGGGAAGGGGAAGGGGAAGGGGAAGGGGAAGGGGAAGGGGAAGGGAAGGGGAAGGGAAGGGAAGGGAAGGGAAGGGAAGGGAAGGGAAGGGAAGGGAAGGGAAGGGAAGGGAAGGGAAGGGAAGGTGCGGGAAGGGAAGGGAAGGGAAGGGAAGGGAAGGGAAGGGAAGGGAAGGGAAGGGAAGGGAAGGGAAGGGAAGGTGCGGGAAGGGAAGGGAAGGGAAGGGAAGGGAAGGGAAGGGAAGGGAAGGGAAGGGAAGGGAAGGGAAGGGAAGGGAAGGGAAGGGAAGGGAAGGGAAGGTGCGGGAAGGGAAGGGAAGGGAAGGGAAGGGAAGGGAAGGGAAGGGAAGGGAAGGGAAGGTGCGGGAAGGGAAGGGAAGGTGCGGGAAGGGAAGGTGCGGGAAGGGAAGGGAAGGGAAGGGAAGGGAAGGGAAGGGAAGGGAAGGAAAGGAAAGGAAAGGAAAGGGAAGGGAAGGGAAGGGAAGGGAAGGGAAGGGAAGGGAAGGGAAGGGAAGGGAAGGGAAGGGAAGGGAAGGGAAGGGAAGGGAAGGAAAGGAAAGGAAAGGAAAGGAAAGGAAAGGAAAGGAAAGGAAAGGAAAGGAAAGGAAAGGAAAGGAAAGGAAAGGAAAGGAAAGGAAAGGAAAGGAAAGGAAAGGAAAGGAAAGGAAAGGAAAGGAAAGGAAAGGAAAGGAAAGGAAAGGAAAGGAAAGGAAAGGAAAGGAAAGGAAAGGAAAGGAAAGGAAAGGAAAGGAAAGGAAAGGAAAGAAGGAGATGGATGGATGGATGGATGGATGGATGGATGGATGGATGGATGGATGGATGGGTGCAGCTGGAGTGGGACTGGAAAATAGATGTCAAAAGAAATTGTGGGAAACCTTGCTGTGAGAAGTTCTAAACTAAGGGGGGGATATAAGTCCTTGTGTAAGTCTCAGGCTTTATTTAAGGCTGGAGTTAGGTTGAGGGGAAAGAAAGGCAAGAACTGCGGATGGAGTGGGGCTGCAAAGGCTCTGTCAAAGGAAAGAATAGATGGAGAGGATTTTGCTATCAGCAAGGGCTGTGAGAGTTTTCGTAAGGCTTGTCCTTCAATCATGGTTTGAATTAAATTAATAATTTCTCATATATATCTTATAATTTCCCTCTAAAGAAAAATAATTTAAATAGTCCTGTGAATGCCTACGGTTACTGTTGCTTCAATTAGATCAATGACAAAAATTCAAAATATGCCAGTCTTTCTTTTCAAAAATAAACAGAGATACATCCTAATTTCCCATGTTTTTAAAAAGGTCCAAGATATAATACTTTACCTAATATGGGTTTTTCATGTGAGTTTGTACTCTTTACTGGAAGGTAATACTGGTAATAATCTGGTGAAGTAAAAACCCATGACTTGCTTACTTGGTAAGGAGGTCTGGAGTGCCAAATGGAGTATACCAGGCTTGTTGTCAAATTTCTTTTGTACTATTGTATCATCTCAAGCATGTTAACTTGAAACTGTTATTGAAAATAGATAGTTTTTTTAACTAAATTCAGATATTAAAATGTTATCTGGATAAAGGCTATGCAAATTGAACAAAGATATGACAGGGATCAAAGGAACAGTGAAAATCAGGAGATTATTATAGGATGTTTAGGTGACAGATTTATGCAGAGAAAATGGTGACTCAAGCAAGACTTGTGTGAAATTGGAAGGAATTATAATAGAATTCCATGGCCACATACAAGCAGCTGCTGGTTGCTCAGTAGCCATATCTTAGTCTGTGGCTTCATTATCCTAATATACATTCTATACATTTATTGAATGCTATTTTTGACTATCATGTGTGTGTGCTCATCCCCTCTACTAACTGGTACTGGGGACAAGGAAAAGCAGGGCTGGGACATCCACAGGGCTGGGACAGAAGAAATCCTACAGGTTCTGTAGTCAACCACATTCAACGATCTTAGGTAAGTTGAATTATATTATGTTCTTCATATACAATCTGTTATAAGTAAAAATAATAGAGTGTTTTTCACTGTTTTTCAGTGTTGATCATCATTTATGTGATTTTGCAAATTTTAATCTTGGTGTTTTCACTTGAGTCATTGAACTACAAGGAAAGAGCTCTGAAAGTATGCATCTTCTTGATTGTTCTCAGGTAACTCACTGTTAATTCTAGCATGTGTGTGGCAAGTATTTCACTCTCTTGTGTTTTGATTTGTCTCTTAAAAGATGTGCCATTCAGGGATATTCCATGCCTTGTGGTGGCAATGTGCATATCTAACTTAAAGCAGATTTTAGAGTATGTCAGAATTGAAACAGAAACAGCTTATGACTCAGTTTGGGCTTTAGAAGATTATTGTTAAATAAATGTTGAGATTAAAAAAATAAAAATAAAATCCCAGACAGGAGCTAGTTTATATTTTAATGAAATTTGATATTGCTGCTTTCTTAACTACTACCATGTAAAAGAAGCAGTAAGTAGGCTAGGAGTATTTGCAGATATATTTCTAAAACTAAGAAAAATATACAAAATAAATGAGGTTAACTTTATATTCTCTGAATTCTCACTTTCATTATAATTCCTGACTTCTTCACCTACCCCCAGATGGAATTCCATAAGTATCTGTATGGGAGCACTGGGACTGTAGAACAGTGTAAATCAATGGCTGATATTTGTGAGAGTCATCTGGAATTAGTTACACAGACCTCTTCTTTTTCGTAACTGTGATACACAGCTATTTGTACAAAGCTGTTCTTAAAATAAAAGTAATTTCTGTACAGAAGTAGGGGGCTGTATTTTCAGATGCAGAAGTTTTAAAGGAGTGCACTGGGAATTGGCCTGAAAATACAGAATTTCATGCCCACTCTCTTTGCTTACTTGAATCTGGCCATTCCTTGACCATTTCCTCCAGGCAAATTTGATATTATCTGGTGAAGTGTATAAACATCTTGCCAGGTGTTTTTTATTTGTTTTTTTTTTACCTTAATTATTCTTTATTAGAGTAACATGATAATCATTTGGCATGATTTCCTAATATGTCCTTTTTGGTATTTATATTAAACCATCTTTCCCTCCCTCTTGGCTTCTTTCTCATCCATTGCAAGATTTAATGCTGCTGAGTCAAAGCCCTATAACTATCCAGAACATGTCTTTGAAAATGATGTAAGATGTTATGATTTAATCCCAAGTATATCACAAATCCATATGACAGCACAGACATCTTTCACCTTGATTTTGTGTGAATAACTCTGTTGAATTCCATGAAACCATGCTTATTTACACCTCATGCAGATTTGCCTTAAATAGTCAAGATGTAATCACATTTATTCTTATTTATATTCATTACTAGCTGCATTGTTTTTTTTCTTTAGGTTTTCCTAAACATAATGGAAATAAGAATTACAGTTTGATGACATAAAAAACTCCTGGCCACAGACTCTTGCCAGTAATTAAATTAGCCTTGATGTGCACCAAAGCAGTCTGTCAGCATCCTTGCTGTCCTCTGTCAAGACTCTGTGCTTATTGGCAAAATGCTTGCCAAAGTAGTCAAATATTGATCAGGAACATGTTGAATAGAAAGAATAAATTGGAATTCACTTTGTGATGGAGTGTGTATTTATATATATGTATGTCCATGTTTTTCCATATTTTAATATATATCCCACTTCAAATTAAATCTGACAAGAGAGTCTTATCAAGAATACTCAAAGTCTAAACTCAGGCTCAGAATAAGTGAGTCTTCTAAGAAGTGTCACTACATGGACAAATTACTTAGACTGGTAATATATAATAGGTATCTAATATTTGTGGTATCATAATATTTTTATTTAATATTTTTGGTATCATAAAATTATATTATTTTTGGTTTGAAATACCCTCTAGGCTCAACCATCTGACTATTAATCTAACACTACCAGGTCCACAAATAAACCAGGTCCCCAGCTGCCACATCTACACATTTTTTTGAGTACTTCCAGGGATGGTGATTCCACCACTTCCCTGAACAGTCAGTTCCACTGCTCAGACAACCCTTTTGGTAAAGGATTTTTCCCTAATATCCCATACAATCTTCCCTGGAGCAAATAGAGGCTGTTTCTTCTTATCCAATCTCTTGTTACCTCACCTTATTACAATCTCCTTTCAGGTAATTGTAAAGGATGATAAGGTCTCCCTGAAACTCCTTGTCCCCAGGCTAAACACCCCCACCTCCCTCAGCTGCTCCTCATCAGACTTGTGCTCCAGACCCTTCACTTACACTGTCCTTCTTTGCATATGCTATGTCACAATACATCAAGAACGATGAGACACTTGATTATCCTGACCTAAAAAAGGCAAAATGACATTTAAAAAAATTAGCTTCTGCAGAACTGAAGAATGTTGTTCCCACCGTGGACTGAAGGCTTCTTTCTTGTGCCTCTATTCAAAGTTCCATGTATTTTTTCAGTAGAATCCATAGGTGTATAAATGGTCATGGATTATATGAGTTCAGGGGTATTGTGTTTCAGAGTTTTGAAAGACCTTGATTGGTATTCACAGTGTAGGTGTCTGCTAGCCGTAGATTCCAATTACACTGTTCAGAACTTAAACACTTTTTGCCAGTTTATACAAAAGCAATATGGAGTCTCACAGGTGTTTAGCTTCTGACATTCTCAAAGCAAAGAAGCTTCCATTGATTTTTGGATAACACTTTATACAAAAGGAAAAGTTAGATAAAAATTGGACAAGTCTCCTTCAGAACTCTTAAAAGATGCATTCTTATTTTCTTAGCTTGAAATTTTATTCCCACAGTCTATCTCCCACTCAGGGATGAAGAAAGTTAAAGAAAAGATACTTGATCTTTTCTCTTACTCTGTATTCAGTCAGGATGCTGGGGCCTTCAATACAGGCAGAGATCCATATAGCTTCAAACCATCTATCCTAAGTTCATGCTCAGTAGCTTTCAGTACTCACTGGGAGACCAGTCAGTTCTGAGAGACTATCTATCTTTACAATGAAATTATACAATATGTAGTTTAGCCATGGACATTCAGTTTTCTTATCCTACTTTATTTCTGCTCATTTCAAGAGTTCAGAGGGCAAACCAGAAAACACAGGAATATCAGAAGTAGAACGCATTATATTATACTTCGCATAGACTGAGGATAATGTAAAATAAAAGAATAATCCAGGTGGCTCCATCACTACCTTGGGCAGAGTGTTGCAATGCTTAACAACCTGTTTGATGAAGAAATTTTTGCTAATACCCCATTTTGGTAATACATCTCCTGGTGCAGCTTGAGGCCATTGCTTCCTGTCCTTTCACTAGTTGCCTGGGAGAAGAGGCTGACCCCCATCTGACTAAAAGCTTCTTTCAGGTAGCTGTAGAAAGGAATAAGGTCTCCTTTTCTCTGACCTGGACAGCCGCAGCTCCCTCAGCCACTCCCCACAGCACTTGTGCTCCAGACCCTTCCCCAGCTCCACTGCCCTTCTCTGGACATGCTCCAGCCCCTCAGTGTCTTCCTGGCAGTGAGGGGCACAGGACTCGAGGTGGGGCCTCACCAGGGCCCAGCAAATTAGGACAATCACTACCTTATTGCTACACACTGCAATGTCCTAGACACTGTTTTGGATGCCTCCCAGGATGCTGTTGGCCCTCTTGGCCACCTGGGCACACTGCTGGCACTCCCAGGTCCTTTTTCCCCCATGCAGCTTTCTAGCCCCTCTTCCCCAATACTGTAGTACCACACTGGGGTCATTGTGATCTAGCTGTGGGACCTGGGACTTAGGTATAGCTGCAGTCTCTTCCCAAACTCTTCCCAATAAAGATTTCCAGAGATATTCTTCCTCATCACAGTCTCTATGCAGTAACATACATATTTTCATAAAACCACTTTGATCTGTACAAATGCTGTAGGGCTGGATCACTGGCTCTGAAAGAAGTCTCTATTATCTGCTATCTATTATATTTGTGTTATAGTGACATTACCTTTTATACCAGTCTGGTTATTATAGGAAGAACATTTAATGAAACCACATAAATCTATGCTAATTTTCTGTTTCATCTCACTTGCTCTGGACCTATAATTTAAAATCAGCTATAGCTTTCTTTTTAATGAGAGTTTAATGGCAAAAAAAATGTTTTACCACTGGATTTAGTGTTGTCATGGTTACACAGTTGGCAGTTGTTATCTTTTTTTTATCTGTTTAGGGTTTTTTCTTGAATGAATTACAGAAATTAAGAGACCCAAATCATTAATTGACATGATTTACTAAAGAGAGTTTAGGGAAAAAAGAGAAAACCTTTTCAAATCCTAAATATCACTTGAAGCTTGTTTTGTATCTTCTGTAATTGCCATTTAATATTATGTATAATTAGGGCACAGTTCAGTAAAATCACATTATTAAAATTTATTTTCTCCAGAGTTGAAAGAGTGAGTTAATTCTCACAGTGGGCTGAAGGACGTAGGGAATGCTTGGCAGCAACTGCTCTTAATGGTACTTGTGGGATGAGTGTAGTGAATGCAGATGTCACGTACTCTTCAAAGGGTAACATTAAAATCGTATTTGCTTTCCAACGCATTTTAATCTTGTAGAAGCAAGACAATTGCTATTTACTGATGTAAGAAATATTCACAGTGGGGGCATTTCTGGAAGAAAAACTACACAGGCTTAAACTAGTAGTTTTTACAAATGTAAACCTGAAATTGAATAATGATCATGTTACCAGCCTTCTAAATTACTACACTGCTCAAAGAAAACATTGATTATATCTCTATGTCTTATATATTTGCTTTCTGAACTGCTCAGTAATGCACTCCATCAAACATAAGTGCAAACCTTCTTTTAAGAGTGAAGAACCTGTGACAATGACCACCCACATGAAGTTCAACAAGGGCAGGTGTCAGATTCTTCACCAAGGATGTGGTAATCCTGGATATATGGACAGATTGGGGAATGAGATGCTGGAAAGCAGAACTGCAGAAAGGCCCCTGGGGGTCCTAGTCCTGGTAAACTGAACATGAGCCAGCAGTGCCCTGGCAGCCAGGAGGGCCAAACCTGTCCTGGGGTCATCAGGCACAGCATGGCCAGCCGGGCAAGGGAGGGGATTGTCCTGCTCTGCTCTGAGCTGGGGCAGCCTCACCTGAAGTGCTGGGGACAGTTCTGGGTGCCACAGTATAAAACAGACACTAATCTATTGGAGAGTGTCCAAAGGAGTGCCATGAAGATGGTGATGGACTTAGAGGGGAAGCCACAGGTGGAGGAAATGGGGTCACTTGGGCTTACTCATCCTGGGAGAGACTGAGGGGAGACCTCACTGCAGTCTGAAACTCCCTCATGAGGGGAAGAGGAGGGGTCAGGCACTGATCTCTTCCCTGTGGTGCCCAGTGACAGGCTGAGGGAATGGCCTGAAGTTGTGTCAGGAGAGGTTTAGGTTGGACATCAGGAAAAAGTTCTTCACCCAGAGGGAGTTTGGGAACTGGAACAGGCTCCCCAGGGTAGTGGTCACAGGACCAATTTGGCAGAGTTTAGAAAGCATTTAGACAATGCTCTCAGGTACCTGGTGTGACTTTTTAGGATCGTGCTGCGTAGGGCTGGGAATTGGACTTGATGATCCTTGGGGGTACCTTCCAGTTCAGCTTATTCTGTGACTCTGTGTGTGTGCACTATGAAACTTGAATGAGTCAGTGATCCTTATGAATCCTGACTTCCTGGTTCAGATTACTTGATTGCCAAATAGTCTTGTTATTATGCAGAAAAAAAGCAGGATATTAAAAATTCAGCTACCATTAACCTCCACTGTTATGGCTGAGATACATACTTCAAGTGAAAAAATGGAAGACACAATTTTTGGTCTTTCTTGAGTTTTCATGATAATTGTAAATGGATTTCCACACCAAGATGAGGTTATAGTTTTGCTTTCTTCTTTAAATCTGGGGAGCTGAGATTTGAGGCAAAGTGATGAATCTCCGTGAACTCATACTACATATCTTAGCAAAGTAAAGCAGGACCAGACTGACATGGCCAGAGTTAAAATATGTCCCTATATAATATTCTAATGTTGTAATGACTGAGAATCATCTAGACTATCTTAAAGATGAGATGTAGTTATTGGTATCCTTCAGACTTTTTCACAAGAAAGCCTTATCTCCTACTGTTTATAGAAAAGGCACAACCTTAATTATAGTCTACATGCGCAAACATATTTTGTTGGGTGAGAATGCTGATCCTAATTTTAAAGGGAGAAGCCACAATTAGTTCTATGACAAAGTAGCACATGCTGCCTTAGCATGCTGTGACAAGGATGGTGACAAGCCCTGTTAGCTTCCTTTAAAAACCCCGGCTTAGTTGTCTCTATAATTATAATATTGGATTTCTTGATCAAGTTTCTGCAAGATATACTTCTGAGAGCTCTCACAGCTAAGTTGTATGTGCAACCTTTTCTTGTGCATGGCCATGAAAATTTCTGTATATTTTTTGATATATTTGTTCCTTCCTGTCCATTTCTACCCAGAAACTTTGGAAACTTTTGACCTCAGAATCTGTAGTATAATTGTAAAAGGAATTGTTCAAATCCCTCATCTAACAAGGGCAGAAGTTCTAATGAGAAAGAAAACACACATGAATTATAAGATAAATAAATTCACAATCAATGTTTTTGCCACATTTACTTACAAAATTCCTTAAAGGTTCATTGCCATGGTACAATACAGAAAAAATATTCCATGGAGATATGTGAATGCCTTGACATGAGCCTTTTGTATTGTAACTAGAATATTTTTATTGTTAAATATTCAAAAATGTTGTATATAATCTATTTTTAACTGTTACATCAACCTTTTGTACATGTATGTATTTATCAATCAAGGCCAAATGCTTGGAAAATTAGACACATACATACATTTTGCAGATATTTATGTTAGTTATAAGTCAAGACTGAAATAACTTCTCCTCCTTCAATTGTCATATGCTGTGTTTAGAATGTAAATTAAAACCAGCCAATTGTGTCTTTCCATTAAGTTCACCAGAAGGTTAGAAATGAAGCTGTCTCTGAATAGACATGGAGCAAGACTGTTAAACCAGATGGCTCTGTTAGTGACCATAGGAAAAAATCTATTACTGTCAAGACATTAATGTGCACTCTTTTGCACTCTAATGTGCCTCAACAAAATTTTTCATCATATTGTTCCAGAACAGAGCTTTTCTGAATTAAATTTTACATGTATTTTTAGTTGGAAAATGATAAAGGATTGCCTGCATTTATTTGGAGGCAGGAACTTTTCTTTATTCCAAATTTTTCCCAGAAAGCCAACTGCATCCTGGGCAGCATCAAAAGATTCATGACTAGCAGGTTGAGGGAGGTGATTCTTCTCCTTTGATCTCATGGGACCTCACCTGAGGTACTGTTTCTAGGTTGGGGCTCCCAACACAAGGAGACATGCTCCTGTTGGAGAGTGCAGAAGAGAACTGCCAAGTCACAGAGCTGAAACACCTCTCCTATGAGGACAGGCTGAGAGAATTGATGTTGTTCAGTCTGGGCAAGGGGAGGCTCTGGGGAGATCATAGTGCACCTTCCAGTACCTAAAGGGGGCCTAACAGAGAGAGGGAGAGGGACTTTTTAGAAAGGTATGTAGTGACAAGACAGGGTGGAATGGATTTAAGTTGAAGGAGGGTAGGTTTAGATTAGATGTTAGTAAGAAATTCTTTACTGTGAGGGTAGTGAGGCACTGGAACAGGTTGACCAGAGAGGCTGTGAACTGCCCATCCTGGGATGGGGTGTTCAAGACCAGCTGCATGGGGCTCTAAGTTCTAGTGGAAGGTTTCCTCCTGGTGGCAGAGAGTTTGGAGCTAGATGATGCATAAGATCCTTTTCAACCCAAACCATTCTATAATCCTGTGACTGCAAATATCTAGATGCTCTCTCCATGTACATGAAGGAAGAAAACTACTCTGATTCCATTAGGTTTGCCTGGTGGAAAGCATGATCTGCAACCTCCAGCAGCAGAGAACCAGCACCCTTCCATGCTTGTCCCTGATATTGTAGCTGTGACTGTGTCCAGGACTACCTCAGCTTTTGCCTCAGATTCAGGAAAATACTTTCTGTCTGTTAGGTAGTGCTCAGATTAACAGGGTTTTGAACACTAATACTGGTCTTGATGCAACAGAGGAGGGAATCAGAGGGAGACCCTTGTATTACCTCAAGTGTTCTATGGGAAGGTGGAAAGACTGAAAATCTAAAAAAATATCCATCTCTTTCCAGTACTTATTCTGCTATTCTAAGGAATTCTTTATTCTGTTCTGTTATCTTAATTTATCTTTGAAAGTTTACAAGTATTATCAGAAAATTCCTTGGAGAAGAATACAAAGTCTTGAAGAAGAAAATTAATCTATACCTTGAATTCCTGGGATGAGTCAGAAGTTCGAGTAGGGGGAACAGTTCTTTGTCTTATTAGGTGTTGGCAAACTTTCAGAAATCCCAAGGAAGAATGAAATAAATAAAATAATCAGAATTTTGTTGAGAATAATAGAGAGGGGGGAGGAACCCAGGCAAGGCCCAAACCAAAATAAAAAAGGAATATACTTTCCAGGGCTTTGAGAGGCATGAAATTGTTATATGAAAGCTTCTTCCTCCTTTGAAGCATATAATGATATTAAAATGCTTCAGAGGAGCTTTTTTGCTTAGTAACAGTGACATAATGTTTCCTTGCGAATGTCATAAACAAAATTAGGATTAATGGAGAAATGCAAATGTTGTTCCCATTATGGTTAGAGTACAGTCCTCAGGGACTGCTTTTCTCTGAAGGGATGGCAGACTGTGAAAGAAATGCTTCAACTTCTCCCAGTGTACATATGTAATGGGAGAAACTACTAGGACAGAATTTTCTTGATTCATCCATGTATCTTTCTGTCTATATGTACATAACATATATATCTCAAGTGCGTAAAGGCTTGTGTACTTATAGTTTCCATCTATGGTCAGTTTGTGTGCACAAAATATATATATATATATATATATATATATACACACACACACACAGAGGCAATTATATAGATAATTTACTGTATCCAGCGTCTTGAGTTTGCAAATGCTTTTAATAATTGAATTTTAAATTTTATTTAAAATCCTATAAAAAAACATACATAAATGATGGATCAACACTAAACAACTGAAATGTAGCTATACATTACTAAGGTATCACATAGCAGTTTCAGACAAATGAAATTAAAAACTTGCTACTATAGCAATTAATACAACATTTCAGATATCGGTTTCACCAGAGAATTAAGCTTAGATTGTCAGATTGCTTAAGCAACTATTTCTTACTTTTGAAAATATGGGCTCTATGAAGATTTCCTAAAACAGAGACTGAGATAAATGCTCTAAACAATATGCACAAATGTAAGAGAAAGTGCAAGTTAATGGCAACATTAAAATTGGGTTAGAAATGTTTTATTACCTCACTATAACAGTGTTGAATTCAAAATAGTGATATTCTGAAAATCTCCATGGAAGTCTTCAATTAAGTCATCAGATATCATACCTACCAAAAAAAAAAAAAAAAAAGGCTTTTTTCTCCTTTTTCTTTCCATTCTCCTCTACACAGGTAAGGTTTAAGCATCTTGAGTCTCCTACTGGCCTGCAAGTAAGACCTGTACAACTAAGTGTCCTACCCTACAGTCAGGACCACAAGAACAAGCTCCTGCACTTGCACTTTAACAATGGTGGGACCTTGTATGGGCAAAATTTTTTTCATGACCACAGCCAAATCATCTATACTTAAATCTTTATTTATGAATACTTTTTTCTTACTTGATAAGTGAGCATATTCTAGACAGTGCAGTATGTTTATAGTTCTTGAAGTCTGTCCTTCATCTTAAAATGATGGGAACATAAATACAACTGAATTTAAAACATAGAATTGTCCTTATTCTTCCTTAAAATCACTGCTTAATTGGAAATTCTATTTGGAATAGTTTTTTTTATATGAGACATGCTATGTGTTCTAAAATGCTGAGGGAAAATTGGTTCTCTTCTAATTTCAGTACAGGACTCACCATCCTCAGAAAAGTTATTAGGGACTGTATTTGCATCAAAACTACTGCATCAAATTATTAGAATGTGCAGTGCTTGGTGAAAACATGAATCACATTTTAAAACTAATTGTAAAAAAAAATCTAAATCAAGCATTTTCTCAAATTCCAGAGCATTTTTTAAAATTATAATTTTCCAATTTATGAAAAAAAAAATCTCATATCATCCAAAAATGCTGTTTAGTAGATACCTGAAAAAAATTGTGACTCAAAACGAGAAGAACAGCTGCTGGCCTGAAATAGTAACTGATCTTATAAATCACAAAATAAATAAAATATATGCTTTAGTATTCTTAAAGAATTCACCAATTATCATTAAAAATAATATAAAATTTAAACTTTCCAGTGTCTTTGTTGGTCCCTTATTACAAAACCAAATTGAGCAAACTTGACTCCAGAGTTAAGAAAGCTCTCTATTAGCAGATAATTTTTCTTCTTAAATTAAATTATTTCAGCTTGATTGCTTTTGATCACTGCCACTGAGGGCTATTACACAGGGGACAGAGGTTGCAAATATAAGGCAAGTCCCAGGATATCAAATTTTCTCTCCCTCTAGGATTTACAATTTAGAAATATGAGATATTAATAAGCAACTCTAGCAACCCAAGTAATGGACAGCTCCTTTTTGTGCTAAAAAATTACTCTCAAGAATACATGCAAAATTCATTAACTAAAAAATCCTGTTCATTGCTTTTAATTTGAAACTTCAGAGGTTCCTATATCAGGGATTTGGTCCATGTTTATTATCAATGGTAAATGCAATGTTCTTGCAGAAGGCAATTTTTGGCTCCAAATTAAAGAGGATTTGGAACAAACTTTTATTAAAGTAGACTCTACTGGAAAGTTTCTAATATTTTCATCCTAAAAAATTCCATTTTCCTGGTTTTATTATCTGTGTAGTTGTCCTTCTTATATCCAGATTCAGTCATGTTAAACCTTCCATTTTTTTTTTTTTTCAATTTTGGCCTGGGTATAACTGTGTGATTAAGTCTGTAACACCTGCAGCAGAAGTATGATCATGATGTTCTTCAGGGTGCTGCTGCATCAAGTTCTGCTGTGGATAATGATCCATGCAATATATAGTGCTGGTGTACTGAGAGTGATGAAATTGCATTAACAAATATGTGTGGACTGGGGAAGGCTGTGTCCTTCTACATCTGGTGCATATTACATTAGTTACTCTGTTTGGAGAATTTTATCTGAGCCAGGTTTAAGAATGGGTCAATGTACTGTTAACATATACATCTCTCTAACATTTAAACAATTCCATGATCTTTTAGGGAATTTTTCCTTGATCTTTTTAATCTTTTTTTTTTTAAATTATTTTTTAATTTCCCTATCTGTGATTGTTTCATCCATGTATTAGATGATATTTGGTATAAAATGCAGATGAAGCATGAGCTGAGGAGAGATACAAGTCAGACACTACACAGGGCAGACTCAGTTCTCTGATAAGAAAATTTTTTCCCCAATAGTGGCACAGCAGAATCAGTTTTGCAACTATTGCAATCACAGATAACTTTAATAAGCTGAGATCATCTTAAGAAGTTGAAAGACATCATAAATCCAGGGAAAGTAAGTTTTGTGGGATTGCAGAGAACTTTTATGGTCTTCTTAGTTTGTGTGCTTGAAGAGGGGATAAGTCAAATCAGTAGTGGCTGCGGGGAGCAACAGAAGACATAAGCATTTGCACACTCAGCCTGCAAAAATGCAAAGGGAGGAAAGTTACTCCAAATCACAGAAATTAAAGGAAAAATTTGAGCCTGCCAAAGTGGAAAAGGGGAGATTTCTGTAGGGACGACTTCCTTCTGGTTTATGGGACCATTTGACTAGAGAGGGCTCTCCTGAAAACATCCCCAACCAACATGCTGGTCCTGCATTACAAAACCAAATTGAGCAAACATGACTCCAGAATTAAGGGAGCTTTCAATTAACAGATTCTCTTTCTTAAATTAAATGGTTTCAGCTTGATTACTTTTGATCACTGCACAGCCCAAACCAACAATTATATTGAGCTATCCCATTCACACATTTTACAAGCTCTATCTTTAGACTGATGAGCTTTGTTGCTCTTACGCTTTCACTAGTGGAAAACTTTTTCATATACCTGAAGTGATCTTATACTCTTGAGACAGAATAAGGCCATGGTACCACTTTCCATTCTGCTTCCTGCTCCTAAGATAGATGTAAAGATCACAAGGCACAATCTGCTACCCTGTTATGAGAGGAGTAATGGGAAAAAGTGAAAACTTTCAGTGTATTCTTGACACAAGAATTGCTTGAAGCTTGTAACTGAAAAATATGAGATTTAGATATGTATGGTTAATTTAGGAAACCAATCCAATTAACTAGCTGATTAGGACAGCCTCTCTGAGGAAATGACAAAGCCCATTACTAATATACTAAGAAAAATAAAGCAACTCAGCTTTATTGTTTCCATTTAGGTTTCTTTTTGTAGTGGTATTATAATTCTGTAAATACAAATTCCTGCCTCCTTTCCTCTGGGTAAGTGAAAGCACAATTATACATTACAAAATAAGAGACTTAGGGATTAAATGAAAACTAAGGTAACTGTTTAAGAAAACGTTTACAGTTCATCAAGTATGAGAGCCTCTTAACACATCTTCGCAAAATATTCTCAATTATTTCTGAAAAGTGAGTTTTAGACAGTGCTAATGGGCATGCTATGACAGAGCTACATTTGTAAAATGAGTTTCTCTTTTCTGTGTTACCATAGAAAAAAATTCAAAATAAAAATTAATAAATGTATCAAAAAAAGTTTATATATTCTTCAGCTCATCAAAAAGGAAGACCAAACATACAGGTTCATGAATAAGCATAATTTTGAAACGTTAGTACTTTAGTAATGTATATTAGTACGTTAGTGCATTGATTAATAAGCAAGTGTAGTTGTTAGAAAAACAAGGTACACAATTGATGAAAATTGTTGTAATAGGGTTGAAATAGTGATAGTTCACAACATAATCCCTGTTAAGAACAAGCTATTTTAATACTCTGTTGCAAACTCCTGTGTAAAGAATGTGTGAATTGGGACAAGTAGGTTGCCAGGACAACCATCAAGCCATGGCTGAAATGCAGAGTAAATTTATTTAATTACCTGGCTGCCTGGAGGATCCTAAAGCAAAACCCAGGCAGAGCCACAAGCAAGAACAGCATGCACTATTAGGCTTAGCTGATCCTAGCCCATGGCAGGCCTCTTGTTTCCACCAATTTATCAAAAGACTCGCGCACACGTAGTTTACCAATATGCCCTGTGCTTTTTATGATCTCTGAGCTTTTGATCTCTCTCTCCCAGCAGGAGGCTCAGGCAAGTCTGTGAGAGTGTGTTATCTCTATGCAGGAATTCTGCTCTTCAAGACAGGCAGAAGATAAAGCAGGAGTAGGTGTAATAAATGGAGTTTTCCCACTCTGGTATTCACAGCCTCAAGATCACTTAAGCAAAACCATTCCCTCTTTTCCAAATCTGCTTTGAACCCTTTCCTCTAATTAATAATGTTTTTTGCCAGCCTAACTTCTCTCATAGTGAACAAGCTGTGATCATAATCTGAAAAGGGATTCTGATGTCTAAAATAATTGAACAGGAAGTAAACAGAGAAATTCTGAAAGTTATAGGGATGTTGTTTGCATCTCACAAAGGAACTCTTTTGCATGCCACTGAAAGGCCAGACATGGATCTATATGGGCTGTGGTCTTACCCAGTACACTTGTTCTTCAATAGTGTAATATTTCCATATCTTTACTTATCCTTCCATAATTGTTTCTGTAATTTAGAAATAATCCAACTTTTATCTTTTTAATTAGGATGGCTGGTTGTGATATTCTTGAATCTCTACCTGGTGTGCTTGATAATTAGACCCTGAATGAATTAATCAGTAGGTTATTAAATCAAACTGCTTGAAATTTATGTGCTCTTTTCCTCTGCCTGCACTTCTCCTTCTACAATTTCTATGCCTAGTTACACTGTATTTTAGCTCAAACAAAAGACCTGGGAAGGGTACCATGCTCTAACCAGCCTAGTGTGTAGTCTGTTGCTTTAGATAATTTCTTCAAAGACTGATGCAATAAGTTAAAAGAAAAAAGAACCCACAACAAAAATCTCATGAGGAATGTCAATAGACATTTAAGATGCCAAAAGCTTCTGCAAGTAAAAAAAAGTGTGCCTTTCAAAATGTCAAGTTTTCCATGGTATTATCAATATGTTTTAAGTGGTCTCCATGATGAGAAGAAAGTGATTTTCTATGATGAATTATATGGGGCAAGTGTGGTAAAGATGCAGTTTCATGCTCTTCTCTGAGATGTGACATATTACAGAAAGCAGGATGCAGATAAATTGTGAGTCATTATAACCTGAGGCAGTACAAATAGAAAAGCTGTGCTTTCAGTGGAATAACTTTTCCGAAGGTGTATGAAGGAAAGACAGGAGGATTTTATTTGAACACGGTCAAAAAGATGATACAGACTGAGAGCACTCAGAAAGGCAAAGCAAGATTCCTGAATTAGCCCACTGCCTCAATGTTAAAGGATGAACCTTGCACCTAGTAATATTTATCATCACATTTCAGCTGTATACTTGCTTTTTTGCTACTCCCACTCTTATTTTCCTATTATTAGAATTATACCTTTCCTTTTTGAAAATAGGAAAAAGAAACCTTTAAGTACAATTGCCTCTTAAAGTGAACTTTGGTGATTACAGAGGTGTAATGGATTTTTTTCCTAGGGTGTAAAAAATTCAATAATGTAAGAAAGCCTGCCTTCTGATGACTGTAACTTAAAATGTTTTGACCTATAAGAAAACCAAAGTTTTTCTGAAGTGAGGTGTTATATGCTACTATGCAGTAGTAAGAGGTGAAACCTCCAGTGGAGTAACATCCCCCCGATGAAGGAATAACCCCTGGGGGGACAACTCATAACTTCTTGACCTATTTTCACAGACATCAACATGTATTTGAATAAATGATTTTCTGCTCAGTACTGTGCATCTATTTTAGAGATATGCAAAATGCATCAAAGGATTTAAGATCTTTAAGGCACTTAGATTTAAGAACATCTTATTGTTGAATTTCCAACAGGCCTGGTTATTAAACAGATACAGAGTTGCTCTGCTCAGTCAAGACAGGACAAGGTCTTGATAAACCCAACCACAAAAATTTCAGTTTCTTAAATATATTTAATTTTCAAATTTGAATTCCATAGTAGTGTGAAGTGACTCTCTAAACTTTTATTACTAAATTAATCTTAAAACATTTTCTATTTGCTTAAGTTTGCTATCCACACACCTTTTTCACTTGGTCCATGGCGCTCAAGTAGTGAGCATGACACTTTCTTAATGTGCTTTTTGGCATAATGATAAAGGTTGTCTCTGCTTGGACCTCACCTTTGAACAATAAGACTAGTTCGGGTGTAGGATGTTTGTGGAGCCAAAGGTATCATTTTGACCTCTTTTCACACAAGCAAATATAGGTGAGTTTTTTTCTGGAAATCAGTTTGAAAATTATTAGTAGAACCAAGGGTATAACTGATGAATCTTTCCTGGGTGTTAACCTTTACCATGCTGACATTTTTAAATATGAGACAACTGTGATTACGTATCAAAAACATTTGGCATTAGCTGCTGAAATCTTTGAGTCAGCTGTGTATATTTTAAAGCAAAAAATGAAAGAGAACTTCATTAAAAATTTAGATGGATTTGATAGATAAGGTTCTATGGCCCATTCATTATGATCCTGAAAGTTCTCTTTGAAGCAGCTGTCTCCCTCCTGTCTGCTGGACATAACACATGCAATGAAAATAATTATGACAAGTGAGAAACTTCACATAATCCTGATGTAAGTCTTGGAGACTGTATCCTGAAGTTTATTGTAGTTCTTTTTTTTTACTCTCAGAGGTTGATATAGCAGTCCTAAACACATTAGGCAGAAATACTGTGGCTACCATTTAATGGTTTCCATTTCTTGTGGGTCACCTCAGAGTTATCTGAGCATTTTGCCACCTCAAAACAGATGAATAAAATACTGCTTTCTCTTCTTTTATGCATGGATCACAAATGTGACACAGAAAAACGGATATAATACCAGTTGTATTTTTTCTATCTTTTACCCAAGGGTTCATTACACTCTGAAGTAACCTGGCAATGACATACTTGGATCACTGATGTTCCATTTTTTAGTGTTGAAGAAAGCTTATCTATTTTGTATTCCTTCATATGTTTGTAAATTGTACAGTTGATTAGTTGAATGTTTCCAAGTGTCCTAGTTAATTCTTGTAAAAGAACTCCTCTGTTAGCATGATGAATGAAATTTTGCCCTTTTTTCTTCATGTAGTTGAATCGTTTGATTGTCAGCTCTCATACACAGGAGCATTGTAGAGAGAAACATATTCCTTACCATGACAAGTCAGATTGCCAGTTGTCAGATTGTGCAATGCCAAATGTGTAAAGCAGATAATATGTTTCCAGGTTAGTGATGATTCATTTTGGAAATGCTGGCTTATTGGAAATATTTATGAATAACAGAGGTAAACATTTTTAAAATTTCCTAACTATTATATTTTTAAAATGGTTATACATCAAAATCACTTTTTTCCAAACCTCTAAAAGGAAATTAGAATTTTCTAAGTGTCTTGCAGGTCAAATGAGCTGTAAAATTTTAGTATGAGTAGGAATTCACTGAATTGAGTCTCAGTTCACTAATGAAGGATTATGAACATTGTTATTTCTAAGTGCATTCACATGTTTGAAATAGGTGCTTGGAGTATTATATATATGAAGATCTCCTTTAGTTTTGCAATATCTCAAATGTAAAAAAAAAATGTAAGCATCATTTTGAAGGGGATTTGAAAATTTCTAGTGCTAGATCAAGCATACAACAGGAACCATTCTCATTTTGAAAAAAAACCCAACCCCTCTAATTTAAATAGCTTTGCTCTTCCTGTGCATGTGGGAGATGTCAGTGGCATAAGAATATACATCAGGATTTTTCATTTCACATTAATTTTTGTAGAAGGTGTTGCAGTACATGTACATACCCACCATTCCCACCACTGTTAAAAGTGGCTCATATGTATAAAAATTAGGTAGACATGCAGGAAGAGAATACCATGCAAATATCTGAATGAAAATATTTTTAAATTTTGGACCGATCCTCAAAGTGATTTTGCAATCTATGAAATAAATAACACTGAGATATTAGTATTAAAGCAGGCTCATAACTATCCTGGTTTTTCATTTCTCTTATGGAATTAAAGGCCTTTCTGATTATGGAATTAAAAGGATATCTGGAAAAAAAATTCTGTCTGGGTGCAGTAAAGGCCTTTATAAATAAAATCTACAAAATGAATTGTTTGCATTTCTCTTTTAAACTCTATGCTTAAAAAAAAAATCAAAAATATTTCAATATGTAGTTGGGCAGTCATGTTACTGTCACAGAAATATTAGAACAATTGGTAGAGGAGGCCTTCTGTGTCCTAGTAAATATAAGGCAGAGCACTGGGAAAATGTGAGAAAATGTTACTGAATGTCATGCTGCTGGTAAGAAGTTTTCTTTAAAATACTATTTTTTTATGAACATTATATTATGTTTCCATAGTACTGAATGCACTATTTAACTTAGATGTTTTGATTCACATCTGGTTGTAAGAATACATACAATACTTTCTGACCAAAATTGTTTGAGACTTGATCTAACTACTCATCCAAGAGGAACAGATCTAAAATAAGGCTAAGTCTGTATGGACACCTGCATTCTCCCTTGAACTTTCTGAGATCCCTTTTACTTTTATCCATGAGCAGTCTCTAACTTGGGTAGAAATTGAAAGCCATAGCTGAAATATCTTGACCCTGGTCAAGAGCCAAATGCTGCCTTTTCATACAATGTGCATGCAAAGGTCGGTATTAGAATCCAAATTTTGGACAAAACTACATGTTCTTTAAACTCTTATTTTTTTCACCACCTTTGTAGAGCATCCAAGGAAAGGCTGCATGATTCAGAGTGTAGTCACTCAGCCTTGAGAAAGGTTTCTGGTATTATGGTGCTCAGATCACATTTTCCTACCTGCCACTAACCCCTCCTTTCTGTTGGTATAAATATTTATAAAGATGCACAGCTGAACAGACTTGGGGAAATAATCTGTATTCAAATTTTCTTGATGAGCAAAAATTAATAGTTTAAAAAGCATTCAGAAAAAGATGCATATATTAGTACATGGAGGGTGAGAGTGAGCATTATATAGCCATTTTGTCTTAATGCTGATTTGACTTTAAAGAGATGGGAAAGCCATATTTTAAATGTAGTTTCATTAAGCGGAAGGAAAACAAAGGTGTCATTAACCCAGGTATTCATTTCCCATTTCATAGATGAGACTCTTGACTCAAGACCATGATGCATAGTGACAAGGTCAAAACTCAGTGTAAGTAACACAAAACCAGGTGCCTATGAACAGGCCTAACCTAAAAAAACCCCAAAGAATGGCAGAACTCAGCACATTATTTTTTTTCCTAACTGATTGAAACTGTAGCTCTGCATCATGAAGCAGCACAAACGAGCTGGTGAACTATGGCAAGGATAATGACCATTCTAATGCCCAGAGAGACAATGGGTGAAACAGTCAAAGCCTCTGGGCTTAAAAAAGGAAATAGTTGTAAAGAATATTAAAGACTTCTTCAGATCAGACCATTCAGTTTCAAGCAAAAGCTTGATCTAAAATACTCATTATTCATCTCCTCTGGCAGCTGTATATTTCTTTGAGTAGCAGTCCTAATCCCAAACTCCAGTGCCTTTAGGCTTTCTCCTCTGGTACTGCATTGCCTTTTTCTTATTTACTGATAAATACAAATATCAGAAACCGTTTCTCTGTTATCCTGTGAAAATAGGAATGATAAACCTTTTTAAATAGCTTGGGTCAGCATCTCTGTGGCAGGTACAATGTTCTTTGTTCTCTGGCAAACCTAGATGGGTCTGAAGCTATTTTAATGCATCTGAAAGGAGCTGCATTTGAACTTTGCTTGTCTAAGGAAAGCAGTTGTAATGTCACCAATATTTCCAAAGGTAAACTGACGTGTCACTTCACTGAAGACCAATTTTAACGTTTAAGATGTCCCTAGCAGCACTTCACAGCTGTGCTATTATCAAAGCTGGAAGGCTTGAATTAAGTTGTCATCTTCTGAGAGCTGGTTTGGCCAAGTACAGCATCCATGCTGTTATACCCTTGGGAATGCTTTACCACAGCCTAATGAAACACATCATTGTTCTAAGAATATATAATCTTTTCTCTGGGTTGGAAGTTTGGTACAGAAGAGCCTGGCCACATTATTACCAACATATGTGTGTCAGTGAAATGGCTTATTTGGATCCACCTTGAAAACATTATCCTGCATAAGAAAATACACAGATGCTGGGAAAACAGTAGTGCTGGCTTTACCTGGAGGTATTTGGTGCATCATATATTTTTGCATGACTTTAACAGCTTCATTCTGTTCCTCGAACCCTGCTCTCTTTGAGAACTTAATCCAAAGCCCACTGAAGCCTCTAGAAATAGGTGTCATTAATCAAAAGCATATTGTGAATCACATGCTTACTTGAAATTTGTGCAAGATTTAGGATTTTACTCATATGAAACACATAGTTGATAAGCATTCACTTTTGTCCTACTTTTCATATAACTGGCACAGCAGTAAGTAAAGCAAAATGTCATAAAAAGTCTACTGCATTCAGTTTTCAGATGTTCAGGGTGCTGTGGGTGAACATCACCCAGATAAATTACTATTAAATTCTTCCTTTGCAGCTCAGTTCAAAAAATGATGTGTCACTGGCAGAAGATAACAGCAATCTTCAGTTATTTTTCTTGATTAATTTTGATAACTTGTGTTATATTGTCCTCTTTATCTATTACTTACATTCCATAGATAGTCTGACACATATTTAACTATACAGCTACAACTCATGACACGTTTATATAAATAAGAGAGTATGAAAATATAAAAAAAACTATTTATAAGTAACAAACCTAGAATCAGCACATGAAGGCTGCACAAGTTATCTTTGAAACATAAGGCTATAATATGTTATAATAAAATACTTTTTCAACAACATGCAAAATAATGTCTGTTGCTCACAAGAAAAAAAAAAAAAAGAGAAAAAATTACATACTATTCCCTTTAGTGTAAAAATAAGTCTCTTGGAGGTTCAACAAAAGAGAAAAATGCTCCATAGGAGCAGACTGAGTAAACTGGCAGAACTTGGAAACATCAGAAACCATATTTAGTGAGCAAATGAGAAACTTCCGGTCGCATTACTATATGACATATGGACAGTACAGATGCCTTATGGGTAGTCCAAGAGGCAAATTTCGGGTATGCCACATGGTCTTTACTTCTTAGAAGTTCTTGATAGAGAAGGATGAAATACTTACAGTTTTCCTGCAAAAATTAGACACTGAGGCCAACTTTTTATCATAATTTCTTGTTTGTTTCAGAAATAACAACCTTTTTGTGAAGAACATTTCAAAATAATTCATACTATTTTCTTCAATATCTTTTCAATGTAAAGTAGCCTTATACTTTAAATTTACTTCAGCTTTATATCTTAAAAAATAAGTTGCTTTTCCAGGCTCACTCTCCCACTTTTTCTGCAACAAAAGTGAGACACCAGTTATGGTTACAGACGTAATTCATAGCACATATGTGATCTATAATGAATAAAATCTCATTTGAAACTTAGTTTGTAGAAGTGTGGACAAGTATGTACTTGTCCACTCTCTTACTCCATTTTGTATCCTTCAGAAATAAGGGGGAGGTGATTTTAAAAAAAAGTGTGATGATTCTGTTTTCTGTTTATCCATTTCCATATGTAAATGAAATCTGAAGCCTGAAAACATGACCTAAGGAACAAAAAATACATGGTTCCCCAGAAAACTTCTATTGTTAATAGGAAAGGTAGTCTAGCAACTTGTTTGTGATCAAACTTCAGGTGTGGACCGGGAATGGTAGGACAGGCCATTGTCAACTGTCTTGACATTTGAAAGGTACACCATTTGGTCTGCTCTCCTCTTTCCCTTCTTTCTAAATTAACTTGCTCTCATCAATTCCTCTAAGACTGAAAAGACTGATCTAAACATGGTTTCAGAACACCATTTTTTTTTTTTTAAGTGGAAATCAAATATTCAAAACTATGGAATTTTTCAGTTTTCTTGAAAGTGAAAAATTTTATGAAAGAATCAATCATGACAAGGCTGTCTTAATTATAAACTTACATATCATAATTTATAATTTTAATCACCTGAGTTTCACTTGCTTCCATTCAATAAGTATTGAGACCTGTCAGATATTTCACAGGTACAAAGCTTCGTTAGTGTGAGATATCTCCTATCATGTTTGAAAACAAGGCTTTCTAATTCTTTCTTCTTCTCTTATTAACCAGCTGACTTAAGGTATGTGTAAAACATGGTTTCCTTCTGTAGCCATTTACTGGCTTGCAAAATTATTCAAGCATTTTACAGCAAATATGGTAGGAAAATGGGTAAGGTAAATAGCTTAATTCTATTGTAGCAATTTTTTGTGGTTTTTTTTTTTTTTACTACAAATAACAAGATAGAGATAATTTATTTGTTTGAAATGGAAAGTGTGTAGGGGGAATAATTCCCACACAGTTCCTTGCTTTTGCATTTTTAAATTTTAATATTACCTTCAATAATGGAGCTGAGTATATTGATATAAAAGAAAAAAATTAATAATCTCTAGAGTTTCGGGTTTGTTTCAAGTATATATTTCCTGAAGGCTTTTCTTGATCACAGAGGGCTTTAGTGAATCAGAATGAATACAACAAGATCTAATAAGAAATGTGGTTAATGAACTGCATCACAAAAAGAAAAACAGAAGATAAAATGCTATAATGTAGCATCCACAAAACCACTGACATAAAATTAATGATAGCCCTAGAGTATATTTTATTTGAACTTTTCTCACATGAATTGAAGAAATATTTGTGGGGCTAGTCGTGGAACTCTGTTAATCTGGAGAGAAGCCTGAAACATAAAGCAATTTGAGGGATGTTAAAGTAGAGGTGTTGTCTGTTGCATCCTGCAAATATAATTTTATGCATATAGCTGAGAGTTTTACATGGTTACCCAATATGTGCTTAATAAATGCAGTGCCATGGAGGTATGCCTGAATCATAGGTGGGCCCATATCTCTAGTAATGTGTGAGTTTCTCCAGAACATCTTCAGGAATACACGTAATTCCTTATCTGTAACTTGAGCTTGCACACAGTCCTCTGTGCTGAGAGAGACTTCAGTTACAGACTCCCAAATTCACATGCTGGGTGGGATGTTCATAACTTGTGTGGACTTGAGTGTTGTTATTTTTTGTATGTTGAGATGCTGAATGTTTGCAGTATCAAGAGGTCTTTTGATTGTCCCTTCACAGAATTCCAGAAAATTTTAATTTGGAAAGGATGTAATCTGGTCCAAATTCCTGCTTAACCAATCACCTAGATCTTATTGCCCAGGACCATGGCCAGACAGCTTTTGAATATCTCCAAGCAGGGAGACTGCACAGCTGCTCTGGGAAACTCGTGCCAGTGCTCACTAAAAGAAGTGTTTCCTGATGTTTTGTTTTGTACCCACTGCCTCTGGCCTTGTCACTGAGCACCATGGAAAACAGCCTGGCTCTGTCTCCTTTACATCCTGCTTTCAGATAATTGTTCACATTAAAGAGATTCCTCATTAAGTCTTTTCCAGGCTGCATAGTCCCAGCCCTCTCAGCCTTTCCTTGTAAGACAGATGTTCCCGCCCCTTTATCATCTCTGGGCCCCTTTTTAAAAGCTTCCTTCCAATGCCTGTCTTGCACAGAGGAGTGCAGAGCTGGGCACAGTATACTCCAGATGCAGTCTCAGCAGTGCTGAGTAGAAGGGAAAGATATCCTCCCATGACCTACTGATAACAATCCTCGTGCAACTGAGGACAGCACTAGCTGTCCTTGCCACAAGAACACATTCCTGACTCGTGCTCAACTTGGGAGCCACCACGACCCTCAGTCCTTTTAGGCAAACCTGCTTTCCAGCTGGCTGGCCCCCAGCATATATTTGTTCATGGGGCTGTTCTTCCCCAGGTGAAGGATGTTGCAGTTCCTCTTATTGAACTTCATGAGGTTCCTCTCAAGCCATTTCTCCAGCCTGTTGAGATCTCTTTAGATGCAGCACAATTCTATGGTGATACATAAAAGCCTGATATATAGCAGCATCTTCGTAGGACCTGTATCTCTTGTGGGTCATATGTTGCATAAACTGGTCCCATGTAATTATTCAAAAATGTCAAAAATGCCATGAATTTTCTACTGTTAAGCATGTGAAACACTGTCTGTATGTCTACCAAGTTATAATTGTTCTGATCTTCCGGAAGATGTGAAGCTTCTCCACTTTACAGACTAGACTATATGCACACCTCATAAAAATAAACATATGACATGATATCTTCTATTATTTTTCTTCTGTGGAACTGTTTTCTATGTAAATCACATTGGAGCTTTCTCTGAACAAAATGAAACGTTTATGTTATTATCAGAATATATAAAAATCTCTACAGTTTCTCAGAATTACCGTGCGTCAAATACTCTACCTTCAAGGCATGTTTTTACTTTTTCAATATTGTACTGTGTTACAAAACTTATACATTAATTCCAATGTTATTTCATTTGTATTATCCCATCTGGTTTAAGTCTCGTTATATATGCCCATTACTTTATTTGAATTTCTGCAGCAATTTTGTACTGACAACTTTGCTGACTA
Source organism: Poecile atricapillus (assembly GCF_030490865.1). NCBI lineage: Eukaryota > Metazoa > Chordata > Aves > Passeriformes > Paridae > Poecile > Poecile atricapillus. The sequence continues at coordinate 35,919,586 of NC_081289.1, read as the reverse complement.
ATAAATATGTTAATTTGCCATGAGTCATCATGCTCTTCCTATTATAGATAGCACATTTCATGAGGTTACTAAAATCTTCACACATATAGCTCCTCACTGACGTTCACTATAAGGTTTAAAATTTCAATATGCTGCTATTCTAGGCTTAACATTTTTAAATTACCTTACTGATTGTATTAAAGGTTGAATTTATAGCACTTTATTTCAATTTAGAAAATTGCTGAGTCAAAAAAAAGAGAATATTTCCTCCTTTATGCACGATTATTTTATCTTAATTCCAGTTACTATTCTGCAACTATGCATTCTAAGTTTCTTTATCTGATTTCTCAGCTGTTACTTTGTACCTCTCTGGTGTTTGCATAGAGATTAGAGTGAAGAGACAGTATCAAGAATGTTAAATGAAGAAAATCAGTATCGCCAAAAAGGACCATCAACTTATAATCAACAAATTAGAGCTCTGCAGATAGTGAAAGTGACAGAGGGAGGCAGACAGTGCTGCAATGTACACACCAAGGTTATGCTCTGACAAGTGGCACCAGCCAGGACTCCCATCAATCAGGTACTGTCAGCAGAAGCTGCAAACACGGGACTCGTTTTGTGAAGTGATAACTATTCACTAGCCAGCAGAATGGAATTGTCTCATTTGTTTTCAGACATCCACTCACCTGATCTTTGAACCTAAAACTGCTGTTGTTAATAACAGTTGCTATTGTATTCTGCTAATGCTCAATTGTAGCAGACCTGTTTGAAGTATATGCCCGGCAAATACCCTGCTGGAAGTAACCTTTGCCCAGAATAGACTGCAACTTAATTTGAAATTAATTGAATCAGTGTGTAAAATAAATGAGGGAGGAAGAGATATCTTGAATATTGCTATGAAGTTACACATAAAGCAGTTGAAAGGTAAAGGAGAAGTCACTTTAATCTATAAACTTGTTTTGAATAATAGTTATTGACAGAAAATGTGCACTGTGGTCAGAAAAGTTATGCAAGTTAAACTCATAATGAACTGAAAAAAGCACTTTCAGTGAGCTTTGGGAATTGCAGAAATCACCATAAACTAAATATAAATGTTTTCAAGATGACAAAAATAATGTCTTGTATAATGAACCCATGACTTGATTTGGTACCAGTGTGGACATTGCTTCTCTGGGGAGCATTTTGTTCAGTCTTTGCTTTTGCACTTTTTCCTGAAGTGCTTCTACATTGTCTTGGAATCTGAAGAATTGTAGATCAACATTTGAGTCTGTACTGTGTAAGAGCTGCAATGCTCTGACATTGGGAATTTTTGAGGTTAAACAGTAAGTGTTTCATGCCTGCTTTTTCTTGTTGTTTTTTTTTTTTGGGGGGGGGTTTGTTTGGGTTTCTATTTTGTTCTGCTTGTTGGTTTTGGGTTTTTTGGTTTGGTGTTTTGTTTTTTTTTTTTTCGGGGGGGAAGGTGTTGGGTTTTTTTTGTTGCCAAAGACACTTAGATACCTCAAGTTTGGTTATAGACACCAGATGTGAGGTTAAAACATAACAGGAATATTTGTGTATGCAAGTGTATAAAAGTGTGTATATATATTTATGTATATATATTTATGTATATATTAATATAAAAGTGTGTATATATTTATGTATATATTCATATTTGTATGAAGAATAATGGCAGTTTTAAAGATATTTCTGTAGACCCAGTGTCTCCTGCTAATATGAAATGAAAAAGTAAGACAGAATTGCTTCTTGCAGATTTCTCCAAATTATTTCTTCTTTCTTCTCTCTATTTTTTTATTTCCTGTGAAATTTAGTTCAAATTAGAGCATCTCCATTCTCCTCAGGCTAATTGTCTTCCTAGCTCTTCAGTAAATAACACCTTAGGAGAGGATAGCAGCTGGGAGAGTGGTTAGGAATTGTCTTAATCACCAGATAAAAATCCATCTCTTCCAGCTTTGATGCCTGTGGGTAACAGGGAGCTATTTCCATTAAATTTGCATGAGTTTCTACTGCCTTTTGCAAGCATTTCTTGCAGCCTTTGCTTCTGCTTTCCTCCCAAACTTCCTGTAGGTTGCCAAGATACAACCATAAGATTTTGACTATATTAATTGTACTCCTGTTATTTATGAGTTCAGCCATATCTGGATAGTGCAGAGAAACTTGAAATGTCAGAATATAGAGAAAGAGTAATGTAAAGATATTTTGTTAGCAATGGCAAAATGAAAACTAACAGCTTGCAAAACATAGTTGAAGCAAATGAGTGAGTTTTCCTAAGGAAAGGTCTGATACCTTTTTCCTTCATCCACAGTCTTTCCTTCTCACTGCTTGTAGAAAGGCTGAGGAAGGGTGGAGAGAATGCTGTTCAAACTGGTAGTAGACACAGGAGGCAATAGAATTACTAATTCCCCATTGTTTTACCACAAGTTGAAAAAAATCAGTCTGGTATTTTGTTCAATGATTCATTTTACAAACACTGAGGCAGGCAGACAGACAGAGAGATAAACCACTCCAAAGTCAGAGCTTGGCAGGGCATAATGGCACAGGAACTGGCACTCTGAGTATTTGGTTTGGCTAAGTCCTGTACCCCTAGATGAAGGGGGAGGGATTTCTGCTCTACCCCCACCTTAGGTTGTCTTACATGCTATTGTTTCTTTCAAGGCTCATATGTACTAAAGACATGTTCATTGTAATTTTTCAAATACCCTGTTGGTAAATGACCTTTGAAGTATGGCATATATCCCACTTTTCTGATGCCTATTTCCTAACTAAATTGTTTTGTTCTGCACAGCTTATTGTTTCCTTCTTTTCATTTATCTTCAAACCAAATAATAATGCGCATAGAAAAGTGGCATTTTTGAACTGAAAACCAATTAACCTCATATGGGCTTTAGTGCTCACAGGATAGCAGACATCCTGCTGTATGTCCACAGATGGCTCTCATTTGGATTCACATACAGCATGCTGGATTTGGACATCCTGCACTCTCTGTTACTGGCTGTGGTAAAATTAAAATGTTTGTCTGTTGTACTGGCACTGGTTACAGCTGTTATGATGGTCAGTGTTGAACAGATTCATGAGAAAAGAACAGAATAACTATAAATTTAGAAAACCTACATGGTCAAAGTTGATATCTAGATTGTCCTGGGCTTCCTCTTCAGGACAAAAGAAGGTGCTTAGACACCTTCTTGCATGGGTGATGTGATCTGTACATGCAGACAGCCACAACAAATTCAGGTAGCTCAGATATGATAGCTCAGAATGAGCACCACCCCTACATAAAACAAAAGCTGTGAAGACGCTGCAAAGCTAAAACTACCTCACTACCATGCAGGAAAAGACTGTACATCACATCTCTTGAGGGTGGCAAACCTGCCATTCTAATTTACATTTCTGCCCTTTGCAGGTTTCTGCTGTAGCATGGTCCACCCCTCATTACACAGTGCAAGCCAAGGCTAGAAATGACAACCGTGAACATTGGCATGCCTTAGAGAGGGGGAGTGAAGCATGAAAGACAATCAAAATAACTCTTGCATTCAGAGTGGAACAATTTTTCTACAACACTAAGGAAAAACGCTGCAACTGGAGACTGAATTAAGGCATAGATTCAGTATCTGTTTACATGTTTGTTTTAAATGAGCAAAAACAGTAAAATAGAAATTTATCTAGGGAACAAAACATTTAATTTCTTTTTAAGTTAAAATATTGAATTTTTGAAGCATAGAAATATTTATACAGCATGCAAAGATTGAAATAGTATTTTAATTTTAGTTAACCGTTTATATATTTCAGATGTACATGCATAAAGTAGAAAATAAGAAGACAAGATGTTTAAACATCCCTGAAATAATCCAAGGATGCCCTGAGATTTCCAGCGGTTTCTTTTTTTTTTTTACATTTATTTGATCAACACCTTGAAAATTTCAGTCCAAAATTGTTCATTTCAGTCTTCCTCCCCTCTTCCCCATTTCTGCAAATTTACTGGTTTTTGATAAAAAACCCTAACAGACCATTTTTACTTCTAATAGCTTTGGTGAATTGATAACAGAACTGAAATATCACTGGCATTAGAAAAAGCAAGTATGTTAATATTGTAAAATCCTTCATCACTGAACTGCCAAACACTTAATTCATTTTTATAGAACAATGTTCAGAGTAGAAATTAATCTTCACCCTCTTTGACTCAAGGACAGTGGGAAAAAATGACTGCCTGGTCCATCTAAACAGACCACCTAAAGACATTGGTCTCTAGTTGACAGCAAGGGCAGCAACAGGATGTTCCTCAGCAGTCCTCTGCTGACATCTGCCTCAGCTTCTCCATACTGATTTCATCCTATGCCAGTCAGAATTTCATTTTTTGCAGTTGCACAGCTGTAACTGCTTTCTGAAAAGATCAGAGCAAATAATATCTGCTTACCAGTGTTATCAGCCATTTAGGAGAATGTAATTAGTTATGATTCACATCAAAACCAAAATAAGGTCAGCAGTTTCCAGTACAAGTTTCCAGTACCACTGCACCATATGTTCAAAAGAGTCCTAGACATTTGCAAAGATCGTACATCTTTTAAATTTGTCAAAGTTACAACATGATAATTTTTTTTTAAAATGAAGGAAATTGTCCTCTAACAGATGCCTCTTTTAGCAAAAATTCTATATGGCAGAATATGTCTTGGAACAATTCTCTAGAGAAATAGTTGTGTTTACCTGAGAGCGCTGTGAAACCTCAATAATTGCAGAATATGATTCCCCACCTTGTTTTGTTGTAAATATTCTTTCCAGTGACAGACTGTTACTTGCCTTTATCCAGATGAAAAGTCTACTGGGTAGTTCCACAAAGATGACAAAATTCCAATATATACCACCCTTTTAGAGATCTGGAAGAGGCCTTCATTACCATTTTCCACAGCCCCCACTTGATACTGGTCAAATTCGTGCCCTTTGGGTATAACCATCTGCCAGAAAAACCTCTTCTAAATTTTTAGACCAGACACTAAAATGATACTCCCTACTTCTTCCCTCCATATCAACATGAAGGCAAAACAGCAATTAAAGCTTGTCAGGTCCTACCTTTCAAGCATCTGTTATTAAGCTGGGAATGAACAGGCCTATTTTCTATTCACCTAGCAATTGCAGGGAGCAGTCAGGGTTCATACTGTTAGATCAATTGCCCGCAGCTTGTCACCTGCTCAGTGTTTAAATGAGCACAGCTGTCTGTCGCTAAAGGATCTTAAGGAAATTTTGCTAGCCTCTCCTTCTGATAAGCCACTATTCTTCTCCCTTTTTTTTTTTTTCTCATGGCAGAGCACTTGACCAATTCATTTTCTCCTATCTTTTCTCTGGCCTTGGCAAAATTAGTCTGCAGTCTTTTAGAAACATGTTGGTCAGAAACTGAAGCAAAAGAACTCAATATTCATTCAGCTATCATGTTCCTACTTGCCCTTCCTACCATGTTTTATCGTGCTTCAGCTTATGCACAGAGACAAAATAGTATATAGCAGATAAATCGAGGCATGCGCGTGACACCACGCACAAGATGATACTCTGTCCTTCCCCAGCACCTCATCATCACTTTGCTCCTGTGCACATTCCCAGCACACCCCCAAAGGCAAAACAAAGCCTTCTCAGTTAGGTTCAGCAACACCTCTGTAAAACTCTACCAGCCATTGCTGCCTTCTCTTGAACTTTAAAGGCTGTTCTGGTGTTATTAAAAGGGGAATTTGAAAAAAAACTGTGAGCCTTTATAGAAGTATAAAAGTGTATTTGTCAGCTTTTGTTTATGTGTTTTATTGTAAAATTAATGGCAATATTTTTTTTAAAAAATACATATTAATGTTATTTATTGAATTTACTATCACAAGACAAATATTTTTTATTTTTTACAAACTTATTTTCACTTTTTTATTTCTATACAATACTCTATCTATACAGTTATTTTCTTTTTTTCCTTTTAGTATTGTCATAAATCCAATGGGTTATATCATAATAGTTTTTTCCATATTCCTCCTTGCAAAATGAAATATATTAAATTACTGTCACTTTAAGTTAAATCACATCTCAGCAGATTTTTTATCTCTTTCATTTTTTCCTGCTATTTGTTGATTGATAAAGAGCTTTTCTCAGTTTATGTGATATCTTCTATTCCCACCCTTTGAGTAAGACCATGATATAAGTGGATGTGCTCCGTTTAATAGCAGTGTATTCTCCTTATGAGGTAGATGAAAACACAAAGACATCTTTGAGGATAGAAGTAAAAAAAAAAACCTCAAGACATTTGCCTTTTTTGAGCATCTGATACAAAAGATATATGTAGCAGATTTAAAGCCCTTCAGAGTTATGATCTGAGTGCAGATATGTTGAGCTCCTTCCAATGTTCAGGTTCTCAGCTGAACTAAATACAACTTAGTCCAGAGGTGGATATAAATTCCCTGTTTGTACAACTCTCCAGCCTTTGGCTAAAACAGCACCTTAATTTTTATTTTTACAACAATTCTTTTTTCATTTTGTTTCACATAATTTTGTCCAATACTCCATGGAACATGTAATGCCCTCCAATTTTATGTAATGATGGTGTCGTTCCTCAAAAGTAAATTTATTTCCGTCTTTGCAAAATTGACTCATTTTAGAGTGCAACAGTTCCGAAGGGAGCGTGTTTGTGCATTGTGACACAAGTCCTTTTGGGTTTTTTGCCATTACTAGTACTGTTTTATTTCTTCCTTGGCATTGTGGTCTAATGGAACTCAGATGTATTGTATTTTTTTCCAAAATTCTCTTTTCATTCAATAAAACTGTTTCCAACATTTCCCTTCACAATGCCTACCTTAAAAACAACAACTATGTTGTTTACTTCCAGCTTAACATACTGAACAGCTATGTATGCTTACTTCCTGATGTTTTTGTAAAAAATCTATGGTATAATATAGTCATCAGTACAAAAACACATATCTTGATGGAGGCCATAAAGATATACTCTTATTGCTGCAATGTATTTTATTAGAAAAATGTATTAGAGGAACTAGTGTATTAGTCATTGTTAGTCTTAATACCAGATTAAAAAAAGTTGTCAAACATTTTTATGCTATTACTAAAATTAAAAAAGGCATTGACACTGACACTTCCCATGTGTGTTTGACTTCTGCCTGCTGCAGTCTATAAAATTTCTGAATTTAGTATAGCAGCAGAATAATTCATAGTCAGCTTTTGCACCTTTTTTATTTTTTATTTAAAGCAAAGAACCTAACATGGTAAAAATCTGTCCTAGGGAAAGAGATTTGATGATTCCTTTTCTTATGCCATGGTGTTCATAGGATATTTGGTTGCACTGCAGTTTTCTTTTACATTGTCAAAGATTAAATTATATTTAAATGTGCATCAGATCCAGAGATCTTGATTCAATTTCACACATAAACCTACACTTCATGGTATTTTCTTCTTTCTTAGAATAACATTAACATTACACCAAGTTATCTTCTTGGTTTGTGGGACAGTGTAATCTCTGTTTTGCGAAGCACATGGGGTATAGGAATGCTGACTTTACATCAAGGTTTTTCTTTGTCAAATTAAAAAAAACACTGATGCATCACTCCTTCTGGGATCTTAGCAGGTTTGATTCTTTTAATTTCTGAAGTGGATTTGCTGGAAAAATCCCTGTCTGTATCCATATTCCCAGCCAGGCAAAATGAACGCTCTTTACCTTAGAGGAAGGACTACCTCAGTCATTTTGAACAATTTTGAAGTGTAGATTTTGCTTAAATTATGTAAAGTCTGAATCCAATGCAAATCATTTGTTTTAGTCATCCTTTAGTTTGACTGAAGTCCACTTGGACATTCTGGGGTTTTGCAATGGCTGTGTTTTATGTAAAGGATATTATGGACCCTACGATTTCTTTCAGTAAAGAAAGAAATCTACATGGAAATAGAACATTTAAAAGAAAAGTAAACTGTAGATTTATGGTGCTTATTATCTGAGAAGCTTCTCTCCTTTTTATACTTTATGGGTTTCATTGATATAAAAGAAAATAGTTTTTAATGTTACTTTGCATATTTAAGAAAACAGATGCAGGATGTGAACATGTTTATCATAATTTCTTTTAAAAATTTCTTTCAAAAATTACTTTCCTCTGCATATTTTTATCTCCAAGGTGACAAAATGTAATCCTAAAAGGTTTCTGGCACAATTTCATCCTTGTGATAAAAAACATATTTTTATATAAAGAGCAGATTCCTAGGATGCACCTTCTTTTTGGTGTTTCTAGTTAAGTAGACCTTTTTTTTTTTTTTGGTGGTTGGATGTAGCTTTCCAAAGTAAACAACTTAAATGGAAACAAATAAAATGGTAACAAGCACTTTGTGTTTCCTTTTTTTGAATTCTGTCAGTTGTGTCCTAAGCCCATGTCTTAGATGGAAAGACAGATAGGCTCAGGGACTTGCATTTTTTTCATAACTGAAAAGAAATACTTTGTCTAGCTTTAAACTGTAGGGACATGAAGGGCTACAAAGATTTACAACATGTCAATACCTCTTTCATGTACCTACTATAAGCTTTTTCATGCACCTACTATAAGCTTTAAATAAGCTTTTTCATTTCCTAATCTATTCAGGTTTGAAACAATTTTATACCTTTTACTTCGGTGTATATCAGGGACATACTAGGTCCAGCTACAAAGACAGGAGTCCTTTGGTAAATGCTCTATTTTCAGAGCCAGTGATTGTTTTCAATCTCTTCTACTCACAGGACACATACCCCAAAACTTCTTTCTTTCTGAACTTGAATTTTCATCATGCTTTGGAAATGTGTCTCCTCTTTGCTGAAATACAACTTGACACAGAAGTGAATCTGCAAGTGAAAAATAAAATCTTATTAACAAACAGAGTAACTTTATACAGCTGCCTAAACAAAGGAAGGAGTGTGAGGAGAAGGATGTTTAGAAATCTATCTGCACAAATATCATGACCAAATGTTTACTTAGGTTTTGGAAATGGCGTATATAAATGGTGAAGTTAAAGGAATGAACAGCAAATCTGAGTAACTGAGGAACTGCAAATGTCCTATGAAGGTGCAGAGTAGAAACACTGGGTAATTTCTCTGCCCATCAGCTCTGTGGATGATGCTTCGTGCTCCTCTGAATGCTCATGACGGACCATCACAGATCTGTCCAGAGAGCCACACTACGGTGAATAAAAGCTGTATGTCCTTTCTTTCTTCTCTGTCCCTCTGTGAACAGGTGCCAGAGGTCACATGTTTTCCCCTCTCTAAAACATGGAGGTGTAGACACACTTGGTTTCTTCAGTTATATTCTTTTTTTTAAAGGAAATCATTAGAGAAAATAAATTATTTTTTAATCAGGTAGCTTTTTTAGACAACATGCATTGGGAGTATGAAGCAAAATACTCCTGATGCTCTACACAAGTCTGAACAAAAGCATATGAGCAAAATATGCATATGAACACAATATATATGAGCACATATATGAACACATATATATAATATGAGCACAATAATGCACACGAAATAAGCAAAATACCAAATTTAATAACAAAACCAGTTGTTATGAAACTACCTATGTCCCAAAGCTGGAAATTAGTGATGGGAAGCTGAGTGAAGCCCCCAAAATCTAGGCAGAAATGATTAGTGACCTGCTATGTCAATTAGACACCTACAAGTCTAAGCACCCAGAAGGGATGCACTGAAGGGTAATGAGGGAGCTGTGAAAGAGCTTCCCAGGCCACTTTCAATCGTTGCCCAGCAGTCCTGGTTAACCAGAGAAGTCCCAGTCGACTGGAAACTAACAGATGTAACACCCATGTACAAGAAGGGTGAGAGAGGTAATGTGGGGAGGTGCAGGCCTGTCAGCCTGCCCTCAGCACCCAGGGAAGTCATGGAGCACATCACCCTGTGTGTGATCACACAGCATATATAGGATAGCCAGGGGATCAGGCCCAGCCAGTACAGGTTTATGCAAGGCAGGTCCTGCTTGGCACATGTTATTTCCTTCCTTTCTTCTTTCCCATGTACTTGACATTGGTGAGGCCACACCTTGAGTACTGTGTCCAGTTTTGGGCCCCTCATTTGAAAACAGATGTTGAGGTACTGGACTGTGTCCAGAGAAGGGCAGCAGAGCTGGTGAAGGATCTGGAGAACAAATCCTATGGGAATTGAGATGAAGAAGCTGGAGTTGTTTAGTCTGGACAAAAGGAGGCTCATTTTCACTCTTTAAAATGAACCTGAAAGGAAATTGTAACCAAATGGGAGTTGGTCTTGTCTCAAGTGAAAAGATGAGATGAGATGAAATTAAGCTGAGGCAGAGCATGTTCTGATTATATAGATATATATATAGTATATATATATATAGTATATATAGTATATATATATAATATATATATATATATATAAAATATTTTTCATTAAAAGAGTGGTTAGGCATTGGAATAAGTTGCCCAGAGGTGGTAGAACCTCTGGAAGTACCCAAGAGGCCTCTGGATGTGGCAGGTTGGTATATGATTTAGGAGTGATTTTGGTGGTTTTAGATTGAAGTTGGAATAGATTATCTTTGTGATCTTTTCCAGCTTGATGATTCTGTGATTCTGTTAAATCTGCTGAGACCATTCAGAGAAAAGAGAAAAAAAAGAGAAAAAGGCAGAAAAAAGTTTTACAAGCAGTCTGGTAACCTGCCTACACAGATTATCTACATTTATATGAGTAAAAAGTAAACTGGAAGTGAAATGTAAAGACAGGACTTTGGAGACACAGTTCATGTCTTTAAATAATGGTGCAGTGAACTGCCAGGTTGTTCAGGACTGGCTCAAGTACAATCCTCAAGTCTGAATATATTAAGTAATCAGTCCCAAGGACCTATGTGACTAATATTTTCTCCTATAAAATTTAGGAACACAAACCTGACTTGTAATGAAATGTGATGAAGTGGGACTTTCTTGGAACTTCACTTTGCATCTGGATAGATCAACAGGAGACAGGAAATTAGATGTCTCTGATTAAAAGGAGAATCAATATGATGACCATAATCACAAAAATTCCTGTCATATCTATTCTGTGCATATTAAATGGACTTCTAACAAAATATTAAAAGAAAAAGTCGAATTGGCTTTTTAAATATTAATTTTTAGAACAGACGTAGAGGAAACACTGACTAGAAAAGATCAGAACAAATGATTACCAGAAGTATCTTGGGTCTTTGTCCATGACTATGACAGATTTCCTCAGATTTCTGCTGATAAACCTAATTATTTTTCTTTGAATAAATTAGCTTTTGAGCTGGCAAGTGTGTTTATAATAATGTCCTTAAATTTAGTTTCTGCTAGATATGCAAATATAATCACACTTTCAAAAGAGTTGAAACTTATGTCTCAACATGGTGATTCTGACCTTTGACTTTTTAGTATTGTTAATACTAAATTATTAATTAAGCTTTTTTGAAACTGAGGAATCTGAGGAATACTGAATGGGTATTTAAGCTACTACTTCATGCCTTTCAAAAGCCGGCTTTCTCTGCTTCTGGAACCTGAGTTTATTTCCAGGCAAGGACACCTTTTTCTAATATTAAAAAGACAAAATAAACCGTACTGAAGTTGTAAGGAAGAGCTTTCAAAGGGAAATAGTCTGGAAAAATTAGGTCATGGTAGTAGTGTGAGCTTCTGGTATATGGTAGTTACCAGAAGGGTTCTTGCATCTCATCTCACCTAAATTCATATGAATAGTACTCTTATAGTTTTTCAGGATTCCAAAAGTAAAAGCAAAATATAACTATTTTTCATTCAGTTCAATCTTCAGAAAAATAAAGACCAGAGTAAATATCAGACAAGAATCTTCCATCTCCCCAATTTCTCTTTTATTATATAAATGTTAGTTTAATGAATTTATTTTGAGCATTACTCACTTCTAGGTAAAGACACTCTTTCCAGCAGTTTTCAGTAGGTGTCCTGTCTGACATTTCTGTATAGCGTCTCCCAGGAATAATAAAATCTCTTCCATGCCTGTAGGCTCCATTATCTACCTTACTTTTCCCCTCACTTGGAAAAACTACCTTGGGTGACTCACAAGGTCTTAATAGCACTGAAAGTTAAGAGAGCCTGTATTAAAATGTAGTGACCCTCAACTTCTCTGCTTGGCCAAGTGACAGCAATAATAATCAGTTACATGGAAAGCATTATTACTGATTTTCATCTCCTGCTAGCTTAGATTTTATTTCAGAAAGGATGAAAAATTAGGGCCAAACCCAAACCTTGTCTCATATCCTCTCCTGACATGACACTTCACTTGAGGATAAAGAGTAGTCCTGTTCAAATCAGAGCCAAATCCATCTGGCCTTTAGAGCAAATCATGAGCAGATTCCCAGGCCATTGGTAGGGAAAGACACCTGGCTGTTGGAGGATTGAACCAGAGCAGGTGTTGGGTAGCAACATGCCATGGAAGCAAATATCACACTGACATGGCAGGTGCCTCCAGCAGGCAGCAGCAGTGAGGGATAGCCATGGCTTACTGATATGCAGTGCAATGCACCTTACTGGGAACCACTAACACAGATCTCTGCATCCCCAAGTGTGGGAATCTATTTATGTCAGATCTCCTTGAAATAGGGGTGAGGGTCATTTTCCTTTCTCCTTAACATGTGTTGTGCATCAGAGAGAACAGAAGTGGTGTCCTTTTTTTGGCTGGGATAAAGTTAATTTTCTTCCTAGTACCTAATATTTTTCTTCCTACCTCCTTGTATCTGGTACAGTGCTGTGTTTTGAAATTAGTCAAGAACAATGTTGATAACTCAGTAATGCTTTGGTTGTTGCTAAGTAGTGCTTACTCTAAGCCAAGGACTTTTCAGTTTCTCATGTTTTGTCAGTGAGAAGGTGCAGAAGAAACTGAGAGGGAGCGTGGCCAGGACAGCTGACCTGAGCTGAACAAAGGGATATTACAGACCATTCTCATTATATAAATTGGAGAAGCTGTTTGGCAAGGGCCAGTTGCTGCTCAGGGCTGGCTCAGTCAGTGGGTGGTGAGCAGTTGTACTGTACATCACCAGTCACTTTCTCTTTCTCTCTCTCTCTTTCCTGTTATTAAAATATTTTGGAGTTTTTAAATTATAAACTCATCTAAATTCAACACAAATGTTTCTTTGTTGCAAGCTGGGATTAAACAACAGGTGGATGCAGATACAGTGAAGTTATCTTTGCCAACAGATTAATAATTTTCCTGATGACATTAGGAAAACTCAATCCAATATGCATATATTGGATTGCTCTTAGTTTGTAATTAAAACAATGTCATTTTCATTGCCACTTTTCTCTGAAATAAACACTCAACTCCAATTCATTGCAGGTTTAACACTGTGGAGACTCCTTAAATTTGAAGCATTTGTTTTTGGTGAAAGTTAACCGCATTCTAAAATAGCTTGATATTGTGGAAATTAGGTTTCTGAGATGAGAATAAAAGAGTATATGCAAAGGAGATTTTTCTCAGGCAGATCATTAGTATAGAGCTGTTCTGCAAGGTACAATATATGGTAATAACCAGTCTCCAGAGCTTTACCTTATTTAAATTGGTCACCTACTAAAGGGCCTGGGCTGGATTTGTGGAGCATATTAGGTGAATAACACAGTATTGCTTTATGGCAAATGCATTTTTTAGCTGCTATAGGGTATATTACATATAATTCTTTGGTGCTGACTTATGGGCTTGACAGCACACATCAGGCTGTTTAAATCATTAGCGTGTTATTTTTCTTCCCCGGAGGAATCATAATGGGAAGCCCTGCTAACCTGTCAGCTCTACTTTGCCCTCCTTTCCCCCTTTGTTGTATGAAACCTTAAATATGTAGGTGGGATTCCTGGAGCTTGGCTTGTTTCAGAGCAGCCTGGGGACTGATTTGGTTGAGCTGCCCAAAGACTGTAAATTCTGGACAATTGGATGGAAACAGGAGGCCAAGTTCAAGGGTAGAAAGCTGGGTGAAATAGTCTGATGATTTGCGTATCCAAGGCTTTCAGGTGGAATGTTTTCCCCCTCAGTCATAAAAAGTAAGGGGAGGTGTGATGTCTCAATGTTACATCTGTTAAAAAAAATAAAACAAGGAGAAAAGGCTAACTCCAGTTTGGGAGGAGAATTTAGACTGAACTGTGCATTGTTGCAGTGGAGGCTGAGTTCTGGGATCCTGCCAGGGGAGGGGGGAATTTTTTGCATCACCATAATGCTATTCATAACTGTAAGGATAAGCCTTATCCTCATGTTAAGACTGGGAAGGCTGAAGAAAACTGTGGAGAGTATTGGTGACAGAAGACAACGAGATAAAAAAGGAAAATCCAGACTCGCATGAAATGAAGTAAGATTCAGGGCTTTCCTGGAAAACAGAAATACCCCTAAACACAGATTCAGAAGTATTGGAGCAAGAAATCTTTGAGACTATAAATATGTTCCAGAATCCGCCAACCTATTACTTGTACTATAAAAACAGCATAAAAATACTTGATATTGCTGTTTATATAAATTATGCATCTGAGTCTGTTGTGAAATTTTATCTGAGAAAATGACACTGCAAACTTTTCTTTTTTCTGCATTTTCAGTCTATTATTCATGTTGAAAAATAAAACAACTTCAATCAAAGGGTCATCAGATGAACAAGGCACAGAAAAGACAACTAGTCTCCAGTGACATCTCTTTAATCTCATTCACTACAGACTATTTTTCACTATGACTGGAATAGGTTAAAACAGAAAAAAACCCTAAACCCTTTTAAAAATTTTATGATTCTTAAAGTTTGTCTTGTTCCTCAGGGTTTAAATTAGAGTCATGATATTTTTTTCTTGACATCATTAAAACAAATAATATGAAAGATGGATATTTTCTGCTTGTTTCTTTGATTTTCCTTTAGGCTACTGAGCACAGTATTCTAAATGCTTTCTAAATTGCTTTTCCCTTTTGTGTTTTCTTTTTACTTTTTCCCTTGCTTTTTTTTTCATATGTGCTGCTCTGTAACTTTTACTAAGTATTATTAGATTCTAAAAGATTCCTGAGAGACAGAGTTAAATGTAATTTTTTTCCAAGTTCTTCTAAGGAGGGGCAAAATAATAAAATTAAGACTCCAGATGTCTGTCATTTTTCAGATGTAAGTCTTCATTTTCTCATGCAACAGGCTTGGACTAGCATTCTGCAAAGGGCAGAGAGATCTTCTATTTTTTGAAGGGCCTGATTTGACTGATGAATGAAACTGTGAACTGCAATTGCTGTCTAGGCTTATACATGTGATGGGCAGCCCAGTCATCTTTAAATGCTGAAGATAAAAGACATACTGAACTTCCCTCAACACTGTGAGGAGTGTCAAATTTGAGATTCACAAACACCATTTATAAATTTAGCATCTTGTGTTGTTGAAGAGTCATGACATTTTGTGACTTTATGTGGATGATTTTAAAGTATGTTATCAAGGGCATTATTAAATTAATTTGAAATGAACTTAGATCTCAGGGAAAGTTCAATTAACTTTTTTGCAATATTTCTTGAGAACTTTAAATACAATCCTCATTTCAAATGTCCTAAATAGATGCTTTCAAAAGTTCCCATCTTTCCTGAGCATGGAAACCTTTAAAATATTTGGTAAGCAATGTAAGTTTCAAACCCCTTGAAATTAGCACAAGAAGTGCTCTTAAAGACTATTTCATTATATGATTTTAATTTTTTCTTATTTAATCAACAATATATACACAACTGAGATTATTTCTCCCATGCTTTCCCTCAGTTTTTGTGTTCAGACACTGATTCTTATTGTCTGCGTCCATACAGGCAAATCCATACTCAAACAGATCCCGTCCGATAAAACGTGTTTAAATGAAATCACTACCTTACATATTTACTTCTGCCAATACTAAAGCTAGATATTTTCAGGTTCTGAAACACAGAGTTTCTCTTTTCTTACCTAGCATGTCAAATTTATCATTTGTGCATATTTCAGCAATTATAGGAACCAGCAAGAATTTGAAATATACTGTACATTTTTCTGCCAAACTTTGCTGGCTCTGGAGCTTTGAATGAGCTTGGGATAAAAATTCATATTTAGGGATTTAATCAAGCTAGGCCAAATATGGCAGATTTTTGATGAATACTTCATAACTGTTAGTTGTTCTGCTGTAGAGTAAGACAAATTACTTATTACTTACAAGATGCCAAGAGGTTGTTGCTGCTATAGTCTCTGACAACATATGCTCTCAGTATCACTAGTATCACTAAAGTTTCCAGGGTGTTTTACTTTTTTCCTATCAAAGGTGTTCATTGAAATCAATGCTGCCATATCCATTTGTATAGGCACGTGAATTGTGCTAATTAATGGCACATTTTAGTAGTGATTTTTTTATAACTGTGTAGATGGAGAGTCTTGGTAATGAAAGAAGTGAGAAACACATGGGAAAACAGAGAAAGTTACATTTGCTATCATCACAGACCTCAAAAGATGATCTTGGTGGGAATCCCACAAGTAGCCAAATGCAATCCCCTCCTAAGAGCTTGGCTGCTGATGCTCAAGACCAGTTTTGCTACCACATAACTTTGGATCTGACCACAAGAAAACCTCAGAAGTAGTGAAAAGAAGTGAGGGCAGAAGGGTGATTTATGTCCTTGATTCCTGCCTGAGCGACGTTGCAGCTCTGCCTGTGCCAGTGCTTGTGCCCTTAATCTCTGCCCTGATGCATCCATCCTTTCTGGGCTGAATCCCTGACTGCGCCTGGGACCTCCATCATTGCTTCTGACCTATCTGACTGTCTGGGCTGTGGCCAGCTCTGGTCATCATCACCAGATCTACTCTGCCTTCCTTGGCTTGAGAACCACCAGGTCCTCCTATAGAAATTTTATAATTATTTGCAAAATTTCATAATTATTATACATTCTGAAGGTCAGGACTCTAGTTTGGATCTTGACTGATGACAGTATGGTAGTAGACAGATAATATTAGTTTTGGAATAAGTTAATGAAAGTGGCCCTTGGTCTTCTTCAGGTTATTATACCCAAACCAGAATCCATATTGCCTACATTCTCCACTGATTTGTTACATTAAATTTTGATATCCTAGGTTGCTCAGAGGGCCTTATACAATTGCCATGTAAAATTGCTGGCAGCCTAGGTATTATCACCAATTTGTCATATTTAAATTGCAAAGTTAAGACAAGCCCTAGCCCCGAGGCCTTGTATAACCCTTACAGAGCCTGTGGCCTGTTCTCAACAATGACAATAATATATTTCCTGGGTTACAGAAGTTTATAGCCTTAAATCTAAGCCAAAAATTTGCATTGAAATCCAAGTATCTAAGGAAAGCAGATGTATCTACAGGGAAGTCTCTTTGATTCAGGTTTGCTCTTATCTCATGCTTTGCTGCTCAAGAGGAAATCTGCTGTTGGTATGAGATAGCTAGCTAGATAATTTCCTTCTGACCACTTTGATTCTTCTAGAAGCTTGTGGACATCCTGGGGACATCCTGGCTATTTGCTACCTATCTGTGAAAGGTTGAAGGAAGACAGAAAAATTATTTATGAGCTGGTTTTTCAGATCAGCTGATTCCTCTGTCACCTAGCATGAATGATGATGACTGTCTCCATGAGAAGGTAGAGCTCCAGTGCCTGAGAAGGAGCCATGGCAAAGGCAGTTTTTTCTCCTATTTTCTTAAGAGGAGGAGGTAGTGATAGGAAGTGATAAATGTTTATTCTCTATGAAAGGCCTTTTGTTTATCCACTTCTGACTGTCATTTTCATATTCTTCTTGGTTTCCCTTTTCAGGCCACAAGTGGGCTTGGGCTAGAAAGGAGGAGAAAAGGAAGTAAAGCCACTGCAGGAGGAATCTTTGCAAGGTGGTCCTTTTCACTGTTGCACTTACTTTTTTTTCTGAAATACCACTTGATTTTGTTTTGAAAAATGAATGTTAAAGGCCAGAAGCTTGATTCATAAATCTCATAAATATTTCAACAAATGCATCCAAGTTGGCAATACTTGAATATTTCTGAGATATTTTATAAGTCAAATGACAAAAAAAAAAGTAAACTAGCAACAAAACCTTCCACTGCTGTGGTATTTTTACTGCCTACAGTTGCCAATAACCTCTGTCTTTAATCCTGTTCCATTTCAGTCCAAACTCACAGGAAAACAAGCTCTGGTCATTGCTTGGATAATTGGGCTGTGGAGATAGGAATATTCCTAAAATTTGCGGGCTATCAGAGGGCAATTCTGAAGCCTTTCTGCATCATTAGAACTCCCCATATGTTGATATGTCTGGAATTTGGACCGTTAATCACTGGAGCTGCTGATAACATTTCACCTTGGAACTATTCTAACACATATGCTTTTTGCAATAAACAACCTTTTGAATTAGCTTCTTGAATTGTACTGCCACCTTTCCAGAGTAAACACGTTAATTTTCCTAGCAATTCTACCTACAAGGTTACAAAACCAGAGGAGAAGCAGTGTCATCATTTCGGCTAACACATAATAATATTCAACTGCAATAACTTAGTTTCCCTTCCAGCTATGCCAGTGTTGTTCAGTTGTGGTGGAATAACCCTTTGTAGCACCAGAATCCTCATAAATGCCAATCGAATGTTTAAAGAGACTCAGCAGGGAAATAAATCATGGAAGAGGGAAGAATGGGGAAAGTGAAGAAGTCTAGCGGCTGTGATTAAAGCATAATCTTGACTTCTAGTGGACAAGATATGTATCACATTCAGATTTTCAAGCCTGTCTGGCAGACTTGATGGTGGAACTGTTGCAGGAGCTGCAAATGGTGAGGTGCTACATGGAAATCCTGTCAGCAGTGGGAAAAACTTCATGCTCTTCAGGAACCTCACAGATGCAAACTGAGTAAATTAAGCGCAACATGTGAAAACCTAGTTCATGAAGTTTCCATGTGAAGAAGTTAGCTATTCTTTAAAAGCCCTGTTGAATCTTACTCAGTTTTGCAGATGATTGTTTTAGTAGCGCTAATGTGCAATAGATGGGATAGGCATGATCTTGTTAGCCAAAGAAACATCTCTCAGGGATGTCAGGAATACATAAACTAAAGCAGAATGAAAGAAGAAAATGGAAGGATAAACGAGAGAGAAATGAATGAGAAGGTATATTTCTATTTTCGCCAGTTTCTGTTTTGTATCCTTCCTTTGGTAACTTTTTTGTTTTTGTAGGTCTTCTTGCTCTATTTCTGTGGCTTTCTATTTTTCATTATATGTTCATAGAATGGATGTTGGGTAGAAAACTTGAAGTGAAGTAAATGAAAACCAAATGTCATATATCCTGGAACTATTAAAGGCTTCCTTTTGACTCTAAGTTAATTCCTCCTTGTTTTGTTCACCTAATGTGAACAGAAAAGAAATAATATTTAGGCAAATTGAATATTTCAACAAGCAACTATATAAGAACTATTGAAAATACACATTTTTTAGTTTGCAGTGTGTAGTGCTGAACCAAAGCTCTTGAAATTAATATCTTTTGTAATAATCAAAGTAGAATCAGAGTTTAGTGAACTCTAAGGAATTGACCACCACTCTGTCCTGGCAGAAACAGTTACTGGACATATTAAGCTGGGAAACACAGAAATAAGAAATAGAAAGAATGATTGCACCAAAGCAGTGCCCCACTGAGTGTTTTTTCTCTCTCCCCCTTCTCTACTTCATTCTTCATTTCTTCTCAGTGAAACTGCTGTTGATGTTACCCATATCAGAAACAATTAAAATTATATGCTTTATTTAAATAAAGGTTCTAGTTTGTAGTAGAGTTTCAGTTATTAGGTTTTCAGATGAAGTGAGATTAAAACAACATTTTGTCTCTTTGCAATTAGATGAAAAGTCTTCCTTTGGAAGCCTGTGATTTCTAAAAGTGCTTAGAACTAAAACACACTGTGTCAAATACAATATCTATTAGATTTCATATCCATCAAGCCTGACATCCCAAAATCAAACCAAGCAGAATATATTCAGGTCTGTAGAGGGCTGCAATCTCAGTTACCAGGGTTAAAGATTTTGACTGGCCAGCCCCAAATGGTCATATATCTCTAAAACTCCCACAGTGATCAGGGTATGAAGGGATTTATTGCTGTTGCAAGGGGTGTTTTGAAATCCATTCCTCTAAAAACATAACCCCCCTCCACCCTCCATTTTCAGGCACTGTTTCTGCTGGAACAGAACAGATTCTTTGAGCATCAGTCCATCATGCAAGCATTTATATATATACCACTGGGACCTGATCTTGCCCCAAATGCTATTGACAGTGCTGTGGGTTGGAGATGAAAGTGCTGATACAACAGGATTCCTGTTCCCCATCCTCCTGTAGAGGCTTGGCAGAGTTTTTGTGGGACTTTAACTGTGCCCTCTCAGCAAAAGAAGACTTTCTAGAGGCTGCTTATATTGTTCAGGTGTCTATTTCTCCTCTGCAGAAAAAGCAGTAGAATGAATGGAAGCTTTCTGATCACCTTGTCTTATGCATGGATTTCAAAATACGTCATAACTTTAAGAATAACACCTGAGTATTCCAAAAAATGACATGCTAAATTTACAACAATATGTAAAGATACTGAACTTGGCATGAGATTTACTGAAATACTTTAGCTGAAAATAGACTTTGCAATATAGCACGTTAAATATTCTTTTTCAGCTAAAAAGGGAAGATGCTGGCTATGCTAGTGGTTTTGCTTCATGGAATGTGCTAGGAAATCCATGATTTCAATCTCCCTGTTGCATAGATAAGTGGAAAGTTTTAAGTAAGACAAATAAAATTAAACCATTTAATTCCATTCTTCATTCCACTTTAAAGTACAGTAGCTTTGAATAATGAGTTCATAAAAAACCATTGGCTGTCTCTCATGCAGTTCAAACATCATTACTAGGGAGTTATAAATCTGCAGACAGTGGAGGTTCCTTTTATGAAACTGTCTTTCATCTAAAATGGCCACGAACTGATCAATACATTTGTTATGAATAAGCTCTTTTAGATCTTGGGCAAATGTGACTTAGCAGTTTTGACAGAAATGGAGCCAAGTGGTGCTTTATAGATTTGAACAATCTTGTAGCTGGTTCAATGAGGTGAAGTCTGTAATTGATCTGTTGAGTAGTGAGAGGAAAACCAGGAATAATAAAGAAAAAATTATGGTACAGTCTAGGTTGGAATTTTAGCTGATTTTTTTATTGGATATATTCCCAATATAAAAACATCTGGTGGTAGCTTTTCTTATAAAAAAAGCTACAATGTGCTTAGAATAAACTTATTTTCATCTATTTTTGTGCAAAAACTACTATATTAGATTTGTTCCGTCTTTGACCTTTAAAATGTATGTTGCTTCCCAAATACCTTAAAGATGACTGAAGAAACTAAATGCAGTTTCTGAAAAAAATAGGAATTCTATTCTGATCTGACACGGTACTGAGCATCCGCATCTGTCACTGAAGTCAGAAGGACCCAAAGATGCAAATATTTTATGTCAATTAATGTTGACTTATAAACCATTGTCAGAGAGATGCTTGAATGCAGAGTGCTTGAACTAATAAATTGAACTAATAAACTGTTATTACAGATAAGCTATTTTTATTTATTATAGAATAATATACTATTATTATTTCAAGTTTCTTTGTTTAGTACGAGCTGCTGTCCTAACTGAGGTCCTCTCCGTTGCCACATTGTGCGGAGGAGATATTAAATATGCAAGACAGAAATTCAAAAGAACAAGATATTCAATGAAGGAAATGAACTAGAGCAAGATACAAGGAGAAGAAGCATGCAACTTCGGTGCTTTGGCAAAGATGAGAGAGAGAAAAACTGTATCAAAAAACCTCATATGCTAATAGTCAATAAAATAGATCTCTTGTTTTTCCTGGTTTGTTCTTGCTTTGTTCTGGTTTGAAACCATTCCCTATTTTCTGCCATTTTCTACAGCCTTCATTGATAAATCACCAAAGTCTCACATATTTTTGTGAAAGTTTCTCGACTTTTTCTATTCACACTTTTTTAGAGCTGCACAAGTAATTAACGTTTAGGCCAAAAGGAGTGAATCTGTACTTCAGAGCTTTGAACATAGGATGTTGGAATTTGAAACTCAAATCCCTCTTTCAATACTCCTGAAATTATTTCTGCAGGTTGTGACAGCCCTAAAAGAGAAATCTACCTGAGAATAGCCAACAATAAGAGCTGAAGAAAACCTGCATTTAGGTATCACCTCCAATTCAGGGATATTTGCAGACATCAGTCTGCTATTAGCAGCCAGCAAATATTACCATATAAATATCTTGCATTTCACCTGGATGGATTAAGTAGAATATACTGGAAGGCATATATCCATCTATGCTGATTTAGAAAAGGATTCATTTTTTTCTTTCTACAGTTGCTGCCTTTATCATTGGGGTGTGTTTTCTTCTAGAGGTCTGTCTGACTGATGCCTTGAATCCCCATAATAACAGATACTGTGAATGCCAGGAATGATCCTGTGTCATATCCTTGGTGAGTGAAACATCTTATTAACTCTTGGATTTGCTGTTATTAGCATATGTTTTCTGTGGTTCTGGCAGCAGACCAGTAGGAGCAAACCCTGCCATGTAAGCAGTGGAAACTACTGCACCTGACCCTCCTGTTTCACAGAACTGAGGTTGCAGGGAAGCTGCAGGTGGCTTATGGACCTTTGTAATTTCCAACATAAGTGGTGGGAGAAATGCGTCTGCTGAAAATGAGATGGCTCTCAAACTAAAATATGTATCAGTTTTGAGGAAGTACAACTTTGTTTAATATAGAAAACCTGAGCAAAGAAAAACTATGGGAATGTGACTGGGAGTAAGATGAGAAAACCTGGAAGTTATATTTACATTCCAACAGAAGTTGTAGCAGCCTGGAAATTATAGGATTAAATGCTGTTGCTGCTTCCAGGATGGAATGCAAGTGGCATGGAGGAAATCCATTCCATGATAACTCACCACACACAGAGCCTGCAACCTTGAGCACATGCTATGAGTGATGAAATGGAGAGTGGAGCAAAGGGAAGACACCTTGGGCAGGCTCTGTTGAAATCCTTGCAGGGATGGGAACCCAGTGGTGCCATGCAGCCAATAAACTGCACAGCAGCTGCCACCCAAGGGAGAGAGGAGATATCTTGCTGCTGAAGCAGCAGCTGGGGTGAAATCACTCTCCTTGGGTTAACTTGGTCCATTATAATCTGATTGCAATACCAACACACACCTCCATGTCAAAATTACCTACCTCTCAGGTATGACCACCCCTCGCTGGACATGCACCCCATATTTTGACTGTATTTTTGAAAATGAAGCAAGACAGTTTTATACCAATCAATAATAAAAGTATGTGTGACCAGAGCCACTAAAGCTTCACCTAAAGACATAGTGTAAAAGTGAGTTAGGGATAGGGAGAAGTTAGGGAACACTCCTTTGTAACTTTGGGGATCAGTTGGTTAGTTGAATTTGTCTTCTTCCACATAGGGACACCTATTGGGAAAGAACCATATTTTATGTGTGTTAAATTTTTATGTTGATCTAGATTTTATTGGTGATTAGAGTTTGTCTGTATGTTGTTTTAAATGTGTCGGCAGTCCATCACTATTACTGTCAATATTTAAACTTTAACCTGTCACAATTTCCTATTATCAGTGTGTTAATTAATGAAGTGTGTAATTTTATGAAGTGTTTCGTGTGAATCCTTCAGGGGCAGCAGCTCTTGCTGGCAGTGGAGAGCATACCAGTGGGGGGATGCAGGAGGGGCTCTCACTTTCTGAGCTGCAATAAAGGTTTCACTCCGATACGCTGGTGGTCCGTGTCCCTGGACAAGTGGGTCAAGCTGCTCTTGGGTACAGAGGGTTGTTCACTGGGGCCCCTACAATGAGGCACTGACAGACTGGCTGGGAACAAGGTTTCCAGCCTTCCTGGGGCATTGACAGACCAATCAAAACCAAAGTGTTTGAGGAAACCCTCCTTTCATGTGAAAAGAACACATAATCTTGCAAGTCCTACCAACCATTCTCCAGTGTGAGGAAGGAAGAAATGGTACTTACTGTCCTGCAGACAGCAGAGGCTAAACCAAACACTGAGCTGTAGGTTATGATTAATTTCTAAATTCCAGTCTTCAAGAGAAGTCTACCTAAATGAAGGCTTAGAGAAAACTGAGAAAGAAAGTCAGAGCTTGGTTCACGGTGATGTTTATTCATCATTTATTCCAATATTCTTTGTACTCTTATTTCCAATGATTGATGACTGTAGATAATTGTGTATCAAAGGTGTCTTTCTAAGCTGAAGGATTTGTTGCCATACCTAGAAGCTATGTGAAGATGTAGAAGCAATTTATTTATATAAAACCAAAGTAAAAATTGGTGGTTCACTCTGTTTATAATGAGTTATCAATATAGCTTGTGTTCTGCTGTGCTGTGAGAAAAAAATCTAATTCTGACCAAATGTTATATAATAAAGAAAGGTATGATTATGTAGGCTTGAATTCTGTTGATTTTGGGTGGGTGTTTTGGATAACATAAAATTTTTTTTAGGCTGTTCTAATGAGGTCTGGGATATGATCCATTATGACCCACATAGCACAGAATATTCTCTGACTTCTTACCATGAATACCTGAATTTTTTTATTTTGGGATTAACAAAAAATATTTTCCATGAAAATTTTGTAAATCACTCCCTTCAGTTAAACAGGTTTAGAGAACTGTGCTATGGCATTTACTGAATATTGTAAATGAATGTAATGAGTACTGCTATAGAAAGAAAAACCTTCTCGCCAAAATTGTTAAGCACTTAAAATTTCAATGTAAAAAATTATTTCTCTTGTTTTCTGCACAGTAAAAATCTCTTACTTTGTTACTGATCAATATATTTTGGTTGGCAATGTAATACAAGTGTTGTGTCCTGCATAACAAAAAAAACCTTTGGCAGAAAATCAGCCCTAATACTGCAAGATGATTTACAAAAGTGTGATCTTAAAGGTAGACCTTTAAACCTCTGCATCCTGTACCAGAGTCAAAGAAGAGGGCATATTATGCAAGGACAAAAGTAATGGGGTTATTTTGTAATTTTGAATTTAAATTAGGACTTATATTTCCTTGGTGGTTTTTATTACATGAGCAGATACAACTCACATGCCAAAAATCTGTTAATTTTCTTCTCTGGACTTTCAACCCAGGTGCTTTTTTAATCTTTATTTTATGGGCAGATCCAATTGTTCTCAGATGGAACTTTGCTGGCGTAACACTTCAACATTCCTATTGCAGACATACCATTCGGTTTTGTATTGTATCTGTCAGAGGAAAATTAAGAGGAAATGGTAGTAATAAAAATTATTAGTTCTATAATAAAATATTAAAATAGAGGAAAATATTATATTTTGCTACATATTTTATGTAAGTTTATAGGCACACTCTTGTTAGTAAAAAAAAATTAATTTTGCTCTTTAAATGAGTCAGAGAAACATCATGTATTTTTAGGTCAAATATTATATTTTCTGTCTAACTGCTTAAAATTTCCATTAAAGTATCAAGAAGACTTGCAAAATTCAAGATGAGGAGGTCTAACTAGTTTCCTATGTATATTTAAATATGTATATAATTTAAAAATAAATAGAATTTTAACTACTAGAAATACATTTGCTGTTAGGTACACTGTTTAAGTTAGTAAAGATAAGAATAATATTTTCTTGTTTATAAGTATGCATCTAATGCTTTATGACTATGAATAAGGACTGAATTTTGAATTGCTCCACATAAGACATAAAAGGGAAAGAAAAGGGAAAGTGAAAGAAAAATCCTTGGTCTTTCTGAGCAAGCATTGCCCTGATCTATGATCCAGTCATGTGGAATAAGGAACATTACTTATCTTTTTCTGCCTTGCAGAACAGATATTTGGGACTGTGAAATTTATTGCAGACTGTTTCTGTATGGCTGATCCAGTTAGCAGAGAGTTAGCACATTAGAAAAATGATTTACCAATGGTGTTGCAACTGTGTTTCATACGCTTTAGTAGCAATTAACTCATAGAAAAAGGGACTACCTTTCTTTCAATGAAAGTCTTTGTTTCTTTCTTATGATTTCTCATGTCATTCTGAGGAAAAGAACTCTTTGCATTGATGATGACTTATTTTCTGAAGCTATTTTATAAGGTTTTCAGCCTAAGGTAGGAAACTGTGAATTATCATTATTAAAATGAACTCAAAAAGAAAAAATAACATATTTAAAATCAATTAACACAATTATAATCCAGCAAAGAAAATCTTTGAATTTTAAGATTCACAGGGCAGGAGACCTCTTTTAACACAAAAATTGTTGACATCGAATGTTAATGTGTTTTTGTCCTCAGCATGCATATGACCTTTAGTGAAAAAGTTTGTCTCACATCCAGAACCCAGAAATACACAGAGATTGTATCTCATGCTCCATAAAATATTGACTCATTTACTCCCTTTCTTTCAATTCAGTTTTCTGTCTGCTAACCCAGAAAGTAGAGTTTTCAAAAGAGAGACTGCTGGATCTGCAGAAACAAAATAAATTCTACTTAGCCCCTTCTCTATGACCCTTAATGAACCAAAACTGGGAAACCTAAGTGATATATGTGAATGAGAAGTTTTGAACAGAGTGAAATTCTACCTACTTCCAGGAAAAGAAATTTATCTCTTGAAATATGTCACAGAGCAACATCAAGTGACAGGAGCAAATATGATTGTCTCTTATAAACTAGTGATTGCCTTATTAACTCTGGGTTTAAAAGTGCACATGCACAGGGAAACTCATTATCACCAAGAGATAGATGTATGGAGCAAGCAAAGCAAGCACTATTATCCCAGGGGTCACTGAGAGAAGCAGGAAATAGGATTATTGCTCAGAGGAGAGTGAACAGGAAGCTAGATAAATGTAATTTCAATAAGAATTGACTTGTGTAGAATTGATTTAATGACATTTAAAAGGGCATCCACCGTGTTAGGCTCTGTGGCCATCCTCTGTTCTTACTACAGTATCAGTCTTGTTTATTTCCCCAAGCACAATGTGCTAAGGCATCCTGGGGGCCCTGTGAGAAGCGTAGTGAAGTTGTCCCTTGCTGGATACCTCAGAGGCTGCTGTAATTGTTCACAAACTGTTTCTCTGCATTCCTGTCTCCCTGTTGTCAGGGACAGAAGGTGTATGTTTGCTTGGCAGCTGGCAACCCATGACCCTGATACTGAAACCTCTGACTGTGAATGCCCCCTGAAGTCTATGAACCCTTTGAATCTAAATTTTGGATTGCATGGGTTAACTTTTCAGAAGCAAATATTGAAAAAAAATCATGCCCTTTGAATTTACAGTCTTTCAGTTCATGTCTTGCTCCTGCATGCTCTTTCCTCTTTCTGTGTTTGCCTTCAGTGTTCCCCCTTACGTGGCAGCTAATTTTCTCAGCTGACTCTGCTCCCTTGGGCAGCAAGCTGTTTGTGGTCTGCCTCTAGGGCTCTAGGATTCTGATTAATTTATTAATCAAATATAGAAATATTATGTTCTGTATCTGCAGTTATGCATTTTCCACTGCATAGTCCTTATTCTTTAAAGGAATTGTAGTCCGAGGTGTTTTTGTCAAATAAGTACTTATTGATATACTTTTTTGCTGGTATGGAAAGAGTGTCAAGCTTTATTTCAGCATACTCTGTAAATGGACCCAGCATCTTGGCTAAAATCTGACTTGTACTGCATGTTTGACCAAGAAAGGATAATTGTCAGCCTGGGAAATGTAAGAATGTTCTGCAGCTAAGTACCATAATTTCCTTAAAGATAATTTTTAACAAGATTGTTAGTAGACTATGTTATATTTGCTTCTGAAATGTCTGATTTCCTACAGAATATGGGCACATAGTCTGAAAATCTGTACATGAAAGAAGAGATGTTCCATCTTATTTCTTTCTCTGGACTGGGCCCAGAGAATGAGCAATATTGGAAGTGCTCCATGATTAACTAGCCTATGTACTGAAGTTAATGGATTTTATGAGCATGACAATTCCATATTTATTTGAGTACATTCAATGAACAAGTTAATTCTTAACTCACTGGTCTGCTGTCTAATTTCTGTCAATCTCCCAAGCAAGCTCCTTTAGTGGATTTAATTAGTTTGTAAAATGAATCAATCATAGATTAGGCATAGAAATTTGAACACATTTATAATGACATGTGCCCATTAAAGATGCCCTACAACTAGTTCTGTGGTACTGCCTGCTAAATCTATAGACCTTGTTAATTTTCAATGTCACTTTATGTTCTGATGGGTTTGTGTTTGATGCTGAGTAGCAGAAGACTAGCCTCAGCTTTTGACAGTTATTGAAGAATATATGGAAAATAAAATGTGTTAATGAAGTAAAATTCTCACTTCCTAGAACAACTTGTTTCACACATAAGAAAAGGTATAAAATTGTACTATAGCCAGAGAGAAAGGATTTGCAGCACCTTTATTTTTATTTTGGACTGGTATTAGTAGTCCCATTTTTGTCTGTGAACAAAGTACATTTTCTTTCTAGTAGCTGGTACAGTGGTGGTTGGATTTAGTGTGAGAAAAATGTTAATAACACACTGCTGCTTTAGTTGTGGTTAAGCGGTGCTTACTCCAAGTTAAGGACCTTTCAGTGTCTCACGCATCACTAGAAAGGGGCTGCATAAAAAGGTCTGTGGGAGCATGGCCAAGACAGCTGACCCAAGCAGCCCAAAGGAGTATTCCATAACATAGAATGTCATGCCCAGCATATAAACTGGGAAAGTTACACATGAGAGGGGCTGATCGTGGGATGGTCTGGATCTCCATCAGCAGGTGGTGAACCATTATATTGTGTATCCCTTGTTTCCCTTGTGTTCTGTTTCTCTCCCTCTCCTTATTGCTATTATTATTACTGTTATTATATTTTGTTTCAATTATTTACCTGTTCTTATGTCAGCTCATGAGGTTTACCCTTCCCTTTCAATTGCCCTCCCCGCTGTGGGGGCAGGACGCATGGGAAGTGAGCAAGCAGCTGCACAATATTTAGCTGCTGTCTGGGGTTAAATCCATGAAAGTAGTCTACAGCAATTTGAAATGTCCTAAAAATTAAAAGCCAATTTATTTAAGAAGATGATTTTCATGATAGCTTTTAAAGTGTTTGCTTTGGGCAGTAATGTTAGATAAGGCAAAGCAGCTTATATTTTCTTAGATTAGGCTCAGATCAGCCTGAGAGACCACCCTTGAGTAATGTTACAAGCAGGTGACACCTGAGCCTGGGAAAGTTTCCTTAGGAACAGGCATGAACTAGAATTTAGAAAGTTAGGATGGGAGTTGATATTACAGGGTATCCCATTCTACACTTGATCTAAAATCCCTCTGCAGACTTTGCAGCACTAAGTCACAAAGAAAAATTAAAGGTTCAGACCCTTTTCTTTATGTGTGTGGCAAAACCTCCTTCTCTATGCTTTGGAAAAGACAGTAGGACTCCCCTCTGTGTGAAAAGAATGCTCCTTTCAGCTAAAATAGACTGTGATTGTTTGTTTATGTCTGAGATTTGATTGCAATTGTGGATCCTGAAAATAGAAAGAAAAAAGTAGTGTGAACAAATGCAGTCTGGAGGAGCGTCTAATCAAGGGACAATCAGACAACTGACTATAGAGTATTTCTTTGTGATTCTAACTTCTGAGGCTTATT
Source organism: Poecile atricapillus (assembly GCF_030490865.1). NCBI lineage: Eukaryota > Metazoa > Chordata > Aves > Passeriformes > Paridae > Poecile > Poecile atricapillus. Next base: position 35,889,992 of record NC_081289.1, on the reverse strand, counting down.
GTAAATGCTACCTCTGTTGAGTGAAAAAAAAAAAGTAAAAGTAAAAGTAAAAATAAAAATAAAAATAAAAGTAAAAATAAAAATAAAAATAAAAATAAAAATAAAAGTAAAAAATTTTAAGTTGAAAACTGGAGTACCCCTGGACAGACAGTGTAGACTCAATTCTGCACTTTCTTTCACCAGTTTAAATGAATTATGATTTACATCTGTAAAAACAAAAGAGGAATCAAACATTTTCAGTGTGCATTTTGAAGAATCCTCTTTAGCCATACAGTTTATTTTTGAAGCTTAAGAAATTTTCTGACTCAAACATTTTTCCTTAATAGGAGTTTCTCACAGGGTGAGCTAAAATGCTCTATTTATTTTAACGAGTCTTTTCCCATAATTGAATAAATCCTTCAGAATATGAAAGTATGTAACTGTTCAATATGGTAAGTATTAAAGACACATTGTCATTTTCCATTGTTTTATTTTTATGCAAGAAAAATGACCCAGTCTACATGGATCTGTTAATCACTTACCTCCTTGGGTGCTAACTGAATGCCCTGCTGTAATGGTACTGTAGTTATTTTGTAATTTAATTAAGTTTATCTGAGTTGATTTTATTTTAGGTTTTTTTTCACTTTTGATTGTACATCACTTTATGTAGCAAGGTCCAGATTCTAACCTTGCTCATTGCGCTTTTCACTGCAGGATTTGTGGGAAGAAACAACTGAAAAGCAAGTGGTGATTCTTTTGCCACAAGGAAATATTGTGTTTCTCTGAGGAACATGTAGACGAATCAGTGTTAACATGTTCAGTTGACTTTAGTCTGTGTGGGTTAGAGATGGAGGGCCTATGACTGGAACAGGTCTCAATTAGATGCTGGCTTTTCTTCACATAATTTATTAATGGTAACATCTTTTTTCCATTTGGATATATTCAGAATGAAATTTAAAACCAGAAAAGGAAATTACATAATATTATTAAAAAAAAAAAACCCTCCTGTATTTCTAAGTTTAGAAATGTAAAATGTAAATGTAAATGTAAAATGCAATTTTGCAAAGAAATCAGTCCTCCTGAGATGAAAAACTGGTAGGGATATACCAATTAAGGTTTTGAGTCAGTGGTTGTCTAAGTTGATTAACAGTGCCCCAAATCCATTGTGAAGGTAAATGTTCTGACATTTGTAATTGCTGAAATAGTACATAGGTAATTCTGACATCAGTGTTAATGATAAGTTAGCAAAACATCTTCATCTATCATCTTCATGCCATGGGATGGCCTGACTTCATTTATTATTAGCTGGAGGAATGACTGAATAGAAGAAGTCAGGTCATGCAGTCCCTGGCTTGTTTAAGCATGTGCACCATACTCTAAAACAAATAGCAGGTGTTTCACTGAGATTATAGCGAAGAGAAATCTTTGTGTGCCTCATGGCTGATGTCTTCATTTCTGCTCCCAGAGGATGTATAAGTACAGAGTCTTATCTGACATAAATCCAATTATGGGTAGGTTTGCCACAGAAGAATAGCTCCTGAGTGTATACTAATTGACTGAATAGGAACCAGAGCATATAATGGGGCTTTTCCTCTGCTGAACCCGACACACACTAAGGGAATGCCACAAAGGAGAAAGGGGACTTTTAGAATTACATAGCTCAAATACCTATGGATATGTAATAAAATATTAGATGGCTTAGTATTTTTTGTTATGGAGTAAATCTAAGGATTATACATACACATGTGAAGAGAAAGTGGTATTGACAGGGCTATTAGAACTACGCATGTACTTATGTGGCTTGCAGACTTTTCCCATCAACATAATCAATTCAGTGAAGGAGATTGAATTTCTCATCTTCTTGACTTTGTAAAATTCTAGATCTGCTGTATGCAAAAAATGTCAGTTCTCATTAGTCTGATGTTGCTTCCAGGTAAGTACTTTTTGTCTTTTCACAGAGAAGAGAGTGTCAATAAATTATTAGAGTTAGCAAACAATATAGACTTTTTAATAAAGAAACACTGCCCAAAGTAATTGTACAATCCCTTTTTTCCCTTTGACAACCGTAAAAAAATTACTTCTATACTATTATTTCTATATACTTCTATATATTTTTTCTATAATGCAGTCAAAACTGAAGCTTCATTAAAACTGTTTTAAATTTTGATGCTTGCATTGAAATTGAGCAGGATGCAACTGTTCATCCTTTTAAACTTTGAAATTTGATAGAAGTTTAAAATATGAAAAAAGTAATGTTTTCTAGCAGTGAAACTACATGTTAAATTCATGTATTAATACTTCTCCAGAAATAATTCCAAGTTAGGCAAAACCTACAAGATGCTTGTTCAAGACATTTTTTGCAGAGTTCTCTGTTATCAGGGAGTGAAAATTGGTTACCAAAGAAGACGGAGATTAATTTTTGCATTCAAATATTTTTGTGTTCAAGAGAAATGAAAAGGCATGGCTCTTAATAATTTCTATGACTATGATGACTCAGATGCAGAGAATTTGCATGGATCTAGAGTGCCATTTCTTTTTTTGTTATCCATTCTTTCATAATTAATCATATCGGCAACACTAAAATTTTTATTGCTGAAAATTTCACAACAGTGTTAGAATTGATCAAGATGTTACAATCTCCTTGTGACAAAGAGGATTGAGTGCAAAGGTTTTATTTCAAACACATCCTTCTTCTGGAGAAATGAATATGGAAAGCCTATTAATGTATACTTCAGTTCCCATAAGCTGCTCTGCAGTATAATGTCAGTTGTCACAATAAAGAATTATGGAAGGCAATGAATACCTGGGGGAGATATACAGACAGGGTTGAGGCACTAGTCTAGTGGGAGCTTGCAGAAACTCACTCTTACAAACCTGTTCTTCTTTTTAAAAATTAGATTCCTTTTTCTTACTGCTTCCTCTAGTAACATTTGAAGCAGGAATACCTGGATGCTTTCTCTGAGCTTCAACTTCTTTTCTCAGCAGCGGCAATACAAATACACTTCAGAGAAACTATCTACTTCATGTCTTCAACCTTCATGCTCACAATCTGTTTCCACTACTACTCCCTAGTATATTTACTTTTATTTATTTATTTATTTTGTCCAGAGCTTCTGGACATGCGGATTCACATTTTGTTGTCTCTGTCACCAGCCACTGTGTGCTACAATGTCTTCTGAGTCCTGAGAATTCGGACTGGTTCACATAGATCACTGCAGAAAATGAATCTCTTTTTCTCTTTCAGGAAAAAAACCCCAAACCAAAAAACTAACCAAACGAATAAAAAAATGCCCAAACCCCAACATAATAAACCAATCATAATTTTTTTTTGTAATATAAAATTATCTTTAAAAAGAGGATGTTTTATTGTACCTAATAGGTAAGACTGCATCAAAACCCTTGTGTTTCTCTAAACATATATATGTAGTTTGATTGAAGGGTAGATGGAATTCAGAAGTGTTGCACAAGGTAAAAATGAAGAGCAATGCAGACAGAGTATCTCATAGCCAACCCCATTTTATTTACTCAGAAGATGAGTTACTAAAAATAATGGAAACAATCGAGAGAATTCAGTAGGTTTTTTGTTATATTCTTCCTTCTTTGAGTCAGCATGAGTGTCTCATTTGTATTTCCCACAAAAATTGTGTTTTGGATGGCTTGATTCTGCTTATCTAGGAGTAGAATGTCTTCATAAATACATGGAGCCAGGCAGACCTGCAATTAACACAGCTAAACTGTCTTTGAGCTGAACTAGCCCACACAGAGCCTATACTTTTACATGGTTTATGCATAACTTGCCAGTGCAACCACAACTAGCAGAATTACCTCAGATCAGTGTCTACTACTTTACTCTCTCCCTCAGACCTCTTGTACTTACATCACAGTTAGCTCACATTAGAAACAGCTGGGAGAAGGCATAATTTATTGAAAGAGATGTTTTACTTACCCAACTCCTTTCAATGACTTTGTAGGAGAATTATATTGTGTTACATTGCCTTCCATACTATGAAGAGCAGAGTAGGAAACACTGAGGGAATTCAAGTGAATATTATGTGATCTATTTTACATCACCTTACATATCACTTCTTAATCTGGCTCACAGGTCCACTGCCTTGAGAAGAGAGAACAAGACACCCACAGTAGTGAGCAAGTGAAACAATAGCTTAACATCAGGAAAAAATATTTAGGCAGACAGTGTTGTAATGTGAATAATTATAGAATAGTAACTTGATAGGGAGCAGAAAAAACAGCTTCAGACTTAAGTGAAATAGCAGATATATGACTTACAGTTAAGGTTGATCTTTAATCCTTAACTTTAAGGTAAGGGCATATGAAATTATCATTGCTAGAAATGACTTATTTGGAGAAAGTTTATTTACAGCACTCAGTTCTCTGTCTCTTTCACCAGAGCAGAGCACATGGAGGTGTAGCTGGAGAGACTCCCCAAAGCTGGCTGAAGCTCTGAGGCTTTGCACCAGGCCAGCCTGGAGAGCCACAGGCATGGCACTCACCGACTGCTGCCAGGACTAGCTTTAGAGGGGGCACACAGATGACTGTCAGGCTCTTTGGTTTGTATGACTGTTTGGAATACTCAGAAAGCAACCTGACATGAATTCCTAGAATTACCACTGCCATTCTTCATTGTGGCTTATAGATGTGTGTATGAATGGAAATGTGTATCCTGGAAAAATAAACCATGTCACTTCACATAACATTCAGTGATCTTCAGAGAGTCATGCATATAACGCAACAGACATCCCACTAAATAATTCATCTGTGCAGATCAGTACACAGCTCTTTATAATGGTAAAACTGTTTAATTAATACAATATTTTTTCAATGAATGTAATTTTATTCTATGGAAATTTCATATAAATTTCTGCTTAAAGTTTTTTTTTTATTAGTTACAATGCCTTAAATAGATAATTATATGAGTGCTGGTCTGAGAACATTGATTTCTCTTGTAAATGCATCATAAGTAAAAAGTCAGAACACGTATTTAAAAATGTGTTAGAGTGTTATTAAAAAAGGCAAAAATTTATTTATAATGGGGAATATTTATTAATAATAACAATAACAACAACAATAATAACATTAATAATTTATAAATTAAGCCCTAAATGAAATGCTTTTATTTATTTTAGACATACCATGATAAAAAACCTGATGTCTGTGTTCATCTGTGACTTGCAGCAACTTTGTACAATCATGCTCTTTGTAGCTCAGCAGGTCTCCCAAGAGATTGGTGGGGAAACCTTCATTGATTTCAAAAGAGGAGATCAAGACTGACTAAGCACTTTTGAGTATTCACTCAGACTTTGAATCAAGTTCTCAGATTCAAAAGTTGTAAGCATAATGTTTTAATATTTAGTATATAAATAACTTTGGAGTTTTATCTATATTATGATGAATAAAAGAGAAAAGTCAATCAGTTGCATGCATTTACTTCCATCAATGGTAAAACCATAGAAGGGTTCTCAATGTTAAAATAGATGATTTTAAAATGTAGAGGAAAGCAAAATTTTACAGAGGGAGATACCATGTGGAGCTCATTAACACAAGATAGGCAAACAGCCTAGTAATTAAAAAAGCATATTTCAGCATCACAAAAATGTGAAAAGCATTCTCCTAGTAATTCTAGTATAAAATTTTAAGGGTTATCAATCAAATTTCAGAATACAACTTATTCAATAATTACCTTCAGGAAGAAATATTTACTTTCCTCTGGAAGTGCAGTATTTCTGATGAGGACCATATTGAATGATTCAAAGATAATTTTAAAACTTTACTGTCAGGCCACTTTTTGAAACATTTAGGAAAAGATAGGTTGAAAAACTTAAAAGAGTAGTTTGCAATTGTTCCTGGTAGTTTGTTTTCTTTTGTTAAAAACGTGATAGGCAGATGGATAGAATATTCAATGAACTGATAAAACAAGAGCAATCAAAAAATGAATCTGGACTTTAATTCTTTTATTTAACAGTTTGGAGAAACTTTTAGTTTTTTCTATTTATCACTGGCTATTTATTCACTGTGTATCATGTCCAAACATGTGAGAGAAAACTTCAGCATTGAGCTTACTTGAATTTGAAATATAGGGTTGTGATATATGAGTGTGAATTTAGTAGCTTTCCAGAAATCAATGAATAAAACTTCAAGACTCAGTCTCATTTTTCCTCTTGGGTCAGGATGGGTTGCCATATTTCATTTGTTGTCTTCATTTTTCATTTATTGTTGTGTATGGGACTTCTTCAGTCATTTTCAATTCCTATTTTTTAATCTAAAAGTCTCTACCAGAGTTTTTCTTTCTTTGATGCACTTCACAACTTCTTGTTGCTGCCTTATTTGTATAATGTTGAAAATCACTTATTTATTCTGAATTTTAAGTATGGCAGCAAGTTAATTGAGTTTTCTGAGAAGCTGCACCTGGTTTTGTGAATATTTTTTTCCAAGCCATATAACATTTTAGCACCTTCTAATACTCAGGGGCAGAAGAAAGAGAGTGAAAGAGGAAGAAAATTCATTTCTTCATGTATCTTTAAATATAATTTTGGCAGATTTTTGTGATGACTGATTATATTTTTTGATACTTTATTTTAATGCAGTTTAGGTAAAATCTTCTAATCACATGAGTTAAGAACTAAGTCTACTATTACTTTTCTCAGATCAGCTTTTCTTCTTTTATCAATAACTAATTTTCACTAAGATAACCTGAATAACTTTGGTTTGGAGAGTGAGCTAGAAAATATTTAGGATGTAAAGTAATACTTAACTTTTTTTACAGAAAAAAAAAATTAACAGCTGCAAGTGAATGATGATTTAATAGAGACAGAAAGTTTATGCCTGTATTTGGTTCTTCCCTCTGTATGAATTCAAAATGCTGGTTATTTTAATAAAATTAAATGAGTATTCTGTATATCAAGTTACTTTCATTCACATTTAGTGCACAGCAGCAAAGGTATGACAGTTGTTTCTCTGTTACAGTGGTGAAAATCATCAAGAAAACTTAAATATGCTAAGCTGGAAGATGGTTTTAAACTGAAAGAGAGTAGGTTTAGATTCTTTACTCTGAGAATAGTGAGGAACATGAATATATTTCCCAGAAGAATTGTGGATGCCCCATCCCTGGAGGCATTGAAGACCAGGTTGGATGGGGCTTTGAGCAATCTGATCTAGTGGAAGATATTCCTGTCTATGGTGAAGAGAGAGTGGGAAATGGAAGAACTTTAAGGTCCTTTTCAAATCAAAGTATTCTGATTTTAAGTGAAGAGTAGATATAATAATCTTATACAATAAGGCAACATAAATAAAAGTTCAACCCTTGGCAAAAGTCTTCTTAAAATAAATTTCACCCAGAATTTATATTTTCAATATTTTGTGTAGAATAGACTATTTTAAAGGAGATATTGACTGGATACTCAGATCAGAAGCAATTCCAATGCTACTGAGGTTGTTTGTATGCAATAATTCATCAATTAGTGTAGAATACCTTTATGTAAGTATCTTCTTGATTTATATTTGTTTAGTTTGTGTAAACCAAGTTGAATAAAATGGTTATCCAAAAGAAGATTCTTTGTTCTGGCTAGACTACATTGTTTTATAGCTGCTCTTAGCTAAACTTCAGGATTCATTTTATGACATAGCCATTATTTTACAACATGGGGGAAAACAAATTCGAGGATAGAAAATTAGGCTTTCAGAGAGTTTTAGAACTGATAGGGTATTTAAAGTGATGAGTTCAAGACCTACTAAAGCAGAAATGTAGCAGTTTTGTTGGAGTAGCTGTAAAATGGAATGATAAATGATTATAAGGGAGGTATTTAAAAGAAATCTGAACAATAGATTTGATTGCTTAAGACTGTAAACTTCAACTTAATATTATAGATATATTTATTGAAGGGTTTTCTGGCAAGACTCAAAACAGTGTTTTGAAACTTAATTACCACATGCTTTATACTTTCACTTACCTGTGGTTCTGTGATCTTTGATTTATCAATATGAAACCATTTAGATTCCAACTTGAAGCTCATTAGTCTTGTTAATACTTAAATGTACATTTTTTAAAATAAAAACTCATATTTGCATTAATTTGCATTCTATGAATGTAGTTTTCAGGTTTTAACTTTCTTCCAGACACCTGTAAGGAATTTTAAATTAATTTAGTTATTCTCCTCCTTCTGAAGAACAGCAGATGTCAGATTCTCTTATCATTGGAGAAACATTTTATATCTGTATTGCTGGTAAATTTAGAGTTTATGTTATTCTGGTTCCATACATTCACCAGTGCTAGAACACATGCCATCACAAATAGTGCATAAATAAATTAAAACCACTTGTCTGTTGAAATCAAGAATTATTCCAACTTTACAGTTAAAAAAGAAAAAGTATTATCTTTAAAAAGCCATCCTCAATCTTCTTTCCAGTTTTCTTAAAAAAGGTTTAATGAATAAAATTGAAAAAAAGTAAAAAAACAATGCTATCTAAAACAATGTTTGTGAAAATAAATGTTTTTTCTCAAAATTTATTCCATTTTATATGGTGATCCTTTTTAAAGAGCTACTATATTTTGATTCCTCATTTAATTCATACTGATAGGACTATATTGTCAAGTAAGTTTTCGATTACTGATCTGAAAGAAACAGAGACTTTCTCTGCATGAAAGCATTCAACTAGGATTATAGATGTTATTGCCTGGAAAATTAAATCTGTGTCCTTTGACAGTCTAATCATTATTTTGTTACTTTTGGAGTATTCCAAATAATTTTTAAATCCAGCTGACATGAATTAATTTAGAAAAAATTAATTCATATTTTGCATTTAAAAGCAAAAGGAGTACATGAACAAAACAATATATGAGGATACTGATGCACTAATCTAGGTAAACTAATTCATCCAACTAAATGAATTGTTGAACAGTTTATGGGTACAAATACCTCCCTTAGGACAGCTTTCTAGCACTGTTCTGGGAAAGGTGTTTTCAATGCTGTGGCACTTAAGTGCTCTAATTACAGACTCCAAAGACGTTTCTTCTTCCAAGTGGTTTTAAAACAAATTTCCCTCGAGTGTGCATGAGTTTACCATAGACTATTTTGTTACAATCAGATTATGAGTAAAATTTACTAAAAATAGAAGAAGAAACTGAAGATCAGAAGTGATCAAAGTGAAATTTAGTGCTATTGCCTTCTAAAAGGCATTTAAGAGCTTAGTGATTGATTCCAATTGAAATTTAGAACTGAAACTCTAAAAAGCCTTGCTTAATACACCCCTGTCTTTATGCACCAAGGTATCCTTTAAAGTCCATCAGTTAGCTGGATCACATGGCTTTCTAACAGCTTCCTCTCTAGAACAGAAATAGCACTGAATACTAAAAATTAAAGCATGACCACAGGTTAAGAGCTGTTGTTGCAGGACAGTTTACTACCATAGGCTTCACACTGTATTTCTATATTTACAGTGTATGGACAGCTCAAGTCCATGAAGCTGCTCCTCCTACCCATGAACGTACATTCCTCTGAATTCCATTTCAAAGACCTGCAGTAGGGGTTTTCTTCAGCAGTGCAGACATATCTGATGACTTTCAGGGTATATTGCCATTAAATATAGGACTTCTGTTGTTCTGGTCAAACAGATAGATGCTTCTTAAGAGGGTATTCTCTACTAATAACTGTGTTGTGGTTTAATCTGAGCCAGTGACTCAGCCCTGCACATTTGCTTGCTCCCTCCCCCTGGTGTGATGGGGGAAAGAATCAAAAGTGTGAAGCACAAAACGCATAAGTTGATATAAAGACAGCTTAATAAATAAAGCAACAGCTGTGTCTGCTATCAAAGCAAAGCAGGGAATTAATTCACCACTTCCCATGGGCAGGCAGGTGCTCACCTACCTCTCAGAAGCACAGGGATTCATTATGCATTATGGTGACTTGGGAAGAAAAATGCCATCTGTCTGTCTCCATTGGTCACTTGGGGTCAGTTGTCCTGGCTGTGTCACCTCCCATCTCCCTGTGCATCTCTCTTGTGGGGTGGGTAAGGGGGAGCAAAGACCTTGACTCCGTGCGAGCATTGGTCAGTAACTGGTCTAATGAAACATCTCGGAATTATCAACACTGTTTCCATCACAAATCTAGAACATAGCCCCATGTGTAAACTGCTGCATTAAAAATTTAGTCTACTGCAAAAACCAGCATAATAGTCACACAAAAAAGAGTAGGATTTCTAAAATTATTTTTCTCTATGTTAATTTTTGTGAAATATTAAAAAAGAGTAGCATCATGTAATCTCTTTTAGAGGACTAGCAAGGACAAGGTTAAGCAGATTCCAGTTAGTTACCTAAGATTATACATGCATAAAAGAATTAATGGCAATAGAGTGCCACGGGTGTCATTGAAAATATAATCAGAAGACAGTGGAGCTACACACTTGTAATTGAGGTGTAATTTGATGTGCAAAGTCTTAGTCTATTACAGGAAGGAAACAGCTTGACTTGCAGGTTGAGTTTGTGTGGCTGGTGGGGAGGGGGCTGTAATATTCACTGCTAGCAGTTTTATTATTGGAATCATTGGGACATAATGAACAGAGAATTCAATAATTACTTTCAAGGTAGGACTGAATTTAAAAAAACCGCTAACCTATTGCTGAGGGAAATTACAATAGATGTTGTCCAACAGAAACACAGTTTGAGTAAGACAGTTGTGAATTTAAAAGAGGAAGGGAAATCTTGTGTGTTATAAGAAAAAATGTTTTCTTAGAAATCAGTCATATAGGAAGGAAATGCTGTTACTGCCCCAGCTTTGAATTCACCTTACTGAAGCTCCTGTCTCATTGTGCACCTTTCATTGAACTACTAAGCCTTTTCCCCAGTCCCTCTTGTCTCCTGCTGCAAGGGAGCTTTCTGGTATGAGACAAGGGAAAATAGTTGGCTTTCTTACAGATACTTTGCTCACACCTTTTTAAGGAAACACATCTGTGAATTAAATATTTATGAAGTGCTATTTTAAACTAGATCCTGGGCTCTTCTAAACCTGTATCTGCTTTCTGACTGTGTAGAGTATTGGAGACAGTGACTAAATATCTGAGATGGAGGGATGGTACAATCTGGTTTGTGAAAGATTCAGAATGAGGTCCAGTGCTTAGAGTTTAATGTTAATGGATGAAACTTGATCTTTTTTTAAGTCTCATTTTTCATAACTGTGACTCATGTCCTTTCTGGCCAACAGAAAATTTAATTAAGTGACTAGAATATGAACATCAACAGAAATATTTGTTTCAGAACTGCTTCTCTTAATCCAGAAGAATGAAAGTCTGTCTGATGATTTTTTTCCTGGTGCAGATTAAAGTTTCAGCGACAGCTTTTTGAGAGTTATATTTATCACATAACAGATTACAACTGCAGATCAAACTGTAGAATTCTCATAGAATAAAAGCTAGAATTCTTGGAGAAATAACGTTTTTCTCTGTGCGCTGTTTTATGTAGTGACTGTTTTTAATTCTTGCATGTATAAAGACCTCAGTTTACAAATGCTGAATGCGGGGTTGGTATTTAATAAAATAGAATTAATTCTCTGCCATTAATTCTCTGTGCAGCTGCTAATGAGATGGAGAGTCACCTTTTGTTGGTAGGGTAAAGACAGCTATTATAAAGACAAAGAAAATTGCAAAAATACTTGGTTTTGTGTTATATTTGAACACTTTTTTCTTTAAGGAGAATTATATTGGTTCATTTAGAAGTTATCAGTTAATATAAAATATGCCCTTTTTTATATTTTCTCTTTTTTCCTCTTCCTCTTCTTCCACCTCTCCCTTTTCTGTTTCATTTTTTTTTTTCATCTTATTTTCTGTTTTCTATATTCTATTATCTCTTCTCTATTTTCTAATTTATTTCCCCTTTTTGTTTTCCCTTTTTTGCTTTGTTTTTCTCCTACAGAATAAGACTACCAGGTACTATGTGGTAGAATTATTGTTGAAGACTGCAAAGTTCTTAGGTATGACCACATTGCAAATAAGAATATCAAAATTCATGGCATCACATGCAAATTTTCTGATTAATACTGTTATAAATTAGTGTTTTAAGGTCTCTTAAAGAATCACCATTAAAGGTATTGGTAAAATCAGGTTTAATATACCAGCAAAAGCATGATAAAGTTCATTGGCAAGGTTCACTCTACTGCTTGCTAAATGGTTAAAGCACAGAGGAAGAACAAACTAAAATCTAAAATCAATCAATCTAAACCTAAAATCAATTAAAAAATTATTTATGTGGAAGCTGAAGATGCAGGGAGGAGGAATGAGTAAGGGTAGAAAAGGATGAGGATAAAAAAGGGATAAGGAAGACCCTCCCATTTAATCACAAGATTTAGACTAGACCTCTTTGCTAAACTGAGGCCCAGACTTGACCAGCAGTTAAAGCCTAAAGGTTTAACAGCACTTAAAACAGCCCTTTATTGATAGCTTAATTTAGCAGTTTAACAAAAGATTCATATTGAATTTACTATAGCTCAACAAATCTAAAGTGCTGGAGAATGTAGCACAGCAACATTCATAGTTCATTTGCTATATCATATTCACACTCACATGCACACAGATTTAAAGGAGCATGCACAGGTCCAAAACAGGATGTGTAGGAGAGTGAATGCAATTTAGAAGGTTTAAAAGATGATAAGAATACACAGCCTGTGAAGAGTTGTTGCAGCTTTGTGAGTTTCACCTGAGTCAGCATGACAACAAATTATGCCCAATGCAAACTGCAGCATAAATACTAAAAAATCACAGAAAAGAAAGTCATGGATATCGTTTACTGTGACTGCAGTAATGCCTTTGACACTTCCCCATAAATGCCTCAGACAGAAGCTATTGGTGTATGGGCTGGATGTACAGACAGCGAATTGGACTGAAAACTGGCCAAACATTTGGGCCCAGCGGGTGATGGTCAGTGGTACGAGGTCTGAGTGGAGGCTAGTAATTAGTCATGCAACAACTCAGGGGACGGGTCCAGTCTTGTTCAATATCTTCAATATTGATCTGGGTGAGTGGACACAGAGTACAGCTCAGCAGGTTCGCTGATGACACAAAACTGGGAGGAGTCCTGGTGCACCAGAGGGCCGTGCTGCTGTCCAGAGAGACCTCCACAGAATGGACAGATGCGCTGGCAGGAACCTCTTGGAAGTTCAATAAGGGGAAGTATGAAGTCCAGCACTGGGGGTGGAGCAACCCCATGCACCAAGACACTCTGGGGGCAGATTTTCTGGAAAACATATTGGATATAAAGGACCTGGGGGTTGTGGTGGAACCAGGTTGAACATGCGTAAACACTGTACCCTTGTGCCAAAAGTGGCTTATGGTATCCTGGCTTGCATTAAGCAAAGTATTGCCCGTAGGTGCCAAACTGCTGTTGAGGCTACGCCAGGGGTCCTCTATCTCGTTTTGGGCTGAGTACCAGAGAGCCAGGCATGCTGGAGGGAGACCAGTGCAGGGGCACAAAGATGATTAAAGGACTGGAGCATCTCTTCTATGAGAAAAGGCTGAGACAGTTGGAACTGTTTAGCCCAGTTCAAGGAAGGTTTAATCAGAATATATAAATGCCTGAAGGAAAGGTGCAGAGAAGATGGAGCCAAGTTTTTACAGCAGTGCCCAGCAGCAGGACCGAGAGGCATTTGAGCTTGCAACAAACTTAGTGTCTATTAATGACATAACACAGCTAGCAATGGTTTTCTCAGGTTCATGGTGCTTGCCATTGTTCACCTTAGCAGTATTTCTTCCAAGAATAATTTGTGTGCCTTCTTCTGATACGTGTCTTATTTATGTTTTAATTTATGTGTTTCTTCTTTATAGCTTACAAAGGCCAGAGTGCATGAGAACTTCTCTCAAAACCTATATTCTGTATTTATGTCTGTAGGAACTGGGGGGAAAAAATTTCCTCCCAGTTCAATCAATCAAACTTGCTTGTAAGAGTAAATAGCTAAATAAGAACAGTAATAGCAAGAAGATGGAAAAAATCTTGGAAGGATCACTGCAAGGTCACCTCAACCACTCTTTTGATACAGCACAGGATTCTTTATGTTTATATGATTTTGAGTGCATATTTACCTAATTCTTTTTTAAAGCCCTCAGTGATATATATATTTAGAGACATTCAGCCAGCTATTCTCATCCTTTACTTTTCTTTTAGGTTTTTAGAAGACTTTTTTACAATTCAATCCCCCCCACCTTTTTTTAATACTCCAATTAAAGCTATTGTTTTTTTTTGGTACACAATAAATGCAGAAAACACCCTCTCAATGTATTTTTTTTACTGTAAATATCTGGTGTTTAAGATAAATATTTCTTTTGATATATTTCATTGGACAATATTTGATCTTTTTTATTGTGTCTATTGTTTAAGTGTTTTTTTTTCTCCATTAATACTGCATTTCAGCATTTAACTTCTTAAAGTTCACTGGATAAAAATGGATGAAATACTCCAGTTGAGGACCTATATTGGGGAATGGGGGAAAACCTTATGACTTCTCCAGGGAAAGTTTCTTTTTCTGTCAATGAGAAGAAATAGTGGCACTGAAGTCATTAACATTATTTTGATTTCCTTCACTTAAGGTCTGGTAATTAATCAATACAAATGATTTAAAACATCTCCTAAGATAGCTTAACAGTTTAGCCACATGTTTTGACCACGTGTTTCTTTCAGTTGAATCATTTATGAATCTTAATTTCTAACTAACATATTGAATTGTAATGACAGGGCAATTTCCCAATTGCCATTGCATGCAACAAGCAGAAACATTATTTATGAGCAACCTGTAATCTTGAAGCAATATATTGACAATGTAAATCATTAACTAGAAGTAGGTTGGAGACCTTTAGAACTGTTTTGAAATATGATTTTCTTTCATTGAATAGGAGGAAAATAAAGGGAGAAATTTGGTGTGTATGTTTAATTTGTGTACATAATTCATTAAAATACTCTATTTACAGATAAGGTGAAAATTCAGACGGACCTACTAGCCATTCCTTGCTGCCGTATTTAGCTGAAAAGAAAAAAAATAACCTTTTAAAATAGTGCACCTATTAGCTTCTTTAAAGAAAATTTGACCAAATATCGTAAAGAGCAACCTGTGTTTGGATGGACAGAGATGTCTTGTCTAGTCAGTTTCTTCCATGTCTGTTTTTTAATAAAACTATTCTCACATTCAGTCTTTCCACTTAAGTTCAATATTCCTAATCACCAAACAGAACCATACACATTTCCAGCCCATTGACCAATAGCTAGTGATATAAGGGTGTATCCTGAATATTGCTTTGTTCTCTCAAGACAGAATAACATCATTAATAACACAGATAGTTTTTTGCTGCTTGTTAAATTTTAGAAACTTAAACATGGATTTCCTGAGGAAAACATGCAGATTTCTAATGGATAATCTGGTAGTCTAAAATTAGAAAAAGCTAGCATGAAAACCAGCCGTATGAATTTGTAACACAAGGATAAGCCTCTTCACAGAGAATTCCTTTTGTCTTCTACAGAAGAGGAAATATTCAAATTGTATTTTCAGTTAAAAAAAAATTTAGGGTTATCACATAAGTGAGTAGGACTTGACTGCTTTACATGGATGGGATGAAAGGTTCTTTTTTTATAAAAATCTCTTCTTTACTTAACATCTATTTCTATGTGTAGATATCCAGCATTCTGAGTGCATGGCAAGAATGCAAGGCAAAAACACATAAGACATAGAAAAGGAGAAAATGCTTTATAAAGTAATTTGGAAATCTCAGTTCCAACTTTCTTGTGATATACAACTTGCCAAATCATTGCAGACCAGAAATAGCATGTGCTTCTAAAATCAATATTGCATTGGGTGAAGTACACACTGAAGCTTGATTGTGAATTGATTGACTGGATTTTTTTGTCTCCCATTACCAGGGCAGCAGACTCATTATAGTAGCTAGTTGAATGAAGTAATATGCAAGTTTGTGACAGGATTTCAAATAATCAGAGATTAACTGAAAGCAAAGGAGAAAATTCTGATCACAGTGTTGAGTGTATTAAGGCATTCTGGAAAATGTGGTTGCCATTTCTGTAACATTCATTACTATTTTTGCCATTGCTTTTGTGGAGAGTCTATAAAATTAGTTTTCAAACAAGTTTCAGACAGTACTTGCACTGAGTCCAAAACCAGGCCTCAGTAACCAGCTTTTGTATTGCAAGGCTTCTACTTCAGTGCTAACTCCATAACAACTGTTAGGTTGTAGCCAAGTTAATACACCAAACAGTGCCTCTGTTGTGCTGATCCTAACAGGAACAGAGGAAAAGAAGAGAGCCTGAGACTTACTGGAGTTCTCTCCTTTTTACTTCTCCTGATAACATCACTTTTTTTGCATGACTGCTGTCACTCTAGTATCTTGTAAGCCTAAAGTTCTCATCTTCCCTTCCATTCTGAGAAAGTGAATAATTATTCATCTGGTTATTAACTGACAAAAATTAATTCTTGTGAATGCTCTTTATTTGCATACTTTTTATTCCCTATTTCCAGCTGTGACCCTTTAGTCACCTTCTGGCTCACTGATTTTGGAATTATCGCTTTTTTTTCAGTCTTCATTACCATTTTCCTAATCTTAAATATCTCAGGACTGTAACGCTAATACTTAATCTCTTAAAAAATCTACAATATCATTTTATAACAGTCACATTATTTTTCTGATCACCTTAGCCTGCATAAAATCTTGTGCAGTGGAAACATCAGGTATCAAATCAAAGCATTTCTATTGCTTTTGAAGGAATGACACTGAACTTATATTTCAAATTGTCACCTTGTTTCCTCCATAATTTAGCTACTTCTTGTTTCTTGTATCTTGAATGAGTTTATGTAGGATACATACTTCTGTATATAGAATTGTCTTTTTTTTTTTTGGATGGAGATTTCAAGCACTGAATCCACTCTAACAGTATTTTTCATGCAAGTAAAATTTAGTCCATAATCTTGTAGGGGACTTCCTCTCTCCCATTAATTGATTACAGGTTATTGTGGTTTGAAAAAGAAGTCAAATTTGCAAAAGTGCAGCTTTCATATATTTTGTAATTGCTAGCACCAATTTCTGGTTTTTTATCAATTTTTACAGTGAGTCCAAATCATACTAGAGATGGAACCAGAGATCCAGGAAGCTGAAGTGCAAAGCCTTCAGCTGTGAAGAATAATGTGAAAAAGGTTGCATGCAGTATTCTTTGTCCTTTGGTCCTTTAATGTGCACTAAACTACTTGCAAAAATTGTGTCTTCAAGATCCAGTGTCTGGCAAACATACATTCAGAAAAGGAACAAAATAATAGTCTTTAGAACTATAGCTTTCATTAAATAAAAAATAAAAAGTACAGCAAATGGAAAGTTGCTGTTTCAAACAATGAAGGTCACATAGGTGTTTTTTTCTGGACACAGCTGGACTGATATACAGAAGGCTGCTTTAATTATGAAGAAGCAGACTCTTCACATTAAATGGTGTATGACCAAACAAGCTGCCTTCATTTGACTTTCCAGACAGCTGGAGTTGAATTCAGAGACAGATAATTGCCGTGGGGACCTTTCTCTGGCAAGTAGCCCATTGGTACTCTTGAGGGGTGGAGAGGCTTCACACAGAAAGCTTAAAAGCATCTGGGCTGCTGTTGTGCAGAATGCAACTGCTGACAGATTTACCATCTGTCTTTGAGAAAGACAACAGCTTGGGAAGCCCAGATACCACTATTCTTCAGTGGAAAGCCCGTTGTCAATCAAACCCTCCTCATTACAGCAGAGAGAACTGGAATTACAGCTAGGTGAAAAAGAAATATCAAGACATTAGTTTACCAGTATTTATGTATAAATAGATGAAAAGTCCTGGAACACTAGGAAACAGCAAAATGTAAACACATTTGTACTATCCATTACCTAAACTTTCTCCATGAGAATAGTTTTACAGACGTAACAACAGTAGAAATGTTCATATCCCCACAAAAAATAGTTATGTTGTAATAGCACAGAATAAAGAATTCATAATTTATGCTATACTATTATAATACTTTAGATTTTTTTTTTGTAAATTATCATTGACTGTAAAAGGTAATTGCTTTAATTCCTATGTTTGTAGGCAATAGAATAGATTGTATCTATCTTATAAAGGAACTTCAAATCTCTAACCAGTCCTATAAGAAAAAGATGTGAAGTCATCCCTAAATATAGTGTACTTGCTTATACACAAAATGAAGTCTATGGCCTAATGTAAAAAAATTTAAATTGTATTGACTAATTGTAATTGAATTGCCTAAATGTAAAGAATCAGTCAAAATTAGGAATAAAATATAGATGTTTTCTAAAAAGCTACAGTACAAATATTTTCAGCACACAAATGCACATATATAAATTTATGTGAATGCATAATACCTGCAAGCCTGAAAGACATTCATTCAACCCAACAGTTCATAAAAATGCCAGGAATTAGGAAAAATGGAATTATGGACTCTATAAATAGTAGACTTTCTTAAGCCTTCAAGTGTATATTGATATATTTATATTTGTGTAAGACTTACATGCCTTTCTGAAAGATGTAAAAAATGTTCCCTGTTGTTCTCCCTGTATTTCTGCAGCTGACCAGTGTGTACTGTGTTTTTAAAAAGAGTTAGTACTTTATGGCTTGTGCTCTTAAACCCAAGCTTCAGTTTAATGGGAGCATAGATGAATGCTGAACATGACATATAGTTGTCATGTAAAAGTTGAAAACACATATATTTATATAGGTGTGTATATATATTGTTTATCACAAATATATAGACAGTTGGGTAGAAACAGCTGCCAAAGAATGATTTTTTGTGAGAGAAATTTTCATGGGCCTTTTTACCCCAAGTACTTTACCACAAATCCTGAGGGAGAGAGTAGGAAAGTATTCCAGGATTTTCCTTCAAGCTCCATGACTACAAAATTCTAAAATCCAACTTCTCCCTCTAAATGCATGAAGTATAGAAAAATGCATTGCAAGATGTAGGAAAAGATGCCATTTAGTAATGAGGCCTAAACACTCAGCCCAGCACACTGACATGGTGCCTCTGTGAAGCAAAAATTACACATTATTACACTAATGACTACAGCACCCCAATGAAAATCTGATTCCTGGTTTCCAGTTGCCTTTGCTAGGTTTGTTTCTATATTTTAATGCAGAATATTCACCCTCTAAGCTTAGGGTTAAGGCACACATGTAGGAAATTCAGATTCAATGTTCCACTGCTGAGGGAAGGTTGTGAGTTCAAGCACTTTAATGAGATATAGCTTTACCACTGTCCATGTTTTAAAAGAAATGAGAAGTTAGCTTCTCTTCCCCCAGGGAACCAGCTTAGCTTTTACTCCAAGGAAAGGTTCAGGACTTCAGACTCCAGCCTGAAATATATACTCTAATGTAAGGTTAAGAAAGACCTAAATTGTTCAGATTAAGTTGTATATCATCATCAAATGGAGTAAAATGTTGGCTTATTTTTTTCATGCTGAAATATTTTCAGTACAGAGCTAGATCATGTACTTCCATACTGTTGCAGTCTACAGAGATGATATATCCATGTCAAAAAGAGATATGAGTCAAATGATGTGCTCTTTCCATTATTTTCTATTGTCCAGTTTAAGCATATCCCTGGTTCATCATGTTGACTGCTATGAATCTTTTTCTTGACGTGATAATTTCCTCCAGGCATGGCATAGAAAGTTTAGTTGGAGCTTTGAGCTCCACTCTGGTGGCAGCATGCCATAATAGCTTTAAGGGACTAGCTCTTAATATATGTCTCCATTTCTGAAATGGCCAGCACAGTATTTCCCCACCCAGAGAGGGTAAATATGTTTCCACAGTTGTGAAGATCAAGTAAGCAACTGATAAAAGTTCTCTTGCCTAAAAAATGAAAATGGGAATATATTTCTCTGTGGAAGAGATCTTAGCCACATGATTTTAGTCATGTAGGGACTAGTTATTCCATTTCAATCAAGTGTGTTCTAGTAAAACTGTAAATCTCTGTTACTATGTGGAAATTAGTTGCCTACTGATGTATGACAAGCGTGTTCATGAAAATGCTTAATTTAGCTTTCCTTATTCAGCTAAATAGCGCAGGGAAATTAAATCGCTGACATATTTGTGCACAGCTGAGGTACAATTTGGGAGTACGTAGACAGGAGAACTTGTAAAATGGAAATTCTGATGTTTATACCGGGGATACAGGACTCCACCTCTGACCATTTACCTACGTAAAATTGAGATCATAAAGTGAAGAAGAGAAACAGGTAAAACTGAAAGCTTCTTCTAGCTTCCAGATGGTAAGAAAGATATTTCCAGGTATCCACAGACTAGTGATTAGGACTGGCAATCAGAAAATATGTCTCTTGTAAACTAAACTCATTAAAATATTCAGTCAGTGTAGGTTAGTAAAGATAAGTCACTTCAGTTTGCCATTTTGGTCTGTAAGGTAGAATCACATTTAAAATATTTTAGCAACTCATTGTGATAGGAGATTTTGATAAACCATGGCCGTTAAATACTTCCTCTGGGAACATCTTACAGAAAACCATGTGAATCTATGCAGATTTGGTATGAGAGTTGTTAATATATAAATTGAAAATAGTATTTCTAAATATCACTAACATCATAAATTGAGACCTCTGATTCAGTGCATGTCTGGTGTTCCTTCTGCAAACCTCATGAAACATTTTCTTTCCACTATGTTTATATATAATACAGGTTTGGGTTGTTTTGTTTTTTGTTTTCCCCTGAAGATAATAACCCAGATCCTGAAGGTGCCTGGTACAAATAATGTGTATTTCAGGGAATGAAAGAGACATGGGGACTTGCAAAGATCCATTTATATCCTTTTATGTGTTGTTAATGCTACTGACAATGGCACAAAGGCATGATCCCAGAATTTAAACATCATGGAACATAATCAGGCCATAAATCTGATTGTCCAGGAACAACTCTATGATTAGATTCAAGAAGGAATGGTAATACAGCTATTAAATTATCCATCATCTAAAGTTTCTTCAAGGTAGGCAAAATAATCTCAGTTGCTTCTTTGTGATTCTGTTTGTTTGTTTACAATGAGGCTTTCTGAGTGATGTAAATGCATTTAATTTCCATGAGCACTAATAAGAAATCAGTGAGCACATCAAGAAGTGAATACATGCATTTGCAATATGTAATGTACCCTTGGACAGATGCTTAACTCAAAATATATTTGAAAACAGTGTGAGAGATAAACATGTGGAATGAGTGGAAAACCTGGAGGTAAAGTGCTAATTCTTTCATGACATTTGCTCAGTTGGGGTCATGAAGGAATATTGAAGAAGATTACAACATGTTACATGTGGAAAATATACAAGTATTTAAAATTCTCAGCTACATACTGTGAGATTTAGCAGAGCATGTATTTCTAATTAAATGTTTTGTTTTATCTGCAACTTGCCTGTCTTCAATCTAAATTTACTGGAAAGTAGAAAAAAACCCCATCTCTTTTTGATGTTTAATTTTATTGCAAATAGTGTTTAAAAGATCACTGTGAACATTATACTCAAAAATAGTGAATTGTATGGACAGAATTCATAGAAGGCAAGGCCAAGGAGCTGAGCAAATACATCATTATAAATCCATATATAAAAATAACTTTGTAAAGAATTAATTGTGTGTGTATTATCACTGGTTTTAAGCAGCACATGAAAATCAATGTTCTTGTTTGAAGTCTTAATGTGACCAGATTGAAATCCTGCTCTTCTGCATATTCTGTAAATATTTTAGTCTATGTACTTCTAAGGCCTTCAATTTGATGCTTCATGTGGCATGAGACATAAGCTCTTTCTCTGAAATACGGTTTTCTGGGACATGGTAGGATTTGAACCACAGAAAGATTTCTGCTGAAGGTCCTCATCTGCAGTCATAGACTCAGGAAGTGAATGCTTCCAACATGGATAATGCAGACATCTTCAGTAATGGTGTAAAGGAGTATCCAAGGAACTACAGTCCAGGTGATCCCACCCTAGAAGTGACTCTATCACTAAGAACTCCTCAAAGTGTCACTCAAGGAGTCACCAAGATTATCAGGCAGACGGAGACTTGTGTGGGGAGACAAGGCAGAAATATCTTTCTCTGTGAGGGAAGTAAAGCACTTCAGCAGATTGCAAAAGAGGTTGTGAAGACATCCAAAGCCTGCCTGGCCCTGAGTAACTGGGTATTAGTGGAGCTGTTTTAAGCACGTTGCACTACTTGCCCATGAGTCAGTTCCAACCAGTATGATTCTATGATCCAAGGTGTAACTCACAATGGACATGGACCAATGGAAAAAAAAAAAATGATGGAGTTTCTGAACCTAGTATGCAGAAAAAGAAATGTAAGCATCTTCCATCTGCTACTTATTCTCCTATACTCTTCCAAGTTCTTATTAGAGTGTGCAAACAGCCAGGATTTAGTCCTGAAAGGTCTAATATTTCAAATATTGAAAGAAGCCAGCCCAATTGCAAATGCAGACCATAAATTAAAAATTTTCATATGTAGACAATAAATAAAACAATTCATAGCAGCAACAGCTCATCAGAAAGGTAAAAACTGTTACAATAATTTACTTAGGTTATCAAGAATGAACATAATTTCGGAGGAAGAAAAATAATTCTATTAAAAAAAAACAAAACGGAAAGAAACAATGTGTAGATCCTGCCTTTTCTAGTCTATGAGGAGACTTTCATGAATTATTTAATGTCTTTTTGAGAGACCATCACATAGTGCCATAGTCCATCTTCTTAATTTTTCACCATTTCTTCAATGTACAGGAAAGCAAATTTACTGCCGAGGCTCTTACTATCAGAAGAAACCCAAGGAAGCTGCAGGTTCTGCTTACTTGAATTACTGTTATCAATACATTATGGGGAAACTGAAGCAGAGAAAGCATGCATAACTTATTAGTTGCAAGTTCTTTTTCTGTTTTGGAGAAACCTCATGAAATGGCGCAGCAGCTGTGTAATTACCACCTAAATTCAGAAGCAGTTCAGAATGACAGCACGCAATTTGAAACCATCAAATGTGGACACACTTGCTGCAACCTTCCTTCTTGAAAACATACCTGAAAGCTCTGATATAGATATGATTTACATTTGAAAGAAAGCCCATTTTTAATATAGCAGATTTGTGACTGATGTCTAAATAATGTATATAAACCCAGGAAATTATTTTTTAGATTTTTCCTAATACTTCCTAATGTGAAGTCATGCTTTTAGTGGTTTACATAAATAATGCTGTGTGGTAAAGTATCGGCTGTATCTTTTACACCTCCTTGGCAAACTCAGCCTGGATGCAGGCCAGCTTTTGGTAATTGGATCTTGCATGTTTTTAAACTTGCATCTTTGGTATCACTCAGCCTTTTTGTATCCCATTGCTGAATTTCCTTCCTCTGTGCTGTGGATTTTTCGCTGAATGTTATTTGTGTTTGTAAAATGAACCATGCAAAGGAATATTTCCATAACATGTGACACTGTAACACACTTACAAATACCTTTGTAAGGTAATCCAGTTGCTGGAAATTTAGTACTTTTTTTTTTTTTTATTTTTTTTATTTTTTTGTAATAAGAGAGAGAATGGAATGTGCTGAGTATTTCCAGATCTGCTTAGCCTGGAGTAACTACTATAAATTACTGCAATACTTTCAACAGAAGTGATGAGCTGTGTGTGTTGCTGTGTCTGTTTTGCCTACTAGTTTTCATGAATCCTGGGATGTGATTTAGTTTTTTGGGTGTTTCTTTTTGGTTTGGTTTTTTTTTGTTTTCCTTTATGGATCTATGCTTCTGAGTTCATGTGAATACGTAATTTTTTCACCAATTAATTTTTAATCATCCATAATTCTGTTATCTTACAAATCTATATATCTTTTTTTTCTGGTAGTATATGAAGGTTTAACTTTTTTTTTTTTTTCTGACAGTGTTTGAAAAGCTGCATTTTTAGCTGGGAAGGGTACATAGAGTGTGGGCCCAAATACAAAAATGTATTTACATAGCTTATGGACACTGTCATTGATAGCTCTTAATTGCTTGAATTTCTGACCAAATTGAGCTTATAAGACCTAAGGTTTAAAAATAAGCTTTCCATATACAAATGATCTTTAGATTTTCCTTTAAGTTCTTACACTACTGTGTTCAGAAAAAGAAAATAAGCTGTTCCTATAGACTGCCAGAATGGAAACTAAAAGAAATACAGAACGTACATGTTATCTGAAAAATTGAGTCAATCTTATTATTTTGACAGTCTGAATGGTTTTAGATAATGAAAAGGACAGTAGCTGTGGGCAAGTATTTGAGCATTGACTTCTGCTAATTGTGGGTCCAGATGTATAAAGACAGAAAGTCACAGAGCGTAAGCCCACAGCACTTCACAGTTGTGTGTTTGCTAAAAAGCCTTGTCTGTTCTCCCTAATCTTTTCTTCTCTGCATGACTGCAGATTGAAACTGTTAAAAGGTAGTCTTAATAAGCAGAATCTTTACCTGCAATAGGTGTAGCATATTAGTTACCACAGTAAAACAGATGTGATAAAAATTTCAGCTGTTCAAATGTTTTTTTAAAACCTCTTTAACATGCCTGCTGCTATGTGATTGCCAAGAATTTACTGCTAAGATACCACACTAGATACTTATTTAAAGCCTTTTAGGTTCTATTCTTCTCTATCTTGACTAAACAGAACTTAGAATTAAACCCTTAGAGCACAGGTTCCTATTCTGTCTCTGAAGTTCACCAGAAACTCTCAAAACAGCAGATATTTTAGTGCTTCGGCATGCAACATATTGCCATTAAATCTCAGTAATTTCCTGTTGTCTTGTTGTTAAACAAAAAATTTTGCTCTGCTCATGTTTTACCCATGGCTTCAAGGAACATGACATACACAGAGTTTTTAAAGATCCTTGAAGAATTTTTGGTATAGCATTTCACAGCTGACTTGTGATACAGATTTGTGTAACAGAAGAACTGTGGAACATAAGCAACAGAACAGCTGATGCATAGTTTTGATTAACACAGCTTTATCAGGTCATGCAACTGCTGGAGTAGAAACCACAGGACTAGTTCTAGACAATTGTGAATAAAGATGATTTCAGAGCAGAAAAAAATTCAGTGTTTCGAAAAGGGTAATGACAATCGTCTGACTACCCCCACTCCCACACCCATCTTAAAGAGAAAGCTTAGCAACAACACATCTCTGGAAAAAGATTCATGAATTTGAATGAATTGCTAGTCAGCAAAGCCACTCTATAATCAAGAGAACAATGCAGTTTTCAGGAAATGGGCAATAATAAGAGAAGTTAGCAGCTGGGGTTATGTTTCATCTAAATCAAAGTGGGCAATCACTGATTAAATATCACATTAAATACATACATTCTGTCTCTCAGAGCATTTGACTGTTTCCTCAATCAAAAAGTTATTATGCAAATTAAACGCTAACAGAAGGGAGGTGTGTCTGAAACCACCTTTACTAATATGTTTCATCCTGTAATTGATTTGATCCATATCAGGCTCCTTGTTACATGAAATCAGAGGCAATTTTACTAAGAGAAGCGTTGCACTGTGACTGATATAGAAAATACTCAGTGACTTCCCCATAAAAAATAGTTTCAAAATGTTTTGATTTACTATTCTCTTAAAACTTTCTTATTACATGGTAATGTTGATGAGAGCTACACACAAAAGTAAAGAGGACCTCCAGTCAAAATCATCCTTGCTTGCACATTTGTTTTCTTACTAGAAATATTTATTAATCTCTGTATACAAATATTTTCCACAAGGAAAGTTTTGAAAACTATACATTTTACCACTTTCAGATTATTTCATCTCTCCAAACTCTGTTTTAAAAAGTATTTCCTTTTCTCTTACCCACAATATATATATAACCTAATTATGCTCTGGTGCTTAGTAATGTTAGATACTGAATCAAATTTACACAAGTGTAAACGAGGCTTGGAATGTGCTGATTTTTCTATGTTCAAAAAAAGTGTGTTCAGTCTTAGAGTTCAAGAAGCTATTTAACTGATGCACTTCATAGTAACTGAAATCTCATTCATAAAAAGTACCGTGTTAAAGTCTGTTAATCATTTTTCCAAGATATCTGAATTAGATTGATAGTATTATCCCTCTTTTGTATCAGGGAAAACCGTGGTAAACATTGTGGACTGACCGTGACAGGTGTATATCTAGATTTCAAAAGCAGAATTTCTTTGACCTCCGGATATCAGAGGTGTTATTCAGAGCTGAAGTAGAATACATCCAAAAAGATCCATGTTCATGGATGTAACAGTTTTTTGTCTTCCTCTTAGACAGACTGACAGCAGTCATGCACTGAACTACAGGTTTATTTTTCTCCATTCTGGATTTCTGTCTTTGAGGTGCCATGCTCCATATCCCTTGTCATAATCATCAGCACAGGGAAAATCATACTGAATTAAGGATGTTTTCAAGGCTATTTTTAGGTTTTTTGACTCAGACACCTACTGCCCATGAGTGTAAAGAATGCATAGGTATCTCAGATCTGTTACTCCAACTTCTGTCTACCTATTAAGTCATCTCCATTTCACAGCTTTTAAGATACTGCTGCCACCTCGTCAGAATCTTTAAAACTTCCACTTCAAAATGTAAAATGTTAGCAGATGCTCAGAGGAAGTGCATGAAAGTCTATATTAAGGATACAGAATAGCTTTCACACCCGCTAGAATCATGTCTCCTGCTCATGTGGTGAACATATGCAGTTTGTTGTCTCAGGATTTAAACTTCGGCTTGCCTTCTTCTTTTATTCTCAGCAACATTCTGAGTTTGCCCTTCATTTTCACTCCACAGTTTTCTTTCTGTGCTGATTAGGTAGGTAGCATTTTGAAAAAAAACCCAACAACTAAACCCCCATATATTAGCCTCTTCTTAACTGTGGTAAATATATTGAAAAATGTAGCAGTGGAGAGTCACCATCTGTTTAAACCTCAATATGGTCACAGATTGGGTGGCTTAAAACCCTTTGACATTATTACTATTATTACTGTGACTAAGTAGTTCATATTTTGATGCAGCTTATTTAATGAATTAATGTCTCATCCTGGTTAAAAAAAAAATGCAGTAACAAAAATCAACTAAGTAAAGAAATTAACTTCACAAAAAAAGAAGCACACTCAAAAGCTGACTTTTTGCACCCTGAATGCTCTTGGCTTTATGGCATCAGTAACTCCCCCGGCTCTGAGCTTAACAATGCCATTTAACCAAAGTAGATAGCTTTAGCTGTGTATTTAAAGGAGAGTGATTAACAGTAAAATAGTGAGCAGATTCAGCTAATTAGGCCTCACATTTAACACTCCATGGAGATGAGGGGAATCGTTTCACAGTAATCTTCAACCTTGTGTTTGTCTATACTTGTCACAAATGTGCATCATTCTGCATTGTCAGGGTTATTATCTAACTACACAGAAAAACATTGTTTCAGGAGGAAGACTTTATGCTGGAGCTCTTTTCAGAAACAGACACAGGAGGAAACTAATTCCTTGGAATTAATGAACTTTTACACTAACAAATTTCTTTTGTTCTTGCCCATGGCTATTTAATTTTTTGCCTGTGTCTAATTAGCAGCTGTTGTGACTTCCTTTCTTTCTTTTTTTTTTCCTATTATAGGAAAGTGATTCTTTTAAGTTTCTTTTCTTTCATACTAATCGTTGTCAGTGTCTTGACAGGCTCCATAGAATTTACACAATGGCTAATAATCTGAAATTGTTACTGAGTTTGATGGTTCATTAATATATGACTATTTGTGAATGATTCACAATTTAAAATGTTATTACTGTTTGTAGGACACATACACAAGGAAATACTCCAGTGAGAGAAACAGTGAAGAAATTATTATAAAATCATTAAATTTCATGTTATAATAATGACATATATTCTATATATGTCACATATATGACATAAATTCTTATGCAGGTTTAGATATTGGTCTTGTTATTTCAAAACAGTAGAGCACTTGCATGCAGTTAACTCTTTCCTAGTTTTAGATTTAAGCCAAGTGGGTTGAATATGTGACTGAGCATCATGGGAAAACTATAGCTTGCTTTACAGAACTGTCTCAAGTCTAAGCAGCTACATTAAAGAGAGTCAGGTTTATGCTTTTCAGGGCTGATCCCTCTGCCCTAAAATAGATCAGATGCATCAAACTATACAGAAATTTTTTCTCTTTATTTACTAAATTACTAGGCCAGATTAATACAACTACCGCATGAGAATTACAATGCACTGTCAGTAATGTAAATGAGAAAGTCCAAGCTAGTTTTGAAATAAAAGAAAATCACCTGTATTTCATAAAAAACAAATTGTGATAAATAACATGACACATATGATATGCCAAGCCATGACACTGCAAAAGGATCTGAAGAACCAGAAACTTAAAACACAAATCTTATTTTCTGAAATAAATACATTTTGTGGCAAATGGATGCACAGACTTGCAATACTTGTTCAAAGGCAAACTGGAACTCCATGTAAAAAGGGAAATATTTTTCAGTGGGCTGCATCAAGAGATCAAAGCAGATTCTTTTCTAGAAAAACAAAACTAAATGAGGCTCCTATTGCATGCATCGCAGGCACACAAGGCAAATAAACACTTTTCCTAACTGAAACATCTAAGTCTAAAATTTCACAAGATTAAAATTTCCTCAATTCCATTCAACTTTTATTTCAAAGCATTAATGGAAATTATGTGAAGTTATTGCCTCTAATGAAGACTATATCAGCAGTTGATTCAGCTCACATTAGTGCAAACTGACAGTATCCCATTTTCCAAAGGCCTAAGGAAAAATCCAACTTTTATTGTGTGCAAGATCAATACAGTTACTTTTCTTTTTCTAGGCAGACTGGATTATTTGCCTAATCTCTGGCATGCATTTCTACTCATTCATCTTTTGGACACTGAACCTGTAAAGCCATATGCAATGTTCAACTTGATATATTGAGCATTTTCCAGTGTTTTATTTTCTTTTCTTTTTTTTTTTTTTTTTTTTTTTTTTCCAGAAAGTACTTGACTTTTCTTACTGTGCAGACACATTCTCCAGGTCTGTTTTCTACAAAATATAGTTTTCACCTGTTCTTAAAATTTCAGGATATTCTCCAGGGGATTTACAATACTCTTATTTGACAATGGCTCTCAGTCCTAATGGATAATGAGTCTGATCACAACAAAGTGTTGTTGATCAATATGTTCCTAGAAAACAGTTACTTAGGTGTGCCAATGAGACAAGCAGTTGGGCTGCCAAGAGAAGCATGTTGAGGTTACTCCACCCTTCTGAGCAAATGTCTCTCCTGTAGATGTGTGCCTTAACTGTGAAATTCAGAAAACTCCATTTGTAACTTATAATACACAGGAAAATATTAAACCATTAATGTTTATATATTTATAATATTTATAATGCTTATATACTGTATATATAATATATATTATGTATATTATATATATTATATATTATGTATATATAATATCTGTAAAATATATTATTATATATAATATATATCGTATTTATTATATATATATATATATATATATAAAACACTGACAAAAATCCACTTTGATTGTATTGATTACAATTAATTTGGCAGAAATTAAGTAATAATTATCATTGACTGGGTTTGATCTTCTGTTAAATTTATGCCAATCCATGAGAATCTTTTTTTATTAAATACAATAATCCATGGTAAAAATTCTTTTCATTTTTCTTTTTTATGTCATTTCCCAAAAGACATAATTATTCTGATTTTAATATAGCATTACCATGTCACAAATCATTGATCACAGAGATTTGCCTGAAATAACAATGAACCTGAGGTACCTGAAAGCACTGAATCTTCGTGCAAACATTATTCATTAGCTCTTGTATCTATACCTAGGGACACTTACGTAGAAGTTCAGTTTGTTGGTTCTCATTAAATGGTGTGCTCAGTTTGCTGTAAGATTCTTCTTTCTCCTAGAAAGCAGGGAAAGAGGAATGATGAGTGTTTTATGAACTTGCATATGGTTGTACCTAATCATGCTCGTCATATGTGCCTCTTCACTTAGTTAGCATGGTAAAAGAAGATGAATTTTGATCCATTCATAGGTTAACAAATAATTTTAAACACAATTAACTGGGTGGATTAGCCAAACTCTTCTGTGAATGTAAAATTTCTATTAAATTGAATTTTGTTAGAAAGGTATTGCTAATGTCTTAGGTAATTATATTTCAGTACTACATATGTATACACACAGGTAATAAAGAAGCATGTTGGGACTGGAATACAGAGTCCATAATTTGAGCAGCAGAACTGTCCTGGGACAGTCCTGCTAACTTCACTGGAATTTCACAGAGAAGAAAACACCCTTATGTTCACAAACTGATGTCTTAGATTTCTCCTTAAAGGAAACATATGGTGAGTATCAAAAAGCTATTTCCTCCTAATTTTCAGCTTGAACACAGGAGATGTTAAATGATATAATACAGAAATGTGCAATACAAATGTATTGGCTTGCATTGCTGTGCAGACATCAGGTTAATGAATGTTGAATGTATCCTAAAATTATTTTTTTGAGTCAATAAATAATAAATAATATTTGTAGATTTTCTAAGAAAATAAAAATTATTGTTAAAAAATGCTGCATGGATATAGAGGAGATCTGAAATTTGCTGGAATTTCATATTATTTCTATTTGATTTTCTCTAATGTTGAGAGATCACATTTCAAAAACAAAATTTATTTTCATTCTGAGAGTACAATGATAATTTTATTGACATTAATGATGCTATTATTCTAGGCAAACAATTATTCAGGTGATATATTGCTAGAGCAAAATTTTTGCAGTGGCTGTGAGTAATAGATAAACTGTGACTTTGTAGAAATACTTCTCCAATGGCACCTAGAAAGAGCAAAGAGCAGATGATTTTTTTTGCAGTGCCCCAGATGCAAATTGTAACTCAGCCACAATCTGCCTTCTGCCATCACCTCTGAGTAGAACAGACTAGTACAAAGCTCTATACTTGATGCAATTATATGGCCAGGTGCCGCTGTGTTAGTGCAGTTACATTCTTGGGGAAAGAAATAATATCAAGGCTCAGTCTACTCTCTTCACACCATTATAGAAAGGGGAAGTAATGGCTCTGCAGAGGTTGCTTTCCCACCTCATAAATGAGGATGGTTTCCCACTGGTAATGTGGACAAACCTGTCTAACAGGCAAAAAGAAGGTTACTGAGGTAACATTAAGTGGAGCTGAGCAAAAATTAAAATTATTGGTCCTTGGGGAAATTCAGCTATTTCAACACTTGGTTTTTGTACCTAATTGAGTTGAAAAATTGGACCTTGTCAAAGACCAGTATACTATAAAAGCTACTTTGGTAGTGAGGTGGTGACATTTTATTTTGAGTTCACTCAGCATTAAAAGGCAGTTCTCTATTGCTCTATATTTCTATATACATTTTACATTAATGATAGTGGGCCACGTGCTTTCATCCAGTATAAGCATCCACTGGATTATAGGTTTCAGAGGATGCTTGACCATTATACAACCAGTCAAATAATAGATGATAATAGTTGTCTGGCAGTGTCAACATTCTATTAAGAAATAAATAAAATGCATACAAACTGTTTGCAAAATTTATTATTAGTATGCATTTGAACAAAACCTGATTTCAATGGTGAGGTAGTAGATCTTCATGTAAGAACTCTAAAAATATTCAATAAGTGATCCGATGAAGATCCTTAAATACTTCTGCCGATACCTTCCTCTGCTTAGACTTAATAATTGCTATTAAATATTTTAATATAAATGTCTGGATTGTGCTTGAAAGCCTTGTTTCTTTGCAAGGAGGTGGAAAGAAACTACAGCTTTGTCCTAACAGAAAATGGTAAAATGAGTAACAGTACCATTAAAATCTACCACCATGTTTACAGTCACTGGAACTGTACCACAAAGAACTCTGAAGACCTGTGCAGTAATAGCATATCTTAGCTATCTGTGAGTAAGGTAGCCAGTCAATGTTTTAGCTTGCTAAAAATATTTCTAGGGAAAAAAACCCCATCTGGTGCAGCAAAAGCACAAGGGAAATAATATTTTTTTATAAGTTATTCCTGCTAGAAAAATAGCAAGGCCTTCTGTTTATCATTATACTTATGAGGCAACTGCAAAGAAATCATAAAGGTATTATCTTATGAACTGAAAAACTTTAGTTTATTTTTTTCAAATCACTAAATGGCTCACTCTTCCAGGTGTATTGCAAAAAATGAGTCAATTTCCTTCAATGAATTTGGGTTCAAAGGAATGGTATTGTTGAGTGACACAGGGCTGCCTTTGTAGTGTGAAAAAAAAAAAAGATTTTTTTATAGATTACTGCCAGCATTTTCTCTGAAATTTTACACGTGGGACATGTCATTAATTTAATGAGATCAAATCAAATTTCCCTTATTATGTGGTGCATAATGATGATGTATATGCAGAGATTTTAGATTTACTTTAATGTCCCTATAAATATGAAAATATACATGGGGACATTGTAGATGACATAATCCATACAAATATCAGTAGCAATTTTACTGCCTTTTTTCCCCTGTCTCTTCTGCCAAAACAAGCACCTAATTTCAAAATGCCTTCCTGGGAACTACTTCTTTATTAAAAGGGAAGGAAAAAAACCCACAATGTGACATCTACAAAGCAGTATACCCTTTTCGAAAATTAAATGAAAACTTTAGGGGTACCATTTTCAAATTATGTGAACAATTTAAGAATGCAAAACATCTTCATAGACATAGTTTTTATATTTGTTACTCAACTTTATTTAAAATAGTAGATGAGTTATTGCAATGAAGTGACTATATTTTTCAGATAAGAGGGTACTGCTCTGAAGATTGTCAGTGAGAATTCCAGATGAATCAACTATCTGCTGGTAAAATGTAATTTCCTAGTCAGGTTTAATTTCCCACAGAAGTAGTTTTTTAAGTATGCTCACTAAAGAGAGCTAGACTTAGGTTATAATATCTTCTCTGGCAGCTAATAAAGGAAAGTGACTTATTTACTTTCAAGACAAATGACATTTCCCTAAAATGGTTTTACGAAGTTTTTTGTACTTAAAACTTGAACACAGTTATAAAAAATATAGGTTCTATGAGTTAGCTTCAGATCAAATTTTGTGCCATTGTGTTACTTTGCAGGGGTTGAAGAATACCGATAAGGGAACAAATGTAGAGTTGGAATGGGAATAAAAGAACAAATGGGAATAAACAGGGAATATTAATCTGGGAGCTAGGCTTTGTGCCGGACAATGACGAATCACCACATCATAGGAATGCCTGAGCCTCCTAAGTAGATATAACTGGAAAAATTTAAAGTAGAAATGCTGCAAATTATAGGATAAAAGATTCCTAAAGAACAGAAGAGATTTGGAATAGCAAAATTCTGAATTTTTAGAGCAGACCTCACTAGATGATTTACCCGTAGAATGCCTGCTGCCCCTCATGAGAGGCTGTGTGTTCAATACACAGTGAGGTACTGTGAGGTTCAATGCAATTACACTTTTGGGGAAACAAGACTGATGAACTGCACATCTTTGCATGCATGACACTAAAGAAAAATGCAATCCTAGGGTAGACCTCATCCTTTCATAATTTTCACTTTCTTCCATAGCCCTTAGAAACTTTATGCGGATACTAAGAGCAAATAATCACTAACTTTAATCATCCTTTAAGGTTTGAAAGGGCAAATGGTTGGTACTGTCTGGAATGCCCCTCTTAACCCTTCTGAGGGTGCCTGCCTATCCAGAAAGAGTCTGAGAATTCAAATGTTACTGCACATTCACATATGTAAAACTTAGTATCTGATAAAAATAAGTTGAGAATATCTTCATATTTCTTCATTGTGCCTTTGGTTAAAAAGAATATATTGCAGATTTTAGACAAGTATTTTGTTAATTTATCAGAATTTTATTAGAAACATCAAAAATAGATTTGTTGCTGTATTTCTGTATTATTTCTTTGAAAGTTTGAATGAGTAACTATGTGGCAAAATTTTTGATGACTAAGGTTAGGCTATAAAAATCTGAAAACGAATTGATTTGATGCATATTTGCAATAATTATATATATATATATGTATTTAGCAGTGACGTTCAAAAAACTGCTAAATATAACTAGCTGCACTTACTAAAAGAGACTACAAAAACATAGACAACATGCAAACAAATCCTGAAAAAGGGTTTATATTAATTATTGGCTGGTGTCTACAATAACATTGCTTGTTGAATTGTTGCTTTATGGATATTTTTCTTCGTTTTTCCATGTAGAAACAATTGACAGAATTTGTTTGTTAAACCGTATCTGGAATGGTTAAGCCCTCTCCTAAGATAAAATCCTTGGTACCATTTCTCAATAGAAAAATTTTTAAGAGATATCTCTCTATATCCAAATCCAGCGTAAATAATAAAGTATTTTCTTTAAGATTTAAGGATCTTATGAATTTTTATTCATCTTCTGAGAACCAGAAAAAAATCTGATTGAAAATATATATAATGTTCCATAGTTATGCAGGCAATAGTAGCAAAACCATTACAAAAATTATAGCAGCAGTAACCCTTTATTATTTTCTTGCAGTCAGAATCAAATGTCAAAGTAGTGGATATTTTTCCCATCATAAAGATGGAAAATAAAATATCTATTTATTGTGCCTTAAAATGTATTCTAAATAAATATCAAATTAAATGGATAATTAACAATAAAAAATAAAACTTTTTTTTTTTTCCAATATTGCAAGAATAAAATAGCTTTGTGAGACAGGTTTCAGGATTAAGTGTCAAATGAATGGAGCCAGATGTAACAAACAGAGAGCTGTTTTATAGTTACTCCTGCATTTTGTAATGCCAACATGGAAATAATCCCCACAGCTATTGAATTTTGGACAAAAGTCAAGAATATTAAAGTGATTTGAAAGAGAAAATAAAAGTTACAGTCAGAGTATATTTAGAAGTTTTGCTGCAAAAGAGAACTGCCAAAGAACATCTCATCTGTCTTGCAATGCAATATGTAATAATCAGCAATATTTTTGAGGTAAATTGCTACGTTACAAGAATGAAATGCCAGTGTCTCTCTGCTAAGTCTATCTGTAAGGCTAGGTTAGTGTGTGCATAAAAATGACTTACAGATGAAGGTACAGAAAGCCTTGAGTAGCAGTTTAGGCGCCATCCAAAGGCATAGCATTATTTGAAGTACTTGGGGCTCACAAATGTGCTCTCAACTCTTTCATCTGTTGCCTCCAAAGAGGTAGTCATTTATTGCTTCATTGTACAATGAATAAATGAGCATCACTCCATCTCCTTCCTATTGGCTCTGCAGCTGCAAGCTGAGTCCAGGATTCATATTATCCATTCTTTCATGCCCAGTTGCTTTTGAGGATAATTGAATGGGTTACTTCTTTCATTCCAATGTGTGTGGAGTTAAAGTCTGCTTAGAAGAAACGTAAGAAGAATATTCTTTTTGTCTGGTATACTACTGTGGGAAAGAAGCCTTAATTTATAGTCAAACAGGTTCCTTTAAAACACCAGTTTTACTGTGCTGATATTGTTCAGACATTGTGGAGCAATGGATTTTGGGGTGGCACAGATTCTGCAGAAGCAAAACAAGCTTATAGAAACTCTTTCCACATGTGACACACTGCACATGTCTTTGCTGCTTATAAAGGATAAGAAACAGATGGTGCTTCATGTTTTTAATTAATAATTCTGAACTTCTGGGATCTACCTTTAATTTTAATACACATGAATTCCAGATCTCTCAGTTTTGTCCTAGTTTATTAAATACATAATGTAGTCACATATTTGTGTTTTGTGTGGTTTTGGGGGTTTTATTTTTGTGTGTTTTGGTTTTTTTTAACTCATGGATAACATAGAGGTAGTTTTCCTTATTTTGTACTTCTGTAGCAAAACTCAATGGGTCCTGTAGGAATAATACCACTTAACTATTGCTAAATATTTCCAGTATTATATATTGTCTG
This sequence comes from Poecile atricapillus, assembly GCF_030490865.1. Lineage (NCBI taxonomy): Eukaryota > Metazoa > Chordata > Aves > Passeriformes > Paridae > Poecile > Poecile atricapillus. The sequence goes on along the minus strand of NC_081289.1, from coordinate 35,853,996 downwards.
ATAACATGCATGTTGTGAAACTCTGTATTCCATTGTAATTCAAATCTGTTTATCAAACAATACAGCAAGGGTCTGTAAATAGATTTGAAAAAATTTCCAGTGGAAACTGATACCAGTTGATATTAGTGATGTGGGGTATATCACTGATAAAAATGAATTTTATTAGTGATAAAGCTTTTAAAATATGAAAAAACCCTTTATTTTTAAATTATGAATTATTTTAATTATCCTTGGCTGCCAAATGTTGAATGTTTAACGGAAATTGATATGGAATCATTTGTACTGAGGATTTTAAAAGAATAGAAATCATGAAACAAATTATATTCACTGAGAAGCTGAAGTATCTGAATAATTTTTAAACACCATTAACTATAAAGGTCAGTTTTGTGTTGGAACTAATGTTTCTCTGCAATGAAAACAAGGATTAATTCTTTTCTGTATATACCACTGCTGAAAATACAGGGTTACTCAGCTGAAATGATAGAAACCTAGAAGAGTCCAGCGTATCTAATTCTCTGTCTTTGGCATCCACTAAATTTATATACTGTTTTGATAAAGATGTTTGCACACAAAACTTCATTTTCCATTAAGTAGTCATGCTATCTGTAGTAAAGAAAAATGAGGCAAATGTACTATAAGCAGACAGAAATGAAACTTCCATTTAAAGATTAGAAGAAAAAAACTGTTTTCAGTGGGTGTTAAAACATGATTGCTTTCAAAGTCATGAAATAACATTAAATGGTGAAATAAAATGTCGGGGGTTTTTTGACAAAGAAAGATATTTTCTAATACAAGGAAACTGCACTTTTTATCTTTATACACTCCTTGGTTTTGCGGAATTCATTACACATTTTTCTCTCTTCTCCTTTATGTCTTCTTTGTAGTAAATATATGTAATGTTTTTTGTTTATACGAGAATCAGTTTTCAAATTTGTATGTCTTTTTCTTTCCCACCTATTCTTTAGATATTTCTGCTTTTGCCATCTGAAGAGTCTGAATGTTTCTGTTTTCTTTGCTTGCTCTGTTACAAAACAGAAATGTCCACTTCAACACTTTTATTACAGGTCATATATTTTTGTTTTGTTTTATTTTCCTCATCTTTGTTTTGGGGTGGTGTTTTGGGTTTTGTTTTGTTTAGGTTTACATTTATGATGTACTGCACTAGATATTACTCCAGATTTCTTTACTAGCATATACAGAACCCTGTCTGTCCAAAGATGAGTATCAAATAAGCTTAAAACCTCAGCTATTCCATGTAGCATTTCACTATTATTTGCTCATTTTTCACATGCTTATCAACCACTACGCTTGGAGGGACCTTGATGTACAGACCCTTGCCTTGCCTTGCCTTCCTTTTCCTTCTGTTTTCTTTCTCTGAAGTAAAACAGTATGCTGAAAAATTCCAATGGATGTGGAAATTACTATGGAATTACATTAATGTAATGTTATTTACATTTTCACTAAAACCAAAGGAGTTCACCGTGATTCCTGTAAATATACTGATTTAGTAATTTATAAATTTTGTATCTACTGGCAATACTTTTTAAAGTAGTAAACAATTATTACTTCCTTTACTATTCACTGTGAAGGATCATGCTGAATAAAAGTTCTAAGGCACATAGATAGAAAGTAATTCCATGTTAGTGCATTTTTAAAGCGGTTAGAATTCTGTTACTATTCATGCCAACTTCCTTTTCCTTTCTTTAGATTAAAATAAATTGAGCTGATGGTAAGTCTGGAGAAACCAGACTGTGTGGTGCTATGTATGGGTGTGAGAATGTGAAAAAAATTGGAAAATAAATGGGTTCAGGATGGAGTCTGCTCGTGCTTGTAATGCCTGTATGTGTGGTCTGGAGAAAGAGGGGATACGTGAGGATGTGAATAAAGGAAGTGAATACAAATATAGATGTGTGCAGGAAGTAAAAAAGGGTGGAATACGGGGTTAAAAATGAATGGTTAATGAACTGAGTATGAAGAAGACACATTGTTATCTGACGCATTCTTCTAAAATGTCAATAGGAAGATGATCAGAATGCAATAATGCATGATGCTTTTGATTTATGTCTTTGGTACTGTTTTTATGAAATGGGTATTTTCTTTAATAAACCTACAAGAAAGTACTGGAGACAAACTTTGGTCCTAAAATTTGGAAGATATTATTTCTTTTATTCTCAGAAATGTATATCTTGCTTGAAAAATTAAAATATTCTTTTAGTAGAAAATATATTCTCAAAGTAAAAATGTTCTGAAAAAATTTAATTTATTATTTGCATGAATAATAGTAAACATAAAAAGAATAATGGCTTTAAGATTATAGCCACTCCTTTAACAGTTGCATAGATCATTGCTTTTTATTTCACCTACACATTAAAAGTCTTTTTTTTTTCTCAGCTGAAATAGTTTATATACCTGGTCATGGGTTTCTTTGAAGGACAGGTTAATTTAGATTAAAACAGCATACTAGGATTCAAATGTAAGAGAGGAAAAGTCTTTAGTTAGATTTAGAATATAAAGCAATTTATTAAGTTTAAAATTTTTTTTTTTTTACCATTTCACTTATTTGTGAATGTCTCTACAGAGGTTGTTAACATTGTCTGAGCGACCAAAGCACAAAATTATATTTTCAGACATTCCTGCTGGGGAAAATATGAGGATTAATCACGCAGCTCTTGTGACTCCATGACATACACTTTTTGAAAACTGGAAACAGGTTCATGAATATGAGAGGGAAAAGGAAGTATTGATGTGTAACATCTTGATTGATGCACATGGAAAGGGCATTGCAGAGAATCTTGGGCTACTGCTGTCTTTGTTACTTTTATTCTATATTTACTGAAAATGATCTTTTAAGAAAAAAAAATCTAAAATAAAATGAGAAAAAAGTTTCTACTTAACATTTCAGTAATTGTTTTCTTATAAATTTCTCTCTCTTTTTGTTAATAACAGGCTTTGAGCTACCAATGTGTTGTCTGTTTATAGGTTACACTGGCACCTAGTTTGGTGAATAGAATACTGAAAAGCATTTCCAGCACCTATTTGACATTTTCAGTGTGAAACAAACATTGTGCTAAAGGCCATTTTAAAATCACTTTATCTTCAGAAACCACTGAGTTTTGAAAGATTCTCAATCAACAGCAAAAATCTGTTATCCTTAGAAAATTTTGAAGATTTTTGGTGTCCTAATAAATGTGTTATTCCATTTTCCTTGGAACCATGCAACATCAATATTGTTCTGCCAAAAGTGCATGCGCCTGTGGAATCACTGAAATGAGGTATGTCACAGAAATACAGAACAGCTGAGGGTGAAAGAAATATCTGGAGATCATCTATTCCACTGCCCCTACACAGAACAGGTGCATTGAGAGCCAGCTCTCAGGGATGTGTCTAGCATGATTTAAATGTGTCCAGTCTGGAAAATTCACAATTTTTCTGGTCAATACCTTGGAGTTACTGTTGGCATTTGCAATAGAGGATAGTTTTTACCACATGGTCATAGGTCTTAAAACCATGTAATATCAGTTTGCTCTTCCATGTTCTTCTTGTTTGTGCTTCCATGTGAAGGAGCTGTGACTAAGTAAAGATTAAAGTTAAGTTAAAGTGGTTTTAAAGTCGTTGACAGGGAGATTTTCCTTGACTTCATACTGGCAGGATCAGCTCCACCTCCACCTAGAGCTCACTTCACTCAGTTTGCACTGTCAAGGGAAAAAGAATTCTTCAGTAGAGGAAGAAACAGCAACTTTTGATCTGCTCATCCCCCAGCATGGATTGATATTGGGAGTTGTCCCAACACAGATGCAGCGCCTTGCACTTGACCTTGTAAGACCTCATGGGATTCCCATTGGCTGACTTCTCGGCTTGATCACATCCCACTGGATGGCATTCCAAACTTCAGGTGTGTCAATCACACCACTTAGATTGGTGTCAGCTGCAAATTTTCTGAGGTTGCGCTCAATCCCTCTGCCTATGTCACTAATGAAGTTATTAAATAACACTAGTATGGCCCCCTGAGGAACAGCACTTTTCCCTGATGTCCATTGGGACTCAGGGTGATTGACAGTTACCCTCTGTTCCTCATCCACTGAACAATTCACACACTGAATCCACCTCTCTCCAATTTAGAGACAAGAAAGTTCTGGGGGACCATGGCAAAGGCCTGTAACTTCCCTTAAGAGTACTCCAGTCCCAGAACTCTTCCCATCCAGCCTCACTTACACCAATGATGCCATAGCCAAAGCTTTTAGTTCCTCTCGTTTATTCCTCATTTTGTGTGAATTATGGTAGAAATATTTCTAATGCACTTCAGTGTACTCAGCACAGTGTAGGCCACAGTCAAAAATCTCAAACCTTGTCATACTGTCCCCAAACTTATCACTAGTATGCCTAATTTTATCCCTTCTTTCCTCTGAACTTATTTTAAAGCTCTTTAACTCTACTTTTACATTATTTCTCGTGTTGTTTGTTGATGGGCACAAAATGCAAAATATTAGTCCCTATTATTTTAATTTTTTTCCCTGGCCTCTGAGGTCTTGAAAGGATTCAGAAGAATCATTCCCTTTTAACAGCATGTATCAAAACCATTTACTATCATATTGATAATGTGTAAATATAAATAATTAATATTTATAGACTTTTATAAAGAAATACTCTTATTAAGAACTAAAAATGAAGATAATTACTTTGTTTACAACCTGAAAGTTGAAATGCTTTTTTTTCTACCATCAAAAATCGAACTCCTTTGATATTGACAGGGTTTTATACACATTGCAAATTTCTCTTTTACCTTCATATGTTAAAATGAAGTCAAGAAACTAATTTGCTTTTGTTGGAAAATAGCCAATTAGAATGTTTACAAAGCTAGAAGGTGAAGGGTCTCTGTGTAAAAGGAAGGGATGACATTTCTGTCTCATGAATACAATGATTTAATTCTTTGACCTACTGTTGGCAAGAGCTGGTTGTATGGTGAACACTTTCAGGTCTGACACATTCATTAAAACTAAAACAACCTCCAGACCCCTCTCTTGGCAAAAGACAAAGTTGAATGTTTAACTTGCATGAGATTCCCTCCTCTCAGATGGTCTATAATGTGACTTTGAAGGTTGACTTAACAAAAAGAAAGGTAAGAAAAGGAGAATCTCTTTGCTTACCTTCCCTGTCTCACAAAGGCCATGCAAAAAAAAAAAAAAAAAAGATAAGGAAAATATTTGGAAAGGGTTATAATGTAAACACAAGCAGCTGGTTTAGACAGTGCCACATGTGCACAAGGACACATCAGGAAATTCATGCTGAAATTCATTTCGGCCCTGTAAGAAAGGTCAGAAGGTTTAAACGTTTCAAGTAAGTTAACTCTTTGCTTATTTGACCATTAAACTGTCAGCATGAAACTATGTTTTAAACTTACGATGGTCTGAAATCTTAGTGGTAAATGAAGTCTGAAGACCTATTAACCTGCCCAAGATGTGAACCAGAGGCTGGTTCAGCTTCACTGCTATCTGCACTAGGGCAGAAGAATGGACAGAAAGACGTGGAAAAAACATCTGACTCTTATCTTTGCTTGGCAAAGTTAAGCAGCATAAATAATTGTCAGTGCCAAACTTGGATTAATAATATATCTTTATGTATCTTTGCATTACTGTGAGACTAAGTTGATTTCACACATTTACCTATAAAATGCTTGCAATTTTATTTCTATGCATTCCTTTTTAATGTAGGCTATGAAAAGGCATTTGAGTAGCTAACTCAGTTCAGCCTATTTGCTTTTGAAAATCATTTAGAATTTTCAATGTCAGTTCATATCATGATGAATTTAACTGATAAAATTAGAAGTCTATTAATTAAAAACACTGCTGAAGTCTTTGAGTTTGTTCCCCCCCGCCCGCCGCCCCCAAAATATTCATCTAACATATTGTTTAGGTATAATGAAGGCCACAAAGAAATAAATAAAATAGCTATCTAATGTAGCATTGTATATGATTTTCTCTGTGGTATGTCTTAAGTTCCAGAACATACTTTGTTTGGTTTGCTATTTAGAAAGTACGATAAAACATATCTATTAAAAATGATGCACATATGCATGTTTTGTCTTACAATTGCTTACATTATTAATCAAAGCCTAAGCAAAATATAAACACCAAAATACAGTAAACATCAAAACACAATCAAATAAAAGGCAAGTCCAGTGATCTATAATCATTCTCTGTGTATAAAATTAATGGAAACTTATTATTTTTGGTTTTAATCCATAAGATACAATTATAATAAATTAAGAAAACTCATTATTAGAAAATCTGCAACAGCTTTTTTGCCTACTGAATGGCCTAAACTGGTCTACATGGACAGAAGTCACTAATTTCCATAAAGAAAAATATTTTTTTTAGGAAATGTCATGAATAAAAGGAATGAGAAGCTCTATAAACAATGTAAATCACTTTTTAGTTAACTGATCAATCTCCTGGCCTGACAAAACCCAAGGGGTTTGTGGGGGTTGTGGGATGTGTATGAAAAGTACCATTAATTGCAGTTATAGTGATCAAGGACATTTTCATGTGGCATGCACAATTTCCCAATACTGAATGAAATTAACACTGGATTAAAGAACAAAAACTTTCATCTGGCTCAAAACAGCTCTTGTTTAAATTTTTTTCTTTCTAAATACTGCTGATTTCCTGCTAAAAGGTTCTGTCTTTTAAACTCACAAGTAAGACTGTGCTATAAATCAATTATACAAATTTCACCACTCTTAGAAACTTCCCAAGAAGAGGGACAAGTTTAGCTGTGCTTTAATTAGCAAATTATGTGTGTCAGAGACTGTAAAGCGGCACTGATGTCAGTCGTCACTGACAGGCAAACCTCCCTGTCATAAAGGTCTCTGCCCTGCAACACATGAAACTGCTTGCTGGGAGTAGTTAGTCCATGACCCACACGAACCCTTGAGCTGCGCCTGAGAACTGACTGTGTCAAAACCCGGAACAGGCAGAAACTGGTTTAGGAGCTGTTTTAGCAATTTAATAGTGGTGACAATCAAGTTCCAGGGGTTGGTACATTCTCTGACACTGTTTAACTTATTAATACTGACATCATCTTCAGGACTGCTGCCTATTGCACTTTGGTTGCTGTAGGCATCATGTATGCAAATTAAAAGCATGTTGATGATGATGATGTTGATGTTGACAATGATGATATAATCATAGTAACAATATTTTGGGCTGTTGAACTTCCCTCTCTGAGAAGTTAAGTACAAATAAAGCCTCCGATTTCCTAAGCCAGAGTGACTGTAACCAAGATGCCCTTTGAGATTCATCACTCCTTCATACTCTCATCCCAAATGTGGACAGACACAATTCTTTCTCATAGGAAGAAAGACGTTTCCTCTTTTCAAGATAGACTTTCTAGTTTTCAGCTCCCAGAGAGTTCAGAATTTCTTGAAATTAATTGCCTTGTTCTGCTCAAAATCTTTAAAAAATTTGAAAACCTAGCTCCTCTAAGATTCCAGTTCAGAGGAAGTCAAAAATATTGTCATTTGTGAAAGCAAGATATCTTGATGCCAAAAAACCCCTCATAATTTAATAATTTAATCCATCCTTTCTTATGAGTAAAATCAAGAAAATAAATTAATTTTGCTTTGGAGTAGTAATAGTTATTCCATACAACATATTTTCACTCTGGTTCACTCTGTGTTAGCTTCCACCCTGGTAACTCAGGTAGGTAAAAAGTAAATTATTTTCCATATTGAATCTAGGCTATTGAGAGCACTTCTGCTGTCTGCATGGACATACCTAATACAGTCAGTAATTTCTGTAAATGTATTAGCCTTTGTGGTTTTGGTGATGACACTAAAAACACCTCCTCTTCAAAATCTAAAAATGTAGCTTTCACTGATTATTTTTAACCACCTGAATCAAAGTAACATTAATTAAATAACAAACGATTCATGTCTTTATTTCTCTGCTGACAGTTTTTCCCCCTTCCTTCCCAGAGTGCTTCCTTACATAAAAAAACATACACCATAAACATCTTTTTTCTGGACAGTGTTTGACAGTAAGTGCAAACACAGCAGTCAGTGAGCTCTTTCGAAGTATTGGAAATGCAGTCTTGCTTCTCCAGGTGACAATAAAGACATAAGGAAAATACCTTAAGCAACATAAATCTATGCAAATATTCTTCAGCTTTCAACAGTTTTTATCTTGCTTTACATTATTAGAATATCCAATAAACAAATAGAAATTGCCATCATTAAAAAGCATATAATTTTATAATATAACATAAATAATAGATAAATACATACCATCTGAATTTCCTGCTCTGAATATAGAACTTGACATTTTTAAATTCAGAATACTTCAGCATTGTTCATTATTGACATTATGGATTAATGTTATTACTGTATTAAAACAAACTGTTACCAGATATTCTCTATTGACCTCTGCTTTACTTGAACCTAAAATTCAGTGATTTGATTTTAGTTTCTTTGTATACTTGACTTTGCTAAAGTAAATTAAACATTTGATTTGAAAAAATAAACTCCTTGTAAACTCTTTATATCTTTAAATAAACACCTAAAATGCACTAAAAGCTTTTAGAACATTCAGTCTTTCTGAAAATGTAACCCCAAAACTAAGATAATAGTTCTTTAGAAGATTGTTCTCCTTTCTTTACTTTTGATACAATACCTCAAGGTCCTGTTTACACACTGTTCTGTATTTTCACTTAATCCAGATCTGTTTTATTTCAGAGTGCAATCCTGCAAAAAAGGTAGCTCATTGCAGCACGGCTGTCATTGAGTCCTAAATTAATTTGCACACAGTAAAAGGGACAGCTTTTTACAGGAAGAAGAGAAAGATGAAACCTATTTACAAAAGATAAAAAAGCATTCTATCTTTGGTGACCAGTTCAGAAAATGAGTGAAGTTTGTAGTCAGGACAAAAATATGTTCATACTGAAACTTACGATTTTATCATAAAGCAGGAAAGATATGTAAGTAACTTTACGGTTAAATTATTTACTTACATTTCCTCATACTATCTTTTTCAGGAATACATAGCTCCTTCAGGGTAGGAACTTGGTAAACATCCTAGGAATCCTAGTGACTTTTCTCATCCTTTTGAGATGATACAGAGAGTTTTATATGATGGCAAAGTCTTTACTTCCTACCCTTTTTTATAGCACACTATTTTTACTTATTATCTTATTACAATACTTATGTTTTTTTGGTATTTAGATGGAAGAAACATCGAAACATCCACAACTTAATTTTTTCTTTCTTGTTTTCTATTATGTACAAATATAGCTGGCATCTGGACATAAAAAAAAATTCTCAATGTAATTTAGCAGAGTTCCTGGAAAATGTTTAAGTAATTGAAATAACCTTTAGTAATATGGAATACATTGAAACATCCTTCAGTTCTAAAGAAAGGGAATTATTTAATGGTCATATATTGACTTCATATTTGTACTCTGTGAAGCTGCAAGATTTTCTTCCTTTCTTTTAAATGAGTTCTGTCTTGGTGGACTGTGCAACAAAAAACATGTCTGAAAATTGGATTCACAATTTTTCCTTTAACTGAAGGATTTTTAATCTACCATGTGTGGTATCAGGAAAACATATGCAACTAAGAAAGCTATTTTATGAATATTCTGGGCTTGGTTATATGATGTAATACTAGTACAATATGAAAGTTTGAATTTGTACAAAATTCATTTACAGCTTACTAAACTGAATATTTTCATAAGGGTGTTCACATTTTGTCTCTTATACCTCTCCCTTCATATACTTTTTGAGTCCACTTTAAAGAAAAATGCTTAAATCAATGTGGCAGTAATGTTAATGTAGTTAGGAAATGTAATGAAATTAAATAAATAAAAAAGTGGAAAAAATACATTTATTTTAGGCATAGATATTTTTACTTAGACTGATAGAAGACAATGGAAATACTATTAAAGAGATCTTTGTAGCTTGCTTTGTATTATTATATGAATTCTAAACAAACCACTTAAACTTCTTAGGAATGTCTTTGCTGAAGTAAAATCTTACCCAAGGTGTGCAAAAACATTAGAGATGGGTCAATATTTTCAGAATTACTGGATTGGTGGAATTTAGGAGCCTAATGCCTATTTTCTTATGACTGATTTAAATACTTTCAAAATACTAGTGATAAACAATATTGTATCCCTTATAACTGTACTATGTGTTTTTGATTTTCCTAACAAGCTTTTGATAGACTTATTAGAGGTTTGGGTTTACAGAGCTTGGCCCTTGTATTTATTTTAATCAACTTTTTTCTCTATATATTTTGAAAATTAAACGACTGGGGTTTGGGTTTTATTCCCTCTGAAAGTAAGAATATATGATCTTTTGTTTATATTCTATACTTCATAATATTAATGTTCAGCTCAGTTAAGCTATTTATTAATTCTTCCTTTCAAGAAAATTCTTACCTTTACAGACAAAATTCTAATTTTTTGCATTGTTTTCCTTTGCTATGCCTTTCTTTGTCACATCATATACTCTGATTATCTTATCATTCTTCAGTGCTTTTTACTTCTGGTACCATAATGAGAGAAGTTTAGTCCATGAATCCATCAGCTAGGCAGAACAACTAGTCAGAATTCCACCCTGAATGGTCATTCATGCTACTGTAGCTTCTACAAAGCATCCTGTAGGCCAAAATTCTCCTATCTGATGATTGCATATGTGTTCCACTGACTTTTATGGGAGGTTTGAGAAAAAAAATGAGAGTGAATTTGGCTCATTTAATGTAATATTTAGAATACTTTGGATGAAAATTAGCTACTGAATATGCAGTAAACTTTGCGAAGTTTAGTATCTCATCCATATTGTGTATTGCTTTACTGCCAAATCTTGTACTTCAACTAGAATATGAAACTATCAAAGAACCATCTGTAGATGTAAATATTTGGATACTTCGCAAACACTTTCTGGATTCAGTGTCTCTAATGGCAGTGATTGTTTTGACAAAGTTGGCACTTAACTAATAAGGATGGTGGAACTGGAGCACAATTCCATAGACATAAAACAATACAATTACAGTCAGTTTTCATAAATTTTCTGAAACCACATTCCACTACAAATGACAGAATTTTAACCATTTTACTCTTAAAGAGTATATTATAAAATAATCTCATCAAATAGAAGTGACAAATGTTGCAAGCTTTGGCTCAATAAATAGACTCTTTCTTATCACCTGCTTCTCTACTATCTGAAACCTGTTTTACAGACCTTTCTGAATGACCTAATTTCATAAGACACGTATATCACACTTATACCTATTGGAGACAATATTACTTTTTCTACTGGATTTCCATTAGACAAGCAGTCTATATGGTAATTTTTTATTTTTTTTTTCTGGCCAGTTAATATATCTCAGTATTTTGTGAGTTGGTTGTAAGAGGAAAAAAAATATTTTCATACTATCTGGAAATAACAGTGCATAATATCCTTCATAATGTAAAATTAAATATCAAAAGTCATGAGCCAAGGAAAAAATCTTGAAATATCTCAGGGACAAGAAGGTGATTGCAAGCCATCAGCATGGATTATGGTTGGGGAAATCAACCAAACTCATTGCCTTCTCTGAAGATATGATTGGCTTTGCAGATGAAGGAAGAACAGTGGATGTTTTTTACCCTGACTTTAGTAAAGTTTGGGACCTGGCACCCATAACTTCCTCCTCATTTCAAATTGATACTGGAAAATAAACATTGTGTCTGGAACAAATTGTACTACACCCTGAGGCACCGTAGATAGTGAGGTGGACTGAAAGTCAGCTGAACTGAATGTAAGAAAAGTCTCTTTATGGTGGGGTTGATCAAACCCTGGGACAGGTTGCCCATAGTGGTCGTGAAGTCTCCATTTTGGAGATACCTAAAACCTGAGTGGATGCAGCTCTGAGCAGCCTGTGCTACTTGCTCCTGCTCTCACAAAAGAATTGGAATAGATCATCTCCAGTTGTCCCTTCCAGCCTCATCTATCCTATGATTCTGGGAGTGTGTGTGAAGGACTTTTTATCCATCAGTTGTTTACCTATTCTTGAATACAGACATTGATATAGTAACTTTTATTTCCTTAGTTTTGCTGAACCTGCTGTTTTCTTGTCAGTAGTAATACTTAAAGCATGAGTGTTTGCTCTGCTGCCTGACTGAAGTGCTTCCAAAGGCTGTGCACAAGATGGTCAGGAGAGACTGGTGGAAGTTTTCATCAGAACATCATTACAGTGCAAAGAGACAGCAAAGTAGGCGCAACAGTGTTTTCCACATTTGCCTAGGATTAGAAGGAAATCCCTGTTCCTCTGTCTTTATACCACTGTCATGTAAGATATATAATGTGATACTGCTTGTGTTTCCTCATTTTTGGAATGCACAAATTATTCTGGCGCAAATATTTTACACTCTTCAAATAGCTTTCCCAAACATCCAGAGTTCTGGAAATTGCTTTCCTACAATTGTTGAGCTAGTAAATTGATCACAAGGCTCCTCAAGAAAAGTTAATGCAAAAGTTTGTAAGTATATCTGAAAGGCATTAACTTTGTGTGAATTTTGGCAATTAATCTGTTAATGATTCTGTATAGTCAAAACGTAAACCTTTTGATATAGAGTATTTTGAAGGAAACCACCAGATTCACTGAGAATCCATTGTCCTGGAATTTGAGTAGGCAACTGATGATTTTGGAACATTTACCCCAATGAAAATCAAACATTTAATTTTCAAATATACCAAAGCTAGGCAACTTGTAATTATGTCCTCAAATCAATGTTACTCAGTGCACAATGCCTCTGTAATTTTGGGAAGAGAACTACAAAATGGATTGTGCTTCTCTTAATTTTCCTTAGGAAAAGTGAAGTGATGCTACATTTTACAGGTTTTTTAATTATATATTTTTTTTGCCAAATGCATAAGAATTATCTCCTCAGTGTGTAGATAGATCTATAGAGCAAAGCAGTTTCTCCGAGGAAAATAATAAGGATTATAATGAAGGCTCCAAAGAGGATAAACTTTTAAAGCTGGGAGCCTGCACCTTGTATATAACCTTCCAGAGTTATATTTACCAGATCTCTCATTTTCTTCTGAACATTAACTACAATTTCCAGGAAGTTTGCCTGCTGAAGGAAGCCCAGTTGACCCTCCTTCTATGCAAATTGTTTTCTGACAGAGAAATAATTTAATTTCAGACAGAATTTTCATATAGGCTATATGATTTTCCTGATCATTATGAAGAGGAAAAGAAATAGCTATTTCTTGTATGAAAACATACAAAAATACTGTATGGAAAGAATGGGTTCACCTAGTATCTTTTTTTCCAAAGTAATTCAGTGAAGGAATGATAAATATTAATTTTATCCTTTCCCAATGGCAGCAAAATGTAAATGAGCTAGTTATGGCCTTCTAAATGCAGTTATTAATCTGTTTTGTTGCCACATGTTATTTATATCCATATTTATGCAAATATTCAGGTTTGTTTCCCAGATGGGTTTCATCCAGTTGCAGCAACCATACAAAGTGGACAAAGTACTGATCTGTTCTATTTTATGCATATACAAATATACAAACGTCCCAACAGATAAAAAAAGCAAACAGGTGAAGGTAACACACAGATGCATACATATGAGTGTGTAGACACACACCACATACATGAAATACCCAGACAGCTTATACTAAAATAATATCCAAGAGCTGGTACAGACAAGACAGACCAATGATGTTCTAAGACATTTTGGTATGCTATTTGTTCTTTTTCTTTTTTTTTTCTTTAAGGAAAACTTGAGGTTTTTCAATAAATTTCATCTTTTGTGGGGGAGGCAGTGTCTCTAGACACCACCACAATTGTTTCTCCTTATTCTACACAGACTACTTAGATGAGAATCCATGTTCTAATATAGTATTTTAAAACATTGTTCTATATTAAAATAATGCACTTCTACCAAACAATCAAGGAAATGCTCTGTGCTAGCTACATGAATTAAGGTGTATTCAACATACTACTTCTCCAAATGCACCTGACATAATTTATACCCATGAAATTAAAGCATCTTAAACTTTTAAACTTAAAAAGTTTTCCTTCAGCTGCATCCGAGCAAGCCTCCTGAATATGGTACTATAGCACAAGATTAAGGGTAAAACTTGGTCTGACATTTCATCATTTATTCTATTCTGAAAAGGTACATATGAATGCACTCCTTTTATATATTGCACAGCTTCCTTGACTCCAACCAGTGAAAAACTACCTACTGGAATTTGGCTCATTACACTTCAAAACAAAGTTAAAAAGTTCAGCCACTGTGGTAGGTCAGAGACAGTTACTACCTCCTCTGGTAAGCTTCAGTAACAAACTTTCAAGTTATTACCTCCTATAGGCTCGTAATTTCTACAGAATTATAGAACCAGCTGTCCATAGTATAAAGTTAACACTGTCTTGAAACTCCCTGCATAAGGATGACAATCTCAAAATTTTTGCATTATTGTGAAGACTGAAATCTCACTTAGGACGAAATATTGTGAAGTGGCTGCAGATTAAAGACGTTGCACTACGGAACTATTTTAGGTGTTCAGCTCTTGTACTTAACATAGCTGAGATGATTTGTCAAAAAAGAAAAAAAAAAAGAAAGAAAGATTTCATAATTAGCTGAAGATCAAACAAGTATTGGGTTCATTGTCAGAAAAAAAAAATTAACGTGGTATACTTACTTGATGTCGTCTGCAAGCAAGAGACTTTCTGGCACAGTCATTCTATCAATAACTATAAAAGAATTGATGGATATTTTGGCAAATGGTTTTTTAAATTTGCTTAGCCTCAAGGAATTATTTTTGCATTTAAAGTTTATAGGAAATTGGACTCTAACCATGTACTTCAAGTGCTAAAAAAAGCATTTAAAATCCAGTTGCTGACAAGGGATGACTAAGAACTTGTTGCCAGCTTTTAGCACATAAAATGTTTTTGCACAAAAGAAGAAATAAGTCAAAGGTTAGAAAAACTTATTACCCTTCATAGAAACCCAACAGGTTTTTTACAGCTTTTAATCAAAACCAAAATAATGCACCAGATATGAATACAATAGAGCTCCTGTGACTGTACAAAGAACTGGTGAGTAATCTCTGCTGAGACTTTATTCCTTAGGATGAATCTCAGCTACACTGGAATTCATAGTTCAGTACCAAAATTTATAAGAGACTTTTTTTCTTCTTTTAACTCATAAAAAAAAGAAAACAAAACAAAAGAAACACTTCCTGAAAGACTTGGAAGCTAGTACAGAGCTACATAGTGAAGGATGAAATGAGTAGAGGTTAGAGTTTTATCCAAGCCAAACCTTGCAGCACTTGGCTTCCTCAAACAGCAGCTCAGCTTAACTCTCAGTGACACCTCTGGAACTGTCTCCCGCTTTTTAGGATGTCCTAGCAGCCTGCTGACCTGTGCACCCACTGGACATTTCTCAGTATACTTGATCTTATTTCCCAAGAGATGACCCCACACACTTCTCACTGAGGTTGTATCAGTGAAGGAAGGACCTACCTCTCACTCTGACCTCGTGTGCTGGTCCCTGTTCTCTTGGGACAGCCCATGGAGAAGGCGAGGCTCTGCACTTCAGGTGAAAGATGTGATTGGGTATAAGCACCTGCCTACCTGGGCCTGCCTGCAGGGCTCACTCCCCTTGCTGTTCTTTATCACTGGCATTCGTTACCATTTAACTCATGCAATGACAAAAATTAAACTGGCAAGGCCTATGGTTGAGCACAGTTTGCCTTTGGCTGTTGGAGTCAATGCAAGGAATCAAGTATTAAAAGTTATGAAATTGTTAAGACATAGCTTCAAGAGAGTTGCTTTCTCCCTCTTTTCTATTTTATTCCTGTGATAATAACTAATTGGGGCCAGAACTGTAGAAGTCACCAAAAAGAAAAAAAATTACAAATTTATACCTCCTTTGGCCTGCTCCATCTCTCAGGGAACCCATTGGGAACTTCGATACTTTAGAGCTGTAAGAAAACTCTGCTTCCTAAAAATGACCAGCCTGCTGAGGTTTACTTTGGGATATTTGTGCCTGGATAGAATGGTTATGTTAAAGTCTACTCTGCTAAGCTCCATCTTTCTGAGAAAATATGAGTATTAGCTAAACAGTTTCCAGTTTTGAACTCAGAAAAGAGTTTTGGAGCTTGATGTACAACCCCTGCTTTTAATTTCTTAACCTCAAATTTCCTATATCTTCCGTTTTAATGCAATCTATTTTTTTTTCTCACATGCCATTTTTTATTGTTGCAACAGAGCTGTTTTGGAACTCTTCATTCATCATCACCTGTAACATTAGTTCCATTTCCTAGGAAATTGTTGACATCTGTTTAAACACTGACACTTTTCCATTAACATGGATATTTAACTCAAGCTTGTTTTAGTGTCAAATATACTAAGTCTTGAAAGGATACCAGTTTTTAAGGCTAAATTATAACTTTTTAAGCACTGATGTATTAGCATGAGATTGAAGCATTGTTTCCAAATAATTTCTAGACAGGAAGTAGGGTTGAAGTTCATTGAAACTTCCACAAAACCAGATGAGACTAGCTAAACTTCACAATTTGTCTGCCACCTCAAAGAAGGAATACATGGACTGAGTAGACTGAATGCTTTATTTCATTTGTAAATCAGTTAACACTTGTGGAGATATTGCTGGGGAGCCAGTTCAGCACTCATAATAGTTAATATGAATTAATATTTTTATTTTAATGTATATTTGATTAAGTGTTAGGACAGCCAAAATATTAAAAATCCCAAAGGTAGCCTTTGACAAAGGAAAATGTCATTTACCCCTCATGTTTTAGGTACTGTCTTCAGGCAGTAAGAAATGCCTGAAGCTATTTAAGGAGTTACAAAGATAGTGTATTTAAATCTGTCACCTTTCCTTAACTTCTCATGCTGTATTATTTAAAAGACAGAAAATAAGATAATAATTGTCAAACAAATTGTGTGTTGGTAATTGGACAGTAAAAATGTGGGAACACTATATATTTAATTTATTTTTTCTGACCAGACTTGAGTGCTTGAATGGTCCTGTTTTACATTCTGATATTTGCAGTTTCTGCTTGTGTTAAGATGAAAATACTGTATTTCTAACTCAAAAAAAAAAAAAAAAAAAAGAAGAAAAAATATTGCTATCCATTTCTTTTGTAAAGTACTTTTCATTAGCATTTCATATAGTACAGGTGTGTTTGTCTGTGATCTGACAAAAAAGGAAAAATCAGGACACAGTTTTACACACATCCTAAGTAAAGAATCCACTAGTTTTAGGTTTCCAAACTAACCATAAACTGACGTTTGGGCCTTACAACTTAGACACTGTAATTGTGTATGCACTACTTTGTATTAATATAGAATCAGTTCAGGTAAAGTCAATACCATAGGTAATCAGACTTAATGTGTCATTTAGCAGTGACAGAATGTGAAAAAGATCATTTGAAGCATCTGCACTGGGAGGTCTCTATCCAGCTGTTACCAGAAGCTGTTTACACCTGGTGGGATAACAGTGTTCTACCAAACCCACTGGCCTACAGAACTGCACAATGCCCATGGTGTAAGGACAACTGGAAGTTCTCCAACCCCAGTGCCCTGCCTGCCCATCTGTCAGCTGTAATGTTGGGGTCTGTGACCACCAGGGACCACCAGAGAGACCCCTGGGACAGAAGAACGCATGCATAAAGGGGAGGGGGAATATGTTAATGATTTTGGGGAAATGATTAATGTATGTACATTTACTCTTCATTGGACATACGCACATATTTACATACATATTCATTGGACAATCAATGAATATGTACATAGAACAGGGTATATAAACAGAAACTTGTTCTCAGCATGCATGTGTTTGGGAGGAGCTATTCCTCTCTGCACCCAGACAAATAAATACTGCCTGCTTCTCAATGCTACAGGGCTGTTAATTCCACATTTGTGTCTTTTTAATTTTACAGATTTTTTGGTAACACAATAGATGAAAGGAAGTAAGGAGCAGGGTCATCACTTATTGAACAATTTTCAGTTTAATTCACAGAGCACGTCAGTGGAGGATTTTTTTAGTTCATTTAACCTTCTGTCTGCATGACAGAAACAACTCCCCACTAAAACATGTTCAAAAGAAGACTGAAAAATCCTTTTAGAAATTGTTGATACAATACTTTTAGAAATTGTTGATACATCACAGAGTGATCATGTTTCTAGAGTAATAAAATGCGAGCTCTTCTGACTAGTACGGGTAGATTAAAATCCGTTTTAACTGATCCTCTTGTATACAATAAGTCACCCAGTAATCAACCTTCTGTGGTCCTGACATCTCCCATTTTGTGTTCCTCATTCATCTCCTGATTTCTTCCTCTGTTGAATTTCATCACAACTGACTCTGAGATTTTGACAACGTAGATTCTTTGCAAAGAAACAGACTGAAAATACATGCAAAGTATTTAACTTGGAGAGTGAGGCTGAATAGAAATGAAATAAAAATCATAATACACTTGCAAAATCACCAAAATAACATCAATTTATTTTGCTCTTATTCAGACAGTACTTCTGAATCACTATCACTCAACTCCAGAGTCCTTTTCAGTGACTTCCTTTTTTAACCAAAAACTTGGTTTTATACTTGACAACAGTTCTTAATCAAGAAGGCAATTAGAGTTTTACTCAAGACTGTAATTTTCAGTCAGAATTAAAACTCATTTGATGGATCTTTTCACCCTGATATCACACAGTCTTCAGTCCTCAGCATCTTTATTTCTGTTTTGGTGCTTTAATTTAAAGCCATTCACTCTTGTCATGGTCTCGTAAATAGTCTCACCACAGAGTTTCCTCTTTTTCCAGGTTGAATAAACCTTATTCTCTCAGCCTTTCCTCATAGGAGAAGTGCTCCATCTCTCTCATCATCTTGGTGTCCCTCCTCTGGACTCTCTCCAGCAGCTCCATGTCCTCCCTGTGCTGGGACCCCAGAGCTGATGCAGCCCTGCAGGTGGGGTCTCAGCAGAGCAGAGCAGAGGGGCAGAATCCCCTCCCTGGCCCTGCTGCCCACGCTGCTTTGGATGCAGCCCAGGACACGTTTGGTGTTCTGGGCTGGGAGTGCCCATGGCTGGCTCATGTCCAGCCTCTCACCCACCTGCACCCCAAGTCCTTCTCCCAGGGCTGCTCTCCATCTGTTCATCCCCCAGCCTGGATTGGTACTAGGGGCTGCCCTGACCCAGGTGCAGCACCTTGTGCTTGGTCTTGTTACTCTGCATTCCCATGGGCCAGCTTCTTGGGCTTCTCCAGGTCTCTCTGGATGGCATTTCCAAACCTCAGGCATGTCAACTGCACCACTCAGCTCAATGTCATTTGAAAACTGACTGAGGTTGCACTTAATCCTTTTGCCTATGCTATTAATGAAGATTATAAATAACACTGGGCCATCTCAATAATCTCTTAGTTCTTGCTTTCTGGCCTCAGAGTTATTTTTCCAGCTAAAATAATTTCCAAAAAGAGATTTAAAAACAGAATATAAAGCAATTGTCTAAATGTCCAGACCTGAAAGCCAAAAGATTTTTATTTTAGATCTTTCCATATGATTCTCAGCTGCCCTTTTGTAGGAGGCACCACTTCAGTTGCTACAACCAGTATTACTCTACTGTGATCCCGAAGGATCTGCTTGGTCAGATAAAATTATTATCTTCATACCTAAGACCTGATGACTGAATCTTGAAAACACCCTTACCACAGTTTCAGCTTCTCTGTGTGAAATTAGATGTTGTGTCAGCCAGAGGTCAGAGAACTTTTGTCCAAGGTTCTTTTTCATTATTGTTCTGTCCAAAAATGTTGTGTTTGTATAACTCTTAGTGGCCTGAAATTACTACTACTATGTTTATTTTAAGCATCAACATTGCTTCTAAGTTTATTTTTCCTTACCAGAAAGGCGGAGCTGCAGTGGTAGCAGCATTCCAGGTAATAAGCTAGCTGGTGTTTGTGACCCTCCTCAGCATTATGATTAAATTATCCATTCAATTTTCAAACCTCATAATGTATCTAGTCTCTGTAAAATGAGATCTTTTCAGTCTCTTGTATATCCAGAAACATCTTCTACTGTTTTGATATGTTAGGGAAGTCTGGTCTTATTTTCCTAAGCACAAGGCTGCATATACCTAAAGGATATACCTATAAGGAAAAGAAATTTGACCAGTGGAAACTTACTAAATGTTATTACTAAGATAATTTAGCTTTCAGAACTATGTCAGTGGTTTTCTTATTCGTAGTAATTTTTGAAAAGAAGAAATAAGAGAAAGCTATTCTTTCTGTTGTTGATTTATTGTAAACCATATGTTCCTTCTCCATTTTGTTTTGTTCCTATTTCTTTTTTATTAACTACCACCCCTTCCTATAAATCCTGTTGTTTTATATTACTTGTTGATTTTGCCACCTTGGTTTCAAACTTGATAGTCATCATACTCTGTAATTCTGAAATGAAAATGTCTAGAAAACACATTTCCCTGATTCTTTACACCTTTTTCTATTACAGAAGAGAGAAATAGCCCCAAACAAATTTATTTTTAAATTTTCAATAATTTTTGACATTTGGATTAACACATTGCTTGGAATACTGTTAATTGCCCACACACAGATAAAAGGGGAGAAAGATTACATTTTTTTTTATTTTTTTAAGTTTTGAAGACTTTTACACATCAATGCATTATTGGTATCTGGTCTGTAATTTTACTTTTTTCCCCAAAGCTTCCCAAAATTTCTGAGTATAAACATAGAAATATAAATAATAAAACTCTTAAGTAACCAGTATAATTTAGTGTATTACTGTACAACTGTAGTTAGATGAGAGCTTTAACTCCCTAAGCTGCTTGGATATAAACCAGGCTTGGATAAAAACTTTATAGCTTTGTTATCACAAAACCAAGAGTTAATGAAAATCCCTACTACTGAGCCCTGATATAAAAGATAAAGTACATAAAGTATAGTGCTATGTTAATGCAGCTGTCTGGGAAGAGATTAGTTTTATCTGTACATGCATGTACTCAGTCAGACGCTCAGCAATCGTAAAGGATACAAGTTCAGAGCATTGATCTTTAGATTCTCAGTTAATGTATAACTTTAACCTACAGATGGGTTAATGTTGCTCACCCAAGTGCTGAGCAGTGTTAGCTTTCTGTTCCAAGATTTGGAAATTTACCTTAGCAACTATATAATACAGTTTTATGCAAAATGGTGGAAGCATTTCATTGCAGAATAAAAAGAGCTCTTAGTTTTTCAAACCAGTTGTATTTCTATTCTCGCCGTATCTCAATTATAATAGCATTGTTTTCAAAGGCTTTTATTTCTTTGACTATCTGCGTAATGCAATTAATGCACTGCTAAAAAGCATAGTGTATTTTTATACTTCAGTGATAGAATTTTCTCATGGTAAAATTTACTTCAAAATCTTGCTATTTTCCTGGTTGCATTCTGCTTTAAATCACAGTAAATTGCCCACAGTATTTGAAAGCACAGGTGGATGGAAAATGATCATTCTCCAGGAATAATAACAAACTATGAAGGAAAAATCTATTTCCTTTGATTACTTTAATTCAAATGTTTTTACTGTGTGATCAAGAGTTGTGAATCCATACCAAACAGATAGTTTATTTAGCAGGAATCATCCTTTCTAGCAAATTTCCTTCAAGTAAATGCTTTAAATCTGATACAGTGCAATAGAAAAAGACACCAGGTGCAAAGAATTTCTGCAATTAGACCCAGATATCTTTGGATCAGTCTGTAATTGAATTTCTTGGAAAAGCAAAATATCTTCCAAGTAACTGCAAGTTCAACTTCTGAGACACCAAGAAACACAATGCAAAATATAAAACATGTAAAAATAACCCAGATTCATGAAACCAATCTTATAATATATAGTTTCTACCAAGGATTCCCAGTTGTTTGTGGGATGACATTTCTGATGGCAAAATGATTTCTATTATAAAACTTCACATGATAAAAATCTCAATAGCTGCAAGGTTATAAAATGCCTCTTCCATCCTTTTTAGGAGTCTTTGAAAGACAATGTCTCAAACAGCATTGTTTTCTAAACCCTTTGCTTGTAGTTCTAGGTAATCTTTCATAATTTTCTACAGCTTAAAATTTAAGTAAACATATTCTTTTTTTTTTTTTTTTAGGGCAAACAGCCTTGACATTTTTGTTTAATGCATTTAGAGAATATAAGAAATAAGAACACAATTCCTTTGTTCATACATATGGAAAGAAATGACAGAAGAGCATCAAGTGTAACTGCTTACTTCCTCATGAGCCATATATAAGAAAGCACCTATATTTTCCAAGAACTGTCTTGGCTCAACTCTATTTAGTTTATGATATTTGAGAGACCACAGCAGGTGTTAATTGCATCCCATTCTGGGATGTTTACTTTGCATTACTATACGCAGTAAATGTAAGAAACATAACCATGCTAGAAATTTCCAGTCCAGCAAGCCAGAATTTCAGACCATTTACCCAAAGTTCTGTGGCTTTACAGCATACTGAAAGTCTTCTCTGAGATTAAATTAACACGTAAAATTCTCATCTTTTATAAGCCATCACAGCTAATGTAAGAAAATATAATGCCGTGAGGTCTTTTGAAACAATATCTTCCATAAAGAAATGTCATAAACTGTGACATTTCTGGATTTTTGTCCTGTGATTGTAATGTCTTCAAGACATTTGTATTGTATATTAAGATTGTAATATCTTAAGTGTGTTATATGCTAAGTCATTTGTTATTGGTGTCATGTCCCACCACAGGAAAAATAAATAGAAATTTTTGTTTTATAGACTCATAAACTACTTCCATTGACCAGAAGCTCTTTATTTTCATTTTAATTTATTATTTCATACATTTTAGAAGTCTTATACTGTCTTTTCCTTAGAAATAATAATGCAGACCTTAGATGTTCTCACATGTGCTTAATAGTATTCAAGGTTATACTGTCTACCCAGAAAACCTAAAATTAAATTTACATGGAAATAAGAAAGAACATAGCAATTTGAGATTTGTGCCTTTAAAGAGAGGATATACAGACCCTAAATAATTTTAGAAGTATTTGAATATTTCCACAGTGCATCTTCCTCTCTTGGGAACATGTGCTGCAAAGACTTTCCCTTAAGGAATTTCTTACAGACCAGCTCTGTTAAACACACTCCAGAGGAGACACTGAAAGACAGGATGACTGTTTTCTATTCTTGAATAAGGTTTGTCATTTAATTACAAAGCAATTCCTCTTCCCTTGCAGTACTTTTATTCATTTAGTGCCTCAGAAAAACAGAAGATAGAAGTTCTGAAGTGATGCAGCTTTGCTCTGTGGCCTTCCCAGCTGTACCATACCATTACGGCTGATAAAGTTCTCCACAATGCAGATTGACAAATTGGCTTAAAATCACCTCTTTCCTCTGCTGTCAATAAACTTAAGGACTGAGCTCCTGAAAGATGCAAAATGCAGCTCCTGTGAAGTCAGTGCTCTACATTTTACAGGAATAAGATGTACCAGCGGACAGAGGCTTCTTTTGCCTGAACCTAACCTTGGTAACCAGAAAAAGCCTCACACATTGTGCTTAAATGCAAGGTGGATTATATTCTTGTTGTCTTACTTTGAGCTTCCTGCATCATTTTGTCCATTTTACCACTAGAGTAATTTAACCAGAAAGCTTGGAAGAGAAGGGGTGAATATATTTCTGAACAAAATCTTATTATGGTAACCTTATGTTACCTCCATAATTTTTGTATAAAATGGGAGCCTTTCAATTTCTGCTATTGTATTCAGGGCTTCAAGAGTGGGGGAAAAGCTCCCTGAAACACAGAAAAATTGAGAAACAATTTCAGGAAGAGTAGACCTGTGGTTTTCTGTACACTGGTGATATCTATCCTGGATGCATGTGTTAGCCCTTTGGAAATTCCCTCTGTCTGAAGTAAGGAAAATTTCTAAAACTTTAGTCTAACCTGACAGGAAGTCTGGATTTCCTGTATTTCTTAACATGCAGCTTTACAGTTATTCTTGGGATACCTGCTTGATGAAATGTTCTCCTAAAAAAGATAAAGGCATAAGTGTCTTTATTTGATTCCAGAGCCAGCAGGCTGTATCAGGCAAGAAAGAACAGCAGGAAGCTTCTCTCCCCAATGCTGAAAGCAAATGGATTTGCTTGCTTAGAGGATCATCTGGGGTCCATTTGGAATGCTCTTGGAATTATGCTTTTTTCCCTTGTCAAGGAGAATGATGCTGCTGAAAAAGCTGTGTTGTTCCAATGAAAAACACATCTTCCACTGACAAAATTTTACATGTTTCATTTTGTTTTTTGAGTATCTAGAGTTTCATCTGTATTTCATGCAACCAAGGATTATGTTGTACTTCAGTCCCAGCAGTATTTTAGAGTTTCACTGATCTCTTTCCAGATAGAAATTTAGCAGAACAGTATTTAAAGGCAAAGATAACTTTAGCCTATCTGAAAAGTACTGCATTTTAGAGCCTCTCATATGAAGAGAATGGTCCTTTCTTAAGCAATAAACATGTTTAAAAGAATATTTACAAAACACAAGGAACTAATTTACCCTTCATTTAACTAGAAACATTACATAAAGAGAAAAAGGAGATTTTAAAGTTATCCTTATAAAGAGATTTAATGAGTTTTAATGAAATCACAGCTCTTTCCCACTACCATGAATTGTTTGAAAACATTTTAGAGATACTATTCTTACCCAAATTTTGCTTGTTTTGTCTTTGAAAGGATAGAAAAATAACTAAAAATTCAGAAATAAATGAATTTTCAGACATCATATTAATTTCCTATTATGTAAGATCTTAAGACATTAAAATTAGTTCTTGGGGAAGGTCTAGAAAGATTTCAACTATATCTCCTGAACTAAATTTTGACCCCTGTTCATCTCTTTCGATGCAAATACATCAAGTGCAGGTTTTACAAAGAATATAAGCTTCAAAAGGCTTCTACAACAAAACAGTTAAGCTAATACAGTATCTTTACATAAAATAATCCATTGGATAGATAGTGGTAAGATTTTTATGTGGAGATAGAAATGTTGTAGCAACTATATTGTGCAGAGACACCAAATGAAGATCCCTCTACTGGAAGAGACTTTTAGAGAGATTTCTCAGATGCCACTCATAGCTTTTGTTCTGGAGATCAGGAAGTAATTGTAGACAGAGTCTACTAGTTCTTGCTCCTATCAATTCACTGGATTTTGCATTGCACTACTTTTGGTTTGTGAAATGTAAATTGGCAACATAAGTTATAAAAATCCTCAATAAATTATAGAAATTAAAACAGGGGAAAAATCCAGGATGCTGCATGTGAGAGCATTTGTGTGGGTCCAATTAACATTCCTGAACATAAAAACAAAGCTAAAACATTAGGCAACATCAATACCTCCAATACTTCTTCCATATGCTGTTTCAGCTTTTAAACATTGGATGTGACAATCTGTTCAGACACAGCATACGGTTCAGTGTAAACACCGCTCTCAAAGCAAAGCTTTAAACTCAAGATTTCCCTTTGAAGTGAACAATGTGTTCATAAGTGAATGAGATACTTACATATTCTGTGTGAGTTTCTGAGCAACCCTCCATGTTTAGATCCAATGACAACATTCTCACAGGGCTTTCCATGAGAGCATTCCATCAGAGAGGGAAACCATGTGCATTTCAGACATTCTGGGATCAAACCTCTGAACCAGCCTATCTGTATGACACTTCAGAAGCATATTAGTCTAGCTAAAGTTAATGTGAAATTCTGAATGATGTCAATGTAGAATGGGTTTAACCATCAATTTGTCAAAGACTTATTTGCTGAATTTTATACTCTAAAATTATAGAGCTGTATTTATTCCTCCCCAAAGACATACTCCTCAGGATTCTGCTGAGGATACACTATAGATAAACAAAAAAGTACTTTGCTACATGAACAATAGGGTATAATCATGCTTAAGAAGAAACAAACCAAAACAGGACAAACCAGAAAAAGCAGAAAAATATGCCTCTGTATTGTAACAGTCTTCCTACTCTTTTCTTTGTTTTAATTTTAAGGAAGGAGGCCCTTGGGAAGGAGCTTTTTTATCACATCTAATATTATACTGCTCAGGCATGTCTCCTATTAGGTATTCTTGAAATGTAATTAATAATAAATAAGTTGTTAAAATATTCTGAATATTAAAACAAAAATAGAAGTAACGCATACTAAAACAAAGGCAGCCTTTTCTTCTTTTAATGCACCAATAAAACCCTGAATTGTTCAGGATTCTATATTTTGCTTTACTTTTTTCCACTATAGCAGGATAAAGTGTCCAGGGATACAGATTAGTACTCATGTGGAAGCACTGAAATATAATTTATTTTTAAGGTAACTACCTTAGTTTTTGTAATTCACTTAGGAATCTGTGTGAAGGCTTTGCATGCATTAAATTATTTTTTCACATTTCATTCAACCCACAGTGGGACAATCAGCTTCAGGTTTCAGCTATGATTCAGTCTTGATCACAGCACATTATTATACCCACACAACCGTCATTTGCTTTTCTTTCTCCAGCTATAGATGATTGGGTTGCTTGCAGCTTTCTTAATTAAGAATCTGCTTATTTTTACTGGACTTAGGTTAAGAAGATTAAAGGATATGATGAATATACAATTTATGACTAAAATGGAAAGTTATCTGGGAAGTAAAATGCAAGTGAAATATATGAATACAGTCTAAAAATGTAGCCTTGTACAGAAGTGGTCACATTTTCAATGGAAACTTTATTGCTGACTTTAGACATCTACCTTTTTTTTTCTACAACATGTTGACCAATGCAAGGTATTACATATGCTCATAGAAAGCCTAGAAAATACCATGGATACAGAGAGACTGACTGTACAATTCAGCAGCAGGTTTTGAAGAGCAGAGCTTTTATTC
Source organism: Poecile atricapillus (assembly GCF_030490865.1). NCBI lineage: Eukaryota > Metazoa > Chordata > Aves > Passeriformes > Paridae > Poecile > Poecile atricapillus. Next base: position 35,827,060 of record NC_081289.1, on the reverse strand, counting down.
AACTTAGTTACAGAGTCAGCCCAACTCGATTTTACCAGTAACTGACATTTAACAATTTCATCCTCCTGCTTTTATGAGAAGTTAGTTGAGATAGTGGTGGATTAAAACAGAAATATCTGTTCCATTATGGCAGTTGAACATGGTCCAGACAGCATGCTTAATATGTAAAAAGAGGGAATACAGTACTTGCAATTCCTTTCAAAAAAGAGCAAAGTAACGTATGGATAGGCATTTTATTTGGCATTCCTTTCATATCCATAAGAACAGAGGAAAAAACACAGCAAGTCACTAATAAGACTGAGCACATAAATGCAGGGGATAGTGAATATTGCTCCTCTCTGAAGCCATGTGGAAATGAAGACAATGAAGAGACCAAGTCACACTTCTCCTTGTTAATTACTTGTGCTTTATGTGTGGAACATACATACCTCTCTTCTGGTGAATTCATACCTCTCTTCTGATAGAAAATATTGAATCTAGTGAGAGCAGTCAACAGAACTTATCAGTGTCCTGGAGTAGCCCGTTCTCTGCCCTTTCTGCTGGCAATGCTGTAGTGTATTTGAACCCTTAAATACCTCTTAAGAGAAAAAAAAGCTTTACATGTTGGTCATTTTATTGTTTTCAACTCCATTCTCAACTATATCTAGGAAAATCACTTGGATTGAGGACAAAAAAAATTACTAAATAGTCAAGGTAGTAAAGATTCCTGAAAGGAAAAATGCTTGTACTTTATATGGGAAGTTGCTTCTTGGTTTTGTTTTTTTCTGGGAATAAAAGCTAGGATAAGATATAAATATGTCATTAGACCTTTTTCATGAGGATATAAAATATTAAAGATTTATATAATTTTATGTCACAAACAGATACCACCTCGATTAAATTGGGAAGATAGACTGAATAATGAGATAGGCATTTCAAATTTTTCCCTATTTACATAAAATAAATGATGACTCAGACAAAAAGAGTGAATGGTTATTTAAAATAAAGATACTATGTTGGATCAGAGATTTTGGATAAGCAACAGATGTGAATCGGTTGTTTATTAAAACCATTGGTAAAAAAGCTTCTGATCAGCAGGAAGAGGATGGTCTTTTCAGCAGCAGGTGCTACTTCTTAGAATTCCATCACTGACTGCTGTTGTGAGAACAGCTGCTGAAGTATGAGAACTGGGGACAACTGGGGACAACTGGGTTTCTGTTTGTGAAAAGAAAAACTTTATTTCTGAATTTTATGTGCCCTCTTCCTATCTCCTCTTGAATTTGAGTAATGAGACAGATGGAATTGTGTCATGTCCCACTGGTGGGATCGCACTGACCTACATCTACAGCATTAAACAGAAAATGCTAGTAATGTTTGAAGATTCAAGCACACTTGATGTGCTGTAAAGCCTGTGACATTATTAAAGAAAAACAACTGTCAAGAACTAAGAAGAAAACTGTGTATATTTCACTGAAATAAAGACATACAAATTTAATGCTGAAACCCCTAAGCTAAATCTACATAGTAATCAGAAATAGTGTAGAAAGAGTTCAGTTGGAGAAAATAGGTCACTCAAGGAGGTTTCTTTTTCTTTCAATTTATTCATAGCAGAGTTTTGTATTTATTTATATTTTTTATTTTGTTCTCTGCTTACAGCAAATATTCAGAGTATTCTCTATCTCAGAATTTAACTGGCAACAATAGAAATGTGCTGCAAAGAAGTTTAGATTTATGCAATTTATACTTTTAAACTTTCATCAAAAAGATGCAGTCCCATTCTTCTCACATACATGGCAGCTTATTGCTGCTTCTTCACAGCTTTCTTGCTTATGCTAGAAAAGCTTTCACCACCTGTGGAAGGTGAATTAACACTCTGCCTTGTGTTTTAAATGCCCTACAATGCCAGCAGTTCTTAGGAGCAGCACTGCAGCTTTGGTCATTAAACTGCTGCAACAAGACTGATGAGACTACATCAGAGCCCATAGGTGATGCAATGCATTCCATGAATGCTTCTAAATGCCAGAAGAATGCTTGTGGAGACCTGTGGGCTTCAACTGTCCTAAATTTTGAGTTGGAAGAGAAGAAATTCAGAGACTGATATGGCTGATGTTCAGTTGTTTACTGCTGGCACATGATTTTGACCTTTGGGATTATGCAGATGTTAAGTGCTCCAGATCACTACATCAGTCAGCAACATTCTTCTTGTCATATTGGAGTTTTACATCATTAAGAATCTCCCACATGAGGAAATGTAATACTATCCATGGAAAATTAAACTGCAATACGTTTAGCAAAAGGGCCTCCAGGACAGTGAATTTCCAAGTGTCTTCTGATTTTTGTGGATTTTAATCAGTAATAGGATTGTGCTTAGTTGTACTCTGAAATAAATATGTTACAATTATGAATTGTAATAGCATCACTCTTAATATTTTTTAAAATGTCGATATGAAGACTTGTAAGTTTGCTATTCTCGGGCTGATGATAAATGAACTCGTGTAACACTGCTGAAAGTGGTTCATCTCAGCTCTGAATGTAGGTATACCATGACATTTGGCTAACCCATCACTGTGCTATATGCAGAATATTAATCTAGATGAAAGTTGCTGCTGAAAATTTTGAAAGCAAATGAATTGATTTAATCACTTTATAAAGGACTAAACAAATCCTAATGCTAATTCTTTTACAAATATTTTCTTTACAATAATCTCTAATTCCTATTCAGGGAAGACCTAAATTTTAATTCTAATGTTTTACAGAGAATCACAGAGTCACTGAATGGATAAGGCTGGAAGGGTCCACAGCAGATCATCTGGTCCAAGCTCCATGCTCAAGCAGGGTCTTTGATATCTATCTTCCCAAACCTTAATATGGGAAGACAGTTCTTTTTCACCACAATTTCAGCCTCATATTAAAATTTTAAATCCAAAAGATTTTGTCTAAAAAAACCCTTAAAACCACACTTACGGGACAAGAGCTATATATTCAGCTATTGAAAATCTGTCTTGCATCATAACTGCAAATATTATGGTACTATAAAAACTATTAAAAACTGAAAACAATTTATTTTAAATTGTTTACATCTATCTGTCTTAATGAAACCCTGCTATGAAATGAAGACAAATGCTGCAATTTTCACAATTATTAAGGGACCTACAAATGCAGTTCCCATGATTTATTTTTTTTTTCCTGCAGATTTCACAAAATTGCAGTAAAGAGAAGAGCAAATATGGGGGAGATGTGACCACACTTTGTGAGATTTTTTTTAAAAATACCTAAACTATTGAGACATTTCATGTTTTCTTCAGCCTTGGCTATCTAAGGCCTCTCCAAATCCCTTAGGCAGCTTTTAATTCTCCACTTTCCATTTCACATTATAATGCTATCTCTTAATAAATAGAAAATATTTAAAGTAGTACTAACCCTTACAAAAAAATTAAACAAAATTATCCTCCTGAAATCCTTCAGAAAACTCTCTCCATTATCCCTATACTTCAGACCAAACACAGCAATTTATATAATTTTTGTACTTACAACTTTATATATCCATATTGTCAAAGTTGTACTACAGATTTAACTTTTATTTTGAAATTTTTTGTATTATAGTTAGATCCCATTCCAATTAATAAAATTCCACTAATAGCTAGTCTTCTCAGTGTAATAGTTGAAATAATTTTGTTATGAATTTATAGGCATATCTCACAACAATATTCCTGTAAATGTTGAATATATTTTTTAGGAATTATTGTGTCTGAGTACAAAAGAAAAAAAAAAAATTGAACATACACCAGAAGTCAAATTACAGGTTATAGATCAAAAATACATGGATAAAGATGCTTTGGAAAGGGTTGTCCTACACAATTAAGAAACAGTGTATTATGTTTACTAGAAACATATGTTTCTGTTTTCTTCCAGTGCTTTGAGAAAAGGTTGGGAAATTCAGATAACAGCTCTTTCTTCTAATGTATGATTCAATAATTATTTGATGTTCTGTTTCTTCTGTGCCTGTTCACTCAGAAAATTTTGCTGCTTGCAACAATATATGAGATGTTTTGTGGCTGACTGCCACAAATTCTTTTACTTTATCATAATATTAGCATGGGCAAAATTAATGGTCCTTTATTCCATGCTCCAAGACAAACAACCTTGCAATGACAAGTATTTAAATAAAAAAAATGATGGATTATACTTCTTTGGTAATTTTTTGAAGGGTATTAGAACTCTTTGGCAACTGCCTGTAACCAGTTATTTCTACAGTATCACAAACTTCAATTTCATGGAAAAGTGGTCTGCAAAGGATGCTTGTTTCACTGATCAGTCTTTAACTTCTCTGAATGTTTTAGTGTGCTTAATATAACTTTGCACTGTAAAACGTAAGATATTCTGTATCTATTGATAAAAAAATAGCCATTGTTAATCACAAAAAAATATTCAGCCAACTTTTCATCTCTACTTTGTGTTTTATTCAGAGATTTTCTTCTTATAACAGGCATAACAGCAGGATCTGTGTGCCCATATTCAGTTCTCAGTGGTTACTGCCTGGGGTATTATTTTAAAGCAGTTTGTTTCAGTATGCCAGGAGTTATACCAGTCAGGAATCTGCTGAATACTAGATTTATGCACTTGTTTATGGACATTACCTCTGGTAATTCAGGGTAGAAGTTACCTGATGGAAGTAGCAACTTAAACCACTTCAATTAATACATAGTTATTATAAGAAATACAAAGCTCATCAGGCTTGTAAGCTATAGTGCTGGTTATTCTTTTTTACCTGGTATATTAGTCACACTGATGACACTTTTTTTTTCAGAATCCCAGATACTTTGTACTTGGTTTTCTTTTTTCCAAAAATGACCTTTACTTTATATTTTTGAAATTAATCTCTTGTATTTATTATTGCTGAGATTAATTTTATGTAATTTTTAATGTCTCAAAGACGTAATCAGAGTATTGAGCTATTTTCTAGGTTGTTTGAGAGCAGGGGGAGATAATAGGCACTGTGAAAGTGCTGTGTCTGTGTCATAGTAAACTGTCTAGATGGATATGACTTGCACATACAGGTGATAAATGTGATTGTGGGAGGCACTTGATAACTGTCAGATATCCAAGGTTATCTCAAATAGTATTAGTCAAATATCTGGGTCAAAATACTTGATTCCAGACTCCCTAGCTTAATGATTATGGAAGATCAAGAAAATTCTGCAGGTCTTGCACACATCTGTCTCACTGTTTTACACTAAATATTGTTAAAAAACCCATGGAAACCCAAACAAACAAAACAAAAACCAAAACAAATTAAACTTAATTTTCATAGTGGTGTTCAAGGACAGGAATTCTTGAACGTGAAAAGGTTCAGGAATTGTCTCAAAGAGGGGAGAGAGCAGGAATTAGTAATTCCATTTCTTGAACAAGTACTGCAAACCTTAGGAATGGGTGACCATGAAGTGAAAAGACAGGACACAGCCCTGTGCAGTTTTTTTTTTTTACACCTTGCAGAAATCCAAGTGCCAAAGATATTCCTCAAAACTGCTGGATCCAACAACAGCTTGTTAACAGAACATAACACCTTTTCAAATAGAACCTCAGATATGATTTCTGGGTGGTTTTAGGTAGGTAGGTAGGTAGGTAGGTAGGTAGGTAGACAGACAGACAGGCAGACAGACAGACATCTGTATGCCTGCTTGTGTATCTAAGTGAATTTTTGCAAGGAAACACCATTTATTTTGCCTGTCTCTGAATACAATAGCTGCTGGCCAGCAATTATTACAAATTAATTAAAAATTATTATATTGAGGAGACCTCTGAGCCTCTTTAAAAAATTCTCCCTCTACTTTTTAAAAGATACATGTTTTCCAGTCCCTTTTATAATATATTTTGCCTAGTTATTGTTAGAAGCAAAGAATGAGCTAAAGCTCAAGTTAACAGAAAGAACAATTCTACCTACAATTACTATAAGCCCATAACAAATGAGTAATTATTCTTAGAAATTTATGCATTCAGATATTACTTCAGAATAGTTTAGTGAATTGAGCTATTATGAGTATATATTGGAATCTAACTGGATAGGAAATAGACAATTAATACATTTCCAAACTATATTAGCAGCACTGTGTCTTGCTTTTCTTGGATGAATTTCTTTCACTACTCAGACACATTACCTGACATCTCTCCATAGAACTAGGGGACAACATAGATCATCTGCTTTACATGTGGTCCACATGCACACACATGGCAATTTTCTTAAAAAAATGCTCCTAGCTTGGGAGCTTTTTTTCCTTATTTATAATACTCAGCAAATATGTGTTGATAAATATTTTCCCAAATTTTTTAGAGGAAAAATCACATTACATTGATTGTGGAAAAGACTAAAAAACATATAAAGATGTAGTCACGTTCTTCTATTCATATGATCGCTATTATGAAGAAAATTTGTGAGGGTTTATATATTGACAAAAACAAAGAAGGAAAATCTCCGTAACTCAAAGAAGCCATTACAAATTTTAATTTTGTGGTTTTACTTTGTGAATACAGGAAAGATAATGTAAATGCAGAGGGGAACTGGAACTTTTCAAAAGGACAAACCAGTAGAAAAATTATATGAGTGTACTAAGTTTGATTGGATTTTACTTTTCCTTTCAAAATAACATTTCCACTCCAAACTCACTTTTGTGTTTATTTTCTTCACCTAGTTTCATGATACATACTTATATTTTACTAGGCCTAAAATATCCCTAATTTGATGAACTTTAATGCACTTAAATGAGATAATTTGCAAAATAGAAGTTTGTCACAGCTGACTGATCAATTCTGTTGGTTTTTCAGTTTTGTAAGTCTTAATGCAGAAAGTCCTTCCTTTCAGCACTAATATGGATATCCGTTTCTGATAATGGACAAGGCACAGGGTTTACATTTTTCTAGGCTTTATCCTCTTTGCTATCTTTCTCTATGATTCTGATTTGTTTGCCTCTTCTTGTAGCTGCACTCTCAGGCTACTTTGTCTAGTCACAAAAAGTTTGTTTAAAATACAAGATAACAGTGATGCCAAATTTCTCACATGATGCCAAAGTCAATGAGGAGTGTGTTACCTACCAGTGGAATCAAGAACTTCAAGGCTGATTTCTCATTCTTAGCCTAATTTTCAGGGGTTCATACAAAACCACAATTGGCTTCAGGAGAGAATGACAACTTCTTTGTAAAAACATCTGAAGCTGAAGATGACAGTCCTTGATTTTGCTCAAATGCACCAGAAGATATTAAAGTAAGACTGTAACATGGGTAAGTGCTCAAACACCTTCTCATTAACCACTGAAGATGGTGCTTGTTTTGCTCACCCTTTTGGGAATTACCTAGATAAACTTTTGTGGATAGTCACTTTTCTAGCCCAGAATATCAGGATGCAGGTATGGTGTCTCTCTGGGAATGAACTTGCAGTTACACCTTTCCTGAAAATATGAATGCAGGAAAAAAAGAAGCAAAGATCTATTTTAAAATGTTTTTGCAAAATAGTTGAGCTTTCAACTGTCTGAAATCTCATTTAGCTTCTGATGTCTTCCTCCCTCATTTTCCATTTGAATTATGGAAAAAGGCTTTAGTCTTTTCAGTTCAAAATGTCATCTTCAAATTGTAGACTTTCACAAGGTACCTCCTTTGACACTGTTATATTTTTAGAATGAACTGTTTCCATTAGAGACCCCATTTTTCAAGGATTTATTTAGGCATCTCCAGTTTAATTTGCTTTAGATTTTATCCTGGCATGATTGCTTGTTTACCTACTATTATTCATCTTTGTGTCTCCATATACAAAGACAGATCACTCATTTGTATAGAATTGAAAAGGAGTGTATATTTATAAAATAACCATACAAAAAACCTTGAAGTCCCATAGTTTTGTTAATGGTTTTAGGTATTTCAGAGTAGGTTTCTCCTCAAGCCTAAGCATCCTGCTTTGCACATTACTTTTTAACTGAATAAAGAGGAATTATAAGGTTGAAAAATATGAAGATAGTGGCTTAACCCCCTTATGGAAAATATATTTTATCAATGTGATCAAAAAACATGAGAGGAAATTAGAGTAAATTCCACTTGATTTATATTTAGGTAGCTACTACAGACAGAATGTAGCCTTGTTTTCTACTTCATTAGAACACGAATCTTTATTCATGTTCTCCAGCCCTATTTTCTAGACCTCAGATAACCAGGAACAACTTACATAGCACTAGATGTCTTCATGTAGGGTGCAAATCATGTCCCAGACATCTATAGCCTCAACTATTAATGAAAGATTTTCTGCTTAAGCAATCTGCTGAGCCTGACACCAAAAGAATGCTGCTTGTGCAGCTTTTATGAAACATTGTAGGTCCTTCACCACCTCTTACTGATGCCTGAATTTCTTGGTGTCAGTGACAAGTCAATAAAACCTTACACATACTTGGTCATGCATCTTGGTGTTTACCAACTGGTAGGGTGTGATACCCTTGCTTATGTTCATATTACATGACATTTTTCAGGTGGTTTCCAAAGCTGCTTAGCTTCCAAGATCAGGCAAGAACTATGGGTGCTAACTGTGAAACAGAGAAGCACAGTGCCTGTGTAAATTACAGGCCACATAGCTTTCTCAGTCTTGCCTGGGAAAGTGGCCTGGGAAATCATGAAGGGGAATTAAAACATCCTCAGAGACAGAAAACAGCCTTGCAGGTGCTGTTTGTCTGTTCCTTGTTTTCTTTCAGGAGAAGGTCGAGGGGTGGTGAACCCCACTGACCAATGATGGTGATGTGTTAGTTTACTAACCAATAAGAGTTTCTTATTGGTTACAGAGTTTCTTTTGAAAAAACTCTTATTGGAAAAGAGTTTCTTTTCTGTACTTTCAGGTATTGGTCTGTAAAAAAGACCTGAAGTAATAAACTGAGAGAAAATTCTCCTGATTGACTCCTGAGAGAGTCTGTGTCGTTCATCTCGCTGTTCCTAATAGAGCGACAAAGAACAGTTGCATCATGGTGGTTTGAATTGAACAGATTAAAAGATAGAGTGAATTTGGCAAAACCGGTTTTGTCTTTCTGATAGTGGTTCAAACTTCTCATAGGTAAGATTTGTACAGCTTGAGGCTTCAGTCAAAACTTTTCCCAGAGTACCATCAAAACTAACTTACTAAGAACCAGAAAAGGGTCAATGTTTCAGTTACAGAAGAAAAGGAGTTGCTTCAGAACAAGAATGTTTATTTCCTTTTCTTTCTTTTATTTTCATGTAATAGATTATTTGTTTATTCCTAAAATCAAATCTTCCCTGGATTTTTCTTTATTTATATGCCTGTGCATATACTTCTGTGTAAGAAAGACATGCACATTCCAAAAAGTGAACTGGAAATCAAGGGATGGACTGCATGGAGAGTCTGCATTAATTACCCAATGTGTGGGCAGACAAGGAGACGACAGCGGGTTAGAGCCAACAATTTTAAAAGTACCTTATGGACTTAATTACCAAAGTTCAAAAAGTCTTCAAAAGCCAATTAGAACTGTTATTTGTAATAGCTAAAGCAATTAATATGGAAATATAGCAAGAATGAGCCCTTTAGTTTGAGAACCCTGAGGAATACTTGGTTACAGTTCTTTCAAATCACTTTCAGAAATTTGGACAGAAAATTGAATGGGGATTTCCTGCTGTTGTGTAAGATAAACAGAACATTTTTCTGCATGAGTAACACACTGTAGTTGCAACACTCTGTAGTGAAATCTCATATCTGAGTGAAACAAAAAGTTACAGAAAAGGTATGACTGAAGACCACTAACATTGGTCATGAGTTAATGGTGCATTTGAGAATCATTTACACTGGGAGATTATTATTGTCTTCTAATAACCTTATTAAGGCTCTATCAGACAGACAAGGGCTCTGGAAGTGAGAAAAACAGAACATTTAATTCCATCTACTAGATTTACTAGAGGTAATGATATATTTTTGCTGTATCTAAGCAGTAATACAAAGCATTTATTACTTTTTCTATAGAAGAATCTTAGTACTGTCTTCTTAACCTTGAGTGCATCCCAGACCACATCTGTTACACTGTTGGGTACAGTGGCAGCAGAAATAGAACATTATTTACAGAAATGCATAGAAGTTTCATAAAAGGATAGAGATCTCTCCATACCTATTTCTATCTGGGATTTTTTCAAATAAAATTTATATAATTTCTTTAAAGAACTCTGAGAAAGATCTTCCAGCATTCTAATGCAAAATGAAGGCATGGAACAGTATGAAGTTTTTCAGGTATCTCCTTCAGTCAATTCATTAGAAGCATTGTCTCAATGAAATACTTCAGATTCTGTCTTATCTATGAAAGGAAAGGAAAACTGTAGCTGTTGCTATGGGCAGCTAGTATTTCCCAGTATGATCCAGAGGTTTTATCATCTGCTGTCTCTACTTGAGACAATGGCACATTCAAATATCTGAAGTAACACTTCAAACATGGAAATGGGATTAAAGTCCATCCTTCCTGACAAAATTAAAGATAAAATCCACAGTTAATCGTATTCAGTGCATATCCTGGATTTCTGTTACCAGAATTTGTTTCGGCAAAGGTCATTGTTTTATCTAACTTAGCAAAATACTCTAGGATTTAAATGGTCCACATCATGATAATATTTTTCTGTACTTATTGCATCTTGGAAAATTCCATCTTTGAAGTTTTCAGTATATTACTGGTCTTGGAGATGTACTTTTAACTTTAGATATTTGGTCTGTATTAAAAGTTTTCTGTCTTTGAACAGTATTCAAAGTTAGTAAGCACCAAAACAGGGAAGATTGCCACTTTACAGCACTAAAAAGCATGTACAAAATATGCTTGTAAAATAAATACTAAATGATTTTCCATAAACATGTGCCTATTCATGGTGTCAGACCATGTTTGAGAAGAAAAAATAATTGGATCTTAAAACTAATTTCCCTGAAACTCTGTGTGTTACAAATGCAGGCCAACATTATATTTAATATTTTCTCATTTTTGGAATACAGTTCTCTTTACCTTTTTTACTAAATAGATCAAGAAAATATGATGGAAATATATCTTGAGGCAGATCCTGAGCTGGCCAATATAGCTACTATACTGGGGTTTATATCAGCTGAATATTTGGCCCATTCTTCTGCACTGTGCTGTGTTTCATTGATTGCTTCAGCAATGTTTCCTTGTATTCTACTGACCACTTTTATGCAACCATCACCACTTAAAACACAGAGATGGTACTATATAACTCCTTTAATTACAACAACAACAACAACAACAAAACAACAACAACAACCTGAAAATTCATTGCTTCATGTGCACACTTAGAATGAGAATCCTCATTACAATGCTCTATTTTTTCAAACTATGCTAAATACAGGGATTAAAAGTTCCAATGTAAATCACATTCTGCAGGGGATGCTGTCTTCATGGGAGATGAGCATTGGAGTGGCTCAAACCTGAGGAAGTAAACCCACAACAAGAGAAAATAATTAAACACCAAATTATGAGGTAAAAACGAGGAATATCATATTTAATTTAGAAATTTCCTGTGAAGAGAAAGAGCTTACTCCCTGTTCAGTTCTTAAAAGAGTGAGCTTAGGAACTTAACAAAAAGGATTCTGTAGTTTTCATGCTATATGAAGAGAAGCTTTAAATTAAGTACTGAGATCTTTCACATCCTTCTCATGCTCACATCAACATTTTTTATTGGTTTCCTTGAGATGTTTACCCAGTATGCTGGCACTAACATGTTCCATTAATTTTGAATTAACTCTCTTCATCTACTACATGGTTAGGTTAGTTGTCTTCCTAAGGGTTATGAATTCTTCCAACTGTTCATGTTAAATTGTCAGCCTGTTTTCAATACGGATCCCATGTTTACTTTTCTAATATCGATAGGAGCAGGAAAAAAAAAACCACCTCAGTATGTTTAAAGGTATAGTGATTTATGACATTGAAAAATGTTCATTCCTCAGTTTTTCTATGCTATCTCTGTATTAACATTCAATGGTTGCAACATCTGTTGCAAATATAAACCAGACGCTGAACTGATTCAGGTTAAAAACAAATCTCAGAAAAGGATTATTTTTTTAGTAGAATTATTCCATTTGAACTAAAACTCCATGAAATGCTATAGTGGTGTGTAAGTGATGGCAAAATACAGTCCAGAATAAGAATGAAAAGCCAAGGGGAATAAAAGAGGTGGGAACATTTCACCTGGAATTGTAGCCAAAGTAAATTACTTGACAGAAATTTGGCAAAATTTTATTTTTTTCTTTTTTTTCTGCAATGGGTGGGTGTTAAAGAAAAACGTCCATCTAAAAGAAATTCAATCTAGGATCCTTGTCCTCCACTAGCGATGATTTAATACACATCTGCAGAAGATCTTGATGTAGCTAAATCTCTTAATTGTCCTGTGGTGCATCAAGTCCAATTCCTATTTGGATGAACTGGTACTTTTATAAACATTTCAGATGTACAGTGAAGCCCTTTTTGTCAACTCTGAGGATATACATGTTTCAGCTGGTAGTATAGGTAAATAAAAGATTAAGCAGTTGTGGACATTTTGAATTACTTTTTGAATGACTTTTATAAACATGAAATCTTGGAATTCTGGCTAAATTCCATGAGATGCTCAGGAAATTTGCAAATCTTAAACATAAATATTTTTTTTTCCAAATTACGTAACTCAGAAAATCTCATTCTAAACTAGTGCAGCAAATAATTTTCTGAATCATTGCACACACATAATTAAACATGAAAAATAAGCAAACAAGGTTTTTGAAGCTCTCTATGTTCTGAAATTGTTATGTCTAAAGGAGCATCAATAATAAGCCATAAAATCCAAACAGGATGCATATCCTCTCTGAGAGAGACCTCAGATGGGCATTTTGAAAGGGAAAAGTCTGTCTGCAGTTAAAGGGTAAGACTCTACTGAAGTCCTATATTATACTGTTCTCAGTATAAGAACATCTGCATCGTCCTACCTTGTATCCTATCGTTATAGGGTTTATTTGTCCGATATTTGACTCAACATTGATTCCTGGCACTTCTGTTCTTGATTATGCTGTACAGTTTGTTGTCATAATGTGGTAAGACCTTACAAGAAAACTTGCACTTGGGGTTTGAAGAAAGCTCAGTAGTGGGTATTATAACACAGTTTTATGTTTATAAGCTATAACTCAATCTAATGTTTCTAGATGAGAAAAGCTAGAATATGACAGACAAATTTTATTGGAGGAATGGAAGCAGTTTAAACTGATTTCTTTCCAGATGTCACATTACAGAATTTCTCAACATACTTGTTTATCTTCTTTGCCAGATTAACCCTGCCACCTTTGAACCATCTCTAACACTGAAGGCCGTGTCCGTCACTGATGAGATGATGGACAAGTTCACCCATAATGCCCCTGTTGAAGAATATAGCAAAAAAGTCATTTTGGTAGTGTGCAAACATTTTCATGTTTTGAAGCCAATGTGAAAAATCTGTTTCTTGCACACCTCACAGTAAATGGCATTCTGAAGAAAGAAGTTTCCACCTGTATTTACTGCAAAAACTGAAAAGTGAAAACCTAGCCAAGCTGCCAAAATCTATGTGTAGTAGAGGGACAAGCCAGTTTTTTGAAAATCCACTGCACCAATTTTACAGTGATTTTGTACTGTAACATTAAAGCTAAAATTTCATATTTAATGAATAGTGTTAGACCAATGAATACGACTGGGTTCCCCAGAGTCCCATACTGCCTGACCTTGAACTTCTGCATGGACGGGTATCCAGTCCTTCTCTGGCAACCCCTACTCTTATAGTCATGAAGTGTTCCACATATCTCATCTAAATCTCTGCACTTTCTCTCTCCTTTTAAACTTATTTTAAGTTTAAAAGGACTGTCCATTGTTCTATCATCATCTACCACACTCCCTCTTTTTATAATTTATAATTTTTACACTATCAATATTTTTATTAAAAATCCTTTTTAATAAATGAGTTTATATTATCTCAGTTGTGTTGAATTTTGCAAATTTAATAACTTAAAATTTTAATAGGTCATATCCTGATCATAGCTTTATAAGGAACATAGAAATAAATACTTGACCCATCTGTTTTTTTCAACAATATTGTGAACATTTACAAATTATTTCAAAGGTCTGATAACTGTATCTTCCCTAATTTAAAAGTATGTGTTTTTCTATTTGTGTCCTGGAAGAGAAGATACCAGTAACTATGGATTTAAAAAATTACCAGACAAGAAGATAAGCTCTAATAAGGTATTGTTCAGTCTCTATGACACAAAATATATCTGTATGTAATTCAATAAAGTCATTCATTGATGCAATAAGCTCTCAACTTGCAATCTTTAGATTAGGATATTTGTAATTGAAAACCAAAACAAAATGTATGGACTACTGGGGTGGCTTTCTTTTCTATTGTTTCTGTGACTTAGTGACCACTACATTGTATTTTGAAATAAATCAGTTATTCTCTTTCAGAGAGCACTTAAATAAATTTGGAGTACTGTGAAATGAGAAGATGGATTAGTCTCTAACCCTCATGAGCAATCAGCTTAAGCCCTGAAGCCTGAAATGTGATTACTCACATCATTGTCTAAGCTTGCATAGCAACAAATTTTAATAATGGTTGTAAAACTATCCATTCATTTGTTAAATCTAGCATCCTAGATGACCTTCCATGGAAAATTTTCTCCACATGTTGACTGTACTCTGGGTTAGGAAAAATCTCCTTTCTTTTCATATTAAATTTCCAGCTTAATTTTATCACGTCCCCTTCTTTCATATGATTTCACACTCAAATTTGCTCTCAGTAAACTTACTGGAACCTTTGCCTATGAGAGTACCCTCTGTAAACATTATGCATTTATTTTCAGTTGCTTATTCTGAAATCACATATAAACCTGTCTAGTGTGAAGAAGACTCATTTCTCTGAGTTTGAGTCACAGACAATTGAAATGATTCATTTAAGTGTGGTCTGAATTATATCTTTTTTCAGGGAATAATCAACAGAACTTCACATAAACATACTTGGCTATCCTTTTCCTATCTCAGCTAAGGAGATACTATGTGGAGCTACAAATTTAAAACTGACTGACAAAGAGCAGTTTAAAAGTTCAGATACTCAGATGCCTTTCTTTTTTTCTGAAAACAGTCAAAGAAAATATGGAAAAGTTATTGAATTGGTTCATGGATCTGAAGGAGATAAAGTCAAAGATGGTTGTGAGGTCATTTGATGTCTCAGTTCTTTGCTTCACAGACAAAACTGTAATATTTTATCCTTCTTAGTATGCTCAGTAACTTCAACCATGTGAACTCTATTTCTGTCTCTACTTGGAGGAAATAGCCAGATCCTGTTAGTCACCCAGCTAACACCAAGCTGAGCATGACTGTGTCTCCACATTGCACCAGAGAGTGATGTGAGCAGAGCTAAATCATTCATATACTCTTTATTTGGGTCTTAATGAGTAACACTTACTTTAGTAACATGGGGAATAAAATAATTCTTTTTTGTTAAAAAGGGCTGATATGAGCTTGTAGAATCAAAATCCAGAGAGACCGCAGGACAGAGAGAGGAGCCATGAATGAGAGCTCCCATCAAATTTGGTAGGGTCCTGCCAGTGTGAAGGAAGTGCAGTTTACAGAAAAAGTCTTCTGTGTTGGTCATTGGTAGATTTTTCATGGAGATTAGCAGAAATATTGTTGAAATAAGAGCTTTATTCCTACCAGTTCAATCACTGTCTAAAAGTAACTGCATGACATTATGCATACTCTTAGTCTGTGGCAACTGAATTTACAGTGTTTAACTCTCTTCCACTAAAGAAAAATAATTTTTATTATCTAGAAGCTGCTGACTTCTAGACTGTAATGTCCTAACAGCATCTTTACATATTTGAGACAATTTTTTTAAAAATTACCTAAATAATAAGAAAGGTAGAGTATCAAAATAAGCAATTGCATTCTTTTTCTCTTCCTGTCCCTTGTTTATTTTTTTATTTGTATCAATGCATTTAATTATTTAGGTTATTTAAATAAAGCTACACCTGGACTGAGCAGTGGGTGATTGATCCAGTTGACGACAGTCTTTTGGGCTTTTGTTTGAGAGATGAGGTCCCTCTGAAGCTTCCTCTGTGGTAGTTCAATGGACTGCAAAACAGTCACTTCCTGGTGGAAGCATCTGGGATGCATGCCTCAATTAATGAAATTAAGAAGCCTGTTTAATATATCAGCTTACTTAAGAAGACTTTAATCCTCTAGAGCAATTATAATGATAACATTATGAGTTAATATTTCATACACAGGTTTGAAATGCTTAATATAGCAATTAAATGGCAAGATTTCATCATTTAAAATACCATTATTGGCTTCAAGGATAATGTTACTTTAGTAGTGAAACCTTGATAATTTAAAGATGCTATTGCTTAGTACAGGATTCAGATTTTGGAGACACAGAGTATCTGTTTGTTTATACAAAGAGCTGGCCCACTATGGGGTGCTAAAAATGTGCAACTCATGTCCTAAATGATTTTGAAAATGAAACTATTACCTCTGGAATAGTTTGTGAAGGGGATTTTTACCTTCCATGCAACAAATTATTGCTACAGGTTACTGCACCAATACATGTTCCTGATTTTTTTTATAACCAGGCTAAGGAGACTGGGAAATTCTGAGATTTGTAGTAATGAAACCTAATTGTTTCCACCCAATGTTCCAACACTCTGTGGATTTAATCCATGCCCTTTGTAGTCACTGGGAATTGACATTAGCTTAGTATGACCCGTAGGATGATCAAAGATTCAATACATTCCTTTCCTATGTGGTTAAAAGTATTTATATATTCTATATAATTATATTATTTGGTCTTTAAGTTACAGATGGTAGCTTTCAGGAAGAACGTAATATATTTTCTATATTTTATGTTATCCATCTATTGCTATTGAAAATTATAATATTAATGTTATATAATACAGAATCGTTAAGTATGAAACCAGAAGGGAAAATGCAGTCAAGTAGTTCCAAAAGATATCATCCATATTCTCACTTTCCATAATCTGATCATTTTTCTTTCATATTATTGGCAACTTGTCATAATGTGAGGCAATAGAGGCAGTGAGTAGTTGAGGACATTGTTGAAAAAATTGCTGTTGAAAATTAATTGCTTCTGGGAAGCCATGAGTGCTCAAAGACCATAGCATTAGTTTTAGCCAGCCCAAATTAAAAATTGAGCACCCATTTGTTTTCCAGTGCATTTGACTGGATCCTTTGTATTTTGATGTGCTATCTTTCAAACCAAGGTCTGCATGTTTTTGTTACCTATTCCAAAGTCTTAAAACCCTGAGGGACTTCTTGAAAAAATAGCATTTTACTGATATCTGACTAAATAGATCAAGCTGTGCCTAGCACCCTCCTGAGTCTGGAAGCACACTTATACTTCCATAACCTCACGAGTCTACAGTTCAATAAAACCTGGATATATGATATTGTGGCACACATATTAGTCAGGGGAGCCTGAGCAGTACGGAAACTGAGAAGGGTAAAGAAGTCCATTCATGAGCAGGCAGTGTACAAGGGCACAGCACATTCACAGACAACAGCTAGTACATTCATAAACACTGAAGTGCTATTTGACCCCTGAGAGTCCATGTAAGCAGCTTGATGGGGTTACATACTTACTACCTCTGAATGATTTCCAGATTTTTATGAGTATGGTGCAGATGGTATATAAAGTCCTGCTACATTCAGTTTTGTTTTACCTTGGATACTTCTAGAATGCTGCATAACAATATGATACACTCTTAAATTCAGGTGATAGATTGATCATCCATAAGAATTTGTGTTTACAAGCAGGAGATAGATGAATGATAAGAGCAGTGGTCGCAAGTTTAATAAGTAATGTTAAAAGAAATGGAAAGACACTGCTTCTTGCATTTGAAATGTTGCCTTCAGAAAAAAAGAAAATCTGCAAAGATGACAGCCAGTGTTGAAATTTTAATAGAATTAATTGCTTTAATATTTCACCAAAATATTGAAAACACCAACCACACTGAAAAATCAATTTTATTGTGTTTTGTTAAGTAACGTATAGTTTTAGGAAGATTATCAATCTATTGTTAACCATCTTGTGAATATACTCTATGATTTTCAGGGGAAATCCCCCTCCTTTCCCCCCAGCATCTTGAAGGAATAAGACTGTCTAACTATAACCTAGGCTGCAAACTGGTTTATTAATCAAATGATGATAATGTTATAAATTCCACCCTTTTACTTATTCATACTGGACTGACATAAGTCCCTTCTCACTTCATATCAGGAAAAGGAGTTTTGTTTTCCAATACAAGAGGTTTCAAATACTGAGTGAGAATGAGATAGGTCAGAGCACAGTAATTATACTTACAGCATTCAATCGACCCAAAGCATGCCCAACAGAATGTCCAAATGCTCTAATACTTAGATCCTGTTGGAATTCATGAAAGACAATATCTTACTAATATATCTATATATTTGAAGCAAGGAAAACTACAGGTAATCTCTAGACAGCAAACTTTGGCCCCAAAGAAAGTTAACCCTTTCAAAGATGGCATTCCCAGCAGACTCAAAATCCATTCCTACAAACACGCTGGCAAGTGCTAGTTTGTTATTTGGAAAAAAGAAAGTGTAAAATCCTGTGCCTTGGGAAGAAAACCACCAGATACTAGTACATTGAAAAGCCAGTTGACAGAAAAGGACCTGAGGCTCCTGGTAAATGCTAAGTTCAGCATGAGCAAGAAATATGTCCTTGTGGAAAAAGAAGGGCTAACAGGGTCCCAAAATGCATTAGACAGAGCATGACCAGCAGATCAAAGGTAAATGGATCTTATCAATGTGTGCAAATACTTGTTGAAGGGCTCAAAGAAGATGGAGTTAGGCTTTTTTTCATGACATCTCCCATTCTAGTGCAAGGACCTTCCCCTGTCCTGGCTATGATTACTGCCAGTTTGGAAAAATAAAAAAGATAATACTTTTTTTTTAATCACTGAGTTGCAATAAAGAAAATTATTTGCTTAAGTGAAATGTGAAAATAATGGCTTAATTATTTCCAGGTTTTTACATTTGGAAACCACAAAGGTAAAAGCTCTTTCTGTTTTAAATATATAAATCCTAAATATTAAGCAGCAGGAGAAATTCTTAAAACAACAAAACTTGTGTTATGTTCTGGCTTTTCCAAAATTCCAGATATAAAGAATCTTTATTTTTCGTATTATTGTTCAAATGAATTTGAACTTCCTTTTTATTCCCCCTCTCCTTATATTTTCCGCTTTCATTTCTGAAATGTTTGTATATTATAACAATGCAGCAACAGCTCTTGGCTTTAAGCCAGGATCTTTGATACCCAGAAAGAAAAGTGTAGTTGGCAAAGAATTGCTCTTAAGATAAAATTGTTTGAGACTGTGCTGTTCAAACTCTTGCTGTATATGATGGAAATCTGTCTTTTTAATTACACCTGTTTACTTTCAGGGTAGTTTTTCATGGTTTCTTATCATTCAGTCCTTCCGATTTCACACTTTGTTTTATTTGCAAAGAAACTTGGAATAACATAAAACCATAAAGTTCTAGGGATGATAGCATTTAGCCATGGATCTTTTTGTCTTTTTTCTGCTTCTCTCAAAATTAATTTAGTACATCCTTTGGATGGATCCACTGATTGCCACCAGCTAATTAATATAGCCATTTAATGCCTGTATTTCATTATGCTATATATGAAAATGTACATTATACACTATGCAAAGATACAGCCACAACACCCCCATTTGAGTAAAAAAAATATCTTCATCCTCTAAAGGGATTGAACAATGTTTTTATTTCCATTAATATAAAGTTTTGTTGCTGCCAAAATAATAAAGTATTTACATTGATGCCCAACTTCTTTATGATAATGTTAATACCCAAATTCTTTAGGATGTTGCCTGTATTTCCACTTCAGAAGACCCATGAATCATTCATATTGTATTTATCCCCAGCAGGAAGGACTCCTTTAAAACCAAGAGGAATAGTAACTCTATTTTTACTTTAAAGAGAAATTTAGATCCTGGTGAGCACAAAGCAATTTCCTGAAAAATTATAATTCCACAGTTACTGAGTGTGAAATGTCCTTGTAGTGGCTTTTGAGGTAATTTCTGGAGGAATTATCCACCAATTAAATATGCTGATGCATGTGTGTTTCTCTTATCATGAAATACAGTTGTTATCATACCATATTTTACATTTAGCTAATTGAATAAGGTTCTGGAAGACTGAAGCATTTATATTGCGTTATTTATACAAAATGTGTTGCTGGCCTATTCTGTGATTCATAGTTTCCCACATCTTAGAAATTTTTGCATACATGACCAATGACAGACCAGTGTTAGTCTAGAGGAAGAGGAAGATGGGATGCTGACATATTGAACTGAATGAGCAGATGTTTTGTCATCTAATAAGGAGGGGAATTTTTCTTATAGAGCTTTGTCAAATGACTTAGAAAACAAAACTTGGACTCAGAATTTATTATATTATTTAAAGGTATTCCATTTTTCATTTGATATGTATGCAGATGGTCTTTGCCAAGTGCAGTAGCAAAGGGGAAGAGTCAAGGTTTCATAGGAATCTACTGGGACTCCTGAAAATAGACTCTACTGAAATCTTAAGTCCCAAGTGTTACACCCAGTAACACCACAGGTTAATTGAATAAGAACAGTGACTCATATCATTGAAGGACATGACCTGTGCAATGAAATGTTTGCATTTGGATTAAGGCATTTATTGAATTGCACAAGGACCACAGACTTGAAAAAACCCATGAAGACTGGCACATATGTTAGAGAAAACCGGAAGTATTGTATTTGAACATGGAATTGTCTTAAGTGTTCGGTGTCCTTAAAAGTGAAATCTTTGTGCCAGATATCTGTCGTGCAAGACCCAAAAATGAACAGGATTACAATCACATATGGACTAACACAAATCACATTGCATTCTCATATTCGTGCCTGAGGTATGAAGCATATCCTGTTTTAGAAATTGAACTTGTTATTTAATTAGGTTTTTGTTTATTTTGTCTTCCTGTGTATTGCATACCAGTTTTTTTGTTTGTTATTTTTTTACTTTTTAAACCATCCATACCTCTTTCATTCTAGAATTCTATTAAGACATTGCATTTGTCATTCTTAGCTTCACACCAAGATGTATCTAATGTTTTTATTGAATTCCTCTCTTATAAATTCGGTTGCTTTATGATGACAGGTTAAAACTAGTAGTGACATACCTCCCTTTTTTATAGAATGGCAGTGCAATGCACAGAGACATATTTCTTGCTTTCTTAATTTTCTCCTAGATTTACTTAACTGGAGACTGAAATTATCTGGTTTACATTTTAAGCCATTTTATCTCATAATTGGAATGAGAAGTCTCTATTAACAACATTGTTTTCCCATCTAGATATATACTAGGATTAGATTTCCTCTTACTATTGTTAGAGTAAGCAAATTTACCTCCTTAAGGCTTTCAAAATAATGCACATTTTCTAGTCTTTTAATCAATCTCATACTTCTGCTTTGAACTCTCTCCAACCAATCAACATCTTTCTAGACCTCTAAAAGGGGGATAAAGCTTCACAATTGCAATTGTGTGATTGCCAGATTCAGAGGTAATTTATCCTTCCTAAATGATAATCCTCTGTTTAAACTTCCAAGGTTTACTTTCGGCCTTTCAGCTATAGATCTGTAGTGAGAGCTCATGTTTGCCTTATTATCTACCACGACCTTTCTAATCCCTGACAGAGCCCTTGCCTCCCTGGATAGATTTTTTGCTTTATGGCTCATCATATTAAGACAGAAGATGCATATTTATGTCTACCTTATCAAGCTGTCTGGATTAGTCTGGTTTGTAGGATTTTTTTCCCTCCTTTTTACTCATGTCTTCTGTCATCCATTTTTCATCTACTAACTTTAGCAGCAAGAATATATCAGATTTTCCTGATATAATTTAGAAGAATTAACTGAAAGAGTATATAAATGGATTCAAGGAAGTACACCTGTTTCAGGGTGATTCCTTATTAAAAATTAATTTTGGAAACATATCAGCCAGTTTTATAATACTTACAATGTACACCGTGTTGATTTTGTATCAAATGACATAGTTATGGGAAAGCACATGACATGTGTGTTAGAGGAAGGAGCAAGAGATTCTTTTTCTTTTTGCCACACAGAGCATTTGTTACTCTTTTTCAATTAGTCAAAGAAGCACCTGGGAAAAATTACCCAAAGTCACACCATGTGTGGCAGACAGATTTTTGCTTCTAGTTCATTTGTGGCTTAAAGATTTGTGATAGCAGTTTTACATGACCCAGGGTGAACCTCCATTAACTGATTTCCTGGAGGAGTAATTAAAAGGAAATGATTTGCTTTTCTGGTCTCTGCTTGGAGTTTACCTTAAGTCTCAAAGGTGAAATGAATAAAAGTGGAGGAAAAATACACAAAGCTAAAAATAACACAGAATCACACATTTTCTTTAGTATTTGGTGCGTATGTAATTTTATGGGATGGAATTAGGCAGTACTATAATTAAGCTCATTCAAACCCCATTGGAATATTTGGCAAAGAGAACAAAACAGTTTCTAAGCCTAGTATTTTTTTTTTTTTTTTCAATCTTGACCTTCCAACTTAACAAGAAGAGTGCTTTTGTTTCAAAGTAAAATACTACTACAGCTTTAAAGATTGCCTCTTTTTATAGCCACTTCTCTCAAACAGAACTTTAATTTCCAGAAATTGTGCAACTATGTGCTCTGTAGACTTTTTACTAGATCCTGGAAAATTATCTTTATTTGTTTTACTTTGACCAGTGCACCTCACCCACTCCATCTGCACCTCTGTGAGGAGAGCAGTACTCTGAGTGTACGTGGTGTGTGTGTGTGAGTGTTTCCCTTCTCCCATGTTCTGAGCTCTGACTGGGCTCTATTAGCTGCAGGGGAACTTTAGAAGCTGTATCATAGTTCAGGAAGCAGGAACTGGCTTTTGATAAAAGGCTTCCTTTTTCTCCTCCACAATACATCTGGGGCCTTTCACAGTTGATTACTGGAATATCACATTAATGCAGCATTGACATACAACTGAGAAATCTAACATTTTAACACTGGAAAGAAACATTTGCTAACAGCAGGGATATTAATTAGAAAAAGGTGGCCTGCTTTGGTTAATCACTAGTCCAAAAGTTCCCTAAGCTTGTCACCCTCTTTCAACTTTTTTTTGGGAGGTTTGCTTAGAAAATGGTTTAAAAGTCAGCAAAGCAGCTTGCCAGAAAGACATGCTGCTGCTGCTCCTGCTGCTGCTCCTGCTGCTGCTGCTCCTGCTGCTGCTCCTGCTGCTGCTCTTGCTGCTGCTGCTCCTGCTGCTGCTCCTGTTGCTGCTGCTCCTGCTGCCGCTGCCTGAAACTCCAGATGGACCATATGGGCAAAAATTCCACCAGACTGAGGGGGTCTTTCATACTTATTTTTCTTCACAAACATGAATATATTTACAAGTGAAGGTTCAAACTGTTGATTTTAATAACTTGATTTCAGCAAGAATATTTTTCATTCTCATAAAGTTCCTTAATGTAAATTAAGACTGGGAAAATATGATGTCTAAAAAAGGAGAAATAAAAAAGAAAATGTAATTTTTGACTTAAGTTCTTTCAGTGTTCTTACACTTTCATGTTTTGCTATAGACCTATAAATATGTTTAAACCATAATATGCTAGAAGTTTTTATTTAGTATGCATCCACGTATTTTTTTTTGGCAAAATCAAAGAAAGTGTTTCTATTACTATTAAAACTATTAAAAATTTTAGTATTTTATAATATTAAAATATTATAAAATGGATAATAGGAAATTCCTACAAACAATTTGGGATCAAATTAGCAGCCTTCCTCTTGCTGCTTGAGTGCTGTCTAAAACATGTGCAAATGTGTGGAGATTTCTGTCCATCACTCTCAATCAGGATTTAGAATTTTATTATGAATCATGTAATTCAGTTACAAGTCCCTGGGATTAGGAATTAGTATGTTTGATTTTTCCCTTAAAAAATATTTTAGCATAAATATATTTTGGAAGCCGGGAATGAGAAAAAAGAAAGCCTCAATTAATCACCAAATAAATACATCTATGTAAGCTTTACTCAATAATGAATAAAGAGTCAGTTGATGTTAGAACTAATTAGAAGTATATAAAATCAAATGTTAGAAAAAAGGAAAAAGGATTTCGCTCTAGGATGCAGTAAACCCAGGCATAGTACCAGAAATATTATTTAATATGTAGAAATGGGCTGGCGAATCAGACAAAGAAAATGTATGGAAATTCTTCTGTTAGAAAATATATATTGTAGAATAGTGAGTTGGCTGCAGATTGGAGAATTAGATGTACCAAATTCAAGTCCCTACCTACTTGTGTATTCAAGTGTATATTCAAGTGCTTTGTTGAGTCAGGTCAGAGTGTTCAGTCCATGCAGGCTTATGTCGTGCCTCATTAAAAAGGACACGACTCCTTAATCTGTAAAGGGCTACTGGATGTCGATAAGGGGAATATCCTTCTGCCATGGTTGTACCTCTAGTGTGGACAGGAAATAGAGAAAGAGCTTTCTAATTCCCTAGAACAGCCAGAGAAATTAATAAGTAATGATATTAACTCGCATCTTGCTGTTTAGGCAGTATTTTTGAACTGGTGAAGTTTGTTGGAAAGTTAGGCTTTCTGTTTAAAAAAGAAAATATACATACATCAAAATTTTACTGTATTATAAGTTAACCCAAATATATTGGAACTTCTCGTAAACTAAAATTTCTGTCTTGAAAACAAAAAATACTTTAAAAACTGCAATTACTTAATTGCAGTCTGAATCATGCATTCATGTTGATTTTACATCCTTATTGGCAGAGGTGTATCTGACAAGAGTCTCATTGACTTGCTTCCAGAGTTCATATTGGCTAATCAAGGAAGAGCTTTAATGCAGTGTGCTGATTTCAGCTGGGGTAAGAGTTAATTTTTTATCAGTGGCTGGGATGGGTCTGTGCTTTGCCCTTGTGTTGAACACATTGTTGATAATATAGAAATGTTTTTATTTTTACTGAGCAGAGCTTACACGGAGCCAAGGCCTTTTCTGCTTTTCGTACTGCCACATTGGCAAGAAAGTTTGGGGTGGGAGGTTGGGAGGGGACACAGGTGATCCCAATTGACCAAAGGGCTATTCCATACCATATGACATCATGGTCACTATATAAAACTGGGGGGAAGGAGGAAGAAGAGGGGATGGCCTTTGTCTTCCCAAGTCACTGCTATGTGTGATGGGGCCCTGGTCTCCTGGAGACAGCTGAACATCTGTCTGCTCATGGGAAATAGTGACTGAATTCCTTGTTTCACTTTGCTTGTGCATGTGGCTTTTTCTTTCCCTATGGAACTATCTTTATCTCAACCCTCGAGTTTTCCAGCTTTTACCCTTACAATGCTCTGTCTGGTGGGAGAGTGGGTGAGCAGCTGTGTGCAGCTTGGCTGCTGTCAGGGCTTAAACCACAACACACAGATTTCCTCCATTTTTCTGAACCAGCTCTCTATCTCACTGTACTCACAAACACATCAGAAAAGAGAAAATGTCGCCATGAACTCCATAGTCTTGTGTGTTGCCATGTAGTGCCAAAACTCATTGCTAGGGCAAAAATTTTGCATTACTGTACAAAAAATTGCTAGGAATTTTAAAAATAAACTGATATCCTCTGCATAGTGTTGATATTTCTTTCAAAATTTTTATCTTGGATAATTAAATTGAAAAGTTCATGTCACAACTTTCCAAACACCTCCATTTTTTAATGTGTTTAATGATGAAAAACACAGTCTTTATTATTATCAGGATGAAATATTAAAAGATCAGTCAGACTTGTGAGCTGTGAATCACACATTTACTCTGCACTGTATTTTTTGTTCTTATTGCAGAATTACAACTGGCTGAAAATAGATTGGTTTTCTTTCTTATTTAAGCATGTGTCAGGTCTTACTGGATGCAGCATTCCTATTTCTTTAAGGTCTTCTAGTTTGTTATATATGCACCAGTTTGTGCAGCTGAACATGAATATTTGATTGTCAGATATTGGGAACATATGCAATAACCTGCTTCACGTACTTCAGCTTCTCTTTCTCCCTTTGTAAAAATCAAGTTATACATGCTACAGAAGGAAGAGCTGGATCTGTAAGGAAAGGGACAATTAAGCTGTTCGTTGGAATTTTCTTTGTCTGTCTGAGCAAAACAAGTATGTACCACACTACAAAGTTCTTTCATACTATTAAGTTTTTAAACTCTGAATCCTGTTTCCCGACTTCTTTTACAGTACAATCTTCAAGGGAATAGCTTATTTTGATTGTTATTGTTGTGTCTTCTGCCAAGAAAATAATCACTCAAAGAAAAGGACACAGTAAACATGAAAAGAAATTTCACAAAAGTTACATGAACTTGAAAAATGCAAGAATTATATTCCTTCCTCCAAATTTTGGTGCCTAAGTGCATAAAAATTAAAGTGTTTCTTATCTCTGACTTAGGTTCATAAGTCTGAGGCATAATTTGTGGTTTACAGTCAGACTCTAAAGGATTTTATTTCACATCTGTGGTTGAGAAAAAACAGAATTTAGCTGGACTGCTAGTGATAGAAAAACTGATCATTCTATATTAGGTGAAGATTGTTAGAGTATTCATTAAGATCTCAGATGAGCAAAAATTTAAGCATATACATATGTACATCACTGTTCTGCAAAGCACTCACTGTGGCATTTAGACATGTGTCTGAAGTTGAAAAGCTTAAGCATTTTGTTAAATTTGGGGTACTTACTAAATTGATGGCTCTGTTGTCTGAAATGGTTTTCACCTAAAACGCTTTTGGAAGGTAATCCAATCCATTCTAGTTTGTTATCCAACAATTTTGTGAGCTGCAGAATTCCTAATGCAGTAATCCTTTATTCTCTAAAAAGGTTCTTTCTTTCTTTCTTTATCAACTGTAAAATAAAAATACAGCCGCACTTTAGGACCTCTGACTTATTCTTCTTTTTCAATATAATGAAATTCTTATTTTATTTCTATGTATCTCTCAGAGTTACTGAACTGATATGAAACACTGAAATGGAAGGAGATTATTAAATCCCTTCAGAACACAGTCTGCTTCTCTAACACATAAATAAATAACTATAGCACAGCTCTGCAATGATATGTTTCTGATCTTTGTGACAAAAAAATAAAGCTATAACTTATAATGACTCACAAAGAATCTTTGTGATAACTTTTCCTCACTTTTTTTAAAAAAAAATACTTAAATAAGCCACCCAGTTATTGTAAATTATTATAATTCATGAAAGCAGCTTCACCAGGCCAATTATACTGTTAAGTAATATTTCAGCGAGGCCAGAATGTGACACTCATGAAATTGGAGGTCCATGATTTGTAAGGATTTATGTGAGAAAAAATTTTCTTCAAGCTTCTCTATAATTTACATGAAGTAGCATTCCTAGACCTCTGTCTTTAACCTTTATGTCCTTTCATGAATTGTTTTTGGTCATATTTTAAGAATATTGGTCCATAAAATATGTTATACCGTGGTTCTCTGATTTATCTGTGAAGTTTTTATGTAGAAGTTGAAGAACACAGAAGCTAAGTAACCTATTTTAGACAAAAGTACATCTGGTAGAAGGGTTATATGTGATCCATGTGTTTGCATATGAGATATATAAATGGATGAAGTGGACAGAAATTCAGTGTTAATGCAGACTTTGCACATCATGGGAAAAAGTCAATGGAGTGGCACCTTTAAGCTGTCTAAACTTGGCACAAGAACGTTACTTTCAATAACTCATATCTGAATAAAACCTGGGGAGAGGAAGAAGCTAAGAGCTAGAGGAGAAGAATATCCCAAATCTGCTGTATGTATCTTCCTTTCCACCATATCTTCCTCTTCCCAATATGGCTTAGGGACTGTAACAAACATGTCCAGGCACTGTCCTTCACACTTACCAATGAAAAGCCTCTCATGTTTGGCATCAGATTAAACATGAGAGTGTTTCTCAGATCCAGGTGGTTACAACATTGTACATGCATAATATGTGTCATCTGAATTTTTTTTAAACTTATGCCAAGTTCTTGAAAATGGATGAATTTTACTTAAATGAAAATGTTTCCTTGTGATATTTTCGAAATTACATATTTATATCTTTAATTGTTTTGGAAACATGCACTTCTGTTTTTACATACTCATTTACCAGCATGATGATTTATTCCGAGTTTCAAGAAGCATTTTATTAGACCTGAAAAGTACACATAGCAAAAAAAAAAAGAGCATATTTTTTCCTCTCCTGGAAGGAAACAATCCATCATGCTAAACATAAGGGCATAACAACACCCTACACAGTATATTCCGAAACACATCTACTGTCTGGATGTTTCTCCTCCCATCAATTTATTATTAACTATTACAATTCATGCTGTGATTACTCAGAATTAATATTAAATTCAGTGGAATATATTTATACTTGCAATGGCTGTGTCATGTTATCAGAAGGACAAAAATCTGTTAAAGAACATCTGAGGTACAGTTTTATAAGATGTAATCATTCTTTAATTCAATCATCATAACCAATTAAGTTTATACTGAGTCACAAAATTAGAAATAAACCACTTAGGTTTAAAGAAAAGTATTTAAAATTGATGCCAACTGTAATTGCTTAATAACTGCAAAGACCTAATTATGCTGACAAAACAATTACAATCAGGTACCAATCCTAATATCTCTACCAGATGCTCTTAAGTCCTGATTATCCTTTGGGAATAAAGTTGAACTAAGTGAACACTGGAAAACCAAATGCATCTCTTCTGACGATAGCGCTTCCTAGACACAAAATTTCTTTTAAAGAATATCATTGCTCAAAATAGATATGAAAAATAACCACGAAAAGATTATGGCAAAACACAATAATGACAGAATAAACTAAGTAGACAATACGTAACACTAAGTTAAAAACAGATGTGATAGATGGCATTTTTTGGAAGGTATAATTTTCTCACTTTTTCCCTAATTACCTCCTTTAACTATGTTTTTTGTTTCTGATAGAAGTATAGAGATAAACAGAAATGTGTTGCACAGAGACAGCCCATATATTTAATGAAGAGACTGCACTTTCCCAATGTGGGATGAATACTTGGTTCTTACTACAAAGCTATCCAATAGACTGTAGGTTAATCCTATAGAAATTCTTAAATGTCTGATGTTTTGGGTGTGTTCACAGTAAAGACTTTCTGAAATTGATTGGCAACCTTCAAATAAGATAAAAACCTCTAAACTTCAGAGTTTGATCTTTCTGATCCTTCACATTGTATCAAGTAAATAACTTCAAATAACCAACCTTATGCAGGAAGAGTAGACAATGATTTTACTTGCATTAAGACATTACACTTATATTCCTTAATAATACAATAATATAATTCATGTACTTGCTGGCTGACAATCTGTGTGTTTTTGGCTGAAAGCAAATAATAAAAGTGGGTTTACTAACAGACAGCATCAGTAAGTTTTATTTTTAAATCTAGCTATCTGCTTGACAGTTACTGTGACTTCTTTTCTGACTTTTTAATTTGTATTTATTCTCTTTATGGAAAAACATAAAACTCCTAATGCACTAATGCACAGCACTTCCTATGCTGTGAAGTAATTTACCAACACATCACAATGTGATTTAGTCATTAGGCACCTTTTTTTCTATAGATGCCTCTTTTCACCTCCTCACTGACAGTCAAAGGCATTTGAAAACCTGTGTGAAATCCTGGAAAGAATCCAAGTAATTTCTTCATTCAGGTTGCTGGCCAATATTCTTCTTGAGTTCAGCAAACAAAAACAAAAAATGAAAGTTTGCTCTATCAAATATTCTTTTTTCAGGTCACATGTATACTCCTCAAAAAGAAGGAACGCTTTTGTGATAAAGAAATTGGGGGGTGGTCAGATTTTTTTTCTGGGTCTGGTAGTGGCTTTTCTTATGGCACTGGTTAAGTTACTTAAGGTGAGTTTCAAAAGACCACTTAACTCGTAAAACAAAATGCTTGTGCATTTTCTTAGCAGAGAAACCCAAAAATTTGGGTTTCTAACCCTCTTAGACACTTTAAGTATGGTAAGCACCTAGAGCTAACTTAAGTGTCAGAAGCTGTTCTTCATATGAGTGAATGAGCATTCCAGAAGTATTGCTACCATTTTTGGCTGTGTAATGAGATAATAAAGAGTTAAACTGGAATAAAAGCATTCATTTTCCATTTTCTGCATACTTAAATCACACTTAGACCAGTGTATTGCTATAAAGCTGGTATCACTGAAAAGCAAAAGAGATGAAGAAAAGGCAGGTGAAATGACTGGTCAAATGCAGAACCTCACATTATATTCCTAGACACCCATCACAGGGAATATGAAACTTGTTTCTGCCTATACTGTAATGATTCTGAAATTATTTGTGCTTGGTTTGGTAGCCTAATAAAAACTACATTTTACTTTATTAGGTATTAAGTTCTTTATTATTTGTTGAGAGCTTTTACAAGTAAAGGATAGGCTCATATATCATTTTTATACACAACTCTGTCTATAGGGCTCTCTGCACTGGGCAAAAACCATTACAGGCAGAAGGCACAAAGTACTGTTCCAGTATAAACTCTTTTGCTCAAGTCAATTCAGATAATTTTATTGGTTAACTTTATACAAGAAAGTTTTACTCTGGGTCAAGTACTACTCAACCAGGCCACTCTATACAAGGTTATTTGTTGTCTGTTCTGCCACATACAGCAAAAACACCAGTGTAAGCTCCCTAGTGACTTCTCTGGCCAACAGCAGACTTGTCATCTTGTGCTTTACTTCTTATCAGGTTGTCTGTATGTGGTTCCTATTACATTGAATGATATAACGTGGGCTCATAAAATCTTCCAGTCTAGTTTTAGCCAAAAGTAGTACAGTCTCTGCCTTCCCAGGTTTCTTTACAACATGAACCCAGAATCCGGGGACCTGAAGAGCTAAGGAAGCCATCAGTTATCAGGATACTTCAGATGAAGAACGCTGCTTCTTGCTGCGCCAAACTGTTACTCAGTATGAAGACTGTTATTTTTTACTATGACAAACTTACATGCACACATGCTTTTATATACCCTTCAAAGGCACAAGAACATATTTAAAGCAGCTATGCTTGTGAGCATCTGGAGAATTTCCAGATTCTCTAAATTTTTTTCAGACTTACATTGGCTTATTTAAGAAAATATTTTTGCCTTTTACTCCTTGCTTGAGGGAACCTGTAATCCAGTTCGCAAAAATATGGTGGATGAGAAAAGGAAACTTTCTCTAGCTGATTATTATATTGTCTGATACAATTAGTACTTAATAATCTGCTCTTTATAAGCCAGTAGCATTTTATTTTTACCAACACCATCAATGCAAATATAATCATGTTACAAAGGTTACATGTTTATGCATGAATTTGTTATGTCATGAGCAGATTTGATATCAGAATAATAATCTATTTGAATTTCTGAGAACCATACTCAAAGTTGGCTCAGGAAAAACCTGTTTTTGTATCTAGGGCATTTTCTTGTGTTGTAAGTCTCATGACTGTTGCCATTTACAACTGTTTCAGCTGTCCTTGCATGATAATATTTTTTAGAAAAAAAATTTTTTTGACCTTTCTTGATATTTCTGCTATTGTCTGCTGAAATCATCTACCTAGTTTCAACATGACCTTGGCAGATACTTCTAAAAAGTCAGATACAGAATTCTGAATATTAGCACTGCTGTAACAGATGCATAGTAGACACCACTTTTGAGCTCTATTTTTAGTTCTATAACTGACTTTTTGAGTGAAGATGAGCAAGCTCTACATTCTCTGCTTGAATAAGTAGGATGTAATATACCCATTGCCCTTTCTCTTTTAATTCCCTTATGTATCCACTTTTTAACTGGTATCTACTGTATATGAAGAGAAAATTGTTGAGTTTTGGTTTATGTTTTGTTTATTTTTTTATTATATTGGGAGTTTTCTCAATTTTGATGCTTCATCTGACTCCTCTCACACTGTGAGGAGGGGGGATGAGTGACTGTGTGGCTGTGTGGGGTTCAGCTGCTGTCTGGATTTAAACCACAACATCTAAGCACAAACTTATAGCAAAATTAAAAAAAAATAAATTATAACTCTGTATCTTCCAGTTCTGTGTGAACAAGAGCAAAAAGATCATGAAACATGATGAATTCACAGTAATTCTACAGCTACAGTAAAGAATATTCAATTATTGTGGTATCAGTATCACCACACCTGTGAAACTATATAGTAAAATAATATATATTTTTATATAATATTATATATATATTTTATATAATAAGATAGATACAGTAAATTAATCAAAAATATA
The DNA here is from genome assembly GCF_030490865.1 of Poecile atricapillus. Lineage (NCBI taxonomy): Eukaryota > Metazoa > Chordata > Aves > Passeriformes > Paridae > Poecile > Poecile atricapillus. The sequence goes on along the minus strand of NC_081289.1, from coordinate 35,794,649 downwards.
ATATTTTCTGAAATCCATAATAATTTAAAAATATCACTGAATATTATGCAAAATTATTAGATATGGTCAAATTTTTTTCTGTTCTGTTACTCTGTGCTATGAGTTTTGTCTTTGCTATTACAGCAGTGCCAAACTTTCTCACCAAATTTTCATTCTAGATGCCAGATTAGCAGAACACAAAATCTTTCTCTGATTTACAACAGATCTCACTACTAATTTCCTTAAAATTCTATTTAACGGTTTGAATTTTCAAGGCAAAAAAAGAAAAAGAGTTATAGGAAGATGTCTGGATGCTTCCACTATTGTTTTTTCTCTTCCATAGGAAAGGAGAGAGATTGTCACTGAAGTTTCAGCCTCAGAATTAGATTTTGCATGCCAATTTCACTTTTAAAACATGCATGAATTCTTTGTTTTTAAATATCCCTATAGCTTAACAGGGATTCATGCTGCTTCACATGGTTACAGTCAGTTATGAATTGTTGAAGAAACTTGAGAGCTTAATCTACCTGCCCATTTATTCTTGATTCCTACTTCTTTGCAGAGCTGCTGTAAATTCTCATGGTAAAAACCTAAAAGCACTCTCTATTCAGTGCCTCAGCATCTTCCCAGGTCATTGAAGCTAAAAGCTAAGCCCAGACAATTGGTGTCCCAAATGAGCCAAAGAAGTGCTTCTGTCTAGTTTGTAACTGAGCACTTAACCTAAGGCTGAATGTTCAGGCTGAATTTCCTATGTTGGGACCACAAGGGACATGATGAGAAGGTGGCTGCAGGGGAGAATGCAGTTTTTTGTTTTACAAATAGTCCATTTAATGACTGAATCAGGTACCAGCACTCCAACAGACAGCATTTCCTGAAACAGGAGGGAAATTGCAGCAGTGTTCATCGGGCTGCCCTCAAGAGTGGTGCTGTGGCACTTTGCAATAGCATGCCCTCATCACATGAACATTTCTAGAGAACCCGTGCTGTGTCCTGACATAATACCTGAAAGCCTTCAGTATAAAACCACAGCACATTCCATTTTAACCTGTTAATTACTTAGAATCTGCTTCTTTTACTCTCATGACTGGGTTTTGTTTAATTATGGAAATCCAAGCAGAATTTTCCCAAAACTCTGAACCCTTCATTTCATTGCCAAAGCCATTTAAAAATATATATTAAAATATATGTTCTGAAGTTCAGAACTGTTCAGAAACAGATTAGGTTTCTGCAAGATGGTGAAACTTGCAGGTTCACCAAAACACCTAAGCTTGGATAACATAACACAACACAAAACATTAAGCATGAATAATAACTTTGAAGATCTAGATAAATTAGATGTGTATATAGGTGGTTTATTGGTTCACGTGCATAATACTCAGATCTTGTAGACTCAAGCTCCATACTATATCTATATACACATACACACATAAGAACATACATTGTGCATTTAAAAAGTCAGTACTGCAATTTGATTTCAATTTACTGGTAAGAAATCCTTGGTATAATTGTACTGAGTGCAAAAATTACTGTTCTGCATACACTCGTGTAGGTGTACTTATAACAAAGTCCAGAAATGGTTGAAGGAGTCTGCCAGCAGTCTTTCACTTCTCATGCAATAACTCCAGCTAAATCTAAACAAAATGAATACTATGCTTGAGAGTCTGAATTCAATACATTTTCCATTTCTGGATGTATGAAATGAAGTGAAATGACGTTTCTATCAAATCAAGACAATGTGTTGTATAAAACTATCTTGAGAAACAAGTGAAACCAACTGTAAGAGGATGTACATTTTGCTGGCATCATACCAGGCTGCAGCTTACATTTGGGAATGACACACTGAGGTTTTGCAAGTATATCAAAAAATACATTGCAATATTTTTCTAAATCATTTTAGCTATGTATGTTTTCTACTTCCTCCAATCCCAGCTTCACAGCCCAGATGCAATATTATTCAGTTTTTATAAAATCCCTTATGCCCTTCATCATTGTCTTTTGTTTACATGCTTTACTTGGCAAATGTGATTTATTTAAGAAAAAACAAGTGAAAGAAAGCCATTCCAAGGAGTTTGATATCTAATTTTATTCAACTAATTTTCTGTTTCCAACAGTCTTCTCTTTAGCTTACAAAATCTTTCTGTTGATGGTTTATCATAATTAATTAATTATCCGTATTGTATTTTTAGAAATCTACACATTCTTTTCAAAAAAATATGAACCCATCCGACATTTGACAGTGGTTTGATCTTTTTCAGTGGGATATTCCTATATTAAAATTTTCCAGAGATAGCAGATGGGGATTTTATGTGAGATTTACATGACTTTCAGTTAACTGAGTTATTTGTTGTCAAATTATCCAACAAATTTAATCTGCTGTCTTCTGAATTATTCATGACCCAGTCTTAATTTCTGTAAACACTACATAATTTTTATCAAATAATTTGTACAAACAAATATCAGCTTTCTTATTATTGAACTAATTTTTCAAACTTCCATTTTAGTCAAATGTCTGTCTCTGGAAAACAGGGACAGAGTTAGTCCCTGAGAATGGCACCTGGTGGTGGCACAGTGTCACTTGGAGGTTCCTCAGGTTCCTCTGGTCCTCAGGCATGGCACAGGAAGCTCAGATTGTCTCAGAGCACTGTCAGGGGTTTAGGCAGAAAAGCATACACCCCAGCATAAATCTATTTCCACAGAGCAAAGCTCACTGCTCATGAGCACTGCCCTTCTTTAGAAATGCCTTTCTTTTCCACAGGGTGTAAACAGAGAAAGAGTTAGGCTTACATCCAGGTCAGGAAGCATGAATAAGAGTCATTTCACTCCCCACATAAAAAAAAGCTGAGAAGGATAAATTTTTTCCCTCCAAAAATGGGAATCTATCCATTCAGATTCTATGGCTAAAACTATTGGTTTAGTGTTCCATTTTTAGAGAGCCCTGAAAGAAAAGACTATTTTTATTTTCCTTAGTACTTAAAATACAGTTGGAAATCAAATTGAATTTTTGTTAAAAATAAGAATTTAGGAAGGCAGAATAATGAAGTAAAATTGCTCCAGGAAACCTCCTAACACAACACCATCCTTCTACATGAGATAACCCCTTAGGGCTTAGTTAACAATCTGGAGAAATTACTAACTTGGCAGATGTTTCAGTGTACCTAAAAATGGAATTGAATTTTTGCTTAAATACAAGGACTTCAATACTGTTTCACATCTTCAGAAAAAGCAGTAAATTGAATGCTTTTTACAATTATTTTTAACATTTAGTTTTTACTTACCTTTAAGAGCCCTTTAAGATGTTGTTTGATTGGTTTTGTTTGTTTGTTTGTTTGTTAGGAGAGTGGGGCTTTCTTTCAAATGCCACTTTAGAGAGTTTTCCACTATAAAAGCTTCACTGATAGCAGATAAAAAAAGCTGATAACAGTTTATTACATGCTACTGCTTCCATTTATCTTAGTGGAATTCTTTCTCTAACCCTAAAATCCACAGTAACAAGACCTCAAATGTTAGAAAGGCTTTACTTTTAAGGCTGATTTCTGTGATATGATAAGATGCATCAATAATGATCTTAATTATCTCAGAGGCTAAAAATGTCTTTAATTTGATCCCTTACCATTGTATATCAAACTAATTTAATAGGAGAGTATCTGAACTCCATGAAATGATCTGACCTAAATTTTGAAAATCTTGTGAATCAGAGTTAAAAGCAAGTGTTCAAAACAGTGTCTGTTTTCTTCACTGTCCATGAGGAAGAACTTTATGAAAATATCTGTCACAATTTAGAGTTCCTGCTACCAATTTACTGCTTTAACAGTATACTTGGGTTTATTGAGTGTGATTGTGAATAAGACTAATCCTTGTATTTCTAAGGAGCTGCTCTTTGTAAATAGTGTTTTCATTTTGATATATGAAAAGAAAGTGTTTCTTTTACAACTTTTCAGACCACACAATGGTGAAAGAACATTTGCAGGAATGTTCTTTTTTTGTTTACAATATCTAGGCATAAGAGCTAAGATGGCTTCAGTTATTTTATTATTTTTTTTTCTTCACATAGCTATATAACTAGAAAAAATATCATCTGAAACTGTTCTTCAGAATGGAAAATCATCTGGATAAAGTTACTTGGTTTCTTTTAAGTGGGGATATATTAGAGCACAATCATCCTATAAAACTGTGTGTGTTGATACGTGACAATGAGACTAGCTAGTTTTGAGCTCTGTCACCTGTGATTTGCAAAAACTTCCAGGGTTGAAGAAGACTTATAAACACTTTTCAAGCAAACAGGGAAGAACAAATATTTTTTCATTTGAGATAAGGTGAAGGAGGTCATGGTACAGACTGACTGGCTGTACAGTAGCAAGGAGAGTACTGGACTGCTGCTTTTTTGAACTCACTTTTATACAGTGTAACACTGAAATTCTCTTCTATGAACCTGTTTCTTTTGAAGCCCTTTGCCTGCCTAGAGTTGCAAGGATGAAAATAGCCTAATTTTAAAATATAACATATAGTTTACATCATCTCCATCAGAAAAAGAGGTAACTTGACCTCTCTACCCATAAATTAAAATGGGAACCAAAATTAAATTCATTTATTACATTCTCAGTTTATGACCTTCTGAGCTTATGACACAGTGTAGTGAATTCTGCCCTAAAAGGGTATTTTACTGAGGTCAGAGCTATACACTCTAAAGACAGAATTTCCAAGTGGACAGAAGCAGATTTAGTTCCCAGAAAAACAAGGTTATCTGCTAAAGTTATAGTCTAGATACACCTGGTTCAATTCTCCATGATTCAGCTTAGGGGTGGCCAAGATATACAGGCCCTGCAATGAACATTCACTGATATGAACATTTCTGATATGTGGGTCTCTGATCCTATCTGGTCTTTGGGATTCCACTGTAGCTATTAAACTAATTGGGCTTTTTTCTTTATCATAAGGATGAGGAAGATAGGGACAATATTTGTCTGGAGCAAAAGACTTTGGGACACAGAACAAGAGGACACCGTCTTAAGCTGTGCCAAGTGAAATATAGGTTGGACATTGGGAAAAAAGTTTTTTTACAGAAAGAGTGATAAAGTACTGGAATGGTCTGCCTGGGGAGGTGGTGGAGTCACCAACCCTGGATGTGTTTAAAAAGATTGGATGTGACACTCAGTGCCATGGTTTAGTTGAGGTCTTAGGGCATGGATTGGACTCGATCTCTTCCATCTCATAGATTGGGAAGATCTCTTCCAACCTAGTGATTCTGTGATTCTGTAATGACACAATTAAAAAGGAGAAGTCAGAAATGGTGAAAGTGAAATAGGGATCAAACATGGAAGGGAAAAAAATACAGCAGAAACTAAGAGAAAGATGTTTGCTCTGAAAAATCTGCTGAATAAATAAAAATGGTAACACAGAATACATGACTAACCTACAGAACTGAGACTAAACTATTCACACAAATGAAAGTTCAGTATGATGCAGATATTCATATTCCCCAGTGGAGTTCTCAACACTCCTACGTAAGCCTGGAAAAAGAAATTCAGCTGAAATAATAATTATACAACAGGTTTTGGAATAAATAGATCATATTGAACGACCTCTCTTTCCCTGAGAAGGATCCCCTTGGGTAAGCACATAGTACTATAACCTTGAAAATGCTTACTTCATCCTTTCATAATTTCACTGACTGTCCAAAAGATAATGTGCAGTCCACTTGCACCTGCCAGCACAGCCCTGGGTGTGACAAGGGGGACTGTCAGATGCCCTACTCTGCACACTTTCATAGAACAAGAAAAAAAGGTTTAACTTCCTCAAAATGTTGTGGTGATCTTTTCCTTTTTGACAGACCTTTTCCTCTTTGACCTTGTTTTTCCTAAATATCCTACACTCCTCAGGGATCAGTGATGCTGAGATGGTTCTTGTTAGTTGACTTCCCTGTCTCAAAACTTTCAAAGTTCTACCCTGGAACAGTTTCACAAGCTGAGGTTATTGCCACATACAAAGAATGACATATAGTGGAAAACAGTTTTAATTAAAATCTAGTTTAATGTTCCCATTTAATTTAAACAGCAGCTGGCATTATTTCTTACATTGACAGAATGAGAGAAAGATGTCAGAAAAAGAAAAATTGTTGCTATTCCTTCTTCTTGATTTGCCAATTGAACTATTGACAATATTAACATTTTAAATCGCTTTCTCCAGCTTTTAAGAAAATGGTAAACAAGAAGTAAACTGTGAATAGGATTGGTTTTCACCACTGACATGATCATTAGTGCCAACATCACAAGATAAGCTTCTAATTAAAATGCTGGTGACAAAAACATAGGTTTTCTGTGCTGAGATATATTTTTCTGGCAGAAGATTTCACAGCATTCTTTATGAGTGCTGCTTGAGAGAAGTGACTGTAGTTTCCATTGGCATCTCTCTCAATTTCTACTTAAAAAACTAGGAATACTGCTGAGCACAGCATGACTTCATCTAGTTAGAGTCCTTGATCTGGTTGCCTTACTACAATTTAAAAATAACCTTGGCATTCAAAAAAAAAAATTAAAATATTCAAACTCTGTTTGAATTCCTCTTGTATATGTATATGCCTGCTTCTATTATTGCTTCCACACCATCATCTTAAAAGGGCTAATCACATGGAGAGTGGATTAATCTCATTTAGTTGAAAGCATCTATATCATGGGCACCTATGCCTGTGATAAACCTCTCAGGTTCTCTTTGTAATTAGTAGAAAGAGAGAGATCCCCTCTGAAAATGCTTCTCATCTGCCCTGCTTTCACAGGAGAATTAAGAATGGAGTGCCTGACTCTCTGCCACTCTGTGCAGTGACAGAGGACAATGCAAGAGGTGTGATGAGTCTTGGTACAGGTTATGGACTGACAAGTAACAGGAGGAAAACAGCTGAAACTACTGAAAAGCTGTGTCATGTTATCTTCACTGGCTGATTTCATTGGCACTTGTGCCTATACACCTCTCCTGGCACCTTCAGGGAGACTGGGGTGAAGCACAGTTACATGGATATCCTACATCAAGCACCACCTGCAAAAAGACCCCAAGGTTAATTCTAGAAGCAAGAATTAGACATTCTGAAAGATCTAGCATCTGAAAGAAGTCTTACTATGAAAATTCCTGAAATGGCTTCATACATCAGAGTCAGACTCTTGGCGCCACTCTCAGGGCTGTGCTCTGCTGGGGTGCCTGAAGAACAGCAAGAATCCCCTACAGGGAAAGAGGTGCTATCAGAAGCACTGCAAAATGCATGCAACATGATTGACTACTGATTACACTGAAGCTGTGAGGTAGGTAAGGATGCAGATAAGAGGGGGAAAAGGAGTGGTACTGTATAGTTACAGCTTGGGTTATACTGCCATTTTACCGTACTTACAAAAATGAAATCGATTGAAGAAATTGAGTTTTAATTGGGATTTCTTTACATTTTGCAACATGAAAGCAGTAATTTGGGGTACTAAGATTAAATGAAATGTTTTTTTGTTGTATAACATGTATTTCAGTCATTGTCTATCTAAATAAATATTTCAGAATCTTATTGAATTCCCTTTTAGGAGAAGATCTGCTATGCCAAGCTGCTTCTTGAAGTTTAAATCCAAACTCCACTTAGATCAGAGGATGTAATTTGGATCAATTTACAGTTTTTAAAGAAGTTGAAAAGATTGAAAGAAATCATCAAAGAGGATGCTAATTGCAATAAAATTGAGTGGCTGAATGGGTTAGAATTAGGATGCAGAACTCCAGGAGAATATCTGCTCTGATACATCCTGCTGGGTAAATACTTTATTTCTGTGAATTAGACAAACACTTTTTTGTATGTTTTCATTATGATTAATAGTGTGAAATTCACAGTGACTCAACCATGGACTAAAGAAGGAAAAAATGGTTATTTCCAGTTGTTAAGGGTGTACTTTAGCCTAAGAGTAAGTTATACAATAAGTTTTGCTAAATCATGTGTATGTGAATTCTGGAATATATATGTCACCCATTTTACCACTACTGGAAAGAATGAAAAAATAATTTTCTTTTTTCTTGAATAGCTCTATCAAGTAGGTAGGAGTTTTAAGTACAGTCTTGGTACTGTCATGCAAATAAGCACTTCAAATAATTCTTCTCAATTTATATTGCAAGCCAGAACTGTGGAATTAATTAGTCTGTTCTTCATGGTAGAATTTTCTATAAAAACTTTCAATGTTCTTATAAGGAAGGTTTTTCTTTCTTTAATTTACTCTTTTATTAAATTTTCATAGACATCTAAGTGAACATTATATAAATTAAATGAATGAATGCAAAAGAAGCTTAACTCAAACCAAACTAGAAAACTGTTTCTGAGCAGTTTTAGAGGAAAACAGATGTATATCGAACAAGATTTCAATAAATGTTAAAAACAAGAAAAAAATTCCTTTCAAGTGTGGGCATCAAATAATCATCTTCATCCTTTTAGATTTTTTCCAAAATCTGAGGAACACTTCATGTAACAAACTTCAGATAACATTTAAATATATTTAGAATCATAAGACACTTATTAATAAACACACCGTGTACATCACAGACCACATAAAAAGATCTGTTAAAAATCTACAGACTTTGGTGGCTACAGATAACATTTAGACTGAAAATATATTTCTCTCTTTTTTCAAACATAACCAAGAGTTGAGGACGTTCTTAGTATATTGAAACATAAGCCACAGGAGGCTCCTCTTTTCTCAGTCCAAGCCTACGTTTGCAACAGGCAGATATTTTCTTATGACAATCTTATGAACTGAAATTCTTCTTCAATACCTCTGATTTTAATTTTACAATTTCACTGAACAGTGAGCACTATGTATTTTTCTCAATTCAATCTCCTCTTTAAAAATATTTAGACAAAACTTTATTTGTTTACAGTTTCCATAAACTGTGTTCAAAACTGTTGTTTGGGGTAAGCAAGAACTTGTAATATTGCCCATGAGTCTATCTTACCTCTCAGAAATTTCAGTGAGTTTTGTTCCATCTTATTTTTTAAATTGTTTTTAATATTACACAGGTCTGAAAAAAATAAAGAAAATAAATTGGAAAAGACAGATTTCTATTTATATGTAGCTACAGAAAGAAATAAGACTGTATTTCTAGTAGCTCAAAAGTAATTTTTTACTGTGATCTGTAACCTCACATAAAGGTTATGTTGAAATACTTTTTTATCAAATTGCATATATTAATTGCAGGTGTTGGCTGATTTATACTAATTTTTTCTTTAAAAGCACTGACTTTTCAGCATTGGTCTTTCAAGAAATAAGAAAATAAGCACGCCTTTCAAAGGGAGAGAAAAACAAATAAGATAGTATTAATAATTACATAAACTTTGTGGAAAGACATGAGAAAGGATTGGGGAAACAGCTTTTTCTTATATCAACCTTGAATGTCTCCTTACTTTTATGACAATCTCCTCCAAGTCTATTCTTCTTGGAAATCTTATGTTTGTCATATGCAGAGCTGAGGTAGGAAAATTAATTAGAAATAATTGTTGTAGTTGATAGCTTGAAATGTATTTTTCCCATCTTTTAGTTGTGATTTCCTCCCCCCCAGCTTCTCTTTCTCCTAATTGTTTACCTGGCGTCAAGTTACCATGGTTACTGAAGTTTCTCTCCTCAGCCCCACGGCGAGAGGCCGGATAGAGTAAAGAGAAGACCGTGCTGGCATTTCCAGCTGCTTGAAGTTTCTTTAGCCCAGGAAAGCACGGGGTTGGGAGAAGAGAGACCCTTCTTTCCAACACGGAAGTTTGTAACTCTGTTTTTCCTGTCCCAGAATGCCTCTGAGCTATGGAAGCTGAGAGGGCATGCTTACCTTGCCTTCCCTTTCTTTCCCTCCTGTGTTGCCAGGAAACCAAGCCCCCCCTCTCTCCCCCTCTGTCCCTCTGTGGAGAATACTCGTACACCTCTGTGGGCATTTGAAGAAGTTGGTGTCTGTTATTTCTTATCTTGGTGTGTGTAACCTTGATTTGTAGAAAGTTTATAAGATGTACTAACTGAGAAAAATAATTGGTTCTTTCTCTGATGTTCCCACCCTCCGAGAAACCCTGTTAAAAGAAACCCCCCAGACCCCAAATCCTTTGTCTCTCGTCCTTTGGATTCCCCTTCACAGAAATAAACTGTGGACTGCAAACCAGAGAGAGAGAGTCCCCCCCTGATTTCTTTACTCGCTCTATAGACTTGGATTCTTGAAGAAAATCAGTGAACCCCACAAACATATGCTGGCTCGAAACTCGAGTGAAGAGAAACCTCATCACTGAGCTAGCCGGGCCACTCGAGAAGATCGAGTCAATAATCTTTTATAGTTGAGAAATAAATTCCCAGATATATCTCCAAAACACTTAATTTCTTGCAAGTCTTCATAGCTGGGATGGCAGAAGATCTTTCCTTTTTATTTTTAGCTACCAGGACAAGAAATTCAGAATCCAACAAGGTACTTACACATCCCTCTATCTGTATATATTTATTTATCATCACCTTACAAGGAGACTATAAAGAATTTGGGGACAGGCAATACATTTTCTTCTGTTTGCTTAATGACTGTTTCAATAGTACTCTTGCCTTTAAGTTGCCATATTCTATTAAAAAACCTCAAAAAAATCAACAAATCAGAACAATAGAAAGGGATGTTTATTAATGATAATATATAATAAATATAATAAATATAACATAACATAACATAATATAATTAATATAATATAAATGAATTTTGTGACAGTGCTATTACACCTACCTTTGAGAAAAGACCTGAAATCTTGTGCACTCTTCCTTTGCACCCCAAAATTGTTTCCAGGTGCCAAATTCTTATGGATCACTCAACTATCTACAAATTCTGGGAAACAAGAGAGAATGTTTTGATTTAATCATTTGTCCTATATATTTTTATTGTGTTATTGTGCATTTATATGTAAAGGTGAGGCACTGAAGCATGGGATAGACAACTAGTTTAAATACATTTCAATAAATCAGTGTAACACTAAATTTTTCTTTGCTTATTGCCTTTTTCCTAAATCTTTTAGGGAAAATTGTTTTATCAGGAGACTAACCAAAGTGAAAGAAATTAAGTACCCTATTTCAAGAAAATTAATTTAATTTCTCATATATCCCTTTGGAGACTATTGGGCTGTAATGATTTATTAAAAACTCTGTCCATATATATATATATATATATATATATATATTTTTTTTTTTTTATATGTATATATATGCCACACCCAAGATATGATGACAGTCAAAAAATAATATGATATGCTTGATTACAGAGGCTTGTCAGCTCTGTGTGTGTGTTAAAGTTATGGATCTGGTTTGACCATTACACAGCAAATATTACCATCTGGAAACTTGGAGTTCAGAGGTTATTTTTCTAATAAAACTGAACTAGTATGATTCATAAAAACCTGATGTTGGCCTTTAATTCAACAAATTCCTACTGTTACTACTGCATTATAAAAGATGGGGCATCTCTTTCCTTAATTTGTTTCTTCATTTTGATTTTACTTGAAGAGATAGATTAGCAATGTTTAACATATTTGTATGTTTTAACTTTTATGATAGAAAAGCAAAATCTTTTATGATTGCCCATGAAGCTCCTGAATTGTTAGATAATTCCTCCAAATTTCTTTTTTCCCTTTGTTGTTGCTGTTTTTGCTTTTGTCATTTTTCATATTCCTCTTCCTAGTATTCTACAGTTCCATTCCTCCTGTGTTTATAGTGCCTGAAGGAAGACACTATAAAAAGTACATTAACATGAATTAATTTTTTCTAGATCATGCCTTCAGGCTATGGGGATGTTCTGTAGATGAAATTATTTCCTTCACACTCTTGCACAGCTGTCCATTTTGTAGCTCTGGATTATGTCTGTTTGCTCATATTACCTCTTCTCTGACAAGCAGATGTGGTGGGCACTGCGTGTGTACCTCTACTCAATTCTCCAGGCAGCCACTAAGTTTTGTACATTTCCCCTCTACATGCATGTTATAGGAACTACATGCTCCCTGGGATGTGGTAAAGCCCAGCAGCTACTGCTGGCACTAAATACACTGGCAGGTAGTCTGGAGATTCAAATATTGCCTGACCATAATTTTCCTTCTTTTCTCTCTTTTCCTTTTTTTCAACAGTAAATACTTGCCTGAAATCTGACTGTATTTGTCCCACTCCTCTCCTTTCTTTTGTTTGTGCCCTTCATAAATGAGGAGCCTGAGTAAGCAGACCTTCTCACTATTTAACAAAAGGAATAGAAAAATCAAGAAAAGTATCCATAATCATAGGACTAAACTAGAAAACTATTCCTTACACAATGTCTGGTTTGAGAGGTAAAAATGAGCTTTGGGATGATCAGCTGGAAATGACCAATAAGCTTGGTTTCTCATTTCTACACGCTCTCTTGCCTGTAGATTATAAATAAGCATGAAATCATACATTCAAGTGGGAATTATGTGGAAATGAGAACTATCATATACTCCATTTAATCCTCATTTTAATGATGCATACATATAATTGCGTTGACATTAGAACATTACATTTGCTGAATGGAGAAATGATTGATTGCTAGGTCATGCTAAACTTGCCTCGTTACCTAAAACAATTATAATAAAAGGAAATAAAAACAGAGGAGTTCACTAGTTAGTATCTATATTTATTTATTTTGAGTATAAAAAGAGTTTTGCACAAGTATTTTCAAGGAAGAAATATTTTGGAATGTCAAAGCATTAAGTATAAATCTACATGAGAAATGAAAACTTGCTCTTTTTAGGATGTGAACTTGAAATTCAATTCAAAAAGCTTATCAAAATAAAAAAAAGAACCCAGCGCTAAAAAGTGCCTGTTGGATTGAAAAAATGATGTGCTTTAACCCGTCTTTGAGTCCTGTTTTACATTTTTGAATGGCAACTCCCTTGGAGAGAGGAGTTTAGAACAGAAGTGCTGACTTAAACTTCATTACATCTCTTCTGTAACAGAAAGACAGTCTCATTCAGTAAGTTTGACAGTATGATTTCACTATGTTTTGAAATGTTTTTCTTTTGACATGTACTTTCCCTAGCTGAAAAGATGTGCTAAGACTAATGAACAGCTGTATATTCTTTTTAAACATGTACCAGGTGTCTGTCGCTTAACATTTGTCAGTCTTTCATCATTATCTGTGAACAAATGTTCCTAATTAACTAGAGCAGGAGGTGCTGGGACAATACAAGGGTGAGCTGTATCTAGGGTGCTGTCAGCTTCATTTTTCACAAAGCCAAGGATCTGATGTAATTAAGATGTGAAATTTTATATTCTTTCAGGGTATCTTCTGATGGTCATCCTTTATGGCCTGACCTCTGGGATTGTTGTAACTAAATGTAAAGGAATACTGGAAGTGCTCCATAGGCATGGTAATTGTCTGTGGGTTTTTTGTGTTGGAAATTCATGTAGTAATAAGTAAATCTCTGTGGTGTACCATGCTTCTTGTAAATTTATTATTTTCTAGGTCAGCTGTAATTTAAATAATCACTAATTATCCATCTGATTGTTTTTTTGGAAAAAAGCAAAAACCCTAGGTATAATCTAGTAATTCAGAGGTGTCCTGGTTCCAGCTGGGATGGGGGATGGCCAGGACCTGGAGCATAGGTCCTGATAGGCTTTTCTGAGGACAAGGGGAAGGGCTCTTCTCCAGTCAGTGAGCAAGGTGGAGTTTCAAGGTCAGTTTTCTCACTGCATTCCTTTTTCCAGTAAATAATTCTCAACCCATGATACTTAACCTTCAATTCTCCTCTGAAGTGGGACAAGGAGGGGAAAGGGGGAGTGAGAGAGCAGTGTGTGATTTGGAGTGGTTCAATGGGAACACTAAAATGGGGAATACCATTCCTAAACCACGACAAGCAGCTTTTAAGCACAGCAAAAGTACTTCCAAAAGGTACTGAAAAGGTAGCTAAGAAAAGGAGGCTCACTACAGGCAGACCTACATTTGCAGCATTAGGGTGTGAAAGTGTGTGTGAAAATAGTGTATGTGGGAGGCAGTGGAGTGAAAAAGACCAAAAAGAAGTCATGGTTTTTAATCTTACACTAATGCAAGAAATACAGGAAGAGCTGTTCTTTAAAAAAAAAAAAAAAAAGAAAAATTATGGCCAGACCTTTCTTGATTTATTTTTAATTCAACCCCTTTTTACCTCAGTTTGCAACATGTTGATATTTGACGTTGTGAGGTTGTCTCTGTGCAAAAGAATATTAGTGAAAAATGCCAAAACTTTATCATATGTAAACGGTTTCCATTTTTAAGCAGTACTCTTTATACAGATCAACATACATTAATACCTTAATGGTGGCAAATGTTAGTCACATATAATGGATTTATTTTTTTATAATTTTGAAATATTTTCTTTATGAATAAAATAAATCTCAATTCATTTGTAATACCTCTTCAATCAAGGTGCAGTCCATATTTTCCAAGCTTGAATTTTATAATTTTAAGCAACTGACTGCTTATTTACTGAATTTTCTTCAGCCTTTTTATCTCTCATGCTCAGTTTTACTTATGAATTGATTGTATTTTATGACTCTCACATCAAATTTAATTTTCTTTTACTATTTTTCCTACTTGTTTCCCAAGTCTATATTTACTAATATAGAAAAGGGCAAAATTATGATCTCCAGAGGTCCCTTCCAACTGTGATAACTATACTGTGATTTTGTGATTTTTTTTTCCTCTTGGAGGTGGTCTTAACACATTTGACTAATAAAATTTAATCTATTATTTTGACAGTTGCCCTTAAAAAAGCCAAGTTAAATAGTCATTCTTTTCCTAAATAATACAATTTTAATGGCAGTCATATGTCTTGCTTTTATATATGATATTATTGAGGCCTATGTGAGAGAAAGAATGGTTGAAGAAGACTTGAATGATCTTTGAACATAGAAAGAGTGTTTAAGAGCCAAATCAACTGGTATCCTCTATGGTAAAAATTTGAAGACGTTCTCATTTCAACCAAAACTATTTTTATATTAATGAAATCTATCTCAAGTATATCTAATATTGGAATCCTGATATCAGACAGGGATAACTTATGATAACTGTGTTGTAAACTGCATCTGTTCCTTTTCATCATTGCTTTTAATGAGGCAAACATATTTTTCTGAGAAATATTTTTATGTTGATTCCCACCCTTTATGAGAGCTTCACACTACTATTTGCAGTCAGTTAAATATTGTCTTTTCAATCATTCTACAAAGTTAAATATTTGTGTTCTGCTCTGCATTCCCTATGACCCCCGTTTTTCTTGACAATCATTATCAAATACTGCCAATGTGACTACAGCATGAGTTTTAATACTATTCTGTTGCAGAGTTACTAGTCTCTTGTCCTTGGCCCAATCCACCCATCCACTTGGTTTCTAGAGTGTGTCCCAAATTGACCTTCTAAACTATTTCAAGATCTTCAAAATATCTTGAGGATGCAAATGATAATGCCAATAAATAACTTCAATATG
The DNA here is from genome assembly GCF_030490865.1 of Poecile atricapillus. NCBI lineage: Eukaryota > Metazoa > Chordata > Aves > Passeriformes > Paridae > Poecile > Poecile atricapillus. The sequence continues at coordinate 35,779,204 of NC_081289.1, read as the reverse complement.
AGCTATTGAGGCTGATCTTTTCTTCAAATAAAAGCATTTATTAAGGTAAAAATGTAATGACTTTCATCCCCTGATTGAGATTAACACAAGAACTGCATTTTTTCTCTATAAAGAATGTTATAGGACATCTGTCTTAAAAGGAAATTTACTTTTCTATGGGGCTTTTTTAAAAAACAAATGTATCAAAATATTTTCATTCTCTGTCATCAGATCTTTGATATTTACATTAACCTTTTGTTATAGAAATATTTCATATATATATTTATAATAATATAATTTAGCTCAAATTTTGTGTGTTTTTTTTCTTCCTCCTCCACCTTTTCCAAGGAAGGTGACTATAAATAACTTGACAATTTCAAAGAGAGTTGATGAGAAGATGGAAGTATCAGAGATTATTTGGTTTCTACAACTTTTGGAAAATCAGTACTGAGTAAAAGTAAATGAAAGGCTGAATTCAGCCTTCAGGAATTCTGCTTGGCAGTGTTTGGAGAGGCAATCAGCAACTGAGTTTGGACAGTGCACACATAACTCCAGATATCTGCAGTGATCAGTGTTCGCTGTCTGTAGTCAAGTCCTTGGGGGAATTGTAGCATTCACTGGGATTAGAGATTATAACTGCTCTGACCTTTTCAAAACAGCCTGAATCTTTTCAAGAAAGTCTGTATATTTTTCTTCCCCAAGCTTGCAAGCTCACTCAAAATCATAATACTTGCAATCAAGAATGAATAAAAAATTCTTCCACTAATCCACCCAGCTATCAATCTGCTCATAGTAAAATCTATGAGCTCCAAGCACGACAGGAAAGGCTGTTGAAACTATTAAGGCAAAGCTTAAGAAGAAAAGCATTGCTTCATAGCATGTGGTATGAGAAAACTGAGGGAATGAGTAAGAAGACAAATGAGAAATACTATGTGTTAAAGAATATTATATTAAGACAGATTTTTTGTGTATATGTATAACTTATAATTTATTATTTTGTAGCTCAGAAAAGCTGTGTTGATGCTACACAGAGTGGAAATATTTGTTTAACACAACAGAAAATGGGAATATCAGAAATATGAAGCTAATCTTTCAGAGTATGAAATTAATTTACAATATATACTACCATTCTACATAGAGTGATAGATTGATTCAATTTGTTGAACTCGAAATACATGAGTCATCATACACAATGCAAAATTTCTTTGGAAATCCCTAGGAGTTTGTGAGCTACTACAGACTGCACTTCAGGGAAATGACTGATGAATCTGTAAGTAAAAAATGAATTATTGTTTTAGATCCTATGACAGGACAACACTAAGATTCTAAAAACCATATTTTCAAAGTTCAGGCCCTGTCATTCTGTTCACTATTAGTTTAACTTGATAGAGGTGAAAAAACCCGAGTTAAGTTGTCCACAGTTTTCCACTCATTTGTGAGTGCTAGAATAAATATGTTTATTCAGTTCTTCTGTTTTCTTATTAAAGTAAAATACAAGCAAGACTCTTGCTCAGAAACAAATATTCCTTAAATTTTAAATGAAGTAAAGCTTAAATTTGACAAAATCCTTGAATTCTAATGAAGCTGATGCAGTTATACTGAGTTTGAATGAATAACCTACGTATTCACTTCTCTTTCTTTCCTTACTCTAATAATGTCTTGAAATCACTTTTAAATCAGTCACATTTTGCCTACATTAGAGTCATACAGCTTTTTTCAGCTTCAGCTTCCCTAAAGTATTAAATCTTAAGTTTTCCTTTTAGATGAATATTTTAACAATACATTTTTTCCAGTGCATTAGCTGCTACTGGAAATCCAAGACACTGTGCCATTACTTTCAATTTACAAAAAATCTCAACCATTTTAGCAATTTCTTAGGTAATAATATAGTGCAAATTTTTCATCATCTGCTTTGCAAAGTGCTTTTAAAATTTATCAGAAAAAACATTCCTAAGTAAAACACAAAGGAAATAACACACCAATAATAAGAATGGATCCTGTCAGTTGGTTTTACATAAACAATAAACCTCAGAAGAAGAATATAGTATTATGGAGAATATACATTTTGCAGAAAGCACACACAGTGTGATGTTACCTGACAGTGTAAAGAGATTTACAGTGAAAAATATGACTAGAAACATGTAAGCTAATCCACTGAGAGAATACTGAATGCAAAAACTACATAAAAATGCCATTAAGATAAAAAGAAGTCTGCCACACTGACTTAGTATGAGCTAGCTAGACCTAAATATCGCTTCTGTTTTCCAAATATGTTACTAAACACCAGCTGTGTTGGGGACTAACTTAAAAATTCTTATCCTGGGTTGGTCAATGGTTTCCTCATTTAGACTTGGACTATGCGTAAAAACATGTGAAGTTTAGAAAAAAGTGGAATTGGATGTACATAGTCCATGATTTGGTCTTATTACAATGCAGAATCCAAAATAAATTCAGTATTGAAATGAACATTTGCCTTAACGTGATAGAAGGTACAACCTACCCACCTTGCCTCTTAATTTCAATTACTGTAAACTGTAGAAGGTGCAGAATTACAGACACATTTGTGCTCAAATTTCTGTAATGTAAATTATTCCTTATATAGGTAATATTTTAATTCTATGTAGTATATGTGTCAATGACATTGGTTTCCAAACGAATATTATTAACTAATACTAATATTTTTAAGCAAAAATTTGAATGTTATTCCTATGGATTCATAGATTTTTTGCTCTTTGTAGTTTTTCACTGTAATTATTACAAGTTTCCATTAAAACAAAGAGTATTTTAATTTCTAGCGGTATCTTTTAAAGCTATATTGATTTTCCTATACTATACTTTTTCCTCAGTTTTTTATTTTCTTTTGAAATTTCTATAGAAATTGTATAGGTAGCAAAAATCACATCAGCACAAAATCTGAATGTTCCAAGTCCTTCAGTAATACAAGTGTTTCAGTTTTCACCTTGTATGTGAATCACAGATTTTTTCAGGACCTCTACAGAGAATCATTACTCTTAACAGTACTTGTCACACATTGTGAATTTTATGAACATTCTAGAATGGTTTTGGTGACTTTGGTCACCAAAATGGTCTGTTCTGAATTAAACCTAAGTTATTTTCATATTTCATAGATGCTCTCAGACCGTCTCTGTAATATCCTGGAGATTTGTTATTCAGGTTTGTGTTACTTTGAATTGAATCTTTTAGTTTTAGCCAATTGATTTTGTCTTCCAACTTAAAAAAAATAGACCTGATAAGCACGTACATCCATCTTAATTTCTTGGAAGGCTTTATTCCTTTATATTACTTAATAATTCCATTGTATTTCTGGGAATCTGCAGAGAGAGCTAGAAATACCCCAAATTAGTTCCAGTCCTATTCCCTTCCTTCCTGGGATTAAATGAGTCAGCAAAACAACAACTTTCAAAAGAATTTTTGGCTTACAGTTCAACAAAATCCATTTCTATTTTTTACCATTATTCAACATAATTTCAGATATACTGAAGAAAGAGTGGAAACAAAATGTCATGAGTTATCCACATGGCAGACCTCTTTTGAATGAGTCAAAGTAACATCAGCTGTGATTGCCCATTGCTGGTCAATGCCCAAAGAGGGCCTGATCACAACAAGAATTAATAGAAATTAGATCCTGGTAAGAACAGAACATTTTACCTCACAGTCATAGTTCCAGTTGTTGAAAGTGTATGCAGCTGAATTTAAGCAGTGCACCCTCCTAGATATTTTTCACTCTTTCATGGACACAGCAGTTCCCATGGAAGTGTGAAATTCCCTCATATTGTAGACAGAGGAACACAATAATGACTAGATTTTATGCAAGTGTTTTTCAAATACTGTTTGTATGCCTGTAACATAGACAAGTCATCAAATATAGATGATTGTCTATTTGCTGAGGCATTTCCATATACAGGTACTGGTACTCTTACATATGTAAATATGTACTTTATTTTTAAAGAATACACACACAGTCTTGGAGACATAATACAAAATGAATCCTGTTTCTAAAAGGTACCTCAAACACTGAAAGTAAAATCTTTTCCAAAGAGCAGCTGAAAACATATTTTTAATTTACGGTGTAACTACCCCTAGAATGAACTTCCATCATATGTTATAAGCTGGTCAGCATTACACAGGAATTATCTGACCAAAATTCTCTGACATTTTTTCTTAATGTCATTGTGGTGGCATGCCTTTGACCTACTGTGTTCCAAATTTATTTAAAATTGTCTACAGAAGAGATTACTCTGCACACAACTATCACAATCTGTACACAATCTAGCCTATTTTATGCTGATTGCCTGTATTACCACAAAAAGAATAAATAGTTTGAACTAATATTCTGCAACACTGCCATTATATAAATATTTTTACTTAATCCTCTGATAAAAATCCCTAATCCAAAATCACTGAAGGAAGGTAAAAAAGAACAAAATATGGGATTTAGGTGAAATTTAGAGAAAGTACTACAACTTTGCAGATGTGATGAGGAAAAACAGATGATAAAGTCTTATGGCAGCTGTGCACTTCATTTAATATACTACAGAAGTGGGTGAATTAGCTCAGAATCATCAGTCTAGAGAGAAAAGTATGTGCTCACCCCAGGGACATTTATGTCATAAACTTTCATAAAACAGGAAAGAGTCTAGACAGATAGTTATATGAAGGGTCTCCATTCAGAATATTTACATGAAAGTTATTATTAGAAAACAAAGTCATCTGATATTTTTCATGTAGATCTGGTTCATATGTTATTAGCAATAACAACATTCTATATGTTGCACATATGAAGTGTCATCCCTTTGCTATGCACAGAATTTTGAGGCTGTGCCATAATCACCCAGGAAATTCACATCATCCAGTGCTATATGAAATGAAGAAGTCTACACGAGTAGCTAATCTTTTTCTACATTTGCATTTTCAGAGCTATAAAGATGATAACATGCAGTTTGCAGCTCTTAAGACTCTAGAAAAAAATACATTAAATCTCCCATGTGGTAAAAGTAATAAAATAAAACCAGGGAATACTGAGGCTACCACCTTAATTTTCTGGAAAGATCCTACTTACAAAAATTGCACCAGATTTATTCCTCCAGGTAAATCCTTGAAATTATTGTGTATTTGATCTGTTGATTGGTCAGTCAAGGAATAAACACACCCCACAGGAAAATGAAGTTGATGTACTACGACATTTCTTCCAAGGGGATCTCAAAGCATGACTTCAGTAGATAAAGCTGGATGTAACCTGTCATGGATTGACTGCTTGGATTAACTGCAGCTACCATGGATTAACTGCAGCTGGAGCTGGTGAGCATGTTTTTGGATGATGTAGCTATTTTTCAAAACTGCTGACTCACACAAGCATAGCTTTTCACGAGGTTCGGGCTTATGGTGTTGTTGGGGTACTTCTCCATCTTGGGACGGAGTGTTCAATTTGATAGCAGACTGCAAGGAAGGGGGTAGACTGTATCAATGGGTTCTGATTTTGGATACTGCTTGGAGCGCTACGCTTGTGCTTTTCCTTTTTCTGGTTGGAGGTTTGGATTTGTTCCTACTTCACATGCCAGATGAGGAAATTTGAGATGTAGCTTATTTTGGGGCAGGTTTCAAACTTTTTGCTAAATGCATTCATTTTTGCAATAAAAAAAGAAATAATTTAATGAGAATTATGTCTCTATTATCTCTTGCCTAAGTCACTTTCATAAGGAAGTATTTGACTTCAGATTTATCAGTCATAATCTCGTGCCACCCTATGTTTCCCACTGCCCCCTAAATACACTCTCCCAAAAAAAACTTTGTCTCAAAGGATTTTACAGGTCAGCTAAGTTCAATAGTGACTGGAATGTTTTCACATTATGAAAAAAGCATTTCTGAAAAAAGAGTTCTAACTTTAACACCAGGGTTCAATGGAAAGAGAGGAGATCCTGAAACGTTTTTCTGTTCTCAGCTGAGCTATAACAAAGATTTTGCAAGTTAATCTCGCATCAGAGCTTTTTAATGTATTTGTTTGATATTATAGGTAACATTATCTAAATAAAATCATTCTCCCAATAGGTAATGGAAATGCGTAATCCCAGATTCTTCTGTTTCATGGCTGGTTCAATTGATTTACTATTGTACATTTAGCTTTTTATTCTGTCCAGAACATACATAGTCTTATAAGGTATTTAAAATTATAAAAATAAGTAGATATTCTATTTTTGCAATAGAATCAGAAAATAGATGTCAAGACCTCTGAAATTCTCAGTTGAGCACATTTAAATGACTAGACTAAGAAATGACTTAAAGCTATCAGTTCTGTTTGGAAACAGTAAGACCATAAACACCATGTCAAACACTTCAAATTTGCCACTCAAGGGAGACAGCGTCTGTTACCTGTAAGGTTAAAATTTTATTTCAAATATAATAAATTATTAAAATGTTAGAGCTAGAAAAACTCAGGGGAAAATTTTAGCACGTCTGTAAATGAAGGAATTTAATTTGCCCATTATTTTTATCAACGTTGATGATAGAAATGAGACATAAATTTAATAGTCTCCATTTAATAGATAGCCCCACTAAAAATATAAAAAAATAAATAAATTCTAGCTTGGCCATTAGGTGGTTGAGAACTGAAAAGCTAATGGCAGCATGAGGTAATTTACTGTGACCTAATCTGTATTACATCTCTGTTACTTTTTCCAGTCATTGATATCTGGTGGTTTCCATAACTGTCAAAAAGCCCCATAGCTCTAACCATTTTACAGGCTTTACCAGAAATGTATGATTCAGGTTGTCAAGGCAATTTGGAGTTCAATATGTGGAGTTTACTGAGAACAATTTCTTCCCATACTGACTTAGTGAAAGAAAACCGGTACATTAATTATGTTTGAAAGTTTACATTCAAATGATTGAAAACCTTCTGATAGGCAATGGTCAGATTCTGTAGCATGTTTTCAGAAGCCTTTTTTGATAAAGACTTTATTTTAGCATCTTACTGCTTCTACTAATGAGCTTAGGTTCTCAGTGTCTGGAGGTATTAGATAATTTTTGTGATGGTTTACTGTGATTCAATGGCGTATGGATTTGTGTGATTCAGAGTAGTCTGCTTGTCAAGTTCAGTTTACCAGAGCTAAAATGAAAGATTAGATGACTTCTGGACCTCTGCCCTTGTTGAAAAGCTAGTCAAATGTCTGAAAGTCTAGCAATACAAATATTTTTCAGAGATTGATCATAGTTTCATGGAAATTGTATGTTCATTAATTAGTAGTAGTTCTTTTCTATCCATGGATACCAGATGCTTATGCTATTCTGCTGAGGCAGCTTGTAATTTAGTAGAGTAGGAATGGATTAATTTTGGAATACCTCAAAATGAATACCCTAAATCCAGTTAGGTAAACTGAAATATTTTTTTTCGGGTATCTTTGTTTAGCGTTTTTTGTTCTTTTTTTTTTTTTTTTGCTTATTTGCTTTTTCGCTGACAGGCTGCAGTTTTTGGATTGGTTTTGAGTTAAATTTGTCTTTCTTTTTTTCTTGAGAATCAACATTTTCCTCAGAATTGTCCTTTTCAACTTTGTTGAAAAATTCTAAGTAAATTTGATATTTCCTTAAATTAAAGTATGCAAATCACTAAGTATTGATAAATTTGGAAATACCAAAAATAACTTGTTGAACTATAAGTTTATCTGGGGAGCTAAGATATTTTTGTTATGATAATATTTATGGAACCTAACATAGTGAAGCAGGATGAAAAGTAGGTAAAAATGTGAAAGGAATGTCCTGAAAGAGTATCCATAAAGATACAATAATTCTGAAATATAAAATATAGATAGGGGTATTATGCATATTTTTTATGCACTAACTTTAGGTGTATAACTGCGCACACTTTTTAGATTTATTGGTTAAAATAGTATTATCTGACAGATTAAAAATAACTTCAATCCAAACTGTGTATTAACTGTCTCAACTAACCTTATATTTAACACAAAGACTTGGAAATACAAACTTGACAAATATTTTAATTATGTGAAGTATATGAAGACTGGACATTGAAAGAATTAAGTGAGAGTGAATTGAACATTTAATGAGTAAATAGATATGTGTCAATTTCTAGAAGTGTGACTTACAGAGATCTTAATAAATGAAGGCTTGCTAAGATACGAAAACAGCTAGAGTATGTGGCTTCCTAAGGGAAAAAACCCAACATTATATATAAATTGTAGCTAATAAAGGTTTTGTTGTTGGTTTGGGTTTGTTTTCTGTTTTTTTGGGGAGGAAGGTTGGGGTTACGGATGGTTCTTTTATTTGTTGCAGCTCTTGGAATCAGACTTCTATTAAAGCTGGAATTTAGATGCACTATAGATTGAAATTTAATTCCACATCATGTAATTTTCATGTAAAAAAGGTTGATTGCTCAAATTGCTCAGTAAGCAGAGGGAAATAAAACATCTGTTATTTACTTATATTAATATGCATTTATCAGATAACACTGCCAGTATGTTTGACACCATTCACTATACAAGAGATCTGAGAGTCAGACTAGTGCAGTGCAATTCAACAGGAAAAAAATTCAATCTGTTTGCAAAAATGAATTTAAAGAATGATGCTTCAACTGAGTGAAAAATTTACATGAAGAATGTTTAATTAGTATTTTTTTCATTCATTCTGAGAGTCCTAGAATTTAGCTTAGAGACATATGAACAAAATTGAAGAACCTTCCTAAATGGGTTTGTATTTAAAACTCAAAACTACTGCAGTCAAATCCTACTTGATAATAGAGGTATTCTTCCTTGCTGATCACTTGTATTGATTTTGAACTGAGTTACTTAATTTTAAGGGTATACTCAGTCTTATTTCTTCTTAAGAAAGTTGTTTCAAAAATAAAATTTAAAAAGTTAATGGATTAAAACATGGATAGTAATTGTTCTTTCTTTAAATTGTTCTTGATGTAAGGTGCAAAAAAGAAAGAGTATTCTTTTCCAGGTGGTATTCAAAATAAGGAAGTGTTGAGATGATCTTGGAATTGGTCTAGTTAAAGAAGTACTAAGAGAATAAGATAAAAAAAAATATATTCCATTTATACCTTCCAGTTACACTTCCTTTCTGACTGAAAAACAGAAGTTGTGTGTGTAACAATTCAGCCAAAACTGAATAAATCTAAAACCTCACAGAGATTACAGTATTAAAAAAAAAATAAAAAAAATACAAACAGGTACTACAGCCCACTCTTTCTTCAAATGCTTTATGATTTTACTAGAGTGTTTATAAAAACAGTGTCCCACCTACATCATACATGGCCATAAACAATTTGTGCTTGGTTCAAGCACCATGTCTCCAGAAGAGCTCTCTCTCCATTAATATTGAAAGAAGAAGAGACAGCTGTGACTGCTCAGTCTAAACTACCATGGAAAACAGAAACAGCGCTATATAGAAAGAGACAGTTGAGTGAATAACTCACTGTAAATTATGTATGTGATTAAGTTAGTCCTCTATTCTCCTTGTGGCTTCTCTATAAATAGATTGTGATTTCCTCCCATTTATTTTTCATTAGATTTCACTCTGTAAATATCATCAAAAAAGTCTTATTCAATGTATTTACACAGATTATTGAAAATGCAATCAGTGTTGTTTCGATATTTTCCTCATGACTCAAGGGGATTTTATTCCTTTCATTCCTGCTGTCTTCATTTCAGGAATAACAACTGCGAGATGATAACAGCTCTCCAAACAAGTCTCTCAATCTGGGATTCCCTAAAAGGCAAGTTGGGTGCAAATACATTTCCTATTTTAGTGAACTTAAGCTTACTGACTTGTGGGCTTGTTTTCCTTAGTCACTCAGGAAGAAATCCACCAATCATCCAGAGATCCATATATCATAGAATGCAAGTTGCTGTTATTTTTCCTGTACTGTCTACATTTGGTAGTCCTGCATGGTTGGCCTTCATATTTATCCAGTTTCCTATTTCTTCCCTAGTGAGAAGATAAATCAGACACCTTGAAACTCTTGGTTCCAAGTGTTTTAAGGAGCTAGTTAAGAGTACATAAGGCACGTTGTTCTCACTTTTCTGTGGTACTGCCGGACAAGCATATGGCTTGTTAAGAAACAGGAAGGCTTGAGCTGATATAAATAAGTCTTGGCCAATTAAAAAAAAGGGTGATAATATTTGCAGGTAAAAGAAAAGCTACAGCAGAGCACCAGAAAGAAAAAGGTCCACTTATGTGTGTGTTTTTTGTTTTCCCAGGGATCAACACTCCTTAATCACCAATAAGACATGCCCTCAGTTGATTAAGGATGGCTTGCTGACAATCTCAGGCACACTTGCTGATGAAGTGTTTTCATTTAACAGTACATCTTATAGCTATCTCTGCAAAGTTGTACCAGACTATTAAAATTTTCATGACTACTTGGATTGAATAAAGCACTAGTCAAAAAGGATAAAAAAAACTTTAAAATGGGCTGAACAGTATCAGGCATATATACACAATGGTGTAGGTGAAACACAAGTAAGGTAAGTAGGGATAGAGAGATGGACACAAGACAATACAGGCTTGATGACTTTAGTCCAATCTCCTAAGAGTATTTGAATTTAAAAACAACCTTTCAGAGAGTGTATTGAGTTTGTACTCCAGGTTATGTACCCTCTGCTGGCCAAGGCCAAACCCATCAGTGATGGTAGTACTGCCTTGCTGGTAACATTCTTAAGGAGGAAAAAAATACTGATTGTGGCCAGAGAAGTGAGGAGTGTAAATATGTGAGAGGAACAGATCTGCAGGCACAAAGGCCGGTTTAGAAGGAGGAGGTCCTGCAGGTGCCACAGCAAATATTTCCCTGCAGCCTGTGGAGGTTCATGGGGGAGCAGAGACACACCTGCAGCCCCTGGAGGAGCTCCATGCCAGAGCAGGTGGGTGCATGAATGGAGATTGTGATCCCATGAGAAACCCACACTGGAGCAGGCTTCTGGAAGGACTGCGGACCCATGGACAGAGGAGCCCATGCCAGAGAAAGTTTGCTGTCTGGACTGAACAGTGGGGGCTGGGTGGTCTATTTTTGAAGGACTGCACTTCATGGGAGGAACCCACACTGAAGCAGGGGAAGGACTCTTCTTGGGGGGAAGCAGCAGCAGAAACGATGTGTGATAAACTGTAATCTCCATTTCCTGTCTCCCTGTGCTGCTGCATAGAGGAGAAAGCAGAGAATCAGAAATGAAATTAAACCTGGAGGAGGTTTTTGGGATTTGTTTTCCTTTTTCTTTGTTTTTTTTTTCTCATTATCCTGCTCTGATTTTGACTCGTAATAAATTCAACTAGAGGGCAAGGGAACTAGTGGTGTAGAGAGGAAGCCACACAAGGATAGCTGAGGTCACTTGGCTTGTTCAGTCTAGAGAAGAGGAAAATGAGGAGAGACCTCACTGTGGTCCTACAACTTCTTTGTGAAGAGAAGAGGGACAGGCACTGATCTCTCTGAGGGATTGGCCTGAAATTGTGTCAGGGGAGCTTTAGGTTGGATATTAGGAAAGCGTAAAGTCTTAAAATTTCACCCTGGAGGTGAAGGGCACCCTGGGAAATGGTCACAGCACCAAGCCTGCCAGAGCTCAAGAAACATTTGAACAACACTCTCAGGACTGTGGAAGGCTTCTTGGGGTTGTCTTGCGCAGCGCCAGGAGTTGGACTTTGATGATCTTTTGGTACTTTCTGGCTCAGGATATTCTATGATTCTAATTAATTTCTCCAAGCCTAGCTGAGGAGGGGAGTAATAGAGCAGATTTGGTGGGTAGGTGGGTATCTGGCCTACAAAAAACACATAAAAAAAAAAAAAAAAAAAAAAAAGAAAATTTCAGGTCAGGCCAGAAGGCTGGAGACTAGAAACTTAAGACTTGAAGGTTTTAAAAGATCAATAGTTGATCCTGGGCTCCTAATGCAATATTATGGGGGAAAAAAAGAGGACATTGTCACAGTTAATTATATAAAAAGGAATATAGGTAATAAAGGGAGAAAGTGTGAGGAAATCAAGTCTAAAAATTGACTGTTTTGAGGTCTCTTTGAAAAAGAAGGTTGATACTTCTTAAATAAGTTATTCTCTGGTCCTCACATAACACTTCAACAGAAAGGCTTGAACTCACACTGTTGGCTAAAGAGAGATCAAGATTTGACATTGTGAGCCTTTCCAATTTTTGGAGAAATTCAGATTAAATCAAGAGGTAGAAAGTAAAGATAAGTGATAATAGTGCAAAAAAAAATCTTATCCGAACAGATATCATGCAATGTTGGATGCAAAACAACAGGAATTAAGGGACAGATTTCCCATCATTTCAATGGCTTCTGAAACTTTTCCTCAGAGACATAAATGGATAACTACATATCTCTAGTATACCCAAGCTGTATGTTCATTCATTTGAACCTAAATGGTTTTTGGACCAAATTGAAAAGTCTTGTTCTGTATCAACAAGTACTTTGGTTTGCATTATTCAGACAGCTGTAAGGGGAAAGCAGTGTTCACTGGGTAATAGGGATGAATATAATTAGATGCAATCATTACTCTGAAGTTTAATGACTCTTATAAAATAATGAACAATGTCAACGTCATGTGCCATGCTTTAAATAATTGATTGCTTAATAGCATTTTGATGGGAATGTGGTTCCCAAAGAGAATCCCTGATTGCATTTTAGTGTTGCTAAGTAATAGTGAGGGACATATCTCCATAGACTTATGTGTTCATTTCAACTCAGATATGTATGAAATACTTGTCTAAAGAAAAGTAAAAAAGACATGCTGAAAATCCAGTTTTATATGTTACCCTATTGCACCATTTCAAAAGTTTTAGCATCTACTAAATGCAAGACTAGATAATTTTAATGAATATCTTTACTTCAGATGGTTACCTATACTTTCTCTTTTTTCTTTCAGTGTTTTGTTTTCAAGAAAAAGGCGTACAGAGAAAAAAGAAAAAGAATAGGCTGTAAAATTTTTAGCTGTAGTAGATACTTTTTTTCCTAATGTCTTACGTAGCACTGAGTTTTGTTTGCCTGTTGACATGACATTCAATTTAAGACATTTTCATGAGAAATTAATATTTCAGTTATTTCAATACAATACAGTCATCAGACTGCATAGAAAACACTCATTTAGCACATCTTTTTTCTCTCATTTTTCTTCTTTTCACATGTCACAATTAATCTAATATATTAGCTTTCCACATCAGCAAAACACTCCTGAAAATTCTCTTCTTAACAGATTTTTCATACCCTCATAATTCAATGCTACTCTTCACAAAAGTGTGGGAGGTTATGAACCTGCATTTATTAAATTGTGTAACAGGCATCTGGAATATCATTAAAATGAAACTCTATGGCAGGAGTCTATTTTCTGAAAGGTAATAAAATTTTAAAATGTAATGCAAGTCAATTAAAGGGAAAAGGAAACAAAAACAAGAGCAAAAAGGCATATATTTTCTGGGTTTTTGCATCAAGTAATATTAATTAAACAAGTTTGAAACTCAGTGATAAAGAACTTCTATTATTTTGTATACTTTATTACTTTCTCTATGCTTTTTTAAAGATGTTTTCCCTGCATGAGTTGAGGCAAATCCTCCATATACAAATGTAGAGGAGACGTTCAGACAGAAGCCTGGAATATAAATGTTCACAGAAACATGCTCTGAATAATTTTGCAGCGTAATTTTCTTAGTTCATTCATTAGTTGCACTTATTTCTTTGTGGAAACACATTATACCACAATGTCCAGAGTTCTGTATTTGAAATCAATCATATGTTTCAATATATAGCAAAAGCCAAACAGAATTTGGAAATTACCCTAGGGTACCTGTGGAAGGAGAGTGGAGGAGGAAAAGCTTTCATGTGTCACCCCTTGCAGTGCTGCTTGAGGAAACTGCCTCTTAAATCTAGAGTGAGAGGAAATAGCCATTACCAACAGCACTGGATATTTGGATAGGATCACTCTGGGGGAAATCTACAGGCCTTAAATAGCCATAAAAGATTTCTGTTCTCATTAGAAATAGATGTGAAAATACAGAAATGATTCATTGCTACCAGGATACCACAGGTAAGATTTGGCAGTAAAATTCTTAGAAATAACAGTCTTCTGCACAGATTCTGGACTCCAAACTGAAATAGAATTTTTCTGCATCCCATTTAAAATGTTAAAGTTGTGTTTGTTTATTTTTCTCCCTTCCCATGAAATTTTTTTCATGAATTTTCATGCCAAGAATTTTGGCATACAGTGAGAAGTATTGTTAATTTGAAGATTCAGTGAGGGTTTTTTTGTCAAGGGTTTTTCCGTGTCTTCCAAGAGCTGTAGTTTAAAAAGCAGAAATGGAAATGAATAGAAATAAAATGGAAACTATTTGACCTGAAAACTGCAAATATTGAAAGAAATAGCTATAAAGGCATAAAGACCTATAGAGACCAAGACAGAAGCTGAGTTTCTCATAATTTATTTAGAAAGATCATTATTTATCTAGAAAATAAGTCATATATTCAGACAATACTGGCAAACCTTTCATGATGGGATGGTGAGATTTTTCTCTACTTTTTTTTGTATGGAAAGAGAAATGCAATATTTTTGAAGATGAAGATCAAATTGAAATATGCCTGAGGGGAAAAGTGTTATCTTTCCAGTGATCATTCCTAAGGCTTCAGAATATCTTAATCCAAAACCATTTACATATAACCAAATGCCTGTAAGAAATAACCACTCTTTTTCAAAGTAATTCATAAAACCATAACATGTATAAGATTGGGGAAACAAAACCACATGACAAAAAACCAACACACAACCAAACTGAATCATACTTTAAAACTTCATAATGGTACTTTCAATACCTCTATTTCAATAAGCTTTTTCCAGGAAGAGAGAAAAAAAAAAAAAAAAAGCATTTTTCTATGTTCTAGATGCCTGATGTGCTCCCAAACTATAAATCTGAACTATAAATTCACTTCTCAGTTAGGAATTATTTGATTATTCATTCCTTAGAATGAATAAAATCAAGACTACATCACCCCATGATGCATTCACCTAGAGAATACTATTTTTCAAAATAAATGTGTGAATCTAGGTTTCCAAATATTTTTTTAGACAGTAATATATGGGTTTTAATATTTACAAGTAACATGAATTCATCAACCTCCTGCAAGCATTTATGGGAGCTGTTAAATGCTCAGTATTTTGGAAAATGTGGCTTACAAATTGCATGCCTAATTTTAGTTCTGGAGCTTGCTTTAAGACAGGGATTAAGAAAAAGGTGGTGACTGATATGTTGCATTGCATAGATATTTATTTCCTCCCTAATTTCCCAAACTAATTTTTTTCAGGTTTTTGATTCTCTTTCCTGATGCTGTTGTGAAGGGAAGTTTTACCTCTACCCTTAGTGCTTGAAATATTTGAAAGGAAAGCAAAATGTATGCTGGGCTTCAAAACTAGAGAATGTCCATTCATTTATAAAGGAATTTCAGATGGCAGATTTGCAGTCATATTCAATTTTACCATCATACTGTATATAATTGGCTTGATCTTGTAAGAATTAGCAACTTCCAGAAGGCATTAAGTTCTTTTTGCCCTTGTGATATCAATAGGACTTGGGATAAGTAAGACAGTTTTTCAAATAAATTTGAAAGCTGTACCTAGATATTTCAACAGAAGTCTGGTGTTTTAGTTTATATTTTAAGATTTTGGCTGGATTGTTTCCCTGAAAAATCAAAGGTGTGCCTAAATCATACGCATGATTCATGATGGAGTGCCTCCTAATACTTACCAGGGCACTGGACCCCTGCCCATAATGATTTATTAATTGCCATTCAGTTTGATTTTATGAAAACAAACTAACACTGAAGTGCTGTGTTCTAAAGAAAATACTGAAGGAAAATGGCAAAAAACTACACTGAGCAGTGCTCTGGGAAATGAGGAAGAGGCAAGGAAAGAGCTTCATACACTAATCTTTGAGATGCAGAAGCCAGTAAAACAACATTTCAATGCTGCTAAACCGAAACTGGATGGAAAGAAGTTTTATTCTTAGCAAGACATTGCCATCTACTTGTAGGCTTGATAGCACTAGTACCTTAATACCACATTTAGTTTAAGAGTTAGCTTGACTGGTAGCATGAAAGCAGGAATTTTAGAGAAACCTAACTGTGCCTGAACAGGCATCACAACTGAGTCTGCTAGGACTCACTCAGTGAGGACTGGTTGCACCTTTCTCCTTCAAGTATCTTCAAACCCAAGTCTTTTAATGCAGTTATATTGGTCTTGTGTAATGGGAAAACCTGAAGGAGCATCAGAGAGGAAGGAATAGAGTGGGAATTCTTTTTGTACCTATTGCAGACTGAGCCCTTTCTCATCACTAGACCATCTTCTTAGCCATGAAAGTGGAGAAGAAATTTTTCATACCTGAATTCAAATCTTCCTTATCTCCCCGTGTATTCAGTTAAAAATCATAACTTTATGATTGATTGTTCTTGTTAAATATGATGAACAATGAGTTTAAAGGGGACCCTATGCCAGGGCTGTTGTACATTCTTGTCAGCTGTACTACATTTGCACGAGGATTTCTCTAATGTATGAGAGGGCTCCAGGTCAAAATTTCAGGATTGTTTCAAAGCAAATCTCCCAACCATCTCCATTTACTGTGTTTTGGTTTACACTTAAGAGTTCATTGGTTCTCCTTCCGAGGCAAATGAGAACATGTGGTCCATAAAGTGTTGTATTACTACTATTTGTTGCTGTGGAATTTCGGTTTCTTCTCAGGGCCATGTTTTCTTTGGGATACTCTCTCATGGGGAGTCTCTCATCTCAGTTTTGTTTCAGGAAAGATTCTCTAAAGGCTCATTTGCTTTCTGTTTCTCATGTTTATTCATATATAATTAAAAGACTTGGCAGGTTTTCCTCAGACTGTCTGTACAAGTTCAATCCACCACAGCTTTGGCTCAAGTAGGCTTGAATAGCACAAAATGGCTCTGAAATATGCAGCTCTTTTATCTTTATACTTATTTTTACTCAATTAACAATAGACACATAAATTATTTTTTTACTGACTCAATGACTTATCACTTGTGTGTTGCACTGCAAAATTTTTAATTCAATCACTATTACTCAAAACTTAGAAGAAGAAGAAAGAAGAAGGAAAAGAGACAGCATTCTAAAATCTTCCATCTTGTCTTCTGTTTTCTAAACTAGCTTAAACTTTACATTCTAACTTTTTCACTCAGTGACTTAAAACTTTCTAATTTACACACTCACATTTTTAGCTTTTCTATTTAACTTTAACAGTTGTTTTCATGGTGTTATATGAAATTCAGTATTTATTTGGATGTCAGAGCTAGGTATCAGAAACAAGGGCACGCTCTGTGCCTCAGACTCTTAACATCAAGCACACTTAAGAATGTGGACAGGCTGTCCACAGGAATCAGCCAGAGACAGCTTTATGATGGCTTTTGCTGCTAAAAAGCTAAAAAGCCCTGACCATGGACTATTTCCCTGGACAGGCAAGCTACAATTGACCCGCAGTAATTGCTGTTTGTCCATCTGAAAGCAACAGGGTGGGTAAGCCCTTCTGAGACTGCTCTCATTGTGCCTTCATTTAACACTGACGGGGACTGTTCTCATTTCCTTCTCTTTCCATTAGCTCTCTGAGATGTATGTGTGTATGAGAGCATGCTTTGTTGCTTTTGGCTATAAATTAAGGAAGACTACCTTCATTTTAAATAATGTATTGGATTTAAAGTTAATGGGAGAAAAATAAGCAACCCGAAGTAAAACAATTAATCTATGAGAAATGTGAACAATTGCAGTAGTATTTTAACCTTCTCTGGACAGTTATAAGTGTCCATTTTTATCACTCATACCTTCTCCATTGCCGTACTACAATGAGATATACTAAAAGAAGAAATGTTAGTGCTTAAAATGGTCAAAGCCATAAACACAAAATAAACTGTGTGTGTCTGTGTTTTTGTGCTTGCATGTGTGGGTGGCTTATCTAGAACTGAAAAATCCCTGCTGTGAAAAATTGATCCCACATAAGAATTCTAAGTTGTTGGAAATTATGGCATTTAAGGAAATAATAAAGGTTGTAAATTATGTTTTCAATATTCATTATTTAAATATACATACTGCACCCACTTCAGTACAAAGTAAACATTTTCTGATTTTAAATAGGGGGTATAGCATCCTCAGAAGACTAGATAATAAACATAAAATGAAAAAAAAATCCTTATTATTTACCTCAGTGCCTGTATTCATAATTATTTTTGACAAAATCCTTGACATTTTTCTTTATTATACAGCTCTCAACATGCTGTCAAGAAAAAAAAAACAACAAACCAAAACCAACAAACCCACACAACAAAGCAAAAAATCTATGCAAGAAAATAAAATATTTATGGATAACCAATCTGAAGAAAATTTCATAAACTTAAACTGTCCAAAGTATTATCTGAGAAAAATAGATACCCATTACTGGAAAAAGACTCAAACACTTGAGAGCATTAGAAAAAATCTGAAAATTATATAAGTTCAGGAGTTAGACATGTCTAAGAGTAGAATAAGAAGACAAAGGTACAGTATTATATTTTTAATAAATGGGGTGGGAGGGCACTAAAGTACAAAAGTCACATTAATTCTTTCTCATAGTGGGGCTGAGTCTATAGGGAATGCCAGCTATTGTAGCCAAAATGCTTGTGTTTTTCCATTTTACATAGACTTTAACGTATTGTTAGTCCAAAAACACCACCAAGAAATACAAACCACTGATACTTCTTGGCAGTACAGCTTATCAAATTCTACATGGTGAGGAGACAAACAATAAAAAACAACCATTGATTCGTGCTAGCTGGTGCCAATCAGTGCAATGTGGGGAGGAAAAAAAAAAAACCAGATCACCCAATCTTCAAAAACAGTATGCCCAGTAATTTGGTTGGTTGGTGTCATGGGGTGACTTTACCTTTAAAATAGCTTTGGGAGCTAAGGAAGTTGAAGCTGCTGGTGGCTGATGGGAGTCTTTTCTCCTGACCAATTATCAGTCATTTCTGAGAATTGACAGCAGTTTTGACCATTAAAAAGTGAAATCAACTTGTGTACACCGCCTTAAGATGTAAAGCCAGAGGTCTCTTGTGCTCTTTGTTTCCTGGCTGTGAAAGGTAACTGAGCTTTAGCTGGCTTCCCGTCCTCTGGGCCCAGTGGCTCCCAGCTGGGAGATGGGGCCTGCGGGGCTTGCCCTGGGCTCTGGCCGGGCCAGGCCGGTCCCTGGCTCGGCTGCAGTTTTTGCTGTGACTGAATTCACCAGAGACTGCCGAGTAAAGAAAGGAAAAAAGCTCTTGACCTGCGGCGGGCTGAGACAGCGACCACACTCTCCAGAGCAGCCATGAAGAATCTTCTATTGCAGACAGCTCCAGCTGCTGCTCCAGCAGAGATCACAGAACCATCTACAAAACCTGGGCAAGATTTTAACCTTTTCATTACCCAGATGAGACTTGCAGATTAATCCTTTTATCCAGAGAGAGAAAAAGAGAGTAATCAATGTAAAGAGACTTTATAAACTATTAGAGACAGTAAAGAAAAGAATTAAGCTTCAGAAGAAGTAGAGAATAAGGAGATGCTTTATAAGCTGAAATATTTTTCTGTTAAAGCTATGGAGATAGACAATAGTGTTTTGAAAAGGCTCCTTTAATTCATGACAGAGTATGTTGGGAGGAATAGAGTGTTCAAAGTGTGGATTTTGAGCAAAAGGTGGAGTAATTGTGATACAGTGAAGTGCTGGAACAGAGTGAAGTGAAGATTTGAAGCCTTGAGGGCAATGAGAAAACTGTTTTTCCAGGGAAAGCTCACAGAGACAGATGACGAGGACTTTTGCCTTTGAATAACTTATCCTTAAAATGACATCCCTAGACTCAATGACCCATACACACCTCAGAGTGATGTGAAATGAGAGGAGAAAATCTGATGACAGATTTCCAGGCAGCTGGCATCGGACAAATAGAAAACTATAACAGAAACAGTTTTCTCATGAGAAACTCCATAGATTAGCAGAAGAAGACTTCTGTTTCTCTACAAAGGCTGATGAAAAGACTCTAGCAGGAATTGAGACTTTTAAACACCAAAGTTCCAAAGTTTTTTTGTCTCTATGTTGTCATGTGAACAAAGGAATGGTGGGTAGTGGGGGATAAAAGGGTTTTCTGGAAGTTTATTCTGGTGTTCTTATTCTTGTACTTTTGTTAATAAACTTTCTTTATTTCCTTTTAAGTTTTAAGCCTGTTTTGCTCTTGTTCTAATCCATGTCTCACAGCAAGAAATAAGTGAGTTTTTAGTTGCTGCTTTAAAACCACGACATTGGTTCATTGGTTGGTTGGGGTTTTTTTGAGAAAACACTCTTCCTCTGTATTTAGTGCACCCACCAGTGCCCTCATTTACAAGAGGACGCTGTGCCTCTTTCAAAGATACCAGAATCTTCAATGGGTAGATAAAAATATCTTAATATATGTCTTAAAAAACTGAACCAAAAGTAGAATTGGGAAGAATACTCACAACTGTGCAACTCCAAGATGAAAAAGAGAAAATAATTTTCAAATCAATTATGGAAGAATATCTAAAAATTCCTTTTTTTTTTTTTTTTTTTTTAAATGAATAGACCTTACTGTGTTGCTATATTAATAGTAACAGATTTACTGAATCAGGGGATGCTGCACAGTTAACATGATTTTTGAGTTCTCCAGTTATTGATAAGGAAGTCACAAGGAGTTACTGCTGCTGTGATGAAAAAAGAAGAAAAAATGCCTAGGATAAGGCACCTGAGCACAGTAGGATCTAACTTCCTTTTCCCGTGACAGAACTGAAATATAGCCTCTCAGGTTTGTGAGGAGGCACAGTGCTGTGTCTCTCAGCAGGGAGACATTAAATTCTGTAAGTATATTGGAAAATAGAAGATTTCTTCAGCCCTTTGGATTCTGAGGAAATTAATTGGACAATTTCCAAATGCTTTTTTATTTATTTAAATCTAGTAGCAATGGGCTCCTGTTTTGACACACTGGCATAGCTCATGAGCTCATCAATTCAGGATCAGATGATACGGTCGATTTTGCTCCTTTCAGGGAATCACCTGTTTTGTAAATGTTCTAATAAGGTACCAGAGATATTTACTGTCAATTATATTAATATTGCATCTTAAAATTGTATGACAGTGACATAGATACACTATAAACTTGGAAACAGTAAATGTAGAATAATGTACATCAATTTTGAAAAAAATTTCCATCAGTGTAGCAGAGAGCGTTTTTGATTCTTAACAGTTTATAATACAAGCTGCAACAATGGGAGTCTTGATTTGCTAACTCTTCTTACAAGACTTGAATATATTATCTTTATAACAAAAAAGGGAATTGTTTATGTTTCAAAGTACAGATTTTTTTCCAGAATACAATAACCTGTCCAATGGGACTGAGAGAAATTTCCTCATAAAATGAGATTCTTAACATACATATTTAACATTCTGTATTATATTGATCTGCTATCCATTTGAAGTATTTTCATTGCTTTTATTTAATATTTACATATTAGAAATTTCCATACCTTTCTAACTTGAAAAATTTTCCTTTTTCCCTTGAAAAATTTGTATTTTTACCCTTTGGCCCTTTTTCCCATCAAATTTTCTGAAAAACATGGAAACTGTGAAATGAATCTTTTCATTCTTAAAAGATGATCCCCCATCCCTGGAGGCACTCAGGGTCAAACTGGATGTAGTGGATCAACCTGCTCAAGTAAAAGACATTCCTGCTGACAGCAGGAGTGTTGGAGTAGGGGATCTTTAGAGATCCCTTCCAACCTAAGCCGCTCTATGGGGCTGTGATGGGGCCTGTAATTTTTCCCCTAATGGGTCTGGTACATATCATGTGTATCTCACATATCGCACCCACAGACTGTCGAATACCAGCAATCCTGGTTTGTATGTCAAGCTCCGTTGCTCACACTATGCATATTCTCAGTTGCATGGCATGGCCTTTTCACAGCTGTTAGAAGTCAGCAGAATTCTGACTGTTCTCATGTTGGATCACAGACTGCGTGATAAGGTCCCTTACCATTCATCTGACACTGACATTGCCTCTCTGAATTTCAGTAATCCTCCTTCCATTTTGTGTCTTAAAGAGGAGAGTACAACAAACTTGCAACAAGGAGCAGATGAAGGAATCCTATTTAACAGACAGCTATAATGTTGTTGCTTCATGGATAACACTGAAATTGCAAAACAGAGCCTGAATCACAGCTGTTTTATTAAGTAATTTCTGATTGCAGCCAGAAACCAGGAAGCCAAACATCAAGTAATCACTCTGCCAGTTTTCAGTTTCAAATTTTCTTTATTACTGTCTTAGAAATTTACATTAGCAGCCAAAATTTGCCAAAACTTCTGGAAACACTCCCATTCAAGCTGCCTCTATGGGAAAGAAATTTTAGGCTTCAGACTAACCATCAGGATTTGATTTTTTATTTGCATCATTTGTCATTTTGCCAGAAACACATATTAGAAAGGTTTCCAAGGTAATACTTATTGAATGCTGTGTGTAGATTGAAAAGCAGGAAAACAGAGTTTATTTATTGCACCCTAGTTTTACACAGTGCAAAGTCATATAAACCCTACTGCACATCTTGTGGAGGGCAGCCATCCAAAAAAAGTGGATGTCAACTACAGTTGCTAAAGGGAGGTTTGGCAAACAGAAGTGCAGTGGCATGTCAGAATGCTCTTTGCTTAGCCTTTGCGCAAGGCTGATGATGCCTGCTCCTATGAATCTTGGTGCTTGCTGGCTCCTGGAAACAAATTATCTGAAAAGGAGCAGGCAGAATCAAGAGCAATTTCATCTACTACCACTATACCTTTATTCTGAATAGTTTTGGATAAGTCTGATGACCTCAGACTTAAAAATATCAGACTACTGCTCCACGTTTTTAACTACTTGGGGCAAAATCTGAGCTCCACTGCAACAAGCTTCCATGTGCAACTGCATCCTACAACATGGAGGAAAATATTAATTCAGTGATTTTAAATCTCAGAAAAAGTTTTATAATAATGAGGTAAGAGCATAGTGTTGTTGGGTAATACAACCCTTTTATTTTTTTCTATAATGCACTTGATGAAGTGACAGATTTGTGTTACCCCATCTAATACCTTAATCTTTCTTTTAAGACCCTGAACATCACAGGATGCTGTTGCTTTTCTAGCAAACTCGGATATTATGTATGAATTTCATTGTATAGATGACATGCAAAAAATAATTTGTTATTTTGATGTAAGCAAAAAAAAAACCCCAAGAAATCACCATAAATAATTATTCTTTTTCTTGTCTGTTTCTGAAGCATGACATTCATTTTTATGCCAGAATATGATGTTGCATACTGCATTAGATTTGCATAAATCAGATTTTGGACTTCACAGAACATGGGTAAGGCTCCCAAATGCCAGGAGAATATCTGAAATATCGGAGCACTTCTCAGGTGGGCTTCTTTATAAATATTTTCTGTGTTTTGTTTGTTTTGCATGAAAGTTCTTCACAGGTTTAATTTGTTTAATTTTGTTTGTTTGTTTGTTTTGGTTGGGGTTTTTTATTTTTTTATTTTTTTATTTTTGTTTAATATAATACCTGGGTTTCTCTTGTGGTCAATATCTCTTGTGATCTTGATCTCAGGTCTTTGCTAACCTACAAAAATTGCTAAGATTTGCAATAAAGGAACAAGAATTAGCAACTCTGGAGGTCATCTAGTACAACTTTCTATTTGAAGGGGGACTGTTGCAAATTCAGGCCAGATCAGCAATGAATGTGTGCAGCATAGCATTGAAAATCTCCAAAACAGAAGTCCCTTAACCTCCCTAGACAACAAGTGCCAATGCTGTGTCATGCTGACAATATCACTGCCCTAGTAATTATTTTTTTTTCCAGCCTAAAATGTCAAAGACATACTTTATGGCAACTTTGTTTTGTTATGGTTTTTGGTGCTACTATGAAAGGTTTAGTTCTGTGTCTTTGCAGCTGCCCTTCAAAGGGCTGTAGACATCCACTAGATTTCCTCTCACTCTTTTTTCTGTATTGAACAACAGTTCCCTCATCCTCCCTTCACAGTACATGTGCTCTGGGTCCCTGCTCATCAGAGAAGCACTTTGCTCCATATTCTTCTTGAACTGGATGGAAGGCAAAACTGTATGCCATAGTCTGGGTATAGCCTCATCAATGCCAGGTAGAGACAGCAGCTTCCCTTGATCTTTCAGGCATATTCTGTTGCATTCCGCAGCTGCAGGATCATGTCTAGAGAAGCTACAGTTACCAGGAGCCAGGATGGGACACCAACAAGATGGGCTTCTGTTCATGAAACCATTTATTCAGCATGGGAACAAACTCAGATTCAGCAACAGAGAGCCCCAAACAGAGGCAGGGTGAGGGGTTTTGAGGGACAGAACCAGGGTGGAGTTCAGGGTCAGGGACCACTAGGAGCACAGCAAGGGAGAAATCCCAGGGGCTCAAACCCAATCAGAACTCCTGGGCTGCCACCCCACAAGGGGTCTGGGGTGAGGCAACTCTTCCAGGGCTCATCCTCTGAGGCAGAAGTTTAGATTTTACACTAGCCTGGCTTTACAGCCACGCCTCCCACTTTAATAATGCTTATCTGAAACTAAATCTTTCCCTCCCTGGGCAGGGGGACCTCACAACATTCCTCTCAACACAGACCAGTGCACCATTTGTCTCCCATGCAATGACACTGCCCTATTCCCTCTGGGGCTCACTATAATCTTTAAGTTCTGTGGTAGATTGACCCTGCCTAGATGTCAGGTACTCAAAAAAACACTCTGTCATCTGGACAGGGACAGAAAATATAAGAACAGTTTTGAGAGTTGAAAAAAGGATTGGGAGAGCTCACTCACCAAATGTTATCACGGAAAAAACAGACTGAACACAGGGATATGAAATTAATTTAATACCAACAAAATCACAGCATGATAATGAGAAGTAAAATAAAACTAAACACCTTCTCCCCATGTGAGAGACTGGAGGACTTTTCTAGATTAAAATACTTCAGGTGCATGTTTGGGGACAGGGGCAAATCAAGTCAGACCTTGTTGACTGGTCTTGGTGTCCACAGAGCTTTTCCTTTCACCTATTCTCTGTCCAAACCTACATCTGCACATTAACTTTTTTTCCTTTTTACATATATTGTCACAGAGGTGTTTCTCTCATTCCTGATTGGCTTGGCCTTGGCTGGCAGTGTGTCCATTCTAAAACCAGATGGCATTGGCTCTGTCACACACGGGGAAAGATTCTGTCAGCTTCTCACAGAACTCACCCCTACCTCCCACTGTTACCAAAATCTGGTCATGGGAACACAATAAAAGTTCTTCCCAGAAATGAGATTATTTGGTTGTTAGCCCCCAGTCATATGCTTGGAATAGAATCTAAGAGTAAATGTTTTGTAACCTTTTTAGGGTCTGACATGATGCTGATTTCTTGGACCCATTATGGGCTACTTTGCCTTTTCTAAAGGCAAAATTGTTGTAATATTAGACTTTTTTTTCTAATTTTTGCTAGGCACTCCCCCATCATCACAGTTCTTTGCAGATGACAGAGAGCTGAATTCAAAAATCACAGTAGCCAGCTCTTTCAGCCTTTCTGTATGAAACCCATTTTGTTCCAGGGATTTGAATGTACCCAGTGTGCCTGACTGTTGTGTCCCTGCTGTTTATTGTCCCATGCCTTCCCATCTTTTCCCAGCTCATTCCTCTGTAAAAAGGATTGTTAATAATCTCAGAAACTTGAATAGCTACTATTTCATTACTTCCTCCTGTGAACCTCTCATGGCTTTTGAGACTCTTGAAATAGAGAAAATGTCAGGTAAATGTCTCTAGAGAGAGTACTTAACTGGAACCAAGTATATCAGACTTGCTACTACCTGCTACAGTCACATTTTCTGCTAGTCTCACTCAAAAAAGGAAACAGTAGAAGTCCAATGGGGTATAGGCAAGAGACAAAAGAACAGGAAGGTGCCAAAATCCATTTCCTTAGGATAACAGCTGTTTTTCATCCAAGGAATTTGTTAGTGGTACACAGGGGAATGGTATATATGAACACGCAGCAAAAGTCAGTAGTTGTTTTGATATCAGAAGAACTCTTATTTTCAGAAGTATCTGTATTTGGACTAGTTTTTGTTTAAATTTAATGTATTTATTTCAAGCTCTGTATCAACTAAATTTATGAAGGCAGAAAAAATAGAAAAGACCTTTGCAGGCTTGAATCTGTAACACTAATTAGAAAGACATGGGTAATAAAGAGAATTAGGAATGGTCGTTTTCAAAGGTGAAACTGTTGTCTTTAGCAAAGCTTCTAGTAGGCATAACACACCACATAATAGCTGTAAGCATGTGGTAATGACAGCTTTGGTTCTCTGCTATAGATATGTACACTAACATATGGAAGACAATTCAAGATGAAATGTATTTGCTGATTCAATGCACTGAATTATATGGAATGTCATATATAAGTATTAGAGGTTGCTTTGCATAAATATTGAAAATCAGAAAATGACATTTCCATTTCTTGTCATACTTAAAATTACCATTAGAGCTGTTCATTTTAATTCAGAAAATATATTACATACAGTTTCCAAGAAATAAAATGTTCATTACTAAATTCTTGTTTTTGTTGACCCAGATACCTTTCTGTCTTTGGTAACTCAGCCTTATTGAATCATATGACAAAAAAGAAAATAATTGTAAAATGTGA